>NC_041732.1:63679289-66179289 GCF_004115215.2 Ornithorhynchus anatinus | reverse complement strand
CTCTGGGGGCCACGATCAGGCTGGGAGATCCCTTTGAATGTGTAAAGAAAACATGAAAGCAGCCAATGAAGGGTCCAATATGCTGCTGGCCTGCTCGGGGAGTCCAGGAGCCTATTTCTCCATGAGAAAGCCGGGGGGGGGGGTGGTCCTACCCTTCAAAGCTGTTGGGTCTAAATATGCAATTTTTTTCCCCTTCCATATTGTTTCTCTGCCAGATGAAGGTTGGCGGCCGATCAGCAGGTTTATTACCCTCAACGGGGCAGATCAAACAGCTTGGAAACCACCATTTCCCAGAGGAGAGTGGGTTTTTGGTAAAAGCAATCACGGTCACACCCTTCTACCTGCCCTGGTGAATTATTTTCCAGTTTGTTCCAGCCCTGTCAATTGATGGGGTCTCTGGGTTACTTACTGCAGTTGTTCTGAATCAGCACCAGGTAAAGGCACCATTTCTCCATTACCAATTCTCATTCACCAATGCCCTTCCACCTCCATTACTTCCCTCACCTCTCAACCACCACAACTACTCAGTCACAGCCACTTTCCTGCCCCCGCTCTTTTTGGCAGCTGGTGAGATATAGGTTGATGCGGAAACTTTCCCTTCTCACAAACACACGTCTTCTGCATCCTTGCGATGGCAGGGATGATGGGTAGCAAAATGGCATCACACCGGCTGGATGAGTGTTCACGTGTCCACATTCAGTGTCCAGTTCCTCTTTTGCCACCCAGTTAAATCTCTCCAACTGCCTTTTGATGTTTGTATCTGAGTTCCTCCTCTTTCCCACAGTCTGTATCATAGCTCCTCATCAGCGTCTCCAGATGCTTCCCTTCTCCTCCGTCTCTCCATAATCTTGGGCCTTTTTTCCCCTATAAACTGTAAACTCCTTGTGTGCAAAGATTGTGTCTACAGACTCTATTGTATTGTACTTTCCCAAGCATTTAGTACAGTGTAAACTCACTGTGGGCAGGGAACGGGTCTACCAACTCTGTTATACTGTGCTCTCCCAAGCGCTTAATACAGTGCTCTGCACACAGAAAGTGCTCAGTAAATATGATTGACCGATTGTTACTGCACATGGTAATTGCTCAATAAATGCCATTGATTGATTAGAATATTTCTCCAAGGCCTGACTTTTTAAATCCTTTTATACCAGCAGCAGAATTTTTGACTTGCAGTATCCTCTTAGAAATCCCAAAAGATTAAAATCCTGGTCCTGCTATGGATACGGGGAGGCAGAGTGATCTAGTGGGAAGTGCATAGGACTGGGGGTCAAGAGACCCGGGTTCTAGACTCACTTAACCTCTCTAAGCCTCACTTTCCTATCTGTAAAGCAGGAATCAGATCATGAGCCCCATGTAGGACAGGGACTGAATATGGTCAGATAATCTTGTATCTAGTCTAGTGTTTAGCAGGCAGCATGAAAATCATAATAATTATTTATAAATTTTTCTCTCCCCTCTAATCTCTTTTGTGACTCATTATTCTAAGAAGAAATGGAATAAACTTCCCATATATTGATTTCACAAGCTTGAGGGAAGACATTTGCTATTTATTTACTTACTGGAAGGATTTATGAATCACTTTTCTGCTGAAGACGTCTTAAGGAGACTCTGGGATGAGAGGCAAGTTTAAGTGCTTTGTACATTGGAAGCTACTTGGGAAAATTCAGTACTGGTGAATTATTTGCCCAAACATGGAAGAGTGTGCTACTGCTTTGCAAGCAAAAGCATAAGTGGAATTTTTGCAACAATCAGGATTTACATCGCCAACATTGAAACAGTAGGGTATAATATATGTACTTATCTTTCCTTCTTTTGAAATTCCTTTTCCTCGGGAAGCGCTCTCCCATCAAGAAAAGTTCTGGCAAGAATTCTCAGCTAGTCCAAGCGCCAGCCTTGGAAATAATCTCACACCTACTTTCCCAGAGGGAATAATAATAGTACAATAGTAGAAAGTAATGTGGATTCTAATAATTTCCTTGCCAGTCTTACCTCCTTTGTGGGTAGTGGGCTGGTAAAACTTGTGTGGATTGGTAAAGTCTTGCATTTATTTTCATAGCTGAAAAAAATCAAAGGACTGAATGTCTTTCCTCAAACCAATTTAGGATGCTTATTCAAACTCCTTTCCCCCATGCTCACCTTCCCTTCTCCTCTCTCCAAAATTTCTGACCTCTTCAGAGTTCCCTCCCAGTTTAAATCCCATCAAACCCTCTGTCATCCTAGGCAAGGCCTCATCATACTGAGCACAGCAGACACTCAAGAAATGCAGTCGATTAATTTATCATTATCAAATATTAAGTGAGCTCCAGCAAGGGGCATTATATTAGATGCAATGCCGGGAAACTTGGTTTGCCCTTTGCATTTCCTTTAGGACTCCAGCTCCAGAAGTCAGGAATGGGATGTCTCCTAAGTAGCAGATGAAATGGTTTGCCCCATGGACAAGTGAATGAGGTTTGCATCCTCTGGACTGGGTTAAATAAATCCATCTGAAGAGAAGGCGGGGGTGGGGAGTCTGCATCTTAATTCTTCTCATGGTCCATCTGCTCAGCCCAGTCTTGTCAGGCTCTGGCCCTGCAGCCAGCCTTTCCATCCCACTTTCACACTTTTTTCCAAATCTCAGAGTTTTGACAGAACGAACGGACCTGTGGAAAATGAAGGTCATGGCTTAGTGATCTAGAGTGCTAGTATGCTGGAAAGAAAGCTGGTGGAAAACCCCCTGGAGGTGCCTTTCAAAGTTAAATTTAATAGATCAATATAAGCAGAGGAAAAAATACCAGCCACCATCTCAAGTATAGGCAAGTGTAGGACAGGGTAAGAGCTTTAGGGCAGGAAGTACCTAACTTTTTCTGACCTGTTTCATTTCTATTCGCCCCATTCAACACAGTTCTCATCAGATAACCCTTAAAGATGCCATAATGAATCAATCAGCCAGAGAGGTTCCTTTGTTCCAAATAACTTAATTGATACCCAAAAGTTCCTTAATAGTAATGGTATTTTTTAAGAGCTCACTGAATGCAGAACACCGTAAGTCCTGGGAGAGAATACAGAGGGGAGAATTAAAAATGGTTTCTGGCCCTCAAGAAGCTCAAAATCTAAATGAATCCGTCATCCTTACTGTCTTACCATCACCTCTTAGTGATCGATAGAAACAGTTGATTGACATGTCTCCAAAGAAGAAATCATGAACAGTTTGGCAGCTCTCCTACTTGTTTCTAGCAATGTTGGAGTCAGAGGGGTCTAATGGAGAGAGGGCTGGGCTGATGATGATGGAATCTGGGTCACTGATTTGCAGGTGTAATGGCCAAGGCACCTTCTGGATCTCGATTTCTCCATCTCTTAAGTGGGAACCATTATACCGGCCCATCCCTCCGTCTGGCCGAAATCCAAGGAATTATCCCATCCTTATTTCCAAACAAAGACTTCACTGAGCACCTACTGTAATCCTAGATGCTGAGGCAAATTGCAAGACATGAATAAGATAGATACTAGAACTGAGCTCAGAAGACTGTAGTGAATGGCACGATCAGAGAAGGAATGGTTAGTCTGAGAAGACTTGATGTAAAAGAGAGATTTTTGTCAAATTCTGAAAGTTGGAGGTTATCTCCAGTAACCTCTCTTTTCTCCATTTTATTCTCTCTCCCTTCTGCATCTGCATCTTTGTCTACCTCCTACATCTCCTACAACTCCCCCAGGAGGCCTTCTCCAACAAAGTTCTCATTTCCCCTGCTCCCTTTCTCTTTTGTGTTGCCCTTTTTTTATGGTATTTGTTAAGTGCTTTCCCTGTGCTATCTACTGTACTAAGTGCTGGGGTAGATACAAACTAATCAGGTTGGACATATTCGCTGTCCCACAAAGGGATCAAAGTCTCAGTCCCCTTTTTACAGATGAGGAAACTGAGGTACAGAGAAGTTAAGGTCCAAGTCAAAGAGCAGACAAGTAGCAGAGCTGGGATTAGAACCCGCTCCTGCTCCCAGGCCTGTGCTCTAATAGGCAATGCTGCTTCTCGCTATTATCACTCCTGCCTCCAACCCCTTCCTCACACCCTTCCTCGTGCCTGGAACTCCTTTTCTCTTTAAATCAATTATACCACAGCTCTCCCTATAGTCAAAGCTTTCTAAAATCATTTCTCCTCCAGCAGTCCTTTTCCAATTAATTTTTTTTCTAAATCAATCAATCAGTCAACGATATTAATTGAGCATGTTCTTTGTGCAGAGCACTGCACTAAATGTTTGGGAGTGTACAGTACAATAGAGATGGTAGACATGATTCCTGTCCTCAAGAAACTGTCTAGTCGGGGAGTCAGACAATTAAATAAATTGAAGATAGGAGAAGCAGCAGAATATAAGGATATGTGCACAAGTGCTGAGGGCTGTAGTGGGGTGAATATCAAAGTGCTTAAGAAGTACAGACCCAAGTGCACAGGTGATATTGAAAAGAGGGCAAATGTGTCTGGGAAATAAGGGGTAGTCAGGGCAGGCCTCTTGGAGATGTGCTTTTATGGAAGGCTTTGAAGTTGTGGGGAGAGTGGTGCTCTTTGGATATGAAGTGGTTGGGAGTTCCAGGCCAGAGGAAGGACGTGAGCGAGGGGTCGCTGAAGGCACTTAGCAGGTCTCCCTAATTCTGATAATCTCCTACAAATCAGTCTCCACACTTTAGTCCTCTAATGCCAACCTACTCACTTACCTCGATCTCATCTTTCTCAACTTCGACCCCTTGCCCATGTCCTCCCTCTGGCTTGGAACTCCCTTCCCCTTCGTAACCCTTAAGCACTTTGTATTCACCCCACACCCTCATCGCTTATGTACATATCCATCTGTAATTTATTTAGCATCTGTCTCTTTCTGTATTAAGCTTCTTGTGGGAAGGAATTGTGTCTACCTACTCTATCATATTATACTCTCCCAAGCACTTAGAGCAGTGATCTGCTCACAATATGCACTCAATAAATACCATCGATGGACTGATTGGTCGAGGTGCATGCCCCAGCCCCAACTACACCTCAGAACTTCTGAGCCATTTAGTAATCACATACACTCTCACCCACTGGTAGTACTTGGGAGAAGCGGCATGGCTTAGTGGAAAGAGCCAGGGTTTGGGAGTCAAAGGTTGTGGGTTCTAATCCCAGCTCTGCCACTTGTCAGCTGTGTGACCTTGGGCAAGTCACTTCACTTCTCTGTGCCTCACTGTAAAATGGGTATGAAGATTGTGAGCTCCATGAGGGACAACCTGATCACTGTGTATCCTCCCCAGTGCTTAGAACAGTGCTTGGCACATAATGATGGTATTTGTTAACAAATACAAACATTATTATTATTATTATTAAGTACCAACTTTCACAACTTACTATTTAAGTATTTCCTCATTTACTTAACTTTTTTCTTCTTCTTTTCCTCCTCCTTCTTCTTCTTCTTCTCCCTCTTCCTCTCCCTCTCCTTAGCCCTCTCCTCCTTCTCCTCCTTTTTCTTCTCTTCCTTTTTCTTCTCCTTCTCCTCATATCTTCTCTGTTGTAATATCCTAAGCTTAATCAATCAAATTAATCAATCAATCATATTTATTGAACATTTACTGAGTGCCAAATACTATAGTAGGTGATTGGGAAAGAATAGTTCTGTACAGTTGCACATGTTCTCTGCCCACAAGGAACTTACTCTCCAAAACTATTGATCAATATGTAAATCAATGATATTTATTGAGCACATAATGTGTGTACAGAACACTGTACTAAGTGCTTAGGAGAGAACAATATAACACCCTTGGTAGACATGGGCCCTGCCCACAAGGAGTTTATAGAAGAGAGTGCATCACTCCAGGATTTAGTTGAGATTTACTTCATTTAAGAACCTAGGATGTTGAAAATTGATACAGTGGGGAAAAAAGTCATATGAATTCCCATCTTCAAGTTAAACGTATTTCAGACTAATTTGTTTGTAAGAAATAGAAGTTTGTGAGCCCAGAGAGGGCAAGAACTAGGTATCTGCCCACCTAGGAACCCCTATAGTATGTGGAACAGGACCACTCACCCAGGGAGTGGCAGTGAAAGCTTTTCAATGATGCTACTGAACCTAGGGAGGGATAAGAGTGAAAACTTGAGAAGAAAAAATCAAGAGAGATTTCAGTCCTGAAAAGTGACAATACAGACTGCCTTGAATGATATAGAATCACTAAAATAAAGAAAGAAAGCCTCTACATAGTTACCCTATGTTCATGTATAACAACGTTATGGGAAAAATTCTGAAATTTTGTGTGTATTTTCTGCAAGCTAAAATTCAAAGCGGTGACTAATAATGGATACTAGCAAGAGTTGAATTTCTGGGAAACTGACTTTGTCTGATTCATCATTTAGCAAGAGTCTGTTGAGATTAAGAATATGGGGAGAAGGTGAATTCACTAAGCAGCAAAGTCTCTAACAGAGAAAGCAGGAGGTTGGAATGGTAAAGGAGCTCGGCAGTTTCCCACTGCCTGTCTGTGTGACTTTAAGTCATTTAACTTCTCTGTTCCTCCATTTCCTTAATCATGGTTCTGAAGATAAATGTCTTCTAGAGACTTCAAATCTCTTGGGGAATGAGGAGCCCTTAATTGAAGTTCTGCTCCAAAGCATCCTCATAGTAAGAGCACCACAGTGCATATTTGTGACATCCACAACAGTTTATAAAAAGTAAAAAACATTAATCCGACACATATTGACAGGGAAACAGAGGGCAGTAAGAGGAACTAAGAGAAATAAAATACATTCATGGGCAAAATCTGATGCCTTAGATTGCACAAAAGTCACATTTTAAAATTTTCAACACTTTTCAAGAATTAAGCAAGTTTTAACAGCCCAGTTGGAGGTGTTTATGTTTGGTTCCCAAGTTTATTTGGAGTAAAAGTATACAGTTAACTGGGGTAAGATCAAGGGCTCAGGGCCATACAGTGTCGAGACTCCTGTTTGCCTTGGGTGACCTTGGACCAGTCATTTAACCTGCCTAGCTTTGCTCACCCGTAAATTGTAGATAAGATCAATCTACCTTTTTGTGGTGGTGTGTGAATTGACTCACTGGTGACGCTACAGGGCTTTGAAAATGTGACATGAAGTGTAAATGCGAAGTATTATTTTCAATTTGCAGTATTTAGTAAACTGCTCTTTGCTTTTTGATCAATATGCATCTGGTGCAGCTGAGACTCCACGATATGGAGGCAAATACATTTTAATTCTTACTGGGGCACACAAAACCGATTTAGCTTGTATCTGTTTTAGATTTTAATCCTTCACACAAACTTCCAAAACATATGTCTTAGATTAAGACTGGCTAAAACTGAGGTATTCCTGCAAGGAGAAGGCTATTTTTTCTTAGGCTGCTAGTTGCCATCTTTGGTTTAAATGGAAATTGTTTCCTTTTTTCATATGTGTCTTTTTTCTGCTTGTCTATCACTGAGAACCTTGCCAAACATTTTATAGACTGCCCCACTGTTTGGAATGTCTCTGCATTTTTCCAGTCCGCTGTTTCTAAGCTTCATTCTGAGGTTCCCACCAAATGGCTTAACCCTTGATGAGGAACGGAAGTCCCTACTGCAGATTATCTAATCCTCTCAGGTCAGGAGGTTCCACTTCAAATTCTCCAGCCTGGAGTGAGATCACCAACTCAATTTACCTGAAAAAGATTTACATTTTCAAAACCAGAGACTCTGTGGAAAGAGCACCGGCCTGGGAGCCAAAGGTATCTGGGTTCTCAACTCACTTCTGCCACTTGCCTGCTGTGTGTCCTTGGATAAGTCACTTAACGTCTCTGGCCTTCATTTCCTCATCTGTGAAACGGGATTTCAACACCTCTTCTCCCTCAGACTATGAGCCCATGTAGAAAGCGAGGTGAGTGGTCTCCTCAAGGCAGCACGTAGCAGGGACACCAGTATGCCTTCTGACCTTCCCAAATGAGCCACTGCTTAGGACATTCAAGGCGGCATCCATACCACAGAGCTCATCAAAATGGCTGCTCATTTGCCTAGAGTCCTCACCGCTTGTCTGAGAGACTGGAAACAACAAGACCAGCTAAGGGGCTGATGCACTAATTCTGAAATAAAGGAATCCTCTAAAAGCTTTAGTGCTTCTATTTTCTTTATTAAAGCACCAGGGAGATGCTTGATTCAGGAGGCCGGGTGTTGTGAGTATTGCTTGCTTACTTAGGTGATAGGGATAGAAAGGATTAGGGAAGAAGTTCAGGGTCCCCATCTCAGCTCAGCTCTCCTCTTTGAGCCTCAGAGAAGGGCAGGCTGGTAGCCTGGAGATCCAGGGGGAGCACAGGGTAAAATTCATTCAATCATTCAGACATATTTATTGAGCACTTACTGTGTGCAGAGCACTCTACTAAGAACTTGGGAAAGTACAATACAATAAACAGTGCCATTCCCTGCCCACAGTGAGCTTACAGTCTAGAGGATCTTGGAACTGCAAAGCCCAGGCCAGGGTCCCTGCTCTTGCACCGGGGAGCCAAAATTCCAGTGTATCCTCAGCGAGACACTCCCATCCAGAAACACACGCATACACACAAACACACACCATTTCAGAGCTGGCCCCACCCCTTCAGAGATGAGATCCCCCAGCCTTGTCATCCACCTGGCTCTTGTCATTCTGGAGATGCTCTGATTTTGCTCCTGCAGAGGCGAGATCCAAGGACCAGGCTGGTGAGTTCCATCCCTGAGAAGACATGGGCTGTATTTGCTCTGAATTGGCACGGGAAGGGGAGGGCTAACCACCTCAGGGGGCTGCGGCTTTCTTCCCAACACAGCTTTTCAATACTTCCCTGTCTGCTGACAAATCCCTTCCAAATTAGGAGGTGACAGCCCCCTCCAACTATGAGACTTCTCCCAGGACTCCCTCTGCCCAGCCTCCCAGCCACTGCCTCCATGGGGTGACCCCTGAGGTCCCTACTACTCAGGCCCCCCCGAGATGGGTTTTGGACCAGAACCGCCCAGGCAGAGGTCAGGATGTTGTGTGCATCCCTCCTCTACCATCCCCCACACCGATCCCTGAGATTAAAATTTCCACAGGATTGGTTTTCACTCAGTAGGATTGGCAGAACCCTTTTCTGCCCCTGCACCAGCCCTGGGACCCCACCCCAGCAGTGAGGAAAGAAGCTGAGAGGAGTTGGGCGGGGAACGTATCTACCAATTCTGTTATATTGTATTCTCCCAAGTGCTTAGTACAGTGCTCCGCACACAGTAAATGCTCAATAAATATGATGATTTTATATTTTACCATATGATGAAATAAATGTGATGAGAAGCAGCATGGTATAGTGGATAGAGCATGTGCCTGGCAGTCAGAAGGTCATGGATTCTGATCCCGACTCTGCCACTTGTCTTCTGTGTCACCTTGGGCAAGTCACTTCACTTCTCCAGGCCTCAGTTACCTCATATGTCAAATGGGGATTGAGACTGTGAGTTCCATGTGGGAGAGAGACTGTGTCAACCTGGTGTGCTTGTATCTATCCCAGAGCTTAGAACAGTGCCTGGCACCTAGTAAGCGCTTAAATATAATAATAATGATAATTATTATTATGATTGTGATTGAATTGATTGCAGGGGATCCATCCAGAAGGGGCAGTGATTGAAAATGTCAAAGTGCTCAATCTACCTCCGTCTGTGTCCGAAGTAGTGTCCATGTCTGTGTGGACAAGGACCTGGGCATCTCCTCACATCCTCCAAACTCTCTTCCCCTCTTCAAAGCCCTACTGAGAGCTCACCTCCTGCAGGAGGCCTTCCCAGATGGATCCCTCCCTTTCCCTTCCCTTTACCCCTCCTCCCCTCCCCATTCCCCCTACTCCCTCCCTCTGCTCTACCCCCTTCCCCTCCCCTCAGCACTTGTGTATATTTGTATATATTATTTATTACTCTATTTTATTAATGATGTGTATATATCTATGATTCTATTTATCTTGATGGTATGGTTGCCTGACTACTTGTTTTGTTTGGCTGTCTGTCTTCCCCTATGAGACTGTGAGCCCGTTGTTGGGCAGGGATTGTCTCTATCTGTTGCTGAATTGTACATCCCAAGTGCTTAGTACAGAGGTCTGCACGCAGTAAGCGCTCAATAAATACGATTGAATGAATGAATGAATGGAATGCAATGGCCCTGGACCAAGAAGTGGGTGGGGTGAAGGGTCATGCAATTCTCCAGAGTCATACTCTAAGTTTGGGACACAGATTTCCACAGGATCCCACATGATTGTGTCTAATTCCCACCCTCCTACTCTTTCCCAGTGCTTAGTATAGTGTTCTGTACACAGCACCCCCACCCCATCCCCCGTGCTTGCTGGTGCCATGCTTGGTAAATATTACCGCTACAGTGTGGCTCAGTGGAAAGAGCACGGGCTTAGGAGTCAGAGGTCATGGGTTCTAATCCCAGCTCCGCCACCTGTCAGCTGCGTGACTTTGGGCAAGTCATTTAACTTCTCGGTGCCTCAGTGACCTCATCTGTAAAATGGGGATTAAGACTGTGAGCCTCAAGTGGGACACTGGATTACCTTGTATCTACCCCAGTGCTTAGAACAGTGCTTGGCACATAGTAAGTGCTTAACAAATACCAGCATTATTACTATGATTTCTACTACTATCATTTGGTGTGTGTTATTACTCTAATAATAATAATAATAATGTTGGTATTTGTTAAGCGCTTACTATGTGCCGAGCACTGTTCTAAGCGCTGGGGTAGACATAGGGGAATCAGGTTGTCCCACGTGGGGCTCACAGTCTTAATCCCCATTTTACAGATGAGGGAACTGAGGCACAGAGAAGTGAAGTGACTTGCCCACAGTCACACAGCCGACAAGTGGCAGAGCTGGGATTCGAACTCATGAGCCCTGACTCCAAAGCCCATGCTCTTTCCACTGAGCCACATCTATGCAGTGCAACATGAGAAGGGGAGGTAGTGAGCCTCTCCCCAGTTCAGGGAAGTCAAATGTTTGAAGCTGGGCCCTGCTGGGTTCGTTGGGCAGCAGGAGACCTGAGTAACGTTGGTATTTGTTAAGCGCTTACTATGTGCCGAGAACTGTTCTAAGCGCTGGAGTAGATACAGGGTCATCAGGTTGTCCCACATGAGGCTCACAGTCTTCATCTCCATTTTACAGATGAGGGAACTGAGGCATAGAGAAGTGAAGTGACTTGTCCACAGTCACACAGCTGACAAGTGGCGGAGCCGGGATTCGAACCAATGACCTCTGACTCCCAAGCCCGGCCTCTTTCCACTGAGCCACACTGCAAGGGATGAAAATCCACCCACTCTCCAAACCCCAACTTTTGTCTTTGTTTCAAACCTCCCCTCTTCCGCTCCTCCTCTGCCTAGCACCCTTCCACCAGCACTGGTGGAAGGTGTTGCTATTATCAGTGTCTTGGCACAGACACAGACTCCGGCAAGTCAAAACTCACCTTTGCTCTTCACTTCATGAGCAGGTTGGTTGGGCATCCAGATGCGGCTGAGGGCTCAAAATGATTAAGTGACCATTTTCAGTCAAGCTCAGGGGAGAGCCAGTCATTTCTACCGAGTTGCTGTCATTTGGAGACGGGGGCACCAGGGTGTTGCCCCACTGGATATCGTTTCTAGTCATTGCTTTTGGTCTGAAGCGGGTTTGGGCTGCAAGATGCAGGGGAGGGAAGAGTAGACCCAGGGGAGATCTAGTTAGAGGCCTTCCCTGTTCTTGCTGAAGGAGCCCTCACACTACAGAGAGTACCTTCTTCGGCCAGAGGGTCTTCAATCCGGTCTGAAGGCGCACTGATCAAACCTGCCCAATTTTTTGATAACACTTGGGGTACGTCCCGGGGATCCTCCTGTCCACTTCCCCATCTTCCCCGGGGGCTGATTGCCGAGGTGTTTTAGGATGGTTTTAATGATTTTGTACCCTGACATTCTGCTGAGGAACGATGACCAGAAAACCTGATTTGCTGGGATTCAGGTTCCTTAGCACTCCATTGAGTTCAGCCCTCCCCAAATTGAGTGTTTTCGATGTCCTGAAGGAGTAATGATTGGGTGAAATCATGGTTGTGGGGAGGAGGGGATGGGGCCAGAGGATACAACCGAAAATTAGATGGAAAGGAGAGATGGAGGAGCCACTCTGACCAGAAAGGAGTTGGTAATTATTTGTGTAAGGGAGAGGGGAGACTGCTGGGGGCAAAGAGAGGGTGAAAATATTGTGATGATCAAGAAACCCTGGGTGGAGAAGGAGGTAGAGAGGGGAGCCGGGCATATGCAGCTTAAATGTAGCTCAGCCCAATGCCCAAGGAATCGTGGGAACAACAGCTTTGGGAATTATAGGTTGAGGGGTCAGGTCAAGGGGACTACTAAGGTGTTCTAATGTGAGTCCAACTTTTCATTCTTTGGGTGTGTTTCTGTCCAAGCCGCCTGCCCACTCGAAGCGTTGGTTCTTCCAGACCTGAAGAGTACCTTACGGTATCCTCTTTGGGATTAGCGAGGGGCAAACGAGCACAGACTAGAGTCCGCTGTATTTGCTTTTGACCAGTCAGCATCCTGCTGTTCTCCGAAGGAATGGTTGACAGTTTGGGGAGAGAGAGCTGTGAAATTTCAAGGCTGGGGAAACCAGGAGCGGCAGCAGAGGAGCTGCCACAGGGAGCTTGGGGGAGGAGGTCAGTGGCATCGGGCTTTGTCCATGTTCAGCTTTCTTTGTCCCTCCTGCTTCTCCTTGTCTAGATCCCTCCATTTGGCAGCTCTCTCCCCGTTGTCTCCAGCTACCACGGGCACTAACTACCTTCCGGCCCCCCTGACTGAAACTTCCTCTCTGACTGCTTCTTATTTTACCCAACAATCCCACCCAACACCCCAACCCCACCCCCAGTGCTTGCTGGAGTCATGCTATTTTCTAATTAGAGAATACAACTGTGGGAAATAACCCTGAGGAGTCATTTTGTCAATAATAACAAGAAACGTTGTGGGCAGGGACCGTATTTACCAACTCTGTTGTATTGTGCTCTCCCACAGTAAGTGCTTAATATATACCATTGATGGCGATGATGCCGATGATGCTGATGATGATAATAATAATGGCATTTTAAGTGTTTACCGTGTTCCAAGCACTGGGGTAGGTAGAATCAGTTCAGAGACAGGACCTGTCCCGCATGGAGGTCATAGTCTAAAGAGGACGGAGACTAGGAATCTAATCTCCATTTTACAGATGAGAAAAATCGAGGCACAGAGAAGATTTGCCTAAAAGCGCTGCCGAATGCAAATGACGGAGCCGAGATTAGAACCTGGGTCTCCTTCTGACTCCCAGGACTGTGCTCTTTCCATTAGAACACGAGGCCTGTCTGCATTCTCCCACCAAGTGACTAAATCCACCGGTCAGGATAGATGGGTGTCCATTTTCTCGATTAAAGCTGGGAAAACTGGGAGAGAGGAGAAAGGGTTTTGGGCAGCGTGGCGCAGTGGAAAGAGCACGGGCTTTGGAGTCAGGGCTCATGAGTTCGAATCCCAGCTCTGCCACTTAGCTGTGTGACTGTGGGCAAGTCACTTAACTTCTCTGTGCCTCAGTTCCCTCATCTGTAAAATGGGGATTAAGACTGTGAGCCCCGCGTGGGACAACCTGATTCCCCTGTGTTTACCCCAGCGCTTAGAACAGTGCTCTGCACATAGTAAGCGCTTAACAAATACCAACATTATTATTATTATTATTATAGCCACGTGTTACACTCTGGGCGGAAAGACTCAGCCCTCTCCTCCTCCTCACTCGGGACGGATGTAAGATTGTCCCGGGGCCATGGGGGTGAGGGGAAGGGGGTGCACGCCTTCCTTCCTGTGGTGCCACCTTCCTGTGGTGGCTCAGTGGAGAGAGCACGGGCTTGGGAGTCAGAGGTCATGGGTTCTAATCCCAGCTCTGCCACTTGTCAGCTGTGTCTTTGGGCAAGGCACTCAACTTCTCTGGGCCTCAGTTACCTGTTCTGTAAAATGGGGATTAAGACTGTGATCTCCACGTGGGACAACCTGATCACCTTGTATCCTCCCCAGCACTTAAATGTTTTGCACATAGTAAGTGTTTAACAAATCCCATCATTATTCCAGCACTTAGAACAGTGCCCAACTTTCGGAACAGTGCTTGGCACATAGTAAGCGCTTAACAAATGCCATTATGATTATTATATACCCAGCTTCCTCAGCCGGGCCCAACCATCTAAGAGGTTTTGCAACCACCTCGCCCCAAGAGGCGGGAAGCGGGTGGTTCGGGGGGAGAGGTACCATTTGACCTGATTGATTGCTTAGAACAGTGCTCGGCACATACTAAGCGCTCGACGAACGCCATCATCATTATCATTATCAATCGATCGAGAGGGTGTCGGGACCCTCGGATTCAGTCTCCCATCCCACCTCCGCCCATCTCGGCCTCCAAGCGGCCAGGCGAAGGGGCCGGTTCCTTCTTGCAGCGTGGCTCAGTGGAAAGAGCCCGGGCTTGGGAGTCAGAGGTCTTGGGTTCTAATTCCGCCTCCGCCACTTGTCAGCTGTGTGATCTTGGGCAAGTCGCTTCACTTCTCTGTGCCTCGGTGACCTCATCTGTAAAATGGAGTTGAAGACTGATGACCCTGTATCTCCCCCAGCGCTTTGAACAGTGCTCGGCACCCAGTGAGCGCTTAACGAATCCCACCACTATTATAATTGTAGCCCGTGGCCTCTCCCTGACCCGGGCCCCTCCGCTGCCGGCTTGGGGCCGGTCCTCTGTCTTAATCAGAGCGAAAGAGGCTCCATCCCTCCCCTCCCGCCACCAAGCCGGTCTTGGACTGAGTCACCTCTTCACGTGTGCGGCCCGCACCTTTGATTTTCTGAGCACCCTTGGGGCGCGTTCCTGGAAACCCTCCTTTCGGTGAAATGTCCGATCTGGGCTGGGAGCGCCGAGGTTAGCCCGGGGGAGGGGCGGTTCTCGGCGGGAGAGGCCGGGGTCGGGGCCGGGGCCGGGGCAGGGCCCGGGGCCGGGGGAAGGGGAGGGCGCTTCTGCTCTGACTGGCAGGGGACGAGCGCAGAGAAGCAGACCGACGGCTCTGCCACCCGGGCAGCGCGCCTGGCGCCGGGCGCATGGCTTCTCCCTCCTAGTGGAGAAGCCTCGAGGGAACCGGACCTGGGCCAGGGTGAAGCCCAAGGGAACCGGACCTGGGCCAGGGCGATGCCCTGAGGGAACCGGTCCTGGGCCAGGGCGAAGCCCACAGGGAACCGGACCCGTGCCAGGGCGAAGCCTCGAGGGAACCGGTCCTGTGCCAGGGTGAAGCCCAAGGGAACCGAGCCGGGTCAGGGTAAAGTCCGAGGGAACCGGACCGGGCCAGGGTGAAGCCCAAGAGAACCGGACCGGGCCAGGGTGAAGCCCAAGGGAACCGGACTTGTGCCAGGGTGAAGCCTCGAGGGAACCGGACCTGTGCCAGGGCGAAGTCCAGAGGGAACCGGACCTGGGCCAGGGTGAAATCCCAAGGGAACCGGATCTGGGCCAGGGTGAAATCCGAAGGGAACCGGACCTGGGCCAGGGCGAAGCCCAGAGGGAGCAGGACCGGGCCAGGGTGAAACCCCGAGGGAACCGGACCTGGGCCAGGGCGAAGCCCCGAGAGAACCGGACTTGGGCCAGAGCGAAGGCCCGAGGGAGCCGGTCCTGTGCCACGGCGAAACCCCGACTCAACCGGGCGAGGGCGAAGCCCGGCGGACGAGGAGCGGCTGCAGGACGCATTGGCCCCACCGCATCCATCGGCCGCAGCGGGGACCCCGGGGCCTCTCCGGTGGCCGTCAGCGGGAGGGCCGCGGGGCTGCCGCCCACTCTGCCCATCCAGGCCGTGCCCCTGCCCGTCCACGCCGCGCCCTGCCCATCCCCGCTGCACCCCTGTCCATCCCGGCCGCGCCCCTGCCCATCCACGCTGCGCCCCTGCCCATCCACGCTGCGCCCCTGCCCATCGAGGCCGCACCCCTGCCCATCCACGCTGCGCCCCGATGGCTGCCCACTGGCTCTCCCTGGGGCTGCTGATCCTGGGTGCGGTGGTCGCTGTCCCGCAGGTAAGGTTCCCGGACCGGCCTCGGAGCTGGGGCGAGGGAAAGAGCCCCCCCCCCGGGGCGGCGGGGGAGACGGGGAAGCCGGGGAGCCGTGGACCCCAGGGTCCGGGAGACCTGCAGGAGGCCTGAGCCGTGGGAACCGGGCATCGGAGAGCCGCAGATGGGGTCGGAGGAGGAGCGCTGCCTTGGGATACCTCGGTCAATCCAACCCTGGTATATATCTAGCGCTTACTGCGTGCAGAACACTGTGCTAAACACCTGGGAGAGTACATAGAGGATGGGGTTCCCGGCTTGAGAGTCAGAATTTCATTCCGTCATTCGTTCATTCATTCAATGCTATTTATTGAGCGCTTACTGTGTGCAGAGCACTGTACTAAGCTCTTGGAAAGTACAAGGTGGCAACAGATAGAGACAATCATGGGTTTTAAACCCGGCTCTGCCATTTGTCTGCTGTGTGACCTTGGGCAAGTCACTTCACTTCTCTTGGCCTCAGTTACCTCATTTGTAAAATGGGGATTAAGACTGTGAGCCCCACGTGGGACATGGACTGTGTCCAACATGATGATCTTGGGTCTACCCCAGTGCTTAGTACAGTGCCTGACACATAGTAAGCACTTAACACGTACCATAATTATTATTATTATTACAATAGATAGAACAGTTGTTCTACATGCTCCTTGATCACGATGAGTTTACAGTCTAGAGGGGAATAAAAATAATAATGGTATTTGTTAAATGCTTACTATGTGTCAAGCACTGTTCCAAGTGCTGGGGTAGATTCAAGGTAATCAGGGTGTCCCACGTGGGGCTCACAGTCTTAATTCCCATTTTACAATGAGGTAACTGAGGCACAGAGGAGTGAAGTAGCTTGCCCAAGGCCACCCAGCAGACAAGTGGCGGAGCCTGGATTAGAACCCACGTCCTCTGACTCCCCAGCCCGTGCTCTTTCCACTAAACCATGCTGCTGGGGTAGATAGATGTTAATATAAATAAATAGATAAATCATGGTTATTCAGTCTTTGGATCTCTTTCCCTGCAGAGTGCAGGCTAGAGAGTCACCTCAGCTCTGCCACTTGTCTGCTACGTGACCTTGGGCAAGTCACTTCACTTCTCTGTGCCTCAGTTACCTCATCTGTAAAATGAGGATTGGGACTGCGAGCCCCACGAGGGACAAGGGACTGTAACCACCCCGATTTGCTTGTATCCACCCCAGCGTTTAATACAGTGCCTGGCACATAGTAAGCGCTTAATAAATACCATTATTATTATAATGAATCAATGGGCAGTCTAAACTGTACAGAGCCCCCAGGATTGGAGGCAAGAGGGAGGGATGATTTGGAAGCCAGTCCTGGAGGAGCATCGCCTCTTTCCCATACCTGCACTGAGGGGAGGGCGGACAAAGGAACCGGGAAAGGGCCCACTGGAAGTGTGGGTGAGTTGGGGGGTGGAGCATGGCCCAGGGCACGTGGGGGCCCATGTGGGAACACAGGCTGAGTGGGAGCACTTGCGTGGGCGCGCATGAAAGTAAGAAAGGAGATTCTGGCATAAGTGGCCGACAGGGTGGTGGCGTGGGTCTGGACACGCTTCTATGTATGGAGAGCCCTAAGGCTTGGAAATGAAGGGTTGGCTCTTAGAGGGGTTGATTTTGGTGGTGGCCAATGGCATCTATTAAGTTTCCACTGAGTGCAATGCATAGTACTAAGACCTTGGTTTTGTGTGGATGCCCGTGATTACAGTTGCTACTGCTGGGTGTTTCCCAGAGTTGCTTTCTTCGTGGTCATCGAAAGCCTCAGGGCGCCGTTTGAAGGAGCTAGTCAATCAGGCAATCTTATTTATTGAGCACTTACTGTGTGCAGAGCTCTGTACTATATGTTTTGAAGAGTTCGACAGACCAATATAACAGCCTCGACCTGGAGGTTCCCTCTCCACCTACCCCATCCCTATCCTCCCTCTTAATTGGATCTGAGATCCCCAGTGACCAGGTCGGCCCAAGCTGGCATTTCTGAGTGACCTCATCCGGGGGCTTGTTCAAGCAGAGAGATGGAACAGAGGGCAGGAGGCTGGGGGTGGGGCGACTAATAAGCAGGGAAGGGGCAGGTTTGTGCCAACCTGCTGGCTGATATTACCAGCTGCTGTGAGTCTAGAGTTGGTGAGGGCACTGTGCCAGATCCCCTGGCTCCCCAAGCCGTTGTTTTCACCCCGACCGAGTTTGGGACTGGACTCTCAGCTTTGCCCATCCCATGCCTCTGACAAAACTGGAACACTAGCTTCTTCGCAAGGCTGAGAAGGACTAAGCTTCCAAGTGGACTGAAAAGGGCCCAAATCTGGTCTTTCTGATCCTTTAGCTCTTCAAAGTCTGCTTTCCATTCCCCAGGCCCATCCTGCTTGCTACTCCCCTCATCGCCCTGCTCCCTCTCAGCCGTATTTAAAATTTAAAGTGAGACCTATGATGCCCAGGACCTGCCCCATCTTAATGATCCCCTTGGCCACCACGCTGCAGCATACAAGGTGTCTATCGGATTAGGGAATGGGTATGATGGTCTCCGATCTCCCATTGTTTCTGCTTAAAGCCAAGGTCGGGGTGCTTTGTGGCAGCACAGTCATGGAGGCTGCGTGGCGGTGGAGGGGACTGGGGTGGAACGACTGGCAGTGATCCGAAAAACTGAGGTATAGTGGGACAAGAAAGGGGATAAGTAGGAGGGAAAGAGCTGATTGAGTGTCTTAAAGCTAATGTTTGGAACTTCTGCTTACTGGAGAAGGGAATGGGAACTACTGAATCAATCAGTCAAAGGTATTAAGCATTTATTATATGCAGAGCATGGCACTAAACGCTCGGAAGAATACACAGAATTAGCAGTCACGTTTCCTGGTTTTGAGGAGGGTGGGATTCCTTGGCATCTCTTACTGAGCACTATACTAGGCTCTCCCCTCACTCAGTACTCATAATTTGCTAATGGTTTATAAGACCTACCTGAGCCGAGGCAGGGAGAAGTAGTATTAAATGGATATTAACACTGTGTGCTTTAGAAACCCAAAGCATGATAAAATTACACTTATGGCAACCGGATGGGAGTGCAATGGACCACAGCGAACAGGTAGAACAGGTAGAAATGTATAATTCTCCTATCCTCATTTATAAACATTAAAATCAATTTGAATCATCATCATCATCATCATTAATGGTATTTATTGAGTGTTTGCTATGTGCAGAGCAGTGTACTAAGTGCTTGGGACTACAAAGCAATAGAGTTAGCAGGCTACATTCGTTGCCCACAGCAAGCTCACAGTCTAGTGGGGAAGACAGAAATTAATATAAAAATAATTTATATGTAATTTGAAGATACTGTGGGGTCAAGGCTGGGGCGATTATATCTGCTGCAGAGCCTTGAGGTACACTCAGGGAAGCCCAGGGGGATTGTAAGCTCTTTGCGGAGCAAGGATCACCTTTCTCTACCTCTACTGTATTCAACCAAGTGCTTAGTATAATGTTCTGCCCATAGTTCACCCTCAATCAATCGATTGAATGCTTACTTTGCTCAGAGCACTGTACTAAGTTCTTAGGAGAGTATACTATTATAAATATAATAGACCCCTTCCCTGCCCAAAACAAGCTTACAGGCTAGAAAGGAAGATGGTCATCAATATAAATAAATAAATTACAAATATGTACAAAAGTGCCACGGGGTTGGAGGGGGAATGAATAAAAGGAGCCAGTCAGGGTGACACAGAAGGGAGTGGGGGAATAGGAAAGGTGGATAAGCCTTTCAGTAAGGCCTTGAAAGGTGGGGAGAGTAATTGTCTGTTGGATATGAAGAGGGAGGGTGTTCTAGACCAGAGGCAGGACGTGGGTGAGAGGTCACTGGTGAGACAGACGAGATCGAGGTGTAGTGAATAGGTTGGCATTAGAGGAGGGAAATGTTCAGGCTGGGTTGTCCTAGGAGCGCAGCGAGGTGAGTAGGAGGGGGCAAGGTGACTGAGTGCTTTAAAGCTGATGGTAAGTAGTTTTTGTTTGGTGCGGCGGTGGATGGGCAACCTCTGGAGTTTTTGAGCAATGGGGAAACATGGCCTGAACGTTTTTTCAGGAAAATGATCTGGGCAGCAAGGAGGCTGCTACAGTAATCAAGGCAGGATAGCTTAAGTGCTTGGATTAAGGTGGTAGCAGTTTGGATGGAGAGGAAAATGTGGATTTAAGGGGTAATCAATCAATAGTAATTATTGATTGTTTACCCCTTAAACACTTTGATACTCCATCCCTAGCCCCGAAGCACTTCTGTAGATATTCTTATACTCTACCGCTTTCCCTATCTGTAATTTATCTTCATGACCTGTCTCCCTCACTAACAGTGAGATAGTATTTGTAAACTACTTAAAGGCAAGGGTCATGTCTACCAACTCTATTGCATTGTACCATCCCAATAATAATAATAATATCCACACACAGCAAAGCATTCAATAAATACCACTGATCGACTGAAGAGACCATCTAGGTTGTAAGCTCATGTGGGCAGGGAATGGGTCTACTAACTGTGTTGTATTGTATTTTCTCAAGGGTTTAGTACAGTGTTCTGCACACAGTAAGCCCTCAATATATACTTTTGATTGACTGATTAATTCCTGTTTTGAATGCTTTCTAACTGGGTTCCAATTGCTGGATCTCACGAAGGATTATTCACTTTCAGTTTCTCAACAGGTTTTCCTTTTAAGATATTTTTCAGAGGTTAGTCCTACTAAAAGTCTGAGGCAAGTTTGGGTGAATGGACCCAATAAATAATTTGCCTCTGCTCCTGTATCTGTAGCCCTTTAGTCAACCCAAACCCGAAGTGGATTTGTCACCTGAAGATGGATTGTAATTTCAATCTCTAATTTTAAATGCTCTCTTAATCCTGGGGACATGGTAGGGGATGGAGATGCAGATTGCTTGTTGGATTAGTTTACTCAGTTCTAGAGCAGTCAGTGCTGGGAGAAGCCATGTGTTTACTGTAACCCATTGTCCTGGTGGACTTCCTACTCATCTCTAGCAAACAGGCGTCTTGGTTTTGTTGTGATTCAACCTCCCAGTTTTTTCTTAAAAAATGATAAAAAGCCACAGAGGGTTAAACCACAGAGTCATTCGTTGAATTTGGTAAGGCTTGGATTTGCACCCTCCATTCAATCCACGCTTAACCTCACAGCATTTATGTACATACATATCTGTAATGCATTTATCTGTATTAGTGTCTGCCACCCCCTCTAGACTCTGAGTTCTTTGTGGGTAGGGAACATTTCTACTAACGTTTATGTTGTACTTTTCCAAGCACCTAGTACAGTGCTCTGCACACAGTAAGTGCTCAATAAATACCACTGATTGAGTGGTCTCTAGCCCTGCAGTCCCTTGCTTTTGTTATGGTTATTGGGCTAGACCAGGTCCAATTGGGCCATAAATTGTGGAGAGAATAAACATTCCTCCTGCCATCTGTTCTCCCTCCCTAACTGCTCTCCTCCCTCTAAAAATAATGGAATGTTCAGCACCTACTTTTAGCTAGACACTGGTCCAGACACCAGATAATCAGATTGGACACAATCCCTGCCCTCCTTGGGGTTCTCCTTTCTAGGAGAGGCTGAATTTCCTTGCTGGTTGCCTAGAGTCTCATTCTTGTTTTTCTCCCTATCCAGAAGGAAATGACTGCATTTTCCTTTTAAAGAGATAATAATAATACCCCTTCCTTGGATTCATAGCTCATCCTTCTTCTGAAGTACCAACGGCATAGTACCCTTCACCTTCTTTCACAAAACCTTTTTGAGATCAGGAGATTCACAGGGAAAGAGGCTCAGAGAGGATGTAACTTCCCCCGGAGTAGCATAGCAGTGGGTCTGGGTCAACCCTTTTCCTCAAGTTTTTGGCTTGTTCCTTTTGCTCTTCCCTTTCCATGAAGCTCAAACTTTGTATTCACCATAGATGAGACAGCGGTCAAGTGGCAATTTGCAGAGTTGTCCAAACCCTGAACTTTTGGCTGATTTGCTTGATAGACGAACTGAGACCCAGGCGGAGTAGACCTGGTGAGGTGTTGGGGCATCCCAATTAGGCATCATCTCTGTTTCCTTGGTATCCAGGTGAGGAACTAGGAAAGGTGACTGGTATTTTCCCAGTGATGAGAAAAGGCACATGTGCTGGGAAAACTGAGTCACGGCAAGGATGTAAATAAAAATGGGGGAGTAGGGAGAAAGATTAAAACCGAACGACCTATTCCAACTGCAACTTGAAATAGGCACGGCCATAAGGAAGCTGTCTGGAAGCTGGCATTTTGGTTGAAATAGAGGAAAATCCATGTTTTAATCACTTCCTGAGAAAGCCATCCAATGGGGAAGATTTACAAGAAAGACTTTGAGCTGAAGGGAGAGCATTTCATGGCTGTGTTAGAACTAAAAAGTACCTGGGTCCTCGGTCCCCTAGCTAGATGTCTCCTCCAGCTCAAAAGAAGTCCAAAGTAGCTGGTTAAATCTTATCTAAGATGCTAGGATCTTCCAAGTCACGGCTTTTGGGCTGATTAATGATGGAGGAGGAGGGAATCAATCAGTGGCATTTTTTGAGCGCTTACCGTGTGCAGAGCACTGTACTAAGCACTTGGGATGATGATAGTATTTGTTAAGCATTTACTATGTATTAAGCAATGTACTAGGTGCATGGGTAGATACAAGTTAATCAGGTTGGACAGAATCCAACATGGACTCACAGTCACCAGGAGAGTGTACAGTGGATAGACAAGATTTCTGCTCTTGAGGGATTTACTGCTCTCCATTCTTGCTGAACCAGAGGGTCTGGCTGAGGGTAACACCTTAGTTTGCAAAGGGAAGCCCAGGTAGTCCACAGATGAGCAGAGAGAGGGGGTCAGGAGTGCTGAACCCAAAAGGTCTGGATTACAAGTTATGAGAAGCAGCATGACCTAGTGGATAGAGCATGGGCCTGAGCGGCAGAAGGGCCTGGGTTCTTATCTTGGCTCTGCCACTTGTCTGCTCTGTGACCTTGAGCAAGTCGCTTCACTTCTCTGGGACTCGGTTTCCTCATCTGTAAAATGGGGATCAAGAAGACTGTGAGCCCTCGGTGGGGCATGCACCGTGTCTAGCCTGAATAGCTTGTTTATAGTCCAGGTCTTAGAACAGTGCTTGACACACAGTAAGCGCTCAGCAAATACCATTAAAAAAAAGATGCCATGGGGGGGTACCCTGTGCACCTGCCCCCGAGAAGCATTCCTCCCCTTGTTTCATCCCAAACTCTACTTTGACTTATTCCAGGGTCGGTTCCCTAGCCCCGCAGGGAGAGGCGGGGATCTTTTTTGCAGGGAAGAGTAGGGTGCTAGCAGGCTCCCAGAGGTCTAAGATTTCCCTTGAAAAGTTTACTTCCTTACGTGTACCCCAAATCCCCCAACTGTCCTCAGGTAACTGATCAAGCAGAGGAGGGCAAGAGGCCCTGGAGATCCCCGAGTCATTTAGTCCATCCTGCAGCCTCCCAACCTGACTCTCCCAGTTAGCTTGCACCTGAAGACTGAAGGAATCCAACCAATCCAGGCCTCATTTATTTGACAAATTGAATTTTTCTGGGAATTAGAACTAGGAAAGTGTACATCTAGGACCAAACTGGAGGAGGGCTTAGATGTGCACAGAAGAGGGTGGAAATGCCCATGGATTCCCTCCAGGTCTGGAATTGGGCACGGTGTGCCCAAGCCATCAGGCCAGGGGGCACTCCCTGTCAGCAGTTTTCTTCTGGGAGGACTCCCGCATAATTGGAGTCAAGTCTTTCTCACCAGCTCTGCTGACAAATAGCGGGGACTGACTTCATCAAAAAGCAAGTTCCCATTTTGGATAGCCAAAGCCAAGGGCCCCCGAAACTCCACTTTTCAGAATGACATCATCCCTTCCTGTAATGATGAGCTGGGGTAAATAGAAGGGCTCTGTGGTTGGGTGGACTGAATTCAGGAGGCCCACACACTAATTCTATGACTTGTTTACAAGGCTGGCCTCTTGGTTGCACGATTCTGTTGGTAAGCAGGGGAAGACCAAACTTTCAACCAACTGAGGCCTAGTGGATAGAGCATGAGCCTGGAAGTCAGAGAGACCTGGGCCCTACTCCCTACTCCTCCATGTGTCTGCTCTGTGACCTTGGACAAATCATTTCACTTCTCTGTGCCTCAGTTACCTCATCTGTAACATGGGGATTAAGACTTTAACATGGGGATTAAGACCGTGAGCTGCATGTGGGACACGGATTGTGTCCATCCGGATTAACTTGTATCTACTCCAGCACCTAGTACAGTGCCTGGCACATAGTAAGCACTTAATGAATGCCATTAAAAAAAGCTGTTGGTACAGGGTGAGGGAGCCTGGAATTGAATCATTGACTGTGCTGCTCCCCTACAATGGTTGTGAGCCCACCGAGGGATGGAGACTGTGTCTAATTTCTACCTGAGTCTTCTCTTCCAGCACTTAGTATAGTGGTCTGCATACAGGAAACACTTAATAAATGCGATTGCTTCTATTACTACTTCAAAGGGAAGCAGAGATTTGGCTTTTAGGGATTCAGTTGATCCACGTCAACAGCCAATCTGGTTTATTCAGACCCACACATCCACTTCAGGGCCTGAAGGATTCTGATTCAGCACTCTGGATCTGGTAAAGTGGGTGCTTTTCAAATTTCTCCTTTGTTCTGCTGAGACCCAGACTCGGGTTGTTTACTCAGGCTGTGCCTACATGGATGAACGATCTGGTTCATTCAAGCCTCCAAAATACCCAGCCTCAATTAGCTGGTGAGATCAGTTTCAAATTATCTGCATGACTGATGGCATAGGGGATGTGGGGAGTCTGCATTATACAGATCACTTGTTAGTATGGACACGGCCTCAGCTCTGAGGAGCAGTTTTGACTTTCCCTCTGGCCTTGCCTTGATTTCCCATGACAAAGAAGTTCCTGGGACCCAAGCTTTGACTTGCATTAGGGCGTTACATATATGATCAATCAATCAATAATAAATCAGTGGTATTACTGAGCGCTCACTCTGTAAGAGCACTATACTAAGAGCTGGGGAGAGTATGATACAGTGGAGTTGGTAGACATGTTCCCTGTCCACAAGGAGCTTACAGTCTAGAGGGGGAGACAGACATTAATATAAATAAATAATTGATGATATATGATTTATGGACCTGTCCATGATGATAGTGATGATGATGGAGTCGCCTTTCAAAAAGAGCAGGCGAGCCTTGGCCCTCAGGCTTCTGGATGGAGAATCTGGGTGAAGGAATGGAGGGCTGGTGGCTTTTGCGGTGCCACGCACTCTCGTTTCTGCACTCGGGTTCCTGCCGGGGTACAGAATGCAACAAGAGAGTAGGTGGGCGAGGTTGCTGCATAAGGCGCAGTGCACCAGGGGGTTTTACTGCAGGATTCATTTGTGGTATTCGATGCTGTTCCTTGAAAAACCAAGGAGAATGACTGAGCAGAGGAATAATAATAAAGATAGCTATTCGCCAAGCACTATATTAAACACTGGAGTAAGTACGAGATAATCAGGTAGATCACAGTCTCTGTCTCACCCTGAGTGCACAATCAATACCTGTTCTCCCCCTCCTCCTCCTCCTCCTCACCATCATCATGGTCATCATCAGTGATATTTATTGAGCGCTTACTGTGTATTAAATGGTTGGGCTGTGAGCTCCCTCTAGACTGTGAGCTCATTGTGGGCAGGGACTGTTTCTGTTGTATTGTACTCACCCAAGTGCTTACTGCAGTGCTTTGCACACATGAAGTCCTCAATAAATATATTGAATGAATGAATGAATGAAAGGACAATACAATAGAGTTGGTAGTTATGTTCCCTGCCCAAGAATTTACAGTCTAGATTGAGCCCCATGTGGGACAGGGACCCTGCCCCACCTGCCTAATTTATACCTATCTCAGTGTTTAGAACAATGCTTGACACATAGTAAGCACTTAACAAATATCACTATTATTATTATGGGGGAGGGAAAACAGGTATTTAATCCCCACTTTACAGATGAGGAAACTGAAGCCTGGAGAAGTGACTTGCCCAAAGTTACACAACAGACAAGCGAAGGTCCTCCGACTTCCAGGCCTGTGACCTTTCCATTAGGCCGGGCTGATTGGATCCTGTTAGAGCAATGACATACCCCTTGCACTTTCTTAGTGCGGAACATTGAACTAAGTGCTTCAGCTGAACAGCCTGAGTTCTGCTGGGTGGCGGTGTCTCTGGCCTTATCCTTGCACTGTTCTGCCTGTTTCACCTTTGTCTTTGCTTCTTTGAACAGTGGCAGCATTGGGAAGGTTTGGGATCTGGTTCCAGTATTTCCCAGACAGCTCCAAGCATCAGCACCTTCGTCCTAACAACAACCCCCTTGGCGGCAAAGGAATTCAGACGGCTCTGGTTTCTTTTCTGGGAAGCAACACGGATTAGTGCTATTAATATGCTATATGCTATATGCTATAGTCTAGTCTAGTATAGCATGATCTAGTGCTATATAATTATAATAATAATGGTATTTATTAAGCATTTATTGATGCCTGTCCACTTGCTTTGTTTTGTTTTGTTGTCCGTCTCCCCTCTTCTAAACTGTGAGCCGGTTGGGTGGGGATTGTCTCTATCTGTTGCCGAATTGTACTTTCCAAGTGGTTAGTACAGTGCTCTGCACCCAGTAAGTGCTCAATTAATACGATTGAATGAATGAGTGAATGAATGAATAGTGGCAAGAGCATGGACTTGGGTGTCAGAGGACGTGGGTTCTAATCCCGGCTCCCCCACTTGTCTGCTACGTGAGCTTGGGCAAGTCCCTTCACTTGTCTGTGCCTCAGTTACCTCATCTGTCAAATGGAGATGAAGACCGTGAGCCCCATGTAGGACAAGGACTGTGTCCAACCTGATTAATTTATATCTCCCTCAGCACTTAGAACAATGCTTGGCACATTAGTAAGCACTTAAATACCATAATTATTATTTTTTCTTTTATAATGTGCTTGTCGGTGGGCTCCTAAACTAACCTGAGTGTGTTTCAGTGTCACCAACTTTCAGATGAACCAACTTCCCCTGAAGTTTGGACGAAGCGAGGTTTCCCGTGTAGACCCATTTGGTGGATGTGGAGCCTGAAGCAACCAAGGGAGAAGTCGGGGAAATGCCGGGATTGCACCAAGTCTGGGATAGAGCCAGGACTAGTTGCCAAGTTGGCGCTTTTCCAAGCACCTCTCTTTCTGCTGTTTGGTGTCCGTGTGCCAACTGAGGGCTGTTTACTTCTGGCCCCCAGGATGTTAGCACCTTCCAGGGTGAGGCCCACCTGCTGATTTCAGTCACGTGGCCTGTTCCCCTGCCCACTGGGCAGGCAGGTGCCTGGCTCATGTGGCCCCCACATTTCCCTACGTCCTGACAAGCTGCAAAACCACAAGCTCGAGATTAAAAAACCCAATATCGTACCCCAAGGCCCTCGGGCTCCAAGCCTGAGCAGTGGTTGCTGTCTATTTGGCCCGAAACCCCCGGGGACTTAAAATCCGTATGGTGCCACGAGATGACATCTCCAAACTGCCTGCCGGTGGGCCCCTTGGCACTGGGAAAGTCCGAGGGTTTGATGCCATCTCCCCAATACAGCGAGCCTGCTGCCAAGGCATGGGCGTGCCCGATTTAGCTTTCATAGAACAGCTCCTCCCAGTGTTCTGACCGCCCCCTCGGGGAGAATCAAGGGGATTTTGTTGCCTTAAAATGGGGGAGGTGGGGAAATCCAACCTCAGAGCCGACTTGGGTGGAGGAGAGAATAATAATAATAATAATAATGATGATGGTATTTGTTAAGCGCTTACTATGTGCTATGTGCCAAGCACTGTTCTAAGTGCAGGGGGTTAGCCCAGTTAATCAGGTTGTCCCACGTGGGGCTCACAGTCTTGATCCCCATTTTCCAGACGAGGTAACTGAGGCCCAGAGAAGTGAAGCAACTTGCCCAAAGTCCCACAGCTGACAAGTGGCGGAGCCGGGATTAGAACCCACAACCTCTGACTCCCAACTCCCACGCTGTTTCTAATGATTGTTTTTGGTAATGTGAGGTGGGGGATGGGGTGGACGTCTGGTTGTCTCTCTTGGCCTCCTAAATTTGGGGAACTGAAGGGTGGTGAAGAGAGATGAGAGGCAGTATGGTCTTGTGGAAAGAGCTTGGGGCACCGACTCCTTTCCCTCGTGGCAATGGGAGTCAGCGGACGTAACTTCTAGTACTGGGCCTAGAACAAACCACTGACCTGTGTCTCATTCATTCATTCAATAGTATTTATTGAGCGCTTACTATGTGCAGAGCACTGTACTAAGCGCTTGGAATGTACAAATTGGTAACAGAGAGAGACAGTCCCTGCCCATTGATGGGCTTACAGTCTAATCGGGGCAGACAGACAGACAAGAACAATAGCAATAAATAGAATCAAGGGGACGAACATCTCATTAAAACAATAGCAAATAAATAGAATCAAGGTGATGTACATCTCATTAACAAAATAAATAGGGTAACCTTCCCCATCTGTAAAATGGGCCAAAAATCTCTTCCCCCGCCAAAACACATTGGGAGGTTAAAGGAACAACAAAGCAAGGTGTTGGGTATGACAGTATCAAGGAAATTGAAAGGGTTTTTTTATGGTACTTGTTAAGCTCTTACTATGTGCCAAGCACCGCACTAATCACAGGAGTACATTCAAGATCATCAGGATTGACACGTGGGGCTCACAGTCTAAGTAGGAGGGAGTGGGATTTAATTTCCATTTTACAGATGAGGTAATGGAGGTGCAGAAAATTTAAGTGACTAATTATTGTTATTAATGCCCCTGGGAAAGTTATGAGGCAACTTCCTAAGGCCAAGTGTAAGCTGTTTGAGGGCAAAGCTCATGTCTGTTAACTTAGAATCCTGCTTTGCCCCCTGAAAAATCAATAAATATGTGCTGGCTGCTGTTGCTGAAGAAACCACCTAGGGCCTGCACTTGGGTGTGAGCAGAGAGGAAGGAGGAAGGAGATCAGGTTTGGGGCTCTAGGGGTTTTTGTTATCTCCAGAATAGTTTGTCAGCTGGAGTAAAATCCTGTGGTGGAAGCAGCATGGCCAGAGAAGCAGTGTGGCCCAGTGGAGAGAGCACGAGCCTGGAAGTTAGGAGGACCTGGGTTCTAATCCCAGATCTGCCACTCACCTGCTGTGTGGCCTTGGGCAAGTCACTTAAATTCTCTGTGCCTCATTCACCTCATCTGTAAAATGGGGATTAAGACTCTGTGGGACAGGGACTGTGTCCAATCTGATTAGCTTGTATTTACCCTAGGGCTTACTAGAGTGCCCAACACATCGCAGTGAGCCAGGAGCCAGGGGCTTTTGTCAGTTCTTGGCCATGCTCCCTTCTCCCCCAACTTCCTGCCCTTTTCTGTCAAACAGAAATCACACTGCTCATATCATGAGAGTTGGGGGGAGTTGTCAGAGGCCCCCAGCCCCATCACTGGGCCCTGCGGTTGTCAGAAGCAAGGCTGGGTCCCATTTGAGATCATGGATGAAGGAGCTCTGCTTCTTCCCAGCCAAGAGGGGTGAGAGAAGGAGGGGTAGAGATCATTCTCACCATTTACAGAAGGGGAAATTGAAGCCCGGGCAGGGTAAATCACCCTGCGAACCAGGAACGGAGGCTGAGCTCAAACCCAGGCCTCATGGCTTCCCCTGCCACCGCTTCTCATACTTGGTCATACTGCACTGGAGTCTTTTGACTTCACACAACTTCCCACCTTCTGCCCTCATTTTGACCTTCCCAATCTTGGTCTGTGATCTCATTGGTTCCAATAATAATAATAATTGTGGTATTTGTTAAAGTCTTACTATGTGTTGGGCACTTTACTAAGACTGGGGTGGATACAGGCAAATTGGGTTGGAAAGGGTCCCTGTCTCACTTGGGGCTCACAATCTTATTCATCATTTTACAGATGAGGGAACTGAAGCAAAGAGAAGTGAAGTGACTGGCCCGTGATCACGCAGGAGATAAATGGTGGAGCTGGGATTAGAACCCAGGTCCTTTTGACTCTTGGGCCCATGCTCTATCACTAGGCCATGCTGCTCTTCTGAACTGGTCACTTGTTCCCAGGGCTCTGGGATTCGTCTAGGTCACTTACTGACCCATTCTGCAGACCCTTTGGATGCCACCCGCTTCCCTGTCCCCGGGGCCTCACGAGAAGCCCCAGGTGGACATAAACTGGCTATGTCCGGTTCCGCAGCTCTGCCCTAGAGCGATTGGGCGGGAACACCGCAAGGTTTCACTGCTGCAAGGGGCTGCAGCTGGGGCCACAGCGGAGGTGGTTAGGGGCCCCGGACGCCCGCCCTTTGGGGCGGCTGATTCAGAAAGGCCCTGGAGCCTTCTGACCACCGGTCACAGGCGGTTGGGTGAGAGAGGGCGTGGAGAACCGACGGGCTCCAGGAAAGCCTTCGTCATGGCCCCCCGGGCTGGGGGCAGGGGAGGTGACTGGCTGCTAAGTCAGCACAAACCACAGCGGCCTCTTCGACCGCGCTCTTCCAAACCGAGTTCGGGCCCCACTCCGCCCCAGCGTGTCGGAGGAGGGCTAGGTGGAAGCGGGGCCCCCACGAGACTTGGTGAGAAGGGGAAGGAAGGCCCGAGGGTGGGAGGGGCGCCAGGGAGAAATGAGGTTGGTGGCTTTTTGGGCTTTCTTTTTGGGCCCAACATGGGGTTCATTCAAGTGGCCCTGGTAGCCAGTCCTGTAATCTGCCGGTAAGAAGTAGGCTGCCCCCTGGCGGAGAACCAACAGCTTGTAGCCCAGCCCTTTTGGGTGCTCCGGCTACTGGGTTCACTCCTGCGTGTGCCAGGGTGAGTGTGTGCAGGGGTGCACCCAGAAAGTGCTGCATCCCAGACTGCTCTGCACATAGTAAGTGCTCAATAAATAGTTCTGAATGAATGAAAACTCGGAGCCAATTGCTGAGGGCAGACCTGCCCCGGCGCACTACTATCAGGAAGGGAGCAGCACTCTTAGAAGAATAGGATCTTCACTGTGGACAGGGAATGTGTCTGTTGTTACATTGTATTCATTCAGTTGTATTTATTGAACGCTTACTGTGTGCAGCGCGCGGTACTAAGCGCTTGGAAAGTACAATACAGCAATAGAGACAATCCCTGCCCACAATGGGCTTACAGTCTAGAGTCTACAGTCTATATTGTACTCTCCCAAGCGCTTAGTACAGTGCTCTGCGTAGAGTAAGTGTGCAATAAATACAATTGACTGACTTCTTATGGAAATGGAGTCAAGGAGGCAAAAGAGAAGCAGAGTGACCTAGTAGATAAAACACGGTCCTGGGAGTCAGAAGGACCTGCGTTCTAATCCCAGCTCCCCCACTTGTCTTCTGTGTGAGTTTGAACAAGTCATTTAACTTGTCTGTGCCTCAGTTCTTCCATCTGTAAAATGAGGATTAAGACTCTGAGCCCCAAGTGGGATATGGACACTGGCCAACTTGATTAGCTTGCCCCAGTGCTTAGATCAGGGTTTGGCACATAGTAAGCGCTTAACAAATACCACCGTTTTTTTTTTTTTAAAAAAAGGGTAAACAGCATCAGGTGCTGCAAATATCAACTACAACGGTACAACAAGGGGCAACCAACTTTACTGTCAGTGGTATCTCTGAATATGAAAGACAACTCCATTCGCATAAAGTCAGTTGTTTATGTACATGTGTGTCAGTACATGCATGTTAGTTGTTTATGTACATATCTGTAATTTATTTATATTAATGTCTGTCTCCCCCTCTAGACCGTAAGCTCACTGTGGGCAGGGAATGTGCCTATGTTGCTGTATTGTACTCTCCCATGTGCTTAGTACAGTGCTCTGCACACAGTAAGTGCTCAGTAAATCCAATTGACTGACTATGTAGTTGCTCCTGACTGTTGAAGTGTGTTCGTAGCCTGGCAGGCCCTTAAGCTGATGGTCATATAGAGGGCAACTGTCTCCAGGTCTGGATCTGGCTGACCCTGAAGGACCCCACCTTAGCCTGGAGGTAATAATAATGTTGGTATTTGTTAAGCGCTTACTATGTGCAGAGCACTGTTCTAAGCGCTGGGGTAAACAGAGGGGAATCAGGTTGTCCCACATGGGGCTCACAATCTTAATCCCCATTTTACAGATGAGGGAACTGAGGCACAGAGAAGTTAAGTGACTTGCCCACAGTCACACAGCTGACAAGTGGCAGAGCTGGGATTCGAACTCATGAGCCCTGACTCCAAAGCCCGTGCTCTTTCCACTGCGCCACGCTGCTTCTATACCAGGGAAGCCACAGGCCTCGACAATGGCTCAGGCCTAGGCTTCCCCTTTCCTCATTGAGGGGTTACCGGGTTTCTCAGGAGTTCCAGGGTTGGGAGAGGAAGGGAATTTATGCTCAAAAATGACTCTTCCAATTGGTTTGACTAAACTGCCTGAGATGAGGCTAGAGCTAATTGTGGCGTGGGAACATAAGATAAAGGGAAGTTCCTGGACCTCTGTCACCACCCTGTCCAGGAGAGGGCTGGGGGGGGTTTCCGTGTGGGCAGAGTTGGGACCCTGGGGTCTCCCCCCGACACACCTCCTCTCCCCCGCCTCCCCACCGGCTCAGAGATGGCAATGATAACCCGGAGCGGGGAGTCTTCTGGTTTCCTCAGCTGAGACCCTGGGCTGATCTCACCCCTGAAATAGGGGGAACTAAGACCTTCAAAGAGGACAACATTGAGATAAGCTCAGTAGAGGGAGTGGGAACCCAGGAGGAAGGTGATCTAGCTGAAATTTCCCAGCTCCCAGGGCCCGGGTTGTTCTTGGGGTGCTCAAGCCAGATTTCAGACTAATCTGCTTGTCAAGCCAGGCTCAGCCAGGGGCTCTTTAACTCAGAGAAAGGTCTTCAAAAACACTCTCCTCCCGCACAGTTCTGGGGAGTAGAGGGGAGGTACTGCCCCTCCATCCCCCCTCCCCTCAGGGTAACTGGTCCAGGAGGAGAGATGACTTGACCTGAGGGTTCCAGCCCCACCCACCACTTCCAGCAACTCCTCTCTCTGCCCATAACTCCATGTGCTCAAGGCTATGGACCTCACCTCCCTGTGTCTTCAGCTGGCTCTCTCCAGACTCACCCCTCCATTTCTACTTTTCAAAATTTTCTCTTAGAATTCCCCGTAATGCTGCTTCAATATATGGTTTAGGCAGTGTAAGGGACGTTCTGAAAATCTGTTTCTTCATCAATAAATTAGGGTCTGTCCTAGGGCTGCCAACTACTGGGACTGATTTTTGCCAACAGCATAAGTAAAAATTATTGCCTTTCAAACCTTTCTATTGGAAGGACAAAAGTGATGAACAAACATTTGAAGGGAAAGGGTGTGTGTGATACTGGGTGGGGGGGGGGGCGGGTCTCCATGTATCTGTCCACGTGGGAGCAGCCAGCCAGACTCAGCGCAGCTGTTTGCAGAAATCATTTGCAAAAGTTGGCAACTCTGACATGGTAGCACCTGTGGAGGCAAATGGTAGTGAAGGTTGCCCCCAGGATTCTCCCTGTGCTTATCATGGCGTGACAACTCCCCCCATTTACAGACATCTAGATATTTTTAAGGGTTTATAGTTTATTTTTGTGGATTATCAGTGAATTGACGGATGGTTGGCAGCCGTGATCTATCCTCACCACAATCCGTAGGTAGGATAGCAATGGGCTCGGGGTGGATTCATTCATTCGGTCACTGGAATTTCTTGAGGGGCCCTCGCTACAGACCATCCTCAATCAATCAATCAATCAATGGCATTTACTGAGTGCTTACTGTGTTCAGAGCATTAAACTGTATTAAGTATTTCTTCTAAATGCTAAGCACTATTTTTAAGCACTTGGGAAAGTAGTAGTGCAATCAGTAGACTGCATCTCTAGACTGTAAGCATCTTGTGGTCAGGAAACATGTCTACCAAAGCTGTTATATTTTATTCTCCTAAGCATGTAATGCAGTTCTCTGAACAGAATTAGTGCACAATAAATGTGAGTGATTGATTGATATGATCCTTATCCTCAAGGACCTTAGAGTCTAGCAGGGGAGATAGACATTAAAATGAAATTACAGATAAGGGAAACAACTGTGTCTAAGGATGTGTACACAAGTGCTATGGGGGTGGGGTGAGTACCCAAGTACTTACGGGATGAGACTAAGCGCATGGGTGAGAAAGTAGAGAGGGGAAATAGGGTGGGGGTGGTTGAAGGTTTAGTCAGGGAAGACTTCCTGGAGGAGATATGATTTCAGAGGGCTTTGGAGATGGGGAGGGTGCCGGTCTGTGGGTTACATAGTAGAAGGAGTTTCCAGGCAGGAGGGGGAGTGTGAACGAGGAATTGACTATAGATGAGGTGAGAGTGAGGGACCGTAAATAGGTTGGTATTAAAGGAGTGAAATGTGTGAGCTGGGTTGTAGTGGGAGAGGGAAAAGGATAAGTAAGAGGGAGACTGCTGACTGACTGTCTTGAATCCAATGGTGAAGAATTTATTCTTGATGTGGATATGGATGAGTCACTACTGGAGGTCCTCAAGGCATGGGGAGATGTGTGCAGAAGGTTTTTTTTGAAAAATGATCCAAGCATCAGAGTGAAGAATGGCCTGGAAGGGTGAGGCTAGAGTCATGGAGGTCAGAGAGGAGGCTGATACGATACTCAAGATGGGCTATGAGAAGTGTTTGAACCAATGTTGCTTTGGCAGCACATATACTAAAATTGGAACGATTCAGAGAAGATTAGTATGGCCTGCCCCCCCTTTCCCTCTCCTCCCCCACCCCTCCTCCCTCCCACTCTCTGCTCTTCCCCCTTCCCCTCCCCTCAGCACTGTGCTTATTTGTATATATTATTTATTACCCTATTTATTTTGTTAATGAAATATATATCTCCTTGATTCTATATATCTCGATGATGTTGTCTTGTTTTGTTCTGTTTGGCTTTGCTGTCTGTCTCCTCCGTTTAGACTGTGAGCCCATCATGGGGCAGGGATTGTCTCTATCATTTGTTGAATTGTACATTCCAAGAGTTTAGTAGAGTGCTCTACACATAGTAAGTGCTCAATAAATACTATTGAATGAATGTGGTAACAGTTTGCATGAAGAGGAAGGAGTGAATTCTAGATATGTTGTGAAGGTAGAATAGACAAGATTTAGTGGCTAAGTGAATATATGGATTGAAGGAGAGAAAGGTGGCAGTGATAATGCTGAAGTTGCAGTTTTGATGAGACAGGTAAGATAGTGGTTTTGTTAACAGTAATAGGAAAGTCGGGGGAGGAGGAAGTTTGGGAGGGAGGATGAGGTGTTCTGCTTTGGGCATGCTGAGTTTCAAGTGATGGCAGGACATCAAGGAGAAATGTCCTGAGGACAGGAGGAAATGCAAGATTTCAGAGAGGGGAAGAGTTCAAATCTGTAGATATAGCTTTGGGAATAATCAGTGTAGAGTTGGTAGTCAAAGCCATCGGAGTCTGTGATCTCCCCCAGGGAATGTGTGCAGATGAAGACTAGAAGAGGACCCATGGGTAGAGGGTGGGAGGAAGAGGAGGAGCTGGCAGAAGAAACTGAAAAAGAGCAGCCAGAGATGAAAGGGGAGAACCAGAAAAGTACATTGTCACTGAAACCAAGGTTTAGGTTTTCAGAAGGGGGTGGTCTATGGTGTCAAAGGCAATTGAGTGGTCAAGGAAAATTAGGATGGAGTAGAGTCCATTGGATTTGGCAAAGAGGAAGTCATTGGTGACTTTGGAAGCAGTTTCAGTGGACTGAAGAAAGTGGAATCCAGATCGCTGGGGACATCAAGAAGGGAGTTGGAGGAGGAGAAGTGGAGGCAGCGAATGTAGACAACTCATTCAAGAAGTTTGGACAGGAATAGTAGGAGGGAGATGTGGCGCTGAGGGAGGGTTTTTTTAGGACAGAAAATAGGTGGAATGTTTGAAAGGGGAGGGTAAGGAGCCATCGGAGAGATTGGTTGTAGATAGTAGTGAGAGAAGGAAGAAGAGTGGGCACAATCAAGCTGTGAAGGGGTGGGATCTGAGGCACAGATGGAGGGGGAAAATTTGAAGGAGTCAGGAACTCTCCTCTTGTATGGAAGAGGAGAGAATAGGTATGGGGGTTGGAGGAGCCCAGGTTTAGGGAGGTTAAGGGGAAGATTTGGAGGAGTTCACGCAGGATGGTTTCGATTTCGACGATGAAGTAGTTGACAAAGTTATTGGGGACAAGAGATAGGGAGGCAGAGGTACTGGGAGATTTAAGGAGGGAGTTGAACATCAGAAATGATTGATGTGGACAGTGGGCATGAAAGTCAATGAGGGAGAAGTAGTGTTTCTGGGCAGAATTATGTCAGGTGAGGAGGAGGTTGAGATGGAGGAGGTCAGCCCAATGTCTGGATTTCTGCCAGCAGTTCACCATAAGCGAGAACATAAACAGAATAAGGGCACTGTGGAGGTGATCTACTTCTGGGGATTTGTAATGTGAGATTGACAAAGGGTAGGAGTGCAAGGGAGTTGAGTTCAATGGAAAGGGCAGTGTTGAGGGTATAGATTTGCATGTCAAGAGAGAAGAGGTTGTGTAGGGAAACAAAATGGGGCAAGATGGCTTGGGATAAATCGAAGGCCCCAAGAAAGCAGAAGTTCTCTATATGAGATAGGATAGTTTTGTGGGGAGGGAAGGTAGGTGAGGAAGTTGTGGACAGAGAGTAGGATTTTTGGGTTGGTGTAGTTAGAGACTGTACAATGACTAGAGATGATGAGATCAAGAGTATGTCCAAGTGGGTGAGTGGATGAGATGGGATGGAGGTCGGCAGAAACAAGGAGTGGGAAGAAGTGGACCACTCCAGGGGTCATCAGGAACATCCATGGGGGGTTGAAATCTCTGAGGATCACCGTAGGGATGGAGTAGGAGAGAAGGAATATGAGAAAAGCATGAAAATGGTTCAGAAGGTTGGAGGAGGAGCCTGGAGGGTGGTAGATTATGGCAACCAGTAATTGGAGTGGATGGTAGAGAGATGGCTAATTTAGGCATCAAAGGAGAAAAAGAAAGGAAATGGCGGGGGGGTGTGGAATGGGGGCGAAACAGCACTGGGGCAAGAAACAAGCTAACTTCTCCCACTTTCCCAGTGAGTCGTGGGAAGTGGGGGAAGATGAGGCCCCCTTAGTAGAGAGGGGTGAGGAGTCAGTGTCTGGGGAGAGGAACAGTGAAGGAGTCAGGGATAGGTTGAAGAAGAAGGGGAGTTTGCTTACGATGGAGCAGGGATTTCACGGGCTGTATATGGTTGGGGCCGTTGGGTAGAGGAGCAGGATTGGATGGCATGAGAGGTGGGAAGGGGTTGAACGGGAGCGAGCTATTTGTGGGAGGTGGTGCAGGGGATGACGAAGGGTAAGAAGGACTGGGATAGGGTGATTGGAGGGAGGTGATCGAGTGAACGTGATGAAGACCGAAAGTCTAGAGAATAGATAGTTTTGGACTAGGCCTGGGGTGATAGTCATGAAAGAGATGGAAATTCTTAATCCTGTAGAGTCACAATCTGGAGAGAGCTGGAAATCTGCAGTCAGGTGGGGTGATATTCTAAGGACTTTGTGGGAACTCAAAGAGTAACAAGACTTGACACCTGTGAATTGTAGTAGAAACCGACCAGGTCTTTGGAGGCAACAGTGCATTCATTCATTCATTCAATAGTATTTATTGAGCGCTTACTATGTGCAGAGCACTGTACTAAGCGCTTGGGATGAACAAGTCGGCAACAGATACAGTCCCTGCCGTTTGACGGGCTTACAGTCTAATCGGGGGAGACGGACAGACGAGAACAATGGCAATAAACAGCGTCAAGGGGAAGAACATCTCGTAAAAACAATGGCAACTAAATAGAATCAAGGCGATGTACAATTCATTAACAAAATAAATAGGGTAACGAAAATATATACAGTTGAGCGGACGAGTACAGTGCTGTGGGGATGGGAAGGGAGAGGTGGAGGAGCAGAGGGAAAAGGGGAAAGTGAGGCTTTAGCTGCGGAGAGGTAAAGGGGGGATGGCAGAGGGAGTAGAGGGGGAAGAGGAGCTCAGTCTGGGAACGCCTCCTGGAGGAGGTGATTTTTAAGTAGGGTTTTGAAGAGGGAAAGAGAATCAGTTTGGCGGAGGTGAGGAGGGAGGGCGTTCCAGGACCGCGGGAGGACGTGACCCGGGGGTCGACGGCGGGATAGGCGAGACCGAGGGACGGTGAGGAGGTGGGCGGCAGAGGAGCGGAGCATGCGGGGTGGGCGGTAGAAAGAGAGAAGGGAGGAGAGGTAGGAAGGGGCAAGGTGATGGAGAGCCTCGAAGCCTAGAGTGAGGAGTTTTTGTTTGGAGCGGAGGTCGATAGGCAACCACTGGAGTTGTTTAAGAAGGGGAGTGACGTGCCCAGATCGTTTCTGCAGGAAGATGAGCCGGGCAGCGGAGTGAAGAATAGACCGGAGCGGGGCGAGAGAGGAGGAAGGGAGGTCAGAGAGAAGGCTGACACAGTAGTCTAGCCGGGATATAACGAGACCCTGAACCCCTTGTAAGCATCATCTGAGACCATAAACCTGAACAAAATCCTGTTAGACTCTGCCCTCTGTCCCCCAACTGCCCTGAAAACGGTTAACTGGTTCTGGAGCCAGCCACATCCGCCCACCCTGAAGCTGGTTTGACCACTCCTATATCCCTATCAATCAGTGGTATTTATTTAGTGTTTACTTTGTGCAGAGCACTGAATAAATTCTGTGGATACCTCCCAGCTGGCTGCCAACCAGTCTGGAGAGTTGCCAACAGGTGAAATCACTGCAATATTCTCTTCCACAAACTCAATTTTCAGCCCAGGCTCAGTGTTCTGTCTTGTATTTTATTTTCTTTTGATGTTTCCTCTCCTGGATTTGTGATTCATTCTTGAAGACCTGTCCAGGGGCTCGGCTGAGGATCCTTTTAGTAATGCCATATTGGTCTCCCTCCTATTAGGTGTTTGGATTTCTTCCCCGATAACTTTTCAAGAGGTTTTTTTCCCCCAGTTTGTGAAATTGATTTCATCTTTCAACACTGCCTTTAGAGAGAAGTAGTAATGGTATTTAATGAGTGTCCACTAGGTGCTATGCACGGTAATTGGTGCTTAGTACAGTGCCTGGCAGGCAGTAAATACTTAACAAAGACCATCCAAAAGATAAGTGTTTGGGAAAGTTCAAAGAAGGGTAGATATGATCCCTGCCCACAAGGAGCTTACACAGTAATGGGAGAGACAGATATACAAGTATTTGCAAATAGAGGAATCAGAATAAATGAAAGTACAATTGAATATACACAAGGACTGAGAATGGATACTTAAGTACTAGAAGTGGATCAATAAATGAATCAATCAGTGACCTTTATTGAGCACTTGTTATGTGCAGAGCACTATACTAAGCACTTGGGAGAGTAAATACAACAGAGTTGACAGGCACGCTCCCTGCCCACCAGGAGCTTTCAGTCTAAAGGGGGAGACAGACTGTAAAATAAATTATGACTAGGTACGTAAGTGCTATGTGGCTGAGGGTGAGGTGAATAAGTGCTTCAGGGGTTTGGATCCAAGTGCAAAGATTGATGGAGAAGGGAGAAGGAATAGGGCAAATGAAGACTTAAATCGGGGAGGGTCTCCTGGAGGACATGAGACTTTAATAAGACTTTGAAGATGGGAGAATAATGGAGTTTTAGGCCAGAGGCGGAACATGGGAGAGGGGGAGGCGGCGAGATAGATGAAATCAAGGTACAGTGAGTAGGTTGGCATTGGAGGAATGAAGGGTGCGGGTTGGGTTGCAGTAAGAAATCAGTAAGGTGAGATAGGAGATAAGCTGACAGTGCTTTAAAGCTGATGATAAGGAGTCTCTGTTTGATGCAGAGTTATGTGGGCAACTAATAGAGGTTTTCGAGGAGTGGGGAGATGTGAACTGAACTTTTTTTTGAAAATTGATTCTGGCAGCAGAGTAAAGTAAGGACTGGAGTAGGGAGAACCAGGAAGCAGAGAGGTCAGAGAGGAGGCTGATAACAATGGGTTGATTTAGTTTGAAATGTTGGGAATTAGGGAAGCCTTGTTAAAAAAGATGGGATTTTAGGAAGACATTGAAGATAGGAAGAACTGGGTCTGACAGATTTGGGGAAGGGGGAATACCCAGACAGGGAGAGTAGCATGAATGAGGGGGGAGAGGCGGGAAAGGTGAGAGTGAGGTACATTTGGAAAGTGAGCCTTGGAAGAACCAAGAGTGCAAACTGGATAGTAGCAGAAAAAGCGAGCCAATATGTAAAATTGGGAGGGATGGGAGAGAGATGATCTTTAGGAGTTTTTGTTCGATGTAGAGGGAAATGGAAAATCAGTGGAGGTTTTCGAGGAGTGGAGAGATGTGTGCTGAGTGTCATTTTGAGAAGTGATCTGTGCAGCAGCGGGTAGTATGGACTGGAGGGGGGGAAAGGCTAGAGGCAGGGAGGCAAATGAGGAGGCCGATAATCCAAGGAGTTCACAGTCTAACAGGGAAGACAGGACTAACACAAATATATGACATATGAGAAGGCGAAGGTCAGCGTGGCTCAGTGGAAAGAGCACAGGCTGGGAAGTCGCTGGTCATGGGTTCAAATCCCGGGTCTGCCGCTTGTCAGTTGTGTGACTTTGGGCAAGTCACTTAACTTCTCTGTGCCTCAGTTACCTCATCTATAAAATGGACATTAAGACTGTGAGCCCCATGTGGGACATCCTGATCACCTTGTATCCTTCTTAGCACTTAGAACAGTGCTGTGCACATAGTAAGCACTTAACAAGCACCATCATTATTATAAGAGAGTTCAGAATGTAAATGTTATTAGACACATGTACCTAGTTTAGTAATAATAATAATTGTAGCATTTGATAAGCACTTACTATGTGGCAGGCCCTCTTCTAAGTGCTGGGGTAGACACAAGTAAATCAGGTTGGACACAGTCCCTCTCCCACATGGGTCTCACAGTCATTCATTCATTCAATCATATTCATTCATTTATTCAATCATACTTATTGAGCGCTTACCTTATGCAGATCACTGTACTAAGCACTTGGAATGTACAATTCGGCAACAGATAGAGCCAATCCCTGCCCAGTGACGGTCTCACAATCTAAAAGGGGGGAGACAGACATCAAAACAAGTAAACAGGCATCAATATAAATAAATAGAATTATAGATACATACATGTCAAAACAAGTAAACAGGCATTAATATAAATAAATAGAATTGTATATACATATATACACAAGTGCTGTTGTGGGGGAGAGGGAGTAGACAAAAGGGAGTAAGTTGGAGTGACGTGGAGGATAGGGGGAGCTGAGGAAAAGAAAGGCTTTGTCTGGGAAGTCTTAGTCTCGATCCCTATTTTACAGATGAGGTAATTGAGGTATAGAGAAGTGAAGTGACTTGCTCAAGGTCACACAGCAGACTAGCGGCAGAGCTGGGATTAGAACCCATGACCTCCCACGCCCATGCTCTATCCACTAAACCATGCTGCAGGGACTGGAATAATCATTCAATCATATTTATGATTACTTGCTATAGGCAGAGCACTGTACTAAGAGCTAGGAAAGTACAATTTGGAAACACATAGAGACAATTGCCAGAGGAGTTAGTCCTGGAAGGCTTAATGGAAGGAGGGGATTTTGAACAGAGGGTTAGAATATCATTTGAGAGAGAAGCTTCATTCAGTCATTAGGAGGGAGCACTGTACTAAGCACTTGGGAGAGTACAATATAACGATAGACACATTCCCTGTCCACAGTGAGTCTAGAAGGGGAGGCAGACATCTAAGTAAATAAATTGCAGCGATGTACATAAGTGCTGAGGGGCTGGGACGGGGGTTGAATAAAGGGAGCAAGTCAGGGCGATGCAGAAGGGAGAAGAGGAAAGGAGGGCTTAGTCAGGGAAAGCCTCTTGGAGGAGCTGGGAGAGCATTCCAGTCCGGAGGATTAAGTGGTATTGTGTTTTGGAATCGGGTGAATGTGACTCTAACCCTACCATTCTAACCTTGCAGGGAAGATCCAACCGAGCAGCCTGTCCAGATAACTCCACTCACTACTACAATGCAACTTCTCAGAGCTGCTGCTTCCGCTGCCCCGAGAGTAAGTGAGGAGAACAACAGCCCGGGGAAAGGTCTGGGAGGCCCGGGAAAGGCCTATAAAAGTGGCCAGCTCTAGGTGGAGTCTTTGAGTTGATGACTGACATTTGGTTCAACAGTAATCTATCATCCTATCGATGGTGTGGAGCAACTTGTGCGTGCGCTTAGGAGAGAACACCAGATGCAAAAAGGAACCTTGTCCCTGCCCTCAAGGGGGCGACCAATCTCCACTGTCCCATTGTCCATTGGGCGAACACCTGTATTTCAAGGAGCTCTAGGTGGTGCATATTTAGGAGCCTGAAGGAGGAAGAGCCCTAGAAACTGTAGCGCGGAGAGGTAAAGGAAGTAGCCAAAGGTCACGCAGCAAAGTCAGAGGCGGAATATGGACTAAGACTCAGTTGCCCTGACTTTGTAGATTGCTTCCTCTCCTCACATTAACTTCCTAGAAGACTGGCTTCCCCAGAGAAGCACTATCTAGGCGGGGTAGCTCAGAAAAATGTAGAGTCTCTGCCTGCTGGTGGTGCCTATGAGTTTCCATAAATCTCTGCCCTACCCTCAACCCTGGTCACGGGAGGAAGTGAACTTCCTTGCCAACCCCCTCCTCACCACTACTTGTCCCCCCTGTGGGGCACGATTCTGCCAGGGAAGAAGAGTGAAAACACTGTGGCGGTATTTATAGCCCAGGGCTGTTTGATGTCCCTGGTTGGGGGGAGCGGGGGTGGGGAGCAGTAGGCAGGATGTTTTGAATGGGGTCGCCCCCACAGCCTGGCGAGCAGTGACTCACAAGAGAGAGCACCCCACCCGCCGTGCTGAAGCGGATGCGGCTGGGACGGGCCGGTCCTGGAAGCCAGCCAGCAGGCGCCATTGTTGGTTGCCGAGGACCAGTGGGTGGGGCATTTTGCCGGTGTTTTTACCCAGGCATGTCTCTTCCGGGCAAAAGAGAAAAAAATGATCTTGTGCTCCCCAGGGGAAATTTTTGACCTTTGACAACAGGCCCGTCTACACAGTCTCAATCAGCTTGTTCAGCAGAGAGCTGGTGGAGGCTGGGGGCTAGGAAGAGGTGTCCGTTAGGCTCCCTTCCTCTAGGTGGAGGGCCTGGGGATGGGGAGAGATGGAGGAAGCTGAGGAGAGGAAGTTGGAGCCCAGGGAGGGGTCAGAAAGTGAAGTCAAAAGAAGGGAGCCTATCCCAGCTGAAGTCCAGCTCCAGGGATGCAGACCCGTCACCAGACCAAGGTCCAGTATGTGGCAGGAGTGGTGCGGATCGTGAACAAGGTGGTTCCTGGAGGCTGCTGGGACTTGTTGCCCTGCCAAGATCACAACTTCTCTACCTGTTCATGCATGTGGCAGCATCCCGTGGGTTCTGGGGACCCATGGGACCAGGGGACCACCTCCTTTGCTCCACCCTCCTCCTATTCGACCGGGATGCAAACCCAGCTTGCGGGATTGAGGCCCACAGGATGTATGGTTTGACTTGACTTATTCCAAGCTCCATGACCTAGGTGGAGCGAGGAGGGCGAGGTTTACAGCTACACCATCCTACCTCGCCTTCTCTCCACCTGGATTCCACTCCCTTCACTTGGGTCCAGGCACACCCCTGTGGGAGAGCAGAACCCTCAAGAAGTTCAGCCACCTTTCCTAAAGAACCACTCTCCCAGGTAGTCCCACTCAGAAAGGACAAGGGTCCCCGGCTTGGAATAGCAGCAACCTCAGAAAAAGCCAGAGAGTCAGGAGCCAGGACCATAACTGCCAAGTTTTTTTTATTCACTTGCCAACAGGCCGGCAGAGGCCAGAATCTTCAGTGCCAGGACAGGGTGTGCTCCAGGAGCCTTGCCAGCCTCTCTACGAAGGGCCGAGAATTAGAGTTTTACTTTGGTTTCTTTTCCAGATGAGGAGAAGCTCAGAGATTGTCCTCAAGATCCCAAGAAGGATTGCGGAAAAACCTGTCAGAAAGACTATTATCTGATCCAGAAAGCCCAGAAGTATTACTGTGAAGCCTGTGTCAGCTGCTCACGAGGTATATTGCTTAGGCTCCCAACACCGAGGAAAGGAGGATCATTTTTCCCTCATCCCCTTCAACTCCAAGGAGCCCATCCCAGCTGGACCTGCAGGGCCACACATGGTTGTGTATGGCCATCAGCAGTGCTAGGCTGGGTCAGACCACCTGTCTGCCTGTCTCTGATGGGGACATCAGGATGTTTGAAGCGGCAATGTCCCACCTGGACATCTATCCATAGGGGTAGGCCCTCTGAAACCCCCAATTCTTCCCTCTAGAAAAACATTAAGAATTTATCAGTATACACATTCTTCCAAACCCTTATTGAACCGTTTGATATTTTCTACCTGCACAGTTTTAGGAGAGATGGATGAAACACTGAGAGGTTGTCCCTACTTTTGGGGATTTTGGTGGGAGGAAGTGAGGGCCAGAAGTGAAAGTCCCCTGGGGTAGGGTGGACATATCTGATGTGCAATGGCCCAGTGTCTGTCGCCAGGCCTGACTGGGGCTCAGCTTCTCTCAGTGGACTTGAGCTGTGTTGCATTTGGAGCCAAAGACCGTCGATGACCTTCCCCACTTGAGGAGGGGAGCCCGGCATATATGAAATGACTCTGCAGTCAGACTTGCGTTACGCCTGAAGGCATGTAACCTAGTAGCCTTTGGGTGTAAGTACTGACTTCATGAAAATTAAGAAGGGATACTCCCGTGGGTTCAGCTCGTTGGGGGCAAAACTTAGTGGGCAGCACAGATAGCCCTAGCTAGCTCACTCCACCCCGTCCTTTGGAGCTGGAAAGGTGTTAGAGATGGACCCAAGATGGCGGCTCTTGCCCCAGCAAGCAAGACGGGTCTTCTAGCCTTTAAGCAGGATCTGTGGGGTTCTGATCATCATCACCAGGCTCAGGGTCCAGGCCAGAGGCTTCTCTCTTCCTTTGCTCTTGGGCCACGAGGACCTAGCCATTGAGAGTTGCTGCCACCCTTCCCCATCCGGTGCTGTCACCCACTGCCATCATCACTAGAGAGTAGCAGGGCCAGGCTGGGAGAGGGTGCAACAGAGGAAACCACCAGGCTGTTGTGTGTCCTTGGGCAAGTCACTCAACTTTTTTGGCCCTCGGTTACCTCATCTGTAAAATGGGGATTAAAGATGTGAGCCCAATGTGGGACAGGTACTATGTCCAACCCGATTATCTTGTATCTACCCCAGAGCTTAGAAAAGTGTCTGGCACATAGTAAGTGCGTAACAAATACCATAATAATAATAATTATTATTATTATCATTAGGGAACAGTAGAAGTAACAGACCCAGACTCTAGCGCCCTCTAGGGACGGTCTTCTTTTTCCCCCTTCCTTCTTCTTTCTCATTCTCTGCTTCCCTCTCCTTTTTCTTCTTTTCATCTTCCTCTTCTTTTCCCTTCTTCTCTTCTTGTCCATATATCCCCTCATTTAATAGTAATGATGCTTAATAATAACTTACTTTGTGTTGAGCAATGTGCTAAGCACTGGGGTGAACACAAAATAAGTGAAATTCAGAAATGATCTGCATTTCTCCCAGCCCTTACCCACCCTGTCCCATTGATGCTCTGCCCTAATATTGCCTCTGTGCTCAAAATGAAAAGATGTCAGCCATACTTTTCAAGGAGAGGATTTAGAGAAGTTGAAGCAGTCATCTGATGACTTCTACCTCCATGTAAAGGACATTACCAGCCATCTGAAATTCTGCCCCTGGAAATTCTGCCCGGGAGTCTGGGATTGTTGGAGTTTTCCCAGCCTGCTAGGTGGAGGTAGTTTAACTCTGGCTAGAGCCACCCCGACTCTGTCTAGACAGGAGTGGGCTGAGGAAACCTTATCCCTTTGAGTCTTTGCCCATTCTTCTCCCTTCCCTGACCACCATATTCAGGCCCTCACTCTCTAACAGCCCCTTCCCTGCTGGCTTCAGTGTCTCCTTTGTCTTAAAGAGAAGATTCTTCCCTGTATTCCACTGCATCCTCTAGCTATTGTTCCCACCCTCCACCTCCCATTCCTGTCCAAATTCCTCCCATGGGCCCTATACTCTCCAGTCTCCATTTCCTGTCCTCCAACTCCCTTTTTGACCCTTTTACAATTCGGTTTCCTCCCTTTCACTCCATTCAGAATATACTCTCTAAGCCACCACGTCACCTTCTCTTTGCCATATCTAACAGATTCTACTCTGTCTTAATCCTTCTTGATCTCTCTGCTGCCTTTTACACTGGGAACCATTCCCTTCCCTCAGAAGCAGTATCTAACCTCATTTTTCGGGCACAATTCTCTGCGGGTTCTCCTCTTATCTTTCTGGCAAATCCTTTTCAGCTTCTTTGTAGGCAGGGAACATGTCTACCAACTCTGTCATACTGTACTCCCAAGTGCTTTGAACACTGCTCTGCACACATTAAGTGCTCAATAAATCAGATTGACTGATTTTTCTTAAAGTCTTCCTTTACCTTGCATTCCCTAAATGTTGGTGTTGTTCAAGGATCTGTTTTGGGTCCTTTTCTCATCTTATTTTACACTCACTCCTTAGGGGAACTCATCTGCTTTCATGACTTCAACTGCCACCTCTATGCAGATGACTTCTGAATCTATTCCTCTGGCCATGATGCCTCTCCATCTGTTATCTGCATCTCCACCTGCCTCCAGGACATCTCTACCTGGACGCCCTCTTGACTCCTCAAGTTCAACATGACTAAAGTCCTCTTCTTCTCTCCCAAATTCTCTCCTCCAGCTAAATTTCCCACTGCAGTCAATAATTCTGCTATCCTCCTTGTCTCTCGAGCCCTGTTTCTCAAGCATTATTCTGGATTCCTCCCTTTCTTTCAACCCCCATAATCCGCCTGTCACCAAATACTGTTGGTTCTTCCTCCACAACATTTCCAGAATCCATTTCTATTTCTCCATCAAAATGGCCACCACATTGGTCCAGTTGCTTGTCACAGCCCACCTTGACTACTGCATCAGCCTCCTTGTTGACCTCCTTGCTCCACGCCCTGTCCTCTCCAGCCCATACTTTACTCTGCTGCCCAGATTAATTTTCTTAAACATTTTTCTGCACATGTTTTTGCAGTCCTCCAAAACCTCCAATGGTTATTCATTCCTCTCAGCGTCAAGCAGAAATTCCTGAACATCGGATTTAAGACACTTAATCAGCTTTCTCCCTTTTACATTCCATTTTATTCCATTTTACATTCTTCATTCTGCTCAAGTTACTCACAGTGCCTCGTTCTTATCTCTCCTGCCTCCAACATCTTGCTCTCGCCCTCCCCTGTCTGGACCTCCCTTTTTTTCATGTCCAACAGACCACAGTTCTCCCCATCTTCAAAACCTTATGAAATTACCTCTCCTCCAGCTGGCCTTCCCTGATTAATGCCTAATCTCCCATTTTCTATCTCCCACTGCTTCTCCAGTCCTTTGGTGCTGTCTAATAATTTAAGTTTTCACAAAACCCTAATAACATTCGTGCATCTTCTATTTACTCAGTTACTTAGGCAGCAACATAGCCTAGGGGTCAAAGGACCTGGGTTCTAATCCCTGCTCCCTCATTTAAGAAGCAGCATGGTTTAGTGGATAGAGCATGGGTGTGGAAGTCAGAAGGACCTGGGTTCTAATCCCGGCTCCTCCACTTCTCTGCTTTGTGACCTTGGGCAAGTCACTTAACTTCTCTGAACCTCAGTTTCCTCATCTGGAAAATGGGGATTAAGAATGCTAGTCCCATTTGGGACAGGGACTGTGTCCAACCTGATTAAGGTATATCTACCGCAGCACTTAGAACAGTGCTTGGGATATAATAAGTGCTTAACAAGTACCTTTTTCCTGCTGTGTAACCTTGGGCAAGTCACTTAATTTCTCTGTCCCTCAGTTCCCTCAACTGTAAAATGGGATTCAATAGGTGTTCCCCCTCCTACTTAGACTCTGAGCCAAATGTCAGACAGGAACTGTGTCCAACCTAATTAACTTGTATCTCCCCCAGCACTTAGAACTGTGCTTGACATGTAGTAAGGGCTTAATAAATACCATAATTATTATTATTTTTATTACTTCTTATCTGTAGCTTAAATGTTTTTCCCCTCCTGTAGCTTGTTAACTCCAAAAGGGTAGGATTCATGTCCTTAGTAGAAAGATCCCGGGCTTGGGAATCAGAGGTCATGGGTTCTAATCCCAGCTCTGCCACTTATCAGCTGTGTGAATTAGGGTAAGTCTCTTAACTTCTCTGTGCCTCAGTTACCTCATCTGTAAAATGGGGATTAAGACTGTGAGCCCCATGTGGGACAACGTGATTACTTTGTATCAACCCCAGCACTTAGAACAATGCTTTGCACATAGTAAGTGCTTAAATGTCAGTATTATTATTCTACTGTATTCACCCAAGTGCTTGGTACAGTGCTCTGCACCCAGGAAGCACTCGATAAGTGCTACTGATTGACTGATTTATATTGATCGATTGATTGAATAGTCTCCCTGCTGCACAAAACTTTCTGGCCTGTAGGTTCTGTGCTTCCATCTCTTCCACCACCTCTCTCTGAGGATCTCTCCCCCACCAGCTTCAAAGATCTTTTCTTCCAGATGACCTCGTGGAGAAGGCACCTTGTTCCGGGAGATCTCATCGGATCTGCCAGTGCAAAGACGGGATGTACTGCACCACCTCTGCCATCAACACCTGCGCCCGCTGCACGAAGCACTCCGTCTGTGACCCCGGGACCAGAGTCAAACACCAAGGTAGGAATCCCTGCCTTTTTCTCGCTGTACCTCGATCTTGTCTATCTCTCTGCTGACCCCTTGCCCACCCCCTCCTTCTGGCCTGGAACGCCTTTCCTCCTCAAGTCTGTCAGACAATTACTCTGCCCCATTTCAAAGCCTTATTGAAGGCATATCTCCTAGCCTTCCCTGACTAAACCCCCCTTTCCTCTTCTCCCACTCCCTTCTGCGTCGCCCTGATTGGATCCCTTTTTTCATCCCCGTCTTCCAGTCCCACGGCACTTATGTACACATCTGTCATTTATTTATTTATATTCATGTCTGTCTCCCCCTCTAGACTATAAGCTTGTTGTGGGCACGGAATGTGTCTGTTCATTGTTATGCTATACTCTCCCAAGCGCTTAGTACAGTGCTCTGCACACAGTAAGTGCTCAATAAATATGATTGACTGACTGTTCTCCCTCCTACTTAGACCGTGACCCCCATGTGGGACAGGGACTGTGCCTAACTTGTATCTACCCCAGCACTTTGAACAGTGTCTGACACATAGTAAGCACTTAACAAATACCACTAAAAAAACTCAAAACTGAATGGCTTCACAGCCCAATCGGACTGTTTAGATATAATGCAGCCTCAAATAAATATGGGGTAGGTAACGATCTAGGTTGGATTAGTAAATTGGTTGCTGGAGGGGAGGGCTGCTTAAAAAAAAAAAGGGTGGTAAACTTTTCATCTTATCTGCAAGTCTGTTTTTATTATCCTGTGGGTACAGGTGTGGGTAAAGTTCAGAGTGGATTAAGACTCAACAGCCAGAATAATAACCACAGATTAGGGCTACGGGCACTTTTATTCCTTCTGTTTAACAGAAATAGTACAATTATTATTGTTATTATTATTCTGCCTCATTGGCAAGAGGACTCTGTTTCTGCTTTTTCATATCAGTCCATGCAGCCATCACTGTTTTCTGGATCCCCTAGTGCCTTCCCCACTCCTTAAAACCCCTGCAAGAGAACCAAGAGACTTCTTGAGACTTTGTGATGGTAGCTGCAGCTTCTAAGTTTTCATCACAGAAACTGGCAGCTTTCCCAAACTTGCAAAAAAAAGGAAAAAAAAATTGTTCCTTTGAAACCACTGGAATTTTCTAACTTTTCTTATCTCTCTGGCTGTTCCTTCTCAGACTCTTTCGCAGGCTTCTCTTCTACCTCCCACCCTTTATCTGAGAGGGTTCCTCAAGGCTTGGTTCTGGATCCCTTTCTGTTCTCCAACTACACCGGATACCTTGGAGAATTAATTCACACCCACGGTGTCAACTACCATCTCTACGTCAGCGATTCCCAAATCTACATCTCCAACCCTGACCCCTCTGCGGTCTCACATTTTCTCCTGCCTTCAGGACAGCTCTACTAAGATGTTCACCTACACCTCAAACTTAACACATTCGAAGCAGAACTCCTTGTCTTCCCAACCAAACCCTGTTCTTCCCGTCACTGTAGACAATGCCACTCACCTCCCTTCTTCACAAGCCCATAACCATGGCATTATTCTCAACTTATTTCTTTCATTCAACCCAGGTGTTCTATCTGTCACCAACTCCTGTTAGTTCTACCTTCACAACATCTCTAGAATCGGCCATCCACATTTTTATCACGCGATCTATGCATTTACCATATTCCACTTTGTCTACTGCATCAGCTTCTGTGCTGCCCTCCCTGTCTCCTCTCTCTCCCCTCTCCAGTCCATACTTCACTCTGCTGCCTGGATCATTTTTATAAAAAAAACTTTCAGTCCGTGTTTCCCCACTCCTCAAAAACATCCAGAGGCTGCCCATAAACCTCCACATCAAATAGAATTTCCATACCATCGGCATTAAGACATTCAATCAGGTCTCTCACTCCTAGCATACCTTCTTAATCTATTACAAGCTTGCACACTCCACTCCTCGAACGCCAATCTACTCACTGTATCTTGATCTCATCTATCTCACTGCCGACCCCTTGCCCATGCCCTACCTGTGGCTTGGAAGTCCCTTCTTTTTCATATCTGACAGATTACCTCTCTCCCCACCTTCAAAGCCCTCCTAAAGTCATATCTCAAGTGGCCTTCCCTGACTAAGCCTCTATTTCCCCTATTCACCCTCCCTTTTGCACTCCATAAGCACTCACCCCATCCCCCCACCAGCATTTTTGTACCTATCCAAAACTTATTTTATGGTCTCTCTTCCTCTTTAACTGTAAGCTCCTTGTGGGCAGGGATCATATCTACCAAATGTATCGTACTGTACTCTCCCAAGTGCTTATACAGTACTCTGGACACAGTAAGGGCTCAATAAATATGATTGACAACAAGCAGTGTGGCCCAGTGGGAAGCAGTCTGGCAGTATGACCTTCTGGAAAGAGCAGGATGTCAGAGGACCCGAGTTCTAATTCCAGCTCTGCCACTTGTCTGCGGTGTAACCTTGGACAAGTCACTTAACTTTTCTGTGCTTCATTTAGCTCACCTGTAAATGAGCCCCATGTGGAACATGTCCCATTTAATTATCTTCTATTTAGGAGAAGCAGCGTGGCTCAGTGGAAAGAGCCGGGCTTGGGAGTCAGAGGTCATGGGTTCAAATCCTGGCTCAGCTGCTTATCAGCTGTGTGACTTTGGGCAAATCACTTGACTTCTCCGGGCCTCAGTTACCTCATCTGTAAAATGGGGATTAAGACTGTGAGCCCCACGTGGGACAACCCGATCACTTTGTATCCTCCCTGGTGCTTAGAACAGTACTTTGCACATAGTAAGTGCTTAACAAATACCAACATTATTATTATTACCCCTGTGCTTAGTTTAGTACCTAGCACCCAGTGCCTGGCACATTGTAAGCGCTTAACAAATACCATAAAATATGAGATTGATTGAGACTGCTTTTTAAAAAAGACAAATGGAAGTTGAAGTGGCCAGAGAGATGGTTTTAAGGAAATGTAGCTTTTATTCTTAGTTCAGCCTTGAATCTGCAGTGAACCCTGAGGTCAAATGTTTCATGTCTTTGGTCTTTTATTGTCTCATCTGTAAAATGGGAATAGTAATTTCTAGCCTCTTGCTAGGAATGTTATGAGGGTGAAATCGTTAATAATAATTCTTTGAATTTAGGAACAATACTTCTTCCAAAAACCTAAAGATAATTTCTGAAAAGACCTTATGAGTTTCTCAGAAACAAAGGCGCTGGCTAACTATCTATGTCTGAAAAATATCACCTGAAACCGAAAACCACAGTAGGAAAGATAAATGCTGAAATATGTGTGAGGGTTCCTGCCTGTGTTTGGAAATGGGGATGTTGTTGAGGATTTATGATAAGCCACTGTGTGCAGGGAACTCAATTAGCCCTGGGAGGGCTAGGAGGGAAAAGGCGAAACAAACAACAGTAACACCATTCCAGCCATAAAGCAGCTAAACAGGTGAAGACTGAACAGACACGAATACCCCTTCATAAGTAAAGATACATAAAGTGCAAAAGAAAAGAAAAAAGAAAAGAAAATGCACCCAGAAGAAAACCAATAGTGGAGACATAATTATCAGGTACCCAACAGTGGGTTAAACATCATGTACTCACAAAAACAACTTATGAGACAGATATGGTGGCTCAGTTACCTCATCTGTAAAATGGGGATTAAGATAGTGAGCCCCACGTGGGACAACCTGATTACCCTGTATCTATCTCAGTGCTTAGAACAGTGCTTGGCACATAGAAAGCGCTTAACAAATACCATTGTTATTATTATTATTATTATTAATAAAAGGGCAGCAGTTGGACACTACGGGCTAGAGGAGTGGAGTTTCAGGTTCCTCACAGCTCAGTCAAACAGTCCCAGTGGTCCCAGCCCCAGGCCCAGCCCCAGGCACTGCCCTTCCTAATCTTTTCAGCATTGAAAGACTTTAGGCTGCCACCGATTTCTCTCCCTCCCTGGGCTCCAATGACTGCCCATCCACCTCCACATCAAACAAACTCCTCACCATCAGCTTTAAGGCACTCAATCAGCTCTTCCTCTCCTACTTTACCTCTCTAATCTCCTATCACAACCCGGCCTGAACAATACGCTTCTTTAATGCCCACCTACTCGCTTCAGGTTGATCCAGCCTGTCTCTCTGCTGACCCCTTGGTTCTACCCTCCCTCCATCCTGAAATCCCCTTCATATGCAACAGAGCATGGCTCAGAGCATGGAAAGAGCCCGGGCTTGGGAGTCAGAGGTCATGGGTTCAAATCGCTGCTCTGCCATTTGTCACTTGTGTGACTGTGGGCAAGTCACTTCACTTCTCTGTGCCTCAGTTACCTCATCTGTCAAATGGGGATTAACTGTCAGCCTCACATGAGACAACCTGATTACCCTGTACCTACTCCAGTGCTTAGAACAGTGTTCTGCACATAGTAAGCGCTTAACAAATACCAACATTATTATTACTCTTCCCACATTCAAAACCCTAAATCCTATCTCCTCCAAGAGCACTTCCCCTACTAACCCCTAATCTCCCCACTGTATTGACCCTCCCTTCTGTGTCATATGAAACAGCGTGACATAGTGGATAGAGCACGGGCCTGGGAGTCAGAGAGTCATGGGTTCTAATCCCGGCTCTGCCACTTGTCTGCTGTGTGACCTTGGGCAAGTCACTTCACTTCTCTGGGCCTCAATTACCTCATCTGTAAAATGGGGATTGAGACTGAGCTCCACATGGGATGGGGACTGTGTCCAACCCAATTTGCTTGTATCCACCCCAGTGCTTAGTAGAGCGCCTGGCATATAGTAAATGCTTAACAATTACCTTAATTATTATTCATTATTATTATTATTATTACTTATGCACGTGGGTCTGTCCCCCTAAAGCATTCTGACACTCACCCCATTCCCAGCCCCACAACTCTTAGGTGCATGTCTTTATGCTCTGCTGTTTCCCCTATCTGTAATATATTTTGTCAGTCAGTCAATTGTATTTATTGAGCACTTACTGTGTGCAGAGCATTGTACTAAGCGCTTGGGAGAGTACAATATAACAATCTAACGGACACATTTCCTGCCCACAAGATCTTACAGTCTAATGTCTGTCTTCCCCACTAATTATCATCATCATCATCATCATCATCATGTTTTTGTAAAGCACATGCTATGTACCAAGTACTAAGCGTTGGGCTAGATAACTGTTAATCAGATCCCACATGGGGCTCACAGTCTAAGTAGGAGGGAGAACAGGAAGTGAATCCCCATTTATTAGATCAGGGAACTGAAGTTCAGAGAAGTCGAGTGACTTGCCCAAAGTCACACTGCAGACGAGCGGCAGAGCTGGGATTCGAACCCTGGTCCTCTGCCTCCCAGGCCCCGGGCTCTTTCCACTAGCCCAAGGTGCTTCTCCACTAGACTTTAAGCTCCTGGGGGCAGGGATCATGTCTGCAACTCTATTACATTGTACTCTCCCAGGTGCTTAGTAGAGCACTGTACATTACTGTACACTGTAAATGCCATGGATTGATTGGGCTGGAGCAGGGGCCAGAAAGAGCCCGGGCCTGGGAGTCAGAGATCATAGGTTCGAATCCCACCTCTGCCACTTGTCAGCTGTGTGACTGTGGGCAAGTCCCTTAACTTCTCTGTGCCTTAGTGATCTCATCTGTAAATTGGGGATTAAGACTGTGAGCCTCACGTGAAACAATCTGATTACCCTGTATCTATCCCAGCGCTTAGAACAGTGCTCTGCACATAGTAAGCGCTTAGCAAATACCAACATTATTACTATTATTATTATTGTTTCTGATGGCGTGGGGTGGGGCAGGCCCTGCTTGTAGTCTGGGAATGGTTTGCGTTAATTGGAGAAGGAGAGATATTGCAGGAGTGAGGAGGGCTCTTTGTGTGTGTGTGTGTATGGGTGTGTGTGTGTATGGGGTGTGTGTGTGTATGGGGTGTATGTGTGAGAGAGAGAGAGTCTCTGGGGTCACTGGAAGATCTATTTTCATTTTGTGTTGTTATGGCTGGGCTTTCCAAATTCTCATATTTCTAAGCAAATTCTCAAACCACAAGTCGGTTTCCAGAGAAAAACCGAGGGAAGGTTAAGACCTTGCTAAGTGACTCTTCGTTCAGAAAAGCGATAAACACTCGGGCAACCACGAGCGTTCCCTGTGAATCTATTTGGTGTGAAAATCCTTGAGTGCCGACGCTGTGGTGCGGCCCACCGGATAAGAGGCAGACGCTTAGTCTGGGCCGGGGCCGAGCGGTCGGGGGGCGGGGGGGCGGTGGGGGGTGGCTTTTCTCGGCCTTTTTTTCCACCAGATGGCGCCAGAACTGCGGGTGGGGCAGTTGCTCGGCCTCCTGCGGGAGCTGAGTTATCCTTCTGTTCACCATCACAAGGCTCGAACCAAGCCCTTTCTTCCCAGGCCCCACTCCCTTCCCAGGAGAAGTAATCGACGCTCCCACCGATGAACCCCTTCCCATTCAGTGTCAAGTTCCCATAAAGAACTTCAGCGTGGCTGGGTGGAAATAATAATAATGTTGGTATTTGTGAAGCGCTTACTATGTGCAGAGCACTGTTCTAAGCGCTGGGGGAGACACAGGGGAATCAGGTTGTCCCACGTGGGGCTCACAGTCTTAATCTCTATTTTGCAGATGAGGTAACTGAGGCACAGAGAAGTGAAATGACTTGCCCACAGTCACACAGCTGACAAGTGGCAGAGCTGGGATTCGAACTCATGACCTCTCCAACTCCAAAGCCCGAGCTCTTGCCACTGAGCCACGCTGCCTCTCTGCAAGAGCCCGGGCTTGGGAGTCAGAGGTCATGAGTTCGAATCCAGGATCTGCCACTTGTCAGCTGTGTGACTGTGGGCAAGTCACTTCACTTCTTTGGGCCTCAATTACCTCATCTGTAAAATGGGGATTAACTGTGAGCCTCATGTGGGACCACCTGATGCTATTGTTCTTGTCTGTCCGTCTCCCCCCATTAGACTGTAAGCCCGTCAAAGGGCAGGGACTGTCTCTATCTGTTACCGATTTGTACATTCCAAGCGCTTAGAACAGTGCTCTGCACATAGTAAGCGCTTAACAAATACCAACATTATTATTATTATTATTATTATTATTATAAATGCCTTCCAAGGATGCGGCTGCTCCATCCGGAGGCAGCAGGCCCGTCTGGGTGGTCCCTCACACCCAAGGCCTTTTCCAGCCCGGGGTTAACATCAAGTTGTCTGCTCCTCCTCTCCCACGGATGGGCGACCCTCCCCGGTCACTCACCACTGTGCCCCTTTTTCCCGCAGGTACCCCGGAAAGGGACACCGAGTGCGAGCCGAATCCAGTGGGGACAGACTCGGATGTCATTTCCAGAGAGGGGGACTGCGGATCTCACACCAAGTAAATTCCCGCCTTCGCTCTGGACTGCTTCTGAGCTGGGGAAGGAATGGGGTGGGAAGCACATCGATTAGCTTGCGTTTACCCCAGCGCTTAATGCGGGGCTTGGCACACTAAGCCCTTAACAGATACCACAGTGATGATCGTTATTTCAGCCGCTGGGGTCTCTAGGTAGAGTAGAGAGGAGGGAGCATGGTGTAGGTGGGAGAAACGAAGCTGGGCGCGGAAACTCGGATCCCCACGTTCTTCTCTTGACAGTGGCCCTGCTTTTTCCATAAAGAAAATTCTCTCCGGGCACAAGGGGCAAGCCAAGGGTGCCTATCTCTCTGCTGGCCTAGGCAATGGGTGAGTCCAGATCTGGAGGGCCTAGGTAGAGGATCCAGTTCAGAGTGACTTCTGGAGGTTCATTCTGGTCGTGGGGAGCCTGGATTTGTTTTGGGGTCTCCCGGGCTCAGAACCACTGCGAGGGAATCTGATTCAGCCTCCAGGGCTGGGGAATTCATTCATTCAATAGTATTTATTGAGCGCTTACTATGTGCAGAGCACCGTACTAAGCGCTTGGAATGTACAAATCGGTAACAGATAGAGACAGTCCCTGGCCTTTGACTGGCTTACAGTCTAATTGGGGGAATGTGACTCTGGGCTGTTTCTGAACTACCTGTACTTGGCTTAGTGGATAGAGCACGGGCCTGGGAATCAGAAAGACCTGGGTTCTAATCCCAGCTCTGCCACATGTCTGCTTTGAGACCTTAGGCATGTCACTTCATTTCTCTGTGGCTCCATTACCTCATCTGTAAAACGGGGGTAAGAGTGTGAGCCCCTAGTGGGACAGGGACTGTGTCCAACCTGATTAACTTGTACCTACCCCAGTGCTTAGAACAGTGCTTGGCATAGTAAGCGCTAAACAAGGACCTTAATCATCATCATCATCATCCCTTCCCCTAATAATAATAATAATGATAATGGTGGTATTTGTTAAGCGCTGACTATGTGCAGAGCACTGTTCTAAGCGGTGGGGTAGACACAAGGGAATCAGGTTGTCCCACGTGGGGCTCACAGTCTTAATCCCCATTTTACAGATGAGGTAACTGAGGCACAGAGAAGTTAGGTGCCTTGCCCAAAGTCACACAGCTGACAAGTGGCAAATCCAGGATTCGAACCCATGACCTCTGACCCTACTGCTTTTCAGGATGGCTATCCCTGCCTAGAACAGGTTGGAGGATGTACTGCTGATGGGTGCAGCAACTTGTGTTCTACCCACCCCCCTGCTAGTCAGCTCCACCACCTTCTGTACTCACCACAGAGGTGGAGAGTGCCAGACAATCAAGGCCTCCCAAGCCACAGTGCCCTTGCCTTCCACCCAGCTACAGTGTGAGAAGTAGTGTGGCCTAAAGGAAAGAGTACAGGCCTGGGATCAGAGGCCCTGAGTTCTAATTCCGGCTCTGCCAATTTCTTGCTGTGTGACCTTAGGCAAGTCGCTTAACTTCTCTGTGCCTCAGTTCTCCAGTTCTCCTTCCTAGAAGCAGCGTGAAAGTGGAAAAAGCACAGGCTTGGGAGTCAGAGGTCATGGGCTTGAATCCCAGCTCTGCCACTTGTCAGCTGTGTGACTGTGGGCAAGTCACTTAACTTCTCTGGGCCTCAGTGACCTCATCTGTAAAATGGGGATGAAGACTGTGAGCCTCACGTGGGACAACCTGATTACCCTGTATCTCCCCCAGCGCTTAGAACAGTGCTCTGCACATAGTAAGTGCTTAACAAATACCAACATTATTATTATTAATTCCAGCTCTGCCAATTTCTTGCTGTGTGACCTTGGGCAAGTCGCTTAACTTCTCTGTGCCTCAGTTCTCCTGTTCTCCTTCCTACTTAGATTGTGAGCTCTATGAAAGACAGGGACCGTGTCCAACCTAATTAACTTGTTCCTACCCCACTGCTTAGAATAGTGTTTGATACACAGTAAGCACATAACCCATAGCATAAAAAAAACTGCTCTTCGCCCTTCAGTTCACTCAGCAGTATTATCTGCAAGGTTAATTTCCCTGGGCGCTCCCTCTCCACGGACCTCAGCTCCCCCTCAAGGAATCGCAAAGATGTTCATTCTCTATCCTGGTTTCCTTGCCCAGCTGCACCAAGTTGAGCAAGCTGATGAACAAGAGAGGAAATGCCTCGCACGACCAAACCACCCTGGAGAGCAGCCCGGCCTCACCCACTCTACGCAGCTTGTTGGGATCCACCGTTACCACGCTGCAACAGACCATCACCGGCCCCACCGCTCAACCAGCAGCGCCAAGCCCCAGCCCCCGAGCTAGTGACCTCGTGCTGGTTGCCGTCGTTGACACTACAGGGCAGACGACAGGTATCGTCCCCCAGGACAGCATCAGTAAGTAAGACACAATGCAGAAAGCCATGAGTAGGCATTCATGGAAAGGCACCGTGTGTGTTTTCATTTACATATATGCATCAGTATTGTGCCTTTTGTTTTTTCATTATTGTTCCCTCAAAGTTGTCATTTCTCAGCTTTTTTCCCGCTCCTTGGTGTTTTTTCCCTCCTCCCCCCATTCTGTTTACCAGTATAATAATATGTTGGTATTTGTTAAGCACTTACTATGTGCAGAGCACTAAGCGCTGGGGTAGACACAGGGTAATCAAGTCATCCCACGTGAGGCTCACAGTCTTCACCCCCATTTTACAGATGAGGTAACTGAGGCACAGAGTAGTGAAGAGACTTGCCCACGGTCACACAGCTGACAGGTGGCAGAGTCAGGATTCGAACCCATGACCTCTGGCTCCCAAGCCCGGGCTCTTTCCACTGAGCCACGCTGCTTCTCTATACTAACTGTCTATGGACTCCACCCCCTGGGAAGTTCCAAAGAGTCTTTGGTTGCAAAGGGATTTCCCCTGGGGCCTTGTGTGTCTCAAGGGGCGGCACCCTGAAAACCCTGTGGGGCCGGTTCCCGTTCGGACACCATAGGGGCAGTGTCACAGAACCGTTATGCACGAGGAGAGCGTACTCCCAATTACTCCCCAGGTTAAGAACAAGCTAAGGGGCCCAGAGAGGAAGGGAGGAAGGAAGGAAGTAGGCTTGGGGAAGGTTGACCTCTGTTGTTGCTTCTGCAGGGACTGGTTTCTTAGCTGTCCCTTCAGAGAGGCTTTGACTAGTTCTGACAGGCTTCGCCCAGAAAAGTGCTCTTCCCCTGAGCACCCACACACCCACCTGCCACTCTTGTTGAGGATGAGAAGCAGCGTGGCTCTGTGGAAAGATCCCGGGCTTGGGAGTCAGAGGTCATAGGTTCGAATCCCGGCTCTGCTGCTCGTCAGCTGTGCGACTGTGGGCAAGTAACTTAACATCTCTGTGCTTCAGTTACCTCATCTGTAAAATGGGGATGAAGACTGTGAGCCTCATGTGGGACAACCTGATTATCCTGTATCTACTCCAGTGCTTGGAGCAGTGCTCTGCATTCATTCATTCAATAGTATTTATTGAGCGCTTACTATGTGCAGAGCACTGTACTAAGCGCTTGGAACGAACAAGTCGGCAACAGATAGAGACAGTCCCTGCCGTTTGATGGGCTTACAGTCTAATCGGGGGAGACAGACAGACAAGAACAATGGCAATAGATAGAGTTAAGGGGAAGAACATCTCGTAAAAGCAATGGCAACTAAATAGAATCAAGGCGATGTACATTTCATTAGCAAAATACACATAGCATCTGCACATAGCAAGTGCTTAACAAATACCAACATTATTATGAGAAGATTGCATTTGATAGTCAGCCCACCTTCAGCCTCACAGCACTTCTGGACAGATCTATATTTCAGTGTCTGTGTCCCTTTCTAGACTGTAAGTTTCCAGTGGGCAGAAAACATGCTTACCAACTTCCCCATTCCAGCTCCACAGGACTTATGTATATATCTGTAATTTATTTGTTTGCATTGATGTCTGTTTTCCCACCTCTCGACTGTAAGCTCATTGTGGGCAGGAAATGGGTATTGCTGTATTGTGCTCTCCCAAGTGCTTAGTATAGTGCTCTGCACGCAGTAAGCGCTCAATAAATACCATTGAATGAATGAACATTTTTCAGTCGATCAATCGATGGCATTTATTGAGTGCTTATCTGTGCAGAGCACTCTACTCGGTGTTTGGGAGAATACAATGTAACAGAGTTGGTAGACACGTAGCTCTTCTGTATTGTACTCTCCCAAGTGCTTAGTTCAGGCCTCTGCAGATAGTAAATGCTCAATAAATACTACTGATGGATTGATCCTGTTTGCATTGCAGGCCACGGGACACTTTTTGTAGAGATCGCAGCAGTCGTGGCAGCCTCTGGCCTGGTCCTGCTTCTGATTTTCCAGCGCAAGTCGTGTCGAAAGCGGATCCTGAAGAGTGAGTTGGGGCCAGTATGGTGCTGTTACCGGAAGGGCAAGGGAGGGTTTGGGGGCCGGGGCGGAGTCCTTATCTTCTGTTCACTCATTGGGTCATATTTATTGGGTGCTTACTGTGTGCAGAGCACTGTACTAAGCACTTGGGAGTACAATAGAACAATAAACAGACCCCTTCCCTGCCCACAGTGAGCTAAAAGTCTAAAGGGGAGAAATGGGGTTGGAAACAGTTCCTGTCTCATGTGGGCTCACAGTCTCAATCCCCATTTTACAGATCAGGTAACTGAGGCACAGAGATGTGAGGTGAATTTCCCAAGGTCACACAGCAGACAAGTGGCAGAGCCAAACCTGTGTTCTCTCCACTAAACCATGCTACTTCACACTGTAAGCTTATTGTGGGCAGGGAACATGTCTACCGACTTTGTTATATTGTACTCTCCCAAATGCTTAGTACAATGGAGCAGCGTGGAGCATTTTGGCTTAGTGGAAAGACCCCACCCCTGAGAGTCAGAGAACCAGGGTTCATTCATTCATTCAATAGTATTTATTGAGTAGAGCACTGTACTAAGTACTTGGACTGTACAATTCGACAACAGAGAGATACAATCCCTGCCCAGTAATGGGCTCACAGTCTAAACGGGGGAGAGAGACAGCGAAGCAAAACAGACAAAGCAAAACAACATCATCAAGATAAATAGAATCATAGATATATAACATCATTAACAAAATAGAGTAATAAATAATATATACAAATATGCACAGTGCTGAAGGGAGGGGAAGGAGGAAGAGCAGAGGGCAGGAGAGGGGGGAATGGGGAGGGGAGGGTTCTAATCATTCATTCATTCAGTGGTAATCCTCACTGCACCACGTGCCTGCTGTGTGACTTTAGGCAAGTCACTTCACTTCTCTATGTCTCAGTTACCTCATCTGTAAAATGAGCACCCAACACTTGTTCTCCCTCCTATTTAGATTGTGAGTCCCATGTGGGACAGGGACTGAGTCTGACCTGATCACCCTGTATCTTTTCCAGCACTTAAAACAGGGCATGACACCTAGTAAGTGCTGAATAAATGCAATAATTATTAGTACAGTGCTCTGCACACAGTAAGCGTGCACTGGATAAATACGGTTGATTGATTGTCCTGATGGGAACCTGCTGGGGCTCAGGGAACCTTTGGAGGATTTGCCGCTCCATCATGAGTCTCTTGTTTTTCAGAGCTTCACCTGTGCACCGGTCAAGTGTACAGACCCAACCAGACAACCTTGGGTAAGTGATGGGGAAAATCTTCTCTCCAGTGAGCAGAGGCAGGAGGCAATAGACCCTAACTAGGCCCCATTTCTGCAAACATCTGGGGTCCTGATGACGAACTGTCTAGTGGGAATTTACATTCTTTTCGATTTCTCTTTGACAATTAAGAGTTCTTCCCAATAGGCTCTTGTTTGGTTAACAACTAATGGCTCAGGTGTGGACTAGCCAGGCCTTTTGTTATGGTATTTGTTAAGTGCTTACTGTGTGCCGAGCACTGCTCTAAGCACTGAGATAAATATACGGTCGTCAGCTTGGTCACAGTCCCTGTCCCACATGGGGCTCATAGTCTAGGTAGGAGGGAGTATAATTTTAATCCCCATTTTACAGATGAGGAAACTGAGGCACAGAGAAGTTAAGTGAGGAAGCAGCCTGGCCTAGAAGATAGAGTAGGGCCTGGGAGTCAGAAGGACCTGGGTTTTAATGCCGGCTCTGCCACATCTACTGTGTGACCTCGGGCAAATCACTTCGTTTCTCTGTGCCTCAATTTCCTCATCTGTAAAATGGAGATTACGATTGTGAGCCCCATGTGGCACAGGGCCTGTGCCCAACCTGATTATCTGGTATCTACCCAGAGTTTAGAACAATGCCTGGCAAATTATTATTTAACAAATACCATTTTTTAAAAAAGTGACTTGCCCAAGGTCACACAGCAGAAAAGTGGTGGAGCCAGGATTAGAATCCAGGTCCTCCGGCTCCCAGGCCCATGCTCTTTGCACTTGGCAATGTGCACCTTTTGCTCTCTTCTTCCTCTCATTCACTCTCCTTCAATCAGTCAGTCAACCAATCAATGGTATTTATTGAGCAGCCATCTCCAACACTCAGATTGGATAGGCAGTTGTCACCGGTGGATTTCAGTAAGGTTTATTTGCCAGCCTGTGAGCCTCCTGGTGAGGAAAGGAGAGAGTTTAGCATGCAGCCTCTCAAGCAGAGCCATTTCCTTTTATTCTGCACATACACTCAAGGTTTACCCCTTGTCTCTCCAGCTGTAGTGGTCTCAGCTTTTCCTGAGAAGCCGGTTGGCCTAGTAGATAGAGCACAGGCCTGGATGTCAGAAAGACCTGGATTCTAATCGCGGCTCGGCCACTTGTCTGCTGTGTGACCTTGGACAGAATCACTTCAATCCTCAGTGCCCTCACCTGTAAAATGGGGATTAAGACTGTGAGCCCTCTGTGGGGCGGGGACTTTGTCTACCGGATTATTTTATATCTACTCCAGTGCTTAGAACAGTGCCTGGTACATACTAAGTGCTTAACAAATGCCACAATTATCATCCTGTATGTTGGGTCTGGATGAACTCCGGGCCGGATGGCCAGTTCCTGATTCCTCTACATGCTAGTCTCTCCCACCCTTTATCTCCACTCCTGGAGAATAATAATAATAATGTTGGTATTTGTTAAGCGCTTACTATGTGCAGAGCACTGTTCTAAGCAGTGGGGTAGATACAGGGTAATCAGGTTGTCCCACAAGAGGCTCATAGTTAATCTCCATTTTACAGATGAGGTAACTGAGGCACAGAGAAGTCAAGTGACTTGCCCACAGTCACACAGCTGACAAGTGGCAGAGCCGGGAGTCAAACCCATGACCTCTGACTCCGAAGCCCACGCTCTTTCCACTGAGCCACACTGCAACTCTAAGAGTCTTTGGCCCTCCCTCAGGCCAGAGTCTTGTAGGGACCAGCTCTACTCCTCATCACCTCCCTTAAGCACTTCCATATTCTCTCTAGCTCCAAAGCACTTATGTCTGTATCCATATTTTCTACTATTTCCCCATCGTAATTTATTTTAATCTCTGTCTCTCTCTGAAGACTTGTGAGATCCTTGTGGGCAGCGATTCTGTGATATTGTGACTTCCCAAGTGCTTAGTACAGAGTTCTGCACAGAGTAAGCACTCAGTAATAATAATTATGGTATTTGTTAAGCACTATGTGACGAGCACTGTTCTAGGCGCTGATGATTATAGCATCTGTTAATAATAATTATGGTATTTGTCAAGGACTGTTTTAAGCGCTGGGATAGATTCAAGGTAATCAGGTTGTCCCGCACTGTCTTCACCCCCATTTCACAGATGAGGGAACTGAATACCTTTGATTGATTGATTGATTGATGACTCACAACTCTCAGGAAGGCCCACTTCAGCATTCCAGGCTGGCCTGCTGTCAACAAGGGTTTTTCTGGATGTGAGAGTCCAGTTTTGGGGTCTTCACAGGGTCATTTCAGTCCATAGTCTCTTCTCGCAGGACCCCGGGCAGCTTGCATTCACACGGGCACTCATGCTCCTCTCCTCCATGAGGGCAGTTTAAACTCCTGCTTCCTGCTTCTTAGCCTTTTCCCGTCCACTGGTGTCACTGCCAGTCAGACAGCCGCAAGCATGCGCTGAGGCCCGGCAGAGTGCCACATCCTGTTCTGGGCTCTTGGCGTCCATGTTAAAATAGAGCAGGTCCCGGCCGTCAACTGGCAAACAATGGAGTCAAGACTGATACCCAGACAACTGACACAAATATGCTAAGATAAATATAGTCATTACAGGAGTGAGTTGAGTTGACCACCTACTGATGACTCAGTCGCTGTCACTTGATTCTTGCCGGTTGGCTTTTTACTTTAAATGGTATTTGTTAAATGCTTTTTACATGTGAGGCACTATAGTGAGCGCTGGGGTTAGACATAAGCTAGTCAAGTTGGATTCAGTCCATGCCCTCTGTGGGGCTCAAAGTCTTACTCCCCTTTTACATATGAGGTAACTGAGGCATAGAGAAGTGAAATGATTTGCCCAAGGTCACACAATAGGCAAGTGACAGAGCCCAGATTAGAACCCAGCTTCCCTGACTCCCAGGCCTGTGTTCTTTCCATTAGTCCACGCTGCTTAGCTTCACCCACCTCACCCCACCACCACTACCACCACCATCTCCTTTACCCATAGGGGAGCTCAGGAAATGTCAGTCGATGCTAGTAATGCAGGGGTTGAAGATGGTCATTCCAACTTCCCAATGAGCTCTCCCATCTGAGCTCCTTGGAGAAAGACTGAAGGCACCATGTGCAGAGACCAGGGGTTTCTCTGGAAGGGTGGCCGAGTTCTAACCTTTCCCCTAGCATTCTGGGGAATGTTCCAGATTTTGATCTCAGAAGTGACATTGTTTTTCTTCTTTGTTTTACAGATCCTGATTTTGGGAAGAATTATTTAGTGAGTAACCAGTACCCACACCATCATTCCCAACAGAAATTCCCCCAATTCCCTGATTCCCCCAATTCCCTGAATGCCATTTCCTGATAGGAAGTCCCTGTTCCCCCAAAATGAGATATAGGTTTTTCCTCTGAATCTCCTTGCTCTACACTGTCCGTTCTGGCCCTGCTGTGTCCAGTGAGACCCAAGAACCTTGAGCAAACAAATGCTATTTCCCAAGATTTTCATCTGAGAGGATCTGTCTCAGTAGACAAAGCCTCCAGGAGGAATCATTTGGGTACATAATGAAAACAGTCCCTTACTTCTGCTCCTGTGGAACTAAGAGGAGCTGGAGTGGGGATGGACTTTAGCCTTATGAGATGACCTAACAGCTTAGTGAGTATTGATTAAGGGCCTACTCTAGACCAAACACCTTCCTAAGCACAGGGGTAGATACAAGACAGTAAGTTCAACCACATTCCATTTCCTCATCAGGGCTCGCATACTAAGAGGTAGGAGGAGCAAGTATTTATTGTCATTTTACAGGTAAGGAAACTGAGGCCTAGAGAGATTCAGTGACTTGTCTAAGGTCACAGAGCAGGCCAGTAGCAGAGTTGGGATTAGAACCCTCGTTTTCTGACTCCAAGTCCCATATTCTTTCCACTAGGCCTTGTTTCCTCTGTGGCTTTCTAATCCACCCTGAAGCTAAAGTGGCGAGACTTTTTTAGGAGCCCAGCGAGGGAAACAAACCCAAATAGGGTTAACCTTGGTATTTCTGGATTTTAATCTGGCCTAAGGTGGGTGGCTCTGGCTGCTGCTCATGCTTGGTGATTTCCTAAGAAGTGGGAGGTGCCAAGGCAGGAGCCTAGGGGCATGTGATTTTCCCATCATCCTCCCACGGGAACTGCTCCACTGGATGCCGAGACTTGCCTCCCCTGAGTGCTGACCCATGCTTACCAGTTGCATCGGTCTCTGCTAGAGGTTTCCCCTGCCTTGCAGGTATTATTTGGTCCTGCAAATGCTGCCTGGCCTCCTGCCCCAATCAAACAGGGAGGTTGGGTATGGCAGCATGTCACTTGGGTGGCAAGGGGGTTGGGTGGCAACCCAGAATGACCGGAAGCCACAAGTTGAGTTGCTCAGCTGTAAGTGGCAGCCCCAGCTGCCCATCCTGAACCTGGTGCTCTCTTCCTACCCCAAAGAGTGGAGTGGCCAGAGACTACAGCTGCCCCATTGGCCTTCTGGAGCCTGGAAGAGTTGTTTTATTATTAATGATGTTGATATAATAATAATAATGGTATTTGTTAAGTGCTTACTATGTGTCAAGCACGGTTCTAACTACTGTGGTAGATACAAGCTAATGAGGTTGGGCACAGTCCTTGTCCCACATGGAGCTCACACTCTTAAAACCCATTTTACAGATGAGGAAACTGAGGCCCAGAGACATGAAACGACTTGCCCAAGGTCACCCGGAAGATAAGTGCTAGAGCCGGGATTAGAACCCAGGTCCTTCTGACTCCCAGGCCCGTGCTATATCCACTAGGCCATGCTGCTTGGGTTGACAGGTCCCCTTGGAGGGGGCTATTTATATGGGTCTCTGCCTGCCCCCGAGTCCTTCTGTAAGCTGCCATAAGTAGGAGAGAAGGGAGGAAGAGGATGTGGGGTGGAGAAAGACACTGACGTACATTATAGGCACTTTGCAGCAGGCGCAGGAGTTAGGACATGGTGTGATTATGCTTCTTAGGTTGTGTACCTGAAGCCAGAGCCACCCTGACCAAGATACCACTGGTCGTCCTACATCCAGTCTCCTTTGGTCTCAAGCCAGTAGGAGGCTCAGCAAGATCTGATGTTTGGTCCCATGGCCACAAACCTACACCTGTTTTCCCAGCGAAGACCCCAGCGAGTGGTTTGGTAGATCAATCAGGGTAGGCAAGTGTCTCCCTCAGTATCTGTGCACAGACTGGATGCACCCAGAGGTATTTTGTTCAACTGCCACACATCACACCTGGTGCCCCAGCCAAGACCCTGCTGTTCGTTATGGCGGATGTGAGGGTCTCCCTCAGAAACAGTGAACCAACTGTTAGAAGGCCCAGCGAGGTTTGCCGCAGAGGGGATGTCTGAAATCTGCCCCAAAACTGTAAGCTTGTGGGCAAGGGATGTGTCTACCAACTCCATTGCATTATTCTCTCCCAAGCACTTAGTACAGTGCTCTGCACATAGTAAACACTCAGTAAATATCACTGATGATGATCTGCTGTTCAATGGCCACAGGCCACACCTGATTTTCCAATGAAGACCCTGTTGATGGGTACAATGGATGCGAATGAGCCACTTGACATCGGTTTAAAACTGAAAGAGCCCACAGCGGGATCTGAGGCTGAGAGGACTCCCAGAGATGTGCTGTTCCCTGATACCCTATTCAATCTTCTTGCAAGGTGTGCTGTTGGCTTCAAGGGGGTTGGGTGAGAGAATATGAAAGGGTTGACACAAACAACCAACACCCCACTTTCTGAAGAACAACTCAAGCTCAAGTCGTACTGATGCTGGGTTACCTCATATCTGTTCTCCAAAAAAGTCCTACTTGAGGAGCTAGTTCAGCATGTTGGTCACCAAAGTGGGAACAGATTGGCAATTCCCTGGATGTTTGAACATCCAAGTTTAGGAAAGCTTGCTTGTGCCCTGCTCCTACCACCTGGGGAAACTGACTTGAAGAAGCATCTCCAGAAATGCCCTGCTTCACCCAAACTCAGGTCATCTGTGCAACTGATGACCTGGACAGCTGTGGTGGAGAACACTCCCCCTCACACCCTTAGGTGAATTTCACCATCAGTGGCATTGCCTTCAAGCACAAAGGACAACTATGTATACCTGGAGTTTACTCACTCCACCTCGCAGATAGATCTCAACATTAGATGGATCTCAACCACCAGACTTGCCCAGATTTTTCCCACCCATCAAGCTCCACTGGGCTTTCCCAGACAGTAGAAAGCCTGAGGGTCTCAAACAAGAAAAGGACCAGTTGTGGGAGTGAATTTCAATCAATCAATCAATTAGTGGTATTGACTTAGAGTTTATTGTTGCAGAGCACTATACTATGCAGTTGGGAAAGTACAATATAATAGAGTTGGTAGATGTGATCCCTGACCACAGGAGTTTACTATCTACAGAATTTTCCACAGATTTTAGAATTTTTACTTGCCCCAACTCTGGATTCTTATGAATCTGAACCTATTTCTTCTGGGTTAGGAGCCTGGGAACCTGATCTGTCTTTCAGGGTGGTAATCATGAACATGGCATTTAAGGGTCACCCACAGTATGGAAAAATTGTTCCAACTCCAATGAAGGCAAATTTTGGGGGGGGGGTGTTAATTGAATTTGTTAAGTGCTTACTATGTATCAACCCTTTTCTAAGCATTTCTAAACTGTGAGCCTGTTGTTGGGTAAGGATTGTCTCTATCTGTTGCTGAATTGTACTTTCCAAGTGCTTAGTAAAGTGCTCTGCACACAGTAAGTGCTCAATAAATATGATTGCATGAATGAGTAAGCGTTGTTCAAAGTTCTAGGGTAAGTACAAGTTAATCAGGTCAGACATAGCCCCTGTCCCACAAGGGGCTCCCAAGAGGGAGAACTGTAAAATACCCATTTTACAGTTGATGAAACTGAGGCACAGAGAAGTTAAGGCAAATGGGAGAGCTCAAGTTATTCTGAGCCTTAGAATCAGTTGCAGATTCTTGCAGTAGGTGTTGAAGGGAGTTTTAGAGCAAGAGTTCCTCCAGCCAAATAGCTTACTCTCCAAGGGACTTTAATAGTCACCCCAAGAGACAGATAAAGTGGGATGGGGGAGAGAGGGTGAAGTCATGAAGTAACAGTACTGGAGAAGCAGCGTGGCTCAGTGGAAAGAGCATGGGCTTTGGAGTTGGGGCTCATGAGTTTGAATCCCAGTTCTGCCACTTGTTAGCTGTGTGACTGTGGGCAAGTCACTTAACTTCTCTGTGCTTCAGTTCCCTCATCTGTAAAATGGGGATTAAGACTGTGAGCCCCCGTGGGGCAACCTGATTCCCCTGTGTCTACCCCAGCGCTTAGAACAGTGCTCGGCACATAGTAAGTGCTTAACAAATACCAACATCATCATTATTATTATTATTACTGCTTTTGCCCTGCAGGAAGCTGGAGTGCTTAGGTCAAAGTTCCCTTTTCTGAGAGTAAGCACTTGTCTTGTGTGGGAGGGTGGGTGCCCTGGGGCCAGGGGACCCCATCTCTCTTGCCTCCAGGCCAGTTGTGACTCTCCAGTGTCACCCTGCCCACTCTGTCCTGCTTTGTGTTGACAGCTGAACAGCAGTTCACTAGCAGCCAAAGGAGAATCAGAAGAGACCGAGATCCTGAGCGGACTCCCGGCCCTGGAGACCAACAACAATGAAACCCCTGGTTTAGGCAAGAGGCCCAGCCTGAGCTTGGCCGAGGTCCACGGCTCTGGGGAGAAGGAGACGACAGAGCCCCTCGTGAGGGGACACACCAATAATCGGATCGGTGAGACACGGGATTGGAAGCCAGGGGCTTCTATGGGGAGAGGGGGCGGTGGTGGTGGGCCAAGGGGGACAGGGGTGGGAGGAGTAGATTCTGAGAGGGTTTTGCAAATGTGGGAGGGTCAGACACTAGCCCTTATTGCCACTGGCCTTTTTCTCCCTTGTCCAACTGAAACAATTGATGGTATTTGCTCACTCTGTACAGAGCACTGTACTAAACGTTAGTGAGAATACAGTGCAGTAGAGTTGGTAGACACATTCCTTGTCCACAAAGCTCTGCCACTTGTCTGCTGGGTGACCTTGGACAAGTCACTTAACTTCTCTGTGCCTCAGTGTCCTCAGCTGTGAAATGGGAATTCAGTACCTGTTTGCCTTTCTACTTAGGCTCTGAGCCCCAGGTGGGACAACCTAATTAACTCGGATCTATCCCAGTGCTTAATATAGTGCTTGACACATAGAAGGCACTTAACAAATACCATAAAAGGAGCTGACTGTTTAGGAAGGGAGACAAGCATTCAAATAAATTACAGATAAGGGAAATAGCAGAGTGTAAGGATATGTGCATAAATATTGTGGGGCTGAAGGTGGGGTTAATATTAAGTCTTAAGGAGTAAAAATCCAAGTGCAAAGGCAGCGAATAAGGGAGGGTGGATGAGGGAAATGAGGGTTTGGTCAGGGAAGCCCCCTTGGAGATGAGATTTTAAGAGATCTTTTAAGGTGGAAAGAGTGGTGGTCTGACAGCTATAAAGGGAGAAGGAGTTTCAGGACAGAGGAAGGACATGGGCAAAGGATTGTCTGTGAGATAGACAAGACTGAGGTACAGGGAGTAGGCTGGCATTAGTGTAGGCTGGGCTGTATTAGGAGATTGTCGAGGTGAGGTAGGAAGGAGAGAGCTGAGATTGAGTGCCTTTAAGCCAATGGTAAGGGATTTCTGTTTGATGCAGAAGTTGATGGGCAACTATTGGAGGAGTGGGGAGTCTTGGATTGAATAGTTTATGAGAAAAATGATCCGGGCAGCAGAGTGAAGTAAAGACAGGAGTGGGGAGAGACCAGAGACAGGGCAGTCAGTGAGGAAGCTGATGCAGCAGTCAAAGAAAAATATAAGTTCTTGATCCATGTGGTAGCAGTTTGGATGGAGAGGAAAGGGTGGATTTTTAGAGATGATGTGAAGGAAGAACCAACAGGATTTAGGTCAGACTGAATATGTGGGTTGAATGAGAGAGATGAGTTTAGGATAGCACCAATGTTACGTGATAGTGAGACAGGGAGGGTGGTGGCATTGTCTACAGTGATGGGAAAGTCAGGCGGAAGACAGGGTTTGGGTGGGAAGATGAGGAGTTCTGTTTTGACACAACTGACATGCAAATGCTATTAAAAGAATTAAAAAAAACCTGACACCAACACCACTCAGCTGGCAGCTGTGGCAGCTTACCGGAAGAAGAGGCACATATTTTAAGGTCCAAGTTGGCACCTATGCCAGTTCCCTGTTATCTCAGGCCTTCTCCCCTCTCCACTTCCAGTTTAGGCTGCTGACAAGGAAAAAGCAGGAGTTGGGAAAGGGTGGTTGTAATACTTTCATTTTTCCACAGCACTGTTACGTCAATAATCTCATTTTTATTGGCATCCTATGAGATAAGAAGGGCAAGGGGTATCAGCATTGTCCAGTTGAAAGAGCACAGGCCTGGGAGTCAGAGGACCTGGATTCTAATCCCAGCTCTGTTACTTGGATGCTGTGTGACCATGGGCAAGTCACTTAATTTCTCTGTGATGATGATGGATTTGTTAAGGGCTTACTATGTGCAAAGCACTGTTCTAAGTGCTGGAGACCATACAAGGTGATCAGGTTGTCCCACGTGGGGCTCACAGTCTTAATCCCCATTTTACAGATGAGGTAACTGAGGCACAGAGAAGTTAAGTGACTTGCCCAAAGTCACACAGCTGATAAGCGGCAGAGCGGAATTTGAACCCATGACCTCTGATTCCCAAGCCCGTGCTCTTTCCACTGAGCCACGCTGCTTCTCTGTGCTCATTTCCTTATCTACAAAGTGGGGATTCAATACCTATTTTCCCTGCTACTTATACAGGGAGCCCCTTGTAGGGAAATGGATAGTGACCAACCTGATTAACATGTATCTAACCCAGTGCTTAGAACAGCACTTGACATATAGAAAACTTTTAACAAATACCAAAAAAAAGTATATTACCCCAGTTTACAGATGAGGAAGCAGGCTCAGAGAGATAAAGTGACCTGCCCACAGTCACAAAGCATACCAGTGGCAGAGCTGGAATTCTTCATCAATTCATTGACTCAATCGTATTTATTGAACAGTTACTGTGTGAAGAGCACTGTACTAAGCACTTAGGAGAGTACAGTACAACAATACACAGACACATTCCCTGCCCACAATGAGGTTACACTCTAAAGGAAATCAGAACCCAAGTCTTCTGACTCGAAGCCCCACACTCTTCTAGACCTCGCTGCTTTCCTTAGACAGCAGGGATTCATTCATTCAATCGTATTTATTAAACACTTCCTGTGTGCAGAGCACTGTACTAAACACTAGGGAAAGAACAATACAGCAATAAACAGTGACAATGCCTGCCCACAACAAGTTCAAAGTCTAGAGGCAGGGAGACAGACATTAATACAAATAAGTAAAATTGCAGATATATATATAAGTGCTGAGGGACTGAGATTGGGGAGAAAGAGCAAAAGGAGGAAGTGAGGGTGAGGCAGAAGGGAGTGGGAGATAAGGAAAAGCTGGACTTAGTCTGGGAAGGCCTCTTGAAGGAGATGTGTCTTCAATAAGTCTTTGAAGGTGGGAGATCTGGCGGAGTTGAGGAGGGAGGGCATTCCAGACCAGAGGCAGGATATTGGCCAGGGGTTGGTGGAGAGACAGGTGAGATCGAGGCACAGTGAGAGGTTAGCACCAGAGAAGCAAAGTATGTGGGCTGGGTTGTAGAAGGAGAGAAGTGAGGTCAGGTAGGAGGGGGAAAGGCGGTGGAGTGTTTTAAAGCCAACAGTGAGGAGTTTTTGTTTGATACGGAGGTGGATGAGCATCCACTGGTGATTTTTGAGGAGGGGGCTGACATGTCCAGTTGACGGACATTCCTTGAAAGAACAAGTGGGTTCCTCACAGACTAAGAGAGGGGGACAGTCCCCATGGGATATAGTTGTTCTGTAGCCTGTAATTTTTTTAAATAAAGTTAGTGCTTTGCACACAGTAAGCGTTCAATAAATATGATTTAATGAATAAAGTTGCCATTGATTACTGGGGAGTTCCTGGAAGCTGGGAGCCTCTTAAAGTCCTACCTCCAAATCCTAAATAATAATAATAATGTTGGTATTTGTTAAGCGCTTATTATGTGCAGAGCACAGTTCTAAGCGCTGGGGTAGATACAGGGTCATCAGGTTGTCCCACGTGAGGCTCACATTCTTCATCCCCATTTTACAGATGAGGGAACTGAGGCACAGAGAAGTGAAGTGACTTGCCCACAGTCACACAGCTGACAAGTGGCAGAGTCAGGATTCGAACCTATGACTTCTGACTCCGAAACCCAGGCTCTTTCCACTGAGCCACGCTGCTTCCCTAAAGGGTCCAAGCCATTCAGGAAAACATGGACTGATTGTTTCTTTGAGGGAAAGCTGTGCTAGTCAGTCTGCAGTTCCTTTGGTCTGTTGACAGGAGACTTTCCCAGGCTCCTGGCTCAATGTCTGAACTGTATTTCTTCGACCTCCCTGAGTCCCTCCCCAGCCCCATCTCACTGCATTTTTTTTAAAGTCTCCACCCTTCAGATTGAAGTAGTGTGGTCTGGTGGGAAGAACCTAGGCCTGGGGCTCTGCCTTTGACACTCTCAACCACCCCCTTCTCCTGAAAACATTATCCAACCTCGACTTCACTGACACTGTCTTCTCCTTCTCTTTGGCGGCTGAGTCTTTGTCTTCTTCATGGGTTCCTCCTCTGCCTCCCACACCCTAACTGTGGGTGTCCCTCAGGGTTCAGTTCTGGGTCCCCTTCTATTCCTTAGCTACACCCACTTCCTTGGAGAACTCAATCGCTCACATGGCTTCAACTACCACTTCTATGTGGATGATTCCCAAATCTACATTTCCAGCCCTGGCCTCTCTCCCTCTCTGCAGTCTTGTATTTCCTTCAGTCTTCAAGACATCTTTACTTGGATGTCCTCCCATCATGTCAAACCTAAAATGTCCAGAACTGAACTCCTGTTTTGTCCATGTCCTCCCCATGACTTTCCCTCACTTGTAAACAGCACCATTATTCTTCCTGTCTCGCAAGCCCATAACCTTGGTGTCATCCTTGACTCCTCTCTTTCAATCCACATATTCAATCTACCACTAAATCCTCTTGGTTCAACCTTCACAGTATTGCTAAAATCTGCTCTTTCCTCTCCATCTAAACTGCTACCACTTTAATCCAAGCATTTGTCCTATCCCACCTTGATTACTGTATCAGCCTCCTTGCTGACCTACCTGCCTCCCATCTCTCCCCACTCCAGGCCATACTTCACACTGCTGCCTTGTTCATTTTTCTACAGAAATGTTCAAGCCATGTATCTCCACTCCTCAAGAACCTCCAGTGGTTGCCCATCCACCTCCGCATCAAACAGAAACTCCTCATCATTGGCTTTAAAGCACTCAATTACAACTTACTCCCTCCTACCACACCTTGCTACTCTCCTCCTACAATCCACCCACACACTTTGCTTCTTTAATGCCAACCTACTCACTGTACCTTGATCTAGTCTATCTCGCCACTGACCTCTCCCAAGTACTGCCTCTGGTGTGAAACACCCTCCCCCTTCATAGCAGGCAATTATCTCCCCACCTTCAAAGCCTTATTGAAGGCTCATCTCCTTCAAGAGGTCTTTCCTGAATAAGCCCTCATTTCCTTTTCTCCCACTCCTTTCTGCATCACCCTGATTTACTCCTTTTACTCACTCCCGCTTATGTACACATCCGTCATTTATTTATATTAATATCTGTCTCCCCCTCTAGACTGTAAACTTGCTGGGGGCAGGGTATGTGTCTGATATACTGTTGTGTTGTACTCTCCCAAGTGCTTAATACTGTGCTCTGCACACAGTAAGCACTCAATAAATATGAATGATTTATTAATTGAGTCTTAAGACCTTGTTCTAATCCCATCTGTGCCACGTGTTGGCTGTGTGACCTCCGACAAGTCATATAACTTCTCCTTATCTTCCATTCGTTCATTCAATCAGATTTATTGAGCTATGCATGTAAGTGTTGTGGGGCTGGGAGGGAGAGATGAATAAAGGGAGAATATCAGGGTGACACAGGAGGGAGAGGGAGAAGAGGAAAGGAGGGCATAGTCAGGGAAGGCCTCTTGGAGGAGATGTGCCCTCAGTAAGGCTTTGAAGGGGACAGAGTAATTGTCCTTCACATTTGAGAAGAAAGGGTGTTCCAGGTTAAAGGGAGGATGTGGGTGAGAGGTTGGCTGTGAGATAGATGAGATCAAGGTACAGTGAGAGGGTTAGCACTAGAGGAGAGAAATGTGTGGGCTGGGTTGTAGTAGGAGAGTAGTGTAGTGAGGTTGGAGGGGACAAGGTCATTGAGTGCTTTAAAGCCAAGGAGTTTTTGTTTGTTGTTCATTCATCAATAGTATATATTGAGCGCTTACTATGTGCCGAGCACTGTACTAAGCGCTTGGAATGTACAATTTGGCAATAGATAGAGACAATCCCTGCCCAATGACGGGTTCACAGTCTAATCGGGGGAGACAGATGGACAAAAACAAGACATCATCACATAAATAGAATCAAGGGGATGTACACCTCATTAGCAAAATAAATAGGGTAATAAAAATATATACAAATGAGCAAATGAGCACAGTGCTGAGGGAAGGGGGAGGGGGAGGAGCAGAGGGAAAGGAGGCTTAGCTGAGGGGAGGTGAAGGGGGAAGGGGGAGGAGCAGAGGGTGGAGGGGAGCAGAGAGGGAGCAGAGGGAGCAGAGGGAAAAGGGGTAGCTCAGTCTGGGAAGGCTCCTGGAGGAGGTGAGCTCTCAGTAGGACTTTGAAGAGGGGAAGAGAGTTAGTTTGGCGGAGGTGAGGAGGGAGGGCATTCCAGGACAGCGATAGGATGTGGGCCAGAGGTCGACGGCGGGATAGGCATGAACGGGGGAGGGTGAAGAGGTGAGTGGCAGAGGAGCGGACCATGCGGGGTGGGCAGTAGAAACAGAGAAGGGAGGTGAGGTAGGAAGCGGCAAGGTGATGGAGAGCCTTGAAGCCCAGAGTGAGGAGTTTTTGTTTCATGTGGAGGTTGATAGGCAACCACTGGAGGTTTTTGAGGAGGGGAATGACATGCCCAGAGCGTTTCTGCAGGAAGAGGATCCTGGCAGCGGAATGAATAGACTGGAGTGGGGAGAGACAGGAGAAAGGGAAATCAGCGAGACGGCTGAAACGGTGGATGGGCAACCAATGGAGTCTCTTGAGCATTAGGGAAACATGGCCTGAGTATTTTTGTAGAAAAATGATCTGAGCAGCAGAATAAAATATGGATTGGAATGGGGAGAGACAGGGAGGTCAGCAAGGAAGCTGATATAGTAATCAAGGCGGGGTAGGATAAGTGATTGGATTAATGTGGTAGCAGTTTGGTTGAAGAGGAAAGGACAGATTTTAACGATGTTACCTGCATATCCCCATCTGTAAAATGGGGATTTAAATCCCATTCTCCCTCCTACTTAGACTAGGAGCCCCATGTGGGAGAGGGACTGTGTTCAACCTGCTTATCGTATATCTCCCCCACTGCTTAGCACAGTGCTTAGTGCATAATAAATGCTTAGCAAATACCACAATGATTAACAAATGCCCCAATTAATACTAATTATTATTGAACCCACCATAGGCATCTACCTTGCTTGGAGCAGTAAGCACTTCATCTCTGCCACCCCCTGATCCCTGCTTTGGGATCTCAGGGTAGGGGGTTCTGAACTGTTAGTTACTTTGGTGTTTTTTCAAGAGGAGGAATTTTTGTTTTCCACCCACCCCTGAGGGGTTCCTTGTTCCAGCTCTGCTGTCAGCACTAGCATGACTTATTGGCCACAGAAACCACCATCACCACCCTGAGGTTGGGAGCTGGAAGTAGTTTCTCTGAATTCAGTCTGTGGATTGTCAGAAAATCTCCCCTTACTACCTTTGTGAGAAGTTCCATGCTCCTCTGTCTCTTTTTATCTCTTATTCAACTCTCTCTCCATCTTTCCCACTCCTTTCTCTCTCTCCACCTCTTCCCCAGCCCTCTTTCTTTTTCTCCCTCTCGCCTCCTGTCTCTCTCCCTCCTTCCTTCATGCTTTCACTCTCCCTTTCTCTCCTCCTGTTCTCTCTCTCTCTCTCATCCTAACTCTCTCCTGTTGCTTCAGAGCTATGGTCCAGAGGGCAGGGCAAGTCTTAGGGAATCCTCCTTAAACTTCTCCCATCTGTATCAAGACCAGAGCAGGCCTGCTTCCCTGGTTGTGATTTCCAGAGCTCTGACCTGCTCTGTTCTTTCACTTCCAGAGGTGGGAGAAAGGGGGCTTCCAGAGGCACAGATGTCCAGAACATTGCTTCAGAGATCCCTTCCAGGCTTGCCTTAAAATGGGAGTGATGGACTGAGGTCAAGACAGGTCAAATAATTTTTCAGAATGAGACTTCTTCCTTTTTACCCTTCTTCCCTCCCCCCAACCCCATCTGCCACTCTCGCCTCTCTTCCCTTTCTTTCTCTAACCTCCCTCTCTGCTTCCCTTCCTCTTTTACCATCCTCCTCAATCCTCTTTATCTGCCTCCTGTCTGTTCCCCTTTTCCTGGCCTGTTGTCAGATTCAAGATATAAGAACCATCTTTGCCCCCTAAATTAAAAGGGGCCTGACAATCCCTCCTAGCCATTCCACGAATAGCATGTAATAATGATGGCATTTGTTAAGCGCTATGTGCCAAGCACTGTTCTAAGTGCTGAGGGAAGGAAGTGCCGGAGCAGTCAGCACTTCATCTCTGCCACCCCCTGATCCCTGCTTAATCAGGTTGTCCCACATGGGGCCCCATTTCCAGATCCCGATGAGGGAATTGAGGCACAGATAAGTGATTTGCCCAAAGTCATACAGCTGACAGGTGGTGGAGCTGGGATTAGAACCCATGACCTCCGACTCCTAAGATGAGATGAATCAGCTGGTTCTATGGCTTTATTTCAGGATTCCAAATTGGCACAAGAAGATCTAAAATCTTGTAGTTTCAGAAGTGCAAAAACACATTCCAGGCACTGATCTGCGGAAGTGGGGTTTTCCTTATAAACCAGGTACAGTCAACAGCAAAGTAAAAGCCAAACAAACCAATATTTGCCATTCTCTTGGGCATTTTTCAGCCCATGGGGAGACCTAGGAAAGCCTGAACTTCAAACTCCAGAAGTTCTCTCTCTCACTGGATAATACTGCCTCCAACCAATATAGCACCCTGACAAACTTGAAAATGCCCCCAGTAAAAGGCCCTCAACCCTTTTACTACCTCTTGAGGGGAGTCGTTGGAGGAGAGGGTTGGGGGGGGTAACACTTTGATCATTTTCACCATCCCCTGTATCCGTTTCTCAAGTGCTATACTTAGTCAGAGCTTGTGTGGGCACTCTGCTGGCCTTCCATCCGGATAGGATTAAACATTTCTTAAATGATAGATCTAATATAGAAAGGCAGCCAGAAAGGTTAGCAAAATGATGGGGGCATCAGGAAGGACATAGAGAATAAAAAATGGGCCAGAGTTTTGCTGCTAGAAATCATGGGGTGGGCATTACCATGGAACATTGCCTGCAGTTCTGGTCACTGAAACCTCAGAAAGGCATAATCATAATAATAATGATAATATATTACTAATTTATCTATGTACAAAAAGCAGCATGGCCTAGTGGATAAGCACGGGTCTAGGGTGCAGAAAGACCTGGCTTTTAATCCCTGCTCTGATATTTGTCTGCTGTGTGTCCTTGGGCAAGTCACTTGGCTTCTCTGTGCCTTAATTATCTCATCTGTAAAAATGGGGATTAAGACTGTGAGCCCCATTTGGGACAGACACTGTGTAAAATCTGATTAGCTTGTATCAATCCCAGCACTTAGTACAGTGCCTGACACCATAAAAAAAAAAGTGCTTATGAAGAACCAAACATTCTGTTAACTGCTGCAGCAGGTATAAAATAGATTAGGCACAGTCTCTGTCCCATATGGGGTTCACAATCTAAGAGGGAGAACAAGTATTTTATCCCCATTTTACAGATGAGGGAACTGAGACACAAAGGGGAGGTGTCCCAGGCCCCTGCTCTTTTCACACTGGCCACACCACTTCTGGATATTGCTAGAGAAGATACAGAGGAGGGTGAACAAGATGATTATTTATTCATATTAACATCTGTCTCCCACTCTAGACTGTAAACTTGGTTTGGGCAGGGAACATGTCTGCTAATTCCATTGTATTGCACTCTCCCAAGCATAAGTATGATTGATTGATCAGGAAGATGGAGCTGTTTCCACACAGACAGGACTTTTCAGTTGGAGAGACCCAAGCTGAGCAGGGACATGACTGTTATTTATAGAACCAGTGAAGGGTGAAGCAGCGTGGCTCAGTGGAAAGAGCCCGGGCTTTGGAGTCAGAGGTCATGGGTTCGAATCCTGGCTTGGCCACTTGTCAGCTGTGTGACTTCGGGCAAGTCACTTAACTTCTCGGTGCCTCAGTTACCTCATCTGTAAAATGGGGATTAAGACTGTGAGCCCCACGTGGGACAACCTGATTCCCCTGTGTCTACCCCAGTGCTTAGAACAGTGCTCGGCACATAGTAAGCGCTTAACAAATACCAACATTATTATTATTATTAAGGGTGTGGACCTGCTGATCACAATTGCAGTTCACCTGTTAGGACCATAAAAAAAGGAAACACTGTTTAATACAGCAGCCTGAATTTGTCACCACAGGAAGCTGTGCTGGCAGAAAATGTAAATAGTTTCAAATTTCAAATATTAATTCATTCATTTGAATTTATTGAGCACTTACTGTGTGCAGAGCACTGTATTAGTTGCTTGGGAGAGTACCATATAAGAGTAAACAGACACATTCCCTGCCCACAATGAGTTTACAGATTAGATGGAGATGGAGACATTAATAGAAATAAATAAATAACAGATATGTATATAAGTGCTGTGGGGGTGGGAGGGTATGAATAAAGAGAAAAGGTGATGCAGAAGGATGTGGGAGAAGAGGAAATAATATTATGTAATAATTATAATAAATAATATTTATTATTATGTTAAATGCTTGCTATGTGCCAGGCACTCTACTAAGCTCTGGGATGGATTACAAGCAAATCAGGTTGTACACAATCTCTATCCCCATGGAGCTCCCAGCCTCAATCCTCATTTTACAGATGAGGGAAGTGAAGTGACTTGCCTAAGTTCACGCAGCGGACAAGTGGCCTAGCCGGGTTTAGAACCCATGACCTTCTGACTCCCAGGCCCATGCTCTATCCACTAAGCCGTGCTGCTTCTCTAGGAGGGCTTAATTGGAGAGGGTCTTTTGAGGAGATGTGTCCTTCATAAAGCTTTGAAGGTGGGGAGGATGGCGGTCTGGTGTATCTGAAGCGGGAGGCAGTTCCAAGCTAGAGGGAGGACATGGGAAAGGGATAGGCAGCGAGATAGATGAGAGTGAGGTACAGTGAGTAGGTTGGCGTTAGAAGAGTGAAGTGTGCGGGCTGGGTTGTAGTAGGAAAGCACTGTGGTAAGGTAGGAGGGGATGAACTGATAGAGTGCTGTAAAACTAATGGTGAGGAATTTCTGCTTGATGGAGAGGTGGATGGGCAAACACTGGAAGTTCTTGAGGAGTGGGGAGACTCCTCATGCCACTGTTAGAGATAGTATATCTGGTGGGTTGAATGGCCCATTGGTCTGGCTTAATGCCCGTTTCTTTTGTTCTTTGCGTTCTTGTTTGGGAAAGCAATAATGCCTAGTGGAAAGAGCATGAGCCTGGAACTCGGGGGACCCGAGTTCTAACCCCAGCTCTGCCATTTGCCTGTTGTGTAGCCTTGTAGCCAGTCACCTTCTCTGAATCTCAATTTCTCCATTTGTAAAATGGGAACTCAATAACTGTTCTCCCTCACGTATGGCCTGTGAACCCCAAATGGGAAGGGAATGTGGCCGAACTAATTATCTTGTATCAACCTGAATGCTTAATACAGTGCTTGGCACACAGAGTTTAGCAAAAATTACATTTTAAACAAAAATACTATTGTTCCAGTTTTATTAGAACTACATTCTACTTGACTTTCCTAGTTTACACAATCAGAGAAGCAGCATGATCTAGTGGCTAGTGCATGGGCCTGGGAGTCAGAAGGATCTGCGTTCTAATTCCAGCTCCATCGCTGCTTGTCTGCTGTGTGACCTTGGACAAGTCACTTCACCTTTCCTTGCCTCAGTTACCTCATCTGTAAAATGGGGAATAAGATTATGAATGGGGAATAAGATTAAGATTGTGAGCTCCATGTGGGTCAGGGACTGTGTTCAGCCTAATTATCTTGTATCTACCCCAGTGTTTAGAACAGTGCCTGGCATATAGTAAGTGCTTAACAAATACCATAAAAAAGCAATCCATCAGTGGTATTTATTGAGCACTTACTATGTACAGAGCACTGTGGTTTATACATTCATCTTCACACTTGATCTCCTAGAAAATGCTTTCTTCTCCTGCATCCTCCATGTCATCTCTGATGCCCCTCTTCCTCTCTCCTCCTCTGCCCTTCCTCTTTTGCCTTCCCCCTACTTTTATCTACTCTGCCATCTCTAATGCTTCCTCAACTTCCACTTCTCCTTTTTCTCCTTGACCTTCAGCAGTTCGCCAGCACACAGAACCTGGGCACATCGTAAATCCTGGCACGAAACGGTCCCCAACGGACAAAAGGCTTTCCTCTTGTGCGTCAGAGGGTAGTTGAGCCTATGACAACAGACACCATGCCCGACAGTTCTCCTCACTTTGGGGAAGTGAGAGCCAGTCGTCTGGTATCATGTGACCATAAAGGCACCTGACTCTTGCCCGTGGTCAGAGCGAGCGGCCTGAAGGAAAGGCCAGGGGGAAGGTCGCAAATGCCAGTTTCCCCAGAGTCGGGGACCCAGCCAGGCTGGCAAAGAAAGACTCTTGGGGTGGCTGGTTGGAGAGCTTCTGTGACCCTACTGGGGTCAGCTTGAAGCGTGCGGCCTCTCTAGGTTGCTCCCACCAGCAGCGGCAGTTTCTCGGCAGCCAGGAAGGATGATGTGTCAAGGGCGGGAGAGCCCCAGTTGCTGACAGAGCAGTGCAGTTTCATTATTTACTCTTGGTGAATCCTCCCGGGTTCAGTCCAAGTGGTGCAACGCCCTTCTTCAACTCTTTTTCCTCAACTCCCTCGGGCGTTGTCCTGATTTGCTCCCATTATTCATCCCCCCTCCCAGCCCCACAGGGCTACGAGCATATCTGAAATGTATTTATTTATATTAATGCCTGTCTCCCACTCTAGACAGTAAGAGCATTGTGGGCAGGGAATGTGTCTGTTATGTTGTTACACTGTATTATTATCATTATTATCATTATGGTACTTGTTAAATGCTTACTATGTGCCAAGCACTGTTCTAGGCACTGGGTTGGATCTAAGGTAATCAGATTGCCCCAAGTGGAGCTCACAGTCTTAATCCCCATTTTACAGTTGAGTTAACTGAGGCACAGAGAAGTTAAGCAATTTGCCCAAGGTCACACAGCAAACTAGAGTGGAGCCGGGGTTAGAAACCACAGTCTCAGACTCCCAGGCCCGTGCTCTTGTCACTAGGCCATTGTACGCTGTGTGACCTTGGGCAATTCACTTAAGTTCTCTGTGCTTCAGTTATCTCATCTGTAAAATGGGGATTAAGATTGTAAACTCCATGTGTAACAGGGACTGTGTCTAACCTGATTAGCTTGTATCTACCCCAGGGCTTAGAACAGCGCTTGACGCATAGTAAGCGCTTAACAAATACCACCACTCTTATTACTACTCTCCCAAGCTCTCAATACAGTACTCTGCACACAGTAAGCACTCAATAAATATGATTGACTGACTGACTGACTGACTGCCTTCACTACCCTAGAGTCCTGCTGCCCCAAGCTCCTGGCCAGAGGAGAAGGGAGCCTCATCTCCATCTCTAATGCTCCCTCATCTCCCACTTCTTTTTCTCCTTGGCCTTCAGTGGTTCCCCAGCACACACAACCTGGGAACATCATAAGGGCTGGGACGAGACAGTCCCCAATGGACAAAAGGCTTTCCTCTTGTGCATCAGAGGATAGTTGAGCCTATGACAACAGACGCCAAGCCCGACAGTTCTCACTTTGGGGAAGTGAAAGCCAGTCTCCTGGCTTTTTCTGCCAGGGGCCTCGTTTCCAGCCTGCCGAACCCTGGCCTGCTGACTTTCCCTCTTGGGGATAGTCTGGGCTAAAGCGTGGTCCTGGGAGGTTGCCCAGAGAGAAGAATTGACTGGCTCAGGAGCTTTGGTCATAGCTCAGTCCAGGGAGGGAAGGGTGGTAAGGGCCAGGGGATGTGGCCTTCTGTTACCAGGTGGAGTCTCAGTGGGCTGGGAGGCTGGAGACCGTGTGGCCCGGTGCACCTCGTGCCGGGTTCAGCCCAGCACCATCCCAGGCATGGCTCCTGCCAGGGCCAGGCAAGTCCAGTAGCTCTGGCAGTGGCGGCCATGGCACCAAACTAGAAATGGCAGGATTTTCGCTTCCAGTGGGCAATGCAGCACCTCTATCATCACCTTCCAAATGCGAATTTCTGGTGATTTCCAAGTTGAGGCTGTGGTGATCCCCCCCACCCCCCCAAAAAGCAACAACAAAAAACTATACTGTGGGGGACCCGGTGCTGCCAAACGTAGTATTAACATGAACAGATGGTCTTTCCTCTTCATCCAAGTCAGCCCCAAGGGTTCATGGGTTGTCCCGAGCTCTGGCAGAACCTTCTCGTCAGGCTCATGATGTTGGGCTTCAAGACCTTGCACTGAGAAGAAGCTTGGATCAGTGGAAAGAGCCTGGGCTTGGGAGTCAGAGGTCATGAGTTTGAATCCAGGATTTGCCACTTGTCAGCTGTGTGACTGTGAGCAAGTCACTTAACTTCTCTGTGCCTCAGTTACCTCATCTGTAAAATGGGGATTAACTGTGAGCCTCATGTGGAACAACCTGATTACCCTGTATCTACCCCAGCGCTTAGAACAGTGCTCTGCACATAGTAAGTGCTTAACAAATACCAACATTATTATTATTTTTATCTATCTTTGCTGTCTCCCACAATGCCCTGGTTTATGCTCTACCCTCCAACCAAGCTAATCTGCTTGCCATAACCCGACCAGAGATTCCCTGCCTCTGTGACAGTGTACATGTCATTCCCCTCGCCAGAAACCCCCTTCCACATTCTCTTTTCCAAAAGGGGTCTCTCCTTTCAAAATAGCTAAAAACCCAACTCTTCCAGGAAAACTCCCCTGAATGCTTCCACCTACCTTCATTCATTCATTCATTCATTACACTCTCCTAACCTTGGAGTGCTCACACCCACTTCTGGAAATGTTGGGATTGTAGGTGTCTGTCCTTTGGGTTTTCGGATTTCTTTTATATGTTGGTATGCTTCTTCCATCAGAATTTTATATTTAGTTGTTTCTTAGTGATTCTGCATTTGTATCATCTCACCCATCAGACTAAGATTTTCTCCAGTGCAGAGCTGTAACTTTCTCTTCCACTATCACCCTCCACCAGCACCTAGTATAGGGATCTAAAAATAATAATAATGGTATTTGTTAATAATTATACTATTTGCTAAGCGCTTCCTCTGTGTCAAATGCTGTTTAAAGCACATGGAGCTCACATTCTAAGTAAAGGGAAGAAAAGGTATTACATTCCCATTTTACGGATGAGGAAACTGAAGCACAGAGAAGTTAAGTGACTTTCCCAAGGTCGCACAGTAGGATTAGAACCCATGTTCTCTGATTCCCAGACCCAAGTTTTTCCCACTAGGCCACACTGCTTTCCATAAGTGCTTATTCTGCATCAAGCACTATTCTAAGTTTAAGGGTAGATACAGGTTAACCAGGCTGGCTCTGTACACAGAGGGTATTCCCCGAAGCCTGGCAGTCTGCTTAGCTCTGGCCGCTACTTCTCAATCTCTTTCACTGGCTCCTCCTCTGCCTCCCACCCTCTAACTGTGGGGGTCCTTCAAGGCCCAGTTCTGGGTCCCCTTCTGTTCTCCATCTCCACCCACTCTCTTGGAGAGCTCATTCACTCTCATGACTCCAACTACCATCTCTACACAGATGATTCTGAGTTTACCTCATTAGCCCTGACCTCTCTCCTTTTCTGCACACTCACATTTCCTCCTGCCTTTAGGATATCTCTACTTGGATGTCCTGCTGACCTTCCAAATTTAACATGTCCAAAATGGAACTCCTCCCCTTCCCAATATCTCTACTTGGATATCCTGCTGACCCTCCAAATTTAACATGTCCAAAACAGAACTCCTCCCCTTTCCTCTCAAACCCTGTCCTGCCCTTGATTTTCCCAGCACTGTAGGCAACACAACCATCCTCTGGCTCTCACAAGCCCATAACCTTGGCGTTGTCCTTGACTCATCTCTCTCATTCAACCTACTCCCTAGTCGAGTTGGTTCTACCTTCTCGGCATCACTAAAATCTGCCTTTTCCTCTCCATCCAAACAGCCACATTGCTGATCCAAGCACTTATCCTATACTCTGTACTACTACATCAGCTTCCTCATTGACCTCCCTGCTTCATGGCTTTCCCCACCCCAGTCAACACTTCACTCTGCTTCCTGTATCATTTTGCTAAAAATTATATTCAATCCACATCTTTCCATTCCTCAAGAACCTCAACTTTCCCAGACCTCCTCCTTATTGAACGGAAACTCCTTACCACTAGGTTTAAGGCACTCAATCAGCTCTCCCGCTCTTACTTCACTGGTATCCTACTACTACCCAGCCCACATGCTTCCCTCCTTCATTACCAACCTATTCACTATACCTCAGTCTAGTCTATCTTGCTGCTGAATTCTTGTCCATATCCTCTCTCTTGTCCATATCCTCTCTCCATTGCCGTTCATAACTGACAGACCATCACTCTCTCCACCTTCAAAAATCCTCTAAAATCACATCTCCTCCAAGAGACCTTCCCTAACTAATCCCTCATTTCCCCTACTCTCTCGTGCTTCTACATTGTTTATGCTCTTGAATGTCAGTCGATCGTATTTACTGAGCACTTACTGTGTGCAGAGCACTGTACCGAGAGCATGGGGGAGTACAATTTAATAACAAAATAACAGACACATCCCCTGCCCACAGTTAGCTAACATTGGATAATCACTCCACTCTCAGGACCTCAGCATTTATGTATATATCCGTAATTTATTTTAATGTCTGTCTACCCTTCTAGACTGTAAACTCATTCATTCAATCATATTTATTTAGCACTTACTGTGTGCAGAGCACTGTACTAAGCGCTTGGAAAGAACAACGTGTCCAACTATAATGTATCATACTCTCCCAAGTACTTAATACAGTGCTCTGTACTCAGCAAGCACTTAATAAATACCATTGATTGATTGATAAAGTCAATTAACACACTGGTTCTGGTTAACAGCAACTGTCTTGCTAGGACCCCACAATATTCGTGATCTAGAAATAAGAGATGAATGCGCAACTCAGTTATAAAATTAATTGGAGCAGATTGAAGGTGGACCCCTGACTCAGCTGTGTGATTTTGGGGTAAATCACTGAGCATCTCTGAGTCCCAGTATTGTAAGAAATACTACTAAAAATGATTGCCCAGTAAATTCCCTCTCAGGGAGAGTGCTAGGTCTTGTCTTGTCTTAGCTGTCGAGTCGTCTCCGACCCACAGCAACACCATGGACACATCTCTCCCAGAATGCCCTACCTCCTTCTGCAATCGTTCTGGTAGTGTATACATAGAGTTTTCTTGGTAAACTTGTGGAAGTGGTTTACCATTGCCTTCTTCTGCGCAGTAAACTTGAGTCTCTGCCCTACTCTCTCCCATGCCACTGCTGCCCAGCAGAGGTGAGTTTTGACTTGTAGCTGATGGCCTTCCACTTGCTAGCCATTGCCCAAGCTAGGAATGGAATGGGTAATAATAATGTTGGTATTTTGTATTTGTTAAGTGCTTACTATGTGCAGAGCACTGTTCTAAGCACTGGGGGTGATACAGGGTAATCAGGTTGTCCCACATGAGGCTCACAGTTAACCCCCATTTTACAGATGAGGTAACTGAGGCACAGAGAAGTTGAGTGACTTGCCCAAGGTCACACAGCTGACAAGTGGCAGAGCTGGTAGGCCTCTACTTGCCTCTCCCTCCCTTAGCCGAGACTGGTAGAGTACTGGAAACTCTCCAGGTGCGATGCTGAGAGGGGTTGTGCTAGGTACTGCCTTGGAAGCCTTTCCTGGAAGAAAGATGTTGTTTAAATCAGATGATTACAGTAGAAACAATTTCCTTCTAGAAGGCCTGCTAAAGACATGGTCAGAATTAATGAAGTATTTATGTGCAGATGACACTTTGAATTTTTATTGCATTTTCAGTTTTTCAGAATACATTGATAGTTCTCTTAATGTACTCTCACACCATCCCTTTGAGGTAAGCATTATTCTTCCTCTTTAACAGATAAGGAAACCTCGGTGCAGAGAGGTTTAAGTGACACTCCTAGCATCACACAGCAGAATAATGGCCAATCTTGGACAGGAACCCAGATCAACAGATTGCCAGGCCAATGTTCTTTCCATTAAGCCGCACGTACTTTATCGATGAAGGAGCCTATCACTAGAGACAAGCACCAACTAGAGGTCAAAACCCTTCCATCTCTGCCTGACCCAGGCTTGCTACTAATTATTAAGGCACTGTGGAAGGAGTTGGAGACATAGAAGCTCGGTATTTAGACAAGCTGAGATTCTGGATTCTAGCTTATCCCCCAACTGATTCCCAGGAATGTGGTTCTGTACCTTTCTCAAATCTCCAGTGAAATCCAGATTCATTTCTGGGAGTTGGTGGAGGGGCTGCACAAGCTCTTAGTGCAGTGTTTTGCCCATGGTAAGTGCTCAATAAATATGATTGAATGAATGTGGGACCCTTAAGCTCCTTGAACTCATAATCCTAGCAGGTCCACAAGGGAATTTGCTACAGGAGCAGTTCTTTCCTGCCAAGGTCCAATAGCAGCCTCTGTCAGTTCTCCCTGTTCCATGTCCCCTAGTACCTCTAGGCATATCCAAGCTTATGAGCAAGCTCAGGACAAGATGGGTACAATTTCTGAAAAAACAAAAATTCAAAACAAACAAGTGAAAAGTGTTAACCCTCAAGTCTGGACCTGGCAAACAATTTCACTGCCTCTGCCCAAACCGCTCCCTCTTCCACTTCCTTCTGTCACTCCAAGGAAAATCAACTTCTGCTGGCCCCTAGATGTAAATTCAGTCAATTGATTAATCCCAATGATACCAACAAATCAATTATATTTATTGAGTGCTTACTGTGTCCAGAGCACTGAACTAAATGTTTGGGATAGTACAGTACAATGGAGTAAATAATAATAATGATGGTATTTGTTAAGCGCTTACTATATGCCAAGCACAGTTCTAAGCGCTGGGGTAGATACAAGATCATCAGGTTGTCCCACGTGAGGCTCACAGTCTTAATTCCCATTTTACAGATAACTGAGGCACAAAGAGGTTAAGTGATTTGCCCAGAGTCACACGGCTGATAAGTGGCAGAGTAAGGATTAGAAACCATGACCTCTGACCCCAAAGCCTGTCCTCTTGTCATGATAATTATGGTATTTGTTAAGCGCTTACTGTGTGCCAGGCACTGTACTAAGCACTGGGGTGGATACAAGTGAATCGGGTTGGACACAATCCCTGTCCCACGTGGGGCTCAGTCTCAATCCCTATTTTACAGATGAGGGAACTGAGGCCCAGAGAAATGAAATGTCTTGCCAAGGTCACAGAGCAGATAAGTGGTGGAGACGGGATTAGAGCCCATGACCTTCTAACTCCCAGGCCTGAGCTCTATGCACTCTACCCTGCTGCCTCTCACTATACCATGCTGCTCCCTGTTCACAAGAAGCTTATAGCCTACCGGGAACTTAAAAGTCAGGTCCCATCAGCTCACTGTCCAATTTTGGCCACTGCAGGGTTTCTTTTAGGCTCCCAAGGCTAGGCAGAATGGATTAAGAATGACTATCCTTCCACTTACCTCATCAGTAAAATGGGGTTTAAGACTGTGCACCCCATGTGGGACAGTGACTGTGTCCAACACGATTACCTTGTATCTACCCCAGTGCTTAGAACAGTGCTTGACACCTAGTAAGTATTTAACAAATACCATCATCATTTATCAGCCTGACTTTATTCCTTTTTTCTTGTAGAGAAGATCTACATCATGAAAGCCGAGACTGTGATCGTGGGATCCATCAAGGGCTCAGTCAACGAGGCCCCCAAGGGCAAAGGCCCGGTGGAGCCCGGCTGTGAGAGTGAAGCCCTGGAGACGGACCAGACTCCACACTTCCCAGAGCAGGAGACTGAAATGTCCCCGGAGAGTCACGTCACGTTCTCTGTGGAGGAGGAGGGGAAGGAGTTCCACCATCCCACGGCGGTCTCTGGGAAATGAGATGGGGGGCCCCGGCGGGGGCCCTGCCAAGAAACAAGTTGAGCTGTTTACAAGCTGGATGTACCCTTTGGTGCGTTCGGTGGTGTTCTTCTCCTTGGTCAAGCCCGGGCAGCCTGGGGAGTGAGGATTACAAGGTGTGGCGTGGAGGCCTGGTATAGCCTCTACAGTTCATGGGAGAATCAGCCATAAAACTAGAAGGAACTAGGAGAGGTCATCTGGACCAGCCCCTTTCCTCTAAGCAGGTGAAAGACTAAATCGTACAGCACGGGCGAATCTGTTCTTTTCTTGAAGGCCTTTTGAGAGGGAGATTCCACAGCCACCCTCAGTAACCCAATCTGCATTTTTATCCCCGTCAATATTCCGGCATCTTTTCCTCGTGTCTCTCTAGTGGATTGAAAAACTGAACTTTTATTGCTGAATCACAGTATCGTGAAACATTAATGATAACCCAGCTCTTGACCACTCCCCACTATCCAGCAAACAGAATACTTGAATTGTCTCTAAACTTCAAATTGTCAGAGAAGATTGACCGGGCGGCCTGGAGATGGCCTTGGACACATCTTCTTCATCCGCTACAGGTCCTGGACTGGAGCTGAGCAAAGAGGAGCCCTTGCTCCACCCTGGTGGAAGGAAGTGGATCCATTCTCCTTTTCAAGCCTGGATGGGTCTGAAAAGGAAAAAGACAAGACTGACACCTCGTGCGTCGTCACTCCTCCAGCCACGGCCAAGGCCACGTTGGCACGCGATAAGCCCTGTCTTACTGGCACCGTTACCACCAGACTGGGCAACCCACTTGCTTTCAGCAGCTGAAATAGAGCCATCTGACTGTGGTTGCCTTATCTGAGTCACCAAGGACTTCTCAGTCAGTGATTCATATTCCCACTGTTGCCCTTACCTCATGCATTATAAGAGTCTAAACAGTGTCACCTGGGTCACCCAACCCAGTGGTACAAGCAACCCAGTATTCTTCCTCCTACAGTGTCAGTCAATCAGTGGTATTTACTGAGCACCTACTGAATGCAGAGCGCATTGAATTGAAAAATTGAATGATGGACAACCAACTTCTTTCCTAATGGGTGCCTCAGAATCTTGAGGCTTTCCTAAGCCTCAGGAGAGCCCCAGAGTCACACCTGACCCTGGGTGACAGATGAAGAATCAGGAGGCACAAAGAGTTTGAGCGGATTGGCTCTGGTCACCCAGATTGACTGGGCAGCACCAGGTGATGATGGATGGTCCTTGCTACGCCAGCTAATATGATACCCCAGGGCTCTAACATTGGATGAACTTTGCCCAATTCTGCAGTTTTACCCCACTGTTGCTACTCCTTCAACCAATGACCTTGGCTCCACGTTCATATGGAATTTTCCAGCCTCAGTGGTAATGCTGATCGGAAGAGAGATGGGCAGCGTGAAAATCCAGGATCTGGACATCCTGGACCCTCTAACCATTTTTTTCCTGTAGTGCCGAAGGAACCACTGTTGCCCTTGGACAACTCTAGACCAAAGGGTTCAAACACCCTCTGCCTCGCTGAAGGAGACTCACTTCATCCCTGCAAGCATCCCCAGGCCCGGGGGGAGCAAGAGAGGATGACTCTGTGAAGGGCAGCAGTAAGCCTCAGGAGTTCTGCTGATTGGCATCTGAGCATTTCTTCCTAGGGTTCAGATTACTTTTCTGGAAAAGGAAGAAGGGCTTTCCACGAGGAACTGTTGAGCTTACACGTTGGCTTGGTGATGGGGCTGGTTGTTTGGGTCAGGAAGCTTGGATGAATTGGAGTCTTTGTGAGAATTCTGGAGCAGTTTGGCCTAATTGCTGAGCCAAATCCCAAACTGTCTGTTTCTAAAATATTTTGACAAGACAGTCAGCAGTAAATATAAGTTTCATTGAGTGTCCTGGGAACAGAAGACTACTCTCCTGGGTATTTTTCCCAACCTTCCACTGACTTTACTTTCAGAACTTTCTAACTGAAGTTATAATTATGAGTTAACAAATGAAGTGGTTGCCCCTATAGGGATGCACATTTTACAGGCACAATGCTCTTTTTCCTGTTGTTTTCCTGAATGGAAACCTCCCAAGGGGCAGATTCTTGCCCCAAAAACCTTCGAGGAAAATTGTGCTTAGATACTCACTCATTCCTAGCAGTGAACATAGAACCGTTTCTTCCCACACTTCCGTATCCAAACTGGCTCGAGTTGTTGGACAAACATTCCCTAGTCCCCTAACAATGTTGTAGTCAAAATGTGTAGTGCAAACGTGTATGATAACAGAACTGAAAGTATCTAGAAGTCATTGCATGTACATATTCTTGGCTTCAAGTCCAGAATGCTGGACAAAGATGACTAAAGCCTGCTCTTGCCTTGGTTGAAAGGTCAGAAAGATCCATCTCCTGTGAGCCAGTTCTTTCTGGGATGCCTGCCACAATTTTGAATGTGAGTACATAATCCATATGTTTGAAGCTTGAGAAAATCTAGGGAAATTTAAAGAAAATCCAGTTGTGGAAGTTAGGAAATTGAACAAATATTTCAGCTCTTGAAACAGTGCTGGACACAATAGTGAGTGCTGAACAAATACCATAATAAATATTTAATTTCTGGTTGATTTTCACAGGAATCTGTCTACAGGGGAAGGCTGACTTTTGTGTTCACACGGCTCGGTGTAAAGATGGGGCAGGGGCTGTGGGGGGGTTGCACACATGGCCCGCTACAGCGTGGCAGTGAATTTATTTAGACGTATTGTGATTTGTGTGAGCAAGTGTGAGTCTCACTCAATTTTGGCCCAAGACCTGCAGCCTAGTTGGGCAGTCTCTTATCACTCTTTCTTCCTTTTTTTAATGGTATTTGTTAATAGTGAACTGCCAGGCACTATTCTAAGTGTTGTTTTCATTCAAGATAGTCAAATTGGATGCAGTCCATGTCCCATATGGGGCTCATAGGCTTAATCCCCATTTTACAGATGAGATAACTGAGGTATAGAGAAGTTAAGTGATTTGCCCAAGGTCAGACAGCAGGTAAGTAGTGGAGATGGGATTAGAACTCAGGTCCTTCTGACTCCCAGGCCCATCCTCCATCCATTAGGCCACACTGCACTTTTTATTTTTTCAATGGTTAAGCACGTACTATGTGCCAGGCCCTTTTCTAAGCACTGGGTTAGATACAAGGTAATCAGGCTGGACACAGTCCCTGTCCCACATGGGGCTCACAGTCTTAATTCCTATTTTACAGATGAGTAACTGATCTCTCCCTAAGGCAGAACTACTACTGGGATAACCAGGATTACTGGCCTGGTGACAAGAGCTGGCTAGCAGACTTTGGGATTTGGGGCTCAATTCAGTGGGATGTGGAGCCAGTGGGAAATGCAGCCCATAAAGGTGCCTTTCTGAGGCCCTCCCCACCTCTCACCTCTTTAAACCTGTGAAGGATTTAATTTTCCAGTGAAAATCATCATTCAATTAAGCTGCTCCTTCCTGTATAACTGTATGGATGAAGCAATGACCGAAAGATCCCGGAATTAGCTGAACTCTTGGAAAAGAATGGCATATTTATTAAACAAACATGATGCTTTAATCATTCACCAGAAAACAAGAAAAAATACTCATCGGTTGCCAGGAACACTGGAAGTTTTGTCCTGTAAGGGTTTAAGATGTTAATAGCAAGGTCATTGTTAACAAGGTAGCTAATGAGCTAAAAAGGTTAAATGTTACTCTCCAGGAGGATATTCTCTGATGATTTACACGTCACAGGTTCCATTTTTCTGGCTGGTTATATATCAGCCAAAAAAAGTAAATATCTCATTAAATCAATTTCCTGTTACCATTAAAGCCACAGATGCTGTAAATAGTCTTAAAAATAACTACACATTGATTGTCAACTTTTTTATGGTATTTGTTTAGCACTTACTACGTTTCAAACTGTTCTGAGCACTGGGGTAGGTACAAATTAATTATGTTGGATACAGTCCCTGTCCCGCATGGGGCTCAAAGTCTAAGTAGGTCGATACCATTTAATCAGTTGTATTTAATGAGTGCTTACTGTATGCAGAGCATTATACTAGGTACTAGGGAGAGTACAGTATAACAATAAACAGACACATTCCCTGCCGACAATGAGCTTATAGTCTAGGGGGAAGACAGACATTAATATAAATAAATAAATTACATACAGGTACATAGGTCTTGTGGGGCTGGGATGGGGGATGAATAAAGAGAGCAAGCCAGAGTGATGCAGAAGGCAGTAGGAGAAGAGGAAAGGAGCTTAGTTAGGGAAGATCTCTTGGAGGAGATGTGCCTTCAATAAGGTTTTAAAGATGGGGAGAGTCTGTTGGATATTAAGAGGGACAGCGTTCAAAGCCAGAGGCAGGACATGGCCAAGAGGCCAATGGCGAGATAGATAAATCAAGGTAGAGTGAGAAGGTTAGCATTAGAGAAGCCAAGTTTGCAGGTGGGTTGTAGTTGTGCAGGAGAGTAGCGAGTTGAGGTGGGGGGAGAGGGGGAGGAAAGATGTGATTGAGTGCTTTAAAGCCAAGAGGGAGAAGTTTCTCTTTGATGTGGAGGTGGATGGACAAGCACTGGAATTTTGGGGGGAGTGGAAATATGTCCTAAATGTTTCTGTAGAAAAATAATCCAGGCAGAGGCATGAAATATGGACTGGAGTGGGGAGAGACAGGAGGCAGGGAGGTCAGCAAGGAGGTTGATACAGTAACCTAGACGGGATAAGGTGAGTGATTGGATTAACGTGGCAGCAGTTGGGATGGAGAGGAAAGGGCAGATTTTAGCAATGTTGTGAAGGTGGGACCGACAAGAGTTAGTGATGGATTGAATATTTGGGTTGAATGAGAGAGAGAAGTCAAGGGTTCATTCATTCAATAGTATTTATTGAGCACTTACTATGTGCAGAGCACTGTACTAAGCGCTTGGAATGTACAATTCGGCAACAGATAGAGACAATCCCTGCCCAATGACGGGCTCACAGTCTAATCGGGGTAACACCAAGGTTACAGGCTTGTGAGACAGGAAGGGTGGTGGTGCCATCTACAGTGATGGAAAAGTCACTGGGAGGATAAGAAATTCTGTTTTAGATATATTAAGGAGAAGGAGAACTGAGGCACAGAAAATTCATTCATTCATTCAATAGTATTTATTGAGCGCTTACTATGTGCAGAGCACTGTACTAAGCGCTTGGGATGAACAAGTCGGCAACAGATAGAGACAGTCCCTGCCGTTTGACGGGCTTACAGTCTAATCGGGGGAGACGGACAGACAAGAACAATGGCACTAAACAGCGTCAAGGGGAAGAACATCTCGTAAAAACAATGGCAACTAAATAGAATCAAGGCGATGTACAATTCATTAACAAAATAAATAGGGTAACGAAAATATATACAGTTGAGCGGACGAGTACGGTGCTGTGGGGATGGGAAGGGAGAGGTGGAGGAGCAGAGGGAAAAGGGGAAAATGAGGCTTTAGCTGTGGAGAGGTAAAGGGGGGATGGCAGAGGGAGTAGAGGGGGAAGAGGAGCTCAGTCTGGGAACGCCTCTTGGAGGAGGTGATTTTTAAGTAAGGTTTTGAAGAGGGAAAGAGAATCAGTTTGGCGGAGGTGAGGAGGGAGGGCGTTCCAGGACCGCGGGAGGACGTGACCCAGGGGTCGACGGCGGGATAGGCGAGACCGAGGGACGGCGAGGAGGTGGGCGGCGGAGGAGCGGAGCGTGCGGGGTGGGCGGTAGAAAGAGAGAAGGGAGGAGAGGTAGGAAGGGGCAAGGTGATGGAGAGCCTTGAAGCCTAGAGTGAGGAGTTTTTGTTTGGAGCGGAGGTCGATAGGCAACCACTGGAGTTGTTTAAGAAGGGGAGTGACATGCCCAGATCGTTTCTGCAGGAAGATGAGCCGGGCAGCGGAGTGAAGAATAGACCGGAGCGGGGCGAGAGAGGAGGAAGGGAGGTCAGAGAGAAGGCCGACACAGTAGTCTAGCCGGGATATAACGAGAGCCCGTAATAGTAAGGTAGCCGTTTGGGTGGAGAGGAAAGGGCGGATCTTGGCGACATTGTAGAGGTGAAACCGGCAGGTCTTGGTAACGGATAGGATGTGTGGGGTGAACGAGAGGGACGAGTCAAGGATGACACCGAGATTGCGAGAAAAGTTAAGTGACATGCACAAGGTCATCTAGCAAGCATTTGGCAGAGCTGGTGTTAGAACCCAGGTCCTCCGGCTCCCAAGCCCGTGCTCTTTCCACTAGGCCACACTCATTCTCTTGAAAATAACAGAATCCTGGAGTTGGAATATGTCCTCAGGAGGTCATCTGGGCCAGCCCCCTGCTTTCATGCAGATTATCGCTAAGGCATCCATGCCTTAAATGATGCCTATTCTCTTTGAAAACATTTCCAGATAAGAAAACTTTAAAGCTTCCCTTGGAGCTTGTTCCAAGGTTTAAATCAACCCAACAGGAAGGTCTTTCTTATGTCCAAGCTGCTTCTGTTGCTGGGAGAAATCCATTTCCTCTTGTTTGGACCTCTGAGAGTATAGAGAACAAGTAGTCAGCATCCTCTTCACAAAAACTTGGCATGCGAAGGGAGGTGAGAAGACAAAAAAAACCAAACCCAGCGCACCATGCACTGAAACATTAAATACAACACAGCAAAGGAAAATATTTCTGTGTGCCCAGTGTGGATGGGACTGTGGATCCCACATTGGCCCTTTCAGCCACAAAACACTCAGAGAAGAACTTCACCATTAGTGGTGTCTTCTATAAATATGAAAAAACTGTATAAATAGTTTTTGTATATATAGACTAAGGGCTTGAGAAAGAAAAAACAGAAGCAAAACAGATTTTCTATACCCACAAATAGCTCACAATCTAATGGGGGAGGTGAACAAACAAAATATTCACAAATGCTGAGAATAGAGAAGCAGCTTGGCCAGTAGATAGAGCCCGGGCTGGTAGTCAGAAGGATCTGGGTTCTAATTCCAGCTCCACCACTCATCTGTTGCGTGATCTTGGGTAAGTCACTTAACTTCTCTGTGCCTCAGTTGCCCTATCTGTAAAAAGGGGATTAATTCTGTGAGCCCTATGTGGGACATGGACTATGTCCAACCTGATTACACTGTATCTATCCTAGCGCTTAGTATAGTACCTGGCACATAGTAAGCACTTAACAATAACCACATCATTAACAAATATCATTAAAAAGCAGTTGGTATAACAAAGATCAAATAGGGAAATGAATGAATATCCCAGGATGAAAATTCAGAATAAATAATGGAATGTCCAATTGAACAGAATAAACACAAAAGTGCTGAGGATATGTATAAGTACAGAAGTGGCTGGAACTTGGTATGTTGGAAATTAATCAGGGAAGGCTTCTGGGAGTAGGTGGGATTTAGGGAGGGTGTTGAAGATGGGAAGAAAATCAGTCATTTTTGTTGCTCTTGTCTGCACCCTCTCCAATTTCTGCATTTTTAAAAACACAGTGAGAAAGCAGGCTAAATGAAAGCGGTTCCCAACTCTCAGTCCTCCGCAGGCTTCACCTATTTCTTTACTCCGAGTTCTTCCAATATCTCTGGAAGGCATAAGGAAGTATTATATGCCCCATTTTAACAAGGGGCAACTAAGGTCCTGAGGTTCAGTATCTTTCACAGGTTTCCATAGCAAATCGGTGCCAACACTGAGAATTGTCATTCTGACAACCTGGAGTAGTGGAGTGTGAGGACTCATCTCCAAGAACTGTCTAATTTCTTGCCTTGGTATTATTGTCTTGGTTTGTTGGCTCTGTTACCGGTTGTTTGTAATCTATTGTTATCCTTGGTTTTATCTTGCTACCCTCACCAAGAACCCCATGTGGAACAGGGATGCTGTCTGATCTGGTATTATTGTCTCTACCCAGTGCTTAGCACAATGCTTGGTACATAGTGAGCACTTAATAAATACCCTAACTAACTCAAGGTGCAAGTCTTTGCCTATCCAAAATCCTTCGAGTTGTGCATAATGACATCAGGACTGTGGGTACTGGCCTTTTTCAGTCACACATGCACCCTAGTGAATTTCAGAAGGAGACATTTTCTTCTAGCATGAAGGATATCTCTGTTCTCCAAACCCACTGCCAGCTGACCCATTTCTGGGGACTGTCTTGAGATGTCAGACTGGCGAGATTAGTGAGGGGCTGGCAGAACTCCCTGGATAGGCTCAAGGGAGAGACGGAGGATACGGGTCTCAGAGAAATTGGAGCATGATGTCAACCTTCCCTCTGTGAGCATTTATTAAGCAATAAGTGTATGGCTTGCCCCATGGAGACATGTGCCCAAGCCAACATTTGGACTGAGGAATTCACACTGACTGTATTTAGTTTGCTGGGTGTAAGATGGGCTGGTAAAATACAGTGGGTAGGTAAATTGTTGATACTTATTTGACCGACTGCTTTTTTGATGATGTGAGGATGAGAAAACTCTGGTGTTAGACGAGCGGCCAGTGGGCTGTTCCTGGTTGGGCACTTTGGGGGCATTGCCAAATTCCCCCAAATGGGTCAGTTATTCAGCTGGCTCGGTATTTGTAATCGTGATGTCCCCGTGTGTATGGTGGCCCAAGGCCAGGAAGTGAAGGAAATGGTTCACTGAGCTATGGTGGGTAGATTATATAATGCTCTGGTTTGAATTAATTTTAGTGTCACTGGCCCTCTCATTTGGAGGGTCATAGAAACCCGGAGAGAGCAGTTTCATGCAAGCTTCTTTGCATTTTATGGGGCCCACTGTTTCATCCCTATAAATTTATGAGCTGCCAAATAGGCCGAATCCCTTATCTCTGTTCCCACATCTTGGTTCTACCCAGGTTCTAACCACTGCGTGCCTCCCTGAGCAGCCTCCTGCTCCCTCCTTCCTCTCCCACTCAACTCATTCTTCCCCCAGTGCAAGGATCACCCTCCAACATTATCCTGCTCAAATCACTTTCCCAGAAACCTAAAAGGGCTCCCCTTTGCCACTCCCAGTCAGGGCTCGCTTTTTACTTGGGAAGGGCTCACTTCATTTGGGATAAGTTGAGAAGAAGAATGGTGCAGTGGATAGAGCACAGGCCTGGGAGTCAGAAGGTCATAGGTTCTAATCCAGTCTCTTCCACTTGTCTGTGTGTCCTTGGGAAAGTCACTTAATTTCTCGGTGCCTCAGTTACCTCATCTGTAAAATGGGGATTGAGACTTGAGCTCCATATGGGACAGGGACTGTGTCCAGGCTGATTTGCTTCTATCCCCCCCAGCGCTTAGTGCAGTGCCTTGCACATAGTAAGTTCTTAGCAAATACCATAATAATAATAATTAATATTATTATAGGGAGAGTAGGCATGCTAAGCACCAGCATCCGGCACTTTAAGCATCTCCTCCCTTCCCAATCCAGGCAGCATTAGCCCCTAGCTGGAGGCAGGGATGTGAAATAAAGCATCACTAAGGGAAGGGAGATGGTGCAGAGCTAAAGGGAACCTGGAACAGTCAGTCAGTCAGTCAATCAATCATATTTATTGAGTGCTTACTGTGTGCAGAGTACTGTACTAAGTGCTTGGGAGAGTACAGTACAGCAATAAACCGACCCATTCCCTGCCTACAGTGAGCTTGCAGTCTAAACAAATTTTCCTGAAAAGACCCTCTCATACCAAGCACCAAGGCCACAGCCCTCCATCTTCAAAGCCCCTTCTGAAATTACATCCCTTCCCTGATTTTACCTGATGCAAGTTATGAACACAGGAGTGTCCAAACTCCCTATCCACTACCCATCCCCCTAAACAAAGCAATGCTGATCAGGCCAAAGTTTGGGGAATGCAAGATTCTAGGAGTAGCAGATTTTTCTTCTTGGTTCCATCTTTCCAATGAAGTCAGCTTTGCAGATCATGGGTCCTGGGCTTTGCGGTTCTCCACCAATAAACTGTCCTCTATCCCTAGGCTCTCTCTCTTCCCGCTACTCTCTAACTCCTGCTTTCCACCCCAGCTAAACAGAACTATTTGTCATAGTTCCAACCTCCCTCTCTGGCTCTCTGGTCTACCCCACTGACTACTCCTTCCACTTGGAATGCTTTTTTCCCTCCTACTCACCAAATTATGTCTCTCCTTTCTAAACGCTCCTCCAATCTACCTCTTCCAAGAAGTTCTTCTAGGTTGACTCCACCAGGATGAGAGTGTTCATTCGGATTCTTCTAGCAAACCCTCTAGGGGCTAGATTTAGGAGTCCCCAAGTAATGATGAACTTGGTGAGCAGGAGGGAGCACAGCTTTCAGCATTTTTTTTAAGTAAAATACGAGCTGTTTTGTGGGAATACCATGGAAAACACCTTACGTTACCACCCCAGACTCACCTTCAACCCGTGTTGGCAGACAACAGATTGCCACTTTTGATCAGTACTTCATCAGTGATTCATCTCCATGACCTAGTGTATGTCTCCATATGGCCTATTTGCATGTTTCTGTCACTGGTTTCTGATCTAGGGCAAAAGCACATAAGCACTCCTCCTCCCAGTAAATCTATGCTATTCCTCCTCAGAGACATCCAACTCTGGACCCCATCCAACTTTCTCAACTCAACATGCCCCACTTAGCCTCCATATCCAATTTACCAGTCCTGATTCCAGGCATTCTCAACACTATCCTCTCTACTGAACTCAACTCACTCGCTCCCCTCCTCCTTCATCGCTCTCATGCCACTAACCCACAGCCCTGGATCACCTGCACAGTCCACTTCAAGTTTATCCTTGCTTGCTTCAACTCCGCCCGTTCTTCTGTCTGGAAAAACTATTTCTCTTCCTTTATTGAGTCCCTTGCCCATGGCCCTCACCAGTTGTTCCAGACATTCAACTCCCTCCGTAGGCCCTCTCCCCCCTACTTCACCTCCCCCATCCCTTGACCCCAATGACCTGGACATCTACTTTATTAAGAAAATTAACACGATCAGGTGTGAGCTCCCTAAAATCCTCAGTCCCTCCCCCTTCCGGCCCCCCTTCATCTTTCCCATCCTTCCCAGCAGTATCTCCAGAGGAGATATTCTGCCTCCTCTCAAATAATGTTGGTATTTGTTAAGCGCTTACTATGTGCAGAGCACTGTTCTAAGCGCTGGGGTAGACACAGGGGAATCAGGTTGTCCCACGTGGGGCTCACAGTCTTAATCCTCATTTTACAGATGAGGTAACTGAGGCACAGAGAAGTTAAGTGACTTGCCCACAGTAACACAGCTGACAAGTGGCAGAGCTAGGATTTGAACCCATGACCTCTGACTCCAAAGCCCTTGCTCTTTCCACTGAGCCACGCTAAATACCAACCCCTCCACATGCTCATCGGACTCCATGCATTCACACCTTATAAAAACTCTCGCCTCTCCCCTTCCTGCCCCCCGCAACAGCTGTCTTCAACCTTTCACTCTCCAAGGACGTCTTCCCCACTGCCTTCAAGCATGCCCCTGCTTTCACCATCCAATAATAACCCTCCCTTGACCCCATGGCTCCCTCCAGTTATCGTCCCTCTCCCTCCTACCATTCCTCTCCAAACTCCTTGAGTGAGTCATCTACTCACGCTGTCTCAAGTTCCTCTCTTCCAATTCTCTCCTGGACCCCCTTCGATCTAACTTCCATCACCTTCACTGCACAGAAACTACCCTCTCAAAGGTCACCAATGATGTCCTTTTGGTTAGAGCCAAATCCAATGGCTTCTACTCTATCCTAATCCTCCTCGACCTCTCAGCTGCCTTCGAGACTGTGGACCACCCCCTTCTCCTCAATATGTTATCCAACCTTGGCTTCACTAACTCCGTCCTTTCCTGGTTCTCCTCTTATCTCTCTGTCTCCTAAGTGGGCTCCTCCTCTGTCTCCCACCCTCTAACTGTGGGGGTCCCTCAAGTTTCAATTCTGGGTCCCCTTCTATTCTTCATCTACACTCATCCCACTGGAGAATTCATTCGCTTCTACAGCTTCAACTACCATCTCTATGCAGATGATACCCAAATCTACATCTCCTCCTCTGATCTCTCTCCCTCTCCCCACTCTCAAATTTCCTCCTATCTTCAAGACATGTCTACCTGGATGTTCTCCTGTCTCTTCAAACTCAGTATGCCAAAAATGGAGCTCCTTATCTTCCCACCCAAACCCTCTTGTCCTCTCCAGGACTTTCCCATCACTGTAGATAGCACCACCATCCTTCCTGTCTCACAATTTCATAACCTTGGCATTATCCTTGACTCTTCTCTCTCATTCAATTTACATATTCAGCCTGTCACCAAATCTTGTCGGTCCCACCTTCACAACATCGCTAAAATCAGCCCTTTCCTCTCCATCCAAACTGCTAACATGGTAATACAATCACTCATCCTTCCCCACCTAGATTACTGCATCAGCCTCCTTGCTGACGTCCCAACCTTCTGTCGAGCCCCCTTCCAGTCCATACTTCACGTCACTGTCCAGATCATCTTTCTACAGAAATGTTCAGGAAATATCACCCCCCCTCCTCAAAAATCTCCAGTAGTTTCCTATCCGCCTCCATATCAAACTAAAACTCTTCACCATTGGCTTTAAAGCACTCCATTACCTTGTCACCTCCTACTTCCTCACCTCTCCTCCTACAACCCAGCCCACATACTTCACTCCTCTGGTGCTAACCTTCTTATTGTGTCTCTATCTCAACTGTGTTGCTGCAGACCTCTGGCCCACCTCTTGCCTCTGGCCTGGATTGCCCTCCCTCCTCAAATCCTCCAGACAATTACTCTCCCATCCTTCAAAACCTTATTGAAGGCACATCTCCTCCAAGAGGCCTTTCCAGACTAAGCCCCACTTTTCCTCAACTCCCCCTTCCTTTTACATCACCCTGACTTGCTCCCTTTACTCTTTCCCCCATTCCCAGCCCCACAAGCACATATATATATATATATATATATATATATATATATATCTGTAATTTTTTACAGATATATACAGATATATATATATCTGTAATTTTTTTATTTGTATTGATGTCCATCTCCCACCCTGGGCTGTGAGCTCACTGTGGGCAGGGATTGTCACTGTTTATTGTAGTATTGTACTTTCCCAAGCATTTAGTAGAGTGATTTGCACACAGTAAGTGCTTAATAAATACGATTGAATACGTAAATACGATGGAATAAATGAATGATGAATGAAGCACTGCCACACAGAGAAGCAGCATGGTGCGGTGGATAGAGCAAGGACCTGGGAGTCAGAAGGTCATGGGTTCTAATCCTGGATCTACTACTTTCTGTTGTGTGACCTTGGGAAAGTCACTTCATATCTCTGTGTCTCAGTTACCTCATATGTAAAATGGGAATTGAGACTGTGAGCCCCATGTGGCACACAGACTTGGTCCAACAAGATTTGCTTGTATCCACATCAGCGCTCAGTACAGTGCCTGGCACGTAGTAGGTGCTTAACAAATACCACCATCAGCATCACATTGGGTCAAATCAGTGATCCATTCATCAAAGGCAGGAGCACTGCAGGGTGCTCAGTGAAACCAGATGAAGCCTCCCTGCCTCGACATCCATTCTTTAATACATGTCCCTACTGATGTATTCATGTCATTCTGCCTCTCCCATTAGAGCAGCATGACCTCATTAAATAAATCAGTGGTATTTATTGGACTCTGTGTGCAGAGCACTGTATTAAGCACTTGGAAGAGTACAATACAATAGAGTTGGTAGACATGTTCCTTATCCACAGAAACCAGGAGACCCCATTTCTGGTCCCAGCTCTGCCATTTGCTTGTTGAGTGACCTAGAGAAAATCACCTAACTTCTTGGTGCCTCAGTTTCCCCATCTATAAAATGGGGCTAAAATACCTTTTTTTCCCTTCCTTAGATGATGAATCCCATCACGGACTGAATCCAATATCTGACTATCACGTATCTTCCACAGTGCTTTGCTCATAGTAAGTGCTTAATAAGTAGCATCATTATAAACTCCTTGAGATTGGACATAGTATTGTGTTGTTCCTCTATCTCTCCCCTATAGCCCAGCACCCAGTGGGTGCTTGGAAGTACCGAACAACAATTCTGACCCTAGTTTAATATTATAGAGGGAACACAGGTGATTGGGATAAGCCAGAGAGGATTGATTCATGGGAGCATGTGGGTGTGTGTAACACCAGGCTACGGCTGTGGCAGGGTGGAGTAGAGAAAGGAGCAAACTACTTATTTATACCTTGATTCATTCAAATTGTTCAGTCAACTGTATTTATTGAGTGCTTACTGTGTGCAGACCAATGTACTAAGCACTTGGGAAAGTACAATACAGCAGTAAACAGTGACATTCCCTGCTCACAATCAGCTCACTTCTAGAGGGGATCTCATCTGTCTCTCCACTGACACCTTGCCCACATCCTCCCTCTGGCCTGGAACTCCCTTCCCATTCATATCTGACAGACCATCACTCTCCCCATCGTCAAAGCCCTGCTTAAATCCCATCTCCTCCAAGAGACCTTCCCTAGCTAACCTTTCACTTCCCCACCCTATTCACTCTCCCTTCTGCTTCACCCATGCAATTGGTTCTTTACCCTCTAAGCACTATGATACTCACCCCTCCCCTAGTCCCACAAAATCTATCTACATGTCCTTATACTCTGCGATTTGTCTCTGTGAAATTTTTGTCCGCCTTCGCCATGTCCATCTAGTCTATTGTACTGTACTCTCCCAGGTGCTTAGTACAGTGCTCTGCACACAGGAAGACCTCAATTTCATTATTGTTATTATTATTGTTATATTTGTTAAGTGTTTGTGTGCCAAACACTATTCTAAGTGCTGGGGTAGATACAAGTTAATCAGGTTGAACACAGTCCCTGTCCCTGTCACAATTTAAATAGGAGGGAAACTCCCCATTTTGCAGTTGAAGAAACTTAGGCACAGAGAAGTTAAATGATTTGCCCCAAATCACACAGCAGATAACTTGCAGAGCCGAGGTTAGAACCTAGGTCCTCTGTCTCCCAGGCCCGGGCCCAATCCACTAGGCCATGATGCTCCTCTGCTTCTCAGTGAATACTGAAAAATTAATTAAATGAATATTTAAAAAGTAATAAATAAATATTGATTAAGAGCAATATGCTGTGCTGGAGGGACAGTAAAAATCCCTCTGCAGAGTCTGGAATACTTGATGGAACAAAATAATAATAATAATTATAGTACTTGTTAAGCACTTACTATGTGTCAGTCACTGTATTAAGCTCTGGGGTGGATACAAGCAAATTGGATTGGACATGGTCCATGTCCTACATGGGACTCACAGTCTTAATCCCCATTTTACAGATGAGGTAACTGAGGCCCAGAGAAGTGAAATGACTTGCTCAAGGCCACACAGCAGACAGATGGAGGATCTGGGATTAGAACTCATGACCGCCTGACTCGCTATCCACTACACCGTGCTGCTTCCTGGACCCTTCTGAAATCCAGTAGCCTATTTGCAGGAAGCCAAGCACTACTACTATTAATAATAGCATTTACTGAGCACTCACTGGCACCAGAAGTGGGTAGGGTTTCCTCCCAGGCACATGTCTTATCCAGCTAGGAAATGGTATTTGCATATTGGCCACTGTGGTGACAGCAACTTAAACGTTGACTTTGCTTATCGGAAAAGGATGCGAGCATCTTGTTGGCTGTCGTCATAAAGAAAAGTCAATCACTGGGCAAGCAGATATGCATCAAAGTTTTGACGTCAAAGATGGTGGCCTGCTGCTGATTCTTGCACGCAGGGCTGGGGCTGAAACTATAGATATTGACCAGTCAATCAATCGATTGCATTTATTAAGCACTTACTGTCTTATTATTGGGAGAGTACAATGTAACAGAGTTGGTAGACTTGTTTCCTGCTCACAAGTTGCTTACAGTCTACAAGGGGAGACCAACGTTATAATTAATTACAGATAATAATAATAATAATAATGTTGGTATTTGTTAAGCGCTTACTATGTGCCGAGCACTGTTCTAAGCGCTGGGGTAGACACAGGGGAATCAGGCTGTCCCACGTGGGGCTCACAGTCTTACAGATGAGGTAACTGAGGTACCGAGAAGTGAAGTGATTTGCCCACAGTCCCACAGCTGGCAAGTGGCCGAGCCGGGATTCGAACCCATGGCCTCTGACTCCAAAGCCCGTGCTCTTTCCACTGAGCCACGCTGCTTCTCTAATATGCAAAGATAATATGCATAAGTGCCATGGGGCTAAGGGAAACAAATCCAAGTGCAAGGATGATGTAGAAGGGAGAGGGAGAAGGGGAAATGAGGGCTTAAATTGGGGAAGACGTCCTGGAGGAGCTTTGACTTTAATAAAGCTTTGAAGGTGGGGAGAGTGATGGTTCATCAGATATGAAGGGGGAAGGACTTCCAGGTAGGATGTGGGCAAGGGGTTGGTGGTGAGATAGATGAGATCGAGATATAGTGAGTTCGTTGGCTTTAAAGAAGCAAAGTGTACGTGCTGGTTGAAGCAGCGTGTCTCAGTGGAAACAGCACGGGCTTGGGAGTCAGAGGTCATGGATTCTAATCCCGGCTCTGCCACTTAGCTGTGTGACTTTGGGCAAGTCACTTCACTTCTCTGTGCTTCAGTTACCTCATCTGTAAAATGGGGATTAAGACTGTGAGTCCCATGTGGGACATACTGATTACCTTGTATCCGCCCCCCCCCCCCCAGCACTTAGAACAGTGCTTGGCACATAGTAAGCGCTTAACAAATGCCATTATTATTATTAATGGTAAGGAGTTTCTGTTTGATGCAAAGTTGGATGGGAAACCACTGGAGGTTTGAGGAGTGCGGAAACATGGACTGAACTTTTTTTAGAAAAATGATCCAGGCATCAGAGTGAAGGATGGGCTATAGAGACAGGAGGTAGGGAGGTCAGCAAGGAGGCTGATGCAGTAGTCAAGGCGGGATAAGATAAGTGCTTGGATCAGCAAGGTAGCAGTTTGGGTGGAGAGGAAGGGGCAGTGTTGTGAAGGCAGAACCAACAAGATTTGGTGACAGACTGAATATGTAGGTTGAATGAGAGAGGTGAGTCAAGGATAATGTCAAGGTTATGGACTTGTGAGACAGGGAAGAGGGTGGTGGTTTCTATAGTGATGGGAAAATCGAGGAGAGGACAGAGCTTCCGTGGGAAGCTGAGGTGTTTTGTTTTGGGCATGTTAAGTTTGAGATGTAGGTGGGACAACTAGAGATGCCTGGAAAGCAGGAGGAAATATGAGTACGCAGAAAAGGAGCAAGGTTAGAGCCGGAAAGGTAGATTTGGGAATCATCCACAAGGAGGTGGTAGTTGAGGCCATGGGAACAAATGAATTCTCCAAGGGAGAGGGTGTAGATAGAGAATAGAAGGAGACTCAGAACTGAACCTTAAGGGACTCCCACAGTTCATTAATTAATTCCTTCGTTAAATCGTATTTATTGAGCGCTTACTGTGTGCAGAGCACTGCACTAAGCGCTTGGAAAGTACAATTCAGCAACAGATAATCCCTTCCCACAACGGGCTCACAGTCTAGAAGTGGGGAGACAGACATCAACACAAGTGAACAGGCATCGATATAAGTAAATAGAATTATAGATATATACACATCAAAACAAGTGAACAGGCATTAATGTAAATAAATAGAACTAAAGATATGTGCATATATACACAAGTGCTATGGGGCAGGGAAGGGGGCTAGAGCAAAGGGAGCAAGTTGGGGCAATGGGGAGGGAAGGGGGAGCTGAGGAAAAGAGGGGGTTAGTCTGGGAAGGCCTCCTGGAGGAGGCAAGCCTTCAGTAGCACTTTGAAGTGGAGAAGTGTGATTGTTTGGTGGGTTCGAGGAGGGAGGGCTTTCCAGGTCAGGGGTAGGACGTAGGCCAGGGGTCGATGGCCGGACAGGCAAGACCGAGGCCAACTGAGAAGGTTAGCACCAGAGAAGCAGAGTGTGTGTACTGGGATGAAGAAGGAGAGAAGGGAGGTGAGGTAGGAGGGGACAAGGTGATGGAGAACTTTGAAGCTAATAGTGAGGGTTTTTGCTTGATATGGAGGTTGATAGGCAACCACTGCATATTTTTGAGAAGGAGGATGACATGCCCAGAACGTTTCTTTAGAAAGATAATCCGGGCAGCAGAGTGAAGTATAGACTGAAGTTGGGAGAGACAGGAGGTTGGAAGGTCAGAAAGGTTGCTGTTAGAGGGAAGGAAGCAGAGGAGGAGCCAATGAAAGAGCCTGAGAATGAGCAGCCAGAGAGATAGGAGGAGAACCAGGAGAGGATAGTATTGGTGAAGCCAAGATTAGAAAATGTTTCTAGGAGAAGCAGTGTTACCTAGTGGATAGAGTGCGGGCCTGGGAGTCAGAAGGACCTGGGTTCTAATCCTGGTTTCATCACATCTGTTGTGTGACCTCGGACAAGTCACTTAACTTCTCTTTGTCTCAGTTACCTCATCTGTAATAATTAGGGTATTTGTTAAGTACCTACTATGTGTCAAGCACTGTTCTCAGCACTGGGGAAGATACAAGATAATCAGGTCAGACACAGTCTCTGTCCCACAGAGGGTTCACAGTCTGAGTAGGAGGGAGAACGGGGATTGAATCCCCATTTTGCAGATGAGGAAACTGAAGCCCAGAGAAGTTAAGTGATTTGCCAAGGTCACAAAGAAGGCACGTGATAGAACTGGGATTAGAACCCAGGAACTCTGACTCCCAAGCCTGTGCTCTTCCCACTAGGCCATGCTGCTCCTCCAAAATGGGGCTTTTAGAGGAGTAGCTTAAATCTGTAAAATAAGGATTAAGACTGTGTGTCCCATATGGGACATGGATTGTGTCCAACCCAATTAGGTTGTACCTATCCAGTGATTAGTTCAGTTCCTGCCACATAGTGAGAGCTTAACAAATACCAAAAAAAAGAAAAAGAAAAAAGAAAACAAGTGGATGGTCCACAGTGTCGGAGGCACCTGAGAGGCTGAGGAGGGTTAGGATGAAGTAGAGACCACTGGATTTGTCCAGAAGGAGATCATAATAGTAATAATAATAATAATAATAATGGTATTTGTTAAGCGTTTACTATGTGCCAAGCACTGTTGTAAGCACTGGGGTAGATACAGGGTTATCAGGTTGTCCCACGTGGGGCTCAGAGTCTCAATCCCCATTTTACAGATGAGGTAACTAAGACACAGAGAAGTTAAGTGACTTGCCCAAAGTCACACAGCTGACAAGTGGTGGAGCTGGAATTCGAAACCACGACCTCTGACTCCCAAGAGAGGGCAGTTTCTGTGGAGGGAAGAGGGCAGAAGCCAGATTGGAAAGGGTCAAGGATAGAATTGGAGGGGAGGAAGTGGAGGGAGCAGGTGTAGTAACTCTCTCAAATTGTAGACTTACTGCCCCCTTGTACAGATTGATTTTTTGACCTGTGGCTGTGACATCTAGCTGCAGGACCGGAGGCTGTTTGAACAGAAAAGAACGTATGACTAATGGAAATTCCTGGCAGTTCTTGAAGGTGGAAAAAAAAAGAGGATGTTAAAATCTAATTTCAAAGTGAGCCTTTCTTCAAGTTTCAAAGGACGATGGATGATTGACATTGGAAGATTCTGAAGGTGTCCAGTTTGGTCCAGAGTCCCATCCCTACCTCCACTGTACCCCTCTTGTGTCGGCCCCCAGATGATACCAAATTTCTGGGGATCCTCAGGTCCAGGGATAAGCAGGAGTCTGGTCAGCCCCCCACCCTAGAACTGCTCCGGAGGAGAGCAGAGTCCCCTCGGCCCTCCCCACCCCCAGGGCACCCCATCCGCCGAGCCTTGTCACTGCCGGCCCTGATGTCGCCACCGTGGGCTGCAGTGATGTGAACGAAAGAAGACTTTCCACCGGGTGCAATTTTCCGTTATTGCAACGGCATGAGTCAGCTCGGGGCTTTGCCCCGAACAGCTGGAATGCGGAGGTAAGTGGCGAGAGACACCGCTCTGCCGCTGAACCCCCTTAGGTCAACTGAAATTCAAACTGTTCAGAGGCCTGGGCCGGGCCTGAATGGGGGCTTCCAAAGCCCCTGCTCCTTCCTCCCTGACACATGAACATCAGGTAATTTCCTTCAGTGCCCAGGTCAGGTCGGTTTTCCCCCAGGAGTCACTTCCCATATTTCTCGGCTTGAAGGGCCCCTGGGCCTTCTGAGACGCGTGGAGGATTTTAGCAGGTGGGGCTAGCTGTAGAATTGTCCAGAGATGCATTGTAGTGAGGAGAGGGGTATGTCCTGTCCTCTTATTTCCTTCCTCGGCATCTTTCTGCTGAAGATCAGAGGTGGATTGAGGATCCTGGTCAGCTCTGCTTGTAGGTCTGACTGATTAGGCCTGCCGCTCAACTGCCCTGCTCATCGGCAAAAAGCAGAGGACAGAGGTAGTGGGGGAAGGATAAGAGAAGCAGCATAGCCTAGTGGAAAGAGCATGGGTCTTGGAGTCAGGGGACCTGGGTTCTAGTCCTGATTCTGCCACCTCTCTGCTGGTGACTTTGGGAAGTCGCTTCACTTCTCTGTGCCTCAGTTCCCACATCTGCAAAATGGGGAGTCATACCTGTTCTCCCTCCTACTTAGGTTGTGAACCCCATGTGGGATCTGATGATCTTGTACCTACCCCAGTATTTAGTACCGTACTTGACACATAGTAAGCACTTAACAAATTCCACAATTATCATCATATTATTATTATGTCTAGTATTAGTAGTAGCATTTATTGAGCGCTCACTAGGTGCAATGCACTGCTCCAAGCACCTGGAAAGTACAAAACAAACAAGTGATACATTTCCTGCTTACAAGGAACTTAGTCTAATGAAGGAGAGATATACAAATTTTACAGAATAAGCAAAACTGTTTTGATGGAAAACTGCAATTTTTTTCCTTCTTTGGTTGTTATTCTTTGTGACATCTTTTTATTTATTTATTTTTTTTGGTGTGTGTGTGTGTTTTGCTTTTCCCTTGGTTTTTGTATAAAATGGTGGAAAAAACGCCTAACTCTTTCTAAGCTAAGTTGAGCACTGTAACTCATGACTGCTTACCGAACGGGTGAGGGCAGTGGGTGTCTGCTGCTGTCAAGGTCTCGGAGATACTGTGCTCTGTAATCTCAGCCTGCTTGCATCCATTCTCCCTCCCATTTTTCCTTCCAACCATCTTGTGATGTGGACTGTTTGGAACAGGAGGACCCGATGAGAGTGTGTAGATGACTCAGCGCAAACCGGCACTACTTCTGCAAAAACAACTCAAGCGCAAGCCCTCCTAGTGGGTAGAACATACTTTTCCCCTGCCCACCCTTGGTTTCAGAGCAATGTTCACCCAAGTGGGTGGATGTAAGAAAAGGGGCACTACTGTAGTTTCATGGACAAAGTGTGCAGCAATAATGATGAGAATGATGGTGTTTATTAAGAAATTACTAAGGGCCAAACTCTATACTAAGTACTAGGTTAGATGTAAGACAATCAGATCAGACACTGTCCCTGTCCCACTTAGGGGGGCACAGTAGAAGAGGTAAGGAGAGCAGTCATTTTATCCCCATTTCACAGATGAGAAAACTGAGGGCCAGGCAGTTTAAGTGACTTGCCAAGGTTACACAGCAGGCAAGTGGCAGAGACAGGACAAGAGTCTCTTTCTCAAAGACCCTCATACTCATGGATACAGTTCACCACTGGCAATGACATCTTCAAACCAAAGCTCAACTTTACCCAGCGGGTTCATGGAAGAGCCAAATTAGAACCCAAGTGGTTATGGACAGAGAACGTTCTACCAAGTCTGTTATAGTGTACTCTCCCAAGCACTTAGTACAGTGCTCTGCATAGAGTAAGTGCTCAATAAATATGGCTGATTGACTAATTGATTGGTCCCAAGGGTGATCTCTCCAAAAGACCTTGTTGCCTGGTGCCCCGTTACCAGAGGTGGGTGGTACATAAAGTATCCACTTCAGGTTCCCCAAAGAACAGGATCTGACAGGCAGTTTGAGTTGAGAAGTGAAGGTTGTTGGTGCTGAGGGACACAAGTGCTATTGGATGTTAGGTTGGAAAGGAGCAGGGAGGAAGGACAAAATGGAGGTGGGAGTGGGGGTAGGGATGGCAAGCGAGAAAGGGGGCTTATGTGGGTAATAGTAGTCTCTGAATGGATGTCTCAGCCTGTGAGCCCCATGTGAGACAGGGACTGTGTTTGATTCGTTTATCTTATATCTTAGGACAAGCTTGTTGGGGCAGGTCACGAGTCTGCTAACTCTATTGTATTATAATAATGATAATAACAATTATGGTATTTGTTAAGCTCTTACTATGTGCCAAGCACTCTTCTAAGTGCTGGGGTAGATACAGGATAATTAGATTGTTCCATGTAGGGCTCACAGTTTTAATCACCATTTTATAGAGGAGGTAACTGAGACACAGAGAAGTGAAGTGGCTTGCCCAAGGTCACAGCAAACAAGTGGTGGAGACAGGATTAGAACCCATGTCCTTTGACTCCCAAACCCGTGCTTTTGCCACTAACCCACACTGTTTCTCTTAGAACCATTAGGACAAGGGTTCTGCCACTTGTCTTCTATGTGACCTTGGGCAAGTCACTCCACTTTCATGTTCCTCAGTTTCCTCATCTGTAAAATGAGGATTAAGACTCTGAGCCCCATGTGGGTCAGGGACAATGTCCAGCCCGATTATCTTGTACCTACCCCAGTGCTTAGTACAGTGTCTGGCACACAGTAAGAGCTTAACAAATACCACTATTATTATTATGAATAATAAAAATGATTGATAGGACATGTAGTAGACGGTTAACAAACTCTGCAGTGCATATTCCTGTAATCTGAAAACTTCCCACAGGTTTCAGCCCATGCACCTCGGCTGTCAAAGCTAAACTGGCAGAGTCAAAAACATGCTTAATTACAAGCAACAACCCCCTCATATCATTAGCCTGCATCTCGACAGCTCAACTGTTTACGGCAGGAGTGAATGCTCCCAGCCCAACCTTTCCTCTTTTGGGTCTTCACCCGGGACCCTCCCATCTCACTGCAACGTCCCCAAGTCGCCCTGCCCTAGTTAGCAAGACTTCCTGTCTGCAACAGTCAGTAAGTCAAGTCAATCGTATTTACTGAGTGCTTACTGTGTGCAGAGCACTGTACCAAGCGCCCGGGAAAGTACAACATAACAGGCACATTCCCTGCCCACAGTGAGCTTACAGTTTGGAGGGGGACACAGGCATTATGCTTAGTGGAAAGAGCATGGGCTTGGGAGGCAGAGGAGGTAGGTTCTAATCCCACCTCCGCCACTTGTCTGCTGGGTGACCTTAGGCAAGTCACTTAATTTCTCTGAGCCTCAGTTACCTCATCTGTAAAATGGGGATTAAGACTGTGAGCCCCATGTGGGACAAACTGATGACCTCGAATCTACCCCAGGGTTTAGCACATAGTAAATGTTTAACAAATGCCATCATTATTATAATTATTAGTAAATAAATTACAGCTATGTACCTAAGTGCTGTGGGGCTGGGATGTGGGGGATGAATAAAGGGAGCATATCAGGGTGATGCAGAAGGGAGTAGGAGAAGAGGAAAGAAGGGATTAATCTGGGGAGGCCTCTTAGAGGAGATGGGCCTTCAGTAAGGTTTTGAAGGGTGGAGGGGAGAGAGTGTAAGCATGAGTGAGATCATAATAATAATAATGTTGGTATTTGTTAAGCATTTACTATGTACCAAACACTGTTCTAATCGCTGGGGTAGATACCAGGTAATCAGGTTGTCCCACGTGGGGCTCACGGTCTTCATCCCCATTTTCCAGATGCGAGAACTGAGGTCCAGAGAAGTGAAGTGACTTGCCCAAGGTCACAAAGTAGACAAGTGGCAGAGTAGGGATTAGAACCCATGACCTCTGACTCCCAAACCCGGGCTCTTCATTCAATCGTATTTATTGAGCGCTTACTGTGTGCAGAGCACTGGACTAAGCGCCTGGAATGTAAAATTGGGCAACAGATAAAGACCATCCCTGCCCAACAACGGGCTCACAGTCTCAAAGGCGGGGGGGCAGGGGGGGAGACAGCAAAACAAAGCAAGTAGTCAGGCTCAACACCATCAAAATAGATAAATAGAATCATAGCTATATCCACATCATTAATAAAATAGAGTAATAAACAATATATGCAGATATTTCAGCGTGGCTCAGTGGAAAGAGCCCGGGCTTGGGAGTCAGAGGTTATGGGTTCGAATCCCGGCTCCTCCACTTGTCAACTGTGTGACTGTGGGCAAGTCACTTCACTTCTCTGGGCCTCAGTGACCTCATCTGTCAAATGGGGATTAACTGTGAGCCTGTGATTACCCTGTATCTTCCCCAGCGCTTAGACCAGTGCTCTGCACATAGTAAGCGCTAACAAATACCAACATTATTATTATTATACCCGGGCTCTTTCCACTAAGCCACGTGGGGATGGAGGCTATTCCCGGCCAGAGGCATGATGGAGGCACGGTGAGAAGGTGGGCAAGGCTGGGCAGCTGGCGGGGGGGGGGCAGAGGCCGAAGGGGGCCGGGCCGGAGCGGGGGAGGGAGGGGCTGAGTCCCGCCCCCGGAGAGGGCTTACCCATGTGAGGCTGTGGCCCGCCCCCCGGCCCTGCCCCCGGTGCCTGGGGCCCCAGCTTTCGCTTTTTCGCCCAGAAGCCGCTTCGGGTCGGGTCTGCTCGGCCCGGACCGGCCCTGCCCTGTCCAGCCTGATCCTGCCCGGCCTTGCTCTGCCCGGACTGGTCCTGCCCTGTCCAGCCCGGCCCTGCTCTGCCCGGCCCGGTCCTGCCCTGTCCAGCCTGATCCTGCCCTACTCTGCCCTGCTCTGCCCGGACTGGTCCTGCCCTGTCCAGCCTGATCCTGCCCGGCCCTGCTCTGCCCAGACTGGTCCTACCCTGTCCAGCCCGGTCCTGCTCTGCCCGGCCCGGTCCTGCCCTGTCCAGCCAAGTCCGGTCCGGTCCTGCTCTGCCCTGCTCTGCCCGGACCGGTCCTACCCTGTCCAGCCCGGCCCTGCCCAGCTCGGTCCTGCCCTGCTCTGCCCGGCCTGATCCTGTCCTGTCCCGCCCGCTGGCCTGGGCCCGGATCGGCCCTGCCCCCCCGCCCACCATGGCCCGGCCGGCCCGTCGGATCCTCGTGGCCATCGGGCTCCAGCTCTGCGCCCTGGGCATCGGGCTGCCCGCACAGGTGGGTGTCCGCGGCTCGACCCCCAGGCGGACGGGGGGGGCCTTCCAGGACGGGCTGCCCGACTAGCCCGGAGCTAGATGTCGCCTGGCCCACGTCCCACCCCGGCCTGAAAGGCCCTCCCGCCTCAGATCCGCCAAACGATCACTCTGCCCCTCCTTCAAAGCCCTACTGAAGGCGCACCTCCTCCAAGAGGCCTTCCCAGACTAAGCCCCCATTTCCTCAGCTCCCCATCCCTGCCGGGTCACCTCGACTCGCTCCCTTCGCTCTTCCCCCTTCTCCCCGCCCCACAGCACTTAGGTACGTATATGTATTTAGCTATAATTCTACTTATTTCTATTGACGCCTGTTGATTAGATGTGTATATATCTATAATTCTATTTATTTCTATTGATGCCTCTTTAGTTGTTTCGATGTGTTTAGATCTATAATTCTATTTATTTCCATGGATGCCTGTCTAGTTTAGATGCATATATCTGTAATTCTACATATACTGGTGCCTGTTTACGTGTTTTGATGTCTGTCATCCCCCCGTCTAGACTGTAAGCCTGTGGTGGGCAGGGATTGTCTCGCTTTATTGCTGAATTATACTTTCCAAGCGCTTAGTACAGTGCTCTGCACCCAGTAAGCGCTCAGTAAATACGACTGAATGGAACATCCCCTCCCCACTTCCCCCAGTGCACTTTCCCCCCTTTCTATTCGCTCCTCCACGCCTGCACTTTCCCAACAGCTGCCGACAGCTCTTGCCCAACGTCCTGCCTGCCCTTTTCTCCACTCCTCCTCACTCCTCGACTTCTCCCTCAGCTCCAGCCCCTTCCCCTTCTATTCAATTCAATCATATTTATTGAGTGCTTATGGTGTGCAATACACTGTACTAAGCGCTTGCACCCGTAGTTTCGCCTGGGAGAAAAGGGGGCACTTTCTATCCCTCCAGTACTGTGGGTTCACCCCCTTGCCCACGCCATTTCACCCCCTTGTCCACCCCATCCCAGACAGCTGAAGTGGTCCTGCTCAGTTTTCCAAATCATTGTCTTTAGACCTTGTTTATAATAGAGAGGCTTTATGAAGCCATGCTTCTACTTAGGGTTTTAAATCCCTATGGATGGCTGTCGCACTCTGTTTGTTTTTAATGGTATTTGTTAAGCTTTTACTATGTGCCAGGCACTGTACTGAGGTAGAAACAAGTTAATCAGGTTGAATACAGTTCCTGTCCCACACAAGGCTCACAGTCTTAATCCCACATAGGACTCACCGTCTTAATTCCCATTTTACAGATGAGGGAACTGAGGCACAGAGAAGTTAAGTGATTTGCCTCAGATCACAGAGCAGACAAGTGGCGGAGCCAGGGTGAGATCCCAGACCCGTGTGCCATACACTAGACCATACTGCTTGTCGTTTGACCTCACAACATCCTTGTGACTAGCTGTCTAGCCACCTTGGGAAGTAGGGAGGATGGAGATGATCCACCCATTTTATAGATCTGGAGACAGAGGCCCAGAGAGGTTAATGATTGAACCAGGGTCACCCAGCTGCAGAGCTAGGACTAGCACTGGGGCCAATTGGCTCTCAGCCTACTGCTCTTTCTAACAGGCAAGTAAGCTCATTGTGGACAGGGATTGTGTCTGTTTATTGTTGTATTGTACTCTCCAAGCACTTAATACAACGCTCTGCATACAGTAAGCGCTCAATAAATACGATTGAATGAATGAATGATGGGTGGGGATGTTTAACTCCAAGCTCCAGTGATGCTGAACAGATTCTAAGGGCAAACTCCCCAGGGACCTAAGCTGCCTGGTTTAGACCCCATTAAGTTTTAATGGGAGTTTCGCTATAATAGAAACTTCTGATGAGCTATTGAGAGCAAAATGGGCTTACTGAAACCAGTCCCACTCCTGCTCCTTAAAAATCTGGCCAAAGCAGAGAAGAGGGGTTCCAGGGAATTATTATGCTTTTGCCGGCCCTTTAGTTCCCCTACCGCTTCTGTCCCCCACCTTCTGAGATGCTCTCAGAATGGTCCATACACCCAGGACCTGCCCCTTTGTCGAATGGATCAGAGCCCAAAAAAAGTGAGCTGGGCTTGACTTTCCATTGCTAGTGTTGGCAACTTCAGTATAATAGCTGCTTTGACCAAAACAAGGACTCTTCTTATCATAGCTGCTTGACCAAAGCTAGGGCTCTTCTTTGCTTTCCTCTAGACTGTAAGCTCATTGTGTTTATTGTTATATTGTACTCTCCCAAGTGCTTAGTATAGTGCTCTGCACACAGTGAGTGCTCAATTAATATGATTGAATGAATGAATGAATGACTGCCACCCTCAAACCATTTCCTTTGCAAGGACTCAGCCCCTTTCCTGGAAACCTCTGGGCTTTGGTTGGGGGAGGGCAGTTGGGGGCCATTTCCTGGAGGTCTTGAATGTGTTGGAATGTCAAAGTGGTAGTTTTAGGCTGCAGTGTCCAAGGAAGCTGGAAAGAGTGAACTTGACCAGGGACCAGATCTCCCTTAGAGCCCAAGACTTCAAAGAAAGTTGCAGGGGACTCCGTTACTTTAATTTTGCAGGGAAGAAGGTTCTTCGCAACCAGATTTCTCACCAAAGAGTCATGGTATTTTCCAGTTCCTTTCCTGAAGGTAAACAGGTGAGTTTGGAAAACTGCCTGGAATTCTAGTTGCAGCAGTGCCCCCTCCTACTTACTTAGACACTGGGGGAGGGGAGAGGAATTTGGTGAATTTTTCAAACCTCTGTTCCCCTATCCTGAGATTTGTTCCAATGTGGGCTTTCAAAAGCACATCTCCAAGAAACCTTTCCTGACTAAGCTCACATTTCTTCCTCTTCCACTCCTTTCTGTGTCAGCCTTTGCCCTTGGGTTTATATCATTTATTCACCCCTTCTTCAGCCCCACAGCATTTATGCACATATCCATAATTTATTTAAAGTCTATATCTCCCTCTAGACTGTAAACCTTCTGTGGGCAGGGAACATGCCTACCAACTCTGTAATAGCGTAATAATAATAATAATAATGTTGGTATTTGTTAAGCGCTTACTCTGTGCAGAGCACTGTTCTAAGCACTGGGGTAAACACAGGGGAATCAGGTTGTCCCACACGGGGCTCACAGTCTTAATCCCCATTTTACAGATGAGGGAACTGAGGCACAGAGAAGTTAAGTGACTTGCCCACAGTCACACAGCTGACAAGTGGCAGAGCTGGGATTCGAACTCATGAGCCCTGACTCCAAAGCCCGTGCTCTTTCCACTGCGCCACGCTGCTTCCCCAAGCATACTCTGCCAAGCCCTTAGTACAGTGCTGTGCCCACTGTAAGAACTCAGTAAAATCGAGTGATTGAATGATTGAGTGGAAGAGATTAAAGGGTGATGAATTTTAGGTACCCATGACACCTTTCCAGTTTGCCTTTCTGCTGTGTTTTGTGAGGCTTAGACTTGGTGGGTCGGAGACTCCAAGTGTCTTTCTTGTGCTTTGGGAAGCTGGGGTTTTGAAGCCCTGTGGAACAGTTTCTGGAAAAGCTGGAACTACTTTTTACCTGGACCTTCAAGCAGGGCCACTGAGGTACTTAGATCAGGGAAGTGTTGGGGCAGAGGCTGCCAGCAACAAACAAGAACACAGATCAATCTGTGTATGTTTGTGGTGTGTTGGGACCGCCAACTACCTTTGCACAAATAGGTAAACTTTGCTGACATCACTGAATAAGAAAGAACTCTAGAAACTGTACAGAGTTTCCATTTCTATTTCCACTTCTCTTTCCATTTCTATTTTGTGGCTGAATTCATGAAAGCCGTGGATGAAAACTGTGGGGAGAAGAGGGGTCTTTTTGCACTCCAAATGTTGGTGCATCATTTAGTGGACCGACAACTCCTTTGGAACCTCGAGGCAGTGCAACATGAGGAAGCTCATTAAATCAGTTCTCTCAGGGATAAGGAAAATTACTCTTTTTCTTAATTAGGGTTTGTCACTGTGTAAAGTACAAAGTTAGAAATAAAGACAATCCCAAATCTCCAACAGATGTTCAGGGAGTATCGTAAAAATGGCTGAGCTAAGTCAGCAAATGAAACTATCAAAATGAGGAATTTGTTTGTGGGGGATGGCTGGATAGACTGTTTAATAGTGATCCAAACACTGATACTTTGGGCCAAGAGGTGATTTTTCCTTCTGAAAGGTCAAAGCATTAGAGCTGCAGGTTTGAGTCCTTCATTGCTTTTTTCTAACCAAATCCTGGTCCTTAGGTAAACCATTTTCCACGTAAACCATTTTCCACCCCCTGGAACTAGCATAGATGCAGCAGAGAAGCCTCTGGAGCCCCAGCTGAGATTGACTGGCCAAAGTGTTATCATGTCAGATGGGATTAGGGTGGGAGCCGAGAGCCAAACTCTTCCCCATTTCCCCGCTCTTTGTGAGCAGAGCCCAACTCTTTCCTTTCCAACCACGCCATCCTCCTGCATAGCTCTAACTGACTCAGGTCCAGGTGACCAGGTGGAGGAATAAGTGGGGTAGACAGGCACTGTGAGGCACGTGGTGGGATTCCTTAGCTCGTTGGTGCCCACTGTAGACTCGAGAGGAAAGGGCTGGCGGGAAATGGGTGCCTAGTGGAATTCATCCCGGCTAGCGGTCTTCCTCTCCGGGGAGTCCCTCTGGCCCATTTCCCCTCTTTGAGCCTCTTGGCCTAATCGGAACAGCAGTGGGTGGTTTGCTTTCCAACTGATTACTCAGGAACACAAGAATGTACTTGGCTTGTCCAGATTATGACTTTCCCTCCCACTGGAAAAGGGCCCCGACTGACTGGTCACTCACTTACGGCTCATTTTGGCAAGAGTAGCGCCTCTCGGCCACAAAAGGAGGTGAAGGTCTGGACAGAGTGAAGCATGAACATTAATAGATCATAAACTCACTGTGGGCAGAGAGCATGTCTACCAAATCCCTTGGTTAGCATGTCTACCAACTCCTAACTGTTTAGTACAGTGCTCTGCACAAAGAAAGCACATAATAAATACCATTGATTGATAGGTATTCAACCTGTTACTGCAAAGGTTCTGCTGTAGCTCTCTAAGTATAGTAATGTTGGTATTTGTTAAGTGCTTACTATGTGCAGAGCACTGTTCTAAGCGCTGGGGTAGACACAGGGGAATCAGGTTGTCCCAGGTGGGGCTCACAGTCTTAATCCCCATTTTACAGATGAGGTAACTGAGGCACAGAGAAGTTAAGTGACTTGCCCACAGTCACACAGCTGACAAAGCCCGAGCTCTTTCCACTGAGCCATGCTGCTTCTCCTAAGTATATAGAAAGGACAAACCTGAGTGCAATATTTGCCTTTTAGAATGACTCAGGCATCTATTTCGCACATTCTTTTGCACCGTCTAATTGGACTTTCCCTTTGTGTTTTCTATCTTTTGAATTGGGTTTGGGTATTTCTGTTTGCCCAGTATTCCTCTGAGATTATTGGGGTCAGGAAAGAGGCTTTTCCTTCTGCTGTAACTCCCCAAAGCTCTTAGCTCAGAGCACTTCACCAAGTTTGCTTTTTTTTTTATTGACTGCAGCCTGGCCTCTATAGAACTCTTTTCTTTCAAAGAGTACAAGATACTATCATGCGTGGACATCAACAGGAGTGTCAGAAAAAATTCTCCAAAGACTCACCCACCCACCATGTGTTATGTCCAAGATTAGGTAGAAGATATGATGCCCACCCTGCAAGAGTTTGCAGTCCAAAATAAGCACCTTCCTTTTCGTATGGTATTAGCTAAGGGCTTACTATGTGTCAAACACTCTTCTAAGCACTGGGATAGATATAGGTTTATCAGAGTGGACCCATTCCTCGTCCCACATGGGACTCACAGTCTAAGTAGGAGAGAGTAGGATTGAAGAAACTGAGAAACAAAGAAGTGAAGTCACTTGCCCACAATCGCACAGCAAGCAATTGGCAGAGCCAGAATTGGAACTCAGGTCTCCTAAATACAACTGAGTGAATGAATGAGTCCCAGGCCGGTGCCCTATCCACTAAGCTACACTGCTGCCCACTTCTCGGGAAGTGTTGGTGGGAGGGGCAGTAGTTGTTATTTCCATTTTAAAGATGGGAAAGCTGAGACTCAGAGAGGTTAAGTGACTTGCTTGAGGTCACACAGCAAACTTGTAGTCCTCTAAGCTTTGAGTTAGTTGTGGGCAGGGAATATTGTCTACCAACTCTGTTGTACTGTACTCTCCCTAAGCACAGTAAGCACTTAGTAGAGAAGCAATGTGGCTCAGTGGAAAGAGCATGGGCTTGGGAGTCAGAGGTCATGAGTTTGAATCCCGGCTCTGCCACTTGTCAGCTGTGTGACTGTGGGCAAGTCACTTAACTTCTCTGTGCCTCAGTTACCTCATCTGTCAAATGGGGATTAACTGTGAGCCTCACGTGGGACAACCTGATTACCCTGTATCTACCCCAGTGCTTAGAACAGGGCTCTGCACAAAGTAAGTGCTTAACAAATACCAACATTATTATTATTATTATAGTAAGTATGGTTGATTGATTGATAGTAGAACTGGGATCGGAACCCAGGTATCCTGCTCCCAGACCCGTGCCATTTCCACAGGACCATAGTGCCTTTCATCCTGCTCCTTGTTAGCAAATACAATCCCAGTGTCCAGTGGTGAGGCCTGGAGGAAACAGGATGGGCAGGGAAAGCCGGCCTTAGTGGAGGGTCTCTGGGCACTGGGATGCTGGGGTGGCGGGGATTTCAATAGGCCCCCAGAAAGCAGGAGGCGGCTTGTTTCTGGGACCTGGGAGAGTCCTGGATGGGTATTTGTGTGTGCTTGCAGTCAGAGATCTGGCACTTTCTCTGGCTTGCCTGGCCAGGTGAGGCCATGGAAGAGAGGAAAGTAAGGATTCTCATCTCCGGTGGGTGTCACAGCTTTCCCAAACACACTGGCTGGCTGGCCAAATTTTCTAGTCTTCCCTAAATAATGTTTAACTTGCTGTTTTCCAGGCTATAGCAAATGCCCATTTGGCTTTCGCAGTCTCTCTCGAGCATATAAATCTTCCCTCTACAACCCCTGAGCCATGCTCTTTCCCCACAGAATATCCTCCCAGGCCCTCTGCTTCCTGATGGGCTACATACCCTTGGAGCTTCTCCTGGCTCAATCAGTTGTATTGTAATATCCCAAGATCATGGTATAGTGCTCTGCATATAGTAATCACTCAATAAGTACCTTTGACTAATTGAATTAACCAGAAGCAGCATGGCCTAGTGGATAGAGCACCACCCTGTCAGACAGAAGGACCTGGGTTCTAGTCGTGGCTCAGCCACTTACCTGCTGTGTGACCTTGGGCAAGTCACTTAACTTCTGTGCCTCAGTAAAATGGGGATTATGAGCCCCATGTGGGAAATGGACTGTGTCCAACCTGATAACCTTGAATCTACCCCAGCATTTAGAACAGTGCCTGACAAATAGCGCTTAATAAATGCCTTCAAAAAAACCCCCCAAAAAACACTGCCCGGGCTTCAGAGGAAATTTCAAGACTGCCTGGATTTTGTTCTATAAAGCTGAGCCTCGATTTGTGGAGGACCAGTTTTGGCGGGTGGGGTGGAGGTAGAGGCAGGAAATCCATTCTCCCCCGTCCCCCCACAATTCTCACTGACTCACAGGGCTGAGAGTTTGGGTCGATTCGGGTTGACTTGTCCTTTCCCAGTGATCGGGACTGAGATGAGTTGGCTAGCTAATGGCCAGCAATATCAGCTGGGCTTTTCCCATTAGAAGAAGGGACAGAATCAGAAAAACCACAGGCCCAGATCACGTATTGGGTATGTGTGCATGAGGCGAATTGCTTGGCAGCTTCATTCATTCATTCAGTTAGATTTATTGAGTGCTTACTGTATGCAGAAAACTGTACTAAGCACATGGAAAGCACAATTCGGCAACAGAGACAATCCCTACCCAACAATGGACTCACAGCCTAGAAGCTTGAAAAATGTGAAAAAGAATCTGGGCAGATTCTACTTGCCATTTAGTCATCACTGGGTCAAAAGGGTGATCGGTACCTAATATTTTGTTTGCAATTCATCACTTTTATAGAAGCCACATTGTCTAATGGATAGAGCACAGGAGTGGAAATCAGGAGACTTGGGTTCTAATCCTGGTTCTATCGTTTGCCTGCTCTGTGACCTTAGGCAATTCACTTAACTTCTCTGGTCCTCAATTTCCTCATATGCAAAACAGGGATTAAATTATCTCTCCCCCTCCCACTTAGACTGTAAACCCTTGGTGGGGTAGCGACTGTGTCTGATCTGACTTAGCACAGTGTTTGGTATGTATTCAATTTTTGTTACTATTATTATTATTACTATTTGAAACAAACGATGCCAAACATGTTCTGTGTAGACAAAGTTAGCTGGACTGAAGATCAGTTTGTATATGTCTCCTGAATGATACAGGAGACTGAATGATTAACAGAGCGGTCCTTGGTGCCTAGTAAGTGATTAACAAATTCCATCGTTATTATTGGCAGCTGAAGGCCAAGGATAATGCCACCCTCTGGACCAAGTGTGTGTGTTCAAAAAATGCTGCTGCTAAATAATAATAATATTACTACTAATGGTATTTGTTAAACACAATATGCCAAGCAGTGTACTAAACACTGGGGAGGATACAAGGTAATCAGGCCAGACCCAATCCCTCTCCCATTTGGGGCCCATATTCCAAGTACTAAGAGAATAATAATAATGTTGGTATTTGTTAAGCGCTTACTATGTGCAGAGCACTGTTCTAGGCGCTGGAGGAGATACAGGGTCATCAGGTTGTCCCACGTGAGGCTCATAGTTAATCCCCATTTTACAGATGAGGCAATTGAGGCACAGAGAAGTGAAGTGACTTGCCCACAGTCACACAGCTGACAAGTGGCAGAGCTGGAAGTCGAACCCATGACCTCTGACTCCGAAGCCCAGGCTCTTTCCACTGAGCCACGCTGCTTCCCCTAAGAGGAAGAGAAGCAGTGTAGCTTAGTGGAAAGAGCCCGGGCTTGGGTGTCAGAGGACGTGGGTTCTAATCCCAACTCCGCCACTTGTCTGCTCCGTGACCTTGGGCAAATCACTTCACTTCTCTGGGCCTCAGTTACCTCATCTGTAAAATGGGGATTAAGACTGTAAGGCCCACATGGGACAACCTGATTACCTTGTAATCAGTGTTTAGAACAGTGCTTGGAACAGAGTAAGCACATAAATATTATTAGTAGTATTATTACTAAGTACTTCTGCTACTATTACCACTTCTGACAACCCTGATTTCTTTGGGAGCTGCTTTGAAGTCACCTTGGGAGAATAAGAGTGGAGGAGGCAGAAAAGCTTTAGATACTAAATATTTCAAATGTTTGGGAGGATATTCCATTTTGAAAGATCTCCCGGGACAGCTATTTCACCACCTTCCTAAGTGTCGTGTCTTGTCTGTCTGTCAGCCCTCCATAGGCTGAACACAAATCTCTGTTACTGCAATGGGAGCCTATTTCCTCATTCTCTCTTTTGAGGAAGATGATCACCAGTCTCCTCATAAAACCCCTCATAAAAGGCAATTGCGAAGACTGAGACCTCATTAAAGGGGGCAACCATCGAGATTTTAAGTGCCCAGTGCAGGAATCCTTCTCGTTCAAGGAACAGGGCACTTGGGCAGTTTGTGGTCCTAAAAGAAGTCCTCCAATGCTAATGATAATTATAATTGGGGTATTTGTTAAGAACTTTTCTTGGCCCAAATGCTAGTCTAAGAGCAGGGATGGATATAAGATAATCAGGTTGGACACAATCCTTCCACACTAGTTTCACAATCTAAGTAAGAGGGAAAACAGGGAAAGAATTCCTGTTTTACAGATGAGGACACTGAGGCCCAGAGAAGTTAAGTGACTTATCCAGATCCCACAGCAGGCCAGCAGCAGAGCTGCCAGTAGAACTCAGGTCTCCCAACTCCCAGGCTTGTGCTCTTTCTACTAGGCCATGTGGCTTCTCTTCTCCATTGTTGTGGGCAGTGGAACCTCAGGGATGGTTTCAGGCCACTCTTAATCGCGGTTTCCTTCTTTTGTATTGCCTCTGAGAGACGGTAAGATATACCATAATGATTTTTTTTTTCCTCTTAGCTGAGTTATTCTCTGCCCCTGGGCCCAAAAGAACCCAGCCTGGCCCCCTGTGAACCCACAGTGTTTTTCCACCACAGCATATTCTGAAGTCATAAAGGGCAGTGATGTCACTGTGGTTTGGAGCACACGTTTGGAGCACGTGGGCTGTGAGCCATGGTGGAGGAAGTGTCTATTTATACTACTGATCGGAGGAATTCACGAACAGGGAAGACAACCAGATTGTTTTAAGTGTGAAATTGTTCAATTTTATCCCTTGCTGCATAGTTGGACATTCCCAAACCACTAATAATTGCAGCTCCTGCCCAATCATTCAGAATGAACTAATTGGATGCCTATGTGGTTTATTACTAATAATAATAATAATAATGATAATAGAGGTATTTGTTAAGCACTTACTATGTACATAGTAAGTCCCAAGTACTGTGCTGTCCTGGTGAAGGTAATATTATGATTATTGTTATATTTGTTTTGTTTAATGGTATTTGTTCAGTCATTTATTGAGCACTTCCCTTGTACTAAGCATTTGGGAGAGTACAATACAATAAACAGACACATTCCCTGCCCACAACGAGCTTAAGCACTTTTTATGTCGAACATTGTTCTAAGCATTGGGGTAGGTGCAAGATAGTCAGGTTGGACACAGTCCCTCTCCCACATTCAGGTTCACAGTCTTATTTGGTGGGAGAACAGGAATTAATTAATGATGGCATTTGCAAAGTGCTTACTATGTGCCAAGCACTGTTCTAAGTGCTGAAATTGAGTGTCCATTTTACAGAAGAGGAAACTAAGGCACAGAGAACTTAAGTGACTTATTCAAGATCATTACAGGAGAGCAGTGGTGGAGCCGGGATTAGAACCCAGGTCTCCTGACTACTAAGCCTGTGTCTTTCCCACTAAGCCATGTTGCTTCTCGTTAAGCATTTGCGATGTGGCATACACCATTCTAAGCTCTGGATCAGACACAGTCCTTGTCCCACATGGGGCTCACATTGTAAGTAGCGAGGAGAACAGGCATTAGATTCTCATTTTACGGATGAGGAAATGGAAGCACAGAGAAGTTAAGTGACTTGCTCAAGGTCATGCAGCTGGCAGATCAGGGATTAGAACTCAGGTGCTCTGACTCCCAATTCTATGCTGCTCTTCTAATCCAATCAGTGATATAATGCAATTAGACCAGATACAGTCCAAGGGGAGCGGGTATTTAGTCTCTACTTTACAGATGAGGAAACTAGCCACAGAAGAATTAAGTGAGTTCCCAGGGTCACCCAGTAGGCAAATGGAGGAGCTGGGGTTAAAGCGCAGGTTTCCTGACTCCAGACCCTAGGTCATTCCTCTCAAAGCTCTACTGAAATTATATCTCCTCCAGGAAGCCTTCCTGACTTTCTCCTATTCACACTCCTTTCTGTGCCACCTATGCAGTTGGGTCTGCACCCTTAAGTGCTTGATGCTCACCCACCCACTTCCCCTATCTGTAATTTATTTTAATGTCTCTCTCTCCCCCTCTAGAATGCAAGTTTTCCATGGGCAGAGATCATGTCTCTCAACTCCAGAGTACAGAGTTGTACTCTTCCAAGTTCTCTGCACACAGTGCCTGCTCAATAAATACCACTGACTGATGATTAATCAATTCTACTTGGGCCATTCAGCCCATATAGCCCCCATTGGGTCTGGTTCGTTCATTCATTCATATTTATTCAGCGATTACTGTGTGAAAAGAACTGTACTAAGCACTTGGGAGAGTACAGTATAACAATAAACAGACACATTCCCTACCCACAGTCCTTCCTTTCTGGGCTAGAAAGACCTGTCTCAGAGTGTCTTCCTGATGAGGAGCTCAAAATTCTCAACAAACTTTAATTTAGGATTGCACTAGTATTAAACAGAGGCAGCTGGCGTGTCGGGGGTTATTGTTGTCAGTACACACTGATGGCTGAGAGCTACCGTTCACCATCCTTGTGTACCGATGAGATTGGACATGAAGAAGGATTTGATAACCCACCAAATTCCCAAATGCCAAAGAAGTAGGAGGAGGAGAATGACCAACTACTTTCCTGGACTCTCCAGTCCAGTGTCTTCTTATAAGTGTCTCTTTCCTTCTGAAGTGTGGAAATTCCCGTTCATCTTGAAAATGAGGTGTGGCGAGAAGCTGGGAGACCAAGGAGAAGTGAGAGCCAGAGAGAGGGTCTAAGTGCTGGAAATCAGCAAGTGGGATGGAATGGGGCCTGGGGATGGCAACCAAAGAAGGGCAGTGTTGTAAGAGGAGGCTCCTGCAGCATGGAGATACTGGAGAAGAAGAGCCAGGAGACCAGCCAGGGGTTGAGTCAATTTCATTCTCTGTGGGAGGAACTGTGGACATCCCCTTGCGTATGGACATGGGGTAGCCTGTGGCTGTGTGGAAGGGGATCTCCGTACTTTGATTCCAGGGAGAAAGTGTTCATGGGCCTTGGCTCCTGGCAGCTTAGGGTGCCTGCAGCCTCAAGAATGGCCAGCTCAGGAGCCACAAGTCACTTCTGAAGCATGATTTGGCTTTCCAAAGCTGACCAGGTCCAAGAAAACCAACAGACCTCCATCAATGAGTGTCTTTTGAGGAGTGAGAAACTACAGGGGCTAAATCATTAAAAATTGTAAATAATTGCACTTGCAGTCCAGCTCTCTATGGCTCTTTAATAATCAGTATTTGCTAAGTGTTTTCTATTTGCTGAGCACTATGCCAAGCTCTGGTGTAGATACAATATAATCTGGTTGGACACAGTCGCTGTTCCACATGGGGCTCACAATCTAAGCAGGAAGGAGAACTGGTATTGAATCCCCATTTTTCAGATGAGGAAACTGAGGCCCAGGAGAAGTTAAGGGACTTCCCCAAGGTCATACAGCAGGCAAGTGGGAGTAGGAGCCAGATCTTTTTGACTCCCAGGCCTGGGATCCATTAAAAATAATAATAATAATAGTATTTGTTAAACACTTACTATGTGTCAAGCATTGTACTAAGGGCTGGGGTGGATACAAGCAAATTGGGTTGGACAATGTTCCTGTCCCATGTGGGGCTCACAGTTTCCATCCCCATTTGACAGAGGAGGTAACTGAGGCATAGAGAAGTGAAGTGACTTACCCAAGGTCACACAGAGTAGACATGTGGCAGAGACAGGATTAGAACCCATGAGCTTCTGATTCCCAGGCCTATGCTCTATCCACTATGCCATGCTGCTTCTCAGTTGCTTAGCCGAGACCAGAAAGGGCGGGAGCTGAGATCCAGAGAGGAAGGAACTCTTTTTATCGGCTCCATCCTTAACTGATTGTCCAGAGCCCGTTCCCACGTTCCCTCCAGAGCCGCTGCGGACAGTAGGCCTCAGTGTCTGCCCCCTGCCTTTCCACTTAATCTGTGACTCTGAGCAGGTACCAGCCTCCAGAATGCCCTGGACTCGGACATCCCCCGGGCCCCATCCGGGCTGACATCTTCACTCTGCACAGGGCCAAACCCATTCTCACTAGACAGCTTCACTGTTCGTGAGCCTCTCCCCCGCCCGGTTTCTTCTCAAACAGCTATACACAGGAAGGATCTTTCCGGGCTCACAGATTCTTCATTTCTCACTGTAAGACTGACTCTTACCCTAAGAGTTGTCATTGCCTCAGGGGCACTCTGAGTCTCAGAAGACCACCAGTGCAGTGACTGGTACCCACCCAGGTACCATTTTGATTAGTAGCTAAGTGCCTCGATCCTATCTCTGAAGAAAGAGACCCAGGAAAATGAGAGATCAGAGGAGCGGATACGAACCAAAGTGCTGTAGGTTTTCCTGTGTGATTAAGTCTCTGTGGCCCACCTGGCTGACTTCTACAAGGCAGGTCAGCCAAGGGGCAGGTGAAACTGGGAAGTCTTATTGACAGGATCCGTGTGATGTGGTTTCCCTTTATATCTTTTTTATTTCCCTTCTTCTGTATTTGAGGATTGGAAATTGCAGCTCCTGTTGGGCTGGGGAGGGAGGGAGGGGGAGAGAAAGGAAGGGCGGGGAAGGTGTTAAACTGCCTGAAGTGCGGCAGAGCTGACTGTCAAGGTCTGGTCCCGCTTCTTGAGTCTGCCTCCAGGGAAACCACAAAAACTTTAGCTAAAATTGTTATGAGCGGGTGAATATCTTCCATTTCTTACATCAGAGAGCCTGCAGGCCTTTGCTTGCAAATGATGTGGTTTCTCTATTGCTTGATATGCTTTCCTGCTTCAGCAAATGGGGCTGTCACTCCTAGTGTCAGGTGAAGCTTGACAGCCCAAGAGTGTGAAATGGCCTGGTTTGACCTAATAATAATAATAATTATGGTATGTAAATGCTTACTATGTCCCAGGCAGTGTACTAAGCGCTGGGATGGGTATAAGCAAATTGGGTTGGAGACAGTCCCTGTCCCAGGTGGGGCTCACAGTCTCAGAGAGGAATTCTGGGACTGATTGGTTCTTTCCTCCTCGTTACTGACCTGCATTAACGGTCCAGCCCCTTGAAGCTGGGGAGAAGGAGGTCTTTGGATTCTCAGATTTCCCTACACCACTGGTGCGGGGAGGGAAAATAAGGTTCCTTATAATCCTTCATCCTTGCTATTCGGATACCTCCATTTGATCCCCTGCAAGGTCTAGCCACCAGACTAGATTTACCTGGAGGGAGCTGTAAAGTGGCAGAGAGCAGACGGGGAGCTGAACAGGTCTTGCCAGTCTCCCCCAGCATCTACCTGGAGGAGTGGGGGCTTTCTGGGCTGCCCTGAACCCCAGATCTCTGCCCCGGGGAGCCCATACATACTAAGAGCTTACTGTGGGCAGGGAACATGTCTGCCAACTCTGTTATAGTGTACTCTCCCAAGCGCTTAGTACAGTGTTTTGCATGAAGTGTTTAATAAGTACAATTGATGATGATGATGAGTGTGAGGCTCCAGCAACCTTCCCGGCACCCTCTAAGGTAAACCCTGCCTCGATAAACCAGTCTCTAAGTAGTTTCCATTTTTTTTTCACATGTGAGCCGGGAGGAATCAGGCCATTCTTTGCTACAGACTTGTTAAGTCTTGTGAATGTGGGTGCAAGACTTTGAAATCCCCAGAACTCTTGCGCTGGGTAAATGCCAGAGCAGGGTTGGTGAAGAGGGTGGCCGGCGGCTTTGGGAGAGCGTCGACCGCACCGGCGACTGGAGTTGGAGAGCTTGAGTTCCACCAGACAGAACACCTTGAGTCGTTTCCTGACTGGCTGGCTGACTTCCCATGCCATTTATCGTTGATCCTGGGCCCTTCAGACATTTTCTGGCTGTTGGTTGGTCCAGCAGTTACGCACATGTTCCCTTCCCCACCTCCACCTCTGGCATACCCCCGATAGAGTCATCCTTTGGTGAAACCATAAGCTCAAGGCCGGGGCTGGGACCGATAGCAAGAGTGTCTAGACAGGCAGTTTTCGTAAATAATAATGTTAATATTTTTTTTTGTCTCTTGAAACTGAATGTCAGCATTAGAAGCATGTGGAGCCGCCAAAGTTGAAAATAACCCAGGGAAGGCCAAAAATTTAGGTCCCCTGAAATATTTTCCCTGAGAAAGTCATAAGGGAAAGAGCCACGGTAGATGAAGGCGTGACCTCCTTGGTGTGTAGAGATTCATACTGCTTCCAAATTCATAGGGGCGGGTGGGTACATGTGAACATGCATGTTTCTGTGTGTCTTTGGTCGTTGTGGGATGGCAATCATTTCACCAATTGCATTGAGGCACCTACTAGCTCAGCCTCATGGGTGGGGCACTTGAGAAATGACATTAATAGAGCACCTAAAAATTTCTGTAGATTGAGGTGATTTGGTAGAACCATCAACAAGAGGGGATGGTAAAAGTGTGGGGAGAGGGTTGAAGAATTGCTTTGAAGGACCAGTGAAGCAAACCTACAGGTGAAAAGATGTAACATAAAGAGCCGGAAGGCAGTGGCAGAAGAGGGATACGATGAGGAGATCATGAATGCGAGAGGCAGAAATAAAAATGCTACCAAGTACTCTGGCTGGCACTTGCATAACCCTGGAAAGGATGATAATAATAATAATAATAACGATATTTATAAAGCCCTTACTATGTGCCAAGCACTGTTCCAAGTGCTGGAGTTGATACAGGGTAATCAAGTTGTCTCTCCTCCCTTCTCTCTTTCTACCGCCCACCCCGCACGCTCTGCTCCTCTGCCGCCCACCTCCTCACCGTCCCTCGGTCTCGCCTATCCCGCTGTTGACCCCTGGGCCACGTCCTCCCACGGTCCTGGAACGTCCTCCCTCCTCACCTCCGCCAAACTGATTCTCTTCCCCTCTTCAAAACCCTACTTAAAACTCACCTCCTCCAAGAGGCCTTCCCAGACTGAGCTCTTCTCCCTCTACTCCCTCTACCACCCCCCCTTCACCTCTCCGCAGCTTAACCCTCTTTTCCCCCCATCTCCCTCTGCTCTTCCCCCTCTCCCTTCCCATCCCCTCAGCACTGTACTCGTCTGCTCAACTGTATATATTTTCATTACCCTATTTATTTTGTTAATGAAATGTACATCGCCTTGATTCTATTTAGTTGCCATTGTTTTTACGAGATGTTCTTCCCCTCGACTCTATTTATCGCCATCGTTCCCGTCTGTCCGTCTCCCCCGATTAGACCGTAAGCCCGTCAAACGGCAGGGACCGTCTCTATCTGTTGCCGACTTGTTCATTCCAAGCGCTTAGTACAGTGCTCTGCACATAGTAAACGCTCAATAAATACTATTGAATGAATGAAAGTTGTCCCACATGGGGCTCCCAATTTTAATCCCCATTTTCCAGATGAGGTCACTTAGGCCCAGAGAAGTGAAGTGGCTTACCCAAGGTCACACAGCAGGTAAGTGGCAGAGCTGGGATTAGAACCCACGTCCTCTGACTCCCAAGCCCTTGCTCATACAACTAAGCCACGCGAACGAAGGGGAGGAGATTGTCAATCATGTATCGGCCTTATCAGTCACACTTGTATTGTGGGTAAAATCTCATTGTCAGTAGCATCATCTTCAAATTCTGGAGAGCAACCTTGTGCTTATTTACACCCAAAGATGGTTTTCATGGAGTAAATCCCCTGTATTTGGGGGTGTGGCCTCAGTAGGGGCAGCGAAGTACAGCCACACAAAAGGATGGAGCCTTTTTTGGCTTCTCTGAACCTTTTTCTGTAAAAAGATGACAGTAAACCAAATCTGAGAAACAATCCAAAACCTCAAAAAAGTATCTGACCAACTTCTTCCTGTTGTTGTTATCATTTGGATGATAAAGTAGGAGCTGCCTACTTTAGAGCTTCCAGATTATTTTATCTTCACTGGCTAATTTGGTTGGTTTGCTGTTGGTGACCCTGAAGTCACCCAATTCATTGGTATTCAGATAGGGAAACTGAGGCAGGGGCAGGAGGGGCATTCTGCCGAGTACCTAAAGTGGATCTGTGGCAAGAAATAGAGATCAAGCAGCCTGACTCCCCGCCTCCACCGTTCCCCTCAGCAGATGGAGCCAGGTTAGGAGAACTTCGGGGTTGACCACTTTCTTTGTTTCAACATCAGGCAGTAAGGGGTTTCTGTTCCTCATTGGGTTGCCATGAATCCTTCACAAGTGTGTTTCCTCTCTCTCCTCTAACTTAAGAAATTTGTACACAATATAGTCAAAAACAAGGGTGGGCTCTTCGGGTCAGACAACTGTTGAAAGAGAGGAAGCTTTGTTTCGGTTTATTAAGGTCCGGTGGAGGAAGTGGATGTTCGTTTTTGAACCACTCAGAAGCAGATTGAAGAAAAAAAGAGCAAGATGGTGGGAAAGCCATCAGGAAGGCCACCATCTTGGCTCCCCCCCTCATCAGCTAGCTCCTATTTTTGGTTTGTCCCTCCAGGTCTTCAAGGACCACTCCATTTTTAAAGCTCTCTGAGTACCAGTGGGGCTATTGACGTTTCTGGTTTTCACTAAGTGGTCCCTTTATCAAGGACAGTGAAAAATTACTCAGTGCTGAATGTGACACTTTCCGATCAATTTCTTTGAATTTTAACAGGAAACCCCCACGCTGCTGCTACAACAAATCCAGCTATTTTATTTTCAGAGAAGAACCTGAGGCGGGCTATTGGCTGCTCTCTAGACAGACAATTTGCAAGAGGCACAGAATTAATTCTCCCTGCTTCCTCCCAGACCCTTGATCTCTCGGAAAAGACCCTGAGTAAGAGGCATTTCAGGACCCGAACAGTTTGACTTGAACTCAGAAGCTCTTCCCTTCCTTGTGGGGGATGTTTCTGAAGTGTGCCTATGACTTGATATCTTTATTATCAATAATAAGATTGATTATTAAAAACTGAACCACGAGAGCTGAGGTGTACTACAAACCTAGAGAAAACATTCTCTTGTATTAACTCACAGTTTCAGTCAGAGAACAGAGGATTCTAATAAATAAGTATAAGGCTTTGCTTTACCAGGAATCTTTTTTTTTTTAATTAAAGTCTGATTTTCAGTCTTTTAGTAGGAGTGGCAGGGAGGAAATCCCCCACTGATGCGCTGAATTTGGGGGCGATATTTGAAAGAGGAGAGTAGGAGAGATGGAGAGGGATAGTAGTTTTGAAGGAGTAAGAGCAGGGAGCAGGAACTGAGAATTTGAGTGATGTATCTTTGGGATTCCTTTTACCTCCTCCCTGCCATGGGAATTCTCAGAAAGATACAAGAAGGATTCTTTCAGTGTTTGGCTTGGGTTTCCGCTAATGGTTCTTGGGACCAGAGATGTAAATTATTATTATGAGCATGATTGAATCAGTTCAGTAAAACAGGAAAAGGTTGGGTTAAAAAGCCTTTTGTGTTTTCCTTTTCTAGTAACATTGTGGTCCTAGAAGATTGTATCTCATAAAGACACAGGCTTCCTTAAGAAACTTAGTTAATTAGAAGAAATGTTCAGTCTGGTTTTTGTTCTCTCTCTGTCTCTCTCTTTAATGGTATTTGAAGAGCTTATTATGTGCCAGGCACTGAACTAAGCACTGGGGAAGATACAAGATCATCAGGTTGGACCCTGTCCCTCTTCCTCATAGGGTTCACATTCTTCATCTCCATATTGCACATGAGATAACCGAGGCACAGAGAAGTCAAGTGACTTGCCCAAGGTCACACAGCAGACAAGTGGTAGAGCCCCGGTCTAGAACCCAGACTCTCATGCCTGTGCTTTGCCCACTGGGCCACACTGCTTTTCTGTTTTGCTCACTTCCAGACACTGGACCCCAGGTTAGCCCTTTATGGAGCTCCTAATGGGTGTCTGGAATGGGGGGCTAAGTAGAGTAAACTCTAACAAGTCTTCTCATTTGGTGGTATTTGACACCATGGATCAGCTAATGCTGGAGAGCAGCATGGCCAAAATGGACAGAGCACAGACCTGGGAGTCAGAGGACCTGGGTTCTAATTCCAGCTCTGCCTTGGGCAAGTCACTTCACTTCTCAGTTCCCCAGCTTCCTCGTCCACAAAATGGGGGTTCGATTAGACTATGAACTCCATGTGGATCAGGGACTGTGTCCCTCCGGCCTGTTATCTTGTACCTACCCCAGCACTTAATAGTGTTTTTAAGAAATACCATAATTATTATTGTTATTGTTGCTGTTATTATTCCCCAGGACATTGCTCACCATCAGTGAGCCATTTGTGCTCTGCTCATGAGCCAAAGGAACTGAAACTCTAAATTCAAGAGAGGAAGGAAGTTGAGGCCCTTGTTTTTCCAGATTCCCACACTATGAAAATTTGTGATTAAGCCTGGGAGAGTTAGCCTTCCAGTCCCAAAAGAGCGGCTTCTGGGCTAACAAAGGCAGAGTGCTGAAGTCCAGGATGTAGGGGAGTCTGACCTTTTTTTTCCCTTTCATTGCTTCAGGGTCTGGCTCTGCCGTATGCGCCAAGAAACGAAGACCAGTGTCAGCAGGAGACGGAGTACTATGATCGAGATGGGAAAATGTGCTGCAGAAAATGCCCACCAGGTACCAGGCTCCCTTATGCATGTTCCCCTGTGGGGCGGGGGTGCCTCCTCTTTCATATCTCTGCCCACAGCCTTCCTGACAATCAATCCCAAGTCAGTTCCGTACCATGGAGGATCTCTCACTTCAGAGGCAGATGCACCATTGGCTCCAAATGACGACGACATGTAGAATCTGGGGACGCATCATGCATTAGTTGCTGGAGTAATCCAGGAATCCAAAAATCCAAATGCTCCCCTCACACCCTCCACTTCCTTCTCTGTCCTGTTCTGAGGCGTTTTCCTCCCCCTCCAGACTTACATTCATCCCCTCTCTTTTGTCTCTTGCTAATACCCACCCCCCTTCTTCAAAGCCCAGTGGTTTAGCAACTTACTTACGACTAGGTGATAAACTCAGTTCTTAAATCTTGCTGAACTGTAGCGACAGCACCAAGCAGGAGGCCTTCCCTACTTAATTTTTCTTTGCCCTCGACCACCCCCGTCAACCACCTCTGTGTCAACTAAGCACATATGCACTAATCCCCACTCACAGCACTTCTGTACATAGAACAGGATGATATTTGCGGACTGTGAATCCGTTGCTGGGCAGGGATTGTCTCTATCTGTGGCCAAATCGTACATTCCAAGCACTTAGTACAGTGCTCTGCACACAGTAAGCATTCAATAAATATGATTGAATGAATGAATGGGTGGGGAGGAGAGAGCTTCTTCCTCTCCTCTTCTGCATACTTTGGCCCTTCAATCGACCAGTCAATCATATTGTGCAGAGCACTGTACTGAAATCTTGGGAGGGTATAATACAGCAGAGTTGGTAGACACTTTCCCTTCCCTCAAGGAGCTTGGAGAGCAGCATGGCGTAGTGGATACAGCATGGGCCTGGGAGTCAGAAGGTCGTGGGTTCTAATCCCAGCTCTGCCATTTGTCTGCTGTGTGACCTTGGGCAAGTCACTTCACTTCTCTGTACCTCAGTTACCCCGTGTAAAATGGGGATTGAAACTGTGAACCCCTTATGGAACAGGGACTATGTCCAACCTGATTTGCTTGTATCCACCCCAGCCCTTAATTCAGTGCCTGGCACACAGTAAAGCACTTAAGAAATACCACAATTATTATTACAGTCTAGAGGGGGAGACAGATATTAATATAAATACATAAATTATACCTAAGGGCATAAGTGCTGTGTAGCTGAGGGTGAGGTTGTAAATCCAAGTGTGAGGGGGTTGCAGAAGGGAGTGGAAGAGAGAACCAGAGATCCACCCCCCCCAGTCCATTAATTCTATTTTCTTTTTCCTTAGCATCCTCTCCTTCTGCCCCTCTCCTTCTCTCCTCACAATGTAGTTTGGAGTTTGGAGTGAGATCTTCTCTGGGGAAGATCTAATGGAATTTCATTGATAATGGACTTCCCTGCCTCTCTCAGAACTCTGATTCCAAACTGTTACTTTGTGAATTTTAGCAGAGGAGGGGCTGAAAGAATAAAGGATGGAGGGCAGTGTAGAGACCTACAGACTGTAAACTCTCCCCACTATGGATTATAAATTCCTCATGGGCAGGGAATGTATCTGTTAACTCTTTTATGCTGCACTCTCTCAATCACTTAATACAGTCCTTTGTGCACAGTAAGTGCTCAATAAATACCACTGATTAATTGATTGATTGATTGATTGAAAGAGCTGGTAAAAAAAGTCTGGGGGTAGCACTGCATGTACCATCCACGAAAAATCCATGAGAGGCAGCCAGCAACCCTGAAGGAAAAAACAGAATTCCCTGCCTACCCACTTCCACCACAGAGTGATACCTCAAAGATGTCTGGCATCGTGAGTGACCAAGTACACACTGGCTTTTGAACCTGGGGAGAAACCTGTTTAAAATCAAGTACAGATGGATGGTAAATTGGACTCTTGCCCAAGGCCTGCCATTAAGGGTGAAGTGCTGCTTTCCCCACCCCTGCCAACGTATTCACCTACATTGTGTGGGCAGGAAAAGCGATGGGGCAGTGAAGGCAGTAGAACCAACTCCAGCAGGAGTAATGGCTGAAGAAGAAGCTGTTACTCTGTCTCTTTTGCCCTTTCTCTTGGGCCTAAGGTCACAGGGAGAGGAGCAGAGAGGAGTCTGGATGGAGCGCGGGCCTGGGATTCAGGGGACCTGGGCTCTAATCCCGGCTCCAACATTAGCATGCGGTGTGACCTTGGGAAAGTCACTTCTTTGTGCCTCAGTTCCCTCAGGTGCAAGACAATTGATGAAGCAGTCACTGAGTTTCCTATACAAGCAAACTTTTTTTATGGTATTTGTTAAGCACTTAATAAGTGCCAGGCACTGTTCTGAGCACTGGGGTAGATGTAGATACACAGTAATCAGGTTGGACACAGTTCGTGTCCCACACGGGGTTTGCAGTCTTAATCCCCATTTTTCAGATGAGGTAACTGAGGCACAGAGAAGTAAAGTGACTTGCTTAAGGTCACACAGCAGAGAAGTGGCAGAGCTGGGATTAGAACCCAAGTCCTTCTGGCTCCTGTGCTCTATCCATTAAGCCACATGTCTGCTCTGTGACCTGGGGCAAGTCCCACTTCTCTGAGCTTCTGTTTCCTCATCTGTAAATGTGGATTAAATCCCTCTTAATTTAGACAGTGATCCCCATGTGGGACCGGAACTATGTCCAAACTGATTATCCCAGCGCTTAGTACAGTGCCTGGCACATAGTAAGCGCTTACCAATTCCCATAATTATTACTCCATTATTAGAAGAGTGATTTGAATTTGGACACTTCACGTGTTAAGGGGAGGGTGGATACTGGATAGGTGGATAGGTAAATACTCTATTTACCTGGGATCACAATTTTTCCCTTTTTCCCGCTTATCACCCAACTTTCCAACCCCTAGGGAACAAATCACTTTACTTGCAGAGGTGGACTCAGCCATTTTTGAAAATTGGAGAAGAGTATAATTTAATGTAGTGGATAGAGCATTGGCCTGGGAGGCAGAAGCTCATGGGTTCTAATCCCTGCTCGGCCACTTCTCTGCTGTGTGACTTTGGGCAAGTCACTTTACTTCTCTGTTCCTTAGTTACCTTATCTATAAAATGGGGATTGAGATTGTGAGCCCCACGTGGGATGGGGGCAACCCTATTTGCTTGTATCCACCCCAGCGCTTAGTAAGGTGCCAGGCATGTAGTCAGCGTTTAATGAATACCATGATTATTCTTATATGTTAGTACTCTTCCCATCCTTCCTCCACCCACTCCTTCCATTCCTTCCTGGTAAAATGAGAGTTTCAAAACCCTCTAGATTGTAAGCTCCTAGTGGGCGGGGAACATGTCCACCAACTCTATTGCATTTACTCTTCCAAGTGCTTAGTACAGTGCTCTGTACAGAGTAAGCACTCAATAAATACCATTGATTGAATGATAGCTTTAAAAACCCCCCACTGCAGGGAAGTTTTCCTTCTGGCTCAGTAAGCACCCCCACAGGCTCACAGATTTGACATTTATGGACAATTTATAAACCTTAGTTAGAGTTCGATTCTACCGGCATCTATGTTACTCTCTGGTTGGGTCTGGGCATTCATTCATTAACATCATGGCAGCAGTCCAACATCACTCCAGTGAATGAAATTTTATATTCCAGGATAACTGAGTAAAAGCTTAAAATCAGAATGAATAGTCAGACACTTTCAGAGTCAGTGGACTCTCATCCCCTCCCCCGTAAGCTTTTACGGTTACCCAGCCACCTAACATAGAACCATGCCTCATTCTGATAAAATAGGGCACACATGCATATGCTAGTAATGGAAATTACTTGCACCACATTGCATCAGGTGATTGGTCAGATCCCATCTGCAAGAACCAATCAGAGGGTGTTGTTCAATTCATTCACTCATTCAATCATATTTATTGAGCGTTTACTGTGTGCAGAGCACTGTACTAAGCACTTGGAATGTACAATTTGACAACAGGTAGACATAATCCCTGCCCGACAATGGGCTCACAGTCTCAAAGGGGGAGACAGGCAGCAAAACAAAACAAGTAGTCAGGCATCAATACCATCCAAATAGATAAATAGAATCATAGCTAGAGATACATCATTAATAAAATAGAGTAATGAATAATATATACAAATATACACAAGTACTGTGGGGAGGGAAAGGGGGTAGAGCAGAGGGAGGGAGTAGGGGGAATGGGGTGGGGAGGAGGGGCAGAGGAAAAGGGAGGGCTCAGTCTGGGAAGGTCTCCTGGAGGAGGTGAGCTCTCAATAGGGCTTTGAAGAGGGGTAGAGTTAGTTTGGCAGATGAGAGGAGGGAGGGCATTCCAGGTCAGTGGTAGGATGTGGGCCAGGGGTTGACGGCGGGACAGGTGAGAACAAGGCACAGTGAGCAGGTTAGCGGCAGAGGAGCAGAGTGTGCGGATGGGGCTGTAGAAGGAGAGAAGGGAGGTTAGGTAGGAGGGGGCAAGGTGATAGAGAGCTTTGAAGCCAAGAGTGAAGAGTTTTTGCTTCATGCGAAGGTTGATAGACAACCACTGGAGTTTTTTGAGGAGGCGAGTGACATGCCCAGAACGTTTCTATAAAAAGGTAACTTGGGCAGCAGAGTGAAGTATAGACTGAAGTGGGGAGAGACAGGAGGATGGGAGATCAGAGAGGAAGCTGATTCAGTAATCCAGTCGGGATATTATGAGAGCTTTACCAGCGAGATAGCAATTTGGATGGAGAGGAAAGGGCGGATCTTGGCACTGTTGTGAAGGTGAGACCGGCAGGTGTGGGGTGAATGAGAGAGCTGAGTCAAGGACGACACCAAGGTTGTGGGCTTGTGAGATGGGAAGGATGGTAGTGCCGTCCACAGTGACGGGAAAGTCAGGGAAAGGACAGGGTTTGGAAGGGAAGATGAGCTCAGTCTAGCTCAGTCTTGGACATGTTGAATTTCAGGTGGTGGGCAGACATCCAGGTGGAGATGCCCGGGAGGCAGACGGAGATACGAGCCTGGAGGGAGGGAGAGACAACGGGAGGAGATGTAGATTTGGGTGTCATCTGCGTAGAGATGATAGTTGAAGCTGTGGGAGTGAATGAGTTCACCAAGGGAGTGAGTATAGATGGAGAACAGAAGGGGACCGCGAACTGACCCTTGAGGAACCCCTGCAGTTAGGGGATGGGAGGGGGAGATAGCCACTCTTAAATCAGTCACTTCAATTGGATGGAAGATGATCAGATGGGGATGACCGGGCACATTTCTCATCCAAGCAAGCACACCTTAAGCAATTAGCACATCTGTAGTATATTCATTTCTGGCTATAACAATGAGTGTATATCAGTTTGCTTGTGGTGGTGAGGTAGTAATAACAGTTTGGCCTAAGGGATAAAGCACGGGTCTGGGAGTCAGAAGGATGTGGGTTCTAATCCCGGCTCCATCCCTTGTCTGCCGTGTGACTTTAGGAAAGTCACTTAATTTCTCTGCGCCTCAATTACCTCATCTGTAAAATGGGGGTTAAGACTGTGGGCCCCACGTGGGACAGGGACCGTGTCCAACTTGATTAGCTTGTAATAATAATAATAAAAACAAAGCACTGTTGTAAGCACTGAAGTAGATACAAGATAATCAGGTTGTCCCACTTGGAGCTCACAGTCTTTATTCCCATTTTACAGATGAGGTAACTGAGGCACAGAGAAGTTAAGTGACTTGCCCAAGGTCACACAGCAGACAAGTGGCAGAATCGGGTTTAGAACCCACGTCGTCTGACTTCCAAGCCTGTGCTCTTGCCACTGAGCCACACCGCTTCTCTATCTACCCTAGTGCTTAGAACAGTACTTGATGCTTAGTAAGCACTCAAGAAGTAGCATCATTATTAGTAATAAGAGTATTTATTTAGTTCTTACTGGATGCAGAACACTGCTATAGGAACTGGTGAGTATTAGACAAGGCCCCTGGCCCTCAAGAACCCATAAACTAAGATTAGGTGTAAGGGATGTGGTAGATGACAGAAGAAGGAATAATGAAATGATAAAAACACAAAAACAATATGAAACAAAAGAGCTTTATGTAAGCATATCTCCCTGGCTTCAGCGTTTCCCCCGGAACTCCGTGCTCATACCGAAACTCATCTGACGATATTTAATTTTGATGTGAGACAAGAAGCAGCGTGGCTCAGTGGAAAAAGCTTGGGAGTCAGAGGCCATGGGTTCTAATCCTGGCTGTGTGACTTTGGGCAAGTCACTTCACTTCTCTGAGCCTCAGTAACCTCATCTGTAAAATGGGGATTAAGACTGTGAGCCCCATGTGGGACAACCTGATTACCTTGTAACCCTCCTAGGGCTTAGAACAGTGCTTGGCACACAGTAAGTGCTTAACCCCAGATTGAGCCCTCCTTTTCCCTCTGCCTCTCCTCCTCTCCCCATTCTCCCTACTCCCTCCCTCTGCTCTACCCCCTTCCCCTCCCCACAGCACTTGTGTATATTTGTATATATTATTTATTACTCTATTAATGATGTGTATATATCTATGATTCTATTTATCTTGGTGGTATTGATGCCTACTTGTTTTGTTTTTTTGTCTGTCTCCCCCTTTTAGACTATGAGCCCGTTGTTGGGCAGGAATTGTCTCTATCTGTTGCCAAATTGTACATTCCAAGAACTTAATACAGTGCTCTGCACATAGTAAGCGCTCAATAAATACGATTGAATGAATGAATGAATGTGAGACTCACAGGATTTAATAATAATAATAATAATAATGTTGGTATTTGTTAAGCGCTTACTATGTGCCAAGCACTGTTCTAAGCGCTGGGGTAGACATAGGGGAATCAGGTTGTCCCACGTGGGGCTCACAGTCTTAACCCCCATTTTACAGATGAGGGAACTGAGGCACAGAGAAGTTAAGTGACTTGCCCACAGTCACACAGCCGACAAGTGGCAGAGCTGGGATTCGAACTCATGAGCCCTGACTCCAAAGCCCGTGCTCTTTCCACTGAGCCACGCTGCTTCTCTATTTGACCATCAGCAATCCTTTCCTCGCCCTGCCACTTGCCTGCTTTGTGAGTTTGGGCAAGTCACTCAGCTTCTCCATTCCTCTGTTTCCTCATCCATAAAATAGGAGCGAAATGCCTGTTCTCTCTCCCCCTTAGACTGAGCCCCATGTGGGATAGAGACTGTGTCAGTCCTGATTATCGTGTATCTAACCTAGAGCTTAGTACGGCACCTCTTAAGTATGTGGCAAATACCACAATTATTATTATTTTTTGCATTTTTGAAACGTTTTTCTCCTTGAAGAATTCAGAGCACCAGGTAGGCTCATTTCACCTATTGCATCCATTTGGGAGATGGGCCCCCCCAAAAAAAATCAAGACTCAGAGAGGTTATGTAACTTGTGTAAAGTCACAAAACATGATAGTCCTTTAGGGACTTGTAAAATGTCCTTCAGGATCAGAACCCTGAAGACAAGGTGAGCCAGGAAATGGGGCAGGGATAATAACAATAATTATGGTACTTGTTAAGTACTATTCTAAGCGCTGGTGTAGATACAGGTTCATGCATTCAATCGTATTTATTGAGCACTTACTGTGTGCAGAGCACTGTTTTGAATGTACAGTTTGGCAACAGATAGAGACAATCCCTGGCCAACAACGGGCTCCCAGTCTAAAAGGGGGAGACAGCAAAACAAAACAAGTAGTCAGGCATCAATAATGACTATAAGTTAATCAGGTTGGAGGTAGTCTCTGTCCCACCACGTAGGGCTTGCAATCTTAATCCCCATTTTACAGATGAGATAACTGAGGGCAGATGAGATAAGTGAAGCGACTTGCCCAAGGTCACACAGCAGGTATGTGGCAGAGCCGGGATTGGAACTGAAGTCCTTCTGACTCCCAGACCTCTGCTTTATCCACTGAGACACACTGTACCTGATGATTTTATTTTCTGGCTTCATTCATTTCCCTAGTAAATGCTATCTTGTAAATCGGAAGTGCTGGTTATTAACATCTGGATGAATAAGCAGGAAGTTAGTTTGTGCTGACAGGTTAAATTATTTCAGTTTCCCTCAAGAGTCAAGAAATCTCCATATTCTTCCTGTGTGCTAGAACAGCGCTTCTGTTGTCAACCACAGTTACTGTTTTCTTGCTTTATTCGACACTCAAAGGGTGAATAAATCATCATATCTCCCCCGCAGGGCCGGGTGTTATGGAGGCTGGTGCTGAGTCATCTAGGATATTAAAATCAATTACGGCAAAGATCAGTGAGAGAGCAATTTAACTTTCCGGTTTGGCAGTTTTGCCACCTGTAAAATGGGGACATAGAAAAACTGGGCTGTCCTGAATGGGGTCTCAAAGTAATTTTATCCAACCCCCTGTCTCACTGCAGGAACCTTAAATTACAATGAATTTTAAAAGTTCCCTCTTGGACAAATATTTGGTCTATTCTTCCACAGAAGTGGTGTGGCCTAGTAGATGGATCTCGGGCCCATGAGTCAGAGGGACCTGGGTTCCAACGCTGGCTCCGCCACCACTTGTGTGCTGTGTGATCTTGGGCAAGTCACTTAACTTATCTGTGCCTCAGTTACTGCATCTGTAAAATAGAGATTAAGGCTGTGCACCTCATGTAGAACAGCAAATGTGTCCAACCTAATTACCTTGAATCTACCCCAGCACTTAGTACAGTGCTTGGCACATAGTAAGTGCTTAACAAATACCATTCCAAAAAAAAATAAAAGAGATCTATAATCCTACTAGGTTGGCATCTCCAGGGTTTCAGTGAGCCGAATGAGAATGGGTCTGGTAGCAGGAGGACTAGTATGTAGTCCCAGATGTAATATGTAGTCCCAGATCTGCCCCTGGCCTGCTGTATGATCTTGGATAAGTCACTTCATCACTTTGTGCCCCAGTGTCCTATCGGTAGAATGGGTCTACCTCGTGTGCAGGGATCTTGTTGACCACCTCTCTTGTACTATGCTTTCCCAAGGGCCCTCAGTAAGCATTCAGGAAACATGACCTAGTGATTGACTGATTGACTGAATACCTGTCTCTCCCTCTGGAGGATAAATGGGATAAATGAAGCAGTGTGGCTTAATGGAAAGAACACGGGCTTGGGAGTCAGAGGACGTGGGTTCTATTTCCAGCTCCACCACTTGTCTTCTGTGTGACCTTAACTTCTCTGTGCCTCAGTTACCTTATCTGTAAAATGGGGATTAAGAGTGTGAGCCCCACGTGGAACAACCTGATTATCCTGTATCTACCCCAGAGCTTAGAACCTTGCTTGGCACATTGTAAGCACTTAACAAATACCATAATTATTACTATCATAATTATTATTATTATCTGAAAGTGCTTTGAAAAACAAAAGTGCTATTCAAGTTTAAAGTAATATCAGAAAACCAATACTCTGTAGCACATAATAAAGACTAAGAATTTACAAATGGATAGGGATGGAGAAGGCAGAGGGGTAGCCAGTGAACACAAGTATATTCAGATAAATGTAATAATTATAATATAATAAGCCTAGATCTCCTCCAGGAAGCTATCCCTGATTAATTCCCAACATCATTAATCATATCAACCCCCAAATAATCACTGCTACTTATGTCTTTATATAGCCATGTGAGCGCTTCGTGTCACCTCGTTGTGGGCAGGGATTGTGTCTGTTTCTTCTTGTATTTTACTTTCCCAAGTGCTTAGTACGCACACAGTAAGCACTCAGTAAATATGCTTGAATATATACATATGGATATTCAATTCTTTCTTTCTGATATTCCATCCTAGTGTAGTCAGTCTACTTTGTAACTGCTCCCACTCTTTGTAAATACCATATATATCTATCACCACCCCATTGGATTGATAGCTCCCTGTGGGCAGGGAATGTGTGTTTGGCTTTTATTTTACTTTCCTAATCACTTAGTACTCTACGTTGCATTCAGTAGGCCTTCAGTAAATTCCATTACTGTTACTATTGAGAAACAGCATGGCTTAGTGGAAAGACAACGGGCTTGGGAGTCAGAGGTCGTGCGTTCTAATTCTGGCTCCTCCACTTATCTACTCTATCGACTTTGGGCAAGGAACTTAACTTCTCTGTGCCTCAGTTCCCTCATCTGTTATTTGGGGATTAAGACTGTGTGCCCCATGAGGTACAACCTAATTTCCTTCTATCTACCCTAGTGCTTGGAACATATCTTGGCACATAGTAAGTGCTTAACAAATACCATTATTATTATTATTGCTACTATTACTATTAATTCTATTACTACTTCAACATAGTGTATTCACTGTTTCTCATCCAGGCCAGCGGGTGATCCAGAAATGCAGCAGGGAAGCCAACACTCTCTGTGAAGCTTGTAATGACGGCACCTTCACGAAGCTCTGGAACCAGGTCCAGCACTGCTTAAGCTGCAACTCTCCTTGCCCTAGAGGTTAGTGAATGACCTGAGGTTGAGTCAGGGTTACAGAAGCTGGGACCCGTCATGTTGAACCCTACCCAGAATGATCAACCAGTCATTCAAGTCACTTAACTTCTCCGTGCCTCAGTTGCCTCATCTGTAAAATGGGGATTAAAACTGTGAGCCTCATGTGGGACAACCTGATTGCCCTGTATCTCCCCCAGTGCTTAGAACAGTGCTGTGCACATAGTAAGCACTTAACAAATACCAACATTATTATTATTATTAATTGTATGTATTGGGCACTTACTGTGTGCAGAGCACTGTACTGAATGCTTGGGAGAATGCAATACAATCGAGTTGGGGATACGTTCCCTGCCCACAAGGAGCTTACAGCCTAGATGGGGAGAGAGGCATTGAAATAAATTACAGATAGGGGAAAAGGCAGACAGTAAGGATGTGTATATAAGTCTACATAAGGATGATCTCTCGTCCATCCACATCCCAAGTAGGGATTTTGTTTTAGCTAAACAAGTTCCCAAGTGGGAGATGGGGGTAATCCTGTTGTTATTGAGCAGGGAAGACTGAGTTCCCGGAAGGGCTGGAGAGCGATTTATATCCCTAGAGGACTTAGCAGGTGCTTCCTCGAGGAATGTGGGTGGAGGATCCTAGGCTGTATTTAGGGAATTTGGGAATTAATTGCAGAGCTAGAACCTTCATCCTTTCTTTCCTCCTCTGCCCCATATTAGACAAGGAGGTCCAGTGAAGGATTCGCCACTTGCTCACTGCTTTGAGGTGGCCCCCTCTATTCCCAGAGGCATTGGGGCTTCCCTGTCCTAACCCTGATTTTGACTTGGGATTGGGAGGTCACTCTCAGGGGGCACCCAAGCTGTTCTGCTCTCAGTGCCTGTTGTCTTCTCCCTGTCTGGACATTAGGCTTGGAGGAGATTCAGAAGTGCACCAAAGAACACAACCGGATCTGTGCCTGCCCCTCCGGCAAGTACTGCAAGCTGAAGTTGGGCGAGACCTGCCAACTCTGTATCCCATGGCGGAAATGTTTGAAAGGCTTTGGAACAGTCAAGAATGGTACGATGCGGCTGCTGCGGAGAAAGAAATACTGGGGGGCGGGGGAGAGGGTGGTGCGGTAGATCATTCTGACCTCCCTGGGACTAAGGCTCCTTCAGATAATTGAGAGATCAAAGGGCCAATCAAGACAGGGTCTGGCTCTCACCCAAATTTTGGTTTTCGGCAATTTTTGCTTTGTTGCCCAAGCCAGTGGTATTCCAGATAACGTGTTGGTTTTGTTAGCAGATTTTCAGATAATCGGTTTCTTCCGTAGAAGAGAAACACCACAGTGTTTGATCCCCAGACCCGATTCATTCACTCATTCATTCACTTCATTCAATCGTATTTATTGAGTGCTTACTGTGTACAGAGATCACTGTACTAAGCACTTGAGAGAGTACACTACAACAATAAACCATCATGTTCCCTGCCCAATTCCACCAGTGCCACCATCTGTGTTTGGTTCTTTGTTCCTTCAATCAGTTGTATTTATTGAGCGATTACTGTGTGCAGAACACTGTCCTAAACCCGTGGGACAGTACAGTACAACAGTAAACAGACATATTCCCTGCCCACATTGAGCTCACAGTCTAGAGGGTGAGACAGACATTAGCATAAATAAACAAATTACAGATCTGTACATAAGTGCTGTGGGGCTGGGAGGGGGGAAGGTCCTCCCCCATCATGGCCTTTGGACTGAAATGATTTGGTGAAATCAGGACTATCTTACAGCCAGTTGGGACAATTCATATTTTTGATCCTGAAATACTCCAACTTAACTTGTAGGTCACCTAGCTCTCTCCAGAGAATGTAGATGGAGTACCTTGCTAGAATCCCAATCTAAGCTGAAGTACCATGTGACCGGCACCTGTCTCTTTCCCTCCAGTGGGAATACATGGGGATGGGGAGGGCGGAGCCTCATTTTTCTCATTCATCAACCTGGGCTTCTCTTAGAGGATCACCTCCAGGGCTATTAGGTGTGCAGAAGGCTCTGGGCCATCCAAGCTGTCTGGCTAGTGGAAGGAGCACAGTCCTGGGAGTCAGAGAACCTGGGTTTTAATTCTGCTCTGCCACGTACTTGTTTGACCCTGGGCAAATCACTTAACTTCCACGTGCCTCAGTGACCTCATCTGCAAAATTGAGATTCAATATCTGGTCTCCCTTCCTACTTTGACTGTGAGCCCAGTGTGGGACCTCATTACCTTGAATCTACCCCAGTGCTTTAGTCCAGTGATTGGCACGTAGTAACCATTTAACAAATACCACAATTATTGTCATTATGATTAGTATTATTCATATATGTGCAATGAATGACGTGTCATTCACTGGCCTCTCCCGAAATATTTTTCTTCTAGGAAGTCAGAATTCGAATGTGGAATGTGCCCCCTGTCAAGCTGGAACATTTTCAGATCAGGAATCCTTCACTGAACCTTGCAAGCCTCACAGGATGTAAGTCCTCCAACTGATCCTTTGGTTTATGGGGTTAAGGATGGACTTGCTTCCACAGAGCTCTCCCAGGGGAGGGGCTGGGGCTGCAGGGCTTGGGCCTCCAGGCATCTGAATTGGTCACACCAAGAACAAGGGGAAACTTGAATTCTGGGACTCACCCAATCGCTCCTCAGGGATTCGGGTCACTGTTGTAAGGGACAAGAACACCCCAGGACATGCTGGGCCAACACAAATTCCTGAACCTGTGTGGAAGTTACCCCCACTCCAGCAGGAGAGGAGGGAAAGAGAGCCAACTGAGCTCTCAGGCCCAAGCCATGCCCTAAAGCCCAGTGTCTGCAGGAAGGGGCACGGTGTTTTGATTTAAATGCCCCGCTCTTTCCTGTGTTGCAACACAACCATTTGGACTTTGGTAGTTTGTGACCCTGAGTTATTTCCTGTAGTTGTAAATCAGTGTCCATTCCGGGCACCAACGTATCGGATGCTGTCTGCAACGACTCTGCCCCTGACCTGGATCCTGCCCCTGGCCCTGTGACCACAAAGAGACCTGCGCTCCCCAGCCATCCTGCCCCCACCAGCTTTAGTGGGGTGGGGTGGATCATCTGGACCAAACCAGCCCAGAGCACCTTGCCTCCAGTCTTAGAGAAATTGACTTACTCTCCCATTGGGGTCTCTTCTGAGAGTCTGGCCCTGCCAGTGGGTGAGTGATCTTTGGATTTTTAAAAGGAAGCCTGGGGATTTTCCTGCTTTTTGGGCAAGTGACTTTTGTCTGACTGACTCCATGAGAAATCCTAGAGCACGAGCCTGGGAGTCAGAAGAACCTGGGTTCTAATTGCAGCTCCACTGCTTGTCTGATGTGTGACCTTGGGCAAGTCATTTAACTTCTCTGTGCCTCAGTTGTTAAATGGGGATTGACACTGTGAGACCTATGTGGGACATGGACTGTGTCCACTTGATTAATTTGTACCTACCCAAGGGCTTTCTACGGAGTCTGGCACATAGTAAACCCTTAACAATTAACATTAAAAAAAATCTTCACTGGGGTGTGTAACCTCAACAGTTCAAGATGAGCTACAGTTCATGAGGTTAGAGCGTGGGGATCCCAGAGACTTTTCAGTCTGGTTTCTCACCAGGTATTTGCCTCAGTGCAGTCATTGTTGGTAGACTCTGACCAACCCACAATGAGCCTAAAGCCTAGAGGTGAACATTAACTTAATATTAATATGATATGGACATTAACATAATACCAATGTAATATTAATATTAGGTGATGCCAATATATTATTAATGCAGTCATTACTCAGATACTCAGTCATTCAGTCAGTCAGTCTTTATTGAGCACTTACTTTATGCAGAGTACTGTACTGAGTGTTTGGGAGAATACAGTATAATAGTATAACAGACACATTCCCTCCCCACAACGAGGTTACAGTCTGGAGAGGGAGACAGACATTAATATTAAATAAATTACAGATCTGTACATAAGTGCTGTGAGGCTGGCAGGTGGTGAATAAAGGGAGCAAGGCAGGGTGATGCAGCTTCCTCTGGCAGCTCACAGCTTCCTCTAAGGGAGGGAGGAAGTTTGAACTGATCAGTATTACCATTTGTTAGTGGATCTGTGTAAAGTTTAACAGGGCAGGAAGTTAGAGTGAGGGCCAGAGATTTCCATTTTGGATTATCGGGATTTCAGTCCTCCGGCCACTCCCCTCTCCCATTACTGATATTAATACAGTCAAGACAGGAAGATGGACACTAACATAATATTGTTATAACATAACATAATGTGGCATTACATTAATATTGCATTAATAATATATTGGCATCACCTAATATTAATATTACATTGGTATTATGTTAATGTCCATATCATATTAATATTAAGTTAATGTTCACCTCTAGGCTTTAGGCTCATTGTGGGTTGGTCAGAGTCTACCAACAATCGAGCTCTCCCAAGTACATAGTACAGTGCTCTGCACATAGTAAGTGCTCAATAAATATGATTGATTGATTGATTACTGAGGATGGTTAAGAGTCAGCTTGACTTGGGCCCAAGGGCTTTCGCTTCCACCCCTTCTTCAGTAACCCCATCATGCTGTCCAAGTGAGGGCAATGTCTAAATCTGCTCTGAACTGTCACGATTAAGGATCTCTTAAATCCCTAGGGTTGATGCTGGGGCTGACGGTCTTTTTTCTGCTGATCATTGGAGCAGGCGCCTGCTTTGCCATCTCTTGGAGAAAAAGTAAGATCCTCCTTCCCAAGTAGGAAGCGACCCCCATCTCATCGCTCATTTCTACATCTGTCCCCTTCTAACCCCTCCCCTGGGGTAGGGAGAGGTCATCCTAAGGATGGCAGCAGATTGCTCTCCTTATGGTCTGCTCCCCGGGTGGGCCTCTTTGATGAGTTTTTTTCTCCAGACAGTCCTGCAATGACTAAAGTGGATGGGGGGTGTAAGAGGTGAGGGGCTGGGGTACCCTGTTGGAAAGGGGGAGTCTCCCCTACAGCCTCAGGGCTCCCTTCTTCCCCTACACCCTTCCCGGTCTGCAGAAGTGCCTCGCCCAGATTCTCTCCCCTATTCTGGTATCCTGGCCACCGCTCAGAGGTGCAGCGGCCTCTGGAGCGGCTGGGAGGAAGTTTGGCAAACCTGCTAGCCAGGGAGTGGGCCACCGTCTGCTTCCAGCCAGGCAAAATATCCACCCACCAATGCCCCTTCTCGGGGCTGGTGCACACGGTGTCTTACGGTATGGGGGACAGGAGGCAGGGGAAACCCCAAAATGGATCGTAGGGGCCCTCGGTCGGAAACGTTTGGGAGCTACGGTGCTAGGACAGCCCACTGCGGTGGAGCCAGTGGCTTTCACTGAGTCCCCTTTCCTCTTTTCACAGAGAAATTGCTGCCCTGCCTCATGGGAGATGCCAAAATGGTAAGTTTCACTTCTCCATCTTCTGCCACTTTGGCTGCCCGGGCAGGCCAGCAACTGGCTTGCAGCATTGCCCCCGTCCCGCTGGCCAGGACGTTCCTACAGGTCAGAGCTCTCAGCTCCTCTCGGCTGTGAGGAAAACTGGAAAATGGGTTGAGGCAGCCAACCTGGTAAAAATTCTCAATGCCAGGGGTGTTGTTGCCCTAGCTGGGGCCATACTCTTTAACTAGATATTTGTTTTTATGTCATGAAAATCGCTGAATCGGGAATTTGAACCACATCCTGCTGTGGGTTCACTGAATGGTAAGAAGAGTGCAGTCTCATCTGCCAGTGACACAGCCATTCTCCAGTCTCGATGTGCTGACTGGGCAGCCTTACAGATTTCACAAGTCAGAGAGGGAACGAGGGGGAATCTGATGAAGGCCCCACCCACCCCATGCCAGGTCTGGAAATAACACCCTGCCACACACACGCGCTCTTTCGCATAGCCCAGTGTGACTTGTCGTGAGTCACCCCAGGACCCCCAGGGGACCTCTCTCTCCTGAAGCCCACAGTGACCCTCCACGCCATTCATTCATTCGGTCGTAATCAATTGTAACATGAGAAGCAGCATGGTGTAGTGGATAAAGCATGGGCCTAGGAGTCAGAAGGTCATGAGTTCTAATCCTGGCTCCTCCTCTTGTCTGCTGTGTGACCCTGGGCAACTTCTCTGTGCCTCAGTTACCTGAATCAGTAAAATGGGGATTGATACCGTCAGTCCCACGTGGGACGGGGACTGTGTCCAACTGGATTTGCCTGTATCCACCGTAGCGCTTAGTACAGTGCCTGGCACATAGTAAGCGCTTAACAAATATCATTATTATCATTATTATTAATAACAGGACCAGCCCATAGTTGGTTTTCGCCAACACTACCCCCACCAATAGCTGTATGGATCACCCCAACTCCAGTTACCCACTTGATCGTGCAGCAGACTCTGAAAGAATGGGGTAGTGTGATGAAATCATAGTTATATTTGGTTCACACTTACTATGTGCCAAGCACTGTACTGGGCACTGGAGGAGATGCAAGATAATCAGATCAAGCACAGTCCCTATCCCACATGAGGCTCACAGTGTAGGGGAAAATGGATCAGGAAGGCTGGCTTCCCCCATTCCTATATTATTATCATTATTATTAATAATTGTGGTATTGATTAAGAGCTTTCTATGAGACAGGCACTGTACCAAGCACTGAGGGGGGGATACAAGCAAATTGAGTTGGACACAGTCCCTGTCTCACGTGGGTGCTCAGTCTTAATCCCCATTTACAGATGAAGTAACTGAGGCCCAGAGAGGTGAAGTGACTTGCTTAAGGTCACACAGCAGACAAGTGGCAGAGCTGGGATTAGATCCCAGCTCCTTCTGAATCTCAGGTCCTTGCTCTATCCACTAAGCCACGCTGCTTCTCTTAGAACTTGTAGCCCTTTGCTGCAGCCACCTCCAGATACTTTTCCAGAGGTCAAACACCCCTAATTCTGGGCCTCCCTCTGAGGTTTTTGTTGTTGTTATTGTTGCTGTCTTTTAGCTTTTTTATGGTATTTGTTAAGCACCTTCTGTGTGCCAGACCCTGTAGTAAGCACTGGGGTAGATACAAACTAATCAAGTTGGACACAGTCCATGTCCCACAAGAGGCTCACAGTCCTAATCCCCATTTTACGGCTGAAGTAAATGAGGCCCAGAGAAATCCAAGGTCACATAGCAGATAAGTGGCAGAGCCAGGGTTAGGACCCACATCATCTGATTCCAGGCCCATGCTCTCTCTCTCGCGAGTCCCCAGCTCATACCAACCAGGACTTTCCTGGCCCAGGGTAGCCTCAGTGACAGGTAGTAGAGTCAGACCAAACCACCAAAGTTACTGTGGAAAGTTTACTTTGTTTTACCAACGTGCAAGGGAGTGACACATACACACTCTCACTCACTCCCACTCACTCCACAAAGGGTCTGCTGGTCAAGGGAGCCCTATCTGCCGATCTCAAGGCGAAAGGTTGGGAGAAGTTCCTGGCGAAGCAGACCGCTGACGCTGCAAACCTCCTCCACACACCACTTCCCCCAAAATGCTGCAAGCCTCCTCCGCACACCGCTTCCCCCAAAGGCTGCTTCCCTGACGCTGAGTCCCTCCGAACGGTGTTTCTCCCCAGTGCTGCTTCCTCCACGGCTTCCCTCCGAATGCTGTTTCCTCTCTTCTTCGCGATTCAAAGTGACTGCCTTTTATCTGCTTTACGCATCGTGGCAGCTGTGGCTTTACATGGCAGTCGTTGATTGTGCCGGGCGTGTTACTGGGTAGAGCAGGGAGGCAAGACCACACCTCCCTCTGTACCCCGATCCCATGGGCCGGCAACGACCCACTCTGAAGTAGAGCACCCCAGGTCCTTTGTGGGTTTCTTTTTTGATCACAGTCACTAGTAAAGCAACTTGTTGTGGGCTCACCACAATATCTACTAGGCCATGCTGCTTCTGAGTCAGAGTCTCTTCTCCTCCACACCATCCTATCCTGATCAAAGGGTAGTAGGGTTGGAACGGGGTAGGGGACTAAGAGTGGGAGAGGGTGGAGGGGGGGCGGTCCAAGCTGGGGCCTGGGTTAGGGAAGAGGTAATAGGAGAGAAGTATCCTAGATTGGCTTAGAGGAGATGGACAGGAAGGTAGGGAAGACATCAGGTCAGGGTGGTCTGGGAAACTGGGTTGGGGAGGGCTGACTGTCTTTTCCCCAATTCCCTTTCGACCACGCCCCACTCCAAACTTTTTGAGCCAGATTTCTGCCCATCTGTGTGTTACACAGATGTTGGCTGGCTTGTCAAATTCCTAATGCGTCAGTCACTCAATCAATAGTATTTACTGAGTGCTTACAGTGTGCCCAGTACTGTACTAGGTGCTTGGCAGAGTACAATACAGTAGAGTTAATAGGCATGGTTCCACATAAGAATCTGACAGTCTTGAAGGGGAGAAAGACATTTAAATCAAATCAAATAATGAGAAGCATAGCTTAGGGAACAGAGCATGGGCCTGGCATTCAGTACTTGGGTTCTAATCCCGGCTCCACCACGTCTGCAGTATGACCTTGGGCAAGTCATTTCACTTGCCCGTGCCTCAGTTACCTCATATGTAAAATGGGAATTAAGACTGTGAGCCCCATGAGGGACTGGGACTGTGTCCAAATTGATTAGCTTGTATTACCCTAGCACTTAGTACAGTACTTGGCACAAAATAAGCAGTTAATAAGTTCCAGGAAGATAATCAATTACAGGTAGGGGAAATTGATATGTTCAAAAGTGCCGTGGGGGTGGGGTGAATATCAAGTGCTTATCTGTGCCACCTTAAAATAGTCCATGGTGAATAACTGGCTGGGCCAACCCCCTATTTTCACTACTCCCACACCATTTTGTCTGCCCTTGAAGTCCCAACACAAAACTTCCTCTACCTGGTTTTACTGCATTCTGAACCTGAAGAGAACTGATAGATAGAGTGAGGCAGAGGTTTATTTCACACTTTTTGACCGTCTTGTCAGGGTCTCAATGAAACGGTACCTAAAGTTTCTGGTTATTGAAATGGATAGACTTCTCTTCTGGATTCTCAAATCGCCACTTCCCTCCAGGACACTGCCAAATGGATGTCCCACCATAAGCTCAACATGTCTCAAAATGACCTCCTCATCTTCCCTTCCAAGTCCTCTCCACCTAACTTACCCTCCCTGTTGACAATATCACCATCTTCTCCACCTCTCAATCACGCAACCTTGGATTATTATGGGCTCCTCTCTCGCTTTATCTCATATTCTGTCCATCACTAAATCTTGTCAGTTCTTCCTTCACAGCATTTGTAGAATTCATCCTTTTCTCTCTACCTAACTTCCAACCAAATTTGATCCGAAGCAAATGTTATATCCTGACTCTACTAGGACGTCAGCCTTCTCACAGACCTCTCTGCCTCCTTCCTAGCTCCACTCCGGTCCATGCCTTACTCTGCTCTGCAGATCATTTTTCTAAAATGTTGTCCTGTGCATCTCTCCCCACTCTTCAGAAACCTCCGAAGGTAGCCTATTCCCCTCCACATCAGCAAAAACTCCTGACCTTTGATTTCAAGCCAATCAACGATCTCTTTCCCCACTACTTATTCTCGCTCCTCACCAACCACACCCCAGCTATTCTCCTTTCAAGCCAATCTACTCACTTTGCCTCATTCTCATCTCTCTTACCACCTACTTTTTGCTCACACCCTCTCTTCTGCCTGGAAATCCCTCCTCCTTCATATCTAGCAGACCATTCCCTCCCACTTAGCTTGTGAGCCCATGTAGGACAGGAACTGTGTCTGGTGTGATTAATCTAATTCAGTGTTTGACAAATACCACAGTTATTATTAATATTACCAGTAGTAATGATATTTATTAAGTGCTTGTTCCTTGCAGAACACTATACTAAGAGCTAGGAGAGAATACATAGGTGGGAATTAGTTGAGGTCCCTGTGCCTTGGGGGGGTTCACAATCCAAGAGTATAAGTGGGAAGAAAGGAATAGAGATCAGGAATGATGAAACATTAAAAAAACACAACAGACAAATGTACAGAATAAAATCAAAGTGAGTAGTGTTCTGTCATGTGGGCAGGGAATGTGTCTGTTGTTATAGTGTACTCTTCCAAGCGCTTAGTACAGAGTTTTGCACAGCACACAGTAAGCGCTCAATAAATATGAATGGAGGAGCAGAATTTCAGAGTCTTCATTGCTGAAAGTCCAAGGCACACCCCTGCCCATAGAAACCACTACAGCAGCCACTATCTTCCTGGGTTTTTGTGCAGTTCTCTTTCTCTCTCTTAAAAGTGGGAGTTTAATATCTTTCCTGCTAGGGTGATGAAAGGCAGAATGGGATGGAATCTCCTTAATGGTTCAGAGGAGAGCTGGTGTGGGTTGCCAGGAGACAGTGTGGCTGGCTGTATGGTTCCGGGGCAGTGTGTGGGAGCGGCTTGTGGATAGAGCATGGGCTTGGGAGTCAGAAGGTCATGGGTTCTAATCCTGGCTCTACCACTCATCTGCTGTGTGACCTTGGGCAAGTCACTTAACTTCTCTGGGCCTCCGCCACCTCATCTGTAAAATGAGGATTAAGACTGTGAGGCCCATGTGGGGCAGGGACTCTGTTCAACCTGATTATCTTGTATCTTGGAACAGTGCCTGGCACGCAGTTAGCACTTAACAAATACCATCATCATCATTATTATTTTACTCCTGGCCTGGTGCACACAGAGCAGGCTGGAAACAGGTCTTTCTGAAATCACAGTTCCTCCAGGAGGCGTTTCCTGATTAATCTCTCATTTCCCCACTTCTGTGTCACCTAAGCACTTGGGTACTTTTCCCTTCCCCCGCCCACATTTCTCTTAGATACATTTCTTTTTACTTCATTGCTTCCCCCTACTTGTAATTCATTTTAATGTCAGTCTCTCCCGTTAGATTGTAAAGTCCTTTAGAGCAGGGGTCATGTTAAGCATTCATTATCAATCAGTAGTAATGATTAAAAGCCTGCTCTGTGCAGAGCACTGTCCTAAGCACAGTGGAGTACTCTTCTAAGTGCTTAGCATAGTGCTCTGCACAGAGTAGGCCCTCCGTTAAATACTATTGACTGCTAATAAAGGCTTAATGGGCATTGTCCTAAGTGCCGGGGAGGAAAGAAAATAAACAAATTCAGAGCCATCCCTGTGCTGCAAGAGGCTCATCATCTAGATGGGAAAGGGCAGACACTTGTAAAAAGGAAAATGATTAGCGAGAAGGAGCGAGAGATCTTGGTAGCGTTGAGGAGCCAGAAATCAATAGCAAAGGAAATACCCTGCAGGGAGGCAGTGCTGATATTTTCAACCCATCCCCAAAGCCCCTGCCCCCTAGTTCCTAAAGTCTCCGAGTTCCCAGGTCCTGACTTGTGTTGACCTTTGTCTCCTTCAGGGGTGGGTTGAGGGACAGGGAGGAAGGATGGAGTCTGCGCTCCCTTGATGTCAGGCAGAGATGGAGGGGCTGCTTTGGGTTAAATTGGTTTTTAACTCCCCATTCCGGCCTGTGCTCTTTGCTGGTCCCTTTCGAAGGAGCAAGGCCTCTTTTGGGTGGCCAGAGGGCCAGCCTGGTGCTGCCGCAATGGCCTGTCCTCTGTGGCATGGTTCTTCACCTTTCCACAATGGGCCACTGTGACTACTCTGCCAGGCCTTTTGGCCTGCAAGTGGCATTTACAGCCGAGTGGAGTTCCGCTCTGATCTAGTTTTTCATTCATCGAGCACCCAGAAGACAAGCTTCGGGGCTGTATCGAACCCAGTACCGGGCCGTCAGGGAGCTGACGTCCTGCTGAAACAAGTTGAGCCGATCGGTTACGTCTCTCCCTTTTTATGGTTTGGGAGTGTGTGGGTTTTAGCTGCTACTCTCCTCAAACCGTCAGGGTGCTGAGGCTTTCGATGGGATGTTGTCGTTAAGGATATGATTTGAACTTTCCATCTGAGGACCTGAAACTTTATTGAACAGAAACCATCTCTCGGGGCTGAGAAGATGTGGGCACTAAATTTAGAAGCCACTTGAACTGTGCCAGTTCTGGGCTGGGGGATGAATGTGGCCTTTCTGGGTTTCATTTCTGCTTAGTTCCCACAAAAGGAAGGTTCCGGTTACCATAAAAGGAAAGGGAATTCTTAAAGGACCTTTAGAGGAGTTGGGTGTAAATAGCTCCAGAGGACACTAGGAGCAAAGATGGATAGGCAGAAGTCGGCTGAAATGAAATTGCCAATTTCCAGAGCAGATCAGTTTGGGTCATTCCTCCACTCCAGGGCCTGATAGGAAATCCATTTCCATTCATTCATCCAATCTATTTATTGAAAGCTTAGTGTGTGCAACGCACTATACTAAGCACTTGGGAGTGTATTAACCTCTCTGTGCTTTAGCAACCTCATCTGTAAAATGGGGATTAAGATTGTGAGCCCCACGTGGGACAACCTGATCACCTTATATCTACCCCAGCGCTTAGAACAGTGCTTGGTATATAGTAGGTGCTTAACAAATACCATAATTATTATAATTATTTAAGCTAGGCAGGGGACTCACTAACCCCCAACATGAACAGCACTTGAATACTCACACCCACTGTCTTGGAAACTAGACAAGGGTTTCTGGATTGAGTTTTGGATTGATCGGAAAGGGGATGAATCTATCAACTCTGTTGTATTGAACTCTCCCAAATGCTTAGTACAGTGCTTTCAGTCAATCAACCGATCAATTGTATTTATTGACTGCTTAGTGTGTGCAGAGCTCTGTAATAAGTGCTTATAATAAGTGGTATAACGGACACAGTTCCTGCCTGTAATGAGCTGTCAGTCTAGAGGGGGTGACAGTAATAAAAATAAATTATGAATGTGTATCTAGGTGCTATGGGGCTGAAGGGGGGTGCGGTGTTAAAGGGAGCAAATCAGGGTGATGCAGAAGGGAGTGTGAGAAAAAGAAATGAGGGCTTAGTTAGGGAAGGCCTCTTCGAGAAGATGTGCCTTCAGTGAAGATTTGAAGGTGGGGAGAGTAACTGTCTGTAGGATATAAAGAGGGAAGACGTTCAGGCCAGAGGCAGGATGTGGGCGAGAGATCGGCGGCGGGGTTAACGAGATCAAGGTGCAGGGAGTAGGTTGGCATTAGAGGAGTGCAGTGTGTGCATTGGGTTGTAGTAGGAGAGCAGCAAGGTAAGGAAGGAGGGGCAAGGTGACTGAATATTTTAAAGCTGATGGTAAGGCGTTTCCGTTTGATGTGGAGGTAGATTGGCAACCACCTAAGATTCTTGAGGGATGGAGAAACGTCCCAAATGTTTCTGTAGAAAAATGACCCGGGCAGTAGAGTGAAGCATGGACTGGGTAAGAAGAGATAGGAGGCAAAGAGGTCAGCAAGGAGGATGATATAGTAATCAAGGTGAAACAGGAGAAATACTTTGCACATAGAAGGCGGCTCAGTAAATACCGTCTTCGATGTTGGTGAGGATGACACTGTCAGTCCCTCGGGCCTTCAGTGTTGGTAGTCCATCAGTGCCCTCCTGAGGCCAGGCTGGGGAATTTAGTTCTGACTTTGGTTCTCTTGGAAACTTCATTTCTCAGTGGGCTTTGGTTCGTCAGTGGCCTTCCCTTTTTTCTTCTTCTTTCTTTGGGTTATTTGCTAAGCACTTACAGCGTATCAAGTGCTGCAGTAGATACAGGTTAAGCAGGTTGGAGACAGTCCCTGACCCGCATGGGGCTCACGGTCTAAGTAGGAGAGAGAAGAAGTTTTGAATCTCCATTTGCAGTTGAGGAAACTGAGACACAGAGAAGTTAAGTGACTTGCCCAAGGTCAGATGCAGTAGACATTTGGCAGAACCGGGATTAGAACCCAGGTCTTTTGACTCTCAGGCCATTACTTTGTTCAGAAGGTCACACTGCTTCCCTTCCACTTCCACTCTCACAATCCGGGAAGGAAGAAGGCTCCCGGCTATGCGCTTCCAATTTCTGGTTACCCGTCAGCAGGTCTGGGATTCTGTAGGGAGGGTCCCAGATGGTTCTCAGGGATCCCAGTTGATCCAGATCACCCAGACAAAACAAGAATTCAGCAGTGGTAGAGGGCACCACTGACGACCTCCCCACCCCTTCTAAACTTGCGCAGGATCAACCCAGACCCCTAAAAGAGACTACGATTGCCTCACAGTCAAATGTCAGACAAGGGACAACCAGATGGGGATTATGCAATCTGGATTTCTGGTTCTCTAACAGGGTCCCGCCCCCTAGCCACAGGTGTAGGTTAAGTCAGTGAATGTGAAATACCTTTGAGGGTAGACGTGTTTGTGGGGGTTATTTCAAATTCACTTTCTTGGTTGGTCTTGTGGTGGGGGAAATGTCGAGAAAATCATCTCCCTCTGAAGAGCAGCATCTTAGATACCATCTCCAGAAGGAACTGAAAAAGAGTCCGTTGGTACCCAGTCTATGCCATGGCTTTCTGAGCTGGACTGCCAGACTTGCTCATTTCCCCTCTTTGACAAGACCCGAGTGATTTCATTCTGAGCTTCCGGAGCCCCTCAGAGTAGTGACTTTCTGGGTAATTCACTTCCTGAAAATTGTCCCCTCCTAACATCCATGCCCCTCTCCTGCCCGCCCCGGTGCTCACAGTGAAAAGTTCCTCTCCCTCCCACTTAGCAGGTTGTGCTGTAATCATCTGTGTCATCTGTTTTCTGTCTTCCAGCCTCACTTGCCTGCTGAGAAGGGCATTGGGCCAAATCTACACAACGCTCCCAGCCACGAACATGAGCAGCAGCACCTGCTACCCACTGGCAGCATTAGCAGCAGCTCTCTGAACAGTCAAGCAGGTTCCATGCCCGGCTCCGACTATTCCGACCCCAAAGAAGCCACGAAGAACCAGCAGAGGTGTCCGGGACTAGAACATTCCAAGATCCCAGAAGGAGTCAATTTTGGCTCCATGAACTCAGGTGAGAAGCTTAAGCTGCTTAGAGAAGCAGCCTGGCGCAGTGGAAAAAGCACGGGCTTGGAAGTCAGAGGTCATGGATTCGAATGCCGGCTCTGCCACTTGTCAGCTCTGTGATTGTGGCCAAGTCACTTAACTTCTCTGTGCCTCAGTTCCCTCATCTGTAAAATGGGAATGAAGACTGTGAGCCTCATGTGGGACAACCTGACAACCCTGTATCTACCCCAGCGCTTAGAACAGTGCTCTGCACATAGCGCTTAACAAATACCAACATTATTATTATTATTAGTGGGAATAACATTTAATCAGTCAGTCAATCATATTTATTGAGCACTTACTGTGTGCAGAGCACGGTGCTCAGCACTTGGAAGAGTACAATATAATGGACCCATTCTCAGCCCACAGCGAGCCCAATAATTAATAATAATATTGATGATTATGGTATTTAAGCATTTGTGACAGGCACCATGGTGTATATAAGCAAATTGGGTTGGACACAGTCCCTGTCCCACGTAGGGCTCAAGGTCTCAATCCCCATTTTACAGATGAGGTAATTGAGGCACAAAGAAGTGAAGTGACTTGCCCAAGGTCACACAGCAGACAAGTGGCAGAGCTGGGATTAGAACCCATGACCTTCTGACTCCCAGGCTCATGTTCTATCGACTATGCTAAGATGCTTTTCACAGTCTAGGTCCTTATAGAGGACCTACTTAGGACCTATTGAAAACCTATTGAGGACCTCAATATTGAACTCAATATTGAGTTCAAAGCAGGGTGTTAAGTACTTGGGAAATTACAGACCTTTGCTTTTGCTGTTCCACTGGCCTGGAACTCCTTCTTCCTTCTAATCTTACAGGCCACAACTCTGCAGGCCTACAGAGCCTTCATACAATTCCACCGCCTCCAAAAAACCTTCCCCAGTTAATTTCCAGCACCCAAGCAATCAGTCACTGGTATTTATTGAACACTTAGTGTGTGCAAGCAGTGTAGACTAGTGGAAAGAGCAAGGGTCTGGGAGTTAGAGGATCTGGGTTCTAATCCTGATGCCACCCTTTGGGTGCTATGGAACCATGGTCAAGTCAATTAACCTCTCTTTGCCTCAATTTCCTCATCTGTGCAATCAGAATTCAAGACCTGTTCTCCCTCCTACTTAGACTCTGAATCCCATGAGGGACAGAAACTTTGTCTAATCTGATTACCTTGTATTTAATAAATATGAGTGAATGAATACTCAGAGCTTAGTACAGTGCTTAACATATAGAAGGTATTTAATAAATGCCATTATATTGTTATTAAGTGACATCCTCCAGGCTGTAAGCTCGATGTGGGCAGGGAACGTATCTATCAACTCTGTTGTATTGTACTCCCCCAGGTGCTTAATACAGTGCTCTGCAAGCAGCAAGTGCACAATAAATACAGTTCATTGATTGATCAACCCATTAGCTTCCTCTAGCTTATACATATTTATTTATGACCTCTCTCAGCACTTATATGTATAATCGATTGTTCAGTTATTTTATTTATCCTGATTGACTTATTTGTAAATATTATTGTGTCCGTTTTCCCCACTGGAGTGTAAGCTCCTTGTAGATAGGGAACTTGCCTGATGTCTCTGTCGCACTTGCCCAAGTGCTTAATAGAGTGTAATGCACCCTTTGGGTGCTCAATAAATACCTTTACTATCTCAACTAATTAATCAATCAGTGGTATTTATTGAGCACTTCCTATGTGCAGAGCATTCATTCATTTGTATTTATTGAGTACTTACTGTGACCAAAGCACTTTAGTAAGCACTTGCGAGAGTACTATAAAACAATAAACAGACACATTCCCTGCTTACAATGAGCTTACTGTCTAGAGACGTGCTCCGTATTAAGTCCTTGGGAAAATACAACAGAGTTGGTAGACATAATAATAGTAATAATAATCATGGTATTTGTTAAGCGCTTACTATGTGCCAAGCACTGTTCTAAGCCCTGGGGGAGATAGAAGGTAATCAGGTTGTCCCACGTGGGGCTCACGGTCTTAATTCCCATTTTACCGATGAGGTAACTGAGGCACAGAGAAGTTAAGCGACTTGCCCAAAGTCGCACGGTTGACAAATGGCAGAGCCGGAATTAGAACCCGCAACTTCTGACTCCCAAGCCCAGGCTCTTTCCACTGAGCCAAACATGATCCCTGCCCACAAGGAACTTACATTCTACAGGATGAGAGAGAAATTAAAATCAATTACAGATAGGGAAAATAGTAGAGTATAAGGATATTCACATACATTGTAAAACACATAATCCTCGGAAATTTACAGTCTAATGAAAGAGACTGATGCTAAAATTATTTACAAATAATGCAAGCAGTAAGAAGAACAGGGTCCACCAGAAAGGGTAATAGAGTAAATATGGGAGAATGGGATATCAGAATAAATATGCAGTCGACCATACATAGTTACATAAGGGCTGAGGAAGGGTAAAAGATGTTTAAGTGTTATGGGTGGCTGTTGGGTTGAAATGAAATGTGGGGATGGGAATTAAACATCCATTCCAAGAAGGAGGGGTTTTACATGGCCCAGTGGAAAGAGCACAGCCTGGGATTCAGAGGACCTGGATTTTAATCCTGGTTCTGCCACTTGCCTGCTGTGTGACCATGGGCAAGTCACTTCACTTCTTCAAGTGCTTAGAACAGTGCTTGGCACATGGCTTAGTGGAAAGAGCATGAGTTGGGAGTCAGAGGTCGTGAGTTTGAATCCCGCTCCACCACCCGTCAGCTGTGTGACTTTAGGCAAGTCACGTAAATTCTCTGTGCCTCAGTTATCTCATCTCAACTAATTCTCTTCCCCTCTTCAAAGCCCTACGTAGAGCTCACCTCCTCCAAGAGGTCTTCCCAGACTGAGCTTCCCCTTTTCCCTCTGCTCCCTCTGCTGCCCCTCTACCCCCCCTTCACCTTCCCTCAGCTAAGCCCCCTTTCCCCCCCTTTCTCTCTGCTCCTCCCCTTCTCCCTTCCCCTCCCTTCAGCACCGTGCTCGTCCGCTCAATTGTATATATTTTTATTACCCTATTTATTTTGTTAATGAGATGTACGTCACCTTGATTCTATTTATTGCTATTGTTTTAATGAGATGTACATCCCCTTGATTCTATTTATTGCTGTTGTTTTTGTCTGTCTGTCTCCCCCAGTTAGACTGTAGGCCTGTCAGTGGGCAGGGACTGTCTCTCTTGCCGATTTGTACATTCCAAGCGCTTAGTACAGTGCTCTGCACATAGTAAGCGCTCGATAAATACTATTGAATGAATGAATGAATGAATCTGTAAAATGTGGATTAAGACTGTGAGCCCCGTGTGAGACAAAATAACCTTGTATCTACCCCAGTGCTTAGAACAGTGCTTGGGACATAGTAAGCACTTAAATACAATCATTATTATTATTATTATTATCAGAAACTCAGCTTCCTCCCCTGCAAAATGGGGATTCAATACATGATCTCCCTCCCTCTTAGTCCGTAAGCCTCCCTGTGGGTCAGAGACTGTGCATCCAACCTGATTGTCTTGTATCCTTCCCCCATTACCCAGTGAAGTGCTTGGCACATAGTCAGCACTTAACAAATACCATCATTATTATTATTAGTAGTAGTGTTAGTGTTCCCTTAGTTCTTATGTTTCACATTCCCAAACCTCACCCACTTGTAGGACAGCCTAATTGATTTCAATATTCCAAACAAAAACATTGTGGTTTGCTTTTTGGAATACCTTCTCTGTATCCAGTCTCATTAGATAAGCAGCGTGGCTCAATGGAAAGAGCCTGGACTTGGGAGTCAGAGGTCATGGGTTCTAATCCCGGCTCCACCGCTTGCCAGCTGTGGGACTGTGGGCAAATCATTTCACTTCTCTGTGCCTCAGTTACCTCATCTGTAAAATGGAGATTTAAACTGTGAGCCCCATGTGGGACATTCTGATCACCCTGTATCCCCCCAGTGCTTAGAACAGCGCTTTGCACATAGTAAGTGCTTAACAAATGTTAACTTTTCTGTGCCTCAGTTCCCTCATCTGTAAAATGGGGATTAAGACTGTGATCCCCACATGGGACAACCTGATTCCCCTGTGTCTACCCCAGCGCTTAGAACAGTGCTCTGCACATAGTAAGCGCTTAACAAATACCAACATTATTACCACCATCATTATTATTATTATTATTATTATTATTATCATAAAGCAACTTGTTTTAGGGCAGTTGCAATTTAGAAGGTGGGAATCAATCCCAAAGTTGTCCTCTCCCCTTTCTTAAACAATCATTTCTCCTTTTAACATTGACTTTGTTATTTCCCTCTTTTTGCCAAAACCGCTTTAAAAATCCCTATCAACAGTTTGAATTTCAGTCAGTTCCTTGTTACTCATTTGCATGTCCACCCATTCCAGGACCTCAAGTCTTCCCTGTGGAAAGTTTGTTGTGTTCTCAAGTAGAAACTCAGACTTCTAAGTCTTCTATTTCTCCATCTGCCCAAAACCTTGGAAGGGGAACCCCAAAGCCTACCCATTTCTTGCCCATTTCCTTTTTCTCAAAATAATTATGAGGAAAACTCCCAACACTTTGAACTTTTCATTAAGTCCAGTCTTTTTTGTCCAGTTGTACCCTTCATTGAAAATGCTCCCATCTCATGGATAGAAATGGGTTCATATTCCCCCTTTACTCCTACTCCCTCAGACCCCGGGCTTGGGAATCAGAGGTCATGGGTTCTAATTCCGGGCCTACCACTTGTCAGCTGCGTGACTTCGGGCAAGTTGCTTAACTTCTCTGTGCCTCAGTTACCTCATCTGTAAAATGGGGATGAAGACTGTGAGCCCCTCAACCTGATGACCTTGTATCTACACCAGCACTTAGAACAGTGCTAGGCACATAGTAAGCACTTAACCAATACCAGAAAAAAAACCAAACTTCTAGAAAACATTTAATTTCCTCTTCCTCTTCTGATCTTCCTGTTGGTGCTTTCCTGTGAGCATCTCCTCATATTTCTCTACCTTCCTGCTCTGTCTGAGAATCTCCCCCCAACTCCAGATATTGCGAAAGGTTGGCAGTGTTCTTTGCCCTTTAATTATCAGCCTTACTTAGGACTCTTCTGGACCTAAACATAATTTATTCACTCTCCCTATCTCTTTTTGGACCTTTTCAGATCCTCCAAAGTTAAATATGATCTAAAAAGCACTCAACTCTTGCTTCTCATTCCACTATATCGATACTTTCTAGTAAATCCAGTGTGGCCTAAATGGAAAAACCCCAGGGTTGGGAGAGGACCTGGGTTCTAATCCCGAATCTGCTAATTACCCACTGTCTTACCTAAGGCAAGTTGCTTAACTTGTCTGTGCCTCAGTTTCTCATCCATAAAATAGGGATTCCATACCTCTTCTCCCTCCTACTTAGGCTGTGAGCCCCATGTGGACAGGGACTGTGATCTGATTAGCTTGCATCTACCTCGACATTTAATAAAGTGCTGGGTGCATAGTAAGCACTTAACAAATGCCATAATTATTATTAATGAATGTTACCCATTGGACTTGCTCCCTTTCCATTCTTATATATAAAGTCTGTTGCGTGGAAGTATCTAAGGACTTTGTCTTGTAAACGATGTCTTGGGCTCCTCTTAGACATATCTGAAGTGACTCTCTCTCTCCCCCTCTCTCCCTGCTGTTTCTGTAGACCATCCCCTCAGTGGAGGGACCCACGTGAACGTGACCTGCATCGTGAACGTGTGCAGCAGTGATCACAGCTCCCAGTGTCCTTCGCAGACCTCAGCAGACTATGAGAATCCCTCCCCCGGCTCACCCTCGGAAGAGGAGAACGTCCCCTTCTCCAAGGAGGAGAGACCCTGGAAACCCAAGACTGAGCCCCAAAGCTCCCAGGGGGTGGAGGACTTGCTCCAGGATTTGGAAGAGAAGCCGCTCCCTCTGGGGGTGCCCGATAGAGGGATGAAGCTGAGTTAATGGCGGAGATGCCCCCTGGTTCCCCAAGCTGAGGAGCTGTTGACGATGATCATACTAGAGGATCATCTCCAGTGTTCCAAAGTTCGGGAGGAGGCAGAAGGAATTTACGCAGCACCCTGATGTGTGTTTTTGTTTAAATGCTTAGAGAATCTAGGCGCTCCCTTTTTCTAGGGGGATTTTTTTTATTCCTCTCTGAAATGATGCCCAGGTTGGGATCATTAAGTCTGACTTGAGCCCAGAAGTACTCCTCATTTTCCGGCAGTCAGGGGCGAACGTCTTCATCTGGAACTTCTCATTTGAACCCGCTGGAGAGGAAGTTGTTTCTGCAGCCTCCCTCCTGGGCAGGCGTCACCCGTGGTGCAGTAGGGGCTCATACCCCCTGGAGATATTTCTGCTGAATGGCCCTGGACTATATAATTCAGCTTTTTCAAAAATATCAACGAAAGGACTCTCCTGTTCTAAAATCTAATTAGGTTTCTCCTGCATCTAGAATTGAATCATTTCACTGTATGAAATGGAATCTGCTGGTGCTGGCTGTAGAATGACCAGCTGGACTGGTTTACTCTGCAGTCTGGTTTTCAGATGTCCTATCCCTGGTCCCATAATGTTATAGAACTGGATGCTTTTATATCCTCCTTTTTATTTTCTGCTCCAAATTTCCCACTGTGAGGCTCCTGTTGCCAAATTCAGTAGCTTGGATTTGTCACTAAGAGTTTACATGGGTCTGGAAATGACTCTGGAGCAAGTTGGGGGGTGGGGGGGGTGAGGGACTTTCAAGAATTCCCCCTCAGACATGCTCAAGGATCACGTGAAATTGGCATCCTAACACCAAGTGGGACCTAGGAAGCCGCGGACTTCTCCTCGTTGGACGTTCGTGGGAGGGCCGACGGCGAAGGGTCTGGCTGAGTGATGTCTACTAAATTCATCCCATTTTCCCCTCCTTACCTCAGGTGTTGTTCTGGAGTTCCAAGGTGGATGCTGCCGGGGGTGCTGTCTTTTGCTCCCACCCCAAGAAGGGACAGGAAGGTCTACCTGCTTTCCCCAAACCCCGGAGAGAATTGCAGCTGCTGTAAAAATAGGGCTCCAAGGTTCTTACAGGAAGAAGTTAAAGAGGCCAGCTTTATCTTTGAATATCAGGAAAACATAGGTCATACTATATTTTCATGAAAAACAAACAAAAACACTTATTGAGTAAGTGGTCTTATTTGGAAGGAAGGACTTGAAAGTGGACATGTTGGCTATCATGCCAGCGCCCTGAATGGGACTGGCTGGATCCCACCATAGTTTAGGATTTTCCCAGTTTACAGAGGGAAGAGTGGGAATCAGTTGATCATATTTTTTGAGCGCTTATTGTGTGCAGAGCACTGTACTAAGCACTTGGGAGAGTATGGTATAACAAACAGGCACATTCACTGCCCACAGCTAGGTTACAGCCTAGTGGGGGAGACAGACATTAATATAAATAAATACATTATAGAGTTGTACATAAGGGCTGTGGGGCTGGGAGGAGGAAGATTGCGGTGGGGGGGACTGTTGGTTGGGGAGTCTGAGTCTCCTTTGGGAAGAACCCATTTGGCCTAATGTTTCAGTAGTGGGATTTTATCTCCTCCTAATGCCCAGACTCCGTTATACATCGCCACCACTACCTAAGATGATGAAGGGACTGAAATGAACAAGATGTTCTAGGCAGCTAGTAGTTGTCTGAGTGTAAACTCAGACTCCAAACTAACACCCGCATTGAGGGAAAGTTGGCTTGGAGCCAGTTTTCAATGGGTGATTAAAGTGTATATTGTTTTTCCACATTTAAGTAAACTTTTAATCCTTTTTAAGAAATGGCTCTGATTCTTAATGCTCTAGCGCTGGTATGCAACTGTTGTTCACCCCATTGCTTGGCCTCGGTTTTGTTCTCGTCCCACTGCCCTGGGGATCGGCACCAGAGTCTATGTTTATCTTGCTTGGGTTTTTCTGGAAGAAGGTACTTCATCCTCACAGGACTGGAGCCAGGATGAACTGAAGGATTTGAGGGGCTGCAACCCAGAACTCCTGATTTGTCAGGAGAATGGAGCAGGGGAGTGAAGGAGGGGAGAAGCCTCTCCTTCCTCCCCCCGGCTCCACCTCACACACTATATTGCTTTTAACCTAAAATACATTCTACATCAAATAAAAAATAACTGAAGTATGAGAAGCAGCTTGGTCTAGTGAATAGAGCATGGGGCTGGGAGTCAGAAGGGCCCATATTCTAATCCAGGATCTTCCACGTTTCTGCTGTGTGACCTTGGGTCACACTTAACTTCTCTGTCCTTAGTTACCTTATCTGTAAAATGGAGATTAAGACTGTGTGCCCCATGGGGGACAGGGAATGTATGCAACCTGACCAGTTTATATCTACCCCAGCGCTTAATATGGTGCCCGGCACACATTAAATGCTTAACAAATATCATAAAAAGTACTAGGAGTGAGAACAAGAGGAAGGACAAAGATAGAGCAGGAAGTAGTTCTGTTATATTAAGATTAAAGAGATGAATAAATTGGTGAATATAAATATTCCTGTGTAGATATGTGCTGAGGATAGAAAGATAATCTATCGGTAGTTATTTACCTTGGTGACACAGTATTGCATAGTTATCTGTATCTGAAGAAGACACAGATGTCTGTCTAGTTCACTGTACTAAGCACTGGTACAAGACTATTGAATCGATCATCAGTGGTATTACTGAGCGCCTATTATGTGCAGAGCACTGTATTAACTGCCTGAATCAGACTAGGTCCCTGGCACACAGTGGGGTCCACAATTTAATAAAAATAATAATAATAATAATAATGATGGCATTTGTTAAGTGCTTACTATGTGCAAAGCACTGTTCTAAGTGCTGGGGAGGACACAAGGTGATCAGGTTGTCCCAAATGGGCTCACAGTCTTAGTCCCCATTTTACAGATGAGGTAACTGAGGCACAGAGAAGTTCAGTGACTTGTCCAAAGTCACACAGCTGACAAGTGGATTTGAACCCATAACCTCTGACTCCCAAGCCCGGGCTCTTTCCACTGAGCCATGCTGCTTCAATTTAATGGGTAGGGAAGGACAGGTACACTGAAAATAGAGAATAGAGGATAGACTTGGAGAAAAGCAGCAGTGTATCACTGCTGGAGGGAACAGTGCTCAGGGTCCTCACTTCTCCAGAGCGGGCTGTTCTTGATCTGGACGGTCCCAACTTTCCCCCGTTCAAATAGTTGAAACAGAGTTCTCCCCAGTGGCCATGGTGGATGGGAAGACAGTGGGGAAATGCCGTAGATGTTCAGAAAAAGACCCACATGGGAAGCAACGTGGTGTAGTGGAAAGAGGACAGGACTAGAAATCAGAGGATCTGGGTTCTAATCCTGGTTCTGCCACTTGCCTGCTGTGTGGTATCCTTAGGCAAGTCATTTTTCCTAACCTCTCTGGACCTCAGTTTCTTCATCTTTAAAATGGGTTTTTAGTACTTTTCACCCTTGCTCTCAGGCTGTGAGCCCCATGAGGGACAGGGATGGCGTCTGACCTGATTATCTTGTATCAACCCCAGTGCTTGGCCTAGTGGAAAGATCACAGACCTGGGAATCAGAGGACCTGGATTCTAATCCCGGTTTTGCCACTTATTTGCTGTATGACCTTGGGCAAGTCATTTCATCTCTCTGTGCTTCAGTTTCCCCATCTGTAAAATGGGAATAAAATACTTATTCTCCCTCCTACTTAGGCCATGAGCCTTATGTGGAGACAGGGACTGCATATGACTTGATTAATTTGGATCTACCCTAGCACTTAGAACAGTGCTTGACATCATCATCATCATCATAAGTGGTATTTATCGAGCGCTTACTGTGAGCGGTGCACTGTATTAAATGCTTGGGAGAGTACAATGCAACAGAGTTGGTAGACACATTCCCTGCCCACAAGGAGCTTACAGTCTAGAGTTCAGCTTATAGTCTAACACATGGTAAGCACTTAACAAATACCATTATTATTATTATTGCAGTGCCTGGCACATAGTAAATGCTTAAAAAATAGGTTAAGGTGCCTAACAAATAGGTGCTTGACTCTAATCCTGGCTCTGCCACTTGTCTGCTGGGTGACCTTAGATAAGTCACTTAACTTCTCTGTGCCTCAGTTACCTCATCTGTAAAGTGGGGATTAAGAATGTGAGCTCTATGTGGGTCAGGGTCTATGTCCAACCTGATTAACTTGCTTCTACCCCAGCATTTAGTACAGTGCCTGGCACATAGTAAGCACTTTACAAATGTCATTAAAAACATTATTATTATAATTATTATCATTATCATAATTATCATGGACTCCAGAAGAGGGATGATAGGGAATTTGGGGCCATGTGATCCAGCTCTAGCTTCCTCCTGTCTCGCTCCCACTGGTTAAAGTGGGAAGTTTCAAAGTTGGCAGCAAGCCTGGCCTCTGCCTTGAAGGAGCTCTTAACCTAACGAGGAGACAGGACAAAAACATCCACTTACAAGTTGACAAAAACACATGAAAGAGGATCAGAGATTAAAAATCACATCGCAATAAACAAACATAATTTTCAGAATGCTAGTGAGTGATTGGAGGGACCAGAGTCAGAGGGAGCTAATCTGAGAAGATCTCATGGAGGAAGTGAGGTATTTTGTAGAATTTTGGGTGAAGAACATGTGGTGGGGCAGAGAAGAGCTGAGAGGGCAAGGTGAATAAAATGAACAGTGGTAGAATTGTGGGAAAGAGGCAGTAAGCAGGTTTGCTTGGAACTTTGAGACCCTTTATTGTGGTCCTCTATAATTAAACCTGAGGGTGAGTATTAGTCTGAGTTAGGTAGTAAAGAGAAACTCCCTGTTTTCTTCATCATCATTATAATGTTGGGTTTCAGAGCTCAGGAGATGGGTCAAAGGCATGTGCTGCTGTGTGGGCAGCTTCTTGACTTAGATATTCTGTGCCAATGGGCCAGTCCACCCCAAGACCTTCACAACATCACTAGAATCTGCTCAGTCCTCTTCATCCAAACTGCTACCACATTAATCTAAGCACTTATCCTATCCTGCCTTGATTACTGTTTCAGCCTTCTTGCTGACCTCCCAGCCTCCTCCACTCCCCACTCCAGTCCATAGTTCACTCTGCTGCCTGGATCATTTTTCTACAAAAATTGACTTGGTCCTTCACTGACTCGATCCTCTCCTTGTTCTCCTCTTTTCTCTCTGGCCGTTCATTCTCACTGTCCTTTGCGGGCTCCTCCTCTGCCTCCCATCCCCTAACTGTGGGTATCCCTCAAGGTTCAGTTCTAGGTCTCCTTTTATTTGCTATTAACACTCATTCCCTTGGAGAACTCATTCACTCCCATGGCTTCAACTACCACCTCTATGCGGATGATACCCAAATCTACATCTCCAGACTTAGTCTTTCTCTCTCTCTGCAGTCTCGCATTTCTTCTTGCCTTCAAGACATCTCTACTTGGATATCCTCCCGTCACCTCAAGCTTACCATGTCCAAAACTCCTTATCTTCCCACCCAAACCCTGTCCTCCCCATGACTTTCCCATCACTGTAGATGGCACCACCATTCTTCCTGTCTCACAAGCCTGTTACCTTGGCGTTATCCTCGACTCCTCTCTCTCATTCAACCCATATATTCAGTGTCACCAAATTCTGTCGGTCCCACCTTCACAACATCACTAAAATCTGCCCTTTCCTTCTCCATCCAAACTGCTATCATGTTACTACAATCACTCATCCTATCCCACCTGGATTACTGCATCAGCCTCCTTGCTGACCTCCCAGCCTCCTATCTCTACCCACTCCAGTCCATACTTCTCTCTGCTACCCGGATCAGTTTTCTACAAAAACATTCGGAACGTATCGCCCAGTTCCTCAAAAAACTCCAGTGGTTGACATCCACCTCCGCATCAAACAAAAACTCCTCACTATTGGCTTTAAAGCAGTCCACCACCTTGCCCCCTCCTACCTCACCTTGCTACTCTCCTACTACAACCCAACCTGCACACTTTGCTCTTCTAATGCCAACCCTCTCACTATACCTCAATCTCATTTATCTCACCGCCAACCTCTCGACCACATTCTGCCTCTGGCCTGGAATGCCTACCCTCTTCATATCCTACAGTTACTCTCCTCTCCTTCAAAACCTTATTGAAGGCAAATCTCCAAGAGGCCTTCTCTAAGCCCCCTCTTTCCTCTTCTCCAGCTCCCTTCTGCATCGCCCCGACTTGCTCCCTTTGTTCCTCCCCCCTCCCGGCCCCACCTCACTTATGTACATTTCTGTAATTTATTCCTTTATATCAATGTCTGTCTCCCCCCATCTAGACTGTAAGCTTGTTGTGGGCGGGGAATGTGTCTGTTTTTCTGTTGTATTGTACTCTCCCAAGCGTTTAGTACAGTGCTCTGCAAACAGGGCTCATTAAATACTGACAAGGCCACTCGTCCTTTCCCTCTTGTCAATCTGCTCTGTGACCTGGGAGGAATCTCTCAACCTTCCTGGGCTGCAGCTCTCTCATACTTAACATGAAGTAAATGACACCTAGATCCTCACAAAGGTTTACACATGGAGGAAGGGGTTGTGAGGATGAGGTAATGCTAGAGACATGCATTACTCTCCTAGGGTTAAATCTGATTACCAGATAAATGGGTTTTCCCCTTCAACCCGAAGTCAGATAAGATGTTGTCGGCCCAGGATACACTTCACCAATATGTCTAACACCAAGTCTGGAAACCCCCTGGCAGCTGGAGCTAGCCCCAGATGTTGAGGGTGAAAGGTCCAAGTCTGAGTCGGGTGGGATATTTCCTTCCCTCGCCTCCCTCTTCCTCTCTGCTTTACAAAAATGCTTTTTCTCCCTCTTTTCCAAATCTGAGATGGAAGTCAGGACACAGTGATGCGGCACAGCCAACCGATGGTAAACAATGAGGGTTTGGCTTAAAAACCCAGCAGAAATCCCCAGCTCTTTCCTTTAAGGGTGGCACTTTCTGTTTGTTTCTGAGTATGCAGACATCTCCACCCTTTATGTTCAAACTTCTTGCTGTTTGGCTTGAAAAAAAAGAGTTCACCAGCAAATAGAAATGCTGCCTGCCTCATCTCTGGATGTCAAAGATCAACATCATTTCCATTTGCAGATGGGAAAGCTGAGGCAGAGAATTTTCAAGTGATTTATCCCTTACTGGAGCCCTGGACCAAAGCAGACTTTTCCTTTGTTTATTATCCTTCACCCAGATTCTCTCCTCAGCATAAAGAGACAGAGCTATCATAGTTCCAGAGGTCTTGGGTCCACTGGAGTTTGTCTCCACAGACTGTCTCTGGGAGAGAAATGGTGGCCCCAGGCCAGAAATCTGGGCATTAAGTGGCCTCTGGCTGTGTTTAGGCCATCCCTCTGGGGAAGTGCTGGGCTGCTGGAATGGGCTAACTGGCTCAGGTTGAAAACTATTTGCCCACCCTGGGGGCACTTGCAGCCAGGGTCCACTGCAATTCCCTGACAGTAGTGCCCAAGCAGCCCCATGGTAGGGAGCAGAGTTAGGACTGTGGCTAACCACTGTCTGGCAGTGAATCTCCTTGAATTAGGAGAAAGTTGGATTTAAGCAGAGAAGCAGCATGGCCTAGTGAACAGGGGCCTGAGAGTCAGAAGGACCTGGGTTCTAAACCCTGTTCTACCACATTAAAATAATAATAATAATATTTGTTAAGTGCTTACTGTGTGCCAAGCACTCTGCTAAACACTGGGTTGGTTACAAGCAAATCAGATTGGATAGAGTACCTGTCCCACAAGGGGCTCACAGTCTTAATCTCCATTTTACAGGTGAGGGAACTGAAGCACAGCCAGATTAAGTGACTTGCTCCAGGTCACACAGCAGACAAGTGGTAGGGCTGGGTTTGGAGCCCAGGTCCTTCTGACTCTCAGGCCTAGGTTCCATCCACTAGGCTATACTTCTTCTTGTCTGCTATGTGACCTTGGGTAAGTCATTTCACTTCTCGGGGCCTCAATTACCTCATTTGTAGAATTGGGCTTAAGACTGAGAACCTCATGCAGGACATGGACTGTGTCCAACCTGATTAGCTTGCATCTACCCCAGCCCTTAGCATAGTGTCTGGCACATAGTAAACACTTAACAAATACCATAAAAAAAATCCAAAAGGGGCAGGAGAGAGCTGGTTCCCAGTGGAAGCATAGAGTGGTTCAAAGCTAGTATTAATCATAATATCAAGTCAGGACCCAGATGAGCGGGCCATTCATTCAGCCATATTTATTGAGCACTTACTGTGTGCAGAGCACTGTACTAAGTGCTTGGGAGAGTCCTATACAACAACAAACAGACACATTCCCTGTCCACAGCAAGCTGGACCAGCAAGGCTACCATTCAGGACCCCTTGCCAAATGCTTTGACTGGTCCAGCAGTAGGGGTGGCCTGGAAATGGGATGCAGAGGTGGAGTCCTGCTGCTTTTTTTAAATGATATTTGTGCCTACTATAAGTGTTTATTATGTGCCATGCACTGTATTAACCACTGGGGTAGATATAGACCAGTCAGCTTGGTCACATCCTCCATGAGGCTCACAGTCTTAATTTGCATTTTTCAGATGAGGTAAGTCCTACTGCTGTCCTGGAATGCCCTCCCTTCTCACCTCCACCAAACTAACTCTCTTCCCCTCTTCAAAGCCCTCCTGAGAGCTCACCTCCTCCAAGAGGCCTTCCCAGACTGAGTTTCCCCTTTTCCCTCTGCTCCCTCTGCTCCCTCTCTGCTCCCCCTCCCCCCTCTGCTCCCTCCCCCTTACCCCCTTTCACCTCCCCTCAACTAAGCCCCCTTTCCCTTGGCTCCACCCCCTCTCCCTTCCCCTCCCCTCAGCACTGTGCTCATTTGTATATATTTTTATTACCCTATGTATTTTGTGAATGAGGTGTACATTCTCTTGATTCTCTTTACCGTGATTATGTTGTCTTGTTTTTGTCCGTCTGTCTCCCCCAGTTAGACTGTAAGCCCGCCATTGGGCAGGGATTGTCTCTATCTGTTGCCCAATTGTACATTCCAAGCGCTTAGTACAGTGCTCTGTACATAGTAAGCGCTCAATAAATACTACTGAATGAATGAAATGAGGCCCAGAGAAGTGAGGTGACTTGCCCATGGTGACATAGCAGACAAGTGGCAGAGTCGGAATTAGAACTCCAGGGTCAGGCAGCATTTCCAGGGAAAATGATGATGAGGAGGGAAAGGGGAAGATGGAGAGCCTATGAAATTCCACAGCCTTCCTGCCTCTGGGATGTGAGAGCAGGGGGATTTGCTTGTCGTCCTGGCCACCCAGGTAAGTCCTGCGTGCTGGGGATAGGGCATGGGCAGGGGAGATGGGGGTTAAGTTCTTTACATGGCCATTCCCCTGACCTCCACAGCCACCAAGATAGCTCTGCTACTAATCGATGGTCATTTTCACCTCGGAGGTAACTTCCAAAACCAGACCCAGGGCCAGGCAACAGGCCGGTAGAAAGCAGCGTAATTCATCTCCCTCTCTTTACATTTGCTTTTCTTCAGATGCCCATGTCTCTCCGCTGACTCAGCCCAGTAAAGGAAAGGGAATAAAAGAAGGGGTTTCTGGAAGAGTATCTGGAACAGGGCGCAGTAGTAGTAAGAGTAGAAGGTAGAACAGTGCTCCAGGGCTTAGAACAATGCTTGGCACACAGTAAGCGCTTAACAAATACCATCATTGTTATTATTAGTAGTAGTAATATTATTACTATTACTGTATCTCCCCACTCCAGTCCATACTTCTCTCTGCTGCCTGGATCATTTTTCCACAAAAACGTTCAGGAGATCTCACCCGCTCCTCAAAAAACTACAGTGGTTGACCATCCACCTCCACGTCAAACAAAAACTCCTCACCTTTGGTTTTAAAGCACTACGCCACCTTGCCCCCTTCTTCCTCACCTCACTACCCTCTTCCACAACCCAGCCTGCACACTTTGCTCCTCTAGTGCTAACCTTCTCATTCTGCCTCGCTCTCTTCTTTCTTGCCAAGCCCAAGTCCTGCCTCTGGCCTGGAACACCCTCCTGCCACAAATCTGACGGACAATTACTCTCCCCACCTTCAAAGCCTTATGGAAGGCACATCTCCTCCAAGAGGCCTTCCCAGATTAAGCACCTCCCATCCTTTTCTCCCATTCCCTTCTGCATTGCCTTGACCGGCTCCCTTTGTTCCTCTCCCCTCACAGCCCCACAGCACTGATGTACATATCTATCATTTATTTATTTGTATTGAAGTCTTTCTCCCCACTTCTAGCCTGTAAGCTCTTTGTGGGCAGGGAATGTCTGTTTGTTGTTGTGTTGTACTCTCCCAAGTGCTTAGTACAGTGCAGTGCACATAGTAAGTGCTCAATATGATTGAATGAATGACTACTAGTAGTGGTAATTGTATTTCTTAAGCTCTTACTAGGTGCAGAAAGTACTGGGAAAAGATACAGAGTTGGGAATTTGACACACTCCCCCACCCTCAGGGAAGCTCACATTCTATAAACCAAGACATGCCATTGCATCCGTTCGAGGATGAATGCTTTCAAAGTGTTTGCTTTATTATCTTCCGGTGCCAAGCTGAGCCATCTTGACTGGACTGGAGGCTGTTGGTGCCTGGGCTAGACTGTCCCTCACTTGCAGAGTTTGTGTGATAAGGAGAGCACTTGACTTCCAACCTTCTGAGACCATGACCCTGGGTTCAAACTGCTGCCTTGATTGAGGCAGGCAGCCCGTTGGCCTCCAGCTGTGCAGCCTCCTCTTTCATATTAATCATTAAAGTGCATTGGTTAGGCACTTACTATGGGCCAAGCTCTGTACTAAGCGCTGGGGTAAATACCAGATAATCAGATCAGATACAGTCTCTGTCCCCCCTAGGGCTCACAGCCTAAGTAGAGAGAGAACAGGTATTGAATCCCCATTTTACAGATGAGGAAGCTGAGGCACAGAGAAGTTAAGTAACTTGTCCAAAGTCACACAGCGGACATGGGGCAGAACCGGGCTTAGAACCCAGATCCTCTGACTCGCAAGGCTGCGCTGTTTCCAATAGACCATGGCTGCTCGGGAATAAGGAGTGAGGGCAAGCCGGCCAGCGACCCTGCTGCCTCTGCTCTTTTGACCAGTAGGACCAGGCTTCCAGCCCATAAGCAAGGTAAATGATTGCCTCAGGATGGGATGGGAGGTGGGAGGACAACTTCCTGCTGCACTTAAGATGGTCATCTCCGTGGTGGGATGGGAGGAGGGGTTTTTGCGGTCAGCGGAAAATTGCTGGGCTCAGACCTGCCTAAGAAGGAACTGAGTGACCACGTTGAACTGGCCCTTGAAGCAACTGCCTTGGCCTTGAACAGACTCCTGCCATTTTCCCAGTTCCATTCTGACTGGTTTTGTGGAAGATCACTGCATTTTTGTTTTCTTTTTCTGTTGCTGACTATTCTTTGTTTTGTTTTTTGTTTCTGTTTTGGCTTTTCCCACAGTTTTCACAAGCAGCAAAGAACCCTGACCTTTAAGCAGTCACTATGACTATGGTACTCAGTGATGGTTTCCAAAACAGATCAGGGCTCTCTGGGGTTTGCTGCTGCTGAAGTTGCAGAGGTAGTCACTTGTCTGCTATATGATCTTGGACAAGTCACTTTGCTTCTCTGTGCCTCAGTGACCTCATCTGTAAAATGGGGATGAAGGCTGCGAGCCCCACATGGGAAAAGGACGGTCCAACCTGATTAGCTTGTATTTACCCCAGTGCTTAGAACAGTGCTCGACACATAGTAAATGTTTAAAAATATCACAATTATTATTATCGTATTATCATTATTACTCTGACCTCCCTACCAGCCATTTCACAATGCCAGCTGCTGGGCACAGGGAGACCAGGGAGGAAAGTCCAGCAAAAGCCATAATCTCTTCTGGATCTTGGATTTGTACCTCTGGCTATTTGATATTCGCCCCACCTTCCAACTCCCAAGCGTCTATCTCCTCCTCTAGACTGTAAGCTCACTGTGGGAGCAAACGTGTCTGCTAACTCTGTTGTACTGTCCCATGTGTTTAATACATTTAACTGCTCAATAAATACAATAATAATAATAATGTTGGTATTTGTTAAGCACTTACTATGTGCAGAGCACTGTTCTAAGCGCTGGGGTAGACACAAGGGAATCAGGTTGTCTCACGTGAGGCTCACAGTTTTCATCCCCATTTTACAGATGAGGTAACTGAGGCACAGAGAAGTTAAGTGATTTGCCCAAAGTCACACAGCCAAAAAGTGGCAGAGCCAGGATTTGAACCCATGAGCTCTGACTCCCAAGCCTGTGCACTTTCCACTGAGCCACGTGACTGATTACTGCAAAAATGACTCCAACACAGGGTTGTGCTGGAAATAAGAAACATTTCTCCCCTCTTTCTAATAATAATGATGGCATTTGTTAAGCGCTTACTATGTGCAAAGGATTGTTCTAAGTACTGAGTCAGCAGTGCTCACCTCAAATGACAGGGGGGTAGAAAAAGTGCTCTACGGTTCTGTTATGGGCACAGTGTGCCAGTGTGCAAGAAATTCTCTTTAAGGAACTCACACTCCTGGTTACCATCTCATATATCAGCAGTACAACTTTGAACTGAAGGGCAATTCTACAGTTTCCATTTTTATTGAAATTCCCCATTTGCCAGCAGCTCATTTCTCTTAGATCTGGTGTGATTTCCTTTGGGCCCCGTGCTTAAGAACCTGGGAAAGTTTGCCTAAAAGATCTTTGGTCTATATTTCCATTCTTTCTACTCCAGGTTTTGCCTCTCCTTAACTTGGGATTTAAAAGAATTCAATTACCTGGTCCTGTGTTTGTGTTTTGGTCTTTCTTTACCATTAGGTTGTGAGCTCTCTGAAGTCAGGGACTGTGTCCTATTCTTTTTTATAATTTCCATTTCACTTAATTCAATGTCCTTCACAAATTGGGCTGATAATACTGATTAATGATAATAATAATAATGATATTTGTTAAACACTTACTATATGTCAAGCACTGTTCTAAGCACTAGGGAAGATAAAAGGTAAGCAGGTTTTCCCACGTGGGGCTCACAGCCTTAATCCCCATTTTACAGGTAAGGAAACTGAGGCACAGCAAAATTAAGTGGCTTGCCCAAGGTCACACAACAGACACCTGGCGAAGGAGAGATTAGAATCCATGTCCTCTCCCAAGCGTAAGCTTTTTCCACTAAGCCATGTTGACCAGCTCTTTTGTCCCTCCACCTCCCATCCCAACCTGAGAATCATTTACCTTTCTTATGGGCTGGAAGCCTGGTCCAGCTGGTCAAAAGAGACTTGGCATTTACCCAACGTATAGGAGGCTACAGCTTTCACTTGCAAGCTCTCCTAGGAAAGACAGAAGAACACTGAGAAAACAATCCTCCCTCACCTATTAATTATGGTATTAAGTGCTTACTCTGAGTCAGAGCACTGTTCTAAGTGCGGAGGTTGATACAAGTTAATCAGGTGGAATCCATCCCCTGTCCCATATGGGACTCACCATCTAAATAGGGGGGAGAACAGGTTTTGAATCCCCATTTTTCAGTTGAGGAAACTGAGGCACAGAGAAGTTAAGTGATTTGCACAAGGCCACCCAACCGCAAGTGGTGGAGCCAGGATTAGAACACAAGTCCTCTGACTTCCAAACCCATACTCTTTCCTCTGCTTCTCCAAACTATTACCAACTTAACGGCTCTCAATTTCCTTTTTATAATCATAATTACTATGGTATCTGTTAAAGGTTTATTATGGGCTAAGCACTGGGGTAGAAAGAAGGTAATCTTTGGACACAATTCCTGTCCCTCATGGAGCCCACAGGCTAAGTAGGAGGGAGAACTGGTATTGAATTTCCATTTTACTTCTTCAACAATCAAGTAATGGTATTTATTGAGTGATTACTGTGTGCAGAGCACTGTACTAAATGCTTGAGAGAGTATAAGGCAACAGAGTTGATAGACTTTCCCGGCCCACAAGGAGCTTACAGAGGGAAACAGACATCAATTAATCAGTCATATTTATTGAGCGCTTACTGTGTGCAGAGCACTGTACTAAGGATTTGGGAAAGTACATTATAACGGAATGGGTTGACATGTTCCCTGACCACAAGGAGCTTTCAGTTTAGAGGGGGAGAGAGACATTAATATAGATAAATTACGGATCTGTGCATAAGTGCTGTGCAGTTGAGGGTGGGGATGGATTCATTCATTCAGTAGTTTTTATTGAGTGCTTACTATGTGCACAGCACTGTACTAAGCGCTTCAAATGTACAAATCAGCAACAGATAGAGACAGTCCCTGCTCTTTGACGGGTGCATACCTAATTGCAAGGATGAAGCAGCAGGAAGTGGAAGAAGAGGAAATGAGGGCTTAGTTGGGGAAGTCCTCTTGGAAGAGACGTGTTTTTAATAAAGCTTTGAAGGTGGGAAGAGTGATCATCTGTTGGTTATTAATACAAATAATAATAGCAACATTGATACAAATATATAAATTATGGGTATGTAAGTGCTGTGGGGTGAGTATCAAGTGCTTAAAGTGTAATAATAATAATAATAATGGTGTTTGTTAAGCACTGTTTTAAGCACGGGGGCAGATGCAAGCTAATCAGGTTAGACATAGTTCCTGTCCCACACAGGGCTCACAGTCTTGATCCCCATTTTATAGATGAGGTAACTGGGGCAGGGAGAAATTAAGTGATTTGCCCAAGGTCAAACAGCAGATAAGTGGTAGAGCGGGGATTAGAACGCAGGTCCTTTTGACTCTCAGGCCTGTGCTCTAGCCACTAGGCCATGCTGCTTCCCTACAGATCCAAATGCACAGATGATGCAAAAAGGAGAGGGAGTAGGGAAAAGGGGACTTTAATCCATGAAGGTCTCTTGGAAATGTGATATTAACATTGCAGACATGATGGTATTTATAAAGTGTTTTCTTTCCTATGAATCGATGCCTTATCATTCCAGAAGAGTTTGCGTTCGCTGATGAAGCTTAGAGCTGCGCCATATAGGGTCACCCATACTGGAAACGTCTAAGCCGAAGTGTCAGACAAAGTCTATTCACCTGTGCTGGGCAGCAGCGGCACGGGAAAGAGTCAGAGGCGGATGATCAAATGACCAAACCATTGATCAAAGACGACAGCAGAGACTCAAGTTTTTTACGACACGGCGGAAGGCAATCGTAAAACCACCTCCGTATCTCTACCAAGAAAACTCTATGGATACACATACCAGAATGACTTTATGACAGACCATGATACGCTCTGAAGGGGGTGTGTCATTGGAGTCGCTATAGGTCGGAAATGACTAGGTGGCATTTGAAGAAGATGTGTCAAGTGCTGGGGTGGATACGAGACAATCACAGTTTCTGTCTCATGAGGGATTCACAGTCTAAGAGTGAGGGAAAACAGGTGATCTTTTGACCATTTTACAGATGAGGAAAAGGAGGCACAGAGAGGTAAGTGACTTGCTCAGTGTCACACAGCAGGCAAGCATCCAAGGCAGCATTAGAATCTGGGTCTCCTGATTCCCAGTCCTGTGCTCTTTCCACTAGGCTAAGCTTATCGGGCATTTTTCTTGGCTGTGCACTGGGCCTCAGGGGGCAAAAGAATGGGCTGGAACTAAGGTCTGAGGCTTCTGTTGGGACTCTGCCCACAATTTCTGGGTGATTCTAAACAAGGCCCTTTGCTTCTCTGGGCTTCATTTCCTGGAGAAAAAGACAGATGCTTTGCCTCCAGGGAATGGAATGTGGAAAGGTGGTACCTCATATGTAAAGCATCAAAAGGTTGCTAGGAGATTAAAATAAGCATGCTATTTGGGATATCTAGTAATGGATCTGGGATATGTCCAAAAGGATGTGTAAGGATCCTTGTAATTGTGGCATCTGTTAAGCACTTACTAAATGGCAAGCACTGTACTAAATGCTGGGGTGGATAGAAGCAAGTCAGTTAACTGTCTAACTACTCTGGCCTAAACTTGACAGAGAGAGTTCCAAAGAGGGGAAAATAATGATCATTTCTCAGAGAGGTTCAGCCTGTTGTAAAGTGCTTATCTAGGAAATTACACCCAACACTTTCATTCATCCATTCATTCTATCACATTTATGGAGAGCTTTCTGTGTGTAGAGCCCTGTACTAAGCACTTGGGAGAGTGCAATGCAACGGTAAAGAGATACATTCTTCGCCCATTAATTAATTAACAAATTCAATCGTATGTATTGAATGCTTATTGTGTGCGGAGCTCTGTACTAAGCACTTAAGAGGGTACAATGCAACAATAAGCAGTCAAATTCCCTGCTCACAATAAGTTTATAGTCTAGAGGGGGGAGACAGACACCAATACAAATAAATTCATTCAATAGTATTTATTGAGTGCTTACTATGTGCAGAGCACTGTACTAAGCGCTTGGAATGTACAAATCGGTAACAGATATAGTCCCTGCCCTTTGACGGGCTTACAGTCTAATCGGGGGAGACAGACAAAAACAATAGCAATAAATAGAATCAAGATAAATAGAGTCAAATAAATGAAATGAAACTAACAGTGCTCTGCACACAGTAAGAGCTCAATAAATACGACTGAATGAATGATTGAATGAAATTACAGCTATGTACATAAGTGCTGTGGGGCTGTGGGGCGGGGGTGGGGAAGAGCAAAGGGAGCAAGTCAGGGTGCTACAGAAGGGAAGGGGAGATGAGGAAAAGTGGGGCTTGATCTGGGAAGTCCTCCTGGAGGAGTTGTGCCTCCAATGAGGCTTTGAAAGGGGAGAGAGTAACTGTCTGTCGGATTTGAGGAGGGAGGGCGTTCCAGGCCAGAGGCAGGGCAAGGGTCAGGGGTTGGCGGCGAGGCAGGCGAGAGCGAGGCACAGTGAGGTTAGCGCTAGGGGAGCAAAGTGTGTGGACTGGGTTGTCCAAGGAGAGACAACGAACTTACAGTCTAGGGGGAGACTAGACAGACATTAATTTCAATCAATCAATCAATAAATTACACTTTTGTACATAAGTACATAAATTCAGAAGGGAGTGGGAGAAGAGGAAAAGGGGGGCTTAGTCTGGGAAGGCCTCTTGGAGGAGATGTCCCTTCAGTAAGGCTTTGAAGGTGGGAGGATAGTCATTGTTTGTGGGTTATGGGGGTGTTCTAGACCAGAGGCTAACAGTCACTCTTCCTCCCTTCGAAGCCCTACTGAAGAATCACCTCGTCCAAGAGGCCTTCCCAGACTAAGCCTCCTTTTCCTCAGCTTCCCCTCCCTTCCGTGTCACCGTGACTCGCTCCCTTTGCTCTACCACCCCCCCACCCCACAGCACTTATGTACATATCTATACATAAGTATAATATATATATATCTATAATATAGATACATATATACTTATTTATATTGATGTCTGTTTACTTCTTTTGATGTGCACATAACTTATTTATATTAATGCCTGTTCACTAGTTTTGATGTCTGTTTCCCTGCCTCTAGACTGCGAGCCCATTGTGAGCAGGGATTGTCTTTATTTGTTGCTGAATAGTACTTTCCAAGTGCTTAGCACAGTGCTCTGCACTTGGTAAGCACTCAATAAATACAATTGAATGAATGAACACATGATGTGTATATATAATTCTACTTATTTATATTGATGCTTGTTTACTTGTTTGGATGTCTCTCTTCCCCCTCGAGACTGTAAATCCGGTGGTGGGCAGGGACTGGCTCTCTTTATTGCTGTATTGCACGTTCCAAGTGCTCATTCATTCATTCATTCATGCAGTTGTATTTATTGAGCACTTACTATATGCAGAGCACTGAACTAAGCCCTTGGAATGTGCAATTTGGCAACAGAGAGAGACCATCCCTGCCCAACAATGGGCTCACAGTTTAAACAGGGGACAGACAACAGAACAAAACAAGTAGTCTGGCATCAACATCATCAAGATAAACAGAATTCATTCATCCAATCGTATTTATTGAGTGCTTACTATGTGCAGAGCACTGTACTAAGCGCTTGGAATGTTCAATTTGGCAACAGAGAGTGATCATTCCTGCCCAACAACGAGCTCACAGTCCAAACTGGGGAGACAGACAACAAAACAAAACAAGTAGTCTGGCATCAATATCATCAAGATAAACAGAATTCATTCATCCAATTGTATTTATTGAGTGCTTACTATGTGCAGAGCACTGTACTAAGCGCTTGGAATGTTCAATTTGGCAACAGAGAGTGACCATCCCAGCCCAACAATGAGCTCACAGTCTAAACCGGGGAGACAGACAACAAAAGAAAACAAGTAGGCATCAATACCATCAAAATAGATAAATAGAATCATAGATATATACACATCATTCATAAAATAGAGTAATAAATAATATATAGAAATATGTACAAGTACAGTGGGGAGGGGAAGGGCGTAGAGCAGAGGGAGAGAGTAGAGAGAATGGGGAGGGGAGGAGGGGCAGAGGGAAAGGGAGGGCTCAGTCAGGGCAGGCCTCCTGGAGGAGGTGAGCTGTCAGCGGGGCTTTGAAGGGAGTTTGAGTGCTTAGTCAAGTGTTCTGCACACAGTAAGCACTCGATAAATACGACTGAATGAACGAAGAAGTACCATGGTGATGATTGTTATTATGGGAGGGGAGAAGGGGCAGAGGGAAAGGGAGGGCTGAGGCTGGTCAGGCCTTCTGGAGGAGGGGAGCTCTCGGCAGGGCTTTGAATGGGAGAAGAGAGTTTGAGCGCTTAGTCCAGTGCTCTGCACATGGTAAGGGCTCAGTAAATACGACTGAATGAACGAAGAAGTACCATGAAGATGATTGTTATTAAGGAAGGGGGAGCAGAGGGAAAGGGAGGGCTGCGGCTGGGCGGGCCTCCTGGAGGCGGGGAGCTGTCAGCAGAGTTTTGAAGGGGGGAAGAAAGTTTGAGCGCTTAGTGCAGTGCTCTGTAGACAGTAAGGGCTCAATAAGTACGATTGAATGAACGAAGAAGTACCCTGATGATGGGAGGGGAGGAGGGGCAGAGGAAGGGAGGGCTGAGGCTGAGCAGCCTCCTGGAGGCGGGGAGCTGTCAGCAGGGCTTTGAAGGGAGTTTGAGCGCTTAGTCCAGTGCTCTGCACACAGTGAGGGCTCAATAAATACGATTGAATGAACGAAGAAGTACCATGCTGAAGACTGTTATTAAGGGCAGAGGGAAAGGGAGGGCTGAGGCTGGGCAGGCCTCCTGGAAGAGGTGAGCTGTCAGCAGGGCTGTGAAGGGAGTTTGAGTGTTTAGTCCAGTGCTGTGCACACAGTGAGGGCTCAGTAAATACGATTAATGAATGCACGAAGAAGTACCATGCTGATCACTGTTATTATGGGCAGAGGGAGAGGGAGGGCTCTGGCTGGGCAGGGCTCCTGGAAGAGGGTAGCTGTCAGCGGGGCTTTGAAGGGAGTTTGAGTGTTTAGTCCAGTGCTGTGCACACAGTGAGGGCTCAGTAAATAAGATTAATGAATGCACGAAGAAGTACCAGGCCGGTGACTGCTAATATGGGCAGAGAGAGGGCTGAGCAGACTTGTGGAGGTGGGGAGCTGTCAGCGGGGCTTTGAAGGGAGTTTGAATGCTTAGTCCAGTGCTGTGCACACAGTGAGGGCTCAGTAAATACGACTAATGAATGCACGAAGAAGTACCAGGCTGATGACTGCTAATATGGGCAGAGAGAGGGCTGAGCAGCCTGGTGGAGGCGGGGAGCTGTCAGCGGGGCTTTGAAGGGAGTTTGAGTGTTTAGTCCAGTGCTGTGCACACAGTGAGGGCTCAGTAAATACGATTAATGAATGCACGAAGAAGTACCAGGCTGATAGAGAGGGCTCAGCAGCCTGGTGGAGGCGGGGAGCTGTCAGCGGGGCTTTGAAGGGAGTTTGAGTGTTTAGTCCAGTGCTGTGCACAAAGTGAGGGCTCAGTAAATACGATTAATGAATGCACGAAGAAGTACCAGGCTGATAGAGAGGGCTGAGCAGCCTGGTGGAGGCGGGGAGCTGTCAGCGGGGCTTTGAAGGGAGTTTGAGTGTTTAGTCCAGTGCTGTGCACACAGTGAGGGCTCAGTAAATACGATTAATGAATGCACGAAGAAGTACCAGGCTGATGACTGCTAATATGGGCAGAGAGAGGGCTGAGCAGCCTGGTGGAGGCGGGGAGCTGTCAGCGGGGCTTTGAAGGGAGTTTGAGTGTTTAGTCCAGTGCTGTGCACAAAGTGAGGGCTCAGTAAATACGATTAATGAATGCACGAAGAAGTACCAGGCTGATAGAGAGGGCTGAGCAGCCTGGTGGAGGCGGGGAGCTGTCAGCGGGGCTTTGAAGGGAGTTTGAGTGTTTAGTCCAGTGCTGTGCACAAAGTGAGGGCTCAGTAAATACGATTAATGAATGCACGAAGAAGTACCAGGCTGATGACTGCTAATATGGGCAGAGAGAGGGCTGAGCAGCCTGGTGGAGGCGGGGAGCTGTCAGGCTTGGTGGGGGGGGGGGGGGGGGGGGGGGGGAAGGCGCGGCCCATCGATGCCTCTGCGCTCGATTGCTCGCCCTCCCTTTGCGGGCCGCTCGATTGCCTGGGTCTGGGCTCCAGCGGCCCCCGGCGCCATTGACGATCCGGCCGCTCGGCGCCGCTCCGGACCGCTCCGCTCCGCCCGCCGCGGGGGCAGCCCGACAGGTGAGCCGCTCGGCCGGGTCGTGCGGGGCGGTGCGGGGGCGGTGCGGGGCTCCCCCTCTCCGGGCGGGGGGGGGAGGGGCGGCCCCCCCCCATTGGGCCGCAGGCGGCGCCCCCCCCCCCACCCCGCTCTCGGCCGCCCCCTCGAGGCCGCCGGGGGAGCGGCGCCGGCAGGCGGCGGCCTGGGGGGCAGCGCCTCTCACCCCGCGCAACCTTTGACCCCTGCCCTCCCCTCCTGGGGGGGGGCTCCTGCACTCACTCGCTCATTTATTCATTCAGTAGTATTTACTGAGCGCTTACGATGTGCAGAGCACTCTCCTAAGGGCTTGGAATGGACCGCCGAGAGAGGCCGTCCCTGCCCAGCAGCAGGCGTGTTGAGTGCTTACTGTGTGCACACCACTGGCCTAAGCGCTTGGAATATTCAGCTCTCGTCGTTTAGCCATTCAATCGTATTGATTCAGTAGTATTTATTGAGTGCTTACGATGTGCAGAGCACTCTCCTAAGCGCTTGGAATGGACCGCCGAGAGAGGCCGTCCCTGCCCAGCAACGGGCTTGTTGAGCACTTACTGTGTGCTGAGCCCTGGCCTAAGCGCTTGGAATATTCAGCCCTTTTCACTCATCCATTCAATCATATTGATTCAGTAGTATTTATTGAGTGCTTACGATGTGCAGAGCACTCTCCTAAGCGCTTGGAATGGACCCCCGAGAGAGGCCGTCCTTGCCCGGCAACGGGCTTGTTGAGCGCTTAATGTGTGCAGAGCCCTGGCCTAAACGCTTGGAGTATTCAGCCCTTTTTACTCATCCATTCAATCATATTGATTCAGTAGTATTTATTGAGTGCTTACGATGTGCAGAGCACTCTCCTAAGCGCTTGGAATGGACCGCCGAGAGAGGCCGTCCCTGCCTGGCAACAGGCATGTTGAGTGCTTACTGTGTGCACACCACTGGCCTAAGCGCTTGGAATAATCAGCCCTCCTCGTTTATCCATTCAATCGTATTGATTCAGTAGTATTTACTGAGTGCTTACGATGTTCAGAGCACTCTCCTAAGCGCTTGGAATGGACCCCCGAGAGAGGCTGTCCTTGCCCGGCAACGGGCTTGTTGAGCGCTTACTGTGTGCAGAGCACTGGCCTAAGTGCTTAGAATATTCAGCCCTCTCCATTCATTCATCCATTCAGTCGTAATTATTGAGCGCTTATTATGTGCAGAGCACTCTCCTAAGCGCTTGGAATGGACCCCCGAGAGAGGCCGTCGTTGCCCAGCAACGGGCTTGTTGAGCGCCTACTGTGTGCTGAGCACTGGACTAAGCGCTTGGAATGTTCAGCCCTCTTCATCGATTCAGTCGTATTGATTGAAGCGCTTACTATGTGCAGAGCACTCTCTTAAGCGTTTGGAATGGACCACCGACAGAGGCCGTCCCTGCCCAGCAGCGGGCTTGTTGAGGGCTTACTGTGTGCAGAGCACTGGACTAAGCGCTTGGAATATTCAGCCCTCTTCATTCATCCATTCAATCATATTGATTCAGTAGTATTTATTGAGCACTTACTATGTGCAGATCACTGTACTAAGCGCTTGAAATGGACAATTCGGCATCAGATAGAGACAATCCCTGCCCACTGACGGGCTTACAGTCTAATCGAAGCGCTTCCTGTGTGCAGAACACTCTCCTAAGCGCTTGGAAACTACACCCGAGAGAGGCCATCCCTGCCCAGCAACGGGCTTGTTGAGCGCTTACTGTGTGCAGAGCACTGGACTAAGCCCTTGGAATATTCAGCCCTCTTCATCCATTCAGTTGTATTCATTGAAACGCTTCCTGTGTGCAGAGCACTCTCCTAAGCACTTGGAAAGGACAACCGAGGGATACCATCCCTGCCCAGCAACGGGCTTGTTGAGGACTTACTGTGTGCAGAGCACTGTACTAAGCACTCAGCAGGTACAGTTGAGCAGCAGAGACCATCCCTGACCCCAACGGGCTCCCGGGTCACCCCCACCACTTCCCGTTGGTCCTACTGGCGGAGAAGGAGGCCTAGAGAATAATAATAATAATGTTATTTGTTAAGCGTTTACTATGTGCCAAGCAGTGTTCTAAGCACTGTTCTAAGCGCTGGGGGAGCCAAGTGGGGCTCACAGTCTTCATCCCTATTTCCCAGATGAGGTAACTGAGGCACAGAGAAGTTAAGTAACTGGCCCAAGGTCACACAGCTGACAAGCGGCAGAGCTGGGATTAGAACCCATGACCCGTGACTCCCAAGTCCAGGCTCTTTCCACTGAGCCATGCGTGGCCTAGTGGTTAGAACCCAGAAGGTCATTTTGATGGTATTGATGGCTGTCTACTTGTTTTGCTTTGTTGTCTGTCTCCCTCCTAGATGGTGAGCCCGTTGCTGGGGAGGGATTGTCTCTGTCTGTTGCCAAATTGTACTTTCCAAGCTCTTAGTACAGTGCTCTGCACACAGTAAGCGCTCAATCAATACGACTGAATGAATGAGGGAGTGAACCCGGCTCTGCCACTTCTCTGCTGTATGACCTTGGGGAAGTCACTTCCCTGGGCCTCAGTGGCCTCATCTGTAAAATGGGGATTGAGACTGTGAGCCCCACTTGGGACAGGGACTGTGATATATATAGCGCTATAAATCTGTAGTTTGGTTTATTTATATCGATGCCTGTTTACTTGTTTCGATGGAAGCAGCATGGTGTGATGGATAGAGCCCGGGCCTGGGAGTCAGAAGGTCATGGGTTCTAATCCCGGCTCCACCACTTTACCCGCTGTGTGACCTGGGGCAAGTCACTTCACTTCTCTGAGCTTCAGTGGACTCATCTGTAAAAAGGGGATGGAGACTGTGAGCCCCAGATGGGACAGGGACTGTGTCCCACCCTATTTGCTTGTACCTACCCCAGTGCTAAGTACAGTGCTTCACCCAAAGTAAGCGCTTAACAGATACCATAATCATTATTGTTATTAGAAATGTACATCGTCTTGATTCTGTTTATTTGCTATTGTTTCAACGAGATGTTCATCCCCTTGATTCTGTTTATTGCTATTGTTCTTGTCTGTCCATCTCCCCCAATTAGACTGTAAGCCCGTCAAAGGGCAGTGACTGTCTCTATCTGTTACCAATTTGTATATTCCAAGCGCTTAGTACAGTGCTCTGCACATAGTAAGCGCTCAATAAATACTATTGAAATACTATTGAATGAATATTCCAAATGGGGAATGGGAAGGGTTTCCTCATTCCCGGACAGGGGAAAGGGAGGAGGAAGAGGAGGACGAAGTCACCTCGACTCGCTCCTTTTGCTCTTCCCAGCCACACAGCACCTTGGTATCTATGTTTATGTCTATAATTTTAGTTAATTTTATTGATGCCTGTTTACTTGTTTCGATGGAAGCAGCATGATGTAGTGGATAGAGCCCGGACCTGGTAGTCAGAAGGTCATGGGTTCCAATTCCGGCTCCGCCACTTGTCTGCTGTGTGACCTTGGGCAAGTTACTCTACTTCTCTGTGCCTCAGTTGCCTCATCTGTAAAATGGGGATCGGGACTGTGAATCCCATGTAGGACAGGGACTGTGTCCAAACCGATTTGTTTCTATCTAGCCCAGTGCTTTGTACAGTGCTTTGCACATAGAAAGTGCTTTACAAATACCATGATTATTATTATTGCTATTATCCAATGGGGAATGGGAAGCATTTCCTCATTCCTGGGCAGGGGGAAGGGAGGAGGAAGAGGACGAATCACCTCGACCCCCTCCCTTTGCTCGCTCCCGCCCCATAGCAGTTATGTATCTATGTATATATCTGGAATTCTATTTACTTATATTGATTCCTGTTTACTTGTTTCAATGGAAGCAGCATGGTGTAGTGGCTAGAGCCCGGGCCTGAGAGGCAGAATGTCATGGGTTCTAATTTCGGCTCTGCCACTTGTCTGCCGTGCTACCTTGGACAAGACCGTAAACCTGTCGTGGGCAAGGATTGGCTCTCTTTCTTACTGTATTGTACTTTCCAAGCGCTTAGTCCAGTGCTCTGCACACAGTAAGCGCTCAATAAATATAATTGAGTGACTGAATGAGGAAGATCAATCCTTCGTTGACCCATTTTCCTCCCTCGTCGGGCCATCCCGCGTGCCTCTCCGGCTTCTGCCCCCTTTCATCTCCCGGGGCTCGAACACCCACTAATTACACGCCTCTGTCCACCCTGAGAAGGGGTTGGGTGTCTTCACCGGCCTCCGTCCGAAGGAGGGGTCCGGCCCAAGGTCATGAACCACAGAGAGCCCGGGGCAAGGACTCAGGAGTCCGGCTTTCGGCTTTGGTCTGTCGCCCACAACGCTTCTCCAGCCACAGCTGGAAGCTGCAGGGCTGAGTGTGGGAGGGGCCGATCTGTCTTGATGCTAATAGGATTGGGTTTCGGGGCCTGGCCGACTCCCTCTGTTGCTTAACAGGCAATAATAATGAGAATAATTGTGGTATTTGTTAAGCACTTACTATGGGCCAAGCACGGTTCTAAGCCCTGGGGTGGATACAAGGCAATCAGGTTGGACACAGTCCCTGTCCCATGTTCATTCATTCAGTCGTATTTACTGAGCACTTACTGTGTGCAGAGCACTTTACTAAGGGCTTAGAAAGTACTTGGAAAATTCAGCAATAAAGAGAGACAGTCCCTGCCCACACTAGGCTTACGGTCTAGAAGAGAGGAGACAGACATCAAAACAAGTAAACAAAACATAAACAGAATTATAGATACCTATCAAAACAAGTAAACAGGCCTCAATATAAATAGAATTATAGATATATACATATATACATAAGTGCTGTGGAGAGGGGAGAAGAGCAAAGCTCTCAGTCTCAATCCCCATTTTACAGATGAGGCCACTGAGGCATAGAGAAGTTAAATGACTTGCCCAAGGTCACACAAATGGCAGAGCAGAGATTAGAACCCGTGACCTCTCAGGCCCAGTCTGTGCTCTTGCCATTAGGCCGTGCTGCTTCTCATGTTTGAGAGTAGGAATCACCTAATGGATGAGAAGTGTGTAAACAATATTGGATTCGGAATAAACAGGTAGGGCTTCCTGCAGGTGGATTTTTTGAACCAGGGAAAAAAGGCTTGAAACTCCCCTTTCCTATGTCTTTGGCCCAGCATTGGTATTCTGCTTAGCCCAACTTGGCTATTGTTTTCTCTCTAGTTTGCTTCCACCGGCTACTAACTGATGCCCCTTACCAGGTTGCCTTTTTTTGGTATTTGTTAAGAGTTTACTGTGTGCCAGGCACTGTACTAAGCGCTGGAGTAAATACAGGTTAATTCAGGTTGGGCACAGTCCATGCCCCACATAGGGCTCACAATCCTAATCCTCATTTTACAGATTTAACGGTGGTCCAGAGAAGTCCAAGGTCACAAAGCAGAAAAGTGGTGGAGCAGAATTAGAACCCAGGTCCTCTGCCTCCCAGGCCCTTACTCTTTCCCCTAGGGCACGCTGCCTTTCACTCGATTTTTTTCCTTCTGTATCTCTCCTTTAATCGCTATTGAAAATGATGTAAGCTGAGAAGAAATGCCAAGTTCATTGTGTGGGAACTCACATTCACTTTTCTTTTCCCATCAAGTGCTTTGAGCTTGGCATTTCAAAATGTTGGTGTTGGGTGCCCAATTTAATGGCTAAAAGAAAGTTGCATGTACAACTGACTTCGGCAGACTGCCTGTGACTGTGTTGCAATACTCATGGACGGTAAAAGTTGAAAGTGGAGTAGTCATTTATTTATTGTTCGTGACCCTTGGCCTAGTGGGATTTTTGAACCATACAATCCCAATGTGGGAAACATTTCCCCTTCTGATTTTTTTTTATAACTTTTTAACATAAAAAAATACAAACAAAAACCTTTCTAGACCTAAGCTGAAGTGATGTCATTTTAACCCTTGCTGTGTTCAGAGCCCTGTGCTAAGCACTTGGTGGAGTACAATACAATAGAGTTGATCGTATAGTTTAGTATCGTACAGTATACTAGCCACCTAAAGACTTGCCATGAGATATGTGGTTAATACTTAGTTCCTTTTTATATCTTTCTTCTTAGTTCAGTGACAGTTTAGGGAAGAACATTTGAAAAGTATTCTAAAGGAAAAAATCTTTCAAGGGGGATTGATGTCAAATTCACAGCTCCAAAGCGGAAGACAATTTGAATGGCAGAGAGGGTCTAAGCGGTCAGGCAAGGCCTTCATCTAAGGACGTTAGGAATCTAATGCCAGATCTCCTTGCTGAGCTGATCCATGGCAATACAATTGTCCTGCCAGTGCTTTGGCGTCCTTATGTGTAAAATGGCATTTTCAGAAGATAGTATTATATATATAAAAGTGAAATGGGTTAAGGATTGTCTCTGGGCCTTTGGAATTTCATATAAGGCTTTTCTCTCTAGAACCCAAGGAAAGTATTCTCTGTCATTTGGTGGAAAACTTGAGCAAGAGATGTGAAACAAATCCAGGTTCCCTTTGATGGAAAATAGGAGATTCAGCTCAGGTTCATAAGCTATGAGAAATCATTTCAGAAAGCCTCATCAATTTTTCGATGTGTTGGGTTGATTATATTTGAAAGAGTGAACATTTTTTCTGAGACTCACAATTTGGCTATTGAGGGAGTCACCTTGAATGTCTCTATTGATTCCTCTTTTGTTCTCTCCCGATAGATGTTTCTATAACCATGAGAGAAAGAAACGGAGAATGACGGCAGAGTCTTAAAAATCATCTTCTCAAGGCACAGTCATGTTGGAAGGTCTTGTAGCGTGGGTTCTCAATACCTATTTGGGCAAATATGTCAATAACCTGAACACAGATCAACTCTCGGTGGCACTTCTCAAAGGTAAGAGTGCATACGTGTGCAAAAACCCTTCCTCCCCCCGCCCCGACGTCCACCCCCAAGCATGTGTGCCCCTCCGGCACTGCAAAACATTTTACAAACGTATATTTTTCCGCAGTAAAAGCTCGGATGGTAAGTTGTTTTAGTATTCGGACAGGGTTTCGTTGACATTTTCTTTTTCAAGTAATGATATCAAAGGCAGTGTATAGTTAAAACTGAAATCATTGACATTTTCTTTATCAAGTAATGATATCAAAGACAGTTTATAGTTAAAACTGAAATCATTACTGTAAACCCACTTCACAGATAGTTTGAATGTCAAGGAAAAAATCAGTGTTTGAAAACACTGCTGCCTTTTATCATAATGCTCTATCCTTTTATATTTATAATAATAATAATTATGGTATTAAGCGCTTACTATGTGCCAGGCACTCTGCTAAGCGCTGGGGTGGATACAAGCAAATCGGGTTGGATACAGTTCTTGTCCCACGTGGGGCTCACAGTCTCAATCCCCATTTTACAGATGAGGGAACTGAGGCCCATAGAAGTGAAGTGACTTGCCAGAGGTCACACAGCAGACAAGTGGCGGAGCCAGAATTAGAACCCATGACCTGCTGACTCTTAGGCCCGTGCTGTATCCACTGTGCTATGCTGCTTCTCTAGAATTCTTTATATATTTTTTAGAATATATAAAATGTATTTGGAATAATAAAGTTCATGTCAAAATACTGTGAGCCCTTTGTTGGGTAGGGATTGTCTCTATATGTTGCCAAATTGCACTTTCCAAGTGCTTAGTACAGTGCTCTGCACACAGTAAAGTGCTCTATAAATACGATTGAATGAATCAAATATTTTAAAAATTAGTATGTCTTCTATTGAAGTAAGGTAAATTTTTTTGTTTAAGGTTTTGGATTATCAGAGCTTTTACTGTCACGTTTATTATGAAAGAAGACTGCCCCATATTAAGGGGATCTTTGAGGTGAAACATAGGTTCCCCAAACTTAAGGTTTGAAACCCATCTATGCTTGGTGACCTATGTGTAAAACACCGATATAGGGTAATCTGAAAAAAATAAATTTCAGTCATTTTTTTCAGCTGTGTTATGAAAGCAGGCAGGGTTGTCTTTCAAAAGTATTTCCAGGTGGGTACCACAGAGCTGTGGTTTAGCTTCACCTCAGAATTGATGGGATTACATATCTCTTATTAGGTTTTATCCTTGACAAATTATCTTTTTTTTCTTGAGGCACATTCAGTGGCAGATTTCCCAATAGGCCCCTAAGACCCTTATCTAAGTGGAAAAATTTGTAAGGAGGGGAGAGACATCAGTTTTTCAGGGGAAAAAATAAGAATTTATTAATTGAAGGTAGTTTTAGATGTTATTTTCGTTAGCTTTTAGAGCTCTATGAAGTATCTGAGCACACTGCAACCCAGATGATAATAATAAATATGATACTAAGTGCTTTCCATGTGCCAAAGTATTATGCTAAGTGCTAGTTTGTAGGGTACGGCGTAGTGGAATCGTTTCTGTCACCGTGGTAGCTGAAAGGAGTGCGATTCAGGAGCGGCATGGTCACGTTATCGAGAAAGCTATTTTAAAAAGCAAAAACAAACAAAAAGGGACAGCAACAAGCTCGGTGACCTTCGGGAGACACGATGATAACTCCATCCCTGAGTACATTCCATCGTGAATTGGAGCCCCTCAAATGTTTGAATACAGGCTATATGGGAGGTAGCGTCTTTCCCTGTGAGTTTATATGGCAGTAGGTAGGGGTCATCACTAAAAAACAGCCCAGTGACCTTTTCTTTTCAGGAGCTTAAGCACTTGCTATTTACCCCACCCTCAGCCTCACAGCATTTATGTATATATCATTACACTCTGCCATTTCCCCTCTCTGTAATTTTGGTACATGTCTGTCTCCCCCTCTGGACTGCAGGCTCTTATAGGGGCAGAGGGTCATGTCTACCAACTCTATTGTAGTCCTTTCCTAAGCATTTAGAACAGTTCTCTGCAAATAATAAGCACTCAATAAATGCTGCTGTTTGATTTGAATTCTAATTCTAAGCGGGCACCCGGAAAACAGACCTTTTAAAATGTAATTTGTACAGGGAAAGATGGTGCAGTCCGGTTGGTTAAGCAAATCATAAGATTGAGCATAAAAGAAAAAGGTTACCTGAAACCTTGATGTCACCTAAGGTCGCTGGAAATGGCGGGTTGTCCAGCTAGACCTCTTAGACATTCACCAGAGACAATCATCGATCTTATCACCCTGGTTGTCACAGTCTGTATTTTTCTAACTTGTCTGGACCAGTACAGGGTAATGGCGGTAAGGGTAACCTTTAAACTTCAAATCTGTTCTATTGGCCCTTTGAGGTGAAGACAGACAGCAGCACTGCCTTCAGTTCCTCCAGAAATGGCAGTAGGAAGCTGGTGCGATGGTAACTACTAGGCTCCAACTCTTCCTTTCTCATTAGTCCCAATTTCTGCTGTTCATTAGCCCTAATCCACTCCCGGGTGGCCAGTTGCTGAACAGGTCCAAAGCGTTAGCTCTGGTTTCATAACTCATCCATAGGCTTTGATCCCAGCCACAGGAGGAGCTGCTAAATGAAAAGCGAAACTGACCCAGAAGTCCTCATCCCCTTCGATTTTTAACCAGAGTTGCAAATGCGGAATGAATCTGAGTTGGTGGCAGAGGGCAGACAACAAGGTCGAGGAGACAGTACAGCAGAGACATGGGTGAACCACAAGTCAATATGGCAGTGTGGTCTAGTGGAAAGAGCATGGTTCTGAGAATCAGGAGACCCAGCTCCTACTTCTAGCTCTGCCACCTGCCTGCTGTATGACCATGGGCAGTTCATTTAACATATCTGTGCCTCGATTTCCTAATCTGTGAAATGCCCAAGGGTGACCTTGGGCAAATTACTTAACTTATCAGTGCCTTTATTTCATCATCTGTAGAACAGGGATAAAATACCTGTTCTTCCTCCCTCTGAGACTGTGAGTACTATGTGGGACGGTGATTCTGTCCTATCTAATTGCCTCATATCTACCCGGGTGTTTAGCATGGTGCCGGCTATATTATAAGCACTTAATATTATAGAAAAGAGAATCCTTTCTTCTTTCAGTTGGAAAAAATGGCTTAAGCAGAGTTGCCACTGTCCACAAAACTCATGGCAAAAGTTAAGCATGCTTTAAGTTTCTGTATAATTGTGGTGTTCATTCAGCACTTACTATGTGCCAAACACTATACTAAGCACTGGAATAGATATTAGATAATCAGTTTGGACCCAGTCCCTGTTGTAGATGGGGTTCACAGTCTAAGTAGGCGGGAGAAAAGGTATCGAATCCTCATAGCATAATTGAGAAAACTGATGCACAGAGAAGGTAAGTGCCTTGTCCCAGGTCACCCAGCAGGCAAGTGATAGAGCTGGGACTAGAACCACGTTCTCTGACTCAGGCCTGTGCTCTTTCCACTAGTCCAAGCTGCTGTTGAAATCTCCCAAGCCCTTAGAACAGTGCTCTGCACATAGTAAGGGCTCAATAAATACCATTGATTTAAAATGTAGTATTCTTTGGTGTTGTGATGAGGTTAGAGACTGGTACACTTAGTTCTGTCAGAGTGCATTTTTCATTGTCCATTTTGGCTGGAATGCTGTAACAGAATTAGGGGAAGTTGTGATGGATTAAAAATTACCATTGATAAAAATAAGTGCTTAGTACAGTGCCCTGCAAACAGTAAGTGCTCAGTAAATACCACTGATGGCGAAGTGGATAGAGCCCAAGTCTGGCAGTCAGAAAGTCATGGGTTCTAATCCCGGCTCCACCACTTGTCTGCTCTGTGACGTTGGGCAAGTCATGTAACTGCTCTGTGCCTCGTTTACCTCATCTGTAAAATGGGTATCGAGACTGTGAGCCCCATGTGGGACAGGGACTGTGTCCAACCCGATCTGCTGTATTCACCCCAGCACTTAGTACAGTGACTGGCACATAGTCAGTGCTTAACAAATACCATAATTATTATTAATAATAGCCCTTGTCTGGATACAGCAGGATCCAGTATCAAAAGAAATATTGCATTGTGTTTGATATGGAGTGGGTACTAGAGTTCAAGTCTTCCTAAAATCAGGATTTTATAAGAATCCATCCCTTTTGGACAGAGCATTGAAAAGAGTGCCAGGGAAAGTACAGTACACAGAGAAAACACAATCTCTGCCCTTAAAGAGCTTGCAATCTAGTATAGGATATGGACAAGGAGAAGAGAATGGAAAGGTGGATATGTGAATGATTAATAGTTTAGATAGAGTACATAAATCAATATGTCCAAAATGGGGTGTATATGTCAGCTAAGAATAGAGCCTCATAGTCAGAGCTCCGATGCTTAAGCGTTGGATTTCGCTGGACTCATCCAGTGGCACTCTCTTCCCATCCATTCTCTTCATCAAATGAGTGAAAAGAAAAGCATTAAATGGTAGATGAATGACAGAAACCCATATCATTTTTATGATTCTATTTGCTTAGCAAGATTAAAGCAATTAAGACAAGATTGAAAGAGCAGAGATAGAAGAATTAATGAATTATTCAAAGAAGGCTGTTTGGGTGCTTATGTTTATCTGATTCTACAAGATGAGAATGAGGTAAATAGTGATTAAGTGTGAGTAACTTCCTATGTTGAACCCATTATCTGCCGCATCTTGCTGTTGCAGGTTAAATGTGTTTGTTTTTTTAAAAGACTATTCATAGAAATAGAACATTAGAATATTAAAGAAATAATAGGCTATTAATAGGCTATTAACTGTCCTATTGGTTGACAAGGAAGTAACTAAATTATTTCATCTTTATGCCTAAAATGGATCGCTAGCTGTCACTAGGAGAGCTCTCTCAGATATAATTTGGGGACAGATGCACACTAACTTGTGGTGGCCTTGCATATTTTGCAAACAAAGTTAAAAGTAAAATTTGATGGTTTTTGAATGGACAGCTAATGTGAAACTAATTGATTAAATGACAAGAGGATTACCAAAAATCCTCCAGGATTCAAAATTATGAGTGTTTCACATTTGCCAAAGTGTCAGAGGTAAATCGTACAAGACCAGCAGTCAGTTCCTGGTTTGTGTTATTTATATCAGCAATTCAGTGGGGTTTTTTTTTCTTGTTGTTTTCTGTTTTTTTACATAACCATCCTCTGCCTTTTAGGTTCACTAAATCCCTTCCTTCAGTGGCAGTAGCAGACCCTTGCCTATAGAACATCAGGAAGACGGGAAACGGTGTGGCTCAGTGGAAAGAGCCTGGGCTTCGGAGTCAGAGGTCATGGGTTCAACTCCCAGCTCTGCCACTTGGCAGCTGTGTGACTGTGGGCGAGTCACTTCACTTCTCTGTGCCTCAGTTCCCTCATCTGTAAAATGGGGATTAAAGTCTGTGAGCCTCACGTGGGACCACCTGTTTACCCTATACCTCCCCCAGCGCTTAGAACAGTGCTCTGCACATAGTAAGCGCTTAACAAATACCAACATTAAACAAATACCAACATCAGATGTCATCTCTTTATACTTCAGGAAAGCTTTTAGTTTTGTCCCATCAGCAGCTTATTAGCAAGCTAGAAAAGTATAAAATTGACCATATTGTTGTGTGGGTGTCCAGCTGCTTTGAGGCTCACGTCCAAAGGATAATCAATCAATCAATCGTATGTATTGAGCGCTTTCTGTGTGCAGAGCACTGAACTAAGCGCTTGAAAAAAACAGTTCGGCAACAGATAGAGATAATCCCTATCCAACAGTGGGCTCACAATCTAGAAGGGGGAGACAGACAACAAAACAAAACAAGTAGACAGGCATCAATACCATCAAAATAGATAAATAGCATTATAGATAAATACACATCATTAATAAAATAGAGTAATATATTTGTACAATTATACACAAGTGCTGTGGGGAGGGGAAGTGGGTAGAGCAGAGGGAGGGAGTAGGGCGATGGGGAAGGGATAATTATCAGTGGCTCAGTTGCAGCAGTAAATGATGTCCTATAGGGATTGGCGTTGACACCAGTTCTATTCAATATCTTGATCAATAACCGGGACAAAGGAAATGAGAGCCTGCTCATCAAGTTTGCAGGTGATCCTAAATTGGGCTGCTAACACTTAGAAAGGTGGTCTTTCAGGAGCGGGGTGCAATTCTTTAGGGGCAAGTCAAGGTAGGCATGAAAAACAAGAAACACAAATACTGGGTGGAGAAAGGCTAAGGAAAATGTAGCAAAAAGGGACCTGGGTGTCCTAGTTGACCAAAAACTGATCTTTCATTGTGGGCAGGGAACCAGTCACTTAATAGTGTGCTTCTTCCGAAGGGCTTAGAACATTGCACTAAATGGATGCTCAATCAATAGTAATACTTCTACTATTACTGAATTCAAGTCAGCAATTTAGTGTCGTTATTGAAAAAGATAGCATGAAACAAAGATAATTCAACTTCAAGTATGATGTTGAAGAGTCAACAAAGTACCCTCTTACAAAACCCTTCGCTGGGCAGACCTCTTAGAAAAGAACAATTCTGGTTTCCACCGTGAAGCAGGATGCAGAGAAACTGGAGAGAGAAATGACTGAACTGACTAAGGTCTTGGAAGTTTAGGTCTTAAAGGAAAAAGATGGAGTTGTTAAAAGAGTTGGGCTTCTTTGGTCTGGAGACTCAAGAGTAAGTTGTCTGAAAACTGTCTTCATGTATTTTAAGGGGTTTTATAGGAAGGATACTGACCAGTTTTTCCTCCATGTTCCCTGAGGGTGAAAAGAGGAAATGAGAGTAAATTTTAGAGCAGGAGAGATTTTGATGACATTAATTGTCAAACAATAAAACACCAGAGCAGGCTGCCAGAGGAGGTGGTAGCATCTCCGCATTGAAGATCTAGCTCTTAGAACAGTGCTTGGCACATAGTAAGCACTTAACAAATGCCATCATTATTTATAAGAATAGTTATCTATTTGTCCTGAGTAGTTTAAGCATTTACATCTTTGGAGTCACAGGACTGGACCAGATCTCTTGAGGGTCTGCCCGATTTCCGATTTTCTGACTTCCAGTGATTTCTTCCTGCACCAGCTGTCAGTAAGGTGACTGGGTGGTATAAAGTGCTGTATTGGGCTCAGTGAAGATTTGTTAAGAACAAGAAGATGGGGCTCTTGCCCTCAAATTAATGTTCTACTCTTTCCCCCAAGGAGTCATTAGGTGTTTCACTCTTTCTCACCTCTATTAGTCATTCTGGCCTTATTCCTTTCTCTCCCACCCTGACAGCATCTCTCTCGACTCATTCACTCGCACACCTATTCATGGACCAGTCATTAAGGCAGTCAGTCAATCGTATTTATCGAGTGCTTACTATGTTGAGAGCACTGTACTAAGTGCTTGGGAGAGTACATTGTAACAAAATAGACACAGTCCCTGCCCCCATTGAACGTACAATCTAGAGGAGGGGGCTCCATCCCATAGAGATGGAATAGTAAAATGATTTTTTGGCCACAGTAGGATGAAGACCAGGAAAAGGGAGTATGTTCAGCATTTTGGTCTCCTCAATTTCTTCTGCTCCTCTTCTTATTTGCTGTTTTTGGCTCGATGAGTCTTGAGTAACTACCTTGTGCAGCAGATACAGATGAAAGAATGGAATTAGCATTTTTCATTACTGATCTTGGCGCTGGGTAGAATTCAGGAAGTGATCTCAGATTATTGAAACAGCTAACCTGTCCTTTTGTAAATTCAGCCAGCCTTGTTGCTTATGTAGTTTTTTTGTTTATTAGAGATGGGGAGACATTAGCCTACAGGAAAAAGCTGCTCATGGCAATATTCTTCCAGGAAATTAAATGATCTTTTCGGTTATTGAGTATCCATTAAGCACCCACAGAGTACTTGGTACTATACAAAATACAAAAATACCCCATGCTTTCTGTCGTCATGTATTTCTTATCAGGGAGAGTTTTTGTGGCATTATCAATATGAGTGGGTGGTGGAGTTCGTTCATTCATTCATTCATTCGGTCGTGTTTATTGAGCACTTGCTGTGTGCAGAGCACTGTACTAAGTGCTTGAGAGAGTACCTTGCAACAATAAACAGACACATTCCCTGCCTACAACCAGCTTACCATCTTGGGGCAGGTGGAGACAGACATTAATATAAATAAATTCCATATATGTACATAAGAGCTGTGGGGCTAGATTTGAAACGGTATATCAATTCTTTCTTGCTGCTTTGGGGAGCACATCTGCTCATACTGCTTCAACTTTCACTTCCAGGCAGGTGCTTCCCAAATCCTCTTCACTATTCCTAGTCTCTCTCCTCAGCAATCACAGATTTCCTCCTGCCTCAAATTCAAAGTTATGCAAACTCAACATACCAAAACTGAAGTCCTCATCTTCCCTCCTAGATCGTTTTCTCCATGTGACTTTCTCATCTCAGTTGAAAGTATCACCATCATCTCCACTTCTCTCAAGCCTGTAACCCTGGCCTTATCCTTACCTCCTTCACCTCTTTCACCCCGTCATACTCTCTGGTTCCAAATTCTGTCGATTCTTCCCCCACAGTAGATCCAGAATCCACCCCTTCCTCTCCATCTATAGACCCAACTTCACTGGTTCAGGCAAAGAGAGGTGAAGCGAGTTGTCCAAGGTCACACAGTAGGCCGGGGACCAAGCTGGGATTAGAACCCAGGTCCTCTGACTTCTAGGCCTGTGCTCTTGCCACCAGTAATAGTAGTAAGAGTAAGCTTGTTAGGGGTAGGGAACGTATCCTTTAATTCTGTCATATTGTACTCTCCCAAGAGTTTTGTACAGTGCTCTGCATGCAGTAAGCACTCAGTAAATGCGATTGAATTAATTGACTGATGAATTGATTGATTTATCTAGTGCACACTGAATGCAGTTCACTGAACTAAGTACTTGTTCAAGCAGATAATACTGCTTGCTCCTGGAGGATTGCTGTGGGAGAAGCTCCAAGAATTTTCAAGCTTCTGGGGACTCTTTACACCAGCGATTTAAAGATAACTTTTTAAAAAAACTCCTTCTTTAATACCCAAACACACACACTGTGTTAGGTAGTGAGACCATTGCATGACTTTATGGAGATTTTACCTTCTGCTTAGTCTACTGCACTCTGGTCCAGTCATCAGGTGTGCTCACCATAATCCCCCAGCTAAGCCGTCACTGGGCCTTGGGGATAGCAAATGAATGTGTCCTACATTCTTGGCTTAAGGGTACAACCTGCTCATTTTTTTCCATTGCTTTCTGTTGTTGCTTTTCACTTTTTCCCCTACTCAAGAAACTCCAATGGTTGCCCTCCACCTCCACATCAAACAAAAACTCGCCAACAGCTTTAAAGCACTCAGGTCACCTTGCTCCCTCCTATCTCACCTCTCTACTCTCCTACTATAACCCAGCCCGCACACTTTGCTCCTCTAATGCTAACCTTCTCGCTGGACTTGGATCTCGTCTGTCTCGCCACCGACCCCTTGCCCATGTCCCCCCTCTGGCGTGGAACGCCCTCCCTCCTCAAATCTGACAGATAATTACTCTCCCCGCCTTCAAAGCCTTAGTGAAGGTACATCTCCTCCTAGAGGTCTTCCCAGACTAAGCCTCACTTTTCCTCATCTCCCACTCCCTTCTGCGTTGCCCTGAGTTGCTCCCTTTGCTCTTCCCCCCCTCCCAGCCCCACAGCACCTAGGTACATATCTATAATTTATTTATATTAATGTCTGTCCCCCGTTGTTCCCCCTCCAGACTAAGCTCCTTGTGGTCAGGGAATGGGTCTGTTTATTCTTATATTGTACTTTCCCAAGCACTTACTAAGGTGCTCTGCACACAGTAAGTGCTCAGAAAATATGATTGACATGCGATCGAATGACTATCCATGCTCTAAGTGTATGCTTTCTATGAACCCTTTACTTGGTGAATTTTGGAATTAACAGATTCTTAATCCTTTTGGTTTTATAGGCGCTGTTGAGTTAGAAAATTTGCCCCTCAAGAAAGATGCCTTGAAAGAACTGGAGTTGCCATTTGAAGTGAAAGCAGGTATGGTGGAGTGGAGAGAAACACATCAAACCTCTTGCAAAGTACCTGCTGCTGGTCTGGGGCGAAGGCCTTAGGCAGGTGGTTGCCTAGTTTTTTTAGGGCCTAACAGTCCCCCTCTACTGTCTTGGTGAGAAGAGGAAATGTTGGAGTGAGGAGCCGCACTCTTAGAACAGTGCTTGGCGCATAGTAAGCGCTTAACACATACCATCATTATTATTCCCTGTGTACTTTCCACCACTTCCCCCGGCACCGTCAGCAATTTCCAACTTCTGCTTCCCAAGTAGCAGCACCCGAGAGGAGTAGAAAAGGTATTCTTTGAGCGCCCCCTAGGGTGTGGTGCCCTGTAATAATAATAATAATAATTATGGTATTTGTTAAGCGCTTACTATGTGCAGAGCACTTTTCTAAGCGCTGGGGTAATTACAGGATAATCAGATTGTCCCACGTGGGGCTCACATTTTTTAATCCCCATTTTTACAGATGAGGTAACTGAGGCACAGAGAAGCTAAGTGACTTGCCCAAGGTCACACAGCAGACAAGTGGCAGAGCTGGGATTAGAACCCATGACTATACTTGTACTGTACGCTCAGGAAAGTACAGTAGAAGAATGAGTTTGAATGTACAAGGAGCTTACATTCCCAACAGGAGGAACAGGGGTAAAAATATTTACAAGTAGGGTAACCAGAATGACCGAACAATTATCCTATATATAATAAGTGCTGAGGGAGGGCTCACTTTGGGGGTGAAGACTGTGAGCCCCACGTGGGACAACCTGTGTCCACCACCTTGGTTCTATTTATCGTGATAATGTTCTTGTTTTTGTTTCGTTCTGTTCTGCTCTGCTGTCTGTCTCCCCCATTAGACTGTGAGCCCATCGTTGGGCAGGGATGGTTTCTATCTGTTGCCAAATTGTACATTCCAAGCGCTTAGGAGAGTGCTGTGCAAATAGTAAGCGCTCAGTAAAGACTACTGAATGAATGAATGATCACCTTTTATCTTCCCCAGCACTTAGAACAGAGCTTGGCACACAGTAAGCGCTTAACAAATACCAGCATTATTATTATTACTATGTGCCAAGACACTAATGCTAGGAAAAGTTCTGGAAAAGTCCAGGAAAAGCGTGGAAGAGGCAGACCAGCCACTAGATACATAGAAACCATAAGAACGGTAACGGGAGAACCATTAGCAAGGTTACATGTTATGGCAGAAGACAGGATGTTCTGGAGAAAAAATACCCATAGAGTCGCTATGAATCGGAAACGATTCGACGGCTCATAATAATAATGTGCCAAGGACTGAACTAAGCACTGTGGTAGATATAATAAAACCATTGAAGACAGAGTCCCTGTTCAACATGGAGCTCAGTGTCCAAGGGGGAGGGAGAGCAAGTATATTATTCCATTTTTGCACATGAGGAAATTTAGGGACAGAGCAGGTAAGTGACTTGCCCAAGGCCACACAGCAGGCAAGAGGCAGAATCAGAATTAGAACCCCGATCTCCTGACTCCCAGGCCCATGTACTTTCCACTGGGCTATGCTGCTTTTCTGTTCAATAAATATATGTGTTAGAGGCAGCTGGGTGACTTGGTTTTGGGAGTTAATCAGGCAAGCCTTGTTGGAAAAGGTGGGATTTTAGAAGAACCTTAAAGGTGAGGAGGGAGAACTCTAGTCTTAGGGATGTAGAGGGGCAAGGGAGTTCCAGGCTGGAGGGAATGCGTGTACCAATTCTGTTATATTGTACCCTCTCAAATGCTTCGTACAGTACTGTGCACACAGTAAATGCTCAGTAAATATGATTAATTTATTGGAGGAATAAAGTGAGTGAGGCAGTGGAGGCACGAGAATTAAGAATGAGGTACAGCTAGTAGGATGGAGTGGGAAGAACGAAGAGAGTGGCCTGGAGAGTAACAGGTGAAGTGGGTTAATATGTAAGATTGGGAGACCTGATGAGTCTTGAAGCTGATCTTGAAGAGTTTTTCATTCGTTCAGTTGTATTTATTGAGCACTTACTGTGTGCAGAGCACTGTACTAAGCACTTGGAAAGTACAGTTCAGCAATAAAGGAGACAATCCCTGCCCACACCGGGCTTACAGTCTAGAAGGGGGAAGACAGACATCAAAACAAGTAAACAGGCATCAGTATAAATAAATAGAATTATAGATATATATGTATATACATAATAATAATGTTGTTATTTGTTAAGCGCTTACTACGTGCAGAACACTGTTTTAAGCGCTGGGGTAGATACAGGGGAATGAGGTTGTCCCACGTGAGGCTCACAGTCTTCACCCCCATTTTACAGATGAGGGAACTGAGGCCCAGAGAAGTGAAATGACTTGCCCACAGTCACACAGCTGACAAGGGGCAGAGTCGGGATTCGAACCCATGACCTCTGACTCCCAAGCCCGGACTCTTTCCACTGAGCCACGCTGCTTCTCTAAGTGCTACCTAAGTGCTGTGGAGCAGGGAGACGGGGAAGAGCAAAGGGAGCGAGTCGAGGTGATGCGGAAGGGAGGGGGAGCTGAGGAAAAGGGGGGCTTAGTCTGGGAAGGCCACTTGGAGGAGTTTTTATTTGAGATATCTGGGATCTTAATTAGTTTGGAATTATTTTTTTTTCTCCCATTTGCAAGATTGAAATTTACAAAAGCTTCTTAAATCTTCCTGCGGTATAAGGTAATCTTCCCAGTGGTTAATAGAAGATGTACCGCAGTGAGAGTTAATAGTCCAGGAAGGTGCTTTTTCTACCCAGGCAAGCGAACTTGTCTTAAATTCATTGAATTTTTAGGCGTCTCTGACATGAATATTACAAACTTGAAAATGTCAAACAAAATTACCAGCCTGCTGTCTCCCAAGGCTAATCCATAATGATTTGAAAGAAGTGCGAATTTTTTTCTCTTTGGCAAAATTTTTGCTCGTCATGGCCGGATAGATGAGGGATTTTTTTCCAAGGCTGGGTAATTAGTCTTCTTAGGAACGTCAACCCGTTCAAGGAAGGGATGATGTTTGCTGAACTTTTTTCATCTCATCATTCATCATTTCTAGTTTCTGTTCTGTTCTAGTATCGGTGTTTCTATTCTATTGTCTAGACCTCTAACAGTGTTCTTTTCCCCCTTCGGGCACATCTAGGTTTCATTGGGAAGGTAACGCTACAGATCCCCTTTTATCGTCCCCATGTGGACCCCTGGGTGATCTCCATCTCCAAACTCCACTTAATTGGCGCCCCCGAAAAACTACAGGACTTCAACGATGAAAAGGAGAAATTACTGGAAAGAGAGCGAAAAAAAGCACTACTTCAAGCACTGGAAGAAAAATGGAAAGTAAGACACAGAGTTTGTGCCTTAAGAACAGTTTGGGGGTACAGTTTCTTGGAGTCAGCTACATCATTTTCTAAGCAAATATATTATTTTCCTCCTTGTTAAATATCCTGTAAGTTATATTCATATCGTTTATCTGCAATATGAACCAAAGACAACTAGTACCATATTGACCTGTACGGTAGCCATTCTCTTGACAAATTCTGTAGTGAAGAACAGTGAGGGAAAAAAGTGAATCTGAAGCATTACAAGTTTTCAGTGGTCAACTTCGGCCCTGGTAGTTGCACAATAGTGACTTCTAGTTGACCAAGGATAAAGTTTTGCAGGGATTCTTTAACTTCATTGTTCAGATGGTCTCTTCATCTTAGCTCAGTGTAGTAATTTGTTCTATTCCCCACTGAATGGGGTAAGTAGGCAAATGGCAGCTTCTAAGATGGATGGAGACCCACATGGGACTTCAAACCAAGTCACATTCGCCCACTGAAAACAATTGAATGTTTTTAGATCATTTGTTCATTTTATATATATATATATATATAAGTGCTTACTATGTGCCAGACACTGTTCTAAGCACTGGGCTAAATAAAAGTTAATCAGGTTGGATGCAGTCCATGCCCCACATCGGGCTCACAGACTTAATCCCCATTATATAGATGAAGTAACTGAGGCACAGAGAAGTGACTTGTCCAAGGTCACACGACAGACAGGTTGCAGTCCTGGGACTAGATTGCAGGTCCTTCTGTGCTGTATCCACTAGGCCACACTGCTTTTTTTTTCCAGAATGAACGTCAGCAAAAAGGAGAATCCTACTGGTATTCAGTTACTGCCTCTGTGGTCACAAGAATTGTAGAAAATATTGAAGTAAGTGAATACATTTCTAATAGTGTATTTTTCATTTTTTAAAAATAAAAAACTGTACCTCTGACTTATTTGATTAGTAATTTGCTTCTTTTGACTGACTTACCTTGTGTAATATACAATTAAAGCTGACTTCTCCATTTTTTAAAGTGCTTCATAGATTATAAACCTGAAAATTGTTTTTTGAGCCAACTCAGTTTCATGGGTGTTCCCATAATTTGGGTGTGAATTCAGTTTTGTTTTATGCTTTTCATTTCCTGTTTGGTGCTCAAAAATTAAATGCAAGGCAATTAATAATCTGGGTAGAATTAGGGAAAGCTTTGCTCTTGGACCTCCTACCTTTGAGATGTACTTAGGTTGAATAAGGGGCTGAAATCCCTTATAACAATAATAATAATAGTGGTATTTAAGTGCTTACTGTATGCAAAGCAGTGTACTAAACACTGGATAAGATACAAGATAATGAGATTGGACACAACTCTTATCCCACATGGGGCTCGTAATAGATGAGGAAAGGAGAACAGGTATTTAAACCTCATTTTTCAGAGGAGGAAACTGAGGCACAGAGATGTTAAATAACTTGCCTATGGTTACACAGGAGGCAAGTGGTGGAGCCAGGATTAAAACCCAGATCCCTTGACTCCCAGGCCCACCATGCTCTTTTCACTGTGCCACTTTTTTTTTCAAAATGACATCCAGTTCCTAGAGAATACAGATTGGTAATTTAGTTAACTCCTAAGGGAACTGGAATTACTTTGTAATACGATTAAGCGAACGAGTGAGCCTTGCTCGAAGTAATCCATTGACTACAACGAAATGGTAGGGTAGTCCAAGGTGAATTAAAATGAGTTGTTCTGGAACCTAATCATGACTGAAGCTGATGTGGTCGGGATATAGTGTATTATGAGAGAGATGTTTTGTCACCATCCACCAGATAGCTGTGCCGACTGAAGTCACTGCTCAGAATTCTGTTTTAAGGAGTTTTATTTTGAGAAATTATTGGTTTAAAAAATTGGATACTTACCTTTTTATGGTGTTTGTTAAAGACTTACTGTGTACCAGGCACTGTACTAAGCACTGGGGTAGCACAAGTTAAGCAGGTTGGACATAGATCATATCCCACATGGGGCTTTGGAATTGAGGGAATTTTACGCTAATGCCCCATTTGGCTGCCCTCAAAGACAAGGGAGAAAGAAATAAAAGCAAATTGCTCCCATCAGCAGAACTCTGAGGCACGGCTACTGTGGCTATGGTAGGAAAGGTTTCCTTGAGGATTTTTTAATGAGGAATTATCTCTATTTCCTAAACAGAGACTGCTCAGGAGCAAAGATCTATTATGCCAAATTATACAGTCTAATTATGATCCTTCTAAATCCACTGAGTGTGCCAAATGGCTATAATTATGGTATTAATAATGTTGGTATTTGTTAAGCGCTTACTATGTGCAGAGCACTGTTCTAAGCGCTGGGGTAAACACAGGGGAATCAGGTTGTCCCACGTGGGGCTCACATCTTCATCCCCATTTTACAGATGAGGGAACTGAGGCACAGAGAAGTTAAGTGACTTGCCCACAGTCACACAGCTGACAAGTGGCAGAGCTGGGATTCGAACTCATGAGCCCTGACTCCAAAGCCCGTGCTCTTTCCACTGCGCCACGCTGCTTCTGTGCTTACGTGCTTACTGTGTGTCAGGCACTGTACTAAGCACTGAGGTGGATACAGGCAAATCGGTTTGGGCACAGCCCCTGTCCCACATGGGGCTCACAGTCTCAATCCCTATTTTACAGATGAGGTAACTGAGATATAGAGAAGTTAATTGATTTGTCCAAGGTCACACAGTAGACAAGTGGCAGAGCTGGGATTAGAACCAGTGACCTTTTGACTCCCAGTCCCGTACTCTATCCACTGCGCCATGCTGCTTCTCAAATGATGACAGGCTTTGGGGGACAGTACCCCATCTTCCCCGGATGTCATCCCTCAGCCTATCACCTCCCCAGGCCCCAGGCATGCCAACGGATCAAAGCAGGTAGGGAACTAGCATGTATTGTGTCACTTAGACATGAATTTTACGTGGTAGTTAAACTTCATTAATGTCATTGGTATTTATTGAGCTTACTAGGTATAGAGCGCTGTACTAAGTGCTTGGGAGAGTACAATACGAAAGAGTTAGCAGAACTTGGTTAATAATGGGAAAACATTAGGAGTGGAGCCCTTCTAACATGATCTACCTGTGGTTGGGAGGTCCCTGGAAATAAGTGTCTCTCTTCTTTCCCTTTTCCAGTTAAAAATTCAAGATGTTCATTTGCGGTTTGAAGATGGTGTCACTAATCCTTCCTGCCCTTTTGCATTTGGCATCTGCATCAAAAACGTGTCCATGCAAAATGCCATGAATGAACCTGTGAGTATAAAATGCATATAGAAGAGGGCAGGAAACAACAGTTCCAGATCCTTTGTACCATTTGGTATGGGCCTTATTAGTGTGAGACCCTCTTTATGTAACTATTGCATACATCCTAACTTGTTTTTTCATTGAAGTATTATTAAATCCTGCTCTCCCATCTATTCCCCATAACTTAGGTACAAAAATTAATGAGGAAAAAGCAACTAGATGTAGCCGATTTCAGTATCTATTGGGATGTCGATTGCACTTTATTGGGAGATCTGCCTCCAGTGGATTTACAGGTAAGGGTCTCCGGAAAGACAAGAAGGCTGGCAGTGAACCTAAGGCCACTGCCCCCTTTTCAGATGTAAAACAAAATCACCTCCTTCTTGTAAATGTCAGTTTTTCTCCAAGATTTGAGAGGATTAGAATCTTAGCTGTTTTTAAGAGAGTACTTTTTGCTCATATAAAAATTCAATGTTTGTGTGAAGAGAGCTAAATTGTATTCCTTTAAGTTCAAGTAAAAGTCAGTTTATGAGACTCATTCTGAAAGCTGAGACATGAGACCAAACAGCTCCACTTGGAAGAAATAGAAGTTTGAAGCATTATAGTATAAGGAATATGTCTGGAACAGAAACAGCCTTAATACAATATATGTTTTGCTATCAAGGACTTTACCAATTTCAATATGCTCCCTTTTGGAGAATATATGAGCCCTCCACTTCCGTTTGCAGCTCCTCTAAGTGTTTGCATAAAGTTCCTGGCACATTGAAGCTGTTGGCTAATCAGATTAGCAATTAGCAGATCCCTTTCCCAGATCTCTTATTCCTCCAGAGCCCCGGCTGCTTTAGCTAGTCTACTAAGGTGGTTAGTGAATCGTACAACTCCCTTCAACAGTAGTTTCAAAGGAGTTTAACTCCTTGTTCTGAGCAGCAAATAGTCTTCTGAGTATGAACCAGCCAGTGTTTACTGTGTTGAAATTGCTCACTCTTCAAAGCCTTTCCAGCCTTCCTGAGTGGCCGTAACCAGAGCACACCAGCACTTCTCATTTCCCATGAGTGCCAGATAAAGCTTTTACTCCAAGTAAACCTAGGAATTTTCTTCCTGTTGAATGCTATTTTGGGAGAATATTTTGGCCAGCCAGTAAATACACTTAAATGCTACAATACTAGTTATTTTTTTTGATAACGGAAAAAATAACTGCCCTATTTGAGCAGATTTGCATGTGACTTTCAGGATGCGATGGATAAAAGTATGGAGAGCCGTGATCACCACTATATCTTGGAGCCTATCTGCACTTCTGCCCTTTTGAGAAGAAACTGCTCTAAGGAGCCTCTGAGGTCCCGCCAGACTCCCCGATTAGAGTGTGATATCCAGCTAGAAACCATTCCGTTGAAGCTTTCTCAGGTACCTCGATCCTTCTGGATTGATTTTACTCTCCATGACTTTAAAATGTGGGTGGTTTTTTTCCTTCACTCTAGTTGGGTTTGAAATCCTAAATAGAAAGACAAAGGATGTCAAAAAACTGCAAACTGTGGTCATCTTCACTGAGAGAAAATGAATGTGTACAACGGGGTGGCCAAACTGTTGCTCTTCTCCCCGTGCTGTCTCTTGCTGTGTAGCTTGCGCACATGTTCTCTGCTGCTTATCATTGTGCTGCAGCGGCAGGGGGCTGCAGTACCTAGTGGATAGAGCATGGGCCTGGGAGTCAGAAGGACTTCTTGGTCAGGGATTGTCTCTATCTGTTACCAAATCGTACATTCCAAGTGCTCAATACATTGCTGCGCACATAGTAAGCACTCAGTAAATACTATTGACTGAATAGAATGAATCAAAGGACCTGGGTTCTAATCCCAGCTCCACCACTTGTCAGCTCTGTGACCTTGATAAGTCACTTCACTTCCCTATGCCTTAGTTCCCTGATATGAAAAATGGGGATTAATAATAATAATAATAATGTTGGTATTTAAGCGCTTACTATGTGCAGAGCACTGTTCTAAGCGCTGGGATAGATGCAGGGTAATCAGGTTGTCCCACATGAGGCTCACGGTTAATCCCCATTTTACAGATGAGGTCACTGAGGCACAGAGAAGTTAAGTGACTTGCCCACAGTCACACAGCTGACAAGTGACAGAGCCGGGATTCGAACCCATGACCTCTGACTCCCAAGCCCGGGCTCTTTCCACTGAGCTACACTGCTTCCCTATGAGCCCCTTGTGAGGCAGGGACTGTGTCACACTGGATTATTCTCTGTCTATCCCAGTGCTTAGTACAGAGCCGGGGACATAGCGCTTAACAAATACTGCTACTTGGAGCGGTGGTTTTCTCACCCCATCCTTGCTACCACCCCATTTTGTTCACCCCCTGTTGTCCTCCAACACACCACCACCCCTTCCCCTGCCTGCCATTCCGGTTAGATCTGTATATTTTTTGATCTGTGACTCTTGGCCATATTGAGTTTTTGGTTTGCGGCTCTTCAGTTCATGAGGCTTGTCCACCCCTGGTCTCCAAGCTGGTAATGCTTTGTCGGGTGAATTTCTTCTTGGAATTTGTGCTGAAATTGTAACTTTCTTATGAGGCGGTAGGATGGGCATTAACTGGTACCATAGTTCTTTGAAAATGTGCAGCTCTCAGTTGACACCAAGAAATGAATTGAGTTTAACCATGTGTTAATTTTTGACCACAGCTGCAATACCGGCAAATCATGGAGTTCTTGAAGGAGCTGGAACGAAAAGAAAGACAGCTAAAATTTCGAAAATGGAAACCGAAGATGGCAGTATCTGAAAAGTAAGAACTGTATATGATGGCTCTGAAGGCTTTAGAATCCATTCATCAGGGTGAGCCTTTTGGCCTCCTTCATCCAAATGAACTGAGAAATTGGAACTGGAAACAGCATTCACTTAGCAGTGATGGGCCTAATTCTCAGAGTGCTTCGGGGTCCTCTCTGGGACCATGTAGGGCACTTTGCAACAAGGAGTGTTAGCTCTTTTGCACCATCAGCCATGTGCAAAGTGTGTACTATGAGCCCATTGTTGGGCAGGGATTGTCTCCCTCTGTTGCCAAAGTGTACATTCCAAGCGTTTAGTACAGTGCTGTACACACAGTAAGCGCTCAATAAATACGATTGAATGAATGCATACTAATGGTTGAAAATAGTGATGTTCCTCTCAAAGAGCCTGACTCCTTAAGGGAATAAAGCTAGACCGTGGAAGAACTCAACTTTTAAGAGAGAAAAAATACCAATAATTCCAAATATATATTTTTAATAATATTTGTGGTCTTTGGTAAGCACTTAATATGTGTCAAGTATTCTACTAAGCACGAGGCTACGTTCAAGATAGGTAGTAATAATAATGATGGTATTTGTTAAGTGCTATGTGCCAAGCACTGTTCGAAGCACAGGGGTACATACAGGGTAATCAGGTTGACCCACATGGGGCTCACACTTTTAATCCCCATTTTACAGATGAGGTAACTGAGTCCTAGAGAAGTTAAGTGACTTGTCCAAAGTCACACAGCCGATAAGTGGCGGAGCCAGGATTAAAACCCACGACCTCTGACTCCCAAGCCCCTGCTCTTTCCACTAAGCCACACTCCTTCTGTCACAGGCCCTGTGCAGTTGAGGCCTTCAGTCTAAGGGAGAACAGGTATTGTACTCCCATTTTACAGATGAGGAATCTGTGGCACTGAGAAGTTAAGTGACTTGTCCAGGGTCACACAGCAGGCAAGTGTGTGAAGCAGCGTGGCTCAGTGGAAAGAGCACGGGCTTTGGAGCCAGAGAGGTCATGAGTTCGAATCCCAGCTCGGCCACTTGTCAGCTGTGTGACTTTGGGCAAGTCACTTCACTTCTCGGTGCCTCAGTTACCTCATCTGTAAAATGAGGATTAAGACTGTGAGCCCTACGTGGGACAACCTGATTCCCCTGTGTCTACCCCAGCGCTTAGAACAGTGCTCGGCACATAGTAAGCGCTTAACAAATACCAACATTATTATTATTATTAAGTGATGGGGCTGGGAGTAGAACTCCAGTCTCCTGACTCCCAGGCCTTTGCGCTCTCCATTAGGTCACGCTGATGCTTTTTTTGAACTGGCATTGGAAGTAGTAGGCCCAGATCTGGATCACCTTCATAGTGGAAAAAGCACGGGAGAATTAGGAGACCTGTGTTCTAGTCTCAGCTCTACCTCTTTCCTGATGTGGGACCCTGAGCAGGTGACTTAACATCTCTAGTTTCAGCTGCCTCCTCTATAAATAAAGATGAAATGCCTATCCTTCTTCCCTCTTGGATTGTGAGCCCCCGAGTGACATAGTTACTGTGGGTGATCAAACTATCTTGTATTTACACAGTGCATGGCAAGGTGCTTGGCACATAGTAAGTACTTAATAAATACCACTATTATTTTATAGGAGATTCTAATACCCCATCAAACCAGGGCTACCAGGCTGGCAGTGTGATCTAGTGGGAAGGACAGGGGTCTTTGACTCTGGAGATCTGTAGTCTAGTCACAGCTCTTACTTGTATCTTCCTGGGGAAGTAACTCCTCTTTTTCATTTGTCTCATCTAGAAAATGGGGATAATAATATTTGCCTGTTCTTATTACCCGTGGATGTTATCAGATAAAGTGAGATAGTAGGAAAAGTCTTTGGAGAAAAGAGGACTTTACAAATTCAAAGTATTATTATCACCATGTCTATATTGGTGTTCTCCTGGTGTTATTTTCCATCTGTCAGTTTTTCTCAGTTATGTATTCCCTCCATCTTTGGACCTGGGTTCCTTTGGTTTAGAATTTAGGATATGGTAAACTTCTTACCCATTAAAGTAAAGGCTCTAAAAAAGTGCTGGATACGCACCATTTTGTGTCAAGTAGTATTTTTAAATTTTCAGATGATATACATTTCCATTTCTCTTCTAAAAGTTTTTTCTGTTATGTTTTTAGGGGCTCATACCTAAAATAAGAGGATATTCATGTCGATTTTGTAGAGTGCCACTAGATATTTTGTTGTCTTGATGCGTTTCAGCTGCAGAGAGTGGTGGTATTTTGCTCTGAATGCCAATATGTCTGAGATCCGAGAGCAGAGGGAGCATTCCACTTGGGACTTCGTTTTGCACAGAGCCCACGATGCTGTGTTTTACACTGAGCGGTATTTCAATAAGCTGAAAGGAATCCCACTGTCTGCGGACGAAGAGGTGAGCACATTTGAAACGACTGTCAAGCCAAATAGGAGCAGCCTTGGGCCTGCTACTCTCCGTATATCACAGTGAATTGAATGAGAATTCTGGGGTTACTTGGATTGGCACCAAAATAGGATCTGTGAGGCTATACCAAATGTGGTGGCACTGCGGGGTTGGTTTTATTACAGGACAAGCACCTGGGGCTCTGAAATATTCTGAGGGGACTTCACAAGGTTTGGAGATTAGTATTGGGAGGTTTCTGCTGTAGCTCATGTAGTCTTCCATTGGTCCTGTAGCCTCTACTGACCTGAAGGAGTCTTGTGAAGTAGTGTGAAGTTAGGATGGGGTAGAGAGGAACGCTGACAGGCAGAAATCCCTCAACCCCAGCTCCTCCTCCCATATCCTGAAGGCTCAGGTACTTTTTGGGTGTCAGGCTCCATTATTCCTGCAGTTTGAGATCTCGATTTCCTTCCCTCAGACTCCATATATCGTAATAATAATAATGGTATTTAAGTTCTTACTATGTGCTAAGCACTGTTCTAAGCGCTGGGGTAGATACAAGGTAATCAGGTTGTCCCATGTGGGGCTCACAGTCTTAATCCCCATTTTACAGAAAAGGTGGCTAAGGCGCAGAGAAATTAAGTGAGTTGCCCAAGGTCACACAAATGGCAGAGCGGGATTAGAACCCATGACCTTTGACTCCCAAGCTCGTGCTCTTTCCATTAAGACAAGCTGCTTGCCATTAGGGATTTTGGAGGAGAAGTTCCCTAATCCTGTTCATCTTGAATCACGGACAGACTTGGGTAATTTGAGTTTGCTTTGATGATAAATTCTTCTAAAGAAGGAAGGACACTGGTGGGTGAACCTGGTGGCAGAGACAGCTGCAGAGTTGCTCTGGGGCTCAGTAACTTTGAGGATGGCAGTGACCCCTGGGACTTCCACCTCTTTTCCTGTCTTTTTGTTTAACCCCCTGGATTTAGAATGGTTGGGTGGTGAGGACCATTTTGTATTACTTTGGCATAATCTGGAGTTAGTGGTATTTTCCAAACTTGAGGGTTGGCACAGACTCCAGTTTGCATGCTGGGTCAGACCGATGCAATTAATAGACATTAAGCATTAAAACCAAATACGGGGAAAGGAAAGGATCTTTTTCCCTGGACAGCATATTTGATAGGAGTTTGAGCATCCCTTTGCATTCTCATAGAGTACCAGGCACTCCAGACTCATGGGCAAAGGCATTTGAAGCAGGTGTAGGCTTTAATAGTTTTCATAAATTTCATTTTATTTTAACTGAAATTGGTGTCCAATAAAAAGTAGTAGGAAGAAACCACACTATTTTCTTGCATTCTGTTTCCTTAAAGGAAAAGGAATGGAATTGTAAAGCTAATTTCTAACATGTTTTAGCAACTGCACAATAATATTCTTTTCCTTCATCCATAGAGTCCCTTTGAATATTTAGAAGCAAATTGTGCAAAATATCTTTATATTGTGAAAAGCTGCAATTGTTTGATTCCTTTGTCTTGTACATCTTATATTATGGACTTATATTGTGTTCGGGGTGAGACACCCGGCTGTATAAAATCTGTCTTAGGTAGTTTCCTTTATTACTAGAAAGGCAGGAAGTTCTGTTAATAATTGAGTTAGTTTGATAGTCTGTCTTTTTTTTAAAAAAATTATTATTGTCCTCTGGATATCATGAATTTCATATTAGTCGAAGATTCTGAAAAACTTGTTAATGCTTTTCGGGGGATCAGATGACATATACTACTTAGTCTCCAAATCAGTAACATGACTAGTAGTTTTATTATAATGTATTCTTCTCCAACATAAATTAAGCTGAATGGATTAATTAGATTTTTGCCTCCCATTAAATTGTCATGGACCTATTTCCTTAATTTTGGGTAGGTTTTTAAAAATTTTATTTTGTTTTTTGAAGGTGGTGATTTTAAGAGAATCAGGTTCAGGTAGGGCTGCCACACTCAGTTTTTGTGTTTTCCTTTGCAGGAAGAAATACGTCGTATTGAGGAAGAACAGTCCTTTGAGGAGTTGAAGATCTTGCATGAGCTAGTACATGACCGATTCCACAAGCAGGAAGAACTGGTGGAGGTGATACATTTTCTGTTGACCACTTTCAATTGATTGCCTGGCAAGTTACAAACCCAGGATATAGTGTGTGCTCAGAGTAAACATTTCCAAGAACTGTGGATTCAGAGTCCACACTGTTCCAAAGCATCCTTTGGTGCTAATAATAGCAATATTGTCATCATCATCATCATCACCACCATTATCACTACTACTAATAATAATGATGAGGAGGATGGTACTTGTTAATTACTTTGTGCCGAGCACTGTACTAAGTTCTGGGGTAGATAAAAGATGATAAGGTTGGAAACAGTCCCTGTCCCACATGAGACTCCAGTCTACATAGGAGGTAGAACATGAATATAGTCCCCATTTTATGGATGAGGAAAATGAGGCACAGAGAAGTGAAGTGACTTGCCCAAGGACACCCAGTAGGCCAGTGGCAGAGCTGGAATTAGAACCCGGGTCTCCTGGCAACCAGGCTTAACCCAGTGTGTCCTGGTTTATGTTCCTATAGACTTTCTCATTGCGAGGTGCCAGCAAGGGGGGGATTCAGCATTATTTACCTTCCCATATGGGTACTAACATTGCTTGTGTTATTGGTTGAAACAGAGCTTGCGGGAGCCTCTCGCGGATTCTCCAGGAGTTTCTCCCGTGGATCCAGCAGCCAGTGGTGGCAGTGGGATGCTACAGTACCTTCAGTCTTGGTTTCCTGGTTGGGGTGGCTGGTCTGGTCAACAAACCCAGGAAGGGAGACCAATTGAGGGATTGCCTCCAGAACAGGAACAGTGGAATCCCGAAGAAATATTGGGTACGGTGCCATCTGAATGTGAATTTTCTTCCTTTAGGGAAGCGTTTGTTCAGGGTGACATGAAATGATTTTTCATCTTTTGAAGTTTTTTGTATTTGTTTTGAAGTGAACTGTTCAATTCTGTGGGCACTATTTGGTTTGAAATCTGCTGAGGGTAGCAGAACAAGAGTGGATCAAGCAGGGCAACTGCCCAGGGGCACAGGTTGGTGTGGAGTGCTGAATTGGTATAGAGAGATCACCAGCGTGAGCATGCTACTGAGTTTATGCTCCAGCTGTCTAGAGAGACTCCAATAGTGAGCACCTCCTCCTTTCTCCTCCCCCCTGCCCCCACCACCCTTAGGTTCCCTGCTGTGGTCTTGGATAGTGTTGGATTGTTAACTCAGAGAAGCAGCATGGCCTAGTGGAAAGAGCATGAGCCTTGGAGTTAGAGAACCTGGGTTCTAATGTGCCACTTGTCCGCTGTGTTACCTTGGGAAGTTATGTGACTTTTCGGTGCCTCAGTTTCTACAGCTGTAAAAATGGGGATTCAGTACCTCTTCTCTCTTCTACTTAGACTGTGGGCCTCTTGTGGGAAATGCTTATCTTCTCTCTACCCCAGCGCTTAATGCAGTGCTTGGCACTTAACACTAAATAAATGATAAACAGTGGTTTATTATTTTGGTGGGAACACAGACAGGCTAGCAACTTTCCTTCTAGGTTGACAACCGTGAAGGCTTCCTAGCTGTATACAAAGTGTTATAATTAATAGTTCCACCTCTGCCAGGGAGAGTACATTTCATTCATTCATTCATTCAATAGTATTATTGAGTGCTTACTATGTGCAGAGCACTGTACTAAGCGCTTGGAATGTACAATTCGGCAATAGAGACAATCCCTGCCCAGTGACGGGCTCACAGTCTAATCGGGGGAGACAGACAGCAGAGCAAAACAGAACGAAACAAAAACAAGACAACATTATCACGATAAATAGAATCAGGGGATGTACACCTCAATAACAAAATAAATAGGGTAATAAATAGTATATACAAATGAGCACAGCGCTGAAGGGGGGGAGGAGTGGAGGGTGGGGTGGGGAGGATGGGGCATTTTCAACCTAGAACCTGTATTGGTAGTGCAGGAGCAAGCAGGAGCAAATCTAAAGGTTTTCGACTCTGAGCTGGCTACCAGGTAACAGTCACACTTGTTCCCCCCTACTGACTCCTCAAACTCAATTTCCTGCCCATTTTGCTTGAAAAAGCACTCTAGGAGTCCTTATAAAGAGCTTCATTTCCTTGAAGATAAAAAAAAAAAACAGCAGGACTTAGACTGAAAGCCCAATGTGGGTCAGAGATTGGGTCCAACCTGTTTAACTTGTTTTTACCCCAGCACTTAGAACAGTGCTTACACATAAAAAGCCCTAAACAAATACCATAAAAAAGCCATCACCTGCTGCGTTAAATTGTCTTCTTCCTAGCCATTAACTGTGTTGTGATAAAATAGTGTTAGAGTAATTGCATTTAGAAATTTTATATTTTCATATTTTTCTGATGAAAGCATTTTCTTGGTTTCTCCATTTCAGGCACCGATGAATTTTTTGATCCAACTGCAGATGCCTCTTGCATGAATACATTTACTAAGCGAGATCATGTCTTTGCTAAACTGAATTTGCAGCTACAGGGTGGCACAGTGACGTTGTTACACCAAGAAAAAGGGACTCCTCAAACAAATGAAACTGCCTTCATAAAGCTTGAGTTTTCAGGTAAAATAAAGAACAAGCCCATTCTCTAGTCTTTATCTCTCCAGCAATATCACACCACTTATGAAACAAGCATTTGAGTCCTGGGGTAATTTTGAATCAAAGTCTTGCAGCCTCTCTAGTGAAATTAAGATTCAGGGAACAGTTCTGTAACTGATTTATTTCAGCCTTGTAAATAGCAACAGTTAGTAAATTCTAATGGGTAGAAACTCACAGATTACCTTTGTTTTTCTACCAGAATCTCTCCAAAGTGGGATTGGCAAACATTTTTGGCAAATATTTTTTTTTGTCAGGTGAATTTTTTGTGTTTGTTCTCTAATTTGAAAGGCATTTAATTTGGGAAATTATCATTCATTTTCATCGGGTTGAAACATGGAGTTGTGATGACCTGGTTTTATTTTGTAGAGGAAAATACACAACTGTCCTACCTTTTGCTTTTTAATTTTTTGATGGTCTGTAGTATTTTTAATATGTACAGTTGTACTTTATAGTATCTCAATCTTGCCTTTATACATCCCAGGGGTAAAACTGTTGGCAGAATCTCTTCCTCGTCGAAATTCTTCCTTACTCTTAGTTCGTTTGGATGGCCTCTTTCTTCGAGATCTGGCGACAGAAGGAACCATATTTCCCCTTCTTGTTTCCCCTAATCCAGTAAGTACAACTCCATGTTTTTATGACTATATGATGTCCTCTACCAGATCTAAAAATAAGCACTTACCTTCCTAGGGCAAATAATATTTGATGCCAGGTAAATTGTAAAGCCTGCCACTTTAATTGATCATACTATTAGGACACTGAGAGACAGATGAGCTGATAGAAATAATGAAATTAGCAGGCTGATAAATTTCCAGAAATATTTGCAAGTTGGTGTTAACTCTTGAGATGAAAATTGAAATGTTTTTAACTTTCTTTTTTTATGGTATTTGTTAAGTGCTTAGTATGAGGCCAGGCACTGTACTAACCACTAGGGTAGATACAAGTTAATCAGGTTGGACACAACCCATGTCCCACATGGGGCTCAGAGTCTTAATCTCCACTTTAAAGATGAGGGAATTGAGGCACAGAGAAACTAAGTGACTTGTCCAAGGTCACAGGGCCGACAAGGGGCGGAGCTGGGATTAGAACCCACAACCTTCTAACTCCCAGGACCGTGTTGTATCCACTAGGCCACGCTGTGTCTCTGAATTAACATTTCACCACAAACTAAGACTTCAGCAGGGACTCTAGAGAAATTGTACGTGTGCGTGTGGTTGAGGAGGAGAGGTGTTCACTTTTGGAGTCTTTCTAGACAGCTGAAGCATAAACTCAATATTATGCTCACTTTGGAGATCTCCCTGTGACCAGTTTTGCACTCCTTACTAATCTGTGCCCCAGGGCAGTTGTCCTGCTTGCTCCATTCTAGTTCTGCCTACTCTCCAGATTTTAAACCAAAGTGTTCCCACACCTTTAACTTAAAAAAAAGTCATTATCTGAAGAATGTCAGTGTGCGTATGCATGGATAAAACACCATTTCACTTCTTAGCTGAATCATTTCATTTCACCAAGAGCAAATGCTTCCCTAAAGGAAGTCAATTCACATTCAGATAGCACCAAACCCAGTATTTCTTTGGAATTCCACTGTTCCTGCTGTTCTGGAAGCAGTCCCTCAGTTGGTCTCCCTTCCTCTCCTTTCTGTGTTTGTTGATCTGCTCTGAAGTAACCCAGGTTGATTTCCCCTTGGTTCAAGCCCGGAATTGGAATGGAAGGCAATTCTTCCCTCCAACCAAAGAGGCCAGTGACTGCTTGTTTTATTAAATAATCTTTCATGGTGAATTCCCTGCAGATCTGTGTTTTCCCTAAATCTCTTTTGAAGGTTGTTGTAAACCTGACATGAAATCTTATTTTTCTAGTTTTGAAGCTGAAAATCTTAGGCCTCATACATAAAATCTAATCTTAGGCCTCATACATCAAAAAAGTATTAAACTGGCAAATGTTAGATATCAGACTGTAAAATTCAGAATTTACTCCTCTGTTCTGTTTATGACTTGTTATTTTGGTGTGGAAAATCCTTTGAATGCTAATTGAGACAAGAGTCTTTTTGCTTTTTTATTCATGTACAGATTGATTACCCAGGGAAATTGCATTGAAAGAATCCCAATGTAATGATCCTAAGATATGTGAAACTAATCTGTATCATGCATAAATATTTTGTTTTCCTTGTCTGACACAAAAAGGTAATGGAATATTTGTTTATGTTGAATTAGCAAAAAGAAGTTGGAAGTGCCTCGCAATCCTTTGGACTCCAAACATCTTCAGACAGGAGTGAGCCCTGCCCTGGTAAATTGTTGGATGTTCTTGAAATTACTGATCACTGGAGTTTAATTAGATATTCTTTGATAGATGCATGGTGGTAGGTCATTTTGTGGGATTGAGTCATTTTGATTGTTCAGATTGATTACACGCTAGTGATTAGGAAACCTGTTTGGTCATTCTAATCCCAGCTGTGCCACTCTTGTGCAATCAGAGGCAGATTTACCCAAATCTGCCCCAATCTTCTTTACCCCTTTACTAGATAGAATAACTGAGAGCCGTGTTTCGAAGGACCTTGGCACATACAAGTATTCACCTTCACAATATCGCCAAGCTCCTCCCTTTCCTCTCCATCCAAACTGCTACTGTGCTGGTACAAGCTCTCATAATATCCTGACTGGATTATTGTGTCAGGCTCCTCTCTCATCTCCCTTCCTCCTGTCTCTCCCCACTCCAACCTATTCTTAATTCCGCTGCCGGGATCATCTTCCTACAGAAACCCTCTGGGCATGTCACTCCCTCCTCAAAAACCTCCAGTGGTTGCCTATCAACCTTCACACGAAACAAAAACTCCTCACTCTTGACTTCAAAGCTCTCCATCACCTTGCCCCCTCCTACCTCACCTCCCTTCTGTCTTTCTACTGCCCACCCTGTACACTCCGCTTCTCTACTGCTCACCTCCTCACGGTCCCCCGTTCACGCCTGTCCTGCCGTCGACCCCTGGCCCACGTTCTACAGCTGTCCTGGAATGCTCTCCCTCCTCACATCCGCCAAACTAACTCTCTTTCCCTCTTCAAAGCCCTGCTGAGAGCTCACCTCCTCCAGGAGGCCTTCCCAGACTGAGCCCCCCCTTTCCCTCTGCACCTCCTTCCCTCCCTATTCTCCCCTCCCCCACCATTCTTCCCCTTCCCCTCCCCTCAGCACTGTGCATATTTGCATATTTGTATATATTATTCATTACCCTATTTATTTTGTTGATGATGTGTATATCTCCATGATTCTATTTATCTTGATGATGTTTTGTTTTGTTCTGTTTTGCTTTGCTGTCTGTCTCCCCTGTTTAGACTGTGAGCCCGTTACTGGGCAGGGATTGTCTCTGTCTGTTGCTGAATTGTAGATTCCAAGTGCTTAGTACAGTGCTGTGCACATAGTAAGCGCTCAATAAATACTACTGAATGAATGAATGAATGAACACAAATGCCTTAGGAACAACAATTAATGAGTGCACTTGTTGGTTAACTTTCAAACCACACCTTAAAATCTGTCCTCACCAGTGGCTCATTTTAGAAAAGAATGTGGGCGTTTTTGCTGTTTCATCTTCTGCCTCCTTTTTTTCCTCCAGCTGCTGATCCTGATGCTCCCGTTTTTGAGATGCTCTATGAGAGAAACCCAGTCCACAGCAATTTTGAGAGACGGTTGAATGTCAGCACTAGACCTTTGAACATCATTTACAACCCCCAAGCCATTAAAAAAGTAGCAGATTTTTTCTACAAGGGAAAGGTTCATACATCAGGTTAACCTTATTTTTTGCTTTTATATTTTTTCCCTAAATAACCTTGCTGTCTTTCTGCAGTTTGGGCAATACTGCTATTGCAAAGTGACCAGTCAACAGAGAGAAAATCTAGCAAAGAAAAGAAACCAGGAGTTTCTCTTCATTTGTAAATTAGTGCAGGTGTGATTTTGAATTGGAAAATGCACACTGCGAAAATGAAGACAAGATCTCCAGAAACAGTAGTTTCCTTTAACTTTCCTTTTTTAAAAACCCCTTTCCAGTTTAGGAGGCTGACCAGGTAATGCCTTTCAGGAATATGCGGGATTCTCATATCAGGATGGTGGTCGGTGTTTTCCACCTCCACTTAGGATGCAACAAGATAAAATAGCCTTTAACAGTTGTTTGAGAGATTTAGGGTAGCTATAAGGAAAGATTACCAGCCAGAGTTGTTAATGATGGAATAGTTCCCTAGGGAAGTCACAGAATTGCCTCTTCTGGAGTCTTTTAAACAGAATAAATTCTCTTCTGTTTGTGATAGAGTTCCTGTCATCTGAGGACTGGGGCATGGACTAAATGACTTCTCAAGAGCTTTTCCAGCTTTCTATGGTCTGGGCTGTGCTGAGGTTTTTCAGTGCCCATGGCATATTCCTGTTTCTATTTCTGTCCTGTTCTCCCTCCTACTTAGACTGTGACCCCCATGTGGGACCAGGTTATCTGTATCTACCTCACTGCTTAGTACAGTGCGTGACACATAGTAAGTCCTTAAGACCTCAGTTATTATTATTATTCTATAACAATTCCTTGCTTTTTTGTCATCACTGTTCAACTGGGTTGTTAAGGCAGAGAGGAGGGACTGCTGGTGCGGTGACAGATCCCAGACCACAGTTCTCTCCATTTTCCAAGCCCTTCTGAAATCACCTCTCCTTCTGGTTAATTTCTAATCTCCTCACATGCCACGTAGCACCACCTAGGCACTTAATTACTCATACTTAATTACTTAATTACGCATACTCATTATACATATCTTACATACCCCACTGCATAAGCACCCCATTAATCAATCAATTGTATTAAGAGCTTACTGTGTGCAGAGCACTGGGCTAAATGCTTTGGAGACTACAGTATAACAGAATTGGTAGACACATTCCCTGCTCACAGTGAACTCACAGATAAGTACATATCCACTTTTCCTCCTGTACTTGCAATTTATTTTTTAGTGTCTGTTTCCCTCACTAGATTTTAAATTCCTTGAGGGCAGAGATTTAATCTGCCAATTCTAATATACTCTCCTTAGAGCTTAGTCAGTGTTCTGCCCAGTGTGGGCGTTCAGTTAATATCTTCGATTGGATGTGACTTATCTTTTCCCTTCACTTTTCCTCTCTTAGAAGCCTACTGATTTAGCTTTTAGGTGAGAAGTGGCAAACAGAGGGAAGAGTCATGCATTAATAATAGTGAGGATTTGTTCTCCCTGCCATTTTTCATTCACTTGGCCTTCTCCCTTCACAGGAAGGGATATCCTTTTGCATGTCCCTCACCCATCCTAACACAAGTTAAACTGGTCATCAGTTGGCATAATTCAACTTCTAAGATGCTCTGAGTGCTGTGGGTGTTATCTCCCAAAGCCTGGGGGTTTGGTATTTATGAATTGACTGTACCCAGGGGCACTCTGTGATGTGCTTGGGTCTAGGGGATGCTTCATTTGCTTTTAATCCTGGCTTGGGATGTTCATCTTTGTGAAAGCACATCTGTTTAATCTCTTTTCTTCTTTGGATTTTACAGGTTTTGGCTATCAGTCCGAGCTGGAGTTGAGAGTGGCTGAAGCTGCCCGAAGACAGTATAACAAGCTGAAGATGCAGACTAAGGCAGAAATCCGGCAAACCATTGACCGTTTGTTAGTGGGTGATTTCATTGTAAGTTGGCTACCAAAAATATCTCTAATGTGCTTTATCTTTACTGAGGGTTTTGGTTACTGATGAACTTAGAACCAAATACAATGTAAAGGCCACATGCATTTCCACCAAAAACCGGAAGTCAGGGTGGCTTGACTTATTCATGCTTAAAAAACCTGACAGTTCAGTGAAAGAGCTCCACGTTATGCAAACTTGAGCCTGCTTCCCAACTTTACCTGTAAAAAAAATTACGGGTCCAGGCTCCCCATTTTCTGCTTATGTTCTTGCTGTGCCAATTATGGACCAACTTCCCAGCCCCTTCTCTCTGTATCTGTTACAAAAGCTACCAGATCTGAAATTTGGGCAATCCCAGTGGACTTGAACCCAGATCTCGAAAGCTTCCCAGTTTACATTCATAAGTCAGGCTGGCCTCTCCGTTAGATTGAGGAAACAAACTGAGGATAAAGCTAACTACAATGAGATCCATCTATCCATGCCCTTCTGCCACCTGATTCAGGGTTCTCATTGATCCCAAATGTTCTTCCAGTAGCTCCTTGAAAAAATACACGAGGAAATGAGACTTCCTTGTTCTCCTTTCCTCGGGTTCATACCATGTGAGAGATTTGCCTCTCCCAAACTAGGATAGTTACTAAGGAAGGGAATAAAGCCGACCCACCATAAGCTGAAACTCCCTGATCTGGACTGGGCCAGATCCCCATCATACCATCTCCCCTAAACAGGGAGTTTATGTGGGTGCCAGGGGGTGGTCTGAGTCCGGCCAGGACCTGTTTGAGAGTCTTTTTTTTTTTTGGCCCGGCTCAGAAGTGTTCTGTTCATCAGTACTATTAAAACTCATCCCGATCAATAGATTTCTGCAACTGTATCCCCACATTCATTGAGTAACTACATCTCATGTCCCTGTACATTGTAGCAGGATCCCACTGTACTGTTCCCCATTAATTACGTGGCTTGATGCCATATTGTATGTGAACATTCAGTTTCCAGGCATTTAAGTTTCATCTAATTTTCATTCTTGCCTTGCAAAGTCAGAAATCCTTTATTTGTGTTCTTGGCTTATTTTTACAGGAAGACAGCAAACATTGGTCAGTGCGGCTGGATATTTCTGCCCCTCAGGTGATATTCCCCGATGATTTCAAATTCAAGAATCCAGTGTTAGTCGTAGTGGACTTGGGGAGAATTTTACTAACCAATACTCAAGGTATAGTGTTGGGTGAAGAAGAATGGGGTTGGGGGCATTTTTAGAGGGATCAGTGATCTTTGAAGCTGTCTCCACAAGCAATGAGAAGAGTCAGGGGTCAGGAGGAGGGAATCATGGTGCTCTGAAATATATTCTTCTGCTCTAATAATAATAATAATGATGATGATGGTATTTGTTAAGCGCTTACTACGTGTCAAGCACTGTTATAAGCGCTGGGGTAGATATAGGCTAATCAAGTTGGACATAGTCCCAGTCCCACATTGGGCTCCAAGAAGTTAAGCGACTTGCCCAAGGTCACAGAGCAGACAAGTGACGGATCCAGGATTAGAACCCAGGTCCTTCTGACTCCCAGGCCCATACTCTATCCACTGCTTCTGTACATCCTTTGGAGGAAGTGGGCCGACGTGGCAGAAAAACTGCTGTGTTACCGGACTCGGAATAATCTTGGGAACATGGAATCCCGGACCCGTCTTCTGGTCTGTGAAGAATGTTCATGAATCACCAGTTTGGTGTCAGGATGATATACAGTATCTTTATGTCTTGGACCCTTTCAGAATGTGGCCTTGTGTAAAGAGCATGGCAATAGAAGTTAGGAGATCCAGATTCTAGTTCTGGCTCCCCCATTTGTCTGCTTTGTCAATTTGGGCAAATCACCAAGCGGTAGTGGTAATGATAATAATAATAATGATGATGATAATATTTCAGTGCTTATTACTACTTGCCAAGCACTGTAATAAGTTTTGGGGAAGATACAAGATAATCAGGTTGGACACAATCACTGTCCCACATGGATGAAGATACTGAAGCGTTAAGTAAGTTGTCCAAGGTCACATAGCGGGCAAGTGGCAGAGCTGGTATTAAAATCCAGATCTTCTGACTCCCAGGTCTATGCTCTTTCAGTTTCCTCATCTACAAAGTGGGTGAAAGTACCTCTTCTCCTTCCCTCTTAGACTGTAAGGCCTGGGTGGGACAGGGATCGACTCTCTTGTATCTATCTTAGTGCTAACAACCATTCTTGGCATATAACAAGCAGTGAATAAATTCCACAATCGTCATATTTTTATAGGCAGAATTCTTCCAGTTCGCTTCTTCATAAAGATAGGCAGTGAAGCGAGGACTCACCTGATGGGTTTTATCTTTCATAATAATAGACTGTTGGTTGTAATTTGTTGAGCACCTGTTGAGTGCAACACACTGTACCAAGCACCTGGGAAGGTGCAGGCGGAAGTATGAGGCACATTCCCTGCCAACTAAGAGCATGGAATCTAATGGAGGAAGATATAAACTAGTGATCCTGGAAAGTGGATCTCTTTTCTAAAATGAAATCTAATGGGTATCTCTTTCTTTCCATTTATATTGGTAAGTTTAATATTCCTTATACAGCTTTCTAGCGCTAATCTATTTACAGTTGTTTCACTAGGATAAGGTATAGAATGTGAAGGTGAAATGAAAACTTTAAAGAAAATCAAAATCAATGGTAATAGAGTATTAGTATTTGAACAGATTTTGTCTGACATTTAGGAAAGGGCCTTAATGCAGTCCATTTAGATATTTAGGAAATGGCAGTTGAAAATGCATTCCGACAGCTAACACCACTGATAAAATTTTATCTAAATGAACCCATACATTAATTATTCCATCGTTTCATTGGATTCATTCAGTCGTATTCATTGAGCGCTTATTGTGTGCAGAGAGGCAGTGGATAGTCGCTTTGACTTGAGGAGGCTAATTATATTCTTATTTTACAGTGATTGCCCAATGTTTTCAGATGAATAAAGTCTTTCTTTTACGTATATAGTGAATACTGATCAGATATTTGACTTAATTTCTATTGATGAAAAACCAATATAATAACTGTATTGCATTATTTTTAGTATATAATTTACACGTTTATGCAGGGGGTCAAGTTTTTAACCTATCTGGTCCACTTTTCACCAGACTCAAATCTCTTTCTCCATCGCATATGCCTTTATTATTGAATTAATAGATCAAGTATCCCCAGAGTGAGAGCTAAATCAATAATACGTCTCATGCTTCAGAGTTGTTTTCCCTTTTTAGAGATTGATTATTTATTTTTCTTAAATTCATGGATTCTCCTATAGCAGTGAGCTCCTGTGATTTTTTTTCTTTTTCAATCCGCAGATGACTTTAAAAAGAAAAGTGCACAAGGTTCATCATCTGAGACAAATGAGCTGAGTGATGAGGAGTACAAGACACCTCTTGCCACACCTCCGAATACCCCACCACCTGAAGCCAGTCCCAGTAGTGAAGCAAAAACCCCTCCATCTGCAGGAGTTGGGTTCAGCGAAGAGCAGCTTCAGGCCCGTTTGATGAGCACAAAAATGTATGAAAGATACTCGTTGTCCTTCCTGGACCTCCAGATCATGGTCGGGCGAGTGAATGACAACTGGAAACACGTTCAGGAGGGTGATGTGGGCCCTACGCATGTGGTGGAGAAATTCAATGTGCACCTGCAGTTAGAACGTCGGTTGATTTATACTTCGGATCCCAAATACCCAGGAGCCGTCCTCTCTGGCAGTTTACCAGACTTGAAAATCCATATCAATGAAGATAAAATATTTGCTCTGAAGAATTGCTTTGCACTTTTGAGCACCTCAGAAGCCAAGTCTTCAGACACCCTGATCAAGGAGAAGATTTTTACTGAAGAAGACCAGGCTGGGAGCTTGCAAGACTCAGTAATGAACTTAACCCAGAGCATCGTGATGTTGGAACAGCACACCCGGGAGGTCCTGGTAGAGTCGCAACTACTTTTAGCTGAATTTAAAGTTAACTGTATGCAGCTGGGTGTGGAGAGTAATGGTCGTTACATCTCTGTACTCAAGGTATTTGGTACCAATGCCCATTTTGTAAAGAGGCCTTACGATGCTGAGGTATCCCTAACTGTTCATGGTTTATTACTGGTAGACACCATGCAGACTTATGGCTCTGATTTTGACCTTCTCATGGCTTCCCACAAGAACTTGAGTTTTGATATTCCAACAGGAAGCCTTCGGGATAGCAGGGCTCAATCTCCCATTTTGGGACCGAGTGGAGTCCACGTAATTGACGTGGCCGCTCTGAACGACCGCTGCGTCGCAGCCGCTACCGTTTCGCTCGACAACATTCTCACCAGAGATCAAGAATCTCTCATTAAGTTGGAATACCAGTTTGTGAGTTCGGAGTGCCCTTCAATGAATTTGGACAGCACACTCCAGGTAATATCGCTCCAGGTGAATAATCTGGATATCATTCTGAACCCGGAAACAATCGTGGAACTGATTGGCTTTCTGCAAAAATCTTTCCCCAAAGAGAAAGAGGATGCCAGCCCGCAGCCTTCACTGACAGATTTTGAAAGAAGTTTCCGGGAGCAGGAAACCTATCAGTCGACATACGAGCAAAATACAGAGGTAGCAGTGGACATCCATAGACTGAACCTACTACTCCTCAGGACTGTGGGAATGACAAATGGAGAGAAATATGGCCGAAAGATTGCCACTGCAAGCATCGGCGGCACCAAAGTTAACGTTTCGATGGGGAGCAGGGTCGATGTGAATGGGTCGCTTGGTTGCTTGCAGCTTATGGACCTGACACAAGAGAATGTCAAGAACCAGTATGTGGTCAGCATCGGGAACACAATAGGCTATGAAAACATCATCAGTGACATTGGCCACTTTGAGTCCGTCTCTGTTAAAATGGAGGACTCAGGCCTCACGGAAGCCTTAAGTTTCACATTCGTTGAAAAGTCGAAGCAGGAGTGTTCGCTCAACCTCAAAATGGCCTCGCTGCATTATAATCATTCGGCCAAGTTTTTGAAAGAATTAACGTTATCCATGGATGAGCTCGAAGAGAATTTCCGTGTCATGCTGAAAAGTGCCGCCACTAAAGTCACCACCGTGTTGGCCACCAAAACGGCCGAGTACAGTGAAATGGTCTCGCTCTTTGAAACTCCGCGGAAGCTCCGGGACTCTTTTAACGTAGAAGAGAATGTGATGTATGGATTGGACTCAACCACAGTGGCTACAGACACGGTCAAGCTCATCTTAAACGTGAACATAGAATCTCCCGTTGTTTCCATACCCCGGAAGCCCGGAAGTCCTGAACTCTTGGTAGGGCACTTAGGACAAATCTTCATTCAGAATTTTGTGGCGGGAACAGATGAGTCAAGAAGCGACCGGCTGCAGGTGGAAATTAAAGACATCAAGCTGTATTCTTTGAACTGCACCCTATTGGGAGGCAGGAAGGGGTCCGGATCTGAGGCGAGCCAAACACCCCGCCCGCCCTCTGGGGCGGCCAGTGCCAGTAGCCAAGAAGATACGCATTTCACTCGTCATGATTTTTTCGAGTCATTGCATAGAGGTCAAGGTGGGTTGCCCATTATCTTCCATCGTTTTGACTGTCGAAGCCAAGGCTCTAGTTCACATGCTTAGATTTCAAAAAGAATTTTCCTCTCTGCTTCATGAGCTGTCGAACTAAGATTTTGAATGGAGTGGATTCTCGGTAAATATGATTGGCTGGTTAAAACAAGCGTCACTGAAGTTCATAGCTCATAGGGAAAGTCAGTGGGAGGAAAGGGTTTGGGTGGGAAGATGAGGAGTCCTGGTTTGGATGTCACGTTTGTGGTGTTGGCAGGACATCTAGATAGAGGTGTCCTGAAGGCAGGAAGAAATGTGAGTCTGCAGAGAAGGAGAGATGTCAGGGCTGGAGAGGTAGATTTGGGAATCCTCCATGTAGAGATGGTGGATGAAACAGTGGGAGCAAGTGTGTTCTCCTCTGCAATGGATGTAGGTGAAAAATAGAAGGGAACCCAGAGCTGAGCCTCGAGGGACCCCACAGTTAGAGGGTAGGAGGCAGAGGAGGAGCCTGAGGAAGAGCCTGAGAAGTAGCAACCAGGGACATAGTAGGAGAACCAGGAGAGGACAGTGTCAGTGAAGCCAAAGTTACATAATGTTTCCAGGAGATAGGAGTAGGCCACAGTGTCGAAGGTATGATCATTATGTGTGAGAGTTGATTTTTGTCATTGGGTGAAAATATCGAACATGTGTGATTGGGTATTTTGTTCCCTTTGCCAGCTTTCCACATATTGAACAACACCACCATCCAGTTTAAATTGGAAAAGATCCCAGTGGAGAGAGAATCCGAGTTGACCTTTGCACTTAGCCCTGATGACTTAGGAATTTCCAGCATCATGAAAATTGAAGGAAAGTTTGTCAACCCAGTTCAGGTAAAAAACATTTTTAAGTCAACAATTTTGGGGATGTTTATTTTAAAATTAAAAATCACTGAATAGCAGTTGGTATATTTCACCTGAGGTGCAAGAAAGTGTTTATGAATTTGCTATTTTCTTTCGGTGAGCCTAATGAATGGAACATTAGCCAGTTTGCATAAGGTCAAAACACTGATGATAATGCAGGCAGAGTTAAAAGTCAAGTATTCTGTAGCTGTGGAATATAATTGCCAACCTTCCAAAAAAACACACTCCCAAGAGAAGAAACAATTTATGCTTAGTAAAGAATGACGGTTTCATTTTTGTTCCTCCTGTGGGGATGGAAGGCTGGTAAACATTTTTACAGATGGGTCATTTTTATGTAATTTTTTTTAACTGCCGAATATAACACAGTTCCACTTATTTTAATATTCATCTTGAATAGTAATAGTGGTACTTGTTCATTCAGTCATTCAATCGTATTTATTGAGCACTTATTGTGTGCAGAGCACTGTACTAAGCACTTGGAAAGTACAATTAGGCAACAAATAGAGACAATCCCTAGCCAACAGCGGGCTCACAATCTAGGTTAAGCGCTTACTATGTGCCAAGCACTGTGCTAAGTGCTGGGGTAGATACAGGATAATCAGACCAGACACAAGTGCCTGTCCCACACAGAGTTGACACTTTAAAGGGGGCCCGAGGGCCTTTTAAGGAATTCTCCAGTAAATTGTATACTCTTGAATTTTTTGTTGGCTAAGGGAAGGGCCCTGACCTATATTCCACCTGTTCATAATTAACAAGATTGTAATCAAGTGGAGAGAGCAGTGGGGCTTAGTGGGTAGAGCACAGGCTTGGGAGGCAGAAGGACCTGGGTTCTGATCCTGACCGCCACTAGTTTGCTGTGTGACCTTGGGCAAGTCAATTAACTTCTCTGTGCCTCAGTTCCCTCATCTGTAAAATGAGGATTAAGACCATGTCCAGCCCAGTTATCTTGTATCTGCCCCAGCGCTTAGAACAGCACCTGGCACATAGCACTTTAGAAATACCACAGTTATTATTAGCCCTAGTTTTTCATCTGTATAACCATCTGCCTGTAGTCAGTAATCTTTTGGTACCTCAATTTCCCCCTTCTGAAAAATTTTATTTTTAATCCCTGCTCTCAGCCAGATTAATGGAGTGGTTTAAATATACATGGCATATGAAATTAGACCCATTTTCTAAGAAAGATATAATCATAGAGTAGTGGAAAGAGCACAGACTGGAAGTCAGGAGATTTGGGTTTGAATCCCAGCTCTGCCACTGGCCTGCTGTATAACTTCTCGTTATATCCCGGCTATACTACTGTGTCAGCCTTCTCTCTGACCTCCCTTCCTCCTCTCTCGCCCCGCTCTGGTCTATTCTTCACTCCGCTGCCCGGCTCATCTTCCTGCAGAAACGATCTGGGCATGTCACCCCCCTTCTTAAACAACTCCAGTGGTTGCCTATCGACCTTCACTCCAAACAAAAACCCCTCACTCTAGGCTTCAAGGCTCTCCATCACCTTGCCCCTTCCTACCTCTCCTCCCTTCTCTCTTTCTACCGCCCACCCCGCACGCTCCGCTCCTCTGCCGCCCACCTCCTCACCGTCCCTCGGTCTCGCCTATCCCGCTGTCGACCCCTGGGTCACGTCCTCCCGCGGTCCTGGAACGCCCTCCCTCCTCACCTCCGCCAAACTGATTCTCTTTCCCTCTTCAAAACCCTACTTAAAAATCACCTCCTCCAAGAGGCGTTCCCAGACTGAGCTCCTCTTCCCCCTCTACTCCCTCTGCCATCCCCCCTTTACCTCTCCTCAGCTAAAGCCTCACTTTCCCCTTTTCCCTCTGCTCCTCCACCTCTCCCTTCCCATCCCCACAGCACTGTACTCGTCCGCTCAACTGTATATATTTTCGTTACCCTATTTTGTTAATGAATTGTACATCGCCTTGATTCTATTTAGTTGCCATTGTTTTTACGAGATGTTCTTCCCCTTGACGCTGTTTATTGCCATTGTTCTTGTCTGTCCGTCTCCCCCGATTAGACTGTAAGCCCGTCAAACGGCAGGGACTGTCTCTATCTGTTGCCGACTTGTTCATCCCAAGCGCTTAGTACAGTGCTCTGCACATAGTAAGCGCTCAATAAATACTATTGAATGAATGAATGAATGAACTTTGGCCAAGTCATTTAACCTTTGTGCCTAAATTTCCACATCTGTATAAAAGGGAATAAAGAGACCCTCTTTGCCTACCTTTTAAATTGAAAGTCATTTGTGGGATGGGGACTGTGAGAAACAGCATGTTCTAGTGGATAGAATACAGGGCTGGGAATCAGGAAATCTGGGGTCTAATACCTACTTCACTGCTTGCCTCCTGTGTGACCTTGGACAAGTCACAAAACCTCTGTGTGCCTCCATTTCCTCATCTGTAACATGGGGTTCAAGGGACTGTCTCTGCCTGCTTCTTTAAATTGAGTCATATGTGGGGCAGGGATTTTTTGTTCTCTCTCCCCCTTAGATTGAGAGCCTTCTCTGGACAGGGATTGGGTCCAGTCTGGTTATCCTGTACTGTATCTGTCCCAGCGTTTAGCCCAGTATTTGGCACATAGAAAATGCTTAACAAACATCGTAGTTATTGTTATTATAACATTTGATGCGATTGTCTCATGTTCACCTGTGTTGAGGACAGTGCTAGGTATCTACTAAGCACTTAATCCATTTATTACTATTATAAATTATTAAGTATACAAAGAGTACTATTAATATAACCAGATTGAAAGTATTTCCTTCCCCCCCCCCCAATGGAAATCAGATTCATTATTCCTTTCAGTGCCTGATTAGGGAAAAGCCCGGATATTGAATTCTTTTACTATTAATAGTGAGGACTTTTTTTTTGTTTTCAACGCTGAGGCCCAATCCAATTCCCAAAAAAGGATAATTCTTGTCATACTTTGACCTATTCGATCTTTCACTACAACTGCCTCATTATCTGAACTATTGGCAGCTCATCAACTGTCAGAGGATAGGAAACAGAAAATGATCCAGAAATGAAATAGTTTGGAAAATGACATATTGGGGTTTGTCTAGTTGTACCAAACAGCCACTGAAGATTAAGTAAGTAGGCTTTGCCACTGAAATTCTAATTGCAGATTTATGGAACACATCAAAGTTGTGCATTTTATTTCCATTGTGTCTTTGAATAAGGGGCAAGTTTTCTTTTCCTTTATGTTCAGGTGGGGAACCAAGGCTCAAGTCAGTTCACTCATGACCACAGTTAGTAAATGTGGAAGTCTTCCCCTTTTTACTGGTTAATGCTACCCCTTTTATTCATTCAATCATATTTATTGAATGCTTACTCTGTGCAGAGCACTGTCCTGAGTGGTTGGAATGTACAATTCAGCAACAGATAGAAACAATTCCTGCCGAAGAACGGGCTCACAATCTTGAAGTCTTTCAGGCTTTTAGTGGTATTATTTTAGTTCCTGAGGTAGATCTCACAGAGCTTCCAAGTTTCTTCCTAGAATTATAACCCTTTTTTTTTTTCTCCCTTGGATGCAGGTGGTGTTGGCCAAGCATGTGTATGAGCAAGTTTTGCAAACTCTTGACAATCTGGTCTACAGTGAAGACTTGAATAGGTTTTCATCCAGCACTACCTCATCCCCATGTGCCAGTTCCCCTCCCCCTTCCCTCAGTGTAGGCGGCGAGCTGTCCGGCGAACGAAAAGAAAATGGACTGTTTAGCCATTCCAGCTTTTCTAATGCTTCTCAGAAGTCCTTATCTGTAAGGGAAATCAAAGCCTTTACCCAGATTCAAGCTAACTTTCACATCGCAGAACTTCAGGTCCAGCTAAGTGGCGATCTTACCCTGGGGGCCCAGGGACTTGTTAGCTTAAAGTTTCAAGACTTCGATGTTGAGTTCAGTAAAGATCACCCTCAGACTTTGTCCATTCAGATTGCATTGGGCTCTCTGCTGATGGAAGACCTGTTGGAGAGGAATCCGGACTCTAAATATAAGAATCTGATGATGTCTCGGGGAGCACCCAAACCATCCAACTTAGTGCATAAAGAGTATCTTTCCCAGTCTTGCCCTTCAGTGTCCAATGTGGAATATCCTGATATGCCCCGGTCTCTACCTTCCCATATGGAAGAAGCCCCCAATGTCTTTCAGCTCTACCAAAGGCCTGTCTGTTCATCTCGGAAAAAGCAAAAGGATGACAAAGAGGAGGACTACCCCTTGACTCCACCTCCCTCCCCGACAGTAGTTGAGTCCAGGGTGCTTTGCGGAAAGAGTAACTTTGATGATTCCTTGGTTCATATCAATATATTCCTGGTGGACAAAAAGCATCCAGAGTTTTCTTCAAGCTACAACTGTGTCAACCGGAGCATCGACGTTGATTTCAACTGTCTGGATGTGCTGATCACCTTGCAAACCTGGGTGGTGATATTAGACTTTTTTGGGATCGGCTCTACCGCAGACAATCATGCTATGAAATTTCAACCCGAAGACGTTCAGCAGACCGTCAGGTCAGAGGCGAACGCTGCACCAGAATCTGACCTCCAGGATCCAGTGAACACCAAGTTAGACCTCAAGGTATCAAAAACTGTGGACTTTTCAAAATTTTGAGCAGCCACTCCCAGAAAGCGGGAGTCACTGGAGGTTGTGAAACCTCTTATGGAGAATTCTGGGGACAGGGTGGACAGCAGTCAATCTGTGGTCTTTTCTTGAGCGCAGTAGAGTTGGAAGATACTATCCCTGCCCCCAGGGAGCTTGTAGACTAGAGGACAAGCCTGCTGTCCTGCGTTCGTAGATTGATGTAGACTAGCGTGGAAGTGGACAGTTTACTAGGTGGCCGGCTGGCCCTATGATCAGTACAATTTTAATTTCTACTTTAGGACATGTAAATTTCTTATGACTTATTCTGAAGTAACTTACCCTGCCTATCTTCATATTTAAGTCAACATTGTTCTAGAAATGCTGCCTTATATTTTTTACTGAGCATTTGAACTTAAAAAATATCTCTCTGTGGAAAGTTGGATATATGAGAGAGAGATCACTTTTAATAAATGCATATCACTTGGTATTGTGGTGTTACTGGGAGTTGATAGTGTTAAGTTTTCAAAATCATGCACTCTATGCCTGTGATATAAAATATAGAGGTGTATACTGTGGATGCCTCATGGAATGTGGAATTCTCACATGGCAAGTTCTCTTGTTGATGGGGCTCTAAGCGTGTGTTCATTCCTGCTCCTTGAATCTCACAAATTTTCATTTTCTCATTGCACTGATTGGTTTTAGCTGCAGCTAGCTCTGTTCTGGACATGGGGGAAAATACTGAGTTGAATATATGAATTTAGAGTTCTGTGGCTCCCACTGTCTTATTTTAAACAAAGTAAATACAAAATTTGGGTATTTTCTTATTCGCAAGTAAAAGCCGCCAGGGTCGATCATATTGTTTGGCAGTTTGCTTCCGTGAGCTTGTATATTCTGCACATTTATTGTCATTCTATGATAATCATTCTGATTTTGTTGTTGAAAGCTGCAAGGGTACTTGACATATTTCTGGTAAGAGTGGGTAAAAGGAAAATTGTGAGGACTAATCAGATTAGGCACGCACTGCATTGATATAATTGAAACCATTAGGTCTGATCTCCCTAAAATCTCCCCGATCTTCTACAGTCCTATCTTTCTCCCACCTCTTCTTTGACTCTCTCACCCTTCTCACTCTTAGAGATTTCCTGCCTCCTCTCAAAATCCACCCTCTGTACCTGCACCTCTAACCCCATCCTTTCACACCTTATCAAAACCATTGCCCTTATCAAAACCACTCTCTCCCTGACTGCCATCTACAACCACTGACTTTCCAATGGTTCCTTCCCCATTGCTTTTAAACATGCCAGTGTAACCCCTATGCTAAAAAAAGAACCCTCCCTTGACCTTATTATACACCCCCTAGTTATTGCCCAGTGTGGCTCCTCTCCAAACTCCTTGAGTGAGTTGCTACACTCATCTCCACTTCCCTTCTTCCAGATCTCTCCCTGACCTCCTGCAGTTTGGCTTCCACCTTCTCTTCACAGAAATGACCTTCTCTAAGGTGGCCTCCTTCTTGCTAAATCCAATGAGTTCTGTTCCTCCTATTCCTTGTTGACCTTTCTGCTACCTTCAACCCCATGTTCTACTTCCTTCTCCTGTAAACGTTATCAAACCTAGGCTTCACCTTCATTGTCCTCTCCTGGTTCTCCTGTCCCTCTGCTTGCTCCTTCTCTATCTCTTTCACTGGCTCCTCCTCTGCCTCTCACCCCCTTACTCTAGAGTGCCTCAAGGCTTAGATTTGGGTCCCCTTCTAGTCTCCATCTACACCCACTGCTTTGGTGAACTCATTCACTCCCAGGGCTTCAACTACCATCTCCACCCGGTTGATTACCAAATTTACCTCTTCAGCCCCAACCTCTCAACTTCTCTTCAGTCTCAGATTTCCTCCTGCTTTCAGGACATCTCTTCTTGGATGTCCCACTGACATCTCAAACATAACATGTCCAAAACGGTACTCCTCATCTTCCCATCCAAACCCAGCACCCCCTGTGTCTTTCCCATTACTGTAGACAACTCCTCCATCCTCCTTTGTCTCAGAAGCCTTTAAACTTGGCATTATCCTCGACTTCTCTCTCTCATTCAGCCTACGCAGTCAATCTCTCACCAAATTCTATCAGTTCTACCTTCACAACATCACTAAAATCCATCCTTTCCTCTCTATCCAAACTGTTCCCATGCTGATCCAAGCACTCATTATATTCCGCCTTGACTCTATCGTCAGCCTCCTTGCTGACCTACTTGCTTCCAGTCTCTTCCCATTTCAGTGCATATTACACTCTGTTGCCTGGATCATTTTTCTAAAAAGCTGTTTAGTCAATGTCTCCCTACTCCTCAAGAACCTCCATCTGCCTCCCCCTCAAGCAGAAGCACTTTATCACTGGTTTAAAAGCACTCAATCAACTCTCCGCCTCCTACCATACCTCGCTGATTTCCACTTATACCCCAACCTGCACAATCAGTCAGGTTTATTGAGCACTTACTGTGTGTAGAGTCCTGTACTGAGCATTTGGGAGGGTACAGCATAACAGATTTGGTAAGGAGCTACAGTCTAGAAGGAGCTTACAGCCCAGAGTCTATACAGTTTACACTTAAAATCTACACAGCGCTTCTCTAATGCCAACCTCCTCAGTGTACCTTGACCTCATCCGTCTTGCCATGATCCTTTACCCACATCCTCCCTCCCTCTCTCCCCCTTCATATCCAACCGACCACACTCTCCCCATCCACAGAACCATACTAATATCACATCTCCACCAAGTGGCTATCTTTTTTTTTTCTTTTTATGGTATTAAGCACTTACTATGTGGCAAGCACTATGTACTGGGATAGATGCAAGCTAATCGGGTTGGATACAGTCCCTGTCCCACATGCGGTGCTCAGTCTTCATCCCCATTTCACAGGTCACCGAGAACTCAAGTCACTTGCCAAGGCACACAGCAGACAAGTGGTGGAGCCGAGATTAGAACCCATATCCTTTTGACTCCCAGAGCCATGCTCTATCCACTAGGCCACATTGTTGGTCTATCCCTGATTAAGCCCTCATTTCCCCATCTCCCTCTCCCTTCTGCTTCGCCTGTGCACTTGAATCTGAACCCTTTCAGCACTTGATATGCACCCCACCCTCAACCCCACAGTACTTATGTACCTATCGTTAATTTTAATGTCTATCTCCTCATCTAGACTGTAAGGTCCTCATGGGTAGGGAACACGTGACAGAGTCAATGCTCAATAAATGATCGATTCTTCCTTCACAGTATCTACAGAATCCACCCTTTCTTTTCCATCCGAAGTGCTACCACCTTGATCCAAACTCTTATCATTTCCTACTTTAATAACTGATTAGCTTCCTGCTGACCTCCCTGCCTTCGGACTCCCGTCTCTAGTCTATATTCCACTCTGCCACCCCAGTCATTTTTCTGAAAAATTGTTCAGTCTGTATTTCCCTGCTCTTCAGAAATCTCCAGTGGCCCCCCCCCATTCAACCTCTGCCTAAAATAGAAACCTTTTACTATTAGCCTTCAGTTACCAAATCAATCAATGGTATTTATTGAGCGCTTACTATATGCAAAACACTGTATTAAGCGCTTGGGAGAGTACAGTACATTAAAATTAGCAGACATGGTCCCTACTCATACAAGCTTATCCCAAATCAGCCCCTTCCCTCTTATCTTCTAGACTATAAGTTCATTGTGGGCAGGGAACTTGTCAGCCAACTCTGTTGTATTATACTTTCCCAAGCACTTAATGCACTGCTCTGCACACAGTAGGTACTCAGTAAATATCATCGATTGATTATACTACCTCGCTGATCGACTACAACCTAATCCGCACAGTTCCTTCCTCTATCGCCAACCTATCGTTGTACCTTGGTCTCATCTATCTCGCCTCTGAACCCTTACCCAAGTTTTCCATAGGTCCTGGAACTCACTTTCACTTCATATCCAACAGTCCACCACTCTCTCCTCCTTTAAAACCTTGCTAAAATCACATCTCCGAGAGGCTAATCCCTCATTTCCACTATCCATCTTTCCCTCTGTGTCACCTATGCACTTGGCTGCGAACACCTTAAGCACTTTGATATTCATCCCAGGCCCATAGCACTTAAGTACATTTCCTTATACTCTATTTCCCCTCTCTATAATTTATTTGAATGTTTCCTCCTGAGGAATGTAAGCTCCTTTTGGGCAGGGATCGTGTCAACCAACTCTGTTGTACTTTCCTAAGTTCTTAGTACAGTGCTCTGCACCCACTAAGTGTTCAGTAAATACCATTGATTGATTAGGCAAGGTCTTTTTCAATCAAAAAATTAGTAAACTTTGTAAATTCTAGTGAAATGTTATTAAGTAAGCTGGACATTTCCATGTTCTGTCAATGCTCTTCTTTTGTATTTTAACCCAAACTTCCATTTTGAGTGAAATGACTCAAATAATGTTTTTTGTTTTTTTCTGTCAATGACCTTACAAAGAGTATTTCTCCCTCTAAAATCTTGAAGCTCTAGATGCTTTGGTGAATACTAAAATGGTTTGAGCTCTTTGGAGGCTTGCTTGTGTTACCTAGGCAACAGCAATAGCTCCAGCACTTTTTAAAGGATACTAGTCCTGAAATCTTGTTAATCTGCAAAGAGAGAGCCTTATTCATTGAGATCTAAGACTGATGAGATATTTGGTTTCTGAGTAAAGTCAGAGCTGAAAATAGAACAGAAAGCTTTCTATGCTAATTCTCATCTACTCTACTATATCTACTCAAAGGGGGTGAATAGGGTTTGCAGCCAGACTCAGCATTCTCCTTGGAAATTGCTAGGAGGAGGACCACATTAATTGAAGTTTGAGGAATTGACTGCAGCACAAATAATGTTGTAAATCAAAAATCTCTATTTGGCTAATTCCTTCTTATTTAAACTCCAGGACATGGTTTGACTGACTTTTCAAAGTGGGAGTTAAATTGTCAACAACAGAAATTCTTTTCCTGGATTCCCTAAGACTAAAATTTAGTCCTTTACATGTTTTTCTTTAGCAGATCTTCGCAGAGGATTTTAACTGGTGGTAACATTTGCCCTGCTTTCCTTTTTCTTGTCTAGGTTCATTCCCTGTCACTTGTGCTGAATAAGACTACCAGTGAATTAGCTAGAGCTAATGTGTTCAAACTTATTGCTCACTGGGAAATGATTGGTAAGTAGATTTTAAAGGGTTCAGCCATGACAAATTAATGCATTGAGGTCAAAAGAATGTTGGGCTGGCAAACTAGTAAAATGTTATGACCTACATTGGGATATAGTTGGATATAAATTGTCATCCTCACCATTATCATCATCACCATCTAGTATATTTTATAAGCCGCCCAGAGTGCAGTACACTATTTTAGGTGCTGTAGGTTTGTCCTTAAAAAATTTACAAACTAGAGGTTGAGGCAGGATAGTGAAACACAAAATCAATCAATCAAATATACTGGGTGCTTACTCTGTGCTCATTCTACAAAGCACGTGGGAGAGTACAATACAACAGAGTTTGGTAGACTTGTCCCCTGCTACAGGGAGTTTACCAGAAAGCTTACAGTAATAACAGTTCGCTTCAGGAGATGGGTTGTTTGGAAATTCATCATGAGGTAGGGGGACTGGTTCTTATTAGTCAAAGAAAGGTTCTTGGAAGTGGTAGGTTGTGAGTTATGACTAGTAAGAGGGAGTGGGTGATGGTTTGGTGGTAGGAAGACTGTACGCTTGTTGTGAGCAGGGAACTTGGCTATCCACTCTGTTGGGTTGTACTCTCCCAACTACAGTGCTCTGCTTATGGTAAGTGCTCAATAAATACCATTGATTGATCGAATGATTGATTGGGAGTGAGGAAGTTGACCATACAGTACTACTCGAGAATAGGTTTGAGCCGTAGAAGGGGAGTACTGCATGAGTGAGGATCTCAGGATGCAATAGATTTTCATTTACTAGGAACTAGTCTGAAACTAATCTGGCATTGTTGAAAGAGCACAGTCCTGGGAGTCAGAGGAGCTGTGTTCTAATCCTGGTTCTACCACTGTAGGACTGTGGGCAAGTTACTCATCTTTATTATGCCTCTGTTTCCTCATCTGTAAAATGGGGATCCCAATACCTGTTCTCCATCTTCTATAGACTGTGAGCCTCATGTGGGACAGGGAATAAGGCCAAACCTGATTACTTGTGTCTCGCTCAGTGCTGAGCACCTAATAAATGCTTAACAAATTCTACCTAACATTGTAATCCGCAAAAGGCAAATTAGAACCCAAATTTCCAATGGGTTAATTAGTTGATTATACCATTCAATTGACCATACACTTCTGTCCCTGACACTACAAGTATGATTTTTGGCCAGAAGGAGTGATGGCAGGGGTGAAACCAGGATAAGGTAGATGCACTGTCATTCATTCACTCATTTGATCATATTTATTGATCGCTAACTGTCCGAGCACTGTACAAGGCGCATGGGAGAGCACAGTACAGCAGTAGGCAGTCACATTCCCTACTCACAATGCATTTGCAGACTAATAATAATACTAATGATGGCATTTGTTTAGCACTTACTATGTGCCAAGGACTGTTCTAAGCACTGGGGTAGATACAAGGTAATCAGGTTGTCCTATGTGGGACTCACAGTCTTAATCCCCATTTTTCAGATGAGATAACTGAGGCCTATAGAAGTTGTGACTTGCCCAAAGTCACACAACAGACAAGTGATGGAGCTGGGATTAGAACACTTGGCCACTGACTCCCAAGCCCCCTGTTCTTTCCACTAAACCACACTGCTTCTCCTGACTGGGGGAGGCAGACATTGATAGAAATAAATAAAATTACAGATATGTACATAAGGGCTGTGGATCTGGGAAGGGGGAATAGCAAAGAGAGCAAGTTAGAGTGACCAGAAGGATTGGAAGATGACGAAAAGTAGGGCTTAATGTGGGAAGGCCTCTTCGATGAGATATGCCTTCAATAAGACTTTGAAGAGGAAGAGCGTAATTCATTCAATAGGATTTATTGAGTGCTTACTATGTGCAGAGCACTGTACTAAGCGCTTGGAATGTACAATTCGACCACAGATAGAGACAGTCCCTGACCATTGATGGGCTTACAGTCTAATCGGGGGAGACCGATGGACAAAAACAAGACACCAATTTGCCTGTTTGTCTCAGAGTTTACCATAGGGCAGAAAGTTTTATTCTTCTTCAGTATATCCTTACCATATTTGATCCCTAATGTGTTGCCAAAGTACAGTTAATTGTGTCAAGATGACCGCTGTATGGTTTTCTTGGTGGCCTAAATTGGTCCCTTTGGTAGCTGGTGGAGGCCAGGGGCCTCCATGAGGATGGTGGGTGTAGGGCAGCTGAAATCATCCTCTTTGTCAATCAATCAATTAGTGGCATTTATTGAGCACTTATTGTGCAGAGCACTGAACTAAGTGCTTGGCAAAGTACAATCAAGAGAGTCAGTAGATGCTATCTCTATCCACAGTGAGCTTCCAGTCCTTTGGTTAAATGGTCCTTTTGGGGAAAAGAGATTTAGTTAATTTCCTTTTTTAAGCTATTGAATACAGTATAGAGACCAGTATAAACTTGCTAGGTATCCCAAAATGTGAGAATTTGTATTGTACTTGTCAAGTGTGTATGGTGAAAAGAGAGGCCTGAACATTAATGGGATGAATTTCTCCCTTTCTCGTCCCTAGAGGGAGATCTGACCTTACAGGGAAGCATCGGAAGCCTGTCTCTAAGTGACCTTACCTCCCATGGAGAGCTTTACCGAGAACGGTTTACGACAAGTGGGGAAGAGGCACTCATCTTCCAGATTTTCAAGTAAATGGCTGAGTGTGGTGTTAACTGTGAATTTTCTTAAGACTGATAGCACTATCTATTTTGGTGAGACCCAGAACAAAAACTACTTTGAAAGACTTGGAGTCCTTGCCAGTAGAACTATTTTTGAAAGGCACTTGGCAATTTTTTATAATAAATTCCATTTTAAAACATCTGATCATATACTCCATTTTGGTGACTGAGTCTTGGTCTTATGTTAAGGGAATAAGTTCCCTGAACTAGCCAGATCAGCCCACCAAAGTGTAATGCAGCATCCAAATGGTTAGCACCCAATGTTTTTCCAGCTCATGTAAGAAAAAGTTGAATCGATTCCTCTTTTTAAGGCAATTTTAGTGGCCATTAGGCACAGAAGACAGAGGGTATGTAGCTTAGAACTTCTTCTGCACCTCTGGAGGACTGCAACTTATAGTTCTTCTTGACGTTCAGCTGTAATTTTGTAGTACTTTTTTTCCACATTTACTAGCCATGCATTGCGTGTTAGGAATTCTTCAAGTCATGGTCCCCTCTTTTGTGAAATGAGTAATTCTTGCAATTGCAAAACCAAGAAATTTTAAAACTGTCCATTAAGGAGTTCACAGCCCCATATGGAAATGATGTATTTTAGCTTTTTAGGAAGGTACAAAAAATGGTCACACCATTTTCATTGCCTTCAAATTTAGTAGTATCCATTCCTAAAAAGAAACACTTTGTTGTAAAAAAAAAATACAGTTGGGATAATATAAAATTCCATAGTGTTAATGTAACAGAATGTGAATCTCTGCTTCTACTACATGCACTTGAAGCTTCCAAAACCACAGATTTTCTTAAAATGGTAGTAGAATGGAGAAACAGAATTAATTATGCACTCAGTTCTGTCAGAGCACATGTTTTGGCTAGTAGGTAGTGTGGGAGTAGGGAGAATTCTTCCTGCCATGCGAGCCAGCTGCTTGGCTCCGTTTAGTCCTGTGTGCAAGAGCTGATCTAATTTACCATCGCTACATACTTGGGAGGTAGGGAGAGGGAAGCCCAATTCAGCCAATTCTCTTTGTCTTGCAGCCTGGGGTAGTGAAGACCCTTTTTAATAACAAATTTTAAGTCTCTGTAAAAATTCCATCTTCTGAGATAGCTTTGCATTTTCCCAAAATGGTTCCTTCCATTTGCACGCCACGCTGGAAAAGTCCCAACCATTTTTATCACATTTCTAGATACGGACGACCCGATGTATTACTCCAGAGAGAGCACGATGTCCGCGTGAGCCTCCAGATGGCCTCTGTGCAGTATGTGCATACTCAGCGCTTTCAAGCAGAGGTGGTGGCTTTTATCCAGCACTTCACTCAGCTGCAAGACGTCCTGGGACGCCAGAGAGCCGCCATCGAGGGCCAGACGGTAGGGTGTTCTCTGGTGCTTTCTTGCTTTGGAGATAGAAGCATTAGGACCATCTCAACTCAGCGCCAGCCTGGAATTTCTCAGCGGGAACGTTATTTTGTTGAACGACAGACTCCCAGAATCTCATAAAATAATGCCTCACATGCCTTCTACCATTCATTCCCCTAAATGAATGGCAGAGATTCTCCCTCTTGTGACTATAAACTGCAGTCTTATAAATGTCACACCATTTTCATTGCCTTCAAACGTAGCAGTATCCATTCCTAAAAAGAAACACTTTGTGGTAAAAAAAAAAAATGCAGTTGGGATAATATAAACTCTTCCATTCTGGCTCCCTCTAAGCCTTGGGAGTGGGTACTTTTACTGGCATTACTAAAGTGAATTATTTTCCATGGTACAAAATTTGTTTATCCTTTGGATGTTTATTTGCGTTGATTTAAAAAGAAAATGTGTACTGTCCAACTAATATCAGGAAATTAAAGGGCCTTTCTCGTGGGTGATGTAATAATAGTAGTGATGAACACAATGATTTCAGAGAGTGAGATTTAAATACTAAACACTACTGTCCAATATTTTAAATAGCACATAACTTCAGATTCCTGAGAGCGTATTGAGCAAAGTCGCCTTTTGAACATAGCCGCGATCAACTAGCATTTACACCACCTTTGTCCCTTTTAGATGTGTGGAGGAGACTTTTTGCTTTCATCAAAATATGGCAGACTTGAGCTTAATCCCTCATAGTGAGGAGTCTTTGGGCTAAGAATTAAGATACTAAATCCTGGCTGAGGAATTGGCTTTAGCAGTAGGTGGTAGAAGAGGACCGTGGAAGTCAGCCTTTCAAATCTTGGCACAAGAGTAGAGAATGAAAGGGAATAAATGGAGGTCCATTTTCCTCCTTTTCTGGATTTTGATTAGTTTTTCCAAGTGCCACGGAGACTGATCTTCTCAGGAATTCTTAATCCTGGCTAGTTTAATGAGTATAGAGAGAACTGAAGCCCCAGTCTTGTTTGCTGATCAGATTAACTGGCCATTTTGTTTGAAATTTCACTCTGTTTTTCCTAATATGAAGCCGATGATAGGTGGTGTCAACTAGGTAATGACTTGCAGCTGGGATTATTTGCATTCCTGCCTTCTCATGTGTCTGTAAATAACTGTTAGTGTCCAAGGGGAATTTAGATCACTATTTGGTTTTGATGTGTAACGAATATCGATTGCACCTATTTTGGTTTGGCCAGGGGAATGCATCAGTTGTTGCCTTTATCCTTTGTTTCCACATGGCTACATTATGTTGGCTTAAAGAAGGGGACTTCAGCTTTGAGCCCCTGAGCCATCAGTTCAAACATCTACGTATTCTGGTGGAGCCAGGATGGTCGAGTTTCCGATTTCCTTTGCACTATGGAACAAAAGGATTCCAGAGTGCCATCTCTCATTTTCTTCTCTTGATTTATTATGGCCAACTTTCATGGTGATGTGGGATGTCTGCTGTGTGACCTTGGGCAAATCACTTCACTTCTCTATGTTCAATTGCCTCATCTGTAAAATGGGGATCGAGATGGCGAGCCCCGCATGGGACAGGGACTGTGTCCAACTTGATTTACTTGTATCTACCCCAGCACTTGGAACAGCGCCCGGCACATAGTAATCGCTTAACAAATACCATAATTACCATTATTGTTATTAGGGAGAATCTGAATGGGGTATTGATTTTACCTCTTTTTATCCAAAGAACTGAGAGTACTGGATAATCATCAAACCGTCCCATACCACTTTGTTTCAGGACCTTTTAAAAGATGCCACGAGATCGGATCCATTGATATATTTGTGCTTTGAAAATCTTAGCAGGGATGTTTACAACTTCTTGACTTCCGATGTCATGAAGCTCATTTCCCCCGACATCTGGGCACTCATCTACTCTGGCTGTGAAGTGGAAATTTATTTAGACTGGGAGCCCCATGTGGGACAGGGACTGTGTCCAACCCTGCTGAGCTTGTATCTGCTCCAGCGGGTACTTGTAGCCCAGTGCTTGGCACATAGTAAGCGCTTTATAAATGCCACTGGTGGTGTTATAATAAGTATTAGTGTGTTTGAACCACAGTTTTTTTTTCCTTCCCCAGGTGAGGGATCAAGCCCAGCGTGGTTCCCGGGTTCTCCTAGATATTGAGGCTGGTGCTCCTGTTCTCCTTATCCCAGAAAGCTCCAGATCTAACAATCTCATCGTAGCAAATCTGGGGAAATTGAAAGTCAAGAACAGATTTCTCTTTGCAGGCCGCCCTGGAACATTCTCATTACAAGACAAGGTAAACAACCTCCTACTCAGGTTTTAATCATTCAGGAGTCGCCTCTAAAATGGTTTTTACTGAATGGTATTTTGGGAGCTTGAAATGGGTTTTCTTCACCTTTCTCCGTATTTGTAGAGAAGCACTGTGGCTTAGGGGGAAGAGCCTGGGCTTAGGAGTCAGAGCACGTGGGTTCTAATCCCGGTTCCGCCACTTGTCTGCTCTGCGACCTTGGGCAAGTCACTTAACTTCTCTGTGCCTCAGTTCCCTCATCTGTAAAATGGGGAATAAAGACTGTGTAAGCCCCATGTGGGACAACCTGATTACCTTGTGACTACCCCAGTGCTTAGAACAGTGCTTGGCACATAGTAAGTGCTTAACAAATACCGTGATCATTATTATTATTTTTACCTCTGTTTATTCCCAATTTGTGTTTGCTGTCCTTTGACTTTGTTTTCATTTAGGAACTCTTGACCACCTCTTGTGGCTTCAGTTTAAGGAAATGCTTGTATATTTTTGCCTTTGTATTAGAACTTCCCGTTTCGTGACTGTATCTGCATTCCAGGTTAAGATGGGTATTTTCAAGTTATTGTTTAAGGATGAAGGAGCAGATGTTGATGGATGAAATCAAATAAATAAATTTGTTATAATGTTTTAATGAAAAGTATTTCCCTGTATTTGCTTTTGAGGATTTGATTTTAAATGGCAGTAGATACAAGGATCACCTTTTCTGTAAGGTATAACATATTTCTTTCCCGCAGTTTTATTGAAAAATCTAATGAGATTCAGCAGTTTTTGTCCATCATTTAACAATCATTTAAAAAGAATCTCTGAAATTCAATGAAATCTGTTTATCACATTCTCTGAGAATCACCTTCCATATTTAGAAGTCCTTTTCAAGGACTCTTTAAAACCATTTCTTTTTCAAACATAGGCAATATTTTTCTCCCAATCACGTGCACCTAGCCTGTAGATAAACTATTTTTTAGTATCTTATTACTTTTTTGTGACTGCGGAATCCCATAAGGTTTGTTTGGAGTGTTTCTTTTGTAATTTTTGTATTTAAGATAACTTTAACTCTGAAGACCTTCCTTTTTTCATAGTTGATGAGACTATTGTAGATTATATGCATTAGGAGTTGACGAGCGGGTGATTGCATCCTTCCACTTGTTAATTTGAAGTGAATTGTTATGCTCTTTTAGAATAAGCACTTGACGTTTTATAGTTTTTCTAGTGTACAGGCCAGTGGTATTACATCTGAAGGGTGGAAGTGTTGGGCCTTGAATTTTATGCTTTATGTGTGTTTGCAGTAGTTTTGAAGAAATCCTTTTCTTTATGGGTGCCAGTTTGATTATTTTTGCATGTAAGTCTTTCGTTTTTCTCAACCATATCCTTAACTGAAAACCTCTTGCCTCTGTTATTTCAAGAGTTTTGAGTGACTCTCTTTAATCCACAGTAATAGTAGGAATGGAATTTAGCAATTGCATGCTTAAGTGCTTAGTACAGTGCTCTGCACACAGTAAGCAAGCACTCAATAAATACGATTGAATGAATGGATGAATGACTATTCCAAGCACTGGGAAAAATGCACCAGTGAATACACAAAAGACTCACAGTCGAAGAATAAAGGTGGGGAGAGTGGATTAGTGGCTGCTACATAAAGAACGGTAAACCAGTAAAAACACAAAATAGCATAAAACAGTGTCTGTACTAAATACTGAAAGACCAAGAGGGCACTGTGGCTAGAAGAGCAGAGTTTTCATTTAAAATTTCTAACAGAGGAGATTTGGATATAAAAACCTGTGGATAATATGATAGAGCAAAAAACCCTCCTTTTTAGCGTATAGATAAATTGAAGTGCAGAGGGTGATTTAGGACAGAAATCCACACCTGGGACATCCTGATAACCTTGTATCTCCCCCAGAGCTTAGGACAGTGCTTTGTTTGGCACATAGTAAGCGCTTAACAAATACCATCAACATCAACATCATTATATAAAGTTCATGGAAGAGCAGCATGGCCTACTGAAAAGAGCACGCACTGGTCTGGGAGTCAGAGGACCTGGGTTCTAATACTGGCTCCTCCACTTGTATGCTCTGTATGCACTTGTATGCTTGCTTAACTCCTCTGTGCCTCAGTTACCCCATCTGTAAAATGAGGATTCAATGCCTATTCCCCCTCCTGCTTAAATTGCGAGCCCTGTGCGGGACAAGGGCTGTGTCTGACCAGTTTATCCTGTTTCTTCCCCTTAGAAGAGTGCTTGGTAGTAAGAATTGAACAACTTCCACAATTGTTATTGACCTAGTGATTTACCTTGCAAAATGCTTGGCAAAAGTAATTTCTGCTTTTGGCAGGGGTCCTTAGCTCACCCATTCAATTCCATTGTGAAAGAAAAGAGCATTGGACTTTCCACCGTACACATCGATGATGTTGAGAAGGAGAGGCAGGTTAGAGAGAACAAAGCTCTAGGTTTGAGGGATGAGGGGGGACAACCGTGAAAAATTCAAGAAAAGTAATGTACAGTGCCGTTGTTCAGTCTGCAAGAGAGAGATTAAAGGGAACCATGATATGGAAGGCTTTTTAGAGGCACTAATCACTGTTTAAATTGAATTAGGTCAAGATAGGTGTGGTTTCCGCACCAATTCCGCCCAGAGTCTCATCAGATCATTACTAGGGCATTGACAGTATGAAGTCTGGTGTTTGGGTGATGACAAAAACAGTGGAGAGGACAAGGGCAGTGTGGTTTCCCTGAGTTTTGATTTTTAATTTAAAGTTGTTCTTTGGAATTTTCCCCTCGGGATCAGTTTAAGTGAATTAGTGATTTTTTTAAAAGTGGTATTTGTTAAGCACTTACTATGTGCCAGGAACTGTGCTAAGCCCTGGGCAGATACAAGATAAATGGGTTGGACTCAGTCCCTGTCCTATCCAGAGCTCACAGTTGTAATCCCCATTTTACAGATAAGGTAACTGAGGCACAGAGAAGTTAAGTGACTTGCCTGAGGTCACACAGCAGACAAATGGCAGAGCCGGGATTGCAACCCAGGTCCCTGACTCCCAGATCAGTGCTCTTTTCACTAGGCCTCACCGCTTCTCACTGATTCTATGGGAAAGGCTCAGGAATTGATTTAGGAACAAGTCACTTAGAACTGTGCCCTTCCCTTCCCAAGTTTGCCAGTACTTGGGAAAAACATGGCACTCCTGCCCAAGTGATAGTTTATCAGGATCCCTCGAAGTCTGAATTTTGATGGCTTTAAATTTGAGTCTCTCTCGGCTATTGATGAAGATTCGCATTGGCATTTATTCATTCAGTCATATTTATTAAGCGCTTACTGGGTGAAGAGCACTGTCTAAGCGCTTGGGAAGATACCATGCAACAGTAAAGAGTGACAGTCCCTGCTCACAAAGAGCTCAGAGTTTGGCCGGGGAGGGCAGGGAGACAGACATCAATACAAATAGACATCAATACAAATAAATAAAATTACTGATATATACATAAGTGCTATGGGGCTGGGAGGGGGGAAAGAGCAAAGGGAGCAAGTCAGGGTGACGTGAATATGAATGGATGTGAAATGTGTATGTTCTTTATGTTAGAAAATTCCCCATTTTATCATCAAAATAATAATAATAGTGATGGCATTTGTTAAGCGCTTACTATCTGCAAATCACTGATCTAAGCACTGGGGGGTGGATACAAGGTGATCACAATCTTAATCCCCGTTTTAGAGTGAGGTAACTGAGGCACAGAGAGGTTAATTGACTTTCCCAAAGTCACACAGCTGACAAGCAGTGGAGCCAGGATTAGAACCCATGACCTCTGACTCCCAAGCCCGGACTCTTTCCACTGAGTCACGTTGCTACCCCATCAGTGGTATTTATTGAGCACCTCTGATTTTGAAGCACTGTTCTAAGTCGAGAAGCAAGATATTTGTTTCCTGCCCTCAAGGAGCATATAGGTTGATGGAATGCACAGTTAGACAAAAATTGTTTACACATAATGCTAGCAGGAGGAAGAACAAAGTAGTGAAATGGGATAATCTAAAGTTCATTCATTCAGTTGTATTTTTTGAGTGCTTACTGTGTGCAAAGCACTGCATTAAACACTTGGGATAGTACAATATAACAAGCAACAAGACATTCCCTGCCCACAACGAGTTTACGGTCTCGAGGAAGAGATAGCTATTAATAGACAGACATTAAAGAAGCAGCATGGCCTAATGGATAGAGCACGGTTCTGGGAGTCAGAAGGTCATGGGTTCTAATTCCAACTCCCCCACTTGTCTGCTGTGTGACCTTGGGCAAGTAACTTCACTTCTCTGGGCCTCATTTACTTCATCTGAAAAATGGGGATGAGACTGTGAGTCCTACATGGGATGTCCCACTGATATTTTAAACTAAACATGTCACAAACTGAACTCCTTGTCTTCCTTACCAAACCCTGTCCTTCCCTTGTCTTTCCCATCACTGTACATTCCAAGCGCTTAGTACAGTGCTCTGCATATAGTAAGCGCTCAGTAAATACTATTGAATGTAGACAAGGAACTGCATCCAACCCGATTTGCTTATATCCTCCCCAGCACTTAGTACAGTGCCTGGCACATAGTAAGGGCTTAACAGCTTACCACCAATAATAATAATAATAATAACATAAATGAATTATAGATATGTACAAGTTAACTCAGAATATGCATTCCCTAATTGAGGAGATTAATTTAGTTCTTTGAAACAGGACCCACCTCACAACCATATCATCTTTTTTGGCATTAAATTAGGGTAATGATATTGAATCGTTCCTTGAAAAGTGGAGTGAAGCTAAGAAGTTAAGAATGTAGCCATTTTGAGAACAACAGAAAAGGCATTTGCGATTTGCCTGACCTAAATACAGCAGGCTTAAAATACCAGATGCCTTGGCATTTTCTTTTGGCAAGAGACATATGTGGGGCTTCTGCAAATGTTGGGAAGCCTGCGGGCTCAGTTATTTTCCTATAAATAATGTCTATTGGCTTGAAATGTTAAGTGGATGTTCATGTTTGTTCTGGGATTTGGGGATATTTGGGAGATGCCAAGAATCTGCTCAATGTGGGGAGCCATTAAGGGCATGTCATCACCCTAGACTCATTAAGGATTTCACACTGATCTCCACATTCTGGCTTTATTTTCTTTTTTCACCAGGAGTCAGTTCCCTTATCTTCTCCTCAGGATACTCCCAAGCACAGCATGAAGAAAACAGCAAGTGTAGAAGACTCCAAGGGGAGTCCATCAGAAGGGCTCTTCATGGGCTCCCCAGCCGGAGAGAACCTTGCTCGACTGAAGAGCGAGCCCATGCTCAGTGCCCTGACCAAACAGCAAGCAAAATCACCTGCCAGCCAAATTCCTCATAGTCCAGGTAAGAGAGGAGAGAAACAGATAAGCTGCTTCCCAAAATTAGGAAAAATATCCATTGCACTAGTTCCCAGGAACTTAAAGTGTGACATTCATCACATATGTCTTCGGGGCACCTGAAGAAACTCCAAAAGTGTCACCCAAAGCAGTCCTCTGGTTTTGTCTATGGCACATTTGGGAGGTGTACATTTTCCCTTTTGCATTTTGAAGGGGGCCTAAGTGGCTTGTGATAAAAAAGCATTTTTATTTTGTGGTGTATTCATGGTTTTGAACTGCTCTGTCTTGCACAAATGGTACTCTGTTAATGACTTGCTTTTTCCTTTCCATCTTTAAGTTGGAATGTCAGGAAAAACCAATAAGAACTATGCTAAAACATAGCAGGGAGCGTTTAATTTAGCTCTGGAGAGGAACTTTGACTCTTCAGGATGATAAATACCAGGGAGGTAGAGAAATGCTTTTTCAGAAGGTCTTTAAGAAAAGGCTATACATTTGTCTCTGGGGAAGAAGCCTGGTCTAGTGGAAAGAAAAGGGCCTGGGAGTCAGAGGAGCTAGGGTTCTAATCCCAGCTCTACCACCTGCCTTCTGTGTGACCTTGGGCAAGTCACTTAACTTCTTTAGGCCTCAGTTTCCTCATTTGGAAAATGGGGATTATATACTTATTTCCCTCCTATTTAGACTGTGATCCCCCTGTGTTACAGGGACCATGTCCATTCTGCATATATTGTAAACTATCCCAGTGCTTAGTATAGCGATTGGTACATCGTAAGCTCTTAACAAATGCCACAGTTACTATTATTATTAGGGGTAGTTAGATAAAGCCTCACCAAGATGGACTAAGTGACTCTACATAGTGCCTCTAGGCTAAGTATTTGACCAATAATCAATGGTATTTATGAACGGTTAGTGAGTGCTTCGCACTATATTATGACACTATACTATGCTCTTGGGAGAATCCAGTACGATACTCTCAATTAAACAATCAATCATACTTACTGAGTGCTTACTGTGTAAAGAGCACTTTACTAAGCACTTGGAGGAGTAATAATAAATAATAATGTTGGTATTTGTTAAGCGCTTACTCTGTGCCAAGCACTGTTCTAAGCGTTGGGGTAGATACAGGGTAATCAGGTTGTCCCACATGAGACTCAGAGTCTTAATCCCCATTTTACAAGTGAGGTAATTGAAGCACCGAGAAGTTAAGTGACTTGCCCAAAGTTGCACAGCTAACAGGCGGTGGAGCCGGGATTAGAACCCATGACCTCTGACTCCTAAGATCTTGCTCTTTCCACTGAGCCATGCTGCTTCTCAGTACAATGTAACAAAGTTTGTAGATACTGTTTGTGCCCAAAATGAGCAGTCTACAGTCTACTGTGCCCTCAAGCCAGTCCAGTAGTTGCAAGACACATATTCTCTGCCCTCAAGGAATTTACAATCTAATAGGTGAGACAAAAGGTGGCTTAGTGGAAAGAGCACGGGCTTGGGAGTCAGAGGACGTGGGTTCTAATGCCGGCTCCGTCACTTGTCTGCTGTGCGATCTTGGACAAGTCACATAGCTTCTCTGTGCCTCAGTTACCTCATCTATAAAATGGGGATTAAAAGTGTGAGCCCCTTTTGGGACAACCTGATTACCCTATATACCCCAGCGCTTAGAACAGTGCTTGGCATACAGTAAGCACTTAACAAATGCCATTATTATTATTATTAATAGTGAAAGCCAGAAGAAGAACAAGGAAAGCAGAAAGCAGGATAGGCTTATTGAGATGAAACAGATTGTGTGTGTGTGCATGTGTACAAGAGTGCTGTGCATAGGATGAAAGTACACAAATGGTAGGTGTGGCTGTTGGTTTGATGCAACTAAAGTGTATGAGTAACCACTGGAGATTTTTGAGGAGTGAAATGGAAAGCATCTCCCATGAATTCAGCACTCTTACTCCTGCCCTCCTTTTGTGTCCTTGCAGAGGAACATATTTGTCTGTTGGACTGTATTGTGGTGGATCTGCAGGATATGGACATCTTTGCTGCAGAGAGACATCCTCAGGAGTATTCTAAAACTTTAGAGGACACCAGTGGAGATCTCATCTTCCCCTCCTACTTTGTCAGACAGACAGGAGGCAGCCTCTTAACTGAACCCTGTAGGCTCAAGTTGCAAGTGGAGAGGAACTTGGACAAGTGAGTATTAACAGTTGTGTAACCATTTGCTGGAGAAGGTTCCCGGTAACTTGGAAGTCGGCGTGGAGAATTATCTGGGTAGTTCTCCAAGATCATGAATACCCCATGTGCCAAATTCAGTACTTGCCTCTGGTCATTTACTCTAAAAACAGCTGTGATGATTGGTAGCCCTTATTATATTGTGGCTCAGTGGAAAGAGCACGGGCTTGGGAGTCAGAGGTCATGGGTTTGAATCCCGGCTCCGCCGCTTGTCAGCTGTGTGACTGTGGGCAAGTCAGTTCACTTCTCTGTGTCCCAGTTACCTCATCTGTAAAATGGGGACTGTGAGCCTCATGTGGGACAACCTGATTACCCTGTGTCTGCCCCAGCGCTTAAAGCAGTGGTCTGCACCTAGTAAGCGCTTAACAAATACCAACATTATTATTATATCACCACTTAAAGGAGACTTTACCCCAACCCCCACCTTGACCCAGAATCTCCTAGACTTTACCTTGCCTTTAAGCCTCCAAGTTGTAGGTATTCACGAAAACAAGAGAAGTATTTCAATCGCCAGACTAAATCGTTTCGATTTAGTAGAACTGAGGTTTCTGCTGAAGGCAGCGATCTTGATGAAAAGCAGCAGCGTTGGAAACAAAGTGTAAGATTAGTGACAAACCCCCGACGTTTAGTCCCTGTCCAGTCTCTGTCTTGTGAGTCATTGGTTGGGCAAATCACATCAAGTCACTCACCTTCTTTATTGGGTAATAATCCATTTTAACTTTTCCCCCTAGGTTGTTTTGTGATTCATTCTTTGATGTTATTCAACTGCTCTATAAATGCTTTTCAGTTATTGTTGGCCTAGTCTATGTTTTGCTTTGCTGGTTGAACAATCTTAAGAGAAGCTTCATTATTTAGAAATTAAACAATTTGTTTTCAGTTCAAGAATCACTTTCTTTCAAATCTATGCACTACAGCGAAGTTTATCCTCATCGGTTTTAATTGATGACTCATTATACTGGATTACCCCAGAAATAGAAATCCCATGTAGGAACATAAAGACACTTTCTCAGTCTGTGTCAACAAGGGATCAGTTATAACTTCAACATTCTCATTGCTTCCACTTCAGTACCCAAAGTCTCTTACGGATAGTATTAAGTGCTTACTGTTTGCAGAGGACTGTACTAAGTGCTGGGAAAGAATTTATAGATGGGAATTAGACGTGGTCCCCGTCCCTCGGGAGGCTCACAGTTTAAACCTGTACCCTTTGCCCAGGACATGTCTGAGAAACCCCATGATGGAAATTTACCTGGGGAAAGACAGAGATAAAATGTACTGAAGGCTCTCCATTGCTGCGGTCTCCCGGCCCATTTCAAGTTAAATCAGTGTTAAGTCCAATGCTTGGAGTGACCCCTGACTCTCCTCCTCAGAGCCTTTGTGAAATCAGTAGTAGTTGGAGGAGGAGTGGTGTTTACTGAGCCCCTATTGAGTGGTAGACACTCTATTAAGTGCTTGGGGAGTACACAGTGAGCAAACACATGTGGAGTGTACAGTCTAACAAGAGCTACAAACAAAATTACATGCAAAAGATGAGAGCAGTAGGATGAACAAGGAGCAGATAAATAGAGCAAAATTTTCAGAAATACTAGAATTAGCAAAATAAATCAAAGTGACTAATTGATTGTACTTGTATACTTGTGTGCTAAGGTTGGATAGATGTACAAAAGTGCTAAGGGTGGCTTAATGGGATGATTCAACTTGAGGTGTTGCGATGTAATTTGGGGAAGCCTTTCTGGAGAAGCTAGGATTTTAGGAAGGCTTTAAAGATAGGGAGGGCTGAAATCTGGGGGATTTGTGGGGAGAGGGGAGTTACAGAATCCCAGAAACAGTGCGAGAAACCCAGAATTTTAGCTCTTTTGTCTGTACTTTCAGGATTAGTTTTGAGGCTTTGGTATATCAGAAGGAATTTCCTCCAAGAAACTGAGGTAATCCATGAAATGATATTACTAATGACAACTAGAATGCCGGTAATGTGTTTTTAGTTGATTTCAAATTAAAGAAGCTTTTCAAATAAAGAAAGACCCGTAGCCAGGTGGGATACATATATAGGAAGGTGGATCTATTTGTTTTCTTCTTTTTCCAACATGAACTCCAACAATGTCCTTTTCCCTCCTTTGACAGGGAGATAAGTCATATGGTGCCAGACATATCAATTCGTGGCAACCTCTCCTCAGTCCACTGCTCCCTGGATCTGTGTAAATATAAGCTGATTCGAGGTCTATTAGAGAACAACCTTGGAGAGCCCATAGAGGAATTTATGCGACCTTATGACTTACAAGACCCAAGAATTCATGTGAGTGAAAATTTGTGTTACCTTGGAAATCATACACCTTCAGCCCAGAGTTACTCTGTTGCTTTGATAGAGCAAGAGTCACCAGTGTATAGCCCTCAAAATCATTTGGGAAAGTGGATAGAGCAGACAGTGAATCCTTGAGGACCAGCATGAAGTAAAGGATGGAGCACGGGACTGTGAGTCACAAGGTCATGAGTTCTAATCCCGTCTCCGCCACTTGTCTGCTCTGTGGCCTTGGGCAAGTCCCTCGACTTCTCTGTGCTTCAGTTACCTCATCTGTAAAATGGGGATGAAGACTGGGGAACCATTTGTGGGACAGGGACTGCATCTAACCTGATTTGCTCGTATCCACCCCAGTGCTTAGTATAGTGCCTGGCATGTAAGTGCTTAACAAGTACCATAATTATTATTATTATTATTACTATGGAATTTAAAGAGTGCTGACTATATGCAGAGCACTGTACTAAGTCATTGGGAGAGTACAGTACAATGGAATTGGTTGTCCTGTGCCCACAAGGAGCTTACCATCTAGAGGGAGAGACAGATATTAAAATAAATTATGAATATGTACAGTATGTACATTACTGTAGAGGTAATAATAGTATTAAGTCCTTACTGTGTGCAGAGGACTGTCCTAAATGCTGGGAAAGAATATACAGATGGGAATGCTGTGGGGCTGAGGGTAGGGGAAATATCAAGTGCTTGAAGGGTACAGAACCAAGAGCAAGCAGTACACTGACTGGCAATTCCTTTTAAATGGGAATTATCGATCACACACTGACATTGTTATTTTCCTTCTGCAGACTGTGCTAAGTGGAGAGGTGTACACTTGTATGTGTTTCCTCATTGACATGGTAAACGTAAGTTTGGAACTCATAGATTCGAAAGGAAAGGAAGAAACTGGTTCTTTAGCCAGGTATGATTTAATTATATATAGAATATTGTCTTATGCTGTCGAGTCGTTTCCGACCCATAACGACTCCATGGACACATCTCTCCCAGAATACCCCACCTCCATCTGCAATCATTCTGGTAGCGTATCCATAGAGTTTTCTTGGTAAAAAGATGGAAGCGGTTTACCATCGCCTCCTTCCGCACAGGAAGGTTTAGTCTTCACCCTCGACTCTCTCCCGTGCCACTGCTGCCCAGCACAAGTGAGTTTTGATTTGTAGCAGATTGCCTTCCACTCACTAGCCACTGCCCTAGCTTGGAGTGGAACGGGTATGCCTCTGTTTGACTCACCCTCCCATAGCCGAGACTTGTAGAGTACTGGAAACTCCAGGTGGGATCCTGAGGGGGATTCATAGCATATGCCAAAGGTTTTTTTGTAATTTGTGGTTTAGCAGTCAGAACCAATCAACCGGCAGCAGTTATTGAGCACCTCCCGCGTGCTAGGCACTGTAGTAAATAGTGCTGTACTGAGTGCATTAGCAAGATCTGTATTCTTTGTCCTCAAGGAACTCACAATAAATAGTGGCTAGTCAAGTTCAGGCCCTGTTTGGGACAAAGGAGTGATTGGCCCCGGGAAGGTGGAAAAGCTTTGGAAATGGTGGTGGACGACTAGTTTGTAGCAGGACTTCAAGAGTTTTCCTGATCTCATGTAGTCCTCACCCCCTATGAGCAGGAAGCTCATATCTGTGATCTGGTGATATACTTAGGAGTTAGACTCTTTTACCATGCTCATTTTCTGAATTGCTTGTATGCCGTTAATTGGCGGAATTTTAAGGCTAGCATGCGATTGCTGGTCATATACACCCCCTTCAGGAGCAAGGTGGGGAATTAAGATGGAGGGGAAGTTAGAATATGTTTTTCTTCTCATTTCTCTTGATGACCCTGTGAAGAAAGGCATCCTGGTTTGGCAAAAGGGAAACCAAAGCTCAAAGAAACGAAGCCATTTTCTCTAGGTTACCAACAAGTTAATGGTAGAATCAGGGTTGAAGCCAGTGGCATTGTTGTTCATATAAAATGAATCACCCTTATGATATTTGCTGTGTTGGTTCAAGCATATCTTGGTCACAGAGTAATTGTAACTTTTCCATTTTTATTCTTCTTAGATTTGACTTTAAGAAATGTAAGCTGCTCTTTGAGAGTTTTTCAAACCAAACCAAGTCCATAAATCTGGTTTCCCATTCGATGATGGGTTTTGACACCCGTTATGCCGGCCAGAAGACAAGCCCAGGCATGCCAAATGTGTTCAACTGCATCTTCCAGCCCTCCAAGTCTAGCACCGCCCTTGGTTCCATTCAGATTGAATTGCATTTCAGGTAATGGGATGGAGGCCTCTCAACTCTGCTGCATTTTTAATATGGCAAGTTTCCCTGAGTAGCACAAGTAAGGATTTAATTGCACTAAACTAGGCCGTTGAATCTTTGACTGGGTTTAATGTCCTTTGGTATTGATATATTGTACTTTCCCAAGCGCTGAGTACAGTGCTCTGCACACAGTAAGTGCTCAGTAAATACGATTGAGTCGGTGAAAGAATGGCATGTTAGAGAAAGGGTGCAGGTTCTTGTAGTTTAATTTGGTTGTTTTCTCTGGAGCAAGAGAAGAATTTTTTAATAGCGATCACTAGTTTCAACTGCATTTTTGGATACACAGCCTTTATTTTGGGATCCACTGTTTGGGATCTGACAACATGTAGCTGAGTGTTGGCACTCTTTCCTGCCACCATGCCAGCCAGACAGTTGATGAGATGTGGAACTCTGGCCACCCACCATGTCATCCTGCTTTCCATCCATCCAACTGAGCAGTTATCCAATGTGGAACGTCGAAAATCAAGTCAAATTTCTCTCACCTGTATTTTTGAGAGGACAAGGGAAGGATCATAATGTGGCATTTTTCTTTGCTCTCCAGCCTGATTTCCAAGTAGGGTAGCCCGTTATCCAGTTTTATAGTGGACAGCCTAGTTTTCAGCTGGTACAGATGGCAGCGGCGGACATCTTTGTCTCTGGTATTTTAATTTTAAATTCTCAGGCTCCCTCCACCGCAGCTCCTGCTCTTGCCACTGACTTCTGCAGTGCCCATGTTTATATTCAGGGGTTTCTGGAAAGGAAAACACAAAGCCCCTGAGGCAAGGAGGGAGCCAAGGGCCCCTTCAGAGAAATTCTCTAGGTTTGGGTGAGCTTGGTGTACTTTCGAAAAATGGTCCTTATGACACCAGTCCATTGTGCCGTATGTTCACAGGTGACCCAGTTGAGTACCATCATTTGCCACCCGATTTCAAAGAGGCACTTGGGCTAAAAATCACCCCATTTGGCACTTGTAATCTACTGGGGATCTGGAACTCAGATTGCCCTGACATCCATCGCAGCCCTGGTATCCCACTGGGAGCTTGGGGCTGCTGCAGACTCTGATACACTTTCCCCTAGTTCCCCCTGTAAAATTCTCATGAATAAAAGTGCACCTCCTGGAAATCTTTGGCCTGGGTTGCCCTAGGGTCAGCTGCAGCCCTGTTATCTAATTAGCTGACTGTTAAAATTAGTGTTTCTGCTCATCAGAATTGGGAAGGAGAAGGGAATCTTCCGGAAATCCAGGCTGTTGAAGGAGGAACTCATCTACCTCACCTGGGCGGCATCACAAATGCTTTCCAAAATATGTGCCGTAACTAGTGGCAAAATGTCTACAATTACAAATGAAAATATGCATTAATAAGCAGTAACATGATATACTAACTTCTCCTTGATGTTTCTGGATTATTCATTCATTCATTCAGTAGTATTTATTGAGCGCTTACTCTGTGCAGAACACTGTACTAAGCGCTTGGAATGTAGTTCGGCAACAGATAGAGATAGTCCCTGCCCAATGACGGGCTCACAGTCTAATCGGGGGAGACGAACAAAAACAAGATGACATAATCACGATAAATAGAATCAAGGGGATGTACACCTCATTAACAAAATAAATAGGATTATAGGACATATTTTCCCGAAGTGGACATATTCCCACACTGTCTCTGTGGTGAATACAGTTTTCTCACTAACTGTGAATGATTTCTCCAAATTGGAAGTTATCTCTTGTGTAGGATTGTTTTGGGTTTTTGAAAGTAGTGAACATTTATTCCTGCAGTTAAAATAAGTTGCCAGCAGATGTCTCTTGCTTCTAACTTTTGAGAGTCCTTTAGAGATTTTAGACCTTTGGAAATAATCCATAATATCATCTCTCTGAGGTTCTATTTAACTGATTTTTCTAATCTTTCCATATCTTTCCCCAGAGGAAGAGCAGTCTTTTCTTCCTGCCTTTACTGCTCTTTGAATGAATTCCTGAAAGGTTTTGTAAACAAATTAGCACAGGCACAAGGGCTGAAGGAAATTTTCCTGGTCTAAAAGAAATCAGGCGGTGGACAAGTGGCTGTTTTTCTAAAAGTTGTGCACTATTAGGTCCGGCTGCTGAAGGTAGTTTTATGGGCTAGTAAAATCAAAATCATCTGCAACTGTAAAGTTGTCTAAATATATTAAGTATTGCATTTAAATGCACATATACTTTGATGACCTATTAAATAATCCTTAGAAATTTTTTAAAAATAGATTTGTCAAGTGTTTGCAGGTTGCAGAGTTATATAGGAAGAGCAGCGTGATATTTGTGCCCTTAAAGAAATTACTATGTAATCCTGAGGGCAAGAACTCTGTAGGAGCTGAAACAGGATTTTTAAAACATATCATTTAGTACTTGTTTTAAATAATAATTTTGTTAGTTTTTTAAGAAACTCAGGAGAAAGGAATAAGACTTTCTTGGAGGTTTCCAGTTAGACCATTAGAGAGGATGGTTGTTATTTGGAGTGGATATTTGTTTGAAGTTGATGTTTGTTTAAACAAGGAGATTGTACAAAGAGGATCTTTGAACATATTTGATACATCTACAGAAAACAGTTACTTTGTTGAGTTTCTTTAAAGTTATCTGATCTGGCCCCAAGTGCATAGTTGGTCCTAACATACTATATTTCTAGTTTGTGTAAGGATGTGAAAATTTGAAGCATTTTTGTTTGCTGAGTTTCTCCCTCTGACACACTATTTCCTGGGGATGAATGATAAAGCCTTACCTAGGTTCATGTGGACAAAAATACCACTGTTGGTAAGGAGGTTAAAGGCTTTTTCTTTGGGGACTGTTGTACACTTTTTTTGTGTTTCTCAGAAGAATAGCCTCTCTGTTGGATTCTCTAGTTGAGGGTTTGTGTGTCATTTATAAAAGTGGTTCCCAGTATTTAAGTTATTGAATTATTTTCCAGGGAACAAGTTATCATTTGCCCTGCTGCACCATCAATTTAAGTGCCCATCCCTCTTAATCCACATGGGATGAAAAGAGGTCTGTGAGGGCAACATTTTTTTAATGACAAAAAGGGGAAATTCATTCATTCAGTTGAATTTATTGAGCGCTTATTGTGTGTAGAGCACTCTACTAAGCGCTTGGAAAGTACAATTCGGCAACAGAAAAAGAAAATCCCTACTCAACAAAGGGCTCACAGTTTAGAAAGGGGATACAGACAACCAAACAAGTAGGCAGGCATCAATACCATAAAAATAGATAAATTTAATTATAGATATATACACAGTGCTGTGTAGGAGGGGAGAGTGGAGAGGGTTGATGCATTATTCTGTTTCATCTTGCTTCAGGGCCTGGAATCAAATTTGAGAAAATAGATCTTTGGCACAAACTAGTGAGCTGGTGACCCAAACAGATAACTAGAAGTTATAATTAATATATCTCCCCCTTGAAGTCACCACATACTGAGGAAATCCTTGGTGGGCAGTCAGAGGAAAAAGCCAGGATTCCCTGACTCAGCCCAGGGCTGTGGGAATCAATGAGAATTCCCATAGCACTTCCTCTCACCCTCACCATTCTTGAATCTGGATCCCCTTCCATTTTCATACTTTAGCTCAGGGGTTGAAAAACATGCCCAGATGAACCATTGATTTGGAGATAGGCCTGCAGCAACTACAGTGTCTGTGTCATCTTGTCTCATACTTTCTTGCTAAGCCCATCAAACTCCAGTGCTGAATAGATGCTGTAAATGCATTTCAGGTAACTTAGCTGAGGATACCTCTATTGGAACAGTTGTGATCATAATAGTAATTTTTTGTTTTTTAAAAAACCAATTTTCAGTGCATACCTTCTTGACACTCATGGAGCTACTAACAGCCTGTCTGTTCTTTTTCAGTGGAGAAAAATTACTTGTTCTTACAAAAAGAACAAGATTGGCTAGAGATAGATTGGCTAGAGATAGATTGGAAAGCACTTGAACTGAACAAGAAGTCCATAGAGTTCTGAAATGTCCCTTGTTTTTCTCCTATTTTATCTAGATCTACTAAGGATTCTTCCTGCTTCACAGTTGTTCTGAACAACCTCAGGGTATTCCTCATATTTGACTGGCTGCTACTGGTTCATGATTTTCTTCATACTCCCAGTGATGTGAAGAAACTGGAAAATGTTACCCCTTCGTGTCAGCGCCGTTACAGCAGTGAAACGGCTGTGGTTCCCAAGGCGGTGAAAAGTGGAGTGATGACCAAGCGCTCTTCCCTTCCTGTGACTACGGAGAAGCACCTGGAGGTCAAGATTAATGTAACAGGTGGGCAAATTCATTAACACCATCATCCAAGCTTCAGTTTTTCCTTAGACTCAGTCGTCCAGCATAGGTTTTATTGAGTGCTTAATCAGGGCAGAGCTCCATATTAAGCAGTTGAGAGCATATGACAGAATTAGTAGACACGATCCCTGCTCTCAAGAAGTTTCCCTCTAACAGGGGACTGAATATATCTTTTATAGTGGCCTGTTTATGATTCTATAATGGCTCTTACTTTCCCGTTCAATCAGTCAGTGATATTTAGAGAGCGTTGACTGTGTGCCGAGCACTATACTAAGAGCTTGGGACAGTACCATACAAAAGAGGTGGTAGGCATGATGCGTGCTCACGAAGAGCTTACAGTCATGCGGGGGAGACAGACATTAAAACTTAAAGAAAAGGAAAATGGCTGAGTGTAAACTCTTTTCAAGCATTTTGATGAGGGTTCTCCTCCCACAGAGGCAGAGAATGCATTTTCTGCCTGGTCTTTAATGTCAGGAAATTATGTAGTTGAATTTGTAGGATCCTTTGGGATCTGCCATTTATAGGGTAAAGACTCAGAGATGATTCCTGCAACTCCTCCTCAATATCCTGAAGTTCAAGTGCAGTCATTGCTCTAGGGACAAGACATTCCACAGTGGGTTTTTTTTCCATTTTATTTTTGGATTTGGTTGGCTAACCCTGGGGCCCAATTTCCCTTGTGTCTTATTTTTGTAGAAATTCCTGAATTATGTTAAAGTCAAACTTGAATGAGAATATGGGGGAAAAGTGACTTTTGATCTCAGACCCTGGCCCTTTATGAGCATTTATGTACATGCCTCTGTTTTGCCTTCATTCATAGGTCACCCCTTTTCCATGTTGTGGGGTTCAGCATATTCTGGAATGTGATGCTCCAAGACACTAACTTAGACCTTGTTTCTTGGATGAAATATTGCATCCAGGGTCACCTAGGATGCTTATCTTAGGTAGTCTAACAGAGATAGTTTATCTGTGGTGACCTGGTGGTGTTAAAGCAGAGTAGCTGTATCCTGGCAAAAAATGCTGATTAGTTAATCTTTTTGTTATGTAATGCAATTACTTCTTCAGTTTGTAACAGAAGGTTATTCCTTCTGACCTGAATATTATAACTTCCCAGTTGAAGAATGGAGTTCTCTCTTTCAGGTACTGAATTTGTGGTGGTTGAAGATACATCCTGCTTTGATACGAATGCCATTATCTTGAAAGGGACCACCGTGCTCACATACAAACCCAAATTTATAGATCGCCCTTTTTCGGGCAGCTTGTTTGGCATTGAGGTGAGAATACTTTTGTTTTGACTTTAATTAATACTAAGTACAATAGAAAAGCACTTGGTTGAGGATTTTTCATTTTAAAATTCAGTATAAACAAAATGAGAAACGGATCATGTTGGGGGGAAAGAAGTCCATAAACTGATTACCTTAGATCACGGCAGTGTCTTATTCTTTTCCATATCTGCTATTCACCTTAGGTCTTCCCTAGCATTTCTCTTGTCATGCTGTCAGAGCATTCGTTCTGAGCCTGGACAGTGTTATGTTGGCCTCTCTTCACTAATCTTCCCTTCAAGGGTGAACTTCCCAGGCAGGGCTATCTCTAATTGTGTTGCCTTGGGGTTTGATGAGACTTATTCCCAATCCCGGGAGTTTACAGTGGAGTTTACAGTTTCTTTTGCTTTCCAGCCAATTGTAAATGAACAAAATCTGCCTAAGATTTCAGTTCCTGGCAACCTTTTTCTGTAAAAGGATCTCAGTTTGATAAGTATGGATATGCATGCTGGTGAAGGCCAGTGTATGAGTTTCGGTAGTGAAATTGCATAAATTCATCTGCTTTCTAAAGCCACCACAATACAGGTTTTGAATGAGGAATCTTGGTGATTGATTAATGAACTGTCAGATACAATAGGGTTTTGTGTAGCAGCAGTGTCTGAAGAAAAAGGGAAAATGAAGCTTTTCTGCCTTAAAGTGTAGAAACCCTGCATGGTAGAATATTTGAGATTCCTTTCAACCCTGGAAACTCCTTTCAATCCATTTCTTCAGCCAACACAGTTGGATCTGGATATTAAGCTCCTTTGCTACATCACTGGGTAAGAATTTACGGGGAAAAATGTAATGAGCTGTTTTTGAATCTAGCAAGAGACCTCGGTGACACAGACTTTTCAGTATTGCTGGTGAATGCTGAAAGGAAGGAAAAAAGAGTGAAATGAATGATCTCTCGCTTTGCCTTTTCTCTCCTCGTTAAGCAGAATTTGGGGCCAGAGCAGGATTTAATTATGTAGATCAACTGAAGGGTAATGCCAAACCAATATCTACCATCTCTGGCTGCTTTCCTTACGACAGCCGGGGCCATCAGTAAAATTTGTCGCATCCATCTTGATCCCTAGGTTTTTTCATGCCGCCTGGGGAATGAGCAGGACACGGCCCTGTCCATTGTGGATCCGGTGCAAATTCAAGTTGAATTGGTGGGGAATTCTTCCTATAAGAACAGTTCTGGATTGATGGATGCATTTAATAGCGAAGACTTCCCACCCATTCTGGAGGTAATGTTTGGGAAATCAAATGAAGCAGAGCACAGTCCCAAGAGGTGGGGAATTGCACACTGTCACCTATTGGTCTAATTTATGTCGCTGGGCATTTTTGTGTTGAGTTTACCACAGCACAATAAGCTGCTGAGAACACTCCCATGTGACTGTTGGTTTTACTGCTCTTTCTAGGTACTGATTTCTGGGAGTTTTTGAGGAATCTGTCAATATGCTACTCAGGTGCTTGGAAAATAATTCCTCTGATTGAGTCGTAGGGGAAAATGTTGAAAGATAGGGATTATGGAGTTTCTGGGCTTTAGGCCAAATGTATTTGCACCTTCTCATGGATCTCAAAAGGAGAAGTTATTGCTGAATGTCCAAGCAAACATTTTGAGTCCCATCCTAAGTGCTTTGAGAGTGATGATTTCACTGTTTTTATGCAAACAGTAGTGTACCTGTACTTAGACTTCCAACCCATTTGGATTTTGCTAGAAGTGACTGATTTAAGAGTGTGTGTGCACATATTAGAGAAGCAGCGTGGCTCAGTGGAAAGAGCATGGGCTTTGGAGTCAGAGGTCATGAGTTCAAATCCCAGCTCCGCCACTTGTCAGCTGTGTGACTGTGGGCAAGTCACTTAACTTCTCTGTGCCTCAGTTACCTCATCTGTAAAATGGGGATTAAGGCTGTGAGCCCCACGTGAGACAACCTGATTCCCCTGTGTCTACCCCAGCGCTTAGAACAGTGCTCTGCACATAGTAAGCACTTAACAAATACCAACGTTATATCAGAGATGTAAACTTTGCTTTTATGTGTGGATTGTTTTAGTGGTTTTAGTAAAAGTTGTGGGTGTGCATTTTTAACCACCAATTCATGAATTTACCCACATTTTTTGGAAATCATAATAAACACACTATGGATCCGTTTCCTTAGCCTACATGTTCTATGTTCCTCTTTCCTTTTGTCGCAGTTCTAACTCTAACAGTCAATGCTTCTTCATTGCAACGTTGTGCTCAACTGGTGGGAGTGGAAAAATACACCGATTACTAGCAACTGGAGTTGCTTTGTTTTAACTCTTAATAGAAAGGAAACCTGAATGAACTTTTGTAAAATTATCCTTCTCTGATCTGAGTGTGTAGTAGTTTACTCCTTGGAAGTGAATGTGGTATTATTTTTCAGCAGACACACATGTTCAAAGTTTTAACCAGGACCCTAGACTCACCCCAGAGTCATTATGCTTAATATCAAAAGCTTGCCCTTCTCTTACCTAGGGGTAAAAAATAATGTTTGGTATGTTTGGCTTCGTAACTGTTTGATTTGAAGAAAGTGGATTCTGACATAGCAATTGTCTGTAAGAGGTGAGGAAATGAAACCAAATTTATCCTTTAGAAAAATAACCACCTTTTTATTTTGTTAGATTCATTTACAGGCTCTGGATATCAGACTCTCTTATAATGATGTTCAGCTGTTTCTTGCCATTGCAAAATCCATCCCGGGACAAACCAGCGTTGCAGTGCCAGACACTGAGGTCTTGGAAGGAGATACTGTTGTTAGTAACCTTTCTGGTTCAACCCGGATGAATGAGACCTCGTCATCGGCTTCTGAAAACAGAGACTCCACTAGGCATGTCTTGGATCCTGTCCTGGGTATGTGTTTAATTCAGAGACCAAATCCATTTTTCTTGTTTAAGTGGCTTTTTTCTTACATAAGTGGATGTAACAGAGAGGTTTATATCTTGATATATTTGACTGATTCATAGCTAAATCATTTAGGCTAAGTGAATTGGAGAAAGACTTTATGAAGCAAAAATGCCCTAACTTTCCCCCAGGCTACAATCCCAAATTCTGAATTTCCTCTCAAACTGTGTGTGACTCTGTGGAGGTATGCATTCATTTTATTAAGAAAGTTTTTGAAAATAGGAAATTGTCCTAAGAACAGCAATCGTGTAACATAGGGAACATTTGCCCCAAAGCTAGAGGCTTAACTCTGCGTGTAGAAGTGAGGCGCTTTGATGACAGACCTGCAGGTGGGGTTCGGCATTTTGTTTTCTTTGGTAAGAGGCTACCCACAAGTTGATTTAAATTTCTTTTACAGAGTTGCAACTGATTCACCTGCAGGAACTGGGATTTAGTATGGAAGACTGTCGCAAAGCTCTCTTAGTGTGCCAAGGTAATTTGAACAAGAATTTTTCACAAGGGTCACTTTCCTCTCAATTCTGTGATACCAAATTTGGGGGCTGCACTAGAAACCTGGTGGACTGTGGGCATTGAACAACAGATCTCTGTGTGCCCTCTTAGCAGCAGACCCTGCCGTACCCTCATCCAGTTTACAAATTGGGGTACTGTTGTTGAATGAGACACTTATCCGCTGAACCAATTTGGGGAGTCTTTACTGGGAAGCTGTGGTCTGTACCCTGAGACCAAAGGAGATGTGTGAGTGCCAGCAATGGGGACTAGCGCTTAGTACAGTGCTCTGCACATATTAAGCGCTCAATAAATACTATTGAATGAATGAATGAATGAATGCCTATGGCTTTGGAGCAAGTTTGTGACTTCCCTGGGTTTTGGTTTTCTTGACTGTGAAATGGGAATAATGATCTCTGACCCTACTCTGCCTCTTAGAGGTGTTGTAATATTAATAATAATAATATCCGTACTTCTTAAGTGCTTACTATGTGCCAAACAGTGCTCTAAGGACTGGGTGGGATAGAAGTTAATGAGATTGGTCACAGTCCCGGTCCCACATGGGGCTCACAGTCTGAGTAGGAGGGAGAACAGGTACTGTGACCCCGTTTTATAGATGGGGGTAACTGAGTCACAGAGAAGTGTGAAGCGACTTGCCCAGGATCACACAGCTTGCAAGTGGCAGAGCTGATATTAGAACCCAGGTCTTCTGATTTCTGGGCTCGGGGTCTTTCCACTAGGCTACGCTCCTTCTCTAGGCAAATGAGGGAAACCCATGTGACAATATTATTTGGCTAAATGGGAGCATTATTTTCCATTCTTGTAGCTTTTGTTTTATAATCCCTTGGCCCAAGGTGGTAGATTGGAAACCTGGAATCTCTCCACTCCCTGGACTTCCTGAAAAATGGCAGTTTGCACTGTGGGGAGAAGGGAGATTCACTCATTCAGTTGCATTTATTGAGCGTTTACTGTGTGCAGAGGGATGGTCAGAAGGAACTTTTCCTTGGCCATCACACTAGGCAGGACTCCCTTTTCTCTCCCTGGTATGAACCATCTTTTCCATCTTGCAAAGCACACATAAGTGGGCACATGCATTGAGTTATCACTTTCAGCATCTCTTCTTGTTCACCCCCAGAAACCATTGCTTCCTATGTTATACAATTTGCCCTCCATTCTAATCTGCATTCTGCATTTCTCCATTTAACATCATTGAGTTTGGCTCTGCAGGCTCATTCACTAAGAAGTTCGATGTAGAGAAATTCCACAAGGCATCCAGCTTACGCTTCGCCTGATTTATTGAGGCTTGATGTTCCCTCCATGGTCCCCGGGATAGGTTCTCCTAGGCCACTCCTTTGATCCTTGTAACTCATTTCTGCACTGAGCAAGTGTGTGGGCGTGTGTTGCTGGAGCAGCTCTGAAAGTTGCTTGAGATGTTTGTGTGCTTATTTCTTTGAAGGCCAGTTAAAAAAAGCCGCAAGTTGGTTGTTTAAGAATGCAGAACCTTTGAAGTCTCCCTCGCTGGCCTCTAGTAATAGAGATAGCCAAGGAACCGTGTCAACACAATTGATATCAGGGGTGGAGATTAAAGCCGAAAACGTGTGCATCTGTTTTATTGATGACTGCATGGACTGCGATGTTCCCCTTGCTGAGCTGACTTTTTCCCGTGAGTATTTTCTAGTTCATCTTTAACTCTCTCAGAGATTGTGGAATTCATTTGGGTCCTGCCTTACTGCAATAAATTTTCTGTTAGGCAAATTCACAAGAAGGAGTCTGTGTTGCTTGGTTCACATCTCTACATAGTACTGTTAAGACAGGTCATCGATAGAGTATCCATTTAATTATTATCTCTAACAGACAGCAAAGCAAGAACGTTTGCTTCTGTTTTTCCTTTCTGAATCTATAGATTTTAGTGGCTACGGCTACTGAATTCTTGGGGAAGACAAAAAGCTCAAGCACCAGAAATAACGTTGTCAGTAGCAGTTGTTTCCATTTTATTTAGGCTATGCAAGCAAGTTCTAAAATCTGCCAGCCTATAATAATAATGTTGGTATTTGTTAAGCACTTAGTATGTGCAGAGCAGTGTTTTAAGCACTGGGGTAGACACAGGGGAATCAGGTTGTCCCATTTGGGGCTCACAGTTTTAATCCCCATTTTACAGATGAGGTCAATGAGGCACAGAGAAGTGAAGTGACTTGCCCACAGTCACACAGCTGATAAGTGGCAGAGCTGGGATTCGAACCCATGCCCTCTGACTCCAAAGCCCGTGCTCTTTCCACTGAGCCACGCTTAGCATACAACTCTTCCCCATGAGACAGATTAATGAATAAAATAATCAGAAATACTTATTAAGCATTATATGTTTGATGATGCTGTACAAAACAAACTAAATGCTTTCACTTCGTGGCCTCTAGGAGCTTATAATACAAAAATCACTGGCATACTCTTTACGCACCATGGTTGAGTGGACAGATGGCTATTTGTAAGATTAATGAAAGCCATCATCCTTTTAATCTTTAATTTATTATTTCTCATTTTTCTTGAGAGATTTTCCTAATTCTGCTATAAACAGTACCTGCTTTTATCTTGCTTTTTGGGGAATTTGGGTTTCTTTGTTTTGTTTTCCAAGCATAATGAGATAATTTCCTGAAAGATCAAGAGACCATGCGATGTTTAACGTGTGATATGATGTGTCCCATTTGGGGATTTTGTTCAACACTTTGGTTTACTACTTGTAAAAGCATAACTTATTTCTAGTCCAGTGGTGTGATACGCACATGGATTACTCCTTTCCCTTCACATCCAGTCGAAATATTTTATGTCATTTTAATGTGGGAAACAAAAATCACAAAACTGTGCTGTTGAATCTCTTTGCAAAATTTAGGTCCCTGAGGAAGCGAGTGATTTCTGGTAGAGAGTAGGAAGATTATTAGAATTACCTATTTGTTTGCATTTTTGAAGTCAAGCCGGATGTGGAATAGCAGAAAAAGCAAAGTCCTAGAAGTTAGGAGCCCAGAATTGCCCAGAATCATTAAACCTCATTATACCTCCTCAATTTCCTTATCTGTAAAATGGAAATATTTTAATTGATTCCTGCTGCATCATTTATACACTTGGATCTGTGACCTTTTACCATAAATTGCCCTACCTTCAGCTCCACAACACTTATGTACATATCAGCAAATTGCATATTGTAAATTTTTTTTTAATGTCTGTATCCCCCTCTACTCTGCAAGTTTGTTGTGCGCGGGGACTTGTCTACCAACTCCACTGTATTCTACTCTCCCAGTGCTCTGCACACAGTTAATACTATTTACTATTGATTGATTAATCTTACTTTGTCATGTATCAGGCTGATAATAATATCAGCTTCTTCCTCCATCACAGGAATATTGGGAGGCTAAAATGAGATATCTATCGATTAATTAATCTTAATATGTCATCATCTGTCAGGCTGATAATATCAGCTTCTTCCTCCATCACAGGAATGTTGAGAGGCCAAAATGAGATAATATATATGAAAGTGTGTAGGAAAAAAATAAATGAGCTACTCAAATTCAATAAACTATTATTATTGCAATGTTGAGCCTGTTTTCCAGGACAAATGGTAGAAATGAAATATTTTTCTTGTGGGTGTGGAGATGACCCCTTCCAGCCCTTTCTTTTTCTTAATTTGGAAGGAGAAATAGAGGTCATCTTGTGTTGGGGGACGACCCGACTGATTTTGCACATTTCATTTTGGAGCCGGAGTGTACCTCAAGAAGTATCTGCAGACATATGCATCACTCTGGGAGTAGATATTAATGGAACCCAGAGCCTTTCTCTTGAAACTCCATTGTCTGCAATGTCTCGTGAAATTGAGGACCAAATAGACAGAAGTTTTTCACATTAGGATAATGTTCACTTTCATTGCAGGTTTGAATTTTCTGCAGCATGTGAGAGCAAGCCCTGAAGGGTATGCACAGTTTACTCTCTCTGGAGATTATTATAACCGTGCACTCTCGGGTAAGTTTGAAATATATATTCTTGCGGAATTTGGAAAATAAACTTTCAAGCCACCTGGGCTTTGTCCACATAAATTTTACGAGGGGGAGGAAGGGAAAAGAAAAAAGCAGGGGATCATAAGCACGTAGGCTGCAAACGGAACAAAGAAATGATGTCGAATGGAGGAAAATGAAATGCAATTGCAGGTTAGAAACATTCCTTCCCTGGGTCACTAGCAACACATCAGATTTGTTTCAGCGCCACTAAAGAAACTATATTAATTTTTCCCTGTTTCTTCTTTAGTGTAATTGCATTTTGCTCAGCCCAGCCTGGTGCTCTTCTCCCACAGCTCTCCACTCTCTTTTCCAAGGCCCCTCGGCTTCCTCTTCTTAAAGCTCTTGTCACCCCAGCTCTGTCCCTTCCCCTCTCGGGTCTCCGGCATCCTATCTACACAGCTTCCTCCTCTCCTGGAACCATGTGCCTTCATGTCTCTGGCCCCACCCAACTGATCCTGATCACTCCACACTCTCACTCCTCTGGCTCCCCTTCCTCCCAGCTCTGACATCCCTGACACAACCTTCCCTTGCCCACCATTCCTGTTTCTGCAGCCATCCCCAATTTATTTAGTCCTCTAGCTTCTCAGAGTCTCTGAGTCTTTAGCAATCCTCATAATAATAGCAATTATAGAGGCCTTTCCTGACTAAGCCTTCATTTCCCCTATTTACCCTTCCGTCACCAATAATAGAGGCCTTTCCTGACTAAGCCTTCATTTCCCCTATTTGCCCTTCTGTCACCATTGACTATGCACTTGACTGGGTAATAATAACAATAGTAATAATGTTGGTATTTGTCAAGCGCTTATTATGTGCAGAGCACTTTTCTAAGTGCTTGGGTAGATACAGGGCAATCAGGTTGTCCCACATGAGGCTCACAGTCTTCATCCCCATTTTACAGATGAGGTAACTGAGGTACAGAGAAGTGAAGTGACTTGCCCACAGTCCCACGGCTGACAAGTGGCAGAGCCGGGATTCAAACCCGTGACCTCTGACTCCCAAGCCCGTGGTCTTTCCGCTGAGCCACGCTGCTTCTCATGTACCCTTAAGTACTTTAGTACTCACCCCAGCTCCACAGCACTTCTCTACATATTCTTGCGATTGACTATTTCCCCCATCTGTAGTCGTAATCTGTGCTTCTGGGAGAAGCAGCATGACATAGTGCATAGAGCAGGGGTCTGGGAATCGGAAGGTCATGGGTTCTAATCCCGGCTCCTCCTCTTGTCTGCTTTGTGGCCTCGGGCCAGTCACTTCACTTCTCTGAGCCTCAGTTCCAGCATCTGTAAAATGGGGATTGAGACTGTGAGCCTCACATGGGACAGGGACTGTGTCCAACCCTATTTGCTTGTATCCACCCCAGCGCCTAGTACAGTGCCTGGCACATAGTAAGCTCCTAACAAGTACAATAATAATAATTATTATTTTAATGTCTGTCTCTTCCCACAGACAGTAAGCTTGTGGGCTGGGATTGTGTCTACCTACTCTGTTATAACTCTCCTAAACCCATAGTAATCTGTATAAAGGAAGCACTCAATAAATACCATTGATGGAATAATAATTGGGTATTTGTTAAGTGCTTCCTGTGTGTCAAGCACTGTCCAGTTTTTTTTCTTCTCAAGCTGGACAGTATATAGCTAACCCAGTGACATCCCAGGCCTGGAATTAACCCCAAAGATATATATATATGAAAGTTTATATATAAACTTTATATATATATATAAAACCAACTCTCATGGTAATGTGGCATGTCTGTTGCATGACCTTGGGCAAGTCTCTTCCCTTCTGAGCCTCTGAGAAGCAGTGTGGCTTAGTGGAAAGAGCACGGGCTTGGGAGTCAGAGGTCATGGTTTCTAATCCTGGCTCTACCATTTGTCACCTGTGTGACTTTGGGCAAGTCACATCACTTCTCTGTGCCTTAGTTTCCTCATCTGTAAAATGGGGATTAAGACTGCGAGCCCCACGTGGGACAACCTGATTGCCTTGTGTCTACTCCAGCGCTTAGAACAGTGCTTGGCACATAGTAAGCATTTAAATAAATACCATTGTCATGATCATCATCATCTTCTTCTCTGTGTCTCAGTTACTCATCTGTAAAATGGGAATTGAGACTGTGAGCGCCACATGGGACAGAGACTGTGTCCAGCTAGATTTATTTTTATCCACCTCAGCAATTAGGACAGTGCCTGGCACATAGAAAGCACTTAATAAATACCATTATTACTATTATAATTATTATACATATATTCATGAGAGAGAGAGAGAGAACGAATGAACACTAAGCCCGCCCCAAAGCCCCCCTAAAAAACAAAACACCTGGGTTCAAGTAAATCCCAACCAACCTGGAGATTGCTGCATTCACTTAGACATCCCCACAAGGTCATGTTACAGCGTTATGACATAGTGTCAAACGCATGTCCCAGTGCAGTGTGAATCCAGCTGCTATATTCTACTGTCAGGTTGCTCATGCCCTTTGCCCTGCCTGGGCCTCCTTCCCCCTTCGTATCTGATAGATATCTGACAGGTTTTCCTATTTTCAAAACCATTCTGAAATCACATCTCCTTGAGGAGATTGAGTTCTAGTCTTCCTACCCTATGTTTCCAGCTGCCATTTCAGCACTTGCATGCCACCTAAGCGTTTAAATCCAACCTCCTGTAGCATTTATTTACCTATCTTTATAATCTATTACTTCCTCCTCTCAGAATTTTTTAGGGGGTTTGTAGCCCCTGCAAAATTGTAAGCCACTTGAGGGCAGGGATCATGTCTACTAATTTAATTGCAGTCTCCCAGTCCTCACAGAGTAAATAAACAGTATTGATGGATGAGAGATCTGACCATTGAGAGCCTCACCTTGGACCCCTTAGTATTCCTCCCTAATACTTCCCTAATCTTGCTCAGTCCCCGACCCTTCTGTTTCTTCTCGGAGGTATCATAGGATGGATGTCTTATTGGTCAGAAACTCACTTAGGAGAGTGCATTTTGCTTGCAATAAGTTTAGTCCCCTTTCTCGTCTCATCCACTTATCCTTGAATCTGGCAGTGCAAACCGGGCACAAGAAGGGGTGTGGTTCTAAGCCACTGTGGCTCTTTGCCAATTGTGAAGCAGTCTGTTAATGAGCCAGTCCTATCTGGCCTCTGCAAGGTACCAGAGCAAGGGTGGGCAATTATTTGGGCTGGAGGCCAATTAATGAGTTTTAGTAACTGGCAGTCAGAGGACCTGGGTTCTAATCCCAGCCCCACCACTTGTCTGCATTGTGACCTTAGAGAAGTCACTTCACTTCTCTGTGCCTCAGTTGCCTCATCTGTGAAATGGGGAATAAGACTGTGAGCCTTATGCGGGGCAGGGACTGTGTCCAACCCAATTTGCTTGTATCCAGTGCCTGACACACAGTAAGCACTTAACAGATATCATTATTATTATGTTTATTACCTTGGGCAAGTCACTTTACTTCTCTGAACCTCAATAACCTCATCTGTAAAATGGGGATTAAGACTGAGCCCCACATGGGACATTGGACTGTGTCCAACCTAATTATCTTTTATCTACCCCAGTGCTTAGCAAATACCATAAAAAATAAGCCCTTAGGCCAGACACGTAGAATTTTTTCACATGTCAGTAAAGTGATGACATTTAATGTGTAAGGAAGGCTTCCTTTACATGTGCGAACTTTCTAATAAACTGATAGAATTTTCATGTGCAGTGATGATAATATAAAACATGTTTACTTTTACTGGACACGACCGTGGTCCCGATAGAGTCAGATGGTGGGTAAGTTGTGGCCCACTCCTGCCTAGAGGCATAATGTAGTAAATGATGTAATGGCTTGAAGGAGTTAATTCACCACCTGACTGATTGACCAAAAGTCCCAAACTAGACTCCCGAAACAGCTTTCTCTTCCAGACAGGTCATTTCTTTAACCTTGTTACAAGTTAGAAATTGTGTTACTCTCCTCAGATATGAATAAAGCCAAAACCTGTATCATCTAGTTCCTCCAACGTCTGCAGATTGCCACTGTGGTTGGAAATCGTGCTTTTATTTTGAAACCAAATTGTATTAAACTCTGGCTTGTTTTTGCTGGGTATTTCTATTCACACATATAGTGTTCCTCCATAAACTCTTGATGCCTGCGTAATGAGTGAAATATTTCCTGTATTCTTTCAGGCTGGGAGCCATTTATAGAGCCGTGGCCATGTTCTGTATTCTGGCATCAGCAGTCAGCCAGCCGTCTCCACCCTCCTAGGCTGAAGTTAGAAGCCAGGGCCAAACATCGCCTAGATGTCAACATCACCTCAGTCCTCATGGGTGAGTATAGCAATGAACTCTGTGTTCAACGTTCATTCGTTTATTTGTTGAAGAGTGTTTTTCGATTGCTTGTCCCTATTCAAATCCTCTCTGTCTTGGTCTAGAAGAATGATGTCGATGTTTTTAAAAGAAATAAATGTGGACTTTGCATTAAAATGCTTAAATGATTGATATTTGCTGAGAGTTGGGGAAAATACTGTTTTTAATACAGATTATTTGAAAGTACATTTTAATATATTCACCTCATGCTCTCTCTTCATCTCTTTGCAAAGAGTATTACTTGAACTTTACTGGTTTTGGCTTTGGAAGTTTCATTGTTTGAGGAACCTAAACAAAATACCTTCTAGCCAATTCTATACCATACAACCAAAAATTTTTGTCACAACACTGGAATTAACGGTATGACCAACGTTTGCTACCTAGGCAGTACCTTATGGAGCCAAAGAAGTGGGAAACAGAATCAAAAGGCCAGCGTGGGTTTTGGACTTCAGTTGCAAAGGATCAGACTTTCTCTCTGGCTGTGAAATCAGCTTCTTGAGCAATTTCTCCAGTATTACCGTTGGACAGTATCCATCCTCAAAACAAATGGCAAGACAAGATTAATACCAAAGGATCTCATGAGGAGATCTCCTGCCTCCTCTCAAAATCTACCCCCTCCACCTATCCCTATCTGACCCTATCCCTTCATATCTTTTCAAAACACAAGTCCCTTTCCTTCTTCCCTCCCTGACTGCTGTCTTCCACTGTAAACCCTTCAGTAGTTTCTTTCCCACTGCTTTTCTACGTCCTTAGGTATCCTCTAGCCTAAAAAATCCCTTGATCCCACGGTTCCCTCCGATTATCTCAACCCATTCCTTTCCAAACTCCTTGAGTTGTGTACCCCCATTGCCTCCACTCCCTCTCCTCTAATTCTCTCCTTGACTCTCCCCAGAATGGCTCCCACCCCCTTCACTCCATAGAAACTGTCCTCTCAAAGGTCAGCAGTGATGTCCGTGCCAAGTCGAACGACCTCTACTCCAACCTAATCCTCCTCCACCTCTCAACTTCTTTTGATACTGTGGATGATCCCCTTCTCCTGGAAATGTTATCCAACCTTGACTTCACTGATACTGTCCTCTCCTGGTTCTCATTATCCATATCTTTGGCAGGCTCCTCTTCTGCCTCCCACGCCCTAACTGGGAGTCTCTCAAGGTTCAGTTCCGGTTCTCCTTTTATTCTCCATCTACACCCATTCCCTTGGAGAACTCATTTGTTCCCGTGGTTCTAACCACCACTTCTATGTGGCTGATTCTCATATTTACACCTCACATCCTGATCTCCCTTCTCTGCAGTCTTGTATTTCCTCCTGCCTTTAGGACCTCTCTCTACTTGGATGTCTCGCCAACACCTCAGACTAACATTCCCAAACCCTGTCCACCCCCTGGTTTTCCTATCATTATAGACAACACCACTCTCCTCCCTGTCTCACATGTCTGTAATCTTGGCATTCAGCTCTCTCATTCAACTCAGATATTCAATCTGTCACCGCATCCTGTCAGTTCTACCTTCACAGCATTTCTAAAATCGTCCCTATCCTCTCCATCCAAACTGCTTCTAGGTTGATCCAAGTACTTACCCTAGCCCACCTTGACTACAGCATCGGCCTCCTTACTGATATAATAATAATGTTGGTATTTGTTAAGCGCTTACTATGTGCAGAGCACTGTTCTAAGCGCTGGGGTAGATATAGGGTAATCAGGTTGTCCCACGTGAGGCTCACAGTTAATCTCCATTTTACAGATGAGATAACTGAGGCACAGAGAAGTGAAGTGACTTGCCCACAGTCACACAGCTGACAAGTGGCAGAGCCGGGAGTCAAACCCATGACCTCTGACTCCGAAGCCCAGGCTCTCTCCACTGCGTCACGCTGCTTCCCCCGTCTCTCCCCACTTCAGTCTATACTTCACCGTCCAGATCATCTTTCTAAAAAAATCATTCAGTCTGTGTTTCCCCACTCCTCAAAAACCTCCAGTGGTTGCTAGTCCACTTCTGCATCAAACAGAAACTCCTTACCACAGGCTTTGAAGCACTCAGTCACCATGCCCCCTCCTATGCTGTGCAAACAGGAACTGCTCATTAAACATTACTCCTGATTGATTGATTATACCCTGATCTCATCTCTCTTCTCACAGACCCCTTGCCCAAGTCCTTCCTGTGGCCTGAAACTCCCTCTCTCTTCATATTTGACAGAACACTATTCTCCCCACCCTCCAAGACATTAAAATCACATCTCCTCCAAGAAGCCTTCTCCGGCAAAGGCCTCATTTCACCTACTCTCTTCTTCGTCACCCTTGCTTGCTTGATTGAACCTAGAACTTAATCCCTTCTTCAGCAATGAGGCAGTGTAATTTACAAAACAGTTTTGCTGGGTAGAATGCCTATGTCACCTCTACTCTTAAAAATCCTCTGGATGGCATTACATCATCCAGCTGATCCTACCCATATCTTCCCTCTCGATCCTATCCAAACTCCTCAAATGGGTTATGAACTACTGCTGCATCCACTTCTTTTTCTCCAATGTCTTTGACCTTCTGCAGTCTGGTTTTCACACCCTTCTCTCCACTGTGACCATTTTCTCTAAGGTCACCAGTGAACTCCCTCTTGCCAAATTTAATGGATTTTACTCCACCCTAATTTTTTTCTCAATCTCTCAGATTGTCTTTGAACTTCTTCCTTCTTCTGGAAATACTACTACTCTCAAGTGCTTAGCATATGGTGTTTAATAAATGCCATAGTCATTCATTCATTCATTCAGTAGTATTTATTGAGCAATTACTATGTGCAGAGTGCTGTATTAAGCGCTTGGAATGTACAATTCGGCAGCAGATAGAGACAATCCCTGCCCAATGACTGCCTCACACCATTATCACTTACTATATTTAGTGGGTACACATGTAAACACACACACACACATATGTATATACATAATGTGAAATAAATTAGTAACTTTCCAAAACTGGATTTAGTAATAGGATCTAATGATGGATATTTTTTATTCTTGTTCACTATATTTAGCGTGTCCACATGTAAACACACACATACACATATGTACATATATAATGTGAAATAAATTAGTAACTGTCCAAAACTGGATTTAGTAATAGAATCTAATGGTGGATATTTTTTATTCTTGTTCAAAAAAACTTGTTCGAAAAAACTCATTTTGGTTGTGCAGTTAAAGGTCATTAGGCTCTAATTACTGGTAAACTTTGAGGGATATGTGTACTGTTGGTGTATATGAAATTTCCTCAGAGGATAAGGCTGAATTGAAGTAAATGTAGGAACAATAACTGCCAAGGCTTAGGAATAAATAGTCAAGAAAGGAATATGTAGCATTTTAATATTCCACTGATTCAAAAAGTTGAGCATCACCACTTGAGATGATCTTACTGTGGTCACACTCCAGATTTTTCTGGATCATTGCGTTTTCTAACCACCCATAAGAAATTGACACTGTGTAAAGTCTGAACTGTGTTCTTTTGACCTCCATATTGGGCGTTCCCTAACTTTGATCTTATGAATTTCAGTGGATTCCAGATGCTTACTAGACAAACGTTTTGCAAGTTGTTTGTAATGGAAAACAGTTTTTTTTTTGAGAACTTCATAAGTTTCCAATCAAGAGAGGCCTTTACAGACCATTCCATAAGATAACCAATTCCTAGCAAATTGACAGCCATTTACTGTAAGAGATTCATTGTTCTCCATTATATCTCCTTTATATCTTTGCCATTTGGGTGTATTCACGAAGGCTTGCTAATAGAAGAGCCATAATCATGATAATAATTATAGTATTTATTAAGTGCTTGCTATATGCCAGGCACTGTACTAAGCCACTTAATTTCTCTAAGCCTCAGTTACCTCATCTGTAAAATGGGGATTAAAAATGTGAGCCCCACATGGGACAACCTGATCACCATCTATTCCCCCAGTGCTTAGAACAGTGCTTGGCATATAGTAAGCGCTTAACAAATGCCATTATTATTATTATTAGAGTACAAATTGTAGACTGTGTGTTAAAGAATAGATAAGATCCCTGCCGTCAAGGAACTCACCCCCTAATAAAATAAAAGACCCCAAACAGGCAATCAAATAAACAATCCACATAAATAACTACAAACGGCTAAAATAGTTACAAGGCACATTAAAAGTAGGGTAGGGATTTTATTGGCTGGTGGAACAAAGCGTGGGGGGAGTTCTGGAAAATTTTTCTGCAAGAGGTAGACCTGAAGTTGTAATATAAAAGAGGAAGATGGACAGGAGGAGGAAGGTTGCCCCTTGCAAAAATCAATATTTCATGCCCCACTAAAATGGCGTAATAAATCATATAATCAAAATCTCCACTGCTGCTCACTTTGAGCCTGATATGGTGTGTTCATAAGTACTTCATTGTCATCCTCCAGGTTTGTCATTCTAAGTTGTTCCTATTCTTACAATCTCTTTTGGATTCTTAATAGATCAATATGTCAGCACCAAGGAGTCATGGATGGCCGATTACTGTAAGCAGGATAAGGATGCGGGCTCCACAAAATCAGAAAGTTGGATGGGGTCGTCTGTGGATCCTCCGAGCTTTGGACAGAGTAAGATATCTCTTATCCGTAGCGTTGCTTAAGTAAAATAACGTTGCCACATAAAGCAGTGTGTTGCCAAGAAATTCCCAATAGAAGCATTGTTGTTCATGGAAGGAGGTAGAGGGGAGGGTAAATGGCTTCTAGAGATCTGTTAGAGACAGTTTTCTGACATAGCTATTGAGTTCTGCACCCAGGTTCTAACTCTGCCTCTTGCATTCTGAGCTACACAATACCTGCACTACCCTTATAAAGGAATTTAGGCGTGGAAAGCACTGCAAACACAGCACGATTAATGCTGGGGAGTTTGGGTGCCTTGTGGCTGATTAATAACCTGTACTAAATGCCAGTGAATCCCCATTTCTTTGTGCTCAGGTATGCAGTAATTTGGAAGTAGTTCCTAAGGAAGAGGAAGTGTTCTGGGCCGACTCACCCCAGTATATCACAATTTTTAGATTTGTCATTGGCCCTGAGTCTTTGGGCTGAGTGGGCATTCTACCACTACTTTTGAAGAAGCAGCACAGAGGGTGTCCCTCGACCTTTCTGAGCTTATTAGAGCCCTTCTTCCCTCATGTGCTGCCCTGCTGAAGTGTGTCCTTTGTAAATGGCATGGCAGATAGAGATTCATGCAGGCTAGGAGCATGCATGCAGAGGGTGAGAGGGCACCATTCTTACCAGCACTCCCCTCCTCTACCTGTACATCCCAGGGAAACAGAGGAGGAGTGAGTGCTGAATCAGGATTAGGAGATCAGGGCTAAACTAGGTTGGCAAAGCTCCGTAAAGCATGAAGCGGTTGTATTTCTTACCCCTTGATTAAAAGGAAGGGGTTGCCATGTTGTTCCTCCTAACAACATTTAATTTATTGCCTCACCATAAAGGCCTTTTTCTCTGAGAGTTCCGATACACTCTGATTGACAACTGTTTTGCCTCTGGCTGCCCCATAACCCAGTGTCATCCATCTAAACTCAGCTAAGTCCCAGCCCTTCCTGTCTGGTTTCTTTCGGAAAGTCACTCTGGATATATTTCTTGGCCAGACTTCACATAGCTCATGAATGTTTCAGAAATATTCCATCTGTTGTGCAAATATGTCATGGGCAGATGGGCTGCCTTAGTTTCTGAAGATTTTGAACCGGTTCAACCCTCCTTTGGGTATACATGGTGCCTCTGTTGCTCTGTACCTTTAGGAAGGAGAGACTGGGACATATCAGCTCTCTTGCTCTTTCTTCTCTTAATTGGTTGCTTCTAAATGCCCTAATTTCACTTCAAGATTCAAGACTTCTCCAGACACTATTGTTTTCCACGTCTTCTTCCTTCACTTGTCAAATGGATCATCATCATTTTTCAAGGCAATTTTTAAACCATTTTTGAAATCTAAGTGAGGAACCTGGAGGTTTACTAACTTCCCATGATCATCTCTGCAGAAATTTAACTTGGCAACACTGTCTCTTGGCCCAGGCATTTTTTTTAATTTGGAAATTTTGAAGTCCTCCAAAAGATTAACTTAGCTGAAATTATTAGGATGGGTCACATTTTGATTTTTTTTTTAAATCTCCATTTTGAAAAAGGGTTTGAAAACCAGAATTTTGAAACAATCCAGTGAGTGATCTAGTTTTTGAATGTAGAAAATAAAGAGGCTGTACTGCTCCTTTCAGAGACCAGAACAAAACTAAAGACCCCAAATTTTCACTGGAAGATGCATTATGGATAAAATAGTGGTTTTCTGAAGATACTGGCATATATCTAGTGAAAATAAGGTGGCCTAGCAAATCTCATGCTTGTTTGGCAGTGGACACTTTAGAAATCTAAGAAGGATATTTATTTTGGTTAGCTGTGTTCTTTGTAAGTGATAAACTGCAAGTATGGCTTTATTGGGCCAAATTGAGATTTAACTGGGGCTCATCTTTTTCTTAAAATGTGCTCTAGTGCATAGGTAAATAGCAAAGCCTCTTTTCCACACCAGACAAACCATATAAGCCTACAGTGAAAAATCCATTCCTCCAAGTGGACCAACTAAAATTCTAAATGTTTGTTGTTCTGTCTCCAAGGTCAATTGCTTTGAGCTTTATTGGACTTGGATGATGTTTTAAGACATGTTCAGAAATCCAAAATGCTATGTCCTCAATAAAAATGGAGGAATTTTTTTTAAAGACCATTTTCAAAACACAGGTCCTTTGGAATGCAGAATTTTCACCTGATAAAATCAAGTCCATTGAAGATGATTTGTTGTTATGACTATGAGTGTGTCCGGGAAAGATTTGGCATGGATTTTGGCCTGCTTGTTAGTTTTGCTCAATAAGGGCTCAAGCTCTAAGGATAAAACTCATGCAGAGCCTAGCTGTTTAAAGAAATAATTCATTTTTGGACAAAAAAAGGGAAAAATCCCACATTTTGATATTTTTAAATTCTCCGTTTAAAAAAAAATGGAAACCAGAATTTTGGAAGCACTCCAGTGAGGTTGCATTTGTGAAACTATTTAAATGTGGAGTATAAAGAGACTCTCCTCCCTGATTTTTGAGAGTCAAGGGAGAAAACCCTTCTAAGGTTTCCTTAAAGTTTGTTCTTCACAGTCTCTATATGCAAACAGTTGTTGAATGAGCTTTAGTTTAAGATATTTCAGTTGTTTATGTCATTTTCAACATCTGTATATCTGGAATTTAGTGTTATCAAAAATGGAAAAGCCTTGTGTTCTTTCAAAAAAATGCTAAACTGTTTTTTCTCTTCATTTCTGAAACTACATGCTAACCTAACGAAGCTTCTTCTATAAGAACTGAATATGAAATTGACATTAGAAAAATGAAATGTCTTGATCACTTTTCCTGGGTCACTGGCATTTAATCAGTGTTAAATGAATTCTGAATAATGCATGTTGCCAATTATTAGGATATGGTTCTTCTTTCTTTGGTACACAGTGGAGAAAATTCTGTCTGTTGACCTGCATTTTTTCCTTCCCTGCTAACTTTGTCTTTCCTGTCTACTAGGCCTCCCCCTTGTCTACCTTAGAACTAGAAGTACAGCCAGTCTGACTAACCTAGAACACCAGATCTATGCTAGAGGTACTGTATAGCAGAGGAAGAGAATGCTTTGCTTTTCTGTTCTAACAAATGTTTTTGCACAGCAGTTACTTTTGAATATGAGCTGACTCGGTCGGTCATTCAGAGCATCAACCGATCATTTCCCACTCCAGGATTTTCTACTTTGATTTAGTTACTGCTGAGACTATTTGTAACAGCTGAGCTAAGTTCTTTTTACCATTATCGTTATCATCATCATCATCAGTGGTACTTATTGGACACTTATTACATATAGAGCGCTATAATGCTTGGGAGAGTAAAATACAAGAGTTGGCAGACACGTTCCCTGCCCACAGCAGGTTGAATGGCATCCTGATTTTTATTCTACATAATTTCCATTCCTTTTCTGTGTGGGGAGGATTGGGAGGCAAAGTGTTTTCAAATAAACTTCCTTAATAAGGCAGTTTTGAAGTCATGACATTACCTAGAGATAAATGCTGTAAAATGTTTGAAACGGTTATGTCCTATGCAGCATACCCAACAAATGAAGGAAAAAATGTACCACAAATGAACATATTATAAGATAATGTATGTAGAGTGCCCTTGGTAAACTCCTTATGGGACTCTATGGAAGTTTACAGAACAGAAGATTCATGTCTTCTGTAATAATAAAAATACATTATTAGTGTAAAGATGAAGTATTTATAGGACCCACTCTGGTTAGAAAAAAAAAATCTTAATTTCTTTATATTTTAACAAGAGATGAGGGGATTAGGTGGTAGATGAAGGCTATTCATTTTCAACCATGATCTAGATTGCTTTTGAAATTTGATTAGTAAGCGTAGGAAAATACAGCAAGAAAATCAATGACTCAGAGTTCCAAGGTGTATATTTTAATGTGAGGCTAGTTTAAGTGATTTGCGTTTAGCCTCAGTTACATAATAGACTTTGTAATGTTTGGCAAAATATGTGAATACACAGCAGTTTGATGTTTTGTCTTCAAAGAGTTAAGTACAGGGACAACAGTGAAATAAGGATAATGCTTTGGAATATGTGGATGAGAAGATTCTTGCTACATAAAGAGAGAATGAATATCCTTTTCCAAGCAGCGTGGCTCAGAGGTAAGAGCCTGGGCTTGGGAGTCATAGGTCATGGGTTCGAATCCTAGCTCCACCGCTTGTCAGCTGTGTGACTGTGGGCAAGTCACTTAACTTCTCTGTGCCTCAGTTACCTCATCTGTGAAATGGGGATTAAGACTGTGAGCCTCGTGTGGGACAACCTGATTACTCTCTATCTACCCCAGCGCTTAGAACAGTGCTCTGCACATAGTAAGCACTTAACAAATGCCAATATTATTATTATTATTATAAATTAGTAGTGTGAGACAAGTCAGAAAGGGAAGAAATTTCCCAAATTTGCAGAAAGTGAAGTTGAACTAGATTGTGACTAACCTATGTATTTTGCCTTGAACTTTGATTGGTCTCTGGAGGAAGGTATTCTAAGGCAATCAGGGGAAATGGCTCTGTTTTGTGGACTTTGGAATCCATTCTCTTTGGTACTGTGCCAAAGATCAAACCAGTTTATTTTGGAATAGAGAGTAAAACCTATCTAGGCTAACAGGCCATTTCATGATGTTGAGGATGGACTGGAGAATTGGATTATTTGGTGAATGAGTGTCTAAAAGTGCTGGTGTGTAGGGTGTTGTGTGTCTTTGACTGATGCTAGAAATCTTTCATCTTGAACAGTGAACCTATCCAAGCTTTTTAATTAATGAGGTTATGTGTTACACACTGCTTTTGTAAAGACATCAAATTTTAGTCCCAAGATCTCTCAGATCAAAGCCATCTTCCACCTGTTCCTTGTATTTTAATCTAATTGATAAATAGAACCTTTCAGCCTGGCTTGCAGTAGGATGTGAAAGCACAGCTGGTTTCTTTTCTGCAGTTTCAGTCTTTCAGTGGTCACTGAGAACAGAAACATTTAAACCAAATCAATCGTACTGTCAGCAAGATGATTTCAAATTTGCGGTTGAGCACCTCCTTCTGACCTTGCTCTCTTGTCCCGATACTGTTCACAGGAAGAGGAGCCTGTTAAGGTTATTTTAGCTCAGCTTCTTGGCTCATTTGAGTCAAGGAGTGGGAGGTGTATTTCCAAGGGCCACAGTGTTTACTGTTTGCCAGCCATTCAGCTTTTAGCATGTACATTTCCCCTTTGCTCTTATCAGCAGCCTCACAATTACCCCTTCACTGTTTTCTTGAAGGCCACTGTTAGGAATTTTTGTTTTAAAAAGATTTAGGAACTGTCTTGATTGTGTGGGCCTTTTGGTTCGAGAACAGGTAGGTGGATGGACGTTGTGTAAGCAATTGAAAATATTAGTGCTTAGATTGTTGCAGTGGAGTGACTGGAAGGGAGATACCTCCTGCACAGAGAGAGTGTGAATCTGTGCCTATGTGGCTATGGCTGTGGTAGAGGGTTCATTCATTCAGTAGTATTTATTGAGCGCTTACTATGTGCAGGGCACTGTACTAAGCACTTGGAATGAACAAGTCGGCAACAGAGGCAGTCCCTGCCGTTTGATGGGCTTACAGCCTAATCAGCAGTATGGCTCAGTGGAAAGAGCACGGGCTTTGGAGTCAGAGGTCATGGGTTCGAATCCCAGCTCAGCCACTTGTCAACTTTGGGCAAGTCACTTAACTTCTTGGTGCCTCATTTACCTCATCTGTAAAATGGGGATTAAGACTGTGAGCCCCAAGTGGGACAACCTGATTCCCCTGTGTCTACCCCAGCGCTTAGAACAGTGCTCGGCACATAATAAGCGCTTAACAAATACCAACATTATTATTATTATTATTAATCGGGGGAGACGGACAGACAAGAACAATGGCAATAAATAGAGTCAAGGGGAAGAACATCTCGTAAAAACAATGGCAACTAAATAGAATCAAGGCGATGTACATTTCATTAACAAAATTAATAGGGTAATGTAAATATATACAGTTGAGCAGATGAGTACAGTGCTGAGGGGATGGGAAGGGAGGGGGGAGGAGCAGAGGGAGATGGGAGGAAAAGAGGGTTAAGCTGTGGAGAGGTGGGGGGGGCGGTAGAGGGAGAAGGGGAGCTCAGTCTGGGCTCAGTGTGTCTCCCTGATGGACTGAGTATTATTTACTAGACAAATCATGTTTTTTAATATATTTAATACTATGCAGGTGAGGTTGTTGTCAAAACACTGATGAACAGTTAACCAATGGTGATAAAAGCTACTGAATGCTTTTCTGTTACACTGTCCCAAATGTCCGGGATTTTTTTTTTTCCATTTGCTCCTCTATGGAACCACCCCTGTACCTCATTTGGGTGGTAGTAAAAGAAAGACAGCGTATGTAGCATACTGACCGATGGTGCCGGGATAGGGAAATAGAAAACAGAATCAAGGAACCCATTGCGTCCTTTGGGAGTCTGTGAAACAGAGTAGGGCAGCAGCATGGTGTCAGGTTGCAGACCGAATTGAAGGTCTTCGGAGCTGAATCGTTGTCTAACCTTTTCTAGACCTTCCCCCTCTAGACCATAAGCTTCTTGGCTACTCTCTTGCATTGTAGTCTCCCAAGCATTTAGTATAGTGCTCTGCACCCAGTAAGCGCTCAGTAAATACAATGGATTCTCTCACCCCATCTTGCTCTTTGAACAGTTCCACTAGCTTCACTTTGGACCAGACTCAATACCAAATGGCAAGACAAAATCACAAGGAAGGTCTGGAATGTAGTCAGTCTCTTCGCTTCAAAACTATACTCACCTTTATGCAGCTATGCTAGGTGGCACGTGAGAGGAATGAGAGACAGCAGGATAACCAAACAGCTGCTGGACGGAGAGCCGGAAAGCAAGGAGGGCAAAGGAAACGTTTTAAGGACATAATAATAATGATGGCATTTGTTAAGCGCTTGCTATGTGCCAAGCGCAGTTCTAAGCACTGGGGGGATACAAGATAATTAGATTGTCCCACATGGCGCTCACAGTCTTGATCCCCATTATACAGATGGAGGTAACAGAGGCCCAGAGAAGTGAAGTGATTTGCCCAAAGTCACACAGTTGACAAGTGGTGGAGCTGGGATTAGAACCCATGACCTTTGACTCCCAAGCCCGTGCTCTTTCCACTGAGCTATGCTGCTTCTCCATGGTAAAACAAAGCCTCAGACAAATGCTACAACCCAGCTGAAATTGGAAGTCAATTTCTGGGATTAGATCTACGCCATGCAATGACATCAAGAAGGGAGTAGCTCTCTTTAAGCAAAAGCTTCATGTGGAAAAAGAAACAAGGAGGGAAAAGAGAAAATAGTGCCAGGTCCTATGAATATTAAATGCAGCAGTACAAAATACAGCATTTTTGTGTGAACAAGGTGGCTGGAACTCTGTATCTCCTATTGGCATATTCAGCCAGACATGCACTCTCAAAGGTGAATTTTACCATCAACAGTGTCTTCAAATATGAAGGATGACTATGTCTAAGTAGCATGTTGTTAGGTCTCTGTTTTGTTTTTAATGAATGTGCTTCCATTTACTTGCCCTCCTTCAATAGGAGGCTTTGAACAATTTTTTGAACACCTAACTAAACATGACTATGGTAATAAAATTGGCTCCAGGAAAATGGAAAATCAGTGCCTTTGGAGAATGCAGTCAATTCAAATAGAAAACAGGGACCGGGCTATCTGTACTTCAAGTGAGTGTATTTTCAGTGAATGAAGGAAATGAAAGTCAGTGTAAATGAAATCTGCTTACACACTGGAGCCATTTAAACTAAAGCCCTAACAGATAACTGGTCAATTCCGCATAGCTTTAGTTTTGCTGAGGCAATTTAGGATGGTGGAGAATATTTCTCTTTCCTTGCTTCCATCTTGGTTGCCTGGTGAGTGCATGCTTCTAAGAGGCAGAAGAGGCTCAGTACTCAGTAGTGGTCCAGGATAGAATAAGATGAAGGGAACCACAAGGTTGGTGATATGCAGCTCCTCGCTATACCTAGTGACCAATCACTAGGACTGAGTAGTGAATTCACATAATCCATCTGCCACATATAAGGGTAGTGATATCCCCCCAGATCCCCTTCCAGCCCAGGTTCCAATTAGGTGCCTTAATTCCCTTTAATTATTATGAAGCTTTGTCTCTCCAACACCCCCCCACACAAACACACACACACACACACACACACTTTTTCTGACTCTCTCCTTTGATTCCTTTACAGCTGAAATGAAAACTCCAAAGCGAAGGCAGCCCTTTGTCCCCTTTGCTCTGAGGAATCACACGGGATGTACACTGTGGTTTGCCACGCTAACAACTACTCCTACCCGGTAAGGAACCCTTGGAAGTTGCACATAAACAATCTTTCTTACTCCTCCCTCTAACCACAGAAGGGCGGGTGGGGGGTGGTGTGGGTGTGAAAGAAAGGTGAGAATTTAAACAGGCGGGGTGTGTTTATTTTGTATAGTATATAACTTTATCTTCCCGGTGTTTCTTTGAACCAGCTTCTTGTTTGCTTGCTGTTCAATGTGAAATGAGGCTGTTTAGTAGGCATCTCTCGATGTGACAGAGCCAGGGGCCACTAAATCTGAAATATGGGAGCGCTGATACCTAGGGTTTGAAAGCATTTTATTGAAAATGGGAATCAAGCAAAGGAGACGGTGCTGAAAGGTAGAAAAGTAATCTGGTTAAGAAAAAAAAATATGTGGTCTCCATTTAATCCAAAGCCAATCTTTTTCATTCTTCCTCCAAGATTGGTTTGAAAACCTGCCCAAGAAAGAAAAATAAAATTGATCTTCAAATCCTAAACGTTCTCAAATCCAGATGGGAATGGGTGGAGTCAGTGAAGCTAATGTGAATTCACCTAAGCCAAAATAGAGACCTTCTATAATAGCTTTCTTTTTTACTTAGAACTTGGCTTATATTAATGCGGATTTTTTTCAGGAAGTGTGTAAATTCCGGGGAAATATCAAATGGATTCAGATGGAATATTTTTTTCCCAAGTGCATAGAAAGCAAATGTAATGTATTAGCATTTTAGTGAAATAGAGAAGCTCTCCATTCTCAAACGATGCAGACTGAGTGGGGACACAGTCAAAGTCTACAAATTCATGAAGCATGGGCATAGGGCGAACATGGGATTGTTGTTCCCTGAAGCACACAACTCGAGGGCACGGGGCCTCTTTTGGAGGTTCAAAACAAACAAAAGGAAATGCCTCTTCACCCACGGGTGGTAAGCGTTTGGAATGTGTAACCACAGGAGGCTGTGCAGGCTGAAAATCTGAGTCTGTTCAAGAGGGAGGTGGATGAGTTCATGGACAAGTAGTCCATGTGGGTTACTAGAGGAAAAACTAGGGATGTTTAGAGAGGAACGTAGGAATGTTAGATGGGATATGTCTAACCAATACATTGGCAGTCGAGGAGGCAGCCACTAGACTTTCTCCAAGCATCCTTTGGCCAAGTGGCTGACCCAGTAATGGCAGTTCTTAGGTCTTAAGCCTGTTGAAGGCAAATTGTATTTTTCCCTTAAACGACCTATAAAAATCAATTAGAAGCCACATATTCTGGAATGGTGGAAATGTTTTCAGCCTCATTCTCAACCAGCCAAGTGTGGAAAATCTTCAGAGGGATATGCTCCTGTTTCTGCAGTGTTCAGAGTTGTTTTGGTGTAGACTTCCTATTGATCCAAGAATCTCCCCGATTGAAACTTCAACAGTGCCACCTGCCATTTCATCTTTCCAGTTTAGATAAGAATATATGGCAAGATATGAAATATGTTTGTAGTGAGTGCACTGAAACTATATCGAAAGGGTAGTATTTCTTCCAAATGGGGTTCTCAGCTGCAGGTACCAAGTCGATTTAGCACAGGAATCAAAAGCATAAAGATGAAGGTGTAAGGTTCTCATTTCTTTTAGTGCTGTGTTTATTTTAAGGGCCAGTGTATACCCATAAAAGTGCCAGTGACATTAATCATTTGTTCCTTGCAATCAGTGAGAGAGGTTGGGATAGATCAACTGGATATTGCAAAATGTGTGTCACCAGTTCTAGCTCAACAGAGCCAATTTCAGAAGGAAAATCTGATTATTAAATTTCCTCTGATTTAGATATTCTTAATAACTCAGTGTTTCACACCTTCCTGGTACTACTGTGTGCATTTCTGAGTGCTATCATATATATATATATATATATATATATGAGGCAAGAATGAAAGAGTAAGGGCTCTCCATTCTCAAACGATGCAGACATTCATACACACACACATTTAGTTCAGAGTTTTCACTATGGATTTTGGCTACGGAGTTGTTAGAGAATTGGGGAATGTTTTTCTGTCCACATGGGCCTGTTTGGATATAGCGTTTTATAGCCAAGAAAAGATGGTTTGTGAACAGGAATGTGGCATCAGAGTAAGTACTAAAATGTGACCTTTCCTTAGTTTGGAGTTTTCATTCAGTCGTATTTATTGAGCGCTTACTATGTGCAGAGCACTGTACTAAGCGCTTGGAAAGTACAATTCGGCAACAGATACAGTCCCTACCCAACAATGGGCTCTGCATTTCATGTGTTGAAGGAGAACTGCATATACATGTATATGTGTGCATGTATATATTTTAAAATTAAATTATTCTCATATATGGAGACATTTACTCAAGCACCGTTAAGTAATTGTAAACCTAATTGTGTAATGCGAACAATTTTTCAGTCCTAAGAGTACCTATTTAACCCCCACTCTTTTTCCCTTCCCCTTATCCTCCAAGGCTTCTGTAGACTGTGGGAATCAAGATTAAAAGGAAGATAAAGAGCTAAGAATTTTAAAGCAGGGATCATGTTTACTAGTTCTGTTGTGGTAACAGTTGTTATTGAGTACTTTTTCTGCTGAGCATTGAGCTAAATGCTTTGCTTATCCTGATAAGCAAAGTTTCTCCCAAGTTCTTAGTAGAATCCTTGCACATAGAAGACCACTCAGTAATAAATACCTGTGGTGGATGGATTTAACCCCTCGAGATAACCCAGCTGAGTAGAGAGACAGATATGAGTCTCATAATAATGTCTCATTATTGCCTTAGGAAATAGATAACCATAGATGGTATTTGTTAAGCATTTACTTTGTGTCAAGTACTGTTCTAAGCTCTGGGGTAGGTACAAGTTAATCACATTGGAAACAGTCCCTGTCCCACCTGGAGCTCATAGTCTAAGAGGAAGCACAAGTATTGAAGGCAAGGAAATAAATTAGGCTACAAGTACAATAAATAATGTTGGTATTTGTTAAGCGCTTACTATGTGCAGAGCACTGTTCTAGGCACTGGGTTAGATACAGGGTAATCAGGTTGTCCCACGTGGGGCTCACAGTTAATCCCCATTTTACAGATGAGGGAACTGAGGCACAGAGAAGTTAAGTGAGTTGCCCACGGTCACACAGCTGACAAGTGGTAGAGCCGGGATTCGAACCCATGACCTCTGACTCCCAAGCCCAGGCTCTTTCCACTGAGCCACGCTGTAGCTTGTCAATCAGACTATTGTAATAATGATAATAATTATGATATTTGTGTGGCTCAGTGGAAAGAGCCCAGACTTGGGAATCAGAGGTCATGGGTTCGAGTCCCAGCTCTGCCACTTGTCAGCTGTGTGACTGTAGGCAAGTCACTTAACCTCTCTGTGCCTCAGTTACCTCATCTGTAAAATGGGGCTTAACTGTGAGCCTCATGTGGGATGACTAGATTACCCTGTATCTACCCCAGCGCTTATAACAGTGCTCTGCACATAGAAAGCGCTTAACAAATACCAACATTATTATTATATTTATTAAGCGCTTCCTATGTTCCAGGCGCTGTTCTAAGTGCTGGGGTAGATACAAGGTAATCAGGTTATCCCACATGGGGCTCACAGTCTTTATCCCCATTTTACAGATGAGGTCACTGAGGCACAGAGAGGTTAAGTGGCCTGCCCAAGGTCACACAGCGGACAAGTGGCGGAACTGGGATTAGGACCCACGTCCTTTGTACTGATGTCAGGGCTATGACCAGTGGTCACGGGCTCCACCATGACTCCAGAGCTATTCCCTCAACAGCATGGCAGTCTTTCCATAAAAGTTTCTTTGACATTGAGGGTTTTAGGGTCCTTTTTTTTTATTTTGCCTTTATAAATTCAGAGAAAAATTAGACTTTTCCAGTGGTAAAAAGTTATTAGAAACTCCTGTCCAATGCAGACTAACCCTAGGAGTGTTCAATAGATGTCAAATGATGATGACATATACTTTAAAGTTTTGTAGAGTCAAATTCCTTCACATTCATATATGTCCTCTTAGCAGTCTTGTGAGCTAGGTAAGGTAAGATGCAATTTTAAAGATCGAAGACCAGCATAGCAGAGAGAAATTTAGTTATATTTTCCGGGTCAGAAAGTGAGTCTAGAGCAAAGGCAAGACTAAAATCCAGGCCTTCTGATTCCCAGTTTAGAGACTCCATAGCCATGATGATACTCTGAATTTGAAGTAGAAGTCTGTTGCACGGGTCAACAACGAATGGCACTAGGATAAAGTTTTTAGTTTGGTTTCCCATCATTGCTGCTCTCTTAGGTTCCCTTAGGCATGTTATTCTGCCTCGTCCATGAGGAGAAGTTCAGAAATAACCAGTTAATCAAAAGATTTATTTGAAATCCCTGTAGCGGGGACCCAAATTTAGCTTTGCACATGATTTGTTTCGCAGGGCAGCCCTATCTCACAGCGGAAGCCCCGGCCTCGTTCCCGAAGGAAACCGAACATTCCTTGATGACGCCCACAATGTCAGTGAGTGGCGGGAAGTACTCACAGGAGAAGAGATTCCATTTGAATTTGAGGCTAGAGGAAAATTAAGGCACAGGTAAGAGAACCTTTATTCTTCTACTAAATTCTTCTATTTAGTTTTTGATACAGCTGGATGTCTGTCCCAAGAGAGCTGCTTGGTGAATTTTCTCATTTGGTGATGTAGATGATTTTCTTTGGTGTTTGTACTGTCTTGGAAACGTATTTGGGTTTATTAATTTCTCCATTATTTGGCTGAGTGGATTTCTGGTACTTTGCCGGGAATGAGAAGCAGCGTGGCTCAGTGGAAAGAGCCTGGGCTTGGGAGTCAGAGGTCATGGGTTCGAATCCCGGCTCTGCCACTTGTCAGCTGTGTGACTGTGGGCAAGTCACTTAACTTCTCTTGTACCGCAGTTACCTCATCTGTAAAATGGGGATTAACTGTGAGCCTCATGTGGGACAACCTGATTACCCTCTATCTACGCCAGCGCTTAGAACAGTGCTCTGCACATAGTAAGCGCTTAACAAATACCAACATTATTATTATTATTATCTGATTTCAGTAATTTCTTAGTGGGATTCTAGGGAGAGATTACTAGAGCTTCTGGTTCGCAACCAGCAGAGGGAGCAAAGGAAATGTTAAATGTCTATTATTTCGGCCCACCCCAGTTAAACGCTCTTAATTATGAGGAAAGTTCTTGTGAAGAGATTTTTAAAGAAAACTAGAGTCTAATCAGTCGTTCGTATTTACTGAACACTTACCATGTGCAGGGGACTGCACTCGGCGCGTGGAAGAGTACAAACAACCGACACATTTCCAGCACACAATGAGCTTAGAGTCTAGAGGGGAAAGGAAGGAGGAAAGAGAAAGGAATAGGATCAAATTCAGAATGGGTGCCTTAGAGAAGCAGCGTGGCTCAGAGGAAAGAGCCCGGGCTTGGGAGTCAGAGATCAAGGGTTCGAAACCCAGCTCTGCCGCTTGCCAGCTGTGTGACTTTGGGCAAGTCGCTTAACTTCTCTGTGCCTCAGTTACCTTAATGGGGATTAAGACTGTGAGCCCACGTGGGACAACCTGATCGCCTTGTATCCCCCAGGGCTTAGAACAGTACTTTGCACATAGTAAGTGCTTAATACATACCACCACTATTATTATCTGACAGAAGAGGCCTTATCATCAAACGAGACCCTTCCCCACAAACCAAGACTTGTTTTTTTCACGGTATTTGTTAAATGCTTAATACGTGCCAGGCACCGTTCTAAGCGTGGGGTGTTTCAACTCAGCTCCATTATCACTGAGTTGTTTCCTACCCATAGCGACTCCGTGAACACACCCTCTTGAGAACATCCCGTCTTCTGTCATACGGTCATTCCGGTATGTGTATCAGTAGAATTTTCTTGTTAAAGATATGGAAGTGGTTTACCCCTGCCTTCCTCTCAGTAAATACTTGGGTCTGTGCCGTTGTCTTTGGTCAACATTTTGATCACTTGATCATCATCCTTTGACACTTTCCCTGCCCAGCATAGGAGAATCGACTTATCGGTTTTGATCGATTTTGATCGAATCTGATGCTTCGGCTTATACCTTTCCATTATGGTTAGCCCTGTGTGGCAGAGTTCGAAGCTTCATCAGTGTTTTCAATGTCTCCTGCCACGATAAGGTGTTAATTCAGAGGAGAGCATTGGGTAGATACATGCTAATCAGGTTGGACACAGTCCGTGTCCCACATGGGGTCGATAATATTAATCCCCATTTTACAGATAAGTTAACCGGGGCACAGAGAAGTGAAGCAACTTGCCCAGAGTCACACAGGAGACAAGCAGAGGAGCCAGGATTAAAACCCAGGTCCTTCTGACTTCCAGGCCCCTGCTCTATCCATTAGGCCATGCTGTTTGTCAATGGGTATCGTTCAGATTAAGATGTCAAATTTTGTCTTTGAAAAGTTTCTGTTCTCTACAAAAGAAGAAATTATAAGCTTTTATCTAGCTCTGTACACCTTTCAACACAGATTTTGACTATGTGTAATATAAGTGGCTCCAAAGAAAGAGCAGGAAAGTGTAGCTTCACTAAGCTGCAGTTTATATGTGTGTGTGTGTGTGTGTACATATATTTTCATGTTTGTTCATTCAATTCATTCAGTAGTATTTATTGAGCACTTACAATGTGCAGAGCACTGTACTAAGCACTTGGAATGTACAATTCAGCAACAGATAGAGACAATCCCTGCCCATTGACGGGCTTAGTCTAATCGGGGGAGACAGACAAAAACAAATGTGTGTTCACATGTATATGCATGTATATGTATATATATGTATATATATACATTTGTATGTATTTATAGATACATATACATGTCACATTTGGGATTTCAGACCTCAAACCAAGTAAAGCTCTTATAGTGTTTTCAAGGGTCAGCTCCCCATGATCTAAAATCCTAAAACAGTTGTGCTTTTTCTTAATAAGACTCTGATCTGCTGTGTCACAAGCAATGTGACCTCTTTACTACTCCTTTCTTTATTTTCCTGTAACCTATTTAAAATCAACATTCTCCTTGAATTCGTAAAAATAAACTTTCCCTCCAACATCTCGTCCCTTGGTGCCCCCACCCTCACTTCAAACACAGTTCCTTAGTTCAGGCTTCTGGCTTGAATTAAGAAAAATGTAAAATAGAATTAAATGTGTAATTTCCTCTTGTTCCTCCTGTTCTGCCCACTGCCTTCTGGTCTGATTTCCGCTGAGAGCTAAAACTCTCTCTCTTTCTGACGGCCCCTGCTCACATAACTGGGCTCCTAGTCACTTGGGGTCAAAGCCAAACAACTCAGGGTGATTCTGGGAAGTGGAATTTGCAATAGGGAACCAAGAGGAGAATTTGGTTTTTTTGCTTTTTTCCAAAGGTCTGTCTATTTATCTAATGGTAAAGCCCAGTGCTGCGTTTTTTCCACTCTGTTGAAATTGCAAAGGAAAGGAAATGCTGCCCTGAGTGAATCGATCAATGGCATTTATTGAGCGCTTACTGTGTGTACAGCCCTGTACTAAGTGCTTGGAAGACGACAGTATAACAGAGTTGGTAGTCACATAGTCACAACGAAAGTCACAGTCTAGAGGCGGGATTGTTAATATCTCCCTCCTGTCCCCTTCCCCTCCCCCTCATCCTCTTCTGTCACCTTCTCTTCCCCTTATCCTCTTCTTTTCCCTTCTTCTTGATTTGATTGATTTGCCAACTCTAGACTGCTCATTATGGGCAGGGAACATGTCTGATATAGTAGTGAAGGCAGGATCGGGTAAGTGTTTGGATTAATATAGTATCAGTTTGGATGGAGAGGGAAGGGCAGATTTTAGCAATGTTTTGAAAGCTGAATCTACAGGATTTAATGATAGATTGAATATGTGGGTTGAATAAGAGAAATGAGTCAAGGATAACACAAAGAGGGGCTTGTGAGACAGGAAGGATGGGGTGCTATTTACAGTGATGGGAAAGTCATGTGGAGGACGGGTTTGGATGGGAAGATAGGGAATTCTGTTTTAGATATGTTAAGCTTGAGATGTGGCCGGGTCATCTAAACAGAGATGTCTTGAAAGCAAAAGGAAATGCGAGACCGCAGAGAGCGAGAGAGATCAGGGCTGGGGATGTCGATTTGAGAATCATCTGCATAGAGGAGTTAGTCGAACCCATTGAAGAGAACAAGTTCTCCATGGGAGTGGGTGTCGGTGGAGAATAGGAGACCCAGAACTAAGCCTTGAGGGACTCCTGCTGTTAGGGGATGGGAGACAGAGTAGGAGCTCACCAAAGAGCTTGAGACTGAGCAGCCAGGGAGATAGGAGGAGAACCAAGAGAGGACAGTGTCTGTGAAGCTGAGGTTGGATAATGTTTTCAGGAGAAGGGGCTGCTTGACAATTTCGAAGGCAGCTGAGAGGTCGAGGAGGGTTAGGATGGAATAGAGGCCATCGGATTTGATGAGGAGAAGATCATTGGTGACCTTTGAGAGGGTGGTTTCTGTGGAGTGAAGAGGATGGCAGCCAGATTGGAAGGGGTCAAGGAGAGAATTGGATGAAAGGACCTTGAGCACTCTCTGGCTCGTGCACAGGAGTGAAGGAAGCAGGCTGTGGAGGTGTTCCAGGGCTGTGAGTTAGTGGGAGGTCAACAATGGGACAGAGGAGAGAATGAGTTGATTGAGACTGTGAACCCCAAGTGGGACAGGGACTATGTCGAACCTGATTAACTTCTCTCTACCCCAGTGCTTAGTACAGTGCCTGGCACATAGTGAGCACTTAACAAATACCATAAAACAAGAGTTTACAGTCTTAAGGTCTTTGCAGTCTAGAGTCAGTCAGTCCTGTGTTCTTTCTTCAACAGTAGACCGATCAGATGCTGGGAAAAGCAATGTGGTGGCTGCCCTCCTTGACATCACCTTCAGGTTTAGGGAAATATCTTCCAATCTCTCGAACTTTTTGACTAGTAGCCCGCTAGAGAGCTATTGTTTGGCAACCGATTGAGCGAGTCAGGTTCCACTGTTGGATCACAGCATCGCATTAACAGTACGGTCACCTTGGCTGTAAATAGGTCCTGAACAATAAAGAGCTTTGTTTGCATTTTGCAGTGCAGTAGACCTTTCCTTGCCTATTTTTTTTATGGTGTTTAAGTTCTTACTTTGTGCCACACACTGACCTAAGCGCTGGGGTAGATACAAGTTAATCAAGTTGGACACAGTCACCTCCCACATAGGGCTCACAGTCTTAATCCCCATTTTGCAGATGAGGTAACTGAGGCCCAGAGAAGCAGTGACTTGCCCAAGGTCACACAGCAGACAAGTGGCGGAGCCAGGATTAGCATCCGAGCTCTTTTGGCTCCCAGGCCTGTGCTCGTCCCACTAGGCCCTGCTGCTTCTCAAGTCATTTGCATTTGCCCCGTGGGAACATGACTGGCAAAGGAAGGCAGTGTGAGAATGGGGTTGCACAAACACTGTCATTATTATCAAATCCTCCATGGAGGTTCTCAATCCTGAAAGCTCAGTCCTGGAACTGTACATTGTTTCCACAAACCTTCTAAAAACCCAAACATTTCCCTTCAGACCCCTGACATGTTTTACTACGGACCTCACGTCCCCGTTATTTCAAAAATAGGGTGATGTCAGCTCCGACAGGAAAGAGCCTGGCTTAGTGGAAAGGGCACGGGCTTGAGAGTCAGAGGACCTGAGTTCTAATCCCGGATCTGCCACGTGTCTGCCGTGTGACCTTGGGCAAGTCGCTTCACTTCTCTGTGCCTCAGTTACCTCATCTGTAAAATGGGGATTAAGACTGTGAGCCCCACGTGGGACAGCCTGATTACTTTGTAACTACCCCAGCACTTAGAACAGTGCTTGGCACATAGTAAGAGCTTAACAAATACCCATTATTGTCATTATTATTATTCTGAAATGATCAAGTTTTACACTGTAGAAATAAAGACACTAGTTCATTTTTATTCAATATCGATTGATTATACAACATTTGAAAATCTTTCCAGTTAATGACAGTACATCCAGCACAAGTCATTTTGTATGCTGTACTCCATTCCTAGGCTAAATGTGGTTGTCTTGGTATTTATCTTTTGAGAAGTCAGAATGATAGGGAGCCTTTTTTACTAATCTGGAAATCCCTGTGAGGATTTTCCTATTTGGTGTTTCTGTTATGAAGACCCATTAAGGCTTGGCCTTAAAGAAGTGGGTACCTGAAATTAGCCTCCCTTCTGCAATCCTTACCGTCTTTCCCCTGAAGATGAGGGGTAATGCAAACTTGCTTTCATCTCAACTGGCAGGCACACCCATGACCTCAGAATTCACCAGCTGCAAGTGAGAGTGAATGGCTGGGAACAAGTGAGCCCGGTGTCCGTGGACAAAGTTGGAACCTTTTTCCGATACGCGGCCCCTGACAAGAATTCATCATCATCCACCGTAAGTCGCTGCTGAGAAATCAGGGTAAATGGTAGCACAGGGTTGGCCAAGGTGACAATACCCTTAAGAAGCAAGAGTTATATGGTGGTTAAGCACTGGCTTCTTTCTAGTGGGAATTTTCTCTTGTCGAATTATTTACGTAGTTTAAGAAGGAAGAATATGATTTATGATTCAGTTTTTGCTGGGGATGAACAGATTTCGTAGCTATCAAAATTAAAACCAATTATCTTAATATAAAAAAACCCCCTGCTCATTAAAAAAAAACCCCACCATCATTTTAAATGGTGATCGGAATATGATATCATGCAGATAGGTTTTGCAGATAGGCTTTTCAGTAACCCCAAACTACTGGCTCTTCCTTACCAATATCATCCCTCCTTGAGTTCTGACATTGCAACATCCTTTTTAATCCTGACTGTTCATTCATTTATTCAATCGTATTTATTGAGCGCTTACTGTGTGCAGAGCACTGTTCAACCCCTACCAAGACAGTGCCCCCTTCTCATTACCCCCAGACAGAAACACAGACAGATGAAGAATTTCTCTTTTCCAATCCTGCCGTTTTCTTCCTCACCTTTAGTGACCATTTCCCCATACCATTTTTCTTTCCGCATCGCACCCACTCACCCTCAAAAGGACTAGAATTATAAAGGGTGCTGTTTAGACGCAACTGTAAAGTGCAGTTGCAGCTGGACAAAAATGCCAAGTTTCGTAATTGCAGCAGTTACAGATTTACTCACCTGTCACCCAGTTTTTCTCGGGCTAGTTTTTCCATATACCACTGGTGAGTGCTGACCTGCGTGCGTGCTAGAGAATAGTGCAACTTTCCAAAACCCGTTCTGCTCACATGAAGAATTGGAGTGCAGTTTTCTTACTGAATTCATTCCCTTCAGTCTCTCCACAAGCTTAAATACAGAAGCTCTTTGAAATCAGGCTAAACATTCAAAGCTTTAAATGTCAGTGACACTGATTCATTGGCCAGCCAATGTATTGTATTTATTGAGCATATAGTGAGGGCACAGCACTGAACTAAATGCTTGGGCAAGTTCAGCAGAAGCTGTTAACATATTCCCCTGCTTCCAAGGAACTTAGAACCTAATGCAGGAAGGAGACCGACAGACAGAAAATACTTAGGAGTAGTGGGGGCAGAGGAAGGACAAGAATATAACAGGTGGTAGCATAATTAAATACTGCAGATAGTAGCTGAATAAATAATTGATATATGTAAATATCAATAAAGATACAAATGTATATAGTACAGAGGATAGCATTAGGGATGGATGTAGGGTGGATGGACCTCACACTATTTAAAGAAAACGGTCTTTGCTTCCCAAAGAATACCCGAGTTGCCTGGGTAAATGCGTGGATAGTGGGAGAGCACGGGCTTGGGAGTCAAAGGTCATGGTTTCTAATCCCGACTCTGCCTCTTGTCTGCTGTGTGACTTTGGGCAAGTCACTTAACTTCTCTGTGCCGCAGTTACCTCATCTGTAAAATGGGGATTGAGACTGTGAGCCCCACGTGGGACAACCTGATTACCTTGTATCTATCCCAGTGCTTATAACAGTGCTTGGTAGGTAGTAAGCACTTAACAAATACCATTATTATTATTATTATTATTATTAATAATAAATATCTATTCCTCATGTATTAATTGTTTGTCCTTTTGGATCTTTCCTAGATTGGCAGTCCAAGTAGCAGGACAAATATAATACATCCCCAGGTCTATGTGAGTACAGTTTTCCTTGGGTTTCTGCCACTGAGTGATTGGGAATGGACTCTTTCTGATTAGATCATTTCTTCAGGTCTACATGATATAGATTTGCCCTCAGATATGAGTAACTTAATGATAGAACTTGGGAAGAGTGCAACAGACTAAAGTTGGTAGAACATTCCCTGCCCACAAGGAGCTTCCAGTCTAGAGGGAGAGACAGACATTAATATAAATTAAGGATATGTATATAAGTGCTGTTGGGGTTAAGGGTGAGGTGAATATCAAAGCTAAAAGGGCACAAATCCAAGTGCATAGGTGATGCTAAAGGAACTAGACTGTTAGCCCGCTGTGGGCAGGGAATATGTCTACCAACTCTTTTATATTGTACTCTCCCAAGTACAGTTCTCTGCACTCAGAAAGCACGCAGTAATGCAGCTGATTGATTGATTGAGAGAGAGTGGAGGAGAACAGGGCTTAATTGGGGAAGGCCTCTTGGACGAGAAGTAATTTTAATAGGACTTTGAAGCTGGGGAGTTTGTCGGTCTGTCATATGTGCTGGGGGAGGGGGTTCCAGGGCAGAGAGAGGACATGGGCACAAAGTTGATGCCGAGTTGACAAGATTGAGGTATTATTATTATTGTTGTTATTATTATTATCATCAAGTGCCGTCGAGTCGATTCTAATTCATAGGAACTCTATGGACGTATTTTCTCCAGACAGCCTATCTTCTGCCATAATCTGTAACCTTTCTAAGGGTTCTTCCATTACCGTTGTTTTGGTCTCTATCCATCTAGCTGCTGGTCTGCCTCTTGCACATTTTCCCTGGACTTTTCCCAGCAGTAGTGTCTTCTCCAGAGAATTAGTCCTCCTGATTATGTGTCCAGAATATGCTAAGCTAAGTCGAGTCATTTGGCCTTCCAAAGTACAGTGAGTAAATTGAGGTTAGAGAATCGAAGTCTGCTGACTGGATTGTAAATAGGAAATCACTGAGGTAGGGTAAGGATGGAGAGAGCTGATTAAGTGTTTTAAAGCCGACGGTAAGGAGTTTCTGTAAGAAGCAGAGGTGAATGGTTATCTCCTGGAGGGTCTTGAGTTGGGAGAGTGGACTGAATGTTTCCTTAGAAAAATGATCTGGGCAATAGAGTGAAGTATGGTCTAGAAGCAGGAGAGACTGAAAGCAAGATCAGAGAGAAGGCTAATGCAAGTATTCAAGTAGGCAAATGAAGCAGCGTGGACTAATGAATAGAGTACAGGCCTGGGAGCCACAAGGACCTGGGTTCAAATCCTAGCTCCACCACTTGGTTGCTGTGTGACCTTTGGCAAGTCACTTAACTTCTCTGTGCCTGTTACTTCATCTGTAAAATGGGGATTAAGTCTGTAAAGCCGATGTGGGACATGGTCTGTCCAACCTGATTATTTTGTATCTACCCCAGTATTTAGAAGAGTGCCTAATATATAGTGAGCATTTAGAGAAGCAGCATGGCCTAGTGACAAGAACATGAACTTGGGAGTCAGAAGATGTGGGTTCTAATCCCAGATATGCCACTTGTCTGCTTTGTAACCTTGGGCAGGTCACTTAACTTCTCTCTGCCTCAGTTCATCCATCTGTAAGATGGGCATTAAGACTGTGAGCCCCACGTGAGAGAACCTGATTACCTTGTGTCTACCTCACTGCTTAGAACAGTGCTTGGCACATAGCAAGTGCTTAAATACCATAATTATTATAATCATCATTAATAAATACCTTTTTTTTTTAAAAAAAGGCATGCTGTAACAAATGCTTGGAGCAGCTAGGTAGTAGTTTGGATGGAGAGGGAAGGGGTAGATTCTAGACTTGAGATGAAGGTAGAACTGTCAGGGTATGGTGAAATACTGAATATGTGGATTGAATGAGAGAGATGTGTCAAAGAGAAATGAATATGTTATTTTAATAATTACAGCATCTTTAATTTATGTAGCACCTTTCTTCTGAAGAGCCTATAGAAATCTTAAATATATCCTCAGGCAGGACTTTGATTCCTAAACTGGAATATGACAGGGATGAAGATTCAAGACAAAGTTTAGTTATATATGCTATACCCTTTGGATCTCTGCTCATAATCCACATGGGTAATTTAAGATTACATAATAATAGGCTGGGTCCAGTTGGCCGTTAAAAGTCACGAGATGGCCCTGAAAAGCTCCTTTCAGAATAATGCTTAGAATTTCTTCTCCCTGAGGGTGTTTTCTTTTATTATATGAAATTTTAGTTAGCTAAGTGTAGAGACATTAAAGTCAGGATTTGCAGTTGTTATAAATGAACACTGAATTGATTGGAGCTTTATTGTATTGGCTCAATGGAAGCTTTAGTTATGGCTACCCTTGTACCCAGTACTGTCGCTATATAATAGCACTTCAAAGTGTTCTAATTTGCTTTTACCACTGGGCCTTCCTGAAAGTGTTGCTGGTATGTTTTTGCAAAACATTGAGAACTTTGTTTTTTTGTTTTCTTATGCTGGTTTTCAGATGTGTTTGTTTTAATAAAAGATTGGCGGTGTGAAAAACCAGGATATGGTATTATTTGTTCACCCAAAGATCATTATCATTATGTTCTGGGCACATACTCTTGGAATAATAATTTTAAGAACCATTTCTTTAGAATACATAGAATACGAATTTGTACTAGTGTATGATTTTGAATTTCTAGAAGTTAAAGAATGTTATGGGCCTAGGAGTCATAGAGTAAGGGGACTGGCTTCACCCCCTTTTGACATTGTTAGATTTTGAGGAATGATTGAAACAAGAGGTGTGATTTGGATTATGATAGTCATCTTTTTAGAGTGCTTCGAGGTCTTACTCTAAAGATGCCGTCTTGAGATTTTAGGGTGTACGGAATTGAATTACCCCCATTCAGCACAGGAAAAATCCAGAATTTGCTCCTGGGATAGCAGCATTTGCTTACATCAAATTCTGCCTTGTAGGATAATAAAGTGATTATGAGGAGAAACCCTAGTCTCTTTGTCCATTACCATACAGTTGAAGGCGATCTCTCTTTTTAAACTGTCATCCTAGTTCTCTTCACTGCCCCCCGTTCGGGTGGTCTTTGCCGTGACCATGGAAGGCAGCGCAAGGAAAGTGATCACCGTGCGCTCGGCCCTGATGGTGAAGAACAAGCTTGAGTCGCCGATGGAATTGAGGCTGGATAGCCCGTCGGCCCCTGACAGTAAGTCAGTACTCGATCCCTTAGTTCCCAAGGAGGAGAGCAACCCTCAGGGAGAAGGGATCCTTGTTTTACAATCCCTGTTTTGGCCGTTGAGTGCTTTTTAATCTGAGGGCCACATCCCCCACAGCGTTGACATGTTTTTTGTTTCCCAGAACCTGTAGTGCTTCCAGCAGTCATGCCAGGGGATTCGTTTGCCATCCCATTGCACCTCACCTCCTGGCGGTTACAAGCCAGGCCCAAAGGAATGGGAGTATTTTTTTGTAAAGTTCCCATTCACTGGACCAATGTCGTGAAGTCGGCCGAAGTTAGCAGCAGCAAACGAGAGTGCCACTCTATGGATACAGAAAACAGCCGGTTTTTCAGGTATGTCTGATCCATGTGTTTTTATCCTTTTCTTCTTTCCTGAAAGGAACAGAGTATTGGCAAACATGAAAAGGCTTAAGAGAAAGGAGTCCTATGGACAAAATCTCTTCTCTAGGCACAAGGGAGCTAAAATGGAAGAATGATTTTGGTCAGATAACTTTTTTTGAGGCTCCAGTGAGAAGTTACTCTGGTGGTATTCTCGAGTGTACCTGGGGTATCTAAGATTCCTGCCCTCAAGGGGCTTCAGTGTAATATAGATAAATCAAGAAAGTATAAGTCAAATCGGTCTCCCTTTCTAATTGGATTTGATAGTGGAAGGTCGTAAGAAAACCTTTGCTGTTCACTTTTAAAAAAAAAAGGGTATTTTGCTCGTTCCTCATTCATTCAGTTATATTTATTGAGTGCTCACTATGGGCAGAGCACTGTGCTAAAAGCTTGGAAAGTACAATACAGTAATAAAAAGAGACAACCCCTGCCCACAACAGCCTCATTTACTGTGTGCCAGGCACTGTACTAAGTACTGGGGTGGATACAACCTAATTAGGTTGGACACAGTCCATGTCCCCAAATGGGGCACACAGTCTTAATTCCGTTTCACAGATGATAGAGAGTGAAGTGATTTGCCCAAGGCCACACAGCAAAGTGACAGAGGCAGGATTAGAACACAGATCCTTCTGAGTCCCAGTCCTGTGCTCTCCACTAGGCAATGCTGCTTCTCTGGTTTTGAAGGAACAAAACCAGGAATTTGAGTGTGCAGGCAAGTCATTCAGGTGGAATTACACCCCTGAACAAAATTCCCAAGTTATTTTTCTGTAAAACAGCTGCGTGGGTTTTTCTTTTATTTGTTTATTGGTTTATCTGACCGCAGTTCAGATAATAGAGACTCAAATATTTAGACTAAAGAATTGCTAATGTTTTACTGAATTAGTGAACCATTTGTAAATTTATAGTTCTCTGTGAGAGGCAGTGCATAACTTGAGAAGATAAAGTACAACTTTTCCATTCATTCTGTTGATTTTCACACCAATCTGTCTTTCTTCCTAGGTTTTGTGTGGCTATAAAGAAAGAAAATTATCCAGATTACATGCCCTCAAACATATTTTCTGACAGTGCTAAACAGATTTTCAGACAGCCTGGGCATACCATTTATCTGTTGCCAACTGTGGTAATCTGTAACTTGCTACCTTGTGAACTCGACTTTTATGTTAAGGGGATGCCAATTAATGGGACACTGAAACCTGGCAAAGAGGCAGCCTTGCACACAGCTGATACATCTCAGAACATTGAGCTGGGTAAGGCCATACAGAGGTACCATTTTCTGCCAGTATTACAGGAACTATGCAAAATGACTAAATGTTTTGTTGGTGCTATACGAGCCTCTCCCAGTTGTTTTGGTATAAAGAGAGGATCTCAGCATGGGAGTTATTGCCAGGGGTGTGGTGGAGCAACATGTAAATAGTCTAACAAAACAAAAAAAGTCCATTTGATTGAGGATGGCACCACACTGGTTTGAATGAGTACTGGGCAGGGGGTTGATGTGACTTTTCTGGGTGACTTTGAGCAAGCCCTCTAACTTCTCTGTTCCAAATTTCCGAGACTATGTTGTGGTAGGATAGAAGGATTTCTGAGTGTGGTCTGAGATCCTTTTTCAATTTTTTAAGGTACTTGTTGAGTGCTTGCTATGTGGCAGGCACTATTCCAAGCTCTGGGGAAGATACAAGCTAATCAGATTGGACACAGTCCCTGTCCCACATGGGGCTCACGGTACTAATCCCCATTTTATAGATGAGGTAACTGAGGCATAGATGAGAAGTGAAGTGACTTGCTCAAGGCCACACAGCAGACAAGTAGCAAAGCCAGGATTAGAACAGGTCCTTCTGATTCACAGGCCCATGCTCTATCCACTAGGCCATGCTGCTTCTCTCAAAATCCTTTGAAGACAGAACCTTTAAATTCAAGATGGATGGTCATCATCAATCAATCAATAAATTGTATTTATTGAGGATTTACAGTGTGCCGAGCACGAGGCTGAGGTCTTGGGAGAGTACGGTACAGTAGAGTTGAGAGCTATGATCCCTGCCCACAGGGAGCATACAATCTAGAAGGGAAGATGGACATTCAAAAAGACTCACTGGGAAAGGGTGAGGAGTGGGCTTCCTTAGCACTCCCCAGTGCCACTTTCACTCCATTCCACCTCCCCCATCCCTGTTTTTCTTTCCTTTGACGTTTACATCATCCTCTTCTACCACCCACTCCAATTACTAGGCACAGTCATCTACCCCTTCCACCACACTCCCACCCCCCGGGCACACCTCCAACTTTCTCACATTCCTTCTCTCTGTCTCCATCTGTACACTGATCCTTTGTAACTTCAGTATCCACGTGGATGTTCTTAATGCCCTTCCTCTACCCACTTTCCTCTCAACTCCACTGAACTCCTGCTCCACCCCGCCCCACCCACTCACCAACTTGAACACACATTCCATCTCATCACCTCTAGGCACTGTACTGTCTCTACCCTCAGCAACTCTGAAATCCCTCTATCTGACCACAACTTCCTCACCTGCCTTCTCCCCCCCGCCCCTTGAATCTGTCCTGTTCCACCACAGGTGACTCCAATTTTCTAATCCCATCCCATTTTCTCAAGTATTCATGTTCCATTTAATCTCCATACCCAAACTACCTTTCCTTGATGGCCAAATTGATGCCCTTAACACCGCCCTTTTACTGAACTCAGCGCATTCGATCCCCTATCCCTTTGCCGATCTCGTAACCACTAACCCCCAACAGAACTCCTCATATTCACGCCCAAACCCTGCCCGCTTCCTGACTTTTCCATCACTGTACATAGCACCACCATTGTCCCTGTCTCACAAGCCCATAACCATGGCGTTATCCTCAACTTATCTCTCTCATTCAACCTACATATTCAGTCTGTCACCAAATCCTGTTAGTTCAGTCTTTACAACATTGCTAAAATCTGCCCTTTCCTCTCCTTCCAAACTGATGCCACATTACTCCAGGCATTTATTCTGTCCCACCTCGATTACTGCATCAGCCTCTGTGCTGACTTCCCTGCCTCCTATCTCTCCCCACTGAAGTTCACACTTCACTCTGCTGCCCGGATCGTTTTTCTACAAACCATTCAGTCCCCGTCTCCCCACATGAGAACTTCCAGTTGTTGTCCATCCATCGCCTCATCAAACAGAAATTCCTTACCATCGGCTTTAAAGCATTTCATCACTTGCCCCCTCTTACCTTACCTCTCGGATTTCCTACTATAACTCAGCTCATATTTTTTACTTCTCCAGTGCCTACCTGCTCACTGTACCTCAATCTCATCTGTCTCACTGCTGATCCCTCGCCCACATCCTGCCTCTGGCTTGGAATGCTCTCCCTCTTCACATCTGACAGATTATGACTCTCCCCACCTTCAAAGCCTTATTAAAATCACATCTCCTCCGGGAGGACTTCCCTGACAAAGCCCTCATTTCCTCATCTCCCACTCCCTTATGCATCACCTTGCACTTAGATTTGGACCCTTGATTCACCCCTCCCTCAGCTTCACAGCACTTGGAAGCAGCATGGCTTAGTGGGAAGAGCACGGGCCTGGGAGTCAGAGGTCTTGGGTTCTAATCCCGGCTCCGCCACTTGTCAGCTGTGTGACTTTGGGCAAGTCACTTAACTTGTCTGTGCCTCAGTTGCCTCATCTGTAAAATGGGGATTACGAGCCCTACATAGGACAAACTGATTATCTTGTGTCTACCCCAGCACTTACAATAGTGCTTGGCACATAGTAAGCGCTGAACAAATACCATCATTATTATTATTGTGTACATATCCTCTGTTTGTATTAATGTCTGTCTCTCTCGCTAGACTGTCCATCATTATTATTATTGTGTACATATCTGCTATTTGTATAAATGTCTGTCTCTCTAGACTGTAAACTCCTGGTGGGCGTGGAACATGTCTACCTACTCTGTTATATTGTGTGCTCCCAAGCTCTTAATACTGTGCTCTGCACCCAGTAAATGTTCAAAGATTATGACTGACTGACTGGTTGGTTGATGATAGATAAGGGAAATGGCAGTGTAGCCTTGAGGGCAGGGATCGAATCTACTATTTTTGTTTTATTATAGTCGACCAAGTGCTTAGTACAGTCCTGTGCACAAGGCCGTACCAACAACAAATATAAATACCACTGATTCATATGTACATAAATTCTGAGGGGCATGACTATCTAAGTATATAAATGGCATTGCAAGCAAGAAGGAAGCTGACTCCTTCTTGTATTCAAGATTAAGGCCAAGGGATGCTTTTCCAGTTTGGCCAAAAAAAAGTTTGTTTTTCTGCAACTTTAACAGAAAAGTTACTAGGCCTTTAATGGCAAAACTGGCCTTGAAGATGACATAGAGCTCGTAAACGTTAAATAGTTAAAGAATTGGAAAATAGTGTAAATTTCCAAAAAAGATTGATCTAGTTCTTTTTGGTTTGGGGGGGCATGGGGAGTTGTTAATTTTAATGGTTTTCTAAGGTATAAATGAGCCCTTTTACATGTGGAAACAGTCAGTGGATTTTCTACAGCATATAAACAACAGCTTGGTGTGTTTGACAGTGATACCACAAAATAAAGAACGTTCTTCTGATCTACGGAGCTAACTGAGTGCCTGAAAGAAAATTCAGTGCAAGTGCAAAGCATGCTTTGTGCCTTTCTTGATCTCTCAGTCCTCTTCTCGTAGACATTTTTGCTCTCTGCAGGTCAATTGTGGATGTCTTTCCTGGTCTCTTGAATTTACCTGGCATTTTAATCTCCTCCCCCTTTGAGAGAGTGTGGCTCTCAGATGCCCTGAAAAATCCTTTCAAAAAGAATTGAATCTAGTTGCTCCAAAAGTAGTAGTCGTAGTTATTTCTCCCTGTTTGTCCTGGAAAGTAGTTCTAGAGGAAATTAAATGATTGACGAGTCTTTTTTTCGAAAAACTGAAATGACGCGGAGATGACGGCTTCTGTTTCCCTTCTTTAGGGGTGTCGCTGGAAAACTTTCCATTTTGTAAAGAGCTACTTATTCCTCCCGGCACCCAAAACTATATAGTGCGAATGCGACTATATGACGTCAACCGACGGCAATTCAACCTCACTATACGTATTATCTGTAGAGCAGAAGGGTCTCTAAAGATCTTCATTTCTGCCCCATACTGGCTAATCAACAAAACTGGTAAGTTCATTATGCCCAAGCATCCTGAGCAATTGGCATGGAAACTGAGGTTTATTTCCACTTCTGGCCAAATTAAGTCAGTGCAAATAAATGACAACCTGGAGAAACACAGCATCTCATGATAATGGAGTATTTGTGTAGCATTAGTGATATTTCCGAAACACCAAAGCCACCAAGTAAAAACATCTATTTCCTCCTTTGCCCTGCTTGAACATTTCCCATTTGCCATCCAAATTGGCCTTTGAGCTGTTGATTTTACATGCTGTCTTTTCTTTGGAGAATTGAATGTAATTGGAATTTTCTCTTTCCGAATCCTGCTCTCCGAAAGGGTTACCGCTGATCTTCCGACAGGACAACGCCAAGACAGATGCTGCAGGGCAGTTTGAAGAACATGAACTGGCCAGGAGCCTGAGCCCACTTTTATTCTGCTATGCTGATAAAGAGCAGCCAACTCTGTAAGTAAAATTATTTATGGGAAAGGGAAACCGGCTCCCAGCAAGTGGAAAAAATTAGCAAAAGATGTAGCACAGTTATTTAAGTAGAAATATACTGTAGATAACAATCCCAGCCTGGCAAAAGATAGATACAATGGCCTAATGGGATTTTTCCATATCTGATTTCTACGTTATTTGATATTGAAAACAAACCATTTGGTTAGTTTATAATAAAAACTGACTAGGGTGGTTTTATTTTACATGTATTGAAGCCATGCTTTTTTTTAATAACTCTGCAGTGGGTGAGAAGTTTGCATTTCTTTATAGTGTTTTTTTTAAAAGAGTTTTCTTTTTCTCTCACCTCTGCCTTCAGTGAGCCCCAGGTTTCTTCCTGGAAATGTTAATTCAGCAAGTGTAGCACAAAAAGACGAGAGGCAGATTGGGTATCCAGTCAGGCACATTCGTCCATCCCCAGTTCAACCTACTTTCTTTCTAATCCTGTTGATCTAATGAGTCAGTTAAGGCTATCAAAGCCCTTTATGTGGCCACATTTTTCCCCATATTCCATTCAAAGGAGGTTGACTCCCCACAGAATTTACAGGATTTGCCCCTGGTCATATTAGGGGGAATGGTAGGAACGTTCCTTACGTATTTTTCTTGACTTTTATAGCTTGATTTCTTCATATTCACCCGCAACTAAGTTATCACAGGTTCTCCGAATCAAAATCCATGGTCCAAATCAGAAGAGGTGGAAGGGTGCCTTACATAGTACCCAACTACCCTGCCAAGTGTGTCAAGCTTTCTGTCGAAAACTTCCATGGTATCCGGAGGGGCCCCTAGACTTTTTCCTCCCTCAAATGCTGAATTTTAATACAGTCAGATCCGATCTGCCAAGAAGGCTGGAATTAGGTTGCTGGGATTTGGCAATCTCTATCAAGGACAGGGATTGACTGGGATGCCGCTTTTGGCATGTGGCATAGACAGCAATTTGGCAAGCCCAACTGTTTTTACTCTTTTGCTTAAAAGCTCTGGCCAAATCTTGATCTAGAATTTCATGTCAGAAAATTGGACCATTTCATTCACATACACAGTCTCCCACTCGCCTATTGAGGAAAGAGAAGGGAATAGGGAAAATGCTAATTTGAAGACCCTGTGGAAAGATGGTGGCTCCCTTCCCGGGGTTTTTGTTTTTCCTCTAGAGCTCGGTGCTTAGGAGTATGAAGTAACGGCACCATTGTGTGAAAGGGAGAAAAAACATTTTTGTATTTATGGATCCTTCATTGGAAGACTTTAAATTTCCTGTTGTTCCTCCAGACATTATCTGTGCTTCGATTCAGTTCTATTTTACCAAAAGCAGAAGAGAAAAATCTCCCTAGTTCATTCAGTAACATTCATGTACAATCTCCCTAGTTCTTTCAGTAACATTCCTGTAGCCAGACTGTCGTTGCATATGCTCTCTTGGTTTTCTCTTCTACCGACTTCAAACTGGTTACTTTTGTGACTATTGAGGGTATATCCCTTCATATTGCTGATTTTGCTACATGGGGCCTCACTGGTTAATGCCTTTGGTGACCTATTTCTGTGACATGCTTTGTTTTACATTTTTTAAGGGTTGTTGAGGCGGCATTCTATTCATTTTGATCTGCACCAGTTGAACATGCTTTTGCAATTTTTCAGGAGAAAGATCCATTTTCACTTCAGTGTCACAAGGAGCAAGCTAATCACTCTGTGCCCACATAAATGCTCACACTTGACTGGCTGTTAGGCTGCCTCAGAGTGCTTGGAAGCCATGGAACGAGTAGCCCCTCCTTGAAGCCAGCCTTAACTCCCCTGACAGCAGCATGTAAACTGACAGATTCTTTTTACCTTTGCTGCAAATCCACAGGTTAGCTTGGGCAGTCTCAGGGTAGTCTCCTGCATCCAAATAGTCTAGCTGTAGGATTTGGGGGAGGAGACGGATCTCCTAGCACCCCCGGGTTTCTGCTGTCAATCATTTGAACTCCTGGGCCAATCAGAGAACACACTTGAAAAAGGAATATTGCACCCCTGTCCTCTTTATTCCATGATTCCCCTCCTCCCATTATTTGTTTCAGAGCACATAGAGTTCTCTTGCCACAAAACCCTATTATTTAACAATCCCCTTTCAGTGGCATTAAAAATGAAGCTAGGATTGCTAGAATTATTCAGAGGCAGATAGGATTTGTCCTCCAGCTTTGTTCTGTCTCCAGTCGCACTCCCTCACACAGCGGCGTGGTTTCCCTATTCTAATCAGGATCATGATGTTCACCAGAATTGAGGGACAGCCATTGAAGTTTGAGGGTGGTAACTTCAAAACAAACAAAATGAAACACTTCTTCACGTAGCAGGTGGTGAGCATATGGAATTGGTTACCACAGGAAGTTGTGCAGGCTGAAACTATCAGGTTCAACAGGGGTTTAGGTAAATTCAGGCCGGGCAATCCATAATGGGTTTAACTAGAGGGAAGGTTAGGGCTGATGAATGGAACGTCCCTAAGCCATTAACATGTATGTCAGAGAAAACAAGCCTCACCTGGTTTCCTCCAAGTAAACCTGTTGGATAGACTGGTGGTCTGACCTCGTCTTGGCAATTCTCCTGTTTTTATGTTCTGGTGTAAATGCATTGATAGTTTACAGCAGCTAACGTTAAGGCCTGAAATAGCTTAGAATCCACAAGCTTTTTACAAATGGTATTGACTGGAAAATGATCATACTGTATAACACTGCATTTATTAGTATCATTATCATCGTCATCATCATTGTCGTTGTGTTTATTAAGCAGTCATTATATGTCAAGCACTGTTCTGAGCTCTGGGGTGGATATCAGATAATCAATGCTATTCGTTGAATGCTTACTCCGTGCAGAACACTGTACTAAGCGCTTGGGAGAGTACGATACAACAGAATTAGCAAACACATTCCCTGCCCTTAATGAGCTTACAGTTTAAAAGAGAAGTTTAAAAGTTACAGTTTTAGAGAAGCAACATGGCTTAGTGGTAAGAGCCTGGGCGTGGGAGTCAGAAGTCATGGGTTCGAATCCCTGCTCTGCTGCCTGTCAGCTGTGTGACTTTGGGCAAGTCATTTAACTTCTCTGTGCCTCAGTTACCTCATCTGTAAAATGGGGGTGAAGACTGTGAGCCCTATGTGGGACAACCTTGATTACCTTGTATCTACTCCAGTGCTTAGAACAGTGTTTTGCACATAGTAATCGCTTAACAAATGCCAACATTATTATTTAAAGGGTTGGACACAGTCCTTGTCCCACTTGGGACTCGCAGTCTAAGCAGGAGGGAGAACAGGTATTGAGTCCCCATTTTACAGTTGGAGAAAGAGAGGCAGAGAGAAGTTTAGTGACTTGCCCAGAGTCACACAGCAGGCGGGTGGCGGAGCAAGGATTAGAACCCAGGTTCCCTGACTCCCAGACCCACGCTAATCTCACTAGGCCATGCTGCAAAAAAGAAAAAAAGTGAACTTTCATTTAAAGGAGTACACCAACACTCGCTTTCTTTGCCCACAGCTGCACAATGCGGATTGGCAGGGGAATTCATCCTGAAGGCATGCCCGGCTGGTGTCAGGGTTTTTCACTGGATGGAGGCAGTGGGGTCCGAGCCCTTAAAGTAATTCAGCAAGGAAACCGACCTGGTCTGATTTATAACATCGGTATGTGTTCTACAGGACATGGGATAAGACGTGGATTTCAGACTTTCAATTAACTGACATGGGACAACAGTACAATGGAAATCATCTGTCTTGAAGTTTCCCCCAATATTGAATTTCAGTACAGATGGATCATGTAGATTTCCTTGCTCGGCTTTGCATCTGGTATCTGTCCTCCGAGGACCAGATTGAGATCAACCTGGATTTGTTTCCCTAGTGATCTAAGAGCCACTGAAACACTGTTCTTTTGAGGACTGGCTCTCTGTTTAATTTTGAATGTGCCTGTGTCAAGGAAGGAGTGGTTTGTATTTTGAAACGACTAACTTAAATCATTGGTTTTTCTTGGGAGAGTAATAGGAATAGTTAGCACTTTGCTTCTCACAATCCAAGCATTTCCCACGCATTTTCTAAATATGGCAGATTCTAGAAGCATTGTCCTCCTCGAAACTGAGAGTGGTTAAGCAACTTTCCTTTAATCCGCAAAGGGAATATGGGCCAGAAGCAGGTTTAGAACTGAGAACTCTTGACCCCTGATGGCGAATGCAATGCATTTTACATTGCCCCAAAATAAGGTAGATTTCTGAGTAGCGGATTTCCTTGAGCTCCATTACAGCCTGTGGAAATTGGGGATGTTTTCTTTGAGATTGGCAAGTTTGACTTAGCTGCATTCTGTTTATAATAATACAATTAAGTGTTTTTTATAGCATCTGATTTCCAAGAGTCATTAAAGATTTTTTATTTAGGTGTGCAAATATGTATGCAAATTTAAGCCTGCAGGTACAGTGGATAGATAGCATCATTTGCAGATAATGGAAACAGAGACAAAAACATCTGAAAACCTGGAGTCCTAAGCAGTCGATCGAGAGTATTTATTAAGTGCCTACTGTTTGCAGAGCACTGTATTGAAACCGTGGAAGATCACAATAGAATTAATAAGCAAGATCCCTGCCTTTACTTCTCCCCCAAGTCTTGTGGGGGAGACACTAAAATAAATATTAGATAAAAAGGAAAGGGGTCAGAGGCAGAACCCAAGAGCCCTGTACCTCTTTTCCTCAGGTAACAGGTCTAGAAGACCTCCAAGTTTACTTCCTTTTAGCTTAATTTTGTTTTTCCAGGAACCTTGGACATTTAGAGCATTTGACTGTAGTTGTTTTATTTCAGGTGATTGTCATATAACCTTCCCAAAACATGGGGCCAGCCAGGCTGAGACAGGTGACCTGACTCTTGAAACGGTCTGTTTTGTGTCACTGTCCTGGTTGTTTCAATGCAGCCATTTTGGCCCAGCACAGGAGCTGGGGGAGAGAGGGCCTTGCACGCCAAACAATCTAAGTCCCACAAAGGACTCATCAGGGTTCATCATTTCAAGGATTGATGTGTGGAGAAAGCTCTTCCAGTTCCACCGAGACATGTGAGCTGCTCCCTAAACCCTGTTGACATTAGGAATGTAACAAAAGACGCTAACCTTCCCTAATCTGATCCTCAGATTGGGGGCGGATCTTGCCTTCCCCACATTTAAAATTGTTCTCTCCACCCCACTGAATAGACCCAGGCTATTTCCCGCTGAGACTGACTTTTACATTGCCGATCTTGCATTTGGTGCAGTTCCCAAAGCAAGCCAATACAGGTTGAAATTGACTGGGGTGGAGTCACTGGAAGAACGAATGGAAAAACTGTTTTTCAGCATACTGGTGCAATTCCAAAGCAGCCACCCCTAAGACTATGCTGAACTGGGCTGGGAGACCTACTGGCTACTCTGCCCCCAACTAAAAGGTTTTTGCCCACTTTACTGTGTTTTGGGGAGTCTAACAATCCTGAGAATTAAATCAGTTTAGTTTATCATTTCTAAGCATTTCTGTTCCCATTTTCACTAAGGGCAGGGGTGAAAGGACTTGAATTGCAGAAAGAAGTACTTAGTGAAGACTTCCGTCTCTAGGGGTCATGGGACTCGAGAATGCATTACCCAGAAAGGTGGACGCCCTATCTCCTCTCCAAGGCTTTTAAGGCTAGGATAGATAGCTATCTGTTGGGGATGGTTTAGGTGCAGTCTTACCCTGGAGGGCAGGGAGGAATTCGGGAGTCTCTTGAGATCCATTCTAGCCGTACGGTTTTGTAAATTTAGATCTTATCAGTTTAAAGGCTTCCAGGGGTCTTGGCAGCAGTGATCCATTATGGCAAAGTATAACCAAATGGTGACATTCAGATGCCCCAAGCTATCAGGGAGGAAAGGGGTGCGTGTTTATTTCACTGCGTTTCCAGAAAGAGAACTAGTGGTGTTCTCCAGCTAAATAGATATCAGCAGAGCCAAGTCTAGACATGAATAAACCCCAAAGTATGAAATATAAAATGAGTAATAAAAACAAAAGTACCATTACACCATGACAGTACAGTTATAGATCCATTTCGTGTTGAATAATGAAGACTGTTAGTTTGAAATCACTTACTTCTGCTTTCCAAGCTCGACGGTTGTGTTGACACATTGCAGGAATATTTTTGAAAGGAATTGTACCATGGAAAAATCATTTTTGCCCAAATTTCCACATGGCTAACTTAACCCTTGGCATCAAGCTAACATTAACAGGAATTACTTCATGCAGACCACCTGGTACTGGGATTACATCATCCCCTATAGCCTTTCCAGGATTTATGTATATATTCATGTATATATTTTATTTTCTAAATTTGCTCGTCTCCCCAGATTAGGTAGAAAGATCTTCAAGGGGAGGAACTTTGTGTTACATCTGTCTTGCAGTTTCCCTCGAAACCGAATGCAGTGAGTTGCAGGAAATAGTAGCTAATTGAACATTTTTATTTCTGCTACAGAGACATTGTTTTTGCAGCTAAGAATCACTAGTCCCACTTCAAGGCCTGGCCCAGGATTCCAGAGCTCAGCATGCTTGCCAGATTGACAGATGGCATTTCATATTTTTCCACCTCTCCCTTCAGCCCCGACCCTTTATTCTGGGAAATCTGTGGTCACTTTCTAGGGTCCAGGCCAAAAGCACTGAGGGTAAAACGGTGCACTAGACCTTCCCGCAATGGAACCAAAAATCCTTGGACCTCTTTTGGCCTCTACCTGCCTTAGTTCAACTTGAACTTTGTGACTCCAGTGACCGGGGTTGAGCAAGATCACCTGCACATGTTGAACTTGCCAAGCACTTAGTACAATTCACTGTATTCAGGAAATGCTCAGTAAATGCCATTACTATTTCTGCTAGCACCAAAAAAAGGACTGGACCTCACTGGGTGACCGTTATACCGCCCACTTGTCCCTTTGGCTTAGAAGGGCAGTGGACACTTGTGGAAATAAACTTAACTCTATACAGTTGAGCAGTGCATGGGAGATTAAAGGGCACCAGAAGGGCGTCTCAATCTACCAGTCCTCTAGACTGTAAAATCACTGTGGGCAGGGAATGTGTCTGTTTATTGTTGTATAGTGCTTAATACAGTCCTCTGTACACAGTGAGCACTCAATTAATACGATTCACAGACTGACTGACCAGTCAGTAGTGTGTACAGAGCACCTGCCGTGGGAGAGCACCATGATAAGCACTTGAGAGAGTACAATTATAGTTACACATTTATAAAGTGTTTACTATATGCTAAATCCTAGGGGCTTTACAGTGTTATCAGATGAGGAGCATTTCCTGTTCCCCATCAGGTTCACTATCTATCCAATTCCCTTATTTTACAGTTGGACCTAGGCTTAGAGAGGTTAAGTGACTGGACCAAGGTCTCACAGCAGCCCAGTGGCATAAGGGGGACTAGAACAGGGTCTATTGTTCTTTCCAGCCCATTGTTCTTTCCACGAGACCATGGGTAAAAGACACTACCCGTGCCCTTGAGGAATTTACAGTCTAATGGAAAAAGTGAAAGAAATGATGGATTGATGAATAAATCAATGCCTAAATACTGAATTACATAGATCGATATATGTGCTGAGGTGGTAGCTGGAGGGTGTGATCTGGAGAGAAGCAAGTTAATCAAGGAGAACCTCCAGGAGGAGGTGTTTTTTTATGAGGATTTAGAAGATGGGGAGAGCTGTGGTCTGGAAGATTTGAAGGGAGGAGAGAATAACAGGGACAAGGGAGGACGTAATCAGAGGTATTTATTAAGTGCTTACTGGGTGCAGAGCACAGTACTAAGCAGAGTATAATATGACAGAGGTGGAAGACATGATCCCTGTCCATAAGAGGCTTTCAATTTAGAGGGGGAGATGAACGGACGCACAGGGTCAGAGGTTAGAGAGTTGAAAATGAGGCTTAGTGAGAAGGTTAGCCTGTGGAGAACCGAGGGTGAGAACTAAGGGATAGTGGGAAAAGAGAGCTGATAGAGATAATTAATGTGGAGTGCCTTAAAGCCATTGATCAGGCATTTCCCTTTGATGCAGAAGAGACTCTGTAACCATTGGAGGTTTTTGAGTAGTAGAAAGACATGTGCATAATGTTTTAGAAAAGTGACCCCGGCAGCAGAGTGCAGTATGTCCTGGAGAGGTGATGCAATAACGAAGGCAGGATATTCCAGGCACCTGGAACACCGGAGTGGCTGATACGATCGGAGCGGAAAGTAAAAAGGAATTCAAAGAGGAACAAGGGTGGGGACAACGTGTTGCTTGGTGTGAGAGGAACGTGGCAGAGGGTAGGTAAAGCACTTCAAACCACAGGGGAGGCAGCGGCAAGACTCTGGCTCGTTCTGCAGCTTGGTGTCGATGTGAGCAATGCCATGGGTGGACAGGCCGGGCTGGAGGCCGAATCCTGTCAGCGGAAGAGCAGGAGCAGCAGCGGAATGCTGGCTGGCCTTTCCCTGTTTCCATCCCAGAGCTTCTCCCCACCCTCCACCCCCATCCCTGAGGCTTGTCAGATGGCTGCAGGAGCTGACGGCACTGCTAATGACCGACTGGCAGTCTGACACACCGGCAGTTGAAGCCCCATGCTGTGGCCTCAGAAAGAGACTGGCATCGCCTCCAGACCAAGTACGCTCTTTGGCACACGCTCCAGAGAAGGGCAACCCAGCCGTAAGAGAAAAATGAAAAGTTCTGCTTTGAAATAATTCAAACCACAATGAGCACTCTGGCACTGCTCCCTATTTTGGACAATTCTGCCTTTCTCCCATCCCTAGTTGGAATGATTTGGAAGGGATGGGTGCAGCTGATATTGAGGAAAAACTGGCAGGATTTAACAAGCAAGGAGTTGAGGATAATTCCCAGGTGACAGTCTGCTTGGACAAGGAGGATAGTTTTGCTGTTGACTGAGATGGTAAAATGAGGTGGAATGGAGGATTTGGAAGGGAAATTGAAGAGTTCAGTTTTATTCCTGTTAAGATTAAGGTGATTATAGTACATCCACGTGGATGTGTTGGAGGCAAGAGGAAGTTCATTCATTCAATAATATTTATTGAGCACTTACTGTGTGCAGAGCACTGTACTAAGCGCTTGGAATGGACAATTCGGCAACAAATAGAAACAATCCCTGCCCAGTGACGGGCTCACAGTCTAATCGGGGGAGACAGCAGAGCAAAACAGAACAAAGCAAACACAAGACAACGTTATCACGATAAATAGAGGCAAGGGGATGTACACTTCATTATCAGAATAAATAGGGTAATAAATAATATATACAAATGAGCACAGTGCTGAGCGGAAGGGGAGGAGCAGAAGGTGAGCTGGGGAGGGGAGGGGGAGCAGGGGGAAAGAGGGCTCAGCTGAGGGGAGGGGAAGGGAAAGGAGCAGAGGGTAGAGGGGGAGCAGAGGGAAAATGGGGGGCTCAGTCTGGGAAGGCCTTTTGGAGGAGGAAGTGTGAGATTGCTGATAGGGAGAGAGGTGGAGGTTAGCAAAATAGACAGGGAAGTCATCGGCATAGGTGTGGGAGTTGAAGCCAGGGGTGTGGATGAATTTCCCAGGGAGTGAGTGTAAAGTGAGAAAAATGGGTAAAACCAGTACAGAACCTTAAAGGACGCACACAGGTAGGGGCTTAGAGGAAGAAGAAGACCACTGAAAAATCATTGAAAAATCCAGAGTAATAGTTGCATTTATTGAGCACTCACTGGGTACAATGCACTGTACTTGTACTTGGGAAGAACAAACACAGAAGCAGTTCATTACCTGCCCAGAAGGAGCTTATACTCTAATGGGCAACACAGGCATAAAAATATTTACGCATGCCTTAATCAAAATAATTACTTGCATATAAAGCGGAAGAAGCATATATACAGAGGGACTGGAGATGTGAAAAAGTAAAAGCTTAGGAGCCCGAGAAGACTGATGGATTTTTATTACTTGGAGTGGGGGGGATCGGGGAAGGCTTCATAAAGGAGGTTAGGCTTATAGGAGGGTTTTGAACATGGGGAAGGCTGTGATCTGTTGGCTTTGGAGAAAGAAGGAGTTCCCAGCTTGGGGAGTAGCATGATCGAGCCGGCACAATCAATTATTCATATTTATTGGGTGCTTACTGTGTGCTGAGCACTGTACTAAATGCTTGGAAAAGTACAGTATAACAGATTTAGTTCCCTGCCCACAACAAGCTTGTAGTTTAGAGCGTAAGGCAGACGTTAATATAAGTATAGCGTGGCTCAGTGGAAAGAGCATGGTCTTGGGAGTCAGAGGTCATGGGTTCTAATCCCGGCTCTGCCACTCGTCAGCTGTGACTGTGGGCAAGTCACTTAACTTCTCTGTGCCTCAGTTACCTCATCTGTCAAATGGGAAATAAGATTGTGAGCCTCACGTGGGACAACCTGATTACCCTGTATCCACCCCAGCGCTTAGAACAGTGCTCTGCACATAGTAAGCGCTTAACAAATACCAACATTGTTATTATTATCTTCTGTGCATAAGTACTATGAGACTGAGGGAAGGCTGAATAAAGGGTGAAAAAGTGATGCAGAAGGGGGTGGGAGAAGAGGAAATGAGGGCTTAATCAGGGAAGGCCTCTTGGAGGAGATGTGCCTTCAATAAGGCTTTGAAGATACAGTTAGAAAGTTTGCTTGGGAGGAACAAAGAGAGCAAATGGGGAACAGCAAATGAAGATGGGCCGATACAAAAGGTGGGATGAGTTGGGGGAGAACCTTAAAGCTGACTCTTAAGTTTTTGCTTGATGCAAAGGGACAGAGTAGCTGTAGAAAGAGAACCGGGAGAGAACTCTGTTGAGAAAACTGCATCGGTCTTAAGGCCAGTCAGGACCTGTTTGACAGCCAGTAGGGTTTGGACTTGTATCTATTGGGAAGCATTGCACAAAAGAGGATGCTGAAGCAGTTTGTTGCTGCTGTGTCTTCTTCTCTTTGCCCTGGGCTGAAAAAGCTAGGGTACAGAGAGGTGAGCAGATTTAACCTTCGACAAATGATGTCGTAATGGTGATTGCCTTAAGGTAAATGAGCTGGTACATATTAGAATATGTGCATCAAGGAGCAATAGATAAATCTGTTCTAATGTTTAGCACTTTATATTGGAAGTGTTGACTGCCGATTATGGTTTTCATTCGACATGGGTGTGGACTGAGGTAATCCTAGGCGGGACATGAATTCAGTAGCCCTGCCGCAGCTTCACCGTAGGTTGGATTATCAATCGATTGTATTTATTGAGCACTTACTATATGCAAAGTACTGTACTAAGCACTTGGGTGAGTTCAATATAACCCAGCTGTTGGATATCTTCCCCTGATTATTAGACATGTTTGTTTTTCTAATACTGTAAATTCTTTCTTTGAGGAACTAACCAAGGCTACTCTTGTTTCTAGGCATTGATGTCAAGAAAGGTCGAGGACGTTATATCGACACCTGCATGGTCACCTTTGCACCCCGCTATCTACTAGATAATAAATCGTCCCACAAACTTGCTTTTGCCCAAAGAGAATTTGCCAGGGGGCAGGTAAGAGAATTTGTCTTCAATTCATTCATTCAATCGTATTTATTGAGCACTTACTGTTGCAGAGCACTGTACTAACCGTTTGGGAGAGTACAATACAACAATAAACAATAAATAGGCACATTCCCTGCCCTCAACAAACTTACAGTCTAAGGATAAAGTGCTAGTTCAACAATTCAGGGAACTTTTGTTGGGCTTTTGAAAGACCCATTAGGGTGTAGGCAAGGAACGATCGCTCTTCAGTTTTGTACTTGCCAAGTATTTAATACAATACAATGTTACCAGTGGGCACTTAATAAATGATATTACTCCTAATACTGCTATTACCGGTAGCTGTCTGAGAAAAGTTAACCCCAATTTGCCTACTACTCAGGAACCCACATTCCAGTTCCCACAGCCAGCAAAATCAAGGTTATTTTGGAGGTGTGTACCTCAGAGGCCCTAGGGGAAGAGTGGGTATTCCTCTTCCAGCTATCTATTCTGGCATATCAGGATTGAGTTTGTTGTTTCCTGGGCGCCTTGATAGGAAGTGTCTGTCAGCAAAGTCCATGCCTAGGCTATTGGAGAAAGTTGATTGTTAGGACTCCACTGAGGGCCAGGGGACTAAGGGGGACATATGGAGGTGACCCTCCAGACAAAGTCTCCTTGGCCTATAGGCTCCCCGAGAAAGAGGTCAAACAAGTGGGAAAGGCCCAGAACATCAGATATATGGTACTCATTGGGGTAGGTTCATCTATTATTATCCTGACAATACTTTCTTGTCCTTAATGCTTAGTTCATTTTCAGTGAAAAAGACCTAAGCTCACTTGGTCACTTTTCTGTCATCATCAATTTGTGCTGCTGTCTCTCTAATGGACTGCTGTCTCTCAGGGAACATCCAACCCTGAGGGCTATCTTTCGACCCTTCCTGGTTCCAGCGTGGTGTTCCACTGGCCCCGCAATGATTATGACCAGCTACTGTGCGTCAGGTTGATGGACATTCCCAACTGTATTTGGTCTGGAGGCTTTGAAGTCAACAAGAATAACTCCTTCCATATCAATATGAGGTAAACATTAGGACCTAATATCAAAATCAAAGGCAGCTTTTGAGTTGCGGTAATACGGGTCATAATTCCGTTCCCCTTCCCTTATGGCTTGCACTCATTCGTTTGCCTGACACCTAACCTTGAACTGGCTCAGCCTATTGATTGATGAGTATATTGGTGCAATAAGCTGAAAGACAATGTTGAAAGTTGCTCACCTCTTTGTAATACTGTTTTGCATGAGTTGTGGACTGTTCTGACGTGTTGTAAAGTCCAAAGGCTTGAACTCTCAACACGCTGAGCTCATGTACAGGTCTAATAATTGCCTGTAGCTCTGGAAATTCTGTCCAAGTTTAGATGGAGAATGTGATTTTTCATCTCTACTTTCAAGTTGGTGCAAATTCTCCCTGTGAGTAAACTCTCTGTTCCCGTAAGTAGTTTGGCTAGATTTTTTTTTTCCCCCGGCCTTGTGCTCAGTCCTTTGGGCTCTAATGGAAATAGAAAAAAGGAATCAGCTCTTCCCCAGGCCAAATTAGGGTGTACTTATAAGCCATTTCTTCTCTCTGCTGTCATCCCAAAGGTCTTGATTAAAAAAAAAAATCCTGAACTCTGAGATCACACCCAATTTAAGCCCACACTGCTCATAAATAACATTTTCCTCCGTATTTCATTGTTTGCTTAGTGTTACAGCACACTCCAGCAGCTGCCTTCATTATATGCATTCTGCTCATAACTGTTCATAACAGAGAAGCAGCATGGCTTAGTGGAAAGAGCACAGGCTTGGGAATCAAAGGACATGGGTTCCAATCCTGGCTCTGCCACTTGTCTGCTGTGTGACCTTGGGCTAGTCACGTAACTTCTCCGTGCCTCAATTACCTCATCTGTAAAATGGGGATTAAAAGTGTGAGCCCCATGTGGGACAACCTGATTACCCTGTATCTACCCCAGCGCTTAGAATAGTGCTTGGCACATAGTAAGCGCTTAACAAATATCATTATTATTATTAACTGTTGTTTTGCAGGGACACCCTGGGCAAAAGCTTCTTCCTACGAGTGGAAATTACCCTCCGAGGTGCCACGTACCGAATCGCATTCAGTGATACCGATCAGTTACCCCCGCCTTTTCGCATAGACAACTTTTCCAAGGTACCGAGTTTTCTTAAGTGGGTAACAACATATGTTGTTGATTCAGGAGAATAATTGGAACTATCTTTTAAAAATCCCTGTTTGGGAGAAGTGAAAAGCAGCACCTTTTTTGGCCTATGCCCCTGGCAGCCACCATCTTTTGGAAAAGCAACAGGACCACCTGTAGAACCAACCACTCAACTGGTTAGGTCCTGATGATTATTCGGAAGGCCTGAGAGCCAAAGAAGTACTTTTCAGTTCCCGAGATCTCTCTTTCCTTGAACACGTGGTACTTGATAGCTCTGAAGTTCTTTTGCTGGTATTCTGTTCTGCACCAGGAAGGCAAAAGAAAGCTCAGAGTCAATTTGGAGTATGAGAAATTTGGCCTTTGGGTTTTAACAGGAAACATTTTTCCAAATAGTCAGAAGAAAACACAAATGGAAATCATAGGGATTATATTTTAATCTGTTCCTCTGAATAGCAGTCAAATGCCTTACAGTAAGCGGCTTCTCCATAGCCAAGTTCCAATGCCATGACGGCACTTCTTGACAGAAGAGGATATTTGTTAGAGGAAGGATAAAATTGCTGCCCCCAAGAATGTCAGTCTTCTGGCTCCCAGTGCAGCAGTCCAACATGTTGTGGCCTGTGGTCCCTGTAGCTGGAACACTCCCTGGACTAGGCACATTCTCAGAAATGTTTTGGAAGAGGAACAGGAGGGGACTTGACTGGGGATTGTTCCATGTGTACGGGGCAGTAGGAGAGAATGTGTAAGTTAAACTGGCCTCCAAGCAAAGCACTGAATCACCAGCCGATGTCAATATCCTGAATAAAAGTCCCCTTTGTCCTCTTTGCTGTCCCTGTAGGTCCCGGTTGTCTTTACTCAGCACGGGGTGGCCGAGCCCAGGCTCCGCACTGAAGTGAAGCCCATGACCTCACTGGATTATGCGTGGGATGAACCCACCCTGCCACCTTTCATCACACTGACAGTTAAAGGAGCAGGCTCCTTGGAAATCAGCTGCAGCATGAACGATTTCCAGGACAACCAACAGCTTTATTATGAAAACTTCATTTACATCGCTGCGACATACACGTTCTCAGGGTAATGCCTTGCTCACGTCCCTTTTCTTGGAAAGCCCATGGATCTGATTCTCATCCACCAGACCTGTGTTTTAAACCATTTCTCCAGTGGTTATTACTGTAGGTTTTGTGTGTTCATCTTTAGAAAATTCTTGGTCGGAAGGAACTTCCAAAATTATCTGGTCCATCTCCCTGCCTCAGGCAGGTTCCTACCTAAATCTTCCCCAACAGATGAGAAATGATCTTAGTTTAAAGCCTTTTCTTTGGAGACTGTTCCAGGATTTATCAGCCCTCATGGTAAAGATTTTCTTCCAGCTTTCTATCTTGAATCCCAGGCCACAATTTCAACTCATTTCCTCCCTAAAAACCAGCTAGATGCTTTCATCACCATCCATTAACATTTATTCTTCATCATCCTCCGGGTACACTGTTCCAGATAACCATTTATTCGCCAAAGCCTACATGGAACGGCTTATTCTGGTCACAGTGACAAGTCGCCCAAGGAAATGGAATTTTTTTTGCCAGCTGATTAGGAGAAATATGATAAAAACAGCCTATTACTGTTTATGAAATTGTTTATGAAATGCGCTAAGCATTATACTAGATACCAGGGTAAATACAAAAAATATCATGAGAAGCGACGTGGCATAATGGATAGAGCATAGGCCAGGGAGTCAGAAGGTTATGGGTTCCAATCCCGGATCTGCCGCTTGTCTGCTGTGTGACCTTGGGCAAGTCACTTCTCTGTTCCTCAGTTACCTCATCTGTAAAATGGGGATCGAGACTGCGAGCCCCACCTGGAACAAGAGACTGTGTCTAACTCGATTTGCTTGTATCCACCCCAGCGTTTAGTTTAATGCGTGACACACAGTAAGTGCCAACAAATACCATTATTATTATAACTATTATCTTTATTATTAATAATTCGCTAACATGTTGGAGGTTGAGATGAAGGTTTATTCACATTTTACCCTCCAGACTGGAAGCTCGTTGTGTACAAGCAACGTGTCTGCCAACTCCGTTGTATCGTACTCTCCCAGGCGCTTAGTTCAGTGCTCTATAATAAACATTCAATAAATACCATGGATTGATTGTTATACCAATTCTTTTGATTTAAAATTTTTCTCCAGGCAAATAAAGACTTAGGAAATCAGTCGGGTCGCTCTGTCGGGAGGGAACAGTGGATGGAAAGAGCAATAACTTCATGTTCATATAATTATAGTTTTCAGTGTTTGTTCTGAGGTCATGGGGACAAAGAAAAACCAAGTAAAGTTACTAAGCAAATATTGGAACCAGCAGAAAGTTTTTGCATTAGAAATAGATTTGTTTGACTAACTTCCCATATTTATTTTTGAGTGGGCAGTGGACCTCCCTTAATCTCAAAAGCCAGGACACTTTTCAGGATGCTCTAAATAACTTTATCATGCTGCAGAGCTTGACAACATTTGAAGAAAAAGGACACAAAGCAGGCCCCTTAACTAGTTCCAATGTCCAGGGACCTTGCAGACTCTCCTTCCTGACTGGAGCTGAAGTTTCTACTATAAGGGCTTCAGAACTGTAGTTGGTTATTGCAAAGATTATGTAAGTGCTCTTTCTTGTGTCTGATGTTGGGCACCCTTTTTGTAGCTGGTGTGGATTTCTCACCACATCAGAGACCATCTCTTTAAGCAGAAGTGGCAGAACACTGGATGACCTGATTTATTTCTGTAGCGCATTCAATGAGAAACATATTTTGACATCTTGTTCTGAGTAAGAACCAATGTATTGGCCTTAAATTTAAATAGTATCAGAAAAGATCTTTTGAGGTGGCATCTTCATCTTAGAGCCCTCTCTGGCAGAATAAGCCTACAGGAATTCTCTCCCCGAATGAAAAGAAGATGAAGGAATGGTTAGGAATTGAGAGGACGACTATGGGTTCCTTTGAACAGAAAGAGAGGCTTCAAGGTTCAGCCGTCCCTTGGGTTCACCTGTGTTTTATCACAGAGGAACTGATGTTGAGGAATGGAGCCTGAGCTCACCCCTTTGAACCAGTGGGATGACGGGCTCTGTTTAGTCACTTGGAAAAAGAAGACCGACCAATTCTTAGAAAGTCGCCAAAATCCGTTTACTATCAGCTTCCAGGGAAGTTGAGATCTTCTCAGAGCTTGATATCCCAAGTCCATATTTAGAGACCAAGATTGGATTCTTACTAGGAGCTCTCAGACAGTGATGCTTTGCATCTGTCATCACTAAAGAACAGTGAGTGCTCCCAGGTTACTCCAAGTTTCAGCCAGAGATCAGAGTAAGAGTCAGAGATGGTTTACAAGGCATCAGGAAGCATTACCTCTTGACTTCGGGTGGGGGAAGAAAATCTTTCTGGGCTTTTTGGTTGCACTGTAGCTTAGTCACTCCATGATGGAATTTACTAAGCTCACTCTATGCAAGCATTGTGACAATTACTGGATTAGGTATAAGCTCTAAAATCATATCGGGCACAGTTCCCGCCTCACATGGCGCTCACAATCTAAAAGAAAGGGTGAAGAGACAGTTTATATATGTTTCTCAGGTGAGGAAACTGAAGAACAGAGCAGTTATTCGCGTTGCCCGAGGGCATGTGGGACAGGTGGCCTGGATGGCTGAGAGCAGCGTGGCTCAGTGGAAAGAGCACGGACTTGGGAGTCAGAGGTCACGGGTTCTAATCCCGGCTCCACCGCTAATCAGCTCTGTGACCTTGGGCAAGTCACTTAACTTCTCTGTGCCTCAGTTACCTCATCTGTCAAATGGGGATTAAAAAACTGTGAGCCCCACGTGGGACAACCTGATCACCTTGATTCCCCCAGTGCTTAGAACAGTGCTTTGCACATAGTAAGCACTTAACAAATACCACAATTTATGCTATTAATATTGCTAGGTTGCGATGGGAAATGTATATAACATGGACTGTCATAGTCTCTGAACTGATGATAGTCTGATATTCTCATTATCTTCAAACTGATTAGAGGTCTGTCCCATTCTCTGACCTAGACAAACCTTTTCTCTGTGTGACATTTCTTGTTCTTCCCTAGCGCCTCCCTCGAAATATCGTGGATGCTTGAATTCATGCTGGATTATTTTGTAATTCTAGTTTGCAGGAGGGAACCGGCAGACCGGGAGCTTCCAACAAGGATGTTGCATGTGCAGAGCTCGTCCTCGACGTCTCTCCAAAGACCCAAAGAGTCATACTAAAGAAAAAGGTAGGAGACTCAGAAGTTGAGAATTGGTGAGATTTCAAACTCAGCGTCAGTCTTGAGGCAATTTTCCCGAGGGCCAACCAGTAGGGTTGTAGTTATAGTGTAGGTTTTGCATGACTTTTGCCCACATGATTCTAGTTAAAATATCACAAAGCAATTGAGTTTTGTTGACAACACTGCATATTATAATCTTTGTGCCAATTGATTAAATCTGAGCAGTTTTTTGTAGTGTTGAAAGTCATAAGTAAGAAAGGAAGATTGATCCATCCGAATTTGTGGAGGTTCACTTAGGTTTTAGACCGGGGAAATTCCCATTCTCAGGACTAAAAGAGAAAGCCGCCAAGGCCTATGGAAAGAGCTTGGGCCTGGAAGTCGGGGGACCTGGGTTCTCATCCTAGCTTCACCACTTGTCTGCCGTGGGACCTTGGGCAAATCACTAAACTTCTCTCTGCCTCGGTTATCTCACCTGTAAAATGGAGGTTAAATGTGCACTCCATGAGGGACCTGGACTGTGTCCAACTTGATTATCTGGTATCTATCATGGGTTCTGATCCCGGCTCCACCACTTTTCTGCTGTGTGACCTTGGAAAAGTCACTTCACTTCTCTGTGCCTCAGTTATCTCATCTGTATAATGGGGATTGAGACTGTGAGCCCCACACAGGACAGGGACTATATCCAACTCGATTTGCTTGTATCCACCCCAGTGTTTAGAATAGTGCCTGGCATATAGCAAGTGTGCCTGGCATATAACCCTAACCCTTACCTCAGTGCATAGTATAGTACATAGTAAGCACTTAACAGATACCATAAAAAAAAGCCAACAGAGTTTTTTGCCATGACTGTTCGAGGTAGGGGAAGTGCATGGTTCCAACAACTCCTCTTTAGCTAAGGATATGGAGGAAATTATAGATGAAGGATGATCAGAGAACAGCCATGAAGAAAACAAAGCCTATTCATCAGCTGTTATAGTCTGGAAATAGAAATCAGTAACCATATTCTTGAGGAGACTACTCTCCTAAGCATGATATACTTTGGACCCGATTGCTTGGGTTGGAGACTATTGAAAAACCTGATGAAAACAGAAGTGAAATAATTAAGAAGTAAAGAATGTCGGTGTGGAGGCAAAGTTACTTGAGGATATCAATTAGAAGTAACCGATCTTTGATTTAGTTATTCAGTTGAATTTGTTAAGAGCCTACTATGTGCAAAGCACAGCTCTAAGTGCTGGGAAAACGTATAAGTTTGAGAACTAGTCTCTAGCTTCCAAGTGACTCATAATCTAAGAATAAGAGAGGGGACTGGCGACAGATCCATAAGGAAAGCTGAAACAAGAAAAAGACAAAAGCAACATAAAAGACAATGATATCCATAAATGCAAAAAGAGCACTAAGTAGTGTGTATGGGTAGAGAAGCAGAGTCCAGCAGTGGTCAGTCGATTAATCAACTAATGCTTTGCATTCAGTAAGCGCTCAATAAATATGATTGAATGATATTTATAGAGTACTGTATTAAGCCCCTGGGAGGGTACAAACAGACATGTGCTGTAGAAAGAAGTTCCCTAATTCTGGCATTGTGTTCAATCCAAAATGCCCAGCAAGAACACAGGTTATGGAAGAATGACTGTAACTGCTAAAGTATTTCATCTTGAAAGCAAAAAAAAGATTTACAAGTGATTAAGAAATGTATCAATTACTTATGTGGTTACTTTTAGTTTGCTCTAAGAAATTTGCACAAGTGCTTCGTAGAGTGCTCTGCGCATAGTAAGCGTGCAATAAATCCTCCCTCCGAGCCCTGCAGCACTTATGTGCAACTCTGAAATTTATTTATATTAATGTCTGTGTCCCCCTCTAGACTGTGAGCTCGCTGTGGGCAGGGAATGCGTCTGCTTGTTGTTATATTGTACTCTCCCAAACGCTTAGTACTTAGTACATACAGTAAGCGCTTAATAAATACAAACGAAGGAATGTATGAATAAATACCACTGAGGGAAGAAACTGACAACAGAGCAATTGTTCCACTCTTCCTAGTATAGGAGAATGGAGAGCAACAAAGTGTTGACAAATCAATCATTCAGTCAGTGGTATTTATTATGTGCTTATGGAGTGCAGAGCAGAGATTTCAAATTGGGAAAGTACCATATAACAGAGTTGGTAGATGCAGTACCTTCCCAGAAAGAGCTTACCGTCTACTGGGAAAGCCAGATATTAAAATAGATTAGGGATAGGGGAATTAGTAGGGACAAACTTATCCGTCCTAAATAGTCATCTGGATGTTGGTTCTTTTAAAGACATTACCCTTTTTCATGTGGGCGGTCAGTATAAGTCATAGAAGTATTTAAAACATGATGGAAAAACTCTTTTTGCCAAATATTTAAGTATTAATATTAACAGGAGGAAATGAGTTTGGTCATCACTTTTTAAATTTTTTTGCTTTTCATTTAATTTTACTGAAGAGGAAAAAAAAGCCCAAAGAGGAAGGAAGCTCAGCAGAGGCATAGCTGGAAAGCATAGGGGTTTTCTGCCAGGAACTTAAAAATTAGCCACACTTAAAAGAAAGAAAAATCACTGATGAGCAAATATAAGGGAAAACAGGATCCAGATCAAATTATAGCTTCAGAAAGACAAACTTTTCTGTATTTTAGAAGAATAAAGAACTTGCAGATCTGCAATCTCCATTTGAGCCTAAACGCTGATAACGGCTAAGTATTTAGAGAAGCAGCATGGCTTAGTGGAAAGAACCTGGGCTTTGGAGTCAGAGGTGATGGGTTCTAATCCTGGCTCTGCAATTTATCAACTGTGTGACTTTGGGCAAGTCACTTCACTTCTCTGTGCCTCAGTTCCCTCAACTGTTAAATGGGGATGAAGACTGTGATCCCTACATGGGACAACCTGATTACCTTGTATTTACCCAGTGCTTAGAACAGTGCTTGGTACACTGAGCTTAACAAATACCATACTTATTATTATTATTATTATTATTATTAATCATCTATTTTAGAAGGAAAATCTTGACCAAGTTTCATCCTCACCCAAAGATGAACCTAATATTACTCTGTCTTAATTTGGGCCTTCTGTATGTGTTATCCCCATACCACTCCTAATGAAAAATTATCCTTCAATGATTGAAAGTTCAAATTAGAAAATATCCTGTGAAGCGTTATATAGAAACATCATTAGTGAACCTGAGAAGTGAAATATTCCAAAACAGTCATTTAATCTTTGTAATTAGGGCAGCTAGAAAGCCACATAGTTAAAGGGCAAACAGTTGACCTTAAATGACATTTTTCAACAACAAACCTTATGTCCAGGTGCCTGACATTTTTTCATTCCCAGATAATCTGGATTTGGGTCAAGAGAAAGTCCTATAAAGGTGCTTTATGAGCTTTGTAAAGTTCAGATAAATTTAGCCATTAGCAAAATTATCTAATTAAGTCCCCAGCTTCAATTTTGACAAACATCTTTTAAATCGCTGCTTAATTCTCAAGCATATGAACACATCAAAAGCTAACTGTGTGAGTAGCCCCCTTAGCCTTGTTGGTCGATTGACAAGCCTTCCCAATCAGATTAGTCTAGGTGAGAGGGAACTGGGCCAAGAGCCCGGAGATCCCACATGCAGTTGTAGCTCCTCAATAACTTCATGTCCCGCTTTCCCTATTTGTAAAGCAGGGGTAATACTTTCCCCCTTCTCACCTCACAGAGATGTTATTAGGGGAATAAAGTACAAACGCTCATCATCAGGATATACTATATAAAAATCCAAATCATTGTTTTTTAGTCTTTGGATGTTTTTTGTAAATTCACTAATTTTGTTAGAACCTGTTTTCCAGTCAACATATTCAAGTCCCAGTCCTCAACCAGTATCGGATCTTAGTGGTCCGTAATCTCATAATGTGACTGAACTTTCCCAACACAGTATGACGGGAGGGAGTAACAAGAGTACATTGATAAAATGGCTTCTAAGAGTGTTAATAATGAAGGAAAGTCTGGTTTGTAAAACTGCCTGGACTTATACAAAGAATATGGTTGATAACAAATGGAACTTAAAAGCATTTGCAGATTGTTTTTCACCTCTGTGTTCTCCTTTTTCAAAACTATATTAGTGCCAGATTTTCTCTCAAATCTCAATATATACAGTCAGTCATATCAAAATGGGTTTTCTAGTTGATAATATTTAGTTTGCGCTAACCCTGAAATGTACTTTTCCTTTAAAGGAAGGTTCTGCAGTGATAATAATGATTGATTTTCTCTTGCTATTGGGTAGCTGATTCCAGAAGAAACAAGTTCTTTCCTCATTTATACAAAAGACTCTAGTATTAATACGGAACTGAGTGAGGCAGTCTGAGCAGAAATTCTATTTACATCTAAAAAATTAATGTTGCTTGAGAAAAAAAATACCTAGCTGGAGATTCTCTGTGTTTCTTAGCAAAAGGAGATGAAGCAGATTTCCAAACCAGTCAATATAGGCTTCCTGCTGTTTTTGTCAGTAATGTACTCTACTGAAGCAAGGAATATCACAACCTGCATTACTCTTGTGCAATTGGAAATTATTGGGACAGTGGCAGTTTTATTAGAATTGATTTCCAAGTCCTGAGTCAGCTTGTAACTGCTGCTACGGCTGTCTGTGTTACTGTAACAGAAATAAGGAAACCTCGCAAGCCTAGATTTTTTTTTAATAAATTACTCCAAGAGTACTAACAGCTGTGTGTTTCTAAACTTCCTCTTTATAAATTAAGCCCCCTTAAGCCATAGATGAGAAAAAATCCATCTAAATTCTTTTCACTTGTTTCACAGAAAGCACAATTAAGATAGGGTCCAGAACCAAACAAAAATGCATCACAAGCTGAAGTTTATAATAGAACTACTGTATAATTTTTTTTTCCAAACAAGGTCACTAAACAACTTCTCATAAAAGTAACTCAGAATTGCTCATGATTCAGCCCACTAATAAGAATGATTTCTAATCTTGTCCCACAAAAGAAGGGATAAATCCACTGGACTGCATTTATGAGTACCAAATAAATCTTCAAATATTATGCACTGTGCCAAAAGAAAAGAAAGTAATCAAGCAACCACAAGCACTAAGACTTTCCTCATATATCATTGTTTTATATTATTGGTTTGCAAAATTAACAGTAGCTATATCAGTTAATCAATCAATCAATGAGTAAGACTTGTCTACTTTCTAAACATTAAGAAGGCCTCTTCACCCTTCCTGGGCCAGAGCAGGGGCTGATGAGAAATCTTAGTGGTGTTGCGGAAGGTCAGCTTTCTCCCAGGCTGCAGACCTTGATTTGACGAAAAAAGGACCAACGGATACTCTCACTGTTACTGCTTTTCCTGGCCAAAAAGAAATATATCCTTAACCTGGAGAGTGGGACTTCTGGATCCTCTCCAAACTATTATTATTATTACTATTGGAGGCTTCACTCGTCTCGGTGATTGCTTGTTCCCATTCTGCAGATTGTGGGGAGTGAAAGGCCATGTCCCCAAGAGTCCGATCAACTCACTTTCTCCTCCCCCTGTCGGGGTGGGGCCATCAAGGTGGTTAAAGCAGTAGGGCACTGAAGACCCATCAAACGTGCCCACCTCTTCTCTCCACCTTATAGGCCTTTTTCCCTAAAAGAAAGGAAGAATAGGTTTACTGACTCTTGCTTGAAAAGTAGAAATAATTAATGGCTCCCTCTATATAGGACAAATAGGCAAATTAAATTTAGGACAAATGGCAAATTAAAAATCTCTCAGGCTCTGCACTTGAATTTACAGCAGTAATAGCTCTCTCATGCATATTAGCCGACTATCATTAAGGGGGATACCATGCTAATACTTTTTGCTTTAATTCGTCAGATTGGGACTGTTATATTTGTTCCGGCAGCTTATTCTTTCTATGAAACTGCATCCTTCTGATTGGCCTTAAGTCATGCCTAGGGGTTTCCTACCTTAACAACAATCTCCTTAGACTCTGGAAAGTGCTCTGAGGGGTCCCAGGATAGGGATCTGGAATGAGAATGAGAAAAACCCACATGTAGGGGAAAAAACGATGCCAGCGTCGTCTGGGACTGGGCTAGTGATTATGTGACCCCAAAGCAGTTAGTCCTGTCTGCTCGACGCAGTCCCCTCCAGAGAGATGTTGGTGCCTAATGGGTTAGGCATAGATTCCAAAACCACCCCCGCTACATGCCGACTCAGCTCTTGTGCCATGGCGATGGTTGCGTTATTAATCCACTCTAAATGTCCCTGACTGATGAATAACAGTAAGGCTGAGTATTGTTAAATGACTTGCCTTAGCTTTGGGGATTTTTCTGAACCATTTTCTCCTCCCAAATGAAACCTGGACTAACTGGATTAAAGAACGTCAGCTCTTTCCACTGGGGTTGGTGATAGGTGATTGCGCTTGACTGGTGTGCTTGTGTCTGCCTTCCAGGAGCCAGGGAAACGATCCCAACTGTGGAGAATGACCGGGACTGGCATGCTGGCTCACGAGGGTTCTTCGGTGCCTCATAACCCCAATAGGCCTTTGACTTCCCAAACCACGAAACCTTCTGCCATTTTAGATATTGCCGGCCTTGCCGCTGTCACTGATAACAGGTAATTTCCCCAAACATTTTCTGTGAAATGACAAAGCAGTATGGACCATCTCTAAGCCAACCAAGTCAGGGGAAAGAGGGAGCAGATTCTAGTCATAATGGAAGAATGTTCATTTCAGTCCGCTCATCCCATAATTTGCCTTATCTTTTAATGGCATCTTTTAAGCGCTTACTATGTCCCAGGCACTGTACTAAGCGCTGGGGGAGATAAAGGTAATCAGGTTAGACCCAATCCATGTGTCTCATGGAGCTCACAGTCTTAATCTCCATTTTACAGATGAGGTAACTGAGCCTGGAGAAATGAAGTAACTTGCCCAAGGTTATACAGAAGACAACCGATTAGACTGTAAGCCCATCAAACGGCAGGGACTGTCTCTATCTGTTGCCGACTTGTGCATCCCAAGCGCTTAGTACAGTGCTCTGCACATAGTAAGCGCTCAATAAATACTACTGAATGAATGAATGAATGAAAGTTGCAGAACTGGGATTAGGACCCAAATCCTTCTGACTCCCAGGCCCTCCCTCACTTCTCCTTTTGCCATTGCCCAAAGCTGAGGTTGCTAGCAAGTAATAGGAAGCAAAATGTAAATTCACCAGTACTTATTATGCATTTCTATCATTTAGGATTGTGCAGTTCTTATTAAGATCATTCAAAGCAATAAGTGTTCAAAATAATAGGGTATCAACAGTCTAGTTCAAAGGTGGGTTAAATAGAGCAGGGCAGTCATCCACCTCTGCATTCCACTTTCCCCAAAAACGTATTGGGGATCTCAATACATGGGAGGGTGCTGATGATATCAATGATAGGTACAAGACTAGTTAGAAAGTATAGCTAGTTGGAAAGCGTAAAACTTTTGTCTCTTCCCTTTCCCCTCCCTACTTTTTTCCACACTCTTCTCTCTTTCACCTCTTGAAAACACTTGCTCCCACCCATCTCCCCTCCCTTACTGCCATCTTCAACTCCTGTCTTGGAGGCCTCCTTTGTTTCTTCCCTCAGCCATGCTCAAGTCTCTCTGTATACCAGAAAAGTCTTCTGGATCCCACAGCTCCCTCCACCTAGCTCCCAATCTCCTTTTTCTGTTCCAGACTCCCAGTTCCAAACTCTCTTCTTCACCCACTACAATCCCCCTCTAGACTGTAAGCTCACTGTGTTGTACTGTCCCAAGTGCAGTGCTCTGCAAATAATAAGTGCTCAATAAAAACCACTGATGATAGTGATGATGATGCAGTCAGGTTTTTGCCCCTTCACTGAGGTGTGAGTCATTCCAAAATATTTAATCATCTCCTCATAGCCAACTCCACTGGGCTCTTCTCTGTTCTTAACCTTGATCTTTCAGCCACATTATTCTTCTTGAAATTCGCTCAGACCTAGGTTTGACATCATAGTTCGCCCCTGGTTTTCTTACTTCTCTGACTGCTCTTCAGTTTCAGGTGCTGGTTTCTCTTCCACAGTGCTCCTTTTTGGGAACCCTACTCTTCCTGCTTTACACTCACTTTTTCAAAGAGCTCATCTGTTCACGTGGCTTCAGCTACTATTTCTTTGTGAATGAATCCCAGATCTATCTATTTAGCTCTGAACAGTTTAGTCAGTCTCTCCTTTCCTCTTGCCTTCAGGACATCTCCGCTTGGATGACCAGCCAGCACTTCAAACTCAGTGTCTCTGAACTTGAACTTCTCAACTTCCCTCCTAAACCCAATCTTCTTAACTTTCCCATCTGTATCTTTAACACAGCCATCCTTCTTGTTGAAGAAACCACCACCCTGTTGTCATCCTAAACTCATAATAATGATAATTTCTGCTGTCATATTCAATCAGTTGCTAAAACCTGCTGGTTCTTCCTGCAAGATAATGCCCAGGTCCACCCTTTCCCTCCTCCTAAACTACAGCCACCCTGGTTCAAATTTTTAGTTTTATTACCATTTGACTCTGTAACAGCCTCCTTGCTGGTCTCCAGAGACTCCACCTTTGCTCACCTAGAGCCCTTTAGCCATATAGTTGCATGGATCATTGTCTTGAAACTCTGCTCGGCATATGACTCTCTAACCAAACTAATTCTCTTCCCCTCTTCAAAACCCTACTTAAAGCTCACCTCCTCCAAGAGGCCTTCTCAGACTGAGCTCCCCTTTTCCCTCTGCTCCCTCTATGTCCCCCTTCACCTCTTTGCAGCTAAACCCTCTACTCCCCTCTTTCCCTCTGCTCCTCCCCCTCTCCTGCCCCATCCCCTCAGCGCTGTACTCGTCCGCTCAGCTGTATATATCTTCCTTACCATATTTATTTTGTTAATGAGATGTACATCACCCTGTGATTCTATTTATTTGCTATTGTTTTAATGAGATGTTCTTCCCCTTGATTCTATTTATTGCCATTGTTCTTGTCTGTCCGTCTCCCCCCATTAGACTGTAAGCCCGTCAAAGGGCAGGGACTGTCTCTATCTGTTGCCGACTTGTACATTCCAAGCACTTAGTACAGTGCTCTGCACATAATAAGCGCTCAATAAATACTACTGAATGAATGAATAAACCTTAAAAGCCTCCAAATGCAACTCACCTCCGCCAGTTTTCCCACTATTACAGATTGGCTCTTGTCCCCCATTACTTTCAACCATGCTTTCTTTTTTCCTCCCAAGCTCATCTTCTAATTATACTATGCTCATGGATCTCCTACTTCCAATCCCTTAACCATGTTGTTCACCCTGCCTAGAGTTTCCTCTTTCTCCCAAACCTCCAGACCTCAGCCCACCCATCTTCAAGATTCCACTTATTCTGGCACATTTTCCCCTGTTAGTTAGCAGTACCCCAAATCACACCAATCCAGCAGCCACCCCTCATCCTTTAGGATATACATCCTCAGATATTTTTGCACTTCGGACTTAGGACTTATCTATGTATATTCAATTGTACTTTTAATTTCTTTTTCTGGTTTATTCTCATATTTCATCTGGATAAAATAATGCTGCCCCCTCTCTGATCCTAGTTTTTCCTATGTCTGTTGTTATTTGTAAATCTTTTGTGTGTCCATCTCCCCTTTATTTTATTTCATGCTTCATTCATTCATTCAGCCGTGTTTATTGAGTGCTTACTGTGAGCATAGTACTGTAAAAAGTGCCTGGGAAAGTGCAGTATAACAATAAACAGACACATTCCCTGTCCACAACGAGCTTAAGGTCTAGAAGGGGAGGTGGACATTAATATGAAAAAATAAATCTGCCAGTTTTTAAGTAAGCTGGAGTCAGCTAAGAGACAGTCAATTATTTCATCAAGATTTACGGATTCAGGCTTTATAATGAACCAGTGCCGGTCCAAGGAACTCATCTCTCATGCAGCAGCTCTGAAGATTTTTTTGAAGAGATCAAATTTTTCACTTGCTTTTCTAGGTATGAGCCCCTGATGTTGAGAAAGCCAGATCCACGACGGAGCACAACCCAGTCATGGAGTTTCCAAGATGGGAAGTTGACCTGTGGATTGCATGGGCTCGTTGTTCAGGTCAGTGGCATTTAAGAGATGATGGAATCAGAATGGTGCCCTGGTGCCAACAGATTGCCAAGCTTGTTTTAAAAAGACCGAACTAAAGGAAGTCAAGAGCCATCTGAGCTCAGATGGTTTAGGTTTGAACTGGCCCGTTTGAAAAATCCAGTCGTTTAACTAATATAAATTAAATATGGATTTGGTATTTTTCTGTCAATTGGAGAGCAGAGTCGGGAGGGGAGGTGATCATTTCTCATTGCTTTAATTTCCAAGAAATATTGCACAATACATTCAAGGGGTCTGGTTGTTTCATGACTCTGCCTTTGTATTTCTCCTCTGATGCTAAGAAAAGTTGACATTTTTGATCCTCTGAAGAATTCAAAAGTAGTCCATAAAATTTCATTTTAGCAAATGTCAGGATCAAACTGACCTAATGACATGGTCCTCCCTGCTTCTCCACATATAGTAGCTTGGATGCACCCTATGCATTTAGGCACCCAAAGAGCCCAGGAAAGCTCTAGAGTACTGACAGCATGGAGTGCAATACTCCTTCCAATGATAATAATTACAGTACTTGTTAAGCGCTCACTATGTGCCAAACATTGTACTAAGCACTGGGGTATGAACAAGTTAATCAGGTTGGACACACTTCCCGTCCCACATGGGGCTCACAATCTTAATCCCTATTTTACAGATGGGGTAAATAAGGCCCAGAGAAGTTAAGTGACTTACCCGAGGTCACACAGCAGCGTGGCTGAGTGGTTGAGAAGCAGCGTGGCTCAGTGGAAAGAGCACGGGCTTTGGAGTCAGGGCTCATGAGTTTGAATCCCAGCTCTGCCACTTGTCGGCTGTGTGACTGTGGGCAAGTCACTTAACTTCTCTGTGCCTCAGTTCCCTCATCTGTAAAATGGGGATTAAGATTGTGAGCCCCACGTGGGACAACCTGATTCCCCTATGTCTACCCCAGCGCTTAGAACAGTGCTCGGCACATAGTAAGCGCTTAACAAATACCAACATTATTATTACAGCAGACATGTGGCAGAGCCGGGATTAGAACCCTGGTCCTTCTGACTCCCAGATCTGTGCTCTTCCCATTAAGCCATGCTGCTTTTACCATACATCCTCGAAAATGTGCCTGCTGTCTCTAAACTAACCAGCGATCCATGGGGTGGGGATGGCAGGCCAAAAGCCAATTGGGCTTCCTACTATACCCCCAGTTTGGAGGGGCAGCAGTTTTTGCCTCAGCAGAGTAAGCTTGGAGAACTGACATCTTGGTATTTATCTTCTGAAGAAACTGGGTTTATTTTTTCACATGATGCATACATTTTTATGGAAAGGGATGCTCAAGGGCAGTTAGCAAACTTGTTGTGTTTTGCCAGTGAGAAAAGTCCTTGACTACCACTTAGTGAAATTTTACTTTCTTTACTTCTACTTCCCTGAGCTCTTTTGATCAAAGACAAGTTTTCTGTTATATGAAGTGCACATCTGGAATGGATTTGTGATTTTCAATTAGCATCACAATTCAGACTTCTAGAAGCAAAGGAGTCTCATAAGAATTGTTAGGGTCTACCTCTTTCCTTCTTTCATGTGTGCTTCTGAAGTGTGGGCCTTTTTTTTTTTTTAGCATTTCTTCCCCAAACAGATTCTCCCATGGTGCTTGTTGTTTCTTTAGTCTGTTCTAGTTGTTTTTAAAAAAGGCAAATCTTAACCCCAAAACCAAAAAAAAAAAAAAATCCAATCATCATCCCTTTGTCACCGAATAACTCTAAAGAAACAACCTGCAGCAGAACAGAAACTGTTTTAGTTAAAGAAAATAAGCTTCTTTCAATTTAGTTATTCTGAAGACTATATTAAATAGCAGGCATTTTAAAAGTTACTGATAGTTTCCATATAAGGTATTTTATATACTTTCTTTCTAAACCTATTCTGGATAGAAAAACACATGTCTGGTTGAAATCTGCGCTCCAAGTTAACAACTGAAAGTCTGCTACTCAAAGTTAATAGTTTAATGTTCCTTTGGGACTGTGAGAAATAGTAGTGAAATGAAGTCCCCTTTCCACATATTCTGATATTATCTTTTACTCTTCCCTGTCATTCATTTGACCTTGGGGTCCAGCTCAGACTATTCTTTTCTTGTGAATACGTTCCTAGCTTTGAGCCAGGGTTCCTCCATTTCGCAGTAGGTGTCGTCTGCACAAATGCTTTGGGGATTGTTTTACCTAAACCCGGAGGTGTCTAAGAACGCTCCCTTTGTGTAGCAGGCCCCTTGTCTCTTAGAACACCATCAGCTCTAGGATTTGCTTGTTATTGGAACAATAAGGTTTTGAGCAGAGGATTGGGTCACTAAATATGAACAGGACTGCAGAAATGGATCCTGAGAAAAGGTACCGTTGAATATTTGTGCAACATGATGTCTGAGGGTGGGTGGGTTATTTTTCGTCTTTCAGATGTTTGGATGACAAGACTGTAGCATTCACAGCAACAGCCCTTCTCTCCACTCACCCAGTTTGAACGGCTCAGATTGCAACAATTGCTGTTTTCCCAGATCCCTTGGTTGTATTTTCATCTGCAAAACTAAACATATAATAAAGCACTGCTGTAAATAAACTCTCCCCAAGAGAGAAAAATATTTTCATACTCTATCTTTTCAAACTTTGGAATTCGAGTCAGTGCCGGTTCCTTTCTCACTCACCTTTATTTTGTCTCCTAGGCAAAAGGAGGACTGTCAGGTTTACATGATGGGGCTGAAGTTGTCCTTGGTCCTGACACTGCTCTGGAACTCTTGGGACCAGTTCCACCTGAACAACAATTTATAAACCAGAAGATGAGGCCTGGTTCTGGGATCTTATCAATCAGAGTCATCCCAGATGGCCCCACCCGAGTTCTCCAGGTGACAATCTACCTCAGGAAATAAGCCCAGAAATCATAGGATCTCCTTTTAAGACCAGTTTTAGTTTGTTCTTCTTTTCTTATGGATGCCTCAGTGCATTTTAAGTAACTGGATGTATTGGCAATAATTTTGACTTAACAGGGGAAGAATCTTAAATCATGTAAATTGAGCTTCTTGATACTCATCTTTGCTCCCTACTGATTCTGGAGCATGAACCAATGAAAGATAGTCCGCAGTGGTGTGATCACTTCCCAGTTCTGAAGATTGAAACTTCTGCCAAGTGAAATGGATTTGCTTTATTATTAAAATTCTACCTTCGGAAATATTTGGAGCACAGTGACTATAACAGAAGTCTTGAGCTAGTTGGGGTGTTGACTTACAGCTCAAACCATAATAGATTTGGTGTTTAAAGTAAGAGCGGGCTTCTTAGTAGTTTATTTGGTTTTAGATAACAGACTTCAGCCAAAGAAGAAGTGACCGTTTATCATATGAAGTGGATGAACTTCCTGTTAACGAACAAGAGCTGCGGAAGTTAAAGAATCCAGATACAGAGCAGGAGCTGGAAGTAAGATGATTATCTAAACCTTACAGCTTTCCATTTTGACCATCAATGTGTTTAGACAAGATTTTCCGCTGTGGTTTTATCACTCTTCAAAACTCTCTTGTTTTTTCTCACCCCCCTAATCTTTCATGCTTTTCGATGGATTCTCACGGGAGCCTATAACATGGAAGTAACAAAAGTTATCATTCTGTTGCCGTGCATTGTTAGATGGTCCCCTAAGGCTGTATTTTATAGGGCAGCATACCATGGTAAAATCAATCACTGGGAAGGATGGTCTAAAATATTTATCTGTTTTAAAATCCTCCATTTTGTGGTCTTTGTTTTCTTTTTTAGGTGCTAGTGAAGTTGGAAGGGGGGATTGGATTGTCATTAATTAACAAAACCCCAGAAGAACTAGTTTTTACAAGCCTCACAGGAATTAATGTTCACTATACACAGTTGGCAACTAGTCACATGCTGGAGCTCAGTATACAGGATGTACAGGTAACTGCATGGTGATTGTGCAAATGTATTTATATTCACTCCTGGCTCTCCTGGTGATGATGATGTAGATGATGGTGGAGTTTAAAACTCACCTCCTCCAAGAGGCGTTCCCAGACTGAGCTCCTCTTCTCCCTCTACTCCCTCTGCCATCCCCCCTTTACCTCTCCGCAGCTAAACCCTCATTTTCCCCTTTTCCCTCTGCTCCTCCACCTCTCCCTTCCCATCCCCACAGCACTGTACTCGTCCGCTCAACTGTATATATTTTCGTTACCCTATTTATTTTGTTAATGAATTGTACATCGCCTTGATTCTATTTAGTTGCCATTGTTTTTACGAGATGTTCTTCCCCTTGACTCTGTTTATTGCCATTGTTCTCGTCTGTCCGTCTCCCCCGATTAGACTGTAAGCCCATCAAACGGCAGGGACTGTCTCTATCTGTTGCCGACTTGTTCATCCCAAGCGCTTAGTACAGTGCTCTGCACATAGTAAGCGCTCAATAAATACTATTGAATGAATGAATGAATGAGTTTCCCATGGACTATCTGTAAAGGCGCAGTAGCCATAGAATTCTGTAGAAGGTTAACTACTAGACGGGAAAACAAAGAGAAGTTAGGGAATCTAATTTTCTATAAAGTTTTGAAGTGGACTAGATTCTCTCTAAAATCGTTTACGTGATTGGGGTGAGTTCTTCCCTGGGGGTAGGAGCGTAGACTATGAGGTTTCTTGCTCTTCTTTCCAGGCCTAGGAAGTTTCAGAAAACAATGATGCAGAAACATTGGATCCCCATCTTATATTCTCATTAGCCATGAATAGTGCATCTCTTTTAGAAGAGAATTTCCACTTTCAGTCACACCTTTCAGTCTACCTTGTCTGTGCCGAAAATGCTTTTCAAAATATTTTTACTTTTATCTAAATGCACCCAGTAGATGAAGGTACAGCCTTATCTCTTCCCTTTAATGTGAAGTCAGATCTAAGTTGAAATTTTGCACCTGTATAGTATCTTTGTCCTCTTTTTTTGACCTTAATGGCGCAGTCATTCGAAGCCATTTGCTATTCATTAGACTTTCCTTTAAAAAAAACTATTTACGCTAATTAGGATTGCTGATCACCAGCATCCTGTAGAAAGCATGTAAACACTGAGGAGTGGGGGAGTATCTTTTCTTTGGTATAAAGTATTTGTCAACGTTTTCTTGAGTTCACCTGTTCATTCAGTCATATTTAGTGAAAGCTTACTGTGTGCAGAGCCCTGTCGTAAGCACTTGGGAGAGTACAATATAACAATAAACAGACACATTACCTGCCCACAACCAGCTTACAATCTAGAGGAGGAGATAGACATTAATATGAACAAATTTCAAAGATGTACATAAGTGCTGTGGGGCTGGGAAGGGGGGATGAATAAATGGAGCAAGTCAGGGTGATACAGAAGGGAGTGGGAGAAGAGGAAAGGAGGGCTTAGTCAGGGAAAGCCTCTTGGAGGAGATGTGCCTTCAATAAGGCTTTTGAGAGATGGAAAGTAATTGTCTGTCGGATTTGAGGAGGAACCAGAGGCTGAGGCAGGATGTGGGAGAGGGGTCGGCGGCGAGATAGACAAGAAACAGGTATAGTGAGAAGGTTGGCATTAGAGGAATGAAGAGTGTGGGCTGGGTTGTAGAAGGAGAGTAGCGAGGTGAGGTAGGAGGGGACAAGGTGATCGAGTGCTTTAAAACCAATGGTGAGGAGGTTTTTTTTTAATGCAAAGGTGGATGGGTGTTTCTTGAGGAGTAGGGGAACATGCCTGAAAGTTTTCAAAGGAAAATGAACCTATGAGTGTTCGCCTCTGAACATATGAGTGTTTAGTTCATTGCAACTGTACTCAATAGTTGCTTTATAAATATCATTACTATTAATAATTTATAGTGTTTGTTAAGCGCTTAATCTGTGCCAAGCACTGTTCTAAGCACTGGGGTAGATACGCCACAGTCAGGTTGGACACAGTCCCTGCCCCACATGGGGCTCACAGTCTCAATCCCTATTTTATAGATGAGGTTTATTGAGGCACAGAGAAGCTAAGTGACTCTCCCAGGGTCATACAGCATACAAGTGGCCGTGCTGGAACTTGAACCCGTGACCTCAGACTCCCAAGCCTGTTCTCTTGCCATTAGGCCATGCTGCTTCTCTAATACTATTCTGTAATACTCTCTAATATTCTAATGCTAATATTCTAATATTCTCTAATACTTCTCTAATACTAGTAGTACCACAAGAGCTGGTCAAAAAGAAAGACCTCCCAACTTTTTTTATCCCATTAGTCATCAGGGTGACAAACATTTTTTCATGCACTTGAATCTCCTATCTTTATCCGTAAAGTTAACATTGCCGTCCAGTGGAATGAAGCACAGCGGTAATTGACTAGCAAGCAGAACCTGTGTTTGAGGGCGGCCGCTAAAGAAAACATGGATATTCTGGGAGCTGGTGCTGGATGAACTGGGTTGAATCAATCCTTCAGTGTTATTTATTGAGTGCTTACTTTGAGCAACACATTGTACTAAGCTTTTGGAAGTTTGCAGTGCAGTTGTTAGACATGATTTCTGTCTTCAAGTAGCTTAAAATCTGACATAGGAGCTTGCAGTCTAAAAACCCATATGTAAACTCGTGTGCAGAGAACGTACCTGCCAATTTGGTTGTTGTGCATTTTCCCAAGTCCTTCGGACCATGCTCTGCACATAGTAATCCCTCAATAAATATCAATGAATGAATGAATCTGTAGTACACTGCCCCTCAATAAATACCATTGAATGAATGTTTAGTACACTGCCATGCACTGTGTGCTTACTCAGTTATTTAGCTAAAGAGGATGATATTACAGTGGAAGGAATTGACTGGACAGAACTTTGCTCTCTGCTTGATGTGAGTGGTCTATTCACCCATTCAGCATCAATTCTGCCCAACTACTTTTGGACTTCCTTGTCCTGTCATTCTTCTGAAAACCCTTCAGTACGTATTTCCCCAATCCTCAAAAACCTCCAATGGTTGCCCATCCACCTCGGCATAAGACAGAAACTCCTTTCCGTTGGCTTTAAGGCATTCAGTCCGCTCTCTCCCTCCTGCCTGAACCTGCTGATCTCCTACTACAACCCAGCCTGTACTCAGCTCTGCTCCTCCAATACCCACCTACTCTATGTACCTCAATCTTGTCCATCCCCCCACTGACTCCTTGCCCATCTTCTGCCACGAGCCTGGGACTCCCGCCCCCTTCATATCTGACAGTCCAGTGCTTTCTCCACCTTGGAAACCTTCCTAAAATTGGATGTCCTTCGGAAGGCGTTCCCAGACTAAGCCCTTAATTACCCCTCTTCATTGTCCCCACTGCTTCGACTCTGAACTTAGTTAGTTATGTGCCCCTTAAGCTCTTTGGTATTCACCCCAGCCCCATAATACTCATGTAAGTATTCTTATACGCTACTGGTTCCCCTAGACTAATCTATTTGGTTATGAATCTGTGTCCCCCTATAGACTCTAAGCTCCCTGTGGATAGGGTTCATGTCTACCACCTCTGTTTTGCATTGTACGTTCCCAAGCGCTTAGGACCACGCTCTACACATAGTAAATGCTCAGTAAATACCCCGGATTGATAGACTTACTGATTGAGATATAAGTTCCTCCATATGATTTTTTTGTTAGCTGCAAAAAGTAGATGGAAAAATAAAGGTGAAAATCGGGAGGCATCATTTTCTGATTAACCCTCATGTCATAAAGGTCCAAGATGGAGAAACTGTAACATTCTGTCTGTAATTTTCCTCTCTCTCATGTCCTAGATTGATAATCAGCTCATTGGTACCACTCAGCCGTTTATGCTGTTTGTGACTCCTCCAAGCAATGAGAATGAAGTTGTCGAGACCGGTCCAGCGGTGCAGGTCAATGCGGTGAAGTTCCCCAGTAAGAGTGCTCTGACTAACATCTACAAGGTAAACCGGCTGAATGGGAAGAGCGATTATTAGGTTGGAAGGCTCTGTGGTATTCATTAAGCGCTTCCTGTGTATCAGGTACTGGTCTAAGTGCTAGGTAGATACTAGAAAATCATGTGTCACAATCCTGGTGCCTTAAAGCAAAGCCCTAGAAAGGGGGAAGAGAATGTTGTTTGGTTAATCCACCACAGCTTGCTATATTTTTCTGAGGAGGTTTGAAAGGTGCCCCTCACCTAACACTTTATATTCTCAAACCATCCAAATTTTTCTTTTTAGGGAATTAGCAAGGCCGCTAAGCATGAATGGCATCCTGTGCAGTAGCTGGATTGATTTTGGCTTTGATCATATTTCTCAGGCAGCTGAAGCTATAAGAAGCTGATGTATCGGAGAAGGAATCTCATCAAAAAGTATTCTAGGGGCTTCAGCCTTCACTTACTAACAGCAGGTCAACCTGGAGTTCATAACATTTGGTCTTCAGGATCATAGCCCTAACACTGCAATTTCTCTTTGTCCTGAAACCCATCCATCCTCTCTTTCAGCCATGCCTCGAGGCTGAGCTCCCATGCAGGATTTGAACCTATAAACTCAACCAGTCCCATCCTGACACTATTTGAAGTACATCTGAATGCAATAATGAGAAGTCCCATCTACTGTAGTGCCTCCGAAATCTTAGTATTATATTGGGTAATGAAATCCAGATGTCTCTGGGAACTAAACAATAGATTGGAGAATCATTTATTGAAAATTTGGTTAGTTTCTGTTAATTGTAATAAAGTAGAGAGGAGCCGGAAACATTTTGGCAACAGGAGTCCGATTATGAAATCATATGAGTAAGGAAACTGTCAAGTCACTGGAGATTTCTTAATGGCACAGATGGAGGTTCCTTCTGTTGTTCACACGGTAAATCACGATATGTTTATCTCTAGCATCTAATGATCACGGCTCGGAGATTCACGGTACAAATTGAGGAGAAACTGCTCCTAAAGCTGCTGAGTTTCTTCGGCTACGATCAGACAGAATCAGGTAATCGCCCAAGTTTCAAGTTGCGTGCTGTCATTTACCGAGAAGTGGTGGCCTTTCTGTCCCTCTCTGAAAATGGCAGCATCTGTTAATCAGGCAGCTCCCCCTCAATTAGAAAGCTGAGTTGGGTCAGTTGTCTTTTTTTCAAACTGTTGGTTTGCCGGGGTTCTCAGTGCTTCATTAGGAAATAGGAAGACCGACCCTTTGGTGATCAAAACTGCACAGTGGCGGGGCCAGTCCACTCTGGGAAGCAATTTAATATTCCTTCTTGGTTCCCATATCTTGATTCATCTGGGCCGGGATAACAGCAATGATGTTATTAATTTAGCAAACCACTTTGTTTTCTAACCTTTGTTTATTAAACAAACCCAAGGCCAGGAATGAAAGCCCTGTTCATTTGCTCCCTTGGGCAGTTCCTTTGGTTTAATTGAGAAAAATTTTGGCTGCCCTCAACCTCTTAACTTGTGACATCCATACCCTTGTGTTTTAATGTAATTAAAAAGGTTTCTAGTTACTTTGCTCTCTTCTGGCAAGGGGAGCGGGAGAAAAGCAAGCTATTGAAAAGCTTAATTTCTAGCAGGGGTAGAGATTGATTTGAGCATATGCTCATTCTTACTTAGGGGGTCCTTGTCTTATGTTTGGGGTTTTGGGGGGGTTTGTTTTTATTTTTTTCAGCCGGGGTGGGGGTCAGTTTGCAAAGGATCTTGCTGGAGCCTGTATAGTATCCAGAAAGAATTCTTTAATGCCCTGTTTTCTGAGGTTGAGATATTAAGTATTGCTTCAGCTAAAAGTGACCATGACTAGGTCTGTTGTAGGAAAAATTCTCCAAGACCAAAAAAGTAAATAAGAAAAAATAAGATTTTTCTCTGAAGATGAACTTTTTTGCTATTCTTTGTCCCAGCCTGTGAATTTGAGCAGCAAATGTAATTGGGTTCAGAAACAAAATCGCCGCCTGTTTATAGCAACATTTCCCTCTTTGGTTGGCGCTCCAGTGTTTATTTTTGTTGGTTCAGACAGTCGCTGGAGGCCCTGCCTGCAGGGTATCTGTTCCTTTTTGGCCCTTCCTGGGGAGTTTTACTTTCAATTTGACTGGATATGCTTTTCTATAAGTTGCTGTAAATAATCTTTTCCCCAGGCACAGTACACTTGATTTCATTTGCTTTTCACGTCTTGTCTTTGTGTACGCAGCCCCTTTCAGAGATTGATCTTTCCCACTTCCCACCAGCATCTTTTGAATAGTCCAGGCCCCAGAATCAACTGCATTAGTATTTCTTAATCCTCTTCTTTCCCAAAGTAGAGCTGGTAATAGCAGGAAGAGAGTCTTTTTGACAGAGTTGCACGATACCTGAACTGTGCCCCATGCCTGGATTATCTGGCAGACAAATGAAATCGAGCAAGAATGAACTGTATGAATGGTTACATTGATCAGGCAATTGAGTACATACATACCCCTGCATTCTGAGCAGATGTTACTGTTTTCTGTTTCCTTTGTGGCATAACAAAGAACAGTTGTGATTATCCCTTTTAAGTGAATACATGCCATTAGGGAACTTGTTATGGTCCATCCTATATTCTCCAGCCCCCCGTTTCTGGCCTCCTGCACAGTAGGTTTGGATTTGTTAACAGGCTCCTCCGTGTCTATCATGGAGTGTACTTCCTAGAAGAGAACTAGTTTGGGGACTTGCTAGTTGGGACTCAGAGTAGTGTTTTCAGATTTGTGTGTTGTCCTTGTGCCCAACTGAAGAACCTCTGGGAATCTTGTTCAGTGAGAAGGAATCGATTCATGCCAAGAACTGCCGAATAACCATGTTCACATGGCTTAATAATGTTGGTATTTGTTAAGCGCTTACTCTGTGCAGAGCACTGTTCTAAGCGCTGGGGTAGACACAGGGGAATCAGGTTGTCCCACGTGGGGCTCACAGTCTTAATCCCCATTTTACAGATGAGGGAACTGAGGCACAGAGAAGTTAAGTGACTTGCCCGGGGTCACCCAGCAGACAAGTGGCAGAGCTGGGATTCGAACCCATAACCTCTGACTCCAAAGCCCGTGCTCTTTCCACTGAGCCACGCTGCTTAGTAGATAGAGAACAGAGCTTGGCACATAGTAAGCACTTAAATACCATTATTATTGTTATCATTATAGAGCATGAGCCTGGGAGCCAGAAGGACCTGGCTTCTAATTCAGGCTCTGCCACATGTCTGCTCTGTGCCTTTGGGCAAGTTGCTTAACTTCCCTGTGCTTCAGTTACCTCATCTGTAAAATGGGGATAAGAATATTGGCCCAATATGGGACGGGGACTGTGTCCTATCTCATTAATGTGTATCATCCCCAATACTTAGAACAGTGCTTGGCACATAGTAAGTGCTTAACAAGTACTGTTGTCATTAGTTTAATTACTATTAATAATAATAATAATAATAAAGTGTTTTTGTTACTGTTCTATTTTTTCTTGCCCCAAATCTCTTTTTGCTAGGTGCATAAGTTTCCATTTGAGGAGATGATGCTGACCAGATTTATTTACCAACACTACCCTAGGAATTCACTTTTGCCAAGGGCTCCATGTTTTGGGCATCCCCGGGCTCTGGTTTAAGATTATATTTTTCTGATGATTTTTTGGTCTTGAATCCTTGTTTACAAGCTATACCTCAGTTAATTACTGACTCTGATTGTATCTGTGTTGGTTCCAGAGGTGGAAAGTTATGATGAAAACCTCCACGAAAAGACAGCTGAACAGAGCGGGACACCGAATCGATACTACTTTGAAAATCTTAAAATCAGCGTGCCCCAGATCAAACTGAGTGTGTTCACTTCCAACAAGCTTCCCTTAGATCTCAAGGTGAGGTGGAGTCTAATGTTGGGAATCGCTGGGGTCTTGTAATAGAGGAAAATGGCTCAGTTTTCAATTGTTCGTGCATCTTTTCAGCCAATACTTTACAGCCTCTTTCCCACACTGTGCATTAATCAAGTCATCCTGGGCCCTCAAGAAAATATTAAATGAGAATGTGGTAGGCACTGCACAGAAACATTCAAATGTCACTACGCCTGCCCAAGCCCATTATGTTACTTACTAGCTTTAACTCATCTTGCAACAGAGCAGACTTATAATAGTGATCCTTTTAATGATGGGAAAATCACTATTAATATCGTCTGCAGGTAGCTGCTTTCCATGTGTTGCTCTTTGGAATGGGTTCCCTGTGGCGAATGGGTTCACTTTCTCCTGTCTAGGTTCCATTCCTCTAGGAAATAATGTAAGCATTGACTGGAAGCCCTGAAAGTTGTGATTTCTTCTTAGATGTTAGATGTTTGTCACCTGTCATATCCTTATTTTACTTGATTACTGCATCAGCCTTCCCACAGACCTCCCCACCTTCAGCCCTTCCCCTCTGCAGCCCAGACTTCACTCTGCTGCCTGGATCATTTTTCTAAACCATCTTTTTTCGCATGTCTCCCCATTCCTCCAAAGGTGGCCCATTCTGTTCCGCAACAAGCAGAAACTTCTGACTGTCCGCTTTAGGGCAATCCGTCAGCTCTCTCCGCATTACTCATCTCATTCCTCTCCCACTGCAATCCAGGCTGCACGCTTCATTCCTCAAAAGACAGCCTAGCTATTCTGTCGTGTTCATTTTTCACCCATCGACGACCTCTTGTTCCCTCCCTCCCTCATGTGCGGAACTTCCTCCTTCACATCAGGCAAACCATGACTCTTCCCATCATTAAAGTCCTTCTAAAGTCACATCTCCTCCAGGAGGCCTTCCCTAATTAATCTCTTATTTCCCCACCCCATTTCCCCCCACTGCCACTTCAACACTTTAGTGACATCTGTTCATTAGAGTCCTCACCCCTTAAGCACTTGGGTATTAAGCTCATCCCCTCCATGCCACAGCCCTTATCTTTAAACTCTGTTGCTTATTCAATTTAGTGTCTTGTCTGCCCCAGTAGATGGTAAGCTCCTTGAGGGCAAGAATCATGTCTACTTCCTCCATTGTACTGTGCCAAACATTTAATAGAGCACTCTGCACAGAAGAAGCAGTCAGTAAATTTGATGTTACAGGGAATGTAGTTTACTAAGAAACACAGATTTTGTCTCTCCTTTAGGAGTCACTCAATGCATTATTGTTGAGTTGAAGCACATGTCTCTGTCCATTTCAAGAGTCAGTAGCAAGATGTGTGCTTTCGATTGGAAATTACTCTTTAAATCAAAAGTTTGGTCTTAAAATCCTGATTCATAAAAGGAAACTTTTCAAAGCACATTTCCAGGTAATTGGGAAACAATAAGCAATCATATAAAGTAGAGAGAACACAGAAATAGGATTCAGCATTCTAAGCAGGTTCTGCAAATCGGGATTTGAGAGTTGTGTTTCCCATGTATGAATGACACACCAGCTGTGAAGGCTGCACATTTTCTGAAATAATAGGATGATGACTTTTTCTTCTCTAAATATTTCTAATGAAATAATAGTTGTTAAGAAAAATTACCCATGTGTTTTTAGATGACTGTGTACTATCTAAAAAGTGTGTATTTGAAGATGGAACAGCTTAATCAGTGGTATTTATTGAGCACTTACTATGTGCAGAGCACCAAACTAAGCTCATGGCACAAGAAGCTAGACGTGGTAAATCTGAAGTAAATACAGGTTTCGCAACATTATAGAAGATTGAACAGCAGTACAACTTTATAGTTCTTCATCGTAGTTTAGAGCTTCACGCTCGGATTGTCCCTCAGCCTTCCAAAAGACACACGGGCCTCTTGATTGAGTTTATCAATGTATCTTTAGACAGTGTGCTGCATAGACAACTGACTTCTGTGATAGCATCCAGCCTTGAAGTGTTTATCGGGTTCCCTGGTGAGGCTGGTACATAACCTTTTTTTTTCACCCCTTTGGTCTAATCACTAATCTATAGCTCTAGGCTGATTCATCAAAGTGATTCATAATCACGTGCATGCTATCTCGCCTGTGTGCTTCTGGTGCTCCAGTGTTCATATATAACACCTCCTGAGTAGCTGCTTCTAGGGCTTTTGATGATGCTCTAGCTCTTTTGGTGTTGCAAGTTTCCCAAAATATCATAAACGCTTTTTGACATCAAAGTCTAGGTCCCTCGTTACATCATTTGGACATAGCGTAGAATAAATTGAACAGGATTAGACCTACAACACAACCCTGCTCTACTCCCTTGGTGATGGGGAATGGCTTAAGAAGAGGACATCTTTGAGATCTCAATGAGCATCTCAGGGCAGCCAAATTTATGTAATAAGCACCGCCTCTGAAAAGAAACCATGAAAGTCAGTTTTAAAATTAAGTATTGCCTTCTGCACAGTAACCTAACCTAATAATAATACCTTGGATTTTTATTGTGCCTTTTTTCCAAAAGGCTCAAAGGGCTCTTTTACTCATTTATTCCCAGATCGTTCTAGTCAAAAAGGGAAGCACTGAAATTATTTACACAATTATTGTACAAGTAGGGCGATTGACACACAATAAGATTAAGTGATTTATTAACATCCCCCCGAGACAGTGGCAGAAACTGGACATCACCTCGGAGTCTTCTCTGTGCTACCCATTAAATTGCAGGGCTTGCAAAGGTAAGGGAAAGGGCCAAAAGGGATCCGGCCCTTTAAAGAGTCTTGCAAGTTATTGAAAGTAGAATGTTTTTCAGCTCAAGGGACCTATCCCCATTCCCAATTTTGGGAAATTGCAAAAGTTATTCTTTAATTGAGCAAATCTAGTTTGGAAGAAAACCTGATTTTAAATAGTTGGAGAGAAGGAGGTCAAAGGGGGCAATTGAAAACAAAGACTCTATTTAAAAAGTTCAGAAGTGTCTTCTCAAAGGCTTGAAATAATTTGTTGGAAAATTTCAGACCCTTCACATTTTTTCCCTCTCCCTAAATAAAAAACAGATTTAAAAAAAAAAAGATCCAGTATTGTTAATTGTATTTCAGAGAGAAAGAGAAATATCCCAGCAGTTTTAAACATTGTCCCAAGAGGGAAATGGGCAAGTACCCCATTTCCCATAAACAGTCACTATGTACCATAAATAAATCTTTAAAGAATGAATTCCAGACCGCGCAGAATTAACCTAGAAAGGAAAGACTGGGCTATGGATTAGCCGGAGATCTTAGATCTTTCGGCACATGGACAGGTATTTCTCCTCCCGACCGTAAAGTTTCTATAAAGCTTCAGCATTAATTTCTAGGAAAGTGGGAGTAGACAGATTCTTATTTTTATTAGGAACCTGAATGGACAGACTGCTTTCTATGTCATCCAGCGTTTTATAGCAGGAAACCGCCTGCTACTTGTGTAAATAAGCAGCAAGTTTGTACACTACTGTATTCGATTAGTCATTTGATTACTACATACATAGGCCCCACTTAAATGCCTTCTCATTCAGCATCGCGCGGTGATGAGTGCTGACTGTGTAAGTCATTTGAGTGTCCTGCAGATGGCAGGACAATTCATCCCACAAACTAAGTTCTGGCACCTCTGTTCCGGACCTTATAGACGGTAGATGTGAAAAATATCATTTTAATTAAAGCGTCCAAGGGTTATTTTGATGCAACTGCTTTATAAGTTAGAACGTGAACGGTGAGTGTCACGTTGGCCCGAAGAACTTGACAGTCGAATTGAAATTCAGATAGGTTTGTGGCTTCATTTTCCTCTAGTGTGGGATGTACCCTTTTTCGAGCTTATGTTCTGTTTTTTCACCTCCCCTCCTCAAATCGGTGGTAGGGGAACTTCTGCAGAAGGTCTGGTGGAAAGAGGGTGAACTAGGACTCAAGTGGCCTATCCTTTAGAACCAGCATCGGGCACTACTGCTGACCTGTGGGGTGACCTTTACCAAGTGATTTCATCTCTCTCTACCTCAACTCTCCATCTGAAAATCGTTCCCCCTCCTACCTCACTGGATTATGGTGAAGGTCCTCGGGGAGTGAAGTCGTTCAGCTTCTTAGAAGAAAATCAAACCACCTTTTACTCTAAGGCGGCTTTATATTGCATCAGAAGAAGTTGCCCTCCTTCGTCCATTTGTAATTAATCGTTAGCACAGCTTTAAAATGAAGAGGTGGTTTCATAAGAGTTTAAAGACCATAATAAGAACTTGGCTATGTAGTCCTTAATTACCCAGGGACTTTGCTCATTTTCCCCCGAAACAGTCTATCTGCTCCTATCTAGTCATGACTGATTGCTGTCCATTCAATATGGTTCCTGTAAAAGAGGCTGCTCTCAGTATATCCAATAAGCCACTAGGGCAGGAAAGGGCAATTACTCCAGCCTGGGGTCCACGTATCCAGTTTGTAGAGTCTTTTGAGGGTCATATCCAAACTCCTCCAAATGAAAGGGAAGGGGCAAGGGAAGATCTTTAAGAGATGCAAGTGGCGTGGTCTCGTGGATAGAGCACTGGCCTGGGAGCAAAAAGGATTTAGGCTCTAATCCCGGCACTGCCACTTGTCTGCTGTGTGACCTTGTGCAAGTCACTTCTCTTCTCTGTTCTTCAGTCACCTCATTTGTAAAATGGAAATTAAGACTGTGAGAACACTATCCAACCTGACTAGGTTGTATATACCCCTGTGCTTAGTTGAGTGCCTGGAACATAGTAAGCCCATTGGAAATACCATAAAAAAGAAGAAGAAAGGAGGAACTAGGAAAGCCAGTGAGAGAAATCTTTTTTGCAGCATTTTCCTGTAGACTGCAGGGTCTCTCTTCACAAAGAATAGATCAGTCAGTTGATAGTACTTACTGAGCCCTTTATTATGTGCAGAGCACTGTACTAAGCGTTTCGTAGAGGACAGTACAACAGAATTTGTGGACGTGTCCCTTGTCCATAACGAGCTTAGAGTCTAGAGGGCTTTCTTGACCTCTTCCTCCTGGGGCTCCTTTGACCCTCCTGCCAAATACAACCCTGGCCACTCTCTTGTTGTAGATATAAAGGTCTAGTCAAAGATATCATCTTGTTCATATGGATGATGCAAGATAGAACAATAAGACTGTTCAATGGGTCGACTTGATGTAACTTTACTATCACAGATGAGAACACGGACCTGGGAGATCAGAAAGGGATGTTGTTTTAAGGACTGAATGCATTAAAGCTTTTGATAATCAGTGATCGTTCTTTGAGCTACATTTGGATAAAAGAGGAAAGCTGTTGAGGGAATTAGAAGACTCTTAGGGAGTACTCACTAAAAAGAATATATATGGCTGTTAGAATGGAGCTTCTCTCCCTTCACTGCACATAGTAATAAGTGCTCAGTAAATACCATTGTTCTCTCTTTGTAAATGGTTCATTTCTGTCTTTACATTCTGGGACAAACCTTTAAATGGCATGTGAGTATTTTAAGTGCCCATGATGTGATTGACATATATTCATAGAATGTCTAGAGTATAATCTATTCGTAGGGCCCTAATATCGGAGTTGGCTTGGCATTACCATTCAAGACACCAAAACAGCTAAATCCCAAATGTACCTGAAGATTTATTCTTTTTATATTAACAGAGCACATTGTCTACATCAAAGGCAGAATCAAGGCACTCTAGAAATCTTACTAAAGGTACAATAAGTCATTCCGATTTCTTGCTTTCCCAGGCTCTGAAAAGCACACTGGGTTTTCCATTGATCCGATTCGAGGATGCAGTGATTAACCTAGACCCATTCACCAGGGTCCACCCTTATGAGACCAAGGAATTTATCATTAATGATATCCTCAAACACTTTCAAGAGGTGAGTGCTTGGAAAGTATTATCCTGTCAATAAAAATGTAAGTGTACACTTGTGTTTTTGTGTTGTTTTGAGATTATGATCACAAAATCAATATCAAACTGGCTAATGGCTATTCCAGTCACTTCAAAGGGCAAAACAAAGGATCCTGTCCTTCTTATCCAACATATAGTTACGGATATATTTCTCTTCCTGTCTTCGAAGGATACCACCAGAGAAGGATACTGCCTCTGAAAAAATGAAAGCAACAAGTCTGAGATCCTATATGATCCTTTCTGACAAACCTGGGTGTTCCAATCAACTATTACTCAATCAAGTTGGGAACCATCGATTTCATGTCACATTCTAGATTCGAAACTGTGTTTCCTTTCCCAGGCCAAAATAGGAAACTGTATCCCTCTTCAGTGGTTAGATGAACAAACAGATTTCTAAATCATTAAAGTCATCAGACTTTCTGATCCTGCTTTTGGAGCATTTTTATTTTGGGATTTTTTTCCCTAGTTACTTTGTTTGTGCCAGAAAATCAGAGCTGTGGTGCAGTAATTTGGGACTTCAGAAGGGCTAAGGCTAAGAGAGGTGACTGCAGAGAAAATATAAGATTGCAGAGTGGAGGCTTTGTTTTATAAAGCAGCTAATCAATCAGTGGTATTTATTGAAGCCCTTACTGTTTGCAGAACACTATACTCCGCATGAGGGAGAGTACAATGTAAAGACATATTCCGTGCCTACAAGGAGCTTACAGTCTAGAGAGGGAGATATTAACATTTGGTGAAAAGACATCTGCTCCTTTCCTCCTTTTTTTTTAATATAATATTTGCTAAGCACTTAATATGTGCCAGGCACTGTACTAAGCACTGGGGTAGATACAAGTTAATCAGGTTGGACACAGGACCCACCTAGGGATCCCAGTCTTAATCCCCCTTTTACAGATGAGGTAACAGGCACAGAGAAAGTACGTGACTTGCCGTAGGTCACACAGCAGGCACGTCTTAGAGTCAGGATTACAACCCAGGTACTGACTCCCAGACCTATTCTCTATTCACTAGGCCTTGCTCCTTTCCACCCACTCTTTCACCTTTAACTCTTACCAGCCCCCTTCCAAACTATCACTACTGCTGTTCAGGAATAGCGATAACAGTGAGAATTAGCGTGGTGTGGTGGAAGGAGTACGGACCTGGGAATCAGGGGGTCATGAGTTCTAAACCTAGCTCTGCCACTTGTCTGCTGTGTGACCTCTGGCATATCACTTAACTTTTCTGTGCCTCAGTTACCTCATCTGTAAAATGGGGATTAAGCCTGGGAACTGCATGTGGGACAGGGACTGTGACCAATCTGATTGCCTTGCATCTACCCCAGTGCTTAGAACAGTGCTTGACATATAATAAGCGCTTAATAAATACCATTTAAAAAAAGGAGATGTTATAGGCAGCCCAGAAAAGGCATAATGGAATCGTTTTGATGTCTATCTCCCCCTGTCTAGACTGTAAGCCCACTGTAGGCGGGGATTGTCTCTACTGCTGTATTGTACTTTCCAAGCCCTTAGTACAGTGCTCTGCACATAGTAAGTGCTCAGTAAATATGATTGAATGAATTAATTGTGGAAGCCTTTGCAATGCAGTGTGTAGTGGTTTGTCTGAGCAGTGTTTATCAATCAGTTGTACTTATTGAGCGCTTTTGTGTGCAGAGCTGTGTACTAAGTGCTTGGGAGAGTACAATGTCACAGAGTTAGTAGGCACATTCCCTGCCCACAGTGAGCTTACAGTCTAGAAGGGGAGACAGATGTTAATAATAACTAAAATTATGGATATATTCATAAGTGCTCGGGGGGAGGGGTTGAAGGAAGGGTGAATAAAGGGAGCAAATCCAAATGCAAGGGCGACACAGAAGGGAGTGGGAGAAGAAAAAATGAGGGTTTAGTCAGGAAAGGCCTCTTGGAGGAGATGTGCCTTCAGTAAGGCTTTGAAGGTAGGGAGAGTAATTGTCGGTTATGAAGAGTGAGGGGATTCCAGGCCACAGGCAAGGCATGGGCAAGAGGTCAGTGGCGAGATAAATGAGATGGAGGTACAGCGAATAGGTTGACGTTAGAAGAATGCAGTGCACTGGCTAGGTTGTAGTAGGAGAGCAGTGAGGTAAGGTAGGATGGGGAAAGGTGATTAAGGGCTTTAAAGCTGACAGTAAGGACTTTCTGTTTGTTGCGTAGGTGATGGGCAACCACTGGAGGCTCTTGAGGTATGGGAAAACATGGACTGAACATTTATATAGAAAAATGATCCGGGCAGGAGATTAAATTATTGACTTGAAATAATACTCATCTTAATGAGTCAAAACAACTGCTGATCATATTTCCTCCCCCTTCTATTTAAAAGGAACTCCTGAGTCAGGCGGCCAGGATCCTCGGTTCAGTGGATTTCCTTGGCAATCCTATGGGGCTTCTGAATGACGTTTCAGAAGGTGTTACCGGACTGATAAAATATGGAAATGTTGGAGGCCTTATCCGTAATGTTACACATGGAGTATCAAATTCAGCTGCGAAGGTAAGCCATTATGCTTTGGAGGGTTTAAGCTGAATGACTCGCATGATATGAGTTATTGTGAATATGTGAAATCTGTTACTTCATTTCAGCATTCCTTTCCCCCGTTGAATGTGGGGCCGGTAGTCAAGAAACAGCTACTACGGAATAGGGGAGACCTTGTGAAATGGGTCTCCAAATGGATTATGGAATTTTATGATCAGGCTCTTCATACTTGCTTTCTCTTAGCAAAGCTGCCTTGCAAAAGTTTTTGCCAACTCAGCAGGGACGAGTACAAAATCTAAAATGAGTTTAGGCCATTCACAAAACTGGGTTCTAAATCAGTCACGGGTTAACCAAGTCCCTTTCTATAGTGAGCTGTTATATAGCTGGGTCCCAGAGGCCTTCTCTACTGTTTACCTAACTGTTCTCAGAGTAATTAGTCTTTGGCCCAGGCCAATTTATTTTAGACCTTGGGCCTATGGGCCATTGTTAATTTTCCAGGCTCCATCTGCCATGTCCAGTTTTTTCGATCTTGGGTTTCATAAGCGAGCTCTGTCTCCATCCTTGGAACAGAAATGTGAGATGAAGACAGGGAACTGTCTGAATCATCAATTAGAAAGCTTTGGATCCAGCCTAACAGTATAAATCAGTGCATAAAACTGTGCCTAGAATCACTTTTCACACTGTCCCTTAGACTTGAAGCAGACTTGAATGTTGGCAGTGTATACAGAATGATTAGCATCACCACCCATGACTGCAGATTTCTCAACTTTTCCCTTCAGACTTCCCCTTTCAGACGGTGAACTTTGGCAGAGTCAACCTCCCTTGTGAAGATAGTTCAGATTTCCCAATTTTATAAAATTTCATTTTCAGTTCATACCAACATAGGAGTTTTCATGATGTTACCAGTTCTTTTATCACCCAAGTCTCCTGTTTCTAATTCATTGGTGCTAGTAGTTTACATTCAGTACACAGAAAGCCCTTCAAAACTTTTGCACCTGAATCAGGAAAATTGGACGATATAAGTTTTCCTTATTTTAAATTGGTGTGAAGAAATAACTCATGTCATAATGGCTCCATCATCCACTATCTATTGGAAATGGTGAATTGCTGTTATTAATAATAACAATAATAGTAATAAAAAATTAATAGCACTTGTTAGTGAATCATATTTTAAATGGTATTTGTTAAACACTATTTGCCAGGAACTGTACTTAGTGCTGGGATAGATACAGTTCATGTCCCACACAGGGCTCACGGTCTTAATCCCATTTTATACATGAGGCACAAGGAAAGTAAGTGACTTGACCAAGGTCAACCAGCAGGCAGTTGGCAGATCTGAGTTTTGAATCCAGGTCCTCTGATTCCCAGACCCATACTCTTTCCACTTGAGTATGCCTCTTGTCATGACTGAGTCCCTGACATGTTGGGCTGAGCAAATGAAAAAAGTAATACTGATCAGTAACTTAGTCTCCACTAGAACTGCCTCCCCAATCTGTTTCTCATATGAAGTATGTTGCAAGGCGCTAAGAATGTATTTAAGATAAAGCTTTGTGTCACTGTTATGGGGTTGGAATGAAACAAGCAGAGAAAAGCATTTTAGTTCAGTTTAGGGAAGTCTGTGACGGCAAGCTGATTGAGATTATATATTTAACTTGCGGATTGGATTGGATTTTATTGAAATTATATTGTTTAGCTTTTCTGTGGTGGTTTAGAGTTTCAAAGTGCCATATCATTCAGCTCCTGAACTTTCCAAAAGGTGGCCAAGATTTCAGAATTGAAGGTCCTTTCTTGGAATTTGCTTCCTTATGTGGTTGACCAGAGTTTGAGTGTAGTGGTCTCTAAGATACACAACAAATCATGTTTCTGTGTTTAGTTTGTGGTTGAAGTCCTTTTTATTTGATCATCTTTTGTTTGATAAGCTAATCAAGATTTTGTTATATACAAAAACGTAGGATAATTGTTTTTGGGTTTTGGGGTTTTTTTTTTTACTAAACGCCCTAATGTGTTGTAAAAATCAGAAGGAAATCCTCAAAATAAACTGGAAAAATCACTCAAGTTAATATGCGCAAGGAATGGGATTGGTTGACTAAATGCATAATTCTTGTAATCTACAGTCATGCATGCCCGTGCTGCCCCAAGTAGACTGAATTTCCTTGTTGCTTTTGGTGCTGGTCAGACATTTACTGGAGTTGTTCTTTGGTTTGCTTTCATAGGTTCCCCCGGGGAGGGGGGACATTTTAGGAAGGCAAGCAACCACACCAAGCAAAGGGTAGCCTTAGGCAGTATCCCTCGAAGGAGGGTTGGTGCTTCATGATTAAAGAAAAGCATCTCAGGGTCCCGGATCTTGGAATCAACTTCTGTCAGCCTCAGTTTACCCATCAAATGAGGAGATGTGCACTAAATTGGAAGCGGATAAATGCTTAATTTACGTGTTTGTCTTGACACCCATATTTGATCGGAGGCAAGAGCGAAAACAGCATCAGACCCTGCACACATTAGACAGCACAATAATAATCATGATATTCGTTAAGTGCTTACTATGTGCCAGGCACCTCACTAAGCACTAGACCACAGGCGTTGTTTTTGTGCACACAGTGCGGCTGGGCTTTAGATTCTACATTAAGCTTTTCACTCACACAAACGCTCCTAGGCGAGCTTCATTATCAGTTTTCCCCAAATACGAAGGACAAGTTTATATATGTGATCATTAGCACTTCCATTGGCAGGTTGCTATCTAATATGTGCTCAAAAAATACATTTCTCTAGAGTGTAAGCTTCTTAGGGTCAGGGAACATGTCCATTAACTCTATTGAATCGTACTCTCCCAAGTGCTGAGTACAGTGAAAAACGTTCAGTAAATAAATAATAATGTTGGTATTTGTTAAGCACTTACTGTGTGCCGAGCACTGTTCTAAGCGCTGGGGTAGATACAGGGGAATCAAGTTGTCCCATGTGAGGCTCACAGTTAATCCCCATTTTACAGATGAGGTAACTGAGGCATGGAGAAGTTAAGTGATTTGCCCACAGTCACACAGCTGACAAGTGGCAGAGCCGGGATTCGTACTCATGACCTCTGACTCCCAAGCCCGTGCTCTTTCCACTGAGCCACGCTGCTTCTCTGCAAATGGCATTGATTGATTAATGGATTGATCAACTGTGAATTGAGAGTTGCTGGCAATGGAGCCCAATGTCCGGCACTGCGAAGAGGAAGGTGACAAATAAGCAGCCGAAAGTTCATTACAGGGCATAAATGTCCACATCTCCTAATGCAGCAAGTATACTTGGGCCTTGATCATATTCCGGAAACGTGTACTTTTCTACAGGCTACATTTACCATTGTGGCCTCCCAAATTGCAAATCAACACTACCCTACTCCAATCCTGTTAGGATGGTTTGGTGTTAGAAGATCCATTCACAGCGAATATTTATAAAGCATATAATCAATGGTATTTACCAAGTGCTTACGATGCGCAGCGTACTGCACTAAGCACTGGAGAGAGTACAGTGCAACAGAATTAGCAGACACGTTCCCTTCCCAAAAAGGGTCTCACAGTCTAGAGGGAGCTCACATAACATCAGTCTACTTTGATTTGATGGAACTTGTGAACTTTTTAGCTGTGCACATTAAGCCATCTGGCCCCTATAGAATTGATAAACTTCCTCATTGTCTTTCAGGTGCTTGGAAGGGTGATTGGCAGGATCGTATTCAATTTCCCTTCACTCTCTAAAGAATCAGTCCATCAAGCAATAGTATTTATTGAGCGTTTACCATGTGCAGAGGACTGTACTAAGCCCTTGAGGGGGTACAATACTACAGAGTTCATAGATATGTTCCCTGCTCACAGGGAGCTTATCGTCTAGGGGGGAATAGACATTAAGATAAATTACGAATATGAACATGTTTTCGTAGGCCTGAGGGTAGGGTGAATATCAAGGGCTTAAAGGGTGCAGATCCGAGTGCATAGGTGACACAGAAGAGAGAGGGAGTTGGAGAAATTAACGTTTAATTGGGGTAGGCCTCTTGGAGGAGTTGTCCCGTCATATATGAAGAAGGAATCAGGTCCAGACTAGAGGAAGGACACGGATAATGGGTTAGTTGTGAGATAGACAAGATTGAGGTCCACTGAGTGAAAGTTGACAGCAGAGCAAGGAAACATGCAGGCTGGGTCGTCGTAGGAAATCAGCTAGGTAAGTTAGGAGAGTGTGAGCTGATTGAAAGCCTTAAAGATGATAATAATAATAATGGTATTTGTTAAATGCTTACTATGTGCCAGTTGCTGGGGTAGATACAAGATAATCAGGTTGTCCCACATGGGGCTTACAGCCTTAATCCGCATTTTATAGATGAGGTAACTGAGGCACAGAGAAGTTAAGTGACTTGCCCAAAGTCACAGCAAACAGGTGGCAGAACCAGGATTAGAACCCTCAACCTCTGACTCCCAAGCCCGTGCTCTTTCTATTAAGCTTTGCTGCTTCTCTAAATAAGGAGTTTTCGTTTGATGCATCTCCTCCAAGAGGCCTTCCCTCACTAAGCCCTTCATTTTCCCTACTCCCGCTCCCTTCAATATCACCCTTCCACTGTTTGTTTTTAATGGTATTTGTTAAGCATTGACTATGTGCTAGGCACTGTACTAAGTGCTGGAGTAGATAAAATCTAGTCAGGTTGGACACTACCCCATCCCTGTCCCGCATGGGCCTCACAATCCCCATTTTGCAGTTGCAGTTACTGAGGCACAGAAAAGCCCAAGAGCACCCAGCAGACAAGTGATGCAGTTAGGATTAGAACCCAGATAGTCTGTCATCGAAGTCTGTGTTCCATCCACTAGGCAACACTGCTTCTTTTTTACCCCACCCTCAGCCCCGAGCACTTATGTACGTATTTATTGAGCACTTACTGTGTGCAGAGCACTGAAAGGTACAATATTACAGAGTGGTGGACAGGGAGTACGTCAACCATCTCTGTTATATTGTACCTTCCAGTGCTTTGCTCACAGTAAATGCTCAATAAATTTGATTGATTGATTGACCTGCAGCTAGAGGGGCAGAAAAGAAGAGTGATATCTCTTCAGGTAACTTCACACGAACTTGCCCCAATTCTACATCTTTTGTGGTATTTAATAATCGTAGTTTTTGTTAAGCACTATGTGCTAGACACTGTTTTAGGAGCTGGGATGGGTGTAAGCAAATCAGGTTGGGCACAGTCCTTGTGCTACATGGGGCTCACAGTCTTAATCTCCATTTTACAGATGAGGTAACTGAGGCACAGAGAAGTTAAGCGACTTGCCCAAGGTCACACAGCAGAAACGTGGTGGAGCCAGGATTAAAACCCAGATCCTTCTGATTCCCAGCCCTCTGCTCTATCTACTAGGCCACTCTGCTTCTCTAATATTCTTTTTGGGTTAATTTATTTTGGAAATGTTGCCAGGAAAATGGGTTATATCTTCCATGGCATGGTTTTAATAGGGTACTTAGTAACTGCTGATAAAGGAACAGTTATTGGAATGAATGTTCTTGTACACCTGGGGAAGATTGGGACTAAAGAGGTGTTGTAATCACCCACAAATTGCCTCTGTTCTAGTTTCTGACACCATTGTCCTAAGAAACTGAACTTTCACGTCCATCAAAATGTGGGGGGAACTGGGCTCCATGTTATTAAGTTCATTTATAGTCTGCAAAACTGACCGGGCCCTGGAAGGAAACTTTGACTGACAACTGCATCAGCCTCCTCGCTAACTACCCTGCCTCTTGTCTCTTCCCACTCCAGTCCTTCACTCTGCCGCCTGGATTATTTTTCTAAAAAAAAAACCATTCGGTCCACATCTCCCCACTCCTCAAGAACCTCCAGTGATTGCCCATCCACCTCAGCATCCATCAGGGTACAAACAGTGGGTACAGATCCAAGTGCAAGGGCGACGCAGAAGGGAGAGGGAGTAGGGGAAACGAGGCCTGAGCCGGGGAAGGGCTCTCGAGGAGATGTGCACGTCTTGGGAGAGTCAGTTTCCTAGAGCTTTGATCGAAATTTGGTGTATGATGATCATCCATTTTTCACTAGGAAATGACCCTTGGTTACTGAATGCTTTTGAGTTCCCTTCCCTTAGCTGTGAAAATCAGATTTTCTCATCTTAATAGAGGTCCCTATTTCCGTCCATACTTGCACCCTCCGCAAGATCTTCAAAAACATTTCTTTTTAATGTTTCCCAACTTTCTGGTACATCAGTTCACTAAGTCCTCGTTTCCCCTACCCACCATCCCCTCAGCGTGTTGCCTGCACACTTGGCCATATACCCCTGTGGACCTCGGTACTCACTCCGGCCCTACAGCACTTTTGTACGTATCCTTATATTCTATTTTTCCAGCTTGGCTTGGTGGAAAGAGCCTGGGCTTGGGAGTCAGAGGTTGTGGGTTCTAATCCCGGCAGCACCACTTGTCTGCTGTGTGACCTGGGTAAAGTCCCTTAATTTCTCTGTGCCTCAGTGACCTCATCTGTCAAATGGGGATGAAGACTGTGAGCCCATGTGGGACAACCTGATTACCTTGTATCTATCCCAGTGCTTAGAACAATGTTTGGCACATAGTAATCGCTTAACAAATACCAACATTATTATTATTATTATTGTCCGTCTTCCCTTGTAGACTGAAAGCCCCTGTGGGCAGGGAACGAGAAATCATGGCTAACAATTCTACTGATTCATACTTTCCCAAGCACTTTTTACAGTGATCTTCTATAGATTTTTAATATATTCAGTTGATCTTGATTCACTGAAAGACAGTGCTCTATTCATTCATTCATTCATTCATTCATTGAATCATATTTATTGAGTGCTTACTGTGTGCAGAGCACTGTACTAAGTGCTTGGAAAGTGCAGTACAACAATAGACACAATTCCTGACCACAACAGTTAACAGTCTGGAGGCGGGAGACAGACATCAGTACAAGTAAACATGCATCAATATAAATAAATAGAATAATAGATATATACATATAAATAAGTACTGTGGGGCAGGGAGGGGGGAAGAGCAAAGGGAGTGAGCCAGGGTGACGCAGAAGGGAGGGGAGGAAAACTGGGGCTTAGTCAAGAAAGGCCTCTTGGAGGAGGTGTGCCTTCAGTAGGGCTTTGCTCATATATTCATCTACAGAAATCTCTCCTCTCTCATCCTACTCTTCCCCCAAACCTCTCCAGTTACCAATTATGGTCTTTGTCCCTTTTCCCCATTTCAGCGTATCACTCCTCTGTGTTTAGAGAAACCCCACCTGGTTTCCAAATGTATTTCACATCTTTGAAAAATGAACCCCACATGCAATAGGAACCATATTCAAGTTTGTTAGTCTAAAGAGTGTGGAATTCAGATTGGCCAGACAATTCCCCAGAAAACCTGGCCAGGTAATTATACTATTTTCTGCTTCGTTCCAGTGGCTGCTGTGTTTAAAGGCAGAATGCTGATTTGTCATTCTGGTCCTTGCAGAACCTTTTTACCAACCATAGTTTACCTCATGCACCCATGAAATTAAATCTGGGGCACTGATGATGAATCCAGTCAAAACCGGCTGAACTCTCCTCCGTACTTAGGGATCAGAAGGCATGAACCTGGCCAACTTTCTCTTTTGTACATGGTTACTTTATTTTCTTGCCTCAACTCCCCGTCCTTTAGAAAAGACAGGGATTTATTGTTTTTCCTTTTCCAGATAGCATTATATTTACAGAGTTCAAGTAGGACTACATGCTGTCTATTGTTTGAAGGGAAAGTTTTATCTTAGCTTTAAAGGACACACAAAGTGCCTACAAAAATTGTAGATGTGGGGGTGGGGGTGGGGAGCAATTTATGAGTTGTATCTGTTTTTGTCATTTTTTTACTACTCTATTTTATAGTTTGGTTGATTATCCCTGTAATGGCTTTTCCATGTATCTTAGAGCAAGCAGTAGGTAAATGCTTTCTTTCAAGTATAAAGGTTTAGCATATTTAAGTTGGCACAAGACTTTAGGTTAAATAAAGTTCACCTCAGACAGTGGGGTAGTTTCTATCCCTTGGAGACCGTAGGTTGTATTTTGAAAAGTGCTTTGATCTTGAATATAGGCACCTGAGGGATTTCATTCCAGCTGTATGAAGGTGCCTTCAGTTGCTATATGCAGAGAAATTATTCAAATTCTTGGCATCAGAACCTCTCATGTTTCCCTTTCCTCTCCCCTCCCTACCCTCTCAGGCCTTCTGACCCTAAATGCTGAAGTAATTCTCTTTTTTTGAGACTCGTGAGTGAGAAACAAATGTTGGACACCCAAGACCCCATCACAGTACAGGCAACTTTCAGTTGACTGGTAATGGATAATGATGGAATCTGCCATTGTAGATGATGGATGAGCCCTAGTCCAGTGAGGAAGACTTTGGGAACCTGACCCTGCACAAAGGAATTGATGATAGTGCTAGCGGTTTGGGCTTGGTGCTACTCGCACTCTCTTGTCCCTGCCAGCATTGTTCCCACTGAGGCAGTATATGCAACTGAGGCACTGTGAGAAGAAGCATGGCCTAATAATAATAATAATAATAGTATTTGGTAAGCACTTACTATGTGCCAGGCACTGTACTAAGCGCTGGAGTAGACACAAGGAAATCAGGTTGGATGCAGTTCCTTATCCCATGTGGGATTCACAGTCTCAGTCCTCATTTTGCACAGGAGATAACTGAGGCACAGAGAAGTGAAGTGACTTGCCCAAGGTCACACAGCAGATGAGTGGTGGAGCAAGGATTAGAACCCGTGACCTTCTGAGTCCCAGGCCCGTGCTCTGTCCACTTCGCCATGCCTGGGAGCCAGAAGGACCTGGGTTCTAATCCTGGCTCACCCAGTTGCTTGCTCTGGGACCTTGGGTGAGTCACTTGATTGCTCTTTGTCTCATTTTCCTCAGTTGTAAAATGGAGATACTTGTTCTCCCTTGTGCTTAGACTGTGAGCCCCATGTGGGATAGGGACTATGTCTGACCTGATTAACGTGTACTTACCCCAGCGTTTAGAACAGTGTTTGACACACAGTAAGCAATTAACAAATACCGTGAATAAAGCACAAAAAACACACAAGTAGCCAGGCATTCAACACAGGGGAAATGCTCATAAGAATTACACACCTCTTTAGTCCCAGTCTTTCCCAGGTGTACAAGAACATTCATTCCAATAACTGTTCCTTTATCAGTGGTTACTAAGTACCCTACTAAAACCATGCTATGGAAGATATAACCCATTTTCCAGACAACGTTTCCAAAATAAATTAACCCAAAAAGAATAGTAGAGAATAGAAAATATTCGATGTACAATAGCCATTTATGGCCAAAGTGACCACCGTGTAAAGGCTTATGCAATACTTATAATAATAATGAACTTACAATAATAACAAATTGTTATATTTGTTAAGTGCTTACTGTATGCCAGGCACTGTGGGGTGGTTACATGCAAATCAGGTTGGACACAGTCCCTGTCCCACATGGGGCTCCCATTCTCAATCCCCATTTTGCAGATGAGGGAACTGAGGAATAGAGAAGTGAAGTGACTTGCCCAAGGTCACACAGCAGACAAGTGGAATGAGAACTCACAACCTTCTGACTCCCAGGCCCGTGCTCTATCTATTACGCCATGCTGCCTCTCTAGTATAGATCACAGCCGGTACGTTTTGGGGATCTTGGTGGGGGGACCATCCCCAGTGATCCTTGAACATGTCCAGTCTCCATCATCTTTCATTTCAGTGTACATGCAGTGCACTTCTAGACTCAGCGGCACATCCAAGCATGCGGAATCTAATTAAAAATACTGACATACTAAAATGGAGATACCAGTACACTTGAAGAGGGGCTTATGATGTATGCCTTTCAGGAAAGGTGTGAACCCTGTGAAAAGCAGCATGGCCTAGTGGAAAGAGCATGGGCCTGGGAGTCAGAGGACCTGGGTTCTCTATGTCTGACCCCATTATCTTGTCTCCACCCGAGTGCTTAATATAGTGCCTGACGCATAGTAAGCTCTTAACACATATTATAATTATTATTATTATTATTACCTATAGATTACTCCTCTAGGTAGGTCTAATAAAGTTTGGAAAACACTGGTGGAGATTATGAAATGTCCAAATAATCCAAATACCACATGTTAGCCTTTAATTTCAACCTTCTCATCTAGCCTCTAATCAGAGTTAAATGTAAAAAGTGGTAGTAATATTTATTGAGCACACTGAGTTCAGTATACTATACTCAGTGCTTGGGAAGGTAGAACAGAATGAAGAGCTGTGTTCCCTGTCCACAAGGAGCTTACATTCTGTGAGGGGAAACAGACATCAAGCTGTTTACAAATAGAATAATCAGATAAGTAATTGAAAGCGCATTTGAATAAACTCTTTCACAAGTGTTTCAGATGAGAATAAATAAATACAGAAATGCTAAAGATGACTGATGAGATATATGGTTTGGGGGATTAATCAGGGAAGACTTGTTGGAAAAGGCTGGATTTCCCTCTAGACTGTAAACTCGTTGTGGCAGGGATTGTGCCTGCTAGTTCTATTTTATTGTACTCTCTCAAGTGCTCAGTACGGTGCTCTGCGCATAGTAAGCACTCAATAAATATCGTTTATGGATTGATTGACTATGAAAATGGGGAGGCGAGCGATCTTTTGGATTTGTGTTGGGGAGTATGAAACTGTGGGGACCTCCTGGGAAAAGACAAGTTGGGAGAATCAGGCTGGTAGTGTTAGCAGGTGAGTTTGGAAGGAACAGCAAGTGCGAGCTGGGATGTAATAGAGCAAGGCGGTCAATATGTACAACCGGGAAAGTTGATACAGAGCCTTGAAACCAAAGGGGTAAATTACTTGTTAGATGTGGAGGTACTGACGTATGCCAAGAAATTTTTCAGGGGTATAAACGGAGCAGCAACATCAGTCAGTGGAAATTAATGAACAGTTGCTGTGTGCTGTACTGTACTAAGCACTGTGTCTACCAACTGTGTTAATTTGTACTCTCCCTGTTCCCTGCCCATGGGGAGTTTACAGTCTAGAGGGGCCACTTAAAGAATAACAACATGCAGTGTAAACTGAAGGAAAGAGGAGCTGAAGACTTTGAGGTCATCTGCTCACCTTAACCCCCTCTCAGGGTTGCACGTGGAGAGTTTCCAGTACTCTACCAGTCTCAGCTGTGGGAGGGAGAGTCAAGCAGAGACATATCCATTCCATTCCTAGCTTGAGCAGTGGCTAGCGAGTGGAAGGCAATCTGCTGCAAGTCAAAACTGCTGCAAGTCAAAACTCACCTGTGCTGGGCAGTAGCGGCAGGGGAGAGAGTCGAGGGCAGACACTCAAGTTTACTGCACGGAGGGAGGCATTGGTAAACCACTTCCGTATTTTTACCAAGAAAACTCCATGGGTACACTACCAGAACGATTGCAGATGGAGTGCGGGGCGCTCTGGGAGAGATGTGTCGGTGGTGTCGCTGTGGGTCGGAAATGACTCGATGGCATAAGACAAGACAAGCTCACCCTATTCCAATCCAGCAGCCAATCTAGGTTCTAACTAGCAGTAAAATAGCCCAAGTCTAAAGCCACAGGAAGGATCAAAGGAAAAGCAAGAAATAACATTTTTCTAATGGGAATTGGGGAAAACCTCCTAAAAGAGGTGCCGCCTTAGAAGGAGTTGGGAGTTGGGAGGAGGGATGTGGCTTAATAGTAATAATAATTGTGGTATTTGTTAAGCACTTACTATGTGCCAAGCACTGTTCTAACCACTGGGGTGGATACAGGGTAATCAAGTTGTCCCACGTGGGGCTCACACTTTTAATCCCCATTTTACAGATGAGGGACTGAGGCACGCAGAAGTTAAGTGACTTGCCCGAGGTCACACAGCAGACAAGTGGCAGAGCTGGGATTAGAACCCACATCCTCTGACTCCCAAGCCTGTACTTTTTCCACTAAGCCACGTAGTGTTACAGATCTCCAAACCATTAACATATTTTTTTTCCTACGTCAGAATTGAATTCATAATTCTTTGTGGTAAAAGGCCAGTGCATTGGACCTATTGACAAGTCCTCTTCTTTCCTTTATGCCCTAGTCCCAGGAAATACAGCCCAAACAAAATGTTTCATTATGAGTGAGAGGGATCATTTTTTGATTGTCTGTAGTATTACACTTAAAATCAGAAACTAAAGGTGTAGATTAATTATGATTCCCACAGTGAATAACCATAGAGTACCCTAGACTCTCCAGTTCAAGAAATTCATAACACTGAGTCTGAGTTGGTCTTCCATTCATTCTACCTAACCCCTCCTGTGCTGGCTCTTGAAATTTTCCAGCTGTAATTTCTAATGCTGGTGGCATTAACTTGAATCATCTGTAAATCCAGAAAAGTGCTGTGAAGGGGTTAAGGTGGGGAAAAAAGATTTTGAGGCCGGGAGACTTTATTTTTCCAAATACTTAAATTAGAGAAATTTAAGAGGTGTGACTAAACAGATTACAAACTGACAGGACTTTTCAGATATTTCACCCACAGACCTCAATCTTTTCAAATACAAATGAGATTAGACTCATGGCATCTAAATCATCATTTCTACCCCGCCTATAAGGGAGATTAAAGCATCTGTAGAACATTTCAATGTGTGTTCAGTTGACAGTGATTGCTAAGAACGCTTTCCTAATAGCCATCTTCCTCTAAATGTATATATTAAATCGCAATTTCTTTAAGCTATTTCCTGAACTTTGCTACTTTAAGCATCTCTAAGCAATCAAGATGTCATTTTTAAAAAATAATATTTGGTTTTCAGCACAGAGCACAGCTGGGAGATATATTTTTTTCAGTATATTAACATAAAATTAAGGTGAAATGTTCCACCCTGACTTATTTGTCATGTAACACATCCCTTCTTTTTTTTCAGCAGATGGGAAAATTCTTTATACTCTGAGGCTCAGAGTGCTAAAGTTTTGTTAAATTTGACTCTTCCTCTTCTCTTCAGTAGAGTTTGCCCAGCAAAGTCTGATAAAGTTCCAGTGAGCTGGCTAAAGAGGTCTTTAAAAGTGTGCTCTCGCTTCTTTTTTATCTGATTGGCTTTAGGATTCATTGTAATACCCCACCAACTTTAGTAAAAGGTTGATATTGCCTGAAGAGAGAAGACCTTTTTATACTAGTGGTTTTTGTTTTTGAAATCTGTGGTCTTATTGGAGTTTTCTTCCAGGTGGTAAATAAATTGATCCATACTCATTCTGGTGGTGGCTGAACCCTGCTGCAGTTGAGTAGGGACATGAATTAGAGCCAGAATGGTGATCTTTGCCCCAGTATGAATCTCAGCTTATGACGGGCAGAGAAACACACAACCTGGGCATCTTTTCTCACCACTTTTTCATGTTTCTCCATGATGAACTTCAAAGGTATCGGGACTTGAAATGATAATGCCCAAGAGAGTGAATTTCAATGGCAAGTTTCCTTAGTATTCCCTAAGATTAAATATGCTTTGCTCTTTGGGTTTGTGTCTTTGGAAAGTTTTGATCAACACCTCCCAATCAGTGCCTTTTAAAAAAAAAAACTTGTAAGCCACAGTTTTTGAATGCACAGGACTTTCCTTATGACATAAAACATTTCCTTACTGAACTGTTTTGAAGAACTGGTGTCGAAATCAGCTGGGAGAGGTTTAGTGGTTTGCCTGGAGGTACATATAGGGAATGAGCTATCAGAATCTGAACTCAAGTTGTGGCTCAGCTAACTCTCTGAGTTGTACTTACCTTTCAATCTGGCCACTCCAAGCCCTTCCGGGGAACTGTTCGACACTTCTGTAGATATACACAAAGCCATGATTGGTCCAGAAGAACTTGTCATGGATTTCAGAAGCATCAGCATAATTGAATTCATCATATGAATAATTAAGGAGTAGTGAGCTCTTACAGGATGGTAGATGCAGACAAATTAATCAGTGGTATTTATTGAGCACTTACTGTGTGCCGGGCTCTGTTGTAAGTGCTTGGGAGAGTACAATATAATAATAATTATGGTATTTGTTAAACACTGTGTGCCAGGCATTGTACTTAGGGCCGGGGTTGTTACAAGCAAATGAGGTTGGACACAATCCCTGTCCCTCGTGGGGCTCACATTCTCAATCCCCATTTTTCAGATGAGGTAACTGAGGCACAGAGAAGTGAAGTGACTTGCCCAAAGTCACACAGCTGACAGGTGGCAGACCGGGATTAGAACCTATGGCCTTCTGATTCCCAGGTCTGTGCTCTGCTCCACTACACCAAGCTGCTTCCCAACAGCGTTGGTAGATGTGTTCATTCATTCAGTTGCATTTTTTGAGTGCTCACTGTGTGGGTAGCACTGTACTAAGCGCTTGGAAAGTACAATTAGGCAACAAAAAGAGACAATCCCTACCCAACAACGGGCTTCCCTCCCTGCCCGCAGTGAAAGGGGCCATTCAAATCATTCTAAAGGGATCTAAGAAGCAAAAAGCTCACATTTTAAAGAGGGATAATTCTTTTCTCTTGTATTTTCTAGGGGGTTTTTTTGTTGACAGTTTTTGACAATTAATAGATGTTCCTCAGTAACATGATCGCCAGCGAAATTTGTTGGCCCTGCATGGCCTGAGCCCATTCATGGAGCAGGAGGCCTAAGTCAGTCTGACCTTTGTTTTAATTTGGGCCAGAACTGGCAAGGCCTGGCCCATCATCAGCCGGAGGACTGTGGCATGTGTGGCAGTAATCCCATTCATGCTCAGTTGCTCTAGTGCCCAAGTGCTACAGGGAACTCCATCACCTTGCCCTGTCCTACCTCATCTCGCTACTTTCCTGCTACAGCCAACCCAACCCACACACTTCACTCCTCTAATGCTAACCTTCTCACTGTGCTTCGATCTCAGCTATCTGGCCACCGACCCCTTGCCCACGTCCTGCCTCGGGTGGATACAAGATGATCAGGCTGGACTCAGTCCCTGGCCCACATAGGGCCCACAGTCTTAATCCTTATTTTACAGATGAGGTAACTGAGGCACATAGCAGTTAAGTGACCCGCCCAGTGTCACACAGCAGACAGTTGGCAGATCCAGGATTAGAACCCAGATCCTCTGACTCCCAAGCCCATGTATGGTTCATGTACACGGGTGGCTTCCAAGACCAAAAGAGTCGCAGCCTCAGGCGAGTCCAGTCAGTCACTCAATCATATTTATTGAGTGCTTGCTGTATGCAGAGCATTGTACTAAGCGCTTGGGAGAGTACAATGCAAAAATAAACAGAAACATTCCCTGCCCACAATGAGCTTGCAATTTAGAGGTGGACCCGTGAGCTGCTTCACTGCTAGTCTAGATCATCTGTCCTCTTGCATCCAATTACAAGACTCTGAAACATGGTAGCAGGTACCTTGTAAGCGCCTTGTGGGCAGGGATTTAGTCTTCCTTCTCTATTGTATTGTGCTCCCACAAGCACTTCATACAGTGATTGGAGAGTTCATCTTAATTATAGTAGACCTGCCACTTGCTTATTGTTTCATGGGTCTTTCAAAGTCATCCTGCTGTCCCCTTTGTCCTCCTGAATGGGCAAAGATACCCTTGCAAATTGGATAATATTGTCTTGGCCAAAAGTGATTGGCATGCCAGATTTATAATGTAAGATTTGGGTTGAACAGTGAGGACGGCCAGGGAGTATTTAAAAAGCCTGAACCATGGCTCTTCTAAGAAGGGGCCTCTGCCCAGTGAAGGTGTCAAGAAAGTTCAGTAAAGTGCTAGAGAAGAAGCTTTCTTTCCTGTGTTATTTTCTCCACCTTTGGGTCCTGCCTGCTCACCAATATTTGCTTGTCTTTTCTTAGCTAGATCAGTTTAAACAATATTTTTAGGAAATATCTGTTTCCTTTAAGAGAGGAAAATGTTTAAAGTAAACATTTCCTGCAAGCTGCTGCTGAATTTATACAGTAATGAGTTGCTGGTGACGCAGTAACTTTCAATGTTTTCTTTGAAGAAAATAAAATGAAGATTAAACAAAATTTTGTTCTGAAACAGTTCCGTAGTGCCAACTCTATTTTTGTGCCGTTTAAAATAAGACACCCTGGCCAGATGGGTTTTGTGGGGGTTTTTAAGCTTTTGAAATTTTGGAATTGAGGCAATAAAAAGGAAAGGAAAGAAAGCAATGTGAAGGGAAAGAGAAAAAGAATGTATTTATATTTCACATATCTTCCAAAGGCTCAAAGGCCTTTCTGTTGTATCATCCTTTTGCCTCTACTAATTAGGCAGGGGCATGTTTTATCTCCATTCTAGGGGTGGGAAACAGAGATAAAGACAAGTGAAGAGCCTTATTCTAAATTGCATGCTTTGTGGCTGAATTGGAATTAGGGACCTATATCTCCATCTCCCCAGGCTTAGTGGTCTTTCACTAGATAACTTAATGAGGTAGGCACTGTTGAGATAGGAGATCTGTTGGGTTCATCCTAATGTCATTTCTAGGTGAAACTTTGACTGCTTAAAACTGCATTCCTGTCCAGTGGATTGCTGCCTTCAAAAGCACAGGCACTTTTCCCTTTTATGTGCAGATTTCCTTTGAATGTTGGTGTTGCCCATTGCAAGGTCCTTCCACAGAGCCACTGTGTTTATGGTGTGTGGGGAAGCTGCAACACATGATAAAAGGACAAATGTGTGATTTTTCTACTTAACATTCACCTGTTATGGGTCCATTTGAGTATGGATGGAAGTAGAAAGGGGGAAGAAATGGCCACACACAGTACCTTGAGGGGATTTTTAAAAAATGATCCAGGTAATTGGAAATATTTCTCTTTTAAGGAATACTGCATATATCTGAGAAAATGCTATCCAATAGAGTCAGTATAAATAGCTCAATTTACCATTTCCAACTTTTCCCTTATCATTCAAGCCTATGATGTACTTTTTCCTGAAAGCATAGCTCACAGTGGATGTTCAGTTATCAACTTAAGTTGAACATGACCATGACAGAGATACTCATCCTCCCCCTTTTCTTTTTACACAAATTAGGCCTGAATTTAGGAAGGTGGAGTATTGGAAAAAAACAAAACACTTTTTCTAAGTAAAAGTCTCAGCAGAGAGCTGTGAAGATCGTGCTATTGTCTAGGTAACCCTGGGTCCTAGAGATGGTCTTTAAGAACATTTGTGGAAGAATCCCAAAGCCTTTTGGAAGCGTCTCAAATTATTTATTGGTGTGTTCTTCAAAAGAGTTAAGACAGTAACACGCAAAGCCATGAAATATCCCATCCAGAAATGATAGGAATTTATCCATAATGGATCTCAGGCAGTTTAAATGGTGGTATGAGATGCTTTCTTTGTCATCCCCCTTAAAATTTTCTCTCTTTCCCAGATGAATGGAAATTTGCCAGTTAAAATATTTTAAAAATCACCAAACCAAAGGTGCACATATTAACTGCTCATTGGTCTTTTTTGTGACCAGGTTAGCTAGTGCTTTGTTAAAGGTCCCTTTGGCTTTTTAAAATCCTCAGCAGAGTCCTAATTTGGGGGAAGAGAAATGCCCAAATCCCTACTCGTGGTCTTCAGCTTCTTGTTTTTGCCTTCTTCGTTAAGCAAGTCCAATTCAAATTGATGGTTTTGTACTCAGTTGCCAGAACATTTTGATCTGAACTCTGTGCTCCTTTTAAATATATTCAGAAATGAACTGACGTGACTTTGGCAGCTCTGAATGAAGTATTTTCCAAGCAAGCGTGTATAAAGATAGACAAAATGCCAGCTTCTCAGCTGAATAATTCATAGCTTCTTTCTTTCCCCTTCAAGTTGCAAGTAAGCACCCTATGATTCTGACTCTGGAATGTCCCAAAAGTCTATTTGTAGGCATTTAAGAGAAGGTGGGAGAACAAGGGAGGTTTGAATGGCATGTGAATTGCTTTTACCCACTCTTCGGTCCATACATGTCTGCTCAGAGGAGCCCTTAAAGGATTACAAAGTATGATCAAGGCCCTTCTCATCTGTAATAAAAGGAAGCTTAAGACTGAAATTTTGACTTCTCAACTTGTAGCAATAAAGCGTTAAAGACATTTGAGGGTGAGGGAGAGGAGCGTAAGGATGTCTTTTTTTGTTTTCTATCATGTGTGTTGGGTTCGACGCCCAATTATGCTTGGATTGAAATGTTTTGGCATGCTTCTCTAGGGCCAGCTGGGCTGGGAAGAGAAGATTTGAAAGAGTTAACACTTTTGCTTTTTCGGAAAGTTATCTGTTAAGAGTATTAGTTGTTTAATAAAGCGTGCCTGCCCTCCAGATGAACCCGCCAGTGACTCTGCAATTGGGGTCATTCCAAGTTCATGCTGTGGACTTTTGACTGCTTTCTGTGTATGTGAAAACAGTCGGCAGCTCCTGCGGGGATCATTCATTCAGCCCTGTAACCCAAAACTATTGCCAACGGGCACCTGCTGGGGCAACTTCCCAGGAGGTCCATGGGGGAAGCTACCAAACTCATCAGGCATCTGTGGAGATAAAAAACAGTGGGGGATCCCCTGGGATACCCAGCTAATCAGGCATACATACAGACAACACATCAGGGTGCTTCACAGGCTACCCAGCCAACCGGCCCTGTCAGATTGCATTAGGAAGCTTCCTTTAGGAAAAGGGATGTGAGCTAATTAAAGGCCCTTTATATCCCAGAGGGGAAGAGAGAGGAAGGTGGTTAACTGTGCCCCAAATTTATCGGGTCTAAAACTTTGGACAACCCGGGCACTTGGAACCGTGTTTATTCCCACCGTGGTCTGGACCTGATTTCTCAAACAGAGCCTCTCCTTTGGGACATTTCAGGCTCACCTGCCTGGATCACGGGAGTTCTGACCACTTTAGCAGTTGTGGTAAAAGGTGGCCTTAAAATTGCCAAACTTGCAGATGAGTTGTGAAAAGTGTTGGATGCCACACAGTAACCCTTCCCTCAGTCGCTCCCACCGCCTCCAAAATCCGGTTGCATAAGGAATTTGGTATTGCTGGTTTTAATTTTGCCCCACAGTTCTTTTCAAAACAGGCAATTAGCCATTTAAGTTAAGGCCCAGCCTTGTGTGTCTAAAGATTATTTTAACTATGTGGTATTTTTATAATCTTTGTAATGTTAACACACTTTTGAAAAATAAGTGAATTGTATTTACACAGTAACCCAAAGAGTTTATTGCATCACCACTAATGCACTTCACATAAGAGAAATTGTTTGCAAAGATATATTGAGTGACCTTTTGATTCATACTGACAAAACCCAGGAAATTCCAAATCAAAGGCCAACAACCTGTTTCCTTAGTTCTCTTCCCTGTGCTCACGTAGATCAGTTATTGTATTTGCTGTGAGAGCAAATTACAACAATGTTAATTTTGTATTTCCTTGCTTTTGTCTAGCACAGACAATCTGTCTTCAAAGCAGATTATGATATCGCTGAAATATCTAGGCACAAAGGAATGAACTACCTTTTGAATGAACTAGTTTTCTCCTTTGGCAAGTCATTCTTTACCTAGCACTCTTCTTCAGAATACAGGAAACCAACCTAATGGCTAGGGAATAGTGGTAAGCACCTCACCTTTACCTTTTGTTAAGGTTTTTATTCCATCCTATTTGGAAGGTGCTTTGAGTCAAGCAAGTAAAATGGAACTGCCTCTTTAAAACCCAGCTCTCTATTGTGCAACATTTTTCATTTGGGGACTACCCCGCCTGAAAGCATTTGCAAAAGTGAAGCACTTTATGTTATGTTCTAAAGGGAATTCAGGGAAATTGGGCTGTAGAAACATTCATTTCCTCTGTCTCCTTATATTGGACAGTCAGTAGTTTCTTAAATTGCACCCCTGAAACATAAAGTGAGATGTCTTAACTCAGGACCAGGAGATTGGGTTCTGATCCTAGAGCTTGGTAAATTACTTCCTCTGTCTGTTTTAGTCACATAAAAATAAGTTGCAAAGTCTTCACGTAGGATTCGCTCTGTATTTATTAAGGGCATAGTGTATGCAGAGCACTATATTAAGCACTAGGGAAAAAAACAGGTGAAAATTTGGATTGGGTCTCTGGTTCTCAGAGGGCCCACAATCTAGATGGTAATCAGAAATTAAACTGAATTTTCCATACTTAAGTAAATATTGAATCTCCTGTTCAAGGGAGAGGTTTTGGTTCATTTTTAACCCTGGAAACTACAGATGTGCAATACATGTTGTTCAAACCGTAACACTGTCCATTTTCAGGAACCTTGGGAACTACCAGAAATAAATTCTGAATGTAATTGAACATTCTTTTCTGTTCACTGCAATGCAGAGTTTGGAGAGCCTGTCTTTCCCCTAAACTCGAGAAACGCATCCAAGCATTTCCCAGCAGTTTAGCATCTTTTTAAACCCATCAACTTCTTTGAGATCAAAAGGTGACTAGAAAATCACCCTCCCTTAAAATCCAAAGCAAACAAAGAAAGGGGTCCTCCTTCCTGAACGAAAAAGGCCCCTTTTAGTCCTTATTTAACAATTGGATAAATGTAAAGTACAGAAAAGAAAGAATGATAAAGTTCCATTATCATCTTTGCCTTCTGAAAAGTTTGAAAACCCACAAATGAAACGTGAGTCATCACTTGGTAAACCAAGTTTTGGGAAGTTAACTTTCATGGACCGTTTTGATAGGTCTATTAAATAGCTTCAGCATTTTATTGAGCTTGTAACTAAGACGAATCTGGTACAGTAGAGAGTATGCATTCTGGGAATGTTTCTTCTCTTCTTCCTCCCCTACTTAATGATTTCAGAAAAATCACCCTTTGGCCCTTGGTGTTATACAAAGTTTCCAGCTACTGGCCAAGCAGTTCGGACTCAATTCATTCAATCGTATTTATTGAGTCTTTACTGTGTGCAGAGCACTGTACTAAGTGTTCGGGAGAGCACTATATAACAATAAGCAGACACATTCCCTGCCCACAGTGAGCTTACAGTCTTATTTTTTGAGAGGGGGAGACAGACATTCATATAAATAAATAAATGACAGATATGTACAGAAGTGCTGTGGGGCTTGGAGGGGGGATGACCAAAGGGAACAAATCAGGGTGACACAGAAGGGAGTGGAAGAGGAATGGAGGGCTTAGTCAGTGAAGGCCTCTTGTAGGAGATGTGCCTTCACTAAGGCTTTGAAGAGGGGAGAGTAAATTATCTGTAGAATTTGAGGAGGGAGGGCGTTCCAGGCAGGACGTGGGCAGTGGTGGTGAGACTAATTCTGGATTTATCTTCAAATAAAAGATTTGATGGGTCATCTCAGTTATTCTCAATTTTTCCTCTGTCCATTGATGGCGGTTAATAGCTCGTAGCTTTAATTTAATGTTAGGTTTGAATAACTTTCTCTTTGTGTATTTGGGCCATTAGTTTCTACTGTAAATAGAATCTGGATGTCGACTTACTTCTGCCCAAGCTTTTGGGATGGTTAGCTTTGTCAACAACATTAGGAAAGTAAGGAGAGTCATATACACTCAGATAAAGAAGAGAAAATGAAGCAGTAATTCCTGAGGTTGCATACAGGACAAGCTTCTTGACATCTTTGTACAGAACAGAGTGCTTCAGGCAAAATTCTTAGTTGTGCTAAAAGCTGATTCTCAAGGAAATCCTGATTGTTTTGGGGAAGCAGGACTGTTGGAATGCAGTTTTTCCTGGCATAGCTCCGGGCCTGTTCCCTGGAATGTAGAGATGTGACTGTCCCCAATCCACAAAATTGTTCACTTTACACATGATGGATGGGACTGTGGAATTAAGGGTGAATCACCTGGAGCAAATTTACATACACAGAGAATAGCTGGTGGAATGTTTGTGACGTATAAAATTAAGTAGACTTTTGGTGTTTTCCTCCCTCAGCTTTATTCCCTCTATTCTCTCCCCCTTCCATCCTCCCTCGCAACATCCACCCCTTCTCTTACAAGGTCTTGGTTGGTCCAGCAGCCTAATTTCAGATAATCATTCATTCAGTTATATTTATTGAGCACTTGCTATGTTGCAGAGCTCTCTACTAAGTGCTTGGAATAGTTCAGTACAGTAGAATTGGTAGACATGATCCCAGCCCTCAAGAAGCTTACATCTAGAGGAGGGAGAGCTAAACTCCCTGTAAAAAGGACACTGAATTTTCCCATGTGCTTGACAGCTTTCAGATATGTGGCATATTTAAAACAGTATTTTAATGGGCATGCTTATGTTTGTATTGTTCCTTTCACTGATAATAAGTAACCCAAAGACCCAAGTTGATCACTCTATCCCCCTGTTGCTAAATCTTCACATATAAATTGACCTTTCTTTTAAAGCTAGGATTCCTCTGAAGTCAGTAGCCCTGGGTGGAACTGGAGAAAATTTCTTAATTATTCTCCAGCTCCATTTTTGAGGTAGACTTAAAAACAATGTCCTTTCCTCTGTCATTTTCTTTTTAGGAAGCGGCTGAAGACAGGTTTATTTCAAGGCAGCAGTGGAGACTTTGTTCCTAAATGAAGATTTGGTTGGTTTTTTTTAGTCAAATTTGGATTAAATTAGGAATGACATTAAGTTTTAATAAAACCACTCCTCTCACATAGGCTAAAATTGAAGTCAAATAGCACTGCTTAACTTCCAGAAATGTCGATACCAGTAACTTGATTATTTGAAGACTTAGAGGAACTGTTCCATCTTTTCCCTTGTTAGCTCCTTGCTATTGAGTGCTACACAAAAGCTTCTCAAGTGATTGACTCTAAGGTTTCCTTTTCTTTCAGTGAAGGAAATCCTCCTTGATGCTTTTGGGGCAATTTACACACAAAAGTTTGCAGGTTTTATCTTTCCTGTTGTAGAAAAGGGAAATTGGTAGGGTTCTCCAGGGGATGAAGTGGACATTTCAGGGTTTGAGTCATGAGTCTCTATTTTTCCTCATGCACTTTATTTTTAAAAGCTCTAGTCAGATCGCCTGGAAGCTCAGCTTAAATCAGGCATTTCTGGTTCTTCTAGTAATATCCCAGAATTTATCTCCATTACCCTGATCCTTTCTTTCTTATGAATTAGAAATAGCAGCCACTACCATATAAACTTCTGTGTAGGAAGATGCTATCATTCAAGGGACACACCCCACTTTTGAAATGATGGCAAATAGAGTAGTTTTTTCCTGAGATTTGAACCCGGATGCCCAAAGTGTATAGACCTTAAAGTCCCTAGAATGTTGAAGGCTGAATGTTGCAGAATGTTGTAGGTTGAATCTTCAAGGATGAGATTGCCTTTATATCCTGAAGTTTTCCTAATGCCCTTCTCATTGTCCTTTCAAGGAATCTGTACTATCTAGCTTAAGATGAGTTTTTTAGCACATGAAAGATGTTTTTAACCTGGAGGCCTTCTCCCTCATTCTTCCTTTATTGCACCAACGTCCTTCACCTATTTAGTGGCATTGAGAAATTGTAAGACCAGTTCTGAAAAGTAATACTTGGCATTCTGGTTCCCAACATTTGAGGGTCTTAAAGTGTTTTACAAACATTCATTGATCCTCTAATTGCTTTTAGAAGGAAGATACTTTTTTTTACATTAAGCTGAGGTTCCAGGGTTAAGTGACTTGACCCTGGAATCTGGCTTGACTTGCAGAGCTAACTGCTTCCCAAAATCAGTAGATAATTTCCCCCTTTTTTATGTGGGGAAACACGGAGGGGATTTTCCCATTTTTGTGCACATTCTTGGAATTCCTGGTGACTGTCAAGATAAAGAAATGTTCGATTACTTGTTTTGATCGGGGTGGTTGGAGGAGGTGGCTGATTTGCCCCAAACATGCAGAGTTTAATCTCCACATTACTGTTATTTGTCTGTTTTAGAGTTGTGCAGAGAAAGGACAGTGATTTCAGACTACTGGATTAAATCTGCCTACTATATTCACAGGCAGAGAGAAAAGCTTGTTAGTACCGTAAAAGGGCAAACGTCCTCAAACGAAGTTTTCTAAGATCAGATCCCCTGGAGCCCTCAAATCCTAGGTCTTCTAATAATAATAATAATAATAATAATTATGGTGTTTAAGTGCTTACTACGTGCCAAGCACTGTTCTAAACGCTGGGGGAGATACAAGGTAATCCGGTTGTCCCGTGGGGGGCTCACAGTCTTAATCCCCATTTTACAGATGAAGTAATTGAGGCACAGAGAAATTAAATGGCTTGCCCAAGGTCACACAGCAGACAAATGGCAGAGCCAGGATTAGAATTTATGTTTTCTGACTCCCATGCCCATGCTCTTTTCACTAAGCAACGCTGCTTCTGGCCTCGGGGGAACTGATGTTAAGTTCATTCGAGAATAAACTTATTTCAATTTGATTCTTTTTGGATTGTCACCTCTGCGATCATCAGAATGTGATTTTCTGGATTAGTTTTTGTAATCTTGTCTAGATGAAATGTTTGGTGTCAGAAAAGCTTTGCCAGTGGGCAGCCTTTAAGGTGCCCTTGGGGATACAGGTAGAACTAGGATTTAGGATATGATTGGTTCCTGAAAACTGTGAAATCAGAATGTTCTAAATTGGAATTTATTTTCTGTAAGAGCAATAAAATGGGGGATTAGTTCCTGAACAAAGGTGGGATTCCCTGCTTTTACTAAAATAATCTATAATTGACTCTCAAATATAGATTCATTCATTCAGTCGTATTTATTGAGCGCTTACTGTGTGCAGAACACTGTACTAAGCTCCTGGGAAAATACAGTACAACAATAAATGAAGAATATAGCTACAATAATGTATTTATATTGCATCAGTGAGATTCCACAGTAGGGTAGCCAACTTTTATTTCATCAGAAGTAAAATGGATGTGTTGAGGTTAGCTGGTGATTCCACCTGGTGATCACTTAATGATATTTATTGAGCCCTACAGCTTGGCCAAGTGGAGAGAGCACAGTCCTGAAAGTCGGAAAGATCTGGGTTCTGATCCCAGTTCTGCCACTTGTTTGCTATGTGAGCTTGGACAAGTCACTTCACTTCTTTGCCTCAGTTATTTTATCTGTAAAATGGGGATTAAGACCATGAGCCCCATGTGTGACAAGGACTGTGTCTAACCTGCTTAGCTTATATGTACCCCAGTGCTTAGAATAGTGCTTGAGAAATGCCATCAATAAATTAATAAAAATAATAATAATTGTGGTATTTACGTGCTTACATGTGCTAAACACAGTACTAGTAAATACCAGATGATGAGGGTGAACACAATCCCTGTTCTACTTGGGGCTAACAGTCTAAGGGAGACAAAGCAAGGACATTGAATCCCCATTTTACAGGTGAAGAAACTGAGGCACAGAGAATTCAAGTGACTTATCCAAGGTCAAACAGCGGGCAACTGGAAGATCCAGGTTTAGAACTCAGGTCTCTTGGCTCCTGTGCTCATTCCAGTGGGCTATGCTGCTTCTGTGTCTTCTTGCCCCTTACTAATCTCCCCTCCTCAACCTGAAGTCCTCCTGGATTCCACCCCATCACAGCTTTTATGATTGCTTTTGTGTTCGTCCAGAACTCATATATGCCCTTCCTACCACATCATTCTCAGTCTGCCCCTCTGGCCCTACCCTCATGGTTCACCTGCGGCCTCCACTGTTCCCATCCCTATCCTTTGCCACTTTTTGAATTTTTTAAAAAACTTGTTTCATAACCAGAGTGGTCCCTGCCTTCAGCCACCTCCTTTCCCCCTAAACTGGCACAACTGTGTTGCTCATGGGAGGACCACCACTGCCTTTCCCTGAGATTGAGGCAGTCAAGGACTGAAGGCAAAGAACCATGGAGATGTGTGGGCGGGGGGGGGGGAATGGGTATTTTTTTTAACCCCTTGCTCTACTGTGTGTGAAGAACTGGGGTATAATACTTTAAGGGAAGCAGCATGGCCTAGTGGATAAAAGAAAGGGCTTGGCAATCAGAAGGTCATGGGTTCTAATCCCAGCTCCACAATTTGCTGTGTCGTCTAGAGCAAGTCACTTCTCCATACCTCAGCTACCTAATCTGTAAAATGGTGATTGAGCCTGTGAGCCCCATGCGGGACAGGGACTGTGTCCAATCCTATTTGCTTATACCCACCCTAGTGCTTAGTACAGTACCTGGCATATAGTAAGCGCTTAACAAATACCATAATTATTATGAATAATTATTATATTCAGAGGATCTGGATTCTAATTTCAGCTCAGCCACTTACCTGCTGCATAACCCTGGGCAAAATGGAGATTCATTGTCTGTTCCCCCACCTACTTAGACTGAGAGCCCCATGTGGGACACTGACTGTATCCAACCTGATTTACTTGTATTTACCTCAGCGCTTAGATCAGTGCTTGATCTATAGTAGGCACAATGCCATAAATGCCATAAAAATTAATTATGGTATTGTTGTTGTGTTATGCTTTCGAATCGTGTCCGACCCATAGTGATGCCATAGACACATCTCTCCCAGAACGCCCAACCTCCATCTGCAGTTGTTCTGGTAGTGTATCCATAGAGTTCTCCTGGTAAAAGAGAAGCAGCGTGGCTCAGTGGAAAGAGCACGGGCTTTGGAGTCAGGGCTCATGAGTTCGAATCCCAGCTCTGCCACTTGTCAGCTGTGTGACTGTGGGCAAGTCACTTAACTTCTCTGTGCCTCAGTTCCCTCATCTGTAAAATGGGGATTAAGACTGTGAGCCCCACGTGGGACAACCTGATTCCCCTATGTCTACCCCAGCGCTTAGAACAGTGCTCGGCACATAGTAAGCGCTTAACAAATACCAACATTATTATTAAAAGTACGGAAGCTGTTTACCATTTCCTCCTTCCATACAGTAAACGAGTCTCTACCCTCAACTCTCTCCCATGTCGTGAGTTTTGTCTTGTAACTGATGGCCTTCCACTCGCTAGGCACTGCCCAAACTAGGAATGGAATGGGTAGGCCTCTGCTTGACTCTCCTCCTTTAGTTGTGACTGGTAGAGTCCTGGAAACTGTCCAGGTGCTACCCTGAGAAGGGAATTATGGTATTTATTAAGACTTTATTATGTGTCAAGCAGTGCTCTAACCACTGGGTTGGATATAAGATAATCAGGGCAGACCAGTCCCATGTCCCATCTGAGCCTGACCAATTGGTCAATCAATAAATGGTTTTTATTGAGTGCCCAGTCTGTGCAGAGTAGGCAGAGCTTTGTACTAAGCACTTGGGAAAGAACACTAGACTAACACTAGAGTGCAGATATTAAGATAAATTAAGGTAGGGGAAACAACTGAGTATATAGATAAATAATTTTTTGGGAGTGAGAAGGACAGGGTGAATTTCTAAGCATTTAGAAGGTGAGGGCTCATGTAGGCACATCTTGGCACAGCAAGGAAGAGAAATAGGGTGGGGAGGTGAGAGATTAGTTGGGGAAGCCTTCCTGAAGGAGATGTAATTTTATCCTGACCCTCCCTAACTCCCTGGCTAGAGCTTTGTGGGAATTGCAGTATTCTCTCTCTCCAGGTTTTAGTAGGAGGGGAAGAAGGGGAGATTGAGAAATGACAAAATCAAGCTATCATATTTATTGAGTGCTACTGTGTACAGAGCACGTACTAAGGGCTTGGGAGAGTATAACACAACAATATAACCGACACATTCCCTGCCCACAATGAGCTTCATTTCAAGTGTTCAAGGGCCCAGGAAAAAATATGAAAAAAGATTGTTATGTAATCCATTTGCTCTACTAAAGCCTGGAGAAGTGAAGTCCTCTGAGGAAAACTGTCTACTAGGAATAGGCAGTGGTCAAGTCAAGTTTTGGTCAGAGGGACCAGTGTTCAGCTATTCCCCTTTTAGCAAAAGAGAGACTGCAAAGCATGAAGGAACATGGGAATTGGACAGTAGTTTTCAGATTTAGCTCGTGACAGCTGCATAGAGCATTTGACAGAGTTCCATCAAGTGATTGCAATAATAATCTTTCATCTGAAACCAAACTGTAAATTTTCACATCTAGCTGAGTTCTTCAGGAAGTTGGGAGGTATGTGTCTAAATCAGTATCCTCATAGATTTCTTCAGTGCTTAGCACATTGTAAGTCCTTAATCAAAACAAATAATAGAATAGAAAGCATGAATAATAATAATGTCCTTTGGGAATAGATAAGTGAATTAAAGTGGAGAGTTAGGAAAGAGTGAGAAATTGCATGGTCTCCAGTTAATTATCTGTTTGTTCTGCTAAATAATGTTAGCATTTAAATGGCTTTAAATTGGCTTCAAATTTAACACCTTATTGAAGTAAGTAGGCGTGAATTCTAAATACTCCCCCCTACCTTGCCATTATTATTCTTTTGAAATCAGCAAAAGGGATTAGGGGTAAGAGTTCAGTGCATATAAATCCAATTAAGAAGGCTATTTTGTTGTTTTGTCTTGTTTGTTACTCCACAGGGTATATCTGAAATTGCAAGGTCTGTTATGTTGATTTTCATGTTATATTCATTTGGGAGTATGGGGATACCTTTTGCATTTTTCAAACTAATGTTCTTCAGAACTCCACTGACCGGGATTCTATTTTGGGAATCAACTAGTGTTAAGCCAAGAGTTGTTCACTCTTTACATCACAACAATCTGGCTTGGTTTAACACCCTCTGCTAATGAGTTATTCAATGTGGCAGAGTTATCCAGCGCAGTTTGATGGAATGTTGCCAAACTCCAGATTTTAGAGCCACAGAAATGAATTAGTGGCCTGCAATAGATCAACTTTCTTCAAAAATAGTTTCTCCTATTTGTGATGTCAGTTCATTCATTCAGCTGTATTTATTGAGCGCTTACTGTGTGCAAAGTAAACTTATTTTCTTGATGACCTTTCTCAGGTCACCAGCGACCTTCTTGCCAAATCCAATGGCGCCTACTCTTTCCTGACCCTCCTCGACCTTTCAGCTGCCCTCGCCACTGAGGCCCACCCCCTTCTCCTGAGAAACACTATCTAATTTTGGTTTCACTAACACTGTTCTCTCTTGGTTCTCCTATATCTCTGGTTGCTCCTTCTCAGTGTCCTTCATCAGTTTCTTCTCTGCCTCCCACACCTTAACTGGGGGTGGTCCCCCAAGGCACAATTCTGTGTCCCCTTCTATTCTCCATCTACACCCATTCCCTTGGAGAACTCATTCACTCCCACTACTTCAGCTGTCACCTGTAGGTGGATAGTTGATGTTTCCCAGATCAACATGTCCAGCACAACCACTCTCCTTCTCTACAGTCTCACATTTCCTCCTGCATAGCAGCGTGGTTTAGTAGGGAAAGAACACGGACTAGGGAGTCAGAGGTCATGAGTTCTAATCCTGACTCTGCCACTTGTTTGCTATGTTACTTTGGGCAAGTCACTTAACTTCTTTGTACCTTAGCTATGTCATCCGTAAAGTGGGGATTAAGACTGTGAGCCCCACGTGGGACAACCTGATTACTCTGTATCTACCCCAGTGCTTAGAACAGTGCTTAGCACATAGTAGGCACTTAACAATTACCATCATCATTATTATTATCTCACTATTTGAAAAGCCCGCTGACATCTAAATGACCCACACCTCAAATTTAAAATGTCCGAAACAGAATCCCTGTTGCCTGTCACTTCCCTCTCCAATGCATAATTCCATCTGCTGTCTGGTTCATTTCTCTCAAAAAGGTTTGGTCAATATCTCCCCCCTCTTCAGAAACCTCCAATGGTTGATCTTCCATCTTTGCATCAAACAGAAATGCCTTACCATTAGCTTTAAGGAACTCACCCTCCTACCTTACCTCACTGATCTTTTAAAACAACCCAACAAACTCACTTTGTTCCTCCATTGCCAGCCTATTCATTGTACCTCGTCTGTCTGACTGCTGACCCTTTCCTTGTTCACAGATCTCCCTCTCTCCTGGAACTCTCTTATCCTTCGTATGCAGCAGACCACCATCTTCCCCATTTTCAAAGCCCAACCAAATCTACATCTCTTCCAAGAGGCCTTCCCTGACTATCCCCTCATTTCCCCACCAAAAGCCCTCCCCTCTCCTGCACCTATGCTCTTGAGAGTTTACCACTTAAGTACTTTGATAGTTTATCTACCCCCTACCCTACTTATGTGCAAATCCTTATATCCTGCCATTTCCCCTATTTGTAATTTATTTTAATATCTGTCTCCCCATCTAAACTTGTTTGCAGGGATTATGTCTACCTCTACCAATTCCACTGTATTATATTCTTCCAAGGCTTAGTAAACTGCTCAATAAATGCCATTAATTGACTGGTTCATGTAGCCTGTGACTTGAAGGCTCTTCAAAGCCCCTTTCAGCCCTAGGTTTTATGAATTCCTCCCTAACTTCCAGATCCCCATTCTTGAGAGGCTTGAATTCAGTCTTTGTATTGTTAGCGTATGAACTTATCATACAATCCCTGACATCATTCAAGGTCCAGCCTGATTAGTTTGGATGTACACCAGTGCTTAGTAAAGTGCCTGACACAAGTGCTTAAATGCCACTTTTCTAAAAAAAGAAGATGGTCCTTTGATTACTTTCTGTGCTTTATTTTGCAAATTACCTGGTAATTCAAAACAACCAAACTTGAGAAAATATTTTATTTGCACTCCGTACCTCCATAAAGTCGATAAGTTAGTTCAGAAATTCAGCATGTTTTTTGCTTTTAGTTTGAAGAAGCCCAATTTGATGGTGGTGGTGCCCATTTCCTTTTTAAAAATCACTTTTGGGAGGTTAGTGCTTATGGAAGGTACCAGTTTTAACTGGGCACAGAAGTTAGACAAATAAGCCTTCCTCCTGGTGTCACCAAGTGGCTTCATTTCTCCTGGACACCCAAGAAAGACTTAAGAAAAACCCAGTCTGTTTAGTGCATTTCAATTTTGGATGCCCCGCCCTCCAGCATCTTTGACCAACAAGCCCTTTGTGAGTTTTGTGTTAGTCTGTTCAACTGCTGATCCAAGCAATCCTCTAAATTTTTGTTACAAAAGAAAAAAAGTATCAGGAAAAACACCATATTCCATAATTGAGACTAGTCCCTGGGTTTGTGATCAATTTGACACAGGTGTTATGCATGTTTTCATAATCGGCACGAATGTTATATCTTACAACCCCCAATATCTGAGTGTGTGAAGTGAAAGAAATTTGGTCTGATTTTCACCAACTGTCTTGGTGGTGTTCTTATGTTTTCCCTAGTTATATGCTTAGAGATATGTTAAAGTGAAATCTGAACGCAGCACTTTTGTTAAATTTCCATTTTATCAACTTAGAGAAAGCAGTCCTTTTCTGAGTGTTAAATGAGAATTGTTATTGACCATTATGGGTTGTAGGCATTTCTTTTCAATGAGAAGTGACTGCAGTGAGGAGGAGATACAGAGGTATTGACTCCCTTTCATCCTGTCCAAATTTTCCTAACTCCACCTATCATTTTCTATATGTGTTTATGTAGGTTCCTGCATTAGTCTTAGAGCAAGCTGGCTTAATCCTTTTAAAACAAAATGACTACCCTTAAGTGAAAAATAAAACCCTATTATGAGATTGTTTCAAACCACTCTATGTCCAGATTAATCAGGAAACAACATCAGAGTTCACAAGTAGGTCAGAATTTCAATGCAGCAAACAGGAGGGTCTGTGTCATGGGTTAGCAAAGACACCAAGACAGTCTTAAAATTTAACTCTCTTTGTCTACAAGTTTAGGGTTTTGCGTGCTGAGATAATTCAGGGTGACTTTGGATAACTTTGTTTCTTAACTGAAAAGGAGTGTCTGTTTGTCCCTTGATAAAATGTGAACCGTGAAATAGTTACATGGTTTATATTTTATAGTGGGTATACTTTAAGAGTTCTATAACAATAAGACCATTGTCTTGGGCATATCATGGCAATTAAAAATACCCTAATATAACCATTTTTTCCCGATGCATAGGTTATTATTGGAAATTTGGTGGTTAATTGCCCTATTTGTGGAGTTTCCAGGCTCTGGACTTCTTGTCCTCCTTTTAAAACTGGCCTTTGGGTGTTTTTTTTCCTTTTCTACTTAGTAGCACTTTCCAGAGAATGGAGAAGAAAGAGGAGAAGGGAGGAAATTAATTTTCTGCCCTGCTCTGATGGGGAGCGGTTTCAATTAATGGTTAAAATGAAGACTTTTGAAGTCCTTTTTGCTTTTCAGTTATGTGTCCAGACATTCCTGCTCTCTCACTATGCAGTTGTTTAAAACCTTCAGGTCAATAATAACATTTCCAGCGGTGTTTCCAGCACTTGTTTTTTCTACCTGTAAAATGTATCTTTCATACCCACTTTTCCTACTGTAATCCTGATACTCCTGAAAGCAGCTGAAAGAGGAAACTGCAGAGAGGGATATTGAAGAAATATTATTTGGGAAAAAAGATTGACTTTTTGATGTATTTTTATTGCAGAAAAAAATCTGGTATGATCTGTCTTTAGTCTTTGAATTCTGGTTAACCAGTTTACTTGGTTTTTCTTTAGTTTCTAAATTTACAGAAAGCAAGAGCACCAGAAAATTTTGAATTTTAAAGACAAATCATTTTAATGATATGAGGCAAATAGAAAAGCAAAAGTTCTTATTTTAAAAGTGACTTACTGTAAAATGACTTGATTTCCCATGACCATACCCTTGGAATTGAAAATTACTATGTGAAATGTGAGCTCCTCATGTGAAGTGAAAACAATCTGAAATAACTTTTTATTATGCAATAGAATAGAATGTAACCTTAATTATAGTCTTTAGCGGATAATGCCATAATTTCTAGCCAGATTCTTTAGCAACCTATGGTTTAAAAATAGCATATTAGAACGTTCAAACAGTGTTTTGCAAAATAAAAATTCTGCTTTTGCTCCATTTTGCAGCTGCCTGTTCAGTGATACATATAAAAATGCCATATATTGTCACTCCAATTTTCCTGTTTTGCTGTTGTAAGCTGTTTAACAAGGTGGCAAAGACACCCAACCCATATATCACTATTCAGAGGAAAGTTATTAGAGGAAATTTCTTTTCAGTTACTCGTGATGGAAGAAATTCAAACTTAAGATCTTATTACACTGGTAAAATTCCTTTTGTAATCCATGCTAATTGAAGATTATCAAGGACCCTGTTAGCTGATATGACAGAACAGAGGGACACAGTGAATTTTTTTCCACAATGTTCCAATATCCACTTGAATTTCAGTTTTATAAGATCATGTATTTAGAGCCTGAACTGAATCTTGGCTCATTTGCAGCGTCTCCATTTGTACTGACAAAACGATTATTTTTGGAAGGTGGGGTGTTGACACTCAGTGTGTGTGTGTTTCGGTTATGCAGTAGAATTGGCGTCTTGAAGTATTTTTGAGAGTCTTACCCCCTTATTGAAGAGAAAATATAACTTCATAGGAATTAATGACTTTGGGCTGTGTCCAGATCTTAAAAGTGCAGCGTGTGCTGCAGCTTCCTTGAGAGGAGGGAAGAAATCCATTGTTTTTGCAAGGGCAGTGGCAGGGTTTCTAAAGGACATCTTGTACTTTGGAAATTTAAATAGACCCCAGGGTGAATTTACTTGCAGTCTGTAAGTATTTTGTGCCCATAGGAATGCTACAGTGAGCTAAATGGAATTGTGTTTTTCTAAGTATTGGGTTTGTGCTTTATCTAGGATTGAGATACTAGTAATAGTGGCATTTCTAAGCCCCTACAATGTGCCAAAATACTTTTGCTAAGCTCTGGGGTAGAGACAAGATAAACAGATCAGGCACAGCCCCTGTCCCGTAGGGGACTCACAATCTAAGAGATAGGGAGAGCATTTTCCAGATGAGGAAACAGGGGCCCAGACAGGTTCAATGACATGCTCAAGGTCACACAGCGGGCCACTGCCAGAGCTGGAACCACAACCTGGGTTGTAATGTTGGTATTTGTTAAGCGCTTACTATGTGCCAAGCACTGTTCTAAGCACTGGGGTTGATACAAGGTAATCAGGTTGTCCGGCTTAGGGCTCACAGTCTTCATCTCTGTTATACAAAAGAGGTAATTGAGGAGGCACAGAGAAGGTAAGTGACTTGCCCAAGATCACACAGCTGACAAGCAGTAGAGCTGGAATTAGAACCCATGACCTCTGACTCCCGAACCCAGGCTCTATCCACTGAGCCACGCTGCTTCTCACGAAGCAGACAGGGTTTTCTGTCTCCCTGGCTCAAGGTCATTCCAACTGGCCACCCTGCCTCCACAAGCCCTTTATATCCTTTTTATATTCTTTTGTATTGTACTCTCCTGAGCGCTTAGTATAATGCTCTGAACACAGCGTTCAATAAATACCACTGATCGATTGATTATTAGAAGCAGTGTGGTTTAGTGGAAAGACCTCAGGCTTGAGAGTCAGAGGATGAGGGTTCTAATCCCGGCTCCGCCACTTGTCTGCCATGTGACCTTAGGTAAGCCACTTAACTTCTGTGCCTCAATTACCTCATCTGTAAAATGGGGATTGAGACATGGACTGTATCCAACCTGATTTGCTTGTACCCCCCTCCAATGCTTAGTACAGTGCCTGGCACATAATAAGCTCTTAACAAATACCACAATTATTATCATTATTATTTTGATAGGGTGCAGCACACTGATCAATCCATCTGGAAGAGGCATTGAGGAAGTGATTGGAAGGCAATAGAAATAATAAAAACAACAACAATAATAATAATTAAGCTTTTATGTGTCAAGCACTGGAGTAGATATAAGATAATCATGTTGCACACAGTCCCTATGAATGACTGAATGGAATAATTAGGAGGGAGAAGAGGTTTTGAAACCCCATTTTACAGATAAGGAAACTGAGGCATAGAGAAGTGAAATGAGTTACCCAAGATCGCACAGGAGGCAGTTGGTGGAGATGTGATTAGAACCTAGGTCCTCTGACTCCCAGTTCCGAGTTCTTTCCATTAAGCCATGTTGCTTCTCCAACATGCGTGTATTTGTGTGCCAATGGGGGAGAAGGACTCTATAGGAATTATTGTTACTGGTCCTGGGTGTATCCGTATGCCCTTCTGACAGTACTTTTCAACTATTGCTTTGAATATCACTTCTGTCAGCATCATCAGTAGTTCATTCATTCATTCAATAGTATTTATTGAGCGCTTACTATGTGCAGAGCACTGTACTAAGCGCTTGGGATGAACAAGTCGGCAACAGATAGAGACAGTCCCTGCCGTTTGACGGGCTTACAGTCTAATCGGGGGAGACGGACAGACAAGAACAATGGCAGTAGTTGAATGCTTGCCCTGAAATCTCTCTCTTCATTCCTCCTAAGCCACTTTTCTTAATTGGTCCCCGTTCTCATCTCTCCTTTCTCCATCCTCTCGATTACACAGTTCCCCCAGTTTAGAAATACCCCCCAACATGACAGATCAGAGGCCTCTCAAAAATCTAGCTCTTCCATCAGATCTTCCCTGAATAATTTCCCGGCACCCTAAGCCATACAAGCCCATCAGCTCTAGCACTTTGTACCCCCATCCTCAGCACTTATGTATGCAAGTATATTCAGTTATTTGTTTTGATCACTCAAGTCATAAATATTTTTATGTGTGTCTCCCCCCTTGGAAGGTAAGCTCCTTTTGGGCAAGGACCATGTCTCTGGGTTATCCTGTACTTCTCAAGTGTGCAACATCTCCAGAATCTACCCCTTCCTTTCCATCCAAACTGCCATCTCGCTGGTCCAAGCACATATCCCCTCTCTACTGCTGCACTGCACTGGCCACTGACAGCATCAGATAAATATTAGGCTCTGCACACAGTAACCATTCAATAAATACCATTGATTTATTGAGCGCTCTTTGCCAACTCCAGAGAGCAAGGGTGTGAGTCAGGATGACTGAGTGGTATAAGGCCCTACTGTCAGGTCGTGATTTCCCCTAGAGTCATAGGTTTGATCTGCTTCAGGTAGCTTCTTAATTATTAGAGAAGCAGCGCAGCACAGTGGAAAGAGCATGGGCTTAGGAGTCAGAGGGTGTGGCTTCTTATCCAGGCTTTGTGACTTTAGGCAAGCCCCTTAGCTTTTCTGGGCCTCAGTTACCTCATCTGAAAAATGGGGATTAAGACTGTGAGCCCCATGTGGGACAACCTGATTACTTTGTATCTACCCCAGTGCTTAGAACAGTGCTTGGCACATAGTAAGCGCTTAACAAATATAATAATAATTATCATTATTAAAATATTCTTTGCAGAAATTTGCAGATGAGCTATAAAGCTGCTGAGCATGTTTCCAGGTGGATTCTAGCCCCAATTACATTCCCCTCCCAGCTCCCTTTAAACAAAGGCACCGCATCTGAGCTTCCAAGTGTTTAAAAATCAAAATCCTGGACATAGAGACTCCTAGTACAATATTCATACAAGCTTAGGGAAAGATCAGCTAAGCACCAGACTCTCTGATATGAAAGTGGACAAATGACCATCTTCTTTCTTTTTTTCTCTCTCCCTCTCTCTCTCTCTCCCATCTTCTCTCGAATTTTTTGAGTGCTTACTATGTGCAGAGAACTGTACTAAGCACTCGTGATAGTGCAGCAGGGTTGACAGACTCTTTCCCTGCTTACAATGACCATACAATCTAGAGAAGGGTCAGGCATTAATATAAATAAATAATGTATTCTCTATGTTATAGATATGTACCTGTGTTGTGGGATTGAATGTGGGGTAGATATCAAATGTTCCAAGTTCACAGATCTAAGTGCAGAGATGATGCAGAAGGGAGAGAGACCTGGAGAAAAGAGGGCTTAACTGGGGAAGGCCTCTTGGAGAAGATTAACTCTGAAAGCTGAAAGACAAGACATTGAGAACTCCAAGATGACACAGGTTTCAGGCTTCTGGGAGAGGGAGTGTGGTTATACTCTCAACCTCGATGAGAGAGTGATGAGGAAGAGGATTGGGTTTATGAGGAAAGATGAGAAATTCCATTGAGACGTGGGGAATTTGAGATATCCTGAACACAGGAGGATATGTGGGATTGTAGTTTAGGTGAGAAGTCGGTACTGGAAAGTAGATTTGGGACTCATCAGCATAGAAGTGATGGCTGCAGACAAGTGAGTGGCTCAGCTCCCCAAGACTGTAAGTAAGTGTAAAGTGAAAAGAAAGGGCTTAGAGCCTTGTGGGCTACCTTCAGTTTGGGGGTGAGAGATGGAAGAGAAGCCAGCAAGCAAAACCGAGAAGGAGCAGTCAGAGAGGTAGAAGGAGAATCGGGTGAGTATCAGGCTGGCAAAACCTAGGTCTGACAGTGTTTCAAGGAGGTGGGAGTGGTAGACAATGTCAGAGGTGTCCAAGATCCATTCATTGTTGATTGCTTAATCTCAGGCCAGGAGGGGAAGGGGTGGGGAGAGATTTACTTACCTGTAAGGCTCATCTCATCAAATTCTCATCAAACAATACATGTTCTGTTCCCGCAGTAGCTGTAACCCAGGTTATGCCTCTACTAGATTGTTGAGTAGATGAAAGGGCAGCGTTATAATGAGGGGGTGAATTTGTCGGGACAGAATTCAGCCTAGTTTCTGGATGGTGCTTTGTCCCCCTCCCCCCCACCATCACCACTGGAAGGCCACTGGTGGCAGGAGATGAACGACTGATGAACTGAAACCATACTTAGAGGGATATAGCAAGTCCTTCATTACAGAAACTCTAGGGTTTTGTAAAGCAAACTGAAAAACAAGTACCTCTCATCCAACAGCGATTTACCTAAGGCGTTTGTACTGAGTACCTCATGGTGTGTCATGCTGTACCACTGACGATACGAAAGCGACGGTTAGAATTCACTTGTCTGTGGGTTTCTGTGGTTTGAGATTTCATCTCAGTGTTCTCTTCTTTATTGGCCTATCTTTGCGCAATTTAGGAATCTCGTCTTCTCCCATATATGTCTGTATTCAGGTCTGGCCTAGATCCACGAATTAATTAGTAGCTATAGAAATTGAGCCCCAGAGAAGTTCAGCTCACCCAAGAGCACACCAAAAGTCAATGGCAAAGTCAAAGTTAGATCTTACAGCTCCCAAGTCTTAGCTCCTGAGCCTTCCATTTGCTATATTCCATCCATAAAATTACCTCCTCACATCCATGTACAATGGGCATAAATTGAAAATGAATGTGGTTAATAGATTGTATCCATGGTAGGAGTGATAGCAGTTATTTCTAGGTAGAACTTAGAACAGTAACACTGCAGGAGACTTTCCTGGCCCACCATCTCCCATTAGAGTGAAAACTCCTTGTGGTCTAGAAATGTGTCACATAACTTTATACTCTGTTTTCCTTATGTCTTATTTATTTTTATGTCTGCCTCCCCCTCTAGCCTGTAAAGTCCTTATGAGCAGGGATAATGTCTACTAACTATCACATTGTACTCTCCCAAATGCTTAGTACAGTGCTCTGCACATGGCACTCAATAAATGCCATTTATCGATTAATGTATTTTTCAAGCATTTCATACACCTCACTGCATCAAGTGGATGCTCAATAAATACTCCTACCACCAGTACTTCAAAGGCCAAATGCTTTTTGCAAAGGTTCCCACCAGATAGGGGTGATGGCTGCTTGAGCTGGATTCCTAGCCACGCTCATCCCAGATCTCGGACATGACCTGAGAATTGCCGGTCAGGGCTGAAAAGAACCAAAATGGCAACTTTTTGGTAACAGTGGGGTACAAAGTACCATCCAGAAACCAGAAACTTTGGTAACAAAATGGTGGTTTGTTCACTCTTAGAAGCCAGTACCCTCCCAGTACACCATGACTCTCAGGGGCAGGTCTTTGTCAATTCCACCAGATCCAGGGTAACTGGACATATACACTGACCAGAAAGTCAGTTAAGTAAAAAGTAGGGGCGGTATTCGTGCCAGTTGGAGGATATTACAAAACCTGGCTTTAGAATAGTTATTAGTTTGTCTGAGTTAAATACTATAGACCATGTAATGGAAGACAGATTTGAAAAAAAAATGCACATTGGAATTTTCAGAACACATAATATGTGCCTTCTGAGAATAGAAGGTGACTTCATTCAGCACTCTTCAATCAATCAACTGTATTGAGTGCTTACTGTCTGCAGAACACTATACTAAGCACTTGAGAGAGTAAACTATAACAGAGTTGGGAGAACTCTGCATAAGGAAAATGGCTACTTCAATAGTAGTAATAATAATATTTGGTATGTGCTTAATAGTAATAATGTTGATATTTGTTAAGCGCTTACTATGTGCAGAGCACTGTTCTAAGCGCTGGGGTGGACACAGGGTAATCAGGTCATCCCACATGGGGCTCACAGTCTTAATCCCCATTTTATAATAATAATAATAATAATGTTGGTATTTGTTAAGCGCTTACTATGTGCCGAGCACTGTTCTAAGCGCTGGGGTAGACACAGGGGAATCAGGTTGTCCCACGTGGGGCTCACAGTCTTAATCCCCATTTTACAGATGAGGGAACTGAGGCACAGAGAAGTTAAGTGACTTGCCCACAGTCACACAGCTGACAAGTGGCAGAGCTGGGATTCGAACTCATGAGCCCTGACTCCAAAGCCCGTGCTCTTTCCACTGAGCCATGCTGCTTCTCTACAGATGAGGTCATTGAGGCACAGAAAAGTTAAGTGACTTGCCCACAGTCACACAGCTGAAAAGCGGCAGAGCCGGGATTCGAACTCATGACCTCTGACTCTAAAGCCCATGCTCTTTCCACTGAGCCACGCTGCTTCTCCAATAGGTGCTAAGCACTGGGGTAAATGCAAAATAATCAGGCGAGACACAGTCCCCGTCCCACATGGGGCTCACAATCTAACAGGGTAAATACCCATTTTACAGATGAGGATATTGAGACACGGAGAAATGAAGTGACTTGCTCAGGGTCACACAGCAGGCAGGTGAAAGAGCTGGGTTAAAAACATAGGTCCTCTGACTGCTAGGCTTCTGCTATTTCCACAAGGCCACGGTGCTTCTCTACTGTACCTCAGTTTGACTTCTGGGGCAGTGAATATCCTGCTTATTTGCTTTGATTGTCCCCTCAGCCTGCCCAGCAGTTAACCTTGGCTGTATTCAAGAAACTTCAGAACAGACCGTTTTCACAGCAAAATTACTTTGAAAGCCACCTTACAAACCTGAATTTAACTTACCCTCCACATTGCTAGCCAAATAAGAACCCGCAGCATTCCTCAGGATTTTGTGTAAGAGTTTTTGCCTTGAAAATTTTCATAAAGGGGAAGGGAGTTTGGTATCCAAAAACCCAACACATCTCAATGAGTTTTTTCAGAGGTTAGCCTTGGGTCATTGGCAGTTAACCACTTGTTTTGGTAGATCTGTCACAAGAAGGTTTAATTATGTATTTAGTATCTATCTCCTTTTATGCCTGAATGATGCTGATAACTACCTTGTGGTGTATTAACTGTCATTTTAAACCTTTTCAAATTGTCCCATGACAAAACACAAGTTCCTGTTCTTTCATCCTGCCTTAACAGATGAAAAAAATATCTCTAGGGTAAAGTGTGCATGTATAATAAAATCTTTCAGTGAATTGTGGCAAAGCGTGTTCTAGTAGTTGAAGCAGTGGATATTGGGAAATCTGAGTCCATCCAAAATCTGCCACTTCCCTGAGGTGATTTTGGACAAGCCTCAATTTCTTCACTGCTGAACGGAGCTGTTATTATCAGTTTAGATCTCTAGCTGGACACTGGGACTGCATTTTAGAGACAAGGCAGCGCAAAGCAAATTAGGAGCATTAATAGTAATAATATTTGTTGAACTCCCATAGGAAACAATGCACTTCATTGGAAAATACAAAATAAAGAAGTGACACATTCCCTTCCCATTGGGAGTTTGCTCTCTAATAGAAGTGACAGCATGAATTATATTTACAAATACAGTAGTCAAAATCAATAATTGAGTGAACAATTGAATAAATATACAAAAATGTGAGCGTTGGTGTAAGTAAATTTTTAAGTGTTAAAGTTAGTTGGCTGGTGAGTTTGAATGGCCCTTTGGTGCTGACAGTTGATGAGGGGAAGCTTGTAGGAGTAGATGGGATTTTAGGCGGGGTTCGTAATTGGGGAAAACTGTGATCATGTCCAAAAGAGAACTCCTCATCTTCCCGCCCAAACCATGTACTGACCCTGGCTTTCCCTTGACAAGCCCGTAACGTTAGCATTATCCTCAACTCATCTCTCTCCTGATCATACGTATTTGATGTCACCCTCTTCTGTTTTTTCTACCTTCATAACATTGCTAAAATCTGCCCTCTCCTCTCCTTCCAAACTGCTACCATGTTGATCCTCTCCCGCCTTTACTGCTGTATCAGCCCCCTTGCTGATCTCGCCTGGTTCCTATCTCTCCCCGCTCCAGTCCACACTTGAGTCTGCTTCCCGGATCGATTCTACAAAACTATTCAGTCCCTGTCTTCCCACTCCTCAAAGTCCTCCAGTGTTTGCCCAACCACTTCCACATCAAACAGAAACTCCTTACCATTGGCTTTAAAGTACTCAACCACTTGTCCCCTTCTATCTTACCTCACTGATTTCCTACTGCAACTAAGCACACTCAGTATATTCCTCTAATAGCCCACAGAGAAGCAGCATGGTCTAATGGTTAGAGTATTGGCATAAAAGTCAGAAGGACCTGGATTCTAATCCCACTTCTGCCACTTGTCTGTTGAGCGACATTGGCAACTCACTTAACTTCTCTGTGCCTGTTACCTCATCTGTAAAATGAGAATTAAATTACTTGCTCTCCCCTCTCCATGAAGGACAGGGCCAGTGTTCAACCTAATTATTTTGAATCTACTGCAGTGCTTAGCAACTAGTAAATGCTTGACAAATATTATTACTATTATTAAAATTAGACTAGAAAGTTTATGTTTGATTTGAAGTCATCAGGGTTTAAGGAAGGAGGTGGGGCAGTGGAATTTGGGGCTTCTGGAGGGAATTGAAGGGTTAGAAAAGTGGTAAACTGACAGAAAATGGAAAATCCAAATTAAGGGTATTAGAGACGGGTGTCTTCCTCTCCCCAAAAACTTTACTTCTACTCTGGAGACACAGTGCCTTTTCCTCCCTTTCCCAGCAACACTGGCTCTTTCTCCAGTTGAAATTGGCCTTTTTTCCTCTCCTCATTACCACCCCAGCCCCACAGCACTTGTGTACATGACCCTAGACTCAGTGCCTTCCCCTATCCCTAATCTATTTTAATTTCTGTTTCCTTTCCCCCCCAACATTCCCCCACCATTAGATTGTAAGCTCTTGTGGGCTGGGGTCTTGTCTACCAACTCTATTATACTGTATTTTCCTAAGTACGTAGTGCAGTGCTCTGCATACAGTAAGTGCTCAATGAGAACCATTGCTTGTTTGCTTGATTAGGTCAAGCACATAAAGTGATCCCGTTTTTTTTCTTGGAAAGTGGGGCATAGAGCATTAGGTTGGAGATTCTTCAAGGACAAGCTGAGGTGCACCCAGCTCTGGTGAATCTCTTGAAGCCTAAGCCCAAAGGAAGGTGACCTCGGTCCTTCAAGAATCTCTGTAGCATGTGCACCGTTGGGTTTTTGGCTTTGAGGAGTGTGTATAGATATAGCTCAGGGTTCGGGTAGTTTAGGCCAAATTCATCTGACTCTCCTTGGACTGTAGCTGAACCATCTCTTGTAGTTTACAAGATTTTGCTGTTTGAAAGGCACAAAGCATACAAAAGGTAAATGAATCTGTATAAAAATAACTCATGTAATTGATCATTAAGGCTATCCAGCTCTTCGGAATAAGATGTTTCCTATATTTAAATAGTGGGAGTCCTACCTGGGAGCCATGGGGAGAATGAGTGAAAATTATAAATGTCCTTTTACTTAAAAGAAGCCTTCTTTTGTGTTTTCTTCTAGTTTGCAGGCACTTTATCAGACGGTTTGGGGAAGACCATGGATAACCGGCATCAAACTGAGCGAGAGTATATTCGATACCATGCCGCAACAAGTGGCGAGCACCTGGTAGCAGGAATCCATGGGCTAGCACACGGTAATTAATAATGTTTTACACATTGGCTGGTTCTTCCACTATCATTTTACAACATTGACATGGGGAAAAAACAGGTTCCTAAAATTGATGATTTAAAACACCAATAAGGGAGAAAACCTATCTGCAAATTCTTTTATATTGTACTTTTTCAAGCTGTTAGTAGAGTGCCCTGCACATAGCAGGAGCCCAGTAAATACCATTGGTTGATTGATGCTAACAAAAACCTTTATCCGGTATTGTGTGTGTATCCTATAGCTTTCCAAGCCATTTTGTTTTCTCCTCCAAAATTGAAATGTGGCAGAGAATGAGAACATTTAATTTACTTTCAAGATGTTCATGTTGCAATCCCTTCCTGTTCTCTGGCTACCATTGTCCAAATGTTTTACTCATAGGGTGTAATGAATTGCACACCCTCCTTGAATAATTTGAAGCCATGGCTTTGAGAGTGATTTATTTTCTTCACTGATCACTCGTTTTAAAGTTTTTGCAAAGTAGTCAGCTGGTTTTACTGCAAGATTACTTCTCAGTTTGGCATAGATATTCCTTGTAATTTGAACTGGGCTCAGCCAGTAGTGGGTATATCAGATGCCCCTCCTTGTTGGGTCCCCCTTAACATCCAGTTAAAAAAAAATCTATATTTCACTAGAAATCTCAGCAATTAATGCGGTCCCATTTTTCAGGTTTAGGGATGAGTCACTTCTTCTGGTTGCCACAATGATTCTAATAGTTTGGATTGAGTACTTAAATCAGTGCTTGGCACATTGTAAGCACTTAACAAATACCATAATTATTATATAATGCCTTTCCTTGGAGCTCAGAGGCCTTTGCTATTCATCACTGTTCCTAATTCTCCCAGCATGCCTTGAGACGTAGAGCCTAGCAGCTGTTAGAGAAGTAGATGAAGTCGCTTAATTAATACTGAAGTCGTGCGAAGGTTCTAGCTTGTCTACCTCCTGGTGTCTCTAACACGCTCTCCACTAGATCACGCTTCCTTCCTACCTAGTCTCAGCCTCTTTTAATAACAACAGTAGTAATAACAATAGCAATTGTGGTGTTTAAGTGCTTACTTTGTGCCAGGCACCGTACTAAGCGCTGGGTGAATACAAGGAAATCGGGATGGACAGAGATCTTTTGATCCTTTGTATGAGTACCCAAGGAAAGATGTTACATAACTGGATGAAACTGATCCAGAATAAAAGAAGAGATCTTCTGAATTGTTAGTAAATTCTTAATGAAGGGGATTCCTTTTCCAATTTGTCTCACTGGAGGAACTGAAGAGCCCCAACAGTGTCCTGACACCAAGCCTGTTGAAGGGTAAACATTCTCAGTGTGTCACTGAAGCATCTCCTAACCGACCACTTGGAGCTTATCCCCAGACTGCTGCTGCCCTCACCCAGAAGCTTCCAGCAAATACCTCTGTAATCTCAGAGCTTTGATGGCCTCTCTGCTCTTTCTTTTATGACCCCATGAAAGTAGCCCAGGCTGCTCCTCATTGCTGATTCAGTGAAGATTTGAACCAGAAAAGTAGAAGTTAAAGCCTCCCTAAATGAATCTCGAGTCCTTCCCTCTCTCTAGTTTTGATTTTAGTGTACTGCAGATAATCTTTTTAAGCATAGAGCAGTAGTCTTTTAAGCTACACCCTCATTCACTCATTGAGTGAAATGTAAGTGGAGTACTCCAATGAGAGGCAGCGATGTTATGAGAAGCGGTGTGGCCTTGTGGATAGAGGATGGGCCTGGGAGTCAGAAGGACCTGGGTTCTAATCCCAGCTCTGTCACTTGTCTGATGTATGACCTTGACCAAGTCACTCAACTTCTCTGGGCCTCCGTTACCTCATCTGGAAAATGGGGATTAAGACTTTGAGCCCCATTTGGGCCATGGTTTGTGTCCAATTTGATTAGCTTGTATGTACCCCAGTGGTTAGTACAATTCCAGGACATGTAATAAGCACTTAATAAATACCATAAAAATACTCTATGTGTCTACAAACCAGAAATTTTAAATTTGAGCTCTTTTTATAGGAATTGATGAGCATTTTTTACTTTTGACACCGACACTAACAGAAGGATATTTTGATTTTGTTGTTCTGACAAAGTAAACAGACTTTAGTTGTTGACAGATAAATTGGACTTTGCTGAACTGTGGGGTTTGTTAGAGCACTTGGATACTTCTGAAGGCAGTGTTGCTTAGCAGCCTGACCCTTGGCAGACCTGCCTGATCCGCTTAAGCAAATCATTTTATCTGTATGTATCGGCGGGTTTAGTCATCTGTAAAGTGGGGTTAGTAAACAGAATCTTCAGGCTGGAAGGGACCTCCAGAGACATTTCACCCCGCCTGTAGTTAGGAATGAACCGAAATCTTTCCATCCAGATGGCTGGCCGTTTGGTCCTTACACATTTCAGGGAAAGCCTTTTGGAGAGCCTATGTGAGGCTTCTCAGACTTCACAATCAGGTCATTTTGTCCCTTGTCTAACTTACATTCCTCCTGCTGCAGTGTAAGCACGTGCCCTAGAGTTTAGACCTAAGTGCTGGTGTGTGTCTATCTCACACACAGAGACATACACACAAACACACACATGTTTTTAAAAAAACCCATCATGTGTTTAAAAAATGCTATATCACCCCTCTGCTTTCACTTTTTTTTTTCACCTGAATAATTCTAGTACTCTAGCCCAAACTATTTTTTAAAACTGTTAATCTTTTTTTTTTTTAACTTTATTGGACATTCTCCAAGTTCTGCATGTATGTGCTAAGTAATGGGATCAAGAACTGGGCCTGAATAACATTGAATATAGCTGGAAGATTGATTGCTTAATTGTGGTGTCCTGTTCAGATTCTGTTTATTCAACCCACTATCATGTTTGCCTTTTAGCAACAGCACTACATTTATAGTTCACATACAACATGCGGCCCACCCTGATCATGAGCTTCTTTTGCATGGACAAGCATTCTTTATTTTATAGTTGTGGGAGGATTAACTGCTGAATGAAAAACACTAAGTTTTTTTTCTTTCTGTCTCACTTAAAATTGATATGCAGCCTCTTACTCTAGTCAGATCTGGTACTCTAATGTGTTCTGCTCAGGTTTTTACCATTAACTGAACTACACGTTCAATCCACGTGGGTTTATTGGGTTCTTTTTTTTTATGTTATTTGTTAGGTGTTCACTCTGTGCCAGGCACTCTTTTAAGCACTGGGGTAGATTCAAGCAAATCAGGTTGGACACGATTCCTGTCCCACATGGGGCTCACAATCTTAATCCCCATTTTCCAGATGAGGTAACTGAAGCACAGGGAAGTGAAAGGACTTGCCCCAAGTCACACAGCAGACAAGTGGAGGAGCCAGGATTAGAACCCAGGTCCTTCGATCCTGGGCCCGAGCTCTTTCCACTAGGCCATGCTGCAGTGGGTGTATGAAAAAAGAGCCATTCCCTTCTTTTGCATGTTGGGATTATGCATTCAAAGTCGGCAAATAATTTTAAGTGACCTCTACTGTATAAGCATTATCAGCAATAAAGAAACTGGGGTCTAGAGGTCCTGGAAGTTGAGCAGAGGAAATCTCTCTTATTTTAAGTGACATGTAAGCACCTCGTGGGCAAGGAACGTGTTTGTATTGTACTCTCCCCAAGGCTTAATACAGTACCCTGCTCTCCCGGTAGCACTCAATAAATACCAGTGATTGATTGGTTAAGGTTGGCCAGACTACAACAGTCCTTGTTTTCCTTTGTAGGTATCATTGGCGGACTGACCAGTGTAATAACCTCAACGGTAGAAGGTGTGAAAACGGAAGGGGGAGTCAGCGGTTTTATATCAGGCCTTGGGAAAGGGCTAGTTGGCACAGTTACCAAGCCCGTGGCCGGTGCCCTGGATTTTGCATCAGAAACAGCTCAGGCCGTGAGAGACACCGCCACGCTCAGCGGCCCCAGGTAAGCGTGTTATCGTCTACGCTTTCTAAGCCTGTTCTGTTTCCTCTTCCCAGAATCTACTGTGACTTGTTTAGTCATTCTGCCTTCTGTTTTAATTATACATTTTTCCCCTATTTCAGCTTGACTTGAAAGGCTTTAACTAAAGTTAGCCTGTTTTCTAACAAGTAGACCAAAATGAGGTTGGAACGAGGGAAGTCAAGTGAAATGGTGAGGTCATTTTTACATTAAACATTTCAGAAACTGAGCAGTATTCTGCCCCAGAGGAGAGGTTGGAGAAGTCATTAATGCATTTTGGAATATTCACAATGGATGTGTTTTAAGTATTTCCCAACTACTTTTCTATTTCCTGCATCTAATTGTGCCACACTTCCCACTCAAAATGTCTGCCCTCACTATTTGAGGGAGGAGCCATAAGACCAATGAAGTGTCCTTGAAGTTCAGGAATGAAAGGATAAGCAAAGCTAGGTTGTGTTCCAGGTTCCCTGGCAATTTTAAAACTTGCTATTTTGAGTTCTGCATGTCTGTCATTGTTTGGAAAAATCATTTTACCTTTTATAATTCCAAATGACTTCTCAGTCTTAGAACGGGCACAGTTGAGCTTAGCTTTGTGCCCCAGGGTGTAATAGATGACCCAAGTTTTCATGATGTCCAAGGTGGAAAGGGTACCTGCTACTTTTTGCCCTGGGGCATCACTGAAAGCTTCTTGGGTTCAGTCGAGGATAATGTAGGATGAGGTTTCTATGTCTCTCAATCCCCTATAGCTCAGTGTGAGACCTCAACTTCAAATGAAACAGGTTCAGCTGCAAGGGACGTAGAATTCACTATACTTCAAGTGCCCTCTACAGTGGGGTATCCTATAGAAGAGTGATCTGTAAACCTTTGTGGAACACAGGCTGGCCTAGTAGAAAGACCATGGGATTGGGAGGAAGGAGAACCAGGTTCTCTCCTTCGTTCAGCCACTTGCCATCATTTAATGCCTCCATGTCCCAGCTTCCTCATCCTTAAAATGGGAAATAAAATGCCTCATTTCCCTCCCTCTTGAACAGCAAGTACCACGTGAGACAAGGACTCACAGTCTGTCCAGTTTGAGTATTTTGAAAGTCCTCATTTGGGCACTTCTTCCTTCTGGAAGTGTGGCCAAAGTTGCTAAAATCAGGCAGCTGGAGAATATGGTCCATGGAGACCTGGTTGAGTAAAACTGTACTTCTGGTGTAACTCCATTCCTGAGTTCCTGTGGCCAGGGACAAAAAGCTTAAGGGTATATTTGAAAATCAGGGGATAGGTTGCAACCCTTAAAAAACTCACAGCCTTTTGAGTGAGAGCATGGAGTGGAAGAAGTTTCATATGTTCCACTCTGTTGCACTAGACCAGGATAACCCCCTTATCCCATCAGGTAAGCATAACATCATTATTGCTTGCTGACCGTGCATCCATGATAAGTGCATACAGGGCTGGGGGGTCCTACTCTCAACCCTTTCTCTCACGATAAAGTTTGTCCTAAAGTCTGAATCCTGGCAATCTCTTCCAAGACTTGAGTCTCACTTCCTGGGCTCTTTACCTGATTCTCCCCCTCCGTCTCACCGGTGATTTGGGGCAGATTACCTCTTTGGACTTCAGTTTCCTCATCAGAAAGTAAGGGTGATAATTCATGCGATTCCGTTTCTTTGGACTTCTGAATTATGGTCCCTTGAGAAAATAGTGTCCTTGAATTGACCCCAGAAACAAAAAACCTTCTTAAAGCTGTGGTAATTTCTGGTTGTCAAGCCACCAGAAATTCTAATTCAGAACATTATTTAAATCTGTACGACTCTCTCACTGCTACTTGCAAATTATCCTATAATAATAATAGCTTTATTACCCTTCCCTAAAGCCCCTTTTTAAACCTCTTGCCTCTGGATCTGCAAATTATTATAAGGGTTAAGGTGAAACTCTTCAAACCAAATTCATTTCCCACACCCATTTTGCCTCAGGTCTGAGAGGAAAAGATCAGCTGAGGCCCCCAATCTGGAAATGCAAGAGGTAGTTTTTGCAAGTTGGGATTACTCCTTAATTACGTTCAGCTCTGGATGTAGTAATGTTAAATCTTAGACTAAAACCTGAGCGAGTTGAGTTGTGCCAGGAATATGTCAATTCTACACTAAGTGTTTATACACCAATTTTAATTCATTTGAAAATGTATTATAACATCCAGCAATTCAGGTAATGGGTGGGATTCAATTCTGCTTCTCAAGTGTTTTTCACATTTGCTAAGGAAAACCTCACCTTGATTCTAAAAGCAACAGGCTCTGAAGCCAAGATGACCTTAGATTTAAAATGACCCTCTAAAATCTGATGATTCCTAAAGGAGAAATAATTCATCTCTCTATTTACCTTTCCTCATCTCTTAATGCATCTGTCTCCTGTCTTTGTAACTTACTGTTGATTATCTCTCCCTTTACCTGGCTCCACTTCTGAGCCAGATAACAAATCACTTAAAACTAAATGCCTAAAAGTCAGTCACTTAATGCGCAGTGGTTGACAGCTCGGTCATTGAAAATTCCAAACAACAGCAGAGGAATCGGGTGACAGTCTGTGCAAATTCTGAGAGCCTCCAAAAGCTACCATAACCCCTTTGGTTTCAGTGAACTATAGAAATTCATTACAGAAATACCGTGGCAAAGAAGTAAATGTTACTGCACCGAGAAGTTCATCACGATTCTGAGATTACTTACTGATGATACAGCCAGGGTCAAAAGTTGAGATTGCTTTTTTGGACCCATTCTCCATCAGTAGAGTAAAGCAGGGTTACATAGTTCCGGGTCTGTTCAACGTTGTCTCTTTAATTGCCCTGAAGGATGCAGTAAGGAACCCAGTATACAGTTTTCCCACACATCCTCCAAAGAAACAGTTATTCACTAGTTGCTCTAGGGGATACCTGTCACCGAGAGACAGACTCGCAAGGAGGGGGATTCTTGGATACTTCTTTTTAGTAGGCCTGGTCTGCCGACTGACAGTAAGTCTGATGAAAGCATAGGTGTTGAGTACCAGTCTACTCTAGGAAACCCTCATGCATGCCAAGATCTCTTTCAACAACATGGAACCTAAACAGTGTCTTGGAATTCTGCAGTCTAGGCACTGCCCAACAATCGCCTGATAGACACGGAAATAGAAAACTTTAATAGAGAAGCCGCGCGTGTCCTTTGAGAGACAATCAGAATGGGGTCGCATTGTGACATTAAACTTCAATCTAAGCTGAGAGTCTGCCTAACTTGGTGTTGCCTAGGCTTCTGTGAGGTTGGGAGATTGGAAGTGTCTCATCTGGCTTCTCATCTGGTTTTGCTGGACAGGAAATGTGCATAGAGTGGAGGGCAATTGATTTTCCAAGTATGTATGGAGACCAGGGATGGGGAGGCCTAAAACCGAGTGGTCAGAGAAATGTCTTAAGCTTTCTGTCTTATTGGGCTTCAGTAAGACATTTCAGGAAGACATTTCTCTTACTGAAGTCCAATCTCACACAGTACAGCCTGATAGAATTGGGGGAGACAACAGTGAAAGACAGACCAGCCCAGCGTGCTGCTAGTCAGAAAAAGAGTGGCCCTTTTCTAGAGCACAGAGGATTAGAAAGGATAAATTAAAACCATCACCAAGTCTTGCTCAAAAAGCACACACATTACAGGGGAGAACCTTTGCATGTGCACAGTGTAGTAGAGATTGTCATTTATACAGTTCCCTTCAAGCCACAACTACACACATGGTAAATTCATCTTTGGTGTCATCCTCTACAGGTGTGGAGAGCCAGTCTTTGTTTTTTCAAAATGGAAAAAAAACCCTGTGCAGAATTAGAGTAATAAATAATATATACAAATATACACAAGTGCTGTGGTGAGGGGAAGGTGGTAGAGCAGAGGGAAGGAGGAGGGGGAATGGGGAGGGGAGGAAGGCCAGAGGGAAAGGGAGGGCTCAGTCTGGGAAGACCCCCTGGAGGAGGTGAGCACTTAGTAGGGCTTTGAAGAGGGGAAGAGAGTTAGTTTGGCGGATGTGAGGAGGGAGGGCATTCCAGGTCAGCGGTAGGACGTGGGCCAGATGTCGACTGCAGGACAGGTGTGAACGGGGGACAGTGAGGAGGTGAGCAGCAGAGGAGCAGAGTGTACAGGGTGGGCTGTAGAAGGAGAGAAAGGAGGTGAGGTAGGAGGGGGCAAGGTGATGGAGAGCTTTGAAGTCAAGAGTGAGGAGTTTTTGCTTCATGTGAAGGTTGATGGACAGCCACTGGAGGTTTGTGAGGAGGGGAGTGACATGCCCAGAGCATTTCTGTAGAAAGATAATCCAGGCAGTGGAGTGAAGTATAGACTGAAGTGGGGAGAGACAGGAGGATGGGAGATCAGAAAAGAGGCTGTTGCAATAATCCATTCGCGATTCGATGAGAGCCTGTATCAGCAAGGTAGCAGTTTGGATGGAGAGGAAAGGGCGGATCTTGGCGATGTTGTCAAGACCGGCAGGTTTGGGTGACAAATTGGAAGTGTGGGGTGAAAGAAAGAGCAGAGTCAAGGATGAAGAGCAGAGTCAAGGATTAGAATGTCATGGTTTCTAATCTTGGCTCCACCACTTGTCTGCAATGTGACCTTAGGCAAGTTACTTCATTTCTGTATGCCTTAGTTATCTGTAAAATAGAGATTGAGGTTGTGAGCCCCACATGGTAGAGGGATTGTGTCCAACTCGATTTGCTTGTATTTACCCCACTTGCTTAGTGTCTGGTACATAGTAAGCACTTAACAAATACTATCTTTAAAACCCCAGAAGGTTTTATAGAAGCAGCATGGCTTAGTGTATAGAGCACGGGCCTAGGAGTGAGAAGGTCAAGGGCTCTCATCCTGGCTCTGCCACTTGTATGCTGTTATGACCTTGAGGCAAATCTCTTCTCTGGGCTTCAGTTACCTCATCTGTAAAATGCGGATTAGTGTGTGAGCCCCATGTGGGACAGGGGCTGTGTCCAGCCTGATTACCTTGTATCTATCCCAGTACTTAGTACAGAACCTGGCAAGTAGAAAGCGCTTCACAGCTACCATCATTATTATATACGGTCCCCTCTAGACTGTAAGCTCATTGTGGGCAGGGAACGTTTCTACCCACTTTGTTATATTGTACTCTTCATTTATTCAATTCAGTTGTATTTATTGAGCACTTACTGTGTGCAAAGCACTGTACTAAACGCTTGGGAGAGTGCAATATAACAACAGACATGTTCCCTGCTCACAACACGCTCACAGTCTAGAGGATAATAGAGCCCCACCTCCTCCAGGAGGCCTTTCCAGACTGAGCCCTCCCTTTCCCTCTGCCCTACTCCCCTCCCCATTCCCCCTTCTCCCTCCCTCTGCTCTACCCCCTGCCCCTCCCCATAACACTTGTGTGTATTTGTATATATTATTTATTACTCTATTTTATTAATGATGTGTATACATCTATGATTCTGTTAATCTATTTTGGTGATATTGATGCCTGACTACTTGTTTTGCTGTCTGTCTCCCCCTTTTAGACTGTGAGCCTGTTGTTGGGCAGGGATTGTCTCTATCTGTTGCCAAATTGTACATTCCAAGTGCTTAGGACAGTGCTCTGCACATAGTAAGCGCTCAATAAATGCAATTGAATAAATGAATAATATTGTACTTGTTAAGCCCTCACTATGTGCCAAGCACTGTTTTGAGTGCTGGGATAGATACAGGTTAATCAAGTTGGACACAGTTCCCTGTCCCACATAGGGCTTACACTATTATCCCCATTTTTTACAGATGAGGTAACTGTGAGGCCCAGAGAAGTTAAGTGACTTGCCCCAGGTCTCACAGCAGACATGTGGCAGAGCTGGATTAAAAAACCCAAGTCCTTTTGACTCCCAGGCCTGTATTCTATCCACTAAGCCACGTTGCTTCTCAAGGACAGTGCTCTGCCCACAGTAAGTGGTCAGTGAATATGATTGATTGATTAATTGATGGGTGAATTTCACCATTAGAGGCGGGTTTCTTAGAGTCCGAAGAAAAACTGTATGGTATGCAGTAAGTGACGTGGGCTTAGAATTGTGATATCTAGTACAGTTTTGATTCTGAGGTCAGAGTTTAGCACAGAACTCAGCAATCCTCCAACTCTAGATAGAGAACTGTGACTTCCCCCTTTCTAGATTGTTAAAGAAGGTCCCGATTTTAACATCTTTACTGAAAGGTCTCTAGGTTTAAATTCATAAGAAAAGGACCAACTTCAAATAATATTTCTTCCAGTAATCAGTTGCTTTACAAGAAACATTTGGCTGCAGTTTTGTTTATTCAAATGGGATTTTATTTATAGGTTTTATTCTTTCACTCTTCTCTTAGAGAAAAGTACTCCCAGGCTCCCAGCCTTGGTCGTTCACGCAGACATTCACAAAGACCCACCACCCCCACTTTTCTCTGAAATTCCCTTATATATAATCGAGCAGGCTAATTTTTCTTGGGAAAGGCAGGTGGGGGGCTAGGGGAGGGTGAAGAACAACCAAGGTTTTGGACTTCATTCGGATTTTGTGTACCCATATCCCCCTGTTGCATTTGTTAACTGTTCAACTATGTGTGGTTTGGAACTGAAATAAAAAGCCATTCCAAGGCGGATTTCTGCTGGCTCAGGTTGCATCTTCTGCTCTACGTGTGTTAGGCCACATAGTTTGTTCCCAAGGAAATTTTATGGAAATAACAGAGCTGTAGCCAGGCTTAGTGGTGCCATCAAAGTCCATTTACCCATCCGAGGCAAAACCAAGCCTTCTCTGTCGAGGCAAATCCACCATCCTGAAATTGACTGGGCCGAGACCAGTACTTTTGATCGCAGACACAGGGGATGGTATGTGTATCTCCACGTAAATTGAAAAAGCACTACCGAGCAGGGCGGCACAAACCCAGTAGCAGGCATTTCCTGATATGAGGCAAAATGCCACTGGGATGGGGGAGTACGGGACTAGTGGATGTTTTCTTCTTTAATACCATCTGTTGGAACCTTTGAGCCGTGAGACATTTTAGGGAAATGGCCGATTAAGATTTACAAGACCGGGTGTGGAGGTTTCCTCCGAAGTATTTCTTCACATATTTTATTTCAAACCCAAAAGTGGGAGTTGGCAGTAGTTGAAGTATTTAAACAAATTTAGCAAGCCCCAGTGATTGGGGAGTGTTGGAGTTTATCCCATTATTGGAGAGAGAGATAGGAGGAAAGGGAGATTTTGAAGGATAATGATAAATTAGGCTTTTAAAAGCACAGACTTCTCTGATAATGTTCTGGAATTCCAAATGCTTGTTCTCTGGGTAGGGGGGTAAATTTCAGTTGTTTCAGAGATCTTAAGGACTCTTTTGGTTACCGTAACCTGAAGGATTTATTTTGAATATTGTCAATTTCCTCTGTAAAAGCACTCTTGAAATACCTTGAAACATTTAGAGACATTTCTTACTAATAATAGCCTCTCGAATATGAAACTGAAAAGACTTTTCTTGTCCACGTGACTTCGCTCTGTATTTTATGTTATGTTGCCATTAGGCCTGTAGCGTTGATCTCTTTACTACCTGACTCCGGAACAAAAGGACTAAGAGTAATTTCAAATTTGTAGATTAGCAGATGTACACATACCTGTAGCTTGAAAGAATTTGGCAATCGGGTTAAAAAAAAAAAATCAAGAGGACAGATATCATCACCCCCAAATTGTATTTACCCAGTACCCGTGTTCATTGTATTGTAGAAGGTATTATGTTTGTCTTTGTTTTGATTTTTTTTCTAATTGCTAAATTCCACTGGTTTTTAAACAGAAAGTAATAATGATGGTATTCGTTAAGCACTTACTAAGTGCCAAGCACTGTTCTAAGCAGTGGGGTAGATAAAAGATCATCAGGTTGTCCCACCTGGGGCTCACAGTCTTAATCCCCATTTTACAGATGAGGTAACTGAAGCACAGAGAAGTTAAGTGACTTGCTCAAGGTCACACAGCAGACAAGTGGCGGAGTCAGGATTAGAACCCACGTCCTCTGACTCCCAAGCCCGTGCTCTTTCCACTAAGCCTCGCTGCTGCTAACATCTGTGGCCTACCCAATAATGGCTCCCGAAGCACATGAGGGCACAGCTATCTGCCACTGAAATATTCTTTCCTTGACTACAGACTGCACCCTCTACCCTTGCCAATTGTCTCTCAGTGCATGAGGAGAGAGTATGTGGATGACTCAGTCTAAACCATCACCGCTATTGCAAAAAATAATTTTAGCGTATGTTCTGCGGTGGTAGGATATCATTTCCTCCATCCACTCCCAACTCTAAACTAAAGACCAGTGGAAGTGGGCAGCCTCATATAATTAGGCCCTTGTCTAGACTGTAAGGTCATGATAGTTAGGGAGCGTGTCTACCAACTCTGTTATATCGTACTCTCCCAAGCACTTAGTACAGTGCTCTGCACACAGTAAGTGCTCGATAAATACACTTGATTGATTGATTCTCTGAAGATCAGCTGCCGGTCAGCAGCTACCTTGGTGTCTGAACAAGCCTACTAAAGGCATACAATATTTATTCCAGTAGCATAAGGGAGCTAGAAAGCTTCAGTCAGTCAACTCATCACTGGCATTTTTCGAGGGATTACTTTGTGCCGAGCACTGTACTAAGCTCTTAGGAGAGAACAGTATTGTTGGTAAATATTCCCTACCCTTTGGATGAGCAGCGTGGCAGAGATTGTCCTTCAGTGCCACTCACAATCATGGATGAAATCCCTCAGTTATCTATGAATAATAATAGTAAGAATAATAGTATTTATAAAGTACTTACTCTGTACTAGGAACTGGGATAAATACAATCCTGCATTGGGCTTACAATCTAAGTAGATGGGAGACCAGGTATTGAATCTCCTTTTTACAGTTGAGGAAACGGAGACACAGAGAAGCTAAGTGAATTGACCAAGGTCACACACTTGTCAAGTGGCAGAGCAGAGTTTAGAACCCAGGTCCTCTGACTCCTAGGCCCACACTCTTTCCTCTAGTCCACACAGATTCCCTATGAGGGATAGATGTATATCCTTTTACAACCATACAACAACTATAACAGGATCAATCCCTGCCCTTTGGGAACTTTCAAATTGATCATCACTGATAAACATCAGCAAACAACCTTCTAGACAACCTGTTTTTTGTCTCTCTTGTTTTTTGGCATTTGGGCTGATGGTTAATGGAACATTTTTCACCAATAGTTGAAACATTCTTCCCTGCCTTATAAACTAAGCCTCTAGTTACAGACATCCCAAAAATCTAATTTCCAAGGCTGTCTCCTTCCTTCTGTTTGGCTGAACTCTAAATACTCCCCATATGCTCCAAAGTCCCAAACAGCACAATTCTCATTATAGTGAAGCTTATGTAAAGCTCAAGAAAATTGCTGAGAAAATGAAAATTTCAGTTATTTATTTCTTTGGGAGAAGTCTTTCCATTTCTGAAAACTGGTAGCTCATTTTGATATGAAACTCTTCTAGAAAGAGAAAATTCACTCATGTTCATACATGGCCCATAAATATCATTTTTAGAAAGGAGGTAGTCTAATTATTTTTTGGACATGAATGGACCATCTAGACTGTAAGCTCATTGTGGCCAATTCTGTTGTAGCCTCCCAAGTGCTTGATACAGTGCTCTGCACCTAGGAGCTCAATAAACACCACTGAATGATTGATTGAAGTGGTAGAGCATGGCTTTCAAAATGAAATTGAGGAATGAGCCCAATCTTTTGCAAAAAACAATAGTTATTATTTTATATTTTAGTCTCTTACCATGTGCCAAGCCCTGTACGCAGCGCTTAGAAGGGTATAAGGTAATCAGGTTGTGCACAGTCCCTGACCAGGGGCTCACAGTCTAAGTAGGAGGGAGGACAGGAATTGAATCCCAGTTTCACAGGTGAGGACACTGAGGCACCAGGAAGTTGAAGTGACTTGCCCCAAGTCACATAATAGGCAAGTAACAGAGCTGGGATTAGAACCCAGGACCTCTGAGTCCCAGGCCTATGCTCTTTCCACTAGACTATGCTTATTCTTCATTGGGAGTAAGACCTTAGTGTTTCAATCATCAGATCTTTTAGGCAAGAAAAAGCAAATCGAAAACCTAAAATGAGGTGCATTAAGTCCAGGTGGAGAGATGCCCTCACAGGCATCCTTGGTGCAGAGAGAATGTGTTTCTTCTTGTCAATCGTGGAATGGTATTTATTGAGCATTTACCATGTGCTGAGCCCTTGGGTGAGTACAGTACAACAGAGTTGGAAGACACGTTCCCTGCCCGCAGCATGTCTAGAGGAGGAGAGAGTGTCTTTGTCCCCACACAGAGATGCTATCCAGCACTCACACTTAGACTATGTCCCCAGTAATGCACAGTGCCATTTTGGGGAATGTCAGGGGATGAGATGGCTGTTGTGCTGGAGGCTGTTCAATCTGTCAATCGAGCCACCAAACGATAGTAATTGTTGTGCGCTTAATGTGTGCAGAGCACCAAACAAGCATTTGGGAGATTCCAGGAGAGTTGGTAAACCTGATCTCTGTCCTCTGGAAGCTTAAACTCAGGTTGGGGAGACAGGCATTAAAATGAACTACAGATAAGGAAAACAGCAGCGTACAAAGTTATTCATTCAGTAGTGTTTATTGAGTGCTTACCATGTGCAGAGCACTGTGCTAAGCACTTGGGAGCATACAACAGTGGACATAAGTGGAAAGAGCACGGGCCTTGGAGTCAGAGGTCATGGATTCAAATCCCAGCTCTGCCACTTGTCAGCTGTGTGACTGTGGGCAAGTCACTTAACTGCTTTGTGCCTCAGTTCCCTCATCTGTAAAATGGGGATTAAGACTGTGAGCCCCACGTGGGACAACCTGATTCCCCTGTGTCTACCCCAGCGCTTGGAACAGTGCTCTGCACATAGTAAGCGCTTAACAAATACCAACATTATTATAAGTGCCGTGAGAGTATCAAAGTGCTTAGGAAGTGTGGACCCAAGTGAAGAGGCGACACAGAAGTGGGGTAGTCCAGGAAGCAAGGTTAATAATAACAGTAATAATTATGGTATTTGTTAAGCGCTTACTATGTACCAAGCACTGTTCTAAGCACTTGGGTAGGTACAAAGTAATTAAGTAGTCTCATGTGGGGCTCACAGTCTTAACAGTCAATCCATCAATGGTATTTACTGAGCACTTACTATATGCAGAGCCTGTGTCTCTTGTGTGACCTTGGGCAAATCACTAAACTTCTCTGTGCCTCAGAGGTCCCTCATCTGTAAAATGGGGATTAAGACTGTGAGCCCCACGTGGGACAACCTGATTACCTTGTATCTACCCCAGCACTTAGAACAGTGCTCAGCACGTAGTAAGCACTTAAGTACCGTAATTATGATTATTACTAAGCACTTGGAAGAGGTTAATTAAGGATGACTTCTTAATTAGGGGAAGCAGCGTGGCTCAGTGGAAAGAGCCTGGGCTTCGGAGCCAGAGATCATGGGTTCGACTCCCGGCTCTGCTACTTGTCAGCTATGTGACTGTGGGCAAGTCACTTAACTTCTCTGTGCCTCAGTTACCTCATCTGTAAAATGAGGATTAACTGTGAGCCTCACGTGGGACAACCTGATTACCTGATCACCCTGTATCTACCCCAGGTCTTAGAACAGTGCTCTGCACATAGTAAGCGCTTAACAAATACCAACATTTTTTCTTGGAGGAGATATGCTTTGAAGATGGGGAGACAGATACAAAGAGGGAGGGAGGTTCATTCATCAGGGTAACGTTTGCAGAGACACTCCTCTGTGACAGCTCACCGTGGCTGCGAAAGCCGACGTGAGAAATTGTTGAGGGAGCAGGTGGGCACTTGGATGGCATCGCTCACAGTCGATGGATTGTAAACCCCTCAGAGCCAGGGACCATGCCTTATACTTTGGGTGTTGGTTCCCAAATACCTCGTCCAGTGCTCTGCGCAATCAGTAAATCCCAGTGATGGTGATTCAAACAGGCAGGAACTTTCATCTCCAGCTGAAGAATCAGGAGAGTAGTGGAGGTAGCTGCTTCTCCTCTCTGGAGCCTTGCAGTGCCCCTAGTTGGGGAGGCCTCAAGAGGCAGGATGAATCATTTTATTTCAGAATCGAACAGTAAAGCTTAGTGATTTCTCTCATTCAGTGAAAATTGTTTGCGTTTGTGTTTTAAAAAGAAAAAACAGGTGACACCCACTATTTGACACCCACTATATTGCCTCTCCTGGCCTCGGCTCACTTCCATAAGATTTGCATTTCGACTTTCCAAAGAGAGCCCCACGTTATGTGGAACGTTCCATATTTTCTTTCCAGAACAGAATGTGTATCCCATGTGTTAGAGCACTAAAGAGGAGCCAATTCTTTTCCCCATATGGCAGCATTTACCGTAAGAGGGACTGCTCTTTTTGGACTGGCTTTTATTTATTTTTAGGCTTTGACAAATACTCTTTGTCACTATTTTCTCTTCCAAAATCAGCCATTTTTGCCCAGGATTGGACTGGATCCATCCTAAAGGGCAGATCCACCCAAGAGAAGGAAGGGCAGTTGAAAAGATCCACAAAAATGAACAGAACCCGTGATGCCACTAATATTCAGACTATAAAAAAGCCTTAAACACAGGCTTAATCTATTTTAAGTCACCTAGACTCCATTAGTACATAAGCATGTCTGTTTCGTTCAAGGCCAACCATGCTGTGGGCCCTCAGTCAGAATAAATAGCTATCACCTTTCCATGTCTAGGTTGAGATGTGGAAGTTTCAACTTGTACATGTGGGCAGGGAATGTGTCTACCAACTCTGTTATTTGTACTCTCCCAAGCAGTTAGTTTAGGGCTCTGCACACAGTTGAGCACTTAGTAAATACCTTTGATGAATTGATCCATGCCATCTTGCCTCCCCCTTTGGAAGATTTAAAAAAATACAGCTCCATCTAGCAGCTATCTCATTTTTCAGTTCATTTTGCCAGATCACTTTTCAAAGGCAGACTTCAGAAAGAATAGTTTGTGTAGATTATGAAGAGATCTTGGAATGACATTCCCAAAGCCAGAATATGTATAGCATACAGCAAAAATCATAAACTAATGTAGTGCCATTTTTTGGTAGAGAGTAGTTGACTCGTATTTATTCAAAAGGAGGACAGTTGGCTTAATATGTCTTTAAAGTTTGTTGGCCTTGGGAAGATATTAAAAGAAAATCTTATCAGTGCTGACAGTGCCATATATCTCTAATTTATTAGAAACTAACGGGTGTGATTTGATATCTTATTTTCACTAGGTTTTCTGTGTTCTCAATATAGCAATGTCACATACAGCAGTTTTGATTACTTCCACATTTTCTCTGATTCTGCCAAGTCTGAGAGAATTTACCAAAGCCCCCAAAAGTCCAGTATTCCTGAATAGGTCTATTCAGAAAACTCTCTTTTGAAAAGCTACTTACTGTTGGAATATTGCTTAATTGTCAGTTAAGAAATCATCAGGTATTTTACAGTTCTTCCTAGAATATGCTAGGTAGTGGGAACAGTTATTAAATCAGACTACATTTTTATTTTGGGGTTGTTTTTAAAAATATTCCGGTTCATTGCCTGTGGAAATACCTAATTCAAGCCCTTTTCATATTTTGATACCACAGCAATGCAAGATAGGAAGCTAGTGATCTCTTTACACAAAGTTCTCCTAAAGACAGTGGAAGTAATAATAACAACTATAATAACAATTGTGATATTTGTTAAGTACTTACTATGTACAAAGCTCTGTACTAAGTGCTGGGGTTGGGACAGTGTAAGCCAATCAAGCAGAGTCCCCATCCCACATGGTACTCAAAGTCTATGGAGGAGAGAGAGCACTTATTGAGCCCTCATTTTACAGGTGAGGAAATTGAAGCCCAGAGAAGCTAAGTGACTTGCCCAAGATCATGCAGCAGGCAGATGGGGGAGCAGGGATTAGAACCCAAGTCCTCAGACTCCCAAGCCAGAGGTTAGTCTCTCTAAGCCACACTGCTTCCATGGACAATTTCTTTCTGGCTCATATGCTCATGGAGGTAAAAGGATATTGCTTCTCTGGGGTGAGAGTTGCGATCAAGCCCTCAGGACTAGATGTTATAAGAAAACTTGCTCTCCTGAAAAATGGGTGCCCTCTCCATTAGAACAATAGCCCTTACTGGTTCCTGATGGATATGGAACGTGTCTACCGACTCTATTGTACTGTACTTTCCCATGCTCGGTACAGAACTTGGCACACAGTAAGCACTCAGTAAATTCCCAGCCTTCCTCATCCCCGGATCTCTGCCGTGAGCTGAGAGTTTTCAATCCCAGCTGAACAGTCTCAGTGGTGACTTTCTGTCCCTTTGGCTCTTTGAACACTGTCTCCTCTCCTCCCAGTTCCCACCTAAAACCCCTGGCCCCTTCTCACCGCTGCAGTCCAAATGAGAACTCGGCATCTCCGGTTTGAAATGTCACTGGGAACAAAAAACAGCTTCGTGAGCTAACGAAACCACCGTGTAGCCTTTCACTGCATTGACATGGCTGGATCTTTCCTCCGTGGTTAACCTTTATGGACCAAAGAAGTGGTCTTCGGAATACTAATACTTGGACTTTTCCAATGGTGATCTCATGGACAGATTACCGCTTAATGGATGCTGCTCCTGCCCCCTGGAGGATCGAAAGCTATCAGGTTTATGGCCATTTGGCTTAAGTGCGCTCTTTAGAAATTGTATGCTACTCCCCAGAGCACTTAGAGGTATTTTCCCAGTGATCTCAAAGTACTTTACCCACTAGTCTTAGCATCCTTCCCCTAGGGCCCCACTATCTGGCGACTTAAGACAAAGTTGGATGGTTTCATGTTTTCTTTAACTTCTTGATTTGCCAGAAAATGTATTTAGGAAACATAATAGGTGTTATAGTAATTCGCCACAAATAAACAGATAGGTATTTTAACAAAGCGTGAGTTTCCCCTCTTTAACCCCAGATTCTCAGACAATTACAAATGCAAGCTGTCTGTTCTTCTGGCTCGATTTTTCTGTTGATCACATTATGGAATTATCCTTTGTGTAATTTAAGATTCACCTTAATCCATGTTTGGTCATAATTGTCATCTTGCACCCAAAACATACCTTATTCTAGGCTTGAGCCAAAGACATGTAAAGAATAGACTGGTTATGGAATACAGCATCTAAATAAAATATCAACAATACCGACAGTGAAACGTTAAGCCAGATGGATTTTTTTTTTTTCTGGCACCATTCTGTCTCAGGAAAATGAGTTCAGCGCAGGAGATAGCCTGTTACCATCTTATGATATCCATTTTAGAGATACTGCAGAGGTTTTCTTTAGATCCAGTAATATTCCGATTTGCATGCTGTCTCCATGGAGACAGCTATCCCTTAAACAGCATCGCATTGTTTTCTAAGGACCTACCCCCTAATCCCATTGACCTTATTTTTGACAATTGTTTAAAAGCATTATTGCTGGCTTTCTGGTTGCTGGTGGGAAGAGCCAAGCCTTAGGTTAATTTTCTTTAATCAGAATCTCCCAACCTTCTGGATTACTTTCTATGTGCATTAAATTTCATTGAATTGGAATGTTGTCAGTTCCCTAGAGTCTGGTGAGACCCTTAAAAACCTTCTAGCTTGAATAAGTGTAATAATAATAGTATTTATTCAGCACTTACTAGGTGTACTAAGAGCTGGGGTAGATACAAGATAATCAGTTTGGACATTGGCCCCTGTCCCACATGGAGCTTCACCAACTCAGCTTTCTCAAACTATTAAACTTTTTCATTCTCATGATTGTTCCAAAGGAATAATGTTGATAATTCTCTAAAAATCCATAATCAGAAATTATTCCAAATAGATATTTAGCAGAGAAGGCCCTCTCATCACAAACCTTTCCAGTATTCAAGACCTCTGACCCTGTGTTAAAACTCCCCAGTATCCCCTAACCTGTCATGCAGTTGGACCATTAATTCTAAACTTCCCTGTTTCCCCTCCAGTGTGTGATCTGGGCATCTGTGAAAGCCTTCAGGAACAGAAACTGTAGTCAGAAGTGGAAAAGATGAATTTGTGAGCTTGAAATTGAAGAGCTGTTTTGAGGGGAAAGGAGCAGGACCTGGTGATTTATTTAAGTGGCAGCGAAAGAAAGGAGTCTTGGAGAGAAAAGGAAAAAGAAGGGTAAAAACTGAACTTGTTTGGGGGCTGGGATGGGATAAAGGGAAAGTAAGTGGTCCACAAAATTGGGTACAGGGCTAAAAGGGAAGAAAACATTTTGGAAAACTCTGTGCTCTGACTTTTCACAGTCTCTTTTACTGGTACAAACTCTAGTTCCCTAAATTCAGGGAACTAGGATGCTATCATCAGCCCTGAAATGACAAAAAACCTTGGTTTTCAGTCTGTCATAATACATTAGCACAAGTCATATTTGCTAAACATACTGTGACGTTTCAGGCATTCAACTGGGCACTAGAGGAAAATGCAGTGAAAACGATTAGATCTGGTCCTTGCCCTCCAGCCGTTCACCATCTAAAATGGTCCAAACGCTTAGAAAATACCAATAAAAATACAAATTAATACAGCCCATCAAGGAATTTCATAACAGTTAAAATGACCAGTCACTTTTTTATGACAGACCGCCTGCTCAGACCCTTAATGTGTTTAGATTTCCCCCAACATTCTTAATTAGGTTAGAAGCTGCATGACCAAGTCCTCTTTGCATTTTCTTTGTTGGAAAGTAGGGAGAAATTCTGCACTTCAACAACTCTGTTATCGAATTGTACTTTCCAAGCGCTTAGTACAGTGCTCTGCACACAATAAGTGCTCAATAAATACGATTGAATGAATGAATGAAAAGAGAGAGGGGCAGTGGTCTCAGGCCTCAACCCTACAACCCCAGGACCTTTCATTCATTCATTCACTTGTATTTATTGAACACTTATGTGCAGAGCACTGTTCTTAGGGCTTGGACCTCTGTGGTGATATCCAGATCAAACAATCAACCATATTTATTGACCTCTGTGTACAGAACACAGTACTTAGTGTTTGGGAGGGTACAAAATAACTGAGTTTTGTAGACATGTTCCCTTCCAACAATGAACTTACAGTTTAGAGGAGGAGACAAGCATTAATAAAAATAAATATGCTCATAAGTGCTGTTGGTCTGAGAGGGGAGTGAATAAAGGGTCTCTAAAGGGCTCCCTAAGATTTCCCCTGCTCTTCTCCAGTCCCTCTCTCCTCCTGCCTTTTCTCCACCTCTCCCATCTTTCCCAGCAGTATCTTAAGAGATCTACTGCCTCCTCTCAAATTTACCCCCTCCACTGAGGTTTTCACCTCATCCCATCACATTTTAACAAAGTGCTTGCCCCCTCCCTGACTGCCATCTTTAACTGTTTACCCTCCAATGGCTTCTTCCCCATTGCTTTCAAACATGCTCATGTCTTCCCTATCCTAAAAAGGCCTTCCCTTGACCCCATGGCTCCCTCCAGTTACCGCCCCATCTCCCTCCTCCCGTTTCTTTCCAGACTCCTTGAGTGAGTTGTCTGCACCTACTGGCTCCAGTTCCCCTCTGTCAATTCTCTCTTTAACCACCTCCAGTTTGGCTTCTGCCCTCTTAACTCCACAGAACCTGCTCTCTCAAAGGTCACCAATGATCCTTTGCTTGCCAAATCTGACGGCCTCCATTCCATCCTAATCCTCCTCGATCTCTCAGCTGCCTTTGACGCTGCTGACCACTCCTTCTGCTGGAAACATTATCCAACTTTGGCATTACTGACCCTGTCTTCTCCTGGTTCTCCTCCAATCTCCCTGCCCGCTCATCCTGTCTCTTTCGTGGGCTCCTCCTCTGCCTCCCAACCCCTATCTGTGGGAGTTCCTCAAGTTCTGGATCCCCTTCTGTTCTCCATTGGAGAACTCATTCCCTCCAATGGCTTCAACTACCATCACTCTCATTTATACCATCGTTCTCATTTAACCCACATATTCAATCTGTCACCAAATCCTGTCAATTTAACCTTCACAACATTGCTACAATCCACCCCTTCCTCTCCATCAAACTGCTACCATTTGAATCTAAAAATTTATCCTATCCCGCCTTGATTACTGCATCAGCCTCCTTGCCGACCTCCCTGCCTCTTGTTTTTCCCCACTACGGTTCATACTTCACTCATTTTCTACAAAAACTTTCAGTCCATGTTTCCCCACTCCTCCCCAAGAACTTACAGTGGTTGCCCATCCACCTCCACATCAAGCAGAAACTCGTTTTCATCAGTTTTAAAGCACTCAGCCACCTCGCCCTCTCCCACCTTACATCCTTGATTTCCGGCTACAACCCAGCCCATTACTTCACTCCTCTAATGGCAACCTTGATCTTGTCTATCTGGCCACCGAACTCTCACCCACGCCCTCCCTCTGCCCTAGAACTCCCTCCCCTTTCATATTCAGCTTGAAGCCTTACTGAAGACACTTCTCCAAGAAGACTTCCCAATTTAGTGGAAAGATTCCAGGCTTGGGAGTCAGAGGTCATTGGTTCTAATCCCGGCTCCATCACCTATCAGCTGTGACTTTGGGCAAATCACTTAACTTTTCTGTGCCTCAATTACCTCATCTGTAAAATGGGGATCAAGACTTTGAGCCCCACGTGGGACAACCTGATTACCTTGGTATCTACCCCAGTGCTTAGAATAGTGCATGGCACATCGTAAGCGCTTAAGAAATACCATCATTATTATTACTATTATTATTTAGGCCCTCATTTCCTCTTCTCCCACTACCTTTTGTATTTTCCTTGTACTTAGATTTGCCCCCTTTATTCATCCCTCCTTCAACCCCACAGCATTTATGTACATGTTCATTATGTGTATACATAATATATATTATATTTATATATTAATTTTAAAATATATTTATATTATCTTTCTCCCCCTCTTGACTCTAAGCTCTTTATGGGCAGGGAACGTGTCTACCAACTCTTTTATATTGTTCTCTCACAAGCTTAGTACAGTGCTCTGCACCCTGTAAGTGCTCCATAAATACAATTGATTTATGTGAGAATGAAAGAAAATCAATGCTGAGTTCAGGTAGAGTCATTTAATATAGGGCCTTTTGAGGTCTCAAAAATGGATGGTGTGTGATGGCCTTCTGAAGGTGGAAGCTTTTCTTCTTGAAACTGTATCAGCCGGAAGTCAAATCACAGCAACTTTTGTTTCTTTCAAACTAGTGGTGACCTGGGTACGTCATCATTTAAGTTGTTTTTCAGCGATCCAGCTATAGTTCTAACACCCCCAGTAAAGTTCTATTTCTCCTGCCGACTTAGAGACTTTTGAAAAATTCCATTTCTTAATCTATTTTTTACTTCTCTAAAACACTGGAGAAGGAAAAAGAATATGGAACTTGTAAAAATTGTAAGGTTTTTTCTTTTCCTTTTGGGAAACTGTGAATACTGGACTTGTGAAGCTTAGAAATATTACATTTTTCTGTTTTGGCTTTGTCTACTGTTTCATTCATTCAGTCGTATTTATTGAGCACTGACTGTGTGCAAAGCACTATACTAAGCACTTGGGAGAGTTTAGTATAACAATAAACAGACACATTCCCTGCCCACAGTGCTCTTACAGTCTAGAGGGGGAGACAGACATTAATATAAATAAGTAAATATACAGTTTGCATGCCAAACCCAATCTAATGATTGGGATATTTGTTAAACACTAACTATAAGGATAGAGCATGGCCTGGGAGTCAGAGGACCTGTTTTCTAATCCCCACTCTGTCATTTGCCTGCTGTGTGACCTTGGGCAAATCACTTAGCTTCTCTGGGCCTCAATTTCCTCATTTGTAAAATAGGGACTCAATTAGTATTCTCCCTCCCTCTTAGACTGTGAGTTCCTTGTGGGTCAGGGACTATATTCGATCAACTTTTATCATATCAACCCCGATACTTAGTACAGTGCTTTGCACATATTAAGCACCTACAAATAGCGTGCTTCATTCATTCATTCAATCGTATTTATTGAATGCTTACTGTGTGCAGAGCACTGTACTAAGCCCTTGGAAAGTCCAGTTTGGCAACAAATAGAGACAATCCCTACCCAACAACGGGCTCACAGTCTAGAGCATTATTATGTGTCAAGCGCTGTACTAAGTGCTGGGGTGTATACAAGATGATCAGGTCAGACACAGCCCCTGTCTCTCATTAGTTATAAAGCACTCAGTCAGCACTCTCCTTACTGCCTTATCTCACTGATCTTCTGCCAGCACTTAGAATAGTGCTTTGCACATAGTAAGTGCTAAACAAATGCCATCATTATTATTATTATTACTACAACCCAATTTGCATACGTTGCTCCTTTGACACCACCTACTCTCTGTGCTTCCAGCTCATCTTTTTCACCACCGACCCCTGCCTACACCCTCTTGCTTGGACTCTCTCCCCTAGTAAGTCCAACAGACCAACTCTTTCCCATTTTCCCAAATGCTACTGAAATCACCTCCTCCAAAGGGCCTTCCCCGATTATGCCCTCACTTCCCTGACCAAGCCCTCCCTTTCCGTGTCGGCTGTGCACTTGGCCCAGGTCCCCTTTAGCACTTTGATATTCTCCCTTCCCCAGCCCCACAACACTTATGTACATATCCATCTGTAATGTATTTTAATACTAGCCCCTCTAGTCTATAAGCTAGTAGGAAGCAGTAGGAAGAATCCCGGCTCTGCCACTTGTCTTCCCGGGTGACCTTGGGCAAGTCACTTACCTTCTCTGTGCCTCAGTTTCTTCATCTGTGAAATGGGAATTAAGACTGTGAGCTCTTTGTGGGACAGGGACTGTGTCCATTCAGTCGTATTTTTTGAGCACTTACTGTGTGTGAAGCACTGTACTAAGTGCTTGGGAGAGTACAGTATAACAATAAACAGACAAATTCCCTGCCCACAACGAGCTCACCATCTAAAGGGGGAGACAGACATTACTATAAATAAATAAATACATAAATAAATAATTAATTAAATAAATACATAGATAAATAAATAAATACATAGATAAATAAACAAATAAATAAATATCATATATACATAAATGCCAGGGGGCTGGGTTGGGGGGGATGAATGAAGGGAACAGGTCAGGGTGAGGCAAAAGGGAGTGGGAGAAGAGAGGCGAGCTTACTCAGATAAGGCTTCTTGGACGAGATGTGCGACCTGATTACCTTCTAAGCTACATCAGTGCTTAGTACAGAGCCTGGAACATAGAAGTGCTTAATAAATACCATTTTTTTAAAAAAAAAAGCTCTTTTGGGGCATGGATCAAGCTATACCTACTCCATTGCTGTATTCTCCCAAGTGCCTAGTATAGTAAGTGTTAAATATCAGTTTTTGATTGATCAGGCTCATGGTCTAAGTATGAGAGAGAACAGGTAAAATTCTCATTTTACAGATGTGGAAATAGGCAGATAAGAGTTAAGTGATTTGCCCAAGCTCACACAGCAGGCAGTTGGCAGAACTGGGATTAGAACCTGGGTCCTCTGACGCCTAGGCTCTTCTTTCCACTGGGACACACAGTCTGACTCCAAATCACTACAATCTATTTTGTGAGCCACTGGAGAGAATTCTGCCCTAGCTCTTCCTGCTGTGGATAGTGTGGATAGAAGGCAAAATTTATTTCCTCCTGGAACTTCCAGGATCTTTTCTGGAATGGTACTGGCTGCAGCAGAGCATGGAGGAGAGGGGCAAGGAGCCAGTACCCTGACATCAGCTGTTTATACCTTTTTCTTGTTGGTGAAGTTACATAGTAATAATAATGATAATATAATAATGGTATCTAAGTGCTTGCTATGTGCCAGACACTGTACTAAGCGCTAGGGTAGATGTAAGATAATCAGGTTGGATACAGTCCTGTCCCACATGGGGCTCATAGTCTTAATACTCATTTTACAGTTGAGGAAACTGAGGTATAGAGAAGATAAGTGACTTACCCAAGGTCACAAAGCGGACAAGTGGCAGAGCCGGGATTACAACTCAGGTCCTTCTGACTCCTAGGCCTGTGCCTTATCCTCTAGGCCAAGCTGCTTCTCATCATGGGGAAGAATGCTTGGAGCCCCTCATTTCAAGTATCACCAATAGAAGAACTCTGCACACTAAATTTTTAATAACTTTACTTATCACTCTTCAAGTTTTATTTTACCAGCCCTAGAAGGGTTATGGAATTCAAACTCTGTAGGTCAAACAAACCAAAAGGGACCCTACACATTGTTGTTTCCATTTGCCAACTGATGGGAAATGTTATTTGTCACTTCCATTTCTTTCATGTCCATGGAGGAAAATAACTTCTTCTCTAAGCACTAACTCTCTGATGCCCACAGTTTACATGAGGATCCAGAAAGATGTTAACATTTGGAGAGGTTAAGGGGTTTGACTGGGAACTCAGGTTGTCTGTCTCCCAGCCTAGAGCTCTTTCCGCCAGGCCAGCCTGTCTCAGAGCAGTAAATGTCTGCCGTGCTGTTTACACTGTTTTATTTATGCTTTTAAGATGCTTTTAAAAAAAGAATGTTCACAACAACCCTCAAAGAGAGAAATTGTGATGTACCCATTATGCTCAGTGCATGGCGAGGGGCTGTTAGGTCACATTTGCTCTAAGACAGAGAACAAATGGGTGTGGGACCGAAGGTTACAAGCCAAACAAAATTATTGGAGGAAATACACCCTGTCTTACTGTATTTTCCTCTCTTAATTTTTGTCCTGCCCATGTTCATATGGTTTTGGGAAGGGGAGCAGCGTGGCTTAGTGGAAAGAGCCCGGGCTTGGGAGTCAGAGGCCGTGGGTTCTAATCCTGGCTCCCCAACTTGTCTGCTTTGTGACCTTGGGCAAGCCACTCAACTTCTGTGCCTCAGTTCCCTCATCTGTAAAATGAGAATTAAGACTGTGAGCCTCATGTGGGACAACCTGATTACCTTCTATCTACCCCAGCACTTAGAACAGTGCTTGGCACATAGTAAGCGCTTAACAAATACCATAATAATAATAATAATAATAATAATATTATTATTATTATTAGAAGGGGGCTGAGCGCTGAGAGTTCCTAAAGGAGCCTAGGTACCCGGCTCTGAATCCTGGAGATCTCTAGTGCTAAGACTGAGGTCTTCTCAAGCTTCTTTTTGGTGCTCCTACATTGAAGAATTTAGAATAATTTCTTCACTCATGAAGGAAAGCAGGGTATCAGTATCAACCTTATTGTTTGAATGCCTAATGTACATAGATCACTGGGCACAGAGAAATATAATTGGCTGCTTAGAGAACAATTACAAAAGGTAAAGCACTGTGATTCTGACCCTCAAGAAGCCAAGCCAATAACTTAATAAGTGTAGCATAGTTGAGAAGCAGAGAGAATATATATATTTATATATAGATAGATATATATAAATGAGCGGCACTAGTGAATTAATTAGTAGATAAAAAGCAAATATACTACAAATACAGTGCTTCACACACAGTAGTGCTTAACAAATGCCATCATCATTATTATTATTATTATTATAAATACGGGGGTGACTAATGGGATGGGAGTGAGACGGTAATCAGGTTACAAAGTACTGACTTCAGGAACTCCTGTTTTTCATGCCTAACATTATCATTGAATTATGTCACACAGATCCCATTTGCATCTTTTGTGGAGGGTGTCTCATTCATAAACCTCATAAGGGCATGTTGAGTATTTTGAACACTGTAGTCGACAAAGAACAGATTAAAAGTCAGGTTTGTTTTTACAAAGTCAATGAAACTGACCTGTATGTAGAATGCTTGTGTGTTTTGGGGAACATGCTTCTTGAGGGATTCTAAGGGACCTCGGACAAGTCACTTCACTTCTATATCTGTTTCCTCATCTGTAAAATGGGGATTCAACACCTGTTCTCCCCCCTGTATAGACTCTGAGTCCTATGTGGGGCTGTGACTGTGTCTGGCCTGATTAATTTGTATCTCCTTCAGTGCTTGGCACATGGTAAGTGCTTAACTAACTTCACAGTTGTTATTCTAAGGGAAGCAGCGTGGCTTAGTGGATTAAGGATGGGTCTGGGAGCCAGAGGACCTGGGTTCTAATTCCACCCCTGCCACTTACCTGTGGGGTGACCTTAGGCAAGTCACTTAACTTCTCTGGGCCTCCGTTTCCTCAAATACAATTGAGGGTTCAATGCCTTTTCTACCTCTTATTTATACCGTGAACCCCATATGGGACGGGGACTGCATCTGGCCTAATTACCCCAGTGCTTAGTACAGTGGTTGACACATAGTAAGCACTTAACAAATATTTTCTAAAAACTCTGTGTATACATATGGTTGTCCTTGGTTTTTGAAAATGATGTCCCTGACAGTGAAGCATATCTCTGGGTGTCAGTCTGGCTGTAAAGGCCGATGCAAGATAGCTAGAGCATATCACTGAATCTTTGTTCAAGTTCCCAGGAATTTGACATACGAATGATACTCAAGAAAGAAACCTCCTCTCTTGCAAAGACAATTATTATTGTTTTTAATGCAAGATGGTAACAACATGGTCAGTTTATATAAAATGTTGTGCAACTGAGGGTAAGCTTATCAAAATCAAAAGGAAGTTAATGCTATATTTATAAGAACTTTAAAAAATAGGTGTGTTTTGCATTCAGTGGTGTAACTTTAGTCTTCCAACTAATCCAAAAAAAATAACAATTTATACTACAGATGCAGCTTTCTAGCCTTATGTTTTAAAGTTAGTTTGTCAGTTCAGACTAAGAATATTTGGATAAGCTCCTTTGAACTCTTAACTTCTGGCCGTTTTTACGATGCAGTTGTTTTGTGATAACACCAGAGTAGTTTTGCTGTAATCCAGTTCAAACACAGATAATGTGTGGAGTTGGGGTGAGGGGCAGGGGCAGGGGTAAAGAGTAGGGGGAAGGTTAAGAGAAGGTTAGAGGGTGAGAGGATAAAAAATGGTAGAGTTAAATTCCTAGCAGCTTTGGAAATATCTAAGGGGAGCTAAACCAGAATTTTCCCAGTCTTAATGCATCAACAACAATTATAATAATAATAATTACGGTATTTGTTATGCATTTGCTATGTACCAAACACTGTCCTAAGCGCTGGGGTAGACGCAAGGGTTCAGGTTGTCCCATGTGGGGCTCATAGTCGTAATCCCCATTTTACAGCTGAGGTAACTGAGGCACAAAGAGGTTAAGTGGCTTGCTCAAAGTCACACAGCAGACAAGTGGTGGAGCCGGGATTAGAATCCAGTCACACAGCGGACAAGTGGTGGAGCCGGGATTAGAATCCACGTCCTGTGACTCCCAACCCCGTGCTCTTTCCACTAATCCAAGCTGCTTATTAACGTTCGTTGGACACTTTCTGGGTTCAGAGAACTGTACTAGGTGTTTGGTAACATACAACAGAAGTAAAAGATGTGATCCCCGCCCTCAGGATTCTTGTTGTCTAATGGAGAACCCAGTGGAAATAAACTGACAACTGCACCATAGTTAAAAATGAGAAAATAGAAGTAGTGATTAGTAGCAAAGACACTTACTGGTTGCAGTGTATTGTACTCAGGAAATACAAAACAAAGACGTGACGGGTCTCTGCCTAAAAGAAGCTGACATTATACTAATGGCAGCCGGGAAGACAGACATAAAATTCTTTTCAAGTAATCAAGGTAAATAAGTGAATGAACAATTGAATAAACATATACACCAGAGGGCTATAAACCTTCTATAAACTCATTGTGGGGCAGAACGTATCTACCAACTCTGTTGTAATGTACTGTCCCAAGCACTTAGTACAATGCTCTGCACCTCGTAAGTGCTCAGTAAATTCCATCGATTGGTTGGTGGAATGCTGAAGTTGAGTATAAATAAGGACATGAGTGTTAGAGATAACTGATGGGTTTGTCCATATTGGGGTGCTGAAAAGTAATCGGAGTTTGTTGGAAGAGTTAGTTAGTTAGGTGCTCAGTAAATTCCATCGATTGGTTGGTGGAATGCTGAAGTTGAGTATAAATAAGGACATGACTGTTAGAGATAACTGATGGGTTTGTCCATATTGGGGTGCTGAAAAGTAATCGGAGTTTGTAGGAAGAGTAAGAGTTTGTCTTAGGACGCTGAGTCAGCCGGTGGTATTTATTAAGCACTTGTGCAGAGCACAGCGTTGAGCACTTGGGAGAGTGTCGGGGAAGGTGTGGTCGGTCATATTTGGAAAGGACGGGAGTTCCAACTGTGAGCGAAAGCGCAAAGGAGGGATGAATGGATAGAAATAATACTCAGAAGGGAATGAATAAATTATCTGAAAACTGATAAATCCATGTGTGCCGAAGCATCTGGGGTGTGGTGTGACAAGGAAGGCGGGGTGGGTGGGGGAGGAATTGATCATATAGACTGTGCCCTAATATGATGGCTTAACCTTGGTGACCCCATAGGCAGGAATCTGCAGCGTGGATGCCTTTTTTTTTTCTTTTTGAGATTGGAGAAGAGCTAACTTCTCTATTCTTCAGTTAGGATGTCTGTACATGGGGATAGTGATGGGGGCCACTTGCAAACCTGTCGTGGAGGGATTTTGCGCACCTTGGATGAAAAAGGTGTTTTCCAACTACAAAATATTTTGATTGTTTTGTTCCCTGGTACTTTCAAAGCAATTATGGTTCCTTCTACTTCCCAGGAAGGTACTCATCCATAAGGGTAGCTAGAGCTGAAAATTCAATAAAGCCATATATCAATGAAAGATTAACATGCCAGTGTAAGAATAATAATAATGGTACTTGTTAAGCAATTACTATCTGCCTAGCACCGTACTAAGTGCTGGGATAGAGACGAGATAATCAGGTTGGACACCGTCCCTGTCCCTCATGGGACTCAGAGTCTGTAGTAGGAGGAAGTAGGATTGAATCCCCACTTTACAGCTGAGGAAACTGAGGCACAGAGAAGTGAGGTGACTTTCCCAAGGTCACATAACAGATGAGTGGGGAGCCGGGATTAGAACCCCAATCCTCTGACTGCCAGGCCTGTGCTCTTTCTACTGAGCCACTCTGCTTTCCACGGGAAGCCCGATAGAATGTTATAAATGTAGAGTATTAATCGCCAACCAGGAGTTTGGAGCCCCCACAACATGCATTGCTCTGGAAGGCCAACCATGAGTCTTTGTTGTCTCCATTCTCACCTTCTTGCACGTGTCTTTTTTAAAGCTACAGGTTGTAGAAGTTTCTTGTCAATTCCGGGGAACATGAAAGAAATACCCTTCAGAAGCCTAGTGACAAGGTGCTGTCACCACCCCTTGTTTAACTCTAAAAGATGTTTCAAGGGACCAGAACTGGCCTTAAGCCTTTCTTGGAGAAAGATCTTACTTCCATCCTTGATGCTGATGGGTGTTTGTAGTTGAGAACTGAGGTTGCTTATCTTGACACTTGAGGGCAGGAGGTCTTTCTTCAAAGCAAATAGCCTATTACAAAGGGGGAAGTGGAACTCAACCAAAAAAATATTAGGTCTCTGATGATCAGGGGGAAAAAATGAGAACAGAGATGAGGCTATTAATAGTAAAGTTAGGGTCCTGTTAAGACACTTGTCGGAGTTACGGAGATAAAATATATTCTCTTATGTTGGTTAGATTACTGTTTGTTCTTTAATCTCTTCGTCAGAATTGAAACTTGAAAAATGATAAAATAAACAGTGGTAGAGTCTGCTGAATTCGACAACCTCTGTCTAAACTGAATCCAGAGTTGTGCACCGGTAGGACTCGGAAGTTAATCCAAAGCACTTAGGTAACTGTCTAGACACCTAATATCTTATCACAGCATAAAATTAAAGTGCACTGTCCTGAACAATGAGGCTTCTAAGCGCGCCTGGACTTTCACCCTACCACATTTTACACTTCATAAAATGGATAATTAAAAACAAAACTTTAAAAAAAAAGAAACTTCCCAGATTTTAACCTATGTGCTTGTTGAACTGAAATTTGGTTGGGGAAGTAATTCCGCCTAAATGCCATCTGTGTGAGGATCGTTTTGAAAAAGGTGTGTAGAGGATCCAAACCTGCTTTGAACCCTCTGTCAAGCAGGTGATCCCAAACTATTGTTAGTGTCTGCTGTAAATGATATGCCTCCGGGTTCAAGCAGAGTTCAGCCAAAAGGCCCACATGACATGAAAACCTGCCCTTGAACCAGGTTTGACTGGTAAAAGTTATGTGACAGTGTCTCTACAATGTTGGCATTTACAGAATGCAGGGGGTAGGGTCATTGAAAATGATGGAACTCTCATGGAAAGTCGGATGGGTCAAGTGACCCAGGAACAGCTGAAAAGCTGTCTCGGTTCACTGTAGCGAATCCAGTTCCCTCTTGATAAACAGCTTTAAAAGGCATTACGTGGTTTGGAAAGCATTCTTCAAAAAATGGTTATATTTTCCAGACACATGGCAGTTCGTCGTTCTGTACTTTCCAAGGGTTTTGAATTGCTGATCCAGATTCCAGCTCAATGGGATGAAGAAACTACTGTGGGTTTTATCTGTCCACTGTCAGTATAATCTCTTCTGAGTATTGTAGGTCAGAGACCCGGTTGCTGGAAAGTAAAGTAATTCTCAGGGCTGGGAGTGGCACTCTGAAGAAAAAAAGTCAGTCCTTATTTTTATGTGCGTCCACGCCGATAGGTTATAAAACAAGTTTAACAAGTCCTCATTCCCTGCCCCAGCTTTACTTCATCATTTCCTCAAAATAATAGTAGATAACTTCAGATTATCATGAAACCGCAAGACTTTGGAAATGAATTTTTTTTGAGACTATAAATAGCCAAGCTAGAACTCATTTCAGAGTATCTAGTCCTTCCTACCCATTTGTCCAGATCTCAGAATTGAAGTCCCCATTACTCTTCGGCCAATGGTTGGATTTAGCAAAGCGCCAAATCCTCAAAAGCAACATAGCCTTAGCGGAAGGAGCATGGGCCTGGGAGTCAGAGAACCTGAGATCTAATCCGGGCTCTGCCTCTTGTCTGCTGTGTGACCTTTGGCAAGTACTTCGCTTCTCAGAGCCTCAGTTGCCTCATCTGTAAAATGGGGATTAAGACTGTGTGGCTTATGTGGGACATGGACTCTGTCCAACCTAATTAGCTTGAATCTACCCCAGCACTTGAACAGTGCCTGACACACAGTAAGCGCTTACCAAATACCATTAAAAAGGAGTACATTCAAATGTCAAACACTTATTTACAAAGGTTTAAAGGGAAAACCTGGACATACTGAATATTGCTCAAAGATCTAGCTGGGAAAAGCATGGCATAGTGGTTGAAGCATGGACCTTGGAGTCAGAGGTCATGGTTCTAATTCCTGTTCCACCACTTGTCTGCTGTGTGACCATAAACAAGTCACTTAACTTCTCTGTGCCTCAGTTACCTCATCTGTAAAATGGGGAACAAGACTCTGAGCCCCACCTGGAACAGCGACTGTGGCCAACCCGATTTACTTTGCACTTAGTACAGTGCCTGGCACACAGTAAGTGCTTAACAAATACCATAATAACAATAATATTAAAAGAGTGCTTGTACAGTCAGTTCTGTTAGATTCTTAAAGAACCTTGTGTTAAGGAAAACTCATGCTATAGAATGCACATCTTGACTGATCCAACACATACACATAGTCATTTCTTCTGGCATTCAGCAAGTCTTACCCAGGCAGATGGGGGTTTCGGAAGAAAAGTGTCCTGTCCAAAACAAGAAGTGTGAAAATATAATAATAATAATAATAATGTTGGTATTTGTTAAGCGCTTACTATGTGCCGAGCACTGTTCTAAGCGCTGGGGTAGACACAGGGGAATCAGGTTGTCCCACGTGGGGCTCACAGTCTTAATCCCCATTTTACAGATGAGGTAACTGAGGCACCGAGAAGTTAAGTGACTTGCCCAAAGTCACACAGCTGACAAGTGGTAGGGCCAGGGTTCGAACCCATGACCTCTGACTCCAAAGCCCATGCTCTTTCCAGTGAGCCACGCTGCTTCCCAAATATGCATTTTGGAAGAACCGATTGAATGCAAAATTGATTTTGTAAATGGGATATGAGTTTATAAGTGACCCTGTTATTATTTGGAGTCGATGAAACTAATCTCAGTGGTATTTAGTGAGCACTTACTATGTGCAGAGCACTGTTTTAAGCACTTGGGAGAGTACAGTACAACAGAATTAGCAGACATGTTCCCTGCCCGTAATGAACTTAGAGTCCAGAGGGAACTGATTTCATCTTAGTTTCAGCTCTGGCCATGAAACTACCAAATGTTAGTCAGCCAAAGAGTCGTTTCCTTTGCCTTGACTTCACATGGTCAGAAAAACATAGCTACCGACAGGCTTCCTCTTTCATACTTATGTTACGGATAGACTAAGGGAAATGCCATGGGTGACCTGAAGTCTAGCCATGGCTCCAACACTGATTTGCTGTGGAACTTGGAGCAAGTCACTGACCTCTCTGTGCCGATGGTTTCCCTTCCATAAAATGAGGGATGGTAATGCTCCCTTGCCCCTATTTATCTCGAAGGGTTATTGAGAGGACAGATGGTTCCCTAGTTATCTGGAAGACTGAACCTGTCCCTGAGCTTGCCATTTACCTCTGGGCATACTTTAGATATGGGGGACAATGGAGCCCAAAATACACTGATGCCGTTTGCACTCTTCAAAGGAAAATATTATTACACAAGTGAGCTAGGGCCCTTAGTTTAGTTCCTGCCGTACCCCCAGATCATCTGACACATGGAGCAGATTTGCCCTGCAGTTTGGTGGAAAGGTAGTGACGTGAGTTTTAAAAACCATGATTTGAAATAAGGTTTTGTTTTAAGTGGTCCTGTATCAGGTGACAAGCTGCACTTTCACAAGGTGAATGAAATACTGAGGCAGAGCCCCTCAAATTTTGGAATTTCTGAATTTCAGCTGTTGAATAGCCAGGAAATCTATTTTAAAATCCTGGGCAGTGGAGGTTTTGCCCCAGGAAGTAGATAAGCATTTTGTGAAAACAAAATCCCAAGTCAGGTTTCCTTTGAGTTCTTGTTTTCCCATATCAAATCAGTGCTAGTTAGCACTGCCCACGACCTTGTTGTGAATTAAGACGCCAGACAGCACACCCAGATGCAGAGAGTCCCATTCACAAAGTAAGGTAGCAAGATGAGCTCAGCAGTTTTTCAAAACTGAAAAATAATTCAAACTTCTGAGTTTATTTCACATCATGCTCTACCCCGATAAATGTCGCTGACTCAGTGGACTAGCCCTTCATTCCCCAAGTGTCTTTCTGGTTTTTCATTTTTGTTTGCTTTTTTTTATGGAATTTATTAAGCATTTACTGTGTGCCAGGCACTGTTCTAAGCACTGGGATAGATACAAGCTAATCAAGTTGGACACAGTCCCTGTCTCATATGAGGTTCACAGTCTTAATCCCCATTTTACACATGAAGTAATTGAGGCCCAGAGAAGCGAAGTGACTTGCCGAAGGTCACACAGCAGACAAATGGTGGAGCTGGGATTAGAACTTAGGTCCTTCTGACTCTCAGGCCATGTTCTATCCACTAGGTCACGCTGCTTCTTAGAGTTGGTTATGTTGTTTTAAGTCCTTAACCGAAAATGGACATTGAAGTGCTAATTTGAGAGAGTAGGGATAAGATCCGAACAGGAACCCTATTTCATATCCTCAAGATTGTTGGGGCCTATTAGTTGACATTACTGTCACAAGTTCTCTGGCCAGACTAAGATTTGAAGTCTTAATCTTTCAGAGATTTTAATTTCCTCTCCTCTCTTGATTCATCAAACTGCCCTCAGTTCCTCTTACGTAGAGTTCATATGCACTTTAATGCTTCAAGTCTGAGTGTGGACCAGAGCCTGGGTAGAGAGCACAGGTCTCAGAGTTGAGTGACCTGGGTTCTAAACCTGACTCTATCACTGAGATCCTATGTGACTTGGGGCAAATTACTTAAAACTCTCTGTGCTTCCGATTCTTCATTTGTAAAATGGAGATAACAAGACCATTCTTATCCTACCTCTCAGAGATGTGTGAGGTTAAAAATGAGATAACTGATGAGGAAGTGTTTGGAGTAATAAATATGTGGTACACATTTAATTATTATTGCTTTTATCTCCAGCTAATAACCCAGGGTGATTTGTATTAAATGCAGGTTTTTATTTAGACCCTACAAGTTTGCTCTTTCCCACCATTTTTGCCCCATGTCTGTCTTTGGTGAAGCCACCAAAGTTTCACACAATCTTTTTTTCAAGGACTAATAGTTATCCTGTAAAAGAAAACTTTACTAGAATTGGGTCTATGTAGTGTGTAACAGATGAATAGTAAGAATTTTCTTCTCTCCTTCTTCCCTTCTCTTCCCTCCCCTTTTGGACCCTTGCTTCCCTGTCTGCCAGTCCCCGTCCCCCACCCTACCCCCCGACATAATCCACCCCCTCCCAGACCCCCATAAAAGTATTTAAAAAGGCCTTGGAAGAAGTAGGTTAGTTTATATACAAACATCAACATAATACACAGAAGGATCTATAAGGAGCACAGAATAACACATTCACCATTTCTATTCAGGAATCGATGGGTTATTTAGAATCACGATGCCTGATTTTTCCGCACCCCGAATATGAACAAAATCTTGATTTGAAACAGACCTTTAGTTTGAATCGTATAAGGAAGGTTCACGAGACTCCATCAAATTAGTTTGCCTACACCCCAAATCGAAAATGCTTTAATGAATATTCGATGCTGTGGGTGGGCAGTAGTTTTTCGTTTTTATAACGTTTGGCCCCTGGCCTGCTATTTTTGGGTTTATAAAAATAGCTAAGAAGAAGAAAACGGTGTTAATGCAAATAGGAAAACAGTTATAAAATAAACGTAATCAGTAACTTCTGCTAGCTTCTAAGCTAACCGGTCTCTTGCTTGGAAACCTCATTTATCTGGGTAGAACCAATTCATTGCTAGATTTCTACCCTCAAAAATATGCCTCCCTTCAGTCTATATTAAACATACACACACACACACACACACACACACACACAAAACACCAAGGTGTTTGGAGAATAACTGCATTAAGAAATTCCCTTTGCAGCAGGTTCATGTTCTTATCCCCATTTTATAGGTGGAAAAACTGAGGCAGAGTGAGTGACTCAAAATAACATTTCAAGTCAACGATAAAGCCCAGATCGGATCCCAGGGTGGATTACTTGAGTCTGCTTCTCTAGCCACTGGACTATAGTGAGAAACAGATGCCGTATTGCAACATTTCTTCCATGTGCAATACTGCTGCTGGGTTTCTGCCGCTGGGTTTCTGCCGCTGGGTTTCAATAGAAATAGAGCCTCTCCCCAATGCCAACTGATCCCCGAACTCATATGTCTTGTATCTACTCACTGGGGCTGGGTGTTGGGGAAGGTGAGAAAGAGATTTCAGACATAGCAAGCCAACAAATCTACCCTTGGAGATTGGCCTTTCTTAGCTACTGATGCCACGTGACTGAATGGCAGGGAGAATGCTCTTCTCGCTTGGCTCTGGACACTCGTCACATACCCTAGCGATGTTTCCTCTCGACCTTGGCAGAAAGTTCACCACTTTGTGCTGGGAGAAGCTTGAGACTTAAAGGAAAGTAATTTGGGCTCTCGTTTTGAAAGGCAGCTCTTCAGAATTTGCGGTTCAGACATCCTCACGCTGACCTGGGGAAGAAATTAATGCTGTTTCTCAACGTAGCAATCCCATTTATTCATACTCGTGGTATGTGTTAGCCCAGGATGAGGTGGCAGTTCAAATCTGGCAGTGCAGCAGAATACAGATTTGCTTTCGGCGAAGCGATACCGTAGCCGGACACAGGCCCGATTTGCTATTTCACAGCCTATTTATCAGTGACCTCACAGAGGTCTGTGCCTTTGTCACGAACCGAGTGAGTCCTTGCATTCGCGACTGGCTCAAAACCGATATATGGGAGCCCGGGGCCTGCTGGGATAGGGTTTTACACTTGGGCTGTCCTTTTGCCCTTCCACTGAACTCTTTTCATTTCAGCCATGAGCAAACAGTCAGTGCCTGAACTAACAACCCTTGCAATCCTCCAAAGCAGGGCTCGCTTACAGTACCAAACAAAGGGAGGCCCGCGTGGGCCGACCCAAGCCAAGGAATGCGGCTTCAGGGTTCTGCTCCATAAATTTAACCAGCACGACGAAAAGGAGATAATATGAGCCTTCGTGATGATCTGAAAGGGGGAGGTTTTGTGTCCCATTGATTGCGGTCTGGCCCGCTGCCAGGCCCCAAGCCTGACCGACAGTTGAACCATATCGTTAAGGCGTGTAATACAGCTCAAGTCTTGTACAGCCGCCAATGAGTACATATCCAGAGGGCAAAAGTTTATAAAGAGTTGAGGCTGTCCTGTTTAACCCTCTCACGCTGCATGTAATAGACACGGCTGCCATTCAGAACTCGCTCAGTCTGGGGTTATAAAAGAAAATCGTAGCCTTTTTTTTTTCCTTCCAACAGCTCCCTGGCAGGGGGAGTGAAGGTAAGGGGAGGGGGCGCCGCCTCGAGAGTGCGGCAGATTTGTAGACGTTCCCCCTTGAAAAACAAAGCAAGCTGTTCCTTCCTTCGGCAAGAAAGGGTACACCCTGAAGCTTTATTCATAGTAGCTCTCTGTTTGTGGTGTAATGTTGCTTAAGGAAACGGGGCTGACAAAACAGGAAACCTAGCCTTGTCTCTGAGAAGACTGAGGCCACGGCAGTGACGGTGGGTACAGGAGGTGGAGTGTTCTCCTTATCTAACTATAGGTATTTTAGATGAATCTCTGTTTCGCCTCTGTCCTCCCACCCCCTTACCTCCCCCGCCACCCCCGGCCTTGCTCCCCTCACCTCCTTCAGTGCTGTTAAAATCCTCACTTGCTGGCTTCCCACAGAGGACCATAATTGCCATAACAGAGCAGATGGAAGGGAGCTTCAGCAGAATGGCCTGTTCTGCCAGTGTGTTGAAATCTGTCCCTCAAGTGTTTTCACTGTCAAAGGCAGCCTGGCTTGGTCCCCTTTATTTGGATGGCTCTAGGAGAATGAGTGCATTGTGAAATTCAGGTCTGAAAAGGAAAGCTCTCCATCGCTAGAAAATATACTCTTGAGTGAATGAGTGACTGAAGAAACCTCCAGGGATTCCTCAACCAGGGCATCCTTTTGGCCTGGCTGTTTATTTACTTTTGCTTTGTAGGTGCTCCGCTGGCTGGGTTGGCTGGGTAAGGGTTGTTGAGTTTGTTAACCGCAAGATATCACTTTCCCCATTATATTCCAGGAAACCATGTAAGCCAGTAGGAAAGACGTTAAAGAAGGAGATCCCTGAGAGGAAAGGGAGAGCCAAAAGGGAAGCATTTAGCCCAATACATTGTCTCCCCTTGTCCTGGCCCCACATGAGTTGGAAGGGGTTGTGCCACTGGTAGGTTCTACAAAGAACCCTATTTCCTATTTACTTTGCCCAGCTCAACAGGGAACTCTTTAATCTTTGAAGACTTGTTAAGGGACCATATCCCTTCAATCAAAACCCTAAACACAGACTGCAGTGCATGGGAATTGGTTCGGGGGGGGGGTGGCGGGAGCAGGGGTGATAGCAGCCATTTTTCACCTCAATCTGTAACAAGACACTAAGGTTCAATCACGGAGCAGCACACAACATCTCAGAACCAGGACCAGAGTGGAAGGACTGAGAAATGCACCCAGCCATGGTAGATGGATGATCTTGACGTGTTCTGAAAAACAGAAACGTGAATTAGAGCCCTGGGGACCCACCCTAAATATGTTTAACATTAAGAGCATACTGGACTTCCTTTGTCACTATCAAAGACTATTTCACCAATTTAACCACTTGTAGACTTTTCCCCTAAGAAGTAAGATCTGTAGTTGAGGGTTTATTCAGGCAGAGTCAAGGAGTACTTGATGGATTGATTTATTGACTGAATAGGGAGTTTAACAGCCACCACCTTTGCTGATAGAGAGTAAGGGAGTGAGAAGCAGTGTGGCCTAGTGGAAAAAGCACACATCTGGGAGTTAGAGGACCTGGTTTCTAATCCTAGCACCACCACTTGTCTGCTGTGTGACCTTGGGCAAGTAATTTCACTTTTCTGTGTCTCAGTTACCTCATCTGTAGAATGGCGATTAAGATTGTGAGCCCCATGCGGAACACAGACTGTGTCCAACCTAATGATCTTGTATCTACCCCAGTTCTCAGTACAGTGCCTAGCTCAAAGTAAGTGCTTTATAGATACCGTGAAACAAACAAACCAACAAAAAACTGGATGTCAGAGTGAGTGGTTTCCAACACAGTTCCTGCTAGGCTGTACAGTAGGAAAGCAGTGATTCATTCAATCGTATTTATTGAGCGATTATTGTGATCTGAACCGAGGCTAGCCTGACTAACTGGGGAAAACCCTGAAACAGTTTGGGCCCCACCCCTGCCTGAGAGAGCCAAACTTGAAGTTCCGATTATCTGAACTTGCCTCGGTCAGTCCCAATTAGTTGGAATAATTGGTATGCTACTTTTCACTCCATAGTGCTGGTGAAAGGCAAGTCAGACTCTGCTCTCTACGCTGCCATCCTCCCCCAGAAACCAATCCCTTTTAACTCCCCAATACTGCCAGCTCTATTAGCCAAGTTCAGGACATAAAAGCATCAGGAACCAAATGATTGATGATTGTAACTGGGATAGAGGAGCCTTCTTTTCCTTAGCCTCCACCTTGCCCCGGAACTCAGCTTGGTTCACCTCGAAGCTAGATTGTGGCCGGGCGGCTTAGTTGAAAGGTCATCCGGTAGCTTCAGCGAAAACAGAAAGCTCCAAATCTGAAGACCTTTTATGTGCTTGGCACTCCTCCAAATTGTAATTCATGATGGTGGAGTGGTTTAGGTGCAGCCCTGCCTTGAGGCAGGGGGATGGGCTGGATGACCTCCGAAAACCCCTCCGTTGCCCGTAATGATATGTTCCTAGGTTAATTGTGAGCCAGAAGGCCTTTGCTAGTCAGAGGACCGGGGGACTTTTAAACCAGTGATTTGGGGGAGAAAGCTGCCTTGGCTCCTCCAGATTTGAGACCCTGAACAAATGTATTTTACAAAGCAGGCTAAAGTCTATCATCTGGAAGACAAAAAGGGCCCCAGGGTCAGAGGGCCGCTTATGTAGCCGTCTCGATTGGGAGTTATCATCAGATATTTTATTGGCCTCGGTGTGTATAATGCTGTGCCATTGTCTTTTATTTATACGTCTGTCTATATGTGGGCGAGAGCACACATAAGTGCGTTGTAAATACTGTAAAGAGAGGTATGCAAAGAAGTGAATTCTTTTGAGCTGCAAGGGCAGCTCTACAACCCTCTTGGTTTGGTGGTATTTAGTTCTGGGCCATGAGGGGTCCAGATGTGATGATAACTAGGGGTTTATAGAAATACCTATCTGCACAAGTTGTAACCGTAACTCATATGGAGTGCTGGCAATGTCCTCAATGCCTTACATAACATATAGGAAATGCGGTTCCTGTTCCTAAGCAGGAACAGGTTATAAAAATGGGGAAATGCTTGTGCACATATGGTATTGCTTGGTCACACATCTGTTCTCTCCACTGTTGGACCTAGCAGTTGAAAAGAGAGATTCATTCCTTCCACAATGCCAGCCTCACACACTCCTTGGTCCTGGGACTATAGATTCCTCCATTTTCAGTAACGTCAACCAGTCTCCCCGTTGGTGAGCTGAAAAGAGACACACACAGCCTACATCTCACACCACCTCCACATGTCTCCATTAAAGGGCGTGATGGAGAGTGGTTGCTTTTGTATCATCCGTTCACAGGCCACATCTGGATCACCAAGAAAAGCAAGGAAGCGTATCCAGATCCATGCGAGTAGGAGCAGCGCCTACCATTTTTGCCATATCAGCATCTTAGGATCCAGTTGATGGCTATGAGGGTTAGAGTCAATTAAGAGACCGCAAGTGGGGCATGACTAGCAGCAGGCCTGTGGGAATAGAGGCTACTCTTTTTGGCCATCCCCACTTATTTAAGAAGATCCGGATTCCCCGCCCTCTGCTTCCCACCCGTCTTCAAATCCTGGATCATTTGGTGATCCATGGGTGTTGTGGCTTTTGAAAGCCCATTCACATTCTTTGTTGTTAAGATGGAACCAAATAGTTTTGAAAAATTGCCACAATAACAGTAAGTGTGATGGCCTCAATGCAGCATCACTGCCTCACAACACTTCTGCACTGCTGGCACTCACCTGATCAGTGACGTTAAAAAAACAAAATACAAGCGGAGCGACAGGTTTGAAAGAGGCGAGTGGGAGAAGCCTGTACATAAAGGAAGAGGGAGAGTTAGTTACAAGATACTTTCAAAATTCCATTTCCTTCATCTCTCCCTTCTCTCCCGTACACTATGACCCAATTAAGCAACACAGTGCAAAAAATAGTCTGGGAGAGAATGGAGGTTAGGGAAAGGGGAGCCAGGCCACATTTGAAAGTACAGTTGAATTTATATTTGTAATAATGCATCTTCCCCTCTGAACTTCATCCCATTAAGAAATAGAAGGGGCAGTTTGCAAGCCCCTCAAATGGCATTTCCAATGAAATGCTAGCAGACCCTTAACTCTGGTGGCTGTGCGGTTGGAAAGCATAAAAAAACAGTTCCAGATGTTCCAAAGCCCTGTGATGTGTGAAACCGGGCAGGGCTAAGGCTCTTCTGCACCCTTAACTTGGACCTACTTTACAGTTCACTTCTTGCCTTTCTTAAAGACGGCCCACTGACCCTTGCTACTTCTTTCTATTTCCATTTCCTTCTCATTATTGGTGGGGATTTAAAGAAAAATCTTGGGTGACCTGAGAACTTTTTGGTTCTGAAAGAGGCCTCTGGTCTTCTCAGCTTGAACGTGGTACATTAAGCCAATCGCTCAGTCAGTCGTTACGGATTGAGCACTTACTGTGTGCAGAGCACTTTCTGACACTCTTGGGGGAGTACAGTATAAAAGAGTTGGTAGTCACACTCTCTTCCCACAAGGAGCATACAGTCAAGAGTTGGGGATAGACATTCAAATCAATTTTACACGAAAGGGGAGGTGGCAGAATATAAGGATACGTACGTACGTGGTGGAAAATGGTGATATAATTGTAGTCAGCCTGTCACCGTGCCAGCGAGAAAAGCGGAGGTGTGGTTGGAACTGAAAGACTTTCTCCTCTCCCTGCCTCCTTTTCTCTTCCCCCTTTTCCTATTACAACCCAGTCTGTACACTTCCCTTTTCAAATGCCACCCTACTCACCAAACCTCAGTCTTGTCTGTCTCGTCGCCAACCCCTTGCCGCCTCCTCCTTCTGGCTTGGAACTCCCTCCCCTTCCATATATGACAGACCCCCCACTCTCCCCACCTTCTAAACTTTATTAAAATCACATCTCCAAGAGACCTTCCCCAATTAAGCCCCCTTTTCCCGTCTCCCTCCACCTTCTGAATTGTACTTGCACTTGGATCGATACCCTATAAGCACTTGAGTTTTCACCCCACCCTCAGCCCCACAGAGCAGTCAGTCAATCAATAGTATTTACTTAGTGCTTGCTGTGTGCAGAGCACTGTACTAAGTGATGGAAGAGTACAATATAATTGATTTGGTAGAAACGTTCCCTGCCAACAATGAGCTCACAATCTAGAGGACTTATGTACATACCCATAATTTATTTATATAAATGTCTGTCTCCGCTAAGCTGTAAGCTCCTTAAGGGTGGGAACAAGTCTTCCAACTCTTATATTCTCCCAAGTGCTTAGTACAGTGCTCTGCACACAGCAAGCGCTCAATAAGTACCAGTGGTTGACTGATTGATTTCTCCCCCCAGCCAGAGCATTCCATTAGGTTCTCTAGGAGTAGGAGGTAGAATTCATCAGTGAGGACATGGTTCTTCCTGTACCATTCTTCCTTGGGCCTTCTTTCCTCCTAGCAAAAGAGCTTGGATCCCAAAGGCTCCAGAATCAGCTAAGGGGAATCCTTTATCTTCCTTTAGCCTTCTTCAACGTTTTGCAGCCGAAAAGGACTTGCGATACTCTTTAATTCAGCCTCCTGCTTCATGTTGCTGTAGGAAATCAGGTGTCTGCCTCATTTGAAAAGCTCTCCAGGTCCTACACAGAGCACTCGCATGAGTCCACTGAGAAGTCACTGGCTCCTATACCCCTTCCCAGTGATTCCGGAGATAACAAGAAGCAACGTGGCCTAGTAAAAAGAGCATGGGCCTTGGAGTCGGAGCACCCCGGTTCTTATCCTGGCTCTGCCACCTGCCTGCTGTGTGACTTTGGGCAAGTCACTTAGCTTCTCTGTGCCTCAGTTACCTCATCTGTAAAATGGAGATTAAATCCTACTCCCTCCTACTTACACTGTGTTCAGCCTGCTTAACTTGTGTCTACTCCGGCACTTAGTACAGTGCTTGGCATTGAGTAAGCCCTTAATGAGTGCCATCATCATTATTATTATAATTATTATCATTCCTAGCAGTAGAAGAAGGCCCAATGGGGCTGGAAGAGGGTTTGTACAAGTTGAGGAGGGTGAGATAGCAGATTTTCATGGAGGCATTGCTGCCGTTACAGTGTGAGCTTCTTGAGGACAGGGAATGTGTTGCTTCTTAATTCTGTACTTCCAAGCACCTACTATAGTACACTATACCAAGAAGATACTCAATAAATACTGATGCTACTATTTCCTTCCTCCCCTTTGCTACCTTGCCTGCCTACTCATGATCCCTCCCCACCTTCTACAAATCTCCTGTGGCCATAAGCCATACAGGGAACAGCAACTTGCCTTGGAAGCCCCACATTTTAACAGGCCAAGACCCTGAAGTAGCGACTCAAACTTTGAAGGCTACTTGATACTATGAAGTCAATTAATCATTTAAGAGGTATAGAAAAGCAGTGTGAAGCCCTTTAAACTTAACATGTCACTGAAGCCACTGAACTTCACCTTTATATTTGGATCTGTATCCTTTAAACACCCACTCATCCCCGCAGCGCCTATGTACCTATCCATAATTGATTTTAATGTCTTTCTCCCTCTCTAGACTGTAAGGTCTTTATGGGCAGGGAATGTATGTCTTCCAATTCTGTTGTATTTTCCCATGCCTAGTACAGTGTTCTGCACACAGTAAGCACTCAAGTACCATTGATTGATTCGTTGATGTTCTCTTCTACAACTCTCTTAGGGATGAACAAGATTAATTATTCCCTCAAGAAATTGTCAGTTACCGTCTCAGCCATATTGTGAGATAAATCACACCGGCACTGAAATTTTGATGCCGGCAGGCAAAAAATATAAATAACATCAACGGCATAAGTGCTTCTCAGATCTACGACCTCAGGCATCTGGCAGTTTATTAAGGGAACTTTTTTCACCCAATGCAAATACAGTTAAGAAATTCTTTCTTCAGTAATCTTCTAAACATTTTGAGATTGCCTCAGTTGACTTGGACTCTGTGAAATTATCTCATTCGTTTGAGTTGTGTTCCCAAGATTTTCAAATGTAAAGAGTTCAGACCTTGGAAGTCATTCAGTTCCTTGGGGCAGCCCCAAAAGAATCCTCTCCCTCCACCACTGAAAGGATGAGCCTTTTTTTTTTTCCTTAAGTGAAAACTGGAGAGTAAATACACGTATTTTTCAGTTGGAGAGAAATGAAGGTGGATCAATGCTCGCCCAGCATTGTAGCTTTTTTTTCTCTGGGTGGCTCCCAGATATTTACCAAAAGGGGCTTTATTTGGCCTCCATCAATTCCACTTTTATTTTGTAGTCATTTGAATTTGCCAGGAGCCAACTCCGTCAGCGGAGTCACTAGTGGACTTTATCAGTAAACTACCTTATTTATTTTAATTCCTGTGAGTTGAACCCTGGGAACACTGGATTGCGAAGGAATTGTTTTGCCAATTGCCGTTCCACAGGATAACTCCAGGTTACCAGGCACACATAGGATTTGCCAGTAGAACATTGTCTGAACAGCAACAGGCTGGATTTTGTGCCTCCATTCAGTGACCCCTCCTCCCGTCCCCCCGTCCATCTCCCCCCACGGTCCCCCCGCTGGGCTGAGTCGACACGAGGGTATTTCTGTCTTGTATTGCCTTTGTGTGCTTATTAAAAAAGAATCAGCAAATCTGTTGAGTGCATGTTTAATGTAATACAGATGTGGGACACACCACAGTTCTTTTTGCTTTACAAATTTTCAGCTTTTTGCTTTTCATCAGTGTTGCTTATTATTTACAGAATGTAACTTGAGACACCAGAGCAGATTGGAGATTTAAAAAAAAAAAAAGAAAGGAAAAAAAATCCCAAGTAGTGTGGAATGTTGTTTGCTGTCCAGACCAAACAGACCAGTTTGCCAAGGGTTGATGGACTATGACAGTCAGTACAATTCATGTTAACACTGATGGCACTTAATTAAAAAGCAGCTTGACCTTCCAGTCACCACGAAAAGAATAACCTTTTGTCGCTAGGTTGAACATCATGGCACCAAGGAGAAATCTGCCTTGGAAGAGGCATCAAAGTGTATCGCTGGACTAACACTGCCAGTTTTCATTCCGACTCTTTCCTACCGAAAGAGAACATGCTCAAATAAATCCGGAATGCTATTTAGACGGCTCGGGGGACTTGGCTCCTTTCTTGCTATTTGTGCATGCAGTGAAGTGTCAGGAGGCTACAAATAAGGAGGGAAAAAATCTCCTTTGCCCAAAACTCAAAGGTGCCACCCACGGGAATCCGTCCTTGGGAACTGATGAAAAACGGTTCATTAGTCAGTAAGGCAAGACAACAGGCATCTCCACTTGAACATCTTCGAGCTTATGTTCATCGGGACCTCCAGGGGCAGAGTTCCAAAACTTGAATTCTCAGAACACCCACCTAGGTGAAACTTCATATTCTGTCAGATTTTGAATTTAAGCCAAGCAGAGTGTGAATGAAGGGGAGGGTGGTTGTTAATTGATTGATTCCTGGAGAATCTAGGTCCATCTCATTAAGGACCTGTACTCGAATCAGAATAGGATCCTTTTCTGAATCTCCCCCGATGTGAGAAATGTGGATGTGCAGATTCTCAATGAAGAGGTTGAGAATGCTGATGAGTGCTAGAGCTCTCCTGAAACATAACAAGCCGGGGCTAGCCAAGTTCAGTGGGAAGATTTGGAAGCAACCCGCCACTCCCCGGGATAGATAGTCCAGGTCCATGACCTGAGAGTCAGAAGGACCTGGGTTTTAATTCTGCTGTGTGAGCTGGAGCCAGTTGCTTCACTACTCTGCACATCAGTTACCTCATCGGTAAAATGGGGATTAGGACTCGGAGCTCCATGTAGAACATGGACTGTGTCCAACCTGAATATCTTCTATCTACCCCAGCGCTTAGATGACTGTCTGGCACAAAGTAAGTGCTTAACAAATACCATTAGAAAAAGGTCCTCAGGCTTCAGTGGGCATTTGGGTTACTTAGAATGTTCCAATACAATTCATCCTACTGTAACTAGAGGGACAGGGACAAACAAACTTAAAGTTGGGTAGATTCCCTCAACTGAAATATGTTGAAATAATATGCTATCAAATGCTGGGTAAATCTTACCTTAAAAAGACCTATCCCCACTTTCACCACTCTTGCATCACTAAATTCCTACTGGATTCTGGTTATTCATCTTTAGGACTCTCAACTTGTTGGAGAAGATCATCCAGTAATCTGTTTCAGCACCAGTGCTTACAAAGTTACCCTCTCAGGTTTAAGTTGTGAAATCTAGAGCTTCTCCGCATAACAGAGGTAGCAACAGCAGAGGCCTTAGAGTACCTCACAAACCAAGAAATGTGTGCACTTAATCAAGGCCAGATCCTGGCTTCCTCAAAATTCCCCATCCATGGGTGGACTTGGGTTGGTGTTTCCTGTGAATCTGGTAGCAAGATCTGCCACTGAAGCTTTGTCCATCTTGTGTCCTAACCCTAGCTCCGCTCTTACCCAACTAAATTTAGACTCTTAAACTTATACTTGAAGAGCTTGAAGGGAATCCTAGTCTGTTCCCTTTCCATAACCCAGGAGTAACAATTCCTCCATCTCCCTTGGTCTGTCAGGTCCGATTGGGTCAGAACCAGCACCTGCCTTCTTGGTCTGACTCTAGCTCACCCTAAATCTACTCTGCCTCCTCAAGGCAGCTGACCAAGAACCTCAGTCGGGCTGTTTGTGGGGTGAATTACCCCACCAATCAATCCATCAATTGTATTTATTGAGCACTTAATGTGTGCAGAACACTGTGCTAAGCCTTTGTGAGAGTACAATATAGCAGAGTTGGTAGACACGTCTACCAATGTAAACTACCGTGTTCATTATTTTATATACAATTTACGAAGGCTTACACATCCTACTTTGTTAATTAGGGTATGGAGATGTATTGGGTAAGTACATCAGGGACCAGCTGCCCCTTCTCTTCTAATGTGACAGGGGTTGGTCAGAAGTTATCAGAGGGCTTGGGGAGTTTAGTAAATCTCGTGTTTTATTTGCAGCTGTCGGCTTGGTCTTTTGATTTTCCTGGAATAATATTGGATTACTTGAACCATAGTACAGGCATGTGCCTGGTCCTTAATGACCACATTACATAAAACCAGGAGATACACCATGCAGTAATTGCTAAAGTGGGCCTGGATTCCAAAGTCCTGTTCACTGTTTCTTCTTTTTCTTCCTTCCTTCCTTCCTTCCTTCCTTCCTTCCTTCCTTCCTTCCTTCCTTCCTTCCTTCCTTCCTTCCTTCCTTCCTTCCTTCCTTCCTTCCTTCCTTCCTTCCTTCCTTCCTGTCTTTCTGTCTTTCTGTTTTTCTTTCTTTCTTTTTCTTTCTGTCTTTCTGTCTTCTTTTCCTTCTTTCTTTCTTCCTTCTCCCTCTCTAAGCACTGGGATAGATTCAGGTTAATCAGCAAGATACAGTCCCTGTTCCTCATGGGGCGCACAGTCAAGTTGAAGGGAAAACAGGTACTCATTCATTCATTCAGTCATATTTATTGAGCACTTACTGTGTGCGAAGCACTGTACTAAGCACTTGAGAGAGTACATTATAACAGGAAACCAACAAATTCCTGGCCTACAACACGCTTACAGTGTAGAGGGGGAAACAGAAATTAATATAAATAAATGATTGTTACAGATATGTATGTGACACCATGGGGTTGGGCGGGGGGTGAATAAAGGGAACAAGTCAGGGTGATGCAGAAGGGAGTGGGAGAAGAAAAAGGAGGGCTTAGGTGGCCTGTGCTTTTTGACAGTATAGAATCATTTCACTCTGCTGTCCGTATTAAATCCCCATTTTGCAATTGAGGAAACCGAGGTACAAAGAAGTTAAGTGACTAGCCCAAGGTCACCCAGCAGGCAAGTGGCAGAACCGGGATTAGGATCCATGTCCTCTGCATCCCAGCTTCTTCGCTTCAGGTAGCTGACAGAGAATAGTAAGAGGGAGGATAGCTGAACTGGCTCACTGCCAGGATACGGAGCCAGGACGACCTTTTGTAACATTTTCCTGCACTCTTTGGTCAGAGCAGCGGCCACGGCACATGGTTTGAACAGGAGCCTTGTGAGTCCCCGGTTTAAATTTGTAAATATGATAGAGGGCTCCAGGTGGTGTGGGGATCAGGAGGGTGGAAGGGGCCATGTCTGGAGTGCAGGGAGATTTAAAAAGTTCCTAGGGATGGTGGAGAATGGATGGTGGGGTGGCAGGGTCCTGTGACAAGTGACATGTATCCTACCCACAAAACTTATTCCTTCACCCAATTTAATGATCAATCAATTAATGGCATTTCTTGAGCCTTACTGTGTGCAAAGCACTGTACTAATCACTTGGGAAAGTATAGTACAGTAGGGATTCAATCCCTGGCCCCAAGGACTTTACAGTCTACAAGGGGAGACAGATGTTAAAATAAATTATAGATAGGGGAAATAGGATATAAGGATTTGTACCTTATTATTATTGTATGACTCAGAGGGGAAGGCGGATAGGGAGATGAAGGCTTAGACAGGGAAGGCCAGTTGGAGAAGTGATTTTAGGAGGATTTTAAAGGTGGAGAGAGTGGCAGACTCTTAGATATGAAAGGGGAAGGAGTTCCAGGCCCAAGGGAGAGTGTGAGCAAAGGGTCAGTGGTGGAATAGATGAGATCGAGGTATGTTGAGTAAGTTGGCATTAGAGGAGCAGAGTGTGCAGATTGGGTTATGGTAGGAGATCACCTAGGTAAGGTAGGAAGGAGAAAGCTGATTGAGTGCCCTAAAGTTGATGGTAAGGAGTTTCTGTTCTATGCGGAGGTTGGATGGGCAACCATTAGAGGTTCTTGAGGAGTGGGGAGATGGGTACTGATAGATATTTTCAGAAAAATGGTCCAGAAAACAGAGTGAAATAATAATAATAATAATGTTGGTATTTGTTAAGTGCTTACTATGTGCAGAGCACTGTTCTAAGCGCTGGGGTAGATACAGGGTAATCAGGTTGTCCCACATGAGGCTCACAGTTAATCCCCATTTTACAGATGAGGTAACTGAGGCACAGAGAAGTGAAGTGACTTGCCCACAGTTACACAGCTGACAAGTGGCAGAACCGGGATTTGAACCCATGACCTCTGACTCCCTAGCCCGGGTTCTTTCCACTGAGCCACGCTGCTTCTCTGAATGTGGGGAGGCAGAAGGTAGGAAGTCAGTGAGTTGGTTTATGCAACATTCAAGGTGGGGAAATAAATGGTTGCATCAGTGAGGTAGTAGTTTGGATGGAGAGGAAAGGGTGGATTCTGGAGATCTTGTGAAGGTAGAACTGACGGAATTTCATGACAGCCCAACCCGCACACTTGGCTTCTCTAATGCCAACCTACTCACTGTACCTCCATCTTGTCAATCTCGCCACTGACCTCTCACCCAAGTCCCGCCTCTGATATGGAATGCCCTCCCTCTTTGTATCCAACAGATAATTACTTTCCCCACAATCAAAGCCTGATTGAAGGCACATCTCCTCAAAGAGGCCTTCCCTAACTAAACTCTCATTTCCCCTCTAGACTGTAAACTTGTTGTGGGCAGCGAGTGTGTCTTTTTATTGTTATATTGTACTCTTCCAAACGCTTAGTATGGTGCTCTGCACACAGCGCTCTGTAAATACGATTCACTGACCGACTCTTCTTCCGGCATAGCCTTTGCACTTAGATTTGCTCCCTTTATTCAACGCTCCTTCAGCCCTGTAGCACTGATGTACAGATCTGTAACTATTCATCCTAATATATGTCTCCCCCTCTAGACTTGAAGTTCCCTGTGGGCAGGGGATGTGTCTACCAACTCTAGTATATTGTTATAGTAGAGAAGCATGGTGTAGTGGATGGAGCACGGGCCTGGGAGTCAGAGGTCATGGGTTCGAATCCCTGCTCTGCCACTCGTCAGCTTTGTGACTGTGGGCAAGTCACTTGAGGGAATCTCTGTGCCTCAGTTCCCTCATCTGATCCCGGCTCTGCCACTTGCCTGCTGAGTGTAAAAGGGGGGTTGAGACTGTGAGTCCCACGTGGGACAGGGACTGTGTCCAACCCGATTTGCCTGTATCCATTCCAGCGCTTAGTACAGTGCCTGGCACATAGTAAATACCTAACAAATACCATAATAATTATTATTATTATTGTACTCTCGCAAGCACTTAGTACAATGCTTTGCACACAAAGCATTCAATAAATATGACTGATTGATTGACAGATTGCATATATGGGGAGAAAGAAAGAGATGAGTCGAGGATATGCCACGGTTACAGGCTTATGAGACCGAGGGAAATCATGGGGAGGACAAAGTTGGATGGGAAGATGAGAAGTGTGTTGGATGGGAAGGTGAGACGTGCTGTTTTGGACCTTTTAAGTTTCAAGGGTCAGCAGGACAGCCAAGTAGAGATGTCCTGGAGGCAGGAGGAAATGTGAGACTGTGGTGAAGGAAAGAGGTCAGGGCTGGGGAGAAGTATATGGGAAACATCCACATAGGGACAGTAATTGAAGCAGTGGTAGCAAATGAGTTCTCCAAGTGAATGGGTGTAGATGGAGATTAGAAAGGACCCAAACCTGAGGAACCTTCACAGTTATAGGGTGGGAGGCATAGAAAGAACCAGCAAGAAAGACTGAGGAGTGGTTAGAGAGAGAGGTACAGAGCCGGAGAGGACAGCGTAGGTGTTAGTTAATGTTTCCAGGAGAAGGGGGTGGTCCACAGTGTTAAAGGCAGCTGAGTGGTTGAGGAAGAGTAAGAGGAAGTAGAGGTCATTTGATTTGGTGAGAAGGAGGCCATTGGTCTTTAGAGAAGCCGTTACTTTGGAGTGAAGGGAATGCAAATCAGATTTCAAGGGGCCGGGGAGAAGAGGTGGAGGCTGTGACCGGAGACAACTCACTTGAATAATGTGGAGAGGCATGGTTGGAGGGAGATGTGAGGATTACTGGAGGGTATGGTGGGATCAGTCAAGGGTTTTTTTTAGGACAAGGTAGACATTCACATGTTTGAAAGCAGTGGGAAAGGAGCCTTTGAAAATGAGTTGTTGAAGATGTCACTGAGGGAATGAAGAAGCAGGAGGGCAATTCATTCTTTTGATAAGGTGAGAAGGGATGAGTCAGAGGTGCAGGTGGAGGAGGTAGAATTTGAAAGAAGTTGGGAGATTCATTCATTCAATCATATTTATTGAGCGCTTACTGTGTGCAGAGCACTGTACTAATCGCTTGGAACGTACAGTTCGGCAACAGATAGAGGCAATCCCTGCCCAGCAACGGGTTCACAGTCTATAAGGGGGAGACAGACAGCAAAGCAAGTAGTCAGGCATCAATACCATCAAAATAGATAAATAGAATCATAGTTATATATCTCTTGAGACATCTCAAGGATAATAATAGTATTTGTTTAGTGCTTACTATATGCCAAGCACTATGTCAAGTGCTGGGGTCCTGTCCTATGCTGTCAAGTTGTCTTTGACCCATAGCGACGCCATGGACACATCTCTCCCAGAACGCCCTATTTCCATCTGCAGTCATTCTGGTAGTGTATTCATAGAGTTTTCTTGGTAAAAATATAGAAGTGGTTTTCCGTTGCCTCCTTCCATGCAGTAAACTTGAGTCTTCGTCCTTGATTCTCTCCCTTGCCGCTGCTGCTCGGCACAGATGAGTTTTTACTTGTAGCAGATTGCCTTACACTCTGTAGCCACTGCCCAAACTAGGAATGGAATGGATATGCCTCTGACTGACTCTCCTTCCTGTAGTGGGTGATGACTAGGGAAGCAGCATGGCTCAGTGGAAAGAGCCTGGGCTTCAGAGTCAGAGGTCATGGCTTCGACTCCCGGCTCTGCCACTTGTCAGCTGTGTGACTGTGGGCAAGTCATTTAACTTCTCTGTGCCTCAGTTACCTCATCTGTAAAATGGGGATTAACTGTGAGCCTCACGTGGGACAACCTGATTACCCTGTATCTACCCCAGCGCTTAGAACAGTGCTTGGCACATAGTAAGCGCTTAACAAATACCAACATTATTATTATTATTAGTCGAGACTGGTAGAGTACTGGGAACTCTCCAGGTGTGACCCTGAGAGGGGAAGCTGGGGTAGGTGCAGTATAATCATGTAATCACAGTCCCCATCCTACACAGGGATTGCAGTCTATGGGAGAGGAAAAACAGGTATTGGATCACCCATTGTACAGCGTAGGGGAAAATAAGGCATAGAGGAGTTAAGGGGTTGTCCCAAAATCACCTAGCAAGCAAATGGCAGAGCCAAAATTAGAACCCAGGCTCCCTGTACCACCTCCCCTTCCCTCACTCTGCCCCAGGCCCTTCCTCTTTCCACTAGGTCACCTGCTTCTCAGTTGGGCAATGAATCAGGTAATGAATTTAATCTAAGGTGACCCTGGTGCTGGAGTTGTATCTTCCTTAGTTCAAAAACAGGTGAATTTCAGTTGCTGACTGTTCCAGGTGCCCATCCGATATTTTTCCAATGATGTTCATGTGGCTGAGGTCACCAGTCGCCATCTGAAATTTCAAGTTGGTTTATCCGTTTCCGTCAGTCATTTAACTCATTTTCCGTACTTCAAACAAAACAGCCCACTATTCTCTAATACAGGCATCTTATTCTAACATTCCTCATATCCATCATTTCACTCTTATCACCACCACGCTGGATTAACATTCTCATCCTATCTCCTTCCTTCAGGCCTGCCTCGGATTTTTCCGAAGCAAGGGCAGTGGTCTGCCGTAGTTTGTTTCCAGTTAAACTTTTAGACTGTTTATAATGCCTACAGAAAATGCGCACCAAGTTGCATTTCTTCCCAATTCTCCACATCCTTTACGTATTTTATTCTCCCTTTTTCTAATTAATGACTTTACCCTCTCACTTCCTTTACCTGTTCTCCCTCCGGTCTATTGCGTGGCTCAGTGGAAAGAGCACGGGCTTTGGAGTCAGAGATCATGGGTTCAAATCCCGGCTCGGCCGTTTGTCAGCTGTGTGACTTTGGGCAAGTCACTTAACTTCTCGGTGCCTTAGTTACCTCATCTGTAAAATGGGGATTAAGACCGTGAGCCCCGCGTGGGACAACCTGATTCCCTTGTGTCTACCCCAGCGCTTAGAACAGTGCTCGGCACATAGTAAGCGCTTAACAAATACCAACATTATTATTATTATTATTATTCTGTGAGACCTACCTGGGTCGGGGACCGTGTCCAACACGATTGCACTGTGTCTACCCCAGCACTTACCGCAGTCCTTGGCACATAAGGACTTAAATGCCGCCGTTATCATCATTATTATGACGTAAACTTAAGTGTTCAACTCTGAATTGTTGCCTGCAGTCAGGCAAATTGACAGCATTTTTTGTTTTTCAACTTTCAATCTTGCAACTCTTTAAATTGTTTGCTGCAGTTGGGCAACCTTACAGCATCTTATCTCTGCCTCGTAGGGAGTGGGTTGCTGTCAACCACCCTTAGGCATTTGGCCATCCAAACCAGGAAAAATTCACCACCCCCACTCCAGTTTCAACGATGTCATCGTGCAACCCACCATAGTGACATCATGCCGAAAGCTTACAAGCCCTGAGACCCTGAGTGTTTCCTCGGGGCTGCCTCTGATTCCCCACCCCCGCCATGCTGTAGAGCCACTGTGTTTTCCTCCCAGGGTCCTCCTAACATCTACGCCACTTCCGACTTGGGTTCCGTGCTTTTCTGTTTTTAACCACCCCCACCCCCCTGAAGTGGTACCCTCAGTTGTTTGCTTCCTGTCCGAGAAGTAACGTGGCTTAATGGAAAGAGCCTGGGCTTGGGAGTCAGAGGACGTGGGTTCTAACCTTGAGTCTGCCCTTGTCTGCTGTGTGGCCTTGGGCAAGCCTATTAACTTACTCTGTGCCTCAGTTATCTCATCTGCAAAATGTGAATTAAGACTGAGGCCCCCAAGTGGGACAACCTGATTACCTGTATCTACTCCAGTGCTTAGAACAGTGCTTGGCACATAGTAAACGCGAACAAATGCCATAATAATAATTATAATCCTTATTATTACAGACTGAAGCCGTCCCTGGCTTCAAACTGCACGAATCACCAGTGGAGCGATGGAGAAATTGTCAGCCTGCTTAAACCATCAGCTTCCTATTAGAAGTTGTAATAATAACATCTTCTGAGCACCCAGAGGGGACAGTACATTGTCCTAAGCACTTGGGAAGTACAAAGTCAAGCAGGGTGACCTGTTCCTTGCCCACCAGGCACTTATTCATTAACCTCCTGTTGCTTGATCACAGCTCACAGAGAGTACAATTTATATTTCTAGAGAAGCAGCGTGGCTCAGTGGAAAGAGCACAGGCTTTGGAGTCAGAGTTATGGGTTCAAATCCCGGCTCGGCCATTTGTCAGCTGTGTGACTTTGGGCAAGTCACTTAACTTCTCGGTGCCTTAGTTACCTCATCTGTAAAATGGGAATTAAGACTGTGAGCCTCTCGTGGGACAACCTGATTCCCTTGTATCTACCCCAGCGCTTAGAACAGTGCTCGGCACATAGTAAGCGCTTAACAAATACCAACATTATTATTATTTGAGAGGCTTCATAAAGTAGCATTGTTCAGTTGTTTCTGTTCACAATTGATTTCTCTCTTATCTACCCTGGAACCCTGTCTTACAACCCTGTCCACCACCCGGCAACCCAAAACACATGCCAGAATTCCCAGAACAGTGCACAGTCCAGGTGATTATCTTCATTCCAGAGAAATCAAGTCACGAAACAGACTGCAAGTCCAGTTGGTATTCTTTGTAGAGACCAACTCGAATATTCTGACCTGTGCCTTTTTCCTTTTTTTAATGGTATTTGTTAAGCACTTACTCTGGGGCGGCACTGTGCTAAACGCTGGGGAAGATACAAGGTAATCAGGTTGGACACAGTCCATGTCCTACATGAGGCTCACAGTCTTAATTCCCATTCTACAAATGAGGGTAACTGAGGCACAGAGAAGTTAAGTAACTTGCCTGAGGTCACGCAGTGGACAAGTGGCAAAGCCGGGGTTGGAACCCAAGTCCTTCTAAGTGTCAGGCTCGGATTCTATCCACTAGGCCACGCTGCTTCTCTGTGTGTGTGTTTATGTGTTTGGTTGCTGCTATACCAGTTTTGTATTATTGTTAGATGGTTTTTGTTAAGTGATGATGATGATGATGTTGGTATTTGTTAAGCGCTTACTATGTGCAGAGCACTGTTCTAAGTGCTGGGGGAGACACGGGGGAATCAGGTTGTCCCACATGGGACTCACAGTCTTAATCCCCATTTTATGGATGAGGGAACTGAGGCCCAGAGAAGTGAAGTGACTTGCCCACAGTCACACAGCTGACAAGTGGCAGAGCTGGGATTCGAACTCATGACCTCTGACTCCAAAGCCCATGCTCTTTCCACTGAGCCACGCTGCTTCTCCATGCTTACCTTGTGTCAGGCACTGAATTAAGTGCTGGGGTAGCTGTAAGCTAATTAGGCTAGACACAGTCCCTGTCCTATTTGGGGCTCATGCTCCAAGTCCAGTTCCAGATATTGGGCTAAGAGCAGGAGATGCCCCATTTTCTGAGTGATTTTAGGTCTTGTCCATCAGTGCTATTTATTGAGTGCTTATTGTGTGCAGAGCATTGTATCAAACGTTTGGGAAAGTGGCCAACTTGGCCCAGGTGGGCCATTCTCTTTGCAAGATTAATTCCCTGACTTAAAAGCATTCCAACCTTCCCCTTCCCCCGTCCCGAACAGCTCATGTGGGACCAGAAGGACTGAGTGGATTTACGGGTCCCATAACTCTTCCCTTTCCTCAAGCTCACTGAAAGGTACTATACATTCAAAACCCAGTTTGAGCCTAATAAAAATATAAACATATGTACATTCTGTCTGGATCGCCTCACATCATGAAAGGCTAAAAACCTCTGGCTATTTTGTACACTGTGTCGTTAAAGTGATAATCTCTTTTCCCCAAATTGTATCTTGCCTGAGCTAGCAAACCCACCCTCCATGACATTTTAAACTATGCTCATGTTCAAGTGTTAATCAATATCTCCAAGGTAACATTATTTAATTCCCAAAGTACACTATGTCTGTGGTGTGACTAGTATGTTGTTAGGGAATCAGGGAGCAGTCTTCCAACAAGACAAGCCCGTTTGTAGGGTGCACACGGGAATGTTTGGGTTCAAACACGAAGCATTGGATATGGTGGGCACTACAACATGGATTTTCCTTGAAGTTCAATTTTGCAATAATGCAATGCCTGCATTATGAGAGTGCTGGGTCAGTTGGAAAATTTGGTCTGTGCTTGGCACATAGTAAGCGCTTAACAAATACCAACATTATTAAGTGAAAGGATTTGGAAATCATCCTTATTCCTCTCCAAATTCAGTTGCATTTTTGGGGTTTTTGTCTGTGCCTCTTATCTTCAGTGGCACACGGGTCTGCAAGATACAGCATAGCTAACCCCATGTTGGACCTCTGGCCCAAATTAACCATGAGTTTCCTGGAATTCCTAGTCCACAACTCCGGGTAATTAGGGGTTTTCATTCGTCCCTTTCCTTTCATTGTGGCCTTCATCCTTTCTCCTCTTTTCCAACCCATGCCCTAATAAGGTGGTAGCTGAAACATCTGTTTTCAGTCTGCTGGTGTAGCCGTGCCAGTTGATAATAATAATGATGATGATGATGATGATGATGATGGTGTTTTTAAGCACTTACTAAATTCCAAGGACTGGAGTAGATGCAAGATAATCAGGGCCCACATGGGACTCACAGTCTATGTAGGAGAGAGGGCCATATTGAATCCCCATTTTTCAGATGAGGGAATTGAAGCACAGAGATGTTAAGTGATTTATTTGCCCAAGCCCACACAGCAGAAAAGTAGCAGTGCTTGGATTAATAATAATAATAATGGTATTTGTTAAGCACTTAGTATGTGCTAAACTCTGTTCTAAGTGCTAGGGTAGATTCAAAGTAGTCAGGTTGTCCCATGTGGGGCTCACACAACCTTAATTCGCCATTTTACAGATAAGGTAACTGAAGCCCAGAGAAGTGAATTGACTTGCCTAAAGTCACCCAGCAGACAAGTGGTAGAGCCGGGATTAGATCCCAGGTCCTCTGACTCCCAGACCCTGGCTCTTCCCACTAGGCCACACTGCTTTTCAGTGTGGTCAGCGTGATCCACAGAACCCTAATCCCTTCCCCTCCCACCCAGTTGGGCCACTTTGAATCCCAGCCATTGGTTATCAGGGAGGGGGTTGGTTCACTGTTAATCAAAACCTGTACAAGAGATCATACTAAGCATTTGCAGTCTCCCAAATGACTAGTACAGAGCCTAGTACAATACTGTGCACACAGTGAGCCCTCAATAAATACCATTGATGATGATGATAGTGCTGACCAAACCAACAGTCCCCTTCTCCAGTCCTTTGGCTCTCCCTTGGAGAAAATCCTCTAACTAAGCATACTTATTTCTTTGGTCAACTCGTGGCTTAGGGAACAGAGCCCAGGCCTGGAAGACAGAAGGACCTGGGTTCTAATCCCAGCTCCTCTGCTTATCTGCTGTGTGACCTTGGGCAAGTCACTTCACTTCTGTGCCTCGATTCCCGCATTCATAAAAAGGGGATTGAAATAGTGAGCCCCAAATGGGACAGGGATTGTGTCCAACCCTATTTGCTTGTATCCACCCCAGTGCTTAGTACAGTACCTGGCACACAGAAAGCACTTAACAAATACCACAATTATCATTATTATTATTATTATTAATGTGTCTGGTTGCCTGGTTGTCTCTGGTTGTCTACTCTAATTAAGGAGGTGGAGGATGGGAGCCTGGCCCTCCATCCTCTCCCACCCCTTTCCAATTCTCTACATAGGTCCCAGGCTCCTGCGACAGGCTCAACTGATTTTTCTCTCACCTCCTTTGCCCTCTCTGGCCTGATGGGATCCTTTTCCTGATTGGTCCTCTGCCCCTGCTGTGGGCAACAAGCCATCCTCTTGGTCTAGGCTTTTGTTTTTACAGAGGTAAATCCTCCCCTGTTGTCCTCGAGAGCTCTCCTGGCAGTTCCAGCCAAGATCTTAAGGCTGGCTCCGAGGCACCAAGCCAAACCCACAGTAAGGATCTTCCTCCAGCACTTCCCCACATACATCATTCTCCGTTGGGTGGGTGGTTGTTTACGTTCATGCTTACCCAGGCTTGTAGTCTGTTGGCTGAGAGCGTGGGCGGTTCATTTCCGGGCTGCTCCTCCCGCCAAGGTGTAGACCCTAAACAGGATTTTTGCCTCCCTGGTGGCGATGCGAGCCTAGTGACACCTGGTCTGATACTGTTTCCCAGACCTTACAGAGATCATGTGCCTCCAAAAGGGGCAAAGAGGGGCCGGAGTTTCCCTAAACATGGAGTTTAAGTGAATTGATCTCCAAGAACAGGTCTCTCTCCCGACAATGTGCTAGACTTGCCAGGGTTGATTCTGTTTTTACATGCTCATTAAGGCCGTTCATCCAGTGAGGCAGAGATGAGGTTTTTGTGGGCTGTGTTAGCAGGCTTGCTCTTCAGCCTGGTTTTGGAAGGCTTCCATATGTACCTGCCGTGGCTGACAGAGCCCTTCTGGGTTCCCACTGCTAGGAGTGGTCACTGAAGGGTCACCCCTTTTTCCTAGCTTTCATCATCCCAATTATTTCGGATTGCAGCCTCCTCCATCATTTCCAACTCCTTTTCGGTATTCATTTTTTATACCAGCATCCCAGCCTTCACTTCCTGATAACTTCTGTTGTTAAATAGACATATCCACAACTTGGATCCTTATACTCGGGACTCTCTGTGTAAGTTGCACTTTCTGCCCATGACGCTGACTCAGTGCGAGGTTACGAAGGGTTCAGGCCTCCCTTTCTTCTGAGAATCGAGGAAAGCACTCCCACCTTATCCTGAGGTTTCCTCAATCCAGGGTGGAGTCACTGTCTTTCACGTTTGCTCTAACCACCTTCCCTCTGGTTCTGATAATCATAATTATAATGTTATAATAATAATACTAGTCAGCTCTGATGCAAGCAGAGCTGAAAATTGTCAAGGCTGTGACTCCTGAGAACCCTTTTGCACTGATGGGAATAGATGGAGACTCCTAGATGTCCTTTATTCTCAGCAGCGCTGATCGCCATGACGGGGAGTTTTTCCACAGAGCAGCAGCTACAAGAGTATGGGACAGTAGAGAACAAACCCACAGCCACCCTCAAACACTCTCTGAACAGCTGAGTCTGAGACCCATGCTTCCTTTATAGGATTTTTGTTCAGTCAATCTTAGTACTTACTGAGTGCTTACTGTGTGCCAAGCACTGTACTAAGCACTTGGGAGAGTACAATATAACAGTGTCGGTAGGTACACCCCTTGCCCACAATGAGTTTATGGTCTAGAAGATGATTTTGTTTGTGTATCTTCATATGTGACTGTATTTGTGAGTTCTAATGGTTGTCCATCTGGGTCCCTCTTTGTTTTAGTGGGAGTTCCTGACTACTGGGTCTTTCTGCTGCATGGGTCCATGTTTCTTTCTGTGCATTAATGTGAGGATTATCTGTGCATCTGTTAACACATGTGTCTGCATATCTGGGTGTGTGTGCATAGATGTTTTCTTGTGTTCCCTTCCACCGCCTCCTCCCCCCCCCCAAAAAAATGGGTGCATGTTTCTCATTAGCTATTTGTGACTATGAGCTCCTTATGCTCAGGGAACGTGTCTACCAACTCTGTTACATTGTACTCTCCCAAGTGCTTAATACAGCGCTCAGCATATAGCAAGCATTCAGTGGCTCATCCTCTTTGCCCTTGGCTCAGGGAAGTGCAGTGGAGACAGCTGCTCAGAAGGACCCGAGCTTTCCAAAACCTGCTTCTTCCTGCTCCCTTTTTCCATCCTCTGCAGGGGCCAATTGAATGTGCCCAGACTCACCCAGGATTGTTGCTTGCCTCTGACACTGCTGGTCTTGCTGCCTCTCCAGATTTTCCCTGCCCTGGTGGCCGAAAGTTTGAGGCAGCTGATACAGCCACACCAAGAGGATGTGGCCCAGCAGTGATGATAACTGCTAGAAACCTCTTGGTTGGAGGGAAAACAAAAGTAAGCTTAGGCTCCCAATTTTCCCCTCTTCCAGCAACAGGGGAGAAAACAGGGTCCCCAACTCCTCCTGCCCAGTGGGTCAAGTCAAAATGGAATTAGCAGGTGCCGTCTCAGCTTGATAGTGGTGCAGCCCACAGCACTCTGTCGCCTTGATGCGGCTGAACCCGAATCTGGTTTGACTGGGACATCGGAGGGGCATGTCCATTCACCAAAGTAAATTCCTGGGTCCCTTTAATTCACCCAGAATTACACCCTTTGGGTTAAGCTTTCTACTCCTGCAACGTTTATCGGGGTCCACAGCACTTCCCTGGGCAATTTCTGACCTCTTGCCAGAGTACCTGGATGACTATGCAGAGAGCAAATGGCCCTTTTCCACCCATATCCGTTCTGACAGAGGATTTTGAGTTTGGTCAGTCTTCTTCTATTGGGCTTGCAGCCTGCCACTCAGGTTCTTCTTTCAATCACTTCATAAGAATCAATCAATCAGTAGTGTTTTTTGAACTACTTCTGGGTGCAGAGCACTGTACTAAGCAAATGGGAGAGGACAGTAGCAGTAGAGGATATTGTGTCTGCCCCCAAGGAACTGGCCATCTAATGGGAGACAGTTACAAAATAATTAACAGACAGGAGCAAGGAGATCCTGGAAAGAAGGAAATGTAGAAAAGTAGTCTTGCTTTGGAATTTTCTGGGCATCCAGGTTGTAACTTTAATTTCTTTTAAGAAAATATAACATGCTGTGTGATTGTACTCAGTTGCCAGGGTAACGTATCTTCCAGTTTCCTGCGTATATTCTTGGCCACCAAAAAAACAAGCCAACTGAGTTCATTTTAGAATTGGCTTTCAATCACCCAGCTCCCTGATCTAGTTGTTTCACGTCAAGCATTATCGAGCCTCCTGTTTAATGAAATGGCTCAAGGCCTTATCCTTGGAGTGATGTTAAAAACAGTTGACCTCGTTGAAAACCGTTTGTCCGTGAAAAAGGGACAGCTTGTTCCCAGGGCAGTAGATGAGGTCAGAACAGCCCGGTAGGTGCTAGAACTGTAGCGATCCGCTAGTGCAGTGTTGCTGTTGTGTTCCCAGAAGGTTCATCGTGATGGACATGGCGATTGCCATAACTCTTGCCAGCTGTCTTGGTTGCATGTCGTTGGGCACAGAAACACAAACAGGAGTGTAGCTGGAGCCGTGACCCCTATAAACCAGTCAAGCACAATTCCCCTCCATGGTAGAAAGCCCAGCCCAGCCCAGGACATAACTATCATCAGTGTGATTTTTTGAAGACAGTGAGACAAACACATGTTTGCAACATATACAGAGAGATTTCACTTAATGAACATCTTTCTCAATATACTACAGACTATCCACCACACCCATGCTTTCTGGCAGTTGGAAGCCCCTTGTGGGAGGTATGTATGGATTTTCATAAGAAACATATGTGGAAAAAGCAACTATTTCAAACCGCGTTGTGAGTGGGATCTTTCCCTGTTTAGGGAATTGGAGTCAGAGGACGCGCACCAAATCCTGTGGTCGATAAACCAGGGCTCGTACAGACCAGAGTAAGCAAATTCCAGGGCTCAAGTGATGGAGGTCTGCCTATTTTCAGGTTACTGAGACAGGGTGACTTAATGGAAAGAGCATGGGACCAGGAATCCGAAGACCCAGGTTCCAGTCCCAACTCTGACGCTCCCTGGGTAACCTTGGCTAAGTAATTTCACCTCTCTGAGCCTCTGTTTCCTCATCTGTAAAATGGGGATAAGATATCTGTCCTTCCTACCTCACAGATTGAGGCCCATGTGAGATAGCGATTGTGTGTGATCTGATTATCTTGTGCCTACCCAATAAGTTCTAACTAGATGTCATTATTGCGATCATCATCATTATTATTATTATGAACCCGTACAGTTCTGACAACTGATAATTTGAGCTTGACTAGGGATTTCGTTATGCAGTCAGCCCTGCCCTAGTGCATATTTTCATTACGCTTTTCAGATAGGACCCTGCCGAAGAATTAGAGAATGTTTTTCCCACAACATAACTATTTTAATACAACTCAAGCTGGTGTTGGAGGAAACAGTTCGGCTTTTGGGTTGGACAGGCGGACGGTCAAGATGTTCATAATATAGTGTGAATTTTCTGAAACTGGGTTCTTCAGTAACACAACTTCAGCATTAGAGGGGACTGATTGCACCGGGTTTCATTTCTGTCTTGACCTCTATTGTTTAGTGCCCATGACGAAGAGCAAATTGCTGTCATCATCAGGATTGAAACACGGTTTTCTTATTTCACAGCTTAAATTGCTGGAGTTCAGTAAGTTAATCACACTAATCACATAGTATTTCTGGTCTGGATTTTCCCTTTTCTTTCTTTTTTAACTTGGAAGTTACATTTCTGATTGAGGTACCAAAAAAGAATTTTCCATGTGATCTAAAACCAACAAGCTTGTCTGTTGGGTGATTTCACACTCAAGTGAAGGAAATTGCTTTCTTCCTGACATCAGTTTGCAAATTTCACAATAAGAGGTCAACAGAGTGTGTTCTTTTGAAAGGAAAGCTTTACCTAGTTGCAAAATCAAAATGGGTTTATGGCTGTGGGAAGGAAAAGGCGGAGGGTCAGAGGTCAAATGTAACTTGTGGCAAGGTGGTCTTCCTAGGCTGCCTTGCTGTTTGTATCTCAAGGGAAATGTTATCTAAATCACTCAGGGGGGGCCAGAGAGCAAGGTTTAGGCTTAGGAATCTGGCAAGTGGTCATTTTGACTTAGTGTAAAATAATTGGTGTCAGATTGGTGGATTGACCAGTGCAACTACTATCCAGTCCAAAATTGTACAAATCTCATATTTGGGAGTAGATTTAGCAGCTCTGGACCACTAATGTTCAACTAACATTAGAGAGACCGTATCGCAGTTGAGCTGATAGCACACATGCAGTAAGGTCCAATTAATTGAAAAAGAAAGCACTGCTACAATTTCCCCATAACAGTGTCAGCATTAACAGTTGTCTCAGGGCTGAAAGGAGTTAACATGCAAATCAGGTGGTTATATGTATTCCGTACTGAAAAGTCTCATTGCAGAGCCTTAAAGAAGTAGGACCTTGGTTATTTTTGCTTGTCATGTCTTTCATTACCCTGAGTGTTCCAGGCACGGATGGTAGTACAGTACAGATGTACAGGCTTGTTCTGTGCTGATTTCTCATATCGGTCAGATATCTGCAGTTTATCAATCGCTGTATCAGCAGTCTTGTCCCCTGGGAAGGAGCCAATGAGGTAAACTTTCCTGCCTTAGCATGCTCTCCAGCCAGAGCCCTTACTTTTCCATGGAGTTCAAAGCCCGAGTTCACTTTGTGATGACATTTTCGATTAACTGGTTGATTGGAAGGCCCACCTCTTTCTGTACACTGTGAAATCCAGAAACCAACAGCAGCCCAGGGCTTAAAATGGCCGACGGACTCCCAGCCGGGAACAATTAAATTTGCCACAGACTGTTAGCTAAACAAAGTTTTATGATTGCAGGGTTACAGCTTGCGCATAAAACAGTCCTGCTTTGTAAATATCCACTGTATTAAGAATTTTTGCTAAACATGTCCCAGTATGACAGATGGCAGCTTAGTGGGTGAGGTCTTCGCCTTGAGCAGTGGACTCACCAGTGATCTCCAAAAGCTTCAGGACCTGCCATAGATATGCAATAGGAGATAGCCAGTGCAGAGCTACAGTTACTGTAAACAGTTTCATCTCTCAAATGAGCCACCTAAAGAAAGGCCCACACAGTTATGTACCACAAGAATACAATGTGCACTTTTCAGTATAAGCACTAATAGGTTTAAGCCTGCTTCAGGTGTGAGGCGAAGACTATTATCATCCAGAGAGAGTGGAGCACTCTTAACTACAGCTGTGAGTGGGCTGCATCTGACCTGGACTTTTTCCTGGATTTTTTTGGCTACACCTACATACGTGTTTATCCAGAGAAGCAGCATGGCCTAATAGATAGAGCCATGGGAGTCAGAAGGACCTGGGTTCTAATCCTGGTTCTGCACTAGCCTTCTGTATGACCTTAGGCAAGTCACTTAAAGTCTCTTGCCTCAGTTACATCTGTAAAATGGGGATGAAGACTCAGCCCCATGTGGGGCAAGGGCTGTGGTATTTGTTAAGCGCTTACTATGTGCAAAGCACTGTTCTAAGCGCTGGGGGATACAAGGTGATCAGGTTGTCCCACGTGGGGCTCACAGTTTTTTAATCCCCATTTGACAGATGAGGTAACTGAGGCACAGAGAAGTTAAGTGACTTGCCCAAGGTCACACAGCTGACTAGCAGCGGAGCCGGGATTAGAACCCGTGACCTCTGACTCCCAAGCCCGCGCTCCTTCTACTGAGCCACGCTGCTTCCCTGCTTGTGTCCAACCTGACTTGCTTATATCCACTCCAGAGATTAGTACAGTGCCTGGCAGAGATTAGTACAGTTCCTGGCACTTAGTAAGCACTTAAGTGCCACAGTTAATTATGTAGGAGTGAGAGTGATCATTTCTATACTTCGAGTGGTTTGCTATACTGTTAGTTCTCCTGGAAGACGGGTTACGTTCTTGCATTAAGGAAAACTGAACTCATGGTGCTCACACCATTCCCGGTGCTGTGCGAGTGAGCATAGCCATTCCTCTTACGCTGCATCACATTCTCGCCATACAGGTGTGTTCAGTTGGAAGACCATTCCCTAATTCTGTCATTAGGTTCTATATCATATGCACCTTGAAAACCATGCTAGCAGAACTAACTGGATATAGTATTTGCTACCCAAAGCAACATAGCCTAGTGGAAAGAGCATGGCCCTGGTAGTCAGAAGGACTTGGGTTCTAATCCTCAGCTCCACCACTTGTCTCTTACGTGACCTTGGACAAGTCACTTCACTTCTCTGTGCCTCAGTTGCCTCATCTGTAAAATGGGGGTAAAGCCTGTGAGCCCCATGTGGGACATGGACTGTGTCCAACCTGATTAGCTCTTATCTACCCTAGTGCCTGGCACATAGCGCTTAACAAGTACCACTGGAAAAAAAAATCAGAGTCAGAGATGCCAAATGAAACGACTGCCAAACAAAAGAAAAATATCCTGGATGCAGCTACTGTGTGTCCGACCTGATTAGATCATAGGGCAGGAGAGGGACCCAGAGGATGTGGGAATCACAGCAGTCCTGCTTGGACAGACCGTTGTGTGGTATGCCCCAAGCTCACACTAAACAACCATTGCACTGAAAAGTGGCCCGCAAACTGCCAAGACAACTAGGTGTTAAAGCTTCTGGAGAACAAAGACATCCCCAGGGAGCTCTGCAACAATATTACAGCAACTCTGTTGGAGCAGGAAACTTAAACCACAACCCCCAAGATAAACAACAAGTAGGTATTTCTCCTGATACTATCTACCAGGCAGTCATCAGGATACTGGGCATGACTGGACAGAGTCACCAAGATTGACTCAAATGTAGCCAGAAAACAAAACAAAAAAATATATGGAGCCAATAACATGTTGTAGTACCTCATGACTCAGACAGAAAGTGAGGCTTATGGAAATCTGTGTCATGGCATGCAGATCAAATTGAGGGATATGTGCAACAGGTGCAGAGAAGCCAAGGCAGAAGAGATCAATCAGTGGTATTTATTGTGTGCTCACTCTGTGCAGAGCACTGTATTAAGAGCCTGGGAAAGTGCAAAAACAGAGTTAGTAGATGCAGACCTTGCCCACAAGGAGATTCAAGGCTGTGCAAAAGAATAATAATGTTTGTTAAGCGCTTAGTATGTGCAGAGCACTGTTCTAAGCGCTGGAGTAGATACAGGTAATCTGGGATTCGAACCCATGACCTCTGACTCCCAAGCCCGTGCTCTTTCCACTGAGCCACGCTGCTTCTCTAATAACCTGGAATGAAGAACTTCATCAGTCGATCATTTAATCAATGGCATTTATTAAGTGATTACTTTGTGCAGAGCACTGTGCTAAGTGCTTGGGAGAGTACAATGGATTAGCTTGGGAGCCAGAGGTCATGGGTTTGAATCCCGGCTCTGCCACTTGTCAGCTGTGTGACTGTGGGCAAGTCACTTAACTTCTCTATGCCTCAGTTACCTCATCTGTAAAATAGGGATTAAGACTGTGAGCCTCATGAGGGACAAGCTGATTACCCTGTATCTCCCCCCAGCGCTTAGATCAGTGCTCTGCACTTAGTAAGCACTTAACAAATACCAACATTATTATTAGCAGACACGTTCCCTGACCATCATTAAAGACATTATGTGGCCCCTGTATTTGCTATGACAGCACATCTGAATCACTCCAGCCTCATCCCCAACAAGAGGAAAGCCTTAAGGGATGACAACATTTCAACATTTTCCTTCACACACCTACTGTGGAAGGTGGGGCACTTCAGAACACGGAAAGACATGGCATTTCCAACACGCAAAGACAGCTATTGAGAAAGTTACTTTGGCGGGACTGAGCCTTGAAAAATGGCAAGGCACCTGCATCGAAAATCTACAAGCATGGATGGGATAACTGCCCAAACCCACTAGTTCTTCCTCAACATATGGAACACTGAAGAAATACCACCATTATCACCATCTTCAAGAAGAAAGGTGAAAGATCAGATTGCAGCATTTATTGAGGCATCTCATTTCCTTCCATTGCCTGCAGTTCCTAGTCAGATAAAGCTTCCTGTTTGGCTACTAAAGACTATTGTTGACCGAACAAACACTCCCAAATCACAGTGTGGCTTCAGGTCACAGCGGGCCACTGCCGACCTGCTCTTTGTAGCATGTCAGAGGAAAAATACAGGGAATAACACTAAGACCTCTATTCAATCATATTTTATTTCAGTCACATTTACTGAGTGCTTACTGTGTGCAAAGCACTGTACCAAGCCCTTGAGAGAGTACATTATAACCATAAACAAACACATTGCCTGCCCACAACGAGCTTCCAGTTTAGAGGGGGAGACAGACATTAATAGAAATAAGTAAATTGCAGATATGAACATAAATGTTGTGGGGTTGGAGGAGGGATGAATAAAGGGAGCAAGTCAGGGTGACAGAAGGGAATGGGAGGAGAGGAAAGGGGACCTTAAGGGAAGGCCTCTATATGACTTTCATAGTTGACCTTTATTAATTTGTATCTACCCCATTGCTTAGAACAGTGCGTGGCACGTAGTAAGTGCTTAACAAATATGATAATGATAATAATAGAGAAGCTGCGTGGCTTAGTGGAAAGAGCATGGGCTCGGGATTCAGAGGACATAGGTTTTAATCTCAGCTCCTCCACTTGTCTGCTGTGTGACCTTGGGCAAGCCACTTAACTTCTCAGTTACCTCATCTGGAAAATGGGAATTAAAACTATGAGCCCCATGTGGGACAACCTGATTACCCTGTATCCACCCCAGTGCTTAGAACAGTGCTTGGCACATAGTAAGCACTTAACAAAAATCGTAATAATAAGAATAATGATGATGATAATAATATCCTCTGACTTCAGGCCCATACTCTTGCCCTTAGGCCTTGCTGCTTCTCCTTGTGGGCAGGGATCCCATCTACCAGCTCTAGCATATTTTGCTTTCCCAAGTGCTTAGTACAGGGGTCTGCACACAGTAAACACTCCATAAATACTATTGATTAATTGATTGCTGTGTGCAGGTGACTATATAAGAGAGGCACATCCCCATGTAGCAAAGCAAATTATTATAATGCACCTTGACAAATAAATTAGGTGTTACAGGCTGACAATGTAGTGAATTAGCCTGCACTGGAGAAGCCATTTATGTAATTCAAAATCCATATTGGCATGACCTAGATAAGATTTGCCATAAAATTCTGTTAATTATAATGGTCAACAGTGCATCACTAGACAAGAAAATAGAAAAATTAATCAAAAAGGCCGACCTATCTTTTACTAGACTGTCAGAGTGCAGTGGGACTGTTATACCAAGCTTTAGACTAAATTACAGTCCAAAGGACTGTAGTGCTCTTCAACCTTCTCACAGATGCCACATCTGACCCCTTGAACAATTACATTAGCATCCCCTGTGGATTCTGCTCAGAATCTAATCACGAGGCAGGATCTCAAAGAACCCCTGAAATGAAGTCATTCCCTTAGCATAAAAGCTATGCTAACCTCAACCCAGTAGGTCTGAGTAGATGATGTAAGGAGAACAGAAAACAGAAAGATACCCAAACAGCTGCAGTGAGGTGAACTGAAATTGGGAAGCTAGAAGCAAGGGGGACAAAGGAAACATTTTAAGGATAAAGTAAAACAAAGGATAGAACAATGCAGTGTACCTGGAGTCAGTTGCCACTGGTAGACTAACGTGGTGCGTTACATGAGAAGCAACATGACCTAGTGGAAAGAGCACAGGCCTGGGTGTCAGAGGATATGGGTTCTTATCCCGCCTCCTCCACTTGTCTGCTGTGTGACCTTGGGTGAGTCACTTCACTTCTCTGTGCCTCAGTTCCCTCTTCTGCAGAATGGGGATTCAGTACCTGTTCTCCCTCCTACTTAGACTGTGAACTCCACGTGGGACCTGATTATCTTGTTCTTACCCCCGTGCTTAGTACAGTATTTGGCATATAGTAAGTGCTTACTAAATACCACTATTCCCATTATCATACATGATTATTGCAATCAAGGAAGAAGTTGGTCTTTTCAAGCAGAAATTTTGTAAGGATTGAATGACAATGAATCAAAAGCGGAAACAGCATCAGGCACTGCAAGCAACAAACATGACTATAAAATAAGGATCAGTCTTTGATTATGCAAGTGTGGTCTGGACTGTAGATCTTGTATTGGCATTTGCAGTTATATATGTGCCCCTATGTGAATTTCACCATCAGCAACAGCTTCTCTGAATACAAAGGACAATTTTACCTAAATTTGTTTATTTACTCTGTCGTGATGCAGCCTACTCAGATCTTTGGTTAAGATTGCTTATGGATAGAAAGGTATCGAGTTATCCTTCATAACTGAGCTAACATACTCTGGAAAATCTGCACAATTCATTCAACCCTAGAATTGGGAGGCATTTTGAGCCATGTGTTAAAATTTCATCCAGCTCTTCTGGTGTGAAAGTGACAAGTCATGTTGCCCAGACCCGCCTAAGAAATGGGTTCTTTGATGTCTGTAGAAAAAAACAGAAAAACCTAGCCCCGTATTAAGTAATTTTAAAAGTAAATAGGGAGGAGCAACATGAAATAATAGTCCGTCATTTGAGCTTTCATATTTGAATGAGAATATTGAGTTTGGAGCTGCTTGAACTTTCAAAGTGGAGTACCGGGGACAGAGACCTCACCTAATTCCCATTTGTGTATTTCCCAGCATTTAGTACATTGCTCTGGACAGAGTAAATGCTAAATAATATTAATTCCTTCATTCATTCAGTTGTATTCATTGAGTCGTACTGTTTGCAAAACACTGTACTAAGTGCTTGGAAAATACAATTCAACAACAAATGGAGACAATCCCTGCCCACAACGGGCTCATAGTCTAGAAGGGGGGAGACAGGCATTAAAAACAAGTAAACAGGCATCAATAGCATCAATATAAATAAATAGAATTATAGAGATATATATATATACATCATTAAAATAAATAGAATTATAAATATGTACATATGTGCACAAGTACTGTGGCAGGGGGAGGGGAGTAGAGCAAAGGGAGCGAGTCGGGGCGATGGGGAGGGAAGGTGGAGCTGAGGAAAAGAGGGACTTAGTCTGGGAAGGCCTCCTGGAAGAGGTGAGCCTTCAGTAGGGCTTTGAAGGGGAGGAAGTGTGTTTGGCGGATTTGAGGAGGGTGGGCGTCCAGTAGGAAGTGGACGAGGGGTTGACGGCGGGACAGGTGAGAAAGAGGCACAGTGGGAGGTTAGCGGCAGAGGAGCGGAGTGTGCAAACTGAGCCATAGAAGGAGAGAAGGGAGGTGAGGTAGCAGCGGGCAAGCTGACGGAGAGCTTTGAAGCCAATAGTGAATTTTTCCTTGATACGGAGCTTGATAGGCAACCATACAGCTGCTACTAAAAATACTACCATCAGTGCCCACCTCAGCCAGTTGGGCAGGGATAATCTAGTCCAACCTTCTATAGAGAGATAGGACAGCTCCTTCAAGGAGAAGGTTCTCCAGATTATCTCCGTCACCTTTTACCCTGCAAGGAACCACCTTTTTTCCATATTGCTCACTTAGCAGTGGGAAGAATGATTGAGACTTCCAGTTCCTACTCTGAGCTCCAACCAGCTGTTTTGGGTCAGAAGATTATGAAAACAGACTAAAAATGTAAGGATGTGGCCCATAGTGCTTGGTGTGTCACAAAGGGAAGACTTTGGAAAAGGGAGGAGAGGTTACAGCCTGTTTGGAAGCCAGATAAATGAATTTTTTTGAAAAATAGACTATTTAAACCCAGTAGGAACTGCTGCATCCCTTTATGCTCTCCAGGAGTAGAATTGGTTGCTGATCCGAGTTTTAAAATGAGATTGCAAGTGCAGAAGAAATTGAGTCACCAAGGCATTGGGGAGAAGACCAGGTTTCAGTATTTTAAGAGACAGTGGACACTCCATTGTGATTAATGAAACACTTTTTATTGGTTTTTCCTTCTCTGGATGAAGATTAACAGTCTCTTCCCGGTATTTAGTATAGGCTCATTTGCCTTGAAACCAGAAACACAAGTGCTAAGGTCCCAAAGACCCAGATATTCCTCATTTTGTTCATCTGGCCAAAATGGTAATGCCAAGTGTAGTAGCTTTCTTCAGCATAGAGGAGGTGGCAGGAAAGTCTCATATGACAATTTCATCTCTTAAATCAATATTCCAGCATATCATACTGATGTAAGGACAGTGATGAATTACCATTTCTCCTCCAAAGCGGAAAAATTCACATTATGAAACAGGCTCTGATTTTCATTTTGTTTAACCACATGGTTTCTCCTTCCTTCTAAGATTTGCTCAATGCTTTTGGCTATCAAGTGGCTAAAAAACTGTTTAGTTTCTCTCTTGATTTCTACAAGTTTCCCAGCAACTCATTATGGAAATGTTGGCTTGTTCTATCCAATTATTTCAAATGGAAACTCCCTATTGTGAAAATTAGTAGCATCTATTCAATGTTCTCCACATCAGAAGCTCCCTCTTTCATATCCCTGTAGGTTTGGAAGGCAATCTCCCTCCCATTCTTCTTTCACTATAGTTTTTGAATGTTGGCAAACTGCACCGTCCTTCAGTGACTCCCAGTGCTTTAGAATCTGAGATTTCCCACTCTCCCTTAAATTTGATTGTTATTTCTTTGAGCACAAAAATCTCAGAGTACAAGCTGCACACTAATACATGTCACTTCATCTGTTCCTTTTCACCACAAATATCTATATTTCCAGAGATGGTCAATATAAACCAGATTCTCCCCTCGTCCCTCTCCCCAAACACCCCCCCTCCCAACACACACACACACACACACTCCCTGGCTCTAACAGGAGTCTGATAATGACCGTGTATGTATGTATGTCTGGGAAATGGAGAGCAACATATGTCTGACACCTGCTCCGTGGAGCCTTATAGAAAGTCTGTGAACTACTTTTCGAAGACCCTTCTAGGAAGCCACCCAAGTGGTAAAATAACTGCTTTTTGGTCAAGTCTCACTTCCCATTAGGATGTCAGGTGTGATGATATTATAGCAGATCTGGGAAATCACTTTTAGCATTTGGCATGAAGGAGGCCGAGAATCGGTTTCCCCCATCAGAAAGATGGTGGTGAGTTTTCAACTGCCCTCCATGTTGCCCTTGCCTCCACCCAGTGCTCCCTAGAAGCACAAAGAGTGTAGGGCTTGCACTAGAAAATACTTCAATTTCCATGGAAAAACCAAGAGCAATTCCTTCTGTTACCCAAGGCATCTCATTTATGAAAGGGAAAACACTGAATTCCTGCCGCTCCTATGCAGCTGAAATCTCCCCCATAGGGTGATCCTGAGGTCATTTCTGGTGTGCATATGGGGGTGGGGTGTGGCTTTGTGATGTGAGTGTCCAGATAGGTGTCAGGAACTTTGGCATTATAGGGCTTGCTTTGCCACTGACTCATTGTGTGGCCTAGGGCAAATCACTGGACTCTGTTTTGGCTTCATTTTTCAGCCACATAGCAGTCATTCTTGCCCTACCTCAAAGAGAGAGTTAACATTAGTAAGTATCCAAGAGCGCTGTTATTAAATCTCAGTGAAGAGTGCTAATGAAGAACTATTGTGTACTTCACCTTTAGTTCTATTTAGGGATGTTGTGCTTAAATCGACTTTGAGAAGAAATAATAAAGTACAACCAAAACCTTACGTTTCATAGTACGTATCCTCTACACCATTACCAGTCATCTGAAGTATGCACAGCATTTTTGAGACAAATAGGGGTTCCTGTTTCTAGGAAAGCATAAGAAAATAGTTATTTCCTCAACTTTTCCCCGAAGCCCCGTCCTCCTAACTTTCCCATATCATCCCATCCATTCTCACTGTCCCAGAAGTCTGCAGTCTCAACTCCTCCATCATTCAACTCTCACAATCAACCCTTTGCCAAATCATGCTGCTTCTGAGCTTGTGTCCTACATCTCCTGGATCTGCTCCTCCCTTTAATAATAATAATGGTATTTGATAAGCACTTACTATGTGCCGAGCACTGTTCTAAGTACTGGGGTAGATACAAAGTAATTGGGTTGTCCCACGTGGGGCTCACCATCTTAATCCCCATTTTACAGTTGAGATAACTGAGGTCCAGAGAAGTTAAGTGACTTGCCCAAAATCACACAGCTGACAAGTGGCTGAGCTGGGATTAGAACCCACTTCCTCTGACTCCCCAGCCCATGCTCTAGCCACTAAGCTACACTGTTTCCACCCTCATGGTACACACTCCAGTCTTATCAAAACTGGGCTAGTGATTCAGCCTCCTCACTGATCTCCCTGCCTCCAACCTCCGCCCTGCTCCAATCTATAACATATTTAGGCTGCACAGATCACCTTGAAGCATATATCTCTCCTCTTCTCGAAACCTTCCTCTGGCTCCCTGGATTTCCCTGCAGCCAACAACAAAAAAAACTCCTTACAGTCAACATCAGAGCTCTCCACCAATTCACCCCACCTTACCTGGCTGCTCTCTTCACCGGCTATTCTTCCTCCCAGGCCAACCCTCTAGCACTTCCACCTCCATCCCCTTGCTCATGCTGTCCCCCCAACTTGGACCTTCCTCCCCGCCAAACTTTTTGACTTTTTGTATAATAGCTCCTCAAAGGTGGGCAGGGAACATGTCTGCCAACTCTGTTATCTTGTACTATGCCAAGCAATTAGTACAGTGCTCAGCAGATAGTAAGTGCTCAACAAATACCATTGAAGAAGATGATGATGGTTTTGTTTGTATCTTCTGCCAACCTTAGGTCTGAGCACTAGATCTGCAATTCTGGGGGACAGGCACCCAATAACCCCTGAACACAAAGGGCTTGCAGTGCTTCTCCCCGGTACCATACTTTTCCAGGTCAGTCTTACACCTGGAAGTAGCTCAAATCCAAAAGATATAGGTCCTCTAGAATAAATTCTGAAAAAAATTGCTCACTGAATAAAACAGGGTAGATTTCTAACATATTGGATTTAGAAGAACCCCTGGATGTCATTCATATCTTTAGTATAATAATAATAATAATCATAATGTTGGCATTTGTTAAGCGCTTACTATGTGCAGAGCACTATTCTAAGTGCTGGGGGAGATACAGGGTCATCAGGTTGTCCCACGTGAGGCTCACAGTTAATCCCCATTTTACAGATGAGGTAACTGAGGCACAGAGAAGTTAAGTGACTTGCCCACACAGTCACACAGCTGACAAGTGGCGGAGCCGGGAGTCGAACCCGTGACCTCTGACTCCGAAGCCCAAGCTCTTTCCACTGAGCCACGCTAAGCACTTAACACTTTTCTTCTTTGCTTTCTGGTCTCTTGCACCTTTAGGACACAAGCCCAGAGAATACGGAAACCACGTTGCTGTACAGGTCCTCAAGGCCTCCTGCCCCGATACTCAGAAAGCCAGGCAGAAGGCCAGGAACAGTTATTCAAGTTGACGGACAACATTCAAGATGAGTTGTAAGTATAAGCAGCCAATAATTTGGTCTGTTCATCCCCAGAAACTCTGCAGTTTTGAGACTAAAAGCCTTTATTATAGAATCTGGTTGATTGCTGGATTCTGTGGTTCCCCACTACAGTGTTTTTTGGGTTTTGGGGGGTTTTTTACGGTATTTGATAAGAGCTTACTATGTGCCAGGCACTGTACTCAGTGCTGGGGTAGATTCAAGCAAATCAGGTGGAGAAGAGGAGCAGCTTAATGGAAAGAGCACGGGCTTGGGAGTCAGAGAACTTGGGTTCTAATTCCGGCTCTGCCACTTGTCTGCTGTCTGACCTTGGGCAAACCACCTAACTTTTCTGTGCCTCACTTACCTCATTTGTAAAATGAGGATTAAGACTGTGAACCCCACATGGGACAACCTGATTACCTTGTCTCTACCCCAGCACTCAGAACAGTGCTTGGCACAAAGTACGCACTCACAAATACCATCATTATTGTTATTATTAGGTTGGACACTGTCCCACCTGGGGTTCAGTCTCAATCCGCATTTTACAGATGAGGTAACTAGGCCCAGAGAAATGAAGTTCAATAGTATTTATTGAGTGCATCCTATGTGCAGAGCAATGTACTAAGCGCTTGGAATGTACAAATCGGTAACAGATAAGTAACAGATAACAGTAACAAGTGACTTGCCCAAGGCCACACAGCAGACAAGTGGCAATACCAGGATTAGAACCCAGGTCCTTCTGATTCCAAGGCCCGGGCTCTATTCACTAGGCCATGCTGATTCTCTAATTTAGTTCTCCGGGATCTGTTCATCTGTGCGAGAAGCCCTTCTTGGTTCCCGGGTCCCGAATCTCCAAGGCCAAGTCAGGCTAATGCGAAGCCCAACAGAATGTGGCTGGACTGGGTTCTGTCAGCTCCCGTTTCAGGGCTTTCAGACCAGGAGACTCCAAAGCACAAATATGACTTTTCACATATATACCAGAGAGCTACTAAGACTACTGGTCCCAGAAGTCCATGGGGGCAGCTGCACTGGCACAAAAACACCAAACACACACTTGAAAGTGAATCAGGGCCCACTTTCTTTTTAGGATACAGAGCTCCAGCCTTGACAGAGCTATAATCGGTGATCTTACTTCTTACAATGGCTTTAGTTCACATGAAAGTCATTCAATAAATGATTGTGTTCAGGGCCCCAAATGTTGGGGAAGGAACCTAATCACTTCTTAAGTAGCTTTTCAAGTAGCCACTTGCCGAGGAACCAAACTTTCTTATACCAGATGATTGGAGAAAATCCTTTTTTCACTGTTTTAATGCATTTTCACCTCCTGTAGGTGTTAATGCAAACCAATATCATATGTGGTAGCTTAGCCTCAGAGTCTAATGGCTAGAGGCAAGAGAGCTTTCTTTTCCCTCTTAGGGGAAAGCACAGTCCTATCTTCTTGAAATTAAGTCAGGTAATTGTAAGATGTGAAAGCATTAGTGCTTGGCCCTAGTGCCTCTGGGCTCTCCTGTCATTTTAGGGGGGCACCCTGACTGACCCAAGGAGCAGTAGTCCTTCTTGCAGGGTGTTCTCCTGCTTTGTAAGAAAGTGTCAAATGGTCAAGTCATGTGACAGCTACAAATGGTCACATCTCCAGGCCCTCTGCTGAGGATAACCCCTCTTTCACTCGCGCACCCTCTCTCTCTCTCTCTCCCTTTCCTCTGACATATCCAGCTCCATTTTCCTTGTGGCATTCCAGCTGCTTCCTAACCAACTTTCTCCCTGACTCCTTCACTGGCCCTGAAGTCAGCTGGATGCCCAGAGCCAGTTGCAAAGGATACAGAGCTAGAGTGAAGGAATGTTGATTGTATTTGTTTTGCTCCCAGCCTAGGACAGGGTGGGAGCCTGGGCGAGAGGTGTGGGGGCCGGGAAATGTGAGGTTTTGAACTCAAACTCTAAGGTTACCTCAAGAATTTGGTAGTTTCAGGGTCAGGGCAAGTCCAACCCACTGGGCCCCTGGGAAACCCTAGTGGGTCAGACCCCACTGCGCACTGATCCGGGCTCCCGTGGGCAGCCATGGGGGATGAGTTAGGGCCGGAGCCATCTGCTTCCTACAGGCTCCAGGCAGCTCTGGCGCTCGTGTGGTGGCGTGCGAGCAAGCAGCAGCTGGTCATAGAGGAGCTTCCGCTCCTCGAGACCACCCCCATCCCCTCTTCTGCTCCCAAGTCTTTGGGCCGGGGATTTCCCAGTGAGTTTTTCCAGAGCAAGGACAGTGCTGTTCATGTACACCTGCCTCCCCACATTGTGCTCACCAGTGACACACGGGGATTCCCATATTGGTTGCCTCTCAGAAGCAGAGTCTGATAGAAAACAGGGCAACAGGTGTTTCCATCCCTCCCCTCACACCATCGTAGTCCAACAGACCCTTTAAGAAGCACCCGCGCCCATTCCCCCACCTCCGTCAACTCTGATAAGCAGCCGTAGTTCTGGTTTATTTGCTCCAGTAGAGCATGTGTGGGAGAGCACACAGCCCAAACCCCAGCTGCAAAAGAATACCTTGCTGCTAGTTGAGGAGGTGACAGTTTCCTCCCAACTCAGCTGCAAACTAATTTCCCTGCCTGGTGTTGGTGGAAGCGTTGTCTTTTGAATGAAGATCTCTCCAGTCCCTGGCCACTGGTGGTCATAAAACACCAACTGCTTTCAGGTCTCAAAGTATCGGGGTGGTCTTCCCGCTGTTCCGACCAAATTCCAACTCGCATAATTAATTTTGCCTCCCCAAATTCCCCGTGCACTTCCAGTGGATAAAGGATTCTTCATATCCTGTCGTCTGTGATGGTGCCATATTTTGATGCAGCTGCTGGTGGCTGCACTGGCTTCCCCTCCCCCTGCTTGCAATGACTGCACCCCAGAGAGGTTTGGTGTGTGGATATGTAATTGCGTTAAGATTCGTTGGTGCTTGGGGAGTGGTGGAGTTGGGCCAAAACATCCCCCTTCACCCGCACGCTCCTCCACATCATCTGCTGGTGGCGGGGGGGCGGGAAAGAGAGTGTGTATGTGTGTGTGTGTGTAGAAGGGTGGTCACATTTAGCATTTAGACAAAACCTGCCTTTTTACAGCCCTCTTTGTGAACGGGTTAAAGGAGATTATAAATGATTGCACATAGTACATTTGATTTTTTATTCCTTGATTCAAGTTGAACCACTTTTTTCGTTCTTGCGAAATTGCTTTTAAATGGCGCAGAGTGTGCCAAAAAATACATCTGAGAAATTATAGGCAGCACAGTATTGAAGGGTTCTGGGTTCTATGTGAACCGGAAAAACAATATAAAGCAACTAGAGAAAGTGGTCAGTGTAGACTGAGGAGAAATCAGCAAAGTGAAAGTCAAGCAACACTTGAAAGTGTCGGTGAACTGTGAAAAGACACTAGGGAAGGAAAATGGGTGCTTATTTTCAGAAATAAGACCTTGAATCCCCAGGAAAGTTTGAAAATCATTGGAAGTATGTGACTCTGACAATGTGCTTATTCAGTGGTGGAAGGGAGAATTCATCAAGGAAATGGGAAAACATTTTTCTTGTGTATCTTCATTTGTCAGGCTGCACATTCACAGTGATGTGAAGCGTCAAGAGTCATCACTCAGCAAGAAAATGGTTTTCAGGAAAAGCACAGTACAGAATTGTACCTCTGACTTTTATCCTAGAATCATGATTAAAAACACATTTAAAGATCTAATTATTTGCATATTTTCCTTCAGAGTTAACCCCATAAAAGGGGCTTTAGTACCTTGCTCTACTGTTCTAACTAAATGCTTCCACATTTTTTTCCAGTTAGACTCACTGTTTCACTTCTGGAAAATATTGAGTAATTGCTTCCCGATGTAGTTAAAACCCCACAAATTCCCCGATGCCATGGTTGCTTCTACTTTGTTCTCCCAGATCATGTTTTATGTAATTTTTCATTTTCTTTAATTAATTAGTACAGAGCCAGGAGAGAGAGTGACTGGCGAATGAGTTAAGCCCAGACCAAACTAATAAGGTTTCATCTACAAATTAACCAAATAGTTCTCTGCTTCATCATTAAATTACCCCCCATTGCCTTCCATTCCCCTCAATTTCATTTTTAATTTGGAATTCGTCCCCAGGTTGGGGAAAGATGATGATGAAAGATCTAATATGTGCTCAGTCAATCATATTTATTGAGCTCTTACTGTTTGTAGAGCATTTTACTAAGTGCTTGGGCGAGTACACCACAACAGTATAACAGACACATTCCCTGCCCACAACGAGCTTAGAGTGCTGTGACAACAAATTAATTTTTCTCTGGCAATTGCAAAATCAGTTTATGGTAAAGAGTTCCATTTTAATTGCCTGATGTACCTCATTCTTAGCCATTACTTTATATTCCAGTTTATTTTCCAAACAGAGACACAGGTGGTATCCAAACTCTAAGCATTTGGACAGCTCTGAATTGCAGAGGTTTCTGAAGGAGGTAAACTCGGTGGAAATTCCCACCTCCCCTTTGAACGAGAAGCTAAACAGCCATTTTTTTGTACTGGGTAATTTAACTTTTTTTTTCAATGCTTCCAAAGCACGTTTAGATACAAATGCAATCACTTTCTTGTTTACATTTGTTGTTGTATCAGGAATAATTCAAAATACATATTTTGAAGTAGTGAATCTCAAAGTTCTGAAAGAAAGAGAAGCTTTTAGGAGTGAGGCAGAAGTTTGATGCTTCTCTTTCTAGGCCAGGAAAACTGTCTTTCAGTAACTTGGCGAAATCTGGAAACCAAGTCTTTGGCTATTTGGGAATGGTGTGGGTCTGGGCTTTCATTTGAATGGTAATCTAGTCTTTCTCATGTATATCAAAGCATTGCCACCTAACTAAATCTGTGTGTAAGCTGCTTTGATCGCAGAGTTCGCAGAGGATTTCACCATTTTCTGTTCATCCAGAAAATACCAGTTTCTCAAGGTGGCATTGCCAAATTTGGCAGTAGCATGCTACGGTCACATTGCTATTGTTTCTTAAAATTTCTTTAGGGTACAGCCAAAACATTTCTTTGTAATAACTGATTAAGTTGATATATGGGCTTTGAAGGGAGAACAAAGGTTCCCGGGAAAGCGGTAGATGAAATTTGGAGGGGAGGGGCACTTGCTGTAAAAATGTCTTGCAGATTTCTGTTGTCTGAGACTGAACTTCATGTGGAGTGGGTTGCCTTAAGAGAAGTTAACCTCCCCTGCAGTTGTCCTATTGACAGGGTGCAAAGTGACAAAAGTGCTTATTCCTATCCTGAACTGTGGCCCTGGACTTGGTGCATAGTACAGTGCCTGGCACATAATAAGCACTTAACAAATACCATCATTATTTTTATTACTATTATCACCCTCTCAGGCACTCAGGAGGGGGATGAGTGCTGCCCTCAGCCGATATGATTGAGATTCCACATTCCAGCTCCGCCACTTGCCTAAGTGACCTTGGGCAAGTCACTTCACTTCTGTGCCTCAGTTACCTCATCTGTTATCCTCATTTGAGACTTTGAGCCCCACATGGGACAGGGACTGTGTCCAGCCCGATTTGCTTGTATACACCCCAGCACTTAGAACAGTGCCTGGCACATGGTAAGCACTTAACAAATACCATCATCATCATCAGTCCCAGTTGGGATGGGTGGGGGGATGTTGCCACTGCTTTCTGACCAGAAGTCCAGCTCCAGGGAAGGTCACTGTTTATTTTTGTATTGCGCTTTCCCAAGTGCTTAGTATAGTGTTTTGCACACAGCGAGTGCTCAGTAAATGCGATTGAATGAATGGTGGGTGATGGAAGTGGTGATGTTATCTGGGGATCAGAGGTAGCCCTGAGGCACTGTGTCATCTGTCGTCGGGGATGGGTTCGTTCCGAATCAGCACGGAGAGAGAGAGAGGGAGAGGGAGGGAGGGAGGGAGGGAGGGTGGGTGAGGGGGGACGGGGATGGAAAGCCTGAGTTTTGTATAAAATTTATTCCGCGGGGCGAATTGAATTATTGGGTTATTTAGATGCAACAAATCAACCTTCCCTTCCGGGAGGAATATGGTGTTAGAGCTTCCCTAAGCAGGTGGAATATACTCGTATGTTACTCGCGTGTGGCCGGATAGCTAGGCCCACCCAGGTGGAACTCACTTATGGTTTACTCGCACGTGGTGAGACACCTAGCTCCCACCCTGTGCGTGCCCACTCAGGAGGAACCCACTTATGCGTTAAACCCACTTATGCGTTACTCTCACGTGATGAGGCGGCTAGCTCCCATCATGTGCGCGCCCACTTAGGAGGAATCCACGTAGATGTAAAATAATGTTGTTATTTGTTAAGTGCTTACTATGTGCAGAGCACTGTTCTAAGCACTGGGGGAGATACAGGGTGATCGGGTTGTCCCACGTGCGGCTCACAGTCTTAATCCCCATTTTAATAAAAATGTTGGTATTTGTTAAGTGCTTACTATTTGCAGAGCACTGTTCTAAGCGCTGGGGTAGGCACAAGGGAATCATGTTGCCTCATGTGGGGCTCACAGTCTTAATCGCCATTTTACAGATGAGGTAACTGAGGCACAAAGAAGTTAAGTGACTTGCCCACAGTCACACAGCTGACAAGTGGCAGAGCCGGGATTCGAACCCATGACCTCTGACTCCAAAGCCCGTGCCCTTTCCAAGATGAGGTCACTGAGGCACAGAGAAGTGAAGTGACTTGCCCACAGCCACACAGCTGACAAGTGGCAGAGCGGAATTCGAACCCATGACTTCTGACTCCCAAGCCCGGGCTCTTTCCACTGAGCCACGCTGCTTCTCTAAAATCCACTTATATGCTTCTCGCACTTGGTGGGGCAGCTAGCTCCCACCATGTTCACGTCCCACTAGGGAGGCACCCACTTAGACATCAAATCCACTTAAACTTTACAAACCCATGGCGAAGCGTCTGGCTTCCAACCCCACGAGCGTTCAGCAGAACGGGACACTCACCCATCCCATGGCTACTCATTTGGTGCAGGCAGATCGGCCTTCGTGGCTCAGTGGAAAGAGCCCGGGCTTGGGAGTCAGAGGTCATGGGTTCGAATCCCGGCTCTGCCACTTGTCAGCTGTGTGACTGTGGACAAGTCACTTAACTTCTCTGTGCCTCAGTTACCTCATCTGTAAAATGGGGATTAACTGTGAGCCTCACATGGGACAACCTGATTACCCTGTATCTACCCCAGCGCTTAGGACAGTGCTCAGCACATAGTAAGCGCTTAACAAATACCAATATTATTATTCTCACGCTCTGGACAGAGTCGATCTGCAGCCGGCTGCTGCAAATCCCGTTCCTCTGCACAGAAGGTTAGAGGCAGCAGGTATTTATCACCTGTGCTCTTAGGCCATTTCAGCTTCCGGCCTCAGTTTATCCAATCTCTGCCCTCCCCCCTCCTCCATCCATTTGATTGGCACGGGGGCGAGGGGCACCTTCTGTATTCCCAGCTTGGGCTGTCAATCTGGCAGTTTTGGTTGTGGGCACGGTGTCCCACCCTCACTTCCGAGTTCCACCTGCTGGCTCAGGAGGTCACGAGATAGCATTTGACCTTGAGATGGTCGGTACCCCAGGATCACCTTGGGACACACTGCTATCGTATAATAATAATGATGGTATTTGTTAAGCACTTACTATGTGCCAAGCACTGTTCTAAGCGCTGGGGGAGATACAACGTTATCAGGTTGTCCCACGTGGGGCTCACAGTCTTAATCCCCATTTTATAGATGAGATATCTGAGGCACAGAGAAGTCAAGTGACTTGACCCAAGTCACACAGCTGTCAAGTGGCGGAGTCAGGATTAGAATCCGCGACCTCTGTCTCCCAAGCCCATACTCTTTCCACTAAGCCATGCTGCTTTTCTCTGGATAGCCTTAGCCTGAGCTAAGATTTCCACCATTGCCAACTGGCTCGCCATACCGTGAACAGTGCTCCTTCTAACTCCTGCCTGGAAAGGAGTGATCTAAGTGGGAGAGGGCAACATAGACCCCATAATTGTGCTGCTCTGGGCCCCTGTTCCTTCTTGGTAACCAAGGGACCCTGCACCTTCCAAAGTGTTTGCCTTGCTCAGCCTTTACCTTCTTCCCAATCTGCTCCTGTTTCGTCCTTCCTGTCCAAACCTGGCAGAGAAAGGATGCTACTACATTTTCTCCCAACGAGGAAAACGGCTGCAGAAATGAATCGTATATAAAAGTTTTGGTCTTCAAGAATAAATAACAGTATCAACAACCACAGAAAATATGGGCACAGAAGATCGGGGTGAGCGTTTTGGGTTCCACAGAAATGAAGAGCAAAGCTTATCCAGATGCTCTATGTCTCTAGCCAAAAGTTTTCAATAAATTTTCCATTCTCCGGGTTTAATAATAGATCAAAGAGTGAAAGTCCAACCAAGGCTCAATATGAGACCGTGATGGCTTCTCTCCTTTTGCCCTCTAACATTAGGTCATATGATAGAAAATAGAAAGCAAATCATTTCATGGTGAAAAGCAAGATTCTGTGTTTTGATTAATTTACCAAAGAACCTCAGATAATAAAATGTGTGATGAGAACTTGGTGATCTGCAGTTTCTAGGGGCGCCCCCATGGATTAACTGAAAGTTGAAAAGAGGTAAAGGTAAACTGGAAAAATAAGATTTTCTGGGATTATCTCACCAAATAAGCCATCATGATTGACTGTAGGCCAGGATAGGGTGACTCGAACCTGGGGTGGACAGCTAGGAGCCATATAGAGTACCTGTTTCACTGGTTTCACTTGTTGTCTGGTCCATCCACAAAGAGTGATTTGGTGTACACAACAGGAGTGAATTGTTTCAGAACCTGATCTGGGGCTCGGTTTGCAGTAGGGTGTGTGTGCGTGCGTGCACAGACACACACACACACTCTGTCTCTCATAGCTAGATAAGTCCCTTGGAAAACAAAAGCACAACAATGCGATCACTGATTTTTACCGTTCAAAGGTAGCACTAGGAACAGTGAGATATTATTGAGTGAATGGGTTCCGCAAAAATGATCATTGGGCATCAGGCAGTCCCCGACCACCCAGCATGATTTTCAGATCACCTGTTGTTATCACGGTCTTCCTTGCTATTATGTATCATGGACTCTCCCTGGAGTCATCCTATTCCTGATTGCTTCTTGCCGGTTGGATCGACGGTGGTCATTACCTGAGGTTATGCTTCCCTAAATCATTACACTTTTTTGGGTCTTCTTCCTGGAAAAGCATGCTCATTGGATATAAGCGGTGCCTCCTTGTGGTATTCAATATACCCAGTTTACAGGAAAGATTTCTTCCCTCCAGATCTACTTTCAGTAGCCTCTTGGCCTCCAGCATAGAAGCCAACTCCCTGATCCCTTGGCCTCTCTAATCTGATATCCAGAGGGGTTCGGGTAATGACAGAGTGCCAGTGCCATCCCAGCTTGGGAAGGAGGAGATGTGGTTTCTTGAAAAGGCATGGAAAGGAGGTCTGTTTCAAAACCTTTAATAGCATTCTGTTTGTTCAAAAAGAGCACCCAGTGGGATCTTTACAACCCCAACCACCGGTGAGAAATTAACCGCTCTTCTTGAAAGGGCCCTCGGTCCCACTAGAGTTTTTTGCCAAGGGTCAGTTGCCTCCAGGGTCACATCAGCCAGAAAGAATTTTTATAATTTACCAAACTTGATAAAACCCAAGTGTTATGAAAATGTTGGGCTTTTAATCTCCTGTTGAACAGAAAGGTCCTCTGTCCTTTGTGGTTTCCTGCAGCCCTCCCGTCGCCCCCTAAAAAAGTGTCCAGAGCCCCACTGAGTCAGAGTGATTGATCCCTGACCACAGTCACCACATCCCACAAGGAGACCTGGCAAGGAGCAGATCCTAGAGGCATCCCCACGAGGAGCAGATCCTAGAAGCATCCCCCAGAGCTTTTTTCCACCTGACAGACATTCCGAATTTCAGTCAATCAAAATCAATATTTTTTGAGTGCTTACTGTGTGCAGAGCACTGTACTAAATGCTTGGGAGAGACATTCTGGATTTCAGTCAGTCAAAATCAATGGTATTTATTGAGCGCTTACTGAGTGCAGAGCACTGTACTAAATGCTTGGGAGAGTACAGTATAAGAGAGTTCGTAGAAATGTTCCCTACCCACAACAAGATTACAGTTTAGAGGGATTTCTCCTTAGTTTTCCCCAAAGTTGAGTTCCCCTCCTAGCGTTTACTCATGCCAATAAATGCAGTTTGGGTTCCAAAGTTGTGGGAATGCAAGTATCCTTGGAAGTTGAAGAAGCCTCCTTCGGCGGGGAATGCAGCCATGTGTAAGCTGTAGGTGGCCACATAATGGCTACTCTGTTTGCCTACCCAAACAGAGTGCTTTCAGTGCTCGGCTCTTTGCTTGGAAAAGGACTTAAGTTTTGACGTACCAAGATATTTCAAATTCCATTCTATACTACTTGACTAGAGCAAGCTGGAACGCTGCTCCCTGACTCTATTTAAGTCCTGAATATAATGAGCTCAGTATAAGTCGGCCCACCAAAGGGTGAAAATTGGCAGCTGTGAATTTACGTTTTTTGGCTCAGACTATTGGGATTTTACAAGTCTACATTCTTGGCATTGCCAACAAATTTGAATTATAAAATAATTCCCAGCTTTAATCGTGGGCGCCTTTAATAGAAGTGGTAATTGGGCGAAGCCAGCAGACAGATAAAACAGCAGAGTGGGCATTAAAGTCTCTCGTGGGACAAACAAAAAAAGCCAGTGAAGTGAAGCCAGCCAAACATATTGAGGGCAGTTTGGAAGGAACTGGTCCATCTCATATGTTGGATGGTTTTGAGGCTTATCTGCAACATCTTAGGCGCCTCCCTCCTCAGCAGGCTAGGCAAGGAGAGTGAAGTCTTTGACAGAAAGGTTCACAACCCTAACCCACATTTTAATGGTGAAACAGAATCCCACAAATGTAGGGTGTGGAGCACGCCTCTTCTTAATTACTCTGTGGGTTTGCGTGGCGAAAGGCCCAACCAATGGGAAAAAAAAAAAAAATGCCTCAAGAAGGACTAGATTAAGAATGTAGGCCAGGGAACAGCCCATTTGCCAGTTACTCATATGAAAAGACTTCACATGTTAAAGAAAATGAGGTAGAATATAGGAAATGGCATTATTGGGTCAGGCTATGGATTCAGGCACCCCTTTATGGATTTTTGGAAGAAAACATGGCCTAGTGGATAGAGCATGGACCTGGAAGGCAGAAGGACCTGGGTTCTAATTCCAGATCCACCACGTGCCTGCTGTGTGACCTTGGGCAAGTCATTTAACTTCTCTGTGGCTCAGTTACCTCATCTGTAAAATGGGGATTAAGACAGTGAGCCCCATGTGAGACAGGAACTTTGTCCAACCTGTTTAGCTTGTATCTACCCCAATGCTTAGAAGAGTGCTTGACATTATTTTATTATGGCTGCCCTCCTTGTCGCCCACTTTGATGATTTGGGGCATACCATCTAACTTCTCTGACGTTCCCTTGAACAACCTCTCTGAATTCACCCCCAAAAGGAGCACCCAGGCAGCAGTGAAAGGAGATCTGACTCTGGGCTCCAAGACCCCAGCTAACACCTATAGGGTGGAAACCCCTAGAAATCTTAGTCTCTGCCAGAGCTGAAAAAAATCCCTTTTTGAACAGTCATGGTCGGCTGATACACCGTCCCTTCCACTGTCGTGTAGTGGGGGACCTCTCCTAGATAATAACAATGTTGGTATTTGTTAAGTGCTTACTATGTGCAGAGCCCTGTTCCAAGCGCTGGGGTAGATACAGGGTAATCAGGTTGTCCCATGTGAGGCTCACAGTTAATCCCCATTTTACAGATGCGGTAACTGAGGCACAGAGAAGTTAAGTGACTTGCCTACAGTCACACAGCTGACAAGTGGCAGATCTGGGAGTCGAACCCATGACCTCTGACTCCGAAGCCCAGGCTCTTTCCACTGATCCACGCTGCTTCCCCGGGGAAAGGATAGGGAACCGGCTGGCTCCAGGCCCCCTAACTGGGGTCTTTAATCCCTCACCCCCCCCCCCACCTCTCACCTTTTCTTATGAATCCCATGTTGTTCATTTCTACCTGCCATGAGTCCCAGTTATCCTACCCTCCTCCTGTTCCTCTTTGGTCTTTCCAACCGACTTTGACACCTTTCTCTCCTTCCTACCCTGAGTTATTTCTCCTGCTCTGATTCTTACAGACTTGAATGTCCATTTTGATGACTGCCCTGACCCCCTGTCTCCTACCCCAGCAACCTACTTCCTCACTCTGCTCAACTCTGCCGACCTCTTGCTTCATCCCACTTCAGCCACACATTAGGTCTCATCATGACTTGACAATTCTCTTTTAGTGTCAGCAACTCTGACCTACTGTTATCTAAACACAAGTTTTTACCTGCCAGCTCACCCACACCCCCTCACCTCTGAATCCTGTCTGCAGCATGCACCATGATCCCCAAGCTCTGGACCCGCTGAAGCCTTTTCAGGCCTCCAGGTCTAAAATTCAACTTCCCGTCTTTTTTCCTTAAGCCCTCTCCTCCTTATTTTGCCGTCTCTGTCACTCATATCGCTATCCTCCATGTTTCCAAAGCCTGCAACCTAGGCGTTGCTCTTTATTCTTTGCCCTCTTTCAACTCTCACTTTCAGGCTGTTGCTAAATCCTGTCAGCCTTTCCTCCACAACCTCTCCTGAATATAATAATAATAATAATGTTGGTATTTGTTAAGCGCTTACTATGTGCAGGGCACTGTTCTAAGTGCTGGGGTATACAGGGTAAACAGGTTGTCCCACATGAGGCTCACAGTCTTAATCCCCATTTTACAGATGAGGTAACTGAGGCACAGAGAAGTGAAGTGACTTGCCCACAGTCACACAGCTGACAAGTGGCAGAGCCGGGATTCGAACCCATGATCTCTGACTCCCAAGCCCGTGCTCTTTCCACTGAGCCATGCTGCTTCTCTATACTCCTTCCTCTCCACCCAAACAGCCACTACCATGGTAGAAGTTCTCAACATATAGCTAGACTGCTTTATCAGTCTCTGCTCTCTCTCCGTTGCAGTCCATACTCCACATTGCTGCCTGGATCACCTTCCTGAAGCATCACTTAGCTCACGACTCGCCACACCTCAATCAGTGAATTATTGAGTGCTTACTTTGTGCAGAGCACCATGCTATGTGCTTGGGAGGGTACAATTACAACAGAGTTGGTAGGTAAATTCCTTGCCCATAAGGAGCTTAATCTGCATCATACAAAAACTCCTTACCAATGTTTTCAGGACTCTCTGCCCCACTTCTCCATCGTACAGATCAGCTCTCTTCATCTGCTACTCCCAGCTCACACTCTTCATTCTTCCCAAGGTCATCTTCTCCACTTTGATTCTCCTGCCCCCGACCCTTTGTTCACATCGTTGCGGCAGACTGGTACTGCTTCCTGCCCCTAATTCTGTCTGGCCACAGCACACCTCACCTGAAAAAACCTATTGAAAGCCCACCTCCAGGAAGCTTTCAAATTCCCAAGCCTGATCAACCCAAGAACCACCCTTAACATTTGCGTAGTTACATTCATCTTCAGCACTTATGTGCACATGAATAGTTAATTGTGCCATTCTGTATTCTGCTTTCATCTGTTATTTCTTCTACTTTTATTATACTTGTTCTTCTTCTCGCTACCATTATATCTGTATGTCTGTCATCCCTTTAAAAATGTAAGCTCCTTGGGGACAAGGTTTGTGTTTTTTCCTTTGTTATACTTTCCCATATGTTTATTACTCTGCTTTTCACTCTGTACATAGGCACTCAATGAAAACCATTGATTTATTGATTGGTGGTACAAATAAGATGGGAAGAAAGATACTAAAGATATATTCCATTACTTCAGCAATTCATTCTCTACTCCTCTAACTTTTCACACCACTTGAGGATAAACGGACCAAGAGAGATCCCATTGTCCGAGAAGGAGGTGGGATTGATTAATTGACTCTGGGGACTATGCCTGAATAGATTGAGTTCAAATGAACTAGACTTATTTGCATACTTTAAAAGGCTTCTTATGCTAGTGGGGACCCAGAGGTCTCCGGAATTGAATTGTCTATTTCCCCAGCCTAGCCCTTGCCTACTTTTCTACCCTTTTGCCATCTACCAATGTTGTCTTGTTTTGTTTTATGTTGCCTTGTTTTATTTTGTCTGTTTTGCTTTGCTGTCTGTCTCCCCATTTAGACTGTGAGCCCGTTATTGGGCAGGGATTGTATCTATCTGTTGCTGAATTGTACATTCCAAGCACTTAGTACAGTGCTCTGCACATAGTAAGCGCTCAATAAATACTATTGAATGAATGAATGAATGATTACCAAAGGCAGTTTTAAAGCCCCTTGGATTTGTAACAAGCATTTGGTGCCCACATTGCAGTCTTCCTGATATTAACAGGCAGCTCCATGATTTCATTAGGATTTGCAGGCCTCGATGACCAAAGAGGTGAGCCAGTGCTGCTCAAGGCCTGCCAATGTATTCATTCTGTAGCCGACAGCAAGGCAGGTAGTATAGTTAAACCTTCATTGTTGCCGCACAAGCATCCTCAGCCTGAGAAGTGCTTGGGAGAGTACAATTGCAATTCTTGCTGGGAGAACAAGAAGTGGTGTCACATCTGTATTTTTCAGCCAATCAATCAACCAGTGGTATTTATTAAGTATATACTGTGTTGTACTAAACTCTTGGGAGAGTTCAGTAGGATTAGTAGACATGATCCCTACCCGCAAAAGCTTACAATCTAGTTGGGGAGGGCAGACGTTAAAATTAATTGCATGTCAGGAAAGCAACAGAGAATTAAGTGATGATGATGGTGGTATTTGTTAAGCACTTACTATGTGCCAGGCTCTGGGGTGTATACAAGCAAATCGGGTGGGACGTTGGGGGGTGAGTTCCAAAGTGCTTAGGGGCCATGGACCCGAGGGCCTAGGCAAACCAGAAAGGTTAGTGAATAGGGTGGGGAGATAAGAGGCTAGCCAGGGAATGCTTTGTGGAGGAGGTATAATTTTAGAAGGGCTGTGTGTTGTGAAGAATAGTGATCTTTAGGATACAAAACGGAAAAGAATTCCAGGCCAGACAGGGAGGGTGTGAGCAATGGGGGATCAGATCTGGCAGGAAAGTTGTTGACACATTATAACAGACACATTCCTTGCCCACAACAAGCTTACGATAAATATGATTGACTGGTGTAATGGTTTTTTGTATCCGTCCATTTTCCCTCAAGTTGTAGGGGAGAAAAAAGGCTTGAATAGCTATAGAGAAATGGTGATCAGAGGTATGGGGAACAGGTATAGTGGTAACCAAATTTGGGCTTTCCCCCTGTATGGTAGCTTTGCAGAGGAGCTGCCAAGATAACTGTGCTAAAAGTAACTCACTTGCGAGCTGACCATTACAGATATTTGGAAGATCCTTCTAGCATGTTCAGCGTTTGGCTTTCTTGGCTTTCCTTACATTGATCTTTGCCGACACCGTGATTAGGTAAATCTGCTTAATTCAACCTTTTCCCCTCCTGTATTCATCACTCTCCTGGCTAACTAATCTCTCTGGGGATACCTCCTGTTGGCTTCTTAACCTTTCACCTCAGTGGTGTTAAACAGCTAATTTCTCTTCTGTGACTCCCAATTTGGGTTTAAAGGTTAAATCGACTTTTTTTTTCACCTCCTTTCTCCCACGAAGTATTAAGGTTATATTCCAACCTTGAGCAACTTGGAAAAGAGCCACCTCCCCCATAGTACCAGTATTTAAATTGTGAGAGAGGAAGGGAATGGAGAAGGGCACGGTTGGCCCAGAGTTCTGATCGGTATCGTCTTGTCACGCGGAGTTCTGTAACCTGCTGAACTTACCGTTTAGGAGGAAATCAGCGACCCTGGCCTCATCTCTCTTTTTCCCTTTGCAGTTTCATAGCAGTGGAGAATATCGATAGCTACTGCGTGCTCATCTCCTCCAAAGCTGTTTACTTCTTGAAGAGCGGAGATTATGTAGACCGGGAGGCCATTTTCCTGGAGGTCAGGTACGATCATCTCTTCCACTGCCTGGTGTCCAAGGACCACGGGAAGGTGTATGTCCAGCTGACCAAGAAAGCGGTGAACCCCAGCAGCGGAGTAGCGATCCCAGGGCCGTCGCACCAGAAGCCCATGGTGAGGAGCTGTTTTGTATCTCTTCTCCCGGGGGGTGTTGGGGGCTGCACATTAAAGTCGCTGGGGCGGTACCAAAGACAACGTTAAACTCTCCTCGCCATGCGTTCGGATTAGAATGCAACTGCAGAGTTAGGAAGGGTCCACCCGACAGCCTTCTTCTGTCTGGATCTAACACAGTTTCAAAAGGAATGGATGGGCACGCGAGTGCAACGTCAAGCACAGAGTGAGTGCTACTACATGAGTTTTCCCCAACACGGGGTTCCTGATCCGCATGTTATAAGAGAACTGAGCGTATGGATTTTTGATTTCTGTGAAACCCCTTCTCCAGTGCCTACCTGTTATCAGGGAGTTAATGGCCATTTGAAAGTCTGTCCCAACGTGGTTCAGTGTCAAACTGATCGAATGAAATGTTCAAAAGCATGTGGCCTAGTGGAAAGGACATGAGCCCAGTAGTCAGAGGACCTGGCTTCTAATCCCGACTCTGCCACCCACCTTCTTTGTGATCTTGAACAAGTCATTTAGAATTATAATAATAATTCTGGCATTTGTTAAGCCTTTAGTATGTGTCAGCCACTATACTAAGTGCTGGGGTGGATACAAGCAAATCGGGATCAGACACAGTCCCTGTCCCACAAGGGGATCACAGTCTTGATCGCCATTTTACAGACGAGGTAACTGAAACACAGAGAAGTGAAGTGACTTGCCCAGGGTCACCCAGCAGACGAGTGATGGAGCTGGGATTAGAGCCCCTGACCTTCTTACTCCTAGGCCCATGCTCTGTCCACTATGTCATGCTTCTTCACTTCTTTGTGCCTCAGTTTCCTCATCTGTAAAATGGGGATTAAAGACCTATAGACTGTGAGTCCCCTGCAGGACAGAGACCGTGTCTAATCTGGGTATACTGTACCTATCCCAGTGCTTAGTACAGTGCTTGTGGTGAGCACTTGGGTAAGCTCTTACCAAATACCACAATTATTATTAATTATTATCAAAATCTAAAGGGACAGGCCCCAAAATAAGGTCCGATTGCTGGGTATGGAACTAAAGGCAAGTGTTGAAGACACACCATTTTCACCAAACCTTCCTAATTGGCTGATGGAAAACAGGTTTTCCCAACACTAGGCAGCACGAAGCTGGTGGCCACCTATTATAAAATGGAAGTGGGAAGGGTACTCTGGCAAGAGCTTTGTCAATCCTGTTTTGGAGGAAAACCGAGTCCATGAAATCATGTGCGTTCAAAGTGTTAGTCTCAAGTTTAACCCTGGAGCAAGGATTTTGAAATGTATGTATGGTGGGTGGGGGGGTAATTCTTATTTCCACTAATCTTCGATCAAAAATCAAAGTCCTCTCCATTTAGATTTCCTCTTCTCTAATAGTTGGCATCTTCTCCACCCTTCATAAGTCTCTTGAGCATTCTTCCATTCATTCTCAATTTGGGGTCACCCGAAGGGTTCTGGATGTTTGCCGACCTGACCCGACTAGACTTTGGTAAGCTTCATCAGAACTCTCCGTGACTTCTTGGTAAACCGTATTCCTCCGCCCACCCCTGAGGTTCTTGCTGCTGCAGCGCTGGGTGCTCAGCACATACACATACATGTCCATCCGGTGCTCGAATGGACGAGGCAGTTGAGGCTCAGAATTGATTGGACGTTTGGGTTGAGACCCTGAATTGATTGGATGAGTCGGTTGCCACTCTGAATTGAACGGACGTGTCAGGCGAGATTCTGAATTGGTACCTTGCCCTTTTTTTCTCCAGGTCCATGTGAAGTCTGAGGTCCTTGCAGTCAAATTATCCCAAGAAATAAACTATGCAAAGAGCCTTTACTACGAACAGCAGCTTATGTTGCGACTCAGTGAGAATCAAGACCAGCTGGAGCTGGACTCCTGAACACTCCACTGCCAGAGGGAGAATGTCCCAGACCCTCCCCCAAGCCAATCAGGAGCGGAGAGACCTATTCCGTCGGCTAAATCGAAAGAGAGAACAGGAATAGGTTACGGGGAAGGCATCCTTGAGCGGTGAGGGAAAGCAGTGCACTACTCAGCCAGTCAAACTTGAAAGCCAGGAGTCATATTTACCATTTGAGGGCACTTTAGATTATGGGGGAAGAATTTTCAAAGGTGTTGGTGAGAATAATATTTTAAAAAATCTACATTTGAATTGAATTATTAGAATGCCCTGTATTTTGCTAACGTGTATATATGTACAACTGTGTGTTTGTAAATATACAAGAATGTTTCCGAATATGGGCCGGGGGTGTAAAGGTTTGTTTACTGTAAAACAGTTCGTACTCTATTGAATCTTCTATTGCACTAATTCTATGCATCTTCTACAGGACACTGAATGAGTGGTAGAAGGGTATTCTTGAGAGCAAAGGAATGTTCGTGTTCTTTAAAAAAAAAAGTATTCCCAGGAGACTTGAATGGCGGGTGCATAATCTAGTGGTCTAAAGAGCTGAACTTTAAGGGGAAAAACATTATTGATTGTCCAGACTGGGGGGGGTGCAGCCTGTTCCCCGGCATTCAAAACCAAAAATTCCCCTTGGTGCTCGAATCTGGACGTGGGTATGACCCTCTAAGACTTCGCCTGTGGCTTGGGGACCACCTGACTTCCTGTGTCCTGACTCCAAATCCACTCTCAGCTAAGGAGCAGGGCCCTGGAGGTCCAATTGGTTGGTCCAATTGAAGCCCAGAGCCTCTCTGTAATTTTTCATCCCAAATGGAAGGATTTTGTCATTTGGGGAACAATTTGTTCTTCTTTGGGCTGCCCTACCAAAGCATGGAAACTTTGATAGATTTGAGATAATTTGGTTTTCCTCCCTGAAAAAAAGTTGGCTTTCTGGGACCCATCCCTCAGACTTGTAGAAGTGCCTCTAAGCACTGCTAAACTGGGAGGGACAGGCGTGGGTTGGAGTAGTAATGACTCTCTGAAACAGTCATTAATTTTTTTTTCAAATCTACATCAAAAGTTAGTCAGTCTCCCTCTCCTGGAAGAGAAAAGCAGGGAAAAAAAAAAGATCCTCCTCTTCCGAGTTGTTTCCCATGAACTCATCCATATGCTGGAATAGTAATCCCCAAATGGGAGGGGGAAGTGACCTCCAGGCCCAGAACTATACTGGGAGAAAGGAAAGGAGCCTCTCGGGTTGGCTCTTCATTTGTTTTTCCGTGTTTTCAGTGGAAGTTAGGGAATTGTTTTTGCAAGTTCGTTTGCTCTGATACTCTTTTTCCCCAAGCAGTTCAGGGAATTGCCCATAATTCCCAGCCTGGACCAGGCCCTCTTGGAAATTCTCCACTTCCCTCCCCTCCGGACTCCCCAAGAAAAGAAACCTAACAAGGCCGGAACAGCTCATGTGTTTTAGAACTTTTTTTTTCTCTACGAGAAGTAAGCAGTGGCAAAACCGGCAAAACCCTTGGAAAAGTGGCTGGTCGTGTCTTTAGAAGAAGGCCCACGCTGAGCCTTTTTAATTTTTAAATGAAGCTGATGAAAACTTTTTAAGCGTTTGTTATATAGAACAGACTCAAGATGGTTCAGTTGATGTGCGGATGGTTTAAAATCCACAACCAGTGTCCATCCAAGACACAAATGAAACTGATCTCTTCTCACCATGCGAGTCTTGCACATTTCTAGGGAAGTTTCATTTTTCAATTGAAACAGAAAACACCTCAATACAAGTGTATTGGCAAAACAGTGCCCGTCAACTGTCGGTCCAATCGGACTACGGGATCCTGAAGATCATCATCATCAATCCGTGAACGTTTTAGATGAATTTTCAGGAATGGGGAGCCAGGTTCAAAACCAGGTAAAAGTCTTTTGTTCGGGATGGAGTTTGGGGGAGATTTTCTTGCTCATTGCTTGGTAGGACTGGTGGTACCTTGCGTTCAGAGGGCGTGCGTGCAATGGAGGAGAAAGTTCTAAATCATAGTCATCTGCCATAGTGTCCAATGGTCCCACCACGGGAGATGGGATATTATGACATGATCTTACTCTTGATGAGCTAGCATTCTAAAGTTGTGACTGGTTCTGCAAATGAATCAGGAGTGCAAAGATGGGTCGTTCTAATGATGTGCCCCTCATCCTGCAGCTTGAATGCCTGGTCCACACTCCAGTTGCTCTTGGAAATCTAGTCATTAGCACATTCTTTCTTGGGTTGGCTGGAGCACTGCATTCCTGTGGATAAACCTTTCTGGAGCTTTAGACAGCAGCCAGAAGACCTGAAACAAAAGCCACAATCAAGCCCCTCCACCTGCGCGAATGAGAAATGACCCCCAGCCCACCAGATTCTGGAAGGATATAGTTCACAGTAACTCACCCCCCCAGCCCAGCAGCCTTTCTAATTTTAGTCAACTCTTTAAATAGTTGACATGTCCTCCGCATTGCACAAAAGTTGTCTTTGAAACTTAAGCCATCGAGGATTCATCTGTTGAGCAACAACCCACTGACTGTGTGCGGTGAGTTATGGGGATTCCGTCCCTTCCTGAGCCCTTCCCTGCCCTTGGTTTTGCAGCTGCCCCGATTTGTGCAGGCCCTGGCTGTGGGTTGCCTTGGATAGGAATCTGCTCCTTCAGCTCTTAAACCTGGAGACTGGGCTTTGCCCTTCCAAATTTGGACCTTGGGAAGGTTTCTCTAGCTAGTGTTTTCTTCCCCTTTTTCAACAAGAAAAAAAAAGCCCTAAGCTACTAAGGAAGTGTGTTCTGCCTTGTTCTGATGACTCACCCATCTGTCTGGGACGCCTAAGAAAATTCCTCTCTACCATCATTTTGCATTGGATTAAGCTCTTTGACTGCAGTGTCAAACTGTAGGTCTTATGGTCTTCCCCCATCTTAATGCCAGCTCCGAGATTCGGCCCTCTTGCTGTTGATCAAAGTGAATGTCCTAAAAGGGATCAGGAAGAAAAATGTTTTCTACCGGATCACCACCGATTGGCCCCTCTGACAGCCCCAGTCAGAAACGGGAGGGAGGAAACGCTACCTGCCCCTGCACTCCAGTGCCAACAGCTGCATCGATTGGCTCCGGACAGATGTTTGCCAGGGCACATGCCAGGGAATTCAGAAATGTTTCCTCTTTCAGAATGCTGCACTACTTGACATGTTTGATCCCTATGCCATGTGTTGTGATATCCAAGGGGCTGCTTTACTTTCCATTGTTGTTGGAGCCGCTGATGCTGCAACAGCTTCCCGAGAACATTATGATAGTAATGGTGTAAGAAAATGATTTTGAGAGTAAAATAAATATTTGATCCTATGCTGTGTAAACAATATGTTCGTAAACATTTTAAGGCTCACTCATTCTTTATTATGGTTCTCATCTTGAAATCTCCCTCCCTCCTGTGGAATAAAACTGCTCTCTGACTTCAAGTACCCTATCTCTTTCTTGATGGGGTGCCTATCTTCTCTGCATGCTTAGGACTTTAAATTTTATACTGTACATTCCTTAAGGGGAGGGAAGAGTTACTGTTTCTCCCACCCAATCACTTGGTTCAGTGCCTAGCATTAGGTAGGGACTCGATAAATGGCTTTGATTGATTGATTGATTGATTGATTGGGCCTCAAGCTGACCCCAGGGCAGCCTTACAAGAACAAAATATGAACAAGCTTACGATGTTTTTTTAACAGCAACCCCACCAGGAGGGGGTACCCGTGCAGGAAAAGAAATCAACTCGGCCTTTGTCATTCTCCTGGCAGAAATCAGGACTCGCCGAGGAGGAAGGGCTATCGGTAAATACCGAGTCACGGGTAGGCATAGCTTTCTGCAGCTCAGATTGCCCAGACACCACCCTATCTCCTGGGCGGCACCATGTCGAAGCCAGGCGGATGGTGCGCATGCCAGTTTTTGCCTGAAAAGCAAAGCTGTCACCAATACATCCTCTCAATAAACCATTCTTACCAACTTAAAAAATTTGAGGTAACCCGGAAGGAGGAATTGCCAGATCTGGGAGAAGGCAAGAGAAAGTGGGGAGTTGGCATTTCACTGGAACAGAAAACAAAACCTATTGCCTGAAAGACTGGCTCAGCCATGCCCAGTGGGTCTGCGTGGCTGAGACAGCCCTGTAAAACGAACCGCAAACATGTCGGCGGTCGAGTCCCCAGCGAGCTTCTTGGAGGATGTCGGACTCTGAGGTCGGCCTTAGCTTCTTTTACTTACCAACAGTTCTTGGAACCAACCGAAAAGGAATTTTTCAAGTCCCGCTTTCAGTGTTAATGGCAGAGCCCAGCTCGGGAAAGGGGTGGGGGAGGTGGGAGCGCTTTGTGGCAGGCAGTTCTGAGGCTGGAAACACTGCCTAGGCGACACTCCTACACCAGCTGGGGATGACTGAAGAGGGAAAGGCTTCTGACCCAGAGAGAAAGCCATCTTTACTGTGACCTAAAAGGACGCTGAACAGGGAGATGCCAGATGGGGGAAGAGGAGGGGCCTGCAGAATCCACAGACTGGCTGATAGGGCCCTGAGCAATGAGCACTGGATTGGAATCGAAAGACTGCTTTGTCCCTTCTGGCCCCAGGATGCTCATATCATTTAGAATCATTAGTTGGGACCTAGATGGGACAGGCCCCAGATTTTCCCAGAACTGCACATCGGCTGCTACCCAAGCAGCAAGAGCCAGTGTCACTGATTCCCCCGGGTGGTAGTAATAACCTCACACTTCATGCTTATTCTGGCCTGGCTCACAAGTACTAAAGGTCATGAAAGAAGTAAACAGCCTTCATGAACGTTTTCACTTGGGGGGGAAATGTGTGGGTCACCCACAAGACTAAGGACAAAGGAGCAAACAAATCAGAAGCAAACACCGCCCTGCTTCTTCAGGAGAAATTCTTCCCATGCCCCAGCCTTGGGTCAGGATCCCTATTGTCCCCAGGGGCTCACTGCTCAAAGGCCCTTCTCAGTTCCTGCTTAATTTAGCCCTGGCTCTCAAATAATTATCAACCCACGGGAAAGTGGCAACTGACTTCTCCCAGGAACGATAGCCAAGTAAGGGAAATCTTTACCACTTACCTAGCACTGTTAACCTGTTACCTGGCACTTTGCTTGCAACTCCAAGTAAATTTTAGAGTTGTACATTAAATGCAATTTCTTCATGTTTCTTTGTCTCACTGAGCATCAACAGGCTCCAGAGGAAGACCCAGACACACTCTAACCATGACTCTCTGCTCTCCCCACCCTCCACCCCCACCTTTTTACTGAAAAAAGGGGAAATAAGGGAATGTGTGGTCCTGGAAACCCAAGCTGATGACAAAATCTCCAAAAGCTGGAGAGGCGTGGAGGCAAGGGTATGCGTGAACCAGGCCCAGCAGGAGTGAGTGAAAGTTAACAAACTGGTCCAACTACTCCAGGTGCTTTCCAGTGTTGGATTTGGCCAGGTGCTTTCCCCCCTAAATTGGATCTAGGGCCGCTCTGTCCCTGGAAACTGCCTCTACCAGGACAAAGGTGATGGGAGGAGGGTATACGGAGCATTTTGGGAGGTGGGGCAGGAGGCCTCCTCTCTCTGCTTGAGTTTGGTTCTGTTGAAGTCTGTGACTCGGGGGCAGAGAGAAAAAGGGGAGGAAGCCTAGGGTCTGAGAAGAAGCCAAATTCCTCTTCTCGGGGACAACGGCAAATGCATTCCAGAAACTTGTTCCCTGAAATTGGGCTCGGATCGTGTTTTGGGAGCATTCATCCATTCATTCAATAGTATTTATTGAATGCTTACTATGTGCAGAGCACTGTTCTAAGTGCTTGGAATGTACAATTCGGCAACAGATAGAGATAATCCCTGCCCACTGATGGGTTTACAGTCTAATTGGGAGCAGTCACAGGTGGTCTGATCAACCCCCTTCAGAGAAAGGAGAAATGGTGATCCTGGGTCAAAGCAGCATTCCCCATTTGTCAGTGGCACAGTGTCACCTTCCATGATGTCCTCCCCTGGGGTTAGGGATGAACCATGGCGGATTTTCCTCCCATTGCATACAGCTCATTCACTAACATCCAAACCCCTCTGTACCCTGCAGATTAATTCCAATTGCAGCCCTGTAAGCCCTCAGATGGTCCAGGTGGCAGGGGGGATCCCACCCTGCGCCCCAGTGGAGCCGTGCCTGCTCGAAGAGGTGCGTATTGTACTAGGTCGGTATGGCAGCAACAAGTGGACACGAGTCCTTAACAGCCTAGACACCTGTGACTGCTCGATTGACTCTTGTCGACTGTCCAAAAGCACCCCTGCTTCCCCCAGCCCTGTCCCTGGGGACTCTCCCATAGGTTAGAGAAGTCAGAATGACTGCTTTGCACTGGGCAATGTCCTTGCCTCAGCCCCCACCTCTGGGCTTGGCAGGTGTAACAATGGCTTTCACCTTTTGTTGGCTAAAGTTTGTCCCAACTTTTCCCCTCCCTACCTTCCCCCTCAGCCAAGAGAGAACATGGGCTCCTCCACCCTTTCCTGCAACCCCTATCCCATCACTAGAATGGTACAGACCTCAGGATGCTGGAAATCAAGGGCCCCAAGCTTCAGCCGGCTCCCTAACCCTTGTTTCCCCCGTTTTCCCCTCGAGACCCTGAGTTGTTCACCCCCTCCCCATTTTCCAGGCCTCCCCCACGTTGGCAACGTTGCTGGAGGCCCTACTCAATCAATTAGGGCATCAGCATGGTTTAGTGGAAAGAGCACAGGCTTGGGAGTCAGAGGTCGTGGGTTTGAATCCCTGCTCCACGACTTGTCAGCTGTGATTTGGGGCAAATCACTTCACTTCTCTGTGCCCCAACTGCCTCATCTGAAAAATGGGGATTAAGACTGTGACCCCCACATGGGACAACCTGATAACCTCGAATCTATCCCAGCGCTTAACAGGGCTTGGCACATAGTAAGCGCTTAACAAATACCATCATTATTATCATTATTATTATTATTTCCCCCAGATCCCATAGACACTAAGATCCACCCTGATGTCGTCTCCTGACCTATGCCCAACAAGTACATGCCCTCTTGCCTCGCCTCCACTCAGCCTTTCCTCTCCCTGGTTCATCTCACTACCGTGTTGTGGCACACAGAAATGCTTTTCTCCCCAGGCTCACCAGTGACTGTGCTAGCAAACAGTGTTGGGATCCGAGTGGGCCATAAACTGAATAGGATTCAATTGATCAGTTAAGGGTATAGAGAAACAGCATGTCCTAGTGGATAGTGCCTGAACCTGGGAGTCAGAAGGAGCTGGGTTCTATTCCCAGCTCTGCCACTTGGCTGCTGTATGACCTTGGGCATGTCACTTCACTTCTCTGGGCCTCAGTTGCCTCATCTGTAAAATGGGGATTAAGTCTGTGAGTCCCATTAGGGACAGGGATTGCGTCCAACCTGATTACATCTTATCGACCTCAGTTCTTAGTACATTGCCTGACACATAGTAAGAGCTTAACAAATATCACAATTCTTATTATTATTATTATTTTCATTTATTGAGTGCTTACGATGAGCTAAGCACTCTTTGAGGCACTTGGGAGCATACAATATGACAGACTTGGGAGACATGTTCCCTGCCCCAAGGAGCTTACAACCTAGAGGAATAGCCCTTTAACCCTGTTCTTCCAAGTGAGCTTTTTCACCCAGCGTCAAGTGGGTAGAAGGCAGAGGGGCAGAGTGGAGGACCAGCCTCCTGATAGAAGGAGGACAGAGACGACTGGGCAAAGCCATTTCCGGAGGGAATTTCCTAGCAGTCCCCGAGGGAAGCGGGGAGAGGGAAAGAAGTGGGAAAGAAGGGAGGGAAGCAGCCGGGAAAACGCCGTTCAGCCGGAGAGGAGCCGGCAGCTCCCCGTCCCCTTTTCCATTACTCTTTTTGATTGGCACTTTAATGAGGGCACTAGGGGTTGACCCCCTGGCAGGGGGCTGGTTCATGCCCCGTTTATCTCACAGTCCATGGAAGACTAAAACAACACCTCAGGCTGAGCTGCACTGCCTGGGGATGCAGCCGCCCTCTATGATGGATTGAGTGACTGCAATAAGTTGGCAGCTGAAGTGTGTTGTAACAGTATCTTTCTGTCAGCGCAGGACAATGGATTTGCTGAGGCCCGGGCTTTCTCAGTGTTGGCTGCTACCAGCCGCACAGAACTTTCTAAAGTTCATTTTTCCACGGTGTTGGGAAGGCAAAATAACTAGCCAAGGTCACCTGAGGTCTCCCTGTCCCCTCCTGGCCCCTTTCACTCCCCCTCCCCGCCCCAACCCAAGAAATGACCCTCTGGACTGTAGTGCCCCTCCAAAAATAACCCTGAAATCAAAGTTCTATGACTGAGAAGCTCTTTCACTTTTCCATACCACTTTTATTTTTATTTAGTGTATTTGTCGGTGCTGTGTGAAGTTTTATCAATTCTGATTAATCTGTCTCCAGGCCCTTCTCCCCACTTAGATTCTTAGACTGTCAGCTCCCTGAGGGATGGAGACAATGTCCGATGCCCACCCAGTAAATGCTTAATAAATAATACTACTATTTTCTCACCATTAGCTCATGCGATTCTCACTATAGCCTGAAGAGTAAGGAGGGATAGGCGGACATCATCGTCCCCATATGACAGGCGAGGAGGAGGGTCAAAGAGGGTGAGGGAAGAGCTCCAGGTCCCGCAGCAGGGCCAGCGGCATTCATTCGATTTTGAGCGCTTACTGTGTGCAGAGCACTGTAAGCAGCAGAGGTGAGACTAAACTCGGCTAGTGATTTGTGGTATTTGTTAAACATTTACTATGTGCCAGGCACTTTACTAAGTTCTCTGGTGGATACGGGCATATCAGGTGTGACCTTGGGCAAGCCACTTAACTTCTCTGTGCCTCAGTTATTTCATCTGGAAAAATGGGGATTAAGACTGTGAGCCTCATGTGGCTGATTACCTTGTATCTAGAACAGCACTTGGTACATGGCAAGTGTTCAACAAATACCATCATTATTTCACAGTCTTTAGTCCCCATTTTCAGATGAGGTAACTGAGGCACAGAGGAGTTAAGTGACTTGCTCAGGGTCACACAGCAAACGAGGCAGAGCCAGAATTGGAACCCAGGTCCTTCTGACTCCCAGGCCTGTGCTCTATCCATTAGGTCATGCGGTTCAAGCAGCTTGAGTTTCAAAGGAACAGGACAGATTTTGATTCTGGGGTTAGGAAGATATGTCACTGGGGGATCCAAGGTGAGGGTCACCTTGAAGGCAGGGGAAGGTGTCCCTCGGGCTTGCACGGCTAGGATGGAAAGGTTGGGAGTCGTGAGGAATTTTCTTCACTGTCCAAGGGCAGGTCAGCCCTTCCCCTCTGGGAGTGTGTGTGTTGGGTTTGGGTTGGGGGGTGAGGTGGGGTAGGTCAGGGCAATGTCTTACAGGTTTCAGATCTAGCCCTACAAGGAGATGGGGAGTGGCGGGAAGGGGTAGAGGGACAGAAGTCCCTGATCTTTATTCATTATCTTGCATTGATTCCAGAGCTTAGTACAGTGCTTGACTTGAAGTAAGTGTTTAAGTACCACATTATTGCTCCTGACTCAACAAGAAACGTAAGTCCCTCAAGACCTCAATTTCCCACCTGTAAAATGAAGAGATTATCAGAATATCACATGTGCCTCCCTCCACCTCAGGATGTTTCCTGTCCTGTGGTGTAACTTGGGGCAGGCAGATTGGGCTGCTGCCTGGGGCACATGAAGAAAGGGGCCTGCTGTGGACATTCCTCTGTTTCTGGCTCCTTGTGCCCTTTCCAGACTCTCAAGAAACAGAGAGAGGGAAAGTGGGGGCCTTCCTCTTTCCCACTGTCCACCCAGGACAAGGCCAAAGGTGAGTCCTGGGCAGTGGTAATCTCAAGATCAGGAGAGATGGCAGAGCCCTGCTCCCAGCCCCTCACCAGCCCCAGCTACAGGAAATTACCTCAGGGGGAAGGAAGGAGAGAAATGGGGAGAGAAGCCCAAGCCAGAGCCATGTCCTTGTCTGTGCCCCTGGCAGACCAGCGTTTGCCCCCCTCACTCCTCCCTGTGCCAGTGACTCACCCTGGAGTTCAGGAGTGGAAATGACCCAGGGCCAGAGCACCACCCCCCATCCCTAGCCCCCCACCAATCCATTGTTTCCCTTCTTTCCTATGATCACAGAGGCTTTGCCATGGAACAGAAGGCAGAGGGAGCAGGTTGTGTTCCCGGAGAGGTGGAGAAGGACATTAAAACTAGCCCTGTGAGCAACTCTCATTTTCTAGAATGACAATAACCAATGTTTGGTGCTTGTCATCCTCCAGTCATTGGCAGGTAGTCTCCCTCCCATCCCCAGCTGAGGTTTTCCTAGGCCTGGCCTGCCACATTAGACTCCTTTCCAATGTCATGGTCTGTAGCTCTCGGGGCACTCCTGAGCGACTTTCAGAATCCAGCTGGTTCTGTTTCCCCCTCAGGAGATCTCAGGGGCAGACACGGGTCCTGGGCTTCACTGGCCTGATTTCCTTGCCCATCAGTAGGTCAATCAAAGATATTTATTGCAGACCCCTTTACCCACATCTTAGAAGCAGCATGGCTTAGTGGATAGAGCACGGACCTGGGAGTCAGAAGGACATAGGTTCTAATCCCCGCTCCACCATTTAACTGCTATGTGACCTTGGGCAAATCATTTCACTTCTCTGGGCCTCAGTTTCCTCATCTGTAAAATGGGGATTAAGACTGTGAACCTGATATGGTACAGGGACTGTGTGTTCAACCCAGTTTCTTTGTATCATCTGCAGTACTTAATACAGTGGCTGGCACTTAACAAATACCACAATTATTGTTATTATTATTTTTGTTCTCCCTCTGATCTGGAGCTCCCTCCCCCTTCACATCTGACAGACCGTCATTCTCCCCACCTTCAAAGTCTTATTAAAATCACATCTCCTCCAAAAGATCTTCCCCAATTAAGCCCTCTTTTCCCTGACTCCCTCTCCCTTCTGTGTTCCCTAAGTGCTTAGATATGTACCCTTTAAGCACTTAACATTCACCCCCCCACACCCTCAACCCCTCAGTCTGTAATTTATATTAATTAGACTGTAAACTCCTTGTGGGTAGGTGTCACCCATCGCCTGGAGACAGGTTTGTTCAGGAACTGGCACAGAGAGAGAGAGAGAGAGAGAGAGAGCCGGGACAGAAAGGCTGAGTTTTATACAAAACATTTCAGAAAGCAAAATGAACTTCCCTTTCAGGAAAGATATAATTATTTAATTATTTTGGAAGCAGCGAATTGAACTTCCCTTTTGGAAGGCCCCTTTCGAGAGGAATATGATTATTTAATGATATAAGATATTCTGTATTGGAAGAAATATCCTTATGCATTACTCACACACGGTGAAACACCTAGCTCCCTTCCGTGAATGCTTCCCACCCGGTAGGAATTCACTTCTGTCTTGTTTGCATGTGGCGAGGCAGCTAGCTACCACCCACGAACGTTTTCCATCTGGTGGAATCCATTTATGCATTACACACACATGGCAAATGGCCCTAGCTTCCAACCCTACGAGCGTTCAGCGGGACACTCACCTGTCCCACAGCTCCTCACTTGGTACAGGCAGAGAGGGCATCCCACGCTCTGGGCAGAGGTGAGACGTGGCCGGCTGCTCCAAGTCTCGATCCGCTACCCAGAAGGTTAGAGGCCGCAGGTATTTATTACCTGTACTCCTAGCCCATTCCAGCTTCCGGTCTCAGTTTATCCAATCTTCACCCTATCCCCTCCTCCGTACTTAATTTGATTGGCACGGGGCCGAGAGACACCTTCTGTGTTCCCGTGTACTGTATTCTAGTGGTTTTGGTTGCCGGGGCGGTATCCCGCCCACTCTTCTGAGTTCCTCCTTGCTGGCTCGGGTGGTCACGAGAGAGCATTTCACCCTGAGAAGGTGGGTACCCCGGTTCACCTGGAAACAGTAGGGAATGTGTCTACTAACTCTATTGTATTCCCCCAAGAATTAGTACAGTGTTCTGCACACAGTAAGTGCTCAGTAAATACCATTGATTGATTGATTGATTGATTGATTGCCACCGAACTGTACTAAGATCTTGGGAGAGCGTAACCGGTAGAGTTGGTAGAGATGACCCCTGCCCTCCAGGAACTTACAGTCCAGAAAAATTAGGGGTGAACCAGGGCTCCTAAGGGACCAAGACATTGACAGCACCTGGTCTCTTTCAGCAGAGGGATTTTTCTTCTTGCCGTAAATCAAATGGTCTTAGCCCAGCTCGGCTCCTGATGCGAGCTGTGAAAGGAGATGTCGGAGGAAGGAGGAAATTCTTTGGCCAGAGCTGTGGTGTCTGTGGTGGTGCCGGTGCTGGTTTCAGTAGCTGCCGCCATTCCCGCCCAACAAACCACGCTGATGTTACTGCCGTAAGCCCTCGGGCTCCAGCCCACAGTCCTGTGGTTTCTGGAAATGCAAACTTTGATTGTAATCGGCAGTGGGAGAAAGACAGGCAGGTTCTGGTTCTGATAAAAGCCGGGGTGGCAGCCTCTGCTTGTGGGAGGAGGAGTGTCCAGGCCACCTCTCCTCGCCACCCCCCTCGGTACTCTCCTCCTCCTCCATCGGAAAGCGTGCACAGCACCGCTCTCCTGTGGCCACACCAAAGTGCTCAATCACCTACCCGCTCCTTCCTCCCCTCGCTTCTCTCCTACTACAACCCAGCCGGCACACTCCTCCTCTAATGCTAACCTTCTCACTGTGCCTCGATCTCCTCTATCTCGCCACCGACCTCTCGCCCATGTACTGCCTCTGGCCTAGAACGCCCTCCGTCCTCAAATCCGACAAACATTTGCCCGCCCCTGCATCAAAGGCTTATGGAATACACATCTCCTCCAAGAGACCTTCTCTGACTAAGCCCTCCTTTTCCTCTTCTCCCACTCCCTTCTGTGTCACCCTTTAGTCATTCCCCCTCCCAGCCCCTCATCACCTATTCATTCAATCATTTCTATTGAGTGCTTACCGTGCACAGAGCACTGTACTAAGCCCTTGGGGAGTACAGTACAGAAATAGAGACCATCCCTGCCCACAGCAGATATCTTTAATTTTATTTATTTATATTAATGTCTGTCTCCCCCTCTAGACTGTAAGCTCACTGTGGGAAGGGAATATGTCTGCTATTGTTATAGCTCCCAGGGGCTTAGTATACTGCTCTGTACACAGTAAGCGCTCAGTAAATACGATTGACCGACTGACTGACCTGATCAGACCCCTTGCTTTCCAACCACCACCTCATCCTGTCATTTGTTTCCCTGTTTCTGATGAGCCGTTTTCATGGAGCTCATGAAGATTCCATTGGCATGATGAGGAAGAGAAGCCAAAGCCCCCTACAATTCCAACCAAGGAGGCTTAGAGAGCAGGGCTGGAGGAATCTGAGGGTTAACACTCTAATTCCTTGAATTGAAATAGCTTGGTGACTTCCAACCCTTTCCAATCAATCAATGGTATTTACTGAGCACTTGCTGTTTGCAGAACACTCCACTAAACTCTTGGGAGAATTCAATGGAGTAGGTAGACACTATCCCTATAATAATAATGATGGTATTTGTTAAGCTCTTACAATATGTCAAGCACTGTTCTAAGTGCTGAAATAATAGTAATAATAATAAGCACTGTAATAAAATAATAATAATGATAATAATGCTTGTTAAACACTCACTATGTGCCAAGAACTATATTAGTCAGTCAATCGTATTTATTAAGTGCTTATGGTGTGCAGAGCACTGTACTAAGCACTTGGGAGAGTATAGTACAACAGAAAACAGACACATCCCTGCACTGGGGTAGATTCAAGACAATCAGGTAGGACACAATACCTTAAGGAGCCCATAATCTAACTAGGGAGACTGACAGTAAAATAAATTCAGATCGGAGATCATGTGGATCGTCTCATGTTTTCTCCTCAAGACCCTTGGAAGGATGGGAAGGGCTGCTGGCACCCTTCCCATTTAGCAAAGGGAAACCCAAGGCCCAGAGAAGCTAAGTGGCTTACTCAAAGTCACTCAGCAAACCAGTAGGCAAAGCCCAAAATCCCTGACTCTGGTCCCTTGCTTTGTAACTGGATTTCCTTCATCCATCACTAGCATTCCTTTCTCCCCTCAGGCCCTCCTTTCTTTGGGTGACTTTCCCAGTCTACTGTCCCTCTTCCCTCCTTCCTAATCTCTTCCCTCAACAGGGGAAGTGGCCTATTGAGGCCTAGTGAAAAGAGCATGGGGCCTGAGAGTCAAAGGACCTGGGTTCTAATCCTCCCTCTGCCACTTCCAATTGTGTGACCTTGGGCAAATCACTTAACTTCTCTGGGCTTCAGTTTCCTCACCTTTAAAACAGGGATTGAATACCTGCTCTTCCTCTTCCTCAGACTGTGATGCCCTTATGGGACGGGAGCTGTGTCTGACCTGATTATCTTGACTCTAGCCCAGTGCTTAGTACAGTGCCTGGCGCATTGTAAGTGCTCAACAAATGCCATCATTATTATTATCCTTTAGAAGAGCTCTTGGGTTCCAGTTGGGACTGGATCTGAACATTTGAAAAATTCCACCAGAGACTCCCTCTGCCCTTGATTTTCTCTTCCCCCTTGCCGAGGTTGCAATGCTGGTGACGGTAGCAGAACACAGAGGGGAATGACAGCTGGTGTCCCCTCCCCCTCCCACCCCCTCCCCCCACCCTCCCTCCCCCCCACCATCCCCGAGAGCAGGGTTCCACCTGGGAAGCACTGGGTGAGGAGCAGGTTAGCTGGTTGAAAAGTTCACAGCGAGGTGAGCTGTCTGTTTCTTTTGCTTAATTTATCCGATATTTGGCTAACCTTGCTCTGAACCCAGCCCCCGAGACCCCTTTCCTCTCTCCCTCCCCTTCTGGCCCCCCTACCAGGCCTGAGTCGGCCAAACCTCCGGACGACCTCCCCGCTCCTGGTCCCCGAGAACGGGATGGGATGGGGTTGAAGAGCGGCTTCGCGGGCAGGGACCGGAGAAAGTTTGGCTTTCCTCGAGAGACAGTTATTTATGTCCTAAACCTTGACGTCCCCTTAGTAACAAAAATAAAGTCCAGCCGCCAGCAGCATTCCGGCCCAAGACCATCAGACACACAGCCGGTTCTCAAAGGACTCCCTCCCCGGCCCTCCCTCCCCAAATACACAACTGCTCCAGGAGATAGTGACCTTTAGCTTGGGCTCCATCTATTATCAGAGCAAAGACGAGAAGGGGAAGGAGGAGGAGGTAGAGGAGGAAAAGGACAAGGAGGAAGAAGAATAAAAGGAGGAGGAGTAGAAGGAAAAGGAAGAAGAGGACAAGGAAGAAGGAGTTTAGGAGGAGGAGAAAAGAAAGAGGACAAGGAGGAAGAGGAGAAGGAAAAGAGGAGGACAAGAAGAATAAGGAAAAGGAAGAAGAGGAGGGGAGGAAAAGGAAGAAGAACAGAATGAAATGAGGAGGGGGAGGAGAAAAGAAAGAAGACAAGGAGGAAGATGAATAGGAGGAGGAAATGAGGAGAAAGAAGAGGAGGAAATTAGGAGGAGGAGGAAGTAGAGGAAGAAAAGGAGAAAGAAGAGAAGGAAGAGGAGGAGGAAGAGCAGCAGGAGGAGAAGGCGGAGGAGGAGGAAGCCACTGAGGCCTGTGCCTTCAGCAGTTGGGTCTGGGAGTACTAGAGCTTTGCTCTGGAGGAGCTGCTGGGATTGGAGGAGAAGGATTCAAACAGTCAATCACCAAGGGAGGGGCCAAGACAGCTAACACCCAGGCTGGAAACACTAAACTGAAGGACGGGGGCAGGGAGGTCTTTAAAAGACCTGCCCTGCCCCTGCCCCTGCCCCTGCTCACAGGACAGTATTGAGAAATCACCACTGGACTGTAGGCTCCTAGAAGGCAGGGAGGTATCTACCAACTCCATTCAATCATATTTGTTGAGTGCTAACTGTGTGCAGAGCACAGTACTAAGCACTTGGAAAATACAATTCAGCAATAGAGACAATCCCTGCTCACATATTGTATACTCCCAAATGCTTAATACAGTGCTCTGTGGTCAATGAAGACTATTTACCCTCCACTCCCCACCACCACCCACAGCCCCGATCCCTTTGACCTCCTTCCCCGCACCCATAAATCTCATCATGGGTGGAGGAAAGGAGAGGTTGTCAGTTTTGTCGGTTCTGGGACCTTTTTAGGGGGCAGAAAAAGAACTCCCAGGGTGGGGATCTCTGCAGAAGAGAGGAAGGGGAGCATTGCCATTGTTTTAAATCCTACCCCTCCACATCCCTGGCCCTGCATCGGAGTTGGCTGGGAAGTAGGTGAGGAAGAGACAGCGCCTGGACCACATCATCTTCCTCTTCAGTGGGTCTTCCCCTTTCCCATGAGCAGGGGGACAAAAGCCAACTTCCAACAGGGTTATCCAAGGTAGCGTTTCCTGTTTGGGACTGGGCCGGGGGTAGGCACAGGCAGCCTGAGGGTGGTGGGGAGGGGGCAGTCAGAGCACCCAATCCTTTTTCCATGGGCAGGGTTGGGAACAGGTTGAAGGTTCCCACATCACTTCTCCCATCAGCACCCTCCTGCATCAGACAACACCTGCAGAAAAATTGGAACCCAAAGAAATTTTAAAGGCAAAGATCTCTAGTCTTGAGGCACCCAGATAAGGAGACTGAAGGAGTCGCCCCAACTTTAGGCAGACCAGAGGAAGGATATATGCCCCGGGGAGTTTACTCCCAGAAACTTACAGAGAGCACAGGGGAGGACTTCCAAATCTAGGGTGTTCTGTAACCTGAGGCTTATGTCTTGCACTGGGAAAATTGTACACACTCCTCTTGTGATGTTTTGCTCTTTGACTGTATTAAACTCTTGTAAAGTCGCAAATACACAAAGTCCTGTGCAGTCCCGTACAGCCAGGCAAAGGCTGGGAAGCATAACAACATTACCCCCTGATTAGAGCCACAAGCAGGTGCACAACTGTTTCTTCCTAAACCCAATCTACTTGTGCCAGTTTGTGGATTGTTTATACCTGAGCAGACTCGTGCTGTGGAAAGGCTATTCCCTAACATGCCATCATGTTCTTTTCAAATACTATAATGAAACTGTGTGCTATAGGAGAACAAGTTGAACTGCGCCCCGCTCTCCTGGTGGCTGTGCTTCTGGGACAGTTTTCTTGAAATGATCTTGGAATTAGGTTTTCAGTCCATCCTTTCCCCAAGAGGGATCCAGGTGGAAAAGGAAGGCTTTTATGGCTGAATTTTGTTTCCCTCTAGCGGAGCAGGCAGGGTTTTTTTGACACTGTTGGGTTTCTGTTTCCCCTGGCAGAAAGGCCTATAGGTTTGGGAAGCTTTGGGGAGGGCGGGTCAGAGAATCTGCCAATCTTCCCCTGGAAAAATAGCCATGTGGCACACTGCATCAACAGCCCAATCCTGGGGGTTCCTGGTTCCCCCCACTGACTCCTATTAGGGAGAAGAGGGGCAGTCAGGTCCCCAGAACCCTTGAGGCACTGAATCCCTTCTGGCCATGGCCCTTCTGAAGCCACACAAAACTTCTAGTTTCCTAGAGAGACCCCAGAGACACTAATGTGTTGGCACAATTCGGAGCCTGGGCCCTAATGGGCCTAAGGATCCGGTAAGGGAGATGGAAGGGCCACCCTGACTTGGATCTGTTGCCCTTTCCTGTCAAGGCTTTACCTTCTCTCTGATCATCCTCTCCCAAGAAGCCAACATTGACCTCTTCCAGCCCCCTGGGCTGGGAAGCCTCTTAACCCCTCAGGGTTACCTCTGACTAATTCCTGGGCTTGCAACAATGGACACCAAAGGGAGAAGGGAAAAACCCTTGCTTCCTTTATTGCCTGCAATCGGGAGTTGGGCCAAGTATACTCACTTGCAGGGTCTGGGAACTCCTCCTGCTTCTCTTTCTCCACTTCATCTTCCTCCTTCCCCTCCTGAGTTCACTCCTCTGGAGTTCATGGAGTGACCTTGCAGTGACATGCTGCCGGCTGGACTGGCTGGAAGACCGGAAGAGCTGGGCTGGGGCTGTAACCTTCAGAGGAGCTGATCCCTCCCTCCTTTCCTGCCTCCTTCCCCAAGGATGCCTTTCTCCTTCCCCACCTTCTTCCCTTCTTCTCACCTTCATTCCCTTTCTCCCTCTACCACTTCTTCCTTTTCGCCCTCCTCTTTTCTCCCACCCTCTTTCCCCCCTTCCCTTCCTTTCTCTCTCCCTTCCTCCCTCCCTCCCTTTAAGGTCAGAGAGAGTCCAAGCCAGGGTTTGGAGGAGGAAGAGGAGCCTTTAGGATGGGATCCTTGACTATATCAAGCCAATGAGCTATGACATCCGAAGCCTTGGATTCTGTTTGATCTCAGAGGCCAAGTATGGCTCAGAGAGAGTAAGCAAGCCCTGCCCAGTGGCCCAGAGAAAGCAAGCAAACCTTACCTTATGTTGTTTTGTGGTGATACAGAGGGAGAAGCAGCATGGCCTAAGGGAAGGAGGATGGGCCTTGAAGTCAGGGGACCTGTGTTCTAATCCCACCTCTGCTACTTTCCTGCTGTGTGACCTTGTGCAAGTCACTTGTCTGGGTCTCAGTTCCCTCATTTGCAAAATGGGAATTCAATACCAGGTCTCCCTCCTACTTACAAATTTGAGCCCAAGTGGGACCTGATGATCTTGTATCTACCCCTGCCTTTAGTACGATGCTTGGTACAGATAAAGTGCTTAACAAATACAGTTATTATTATCATTACCCAAAGGTTTCCTTTGACTGGTGAGATGAACTGTTGAAATCATTAACCCAGAGGGATTGAAGAGAATGAGGGGGTTGGGAGGGTACTTCATAGCACTTTTGGCCCTGAGCATTCAAAATGCTCTAACCTCCCAGCTACCATATTGCTCCTCACAGGATCCCTGGAATCTGGGGACAGAACATGCACAAAATCCCATTTGCCACCATGGTCTAGTGGAAGAGCCCAGGACTAAAGGTCGGAAGACTAGGATTCTATCCTAGCTCTGCCCCTTGCCAGCCCCTTGATCCCATCTCCACCTTTTGGGGTTTTTGTCCCTACCACCTGGACTTGCTCCTGTCCTTACCCTGGGAGTGAGCTCCTCTGAGCAAAGCCTCACTACCCCCAAGACCCTCCCTGTCTGAACGCGCTGCCCCGGGGCTCTGACCTTAAGCACTGGGGCTATTTGTTCATCACCAGCCCCTTGTGGACCAGAAAGCCCGGTGGAAGTCAGCCCAACCAATGGCAGGGAAAGCTGAAGAGCTCAATCTGGGATTCCCCAGAATGTAAGGGGCCTTGAGAGGCTTTTCAGTCCATCCAGCTGCCTCCAGGCAACCTGGTAGCCAGCATGGAGGACCAGAGGAGAGGAGGAGGATTAATTGTGGTTTGTGGAGTCACCCATCCCAGGTCAAGTGATTTAAACCAGAGCTACTACACCATCTGTGGATTCAGCCTGCTCGTCCATGGTCAATCCACTCTGGGCCCTGCTTATATTAGTCAATGGGTCCAAACACCATTTTGCCTGACTAGCTGGTTTTCCCCACTCAGGATCACTCCTGGAGAGCATCCAGTACTCTACCAGTCTCAGCTATGGGAGGGAGAATCAAGTAGAGGCATACTTATTCCTTTCCTAGCTTGGGCAGTGAGTAGCAAGTGGAAGGCAATCTGCTGCAAGTCAAAACTCACCTCTGCTGGGCAAAAGCGGCATGGGAGAGAGTCAAGGGTGGAGACTCAAGCTTACTGCACGGAAGAAGGCAATGGTAAACTACCTCCTTGTTTTTACCAAGAAAACTATATGGATACACTACCAGAACGATTGCAGTTGAAGTTGGGGCATTCTGGGAGAGACATATCCATGTAGTTATGGATCGGAGACAACTCGACAGTATAAGACAAAACAAGCTGGGTTTTCTCTCTGACCACTATCCGGACCTTTATTGGGCAGAAAAAAAGACCCTCAGCCCAAATTCAGGACTTTCCCAAGCTGGTTTATTGACTCTCCACTTGGCTCCATGTGGGTAGAGGAAGCACAAGTCTGTGAAGGCCACCAGGATAAACAAGACAACCTACTCCCTCTCATCTTTCTTACCATCTTTCTTTGCTCATGCCCTCCCTCCTACCTGGAACTTCCTCCCCCTTCATATCCAACAGACCACTGCTCTCCCCATCTTCACTCAGTCAATCAGTAAATGTTATTTACTGAGCACTTATATGTGCACTTAAATTCATTCAATCATATTTATTGAGCGCTTACAGTGTGCAGAGCACTGTACTAAGCACTTGGAAAGTACAATTCAGTAACAAATAGAGACAATCCCTACCCAACTATGGGCTCACCGCTTTGAACATGCTCAGTAAATAATATTGATTGATTACTAAGAGCTTGGGAAGGTACAGTACAACATAGTGGATAGATAAGTTCCCTGCTCCCAAGGAGTTTATAGTCTGGGGGGGAGACAGGCATTAAATAAATTACGGATATTTACGTAACTGCTGGGGGACTGAGGGTAAGGTGAAAATCAAGTATTTAAAGGGTACAGATCCAAATGCTTAGGGCATGCAGAGGGAGAGTGAGTAGGGGAAATGAAGGTTTAATCAGGGAAGGCCTCTTGGAGGAGATGTGGTTTTAATAAAGGCTTTGAAGGTGGGGAGAGTGGTGGTCTGTCATATATGAAGGGGGAGGGATTTCCAGGCCAGAGGGAGGATGTGGGCTGTGAGATATATAAGATTGAGATAGTGTGAGTAGGATGGTGTGGGAGGAGTGAAATGGGCCAGTTGGGTGGCAGTAGGAAATCAGTGCTTCTAAAATCACATCTCCCCCAGGAGGCCTTCCCTGATTAATCTATCATCTTCTCATCCTATTTCCCTTCTCCCTGCCTCTCCGACACTCTGCGTCACCTAGGCATGTGGCTACTCACACATCCCACCACTGAACTTATAACCAGATATTTACACTCTGTAGCTCCTCACTACCTGTAATTTATTTTAGTATCTGTCTCACCCTCTAGATCTTAAATTTCTTAAAGGCAGGAATAGTGTCTAATAACTCTAGTGAATTTGCCCAAGCATTTAGTACAGTGCTTTCAACAAAGTGTTCAATAAATATATTATTGGTTGATTGATTGTGTCTTGTCCATGCCCCCCTCCCCACCCCCCTTTGCTGAAGCCTTGGGTGGAAGAAATTGGGATTGGTCAGAAGTTGGAGGTGAAAGTGGGTTGGCCTGGAGATTATCAATCAGTCAATCAATCAATAAATCATATTTTTTGAGTGCTTACTATTTGAAGACAACTGTCTTAAGGCTTGGGAAGGTACAATATAATAATGTAACAGACACATTCCCTGGATACAAAGACCATGCAGTCCAGCGGATGAGCCTACTCTAGTAGGATTCTCTGGTTGTTGCTAATGAATATGATTTTCTCCCTGACTCTCCCCTCTGAGCAGCCATGGTTTCCTTTCTTTGGGGTTCTGATGTCTTACCATCTAGCTGCCATTTCCTCAAATGGCACAGCACCTCCTTTTCCACCTCTCCCCTACCCCCAGCCCTTTGAGAGAAGTCTGAATGGAAGCCAGGGTGAAGGCAGCCAGTACCTTCAGGTTAATGCCTGCAGTTAACCATGGCCCTGGGGATGGGCTGAAAAGGCAGAGGGTCGCCTCTCATTCATTAGGAAGCAGTGTGGCCTACTGGAAAGGACGCAGGCTTGGGAGTCAGAGGATCTGAATTCTAAACCTGAATCTGCCACTTGCCTTCCATGTGACTTTGGTCACTTCACTTCCCTGGGTCTCAGTTTCCTCATCTGTAGACCAGGGATTTGATACCTGCTTTCCCTCCTACTTAGACTGTGAATCCCACGTGGGGCAGGGACTCTGTCTGACCTGATTATTGTGTATCTACCCCAGTGCTTAATATGGTACATACATTTTAACAAATACCATAGTTATTAGGAAGCATTCTTCCACCAATGTTAAGCTCTCTCTCTCCACCGCCCCCCCCCCCGCCCCGCCCCACCCCTTGTCTCTCTCTCTGGCCTCCCCAACACAGCAATCATGAAGGTGCATGTTCCATCTCTGAGGATCTGGGTCTCCAGAGAGGCTACCCCCTGCTGGGGGAGAGAATTCCACTGGTCCAGCCCCAGGGCTGTTCCTGGCATCAAACCCTCACTTGCAGGCACCAGTCAGGACCTCAGCCCCCTCTCTCCATGTGGAAAGCCTTTATCTCAGTGGGTTAGGGAATGTCCTTATGCTGGGGCCAAGAAACAGCTGTCCCCTTGGGGCCCAACGCTCCCCACCGAGAGCCCCCCAAATTGCAATCCACTCACATGTGGAATCGATCCGGACCCAGGGAAGAAACCCAGGTTCCTTGCAGCACTTGCAAAGGTTATAAAATTCAATGACCACATGACAAGGAAGCTATATGAAACACTCGGAGATTTACAGAGTAACAAAGTTCCCGGTGGCATGATGGGACGGGGGGGCGGGTGGAGACCGGCTTTGCAGGCAGCTCTGCCTGCCTCAGGCAAGCTGGGGTCTTCTAACCGCTCTGCCTTGGCCGTGGCAGCCGGTGTCCAGTTACAGCGGCCGCTCCATAGAACAGCACCAACATAGCTTGGCTTTCCTTTCAACTATTTATTTCTTTTGTCCTGTTAACATCCAGCAATGAAAGGAATTGGAAGGATTTAACATGGGGTGCGGAGAGCCAGAGGAGGTGGGGTGGTGGGGGGGTGAAAAATCCCAGCTCCCCACCGGGAGGGCTGGGCCAGTGACTTTCAAACAAATACCAAGAGAAAAATGCAAACAGAAGAGCTCACGGAAGGTCCCAGATAAGAGCATTATAAGAGGGGGGATCCACTAGGGTGAGCCCTGGCTGCTTGGTGTTTCTGGAGGGCAGCTGCGCCTCCCCCTGGCTCGCTTCCTCCAGGGGTCTTCCAGAAGTCAGCTGGGAGCAGAAGAGCCTGAAGTTCCGATGGGATCGCCAACAGAATAATGAGAAGAAACTACAGAGGTCATTGAGGCCAGCCCCCTGCCTCCAGGCGACTGACTAAAAGTCCTAGGACAGATGGCCGCCTGTCTCCTCATGTCTTAAAGGTTTCCAGCAAAGCAGACCTCGTAGCCTCTGTCTGTCTCTCTCTTTCCCCCTCCTTTTGCCTCACTCTGTGACTCTGTCCCTGTCCTTCTCTCTGACTCTCTATCTCTCTCGGAAAGAGGAATAGGGCAACATGCAAAGGCCGGGGAGAGGTCCTGGGTGAGGGAGTGTGTGTGGTCGAGCAGTTAAAGATGGTGACCTGGGTTGTATGCAGTGGTTACCGTGTGGCACGAATCACTCCAAGGTCAAAGGTTCAAACCCTGCATAGACCAATTTGTTTTTATGGAGGCTAGTGTAGTGGCATGCTCACTAAATAATAATTGGCAATGGCTTGATAGCTTAATGAACAAGAATTCCTTGTATGGATCCAGCCCCTTCATTTTTGAAATGTTTTTACATCTCTGTTCTCATTTAATCCTCCCACTTGTGAGGTCGGAAGGGCCGGGGCTTCTTCTTTCTCTCTTACAAATGAGGAAACTGAAACTCAAAGAGGTAAAGTGACTTTCTTGCCTGAGGTCACACAGCTCCTCGGGAGTAGGCCTGGAACCCCAGGCTCTGTTCCTTCCCTTCCATCATGTTGCCTCTGGGAGCAGCGCTTGTGGGCAGGGAATGTGTCTACCTACTCTGTTACATTATACTCTCCTAAGTGCTTAGTACAGTGCTCTGCAAACAGTAAGCACTCCATAAATACAGTTGATTGATTAATGGGTGGAAATAGGGGTAGAAACCTCAAAGGATGAGAAGTGTCAGCAGTGGGCTTGGGAGAGGCAGAGTGAAGAAGTGAGGAATGTGGCCCTAGTGGGAGTCAGAGGACATGGGCTCTAATCCTGGCTCTCCCACTTGTCTGCTGCCCGACACTGGGTAACTGAACTTATTTGTGCCTCAGCTCCCTCATCTATAAGACAGGGGTTCAGTGTCTGTACAGACACTGCACTCCCACCTACTTAGATTGTGAGCCCCATGTGGAACTTGTATCTTAAGCCACAATTTATCAGCACTGTGACTTAATGGTTAAAGGTTGAGCCTGGAAGTCAAAAGGACCTGGGTTCTAATCCCGGCTCTGCCACATATCTGCTGTGTCACTCTGGGCAAGTCACTTATCTTCTCTGTGCCTCAGTTAACATCTGTAAAATAAGGATAAGAGTGTGAGCCCCATGTGGGACAGGGACTGTGCCCAGCATGATTAATTTACGTCTACCCCGGTGCTTAGAACAGTACTTGGTGCTTACATCATTACCATTATTATTATTATTATTATTGCATCTACTTCAGCACTTAGTACAGTGCTTGACACAAAGTAAGTGCGTAACAAACACCACAATTATTGCAGTGCTTGGCACATAGTAAGTGCTTAATAAATGCCACAGTTATTATTACTATTAGCTGGTCCAAACCCAAGGAGGAGAAAGAGGAGGAAGGGTTTTTGAATATGGTCAGATGGGCTGTTGACTGGATGGTGAGGCTGTAAACGCCAGCCTGGCCTCCCTATAAGGTACTAATAATATTTATTAAGTGCTTACAGTGTTTGGGAGAAGCAGGGTGGTGTGGGCTGGGATTCTTTCCCCCCCACCAGGTAGATTCCCATTCTGAACCTTCCCCTTTCTTGCATCAGCTGGACCCTGCCCCAGCCCCCACTCTCCCTTTCTCGAGCTGTCTGGCCTGACTTTCCAGGACAGGGCAGTCTTGTCCTGTTTATCATCCTGTGAGTCTGAAGATCAGTGCTTAGAACAGTGCCCAGCACATAGTAATCGCTTAACAAATACCATCATTATTATGTTACAGTGTGGGTCTCCAGCCAGGATCAGCATAAGGCAGGAAAGTTGAATTAAATTTACATCTGCTTCCCACTCGCCCCCAAAGCAAGATTGCACATTCCCAAAATGACCTCTCCCCACTTATAAACCACGCTAGGGACCCAGCCGGCCTTGGACCTAAAACTCTCACTGACCTTTTCAGCTCCTTCCTGCTCTCCTCAGACTGGAGGCCCCTGAATTCCCAGGCCTCTCACCTGGGCAGGATGGGCAAGCGTCCGCCTCTCATGTTGGCTGAACAACTTCCAGAGGACACACAACATGGTGACGGGAACCTGAACCCGGGAGCCAGCCAAGTCAGGCTGCTGTTGGGTAGGGAGACCCTGGGCTCACTCAGGTGGTTGTGGAGGAACAGAAGCCAGTCCGGTGCTGCGGGACGGGAGGGCCTGATGAGGCAAGGACCCAGCAACCTCCCCACCCCCCGAGAGCTACCATCAGGCCTGGACGTGAGGAGGAGAGGAGCCTGATCCAGGCAAAAGGGAGCTTCGCCCAAGGCCCTGGGGGTTCCACGAGTCCATGTGGAATCACTTCTGCCTACATTCCTCCAGACCACGCAGAAAAGCTGCCAATAGATCTCTTCCCAGATGGCGTTCACCATGAGTCTCAGATGCCATTATCCTTCCTAGACCCCCTGCCAAAAAGAGTCCAGGGACTCTCCCATACCTGTGTTGTCTGGATACCAGTGAGGCCCCAGCATAACTCACCCTGGCCTTTCTTTCCAGTCTGATTTCTGGAGAGGCATTTGCAGATGCTAATTAGGTGGCAGCCTCAGAAATGGGGATGGAGAAGAGGGAAATAAGAGCCTCAGGCTCAGGGAAGACTGACGCTTGGGGTGCCCGACCAGGCAGTGGGTGGGGAGAGGGTAAGGCCAGGGGTTGCTTCTCCCCGATCCCTGGCACCAATGGGGACCACCAAGCATTGGCTGATGGGACTCTGCAGGTTCTTTCCACGGGAAAACCCGCTCCAGCTCAGCTTCACGTTCAGTCCCTGCCCCAAATGGCTGAAACCCAGACACCTGCATGACGACTTATTCCAGACCAGTAAAAAGATGTCTGCTAAAGGCTGGATCGTCAGACCTTGCTCTGAGGCTGGACCATGCAAGGGCCGGACTTTGTGAGGAAGTGGGGGAGGAGGAGGGAGGGAGAACAAGGTGAGAGGAGAGGAAGGGGCAACTCAGAGAGGAATGCAAATAGTCGGAACTGAGGAGCTCTGTCTGAGACGACCTCATGGGGAATCACTGAGGGGAACGTCAGCTCCACTGTTGAGGCCAGGAGGACAGAAAGGCCCGTAGCATCTTGTAAACAGTGCTCTCCCCACCCCCTGCCACAACCCCTCAGACCACAAACCAAATCCAGTTCCACGGCCTTTCCTCCATCTCTTTTCCCCATCCTCTAGGAAATCTCATGTGTTCAGTGTCTTGTGCTTTCACAGGGCACCCAGTCTCCTTTTTCTGCAGGCCCCCGGAGCTGGAATCATCACAAGCGAATGAGACGTGGGGATTAGCAAACTGGAAGTCTGAACTGCCAATTCCCCTTTTCCCAGACTCCCCAGCCGCCACAAAAGAGTAATTTTCAGGGAGTCCATCCTCCCATTTTGCCCCAGCATTTCCAAACTCCAGGCAGGGAGTAGCATTAACCTTTTGCCACAGTGGCAGGCCTGAGGCCCAGAGCAGCTGAACCCTCTGCCCAGAGTCCCAAGGCGGCAGAGTGCCGGGAGTGGAGGCTAATGCTTCAACTCTGGCCTCTTGACCCCATTGACTGGTGTAGATTTTCTTGGCATCCTCAGCTGATGTCTCTAGACCCAAGCTGATCCACCAAGGGCCTCTGCTCCCAGCATGTTCCATATCTGTGGGACGGGGGGTAACAACTGTTCCTGCACATTCTCTGACCTTCTATTGTTGCCGAGAAAATCATCCACCGAGATTCCCTGCTCCCAGCCAGAGATTAATGCCATTTCCACTGCATCCACAGCATGATTCCACAAAACCCAGGAAGATTGGTGGCTGCTGGAGTACCCTGAATTCTGAGCCCAGAGGAGCCTGGAGTTCTACTCCTCTAAGCCACAGCATCCTGTTTTTATCTTGTGTATTGTTTCATCATTCCTGATATGTCTGTCTCCAGTCACTCCACCACATTTATGCTCTTAGTCTGCGAGCTCCCCGAGGGTCAGTAACTATCATGGCTTAGTGGGTAAAACATGGACCTGGGTGTCAGAAGGATCTGGGTACTAATCAAGGTTCCTCCACATGATTGCTGTTTGACCTTGGGCAAGTCACTTAACTTTTCTGGGCCTCAGTTCCCTCATCTGTAAAATGGGGATTAAGAATGTGAACCCCATGTGGGACAGGAACCCTGTCCACCCTGATCAACTTGCATCTACCCCATGGCTTAGAACTGTGATTGGCACGTAGTAAGTGCTTAAGAAATGCCATTATTATTATTATGTCTATTTGCCGTCTATATATTCACACACAGTGCTTGGTACAGTGCTAAAACAGTAAGCACTTAATAAATACTATTAATACTACTGAACTGAACCAGATCAAGATTTCCCCAAGGATGGACAAGGGGAATGCAGGGCACAAGTCCTCTCCGAAGACTGGGAGCTGAGAGGAAAAAGCTGCCCATAATGTGTCCTGCCTCAGCCAGCTCTGAACTCGGGCACTGATTTTCAGAGACCAAAGCCCAGAAGAGGAGACCAGCCCCATGGGTAGAACTCCAGAGGGGGAGGTTCCAGCTACCTTGCTGAATTACTGTGTGACCTTGGGCAAGGAACTTAACCTCTCTGGGCCCTGCTTTATTTCATTCATTCATTCAATCCTATTTATTGACTGCTTACTGTGAGCAGAGCACTGTAGTAAGCACTTGGAAAGTACAATTCAGCAACAGATAGATACAATTCCTACCCACAACAGGCTCCTATTTGTAACAGTGCTGGTTACCTATCTGACCAGGGGTTATTTTTCTTTCTTTTTTCCCCCAGGGATAGTGTGGCCCCTGGGGAAAGAGCCCGGGGGAGAGTCAGGAGTCTTTGGTTCTTACCCTAATTCTGCCCTGACCTGCTATGTGGCCTTGGTGGAGTGACTTAACCTCTCTGGGCTGGTAAACCTGGAATACCAGCATCTGACCCTCTCTGGGATGGCATGAGGACCAATGAGATTGGGAATTGTAAAGGGCCTTGGAGGTTAAAAGTGCTCTGAACCTCAAGGTAATATTAATAATTATGGTATTTATTAAGTGATTATTATGTGTCAGCCACTGTACTAAGTGGTGGGGTGGATACAAGCGAATCAGTTTGGACACAATCCCTGTCCCATATGGGGCTCACAATCTTAATCCCCATTTTACATATGAGGTAACTGAGGCCCAGACAAGTGAAGTGACTCACCCAAGATCACACAGCAGATGTGGCAGAACTGAAATTGGAACCCAGATCCTTCTCACTTTCAGGCTCAACCTCTATCCACTAGCCACTTCATATATATGATGCTTGTCATATAATGACTGCCGCCCTGGGCCTTCAGGGGCTTAGCCTATGTTGAGATGAGCTGGGATATTAGTTGTACCAGTGCCTTGAGCACTCTGGAGCAAAGAAGTCCTGAACATGGATTTTTTTTCTTGCTGGCTACACTTCCACCTATATCTCAGGCAGGGTAGCGGGGAGAAACCCAAGGCAGATACACACCTGGGAAACCCTCTGGTCCAGGCCTGCCACAGCCCCAGAGTTCTGTTCAGGGCCAGTGTGGAGAGAGAAGCCACCCCTCGGACTGACAAACAGGAGAGGACAAGTTGGACAGCAAGGAATAAAGAAGGTCCAGCTGGTTCCCGAATGGCATGCCCGTTTCCTGTGGGAAAACAGGGCTGTGGGAAACCAGGAAAAACAGGAAATCTCGGCTGGGCGCCAAACCGGGAGACAGGCAGCTGCGAGAGGACCAGGAGCTGTTCAAGGCACCGGGCCAGAATCCGAACTGGAACACAAACCACTCAGAACGATTCCAGGGGAAATGGAGTCCAGATCTTGTGGGAGAGGCAGGAGCCCAGGTATGGTGGGAGGCCAAGGGAAAATCTGCCCACCTAGTCCTCTCCATGTTCTCCTGCCTTCCTAATGGTCCCTGGGCTTGGGTCGTTGCCCTGAGTTCAGTAGGCTTGGGTCTGGTTCCACTGTCACTTCAGGCCGCAGCTCCCTCCCTCTTCCCCAACTCAAGAAGAACAGCACACGGATCTTATTTCACTTAGTTCCCTGCCTGGCCTACTACACTTTTTGGTAAGGCTCGTGGATCAGGCTCTGGATATCTGGTCTCATGGGCTTGGAAGAAGAGTGGACAGTGACTCAGGGAAAGATCCAAGGGCATGGTCAGTGCCTGTCCCTTCGGGTAGCTCGACCCCAGCCATGCTGGCTCTGAGGGACTGCCCCACTCCTGCCCCAGGGGGTAAAGCTTAGTGCAGTGCCACCCAGAAGGGGCACTCCCTCACTCTCAGGGCAGCTCTGGGTGGGAGCCAGTTTGATCAGAGAGTGGAACTGACCCTCCTGGGTTGGAGATGTCATGATGGACAAGTGTTTCTGAAAACTGGAGTGGAGGCAGGGGGTGAAAATTTGTGTCTGCTTCCTACCGTGGCTGGTTTAGGGAGCTGTGGAGAAGGTAAGTGGAACTGTCACCAAGCTCTAGGGTACAGAAAGACTGGGAATAGCCACAGATGCTGTGTCAGTGAGTACCACCTCTCCCAAGAAAGATTCCCTGCAAAATAACCTGGCATCTTCCCACTCCATTGTCAGCTCCTCGGCGGCAGGGCTCACATCCACCAACTCTATGGTACTCTCCCAAGAATTTATAATATGCTCTCTCTGTACACAGTGAGTACTCAGTAAAAAAAATTGATGGCTAGATTGATTCCTCCTAGGAGAGGGCCCTTCAGCCTAAATGCATGATTCCATCCTACAGTACCTGGCAGTGAGGCTGCCTAGGGCTAATTTGATTTCACACGAAGCAGCCTGAGCCCACAGCCCTTCTAAAGGTTGGAGTGAAACTGGATAATTACAATAAAAATACCTCCGAGCTAATTGGGCAGGGCAGGGGGATCATAAGCTTGTTTCTGAGCAATTAGCGTCTGGCAGAGAGGAGTCGGTTGGGAATGCTGAACTCACCTCTTCCTCCTCAACCTCCTCCGTCCTAGTTCTCATCCCCCTCGTCAATTTCATGATACCAAGTGTCCGTGCGTTCCTGCGGCTCTAGGATGTGGTCGTGTATGAGAGGCATCCTCTTTTCCCGGCAACAGGGGAAGAAACGAGCCACACCTGCACTCCCGGGCTGTGATCACTGAGCAGGAGAAAGTCCGCGGCTCCCAGTCGGCCCCAACGCCCCTTGGCTTCCTTGGAGATCGGCCCTGGGCTCAGACCCCTAGCTGCATCCCACCCTTGGGGGATGGGGAAGAAGGTGACATTTTGACTGTTTCCAGCTCAGAGAACTAAGGGGGAACAGGGCAAGAAGTTGTTGTTGCCCAAGAGCCATAATACCGGCTGACCGGGCTCTGGGGCTCTGCAGGAATCTGCCCCGTTGGGCCTCCTCAACCTCTTTCTTCTCCTTCCTCCTCATCTCCACCTGTCAATTTCATCACACCAAGTAACCATCTGTTCCTGTGATCCTGTGATGTGGTCACTTATGAGAGGCACCTTCTTTTCACAGCAGGGGGTTTCTGGGGTTACCTTCAAAGCCTTATTGAAGGCACACTTCTCCAAGAGGCCTTCCTTAAGCCCTAATTTCCTCTTCTCCCATGCCCACCTGCATCACCTTTGCATTTGGATTTGCTCTCCTTATTCATGCCTCCCTCAGCCCCATGGTACTTAGGTACATATCTAAGCAGCAGAGCAGCAGCATGGCTTATTGGAAAGAACACAGGCTTGTGAGTGAGGGGACACTGGTTCTAATCCCAGCTCTGCCACTTGACTGCTGTGTGACCTTAGGCAAGCCGCTTCACTCCTCTGTGCCTTAGTTAACTCATCTGTGAAATGGAGATTTAGACTGAGTCCCACATGGGACAACCTGATTACCTTGTACCTACCCCAGTGCTTAGCACAGTGCTTGGCACATAGTAGGCATTTAAGAAATACCATAATTATTATTATCTGTAATTTATTGACTTATTTATACTAATGTCTGGCTCACCCTCTAGAACGTAAGCTCGTCGCGGGCAGGAAATGTGTCTACCAACTCTGTTACATTGCGGGCAGGAAATGTGTCTACCAACTCTGTTGCATTGTACTCTCCTAAGCGCTTAGTATAATGCTCGGCACACAGTAAGTGCTCAATTAATGACTGATCGCTTGATTGGAGCAGTCCAAACCATCATCCAAGGGATCCTCTGAACCAAAACACCATCCTCCTGCAACTTCAGGGTGAAGGAACCAGAGCAGAAAGCAGAGGGGACCAGATGCCAAGGGTGAGGCCCAGGTGGCCAAGGCCAAAAGGTCTCTGCCTGCGGCCAGGAGAGTGAGGTGGGGTATATTATGTAAATATTCTTGTACTCTACTATTTCCCCTATCTGTAATTGATTTTAACGTCTGTATCCCCCTGTAGACATTAGGCTCCTTTTGGGTGCGACTACTAACTCTGTTGTATTGTACTCTTAGTACAGTGCTCTGCACATCACGTTTTGAATAACCACCACTGATTGATTGATTGGGAGCTATTAAAATGTAGGAATTGGAAGGAGTAAAATAAAAAGAATCCCCAGGACCAGCCCGAGCCTTGGGTGTTAAGGGCTGGCTGGGGAGGGGCTGGTGACCATGGGGATGGGGTGGGCTCAGTGAGAGGGCAGAGCAGGATGGGGCCCAGGGGATAATAATAATAATAATAATGTTGGTATTTGTTAAGCGCTTACTATGTGCCAAGCACTGTTCTAAGCGCTGGGGTAGACATAGGGGAATCAGGTTGTCCCACGTGGGGCTCACAGTCTTAATCCCCATTTTACAGATGAGGGAACTGAGGCACAGAGAAGTTAAGTGACTTGCCCACAGTCACACAGCCGACAAGTGGCAGAGCTGGGATTCGAACTCATGAGCCCTGACTCCAAAGCCCGTGCTCTTTCCACTGAGCCACGCTGCTTCCCCAATAAAGCATCCACAATCTCCCCGTCGGGGAATTGAACCCCGGTCTCCCGCGTGACAGGCGGGGATACTGACCACTATACTAACGAGGAGCTAGAAAGGTGTCAGATGGGCTGAAAACTTCCCAAAGACACTCCTTTGGGCTTCTGTCCTCGCAGCTCAGCTGAAGAAGGCAGACAGTTTTCCAGTTTGTGTGAGCAAAAACAAATGTATTTCAGGGATGGCAGTGGGCAGAGTAGGGGGAAGAAGAGCGGTGGCAAGGAAACGGCCCCTTGCTGACCATCTCCGGACACTGCAGAGGAACGGTTAGGCTCTAGAAGCAGGTGGAACAATAAGAACTTTAAAGAATCAGCAAATGAACAGAAATTTCACGGCGGGTTTGTCTCCTCCCACACCGACTGGCGTGCGGCCCCTCCGTCCTGTGCAATAGGCTGTGCGGTTGGGGCCGGGCTGGCGGAGATGTTCCATTCCTCTGGCCAGAGCCGTCCGTCCGTCCTAGCCACGTCCCCAGTGTCCGGCCGCCGGGCCCAGAGCCGTGCAGGCCTCGGCTTCCCTTCTGTCTAGAGTCTCATTGCCGCCGGCTCTATGTTCTCCCTTTAAAAGTGTTCATGCACGTGTAGGTCCCAGAAAACTTGTATATCTCTTCAAGTGCTGACTGAGGGAGTACGCTGTCAGGGAAGGAGACATGGAGGGAGAGAGAGAGAAAGAGAGAATAAACAGACTGCATGGTTCTTTCATCACACTCTGCCATAAGACATGTGTAGGCAGGCCAGTCTTCCCACAAAGCACACAAATCCACACGCTCCCCGGGCCCTCCTCTCGTCTGTTACCATACAGCTGATAGTGTGTGGGACGTAGGAGAAGGGAGGGAGGGCTTTAAGACATCTTAGCGAATCACAACAAGGCATCCACCAGCCTGCTCTTAAAGGACAGCTATGGGGTGGGTGGTGAGCCAGGTGGCTTTGGGATTTTCTCCTTCTCAAGGAACAGCCCCCCCAGACTCCTCCCAATAAGAGAACCTGATGAAAAACATTTTCCAAGGAGCTCTCTAAGATTCTACTGAAATGTATCCCCAGCTGGGACTGGGTGAGTGTTGGCCTTGGACCACCAATCTGACGGGAAGACAAACAGGCTCTTTGGTTGGAAACCTAGACTGGGAGATAGAGGAGATCTGGGGTCTATTCCTTTGTCTTGCTGTGCAACTGTAAGCACGCCGCTTGGCCTCTCTGGGCTTCGGTATTCCATTTTGTAAAGTCCACTCCCTGCCTCCCTCGCCATTTAGAATGGCCAGGTTGAAGCTGAAAGAAGTCTCAGTTTACTGGGACTGGGGAGGAGGGTGAGAAGGCGATCCGAGGAATCGCCTCCTCATAGACCTTGGATAAACGGGCTGCCTGGAAGAGGTTAGGTGGGGATCGACTTGTAAGCAGTGGAATGAGGAATGACCCCAGTGACCTCCGGAAGTCTCTCCCCACCCCTAGAGCCCCAGGTCCCAAAGCTATCTGAGGGCTTTGAAGGATGGATGGCTATTCTGACGTATCCTGTGGGTCTCAAGGTTTCCTCACCCCCATGGTCTAAAGGAAGGCCTGGCCTGGGCACACTGCTCTAATGGCCCCTGTCCTACTTTCTGCCGTGTCCAAGGCAACCAGAGGGGAGTGAGTTCTCAGCAACTGATAACAGCTGAGATCAGGGCACTGGGCCCAGTAGCCTGGACACTCTGCCCCTGTAGGCAATCATTAATTTCTCAGAAAGGTCCTTCCAGGTCAGGGCAGTGCCAACCAACACATCAGAGACTTCACCAAAACCCAACAGGAACGGGCCAGGAGGAGGGAGCTGAGGAGCAGGCTTAGAGCCTATACTTCCATGATGCCCTTGGAGACCAAGCTTTCTCCTTGCTCCTGAATGAGACCCTGTCGCAGTTTTTCAGGTCCCGACCAGCAAGCCTCTCGAAAAGAGGTCTGGTCAGAGGCAGGCATGGGCTACTAAGATCCACTCTGGGAACTCAAGATTCTCTAGACCTTGATCTGCTTGGAGAGGGGCTTGGACTGGTGACTTCTTGAGGTTCTTCCCACCCTAAAAGCCCAAGTTTTGATTTTGGGGCTTTCATCTGGGCCCGATTTCCTTACCTCTTCAGGATAACCAGGGCATGCATCGTCCAAGGGAGGAGGAGGAGGGCCTGGTTGAGTTGAACAGCTTCGACTGTCCGCCGAGCCACCGTCTCGGGCTTTAGGGGAGGGAACAGATTGGGAAACCTGGAAGAATGGAGAGGGTCTGGTTACGTTTCATGGTCCGCCAGACCCCTCGGGGACCAGTTCTGCCCCCCAGAACAGATAGCTAACAAAAGTGTCCGTTGGGAAATAGCCTCGATCCAGAACATTCATTCATTCATTCAACAGTATTTATTGAGCGCTTACTATGTGCAGAGCACTGTACTAAGTGCTTGGAATGTACAATTCGGCAACAGATAGAGACAATCCCTGCCCATTGATGGGTTTACAGTCTAGCCATGGCACTTGTCGGGAGACATCCTCAATCCACACCAAGTTCTCCCCCATGATCTTGAAACTTTATCACCACGTTCAGGGAAGCAGCATGGTCTAGTGGAAAGAGCATGGGCTTGGAAGTCAGAAGATCTGACTTCTGCACACAGTAAGCGCTTTACAATTGTTATTACAATTATTATAATCTTGGCTCCACCACCTACCTGCTGTGTGACTTTGGGCAAGTCAATTACCATCTCTTTACCTCACTTCCCTCATCTGTAAAATGGAGATTCAATTCCTTTTCTTCCTCCTATGTAGACGGTGAGCCTCCCATAGGACAGGGACTGTGTCCAGCCTGATTAACTGTATCTACCCCAGTGCTCAGAACAGTGCATAGAGAAAGCATTTAACAATACCATAAAAAAGGAGCACATCACAGCTTTGGTGGAGCCTGGCCAGGGTGGGTATAAGAAGCAGAGAAGCAGCATGGCTCAGTGGAAAGAGCCTGGGCTTCGGAGTCAGAGGTCATGAGTTCGACTCCTGGCTCTGCCACTTGTCAGCTGTGTGACTGAGGGCAAGTCACTTAACTTCTCTCTGTGCTTCAGTTCCCTCATCTGTAAAATGGGGATCAAAAGTGTGTGAGCCCCACGTGGGACAATCTGATTACCCTGTATCTCCCCCAGCACTTAGAACAGTGCTCGGCACCTAGTAAGCACTTAACAAATACCAACATTATCATTATTATTATGAGGTATGATGAGCACCTGTTTCAAATCCCAGCTCTATCGCCCACATGCTGCATTACCATGAGTAAGTCACCTCCCCTCTCTGGGTCTGCAAAAGGGGGAGAATAATCCCTTTCCCTCTTCCCTCTTGATTAGAGAAGCCCTGAGGATAAATGGGAGAATTGCTGAAAATGACTCTGAGCTCTAAGGAAGGAAAGGGTTACATAAACGTAGAGTCCTATTGTTAAAGAAGCTAGGTCAGATTACACCAACTGGATTAAATCGAGGCCTGGTACAGTTGGTGTATTGATCCTCTCTGCCTCCCTTTGACAGAAACCTGCCCCTGGGAACTCTTAATTGGGATCTGGGGTCCTAATTAATCTTAACTCCACTAGCGGGAGGAGAGAGGACAGCTACCGGCCAAGGCTCGATGAACCTGATACCCTCCCCGAGTCTCTCTTTTTCCACTTCTCCAGTTTCCTGAAATTTAAGACACTTCTCAACCCCCCAAAACATCTCTAGATTTATGAGGGAAGATGAACCCGCCTCCCCCGCTCCCACCAGGCCTCCAGACCAATAAGGTCACGATGTCCTGTTTTTGGAATCCAGAAATCTCCAGGATAATAACCAAATTCCTGACTCCTGAGCTAAGGGACGGGATCCCTGCCAGGCTGGGATTTGGTTTCACTGTTCAGGGCGGTGGCGGCGGCGCTCAAGGACTTGAACCTTGACGGCCCTGGCCCTGACCTTCGTACCTTTGCCCAGGACCACACAGTTACTCAACTTTTTTGGGTAACTGGGCCCCAACCTATTCAGCTGGCTTGCTGATGATAACCTGACACATGTGCTACAGTAATAATCATCAGGTACGGGCTTCATATTCTATAAGAATAATAAAGTATAATATTATAATAATATAATAATATAATAATGTATATTGATATACATTAGGGGCACTATTTCTTCCTGCTGCCCTCATTATCATCATCATCATCATTATCCTCATAATTGTGGTACTTGTTTAGTGCTTAGAATGTGCCAAACACTGTTCTAAGCACTAGGGTAGATACAAGGTAAGCAGGTCAGACACAGTCTCTGTCCCACATGGGGCTCACAGTATAAGTACGAGGGAGAACAGGTATTGAATTCCCACTTTACAGATGGGGAAACTGGGGCCCCCCAAAATTAAGTGACTTGCCCAAGATTACCCAGCAGGCAAGAGGTGAAGCCAAGTCTGGATTCCCAGGTTCATCCTCTTTCCAGTAAGCCGTGTTTCATCATTATCATCACCATTACATCACCATTACAATCATCATCATCATCATCACTACAATCACCATCATGACTGATGACATTTGTTGAGCATCTACTGAGTGTGAAGCACTGTATTGAGCACTCTGACAGTTCTTTAGTAGCAAAACACAGGCTCCCTGCCTGCAAGGAACCCTCAATCTAATAGGGGAGCCACAGAGGCAGCAAAAATGATTTAGCAACAGAGGGAGTAGGAGGAAGAACAAGGGCGTAACAGGAAGTAGGTCCAAATCTATCAGGATGAAATGGCTGAATCAGCCACTGAATAGACAAAGTATACAAAATATACATGGAAACACCCTGGGAATGGAGGCTGAGGAGTTAAATCAGCCCGGCGGCCTGGGCAAGGAGCGGAAACAAACCTGGAGCCTGGAAGGAGGCCAGAAAAAGCTAGCGGCCACCTCCTGAGGGGGGTGGCCCTGCCTTTAACTGGGGAGTCAAGCAATCAATCAATCAATCAATAAATCAATGGTATTTATTGAGTGCTACTGTGCTCCCAAAGGTGGGACTCCTGACTACCTGTCATGAACCAGAACATTTCTATCATTGAAATAGGTCAATACTGTGGGCAAGGCAATGGCCACAATGTTCTCCTGTGAAAATACTATCAGAGAAATCAAAGCAGAACTACAATGTCATCTAACCAACAATCCTACACATCCATCTGGTGAAAAGATGAACAAAATTTAATGAAACATTGACACGACAACAGCAAGGAGAAGGGGAGCAAAGAGGGGGTAGAATGCCCCTTGGGGATGCAGGGGATGGTTCCTGGTTTTGTTTTGTTGTCTGTCTCCCACTTCTAGACTGTGAGCCCATTGCTGGGTAGGGATTGCCTCTATCTGTTGCTGAATTGTACTTTCCAAGTGCTTAGTACAGTGCTCTGCACATAATAAGCGCTCAATAAATACGACTGAACGAATGAATGAATGAAAGGCAGCTATACCCAGCTTCCAGAAGTCAGCCACCAACACTGGATATGTCAGCTTTCCAGCTCGATATAGAATAAGGTGGTGAGTCACCCTGATTGGATTTCATTTCTGAGAAACGGGCAACTCGCTGGACCCAGAAACACAGCTGAAATAACCCTCATCTTCTCGTCACTTCCCACTGGCTGTCTGGGCCCTCCCCTCCCACCCTGCACTTGGGTCAGGAGATTCCCATTTTGTTCCCAGGAGGAGATGGAAGGACTTGGGGGAAGTGTAGGAGGGATGCTGCTGGGTAAATCCATTTAAGCTGCCATGATCCCAGTTGTTCCCGGCCGCTTGGATGAGCCCTGCGGCCCCACCCCTCCAGGAAGCACATGGGTGGTTAGGGTTGGAAGGAACCACTTGTCACCATCACCCAACCATAACCATGACTCACCAAGGGTAAAAGCCTAAATACTGGGTAGGAATGACACTCCTGTCCTTCCCCACATCCCCAATGACCAGTCAGCGAGCCTGGGAACCAAGGCCCCAGTGGGATTGACTCTGTACAAACCTGACTCTCATCCCCTGGAACATCTCAGTGCTGGTGTGGAAGGGCAGGATGGTGGTGGCGTTGACCCCGGGGCAATCCAGCAGGCCCAAGGTCAAGCTCTCCATGAAAGCAAAGGAGGAGGCCTTGGAGGTGCAGTAGTCAATGGCGCCGGGGATGGCAGACAGAGCTAGCACTGAGTTCAAGCACACGATGTGGCCGTTCTGGAGCTCCAGCATCCGTGGCAGGAAGGCCTTGGTGGTCTGAAGGAAGGGCAGAAGCACCAGGGTTAACCCCGGCAATAGGCAGGGGCTGTCGGAGGGGCAGGTCTGAGATTCTTTGGACACCCCGAAGGGTCATCAGTCTCCCTTACCCACCTCATCTGCCAGTCTTGAAATTCTCCCCCTCCCATCTCCCCGAGGCAGGCAGAGGCCATGCAAGGATTTTCCCAGAGCCTCGGGGCCTACTGGATGGCGCCTGGCCCCACAGTCTGATTGGGCATGGTACCTGTGAGGCTTCCCAAAATCTCCAGGGGCAGTGTTTCCTCGGAAACATTGTCTTCAGTTGATTATGGCCCTAGAGGTTCTCACTAGGCAAAGGGGTTCCCAATAAGGGGGCTACTTAGGCCCCAGTTAGAGAGAGTCGATGCCTCATGGCTCCTACTAGGCCTCTGCCAAGAGGCAGGGGGCAGCGACTCTAAGCAAGGTGACCGATGCAACAGACCACAGGCTGTCGGGGGGATGGGAGCCAAACACAGGCCTGCAGCATCTGACCTCTCCCAGCATGGACAGTTGGCTCAGTCTCACTGCCTTTCCCAGCCCTCCTTGCCTTGACCCTTCCCTTTCTCCCCAGAAGCCTTGGCAGTTTTCTCACCCCTTCCAAGGAAGCCCAGGGGTCCACCTGAAGTAACCTGTCAAGACCCTCTTTGTCCGGCCACGGGAGGCTCTCTTACCCAGAACTGTCCCAGCGTGTTTATGTGCTGAGATTTCAGGAGGGCGTCATCATCGCTGTCCATCAGACTCTTCCCGTGGACCACAGCCGCATTGTTGACTAGAATGGTGATGTCTCCCACCTGACAACAAGAGTGCAGCCAGTTGGATGAGACAGCCTTACCAGTTAGCTCTGGCTCACAAGCCTAGGAGCTGAAGGAAATCATACTGAACTTAAAATATACAGGTAGAGAGTAAAAGAAAATGGAATAGTGGGAGAAATACCCAAAGACACTAATCTCATATTTCTTTTGGATCCAGATAGTCACCATTTCCCTAGATAAGTGGCAGTTTAGTTTATTGGAAACAGCCCAGGACGGAGCTCAGTTGGTCCAGGTTCTAGTAACAGTTCTGCCACTGATCTGCTGTGTGACCCTGGACAAGTCTTTTAACCTTTCTGTCTCTCGGTTTCCTCATCTGAAAATTGGGAATAAGGTATCTATGCTCCCTACGTCTGAGACTGTGAGTTCCACCTGAGACAGGGACTATGCCTAACCCAAATTACCCTGTATCTAAAAATGGTGGTATTTGTTTGTTAAGCGCTTACTATGTGCAAAGCACTGTTCTAAGCGCTGGGGTATCCCACCTATCTAAGCGCAAGGTGATCAGGTTGTCCCACGTGGGGCTCACAGTTTTAATCCCCATTTTAAAGATGAAGTAACTGAGGCCCAGAGAAGTTAAGTGACTTGCCCACAGCCACACAGCTGCCAAGTGGTAGACCCCAGTCCTTAGCATGGTGCTTTGGTACATAGTAAGCACTTAATAAATACCATCAATATTGTAATCGTTGACACCTGTCATCTCACGGTTCCCCTTTCCTTCCCTACACATAGTCAAAGTAATGGTATTTATTGAGCATCTATACTGAATGCACTGCACTCTACAAAGCATTTGGGAAATGCAACAGAAGAACTAGACATGTGGCCAGGCTGGCTCAGTGGAAAGAGCCCGGGCTTGGGAGTCAGGGGTCATGGGTTCAAATCCCGCCTCTACTTGTCAGCTGTGTGACTGTGGGCAAGTCACTTCACTTCTCTGTACCTCAGTTACCTCATCTGTAAAATGGGGATTGACTGTGAGCCTCAAGTGGGACAACCTGATTACCCTGTATCTACCCCAGCGCTTAGAACAGTGCTCTGCACATAGTAACCGCTTAACAAATACCAACATTATTATTATGAACTCAACAATAATTCTTTTTCTTCCCAAACAGCAAACCCTTCGAGTTTTGGGTCGCTACAAGCCTTGGGCTTATGTTTCTCATCACTATGATCAACAATGTGTGGGCAGAAACCATGTCTTTTTAATAACATTTAGGTAGGCAATACTTAGTTTAGGGTTTTGCCCCCAGAATGTAGATGGCGGTAGGATCTATGGATGGTAATGATACACATAAATCAATCAATCAATAATATTTATGGAGTGCTTACTGTGTGGCAGAGCTTTCAATATAACAAGAGCTGGTTGGTACATTCCCTGCCCACGATTGAAAGCAATAAAACATAAAAACATTAAGACAGCCTCAGGGACAAGTTCTGCTCTCTCCCTGCTCTCTGCCCTTCCTCTCAATTCCTCCACACTCTTCAGAGATTCTGGCACCATTTGAAAAAACTGAAACCAAAACTGTGGCTCTCTTTGAATAACATCTAGGGAGGCAGTGTTGCCTAGTGGGAAGAGTAGAGGACTGGGAGGCAGGAGATTCGGGTTCAAGTCCCAGCTCTGCCCCCAGTATGCTGTGGGACCTCAGGAAAGTTGCTCAACCTCTCTGGGCCTGGCCTGTAGAAGGGGGTTGAGGGAGATTGGGAGCAGCAGGTGGGACAGGGACCTATCCCGGAGCTTGGCCTCATGGACCGAAAGGGGACCTGACCCAAAGAAGGCCCCTTAGGTCACTCTCATCTGCGAGCCTCCTCCCGTGCCCAGCGATCTCTGCGAAAGGAAGAACCCTGGCCAGGCTCACATCAGCATCAGCTGTGCCATTTCCCCAGATCCTTTAAGTAGGGAAAGACTGGGGTGACAGAGTCTTTGCTGATTCTACTGCACACCCTCCCTTCAATCATGCCAAGCGATGGGCTGAGACCGGTCACCCCACCTTTTCGCGTACGGCTTTGGCCGTCTGGTAGACCTCCTCGCGGTTCCCCACGTCGCAGATGAAGTAGTGGCACTCGGTCCCCATCAGCGAGATCTCCTCCGCCGTCTCCTTCAGACACTTCTCAGTGCGACCCCACAAGATGATCTGCAGTGAGAGGAAAATGAAACCAAGGGGAGGTGAGTGCGTTTCACCCTGAAGTGATTCCTGCCTCTCCTAGGAACCTGTCCTCTGGCGGGAAGAAAAGGATTAGATGCGGTGACTCTCCAGGGCAGAAGGCCTCTGAATCTAACCTTCCTGCCGGCTTCTCCCTTCGCTCCCCCTGGCTTCAGGAAGGCCTTGGAGCTCTTGACTTCCAAGTCATGGCACGTCGAAAGGGGAGACACCAAAATGCCCAGAGCTGGATTCCAAATTGGTGCGAGAGCATAGATGGCCCTCCAGGTATCATAAAAGCACGCATGTGACATGACATGCTTTCTCCTGGGCACAGAGTCTACTCTGACACCCCATGGATGCCATTTTGCAAAAGTATGTGGATTTCACTTGATCCTAGAATGTACTTCCCAAGGGGGCCCTGTAATTTGTTCCAGGGTTCTTGGCAATCCCCTCCCAGACCAGTCTGAAGTTTGGAACAGCAACTGGGCTGTGGAACTTGGTGGCAAGAGGCTTGGCACCAAAAATAAAAAGATGACACAGAAGTAGTTGGTTTCCATATTGAAACCAAACACGAATGGGGCTAGCTGAAAACCAGACTGTCCCATATAAAGCCATAGGAATAGCCACCCTAACTTCACTCCCAAAGCCAATCTGACTCTGTGATGAGGAGAAACAGGGAACCGGGTGGGCAGATACTCCAGGGAGGTAAGCAGTAGGAACATGGGAAACAGAGTTCCATCAATCGTTTTGCCAGGCCTCCAACCTTGCAGGGGAAACCTTGGGAATAAAGGAAAGGAAAGTAGGACTCTCCTCTTTTCTGCCTGTACGAATCACTAGTGAATCAGCTGCGGAGATGGAGGTCTGGAAAAGCAGGTAGGATTGAGCGGTCCGGGGCTCTGCCACTCATTCTCTTGGAAGCCTGGGGTGGGGAGGTCCAAACCACTTTGGGCCTCAGTTTCCCCATCCACAGAGTGACAGAGAGCCATTGTATGTGGACCAGGCTCCACCAGAAAATTTCCTTGGAGAACTAGCCTGGGGACTGAATTTCTGGGAGGTCTTCTTGGGAGAGATTCTGAGGTTAGGGAGTCAATAGGGGAAGGGAGGGAAATCAGAAAACATGAAGGTGAAGGGATGAGGGGAAAGAGCCCCAGGGGAAAGAGGAGGCACCACTCAGAAGAGCGAAAAGGAAGGAAAATGAAAGCCTGTGTCCCAGCCAGCCCTGACTCTCTCAGCTTCTCTCAGACTTGAAAGAGCAGTCTGACTGGCAGCTGGGCCCGAGTCCGAACATTTTGGCAGCAGAAGATGTTTCTGCCACGTCTCGGGGAGAGCAGCAGACCTGGAAACATAGCTTCTCTCAGTTCCCTCCTTTCTCTCTCTCTCTCTCTCTTTCTTTCTCTCCATTGAGAGTGAAGGCAGAGGAGGAGTAGGGAGTGAGGGCAGGAGGGAATTCAACCTGCTGTCTGACAGGTAGCTGCCAGCTCTGGAACCGACTCAGCTCTGATCTATCCTCCACCCTCCACCCCTGCGACACTGAACGCCCCCTTTCCCGGCTCCCGTCCTACAGGAGACACGTTTGCCTTTCAGAAACTTACTGACCAGAAAATTGTTGAGGGCAGCAGCCCAGCGAGGCAACTAATCCCCGCTGGGCAGGTCCGCCTGTCCTGCGAGGCTTCCTGCCCGTCCATTACCTCTGGGTGACCCCAGCCGGCCGACAAGAGCAGAGACAGGTGGAATTCCGGGCACCGTGAAAGACAGCAGAGCTGCCAGTGTCAGTCAAGTTGGGCAGGGGCGAGCCGGCTGCAGGGGAAAGGGAGAAGCCTTGGCAGATACGCAAACACACAGAGAGATTTCTGGCAGTTGGGGAACTCCTCACTGCTTCCCTTTTACTTCCTCCGAGGCCAGGGCCGCTGGTGATGCCAGGGAAGCATGACACCCTCTCTGATTGGGTTTAGAAGGGCTACTGGTTAGCCTCCCCAGTCCACCCCTGCATCCCATGCCAGTTTCCCTCTGGGAAGCACATGGGGGCAGGGAATGTGAGATGGTGAAAGTCCTTCCTCCCCGCCACAGATTCTCCAATTGGGGTCCCAGGCAGACTATCAAGAAGAGAAGTGAAGGATGTTGGATTGGCCCTTGGAGTGGATGATCTCAGTGCACTTTATTTAAATCTGCCTGACATATGAACCTCATTTTTACTCTGCATTTGCCTCCTGGTTCTGCAGGTTACCAAATCAAGGCAGGTGAAGTTTTGGGATTTGGTAAGGATACTAAGGAGGAACAAATTTTATCGAAGGGAACTAGAGATGCAGTGATCTGCACTCCCTCTCGGTGAAGTCAGAAAGGGAAAGGGATTATTGTTTCCATTTTTAGATGGGGAAACTGAGTCCAAGAAGGATTACATGGCTGGGGCAGAGACAGTCAATGGTAAGTGCTGATTTAAGGGCAACATGTTAGCACAGATACAGGATCATTACATCAGAGAGCATACATATTTCTGGTTGGCTCTTCTGGAGTTCTTGATAACAACAACAACAACAACAAAAAAAAACACGAAGAAAAAGAATGGCTCAAGGCATATGCCCAAATCCACTAGCTGATGATACCCTGCCCAGATGGGATCAGATCCTATTCAGAAAATCTTCCAGGAGGAGGAACTGCAGCCCAGAGAAACAAACCAGAAGATGTCCAAAGTCACCTTCCTGTCACCAGGCAAGAATCTGCTCTGAATTCTGGAGTCCTGGGCTCTAGTCCCTGACACTGATAACAGTACTTGTCAACCAGTTACTATGTGCCAAGCGCTGGGGCAGAAACAAGATCATCCGATCAGACCTAGTCCCTGAACCACAGTTAAACAGGATGAGGGAGAACAGATATGTAATCCCCATTTTACATATGAGGAGATTGAGGCATAGAGAAGTGAAGTGACTTGCTCAAGGTCACACAGCCGGCAACTGCTGGAGCCAGGATTTGAACCCTGGTCCTCTTACTCCCAATTCTGTGCTCTTTCTATTAGATCGTGCTGCTTCAAATGGCAGATTAGTCAGTCATTCACACTTATTGAGCACTTACTGGGTGCAGAGCACTGTACTAAGACATGTTCTCTGCCCACAAGAAGCTTACAGTCTATGGTGGGGGACAGACTACTCTCCCAAGCACTTCGTTCCGTGCTTTGCACTCAGTAAGCGCTCAATAAATGCGATTGAATGAATGAATGAATGCATGACATAGCACAGTGGATAGAGCACGGGCCTGGGAGCCAGAATGTCATGGGTTCTAATCCCAGCTCTGCCACTAGTCTGCTGTGTCACCTTGGGGATTGACGTCACTTCCTTCCCTTCACTTCCTCTATGCCTCAGTTACCTCATCTGTAAAATGGGGATTGAGACTGTGAACCCTGCATAGGGCAGGGACAGTGTCCAACCTGATTTGCTTGTTTCCACCTCAGAAATTAGTATAGTGCTTGGCACATAAATACTGCCTAATAAATACTATCATTATTATTATTGATATAAATAAATTAAAGATTTGTACACAAGTGCTGTGAGGGGCTGAGGGTGGATAACAGTACCAGTAGTAATAGTATTTACTGATTGTCCACCAGATGGAAGGCTTTATATTAAGTGCTTGGGAAAGTACAACAGAAAAAGTAACAAACTCCCTGCCCACCAGTTTAGATCCTAACAGGGAAGGCAGACCTGAAAATACTGACAGATAGAGGAATCGAAATCAATCATCAAATGTGCAACTGAATAAATGCACGGCTCTGAGTCCTGAGGATGGGTATAAGTAAATACCATGTGAATAAATGCACGGCTCTGAGTCCTGAGGATGGGTATAAGTAAATACCATGTGCTGGAAATGGCTGGTGGAATGGTACGGTTTGGGTGCTGGAGATTAAATGAGGAAGACTTTTGTTCACAGTTCATAGTTCATTCAACTCCAATGTGAATCTTGATCACCTCTTCCTAGTTGTATTGGAACCCCAACGTTCAGACCTTTTCTGATCCTCAGCTGCAAAAATCCCTTACTGTTGATCTGTGGCCTTGGAACAAAGCTTGCTCTGTCTGAGCTGCCCGTCTGGGAGGGTTGAAGCGACGGCTCTTGTTCCAACACAGTGTCCCTTTGTGTGCCAACAGGCTTCCTCTGCCCCAGCCTAGGAGACACCATGGAAGCCCCATCCCTGGAGGCCTCTAGTCAGTCTCCAGCCCAAAGCCCCCCACGGTCACTCTCTGTTGACAAAAAGACCGGGGCGGCGTCCGTGGCCGGAACTGCCTGAAACAGGCTGACTTGATTTTCAGGCCCCAGCTCTATCCTGGAGTCTCTCTGGGTCCAGCTGCCAGCCAGCCACTCTCCCAGACCCCTGCCAGCCCTGAGGAATGTCCCCTGAGGCCAGGCTGTTCCCTGTGGTCCCCTCCGGCTTTGCTGGGTGCCCAGCAGGGGCAGGGAACACTAGACACAAGTTGCTAGGGCACTGCATCCGATGTATGGGGGTTATGGGAAAGGCACTTTATATCTTGGCAGGGTTTAACGCCACCCACGACAAACAGCCGCAAGTCTGGACTATCAAACTGACTGTCGGTCCAGGATTACTTTCCAAAAGGGAAACGAAGTAGCATGGCATAGTGAATAGAGCAGGGGGCGGGGAGTCAGAAGGTGATGGTTTCTAATCTCGACTCTGCCTCTCGTCTGTGGGTGACCTTGGGCAAGTCATATCACTTCTCCGGGCCTCAGTTACCTCATCTGGAAAATGGGGATTGACAGTGTGAGCCCCATATGGGACAGGGACTGTATTCAACCCTATTTGCTCGCATCCACCCCAATGCTTAGTTCAGTGCCTGGCGTATTGTAAGTTCTTAACAAATACCGCAACTATTATTATTATTATTCAACCTCTTTAATGCCCTAAATTTTACCCTTAACTTCACCTCATGTGTCGGGGAGGATTAGTGTTTCCCAGCTGGGGCAAGACTTCCTTTTGGATGGAGTGCACACATTACTGGGGCAAGCCAGTCTCCACCACCCATTGGACAACGCTTGCACTACCTCTTGCCCAGCCTAGACTCATCATCATGGCATTATGCATGACACACTGTGCCAAACACAGGGAGTAAGAACTATAACATCATATTGGACAAGTTCTAACAGTGAGCCCAAATGGGGGTTGCAGTCTAAGGAAGAGGGAAAATGAATATTTCACCCCACTGTACAGCTGAACAAACTGAGGCACAGAGAAATTAAGTGATGTGCCCCAAGTCACCCAGCAGGCAAGTGGAGGAGGAAGGATTTGAAGTTCTGTATTCTTTCCATTAGGCCATGCTGCTTCTCATGGCAAAGTGGAGAGAAAGTGTGGCTGTCTTATTGCAGCAGAGAGGATCCAGGGCATTGATGGAAAGCCTCATCACTCTGAATAAGTGCTTAGTACAGTGCTTTGCCCCCTCTCAGGGTCACACCTGAAGAGTTTCCAGGACTCCACCATTCTTGACTATGGGAGGGAGAGTCAAACAGAGGCATATTCATTTCATTCCTAGCTTGGGCAGTGGCTAGAAATTGGAAGACAATCTGCTACAAGTCAAAACTCACCTGTACTGGGCAGCAGCAACATGGTAGAGAAAGTCAAGGGTGGAAACTCAAGTTTACTGTGCGGAAGGAGGCAATGGTAACCACTTCCATATTTTTATAAAGAAAACTCTATGGATACACTACCAGAAAGATTGCAGTTGGAGGTGGGGTGTTCCGGTAGGAATGTATCCATGGTGTCGCTATGGGTCGGAGACGACTCGACAGCATAAGACAAGACAAGGCAGTGCTTTGCACACAGTAAGAGCTCAATAAATACGATTGAATAGGAAGAGGATAATGTAACTGTCTAGGATGGCAGAGTGACAGATACAAAACTACACCTAACAACTCTACAGATTCTCTTCAAGCTTCAAGCCTCCCACCCATGGGCCAATGTTCTCATGGAATAGAGCATATAAAAAACCAAGGCTCCCAAATTTGGATCAATCAATCCATTAATCAATGGTAATCACTGAGTGTTTACTGAGTGCCAAGCATTGTACTGAGCTCTCAGGAGAATACAATACAGTGGAGTTGGTAAAAAAGATCCCTGCCTTCAAGGAGCTTATAGTCTAGTTGGGGAGACAGACATTAAACTAAACTGCAGATAGGAGAAGCCCCTCTCCCAGCCTAGGAGCAAAGGCCAAGCCCTCACACTGATATTCTAGGGACCCTAAACTGCCTCATTCATTCAATCATATTTATTGAGCGCTTTACTGTGTACTGAGCGCAGTATTAAGTGCTTATCCAGCCGGTCCGCCACCTCCCCCACCAGCCAAGCTCCCTGCTCCCTGTTAGCTGGTTCTCAGGAACAGTCAGGGGGTCAGAGATAGGACCTGGCCTTCCTCTCGGGAGTTCTCAAGTTCAGATCGAAAGTCCTTGAGCCAGGTGGCCTTGGGTCCCTTCCCTGTTAACAATCGGTGGCCCTGGGAGGAGCCAATCCACAGGCAGTTCAGTTCCCCTCAGTTGTCAGGTCTCCAGGACCTTGAGATGCCTGGATTTTTCCATTCTTTAGCCAAAAAAAGCAATGAAAGGGAGGGCAGCCAAATCCCCAATCTCAAAGCCAGCAAGAGCCTGTCTTGTTTGGGGGAGAGAGCCCTGGGGAAATTTCACCACTCTGAATAGGAGGAGGATAATGAAACTGTCCAGGCTGGCAGAATGACAGACACAAAACAACATCTAACGACTCTATAGATTCTCCTCAAGCCTCCTAATCATGGGCCAGCATTCTTAGTGATGCTTGTGTCACTGAGTTTCGCTTGACAAGATAATAATAATAGTAATAATAATAATATTTGTTAAGTGCTTACTATGTACCAAGCACTGTACAGTCAAGATAATCAGGTTGGATACTGTCCCTGCCCCACATGGGGCTAAGTAGGAGAGAATAGGATTTAATCCCCATTTTACAGTTGAAGAAACTGAAGCACAGAGAAGTGAAGTGACTTGTGTAAGGTCACACAGCAGCAAGCAGTGAAACCACGATTAGAATCCAGGCTGGTGCTCTTTCCACTAGGCCATGCTGCTTCCCTGGTACAACTGGGAGGGTTGGGGAGGGGCTTATTTTCAATGGATATTACAATTCTCCTTTGCCGTTCCCTCCCCCATCTAATTTCTTTCAGATCTAAGCCTCTGGACCTGCGCTCAACCATGAGGTTGAAAGAATACCTTTTTGAGAACCTCCTTCTCTCAGATCCACTTTAGGAGACCTGAAATCTTCAGAAGAGATAAGAAGGGACCAGGGAAGTATCCCCCTTACACAGAGGGGAAACTGAGGCGTGGGGTCCTATGAAGTGGTGGCAGAATCCAGGGAAGGACTCAGCTTTCATGATACCTAGTTGAGGGCTCTTCCCACTGACTAAAGGTTGTTGAAATTCATGTTGGCATCCGGGACAGGACGAAAGGGAAGGGAGAATGAAGCAAGAGGGAGACAGTTTTGCTGTGATAAAGAGGGAAAGATCAGAGGAATCATTTAAAGGGAAAGATTTCTCTGGGTTTGGGGCTGGAAAGGATGGGGAAACTGGGATCTAAGCATTGAAAGGGCCCCTAAGCCTCTGCTCAGGAATACTGTAGGCAGAAAGGTGGCAGAGTTGCCGAACCAGCCCCTGTGAGATGGCTGGATACTCCCCGGCTGGGGCCAGTTCAGCAGTCACTCAATCGATCAATGGTATTTATTGAGCGCTTACTGTGTGTGGAGCACTGTACTAAGCTCTTGGGAGAGAACAATAGAAGAGGGTTGGTAGACACGCTCTCTGTCCATAAGGAGATTACAGTCTAGAGGGAAAACAGACATTAATAATAATAAAAATAATAATTCAACTCGCTTGACATCTCAGCTGGATTCGGGTCAGGCCCACAGTGATAGAACTGGATGGGCTGGGTCTCAACCGACTGGGCTGAAGCAGGAGAGGCCTGGAGGACTGGCTCCTGATGACACCAGATGGAAGTCCAGAGGCCATCGGGGAGAGAAGGAGGGTCTGGACCAGCTTCTGGTCTTCACTGGCCCCAAGCGTCCAGTCAGTCAGCCAGTCATTTGTAATTATTGAATATTTACTGAGTGCAAAGCACTGTCTAAATGCTTGGAAGAGTACCATGTAACCATGTAACAGAGCCTGGGTGACCTCCAGAGTCCCCCCCCCCAGGGTGCAGTTAGTAATAATAATAATATTTATTGAGTGCTTACTCTGTGCCTTCTAGACTGTATGCACACCCTCTAGGCTGTAAGTTCTTTATGGGTGGGGAATGGGTCTGTTATATTGCTCTCTCCCAAGCGCTCAGTACAGTGCTCTACACACAGGAAGCACTCAATAAATACAACTAGCTGACTGACTGCCAAGCACTGTAATAAGTGCTGGAGTAGGTAGAAGATAATAATAATAATAATGGTACTGGTTAAGCACTATTTGCTAAGCACTGGGGTAGATACAAGTTAATCAGGTTGGACACAGTCCCCGCCCCACATGCGCTCACCCTCTTAATTCCCATTTTACAGATGAGGTAACTGAGGCCTAGAGGAGTTAAGTGACTTGCCCAAGGTCACACAGCAGACATGTTGCAGAGCGGGGATTAGAACACAGGATCTTCTGACTCCCAGCCCGTGCTCTACCCACTGAGCCAGGCTGCTTCCCCCAAGATAATCACGTCATGTGATGCAAACTAGCTTGGCTCATTCTGAGACCACCACTGGGGAGAGCAGACTTTACCTCCCCTTTCTCCACCCTGCGCTGCCCCATCCAGAACCAGACTAACTTTGAGCGCCCTCATTATGGTTCAGCCAAAGCATTTTTTGCCAGCAGGATTTCCCTCTGGAGGAGTCAACAGGCCCAGAAGCGGTTTCCTCTTCCTCAGAGGTCAACAAATGCCCACCATTCTCACCCCCTTTAAAGGCAAGTGGCCCCACTCAGTGTGAACTGGCTCTCCAGGAACTAAAGATGGGGGGGGGGGGGACCAGAAGAAGAAGGGCAGGGTTAGGGTTGTTTGCAAGAAAAGGTCAGTCAGGAGTCAGCTTTACAATCCTATTAACAGGGGAGAGAGGGTCAGCTGGAGTGCAAAATTCACAGAGCCAATTGGTCCTCCTTGCAAAACTTTGTTGGGAGAAGAAACAGAAGACAGAAAGCAGGAACACTGGGTGCAGGGCCGGTTATAAACTGCCCCTTTGTCCAGGGGATTCAGACTGCAGGCTGGAACCGCAGCCACGATTTTCTACCAGGGAATGGGGACCGGGAGCCGAAGGGAGTTTGGGGTGATGGGGAAAGGATGAAACCAATCCTGCAAGTCTACATAGGCTGTTTTTAAATTCCAGGTGACTTTATTTGCATTTTGGCTTCACGGGCACTGCTGATCCCCCTCCCTGGAGGCAAAGGGCCACAGCAAACTGGCCGGGAAAAGAAGTGACCCAGGAATGGTGAGGAAATCAACATTCAGGGAGAGGAAGCAGCCCAGAGGCAACAGATGCCTGCCAGGGGAAAAATAGCAAAATGATTTTCTCATTGTCCTCATCCCAGCTTCTAGGGAAAAATAACTCCCCAGTTCACAGAGCCAAAGGGATCAAGTTTAAGTAACGAAGAGGCCAGGGTCCTCAGGGAATGCTTCTAAAATCCGAATAACTAACCAGTCTAACTCGCCTTTCTGGCTATTTTCCAAACCCTCTGGGAGAAATAAGGAAGTGTAGTCTGGGTCAGAAGATAGGGATTCAAATTTCAACTGTGCCACTGACTTGCTGTGTGACCCTGGGTTAACCACTTAACCTCTCTGTTCCCAGTTCTGCTTCCCTCGCTGTATAATGAGGATAATGGCACCTGTCCCCCTTTCACCTCAGAGGCTGATGGGAGAATAACCAAGTTAATGTGTGAAGTGTTTTGAGTTCCTGGGCAGGAAAATGTTGCTGTAATTAAATCCAAAATCATTTTTAAGATTATCATCTTTGTTGCATTTCAACCAGGCAGTAAGCCCCTTGAGAGCAAGAAGCAAGTCTACCAACTGTATTGAACTTTTCTAAACGCTTAGTACAGTGCTCTGAATAAAGTAAGGACTCAATAAATACCACTGTTTGATTGCGTTAGGGAAATTTCCAAAGGGTTAGTTAATCCCACTTGAAAAAAATGCATTGCTTCTTTCAAACAGACTGAATTAGTTTAGTCCAGTGCTTAGTACAGTGGCTGGCACATGGTAAGTGCTTAACAAATACCATTTAAAACAAACAAATAAATAAACAAAAGCTCCTTAGTAGTGATTGGCATTTTTTCTTCCAACTCATCCAATCTGGCTCTGATTTTATTTTGTCCATCTTGTCTCCCCAGCGGATAGTCATTGTTTTGGGGGCAAAGAACTTCTCTCCCCTCATCTTCGGAGCTTCTCCACCTTCCACCCACCCCAGTCTTCTACGGCATATAAATGTTTGATGATAATTTGGATGTAATTCACCTGGACTGAGGGAAACTCTTTTTGACGGTGGAGATGGCCAGCCAAACAAATGACCTCAGGGGTGAGAGGTTCGCTGTAGGCTTCCTTAGGGCGCATAACCAGGGAACCCAGATTTCATTTAGAGTAGGTTCTGTCCTCTACTGTGAACTGGATTCACCCAAAGTGGAAGGCTCCAGGTGTGGGGATGAAGTACAGTACTCCCCAAAGTCCCCGCATTCCCCCAGTCGTCTCAATGCTACTTCTTGGGCTTTTTTTAAAAATGTTTTTATTAAGTGCTTACTATGTGCCAGGCACTGTACTAAGCGTTGAGATAGATGCAAGCAAATTAGGTTGGTCACTGTCCATGTTCCACATTGGGTTCACGTCTTAATCCCCATTTTACAGATGAGGTAACTGAGGCCCAGAGAAGTGAAGTGACTTGCCCAAGGTCACACAACAGCCAGGATTAGAACTCAGGTTCTTCTGCCTCCCAGGCCTGTGCTCTAACCATTAGAACATGCCACTTCCCAGACTTGGAGCCAAGAAGCTGGTAGATACCCTTAGGGTGGCCCTTGATAACCCTCCCATCTTCTGGCGGGGAGGAAGTAAAACTTGCTTGCAATTAACAAAAAAATCCAAACCATAACACCAGGAAACAAAAACAAAACCCAAAAACCCAAGAAGCTTCTGCTTCTAACCAGCACTCCCACACTGCCCTGTTCCTCTGGGAGGGTCCAGTCCTGGGATGGGAAAGGGATGGAAGCCGGAGCCTGTTTGGGGTTTGGAGATTGGCTCACCCTGCTAGGGGAAGGCCGAGGGAGCAGGGTGTGGGTCAGGGATGGGGAAGGGGAAGCGGGGGGGGGGGGGGGGGGGGGGTAGGGGGGGTGGCAGGGAAGAGGAGGGGAGAGGATAATGGGAGGGGAGGGGGAGGAGATGGCGCTGGAGCAGCACTTCCTCTCGGGGAGTGGTAAACAAATGTAATGATGTCATTAGGAGCTGGCTGACCCGCGGGTGAACCCGGGGCTGTAAATGAGATGCGAAGTCCAGCGCCTTCTTCCCATCCCTCAGTCACACATGCTCAGCGCCAGCCAAAGGTTACCCCCGGCCAGTCGGCAACTGAGGCATAAACGCCCTGCAGCCACTGGCCTGCCTCCCCGGCATCCTCGCGGGATGCTTAAACTCAGCCACACATCATTGCCACCCATCACTGCCACACAACCGCAACGGGAGAAGTTGGATGGGCCCAGCCTCAAGCCCTTAGCACCCAACCCCTTTCTCTTCCCCTCTCCACCCACAACACACGGACCTAGGTTTGTGCCTTTGGACGCCCCTCAGATGGAGGAGGGTGGCTCCACAGCATTGCTTCATTTTTTTTTTAAGTGGCATTTGTTAAGCACTTACTACGTGCCAGGCAATGTGCTAAGCGCTGGGGTAGATACAAGATAACCAGGATGGACACAGTCCCTGCCCCACGTGGGGCTCAGTCTTAATAATTCCTATTTTATAGAAGAGGGAATTGAGGCACAAAGAAGTGAAGTGACTTGCCCAAGGTTACAGAGCAGATAGGACTAGAAGCGAGGTCCTTTTGTTCTAGCCACTGGGCCATGTTCCTTCCCGCTGGAAATCCTGGAAAACCTATCTCTCTATTTTCCTCTCCAGCACATGAACAGGGAGGAAGCCACCCTGCTCTATATCCATCCCTTCTCCAAAATGTGGGATATTAAAAAATCAAAACTAGCCAAATTTCGGGAGGCTATAGTCAACCACTCCCCAAGGGTTAATACTGGATCTGAAATCACAGCCCAATTTCACCTCTCTTGCCTTGTCTAACAGGCTGGTCACAAGGGGCGGATAGCTCTGTTTGCTATTCGAGGGGGACTTTAAACATTCCAAGTGCAAGAAAAGCTTTCATCTTTATCCCCCTCGTTACAGTGTGTGCACGGCCAGCTATATCCTTTATGGCAGATGGCAGGCGGTCAGCAAATCAGAGCTAAGGACAATCTGCTCATCCTGGTGCCCGAGCTAAGGCCCCCTCGGAGCAGCTGATGGGACACCCAGCCCAACTCAGGGAACCAGCTGCACTTTGATCAGATTCCTGGGTCCGATCCCAAGGCATATCACAAAAAAAGCACCCTGGAGGAAAGGTTCAGGAAGCGAAAGCGAGCATCGACCCTAACTCGCGCTTCAAATCCAGGGGAACACTGGAGGCTTTGGAGTGTGGAATGGCCTCTGTTTCATCATTTCCAACAGAAGATTCAGTGGTAACATCCATCAGTTGTACTTTTCGAGCACTTCCTGGGTGCAGAGCACTGTACTAAGTTCATTCCATAGTATTTATTGAGTGCTTACTATGTGCAGAGCACTGTACTAAGCGCTTGGAATGTACAAATCGGTAACAGATAGAGACAGTCCCGGCACTTTGACGGGTTTACGGTCTAATCAAAGTGCTTGGGGACTGCCCTCCTCACAGCTAGGGAGGTGATTGTCTGAGTTTAGGCAAGTCACCTATCCTCTCCAAGGCTGTTTCTCTCCATCAGACAAATGAGAAGAATAGATGGCAACTCCCGTTGAGAATGATGGATGAGCCTCAGTCCCAAGACTGAAGCTACCATTATCTACATTAGCCAGTTATTTTTCAGGATAGCTGTTGAGCCTGTCCACCCAAAATGGTGATGGTGATTTCTCTGGTCAGTGGTCTAATTCTAACAAGCGCTGCCCCTATTTGCAGAGTTTATACTAGAATTCAGGTTTCCCGATTACCAGGACCATGTTCTTTATCCTGAACGAGGTTGTCATAGGTGAGGATGCACAAGACGACGCTAAACTGACAGTGCTAAATAATCATCATATGGTGGCCGGCTGCCTGTAGATGTGGCTTAACTGTAATAATTGTGGTATTTGTTAAGCACTTACTTAATCTGTGCCAAGCACTGTATTAAACACGAGATAATCTGGTTGGACACAGTCCCTGTCCCTCATGGGGCTCATGATCTAAGGGGGAGGGAGAATGTGTAATGAATCCCCATTTTATAGTTGAGGAAACTGAGTCACAGAGAAGTCAAGTGGCTTGCCCTAGGGCATAAGACAGGCAAGTAGCAGAACTGGGATTAGAACCCAAGTCTTCTGCCTGTCAGCCCCATGCTCTTGCCACTAGTCCACACTGTTTCAGAGTAAGCTGTTACACTGAGACTTTCCAATGTCATTGATTTTGGATGATGGGAGGGAGGAGCTAGGGAGCTCAAAACTTCAGGGATTTCTGGGACTCATAATCCCCATGAGAGGGGCTGCATACTGCATAATCACCCAATGCATCAGCTCTGAGCCACACCAATCAGATTCTTCGTGATAAAGTCTCCTCACAGTTCTCTGGCCTACCTTCAAGAATGCCCCCCAGCTCTGGGGTAAGCAGCCACCCTATATACTCCAGTGGAAGCTCTGTTCTTGGGTGGCAGCATGACCTAGTAGAAAGAGCAAAAAACTGGGGCTCAGAGGACCTGGGTTTCAATCCCAGCTCTGCCACTTACCTGCTGTGTGACCTTGGGCAAGTCACCAAACTTCCTCAATTTCCTCACCTGCAAAATGAGAACTCAGTACCTGTTCTCCCTCTGATTTAGACTGTATTCCTCATGTGGAACAGGGACTGTGTTAGACGTGATTATCTTGTACCCACCCCAATGCTTAGTAGAGTGCTTAGTACATAATAAGCACTTTTTATTATTGTTATTGTGGTGGGTTTTAATCCCAGATTTTCTACTAGCCTGCTGTGTGACTTTGGAAAAGTCACTTAACTTCTCTGTGGCTCTATTTACGCATCTGTAAAATAAGAATTGAATACCTGATCTCCCTCTGTGCCTGATCTGACTGTATTTATCCCAGCATCTGGCACATAGAAAGTGTTTAGCAAATATCACACTGATTACCATTATTACTGATAAATACACTCCCCATAAACCAACTACAGATCACTCCATTTCAGTGGAAAGAGCACGGGCTTTGGAGTCAGGGCTCATGAGTTCGAATCCCAGCTCTGCCACTTGTTGGCTGTGTGACTGTGGGCAAGTCACTTAACTTCTCTGTGCCTCAGTTCCCTCATCTGTAAAATGGGGATTAAGACTGTGAGCCCCACGTGGGACAATCTGATTCCCCTATGTCTACCCCAGCGCTTAGAACAGTGCTCGGCATATAGTAAGCGCTTAACAAATACCAACATTATTATTATTATTATCATTATTATTATTATTCACATATTGGCCAAGCGATGTCCTAGGCACTGGAGAGATTTAGATAGATTAAGGTGTTTATTGTAGAATGGAGGTTACAATCTTGGTTTCTCAAGAATACTGCAATCTAATGAAATAGGCATGGCAAACAAAATTATACCAGCAATACATTTTTATGTACTTAGGCACTGTACAGTATGTACCACTGCAAACAAAATTGTCTGTCCGTCTCCTCCGATTAGACTGTAAACCCATCAAAGGGCAGGGACTGTCTCTATCTGTTACCAATTTGTACATTCCAAGCGCTTGGTACAGTGCTCTGCACATAGTAAGCGCTCAATAAATACTATTGAATGAATGAATGAATAAATTCTATTGAATGAATGAATGAAAATTGCATGCGGCCAATCTCTCTATACATACTCATGGCTGGGTTTGGGATTATCCTCTAGACTGTAAGGTCACTGTGGGCAGGGAACATGTCTACCAACTCTGTCATACTGTACTATCCCAAGCGTAGTATAGTGCTCTGCACACAGTAAGCACGTAATAAGCACTGACTGATTTATTGATTGACCTTGACTGTAAGTTCGTTGTGGGCAGGTAATGTGTCTATCAACCCTTAGTACAGTGCTCTGAACGTGGTAAACACTGAATAAATATCATTGATTCATTAATCAAGGTCTGTTTAATAAGAGAGGACTTCATGGAGGAGGGGGGCAGTTATGTTTTGAGGTATGAAAGACACACAACCCAGCCAGAAAGATGGAAGAGGATTTCTTTTCTTTGTTATTTATAAAAACTTCCTTCATCCTACAAAAAAAAAAATCACACTGTAGTCGGGCCAAGATAAAAGGCAGCAGTTGTTAAGAGTAGTAGGTTACTCCTGATGCAATGTCTCCAATAAGATGTAATTAGGATGGAAACACCAGCCGTGAGTGGCTGGTGTGTAAGACCTTTGGTTAATTAGGCATAATTTATGGCCAAGTTCCAGCAGACATGCGATTTAAATTACTTGCAAGTCTTGCCAAGGTAACTATCTATTCTACAGGCTATTAATTAGGAATCGTTTTAATCTCTGCTAGGACAAAGGTCAAACCCCATGGATTTGACCCTTCCCTGCTGGCGTCAGTGTTATCAGACAATGGATCTGGAAGAAGCTGGCTCCCAGATCCACAAGACACTTGGAGCAGGAAAGACAGCGCTCTTCACACTAAAAGCTGAGGTGTCCAAGAGCGGACCAAGAATGAATCCCGCTAATGCTCTTGCTCTGCAGTGAACTAAAGGTTGGTGATGTCACCTCAACATCCACCCTGAATAAAACCATCTCCCCCCTTTGTGGTTTGCTTTGGACTCGCAGCTCACTACACTACAATTCTCCCCCTCCTTCTTCCCACACCAGCTGGCATGGCCAATCTTTTAGGGCCTGGATTGGAGTTGCCAAAGGGCCAGTGGCCCTGAGCAACTTTTAGTTTCCATGGTGGTAAGGCAAAAGGGATTGGACATCAATTGAAGTAGGGGGGATTTAGATTAGGCATGAAGAGAGACTGGTTAGGCTGAAAAGATTGAGATGGGTATGGCTCATATATGATCATAGGTACACGATACACATACACATATACATATATATAAAGCATACACATTGAGAAAGTTGTAAGCTCATTGTGGGCAGGGAGTATGTCTGTTACTGTTATACTGTACTCTCCCAAGCACTTAGTACAGTGCTCTGCACTCAGTAAATGCTCAATAAATATAATCGATTGACTGACTTCATACTTGAAGGCACCATTATCACCTGTGAGTTCGGGTTTGGCAGAAAAGACCCATACAGGATTCACAATCCTGTCTACATCGTGTACACAAAAAGATTGACCCTTGTTAAGTGGTGATGTTAATGTTTGCAGCACTGGCTCTGTTTTGTCCTTTTTTCCTCCGTTTCTCATTCTTTACAAAACTTTTGCTCGAAAAGAGCCCCTCTTTTCTTAGTGACAGTGCGCCATGCTAGTCCACCCTAGCAGCTGACTCCCAGGCTTCAGCAGGGATGCAGTATTTTCTGAGGTTTTGTTTTACCATGCCTTTTCATGTTTCCCCTGTCTTCCTTGTTTTCATTTTCCCAATTTCAGCTCACCAGACAGCGGTATGTTTAGGTAACCTGCTGTCACTCATTCTCCTCACAAGTCCCACCCAGCGATGGTGTGGTGAGATGAGCCTATCTGTGATGTTAGGAATCTGGCTTTGTCCCAGATCTTCACTGTTCGTGATCTCGTCTTGCCATTTGCTATTGAGTATGTCCCGTAGATGAGCTGTTGGATCTGTTCAAGGAGAGGGACGTGACACCTGCGTGGGGGTGGGGGTCTTGCAGCTGTAGAGAAAGCTGGACCACACTAAAGCTCTGTAGACCTTTAGTTTGGTCTGCCTGATACCACACTGCTACCATATTCTCTTTGACACGCTCGCACAAAAGATGCACTGGCCTTCTTGACTTGAACTTCTGGATTCAATTTTCTACCTCGTCTACCATCACACCGTCAGTCGGCGTGCTGCCTTAGGTAACAGAATTCTTAACGGCATTGAGCTCCGTGTCGGGGGCTTAGTGGAAAGAGCCCGGGTTTGGGAGTCAGAGGTCGTGGGTTCTAATCCCAGCTCCGCCACTTATCAGCTGTGCGACTTCGAGCAAGTCACTTCTCTTCTCTGTGCCTCAGTGACCTCATCTGCAAAATGGGGATTAAGACCGTGAGCCCCATGTGGGACAACCTGATTACCTTGCATCTACTCCAGCACTTAGAACAGTGCTTGGTACATAGTAAACGTTTAGCAAATACCATCATTATTAATATTTGGTTGGGTGTTGGCTTTCATCAGCTCAGTTTTCTTAAGAAATATTATCAGCCCATACCACCTGGCTAATTTGGTCAAATATTTTGAAATCATTTGCAAGGGTTCTTGGGCGTGTCGCTCTCTGGCACAAGCACCCGCATAAATTGATTCTTGAAATCAATTCTTTATTCTTTATTTTGTTAATTCAAAACAAATTCTTTATTTTGTTAATGAGATGTACATCACTCTGATTCTATTTATTTGCTATTGTTTTAATGAGATGTTCTTCCCCTTGATTCTATTTATTGCCACTGTTCTTGTCTCTCTGTCTCCCCCGATTAGACTGTAAGCCCATCAAAGGGCAGGGACTGTCTCTATCTGTTACCGATTTGTACATTCCAAGTGCTTAGTACAGTGCTCTGCACATAGTAATCGCTCAATAAATACTATTGAATGAATGAAGGAAAGACTGTCTCTAGGATTTTGGATGATGTTGAGTTGGACGACTTTCCCAGAGGTGCCTTACACCAGCATCCAGGTCTCTTGCTATCTCTTCCGGCTTGGCTGTGATAGAATAAGTTGAACAAGACCAGAACCACTATACATCCCTGTGTTATTCCACTGACAACAGGAACAGATCAGAAAGGGTATCCTGGGTTCAGACCTGGACAGCCATGCTACCATAAAGTAGTGTCAGGGCCTTGAGGAACTTTTTAGGGTAGCCAAATTGATACATGTATTATATTTAAAAAAGAGGTAGATGGGGTTTTCTGGAGGTGCTTTTGGTACGGTCCTGCATGGAGGCAGGGGAATAGATTAGATGATTTCTGATGGCCCCTAGAGATCCAGGTTTTCTACAGGTGATAATCTTAGAGAAGTAATGTAGCCTAGTGGAAAGAGCACAGGCCAGGGGGTCAGAGGACCTGGATTCTAACTCCAGCTCCATCACTTACCTTCAGTGTGACCACGGGCAAGTCACTTATCATAATAATGATATTCATAATCATTATTATTGTTATAATGATGGCATTTGTTAAGCACTTACCATGTGCCAAGCCCTGTTCTAAGCCCTGGGGGGGGCGGTACAAGGTAATCAGGTTGTCCCTCATGGGGCTCACAGTCTTAATCACCATTTTCCAAATGAGATAACTAAGGCACAGAGAGGTTAAGTGACTTGCTCAAGAGCAGGTATTTGTTAAGTGCTTACTACATGCCAAGCACTATTCTAAGTACTGGGGTAGATACAAGTTAAGCAGGTTGGACACAATCCCTGTCCCTCATGGGGCTCACAGTTATAATCCCCATTTTACAGGTGAGGTAACTGAGGCACAGAGGAGTTAGGTGACTTGCCCAAGGTCACACAGCAGACAAGTGGCAGAGTTGGGATTAGAACCCAAGTCCTTCTGACTCCCAGGCCCACGCTCTATCCACTAAGCCACGCTGAGTTCTGTCTCTCAATTTCCTCATCTGTAAAATGGGGATGAATTACCTCTTCTCCCTCTAATTAGACTGTGCACCCCATCTGGATCAGGGACTGTGTCTGACCTGATTATTAACGCAGAGGTGGGGCCGCTTCCTGGCACTGCACCTTGATCCCTAGCAACTCATGGCCTGTACCTTCGGTCTCTTTCCCTCCAGGATGACCTTGAGAGACGGCCCCCAAACTCAAGGCTTTGACTACCATGATCCCTCACTCTGACCACCGGCTTTGCAAGGTTTGGTTCTCCCTGGGCCGCTGAAAGCGAGCCAAACTTCCACTTGTCTGGCTCTGATCTGTGCTCGGGAGCGTTCCCCCTCTCCCTTCATTCCAGCGCGATGAAGACTAATTGGCTCCAAGACCAAAGCTTCCTGGCTATTTCTGCTCTCTGACAACCCACGCTGCACACAACAGCAGCTGAAGTACAGTACGCTCCCTGTCCCCTGTGGACCTGTCAAACGGGAGGCCACAAATTACAGAGAGTCGAAAGTCACTTGAGGCAAATTGCTGCAGCAGATAATTAGACCCAAGCTCCGTGTGCTTTACTCCTCGCAAAGGAGACTGGAGACCGGGCCATCAGTTCGGCTGCTCAGATGAAAACTGCTCTGGGAAACTTAAACCCCTCCTCAGGAGCAAGACCCCCGTGCTGATTTCACACACTGAGGAAGGAGGGAAATGAACTGAGGGATTGAGCAAGCTGGACAAATAGAACTGGATTGAATTTCGACCTAAACTTTGAAACAAAACTACCACAAACCTCATCTCCCCTGGCCTCCCCACTGCTTTCAAAATGTTTCCAGGGCCGGGTATGACAGCACTGAGTTCAGTTAAAGCTTTTGCTAAGAAAGCTTCATTGGCTGTTTATAAAACACATCACATATATAGCATGGCTGCACAGCTGTAGGATTCATTTTCTCTCAGGGATTCACTGCTTTAGAGACAAAATACGGGCCAGTGGACTTTTTTCAACCAAATCAGGAAAATAGTCTTCTTCAGGGAAGAGAGGAAGAGCGGCAGAGTGATCTGCTTGACTTCTTGGCTCAGACTGGTGAGGAAAAGAAGATGTAAATGCTCAGCGGAACTCAAAGAGATTCTCCAGCTAAGATTCTGATCCTGGTGTCCTTTTGATAATGAGTTTGATCCAAGCCAAACAGATGGAGGAATATACTTCCCTGGATGCTTTTCACAAATTCAAGAACATCTCCTCCCCTCTGCTACGAGGATCAATCAATCAATATTTATTGAATGCTTTCTGTGTACACAGCACTGTACTAAGCACATAGGAGAGAGCAGTAGAATTGGTAGACATGATCCCTGCCTACAAGCTTACAGTCTAGGGGGGACCTCATTACTGCACCACAGAGGGACCTACTCCTTCACATCTAAATGTCATTGTTTCATAGCTAGAAAAGGGTCAGAACAAAATTCCCAGTTTTGATATTCCTTTGGAGACTTCCTTCAGAAAATTTAGAAGACGTGATCCATCTTAAAAATCATGTTGTTTTTTTAATGGCATTTGCTAAATGCTTACTATGTGCCAGGCACTGTGCTGAGCACTCTGGTAGATACAAGCTAATCAGGTTGGACAGTCCATGTCCCACAGGGGGGTTCACAGTCTTAATCACTGTACTAGAGATGAGGTAACTGAGGCAGGGATTCACTGTGTTTTAGAGACAAAACACAGGCCAGTGCATTTTTTCAACCAAATCAGGAAAATAGTCTGCTCCTTCAGGGAAGAGAGGAAAAGCAGCTGTTAAGTGACTTGCCCAAGGTCAGACAGCAGACAAGCAGCAGATCTGGATTAGATCCCAGATCCTCTGCCTCCCAGGCCCATGCTCTTTCCACTAGGCCACACTACAGCTGGATCTGGGTTTGCCTAGCTGTCCTGCACAAGATTGTAGCATCTTTGAGCTAAAGGCCTAGTTGCATTTGATCTGCAGCGCTTTTTAAAGGGCCTAGAACAACATCATACAACTCTCAAGCCTCTCGATCAGGATTGGTTAATGAATGACCCTAAAGACAAGTGGCCCTCTTTCCGATCAGAGTCCAAGGGCTAGGCATCTCTTCACATGACTGGTCGCTAGAGGTGGTAAGAGGTTGGAGGGATCACTGATCTGTCCGGGTATGGAAATGGGTCACAATCCAGATCACGTGGCCTTCACCTTCCAGTATCTCAGACACCTGGAGTGGCCTCAATTCCAGGGCCACCCCATCCAGGTATGCAACATCGTGGCAGATGAACCGCACCCTTGGAGGAGTGGAGAGTGGAGGGAAACATTTTCACCAACTCTAGAACATTGGGACCCTCTCAGGATGGCACCTGGAGAGTTTCCAGTATTCTACCCGTCTCAGCTGTGGGAGGGAGAGTCAAGTCGAAGCATACCCATTCCAATTCCTCGCTTGGGCGGTGGCTATCAAATGGCAGGCAGTCTGCTACAGTCAAAACTCACCTCTGCTGGGCGGCAGCGGCATGGGAGAGAGTTGAGGGTGGAGACTTAACTCTCAGTGGCATGGAAGAAGGCAATGGTACAGCACTCCTGTATTTTTACCAAGAAAATTCTAGGGATTCACTACCAGAACAATTGCAGATAGGGCGTTCTGGGAGAGATAAGTCTATGGAGTCACTGTGGGTCAGAGACTAGTTGACGGCATAAAACAAGACAAGAACACTGGGGCCATCATGGTGGTTTGGTCCTGCCTGGCACTTGGCAGCTAGGATGATCTCCCTCTAACCAGCACTGGATCTGGTCTTTTTTTTGTGGTTGGCAATTTGATTACTTTTGCAGCCTGTTCTCTTTCTTTTCTTTCTCTTCCCCAGTGTATCTGTCCCTGCTTTAACTTATGAGTCTCTTGAGATCCAGAAACCTCCTTGGCAACGGTCCATGTAGTATTCCCAGTGCTTCATTCAGTCAGTCCTTCGCAAACTGTAGACACTTAATAGATGTCATTGATTGATTAATCAGTAGAGGTTTCTTCCTGTGACTACTCTCATGTCCCACCCCACCACAAATCCCCTCATATGACCAGTAAGACTGAATCAAGAAGCACATTTTTTATCTTCTCTCCACTGTGCTCAAGACTCCAGTGGGAGAGGTAGGAGATGGGCTTTCTAGCTCTCTGGTTCTGGAAGCTCCAATCTCCCATGGATTTCAGAAAAGGTCAAGAGCCGAAATTCCCCCTAGGATGCAGTGGTGATGATGGAGTGTTCTTTTGTGGTAAGAATCCCATTCCATCCAGTCCCCTGAGTGGCACCCCCGATTAATCTCTCATCTCTCCACCCCTTTCCCCCCCTTACACTTTTACCACTCCAGCACTTTCTCATCACCCAAGCACCCCCTGCTGCTTGTGAATACATATCTTTAAACTCTGTTGCTTCCCCCTACTTGTGATTTATTTTAGTGTCTGCTTCCTGGGCTGGATTGTAAACTCTCTGAGGCTACGGTTTGAGTCTACTCACTCTACTGAACTTTCCCAAGCCTTTGAGTACCTTACTCTGCACAGAATAAGCACTCAATAAATACAAGTGATTGATTCCTACTGCATTCCAAGCCTCCTAATTTGAGAAGCATCTGGTTAGATACGCAAAAGACCCAGTGCTCTGAGAATTCTATTAAGTGCTAGAAGAAAGTAAACAGGTAGGAATTGGACCTTTGGACCTTGTCCCTTGAAGGGATCACAAACTATGAAGTCTCTGCCCTTCCCCAAGGAGTGGCAATCTGGGTAAGATGGCTAGAGGAGCAGCATGGCCTAGTGGAAAAAGCACAGGCTTGGGAGTCAGAGGATGTGGGTTCTAATTCCAGCTCAGCCACTTGTTTGCTGTGTGACCTTGGGCAAGTCACTTCATTTTTGTGTGCTTCAGTCATCTCATCTGATGACTGTGAGACAGGGACTGGGTCCAACCTAGCTACCTTGTATCTACCCCGGCACTTAGAACAGTGCTTGGCACATAGTAAGCACTTAATGAATACCACAATTATTATTATTATTGGAAAAAACCCGGGCCATCTGAGTGATCTTGGGGAGGCCACTTAACTTATCCAGACTTGAGTTTCCTCATCTGTAAAATGGAGATTAAATACCTGTTTCCTCTGCTGCGTGGACTTCTGAGCTCCATATGGAGTAGGGGCTGGGTCCGACCTGATTAGAATAGTGCTTACACATAGTAAATGCTTAATAAATACCACAAATTCCACAATTAATTGTACAGGCTTTGAGAGGACAGGACAAAGGACCACAGCTCCTATGTGGGGAATCCACTGTGCTGCTGTGTGTTGGGTCTGGGGGAAAGCCTGGGTCCTAACTCTGACTGTGCAGCTTATGGGTTGTGTCACCTTGGATATCACAATATCTTTCTACATCTCAACTTCTCATCTCTAAATGGAGAGAGTAACACTTGGTCCTCTGAGTCTCCTAAGGAATGGAAGGAGGATATATAAGATCAAAATGTGCTGAGAAATCCAAATCTGTTCTTCAGTTCCCACATTTTGCAAAATGGGGATTCAATATCTTCCCTTGTCCTTGGACTGAAAGCCCCATGATGGGACATGATTATCTTAGGAGACAGTGTTTTTACATAGTGTTCAATAAAAACCACAATAATTATTATTAGCAAAGTGCTTGCCATCTCGTAAGCTCCTAAACAATCTCATAACTATGAACCCTGGGTATTAGCACTTGCTGGAAATACCTAGTGAGCACTAAGTAAGGCTTAATGTTATCAGAATGATTGGGAAAGGTGTTCATTCCACTGTTCCAGCATACAGCTTGGGTCTGAACAGAAACCAGGACCTAGGGACAGCGACCTAGGCAAATACCTCCTTCACTGCATTCAGTGTGGTGCCTGAAGGAGCAAAGCAGGAAGGGAGCTAATGACTGTAATTTGTCTGCAAATTGTTTTGACTTCAGGTTTCACTGATGTTTCTGTCTCAATCTATCAATACTGTACTAAGCACTTGGCAGAGTTCTACAGAAACAACACACACACACAAACACACACCCCACACATCCCCACCCCTTCCCCAAGAAACTTACAATCTACAGGAGCAGAGAAAAATGATTTACAAATAACGGGCACTAAACATTTGATTTCTCCAACCCTCGGTTGTAAAGCTAACTCAATGTTTTGTTGTTGTTTTTTATGGTTTAAGAGCCTCCTATGTGTCAGGCACTGTACTAAGCCTTGGGGAAGACACAAGTTAATCAGGTTGTGTCCCAAATGAGGCTCACAGTAAAGCAGCGTGGCTCAGTGGAAAGAGCTTGGGCTTGGGACCCAGAGGCCATGGATTCGAATCCCAGATCTGCCACTTGTCAGCTGTGTGACTGTGGGCAAGTCACTTCACTTCTCTGGGCCTCAGTTACCTCATCTGTAAAATGGGGATGATGATTGTGAGCCTCATGTGGGACAACCTGATTACCTTGTATACTCCAGCACTTAAGAACAGTGCTCTGCACATAGTAAGCGCTTAACAAATACCAACATTATTAACATTATTATTAATTCCCATTTTACAGATGGGGAACTGAGGCTCCATGCTGTTTGCGGTTGACTATAACCCTTTTTTTTTCCTGCTGTAGTGTGTCTAACTCATCCTTCCCCACTATTTGTGGGACAAGTTAAGTGACTTGCCCAAGGTCACACACAGCAGGCAAGTGGCGGAGCCAGGGTTAGGACCCAGCATCAGATTCCCCAGGTTGGGGGTCTAGTGTTTTGGCAGCTGAATGTGTGCGTGTGCACACGTGCTCACAACACACACAAATACACACACACACACACACACACACATTCCCTCGCCCAGAGAAACACAGACAAAGAGGGATGACATAACTGTCTAGCTGCGAAGACTGACCCAATGATGTCAGCTTGAGGAGGAGAAAGGTTTTCTTTTTTTAGTGCTCAGCGACATTGAGTCTCTCCCTTGCATTTCTCCTGTCGCCCTCCGGCTTCTGGGAACTGCAAACACATCAATGCCGTGGGGCCCACTGTGGACAGGCTGTTGGGAAACAGTCCTCATGTGGTACAGAAAAAGTTCGCCCTACACTTGCCAGCTCCTTGCAGCGGTCTTCTGACCTTAGATTAAAGAACAAGGTACAAGTACAACGTACCTCAAGATAAAGAGATCCTATGTGGGTGTTTCAGAAGTGCAGCTTGGCCTAGTGGGTAGAGCACAGGCCTGGGAGTCAGAAGGATCTGGGTTCTAATCCTTGCTGTGTCACTTATCTACTGTGTGACCTTGGCAAGTCACTTCACTTCTCTGTGTTTCGGTTACCTCATCTGTAAAATGGGGATTAAGACTGTGAGTCCCATGTGGGTCACAGACTAGGTCCAACCTGACAACCATGTAACCCAGCACTTAGTACAGACCCTGGCACATAGTAAGCACTTAACAAATATCATAAAAAATGTTTAACCTTCAGTGAAGGTGGAGGGGGGGAAAGCGCTTGCAGTTAAAACCAATCTGAGGAAGTTTGTTTGTCTCGGGTCCAGGCTTCACCTGTGTTGTGAGCGTCTTGCAGGAAGGGTGAGTGTTCTTTGTGGCCCAGTTGGCCTTTGAGTAATGGAAAAACCATGGGGAGCATCTATTTTGGACTTCACTGGATCTCTCTTCCTGTGCCAAGCAGCTCCTGTTTATAAGCACCTGCGGCACCACTATAACTCAGCGCCTGCAGTTGAATCAGACCTTCCAGGAGGCTTGGATGGAAAAAGAGGTCTCAAAGTCTAAAAGGCCGAGCTGGGCTGAGGATGTGGCCAGGGTCGCTCACCAACCTATCTGCCTCAAGAGAAGGGAATCCCCAGAAAGGAGGGGAGAGCAGGAGGAAAAAACCGTTTGAGTCTGGTGTGGAGGCTCAGTTAAATCCAGTCTTGAAAACTTTTTTCAAGTGTTGCTGTTCATCAACCGAAAAGCAACACATCATTTCCTTGATAGGACTCTCTCTCCTTCAATATGTATATGTGTATATATATATATATATATATATATATATATATATATCTCAGTGCCTTGTGAAATAGTCTCTAACCACATGATTGCTACATACAGACTCTGCGATGGGAAATCTTCCATTTTCCCATCCAAAATGTCTCAGGTGTTTCATAGGCCCTCAAGGCCCACTGGAGAAATAGAGAACAAAATGTTCCGTAACTTGATGCAAATCTTCCTTCAGCCTCTGGGAAGTTTGTTGACATCAACTTTCTTTATCCTCAGATTGTTTTGGGAGATAAATTGGAATTAACTCCATTTGGCAGATGAGTTAACTGAGGCAAAAATCAGGCATCACCACAAGTCCACTCCAGATCCAGAAATAGATCTGGGAGATTCTGCCCCCTAATCTGTCCAGCCCTAATCTGGAGGCCAAATGGGAATCTTCCCCTGTCATAAAAAGTACAGTTGAGTCTCAGAGCAGCAGATTGACCTAGTGGAGAGAGCATGTTGCTTGGGAGTAAAAGGACCTGGATTCAAATCCTGGCTTCTCCACTTGCTTGCTATGTGAATTTCCCTAGCATGCAATTGCTTTGTGCCTCAGTTTCTCCACTTGTAAAACGGGAATTCACTAGTTTTTTTTAAGGTATTTGCTAAGCACTTACTATGTGCCAGGCATTGTACTAAGAACTGCTCTGCCTTCTACTTAGACTGTGAGCCCATGTGGGACAGTATGTCTGACCTGATTTTTCTGCATCTTCCCCAGGGCTTAGTTTGGTGACTGGCACAGACTAAGTGCTTAATAATTACCACAATTATTATTAAAGATCCGTGGAAATGGGAAAAGGCAAATAATTGACACCTACAGGTACTCTCGCCCTTCTCAGCATCACCCCTGGAGAGTTTCCAGTACTCTACCAGTCTCGACTATGGGAAGGAGAGTCAAACAGAGGCTTACCCATTCCACTCCTAGCTTGGGCAGTGGCTAGTGAGTGGAAGGCAACCTGCTACAAGTCAAATCTCACCCATGCTGGGCAGCAGTGGCATGTGAGAGAGCCGAGGGCCGAGACTCAAGTTTACTGTGTGGAGGAAGGCAATGATAAACCGTTTCCGTATTTTTACCAAGAAAACTCTATGGATCCACTACCAGAACGATTGCAGACATAGGTGGGGCATTCTGGGAGAGATGTACCCATGGAGCCGCTATGGGTTGGAGATGACTCGACAGCGTAAGACAAGACAGGTAATCCCCAAGTTTCACTATAGCTTTTAGGGTCAATCTTTATTTTTTAATGGTACTTGTTATTTGCTTACTGCATGTCTGACACTGTACTAAGCACTGGGGTAGATACGAGATAATTAGGTTGGACATGGGGCTCACAGTCTAAATTGGATGGAGGAGGATTTAATCCCTATTTTCAGATGAGGTAACTGAGGCCCAGAGAAATGAATTGACTTGCCCAAGGTCACACAGCAGACAGGTGGTGGAGCCAGGATTAGAACCCAGGTCCTCTGACTCCCAGGCCCATACTCCTTCCACTAGTCCATGCTGCTTCCCCACCAAACCTTTTTCCTGGACTTACCCGAGGATGGAGCAAGTAAACAGAGGGGTTCCTTCTTCTTGGCTGTCCCCCAGAAAAGGATGCACTTTTAACAATCCTTCCTGGGGACTCTTCCCCACTCAGCTGGGCAAACTGCTAACCAAAACACCTGAGAGAGGGTGCCCAGAGAGGAGATATGAGCCCAGGGAAGGGGAGGGCTACCCAGTCCTAGTCACATTAGTGCTCTCTGCCACTCCCCTACTGCTGAAGGCAGGTGGGAAGAGGGCCACTGTAAAGAGCTTGGCCCCAGCACAACTGGCCACGGGACACCACAGCAGCACCGGCCCTCCAATAAGGTGGACACCTATACAACTCACCTTTGCCTTTCGGGCTTTCTGAAGACTGAGCAGAAATAGACAAGACCAGGACGGGTAGGGCAGGAGACTGACAACCAACCTCCTCCTCCCCTACCGCACCTGAAAACAACCCACAGAAGGAAGCAGGGAAGGGAGGTGGAATAAAAGGGCCAGGGAGGGACCCAGGGTAAGGGAGGGGTTTCAACACTGGAATCGACTCCCTGGGATGGCAATCACAGCCGCTTCTTTAGTTGTTATCAGAGAGAGGATTAATCGATCGCAAGAGAGATTAATAGAATGGAAAATCCTGTGCAATGAGGCCCGAGTGGAGTTGAGGGGATGATGGAGGTGAGCTGTAACCAAGGTGACAGACTTGTAACTAGGGCAATGCTGGACGAGGCAGCAAAAGACCTACATTCTCCTCTTCGAGACTGTAAGACCTTTGTGGAAAGGGTGCATGTCTACACACTCTGTTGTATTATACTTTCGCAAGTGCTTTGCACACAGTTAGCACTCGATAAAGGCATTTATTGATTGATTCTATTCCTGGATCTGCCAAAGACCTCTGTGCTCCTATGTCTCCATCTCTGTGCTCCAAGGTTGGGCTACCCCCAAGGACATTTAGACCTTTTCCTCTAGGTCTAGGAGGGAGGGAGGGAGCAGGGACAGTTCATTATTCAGTAGTTTACAAAAGAAGTAGAGTGCTCTAATAATAATAATTATTATGGTATTTGTTAAGTGCTTACTATGTGCCAGGCACTGTACTAAGCACTGGGGTGGCTGCATCAAATCAGGTTAGACACAGTCCATGTCCCACATGGGGCTCACAGTCTTGATCCCCATTTTACAGATGAGCTAATTTAGGTACAGAGAAGTGACTTGCCCAAGGCCACACAGCAGACAAGTGGCAGTGCAAGAATGGGAAAAGCTTGAGCCTGGAAATCAGAGGACCTCTAATCCCACCTCTGCTACTTGTTTGCTATGTTAGCCCGTTGTTGGGTAGGGATTGTCTCGATCTGTTACCGAACTGTACTTTCCAAGCGCTTAGTACAGTGCTCTGCACACAGTATGTGCTCAATAAATACGATTGAATGAACTGAATGGATGGCCTTTGGAAAGTCACTTCACTCCTCTGTGCCCCCCGTTTCTTCATTCCTTATCTGCAAAATAGGGATGAATACCTGTTTCCCTCCCTCTTAGTCTGTGAGCTCCATGCCGGAATGGGGACTGTGTCTGACCTGATTAGCTTATATCTACTCCAGCGCTTAGTACTGTGATTGTCCCATCTTGTCTTGTCTTATGACATCAAGTCGTTTCCGACCTATAGCGACACCGGGGACACATCTCTCCCAGAATGACCCGCTCTCCATCTGCAATGGTTCTGGTAGTGTATCCATAGAGTTTTCTTGGTAAAAATATGGAAGCGGTTTACCATTGATTCGTCTGCGCAGTAAACTTGACTCTCCACCCTCGACTCTCAGATTGTCTTCCACTCACTAGCCACTGGCCAAGCTAGGAATGGAATGGGTATGCCTCTGCTTGCCCCTCCCTCCCGTAGCGAAGACTGGTAGAGTCCTGGAAACACTCCAGGTACGATCCTGAGACGGGGGTTTGGCACACAGTAAGTGCCTAATAAATGCCATAATTATTATAATTCAAGGTTTACCTCTGCCCTGGCTCAAGCCTTCTCTCCCATGACCTCACATAGACTATCTTTTTATTTTTGTTTTATTTTTTAATGGCATTTGTTAAGCGCTTACTATGTGTGAATCACTGTTCTAAGCACTGGGGTATACACAAGATTATCAGGTTGGACACAGTTCCTGACCCACAAGGGGCTCACAGTCTAAGTTGGAGGGAGGAGGATTTCACCCCCATTTTACAGATGAGGTAAGTGAGAAGAATAGAGAAGTGAAGTGACTTGCCCATGGTCTAGAGCAAGCAATTGGCAGAGCTGGAATTGAAACCCTCGTCCTGACTCCTAGGCTTGTGCTCTTCATACTAGACCACACTGCTTCTCTAACACCAATCCTCAACTCCAGAAACTCTGCCCGAAGACCTGGCGTTATGGGAAATTTCTCAATCTGCTGGGTAGATACTGTACTATCTTCCAGCCCCAGGAAGGAGGGAGGCGGTAAGGTGAACACAAATGAAGCGAAGCCACCATCAGAACAAATTTTCCAAGGAACCCTTAGAGGAATCAGGTAATTCATGCTTGATGAGTGGAAAAAGTCTTCCTGAGACACTTTTAAATGCAATGGTAAGGCAGCGGGTAAAGACCTCTCTAAGTGCCCCGAGGAACATCCGGTGTGCCGCAGGAGGCAAATGACCAAGAGGAACTGTGTATCCAGTGAGCCAGAGACAACTAAACCCTGCACCCAGGCTGGATCAAGCTGAGGGTTGGTAAAAGGCCCAGAATCAGAAAAAGTGTTCTGACAGCTTTCAAGATGCAAGTGAAGCAGCCCATACCCGCCTGACCCTTCGCTATCAATCAGCATTTCTAGACGCTGAGTCCCTTGGAAGGTAGACATCTGGAAGGAAGAGATTCTCGGAAGGATGGAAGCTTTTGAAATCAATCAATGGCATTTACTGAGCACTTACTGCGTGCAAAGTTCTGTACTAAGCCCTCAGGGTGTACCATGCAACAGAACTGGTAGACACATTCTCTGTATACAACTAGTTTACAGTCTACAGAGGAAGACAGACATTAAAATAAATTATAGCTGTGCCCATAAGCGCTTTGAGAATGAGGGTGGGGTGAATATCAAATGATCCAAGTTCATAGGCGACGCAGAAGTATTTAAAGGGCCAGTTGACTAAAGATTGCCATAGGAAAGGTGTTACATAAATTCAGTGACTAAACCAGATCCCAGGAGTGCAAATCTGATGCGAAAGCCTAATTCCATTTTACCCTATGGAATGCATTCTTGAGTCCAGGGTGCACTCCTCTGGTAAAGGCAGGCATCGGGCTAAAACTTCATCAGGGTTCCAACGCTGGAAATATCGGCCTAATGTTCACTATTTCTCAAACTGGTTACCCAGTGCCACGGGACAGGGCTGGGGAGTCACAGTAAGTAGTCATCCAGTCCCTGGCCCTTGCAAACGAACAAACCCTCCCACTCCACTACTTTCTTTCAGTGACTCGGGTCCAAGTCATATCAACCGCAAACATAACTGTTGGCTGTGAAGGTCACTTCAATTATAAAGCTACAGTCGGTAAGAAAGAGCGTGTGCTTTTTCCGCCCGGGGTCTGTGAACTGTTCTAGGGGAAAGTTCACGGAAAGGAGCGCAAACAGAATTCACTGCAGCAGGACGGCCCAGATAAAACCTGAACAAGTCGCTCTGACCTTGGTTAACCATTAGACTTTGGGGACCCTGCGCATGGCTCAAAGGGCATTTTGTCTGACGGATTTCCAAAAAGCATGCCCACTCCCCACAGAGGTACAGAGTCAATTCTCCAGATGAAATGGGCTTCTGGGGCTGAGCCCAGACGGGTTCGTGGGGGACTTGGTCATAAATGGGTGTGGCAGCCTCAGACAGGGACGCTCGGACTTGACTGATTATCCACACAGTTTTTCCCCGTTATCCAGCCCAGTCTCGATTCAGATAATCCATCGGTTTGGATTAACTGACCTTCAGATTACCATTTTGGCACTGTGCTTTGCGTGTTTACTCCCTTCTCCCTCGCTCTTCTGCATTGTCTTTGCACTTGGATTTGCACACTTTATTCACTCCTCGCTCAGCCCCACAGCACTTACGTACCTATCTGTAATTTATTTATTTCTATTCATGTCTCTCTCTCCCTCTAGACTGTAAACTTGGGCGTAAGGATGGCGACTACCAGTTGTTATACTGTACACTCCCTAGTGTTTAGAACAGTGCTCCGCACAAAGTAAGGGCTCAATAAATATGATTGATTGATAAAATCCTTGGGGTGTCTTTTCTGGGACTCCTTGTAAACCAAGCTCTTCTGACCCAAGAAGACTGTGACAGCCACAGGCACCTTTCTTAAAAGGGGCCTAGTGGAAAATTGTCTTCTCTGTGGTTGGCCCTGGTCATTTTCTTTTTTTGCTTTTCTGTCCTCTATCAATCCAGGGTCCACTCTCCCTGGGCGGTCAGGTGCGGATGTGTTTAAGAAAAAAAAGTTGAACCAACCCAATTAAAGGAATCATTTCATCTGCAATCTGTGGTTAAACATCGCCGCCTACCTCAAATAATATGCAAGTAGGGGATGTGGGTGTCAGAACAGTCACCACTCTTGCGAGACTGTCCAAGACCAGAGGCTACCCATCTGAGATTAGAATTTGGATCTTAATTTTATACTCTTCCACCTCGCTACCTCGCTCGGACAGAAAATAAACACTGAGAACAGTTTCGTTTCTCCTAGCGCCCCGTTAGCCGACCGTGCCTCTGCTTCGGAACCAACCCCGGCACGGAACTAACCCCGCAACGCCGGCAGCAGCTGGACTCCCTCAGAGATGATCGATTTTGGTAAGCCACTGGTGTCAGGAGTTTACCATTTCAGCTTCTATCAAGGCAGCAGCAGAAAATGAATTATAATTAGTTCCGATCCACGCCTAAATCTCTCCTGCAATTAGCCCTAATGAGAGAGGAACTGCAGACTTAGAGAATATTTGACTCTGCTACTGGGAAAACTGAAAGCAACATCATTTTCACCCCCATAGAAAATGAGACCCTTCATCAACCATGTGCTGGGCATTCCCGGGAGATTCGGTGTAAGAAGCATTCCCAAATGCTCCCTGCATCTACTCCCGGTAGGGACTGTACTGCCCCAGTCTATGTGATGGAATTGGTTATTGATGTCGGAGAAAAAAATCACCAAGATCTGGAAGAAGCATCCATCTGTCTTAACCTCCCCCCTGGCCAATTTACAGGCAGACTTAAAAGTGATTGGATTACTGGGATCACCGTTGGTCATCGTTACCCATAGGGCTCTTCCCCGAACCTTCTCCAACCAGCTCGCCGGCAGATGGGTTAAAAAGGGGGTCAGAACCTGATCTCATTGGATGATTCCTCGGCAAGAGTTGTGCTGACGTAGTTTACCATTAGGAGCATATGCTCCGAGCAAGGATGATTTCTCCATCACCCCGTCTTCTGAAGGCTTGCAATTTTTTGAACGAAAGCACGTTAGGGAAATCAACCATTCTGTAAAATAACCCATGATCTTACGTTTTTTAATATTTCCTAACTACGTATTGAGGTTCTTCCTCTGGCAAAAGGTCAGTGGAACCTCAGAGCCCGTCTCCTCTGCAAGCCTGCTACTCAGCAGCTGCCAAGGTGGTAAGTGGTGGTGTGTGTGGGTGTGTTTGTGTATATGTGTTTGTGTATATGTGTTTGTGTGTGTGTGCGTGTGTTTGTGCATGTTTCTGAGTTGGAAGCTCCATCCCGTGCTTCATGGCAGCAGCAGAGCAGTCAAGCTAGGCCCTTGAAGAGTTAACCCAAGAACGATACGCTTTTCGCTGATAGTCCTGGATCCAAAGTTCAGTTCCTCGTCCGCTCAACCTCTAAAGAATTGTAAATTGCATTGCAGGGTTGAGTGAAACAAAAGCAACCTGAAATTGCATGCAGGCTTGGTTTTCTACAGTACATATTTATTTAATCCCCAAGGTATGTGGCTCGCTGTCATGTCGGTTGACTTTGCTGGCCTTATCCCCCTCTCCTTACTCACAACAGTTGAAGTTTCAAACTAAATCTACGGCTCTGCCTCTCAGTTCACAAGCTTGGGAGTCAGCGCTTTCGCCGATCCGCCAACCGAATGCTCTTGTCACTGAATGAGTCAACCCCATCTCTTTCTCTAATTGGGATAAAGCAGGCAGGCTCTCACTCCCCTCCCTTAGGGACCTTCTCCGGGTCCCAAAGCCAAGGGGCAGACCCAAACTCCCGGGACCCTGCCACGGCTGAGGCCTCCTGAATCCTCCCACCCCCTCCGGGGCTACCTTCCCACCTGGGGCCTAAATTCCCTCCCCTTGACTCTAATTTTTTTTTAAAAAAATGGAAAAAGGAGGAGGACAAGAGCTCCTGCTAGCTCTTGCTCGCCTCCTCTCTGTTATCCTGGGTTCCCAGAGCTCCGATCATCCCGGACCCGGAGGGCTCCCAAGGAAGGGGTGGATCCAGGGGAGAGAAGGCAAAGGTCTCCCCCCACCCGGGGTCTGCCCCAATTCCCCACCCCCGTAACCCCTCCCCCATCTCCCTCCAGGGCAGAGGTTTCACTCTCCTCGGCTTTCTGGTTGGTCCTGGAAATGAGCCGCCAAGGAAAATAAGAAAGTGCCAACTTGTTACCAACTCTTGAAATCTCCCAACACCACACACACCCTACAATCACTTGGGGCTGCAACCCGGGGGGTGAGGCGTGGAGCAGAATACCTTTAGGGGAGTGGGGGGGTGGGGGGAGAAGGTGATGTTTGGAGGAGGAATGTGCAGAGGGGAGGTTTTGGGGTGGGGAAGCCTCAGGAGCTTGGCACAGTGCTCTGCGTACAATAAGCACTCAATAAATACGACTGACGATAATCAGGTTGGACCGAATACCAATTCCACATAATAATAATGAGGGTATTTGTTAAGCACTTACTGTGCCAAGCACTGTTTTGAGCGCTGGGGTAGATACGAGGTAATCAGGTTGTCCCACCTGGGGCTCACAGTCCTAATCCCCATTTTACAGATGAGGGAACTGAGGCGCAGAGAAGTGATGTGACTTGCCCGAAGTCACACAGCAGGCAAGTGGCGGGGTCGGGATTAGAACCCGCGACCTCTGACTCCCAACCCCGGGCTCTTTCCACTAAGTCTCACAGTCTAAAGAGGAAGGGGTGAAGGCCACCCCGGATTCTCCAAGCCCCTGGGGTGGGGGGTGGGGGCTACTGAGATCCATTCATTCATTCACTCAATTGTATTTATTGAGCGCTTACTGTGTGCAGATCACTGTACTAAGCGCTTGGGAAGTACATTTCAGCAATAAAGAGAGACAATCCCTACCCCACAACGGGCTCACAGTCTAGAATGGGGGAGATAGACAACAAAACAAAACAAGTAGACAGGCATCAATACCATCAAAATAAACAGAATTATATAGACACATCATTAATAAAATAAGGTCAGAAATATGTGCAAGTGCTTTGGGGAGGGAAAGGGGGCAAAGCAGAGGGAGGGAGTAGGGGCGATGGGAAGGGGAGGAGGAGCAGAGGAAAAGAGGGGGGTCAGGCTGGGATTCAGGACCCCCCCCAATTTCTTTTACAGGGTGAAATCCACTAGTTGGGCGTGGATTGGGGAGAGGGCAGTTGCACTGGCAGGTGGGAATGCCCCCTCCCCACAAATGAACCCCCACCCAAATAAACCTTCAGCTTCGAGGTGCCCCAGCCTCCGAGGTGCCCGCTTTACCTTTCTGGCTCCACGGTGGGCAAACTCCCGGGCCAGGTGTCTCCCGATGCCCCTGCCACCGCCGGTGATGAGGACGTTCTCCCGGGACAGGTCCCGGGGCCGAGCGGGCAATGCCAGGCACAGGGCAGCTTTCACCACCAGATAGATCATCTGCAGCGGGAAGATCACCAACGCGCCCAGCCATTTCCACACCATCGTCTTTAAAACCCCAGAGAGGGGGTCGGGAGGAAGGGAGGAGGGGGGCAGCTCTCCAAAATTGCAAATACTAAGAATAAATAAAAGAAGAAGGGGGGTGCCACCAGCTAAATTTAAAAAAAAAACCCACTTCCCCCCCGGAAAAAAAAAATGGACGGATCCTCTGGGTTTGAAAAAGCTTCTCAGAAAGTTAGAACTGCGGGCGGGGGGGTGTTTCAAATGTGCAAAGCAAGAAGCTTCTTGTCTCAGCTGTCGTTTCCGTTGGGGATTTCTCAGGTAATGTTTACTGGCTGTCAGGAGTTTGGGAGGGAGAGGAAAGGAAAAAAAAAAATAGGCACCGAGCACACGCGCACACACAGCGACAGCCCGCAGTTTCAAAGTGCAAGATGAAAAAAAAAATCCAGTTTGCAAATTGCAGTCGCCCAAAAAAAAAAAAGAAGAGAGAAACCGCTTTGAGTTTTTCCCAATTTCAGCCCGCGAGTGGCTCCCAGCTCATTGCTATTCTTAGGCTCAGGAAATTGCTTAAATGAGATATGATTGCCAGCACTTTGAAAAAAAAGTGAGGGGTCTAATCAGTGTCAGTTTATATACGTGCATGTCTGTGAGCCTGCAGAGGGATGGGGACGAAGCTGCCTGCGCCTTCAGCGCCGAGGTTCTGCCCCTGCCCCTAATGCCCCTGTCCCTAATGCCCCTGTCCCTAATGCCCCTCTCCCTGCCCCTAATGCCCCTGTCCCAACCCCGCCTGACTCTCGCCTCTCTCCCCTTGCAGCCTTTATTTCCTTCCTCCACCACCCCCAACTTGGAGTCCCTGGCTTCCCAAAGTGGGGATTGTCCACCCTGTCAGCTCTGCCTCTTATTCATTCCCTCCTCTGCCTTTCCCCCGGCAGCGCAGATGGGGAGGGTTTTTTTTTTATACTCCATTAAGTGTGATTGACAGGTAAAGCGCTGGCTGGATTTCACTACTGTTTCTGTGAGTGGCTGGCTGCGGCCTCCTCCCCCCTCCCCCCCCCCGGCGCTATCTCTGCACCGCGCTCAAGCACAGATACACAAACGCACACACTTGCACACACACTAACACCCACATCGCACGCACACACACACACACACACACACGCGCGCTCCCTCGCCCCACCCTCCTTCCCTTCCCCTTCTCTCCCCCTACCCCTCCCGCCTCTCGGGCTGCAGCTTTGCAAGCCAGGACTTGCTGCCTCTGCCCCGTTGGGCTCGCAACTGTAACCGAAGCCCACTGTAACCGAGACGCTGTGTTAACGCGGGCTCCCTCCGCAGCGCATTCCTTTTCTGCCTCCAGCCCTCACCCACCACCATCTCCCCACCCCCAGCCGGGGGAGCCGGGCCAAAGGCTCTAAAGGGACGAGCGGAGGGGTGGGCGCCTCTCACCTTGTCAGAATCCCAGCTTCCCACCTTCCCCCACCCCCATCGGGTCCAGGCAGGCCTGGACGTGCCCGGTTCATCTTCCCCGAAACAGAGCATTTGCTCTTATCTCCTCGTGGGAAAACCCCCCAGGGAGATTTCATCCCGGGATCCTCCAACTGGATGAGATCTTCTGGCTAAATCAGGCCGTGTCTTTACCCCCGGCCGGACCAACAGATGCCTCTTCAAAGGCCTCCAGAGATGGGAGATGTCCTCTTTCCCCTCCACCCCACCCGCACCCTCTCCGCATTTAATCAATTTCCACCCCTTAGACTGAGAGCTCTTTGTGGGCAGGGACCGTCTCTCTTTATTGCTCCATTGTACTTTCCCAAGGGCTTAGGACAGTGCCTGTTGCTCAGTAAGTGCTCAATAAATACGACTGAATTGAATTAATCTGCACCCTGTGGGACCAGGGCATTTCCCCATATGTCAACGAATGGTCTTTGGCCTAATTCGAAGTCCATTTAAAGGTGGGGGAGGAGAAGATAGCCATGAAGGAGTAGGGCTGGAGTGGGTTAGAGCCGGATCAGCAGAGCTGGGGTGCAACCGTGGGTGGAGAAAGGATGGAATGGGTTGTCATGGTCAAACGGTAGCATTTCTAGTGGTCATCAGTAGCGTTTATCAAGTAACTACTTATTGCGGAGCAATGTATTATAAGCACTTGGAGAGAACAATAAAGTAGAGACAATCCCTGCCCGCAGAGAGTTGGCAATGCAGTGGGAGCGGTTGACCTGGGGTTATTTTATCATCCCAGAAACTCCTTTTCCTCTTGCCTCAGTGGATTCCCTAGTGATGCTGTCTTTACTTCGGGATGGTAATTAGGTTGATTATTAAGTCCACCGTGAGGTGATTCACTTTGAATTCCAACCCCAGTTAAATCCAGCCGCTCACTGGATTTGCTTTTAAGTGGGCCACCCCGGGAGACACAAAGGGAGATTCCCTGGCACAGAGGGAGTTGGGGATGGGGGCGACTTCAAGTATATCTGCAACCCGGAATCAACTCTTTTTCCAAGCCTCCTCCCTGCAGGAGTCAGTAAGGGCAATGAACCAGGGTGTAGAGGGGTGAATTCAATCAATCCACCAGTGGTATTTTCCGAGCACTTATTCTACACCGAAGACTATACTAAGCTCTTGGGAGAGTACAGTGCACTAAGTAGATATGCTCCCTACCCTCAAGGTGTTTGCAAGTTAGTGGGGAGACAGACATTGAAATAAATAACAGTAAAGGGAATAATCCCCCTCTTAGGATTATACCTGGAGAGTTTCCAGGTCTCTACCAGTCTCGTCTAAGGAAGGGAGAGTCAAACAGAGGCCTACCCATTGCATTCCTAGCTTGGGCAGTGGGTAGTGAGTGGAAGGCAATCTGTTACAAGTCAAAACTCACCTGTGCTGGGCAGCAGCAGCGGCACAGGACAGAGTCGAGGGCAGAGACGCAGGTTTACTGCACGGAAGGAGGCAATGGTAAACCACTTCCGTATTTTTACCAAGAAAACTCTACGGATATGCTACCAGAAAGATTGTAGATGGAGGTGGGGCAAAATGTGTCCATGGCATAGTTGTGGGTCGGAGACAACGGCCCAAGACAACACAAGGTAATAATAATAATGCTATTTTTTAAAAACACTATGTGCCAAGCGCTTCAGTAGATTCATGATAATCCTCTTGACTGAGAGCTCCTTGTGGGCAGGGAATGTGTCTACCAACTCTGTTATACTGTTCTCTCCCAAGAGCTATATACAGTGCTGTGCACATAGTAAGTGATGGATACATAAGACTGATGATAATCAGGTTGGACATAGTCCCAATTCCAAATGGGGCTCACAGTCTAAAGAGGAAAGAGTAATTCCTTATTTTACAGATGAGAAAACTGAGGCACAGAGAAATTAAATGACTTGGCCAAGGTCACACAACAGACAAATAGCAGAGACAGGATTAGAATCGAGGTCCTCTGACTCCCATGCTTGTACTCTTTCCACTAGATCATTCATTCATTCAATAGTATTTATTGAGGGCTTACCATGTGCAGAGCACTGTACTAAGTGCTTGGAATGTACAAATCAGTAACAGATAGAGACAGTCCCTGCCCTTTGACGGGCTTACAGTCTAATCGGGGGAGACGGACAGACAAGAACAATAGCAATATCATGCCGCTCCAACAGGGAAGTAACTGAATATAAAAATATATACATAAATGCGGGGGGGGGGGGGCTTTCCCCAACCCCCTTTTACTCCAGGTCCTGGCTTTCTATACCAGCTACCGTCTAACAGGGGCAATTCTTTCCCGGCCTGCTGGGGCCTGGCTTCCACAGGCCCTGGGAAACGCCAGCTCGAGCAAGTCTTGTCTAGACTTGGTTTTACTCAGGAAGTGGGAGAGGAGCACAGTGCTCCCAGCTGTTGGGGGTGCAACTATTGAACCTGGGGTCAGGGAGGACGGAAGCAAAAGTCCAGCCTGTCAATCCATGGAAGGCCTGTTGCAGGTCTCTCTGCTGGGAACCAGTAATTAGCTTGGGCCTCTACTGCCAGCCCAGTTCCGGATGAGCGCACAGACTAACCTTTATCTGTGAGACTAGGAAGCCGTCTAGTGGTTAAAAGAAGAAAATACACGAGGAGTTTGTGCCCGGGGCGATTTTAGCCAGGGTCGGCTCGATTTCTTAATAAAAATTATGGCATTCGTTAAGCACTTACGGAGAACCAAACACTGTTCTATGCTCTGGGGTAGAAAGTATTTGCAGATCAGATACAGTCTCTGCCTCACGTGGGGCTCACCATCTAAGTAGGAGAGGAACAGGTATTCAATTACCATTTTACAAACGAGGAAACTGAGGCCCAGAGACGTTAAGGGTGACACGGCCAAGGTCACACAGGAGGTAGTTGTCAGCGACGGGATTAAGATTCAGGTCCTCTGACTCCTAGGCCTGTGTTATTTTCACTAGGCTACGCTGTTCTCTTCAGCAACCAGCCTCCTATCCTTCTCCCACTTATTTTCTTCTCTTACTTCACCCACCCATATGCCAGCTGCATTAACTCTTCACTCAGGAGTTTTGTCATCAATGCTTAGAACCCTGGGGAAGGCTCTGCCCCCTTTCACCTCTCTCTCCCTCATGGTCACTTTTCTTTCTAGCAAGGGCTGGACTCAAGAAAAGAAAAGACTCCTGTTGGAAATATGACTAAAGGAAAGTCTTCCTAGAGAGAGGCCCCACAGAACTAATTACTTGGGGTACAGAAATTCATCTTTGGATTTAAGGCACAAAATCAGGTCTCTCTCCCCACTACTTATTCCTTTTTTTCCCACCTACCCCAGTTAACATGATTTGCTCCTCTCAAAGTTACTCTTGCACCTCTTGCTCACACCCTCCCTCCTTCCATCCCTCCAGGTACCTTGAAACTCCCTTCCATTTCACATCCAACAGAGCTCAGCCCTTCCTTCTCATGTTCAAAGTTCTTCCGAAACGCATTCATTCATTCATTCATTCATTCATTCATTCATTCATTCATTCATTTATTCATTCAATAGAATTTATTGAGTGTTTACTGTCTGCAGAGCACCTTAGTAAGTGCTTGGGAGAGTACAGTGCAACAATAAACAGACACATTCCCTGCCCACAGTGAGCTTTCAGTCTAGAGCGGGGAGACAGACATCCATACAAACAAATAAATTACAGATATATGCATAAGTGCTGTGGGACTGAGACAAGGGAAGAGCAGAGGCAGCAAGTCTGGGCAATGCAGAATGGAGTGGGAGATGAGGAAATGGCGGGGCTTAGTCTGGGAAGGCTTCTAAATCCCATCTCCTCCAGGAGGCTTTTCCTGATTAATCTCTCCTCTCCCCATCGTAAATCCCTCCACCCCAACTCCCACTTTATCACTGTGCTTCTAAAACACAGTAAGTGTACTGTACTAGGCACTTGGGAGAGCTTACTTCCAACCTCCTTAGAGCTTTGATATATTGCTTGATATTCTATTATTCCCTCTAACTTGTAATTTGTTCTAGTGTGTCTCTCCTACTTAATTGTAAATTTCTTGAGAGCAAGGAACATATCTACTAATTCTATTCCACTCTCCCAAGTTCTTAGTAGAGTAATCTGTCCATAGGAGGTGATTAATAAAAACTATTTATTGATTGGTTGACTATGGACTCAAAAGTCAGTGTCGAAGTCAAAACTAAAAGCCAGTTCTGACTCTGAGCAGAAGACCTCCCTCCCCAACAGAAACCTTCCAATCAATCAAAGAATGGCATTTATTGAGTGATTACTATGTGCAGAACACAGTACTAAATCCTTGGGAGGGTACAATATAACAGAATTAGTGGACACGATCCCTATCACCTAGCACGTACACCTTGCATTATAGTCACAGCTGCCAGGCTTGGCTTCAGACGCTAAACAAGTGAAGGAGGCTATGAGTCCCTCTGGAGAAATGCTCTATGTTCATGGGTTCAAGTGGACATCCATATAATGTCATTACATAAAGGGAGGGAATGGCAAATTTTTCTTACTTTGAGGCAGTCAGTGTCTGAAGCAAGCCCTGCCACCTGCCTCAGCTTCCCTCCTTCACCTTCACCATCAGAGAGTGTAGAAGTTGCACTCTGGGAAAGAAGAGTGGAGTTGGTAGGTATCACCCTACTCATTCTGAAGTTACCCACAGCTAGTACAAGGTTAAGTTGTTCGCTGGTGCCTGAGGGGCATAGTTGGAGAACCCAGCAGTTTCAGGCCTTTATCGAGAAGCAACATAAGAGAAAGCATGGGCCTGGGAGTCAGAGGACCTGGATTCTAATCTTGACTCTACTACTTACTTGCCGTATGACTTTGGGCCAAGCACTTCACTTCTCTGTGTCTCAGTTTCCTTGTCTTTCTTAGACTGTGAGCCTCATCAATCCATCAGTCAATCAGTGCTATTTATTGAGTGCTTACTCTGTTCAGGGCAACTGTACTAAGCACTTGGGAGAGTACAATACAACAGAATTGGCAGACACATTCCTTGCCCATAATAAACTTGCAGTCTGGGACAAGAACTGTGTCTGACTTGACTATCTTGCATCTATCCCAGGGTTTAGCACAGTGCTTGGCATATATTAAGCTCCTCACAAATGTTAGTGTTATTATTATCATTATCGTCATTGTTATTATTGATCAGCATGATAAAGCTGGTTGGCTCTTGACTCTCCCAGGGTCAAAACCCTGATTCTCATCTCCCCTTTCACTTTTTCTCAACTTGATTCAGCCGAAAAACTGCAACTCCAGTTCTAAGAACGAGACCTCACATGTCCAAGTCAGGACTGGAGCATGTTGTGTATTTTTTTAAATAAGTGAATGGAGTCTTTGTGATGAGAGTTAAAGGTTTAAGCCAGGAAACCTTTTTCCATTATTAACAAGCTGGGGATATTCAGATCTCTCAAACACACTCACTCGGGACTTGGATTCGCAGTTGTGAAGGGATTTCTAGGCAACAGATCATTCGGGAGTATAAAGCCAAGTGGAAAAAAAGAATAATACTAATAATGGTATTTGGTAAGCATTTATTTTGCACCAAGCACTGTACTGAGTGCTGGAGTATATACAAAATAATCAGGTTAGAGCCAGTTCCTGTCTCACATAGGGCTCACAGTCTAAGAGAGAGTGATAAAAAAGGTATTTTATCCCCATTTTACAGATGAAGAAGCTGACGCACAGAGAAATGAAACCACTTGTTCAAGGTCACAGAGCAGCCAAATGGAGAATCCAGGATGAGAACCCAGGTCCTCTTACTCCCAGGCCTATGTGCTTTCCACTTGGCCATATTGTTTGTTTTTTTATGGTATTTGTTAAGCGCTTATTATATATCAGGCACTTTACTAAGTGCTGGGGTAGATACAAACTTGTCAGAATGGACATAGTCCATGTCCCATGTGTGGCTCACAGTCATAACCCCCATTTTACAGATGAGGTAACTGAGGCACAGAGAAGTTACGTGACCTGCCCAAGCTCATACAGAAGACAAGTGGCAGAGCTGGGATTAAAACCCAGATCCTTCGGTCTCCCAGACCTTTGCTCTTTCCACTTGGCCACACTGCTTCCAACTGTTCAAGAGTTCAAATCCTTGGGAGAAAATTAAATTGTTTTGAGTGGCAGTGGGGAACCATGGAGTCAGTATAGAATCCTGAGATGGTCAGGAGGGGAAGGAGTGAGCATGGTCTAGTGGATAAAGCAGAGGCCTGGGAGTCAGAAGGACATGGGTTCTAATTCTGGCTCTGCCACTTGTCTGCTGGGCAAGTCACTTCACTTCTCTGTGCCTAGTTACCAACTCATCTGTAAAATAAGGATTAAGACTGTTAGCCCCATGTGGGACAGGGACTGTGTACAAAGTAGTTTGCTTGTATTCCTCCCCACCCCATGCCCCAACGATCAGTACAGTTACTGGAACATAGAAAGCTCATAACAAGTACCACAGTTATTATTATTATTATTACTTCTTCCCAGGAATTGTCAAGCTCAGGAGAGCACCAAATAGCAGTCTTGCCCAGAGGGCAGACCTCCATCTTGACCCCATCAAGGTGAGATTTCAAGATCCAGAGGCTGTCCGGTGAAGAGGCAACCCATCTGTGATTAGCAATTCTAAGTTCCTCTCTAAATGTGGAAGCAATGCAGAGAAAATGAACAGGACATTGATGGACGAGGGGCAATTAGGAGCAATAAATCTCCTGTCTTTGCTCTCGACACAGAGCCTGTAACTGCCCCCGCCCCAAGGAGGAAAAATGGTTCAAAACCAATTGTCATGAATGAGTCATGACCGAGGCCTCCTGCTTCATGGTGGTGAGGATCCCCGGTAACACGTATAAAATGCCTTGAGGTCCTCTGAGAGACCGAGAGGTCATAGTTGGGCTTCAGATGTAGAGAAATCAAAGGGGAGAGGCCGCCATGTGCTGGGATGGAGTTTTAAGGGGATGAAAAGAAGAAGATCTTCACAGTCCCATCCAAAAGTTCTACGTGCATCCTCAAACCCCATTCTCACTTCTGCTTGAACCTGGAAATTTGTTCTGAAGTGAAGGAGGGTGCCTACAAGGGAACTGGGTTTTTTTAAGGTATTTGTGAAGCACTTATTATGTGTCAAGCACTGTCCTAAGCGCTGCGGTAGATACAAGTTCATCAGGTTGGACACAGTCCCTGTCCCCTATGGAGTTTACAGTCTAAGTAGGAGGGAGTAGGATTTAAGTCCCATTTTATAGAGGAAACAGAAGCACATAGATTTTAAGTAACTTCCCCAAAGTCATACAGCAAGCAATTGGCAGAGCTGGGATTAGAACCCAGGTCCTCTGTCTCCCAGGCCCATGTTCTTTCCCCTGGGCCACACTGCTTCTTGTGGGTGGGGGAGGGAGGAGGCTGCTCCATGGTTAAGTCAACCTATTGTCCAGGGTGTTCAATGAGGGTGTGGGGGAAATAGCATCACCCCTATCTCCACCCAGAGGTTCAGTCACTAACTGCTTGGTGTCTCGCGTGCTGAGAGAAACCACATGCTGGCTTGGGAGTGGCAAACACAGGATTCTTGTGGCTCTTCATTTTGGGAGAAGAATGGGGAAGCAGAGAGAATCTTCCTCACTCTGAGCAAGTGCCTACTGCTGCATTTCTGGGTCCTGCCCCTAATGACCTGGATTCACCTCATCCCTTTCCCAGAAACAAACCACCTCACAGCACATCACCCCCTGGGCTTTCCCTGTCCCTCTTTTTGGAGAGGCCAGAGGGCAACGACTGACACCCAACCTCATGGCTTTCTAGGGAGAGGGGAGGGCCGAGGCTGATTTGGAAGCCAACATTAGGCAAGAATTGACTGAAGAACTGAGATAAAATCCTCTTTAGTGAGAGCTAGAGACAAAGACTGAATATATTTAATATCCTGATCACGGCCATAACCTAACAGCATGTAAAAATAGTCACACACCAGACCACTTCCCCTGCCACTTGGCAGCATTTGTCGAGGGTGTGTGTGTGCACGCACACATGTGTGTGTGTGTGTGTTTACTGCTTCTATTTTTAGATTCTGGGCTGTGGTGGCCACCTCACCAATTTCAGTTCAGCTCTCTGGCACTGGAGGAGAGAGAAATTACAGAGGAGGACCTGCATTTTGCTGCAAGAAGAGAAATGCCACTCATTCCCCAAAGATAACTCCTCTTCAGTCTTGCAGTGTAAAATGGGAATGGCAAAGAAGAAGGGAAGACTCTCAGAGACTTCTTCCTCCTCCTCCTCCACCCTCTCCTTCCTTTTCTCATTCAATAGTATTTATTGAGCGCTTACTATGTGCAGAGCACTGTACTAAGCGCTTGGAATGAACAAGTCGGCAACAGATAGAGACAGTCCCTGCCGTTTGATGGGCTTACAGTCTAATCGGGGAGACGGACAGACAAGAACAATGGCAATAAATAGAGTCAAGGGGAAGAACATCTCGTAAAAACAATGGCAACTAAATAGAATCAAGGCGATGTACATTTCACTAACAAAATAAATTTTTCTCTTCCTCCTCCTCCCCTTCCTCACCCCCGGGTCCCCACTAAAGGGCATGGTGTCGACCCAGGGGCTGTATTAAACAAGGTAAGTAGACATAGTCCCTCTGGGCCCTGACAATCAAAGGCAGACAACCGAGACTCAGGACAGACAGACCCATGAACCACTGTTCAGTGGTCTTGAGTGATGTGATCAAATACTCAGAGAAGAATCTCCAAGAAGCGCTTTCCGGGAGTGAGCAAAGTGAGTTGAGTTTGTCAGTTTGGGTGGGGCTGGCCTTGGCTAGTTGTGGGCACATGAACACTTCCTCTTCCTCAAGAGGTGGGCATTAGGATTTGGTGGATTTCAGTGCATCCTTTCCTTGACTGACCTAAAAATAGGGAGTGACATCTTTACTGTGGCATTTATTAAGCACTTACTGAATGCTAAGTGCTGGACAAGTTGCGAGGTTATCAGACTGGATATGATCTCTGTTCCTCCATAAGATTCCCTATCTTAACCTCATTTTACAGATGAGGAAACTGAGGCCTAGAGAGGTTAAGTCACTTGCCCAAGGTCATACAGCTGACTATGGCAGAGCTGGGTCTTCTTTCTCCCAGCTCTGTGCTATTTCCACTAGACCACACAGCCTCCCATATCTGCCTCTTTGTCCGCAGGTGGCAGGTGGCCCTATCAGACAGGTCTGTAGCCGCAGCTGGAGTGGCCAGACAAAGGCAGTACTGTGGACTAAACCACCACTCAGGAGGTGGGTGTCACTTGGAGGGTCCAATCAACAGTCAACCTAGGCCCAGACTTGCCCCAGAACTCCTGAACGTCGGGACCTCTGCCCAATCTGTCAAGTCACAACCTCACCGGTGAACAGGGGGTGACCTGTTAGCACCATGAACGAATGTGGAGTTTTGTCCCCCTTCCCAGACTATTGCAACCCCACATATTAGGATATCTACAGATCCGCAGACAGAGAATAGCAGGGAGGAGATAACTTTTTCCACATTGGCCACTGCCATCCTCACTGAAGTGGTCCATCTGTGGGCTATTATTTGTGGGAGTTTCTGGGATGGCTAGAAACACTTTATTCTGGGGACCCTAGAAACTTCCATGAAAAGCCTCAGGATGAGCTGGCTCATCTGAGGTGGAGGCAGAGGAGCTGGCAGTTTCGGTTCCTGTCAGGAAGGAAAGGGAGGATTGTTGGGTAGCTTCCTCTTCCTTCTCCTCCTCCTCCTCCTTCCTGCTACTATGCCACCACCACAGCTGTGAAGCTTCCTCCTGCCACCCTGGCCAGAAGCAGAACCCTCACGGACCTTGTCCTAAGCATTTTGGGTGGTGGGATGGACCCCCGAAAACCATGCCCGTTCCTCCTAATGCAGGATGCCAGGTCACCTAGGCTCTGAGAGTAAAGGCACTTGTCTGCTAGGTGACCTTGAGCAAACCACTTCACTTCTCTGGGCTTCAGTTATCTCAGCTGTAAAATGGGGATTGAGACGATGCACCCCACATCGGACAGGAATTGAGTCCAACCCGATTTGCTTTTATCCACCCCAGCGCTTAGTACGGTGCCTGGCACATATTAAGCACTTAATAAATACCACTACTATTATTATGTTCAGAAATGACTTGCCACCTCCCCTCCTCCCTGCACCCAGTTTGTCCTCGGCTTTCTTCCAGACCGGTTCAGCATTCAGTTTCCAGCTCAGGTCAAGCTCTAGCTCATGAGTGGTCCCTTTCACTCGTCCAGAAAAAGCAGGCAGTGTTTGAGGGGAAGGGGAAGGGGGCTGAGCTTGTGAAAAGTCAGTGACGGTGGAAAAAACTCCTCAGAAAAGCTTGGGGCCGGCTGTGTGTCTGCTGGGGCCATTTGTGCCGTAGGCGGCCAGAGGAGCGAGAAATATACGAGATCACAAATATAGTGCTGCCAACACGTCCAAGGGAAATATGACGACGAATGGAAAATGGGCTCTTGCAGGATGGAAATTCTCTTCCCGGTGAGATCGGCTGAATTCAGGGTGCTCTAGGCCAGCAATCTGTGAAAGCCATGGATTTTTAAAAACCTCATTAAAAATGCACCTCACTTCTAATGTACATCAGTTTGGCAGTTGGGATCATTTTGCTCTTTGCTGAAGCAAGGCTGTCAGGAGTGGATAAATCAAATCCCAGCTGAAGTGACCCCTTTTCCAGTTTCTTCATTGACTACCTCCCACCACCAAATATTTTCCATTTAAAAAAAACTTCCCGGTGGTGCTCTAGTCATGCTCAGCTCTCCCTATGTGCTTGGGTGATGCTATCCATCAGCAGGAAGACGGTTGTGTTTGAACGGTCACCAAATTCCCTGGCTTCAGCAGAAATTGGATCGGCACTCAGATGTGGGCCGGCAGGCCAGCTGGGTTTCAGTGGACACTGGTGTGCTCTCCAGGTATGTCCTGGGTATCCGGTGTCTGCTTCAAGCAGGAGGGGAAGCCAATTACAGGGGAGTCTAGCAGGAAGTCCACAAGGCCTACAGAGGGGGAAATTACAGGAATTTGGAGGAGGATTGACCCTCGGTTGGTCATCTCTTCCATGCTCCTGCTTGAAGGCAAGGCTGCCTGTTAGGTCTCCATCTCAGATAGAGAGGCCCGCTGCCTCCATGAAAATTAGCAAGGACCCCCACGCTCAAGATTTAGAAAAAGTCCAGTCATTGCTTTACTATTTCCCCTATTCTTAATCCATTTAATGTCTGTCTCCCCTATAGACTGTAAGCACCAACTCTGTTGTAAAGTGCTTAGTACAGTGGTCTACACACAGAAAGGACTCAATAAATACCACTGACTGACTGATTGATAAGTCTTTCCTCTTTCCTTCTCCCATTTACAGTGGTGATGCATCATTATGAGGTTCCCTACTTTAACCCTACTTGAGTCCCCTACCCTAACCCTACCTGACTCTGGGGATGTCCTTCCCACAGGCATCCTGGTGCTGCCTGGGCTGGGAGCTATGGATTTCCTGGGGGAAATTTTACACCCAAGATGGGGCCATGCTACCCCAGACTCTATTCATAGACTAAGTGGAGATATGGCAGGGGTCTGCTGTATTCATTTCTGTTTGTTTGCTGGGAAATGTGTGTTCCTGGATTGCACATGTCATATCCCCATCTCCCCAGGTCAGATTCTCCTCTTTACCACCTCAGGACACATTCACATTCACATTCAGAGCACTGTACTAAGCACTTGGGAAAGTGCAATACAAAAATAAATGGTGACAATCCCTGCCCACAGTGAGTTCAGAGTCTAGAGGGAGGGGGACAGACATCAATACAAATAAATAAAATTACAGAATTATCCATAAGTGCAGATTTCAGAAGGACTTTGAAAATGGAAAGAGCTGTGGTCCGTCTGATTTAAAGTGGGAGGGAGCTTCAGGGATAACTAACCTGGGGAAAGAGACAAGAACAGGGCACAATAATTAAGTTGCATTGAGAAGAATGAAGAATGGGAGCTGGGATGCAGTGGGAGAAGAGAGTGGTGAGGTGTGAGAGGAAAGACTTGATTGAGTGCCTTAAATCCAGCTGTCAGGAGTTTCAGCTTGAAGCAAAAAAGGAATGGGGATTCGCTGGAAGTTTTTGAGGAGTGGAGAGACATGGACAAATTGTTTTTGAGAAAAAAGGTTGGGGCAGCAGAGTGATGTAGGGACAGGAGAGGGGAGAGTCTGGATTCAGGGAGATCAGTAAGGAGGCTGATGCATTTGTTAAGCTGAGACATGATAAGTGCCTGGGCCAGAATGGTGGCCATTTGGTTAGAGAGGAAGGGGCAAGTCCTGAAAATGGTGTGGAGGAAACACCAACAGAATTTGCCAACAGACTGAATACAGGGATTGAAAGACAGAGAAGAGTTAAGGATAATGTAGATGACTCACAATTCTGCCTATCTAGCCCTCATCTATACCTTGCTATCCGATCCCCCATACTCTCTTACCACCAGGACACTTATAGACTAATCTTCCCTCTCCTTCCAAATTTCTCCTTTCTACTGGCAGTGCCATGATCATCTATGTTACAGAAGCCTATAACCTAGTTCCTCTTTATCATTCTCCTTTTGCATTCAGTCTATTGCTAAAACCTTCCAGCTATGCCTTAGAAACATCTTCTAATCATAATAACAGTAACTGTGGTATTTGTTAAGTGCTTACTCTGTGGCAAGCACTGTACTAAGCACTGAGGTAGATGCAAGATAATCGGGGTCCCATAGGAGGCTTAGATTCAGCCTAAGTAGGAGGTCGAATACGAATCCCATTTTGCAGGTGAGGGATCTGAGGCACAGAAAAGTTAAGTGACTTGCCCAACCTCACACAGCAGGTGAATGGAGGAGGTGGAATAAGAACCCAGGTCCTCTGCTTCCCAAGCCTGGGGTCTTTCCACTAGGCCATGCTGCTGCTTCTGTGTGGATCTCTCCTCTGAGTCTCTTGGGGCTGGAGAGTTGGTCAGGGGAGGGGGTGGATGAGAAGGAAGAGAAAGAAGTGATTAAAAAAAGGGGGGGGGGGAATCTTCTGAGTGGCAAGTAGTGCACTTGTCCCAGATGGTTGGCTTGGGTGAATTATTTTCAGATTCCCATATGACCCTCGTAGCTAGTCCATACACCTGGATGGGGCCCACGGGGAAAGTCCTCGTGGAGACCCAAATGAATGGCCCTTTCCAACAGCCGGCCCTTTCCAACAGCCGGAACGCACACAATGAAGCCCAGATGTTGCCTATTCCAGGGAGCCATTGTGCTCTCTCCGTTCGGCTCCTGTTGGAGAGTATTTGTTTTGGGCTGGGAAATCCAGACACCACAGCCCCAGGGGCAAAATTCCGTCGGCTCAGCACAGACCTGACGAATGCAGACAAGGCGTCTGGCCGGAGACCCGGCGGGGTCGTGGAGTCATGCGTGGTGGGCAGAGCAGTGCCGAGTTCCCTCCACAGGGGTCGTTTCCTCGACACCCTAAAATAGGTCTGACAACCCCCAAGCAGGAACCCCAGGGAGCAAGTCTTCTCGTTCCACTTTGTGCCAAAGTCTCAAAACCTGGGCCAGATGTGGCTAGAGTTTTGCAAGCCCGGACTGTGGTTCATATGAATTTCCTAGTGATTTATGGGCTTTCTTCATGGTGAAACCTGATGCTGTGGGGATCCACTTTTCCTTCAAAAGCAGGCCAGGGTTCTTCAACCAAATAATCACCTTCCCTGCTGTCTGGCTGCTACTGCGATGGCTGGCTGGAGAAACCCTCGGGGGACATGGAACCCCATACTTTTCTTGAGGCACCTGAATAACAGGTTAAGCCGAGGACAAATATGCGATACCCACATATACCCGTTTGGAAGTTGACTTTCTTGGCTGCTCTGAATATAGTTATGGAAAAATTTCCTGAGAGCAAACATGTGGTTAAAGAGACCAGGTGTGAACAGCATGATCTGACTGAATGTACGTTGTGTGCACTCAAATAACTGATGCCGAGTTAGACTGTCTGCTGCATTCTTTTTCTTTGCCGTCCACGGTTGTACTGCACTGATGGAAGTTTCATTCAATCATATTTACTGAGCGCTTAGTGCAGAGCACTGTACTAAGCGCTTGGAGAGTACAACGCAACAATAAACAGACACATTCCCTGACCATAACAAATGGAATAGTAATACCTAGTAATAGTAATTCCTACCATATGCATCATCTTGGATTGCAAAGGACAATGATAACCAGGCACAAGGTTACCTGGGCTTTATTTCTACAAGAGAAAAAAAACAAACAAACAGTTCAACCTAGGAGATAGGGGTACAGAAGGTGTGTGTGTGCTTGGGGGTGACTCCAAACAGCTTTTTGATGATGGCATGGCCTAGTGGAAAGAGCACAGGCCTGGGAGTCAGAGGATCTGGATTCTAATTCTAAGTCTGTCACTCGCCTGCTATGTGATCTTGAGCAAGTCACTACACTTCACTCAGTTTCCTCATCTGTAAAATGGAGTTTCAGCACCTGTTCTCTCTCCCCCTTGGACTGTGAGCTCTCTGTGGGACAGAGACTGTGTCCAATCTGGTTATCTTGATTAATGGCTCTCAGAGATTAGTAGAATGCTTGGCTTGTCACGGCTACCCTAAAATCTCTCTCCATTCTCTCCTCAGAATTAGCTGTTGCTATCCTACTGGAACTACTGTCATTTACCAAGTGTTTTCCTGCCTCCTTTAACCAATGTTTCAGAGCTCCACCCTATAGCAATCCTAGGGCAAGAGAATAGGATCATTCAGATGAGCAAGACCGAGGTGAGAGTTCTGCTAAAAGACTGAGGGGAGGCAGACTTCCTGCTTTCAAAAGACAGAATAAGAGATCAGGTACCTTTGGTTCTTAGGGATTATTCCATGCTCTCTGTAATAAATGCTTTGTTTTGAATGAAATCTCAAAAAAGAAATCCCCCAGGACCTCTACAGAGGAGCTGACAAGAATAACATACATAGCTAATTCCATTAATGATCATTTTGCTCCAGAAATTTGCAGACAAATCAGAAATATTGCAAGAGAAAATTCCTCTGTGCTCCTCTCCCTAGCTGTCTGGAATGAAGTCTTTTTGAAAGCGTGTATAAAACACCTCAGTAGGCAATGTGTCAGCTTTTTATTTTCCTTAAGGTGACTGCAAGGATTTAATTAGAGAGTCAGTGGGATCTATTAGAGACAGGAAAACTAGCCTGGATCCATAGGCTCAACACCTGACAGAAATTAGATTAAGCCTAAAAGAAATCAGTCTCTGGGCTAATAAGAATTTCAGTAAAATTGGAAAATATTTTCCACTGCCTATATATATGTAGTTGGATAAACCCCTGGATTATTTGACCCTTTGATCTGCCAGGGGAACTTATATTGCCATATTGACCAGGCCGTGTTGATTACACTGAGAAGACTCTTCTGGAGTATGGGATAAATTTGGGGTTCTTATTCCATTCCCCCAGTCTTGCCTGGGCAAACACTCTACCCCAGAGCCCCAAAGTGTTTGATCCTCTGAGGGATCTGTGATATTTAGATATTGAATTCTCCATCTCTCTTGATCTTTCCCTTTGGCTAGATGCCTCCCTCTTGTTCTCAATGTGTGGTTATCAACCCCAGCAAAGCCACTGGTGATCCCATTGAGAGATGTCCATTCCACCATTTTCAGAGAATGGATATTACTTTCCATGCTCAGGTGACTTGCACGAGATGGTGCTCCAGGTAAGTGCCATTACTGGTAGGGCTGCTATGAGGGTAGGGTTGTCAAGGAAGGGTGCTGGGCTGGTAGCCATAGGCTGCAGGAGGTCCACAAGGAAGGTAAGCTATTTTAACAAGGGGATACTTCCATGACAGTTCCCTCTTCCTCTCCACCATAAACCAACCAGATGCCTCTCTTACCACTTCCACTGGGCTGTGAAAATGGTGTATTTCTTTTATTCAGGATTCCTGCTCTCAAGGAGCTTATCATTTAATGGGGGAGATAGGCAGAAATTATTTACAAATAGTGGAAGTAGAAGGATAAAGAAGGATAAAGAAGGATGTAGTACAATTATATCGGGATAAAATAGTTGAACAATTAATTGAATATGCAAATAAATGTTCATAATGGTTGAGGATAGGGAAAAATATATTAGGGGAGGTGAGGTGTTGTGAATTATTCAGGGAGGGTGTTGTGGAGAAGGGAGGACTTTAGGAGGGCTTTGAAGATGAAGAGAGTTTAGTCTCCTCCCACTACATTCTCCTCCAGATTTAGAGAAGCCTCTCCAACTAGCCTTTGTCCCCAGTTTAGAGGCAACAGGTGCTGGGGAGAGGAGGAAAGTTGTCATAATGACTGTTTGGCTGGAGGTGGGGTCCCATAGGGTGAAGGCAGAAAGCTCTAGGAATATCATACCTCAATGGGCCCCAAAATTGAGAGAGGAGACTAGGATGGCAGAATAATTGAAAACAGGAGTCAGAGAGGCTCAGATTCAGGCAGGTAGTTGAGATTGCCCTTGTTTTTCTAATAAAACTGACTAATCCAACTGATCCAACACACATCTAACATCTAACACATTTGTCCCCTATAAAAGTCCCAAGGTTTTGGCCTAATAGCTAGGGCTTGGGCCTGAGAGTCCTTAGGACCTGGTTTCTAATTTTGACTCTGCTACTTGTCTGCTGTGTCACTTCACTTTTCTGTGCCTCATTTACCTCATTTGTAAAATGGGAATTTAGACTGTGGGCCACACATGGGACAGGGACTGTGTCCAACCCAATTACCTTGTATCTATCCCAGTGCTTAGTGCCGTGCCTAGCACACAGTAAGTGCTTAACAAATACCGCTATTATTATTTTTGTTAGGAACAGTCTTGCATTTGAACTACACCATATATCCTAATTGTATCTGTCCGGCTCCTGTAGTGAAAGGCCCTCCAGGAAAGAGGAAGAATTTGTACCAAGAGTTAGTACTTTGTGGTTGTTAGCTCACCTGCAACTCCTGTTTTTCTTCCTTAGTAACATTTGTTCACAGTCAACAGGCTGCAAATTGAAATCTGCCTGGAAAATCTGGAGAAATAGAATAACTATTCACCCAAATTTGTACTGAATTTTCCCATTTATTACTTTCCCAATGTGCCTGTTCTTTACCCGCCTTTTAGATTTAGAGCACTGTGCAAAGGGAGCCCTCATAAATGTGACAAATGATGAGGATGATGATAAAAGCTTCCTGGGAAAGTTGTGGGAAAGTCATGCCATGAGGCAGGAGGATGGCCTAGATGATCTTTGGAATTCCTTTCTGAACCCTATTATTCCTTTCTGTCATTCGGTAAAATACCACCTTAACTTTTCTCATATTGATTCCTATGCATCATGCTCACAGGATCAAATTCAGATATTTGGCTTCCCTGAGGTGAGGAAAAATTTCCCGTCTCCTCCCCTTCCATACAATGTCATCATGTTGTGCAGCTTGGGCATGCAGTGTTCCATGGATGATGTTACTTTATGTCATATGTGTTCATAGCTAAACACAATGACAGTATTCAGAAGCCTGTTGAATGCCCAAACTTAAAGTGTTTTTAGTGGGTGGGGGAGAACTTGACTCTCTTCCTTATCCCAAAGACATTGCAAGTCCCTCCCAGGTTCCTGTTCATACAGGTGCCATTTCCCACTTGAGCTGGGTGCTTTTACAGCCCTGAGGACACCCCCTTTAGGCGATCACCCTGAGGCGACTGCCTCTCTCACTTACCATCAGAGCTGACCCTGTCTGCTCACGATAACCAAGGAAACCTGGATTTGCTATTAAATGTTAAGCTCAGATGGGGCTAGAGCTTCCACTGCTTCTACCCATCCAAGCCACTGGCACTTGAAAAAGTTCATTCTATTTCCAGCTGTGTCCGCATGACTCAGAGATAGCTTAGATCCTGGGAAGACCTGCTTACCTATCCTCATGGATCCCTCCCTATTGTAGGATTTCTCATGAAGGATGATTGCAGACTACTAACCATCAGCTTTAGTCCACTTGTCCTCGGAAACCAAACCACATCATTAAAGAAGAGAGGGCCCTCTTGGAAGCGATGAAATACACTTGAACTTTGTGGTTTTTGTGAATTTCAAACTCAGTTCAAACCCTCCAGCACTCAAGTTCATTTCCTTTTGGCAAAACCCAACTTCCAGTTCCCAAGAAGGAATTAACAAATGTATGCCTATCTTTTAGAAAGCACCCATACCGTATCAGAAAGTTTGGCACAGGCTTTTCCCAAGTAGAAGCTTGTAGTGTAAGTATGTAACTTTCCAAATTATGGCAAAACCCTGAATGTAGTGTTGCTACGTTCATTCATTCAATTCATTCAATTGTATTTATTGAGTGCCTACTGTGTGCAAAGCACAAAGCACACACTGAACACTTGGAAAGTACAATTCAGCAATGAAGAGAGACAATTCCTGCCCACACTGGGTTTACAGTCTAGAAGAGGAGAGACAGACATCAAAATGAGTAAACAGATATCAATATAAATAAATAGAATGATAGATATATACACATCAAAACAAGTAAACAGACATCAATATAAATAAATAGAATTATAGATATGTACATATATAACTCTCTGGATCGTGACCAGCATCCTCTGCCTTTCTTGGTAGTTCTCTGAACTTCTGGGTTTCCTTGGTAATATGAGGGCCATCTGCACCAATGGAACACCTGTCTCAAGATTACCTATCTCCCCTAATTCTGAATCCATTTCTGAATCTTGAGAAATCTAGTGGCAATTTCGATGTGCTCTGTGAGAGTTGAAATTTTCCAATTCTCAATTATTGGGGAAAAAAAGAGTTGGGAGGTTCTGGATGAGATCTGATTGCCCCTAGTTTCCCTCATAAAAACTACTGATTGATTGATTGATTCAAGAAAGAATTCCACAGGGAGAAAAGGAGTAGGGACAGATAAAATGCATTCTGGGTTTTCTCTACTAGAGCACTGTCCTGCCAAACAAGCACAATATATTAGACCTGAGTTGCCAGCAGAGATTAGGCCTTTAAACTTTGAAGTAGAAGGCAAAAACACTGGGTTCTAGGCTTCGTTCTTTTACTGATGTGCTGTGTGACTTTGTGCAGTTCTATCAACATCTGAGCCTGTTTCCCTAATGGAAAACAAAATGAGGCTATCCATCCCTACTTCCCCATCTTCACTGAAGTTAGGTGAGAAATCCTGACAGGTCTGGAATACTTGTTCCTTGGAGTTATGTGGCACCTTTCTCTGAAGACCTTAGAGGAGGTCGCATCTGTTACTTGATTTTTGTACTGTACGTACTTGGGAAGTCATTATGAACACTGTTTTCCCCATTTACTGGATGGAAGAACTGGGGTCCATAGAGGTTAAGAGATTTATACAAGATGACCCAGCTCAGGAAAGGCAGAATCTAGACTCACACCAGATCATCTGACTCCAGGCACAAGACTCTTCCTGGTAACCCAGTTCTCCAAATTATGGCCCGGTTATAATAATTACAGCCTTTTTTAAAGTACATATTAGGTGCTAAGCCCTGGGGTAGATACAATCAAGCCATCAGCCAATCATATTTATTGAGCACTTACTGTGTTCAGAACACTGAACTAAAGACTTATTATTGTCCCACCTGGAGCTCCCAGTTTAAGTAACAGTGATAATAATAATGTTGGTATTTGTTAAGCGCTTACTAGGTGCAGAGCACTGTTCTAAGTGCTGGGGTAGATACAGGGTAATCAGGTTGTCCCACATGAGGCTCACAGTTAATCCCCATTTTACAGATGAGGTAACTGAGGCACAGAGAAGTGAAGTGACTTGCCCACAGTCACACAGCTGACAAGTGGCAGAGTCGGGAGTCGAACCCATGACCTCTGACTCCGAAGCCCAGGCTCTTTCCACTGAGCCACGCTGCTTCCCCATAGGAAGGGGAATAGGTATGGAATCCCCATTTGAGGCCCAGAGAAGTCAAGTGAACCACCCAAGATCACACAGGAAGCAAGTGGCAGAGCTGGAAGATCACACAGGAAGCAAGTGGCAGATCTGGGATTAAAAGCCAGGTCCTTCTGACTCCCAGGCTATTAGGCTCTGCTGCCTTGGGAATTGTTTGGAAAAAGTAATGTGAGCCATAAAGTTTAGGGACTCCCAGAAGGTAGATCCCGGGGATGGTGCTTAGCAGGCAAGGTGCTAGCCAACAAGGCTGCATCCATGCTGGTCCTGAGATGACTGTAAGCCCGTCAAAGGGCAGGGACTGTATCTGTTACCAATTTGTCCATTCCAAGCGCTTAGAATAGTGCTCTGCACATGGTAAGCGCTCAATAAATACTATTGAATGAATGAATGAATGAATGAATGAATGAATGAATGGGCACTCACCCTCCAGAGTCCCAGGAGCTGGCTGAGAAAAGAGTCCCCTGCCAGGAGAGCAAACCAGATAAGGGTGTGAGGGCAGTTGGGTGGCTGTTTCCTGGGGACAGTTCTCAGTTTGCCTGGAGTGTCCCAGATTAACAAATCTGTGAGAAGACAGGTGCTCACTCAGGTCTAATTTCTGCTTGGGGTTGGGAAAAGGGGAGGGAGGAGGGGAATAGGAGGGGCAAAGATGGGGACAAGGCGGAAGGTATGAGGAGGCAGAAGGTCAAAGTATTTGCAGCAGGATGAAGTTTTGTACCAGGTGAGAACTCAGTGAGGTGTCCAATATGACTGGACAGTGTGGATACTGATGACCCAGAAGTCATTAGGAGCAGAGGAGCGATTAGAGAAAGGTTGAAGCGGCCATGTTAGAAGAGGTCAGCCCTTAAGAGTGATGGTTAAGGCCTGGCCCTGTGGATGTAGGCTGCTGGGGGAGCAGGAAAACATTTCCACCAGAGAGTTAGGAACAGCAAGATGCCCTCAGAGCCCAGAAACCTCCACTCCCAGAGCTGGAGCGAATCTATCCAGTGAGACAGAGTTGGGATTCCTGGATCTTTGCCCCTAGATTTGATCAATTACATCACAGTCTTCCAACAAAGATTCAGAGATCAGATTTCAAAACAGACCAGTCCCTAACTTCTTTCTTTTTTAAAAAAAATGGTATTTGTTCATTCATTTATTAATTAATTAATTCATTAGTATTTATTGGCACTTACTATGTTCAGAGCACTGTACTGAGCACTTGGAATGTACAATTTGGCAGCAGATAGAGACAATCCCTGACCAATAACAGGCGCACAGTCTAAATGGGGGAGGCAGACAGCAAAGCAAAACAGAACAAAACAAAAACAAGACATCATCAAGATAAATAGAATCAAGGAGATATACATCTCATTAACGAAATAAATAGGGTAATAAATAATATATACAAATGAACACAGTGCTGAGGGGAGGGGAAGGAGGAAGAGCAGAGGGTGGGTGGGGAGGGGAGGGATTTGTTAAGAGCTTACTCTGTGCCAAGCAGTGTACTAATCATTGGAGTAGATATAAGATAATTATTATTATTATTTCTGGGTTAAACACAGTCCCTGTCCCATGCAGCACTCACCGTCTTAATCCCCATTTTTCAGCGGAGGTAACTGAGGAGAGAAGTTAAGTGGTTTGCCCAAGATCATGCAGCAGACAAATGGAAGAGCCAGGATTAGAACTCAGGTCCACTGACACTCAGGTCCATACTCTTTTCACTAAGCCACCATGCTTCTCACTTTAGAAGAAACAACATCTTCCATGTCCTCCTTTTGTTTCCCCACCTCCTCCTGGTTCTTTTTCTCCTCCTCCTCCTCTTCTCCCTCCTTCTCTTCTCGTTCTTTCACCTTCCCCTCATCTTTCTTTTCCTCCTTCTTCCCCTCAACCCCCTTTTCCATTCCTTAGTCATAAATGTCATTGACACCCAAATAATGATGGGATTTCTTAAGCACTTATTATGTGATACAAGGTTATCATCAAGTGGTATTTATTGAGTGCTTACTTTGTGCACAGCACTCTACTAAATGCTTGGGAGATTACAGTACAATAGAGTTGATAGACACATTCCCTACCCACAACAAATTTACAGTCTAGAGGAGGAAATGCACATTAACTAATTATGTCTAATATTAGTTTAACGTGGCCCGGACTGACTTCCGATCCTGTGCTCTTTCCATTAGACCCCACTGCTTCCCTAGGGGCAAGACGAGGGCTCTTGAGGGATTCTCCAACTGGCAGTGATCCCTAATGTTCAAAACCAATAGGAGGATGTCATAGGTGAATTGGAGTAAAACTCTGCCAACTAAGGAGTCTCTCAAAATTCAGGTCTGGGTCCCCTTCTATTCTCCATCTACACCCCTCCTTTGGAGAATTCAATCACTCTCAGGGCTACAACTACCATCTCTATGTCGATGATTCCCAAATCTACATCTCCAGCCCTGATCTCTCTCCATCTCCACAGTCTCTCATTTTCTCCTGCTTTCAGGACATCTCTACTTGGATGTTCCACCAGCACCTCAAACTTACCATGTCCAAAATGAAACACCTATCTTTACACTAAAACCCTGTTCTACCCCAACTTTCCTGTCTCTGTAGACAGCACCACCATTCTTCCTGTCTCACAAGCCCATGACCTTGGCATTATCCTTGACTCATCTCTTTCATTCAACCCATATACTCAATCTGTCAGTAAATCCCGTTGGTTCAACTTTCACACCACTAAAATCCGCATTTTCCTCTCCATCCAAACTGCTCCAGTGTTAATCGAAACTCTTATCCTATTCCTCTTTGATTACCGCATCAACCTTCTTGCTGGCCTCCCGTCTGTCTCTCTTTCGAGACTGTGAGCTCGTTGTGGGAAGGGAATGTGTCTACCAGCTCTGTTACATTATACTTTCCCAAAATTCTTAGTATAGTGCTCTGTGCACAGTAAGAACTCAATAAATACAATTGATTGATTGATTGATTGCCTCCTGTCTCTCCCCATTCCAGACTATACTGCTGCCCAGATCATTTTTCTATAAAAACATTCAGTCCATGTTTTCCTATTCTTCAAGAACCTCCAGTGTTTCCCATCCACCTCTGCACTGAACAGAAACTCCTTAAAATAGACATTAAAGCACTCTATCACCTTGCCCCTTCCTACCTTACTTCACTGCGTTCCTATTACAAACCAGCCCACACACTTCGCTCCTTTAATGCCAGCTTGCTCAGTGTAACTCGATCTCATCTATCTCACTGCTGATCTCTCTCCCACGTCCTACCTCTGGCCTGGTACACCCTCTCTCTTCATAGGATGATCACTCTCCCACCTTCAAAGTCTTATTGATGCCACATCTCCTCTAAGAGGCCTTAAAATCAGTCAATCAATCATGTCTATTGAGCACTTACTGTGTGCAGAACACTGTACTAAAGGCTTGAGAAAGAAGAACACAGCAATAAAACAGAAACATTCCTTGCCCAAAAGGAACTTCCTCTTTTCCCACTCACCTCTGCTTCACTCTTGCACTTGGGTTTGTTCTCTTTGTTCACTCTTTCCTCAGCCCCGCAGTACTTACGTACATACATATCCATAATTTTTAAATTTATATTAATGTCTGCCTCCCCAGCTGGACCGTAAGCTCACTGTGGGCAGGAAATGTGTCTACCAACTCTGATATAGTGTATTCTCCTGAGTGCTTAGTACAATGATCTGACCACAGTAAGTGCTTAATAAAAACAATTGATTTGATTAATTGACTGATTCAAAGTACATATGCCTGGGATAGTGGGTGTGACATCTCCCACACCTCGTTGCCCTATATTGGCGTGGGCCGTCAGTGGCCACTGCCTAAAGATTGCAAGGCCCTGCACAGACTGTAAGCCAAATGAAAGGCAGGGTTCTTGTAATTGTCACCCATATAACTCTTTTCCAGCTAGATGGGAAAGAGAGTAGATGGAGAATAGAAGGGGACCCACTCCTGAATCTTGAGAGACTCCTTAGTTGGCAGAGCTTTACTCTAATTCACCTATGACAACTGCCTATCGGTTTTGGGCATTAGGGATCGCTGCCAGTCGGAGAATCCCTCAGTTCAATGCTCTGCACTCAGTAAGTGCTTTTAATATCATTACTACCCAATTTTTCAGGGAGTCAGGAAACCAGGGGAAGTCAGTTTCCAGGACAAGGAGCCACCAGGGGTCGCCGCTGACCAAAGTAAAAAAGTCAGGGCCAATGGCGAGCCAATGGAGAGAACAGAATGTAGGGCAGTGGAGGGAAAAGGATCCCATACTATAGATTACTCACTGCTGTTTTAATTTGAGTTGTCACATCCAGTGGTTATTTGGGGTGTTGGGGTACAGGAGTGACTGTACCCCTCTCTCTCATTCACCCCACACATCCAATCCGTCACCAAAACCTGCCGGTCTCACCTTTATAATATCTCCAAGATCCGCCCTTTCCTCTCCACCCAAACGGCTATCTTACTGGTACAGGCTCTCATAATATCCTGGCTGGATTATTGTGTCAGCCTTCTCTCCGATCTCCATTCCTCCTGTCTCTCCCCGCTCCAGTCTGTTCTTCACTCCGCTGCCCGGCTCATCTTCCTGCAGAAACGCTCTGGGCATGTCACTCCCCTTCTTAAAAGCCTCCAGTGGTTGCCTATCGCCCTCTGCATGAAACAAAAACTTCTCACTCTAGACTTCAAGGCTCTCCATCCCCTTGCCCCCTCCGACCTCTCCTCCCTCTCTCTTTCTCCAGCCCACCCCGCACGCTCCGCTCTTCTGCCGCCCACCTCCTCACCGTCCCCCGTTCTCACCTATCCGGCCGTCGAGCCCTGGCCCACGTCCTCCCGCTGTCCTAGAACGCCCTCCCTCCTCACCTCCACCAAACTCGTTTTCTTTCCCTCTTCAAAACCCTACTGAGAGCTCACCTCCTCCAAGAGGCCTTCCCAGACTGAGCTCCCCTTTTCCCTCTGCTCCCTCTGCTCCCCCTCTACCCCCCCTTCACCTCCCCTTAGCTAAGCCCTCTTTTCCCCCCTTTCCCTCTGTTCCTCCCCCCCTCTTCCCCTCCCCTCAGCACTGTGCTCAACCACTCAATTGTATATATTTTTATTACCTTGTTTATTTTGTTAATGAGATGTACATCATCTTGATTCTATTTATTGCTATTGTTTTTGACTGTCTCCCTCGATTAGACTGTAAGCCCGTCAGTGGGCAGGGACTTTCTCTATTTGTTGCCAATTTGTACATTCCAAGCACTTAGTACAGTGCTCTGCACATAGTAAGTGCTCAATAAATACTATTGAATGAATGAATAAATGACTGCTGCATGATCACTGTTCTTTCTGTAGGCCTTTGTTTGTGGTGGTGGCTCTTGTTTGTTATGCTGCTTCTGGGTCTCAGGTGCTGCTATTTTTTTTTAATATTTCTGAAGTGCTTACTCTCTGCCAGACATTGTATTGAGTGCTGGGGCAAATACAAACAAACAAGATTGGACACAGAACCTGTCCCACATGGGGCTCCCAGTCTTAGTTCCCATTTTACAGATGAGGTAACTGAGGCACAGAGAAGTGAAGTGACATGCCTAAGGTCACACAAAAGAAAAGTGGCAAAGCTGGGATGAGAATGCAGGTCTTGACTCCCAGGCCTGTGTTCTATCCATTAGGCTGCACTGCTTCTTACATTGCTATGGTACCTTTGTTCTTCAAGAGTCACCCTATTCATTTAATAGTATTTATTGAGCGCTTACTATGTGCAGAGCACTGTACTAAGCACTTGGAATGTACAAATCGGTAACAGAGACAGTCACTGCCCTTTGATGGGCTTACAGTCTAATCAATCTATTGATTGAGCTTATAGTCTAATACAGTCTATTGACATGACTATTGCCATTCCCCTTGAATGCTCAGCTGTTGGGCACCAAGGGGCTGAGGGAGGGGGTGTTACATCTTCAAGTCTTGAGAAAATTGAGAAGAAGGGGAAGAGGTTTCTGGGGATGAATTAATGAGCTTCTTTGATTCCATTTTCCTCCTTTCTCCCCCTTCCTCCTTAACTTTCCTTCATGATAACTTTCTTTCCAAATGTCATTCCAGCAACTGAACTTCTCACCTTTCCTCCCATATCCTCTCCTCTAACTTTCTAGTCACAGTTGACAACACCACCATCCTCCCCACTACTCAAGTTCATAATCTGGGCATTATTCTTGACTCCTTCTTTCACATTCCTGTTCTCAGACCATCGCCAAATCCTATGTTTCCTCCTCCACTACACTTCCAGAATCTGCCTCTGCCTCTTTACCCAAGTACCCCTGTGCTGGTTCAGACACTCTCATATTCAACTTCTCAATTGAGTCAGTCTCCTTACAGACCTCTCTGCCTCCAATCTTTCTCCTCTCCAGTCCATACTTTCCTCTTCGGCCCTGATCTTTTTTCCAAAATGTTATTCTGCTCATGTCCCCACTTATAAACCTCAAGATTGTCCATTCCTCTTCACATCAGGTACAAACTCAGCACTATCAGCTTTAAAGAACTCAATTAGCTCTCTCTCTTTTTATTCACCCTTTTCTCCCTCCCTAACCCAGCTTGCATTCTTTGTTCCTCTAAAACTAACGTGCTCACTGTGTCCTGCTCTTGTCTCCCTTCTGGTTCAAGCCCTTCTCCTCTCCTTGAAACTTCTCCCATTGACAGACCATTGCTCTCCCAAAGCCCTACTGAAATCAGTCTCCTCCTGGAGACCTTCCCTATTAATCTCTCATCTCCTAGCCTATATCCCCATCAACTTTCACTTCAGCACTTTCACATCACTCAAAACCCTTGGGTACTCACACATGCTAGTAATACCTGTGAACTACTGATTGGTTTTGAAGCACAATCACTAAAGAAGTAACAAGGCATAGTGGAGAGACCTCAGGCCTGGGAGTCAGAAGGTCATGTGTTCTAATCCTGGCTCTGCTACTTGTCAGCTATGTGACCTTGGGCAAATCACTTCACTTCTCTGGGTCGCAGTTACCTCATCTGGAAAATGGGGATTGAGACTACGAGGCCCACATGGGACAAGGACTGTGTCTGACTCGATTTTGCTTGTATCCACCCCAATATTTAGTACAGTGTCTGGCACATAGTAAGCGTTTAACAAATACCACAATTATTATTATTATTACCTTGCCCCCTCCTATCTTACCCCACTGATTTCCTACCCACTTCACTCCTCTAAAGCCAATCTATTCACTGTACCTTGAACTCATTCGTTTCACCACTGACCCCTTGCCCATATCCTGCCTCTGGCCTGGAACTCCCTTCCCTTTCATATCTGACAATCACTCTCCTCAGCTTCAAAGTCTTATTAAAATTCCATCTCCTCCAAGGAGCCATCCCAGACTAAGGCCTCATTTCCCATTCATTCAATTCACTCAATCGTATTTATTGAGCGCTTACTGGGTGCAAAGCTCTGTACTAAGTGCTTGGGAAAATACAATATAACAAAACACATTCCCTGCCCACAATGAACTCACGATCTAGAAATTCCTCTACTTTGTCTCCTTTCTGTGTCACCCTTGAGGTAGGATTTGTACCCTTTATTCACCCCATCCTCAGCCCCAAAGCACTTCTGTACATATCCTTAATTTATTTTCTAATATTCGTGTCTGTCACCCTCTCTAGACTGAGAGCTCCTTGTGGGCAGGGAACATGTCTATCAACTTTGTTATATTCTACTCTCCCCAGGGCTTAGTATCATGCTTTGCAAGCAGTAGGTGTTCAGCAAATACCATCGATTGATTTATTATGTATATTTTTTATTCTCTATTACTTCCTCCTTCTGTAATTTATTTTTTTGTATGATTCCCTCACTAGATTGCAAGCTCCTTGAAGACAGCGATCATGTGTACTAATTTTATTGTTCTCTCTCAAGTACTTAGGACTGTGGTCTTCACACAGTGGGCTTTTAATTGATTCATTGGATCATCAGCTGTAGTGGATAGAACACAGGGCTGAAAGTCAGAAGGTCATGGGTTCTAAATCCAGCTCCGCCACTTTTCTGCTATGTGACTTAGGCAAGTCACTTCACTTCTCTGTGCCTCAGTTACCTCATCTGTAAAATGGGGAATAAGACTGTGAGCCCTATGTGGGACAAGGACTGTGACCAACCTGATTTGCTTGTATCTACCCCAGCCTTGGTACAGTACCTGGCACATAGTAAGTGCTTAGCAAATACCATAATTATTATTATTATTATCACTGATGACAGTAGAGTCTGCAAGTGGTAAACATAGATTGCCTCTCCCTGTTGGCAGGCCATTTGGACACTCTCATCTTACCTGTCAATCTTTGGCAGGAGGTTAATATTTGTCCATTTGAGTTCAGGTTATTAAAACAACCAAGGCAACCTCTAAACAACCAGATGACTTCTTCCCGCTCACTTCTGCAGGCGTTGGCCTTTCTCTCCTGAGGCATTGGAAGATCTCCTCAGCCACCTCTGCCTCTCCATCTCTCACCACATTCCCTTTATGTCAGCATAAGGGAATGACAAACTTGTTGAGATCCTCCCTTCAAATAACTTGTTGTGGCCTGGTGCTTCAAGGACAGGACCCGGGGAGGAACCAGGAGTCAGTCAATCAAAGGACTTAGCTTCCCAAGTGGAATACCTAGAAAACCACAGTATCTGGAGGTTTGGGATAGGGTGGCCAGTGATGGCATTCCAAAGAACTAAACCTGGGCTCCCAACATGTGATAATGCTGCCTGCTGTGTGACCTTGGGTGAGTCACTTTACTTCTCTGTGCCTCAGTTATCTCATCTGTAAAATGGGGATTGATACTATAAGTCCCTCATGGGACAGGAACTGTGTTCAACCCTATTTGCTTATACTTGGTACAGTGCTTGGCACAGAGTAAGCACTTAACAAATACCACAATTACTAGTATTATTATTATTAATACAAATGTCACATAGATGCCATTTTGAGGTCATTTGCTTAATTCTGCCAGAATTGTCCTGAACCTAGAGTGTTTCTCTGGGATATCCTGATCCTCCCATTAATCAATTGATCAATAGCATTTATTGAGTGCTTACTAAGTGCTTGTGAAAGTACAATACAATAGAGTTAGTAGACATGATCCCTGTCCAGGAGGACCTTACAGTCTAGATGGAGAGGCAGATGTTAAAATAAGTTACACACACGAGAGGCAGCAGAGCATAAGGATAGGTACCTGTGTGCCTTGGGTATGGTGGTTTGGTGGGTATCAAAGTGCTTAAGGGGTACACATCCAAGGACATAGACAACGAAAAGGAGAGAGTGAATACAGTGGGGAAATGAGGGTTAATCAGGGAAGGCCTCTTGGAGGAAATATGATTTAAATAGGGCTTTGAAGATGAGGAGAGTAGTGACCTGTCAGACATGAAGAAGTATGGACCTCCAGCTCAGAGGAAGCATGTAGACAAGGGTGGTGAGACAGATGAGATAGAGGTTGAGTGAGTAGGTTGGCACTAGAGAGTGAAGTGTGCGGCCTGGAGTGTAGTAAGAGATCAATGAGGTAAGGTAGGAGTGGGAGGGCTTATTAAGGGCCTTTATCTTGATGATAAGGAGTTTCTGTTTGATATGGAGGTAAATGGGCAGCCACTGGAGGTTTTCAAGGAGGGGAGAGGTGGGGACTGAGTGGTTTTTTTTGAAAAATAATCCAGGTAGCAGAGAGAAGTATGGACTGCAGAGGGGAGAGACAGAAGGGCAGAGAGGGCAGAGAGGAGGCTGATGCAACAGTCGAGATTAGAACGAGAAGAAGCATGGTTTAGTGTAAAGAGCGTGGGCTTGGGAGTCAGGGGATGTGGGTTCCAATCTTGGCTCCTCCCCTCGTCTGCTGTGTGAGCTTGGGCAAGCCACTTAACTTCTCTGGGCCTCAGTTACCTCATCTGTAAAATGGGAGTTAAGACTGTGAGCCCCACGTAGGACATCCTGATTACCTTGTATTTACCTTAGTGCTTAGAATAGTGCTTGACACATAGTAAGTGCTTAACAAATACCATAATTATTATTATCATCATTATTACTATTACCCACCGCTTAGAACAGTGTTTGACACATACTAAGCGCTTACCAAATACCATTATTATTATTATTATTATTATTATATGACAGATACTTGGACCAATGTGGTGGCAGTTTGGATGGAGAAGATTCTAGAGATGTTGTGAAGATAGAACCAACAGTATTTGGTGACACACTGAATGTGTGGATTGAATAAGAGAGATCAGTAGAAAATAATGATGAGGTTACGGGCTTGTGAGACAGGGAGGACAGTAGTGTGGTCTACAGTGTTGGGGAAGTCTTGGGGAGATCAAGGCTCTCATGTTTCTCTCCCAGGTCTATGTGAAATCTGGTCCGACAGTGGTCATGGAATTCATAGGATCAATCAGTCAATCAATCATATTTATTGAGCACTTAATGTGTGCAGAGCACTATACTAAGCACTTTGGAGAGTACAATATAACAGACTTGGTAGACACATTCCCTGCCCACAATGAGCTTACAGTCTAGTGGGGGAAAACTCCATGGGAGCCATGGAGGAGGAAAGATAGTTGCTGAAAATTAAAAACTGGATATAAAAGCATCAGGAAACATTTCAGAACCAGGCCTGGGATAGGCCATCTGAAAACTAGACGGTTGGGATTATTATAGGATCCTGGATATCCTCGTCTTGACCCAAGCCTAAGAAGCAGGGACACTGTAGCCAAATGGTGCCGGGATCCTAGAGACAAAACCCAGTGAGAGTTGTTTTGTCTTGTTTTATGCAGTCGAGTTGTTTCCTATCTATAGTGACACCACGGACACATCTCTTCCAGACCACCCCGCTCTCCATCTGCCGGCGTTCTGGTAGTGTATCCATAGAGTTTTCTTGGTAAAAATACAGAAGTGGTTTACCATTGTCTTCTTCCACTCAGTTAACTCGACTCTCTCTCATGCCGCTGCTGCCCAGCATGGGTGAATTTTGACTTGTAGCAGATTGCCTTCCACTCGCTAGCCACTGCCCAAGCTAGGAATGGAATGGGTAGGCTTCTGCTTGACTCTCCCTCACGTAGCCGAGACTGGTAGAGTACTGGAAACACTCCAGGTGCGATCCTGAGAGGGGCAGTGAGAGTTGTAGGACCACAGTATTAAGGGTTTCTGTATCTGTTCATTCTCTCTGAGTTAAGGATTTTATTGGGGTCAAGCAATCACTGCCATAGGATTTGGGGTGAAGCAGTTTATAATACAACCCCCCCATCCACATAGTTTTGGTTTATGCTGAGCTGGACTGGGGGAGTCTGCACAACAGACACACCTAAAATTATTATTAATTATTATTACTTAAAATCAGTCTAAAGCAGAGGCACTGCTTTCTGGAGAGCCCCTGGATTACCCAGCTCCAAGTGAAAACTGGCTGCAGTGCCACAGTACAGTGCCCTGTACTAAGTAAGCACTAAGTAAATACCACTGATGATGATGCTGCTGCAGTGCATTCACCCAGTGGGTGCTCAGTAAATACCATTCACTGTTTGGTTTTTTGCAGGCCAAGAAGTACCCTGTCAGTCCATAACTTCTCCTTTACTTGGAAGTAGATGCTAGGCTTCAAGGCCCAACTTCATCTTGCCCCTTCCTACCTCTCCTCCCTTCTCTCTTTCTACCGCCCACCCCGCACACTCCGCTCCTCCGCCGCCCACCTCCTCACCGTCCCTCGGTCTCGCCTATCCCGCCGTCGACCCCTGGGCCACGTCCTCCCGCGGTCCCGGAACGCCCTCCCTCCTCACCTCCGCCAAACTGATTCTCTTCCCCTCTTCAAAACCCTACTTAAAACTCACCTCCTCCAAGAGGCCTTCCCAGACTGAGCTCCTCTTCTTCCTCTTCTCCCTCTACTCCCTCTACCACCCCCCCTTCATCTCTCCGCAGCTTAACCCTCTTTTCCCCCCATTTCCCTCTGCTCCTCCCCCTCTCCCTTCCCATCCCCTCAGCACTGTACTCGTCTGCTCAACTGTATATATTTTCATTACTCTATTTATTTTGTTAATGAAATGTCCATCGCCTTGATTCTATTTAGTTGCCATTGTTTTTACGAGATGTTCTTCCCCTTGACTCTATTTATTGCCATTGTTCTTGTCTGTCTGTCTCCCCCGATTAGACCGTAAGCCCGTCAAATGGCAGGGACTGTCTCTATCTGTTGCCGACTTGTTCATTCCAAGCGCTTAGTACAGTGCTCTGCACATAGTAAGCGCTCAATAAATACTATTGAATGAATGAAAATCTTGAATCTGGGTGCTGGGGTAGCTTTGAATGAGGAGTTGGGAGGTATAGTTGGGAGGTAAAATCTGGTGATCCTTTCCGAATGACACCCTAGATTTCATAGGTCAAAGGAGGATATTTGATCATCTGATGAATACACACCTTTTTAGAAATTTCTTTCTCTTTGGGAGCAATAGGTTTGTTCCTTATCCAGGTGCAGCAACATAATGGGTTGTAGCAGAAATTCCTGTGGTTATGGTAAAGTACATTGACCCTCCATCCCCCTTCCTGCCAAATCTACCTTGGCATAGCTGTTAGAATCCTGAGAAAGAGACAAAGTGAAGCTTCTTAGCTTGAGTATTCATTCATTCAATAGTATTTATTGAGCGCTTACTATGTGCAGAGCACTGTACTAAGCGCTTGGAAGGTACAAGTCGGCAACAGATAGAAACAGTCCCTGCCCTGTGACGGGCTTACAGTCTAATCGGGGGAGACAGGCAGACAAGAACAATGGCAATAAACTGGGGCAGAGTGGGCATCAAGGGCACTTGTGGACACCAGACATGGCTTTACTGACCCAGAAATAGAGACTTTTATCATTTTAAGGGCATTGCCACAGGTTCCTCAACCCACATAATGATGCTATTTGGCACCTTTTATGGGAATCAGCATTTCTCCGTGTGGACCCTTCATTCACCCACTTTGTTCTCTGCAGACCCATTCCTTTCACCTCCTGGGATACCACTCCCGAGTCATGGAATTTAGCACCACAGGCAATGGTGGAGGGGGTCTGGGTATTTAAAGTTAACATTCCAGCATAATGGTGCCTGGTGCCAGATCCCAACTGGCCAGGAGACAGCAAGCTGGAAACTGGGGTAAAACCAGATGGGTGGCTATTATAGTCTATGGCAGGTTGCCCAGGCCACAGAGGGAGAAAAGAAAAAGAAGTCCTTTGACTGGCCTTGTGTTCCCCCTGAGTCATTCATCAATTCCTCTCCCAGTGCATCTGCCTGAATCATTCCTTTGGAGAATGATGGTTTACAGCCACTAAATGAGAAGCAGCTTGGCATAGTGGATAGAGCATGGGGCTGGGAGTCAGAAGGTCATGGGTTCTAATCCCGCCTCAGTCACTTGTCCGCTTTGTGACCTTGGGCAAGTCACTTCACTTCTCTGGGCCTCAGTTTCCTCATCTGCAAAATGAGGGTTAAGACTCTGAGTCTTATATGGGCCAGGGATTCTGTCCAACCCTATTTGCTTGTATCTAACCCAGCATTTAGTACAGTGCCTGGCACATTCATTCATTCAATCTTATTTATTGAGCATTTACTATGTGCAGAGCACTGTACTAAGTGCTGGAATATACAATTTGGCAACAGATAGAGACAATCCCTGCCCAACAACGGGTTCACAGTCTAAATGGGGGATACAGACAACAAAACAAAACAAGCACATAGTAAGCACTTAACAAATACCATAATTCTTCTTCTTCTTATTAAATGCCTTTCATAGTCCCAGTCAGAATGAGGCAAGTTAGGGTTCCTCTCCTAGGTTGCTTAGCTTCAGCAACTTCACTAAAGAAGGTTGGGCCTGATGCAGGGCGGGGCCAGGAGACAGTGCCCTGCAAGCAATAAGCACTGTTATACTTCTGGCACCAGACACTTTGGAATTGTTGGTTTAAGCTGGTATCTTGGGGTTCTGGTTTGCATTATGATTATAGACTGTTCTCTACATATTGGTTCTCCTCCATTCAGGCTGGGAGACCCTAATGGGTCTCCTCTCTCTCTCCCCCACTTAAAAGCCTGATGGCACATCTCCTCCAAGAGGCCTTTACTAACTAAGCCCTTCTTTCCTCTTCTCCCACTCCCTTCTGCATCACCCTAACTGGCTCTTTTTATTCAACCCCCCCACCACAGCACTTTTGTATATATCTGTAATTTATTTATTTATATTAATATCTCTCTCCTCCTCTGCACTGTAAGCTCTTGTGGGCAGGGGATGTGTTTGTTACTATAGTGTACTCTCCCAAGAGCTTAGTACATTAATCTGCACACAGCGCTCAATAAATAAAATTGACTGACTGAGCATTCCAAATCAATTTCCACACACCCACACAGCACTTAGTGCAGTGTTTCTCACAGAGAAGTCCTGGTGAAGTGTTTCTGATGATGATGAAAATGTACTCTCCTAGCCACATTGTGATTGGGTAGTCATATATCCTTGTAGCTCAAATTCAATCTAATCAATCAATAAGTCAATGTGAATTTATTGAGCACATACTTTGTGCAGAGCACTCTTCTAAGTGCTTGGGATAGTAGAATGCAATAGAGTTGTTCTTGGATTTGCATCCTTTATTCACTTCTCCTTCAGCCCCACAGCACTTATGTATATATCCATAATTTATTAGTTTATATTAATATCTGACTGTAAGCTCATTTTGGGCAGGGTACGTGTCTATCAACTCTGTTGGATTGTACTCTACCAGGTGCTTAGTATGGTGCTCTGTAAAAGGTAAGCACTCAATAAATATGATTGATTGATTCATTGTGTTGGTAGGCACAATCTCTTCCCTCCAGGAATTTTCAGTTCTCTTCTTCCTTCTCTTCCCCCTCCCCTTTCTCTACTTCCTCCTCCTTTTCCTCCTCCTGCTTCTTCTCTTCCTTTTCCAATGGCTATCCATATCTTTCCACAACAACCAGAAGCTTCAGACCAGTGGATTAAAATAATCTTCACCTGAAGTTCCTTACTTTCCTTTCACTCTCTTCTCCCACTTCATCTCAGCTCACTTTTCACTCTTCCCAAGCTCACCTTGATCTCCCTCCCCCTTCACACCTGCTCCCAGCTTCAAGACCCTCTTAACAAGTCACTGATTGCTTTTTCTTTTGAAGAAGTAATAGTAGTAGTAATACTGGGAGCCCGTTATTGGGCAGGAATGGTCTCTATCTGTTGCCGAATTGTACACTCCAAGCACTTAGTACAGGGTTCTGCACATAGTAAGTGTTCAATAAATACTATTGAATTGAATGACTGAATAATAATGGTATTTAATATGTGCTTGCCGAATGCAACACACTGTACCAAGTGTTTGGGAAAATACTACAGAAGCAAAACTCACAAAGATCTTATAATTTCATGGGAGACACAGACAAACACAACAGTGTGGTAACAGTGAGAAGACAAAGTACTAGAGATGCAGTGTGGTCTAGCAGAAAGAGTATGAGCCTGTGTGCCACAGGAACTGGATTCTAATTCCTGCTCCACCACTTGTCTGCTGTGTGACCTTGGGTAAGTCACTTAACTTTTCTGTGCCTCAGTTACCTCATTTGAAAATGGACATTAAAACTGTAAGCCCCATGTGGGACATGGATTAGGTGGAACCTTGTATCTACCCCAGCACTTAGTACAGTCCCTGGCATATAGTAAGTGCTTAATAAATGCTATTTTAAAAAAAGAGAGAGGGAGTAGAACTAATTTGCTAGGATGAAATGTTATAGTAAAAAGGAATGCATTCATTCATTCAGTCGTATTTATTGAGTGCTTACTATGTGCAGAGCACTGTACTAAGCACTTGGCAGAATGCACAAATTGAGCATACATGTACACATAGGTGCTGAAGGTGGGTATAAATCCATAAGTGATTACTAGAATCAGGTGGGGCATTCTCCTTTTTCCCTGTGTTCTTTTTACAGTCCTCACAATCCTCTGTATAGTAGGGACACTGTGGTATTTGACAATACCCAGAGTTGAGCAATTATGAATTAGAGACAGAAAAGAAGCATAAGCTGAAATACTGAGGCTGAGCAACAAATAGAGTTTGGACTTTCCAAAGCTGGAATATTATAACAGACAGACAGGCAGACAGGCAGACATGAAAGACGAGAGGCAGGCAAGACTGACAGCAGAATAATAATAATAATAATGATGATGAATATGGCATTTGTTAAGCACTTACTATGTACCAGGCACTGTTCTAAGTGCTGGGGTAGATATAAGGTAATCAGGTTGGACATAGTCCCTGTCCCACATGGGGCTCCCAGTCTTAATCCCCATTTTACAGATGAGGTAACTGAGGCCCAGACAAGTGGAGTGACTACCCAAGGTCACACAGCAGACAAGTGGCAGAGGCGGGATTAGAACCCATGACTTTCTGACTCCCAGGCTTAGGCTTTATTCAATACAGACTGAGAGAATGACAACACCACAAACACAAACTTCAGGAAGGTGATGATTCCAAGATAAGGCTTCTTCGGTGCCTCAAACGGGAAATGCATCAGGAGGGCAAACGGCCATTTTAATGGGCAGCCGGGGTTTGTGGACCACTGGCCTTTTCACCTACCCCAGTCTTTATGGGTGGTTCATTCTAAGCAACGGCTTCTCTGAGAATGCACTATTTACATACTGAGCCCTTCTCTAAAGCTTTTAGAGCCCATGGCTTCAATCACCCAACTGGTGATGTCAGACAACAGTAAGAATTACGATGCCACAGACATATTTTAAAATGCCGGAGCTCTTGGATTAAAATACCAGGTTGTATTGAGTGTCACAGGAGGGATGAAAGATTCTCAAGCACCCAGAAAAATGATGATATCAGGGCAATCACAAATGGCTGCCTAAGCACTTATTCACCATTCTGGGTTTGGGGCAGGCTGGAAATGTTGCGACTAAGAGCAGAGAAACAGCTCAGTCCCTCTTCCCTGTCTCTGCTCCCTTCAGGCTGAGCATTGGGTAGCAGTGGATAATCCTGAAGTAATGCTGGGAGCAACAGTGAAGAAGTAGTGTGGCCTGGTGGACAGAGCACAGACCTGGGAGTCAGAAGGACCTGAGTTCTAATCCCGCCTCTGCCACTTGTCCGCTGGGTGTCACTGGGCAAGTCACTCAATTTCTCTGGGCCTCAGTTACCTCTTCTGGAAAATGGGGATTAAGACTATGAGCCCCATATGGGACATGGACTGTATCCAACCTGATTACTTTGTATCTACCCCAGTGCTTAGTACAGTGACTAGTACATAGTAAGTGCTTAACAAATACCATAAAAAAGTGGGGAACCTGGGGGCATGTACGGCAGAGCTATTTCTCTTAGCCTTACCATTCTCACCTGCTCCACGCTATGATCCCCTCTGTCACCACTGCCATGCTCCCAAACCAGGATTTTCAGGCCTTTATGTCTACTTTCTGATGTGGGAGGGACTCCTAGTCACCTACATTGGTTTCAACCTTCTCTACATCCACCTTTCCTTGAGCTGCTCCCAAGGAACTTTGAAGAACTTCAATTTCTCCTTGCTTTCTTTTTTATCAGGGGCTACTGAGCAGGGAAAAAGCAGGGCAGAGGACATGAAGGACCCTACTGATGAGCTTGCAACAGCTCAGGGTCAGGCTTGGGGATAGAACTGTGGGGGTGTTGCAAAAGTAGCGTGGCTCAGTGGAAAGAGCCCGGGCTTGGGAGTCAGAGGTCATGAGTTTGAATCCTGACTCTGCCACTTGACAGCTGGGTGACTGTGGGCAAGTCACTTAACTTCTCTGTGGCTCAGTGACCTCATCTGTAAAATGGGGATGAAGACTGTGAGCCTCATGTGGGACAACCTGATTACCCTGTATCTGCCCCAGCACTTAGAACAGTGGTCTGTATATAGTAAGCGCTTAACAAATACCAACATTATTATTATTATTATTAGATATAGGGGAAGGTAGAGGCTGGGATGGCAGCAGTTTTTACTTTATCCCTTTGGCAAAGCTACCTTTGATTTGGCCAAGAGGATGGAAAAACCAGCCTTGAGTGCTAAAAGTGTCTTGCCCAAGCTCCCTTTGCATCTCAGAGGTAGCGTGATGAGCAGAACCTGAGTTTCTAGTCTGTTGTTTGGCAGCCCTTCCCCTTGCTTGGGTAAGGGGAGTGGAGCCTGCTACTCCAGGAGTGCCTGGGTGTTGCATCTTCCTCACAGACTTGTACAATCCCCAGCTATGTAGCCTGCCTGCTCCAGTCCAGGGCCTTGCCTCAGTCCCATTTGAGGATCTAGGAGATAGCTTGACAGGCAGTTCCACATGCAGGGAAAGGTTTAGCAGAGGAGGAAGAGGAAGAAGGAGAGGAGGAGGAGGCAAGAGCCTGTAACTAACTCAGACACCCCCTGAAAGGAGATTCCCCAGTTGCCAATCCCGACGAGCGGTCATCCCTTCTTTGGGTCTTTCCCTGGAATCTTGGCATGGGACCAGCTTGGACTCTCCTGCTCATCCTCCTGCTGGCCTGGTGCATCTTCGGCCTGGCAGTGGGGGTGGCAGTGATCGGCTATCACGTGGCCACCGCTCGAGTCCCCCCCGAGATTGGCCACCCGCTGAGGTTTCGATTCCTTCATTGTGTCTGTCTGCTTGTGGTCTGCTGGGTAAGTGTCCCTGCTCATCTGTCGTATCATGGAGCACAGGAGAAAGCTAGGGGAAAGCAGGTGAGGTCAGAGACAGGACCCATGCTCCCATGGGGATCCAGAGTGGCGCCCTCAGTCTTTGAGGCACCCTCTGTCTGAGATTCTCTAGAATTGCCTTGGAGAGTCTGGTTGGGGCCAGTTGTCGAAAGCTTCTTGAGGACAGAGATCATGTCTACCAGGTCTATTGTATTTTATCCTCCCAAAAACGTAGTACAGTGCCCTGCATATGGTTGGTACTTAATAAATACCATTGATTGATTGACTAAGTAGCAACACCTGCCTGAGAATTGGGCTGGGTCTCGAGTTCTGGAGGCTTATCAGATCCTAGGAGTAGCTGGATAATAATAATAATAATAACAACAATAGTATTTGTTAAGCATTTACTATGTGCCCTGACCCTGGGAGCCAAGAGCAGGTAGGGACAAATGGTTGACGGGCAAGTGTCAGGGATGGGAGAGTGGGTAAGCCTCTGATGACCGAACGGGGAATCTGTCAGTTCTGTACTGCAGGAGACATTGCTGTACACTCACCTGAATCATAAAGCATGGTGCAGCATGGCATTCATTCCAACTGAGTAAAGATTAGGGTAGGCTGATAGACAACAGTATTTATCCATCCCTCTATCCGGCCATCGATTTAATAATAACTGTGGTTAAGAACTTACTATGTGCCAAGCACTGTACTAAGAGCTGGGGTAGATACAAGATAAACAGGAACCATATGAGGATCACAGTTTAAGTAGGAGGGAGAACAGGGATTGAATCTCCATTTTGTGGATGAGGGAACTGAGACCCAGAGAAATTAAATGACTTGCCCAAGGTCAGATTGAGTTTTAATCCCAGGCCCTCTGACCCCCAGGCCTGTGCTCTTTCCACCAGGCCAAGCCACTTTTCTGGTTTCAGAAATAGAAACCCAACGGATTGTTTCTGACATGGTCATGGAGGGCATGGGTTGAGAGGATCAATTTAATGTTGAGAAAGAAAATAAGCCATGTGGGAAGACTACTATGAGTTGGAAAATAAATATTAGGTTGAAGCCCTGAGTGAATGAAAGAAAGAAAGAAAGAAAGAAAGAAAGAAAGAAAGAAAGAAAGAAAGAAAGAAAGAAAAAGAAAGAAAGAAAGAAAGAATGAATGGAGTGCGGGCTATCCCAGGGGACAGTGCTGGTGGTTTTCCAAAAACACATATCCTGTCCCCTGATTTAAACGCTCCCTGCCACCCCCAGCATTCCTTCCCCCACCACTCAACTATCTGGTCGACCAGTATTGGTCACCTCACATCTGAATCCATACCTGAACACACCAATCATTTCTTCTAACTGTATCCAGACTCAAATTGTTGGAATATTGCTCCCTAATTACCTAACAGTGTCCTAGCCAAGAAATGAAGTGAAAAACCTCATTCTGGCAGAACAGAAAGTATTGCTTTCCACTTGTTCCTATCCTGGTTTTAGTTTATCTGTTTGGCAACTTCTACTTTTCTTATCTGTCTTGTTCAGTTCTACACTCCCCTAGGGGGCAGGGCTTAGGTCTGGGGTTTCCTCCATCACTGCCTGTAGGGGACTGTGTTTAGTGAGTTCTCAATATAGAATGCTGATTTACTGTCCACCTGCCAGTAATAATAATAATTCTATTTGTTGAGCACTTACTGTATGCCAAGCACTGTATCGAAGGCTGACTTAGATACATGATAATCAGGTCAGACACAGTCCCACGTTCTAAGTAGGAGGGAGAACATTTATTAAATCCCCATTTTACATATAAGGAAATTAAGGCACAGAGAAGTTAAGTCACTTGCCCAAAGTCACACAGTAGGCAAGTGGAGGAGTTGGGATTGGAAGCCAGGTCCTCTGACTTGCAGGTCATGTTATTTCCCTTGACTTTGGCTGCTTCTCTGTAGCAAAGATAAACAACTGTCTACAAGGGCTCTTAAGTGATTTACTGGCCCAGAAAAGACTATAGGACTTAGTCTTAGCCTTCGACTGTTGGACAGTGTGCCTGTTCTGATTGCATCTACCCCAGTGCTTAACACAGTGCTTGGCACATAAGAAGCACTTAACAAATACTTAACAAATAACAAATACTTAACAAATGCAGAGCATTGTACTAAGTGCTTGGAAGTACAATTCAGCGGCAAATAGAGACAATCCCTGCCCACAATGGGCTCACAGTCTGGCAACATTGTGTGCCCCAGAATTGACAAATTGGTTTTGGTGCGGCCCCTGCCAGCTTCCAACAGTACCAAACATGGAGAGGCTTGTGATGTTACTTGCTTTATGCTGGGCATGTAGCTCAGCAAAATGAGGTCATAACCGCCTCCCTGCCATGCTCCTGAACCCCTGCATTCCTCTCCCAAGCACCAAGGAACCTGGGATCGCTTCTGGGATGGGGGACTCAGTAGCAAGGGCTGAGGATGGCGGAGCCTGGACATGGAAAACAATATAGATTGTAAGTTCCTTTGCTAGACTGTAAGCTCGCTAAGGGCAGGTATCAGGTCTACTTTATTTTTTAAATGATATTTGTTAGGTGCTTACTATGTGCCAGGCAACATACTAAATTCTGGGGTAGACACAAGATATTCAGGTTGGACACAGTCCCTGTCCCACATAGGGCTTAGAGTCTTAATCCCCATTTTACAGATGAGATAACTAAGACACAGAGAAATTGCATGACTTGCCTAAGGTCATATAGCAGGCAAGTGGCGTCTATTGACTCCAGTCCAGTCCAGTCCAGTCTATTGACTCCAGTCTATTCTTCATTCCACTGCCCGGATCATCTTCCTACAGAAACGCTCTGGGCATGTCACTACCCTCCTCAAAAACCTCCAGTGGTTGCCTATCAAGCTTTGTACGAAACAAAAACTCCTCACTCTTGGCTTCAAAGCTCTCCATCACCTTGCCCCCTCCTACCTCACCTCCCTTCTCTCTTTCTACTGCCCACCCCATGCACTCCGCTTCTCTGTCAGTCACCTCCTCACGGTACCCCGCTCGCTCCTGTCCCACTGTCTACCCTGGCCCACGTCCTACCCCTGTCCTGGAATGCCCTCCCTCCTCACATCCACCAAACTAACTCTCTTCCCCTCTTTAAAACTCTACTGAGAGCTCACCTCCTCCAGGAGGCCTTCCCAGACTGAGCACCCCTTTCCCTCTGCTCCTCCTCCGCTTCCCTTCCCCTCCCCTCAGCACTGTGCATATTTGTATATAATACCCTATTTGTTTTGTTAATGAGGTGTATATCTCCATTATTCTATTTATCTTGATGATGTTGTCTTGTTTTGTTCTGCTTTGCTTTGCTGTCTGTCTCCCCTATTTAGACTGTGAGCCCATTATTGGGCAGAGATCGTCTCTATCTGTTGCTGAATTGTACATTCCAGGCACTTAGTATGGTGCCCTGCACATAGTAAGCGCTCAAAAAATACTACTGAATGAATGAAAGAATGAACCGCAGACTTAACATGCCCAAAACAGGCCTCTTTACCTTCCCACCCAAACCCTGTCCTCTCCCTGACTTTCCCATCATTGTAGACGGCACCACAATCTTTCCCATCTCACAAGCCTGTAATCTTGGCAAAATCCTTGACTCCTCTCTCTCATTCATCTCACATATTCAGTCCGTCACCAAATTGTGTTGGTCCCACCTTCACAACATCGCTAGAATCCGCCCTTTCCTTTCCATCCAAACTACTACCAAGTTAATAGAATCACTCATCCTATCTTGCCTAGGTTACTGTATCAGTCTCCTTGCTGACCTCTCAGCCTCCTGCCTCTCCCCACTCCAGTCCATACACTCCGCTGCTCGGATCATCTTTTTACAAAAATGTTCAGGACATGTCACCCCCTTCCTCAAAAATCTCCAGTGGTTGCCTATCCAACTCCGCATCATACAAAAACGCTTCACCTTCGGCTTTAAAGCACTCCAACACCTTACCCCTTCTTACCCCACCTCGCTTCTCTCCATCTACAACCCAGCCCACATAGTTTGATCCTCTGGTGCTAATCTTCTCACTGTGCCTCCATCTTGCCATCTCACCTCTGACCTCTGGCCCACGTCAGACTTCTGGCCTGAAATGTCCTTCCTCCTCAAATCTGCCAGACAATTACTCTCCCCTCCTTCAAATCCTTATCGAAGGCACACCTCCTCTAAGAGGTTTTCCCAGACTAAGTCTTACTTTTCCTCATTTCCCACTCTCTTCCCCATCGCCCTGATTTGCTCCCCTTACTCTTCCCCCTCCTCTCAGCCCCACAGGACTTATGTATATAGCTGTAATTGAATTTATTGTATTGATGTCTGTTTGTCTCCCCAACTTGAATATGAGCTCGCTGTGCGCAGGGATTGTCACTGTTTATTGTACTTTCCCAAGGGCTTAGTACAGTGTTCTGCACAAAGTAAGAGTTTAATAAATATGATTGAATGAATGAATAAATAATATAATCCCACAGCACTCTGATACTCACCCAACCCTCACCTCTGCTGCTTCCCCGATCTCTAACATTTTAATAATCTGTCTCCCTGACCAGATTGTAAACTCCTTGAGGGCAGGGATTGTGTCTACCAACTCTATTGTATTGTGTTCTCCCAAATGCTTCGTACAGTGCTCTACACACAGTCAGCTGCTCAATAAATACCACCAATTTCCTGGAAACAGGACAGCCCGATTTCAAGCCTGGTGAATGTTCACTCTGATAAGTGCTGGCAGCAGAGCAGTCCTGGGGCTGGTAGGGCCCCAGTTTCTTGGACTTTCCAGGGTCCAAGGTGGGTGAGGATGATTTCCTGGCTGCACTGCTGCTCTCGAAGCCCCGCCCCCTCCATGCTCTAGATCCTTCCTCAGCCTGCACCAACCCCCAGTTATTGTAAGCCCATTGTGGGCAGAGAATGTGCCTGTTTATTGTTATAGCGAACTCTCCCAAATGCTTAGTACAGTGCTCTTCACATAATAAGCACTCAATAAATACAACCTACTGACTGACTGTTGCTTCCATTGGTCAAACAATCAATGGTATTTATTGAGCATTTACAGTATGCCATGCACTGTACTAAGTGATGATGATGAAGATGATGATGGTATTTATTAAACCCTTACTATGTGCCAGGCACTGTTTAAAGTGCTGGGGTGGATACAAGATAATCAGGTTGGACCCAGTCCATGTCCTACATGGGGCTCACAGTTTCCAGATGAGGTAATTGAGGCCCAGAGAAGTGAGGTGACTTGTCCGAGGTCACACAGCAGACATGTGTGGAGCTGAAATTAGAACTCAGGTTCTGTTGACTCCCAGGCCCATGCTCTATACATTAGGCCATGTTGAATTGATAGATATGTTCCCTGCCAGCAAGGAGTCTGCAATCTTTTGCAGGCACCAGTTCGGTGGTGATGAGGATGGGGAAACCCTGAAGCAGCCAGCCCAGAGGTGGGGTCATTTCATGGTTTCTTCTGCAAGGACACTTCCCAGGATTCAAGCATGTCACGAGCCCCTGGTTCGTACCAACCAGGATCTCCCTGGACCGGGGGAGCCTCCGTGACATCTAGTAAAGTCAAACTCCACCTCTGATCATCAGGGTTACTGTGGAAAGTTTTTATTTAGTTTTACCAATGTGCAAGGGAGTGATCCATGCACACACACTCACCCACTCACTCCACCAAGGGTCCAATACCAGTCCGCTGGTCAAGGGAGCCCATTCTGCCAATGCTTCTTCGCTCTGCTTCCAAGTGATGATGATGACGGTACTTATTAAGCGCTTACTATGTGCCAAGCATCGTTCTAAGCGCTGAGCACTGTTCCCAGTGCTGCTGCCTTCTGCTGCAGTGATGCTCTCAGCGTGTTTCCTTCTTGCCTCTCCTCTGTGTGTCTCTGCTCCAGATGCTTTCCTCACAATTCAAAATGACCACTTTTTATCAGCCTTAGGCATGTTACTGGATAGAACAGGGAGAGAAAGCCCCACCTCCTTCCATGCTCCACCCCCAGAGGCCAGCAATCATCTGTTTTAGACAGAGCCCATTAATCACTTCAAGAGTCTCTTCCTTGTTTTGGTTCACAGGATCACCAACAGTCACTAATAAGGCAGCTTGCTGTGGCCTCACCACAGAGCAGTGTGGCCTAGAGGATAGAGCATGGGCCTGGGAGTCAGAAGGGTTTAAATTCTAATCCCAGCTCCACCACTTGTCTCCCATGTTGACCTTGGGCAAGTCATTTAACTTCTCTGTGCCTCAATTACCTCATCTTTAAAATGGATATTAACAGTGTGAGCCCCTTGTAAGACAATCTGATTACCTTGTATCTACTTCAATGCTGAGTACAGTGCCTGGCACATAGTAAACTCTTAACAAATACCATTAAAAAAAAAGGATGGCCTGTGCCTGCAGATGGCAGGGTAGACATGACAGGATGGACATCTTTTTCTCCTCTCCTTGCAGGGGCTGATTTTTGAGAAAATGGGGCTCTGTAGTATGGCTAAATTCACCCGCTTCATGCATGATCTGAATGTGAGAAGGCAGGATCCTGCACTCCACATCACGAACACGTGTTTCGGGCCCGTGCCAGTGAGAGTGTATCAGCCGAAGGCACGTGCTCCAGGCCCACGGTGTGGCATCATCTTCTGTCATGGAGGAGGCATCGTGCTCGGGAGTCTTGGTAAGAAAGAAACCAACCCAACCATGCTAAAAGTCAGCTTTTCACCGACTAGGCTCCAGATGGTTTAAAGAGAGGAGAAGTTCTCCATTCTGAGATCTTCCCTGGTCCAGCTCAATGTAGGCTCAGCTTGTTTGGGTCCTGTTCATTGAGATTAACTAATCAACTATATTTATGGGGAGTCAAATAATAATAGTATCTGTTAATAACAATATTTATAATAATAATAGTAATAGTGGAATTTGTTAAGCACATACTATGTTCCAAGCACTGTGATAAGTGCTGGGGTAGAGAAAAGAGAATCAGGTTCTACATGGGACTCACAGCCCAGATAGGAGGAAGAACAGGTACTGAATCCTCCTTTTGCAGATGAGGGAACTGAGGCCCAGAGAAATGTAGTGACTTCCCTAGGTCATACAACAGGTAAGTGGTGGAGCCGGGATTAGAACCCAGGTCCTCTGACTCCCAGGCTCTTTTCACTAGGCCACACCGCTTCTCTAAGTACTTACTATATGCCAAGCATAGGACTAGGTGTTAGGGTAGTTACAATATGATTAAAATGGACACAGTCCTTGTGCCAAATGGAGCTCCCAGTCCAAGTTGGGAGAGAGAATGGGTATTTTAATTCCCATTTTACAGTTAAGGGAACTGAGTCACAGGTAAGTTAAATGACTTACTCAAGGTCACACAACAGACCAATAACAGAACTGGGATGAGAACCCACATCTCCTGTCTCCCAGGAAAATTCTCTGTCCACTAGCTCACACTGCTTTTCTTAGAGAGTTTACTAAGTGCTTAGCACTTGGAGGTTCAGCAGCTACAAAACACACATTCTCTTCCCTCAAGGAGCTTGCAGTCTAACAGAAGAGTTTATAATCTAGAGTCCAAGTACCAAAAAGAATCACATGAGTTCTTCCATATCTGGGTATATAATAATAATAATGTTGGTATTTGTTAAGCGCTTACTATGTGCCGAGCACTGTTCTAAGCGCTGGGGTAGACATAGGGGAATCAGGTTGTCCCACGTGGGGCTCACAGTCTTAATCCCCATTTTCCAGATGAGGGAACTGAGGCACAGAGAAGTGAAGTGACTTGCCCACAGTCACACAGCCGACAAGTGGCAGAGCTGGGATTCGAACTCATGAGCCCTGACTCCAAAGCCCATGCTCTTTCCACTGAGCCACGCTGCTTCTGACCCTCCTTCACCCACAGAAACCCAAATATCGACCAAGCACTTCCTGGCATATAGTGTAAATGTGGTCACTCCAAAGAGCAAGTTAAACAGACTTAGTTACCAACAGCAGCATGCTTTTTACAAAAATACAGTATTATTAAGTGCTTACTATGTGCCAGGCACTGTACTAAGTGCTGGGGTAGATACAAGATAATCAAGTTGGTCACAGTCCATTTCCCACATGGATCTTACAATCTTAATCCCTATTTTATTGGTGAGGTAACTGAGGCCCAGAGAAGTTAAGTGACTTGTCCACAGTCACAGAGTCATACAGTAGACAAGTGCCCAAACCGTTACTATGTTAATACAATCACTCATCCTATCCTGACTGGATTACTGCGTTAGCTTCCTTTCTGACCTCGCAACCTCCTGCCTTTCCCCACTTCAGTCCATACTTCACTCTGCTGACTAGATTATCTTTCTGCAGAAATGTTCAGGGCATGTCACCCCACTGCTCAAAAATCTCCATTGCTTGTCTGTCCATCTCCATATCAAATGAAAACTTCTCACTATTGCCTTCAAAGCTCTCCATCACCTTGCCCCTTCTTACCTCACCTATCTTCTCTCCTTCTAAATCCCAGCCCACACACTCCCCTCCTCTGGTGCTAACCATCTCACTGTGCCTTGTTCTCCCTTGTCTCACTGCCAAACCCTGGCCTGTGTCCTACCTCTGGCTTGGAACTCCCTTCCTCCTCAAATCAGCCAAACAATTACTCTTACCCCCTTCAAAGTCCTACTGAAGGCTCACCTCCTCCAAGAGGCCTTCCCAGACTAAGCCCCCTTTTCCTCAGCTCCCCTTCGTTTCCCTGTCACCTTGACTCACTCTCTTTGCTCTTACCCCTGTCTCCCCACCTCACAGCACTTATGTATATATGTACATATCTATAATTCTATTTATTTATATTGATGCCTGTTTACTTGTTTTGATATCTGTCTCCCTCCTTCTAGATTGTAAGCCCAGTGTGGGCAGGGATTGTCTCTCTTTATTGCTGAATTGTACTTTCTAAGCACTTAATATACTGCTCTGCACACAGTAAAAGCTCAGTAAATCTGATTGAACAAATGAATGAAAGTGGCAGAGCAGGGATTAGAACCCAGGACTTGCTGACTCCCAGGCCCATGCTTTATCCACTAGGCCATGCTGCTTCTAAATGAAGACAGACACAACAACCCAGAGAAATACTTGTGAAAACAGTGACAGCTACAGAGCAATGACCATGCTACTGCCCCTTCTAAAACTGGGCACACAATTATGGTATTTACAGAGTGTTTACTATGTGCCAAATAGAGTGCTAAGCACTGGAATAGATTCTTTTTTAGTTTTTATTTGTTAAGTGCTTACTATGTGCCGGGCACTGTTGTGCACACTGGGGTAGATACAAGCCAATTTTCTGAGGCACAGAACAGTTAAATGGCTTGTCAACAGGCACACAGCAGATAAATTGCAGAGCAGGAATTAAAACCCAGGTCCTCGGACTTCCAGGCCCACCCTTTATCCACCAAGCCATGCTGCTGATACAAAATAATCAGAGCAGACCCAAAATTCCCATCTCACAAAGGCCCATACTCTGAGAGGTTGGGAGAGTAATTTATCCCTATCTGCCTGTTGCGTGACCTTGAACAAATCACTTAACTTCTCTGTGCCTCAGTTTCCTCATCTGTAACCTGGGGATTTAATACCCGCTCTCCCTCCTACTCAGACTGTGAGCCGCAAGTGGGACAGGAACTCTGTCCAACCTGATTAACTGGTATCTATCCCAGTGCTTAGAACAGGGCTTGACGTGGTAAGCACTTAACAAATATAGAGAAACTATTTTTTATTATTTTGAAGATAATGAAGCACAAGTGAGTGACTTGTCCAAGGCCACATGGCAGGCCGAGGATGGAGATTTCCAGCTCCATGCTCTTTCCTTATTGGTGTTTTTGGCCTTTGCAGCATCTTGCACTATATTGCTTGGTGTCACAAGCCTCCTGAAATCTCAGGCTTAGGAAAACACCACCTTTCCCTTCTGACTGGCAGCTGGTCTGTCGCTGTTGTCTTCCAACAGACAAACACGGTGCCAGGATGTTTGAGATTGTGTCTCACTGTGGCTTTAAGATATTGAAACTGTCCTCCCCGCCTGCTACTCCCTTCGTTGGGAATTCTTTCTGCAGCCGCTTTGGTCCCCTGTTGTTCATTCTCCCTGCCTGCCTGCCTAAGTGCTGGTGAGCGAATCACTTTTCAGACCTCAGTGCAGCTGATCACTTTGGCTATCCACGGTGTGGAGTTAAGGATAGAATTTTTTCCTAAGCCACTCTGCCAGCTCTTGGACAATTCCAAGGCTGCCTGCAAACTTACTGGCAGGTTGGGGGAAGTCCTGGGGTTGTCCCTGGGATCTGTATGAGCTTGGGACACTGGGTTTGGGCCATAGGTGTTCCTCTTGGGGGTATCCAGGCTGGATCTAGCTTAGCCCCTGCTCTGGGAAGTCCCATGGGACACTTAGGTGAAACACTGGGTTTGTCAGTTCCAGTCCAAACCAGGATCCTCAGGCATCTCTTCTGCACCAAAAGACCAGGGGATTCTGGGAAGGCTCCCAAATCATCCCAGTCAGAGTCCCCAAACCAGAATGAACCCCATTAGAAATCTGCCATCTTAAACTGGTTCCCCCAAACCCTTTCAAACCCTGGGTAGTCTGTGGTAGTCCCAGAGGTGCCATGGGATTCAGGCTCACCCAACCATGACCACATATGGCATGGTGTTTGATAACATCAGAATTTTGGCAAGTTGTGAGGCCCTGGACTGTGGTTGGTCCAGTTGCTGCAGGCATGGAGAAAGTGGCCACTAGAAGCTGGTCTGGAGAAAGTTTGGTGCCACATTGTCACTATCCTCTTTTTATTGGTATTTGTTAAGTGCTTACTGTGCCAAGCACTGTTCTAAGCGCTTGGAAAAGTACAAGTCCCTGTCCCAGGTAGAGCTCACATTCTAAGTCAGAGGGAGGAGGATTTAATCCCCATTTTACAGACTAGGTAACTGAAGCGCAGAAAAGTTAAATGAGTCACACAGAAACCAAGTGGTGGAGCTGGAATTAGAATCCTCTACCTGTTGGCACCTAAAGACTCACTGGTCTAATTGAATCATTTTCCACTTCTGGATATCCATTTTCTCTGTTCAGAGAGCAGCACTTCCTGGGGGTTTGGGCACCGGTTGAAAACTGTGGCTGAGATAGATGGGAAAAATCATTCTTACCCCTGTTAATGCCATGTGGCAGCTGACAATTATTTGTTTTCCAGATTTCTACCAAAAGATATGCTGCTATTTGGCTCGGGAATGTGATGCTGTGCTCCTATCCATTGGGTGAGTGAGTTCTGGATAGAGTGAGGAGAGAAACAGCGTAGTCTAGGGGAAAGAGCGCAGGTTTGGGAGTCAGAGGACCTGGCTTCTGTTTTGTCACTTGCCTGCTGTGTGACCTTAGACAAGTCACTTAACTTCTCTTTGCCTCAGTTACCTCATCTATAAAGTGGGGATTAAGACTGGGAGCCCTATGTGGGACAAGGACTGTGTCCAACCTGATTATCTTGTCTATACCCCAGTGTTTAGTTTATTGCCCAGCACAAAGTAAAAGCTTAGCATATATTATTCTCATCATCATCATCATCATCATTATTAATAAGGGCAAGGTGATTACTGATGGCTACAGCCTTTTCTCCACTCCAAGGCCCACCAGCTTCTGCCCACTCCTAATGTCCTGAGGTCCCAGCCATAAACAGCCATAACTTGTGCTCAATGTGTTTATCTCCTTCTTCCCTTCTCTGGAACTTCCTTTGATTCTTGGGCCCCAATGGGCAAAAATCACATCTCTTTCTTCAGTCACCCCCTCAGCAGCTAAGGTGAGGTTCTGCATATAGGGCATGGCTCCTGCTTTCAGCTCTCTCTAGACTGTGAACTAGTTGTGGGCAGGAATGTGTCTGTTGTTATATTGTACTCTCCCAAGTGCTAACACACAGTAAGTGATCAATAAATACGATTTAATGAATAAATGAATGAATGGAAGGCTGGGCTCCTCTGAGTTGAGATAATCTGTAGATTGGCAGACAATCCACCCCTCCCTTCACACATTTTGGCAGCTTGGACAGGGATAGATCAGGGGGACAGCGGGCACTTGGCTCAAGAGTGACCCAATGCACCAGACTGAGCCCTTTGTGGGTCAAAATTACAGGGTCTGGCCAGGCCAGAGTCCAGTTTAAAAGACCCGAGGACTTACCTGGCTGAACATGTTTTGTTCTTGACATCTGAGTGGGATTAGAGGCTGCAGCTGAGAACCTCCCAGGGGCTCATACCCCCCTGCAACCCTCCTTCTTGTCCCACGGATGGGATTTTGGATTAAAAAAAAATCAACAGCCCATCATCTGACTCTTTCCCTCCTTCCATGCTTCCCCTGCTCTTTGTATTACCTTGTTGAAATATTCAGGGACCGAATAAATATTGCTGAACAGATTTGCTTCCCTGGTGGGCAGGTGGAGAGAGAGAGAGAGTAATAATAATGTTGGTATTTGTTAAGCTCTTACTATGTGCAGAGCACTGTTCTAAGCACTAAGGTAGAGAAGCAGCATGGCTCAGTGGAAAGAGCCCGGGCTTCGGAGTCAGAGGTCATGGGTTCGAATCCCAGCTCGGCCACTTGTCAGCTGTGTGACCGTGGGCAAGTCACTTCACTTCTCTGGGCCTCAGTGACCTCATCTCTAAAATGGGGATTAACTGTGAGCCTCACGTGGGACAACCTGATCACCCTGTATCTACCCCAGCACTTAGAACAGTGTTCTGCACATAGTAAGCACTTAACAAATACCAACATTATTATTATCATTAGTGGAAGGAGGCGGGAAAAAGACTTCCATAATAAAAATAATAATTATGGTATTTGATAAGCACTTACTATATGTTAGGTACTATACCATGCTCTGGGATGGTTACAAGCAAATCAAGCTGGACACAGTCCCTGTCCCACCTAGGGTTCACGGTCTTAATCCCCATTTTATAGATGAGATAACAAGCATGGAGAAATGAAATGACTTGTCCAAGGCCACACAGCAGACAAGAGGCATAGTCAGGATTAGAACCCATGACCTTCTGACTCCCAGGCTCATGCTCTATTCACTAAGCCATACTGCTTCCCATGCATTTACTTTGTATATGCTCAAATCTGTCCCATGTGCGGGCAGGCAGTTGTATGGCTCAGGTGGTCACTGGAGGGGAGTGTAAGCGAATGAGCTCCTTTCCTATTAAGGGTGAAGGGGAGAGCCAGGAGGCCAGCACCTCAGGGAAGGGGCCCATTTGTCCAAAGGTGATCAGACCTCAAGAAAAGGATACTCATTTGTCTTTCAGATGCAGCAAGAGAGAGAGAGATCAATTCCATCACCTTCTCCATTCTATAATAATAATAATGAATAATTCTGATATTTATTAAGTGTTTACTATGTGCCAGGCACTGTACTAAGCTCTGGGATGGATACAAGCAAATTGGGTTAGACAGAGCTCCTGTCCCACATGGGACTCACAGTGTCAATTCCCATTTTACTGATGAGTTAACTGAGCCATTGAGAAGTGAAGTGACTTGCCCAAGATCACACAACAGACACATGGTAGAGCCGGGATTAGAACCCATGACGTTCTGACTCTCAGGCCCGTGCTCTAGCCACTGTACCATGCTGCTTCTATCTCCTCCTCACCGTTTCAGTGTGAGGTGTGGCGAGCCCAGCCACTTAACGAGTTTTCCACTGCTGCAACCTTTCCCTGCACACCTCAACTCTTGTTCCTCAGCCCCAGCCTAGTCCAGACTAATACTTACGGTACTTGTTAAGCACTTACTATTTTCCAGGCACTGTTTTAAGCGCTGGGGTAGGTACAAGCAATTTGGGTTAGACACACTGTCCACTCCTATTCCTGGCACCTCTACCTGAGCTGGGAACCATTCTCTTGCTTTGGCCCTGCCTTTCCTCTTAAGAGGTGTCTTGGAGCTGCAAAGGGAGCAGAGAGACATTAAGCTTCAAATACTGAATCTAGCCCATCTGGTATTTTGGGAGTTGCAGTGTGGCCTAGTGGATAGAGCATGGGCCTGGGAGTCAGAGAACCTGGATTCTAATCCCAGCTCTGCCATTTGCAGAGTGATCTTGGGCAAATCACTTAACTTGCCTGTGCCTCAGTTTCCTCACCTGTGAAATGGGGATTAAATCCTACTCCCTCCTACTTAGTCTGTGGACCCCAGGTGGAAATCACAGTGTCCAAGTGGATTATCTCATATCTTCCCCAGCACTTAGTACTGTACTTGGCACATAGTAAGCACTTAACCAGTTCCATAATTATCATCTCTACAACTCTATGGCCAGAAACCCAGGAGAGCAACCATTGTTAGCCCAAGTTTAATCTTGGGTTTTGAATACTCTAAACTCAGAGAACCGGGCACTACAATCCCTGCTGCTCCAGTGGAACTCTCACTCACTACCTTAGTGGTTTCCAAAGGTCCCTAAGACCCTGGGATAGCCCATCACCATTCATCTATCACTGGTGTTTGTTGAACCCAACTGAATAAGCTCAATATGAGCAGGGAAAGTGACTGTTAATTCTGTTGATTGTGCTCTCCCAAGTGCTTAGTACAGTGTTCAGCACATAGCAAATGCTCGATAAATTACACTGATTGCTTAAGTGTAAAGCACTAAACTGAGAACCTGGGAGAGTACAACAGAGGCAAGATGCCACAGAGTATAAGCTCTCCTTGGGCAGGGAATACCCTGTCAGTATGGCACTTGGAGAGTTTCAGTACTCTCCCGGTCTCGACTACGGGAGGGAGAGTCAAGCCAAGGCACACCCATTCAATTCCTAGCTTGGGCAGTGGCTAACAAGTGGAAGGCAATCTGCTACAAGTCAAAACTCACCTGTGCTGGGCAGCAGCATCATGGGAGAGAGCCGAGAGTGGAGACTCAAGTTTACTGTGCAGCAGGCAATTTTTACCAAGATAACTCTGTGGATACACTACCAGAACGATTACAGTCGGAGATGGGGCGTTCTGGGAGAGATGTGTCCTTGGAGTCACTATGTGTCGGAGACGACTCCACAGTAGAAGACAAGACAAGACAAGGGCAGGGAATGTGTTGTGCAACTCTTGTACTTTGCCAAGCACTTAGAACAGGGCACTGCACCCAGTGGGTGTTCATTCATTCAATCATATTTATTGAGAGCTTAGTGTGTGCAAAGCTCTGTACTAAGATCTTGGGAGAGTACAATATAAAGATAACTGTGTGACCGTGGGCAAGTCACTTCACTTCTCTGTGCCTCAGTTACCTCATCTGTAAAATGGGGATTAACTGTGAGCCTCACGTGGAACAACCTCATTACCCTGATTCTGTCCCAGCGCTTAGAACAGTGCTCTGCAGCTAGTAAGTGCTTACCAAATACCAACATTATTATTATAACAATAAACAGACATATTCACTGCCCACAACGAGCTTACAGTCTAGTGTTAGGGAGACAGGCATCAATATAAATAAATACATTACAGATATTTACATAAGTGCTTTGGGGCTGGGAGGGGGGAAGAACAAAGGGACCAAGTCAGAGTGACGCAGAAGGAGTGGGAGGAGAGGAAAGGGGGCTTAGTTTGGGAAGGCTTCGTGAAGGAGATGTGCCTTCAATAAGGTTTTGAAAGGAGAGAGAGTAATTGTCTGTTGGAGTGGAAGAGGGAAGGCATTCCAGGCCAGAGGCAGGACAGGGGCTAGGGGTTGGCAGTGAAACAGGCTAGATCTAGGCACAATGAGAAAGTTAGCATTAGAGGAACAAAGTGTGCAGGCTGGGTTGTAGAAGGAGAGAAGCGAGGTGAGGTAGGAGGGGGCAAGGTGGTGGGCTGCTTTAAAACCACTGCTGAGGAGTTTTTCTTTGATGAGGAGGTGGATGGGCAACCACTGGAGTTTTTTGAGGAGCGGGGTGACATGTTCTGCAAGCAGAGTGAAGTATGGTCTGGAGTTGGGATAGTCAGGAAGCTGGGAGGTCAGCAAGGAGGTTGATGCAGTAATCGATGTGAGATAGGATGAGTAATTTTATTAACATGGTAGCAGTTTGGATGGAGAGGAAAGGGCAGATTTTAGACAAAGAAGGTGGGACTGACAAGATTTTAGTGATAGATTGAAAATGTGAGTTGAAAGAGAGAGGAGTCAAGGATAATACCAAAGTGATAGGTTTGTGAGACAGGAAGGATGGTGGTGCCATCTACAGGGATGGGAAAGTCGGGGGAGGACAGGGTTTGGGTGGGAAGTTAAGGGGTTCTGTTTTGGACATGTTAAGCTTGAGGTGATAGGAGGACATGCAAGTAAAGATTTTCAGTAAATACCATTAGCACTACAAGTGATGAGAAACAGCATGGACAAGTGGATAGAGCACAGTCTTAGTTCTAAATCTGGCTCCTCCACCTGCCTGCTCTGTGACCATGGGCAAGTCACTTGACCTCTCTGTGCTTCAGTTACCTCATCTGTAAAATGGGGATTAAAACTGTGAATGTGAGCCCTATGTGGAACTTGGACTTTACCCAACCTGATTACTTTGTATCTACCCCAGCACATAGGACAGTGACTGGCAATCACTTAACAAATGCCATTAAAAAAAGCTCCCTGTCCTCAAGAAACTCACGATCTAACTAACGGATGGCCGTCGCTCTTGGTTTCCAGATACCGACTGTCTCCAGAACACAAGTGTCCCACCGGGCTGGAGGATTGCCTCAGGGCCTCTGAACATTTCCTGAAGACCCTAAAGGACTATGATGTAGACCCAGCCCGCCTAGTTGCCATGGGGGACAGTGTTGGAGGGTCCCTGGCCACAGCCATCTGCCAGGATTTCGTATGCCGGCCCGGGCTCCCCAGGCTGCGGGCCCAGGTCTTGATCTACCCATTTCTGCAGGGGGTGGATTTTCAGCTGCCCTCCTTTCAGCAGAACCAGTCAGTCCCTCCCCTCAACCAGTTTTTAACCGTCTACTGTGTCACCACCTATCTGGGAGTGGACTCAACGCTGATCGAAGCAGTCTCCAAGGGTGCCCACGTGTCTCCCGAGATGCGGACCAAGCTTAGGAGGTGGCTGGGGATGGACAACCTCCCAGAGAAATTTACGAAGGGCTACCGGCCCCCACGCCCCGCCCCATTCAGAGAGGACGTGTACCAGGTGGTCAAACAAGTCTTTGCTTCCACCATTTCTCCCTTGCTGGCTGAAGACGACATTATTTCCCAGCTCCCAGAGACCTGCCTGATCAGCTGTCAATTTGACAGCCTCAGGGATGATGGGCTGCTCTATAAGAAGAGGTTGGAGGACCACGGTGTGCCTCTGACTTGGCATCACATGGAGGACGGGTTTCACGGGGTCATTAACACCTTTGACATTGGTTTGGCTTCTTTACCCTGCGGAAAGAGAATCTTGGATCTTGTGGTTGGCTTCGTGAAGGGCTTGTGACTCACTCTCTCCTCTTTTTCTCTGGGCATCTTCCCCCACTCCCAGAGGACAAGCAAGTGATTGGGAGGGGGTCTGGAACTTTGTCCTGAGCTCAGAGAGGTGGTCAGGAAATCCAGAGCAGGATGGGTCAGCCAGGGGTCAGCCAGATTGTGCCCCTGCATTAAAGGGCCAGGCTTAAGAGGTGATAAGGAAATGGAGTTGTGCAAATGGAAAGGGGAAATCTAATTAAGCTTCTAGGATTGACTGGGAGAAGATTTTCTTCAGTCCAGAGGGATTGTTTAGGTTTTTTTTTTAATTCTACCCTTGACATCATAAATAAATCCTAGCCAGCTGCCATATAATTTACTAGCCTGAATATGTTCAGCTTGTCCCTATCATTACCCACTTTGGGGTAGATATGGTGAGTAAAGATGACTTCCTCTAGCTGGAAGAAATGCTGATTGCTTTAAAAAAATGGTATTTGTGAAGTGTTTACTATGTACTTGTCACTTCTAACACAGGGCACAATTTAATCAGGTCAGACACAATTCCTGTCCCACATGGGGCTAATACTCAAAGTAGAAGGGAGAACAGGTACTGATTCCCCATTTTACAGTTGAGTCACAGATACATTAAATGACTTGCCCAATGTCACACTGCAGCCAAGTGACAGAGCAGAGATTGAAACCCAGGCTCTCTGACTCCCAGGCCTGTGCTCTTTCCACTAAGCCCATACTTCCCATCCTTCCTGATTGCACTTACATTTCCTATTCCTGGGGGTACTAAAGATGGTTGGGTTGGAGGACTGGTGGATGGAGATGGTGGAAGTTACCCTTTGTTGTAAAGCTGATTGAGTGTGTGAAATCCAGGAAGGCAGCGGGGGGACGGGACCCCAGGGACAGTAGACATTGCATGTTCTTCTGGGTCAGCTAAAACACTGAATGAGTAGTTTGGATCGAAGTCTGAATGAAAGGCCCTCGAGGTAGCCTTGGGGGCCTATCAGTGCAATGGAAAGTTGGGGCTTCAGATTACAGGGAGGTGAGGTGAAGGGTGTCATTCTCTTTGGGCTTTCTTGGATAATTTTCAGATTAGTCTGGAACCCAGAAATATTGGGGAGACAAGGGGTATGACAGGAGGGTGACAGGCTTGCAATTTCTAGTTCAGTACCTCAGTGTGAACTGGGTGAAAACTTCAGTTTTTAAATTCACAGTCTCTATGAATTTGACATCCTGCTCCAGATTCCAGAGCAGACCATTCCTTCATTCATTCAATCATATTTATTGAGCGCTTACTGTGTGCAGAGCATTGTACTAAGTGCTTGGGAGAGTACAGTATAACAATAAACAGACACATTCCCTGTCCACAACGAGCTCACAGTCTAGAGGGAGAGACAGACATTGATATAAATAAATTACAGGCATGTATCTAAGTGCTGTGGGTCTGGGAGGTGGAGATGAATGAAGGGAGCAAGTCAGGGCAGCGCAGAAGGGAGAAGGTGAAGAGGAAAGGAGGGCTTAGTCAGGGAAGGCCTTTTGGAGGAGGTGTACCTTCAATAAGGCTTTGAAGGGTGAGAGAGTAATTGTCTGTTGGATTTGAGGAGGAAGGGTGTTCCAGGTGAGTGGTAGGATGTGGGCGAGAGGTTGATGGTGAGATAGACGATATCGAGATACAGTGAGAAAATTAACAGTAGAGGAGTGAAATATGTGGGCTGGGTTGTAACAGGAGAATAGCAAGTAGATCAGCACTTTGAACCAACACCCTGGATTCTAAGTCAGTGCTGTGGTGGCTAGGTGAAAGCACTGAGTTTAGGTTAGTAGTTTAGTAAGTAGGCTAAAGTCAGTGGAGAAGGGGTTCTAGGTCAGTGGTCTAGTTCTTTTGAAGTTCCAGATTCTAGGTCCAGAACTGCAGCAAACATTTTGCGGGGAGCTCTAGCAAGTGCCCTGGCTGGTCTTGAGCCTCAGTTCCTTCATTTTGAAAAGGGTTTGCTCATGTGTGATCATGGAAGATGAATTATTATCAAATCAGCATTAGCTCTCTGTAGCCATTCAAAAGTGCTCCAAACATTTTTATCATAAACAAAGGGAAAACCAGTAGTAGAAGAGTTTGGGAGATGTCAGGGGTCAGTGCAGTTCACCTCTGCAAACACCTGACAATATTAAATCATTTTAACCACAGACCTTTGGCCTACGTGATTGACTCCAGGCCTGCTGTGAGCATGAGCAAGCATGTCTAGTGCTGCTACTGCCAGCACGTTGGCTCCAGGTGGATCGTAAATCTGTGACTGTTTCATCTGTCTGTAGGGGTAGCCACCATCCCTCATCATCGCCTAGAGATAAATCCCCTCCAACCCTCCTGACCCTTTTCCCATCAGCTTTTGGTTGCCACATGCCCATGCAGTGCTCCCCAAACCACAAAATGGTGGTGGAGCCTGTCCCAGGGTCCCGACTAAAGAGATCAGAGCTTTAAAATTTTCAGGGCCTTTTACTGTATTTCCCTGAAGCCAGTTCTCACCACCGTTCTCTCTCTTTCTCTCTCTCTCTCTTTCTTTCCCTCTCACATCTCCTCTCACTTTCTCCCTCTCTCACGCCACTTCAGTTCACCCTGATGGGGATCTGCCCTCTCTAAGGCTCTTCACACAGCCCGCCCAGTGAAGGTATGATGCAATGAGCGTGGCTTAGTTGGCTGATGGACTGATTGTATGCCAGGTCCTCATTGTTTGTGATCTTGTCTTTCCATCTGATGTTAATTTTCATGGTGCTCAGCTGATATTCTTGGAACTACCCTAGGAATCAGTGTCATCCATGCAAACTCCAAGCTTCCCACACAAAATATAAGGCCTGACAACTGCTCTTTAAACCAGTCAGTCAGTGGTATTTATTTAGTGCTTACTGTACTAAGTGCTTGAGAGAGTCCAAAATAAGAGAGTATTTATTCATTCAATCATATTTATGGAGCACTTAGCACTTACTGTGTGTAGAGTACTATACTAAGCACTGGGGAGAGTCCAAAATAAGAGAGTTCAGTCAGTGAATCAACGGTATTTATTGAGCAATTACTGTGTGCAGAGAACTCTACTAGGCACTGGTGAGAGTACAATACAAGAAAGCTGGTAGATACTTTCCCTGACCAAAAGGAGCTTACCATCTAGAGAGGGAGACAGACATTAAAATAAATTACAGATGCATACTTAAGTGCTGTGGTGCTGAAGGTGGGGTGAACATAAAGTGTTTTGGTTTTATCAGAAGCTTGATGCTATGTTGGTTCCACAGCCTCATTTAGTCTCTCAAAGAACAACCTAGCCATCTGGATTCAGGTTTCCTGATTCCCAGAGTCATATTCTTTATGCTGGACCAAAAGCAGCTGCTTTACACTGAATGCCTCTTATCAAGAAGCCCACACACAAAGCATGCAGTCTCATTAGAACCAGTCTTCAAAATAAGCAAAGTGCTACATTCTCTTAGAATTAGCCAGAAGAAGACCAAGACCATTTACCAGCCAACATTTGGCAAAACCACAGGCCAGGATCTTCATCCATGACACAAAATTAGATGGCGTCACCCAATTCCATTACTCAGACAGCAGATTGCTCAGGGATACCAGGTTAAAGAGGTAGAAAACTGAATCAAGATGGCTAGGTTGTTCTTAGAGAGACTGAATGAGTAAAGCAACATGATCCCTGCCCTCAAGCAGTTTGCAGTCTAGTTGGGGAGGTGGACACTAAAATAATTTGCAGATAGAAGGAGAAAAAGACAGCGATCATGTCGCTTCTCTCAAATGTACTCTCTCTAGAACTTAGTACGGTGCTTTGTACACAACATTCACTCAAGAGGGAAGAAATGGGATTGTAGAGAGTCAAGAAGTGAGTTTGAGGATAAGATGTGAAGGCAGCAGGTATGTACAACACATTTGAGGTGATTGATGATGATGATGGTATTTGTTAAGTGCTTACTATGTGTCAAGCACTGTTCTATGCGCTGAATAATTATTATTATTGTATTTGTTAGGTGCTTACTATGTGCCATGCACTCTACTGGGGTGGATACAAGCAAATCGTGTTGGACAAAATCCCTGTCCAGTGTGGGCCTCATAGTCTCAATTCCCATTTTACAGATGCGGGCACAGAGAAGTGAAGTCACTTGCCCAAGGTCACACAGCAGACAAGTGGAGGAGCCGGGATTAAAACCCATGACCTTCTGATTCCCAGGCCCATGTTCTATCCCTTATGCCAGACTGCTTCTGTTTGGAGAAAAATGGGAGCAGGGAGATGGGACAGTAGTTGGATGGTGCAGTGGGATCCAGAAAAGGGTTTTTTTAGACTAAGGGAGACATCAGTGTGTTTGAAGGCAGAAGGGAAGGAGCCATTAGGAGCCTGAAGAGTATAGATCCAGCCCTGACTGCACTTCTACCTGCTTATTTGTCTACGGCACTATGGGCTCCAAGGGGAAAACGGCTGGCAGGGAGAAATGAGAGTGTGCAGGCGGTGCTGGGAAAGTCACTAGTTCCATATTCAATTCCTTCATGTAGACTTCCAACTTGAAGTCTCAGGGCTGACGCTCATTATCATTCCAAGGAGGCTCCATTATCAGAACAGTTGACAGATGACTGATGATAGGGTTTTCAAAGGTTTTCTTAGGCAGCTAAACTGGAAGAGTTCCTCAGAGTAAATGAATCATATTCTGACCCCGCTTCTAAATTCCTTATTGGGTGCTCAAGAATGGCATATTGACAGCTATACACTCACCCACTCAGTTGAGCACACCCAAACGTCTGTTATAATGAGAGTCAATCATCAGAAATGAAAGGTGGAAAAAACCAATCCTGGAATCTTTAGTGATGCCATCAAAAGATTGCTTAAAAGAGGTTATGAGGGCACATTGCAATTAAATATGAATAGTGTACTTGTGTGTTGGCAGAGGGGAGAGGAGCACAAATACAATTTTTTGATCATGAGACAAACTATGTCGCTGATACTGAAACAACCTGATCCTTTCTGTAACGGAGACTTGATGAAGTCATATTTCAATATGTGAAACTCCTGATCTGCTATTTAAACAGGAAACTTTGGTCTTCTGGACTTTGTATTTTTTAAGAGAATCAGAAAGGGTTTTTCTTCTCCCCCCGTCCATTGTCCCCAAGTCCTCATAGAGCACATTGATACCCATGTTCTATTGCCATGGAGACCATCAACAAATGAGAATGATCCCTTTCAGCCCTTGCTCAGTCTATAAAGGGAGAGAATTCTAGGGAACATTTTTAATCCGAGGTTGGGCACAGAGGGTGAGCCTCCTGCCAGAGGGAAGTGGGGAAAAAGACAACCTTAGGGGAATACTCAATTTGGTAAAGCTGGGGAGCATCAGTTTTGTTGGGAAACGTGACTATGACTGAGAGACAGTTACAAGCATGGTCTACCCCCAGCTGGCGGATTGAGCCCAAATATTCCTCCAATGTACTCATTGGAAACTGGCTGGAAGAAAGAAAAAAGGTAAGGTGAGTGGAGGGAGGGAGAAAGACAGACTTGTGATGGAACTGAGAGTGGTCAAAGAAGGAATAAGCTGAGATTTGTTGACGGGAACCATCTTCTCTCCAGGACATCTCCATTGGATGACTTGCTGGTACTTCAAACTCAGCGTGGCACAAACTGAACTTCTCTTCTTCTCTCCTAAATCCTCTGTCCTCTCAACTTCCCCATCTCTGTTGACATCCCCATCATCCTCCTTGGAACTCAAGCCCCCAACCTTGGTGTCATCTTCAACTCCTCCCTGTCACTCTGCTCTCCCCTCCAATCTACTCCTGAAACTTGCCAATTTGTCCTCTGAAACACTTTATTAGAGCCATATTTTCCTCTTCATTCATACAGCCTGATTCAACAATCCTGGTTCAAGAACTCATCATAACACAATTGGACTTTTTGTATTGACCTCCTTGCTGATCTTCTTGACTCCAGTCTCTTCCCACTTCAATTCATCCTTCACACTGCTGCCCAGAAGATCAACTTTCTGAAACATCACACAGCACCCATCTCCTTTCCCCTCCAAACCCAGGTCTTCCACCAGGTTTCTTCAACTTCCTTATCTCCCTCCTCACTCCCTGCTCCATGGTTTATACTGTTTTACAAGCCCCTCTCCTGATAACTCTCAACTCTTGTCTTTCCTATATCTGACCTCTTGTTCACGTTACCCTCAGGGCCTGGAACTCCCTCCCCCAGCTTAATCAGATATATTTCAGCCCTCCCCATCTTCGAAACCCTCCTAAAATCCCAACTCCTCCTGCAAATCTTTCTATCATTATCAGAACCGTGATTCTTATCAAACCTTCAGCTCCCTTTGACACCAGATATATTTCTTCATATTTATCTGGCCATCCCCGATATAGGTGTGTATATACATATGTTTGATTTTTCTATGCCTGTCTCCTCCATCAGAGCATAAGGTCCTCGAAGGCTGATTACCTATCTTGGGCTTCTGTTGTATCTCCTGAGCATGTAGTACAGTCCACTGCGTTCAATAGGTGCTCAGTAAATGCCATTACTACTTCCAACTACTTCTGGTTACCAAGAACCCGGGTCTAGCTGGAAATAGGGAGCTTGGTATTTCTCTCTAGGGGCTGCTTTTTCAAGGAGCCACCATTCAGGTGGTCTTGCAAAAGGTCCCTTGTGGGTTTGAACTTGATACTGGTGTCTAAATGAGGAGCAGCATGGCCTAGTGGAAAGAGCATGGGCCTGGGAATCAGAGGATCTGGATTCTAATCCCAGATCTGTTACATGCTGGCTGTGTGACCTTGGACAAGTCACTTAACTTTTCTATGCCTCACTTCCCTCGTCTTTAAAATGGGGATTCCATACCTTTCCCCCCTCCTACTTAAATTGTGAGTCCTGTGTGGAACAGGGGCCATATCTGACTGATTATCTTGTATCTACTCTAGCATTTAAAACAATGCTTGACACGTAGTAAGTGCTTACAAATACCACAATTATTATTATTATAATTAGTAATAATAATATTAACATTCAATTCAATGACAGTTGAGTTAGTCATGACCAGATACCAAGTGGCCTAGTAGAAGGAGCAAGGGAGTGAGTCAAGAGAGGCCCGGGTTCTACCACTTTCTCGTTGAATGACTTTAAATTTATTTTTTTACGGTATTGGTTAAGCACTTACTATGCTCCAGGCACTGTATTAAGTGCTGGGGTAGATACAAGCTAATCAGATTGGACATAGTCCAAGTTCCATATAGGGCTCACAGTCTTAATCTCCAGTTTACAGTTGAGGTCACTGTGGCACAGAGAAGTCAAGTGATTTGCCCAAGGTCACTCAGCAGACAAACGGAGAAGGCGGGATTAGAACCAGGTCCTTCGACCATGTTCTTTCCACTAGGCCATGCTGCCGTTCTGTTCCTCAGTTTCCTCATCTGGAAAACAGAGATGCAGTACATTTGCTTTTCCTCTTAGAATATAAGCCTCTTGTGGGACAGGGATTATGCAGACTCTAAACTCACAGTGGGCAGAGAATGCATCTTTTATATTGTTATTCTATAACATAACAATATGTTATATTGTTATTCTGTACTCTCCCAAGCACTTAATACAGTGCTCTGCACACAGTAAGAACTCAATAAATATGATTGATTGATTGATTAATTGGATTATCCTCTATCTACCTTAGATCTTGGCATACAGTTAGCCCTTCACCAATACAAGACAATCAGTTCTAATAGTGATTGTATCCACTTCAGGCTTCACTGCCGTGCTTGGCATTTAGTAAGTGCCTAAGAACTACCATCGTAAATTTAAAATAAAATAAAACATAAAATACCCAGTGTTTGACACTGATTAATCAATGCTATTATTCAGTCCCTAATTTCCTTAGGGTTTTAATGGAAAGAGCACAGGCTTGAGAGTCAAAGGACCTGAGTTCTAATTTCACCTCCACTACTTGTCTTCTGTGTGACCTTTGGCAAGTCACATGCAGTTACCGCATCTGTAAAATGGGGATTAAGATTGTGAGCTTCATGTGGGACAGGGACTGTGTCCAACCTGATTAACTTGTGCCTACTCCAGTGTTTAGGACAGTGCCTGGCACATAAATATCATTAAAAAAGTCGGCAGAGCAGCTCCCTTATCAATTACTCATGCAATGATTGGGATAAACTCAATCTGCCCCTGACAACTTTTTTCTTCCAAGTCTCTCTTAATTGTCGGTCCCTGCTCCCTCTTCAGCCAACCCTTAAATGCACTCTCCTCACAGATCAATCCCAAACTAAACACTCTTCTTTCCTCTATTACACAACTCCTCTCTGAATAAACACCCCTCTTTCTCTTGAGTCCACTTTCAAAAGCAGAACATTCATGTGGCTCCTGGCCAGGTTCCAGTTCTTTCTAGAACTCCAATTCTCCAGTCGGTAGAATGAATTGAAAGTTTCAGCCCCTCTCACATCTTGCTGTTTCTGCAAACCATGGTCCATTTCTGTTTTCATTCATTCAATAGTATTTACTGAGCACTTACTATGTGCAGAGCACTGTACTAAGCACTTGGAATGAACAAGTCGGCAACAGATAGAGACAGGCCCTGCCCTTTGACGGACTTACAGTCTAATTGGAGGAGACGGACAGACAAGAACAATGGCGATAAATAGAGTCAAGGGGAAAAACATCTCCTAAAAACAATGGAAACTAAATAGAATCAAGGAGATGTACATTTCATTAACAAAATAAATAGGGTAATGAAAATATATACAGTTGAGCAGACGAGTACAGTGCTGAGGGGATGGGAAGGGAGAGGGGGAGGAGCAGAGGGAAATGGGGGGAAAAGAGGGTTAAGCTGCGGAGAGGTGAAGGGGGGGCGGTAGAGGGAGTAGAGGGAGAAGGGGAGTTCAGTCTGGGAAGTCCTCTTGGAGGAGGTGAATTTTAAGTAGGGTTTTGAAGAGGGGAAGAGAATTAGCCTGGTGGAGGTGAGGAGGGAGGTCGTTCCAGGACCGCGGGAGGACGTGGCCCAGGGGTCGACGGCGGGATAGGCGAGACCGAGGGACGGTGAGGAGGTGGGCGGCGGAGGAGCGGAGTGTGCAGGGTGGGCGGTAGAAAGAGAGAAGAGAGGAGAGGTAGGAAGGAGCAAGGTGATGTAGAGCCTTGAAGCCTATAGTGAGGAGTTTTTGTTTGGAGCGGAGGTTGATAGGCAACCACTGGAGGTGTTTAAGAAGGGGAGTGACATGCCCAGATCGTTTCTGCAGGACGATGAGCCGGGCAGCGGAGTGAAGAATAGACTGGAGCGGTGCGAGAGAGGAGGAAGGGAGATCAGAAAGAAGGCTGACACAGTAGTCTAGACGGGATATAATGAGAGCCTGTAGCAGTAAGGTAGCCGTTTGGGTGGAGAGGAAAGGGCAGATCTTGGTGATATTGTAAAGGTTTTACTCTTCTGCCTTCCTGTTTTGCAGGGGAACTTGTGTTTATAGATAGACATTTGTATGTGAAATTTATGTGCCTACGATAGAGCTAGTATGAGGGATCCCTGCCCTAAAACTGAGTGAGGGTGTGAGTGAGGGTGTGTGCTTCTGGGGTTGATTGACTTGTTTTTGCCTCCAGGGTGGAGCTTGCTGGGAATAGGCTGTTTGGCAGATGGGTGGTGGCCCAAAAGATCTCAGGGGTCCTGAGAGGCAGTGGAGCTTCCTGAGGGTTCTGGGTAGGTTGTAGAAAGAAGCTTGGCCTAGTGGAAAAAGCTCGGATCTGGGAGTCAGAGACCTGGGTTCTAATCCTGGCTCTGCCACTCATCTGCTGAGTGAACTTGGGCCTCACTTTACCTCACTTCTCTGGGCCTAAGATTCTTCATCTGTAAAATGGGAATTAAATGTCTGTTCTTTTATTATTATTGTTATACTTGTAAAATGCTTGCTATGTGTCCAGCTCTGGGGTTGATACAATTTTATCAGATTGGATACAGTCACTGTCCCACATGGAGCTCACAGTCTAAACAGGAGGGAGAACAGGTATTTAATCCCCAATTTATAGAAGAGGAAACTGAGGCACAGGAAGTTAAGGGACTTGACCAAGGTCACACAGTAAGCAAGTAGCAAAGCTGGAATTCGAGCCCAGATCTTCTAACTCCCAGACCTATGCTCTTTCCACTTGGCCATGCTGCTCTCCCCCTCCGTAGACAGTAAACTCCATTTGGAACAAGAGGCTCGCATTTCCTACTGTCTTCAGGACATCTCTACTTGGCTGTCCTCTCGCCTCCTAAAGCTCAACATGTCCAAGACAGAGCTCCTTATCTTCCCTCGCAAACCCTGTCCCAAACTTTCCCATCACTGTGGATGGCACAATTATCCTTCCTGTCTCACAAACCTGCAACCTTGGTATTATCCTTGACTCAACTCTCTCATTCACCCCATATATCCAGTTCATCACAAAATCCCGCCGGGCTCATCTTCAGAGTATCACCAAGATATGCCTTTTCCTCTCTATCCAAACTGCTACCAAGTTAGTACAATCACTCATCCTGTCCCGACTGAATAACTGCATCAGCTTCCTTTCTGACCTCCCAACCTCCTGCCTCTCCCCACTCAGTCCAAACTTCACTCTGCTGCCCAGATTATCTTTTTACAGAAACTTTCAGGGCATGTCACCCCGCTCCTCAAAAATCTCCAGTGGTTGCCTATCAACCTTTGTATCAAATAAAAACTCCTCACTATTTGCTTAGAAGCTGTCCATCACCTTGCCCTTCTTACCTCACCTCTCTTCTCTCCTTCTACAGCCCAGACTGCACCCTCCGCTCTTCTGGTGCTAACCTCCTTACTGTCCCTCGATCTTGCCTGTCCCACCATCAACCCCGGGCGCACATCCTAACTCTGACCTGGAACTCCCTCCCTCCTCAAATCCTCCAAACAATCACTCTTCCCCTCTTCAAAGCCCTTCTGAAGGCTCACTCCTCCAAAAAGCCTTCCCAGACTAAGCCCCCCTTTTCCTCAGCTCCCCTTCCCTTCTGTGTCACCTTAACTAGCTCCCTTTGCTCTTCCTCCCGTCTCCCTGCCACACAGCACTTATGAATATGTGTATATATCTATAATTCTATTTATTTATATCGATTCCTGTTTACTTGTTTGATGTCTGTCTTCCCCAGTCTAGACTGTAAACACGGTGTGGGCAGGGATTGTCTCTCTTTATTGCTGAAATGTAATTTCCAAGAGTTTAGTACAGTGCACTGCACACAGTAAGCGCTTAATAAATACGATTGAATGAATGGATGAATGGATGAATGGATGGATGAATGAATGAATGAATGAACTGGGTCAGGTCTGATTGTACTGGGCCTACCCCAGCACTTAGCACATTGTAAGTGCTTAACAAATATGATAATAAAAATGATTATTATTAAGGGAAAGATCTTCAGACCTGAAAGCCACAACAACCTGCCTCCAGCCACCTTAGCCATTTCTACTCTTTCACCAAGTGCTGCCTGCAGCTCCTCATTTCTTGGGCCAGCCTAGGGCCTCTGCTCCAGTAATAATAATCATGGTATTTGTTAAGAGTTTACTAAGTACCAGGCACTATACTAAATTCTGGGATAGGGTCAAGGAAATTAGGTTGTGCACAGTCCCTGTCCCACATGGTGTTCACAGTCATAATCCCCATTTTACATATGAAGAAACTGAAGTGCAAAGAAGTTTAATGACTTGCCTAAGGTGACAAAACAGACAAGGGCAGAACTGGGATTAGAACCCAGGTCTTTCCACTCCCAGGTCCAGGCTCTTTCCACTAGGCCACCCTGCTTTCAAGAAGCAGGAGCTTTCAACTCTCTTGGCCCTTGTTATAGGCAAGCCTAAAGGCCCTCCAGATCTGAGCATGTTTGGTCTCAACTTCCCACCCTTTACTTCTGTTCCCAGTTTTTTCATAATCAAACAATCAATCCATCAATCATATTTATGAGCATTGACTAAGTGCAGAGCACTGTACTAAATTATTTGGAATGTATGGTATAACAAAGTTGGTAGGCACTTTCCCTACCTACAGCAAGCTTACAAGTCTGGAGGGTGAGATAGAAATTAATATAAATAAATAAATTACAGATGTGGGCGTAAGTGCTGGAGGCTGAAGGAGGGGAAAATATAGGGAAAATTTTCTTCATCTCCCATTCTCTTCTGCGTTGCCCTGACTTTCTCCTTCTGCTCTCCCTCTTTCCCAGCCTCACAGAATGTATGTACATATCTATAATTTTATTTATTGGTATTGATGTCTGCCTCCTCAGCTCTAGACTGTAAGGTCTTTGTGGGTAGGGAATGTCAATGTTTATTGTTGAATTGTACTTTCCCAAGTGCAAAGTACAGTGCTCTGCACAGACTAAGAGCTCAATAAATAGATTGAATGAATGAATGAATGACTTTGTTCCCTGTCCTCAGAGGATTTACAATCTAATGGACAGATAAGAAGAAGGGGAACTGGCCTAAATTTTGAAGGACAAATTCATCCTGGGATGGTGTGATCTCAGGCTGTGGTTCACAGAGCCTGCACTCTGCCCCGGGCTGGCCGTTAGTAGTGGTCTGGGGGGAAACTGAGTCTCTTTCACACACCTGTAGGTGTCAGGTTCAAACTGCCCTTTATGGAAGCCTGTGGGGCCAGAGAAAGACATCTACCCAATATTCCTCAGGTGATCTTCAGGCAATGGACGGGAACATCCAGAGCTTGTGTGATTTAGTGGAAAGAGCACAGGCCTGTGAGCCAGAGGATCTGAGTTCTAATCCCCGCTCTGCAACTTGCTTCCTGTGTGACCTTGGGGAAGTCACTTAACTTCTCCATGCCTTAGTTTCCTTATCTGTAAAATGGTGATTACATCCTACACCCTCCTACTTACACTATGAGCCCCATGTGGACAGGGGCTATAGCCAACCTGATTTTCTTGGATCTACCCCAGCACTTAGTATAGTGCTTGGCACGTAACAGTACTTGGCGCTTAACAAGTACCATAACAAGTACAAGCGTGCGGCTGAGGGCGGAGGTGGGGATTCTGAGCCACCTGCTGCTGGACTCTCTTTTCAGTTCATCAGATATTCTGGGCCAGTCCCCATTAGTACCTATACGAGAGACTATGTCCACTTCCCAGACCACAAGCCGGATCAGCTCTCCAGGAAGCACGCACTGAGGAAAACCGAGGTAAATGGTGTTGGGTTGGGGCCCGGGGGTGGGGGTAGGGGGCGAGGCTTGCTCGGGTTCCAAGCTTTGGTCACCTTCAAGCCTTTGATGGCTGGGAGAAAGAGTTCCCAAATACAGAGCTTGGGTCTCAGTCCCTCCCTCCCTCCCTCAATACACAGCAGGCAAGGAGGATGCCTGGATTCTAGATTTTGCCCCACCACAAGCTCATAGTGAGAAGCAGGTCATACCTAATGGTTTGTATTATATGTTCCCTTAAGTGCCAAACTCTGCGCTAAGCAATGGGATAGATACATAACAATAATGATGCTATTTGTTAATCATTTACTATGTGTCAAATGCTGTTCTAAGCATGGGGGAAACAGTATGGTCTAGTGGGAAGAGCAAGGGCCTCGTAGTCAGAGGGCATGGGTTCTGATCCTGGTTCTGCCACATGTCTGCTCTGTGACCTTGGACAAGTCATTCTGCTTCTCTCTGCCTCAGTTACCTCATCTGTAAAAAGTGAATTAAGACTGTGAGTCCATGTGGGACAAGCTGATAATCTTGAATCTATCCCAGCTCTCAGAACAGTGCTTGGCACATAATAAGCACTTAAAAATACCATCATCATCATTATCTTGTATCTAATCTAGTGTTTAGAACAGTGCTTGGCACATAATGAATGCTTAACAAATACCGCAATTATCATTATTATTACAAGATAATCAGGTTGGCTATGGCCCCTGTCTCAAATAGGTCTCAGAGTTTAATCCACATTTTACAGATGAGGTAATTGAAGTACAAGGAAGGAATAAATGACTTTCCCAAGGTCACACAGTAGACAAGTGGCAGAGTTGGGATTAGAACCCAGGTCCTCCTGACTCCTGGGGCCCTGCTTTAATCATTAGGCTATGCTGCTTCCATGATCAGACCTCTATATAATCAGACCTCTTTAGAGGTGACAAGTCTTGTTCTAGGGCCAAGAGATGCAAGGACAGGTTTGGAAGCAGTTCTGATCTCCACCTCGAAAGACTAAGTAGTTTCAGTTGAGCACCTTCAAGATCAGTTTGGATTCTATACATAAATCAGGCAGTGGGGCTGCAATAAAAGCAGTGTGGCCTAGTAGAAACAGCACAGATCTGGGAGGTCGGGATATGGATTCTAATCCCAGCTCTGTCACTTGCCTGCTCAGATGCGATCTTGGGCAAGACACTTAATTTCTCTATGCTTCAGTTTCTTCATCTGTAAAATAGGGATTCAGTATCTGTTCTCCCTCTCTCTTAGAATGTGAGCCTCATGTGGGTCAGGAACTGTGTCTGACCCAATTATCTTGTATCCACTCCAGCACTTAGTACAGTGCCGGGCACAAAGTCCCCTGAGCCCTCATTGGTCAAGGCTTGGCCATGCCTGCCTCATCTCTCTCTCTCTCTCTCTCTCTCTCCCACTCATGGAGAAACCAAGCTTTGAGACACTGGGAGGAGAGGGTTCAGTGATGACAACACACTATACATTACCAGGACACGTGTGTGTGTGCTTCTGTGTGTGTGAGTGTGTGTATGGTGGGGGAGGGTTTGACAAGCCCTATCCTCTCTGCTTTGTTCTACCTTCCTCCTAAAAGGCTCCAGATGGCTCCTTCATTGTGATGCTTTTCAAGTGTTCACTGTGCCAAGCACAGTACTAAACACTGGCGTAGATGTAAATGAATCAGGTAGGACATGGTCCCTGTCCCACATGGGGCTCAGAGTCAAAATGGGAGGGAGAACAGTTATGTAATCTCTCTTTACAGATGAGGTAGCTGAGGCATAGAGAACTTAAACGACTTACCCAAGTTCACCCAGCAGGCAAATGGCAGACCTGGGTTTAGAAGCCAAGTCCTCTGACTCCTTCCAATTGGCCACATTTCTCTGAGCAAGCAAGTGGCCTCTCGGACCAGGTAGGAGAGTCCTGGGTCACAGTGTGACACTTCCATTTTTGAACCAGTCTCCAAGTGACTCCCGCTGTCCTCCAAGCTTCTGACTGGGAAGAACAGCCTGCTGGCCCCACATCTTCCCGCACGCGCTTTTAATTGAGATGAGGGCAGAAAGGGGAAGAATCAATAAGGGCAGATGTCCTTTTTGATTTGTTCCTTGTCAAAGGGAAATAATTAGATCAGGATGTAAAAGGGGAAAGAAACCATTAGCCTGCAAAATAGGAAGGATAAGATAGAAAGAAAGTCTAGTGGCAAAGAAGTAGCATGGCGTAGTGGATAGTGCACGGGCTTGGGAGTCAGAGGTCATAGGTTCTAATCCTGGCTCTGCCACTTGACTGCCGCGTGACTTGGGTCAAGTCACTTGACTTCTCTGTTCCTCAGTTGCCTCATTTGTAAAATGGAGATTGAAACCGTGAGCCCTACATGGGATGGGGACTGTGTCCAACTCAATTTGCTTGTAATAGTAATAATAAAAATGATGATATTTACCAAGCACTGTTCTAAGTGCTGGTGTAGATACAAGGTCATCACGTTGTCACACGTGGGGCTCACAGTCTTAATCACCATTTTACAGCTGAGTAGCTGAGGCACAGAGAAATGAAGTGACAACCAAAGTCACACAGCTGACAAGTGGCAGAGGAGCCAGGATTAGAACCCATGATCTCTGACTCCCAAGCCCGTGCTCTTTCCACTAAGCCATGCTGCTTCTTCTTATCCTTGTATCCATCTCAGTGCTTAGTACAGTGCCTGGCACATAGTGCTTAATAAATACCACCATTATTAAGAAGTGATAGTAATATTTTTTATTAAGAGTTTACTGTGGGCAGACCACTGTACCAAGTGCTGGAAGAGAAATCACAAATGAGAGTTAGACATGGTCCTCGTCTCTTGCGGGGGGCTCACAATCTAAGAGTATAAGTGGGGAGAAGAGACTGGAGAAAGATACATCAAGAATGGTGAATAACAAAACACTTCTCCAGGCACCGGGATAAACAAATCAAGCCCAGGAGAGGCAGATCGGGTGGGTATTAAGGTGCCCTAAGATGAAATGTACCAAGAACACTTGTTGAGAAACTAAGCATACATACCTATCTGGCAAGAGAGCTAGAACAATGTAGACCTTGAAATGCAGGGAAGCAAAGCCAATTATCCCTCCAGTTCATGTGGTTTCTCATACACTCATTAAACTTTGGGATGTTTTATAACCTTGGCTTTCTTCAGGCTTATTCCTGTCCAGATAATTTTGCTCATTCTAGCTGCAATTCACTGGCATATCTCTTTGCGTGTGGTGGGAGCGGGGGAGGAGGGAGGAGAGGAGACTGCTTTCAGAGCACAGAGCATGAAGCCACACCCAGGTTGATTCAAGGACTCTCCATTCCAGTAGCCTGTTGAGACGAGAGGGTTTTCCAGAGCTCTAAATGCCAACCCTCCATCATTTTTACTGAGCATTACTCCATCATTTTACTGAGCAGAAGCAGCGTGGCTCAGTGGAAAGAGCCCGGGCTTTGGAGTCAGAGTTCATGGGTTCGAATCCCGGCTCAGCCACTTGTCAGCTGGGTGACTTTGGGCAAGTCACTTAACTTCTCGGTGCCTCAGTTACCTCATCTGTAAAATGGGGATTAAGACTGTGAGCCCCACATGGGACAACCTGATTCCCCTCTGTCTACCCCAGCGCTTAGAACAGTGCTCGGCACATAGTAAGCGCTTAACAAATACCAACATTTTTCCTTTTTTGTCACGTTAGCCATGGCAGGATAGTGAGAAGCAGCGTGGCCTAAAGGAAAGAGCACGGGCCTGGGAGTCAGGGAGTCTGGGTTCTAATCTCAGTTCTGCCATTTCCCCATTGTGTCACTTTGGGCAATTCATATAACTTTTCTGTACCTCTGTTTCCTCAATTGTTAAATAGGTATTAAGCATTAATTCTCCCTCTCCTCGCAGACTGTGAAACCCATTTGAGACTGCTGGAATAATCTGATTGCATCTTACCATCTACCTCAGTGTTTGACACATAATACATCCTTAAAAATACCACGGTTATCATTGTAATACTGACTCGATTACCTAAGCTGGTTTACTGGTTTATGGGGAAAAACAGACATCTTCACTCTGACACAACCAATCAAACCACTGCAGAATAGTTTCAGGATTAGGTAGCAGTGTGGCCCAGTGGAAAGAGCAGGAACTTGGGAGGCGGAAGGACTTGGGTTCTAATCCTGACTCTGCCACTTGTCTGCTGTGTGACCTTGGACAAGTCACTTCACTTCTCTGAGGCTCAATTACCTCATCTGTAAAGTGGGGATTAAGACTATGAGCTCCATGTGGAACATGGACTGTGTCCAACCTGATTATTTTGTATCTAGTACAGTGCCTGGCACTTAGTAAGCACTTAATAAATACCATTATAAAATACAAAAAACAAAAAACAAAACCCCTCGGGGAGCCAGTGGTCAACAGATGCTGATTTTAGGGAAGTCTTGATACTGTTCCGGGAACTTCTGTTGCATCTGGCTGGCTGTGATAATCACAACCATGGGAATAACTGGTCAGCAATAATTTTCAGGCATTAATCCAGAAGGATTCTGGATAACGCCTCGCTAGCTGGGGAGTGAAGCAAGTTTCCATGATAGTTTCCGCCTCCAGCTTTCTCACCTCCTTTCTTGGAGAAGCAGTCTGGCCTAGTGGAAAGAGCCTGGGCCTAGGAGTGAGGAAATCTGGTTTGAGTCTCGGTTTCACCACTTCCCTGCTATGCGACCTTGAGCAAGTCAGATGGGCATCAGTTTCCTCATCTGTAAAATGGAAATCTCTGTCCTCCTTCCCTCTTAGTCCCTGTTCTACATGGAGCTCTCAGTCTGAATCTGATATGATTATTTTGTCCTGTCCCAGTGCTGAGAGCAGGGCTTAAAAGATATTAAACATTTAACTACTATCACAATCATCATTACTGTTATTTTTATTATTATCATATGGGGGTGAGGGGCATCTTTGGGGGCATATCCATAAGTTATTTATTTACATTAATGTCTGCCTCCCCCTCAAAACTGTAAGCTTGTTGTGGGGAGGGAAAACATCTACCAACTCTGTTGTACTGTAGTCCCCCAAGTGCTTAGTACAGTACTCTGCACACAGTAAGAAGTCAATAAATACCAATGATTGATCTTTAAGATCCTTAAGCATCACTCTAGTTACACTGGAGTTGTTGGAACAGTAAACTTTCCCCATCTCTTCATCCTCCCCTCCTTGCTTCTAGTTGGCTTTTCCCTCCATCTTCCAGCTATTACCTTCTAACTGATCTTATTGGTCCAAAAGCCTAGACAGTTGTCCAGTTGGTGGGAATCTCCTCCTCAGCACATTACCCAAATCAGTCACTCTTGGCAATTTCCCATCCCCCAAGGCCAAAGGAGAGAAGTGAGCTAAGTCCCAGGTGCAGGCAGTCAGCTGGAGTCTGGGCTGCAGGACTATAATAATGATAATGATAATTGTGGTATTTTTTAAGTTCTTATTATGTGCCCAAGATACATTTGCTTAGAAACCTCACAGATTCTGGCAAATCCAGTAGGGGTTGATTTATTTGATTTTCTTCAATTTTTCTGCACTAATTTTCCTCTGTTAAACAACCCTTCTCCTGATTTCAACTGAAACTCATCTGGCAATTTATAGAAGGTTACCCCTCTCAATCAATCAATGAATGGCATTTACCTAGCACTTACTGTGTTCGGAGTACTGTATGAAGAGCTTGGGAGAGTACCTTAGAGTTGGTACACATGATCCTTGCCTTCAAGAAGCTCACAGACTAGTAGGGGAGACAGACAGTAAAATAAACTACAGAAAGGGGAAGCAGCAGAATATGAGGATATATAGCGTAAGTGCTGTGGGGCTAGGGATGGGATGAGTATAAAAGTACTTGAGGGAAACAGACCCATCTGCATAGGTAATGATATTTGTTAAGTGCTTACTATGTGCCAGGCACTGTACTAAGCACTGGGGTGGATACAAGCTAAACAGGTTGGACCCAATCCATGTCCCATATGGGGACCACAGTCTTAACCTGCATTTTACAGATGAGGTAACTGAGGCGCAGAGAAGTTAAGGGACTTGCTCAAGGTCACACAGAAGACCTGTGGTGGAGCTAGGATTAAAACCCAGGCCTTATCGGCTCCCAGGCCTGTGTGCCATCCACTAGGCATAGCTGATTCTCTGTCAGGGAAGGCCTCTTGGAGTTAGATATGTCTTCAGTCACCAACTGAAAACCCAAGTGGAGAAGCTAAGATACTTTGAAGTATCTTCCCCCGGGCTTAAGTGAAACCTTTGTCAGCCCTGATTTTCAGGAAAATCCATGAGTGGCCCAGGAGATGTGAATTCAGAGCCCAAAAGAGTGGTGAGGGTAGGTGTTCAGTGTAGAGAGGGTTGACCTTCACTCTGTCAGTTTATAAGGATTCATTTTGTGTTCCTCTAAACCAGTGTTAATCCACCAGCACCAGATTTTTTTTAATGGCATTTACTAAGTGCATACTATGTGCCAAGCACTTTTCTGATCGCTGGGATAGATAAAAAGTAATCAGGTTGTCAAATTGAGAAGTCCTGTGGCCTACTGGAAAGCACATGGCCTGGGAGTCAGAGGACCTGGGCTCTAGTCCTGCCTCCACCACATGTCTGCTGTGTGACCTTGGGCAAGTCACTTAACTTCTCTCTCATCTGTAAAATGAGCATTAAGACTGTGAGTCCCACGGGGGACATGGACAGTGTACAATCTTTATTAGCTTTTATATACCCCAGCATTTTGAACAGTCCCTGGCATAGAGTAAGTACTTCAAAAATGCCAATTAAAACAAAACAAAACCAAAAAGAAAAAGAAGAAATGTTGGACACAGTCCCCGTTTCACATGGGGCTCACTGTCTCTGTATTCTATCTCCATTCTACAGTTGAGGAAACGGAGGTACATTGACATTTAGTGACCTGTCCAGGGCTATACAGCTGGCATTGGCAGAGGTGGGATTAGAATCCATGCCCTCTGACTATTGGCCCATACTTTTTCCATTTGACCATGATGCTTCTCAGAATTAGTTGCTGCTCTGAAGAGAAACAAGGCTATGAGTGGGGGAAGGTGCTTTAAGGTCTGGTGCTGGGAAGAGGCAGTTTGGGGGTTGAGCAAGCCAAGTTAGCCATGAGCTGATGGGGAATTCTGCCTGAATCATTACCTTAGTGGCTTGAGCAAACACACAAATCATTTGAAACCTTCCCACTCCACCCACCTCTCAGGGCATATCAATCCAGCTGTGGTCCTGAGGCTAGAATCTACTCAAACTCTGAGCATTTGACATGACTCTGAAAATACCCACAGTTCCTTCATCAGAAATGCCATAGGCTTATGTGTCTCTGAGAATCTCCAATCATCTCCCAAATGCCAGGGATTGTAGGGCAATCACTCCAGGTGTCCCATTGGCTTTGCCACTCCTGCCCTATTAATTCCATTGATTCTGAAAATGCAACTGGAAAGCTTTTGTCAGTCAATCACCCATATTTACCGAGTGCTTGTGGTGGTCGGAGAACTGGGAGAGTACAATAGAGTTGGAAGACCCCATACCCACCTTATGTTTGATCTCTAAGGGACCCCTGGATTGGTCAGTGGAGGCCAGAAATGCCTTGCTCTGTGCTTGGATTCCAGGGCCTGCCATACAAGCACCTGATTGTTCACAAGGAGGAGCCAAAGCACCGGAATTTCGTCAGTGCCTACGATGACCATTTCAACCATCATGGCCACAATCCCAATCTACCGCTGCTTCGTCAATGGAATGTACAAAAGATGGCATGGCTGCCGGAAAAATCAGACTTCCCTATTGTAGGTGTGTTTCCCATTGTGTTCTTCCCTTGCGGGTCCTGGGGGATGCTTCCCTTCTTCTTCCCCATAATAATGACAGTAATAACAATAATAATAATAGTAATAATGATATTTATTAAGGGCTTGCTATGGGCTAGACTAAGCACTGGGGGAGATACAAAATAATCAGGTTGGACCAGTCTTTGTCCCACATGAAGGAAGGAGTATGGGTATTAAATCCCCATTTTACAGATGAGGAAACTGAGGCACAGAGAAATTAAATGACTTGCCCAAGGTCACACAGCAGGCATGTGATGGAGCCAGAATTAGAACCCAGGTCCTCTGACTGCCAGGCCCATGTTTTTTTCTACTTGGCCAGACTGCTTCTCTATTCTGTGGCCACTCTTGGGATGGGCCTGGCAGGATGTGGGAGTAGTAGGATGAGGTGGAGATCTGGGTAAGGGACTGGGGAATGCCTTAAGGAGCTCTGAGGAGCTTTGAGGAGCTGCCTTGAGGAGCCCTCCATGACTGAAACTCCTCAGTGTAGATTTTCTCATGATACCTCAAAGTTTGATTTTCTGATCACTGAAGGAGTGTTTACATTCTCAAGCCAAAAACAGGGAGCGATTTGATTGGAGCTTTTAATTGCAGATTTTACCAAAGAACCAATATCTATCTCATCTTATTCATGTAGACAGACTTTTTTTGACTGGGGGGTGGTCTTCTTCTGGGTGCCCCTTGATTGGACCAAGATTTTCTCTGACTGATATCAATCAATTAGTTAATGTCTGTCTCCCCTTCTAGACTTTAAGCTCTTTCTGATCAGGAAGTGCATCTATCAACTTTTATAATGTATTCTTTCAGGCACTTGGAACATTGTGGCTCAGTGGAAAGAGCATGGGTTTAGGAGTCAGAGGTCATAGGCTCTAATCCCGGATCCACCACCTGTCAGCTCTGTGACTTTGGGCAAGTCACAATTTCTCGGTGCCTCAGTTACCTCATCTATAAAATGGGGATTAAGACTGTGAGTCTCACGTGGCACAAACTGATTACCCTGTATCTACCCCAACGCTTAGAACAATGCTTGGCACATAGTAAGCATTTAATAAATACCAACATTATCATTATTATTTTTAGAACAGTGCTCTGCATACAGCAAGTGTTCAGTAAATGCTTTCAATTGATTGATTAACTGAAAAGCATTTATTGAACACTTAAGTGGGAGAAGAGAGAGAATAAATTGCCCAAAGTCACACAGCTAATTACTGAAGACTTCTGAGGATGGGGAGAAGTGAGCAGAACAGTGTTTAAGAAAAAGGATGCAGGTAGCAGTATAGATTGGAGAGATGAGAGACTGAAGGCAGGGAGATTAATGAAGAGGCTGAAGCAGTAGTCAAGCGAGGATATGACTACTGATAATTGGATTGAGAGGATGGATCTGGGCAATGTGGAGGAAAAGCTGACAGGATTTAGTGACAGGTGGAATATGGAGGATGAAAGAAAGGAAGGAGTCAAATATCATTCCAAGATTGCATACTCCAGAGATGGGGAGGATGGTATTGCTATAAACTGTGTTGGGGAAATTAGGTGGAGAGGACCTGGATGGGAAAATGAGGAATTCAATTTTTTGCAGATTTAGCTCAAGCTCAAGGTGTCAGCAGGGTATCCATATTGAGATGTCACAGAAGCAAGAGGAAATGTGAAACTGGTAGTAGTGGTGAGGGTATTTATCAAGCTGACTAGGTGCAATGAACCTAGGGCTAGGGAAGTGTAAAATAAGCAAATGACACATTCCCTTCCCACAAGGAGCTTACATTCTAAAGAGAGTAAAAGGTGTGAAAATATTTACAAATAGAGGACTCAAAGGAAGTAATTGAATACACAATTGAATAACATATATACACAATTGCTCAAGGTGGGTGTAAATAAGTGCACAAGTACTGGAGATTGCTGGTGGGTATGTATGACTTGGGATGCTGGGAACTACAAGGAGTAGGCTTGTTATAAGAGGTGGGATTTAAAGAGGATATTGAATGTGGTGAGCTCAATGTTTCCTGGATTTACAGAAAGAGGGAGTTCCAGGCAGGGGGGACCAGTGTAGTTCAAGGGAATGAAGACAGAAGAGGTGAGAATGAGGTACAGTAATGTTAGCTTGAGAGAAACAAAGAGAATGAGCTGGGGGGAAGGGATAAAGAAAGGAGACATAAGTTGGAGTGAGTTGGTTGAGAACTAACGGCCGAGTGTGAGGAGTGTTTGATTTGGAAGGATGTGGGAAGTGAAGGGAGGGTTTGGAAGAGTGGAGATATGAGTGCCACGTGACACTCCAAGAAAATGTAGGTTTGGAGAGATTTTGGAGTTCTCAAGGTAGATTTGGGAGCCATCCATGGAGGTAATAGTTAAGGCCATGGGAGTTGATGAGCTACCAAAAGGAGAGAGTGTAAAATCAGAAGAGAAAGAAACCCAGAATTGAGCCTTTAGTTGAGCTTCTAACCTACAGTTAGAGGATGAGAGGTGGAAGAAGAGCCAAAAAAGAGACTGAGGAGTGGCCAAAGAGGTGAGAGGAGAACAAGAAGAGAATATAATCTGTAAAACGAAGGTTAGGTAATGTTTCCAGGAAAAGGGAGAGGTCCTCAGGGTCAAAGACAATGAAGAGGGTAAGGTTAGAGTCTATTAGATTTGGCAAGGAGGAAGGTCACGGAAGGCTTAGGAGAGGGTGGTCTTAGTGTAGTGAAGAGGGTGGAAACCAGATTGTAGAAGAGAAAATGAGGACAGTGGGTTTGAAGAGTTTGGACAGGAATGGAAGTGGGAAGACTGGATGGTAGGTGGAGAATGCACAGGGATCCAGAAAGGTGTCCCCAACCCGCTCTTTTGAGTCTCACCTCTTCCCTCTTTAGGAAAAGGTCTGTACTGAAATTTGAGACACATTTCCTTGGTTCATCCACAAGTTGACCCCTGGTTGCCCTTGGAACCCCAAAGGCATTCTTCCCAATGTGGGAACTGCAGATAGCCAGAAACCCCCAAACTGGATCAGGATGGTGTGAACTTCTCACTTTCCTCTTCACGGACTATTGGTTTTGATGAGAATGATGATGATATTTGTTAAGCATTTACTACGTGTCAAACTCTAAGCACTGGGGTGGAGAGAAAGCAGTGTGGCTCAGTGGAAAGAGCCTGGGCTTGGGAGTCATAGGTCATGGGTTCTAATCCCAACTCCGCCACTTGTCAGCTAGGTGACTTTGGGCAAGTCAGGTCACTTCTCTGTGCCTCAGTTACCTCATCTGTAAAATGGGGATTAAGACCGTGAGCCTCATGGTGGGACAACCTGATCACCTTGTATCCTCTCCAGTGTTCAGAACAGTGCTTTGCACATATTAAGTGCTTAACAAATGCCATCATCATCACACAAGCTAATCAGGTTGGACACAGTCCCTGTTCCATGTGGGGCTCAGAGCCTTAATCCCCATTTTACAGATGAAGTAACTGAGGCACAGAGAAGTTGAATGACTTGCCCAAGGTCAGACAGCAGACTAGTGGCAGAGCCAGGATTAGAATCCAGGCCCGTGCTCTATCCACTAGGCAATGCTGCTTCCGTGCTTTAAAGGCAGACTCTGCCCAAAGCAGGAGCAACTCTAGGACTGTGCTTAATTAATAATAATAATAATTATGGTATTTGTTAAACCCTTCTATGTGCCAAACACTGTTCTAAGTATTGGGGTAGATACAAGGTAAAAGGTTGTCCCACGTGGGGCTCACAGTCTTAATCTCCATTTTACAGATGAGGTAACTGAGGCACAGAGAAGTTTAGAGGCCTGCTCAAGGTCACACAGCAGACAAGTGGCAGAGCTGGGATTAGAACCCACATCCTCTGACTCCCAAGCCCGTGCTCTTCCCACTAAGCCACTAGGTGGTTACACCCTCTCCCCACCCTAGGGGGGCTACTGTGGCGATCCTTTTACCCTATGTTGACATTGTGTGATTCTGTGCTTTATTGCAGAACCTCCCAACAATTATGGCCTATTTGAGAAACAGCTGAAAAGATGGAGTTCTTCAGCGCTTGACCCAATGAAAAGCATTTACACGGTGTCGTATGTCAGGCCCACATACTCCACTCCTTCCCTCTGGAACCTCATGGCTTCCAGTCACTCCTCTCTGTAAGGGCAGAGCATCCTGTGACCCTCTGGTTCCCCGATCTGCTTCCGTGGGGGAGGCGGGAGGTGGGAGGATACCGTAACCATGGCAATCTTGTCTCTCCTGTCTCCCTGTGAAGCCTTTGGTCATGATCGAGAATAGAACAATCCCTGCCTCAGCCGAATACCTCGAATGTTCTTCTCTAGGTCTGGACAACTCTCCATGTCACTCTCTGAAACTCAAGCCTCTCTTCCATTATCCAGTGTATGTAGGGCACAGAACTAGGCAGCACAGGTACCATTTCCAGGTCCCTGATTCCTTAGAATGAATAATAATAGTAATTGCACTTGTTAAGCACTTACTATGTGCCAAGCACTGTTCTAAGCACTGGGGTAGATACAAGTTAATGGAGTTTATGTTCTTAATCCCCACTCTGCAGATGAGATAACTGAAGCACAGAAAAGTTGAGTGACTTGCCCAAGTTCACACAGCAGACATGTGGTGGGGCTGGGATTAGCCCGTGCTCTAGCCACTAAGCCATGATGCTTCTTCAAATGTCTTTGGAGGGGAGCTGCTTGGCCGCTGACTCCCAGAGAGCAGGGCATCGGGGCCAAGATCATACAGCAGGGGAGAAGCAGAGGTAGGATCAGTGGGTTTCCTGGTGTTCAGTTCCATGCTTTTTTCAGTAGTCCTTGCTGCCTTCCCAAGGAAATGATCTTAAACTGCAGCAATAAAGAATTTGGTTAGATATGGGGTAGGAAATTAACTCTGAAGTGGTCAGCTGAGAGACCAGACTTCTCTGGATAGCTCAGAGAAAGGAGCGAGGTACCATGATGGGTTGGTGGATTTTGCTCTACCAAATGTTATTCAGGTGAAATCCTTCAAGATAATCTGCAAAAACACTTTATAAAGGCTCCTGAAGGTGTCTCCACGTACTTTAAATTGTGAAGTCACCAGACCTTTGTAGGAGGGGATAGTGCTGGGGAAGGGCGAGGCAGAACTTTCTGTGAAGCTTCACAGAAAGTTTGGGGGCAAGGAGACCAGGCCGATCTCAGGCACAGGCATGCTTTCCTCCAAAGGTGAAGTGTGTGTAGGTGAATCTAGAGTTGACCCCCATGGTAGGGGGGCCCCAGTCTAGGCTGCTGCAGCCTGGGCTCTCCCAGCTCCTTGGAAGGATTCGTGCTAGTACAGAGCCTCTTAAGCTACCTGAGGTCCAGCATGACTTCAGGCAGCCCAAATCTTCCCAAGAAGTTACTACAGAGCTATTTTGGTTTGAAAATCAGCATGGTGTAGTGGATAGAGCACGGGACTGGGAGTCCAAAGGTAATGGGTTCTAATTCCCGCTCCACTGCTTGTCTGGTTTGTGACTTTGGGCAAGTCACTTCACTTCTTTGGGCATCAGTTCCCTCATCTGTAAAACGGGGATTAAGACTGTGAGCTCCATGCAGGACAGTGACTGTCCAACCTGATTTGCTTGAATCCACCCCAGTGCTTAGTACAGTGCCTGGCACATAATAATCGCTCAACAGATACCTTTATTATTGTTATTTTTACTGCTTTCCTGCTTTGAGGTGAGGGAAAAGGGCACCGCCCCTCCCATCTTGTGGACTCATGCCTCCCTTCACCCATGCAGCCTGGTGGCGGCGTTGGTGGTAGCATGGCAGCTACCAGTGAGGCTGAGTTAGGGGAGTGGATGCAAGACTGTGGCATCAGGTTGCATCATATGACTGGCCAGGGTAGACAGCCCCATGACCGGGATGGTGCATGATGGGGAGGGCAACAGGCCAGCATCAGATAGCATCATATGACTGGAAAGGGGAGGCGGCGTCATATTGGACCACAGTTCAACCCCATCACTTGGGAATGAGAGAAATAGGATGCCCAGGCAACTTTGTAAGGCAACCAAACTCCTCTTATGCAAACTGCCCCCCTGTTGTGTATTCAGGAGGGGGTACTCTCTGGGCTAATCCCACAATTTAGTTTTATATTCACCTGGAGTAATTTCCAACTTTCATTTATTCATTCAATTGTATTTATTGAGTGCTTACTGTGTGCAGAGCACTGTACTAAGTGCCTGGGACAGTACAGTATAACAATGAACAGACATATTCCCTGCCCACAGTGAGTTTACACTCTATACCATGACTCAGACCCCTCTCTGCTCTGTTGAAGGGCAGGAAGTTTGGAAGCAGCTATGGCAGTTTCAGGGGGCAATCACAGCCCCCACATCTCTGGGCAGTGGTCAGGGGACAGGGTAGGAAACCCAGGGCCACTCAGACCAGCAGATCTTCTCTGAGTCCATTCAAACTCCCTCGAGGCATGTTTGTGGAAGCGGCAACCGGATTTCTTCTGGATTTGGGTTTGCTCCTCTGAGCTGTGGGAAAATTCTTGGGACTGCAGGCCACATAGTAGGACTTTGGGGGTGGGGCCAACCTTTCTGACAGTAGGAAGGAGGAGCAGTGGGACAGGGTGAGGCAGAGTTTAGGGGTCCCTCCTACGCCCACCCCCAGCCCTCTAGTTTCCTTTCCACCCCTGCTCAGAATCAAGGTTAGGCCTCTGCCCCAATCCTCTGCCCAAACTTCCCCAAGCTAATTGATATCACTCACTACCCCCACCCCCCTCCTTGCTAGGGGGCACAAAACAGCAGGAAAATGCAGCCAGGCAGGTTCCTCATCTTAGGTTTGGGATTCAGCGTTCCCTCAGATAATGAAGAATTTACAGCGTCTGTCTCCAGTGTGCTTGACTGGGAGAGAACTTTGGTTTTTCACTAGGTACAGCCCCTGGGATGGAAGATGATAATAATAATAAAAATAATAATAAAATAATATTAATGGTACCTGTTAAGCACTTACTATGTGTCAAGCACTATTCTAAGCACTAGGGTAGATACAAGTTATTAGGTTGGTCACAGCCTCTCTCCCACATGGGGCTCACACTCTCAATCCACACTATATAGATGAGGTGACTGAGGCCCAGAGAAGTTAAATTCACTCATTCATTCATTCATTCATTCAATCATATTTATTGAGCACTTGCTATGTGCAGAAAACTGTACTAAGTACTTGGAAAGTACAATTTGGCAACAGATAGAGACAATCCCTACCCAACAAGGGGCTCACAGTCTAGAAGGGGGAGGCAGACAACAAAAAAAACAAGTAGGCAAGCAACAATAGCATCAAAATAGTTAAATAGAATTATAGATATTTATGCATCATTAGTAAAATAAATAGAATAATAAATATGTACAAATATACATAAATATGTGGGGCAGGGAAGTGGGTAGAGCGGGGGGGGGGCAATGGGGAGGGGAGGAGGAGCAGAAGAAAAGGGGGGCTCAGTCTGGGAAGGCCTCCTGGAGGAGGTGAACCCTCAGTAGGGCTTTGAAGGGGGGAAGAGAGCTAGTTTGGCAGATGTGAGGAGGGAGGGCATTCCAGGCCAGAGGTAGGACTTGGTCCAAGGGTCGACGGCGGAACAGGCGACAAGGAGGCACAGTGAGGAGGTTAGTGGCAGAGGAGCGGAGTGTGCAGGCTGGGCTGTAGAAGAAGAGAAGGGAGGTGAGGTAGGAGCAGGCAAGGTGATGGAGAGCTTTGAAGCTGATAGTTAGGAGTTTTTGCTTCATATGGAGGTTGATAGGCAATTACTGGAGATTTTCGAGGAGGGAGGTGACATGCCCTGAACATTTCTGTAGAGGGGGTGACATGCCCTGAACATTTCTGTAGAAAGACAATCTGGGCAGCAGAGTTGAAGTATAGACTGAAGCGGTGAAAGGCAGGAGGTTGGGAGATTAGAGAGGATGCTGAAGCAGTAATCTAGTCGGGATAGGATGAAAGATTGTACCAACAAGGTAGCAGTTTGGATGGAGAGGAAAGGGTGGATCTTGGCGATGTTGTGAAGGTGAGACCGACAGGTTTTGGTGATGGATTGGATTTGTGGGGTGAACGAGAGAACGTTGTCAAGGACGACACCAAGGTTGCGAGCTTGTGAGATGTGATTTGCCCAAGGTCACACTGTAGACAAGTAGAAGAGCAGGGATTAGAAACAACATTTTTCTGACGCCCCGGCCTGTGCTCAAGTTATAGAGTGCTCTCTGTCTCTGGGCCAGTGCTGCCCTGATTGTAGGTCAGAGGCAGGCTTCAGAGCCACCAGGCCTCAGTGTACTAATCTTCCAGTTTATCACTGTCTGTATCTCCAGAGACAGGACATGGGCTTCCATGTCTGACAGCTGACTAGAGCTTCCAAGTGCTCAGTTTTTGGGAAGCAGCCAGTCCTAGTAGATAAACCCTCATTCTGGCATCACCAGCTCTGGCGTGCAATGGGCTGACCAGCCTAGGGCACTCTCTGCTGCTTTCTTGCCTCCACAACAGCCTCACTTCCTTTCTTCTTTGGTATTTGTTAAGTGCTTACTATGGGCCAGACACTGTATTCATTCATTCAGTAGTATTTATTGAGTGCTTGGAATGTACAAATCGGTAACAGATAGATAGAGACAGTCCCTGCCCTTTGACGGGCTTACAGTCTAATCGGGGGAGACGGACAGACAAAAACAATAGCAATAAATAGAATCAAGGGGATGAACATCTCATACTGTACTGAACATCTCATTACTGTATTATGCACTGGGGTGGATTTCAGCTCCTTGAGGGCAGGAATCACATCTACTAACTCTGCTGTAGTATTAGTAGTAGTAATAGTAATAATAATTATCAGGTTGCCCCACATGGAGGTCCCAGTCTTAATCCTCATTTTACAGATGAAGTAAATGAGGCACCAAAAAGTTAAGTCACACAGCTGACAAGTGGTGGAGCAGGGATTAGAACCCACAACTTCTGACTCCCAAGCCCGTGCTCTTTCCACTAAGCCACACTGCTTCAATAAATCTGGTTGGTTCGATCTTTACAACATCGCTAAAATTCACCCTTTCCACCCCATCCAAACTGCTGCCACGTTAATCCAAGCACTTATCCTATCTCACCTTGATTACTGTATCAGCCTCCCTGTCACTTGTCTGCTCCATGTGGTATATGGACTATGTCCATCCTAATTAGCTTGTATCTACCCTAGTACATATATAGTGCCTGACACATATCAGTCAATTGTAATTATTGAAGCTTTGTGCACAGCACTGTATGAAGCACTTGGGAAAGTATAACTGACCTCCCTGTGCCCTGTCTCTCCCCACTCCAAACCATACTTCACTCTCCTGCCAGGGTCATTTTTCTACAAAAAGTGTTGAGGCCATATTTTCCCATTCCTCAAGAACCTCTAGTGGTTGCCCATCCACCTTTGCGTCAGACAGAAACTCCTCACAATCAGTTTTGAAGCACTCAGTCACCTTCCTCCTGCCTATCTTTCCTTGCTACTCTCCTACTACAATCCAGCCCATACATTTCACTCTTCTAATGCCAACCTACTCACTGTACCTTGATCTCATCTATCGACCTCTGCCGACCTCTCGCCCACATCCTGCCTCCGGCCTGGAATGCCCTCGCTCTTCCTAGCTGACAGCCAATTACCCTCCCTGCCCTCAAAACTTTATTGAAGGCACATCTCCTCCAACAGGCCTTTCCTTACTGAGGTCTGTTTTCCTTTTCTTCCATTCCCTTTTGCATCTCCCTGACTTTCTCCCTTTATTCATCGCCTCTGCCCCCCCAACCCTATAACACTTAAGTATAGATATCCATAATTTATTTATTCATATTAATGTCTGTTTGCCCTTCTAGAGTGTAAGCTCGTTATGGGCAGGGAAGGTATCTGTTATATTGTTGTGTTATACTTTTCCAAGTGCTTCATACAGTGCTGTGCACAAAGTAAGCTTCAATAAATGCAATTGATTGATATGTGTCAGGCACTATATATGTACTAGGGTAGATATAAGCTAATTAGGATGGACATAGTCCATATACCACATGGGGCTCACAGTCTTAATCCCATTTTACAGATGAGGTACCTGAGGTACAGAGAAGTTAAATGACTTGCCCATGGTCACACAGCAGACAAGTGACAGAGCAGGGATTAGAACTTGGTTCCTCTGACTCCCAGGCCCATGCTCTATCCATTAGGCAACACTGCTTTTCTACTGGTTAATAATCAATGACAATTATGTTATTTGTTAAGTGCTAACTATGTGCCACGGTTCCTCATGGAAGGTCAGCCATGACATCCTCTCAGGCCAGCTCAGGATCTGACTAAGGGAGAGAAACCCTCCACTTCTCCACCTCAGGATAAGATATCCATTCCCAAGTCAAAAGAACAAGCTCGGAACCAGCTGGATCTTCAAAAATCCTTGAAATTCAGAGGGGAATGTCTGGATGGGGATACCGTGGTTTTTGATCGCCATCTGGTGGGAGAATAAAAGAAACACGGAATTTGTTGAAGAATCAATCTTCTGAAGAAGTTCGTTTCAGTCAAGCAGTGGGGGATTTCCAGATTGAGTGCATAGGACCAGCTTCAGCAGCAATATTTTGAGAGAATAGGGGAGGGTCATTTTTCAGAGAAAAAGACTAAAACCTGAAGCTGAAACTAAAAAAAACAACAACCCCAAACTAAAAACATTTAAATTCATAGTATAAGGACCCTTGTACCAGTGTTCCCCAGATTTGCAAAACAAACGGTTCCTGAACACTACATCTTAAGTCGAATTAAACCAATTTTCCCCAAAGGAATAGCGCTCTAAATGGGGGATTGTTCTGAACCAAGGTAAGAGGACTTATTTTTACCAAAAGATCCTAGAACTCAATCCTTTACAAATAGTAACATAATTACATTATGTGTATTTATTTCGAGTCAGAGAAGTTCTGCAATAGGGGAGCCAGTTTTAACTTCATCTAACTCGAGAAGCAGCGTGGCCCAGTGGATAGAGTACGGGCCTAGAAGTTAGCAGGATGTGGGTTCTAGACCCGGCTAGTCCACTGTGTGACCTTGGGCAAGTCACTTAAACCCATTGTGGGCAGGGCTTGTCTCTTGTCTCTCTCTTGGAGTCAGGGCTCATGAGTTCGAATCCCAGCTCTGCCACTTGTCGGCTGTGTGACTGTGGGCAAGTCACTTCACTTCTCTGTGCCTCAGTTCCCTCATCTGTAAAATGGGGATTAAGACTGTGAGCCCCACGTGGGACAACCTGATTCCCCTATGTCTACCCCAGCGCTTAGAACAGTTCTTCTTAGAACAGCGCTTAGAACAGTTGTTCTTGTCTGTCCGTCTCCCCCGATTAGACTGTAAGCCCGTCAAATGGCAGGGACTGTCTCTATCTGTTGCCAACTTGTTCATCCCAAGCGCTTAGTACAGTGCTCTGCACATAGTAAGCGCTCAATAAATACTATTGAATGAATATTGAATGAACAGTGCTCGGCACATAGTAAGCGCTTAACAAATACCAACATTATTATTATTATTATCTTTATTGCTGAATTGTACTTTCCAAGCACTTAGTACAGTGCTCTGCACACAGTAAGCACTCAATAGATACGATTGAATGAATCAACTTCTCCGGGCCTCAGTTCCATCATTTGTAAAATGGGGATTAAGAGTGGAGCCCCATGTGAGACAGGTACTGTGTCCAACTTGTATCTACCCCAGCACTTAGAACAGTGCTTGGCGAATAGTAAGCGCTTAGCAAGTACCATTATTATTATTAATCATTCAAAATGGACCTGGTGTCCTTGTTATCTAGACTGTAAGCTTGTTTTGGGCAGGGAATGTTTCTGTTTATTGTTGTACTGTACTCTCCCAACTTCTTAGTATAGTGTTCTGCACAGTAAGTGCTCAATAAGCAAGACTGACTGACTAAAACCTGCTCACCCAACCTCTGCCTCCCAGGTTGCCCTCTCCTCCACTGCCCTCTCCCCCTCACCTCTGCCACTCTTGCCCTCACCCTCCATTTTCTTAGACTTTCCTCCCTTCTCCCTGCTCCCCATCATGACTTTTGAAATGGCTTCCTCATTTCCCCACAGCTCCTGTGCATTCCCTAACCTGGTTCCCAAGTCCACCCCTTGCACTCACAAACCCTGACTCTGTCCTTCTATTCCTGTGGAGCCTCTCTTCTGCTCATAGACCTCGAGATTAGTGCTGCAGAAGCACCCCTGACTCTGTCCTGCCATTCCTGTGGTCCCTTCATGGAATCTCTCTCCTTTCTCCAGCCCTCTAGATGAGCTTATCAGGAGCTCCCTAGCTTTCCCGCTCCTCTGCAGGAATGTGGATGGCAGGGAACAGAGAGTGAGATTGGCCCTGCACAATCAGTAATCAATGCCTCCACACAGGTTCTCCATCCTGAAGTCTCAGGACAGAGGCTCATCTGTCATCTCAAAGGGAGACTTCATCACTATCATAGGAGTTGGAGCTCATTTTGAAATGAACAAAAGTAATTACAACAATTTAGGGAAGGGCCCAAAACTCCCAACAATAGCCATAGACTGTCACTCTTCCAGACTGGCTCCAATCTCTTGAGGTCCCTGGAAGGTCTTTCTATCAGAGTTCAAGATTCACAAGAATTCTCTTCCTCTCAAACCACAACAGGAAAGAGGGAGAGAAAAATAGACAGTGGAGAAATAAATGTCAGTTGAGAGGGTGTTTGCTAAAGACACCTATATATCTCCCCGACTCCATATGTCTGGAGGAGAGTAATAGACACACTCAGGACTCTTAATTTATTTCAAAATCAATTCAGTATAATATTGATTTTTAGAACCTCTGTTTTTGAAAAATTCTTGGCATTTTGATTTCATTTAAAATTTGTCTCTGAAAACATAGGGCAATAAACCATAATTTACCATTTGCTTCTATGTTCAATGACATAAATTTGAAGCTTCAGAAATGTTTATTCAGAATCTTTCATACAGAAACAATAAAATGTCTGTCTCCACAGCAGGAGGGAAGATGTTGAGGAAATACGTTTTTAAAAAGTATATTTTAGGATGTCTCCAGTCAAACAAATTGGGTCTATTGGTTTAGGTAACTCAATCCAGCAATCACAGACACACTCTTCCATAAGGTACATGTGCAATTAGTCAGAGAGAGAGAGAGAGAGAGAGAGACGCGATAGAAGCTTAACTTGCTTTTGTAGCAGAACACCCTGTAATTCATATATTCACTCTCTCCCATGTGCCTGTCCGGTTCTACCTGAAGATGGATGCTAGAAGTCAGACTCAGACAACATTCACTAAACAAATCATCTTGGGGCTAGAGAGGGGAACAAAGCTCTATTCCCTGGCAAAATTTTCCCATTAGTGAAATGTTACTCTGAAAATGACGGGTGGAAAGAATCACTCCTTCACAGCCCACTGGTTACACACTCTCCCCCCTCCTCTTCCAGGTCTCCCGAACTAAGTCTACTCCAGTGAGTCACAGCGCTAGCTGGCTCCAGCATGGACCGCTTATGTCTCTTCCCAAATCTGATCATAAGTGGCGCCTTTTGCCCTCCAGGGTGGTCCCATTACCCACAGCCCATGCAAAGTCGTGTGGCATTCAATGGGGTTGATTTAAATGGATATTTCCCAGAATTCAGAAGGGGATAGTAGTCTTTTAGTTACAGTGCACTTATTATATCAAATGCCTGCCCCATGTCAGACCTGTGTTTTCTCAACTTCTTTCATCTCTATAGTCCCCCTGGACCTGTTTCTCAATTACATTGACTCTCCTTTTGATTTGAGTAGGCTCAAGTCTCCTCTATGCCCCCCCACCCCACCTCACCCCACTCCCCACAGGCTCCCAGACACATCATGATCCTGGGTGTGACCATGCCCCTCCCCCATCACTCTGGTTACCGGCATCATGAGGAACTATTCCAGGCTCCTGAAATTCCTTTTCTGGGTCTCAGTTTCCCTTCAGCCTAGCAGGGCTAGAAATAATGCCTCTCTCTGTTTCTACAGCGGTCATGGCAAGAACTTGGGAGTTACCTTTTGGGGACTTCTTAATTAGATGGTCTAATCCCCATCTATGTATTGTTTTTCAGAGTTTAGTACAGTGCTTTTCCTCAGCTCCCCCTCCCTTATGCATCACTTTGACTCACTCCCTTTGCTCTCCCCCAACCTCCCTGTCTCCCAGCACTTATGTATATATGTATATATCTATAATTCTGTTTATTTATATTGATGTTTGTTTATTTGTTTTGATGTTTGTCTCTTCCCCCTTTTAACTGTAATTCCAGTGTGGTCAGGATTGTCTCTCTTTATTGCTAAATTGTACTTTCCAAGCTCTTAATACACACAGTAAGCGCTCAATTAATACTATTGAATGAATGAATGAATGAATACAGTGCTCTGCACACAGTAAGCCCTTAATAAATACTATTATTACTGCTACTACTATTACCAGTATTTCTATTATCTTTGAGTGGGCAATATCAAAACTGGCCACTTGATTTCCAATGGAGAGGGCCCTAATGTGGCCCCAGGATTGAAGCTTCCAATTTTTCTGTGACTCTGATGAACGAGGAGACGCTAAAAAAGGGTCTTCCTTCCCCCAGGCCTGAACTCTCCTCTTCTTCCTTCTGCCCATGCCATTCTCCCTGAGTGGCAGAGAGAGAATTTCCTCCAGATGAAAGTCAAAGTGGAGAGGGCCTTCCCCATGGGGTCTCCTCAGGGTGGAAGGACTGTTGACTGAAGAAACTGGCACAAGATACAATTCCTACCCAATATACAATCTCCACAGAGAGGTTGTGAATCTCTGGACTACAGACTGTAAACTCACTGTGGGCAGGGAATGTGTCTGTTTATTATTATATTGTACTCTCCCAAGGGCTTAGTACAGTGCTTTGCACAAAGTAAGCGCTCAATAAATCCTATTGAGTCTCAAGCTTTTGGGGCCTGAGAAGGGAAGAAATCACTCAGTTTTCATAGCTCTCACAGGCTAATGGGGTTTCATTTTCTGATCAGGTTAAGGATAAGCCTCTCTCATCCTAAGGTTTCTGAGATAAGGCATGCAAAGTGAACCTCTGGACTGTGAACCTAAATGAACCAATCAAATCAATCCATCGAATGTATTTATTGAGCACTTACGGTGTGCAGAGCACTGTACTAAGTGCTTGGGAGAATACAATATAACAATATAACAGACACATTCTCTGCCCATGATGAGCTTTCAGTAAAGGGGGAAACAGACATTATATAAATAAATACATTACAGATAATAATAATGTTGGTATTTGCTAAGCACTTACTATGTGCCGAGCACTGTTCTAAGCGCTAGGGGGAAATAAAAGGTTATCAGGTTGTACCGAATGGGGCTCTATACATAAGTGCTGGGGAGTTGGGATGGTGATGAATAAAGTGAGGAAGTCAGGGTGATGCAAAAGGGAGTGGAAGAAAAGTAAAAGGGGGCTTGTCAGGGAAGGTCTCTTGGAGGAGATGTGCCTTCCATAAGGTTTTAAAGGTGGGGAGGATAATTGTCCATTGGAGATGAAGAGGGAGGGTGTTCCAGGCTAGGGGCAGGTTGTGGACAAGAGATCAGAGGTAAGATAGATGAGATCGAGGTCCAGTGAGTAGTTTGTCATTGAGGAGGGAAGTGTGTGGTCTGGGTTGTAGTAGGAGAGTAGCAAGGAAAGGTAGGAGAGAGCAAGGGGACTGAGTGCTTTAAAGCCTATGGGAGTTTCTGTTTGATTCAAAGGTGGATGGGCAACCACTGGAGGTTCCCGAAGATTGGGGAAACATGGACTGAACGTTTTTGTAGAAAAATGACTTTGGCAGCAGAGAGAAGTATGAACTGGAGTGGGGAGAGAGAGGAGGCAGGGTGGTCAGCAAGGAGGTTGTTACAGTAATTGAGGAGGGAAAGGATAAATGCTTGGATTAACACAGCAGCAGCTTGGATGGAGAGGAAAAGGGAGATTTTAACGATGTTGTGAAGGTTGAACTGACAGGATTTAGTGATAGATTGAATGTGTGGGTTGAATAAGAGAGAGGAGTCTAGGATAATGCCAAGATTATGGGCTTGTGAGTCAGAAAGGATGGTGGTGTTGTCTATAATAATGGGAAAGGACAGGGTTTGGGTGGGAAGATAAGGAGTTCTGTTTTAGACATGTTAAGTTTGAGCTGACTGCAGGGCATCCAAGTAGAGATGTCTTGAAGGTGAGGGAGATGTTAACCTACAGAGAGGGAGAGAGACAGGGGTAAATCTGATAAAAAGGAGGGAAAAGCTAAGAGGCTAGTTCCCAGGAGAAAGCTGCCTATCCACACTGTAGACTGTAGAAGCAGCATAGCCTTGCGGATAGAGCATGGACATGGGAGTCAGAAGGACTTTGGTTCTAATACCAGCTCTGCCACTTGTCAACTGTGTGACCTTGGGCAAGTCACTTAACATCTCTGTGCCTCAGGTAGCCCCATCTCTAAAATGGAGATTAAGACTGTGAGCCCAATGTAGGACATAGACTGTGATCATCCCAGCTCTGTCACTTGAATGCTGTGTGACTTTGGGCAAGTTACTTCACTTCTCTGTGCCTCAGTTTCCTCATCAGTAAAATGGGGATTAAGACTTAAGTCCCACGTGGGACAGAGACTGTGTCCAACCCAATTTGCTTATATACACCCCAGTGTATATATATATAAAAAGTATTTGTTAAGCGCTTACTATGTGCCGAGCACTGTTCTAAGCGCTGGGGTAGACATAGGGGAATCAGGTTGTCCCACGTGGGGCTCACAGTCTTCATCCCCATTTTACAGTTGAGGGAACTGAGGCACAGAGAAGTGAAGTGACTTGCCCACAGTCACACAGCCAACAAGTGGCAGAGCTGGGATTCGAACTCATGAGCCCTGACTCCAAAGCCCGTGCTCTTTCCACTGAGCCACGCTGCTTAGTACAGTGCCTGGCACACAGTAAGCTCTTAACAAATATCAGAATTATTATTATCTTGTATCTACCTCAGTTCTTAGTGCCTATCTGGCACATAGAAATCACTTAACAAATGTCTCCCTCCCCCAAAAAAGTTGTTTCCTTGACTGCAAGATGTTCTAGAGAAACTGCATGTTGTAGTGGATAGAGCATGGGCCTGGTTGGCAGAAGGTTCTAATCTCGGCCCTGCACTTGTGTGCTTTGCGACCTTGGGCAAGTCATTTCACTTTCTTTGTGCCTCAGTTATCTCATCTGTAAAATGGGGATTGAGACTGTGAGCCTCAAGTGGGACAGGGACTTTGTCAAATCAATTGGCTTGTATCCACCCCAATGCTTGGTACAGTGCCTGATACATAGTAAGTGCTTAGCAACTACCACAATTATTATTATTATTATTAAAATGACAAAGTCCAACATACCCTTCCCCTTGTGCCTCACTGAGAAGAATTGGGGTTCAATGTTGCAAAGCTTCAGAGGGTTCCTGAACCACTGCTGCCCTGGCTTTCTATTTCTGGAGGATAAGTTGGTATTTGCTAAGCACTTATGATGTGCCAAGCACTGTTCTAAGCACTGGGGTAGATACAAGGTAATCAGGTTATCCCACATAGGGCTCAGTCTTCATCCTCATTTTATAGATGAGGTAACTGAGACACCGAGAAGTTAAGTGACTTGCTCAAAGTCACACAGCTGACAGTTGGTGGAGCTGAAATTAGAACCCATGACCTCTGACTCCCAAGCCCAGGCTCTTTCCACTGAGCCACACTGCTTCTCTGTCTGGAGAGAAGGCAGGATCTGTGGAAAGTGATCCCAGCTTTAACTAATCAAAGTGGATTTTGGTTTCAGAGTAAACATAAAACCCCCAAATCAACAAGTGTTGGGTTGCTGAATTGTACATTCCAAGCACTTAGTACAGTGCTCTGCACATGTAAGCGCTCAATAAATACTATTGAATGAATGAATGAATGTAGCTCAGTGGACGAGGCTCTGAGTTCAATCCCTGCTATCTCCATCTCTGATTCTTTTCCTCCCTTTAGACTATAAGCTCTCTGTGGGCAGGGCATATCACTGCTTATTGTTGTATTGTATATTCCCAAGCGCTTAATACAGTGCTCTGCACACAGTAAGCACTCAATAAATACGATTGAATGATGTATACAAAAAAACAGGGTAGACGAATGAATGACTGATTTACTAAGTGGTTAATGGAATCCCTAGTGGCCCGAGAGAGAAAAGTCACCCCCAAACAAGAGACTGTTTTCCACCTTTTTTTCATACAGTGCCAAGCTCAGGATTTTGAATTTTGATGGCTAGCGCTAGAATAAAAGTTGGGAAAAGGAAAAAACAACAACAACAAAACCCCAGAAGTACTAGAAATGGATTTAAAGGGAATGAACTGTATGAACAAACTCATTCCAGGGGCATGAATAGTGACAGAATGGCAAAAAACCCAAGAGTACCGCAGTGCACGAACCTGGGAAAGTAATCAAGGACCCCTTGATCAGAGATCACACATGTGTCAATGGCTGGGATTGGTTGGTCCCATCAAGCACTGGGATTGTGTCTAAACTAGCATACTTCCTTCCCTCTCTGCCATCCCCACCTTCCAGCCCCCCACCTCAGGCTGCTATGGTGGCAATCAATCAGTTGTATTTATTGAGCGCTTACTGTGTTCAGAGTACTGTACTAAGCGGCTTGGGAGAGTACAGTATAATAGAGTTGGTAGACATGTTCCCTGTCTACAATGAGTTCAGTTTGTCATGTTCAGAAGATTGGGTAGTGGAGACAGTAGTCAAACCAGAGAGAAGAGTGTTGGTTGGAGACTTTTATATTTTGGTTTGGGCACCTGTCCAACAAGCCCAGAGCATTCATCACCACTGAGATTCCAAAGGGAAAGTGAGTCTAGGAATGTTCAGAGTCAAGGAGGCAGAGGATAGTTCTGTCTTTATCCCAGGGAATAGGGAAATTCTAACTTGGTCTACAAAGTCAAACTTCAGTATATATTTCATATATGTTTTTGACACTGATATCTGTCACAGCCACAAAATAACCTTCCTTAAGGTTGCCCAAAACCGATGGCTCAGTCTCCCAAAATACTGTAATCCATCCTGGGTCCCACAGGGAAACTACTTAGTTATATTATTCCTCTGCACTTGGAGGAGTTGTTCTATAGCTAAAATAATCTGGAATTTCTAAGAAATATTGTCCTTCTCCCCACATCCCCAGCTCAGATAAAATAAAAATAAAAAAATAAGAAATGCAAGAGACTAGAAGGTGGATAATATTTTGAAGGTTTGCAATTCAGTTTCATTTTTCTTTACCCAGATCCAGATTCTCTAATCCTTTACTGAAACTGGGAAAAAATCCAAGCAAGCCCTACAAATCCACTGAATGTCTCTCCACTTCTTCATCATTTGCATCGTGTCAGATAATTTTTACATTTTCATATTTCAGGGCCTAGAAGGATTGTATATGGCAAGTGGCAAGGATATACATATGGATGGATGGAGGGAGTGGATAAGGAAGGGTTAGGTGATGGATGGGGTCACTGAGAGAGAGAGAAAATATATGTAAAGAGACACTGTGGCCTAGTGGAAAGAATATGAATCTGGGAGTCAGAGGACCTAGGTTCTAGGCCCGGCTCTGCCACTTGTCTGCTGTGGAACCTTCGGCAAGTCTTTTAACAACTCTGTGCCTCAGTTACCTCTCAGTAAAATGGAGATTAAATCATCCTCTCTTCAACTAAGACTTTGAGCCCCATTTGGGACAAGGACTGTGTCCAACTTGATTATCTCATATCTATCCCAGAGCTTAGTACGGGACCTGGAAGATAGTAGGAGTAGTAGAGAAGCAGCATGGCAAAGTGGATAGAGCATGGGCCTGGGAGTCAAGAGGTCTTGCGTTCTAATCCCGGATCTGCCACTTGTCTGCTGTGTATCCTTGGGCAAATCACTTCACTTCTCTGGGCTTCAGTTACCTCATCTGTAAAATGGGGATTGAGACTATGAACCCCAAGTGGGACGGGGACTGCGTCCACCCTTTTCTGCTTGTATCCACCCCAGTGCTTAGGACAGTGCCTGACACATAGTTAAGCATTTAACAAATACCATTATTATTATTATTACTTTAACAAGTACCATTAAAAAAAAAAGTTGAGGCCCAGAGTGCTCAAGTGGCCAGCCCAAGGTCCCTATGCCAGAGGGTTTGGAATAGAAACCATTTCAGATTTTCAATTCAGTGCTCTGTCTACTGAACCAGGCTGCCTTTGAGATTTTGCCCAATTTGAAAGGAAAAAACTAGAAAACTGATACAATCAAGAAATATGTCAGAATAGCTTTGAATGGACTTTTCTCATATATCTCCAAATACTGTGGCACTGATAAAAGCTGCTCTTCAGATTCACCAGTGGGAGAACTGTTCTGGTAAGGAAGATAAAAAGCTAATTAAATAGGTTAAAAAAATTCTAAAAGAGAATATCTGGCCAAATGGATGACTCTCTGAAACAGGAAATGTGCCTTTGCTAAATGTGCCTCCAGGCATTGGACTGTTTCCACCAAGTGAGTAAATATGTATTTAGGTTGGTTTTTCAAAAACACATTTCAGGACTATTTAAGGTGCTATTTGTCTAGGATGTTTTGAGGGATTTCAGAAATAAATAAATAAATGAAATAAAATAAAACTAGAATTGCAAACTTCCTAGGGTCGGCCATTTGAAGGCACATGAAATCTTTCCACATTGGGCTGTGGAAAGTAGTATTTGTTAAGCATTATAAAGTGCTTACTATGTGCCAGGCACTGTTCTAAGCCCATCTAAAGTGGTGTAACCCAAATAAGGGGCTAGCATATCAAGCAGATTAAAGTCCAAGAGAGGGCAGGGCAGCATGTGCTCACTGGGTCCCCCAGAGGAAGGGTCACCTCTCTCCCATCCCCTCCCCACCACCACCTGGAGGAGCTGCAGGTTACTCCCTTCCAGGCTAGTGACAAATTGCAGCAGTCAAATCCCACTTTCAAATACATATGGTTGAGTCTTTCTGGGTTTCCTTGAGAATAAATGAGGACAAAAATAAATGCTAAAGAGTACAATTGTTACTAAAAGAAACAATATTTGAGTAGGCAGAAGTTTTTCTAGTAGAAAAATCTGATTTTTGCCCATAATCTTCAAGCTCAATGCTAAATCCCAAACCAGCATTAGTGGGAATTGTTCAGTGCCAACAAGATGAAAGACTTTGAAGCCACGTACCAACCACCCCCAGCACAAGCTCTCTTTCTTTGTCAGACAGACTGAACTTCAGACACTTCCAACCCTCACCTCAGCTTCGCCATCCTGCTGCCTTCTGGGTGAGTCTTGGGGCAGATCCGAGTCCGAACTGGTGGGCCAGGAGGTGATAGGGCAGACCAGATCCATCAGCCCCCTTGATCAGCGATTGTCAATCAGGCAGGCAGGGCCTTAATCCAATGAGAAGACCACACAGGGCACAAACTCTCCACTGTGAACTATGGAGCAAAGACAAGACTTCTGCCCGGGGGATAGGTGGGAGATCCCCAAAGGCAGGAATCATATCATTCTGGGTCAGGATGCAGAGCCTGACCCAAAGTGTTAACACTAAAAGTAATAATAATACTTAATAATAATTATGGTACTGGCTGAGCACTTACCATATGCCAAGGACTGTTCTAAGCACTGGGATAGATACAACTTAATCAGATTAGACAGAGTCCTGTCTCACAAGGGGCTCACATTTTTAATCTCCATTTTACAGATGAAGTAACTGAGGCCCAGAGAAGTGAAATGACTCCCAAGGTCACACAGCAGACATATGGCGGAACCGGTATTAGAATCCAGGTCCTTCTGACTTCCAGATCCCTGCCCTATCCTCTAAGCCAAGCTGCTTCTTAAGTAGTAATAATACTTATGAAGTGTCCACTTGGTGCAGAACTATACTATGCACATGGAATATACAAAGCAAAGTGACATATTCCCTGCCCATAAGAAGCTTACAATCTAATGGGGGAGAAAGATAAAATTTATTTACATATAGAATAATTGAAATAAACAGTTGAACATCCAGTTGAATGAAAGTCACCCCCAAAGACCCAGGATAAACATAGCTGGGAAAGGTGATTGAAGAGCAGAGAGAAGATCCACAATTCGCTAGACCAGTGGAATTCCACTTCCCTTAGTGACCACAGTCGAGCAGTTGAACTATATATCATTGCAGAGCATTTAAAATTTTTCCCTCATCTCCTTTTCCTCCCCTTTAGATCATAAACTCCTGCCTGTAGAGATCAGGACTGATATCTTTACAATAGTCCCAGTTCCTAGTGCAGGGTTCTGACCACAGTGGGTGATGAAATGCATTTTTGGGCCTGGAATGATGAGCAACAGAATGCTAGGCCATGCCTAGATGGGACTCAGGCTGACTTAAGGATCAAAACTGGGGTTTTGGGTGAGCTACACCTGCCTATCAGCATTATCTCTAGAGCAAGCTTATTCAATGTTCCCCCATCTTATCTCTCTTGCTCCCAACCCCTTTCCCACGTCCTTCCTCTGGCCTGGAAATCCCTCCCCCTTTATATAAACCAGACCACCATTCTCCCTACCTTCAAAACCTTATTAAGGTCATATCTCCTTCACGAGGACTTCCCCGATTAAACCCTTTTCCCCCAACTCCTCCCTTCTGCATCATCTTTGTACTTGAATCCGTGGCTTTTGGGCATTTGGTATTTGCCCCACCCTCAACCCCACAGCACTTACATAAATATCTATAAATTATATGTTATACATTTATTTATATTAATATCTGACTCGACCTCTAGACTGTTAGCTTATTATGGGCAAGGATCATGTCTACCAACTCTGCTGTGTTGTACTCCATAATGCTCTGCACAAGGTAAGTGCTCAATAAATACCACTGATGAGGATGAGTGAGAGCTGATGGAGTTGGTTCCCAGTGACCCAGTGGAGTTGCAGAATGAGGGGCGTGACAACAGAAGCCAGGCATCAATCCTGGAAGGAAAGGTGAGCATCTTACCTCTTAAATCTACTTCACACTTGCTATGACTCTGAGTAATGGCTTCCCATGTGTGGTAGTTTGTTTTCCGGAGAGAGGCGCAACCAACCATGTCCATTTATAGTCCAACATTTGTAAGGTCCTATAGGCCGTGTTACTCATGGCTCCTCATCACCCACTCCTGTAACAGGCAAAAATACATTGTAATTACATAGGATCCTTTTTGGGCTCCTGCCCCCTCGCTACTCCCCAGCTCCTAATGAGAAAAATCAAAATAACGGCACCCTGCCAACTGAGGTGAGAACATTTTCATGCACCAGCAAAGGGAAAACTCCAGGGTAGTTAATAGGGAAAAGTCACAGGCCCCTGGAGGCCAGAGATGGCCTTGGTTGTGCCTGAGTAATAGGATTTCTTCTAGCCCTCCCCATTTCTGAAAGGGGAAGTCACTGTTCAACTCTGCTCTCAAGAATTGAGGAGAGAGACACATCCAATATGGAGTTAGGCCTTTCGGCAGAAAGCACACCCTTGAACTGGATTCCTCTGGTATTTGGCTCTTAGTAATGTTGGTATTTATTATGTGCCAGTATGCCAAGAGCTGGGGGAGATACAAGGTAGTTCCTATTCCAAACGGGGCTCTAGGTCTAAGAAGGAGGGCAAACAGGTATTTTATCTCTATGTGGCAGTTGAGGAAACTGAGGCAGAAAGAAGTTAAGTGACTTCCCCGGGATCACACAGCAGCCAAGTACTAGAAGAGGGAGTAGAACTCAGGTTTCTTGACTCCTAATCCCCTGCTCTTTCTACCAGGTAACCCTGCCTTTTGCTAAAGCAGGGCAAACAGACCATTACCAAATCTGAGGAAGTAGGGCATTGCCTGGCCTAGTGGGATCTGGCTGTGAAACTGAAGCAGTGTGGCCTAGTGAAAAGAGTCAGGAGGCCTGGGACCTAATTCTGGCTCTGCTCCTGTCCCACTGGGTGACTGTGGGCAATCACTTAAACTTTCTGGGCCCCAGTTAGCTCATCTATAGGGAAGAGATCAGATACCTGCGCTCCCTAACTCTTAGCCCCTCATTAAACATGGATCGGTTCCTTTCTTGTATCTACCTGAGTGCTCAGCAGAGTCCTTGATGCAGTGTAATTTAATACTTTAAGAGACATAAACCATTTTCTGAATCCCTCCCTCTCTAACAGCTATCAGCCACTTTTTCACAGTAGGGCAGTCCTTGGGTGCCCTCTCTACTGGCACCCAGCCTACCTCCTAGCTGGGCAGGATGTGAGTGGACAATGAAAGGGAAGGAGGTCTATATGAGGGGAAATCATTAACCTGCTTCCTCCTATGCACATCCTGGCACTACAGACACACTTCCTCCACTGACTGTCTCTATCTGTTGCTGCATTGTACTTTCCAACTGCTTAGAACAGTGCTTTGCGCACAGTAAATAAATGAAAGTAAATAAAAGTAAGTAAATAAATAATAAATACGTTTGAATGAATTAGAAATGCAAGGCTGCCTGCGGCTGCCTGTGGTAACTTTCCCTGTCACTTGCCCTCTGCACAGCTCCTCAGGGAAAGGTTTTTTTTTATGGTGTTTGCTAAGCAATTATGTGGTGCCAGACACTATTGTAAGCGCTAGGGTAGATACAAGCTGATCAGGTTGAACAAAGTCTCTGTCCCCCATGGGGCTCACAGTCTTAATCCCTATTTTATAGATGGGGTAACTGAAGTACAGAGAAGTGAAGTGACTTGCCCAAGGTCACACAGCACACGAATGGAGAAGCCTGGATTAGAACTCATGACCTTCTCACTCCCAGGCCCGTGCTCAATCCACTATGCCATGCTTGCTTCCATTCTCAATCTTTTTACCAAAGCTGAGGAGGGGCAGAAAAACGGTAGCTTTTGTATTCCCACTCTTCTTCTCTCTTTCTCCCTCCACATTTGCCAGAGGTGCTAATCAGGAGGGAATGGGTTGGAAACCAGGCAGCAGCAGAGAGTTACAGAGGCTTGGGGCCTGAGCAGTTTATTAATAATAATAATAATAATGATAATGATGATGTTGGTATTTAAGTGCTTACTATGTGCCAAGCACTGTTCTAAACACTAGGGTAGATACAAGGTAATCAGGTTGTCCAATGTAAGGCTCGCAGTCTTCATCCCCATTTTACAGATGAGGTCACTGAGGCACAGAGAAGTGAAGTGACTTTCCCACAGTCACACAGCTGACACATGGTGGAGCCGGGATTAGAACCCATGGCCTCTGACTCTCAAGCCCGGGCCTTTTCCACTGAGCCATGCTACTTCTCAGTTTACAAGCTGATTAGTCAGTTTCAGAGACATTGAGAATTAGCTGGAAATGAGCAAGTCTTAGGGTCACTGTTGACTACAGGTAGTGTTGTCCCAAGTAGGTTAAATCCTTCCTGCAAGTCCTCTTTGGTGAGCTGCTACAATCCAATCCCCCTTTGCTCCATAAACACATTTTCAGCAACTCATCTGGGCTCAGAAACCTACCTCCTTGCCCTCCACAATCTCCCCCTACCTCCCCTTGGAATGCCAACCCCTTGCATTGGGATCATTCCCTTTCTCAGCCCCATAGCACTTCTATACATATGTTATTTATTTATTTTTATGAATGCCTGTCTCCCTCTTTAGATTGTAAATTGCATGTGGGCAGGGTAGATATACGGTAGATTTCTGCTTATTGTTATATTGTACTCTTCCAAGTGCTTCGTACAGTGTTTGGCACATAGTAAGCACTCAATAAATATGATTAATGAATGAATGACTCCAGATCTTCCACCTTTCGGTGGTCCCTGTCTGCTGCCTGTTCCCTCACCTGTCTTCCCCTTTTCAGAGAGATTCCCCTTCCTCCTTCCTGCTTGTGATGGTCCTGCCTTTGGCTGGGAAGCCAGAGAGGGAATTCTGTTAGGAAATCTATTTGGGAAGCAGGGCTGTCTCACTGTCCTGTAACAGTTTTTTGGCAGTAGGGGAAGGGAAATGGGGAGCAACTATGTAAATTCGTTGTTGACACTGGGTTTCAATAAGCCTTTAGTTGAGATCTTTGGGGATTCCATTCTGTGTGGCAAAATTATGCATTTGGCTTCTACTCTAGGCACCTCACTGAATAGTTGAATAGTTCATTCATAATCATCATCAGTGGCATTAATTGAGCAATTCTATGTGCAGAGCACTATACTGAGCACTTGGGAGAATACAGTACAATAATTAGCAGACGTGCCTTGCTCACAATGAGTTTACAGTCTGGAAGTCAGAAATCACTTAATCCTTCCTCTGACCAGAGGTTAGAAACCATGGTGGCTGTAGGACCTTGTAGACAAAGTTACTTTATTCTTTACCCTGTTTCCCAGAATTGGATGTAAAAGCATTCTCAATCCCTTTCCAAACTTCCAGAATCCAGGGGCAGGTTGACAGTTGCTGTCTTCCACTCCTAGACGAGCTTAAGTAGAGGCTTAATAATCCCCATTAATTTTAAGTCTATTTCCTGGGACTGGACCTGGGTAGGTTAGCAAAATAAATCTCAATATTTCAGTGCTCTCAGCTGTCCATTTTATCCCTCTCTGGCTGCTCAGATTTACTGAAAGTTCAGAAAAATAAATCAACTTTCACTTGAATTATCTGAGTCTCTGGGGGCTCCTTCTCCTCTTCCTCCTCCTCTTTCTCCTCCTTTTTGTCCTCTTCCTCCTCATTTTCCTGCTCTCCCTCCTCTCCCTCTCCACCTGTCCAGTAGGATGTTTCCCTCAAACCATTCTGGAGGGAAGAAGAGATGGCACAGCTGAGATGTAACTGAAATCCAGTCCATTTTTATTTTTGTTAGTGGTTCTGAGTTAAGGTTGAGGAGCATGAGGAGGAAACAAATGGGTTTCAGGTTGGAGAATCAAGATTTCGCTCTACAGTAGACAGGGTGCTAAGAAGTCCTCATGAAACACCTAACTTTTGTAACTTTTGACATCCAACTGATTAAAAAAATACTTTAAATGGTTGCTAAAAGCACACTTTATGAAGACGTATTGCAAGATAAGGCTTATTTCTTTTTCCTGCTGTTTTTGACTTCCTTTCAGCTAACCTGCGCACACAGGTTATCTCTTCTAGCACTGTCCGATTTGTCGGGCTGGAATCTGAAATAAAAATAACACATTTGAAGGACATGGCATATGGAGGGTTCTATTAGTGCTGTAAAACTGCATGAATTATGCTTTTAAGTCCTTGTAAAGTGCCTTTTTCTTGTACAGATGTCAAAAGTTGCTCAAATTTAGAGAGGCACCAATACTTTATGAATTCCCTGCCAATATAACTGTCCTTTATTTCACTCTAGATCTGAGGATTTCCTAAACCTCTTCTCAAAAATCAAGAGAGCCATTATCTACCTAACTTTCTCCTTCCACAGGGGCTGACTGGTTTCTAGTCCCTCTTGCGAATGGGAGGTTGGAACCTTCTCAAAGGTCTGAAAACATGGGGCGTAATTTGCTGTGCTATGGATGCTTCAGAAAAATCTCGCTTCTGAACTCAGGTGCTGTCTTTGGTGACATGAGCCTTGAAGGGTGAAAGAGTCTTTTTTCCTGGTCTCTCCCAGAATGGTCCCAACTTCAGCCAGCGTTTCAAAATGGAATTGGAAGAGGCAGAGCAGTGGCCAGATAGAATCACTCTGGGTACAGTGGGAAGGTGGAGATTGCAGGAAAAGGCTAGCTGGAGGCTGGTCATTAAGGCTACCAATCAGCCTGGTAAAAATGAAGCTGGAGTTGGCTGCTGTCTTTGGATCACTGATGGAAAATCCTTCCTTATTGTTACGTTTTGGCTAAAGTCTCTTATGCAAATGGGACATTGCCTCAAGCTGGGTTCGGTTCCAGGAGAGATGGTGCGTGTCTCCTTCCCACATCTCTGCCCAAAGCTTTGCAATGCCATTTCCTGGAAAGGATGTTATCACTGTTATGCACTAGTGAAAATTTCTCTCTTTCATTGTCCAGGGCCCTGGGACTCTCTCCTGGCCCCATTCTCACCTTCTTTTCTCCTAGACCAGAGCTGGATGGAGATAGAGCTATAGCAAAAGTTAGCAGTTATGGATGACCTTCATGTTTCCTCTGAGAGGCTGCTTGCAGAGCTGCCATGGCATTAGATAATAAACTCCTTTAGGGCAGGGACCAAGGCTGCTTCTCTGTGATTGTATAGCACACACGATAAATAAGCTCTTAAAGAACATTTTTCAATATTGGTGGCCTTTGGATAGATCTGAGAACACCTGAAAAACAAAATGTGGATATTTAATTTATTTTCCTATGAAATGGTGTATTTTCAAATCAATCAACAATAATATTTATTGATTGCAAGCTTCTTGTGGGCACGGATCGTGCCTTCCAACTCTATTGTATTGTCTTCTCTGGTAACTTACTATTTGCTCAGCACACAGCACACAGTACAGTACCAGAGAGGACAATGCAGTAGAATTGAATAATTATTGATTGGTTGATTGAGGGCTTACTCTATGCAGAGCTCCATAGTAAGACTTGGGAGAGTACACCAGCACTCCTAGACCTGATTCCTTCCATCCAGGAGACTACGATCTAGGATCCCAGGCTGAGGTGCCTGGATAGAAATTCTTGGCTGTGTGTTGGTGGCAGAGTTAACCACTTCTACTGCAACTGGACCCTCTTGATAGAAGTTTCTGGATTGGCTGAAATACACCATTTGGCTGCACCTGAAACTCCTATCAGTGTGGCTAAAAGAGCCATTCATTCATTCATTCATTCATTCATTCATTCGTATTTATTGAGTGTTTAATGTGTGCAGTGCACTGTACTGTTTGGAAAGTATAGATTGGTGTGGGTGGATGGCTGGGTGAATATAGCAGGTGATGGTCTCTGGATATCTGTCTACTCCCATCACCTGTTGATGATGATGATGGTATTCGTTAAGGGCTTATTATATGTCAAGGACTGTTTTAAGTGTAGGGGTAGATACAAGATCATCAGGTTGGATACAGTCCTTGTCCCACGTGGAACTCACAGTCTAATCCCCATTTTACAAATGAGGTAACTGAGGCCCAGAGAAGAGAAGTGATTTGCCCAAGGTCACACAGCTGACAACCTGCAGAGCTGGGATTAGAACCCAGGTCCTTCTGACTCCAGGCCTAGTGCTCTATCTACTAGGCCTGCTGCTTTGATACTATTGTAACCAAGTGGAGTAGAACAACAGCAGTGGAGAAATGGAAGACCTCACTTCTCCTATTTCCCTCCTCCCCATCTTTCTTTCTCTTTTTCTCCCCTCTTTCCCCATCCACATTTCCTCTTTAGCTCTCTCTGTTTTATTTTCACTCTTCCTTCTGGTTCCATGATGAAGAGGCACATTTTGTGCTATGACATGGTAATCAGACAAAATCCTTCAAGTTGATCCAATAAATGAGAGATTTTATATCAGTTTCTGATCAATTGTCTTCATAGTTTAAATAATGAAGTCACCTGATCTTGGAACAACAGCTATAGAAGAGGGAGGCAGGACTTTCCATGACTCTAAGCAAGCTCTCCCAGAAGTGAATTGACGGTGGAACGGATGGAGGAAGGGCAGGCTGGGAGGAGCATTTAAGAATATTTAAAGTTGCTTTTACCCCACTTTCAATTATTTAGGAAGTAATTCATAGGAAGCCACCTTCCTTTTGATTATATCTTTCATATCTCTCCCTGTTCCCTTACTCTGGAGCTGACCCCCGTGGTCAGGGCAGTAGGGATGGAGTCTCTGGTGTGTGGTTCCCTCCAGCAAAGCTGACTGAAGAGTGGATCCAGGGGCAGGAGTCAGGCCAATGTCAGATTCTCATATCACCGACAGATGTCAATCATAGGGAATGCAGAGCCATGTTGGGTTTTAATTCAACGGCTTCTACTAGGGTTTGGTAGATTTGATAGGTCTCCCAGACACATCTGTAATTCAACTAGATGTCACTTATGCAAAGCACATCCCCAACTGCGTACCTTTCCTCTTTCCTCCTTCTCTACTTTTCCCCATCCCTCTACATTTCTCTCCTCTTCCATTTTCCTTGTTCTTCCTCTCTGCTCCCTCCCCTTTCTGTCCCTGATCCATTTTAAATCTCTGCTCCCATCAACATCCCATCCTCTTCCCCTCCTAAAGTGTTCAGAAATCTGATAATTTTACATCTAATCCCCTATGGGGAAGGATTTCCCTTTCAAAAGTTTTCTTGGGAAAATGTTTTCCAGGGGGGACAGCTAATGCAGCCCTTTCTTCTGGGGAATAAGGAGGTAGGTCATGGGGACTACTTGATGAGTCAAAGAAACAGCTAAGGAGAGGGAAGGAGAGCAAGGGAGACAGCAGCAATCAATCCTTAGTCACATGGAATTTATACCACTGACTTGAGATCGCCAATTAAATGCAGTCCTCCACTCTACCTCTATTGATCAAACCTGACCCCATTTATTTTCTTCAAAGGATTTGCACTGGCAGCAGACAGCCTGATGGAAAAGCAGCATTGGTGGAGAAGGCACAGGAAAACTGACCTCTGGGCACATCACTCTAACAAGAGTTTGGTCAGTGCAGAGTTCAGTGAAAAGATCATTTCCTTCCTCTCACACTCCAGTTGACACAACCCCATACAACCCCATAAAAGATACTTTCAAATAAGAGAACATCATTCTCCCCTTAGTATTATTTCAAAAAAAGTGCAATTCTTATTGTCAATTCCTTTAGGCAGTTAGTCTGGAAATAGGAAGGTCTTCTGTCATTCTTGATGGGAGACTCCATCTTCAGACTGTTGTGTTCAGTTGTTATCATATTTAACAAGGGAAGGAGATAATAATAAATAATAATAATAATAACCATTAATGATAATAGCTTTTGTCAGGAGCTTACTGTGTGCAAAGCATTTTATTAAGCATTGGAGTCTTGTCTTGCCTTATGTTGTTGAGCCATCTCTGGCCCATAGCAATTCCATGGACATATCTCTCCCAGAACACCCCACTCACCATCTGCAATTGTTCTGGTAGAGTATCCATAGAGTTTTCTTGGTAAAAATACACAAGTGGTTTACCATTGCCTTCTTCCATGCAGTAAACTTAAGTCTCCGCCCTCGACTCCCATGCCTCTGTTCCCCAACCCAGGTGAATTTTGACTTGTAGCAGATTGTTTTTCACTTGCTAGCCACTGCCCAAGCTAGGAATGGAATGGGTATGCGTCTGCTTGACTCTCCCTCCCATAGCTGAGACTGATAAGAGTACTGGAAACTCTCTAGATAAGATCCTGAGCACTGGAATAGATACAAGACAATCAAGTTGGACAATCTCTACCCACATGAGGCTTACAGCTAAGGGGTAGGGAGAACAGGTGTCAAATACCCATTTTACAAATGAAGAAACTGAGGCACAGAGAAGTTAGGCAACTTGCCCAGGGTCACGCAGCAGGCTAATAGAGGATTCAGAGAAGAGGGATGGGATAATGACAGAATGGGGGAAAAACTTCTCTGGGGAAACAGCCCCCTCAGCTGCAATGTATTTATTGTTGTCTGTGTTATTAAGTTGTCTTTATGAATTCAAAAATTCCTTATGTGCCTGCTGCCAACTTTCTGGCTCCCTCTTTTTAGATTTTGAGCATCTTGAGGGCCAGGAACTGCTCTTATTCATCTTTTATTGTACACTACCTCAGCGCTGAATTCAGTACTTTGCACAGAGGTAGATAATAAATAGCATTGATTAAATGAATGAGAAACCAGTATCTTATCCCCATTTTCCAGATGGGGAAACTGTGGCACCACAGCGAGAGTGGCTTACCCAAGTGACAGACAGTAGGCCACTGGCAAAGTTGGTACTAGAATCGGGAAGCTTCTGACTTCCATATCATTCTCTTTCCACCACACCACGATGGATTTTATGCTAAGATGGGAATCATTTTGAAAAGTCAAAGTCACATGAATAGTAAGATCTGCACTCAGTCAGATTATTTTCACTCATTTCGTTGCTTCCCCTCTAATCATCTGCAAACCCCTGCTGGTCCTGAGGGTTTTTATTGATTCTTCTTATTAATAAATTGTTTCATTTTGTTTTGTTTTGCTTTGCTGTCTACCCCGTTTAGACTGTGAGCCCATTTTTGGGCAGGGATTGTCTCTATCTGTTGCCAAATTGTACATTCCAAGTGTTTAGTACAGTGTTCTGCACATAGTAATCACTCAATAAATACTATTGAATGAATGAATGAATGAATAAAATGATCATTTGCCTTTGGGATCACTCTGGAGAAATGGTGATCTTTCTCTCAATTATCCTCACTAAGGCAGGGATCAGAATCCTCGATAAGTGAGAAGCAGTGTGGACTAGTGGAAAAAGACCTGGGAGTCAGAGGGCCTGGGTTCTAATGATATCTCTACCACTTGTCTGCTGTGTGACCTTGGGCAAGTCACTTAACTTCTCTGGGGATTAAGACTGAGCCCTTTGTGGGTCAGGGACTGTGTCCAACCCAATTATTTTATTTTTATTCCAGTTCTCTGTACAGTGCCTGGGATATAGTAAGCGCTTAACAAAAATATAGGTGAAAACATCAGATCAATTACAGCCAGCTGTTCCTCTTCTCCTCACTCCAATTCCCCTTCTTCCCAGAACCTAAGCTTCCTTAAAGATCAAATACCCTGAATTTCCAATTTAGCCTTCAAAATCCAACCTGATAATCTGGTCGACTATCCTAATCCCCCTCTACCCTTCTTTCAGGCTATCAGACAATTCCCAATGTGGTTAATCGTTGTGCAGAAAACTGAGAAATATTCTGTAAGGTTGTGTTCCTCATCATTTTAGCATCCTCTCTGTGCCTTTAGACATTTAGAAGGAGCCTCTCTTTTTCCCTATGAATATGTTAGTCACAATTAGTAATCTAACAACTCTTTTTCCAGAGTTGCACACACCAATTGACTTGCATTTGGTCAAACAACAATTAAGTGGAAGAATCAGAATTAAGGAGCCTATCCAGTCATCAGGTTTTATCCTGGAAGGCCTGGTTTCTAGGTGACTGGTCCCCTGTCCATTCCCAAGGTGGAACTGGGCCCTTTTTGTTCCTTTTCAAAAATTTCAGCCCCCAGCTTTCCTCTAACACAGCATATGTCACAGATTTCACACTAACCTGAGAGGAGAACACAAACGTTTGGGAACAAGGGAGGATTCAGGGATCTCCCAAGAGAGGCAGCATGGCTTGGTGGATAGAGCATGGGCCTGGGAGCCAGAAGGGTTTGGGTTCTAATCCTTCCTCTGCCACTTGTCTGCTCTGTGACCTAAGGCAAGTTCCTTAACTTCTTGGCCTCAGTTATCTCATGAGGTAATAATGGGGGCAGTTTAGATTGTGCATCCAACCTGATTAACTTGAATCTATCCCAGCGCTTACTACAGTGCGTGGTAAATAGTAACCAATCAATCAGTCAATCAATGGTATTTGATAAGTGCTTATTATATGGAGAGCACTGCACTAAGCGCTTGGGAGAGAACAATGCAACAGAATTAGCAGACACATTCCCTGTCCAGTAAGGGAACCTTAACAAAAAGCAAAGCCCAAAAAACAAAAGGAAACCTGTATTACCCTCTGAAAACTGTCTAATTCAGGAAAATGGAGTCTCCAGTGTCATCATACTACATGCATTGTGAGGCCAGCATTACATGTGTGATTTCTCATTCATCTCCTTATATGGGAGATGAGAAAGCAATCATTGGCCACCCTATTCAGATCTCAAACCTTCGTCTCCTGGCTTCCATCCTAGTACCCTTCTACCAGTTATCATTTATCTGTGGGATATTGGGATCTCTTATATGAACAATTAGTAGTACATAGTTTCAATTTCTATTTTCTGTTGCCTCTTGAACATAGCCCTAACTGGCAATCTATGACCACTAGCTCTAAACTGAAACAGACTCAATTATTTTACTACCAAAGTTAAACACAATTATAGTTTTTTTTAAGACAACTGGAAAAAAGTAACACCCTACTTGGAAGGTGGTAGCGTTACAAAGATAATAAGCCTGAAATGTTACCCTCGGGCTGTAACAGAAATTATTCATAGGAAAGGCTCCTTGAAGGTGTAACATTACTTCCTGTTCCTTCATTCTGACATAGGAAGTCTGTGTTTCAGATGAAAGTATATTGTGGTTGCTATGGAGATGCTGCTAGCTAGGCTGCCTAGTTCTTGTTGAACATGGAATGAAAACGATCCAGATGAACGGATAGAAGTTTTAGACCCTGTCAACATATCTTTACTTGCCCATATGCACAAAATGATCAGATTTTCTAGAGTCCAAAGTTTAGGTGCCATTTCTAAGTTAGGCCATTGCTGGCCTCCTCCACACTTCCCAAATACTGGGCCAGGTGAGTTAAATAGTGGGCCAGGAGGCTCATGTGACACTGTGTCATTAGATGGAGCCTGCAGTTCAATGTGATGGCATGAGATCTGCCATTTTGTAGAAGAATACCAAGCTTGCACGATCCAGCGGGGCTTAGAGGAAAAAGCCCAGACTTGGGAGTCAGAGGTCATGGGTTCTAATTCCAGTTCTGCCATTTGTCTTCTGGGTGACCTTGGGCAAGTCACTTAACTTCTCTGTGCCTCGGTTCCCTCGTCTGTAAAATGGGGATTAAAGCCTGTGAGCCTCATGGGGGACAACCTGATTTTCTTGTATTTACCCCAGGGCTTAGAACAGTGCTTGGCACGTAGTAAACACTTGACAAATGCCATCATTATTATTATTATTATCTAGTGTTTCTGCTGGGAGAGCCTCCTGAACTCTTTACTTGTTCCTGAGTCTCATGTTCATGTCTTAAGTCCACATGAACTCTGTCACCGTAAATGAGCCAAAGAACTTTGCAGCAGGATCCTTGCTAGAGAGAGGTGCAATGGTGAAAATTGAAAAAAAAAGGACATATGTCCAATACCACACTGGAACTGGACAGGAGGCAGATTGCATCAAGCAGAAACTCTTTACTGTCAGTATTAAGGCACTCAACTCGCTGATCTCCTACGTTACTAGAGTGCACACTTCACTCTTCTTAACACCAAACATACTTACTGTACCTCGAGCTCATCTACCTTGCCACTGATCCATTTCCTACATCCTCCCTCTCACCTGGAACTCCCTTACCTTTCATATCCAATTGACCACCATGCTCCCAATCTTCAAAGTCTTATTAAAATCACATCTCCTCCAAGAGGCCTTCCCCAACTCTTCCCTCATTTCCCCTACTCCCTCTCCCTTCTGTGTCACCTATGCAGTTGGACCTGAACTCCTGAAGCTCCAGATATGCACCCCTCCCTCAGCCCCACAATACTTATGAACATATCCATAATTTATTTTAACAGCAGCCTGTCAATTGTATTTATTGAGTGCTTATGATGAGCAGAGCACTGTACTAAAAGTTGGAAGAGTACATGGTGTAGTGGGTAGAATACAGGTCTGGGAGTCAGAAGCTCATGGGTTCTAATCCCGGCTCTGCCATTAGTCTGCTGAGTAACCTTGGGCAAGTCATTTAACTTCTCTGGGCCTCAGTTACCTCATCTGTAAAATGCGGATTGAGACTGTGAGCCCCACGTGGAAGAGAGACTGTGTCCAATCTGATTTTCTTGTACCTGCCTCAGCACTTAGTACAGTGCTTGGTACATAAAAAGCACTCAACAAATACCATTGTTATTGTTATCATTATAGCAATATAACAAAAAACAGACACATTCCATGCCCACACTGTCTCCTCATCTAGATTGTAAGTTTCTGGTGTGCAGGGAATGTGTCTACCCACTCTGTTGTGTTGCACTCTCCCAGGTACTTAGTACAGTGCTCCACTCAGAGTAAATGCTCAATAAATGCCACTGGTTGATTGTGCTACCCGCATAATGTAACATATGTGATTTAACCCTCCCTTGACCCCACTGATCCCTCCAGCTATTGCCCCACCTCTCTCCAACCATTCCTTTCCAAACTCTTTGAGTGAGTTGTCTACACCTGCTGCCTCCATTTCCTCTCCTCCAATTCTCTCTTTGGCCCCCGCCAATCTGGTTTCTACCCACTACAGAAGGCACTGAAACCGCCCTCTCAATGGTCATCGCCCACTTATCTCCTTCTTGCCAAATCCAATAGGATTTATGCCATCCTAATCCTCTTCTACTTCTTAGCTGCCTTTAAAACTGTTGATTACCCCCTTCTCCTGGAAACATGATCTAACCTTGGCTTCACTGACATTGTGTCTTCTCTTGGTTTCCTGGTTCTCCTCCTATTTCTCTGGATGATCATTCTTAGGCTCTTTCACAGGTTCCTCTTCTTCCTCTCACATCCTAACAGTAGTAATCCCTCAAGGTTCAGTTCTGAGTTCCTTTCTATACTCCACCTTTACCTACTCCCTTGGAGAACTCATTCACTATCATGGCTTCAACCACCATCTCTATGAGTATGATTCCCATAACCGCATTTCCAGGCACATTCTCTTTTCTTCTCTTCAGTCTTGTATTTCCTCCTGCCTTCAGGATATTTCTTCTTGGATGTCCACTGACACCTCTAACTTAACATATCCAGAACTCCTCATCTTCTCACCCAAACCCTGCTCTCCCCTTGTCTTTCCCATCACTGTAGACAGCACCCGTCTTCCCTGTCTTACAAGTTCACACCTTGGTGTTATCCTCAACTCAGCTCTCTCATGCAACACATATATTCAGTCTGTCATCAAATCCTGTCCATTTTACTTTCATAACACTGCTAAAATCTGCTCTTTCCTCTCCATCCAAGCTACTACCATGTTGATGGGAGCACTTATCCTTCCCTGTCTTGCTTACCGCATCAGTCTCCTTGCTGACATCCCTATCTCTCCCCACTCTAGTCCATACTTCTTTCTGCTGCCCAGATCAATTTTCTACAAAGCCATTTGGTCCATGTTTTCCCACTCCTCAAGAACCTCCAGTGCATGCCTATCCACCGCTGCATCAAATAGAAACTCCTTACCAGTGGCTTTAAAGCACTCAATTACCTTGTCCCCTTCTATTTGACCTTGCTGATTTTCTTCTTCAACCGAGTGCTTTCACTTTGCTTCTCTGTCACCATCTTCCTGACTGTACCTCGATCTAATCTGTCTCACCACTGATCCCTTACCTTTATCCTGCCTCTAGCCTGGAACTTCCTTCCCCTTAATATTCGACAGATGATTGCTCTCCCCACCTTCAAAGTCTTACTAAAAAGCAAATCTCCTCCAAGAAGCCTTCCCTCATTATTAAGTCCTCATTTCTCCTATTCCCACTCCCTTCTTCATCACCCTTGCACTTCAATCTACATCATTTATTCACTTGTCCTCAGCCCCACAGCACTTAATGCACATATCTGGGGAAGCAGCTTGGCTTAGTGGATAGAACATGGGCTTGAGAGACAGAAGGACCTGGTTTGTAGTCCCAGCTCTGCCACATGTATGCTCTGTGACCTTGGGTAAGTCACTTAACTTCTCTGTGCCACAGTTATCTCATCTGTAAAAAATGGGGATTAAGAGTTTGAGCCAATGTGGGACAGGGATTGTGTCCAACCTGATTAATTTGTATTTTTCCCAGAGCTTAGTATGAGCTCGGCACATAGTAAGAACTTAATAAATACCATAATTATTATTTTATATCCATGATTTATTTTAATGTCTGTCTCTCCCTTGACGCTGAAAGCTCCTTGTGGACAGTGAACATGTACATCAAATCTACCAAGTGCTTAAGTAGAGTGCTCTGCACACAGTAAGCACTAAAATAAATACAAATGATTGAAGTCCCACACACAGTCTCAAGTGCTCCTTCAACAAACCTTTTCAGACAACCATGGACAGACACTACAGTCCCTAGACAAGCACACACAGATGCAAACTCAGAGGCACACAGATATACCTGATGCAGAGCTGAACAGAAGCAGGGGTTTGGTTGGCACTAGCTTAAGTGGGAGCTAAAAAACACACCACTAAAGATCCACTAGGAAAGCAGATTCCAGCTAAGCTTTCTACTGGTTCAGCAAGAGGGAGAGTCCCAGGTGGTTTTAAGGGCTGAACTGCCCCCTCTTTTCCTAGGCGTCTGAATGGGACGAGCTTGGCATCACTGAGCAGGCCTAAGCCCTGGGTGAAGTACTCAGCTAAATGGGCAGTGTTTACTGTTGATTCCAGCTGCCAGCTGGGAAACACAGGGGTGGCTGTTGCTGGTGTCCTACCACGTTCTGGTTTTGATCTCGGCCTGGGGATTCTAAAATCGTGTTCATTTAAAAACAGCCCTCAATGGAAATTTCACACAACAGCTTTTAGAGATTGGCTCTCCCAAGCCTAACCACAAGCACTTTTACTGCTTTGTGTGGTCAAGTCTTCCCCAAAGTGTTTTTACTGAAAATTTTTTCAGTTTGAAAAATATTTTATTTTGGTGTTTTTCTAAGGCAGTAATGACAACTCTACCCCCTACCTCCCTCAACCTTGCCAATCTACTATTTATATTTGCAGTCAGCGACACGGTCCAAAATGAGGACAGCTCAGCTCTGATACACAAGCCATTTGTGTGATCTTTATTGATCTCTTTGGGATCTGAGATATTCAGAGTGGAATTCTACTTTCAGTTACCTGAATGCAACTCAGTGGTATTTGTTAATCCCGGCTCTGCCACATGTCTGCTGTGTGACCTTAAGCAAGTCACTTAACTTCTCTGTAACTCAATTACCTCATCTGTAAAATGAGGATTTAAGACTGTGAGTCCCAGGTAGGACTGGAACTGTGTCCAACCTATCTTGTCTCTACCCTAGTGCTTAGAACAGTGCTTGGCACATACTGAATGCTTAACATATACCACCATTATTAATATTTTTATTACAGTGTGGCCTAAATGGAAAGAATGTGAGCTTCCCCTTTTCCCTCTGCTCCCTCTGCTCCCTCTCTGCACCCCCTTCACCTCTCTTCAGCTAAACCTCCTTTCCCCCCTTTCCCTCTGCTCTGCCCCCTCTCCCTTCCCCTCCCCTCAGCATTGTGCTCATTTGTATATATTTTTATTACCCTATTTATTTTGTTAATGAGGTGTACATCCCCTTGATTCTATTTATTGCGATTATGTTGTCTTGTTTTTGTCGGTCTGTCTCCCCCAGTTAGACCGTCAGTAGGCAGGGATTGTCTCTATCGCCAAATTGTACATTCCAAACGCTTAGTACAGTGCTTTGCACATAGTAAGTGCTCAATAAATACTATTGAATGAATGAATGAATGAATGAAAAGAATGTCCCATAACAAGCTGGTATAGTTTGCGTCACAAACTGTTAATGAGGAGAAATCCTTCAAGATGATATGACAAACAAGAGGTTTTAAATGTCTACTGATGGATCATCTCATGGCTTAAATTTCTAGGCCAAGCAGCGAACAATGCTGGGACTTTCTGTGAGCCTCCAAAGGAGGAAAAGATTCTCGTGGCGGAAACAGACTGTCCACTGGGGCCACACAAATATGTAAGGTTTCCTCTGAAACCAAAGTGCGTTTTGGAGTCCTCCAGACTGTAAGTTCGTTATAGGCAGGGAATGTGTCTGCTTGTTCTGTTATATTGTACTCTCCCAAGTGCTTAGTACAATGCTCTGTGCATAGGAAGTGCTCAAGAAATACCACTGATTGATTGAGAAAGGGGATACCTGCACTGTTTTCTCTGCAGGGCAATGAAGCTGGGAAGGCAGGAAAGCACATTTTCTTTTACTGCTCTTACTATATTAGCCTGGGCTTCAGAGTGGTGGCCGAAGTAGTGAAAGCAGGATACTGCTTGCTACTCCTCACCTGATCCCAGACCTCGAGGGATCGTGGTGCCCAACGTCCATCTCCCAACTCATACCGGACTCTGGAGCGACATCCAGAGAGAGGGGAAAGCACGAATGCTGGGATCACTCGCCCCTCGTGCTTATTTTCTTTTTTATTTTAAAAAAGATGAAAAATAAAGCTAGATTTGACATTTCTTTTCCATTTCCCAAATGGACCTGTGACTCACTCCCCTGGCCCGATGTCCGCACCAGTCCCATTTTGGATCATAGTTACACCCCTTCACTTCAGGACTGATAGAACTGATAGGATGCTTGAACAAATTAGTAAGCCAACCAAACGCCTCTTATGCAAACTGCACCCCTTTAGAGACTCAAAAGAGAACAAGCCTGGGAGTTAGAGGACCGGAGTTCTAATCTCATCTCTGTGACTTGTCTCCTGTGTGACCTTGGGCAAATCACTTAGCTTCCTTGGGACTTAGTTTCCTCCTCTATGAAATGGGGATTAAATACCTATTCTCCCTCCTACTTATGTTGTGAGCACCATATGGGATTCATTCATTCATTGAATAGCATTTATTGAGTGCTTACTATGTGCAGAGCACTGTACTAAGCGCTTGGAATGTACAATTCGGCAACAGATAGAGACAATCACTGCCCAATTCCGGGCTCACAATCTAAACAGGGGAGAGAGACAGCAAAGCAAAACAGAACAAAACAAAATAAGACATCATCAAGATAAATAAAATCAAGGAGATATGCACCCCATTAACAAAATTCTACCAAGTGCTTAATACAGTGCTTTATACACAGTAAGCACTCAATATATATGATTGAATAAATATGGAACAGGGACTGTGTTCCCCATGGAGCAGATCAGGGCATTGCTGGGTTGCTTTGCCCAAAGTACCTTTGAAGCAGTGTGGCTTAATGAGGAGAGCATGGGTTTGGGAGTCAAAGGACATGGGTTTTAATCCCAACTCTGCCACTTGTCTACTTTGTGACCTTGGGCAAGCCACTTCACTTCTCGGTGCCTCAGTTACCTCATCTGTAAAATAGAGATTAAGACTGTGAGTCCCACGTGGCACAACATAATACCTTGTATCTACCCCAGTGTTTAGAACAGTGCTTGGTGCTTAGTAAGTGCTTAACAAATACCATCATTATTATCATTACCTAGCTTATTTCACCTTCCTGCCCAGGAAGGGGTAAACACTGGGACATTTCCCAAACTCTGAAAGTTCAAGGAGACCAGCTTGGAGCTTTTTATCTTCCACGCACATATGTTACAGAATGTTTCCAGCTAATGTATCCCAAGATTTCCAGGTAAATTGCTGCCACTCTCCCATTCCTTAAACCCCTCCCCAATTAAGGCCCAAGGATCTCTCAGGGTTTCTCTAATCCTAATCCTGCATTTAGGGCTAATCCTGCACTTAGGGAGGTTGGCATCTAACGTTTGGAGGGGTTTCCTAATGTCTAGCCCATCTCCCAAGGTGGTGTTGCCTGAGAAAGCACAAGTTTACAGCATAGAAACCTACTAGCACCCTTCTTTGTAAATGGAAGAGGTAAAGAGCATTATTTACAGAAAAGTTATTACCATATTAATAGATGCTAAAAGAGAATCAGAACTAGTTCACAGTGAATACAGAATGGTCACAGTAAATGACCCAAAGGAAAAGAAAGCAAATTCTGGTACTAACAACAAGACTTTCCCTAGTCTTAAACAATTTTCTTTATCTTGCCCCAAGGTTCTTTTTTCCTGCCCAATAATGGGCTCACAGGCTAAACGGGGGAGAGAGACAGCAAAACAAAAAAGAGCAAAACAAAATAAGTAGTCTGGCATAAATATCATCAAGATAAATAGAATCATATATCCTTGTCTTACTCTCTTACTAATGGGAAACCAATCAGTTTCTCCATATTCTGTTCTTATTGTAAGCCTCCTGTCTGGCATACAGGTCGGTATTAATGCAATTAAATGGTCTGGCATGCCCAATTTTCCTTGAAGTGCTCCAAAGCTTCTCATGATCCGTACAGTTAAAAGCTTTACTATAATGAATAATGCACATGCTGACTTCCTTTTGATATTCTCTTGTCCTTTCAATTATCCAACGGACATCAGCAATAATATCTTGCTTCCTTGTCCTTTCCGGAATCCTGCTTGAACATCGGGCAATTCACTTTCCACATAAGTCTCCAATCCATGCTGTATAATTTTTAGCAATAGTTTGCTGGCATGTGCGATCAAGGAAACTGTACAATAATTGTGACATTTAGTTGTATCTCCTTTCTTCAGTATTGGAACATAAACTGATCTCTTCCAATCAAATGGCTATTGAGTGGTTAGCCATACCCATTGACCTAATTTGGTAAGGACTTTAACCAGTTCCTCTCCAGATACCTGAGATACTTCAGTAGGAAGTCTATCAAAGCCAGATGCTTTATTAGTGCTTAGTACAGTAGGATTGGCATATAGTAAGTGTTTAACAAATACCATGTCGCTTTACTTGCCTGGGCCTGAACTTCCTCAACTGTAAAATGAAAATTCAATACCTGGTCTCCCGCTAACTTAGACTGTGAGCCTCATGTGGGACAGGACTGTGTCCAACCTGATGACCTTGTATCTACCCCAGTGCTTAGAACAGTGCTTGGCTCATAGTAAGCACTTAACAAATAACATTATTATTATTATTACCCCAGTACTTAGATTAGTATATGGCACTTAATAAGCACTTAGTAAATGTAGCAGCATGGCCTAGTGTCAAGGGCATGGGTTTGGGAGTCAGAGGATGTGGGTTCTAATTCCGGCTCCACCATTCATCTTCTGTGTGACCTTGGGCCACGTGTGACCAGTCACCTAACTGCTCTCTGCGTCAGTTACCTCATCTGTAAAATGGGGATTAAGGCTGTGAGCCCCACGTGGGACAACCTGATTACCTTGTATCTATTCCCAGTGCTTAGAACAGTGCTTGGCACATAGTAAGTGCTTAACAAATATCATTATTATTATTAGAAGTAGTAGTATTTTTAGTAGTAGCAGTAATAATGATAATAATAATCAATCAGTCATTGGTGTTTATTGTGCACTTACTATGTGAAGACAGTGTACTAAGTGCTTGGGAGAGTACAATACAACAAAATTAACAGACATGTTCCTGGCCCATAATGAGTAATAATAATTAATAAATTATTATTGTTCCCTGCACAGGATGTGCTGATCTGAAGAAGTGCTTGGCATCCTCTTCACCTTCATAGTTTGTACCCTCCCTCAGCTGGGTGGAACTAGGTTCAGTGTGAAGGCCATGGCCCTGGGAGAGAATTTCTTCCAAGTCATCATCAATGTCCTGAAGCTGCTGTGCATTAAACGGTCCTTAATTACGGGCCAAATGAACTGAAAATGTGATTAAGTACATAATTTATTTGACCACCAGAGGGCAACTGAGCTTCTGGAAGGGCTAAAACCTAACATCTAATTCAGTAAATATAAAGGAAAGGTACAGAACCCTCCATGGGCCCATTGAGCATGTGGGTGCTCAATAATTTCAATAATTAAATAATTTATGAGAAGCACCGTGGCTTAGTGGAAAGAGCACGGGCTTGGGAGTCAGAGGACGTGGGTTCTAATCCCAACTCTGCCACTTGTCTGCTGTGTGACCTTGGGCAAGTCACTTAACTTCTCTGTGCCTCAGCTACCTCATCTGTAAAATGGGGATGAAGACTGTGAGCCCCACGTGGGACAACCTGATAACCTTGTATCTACCCCAGTGCTTAGAACAGTGCTTGGCACACAGTAAGTGCTTAACAAATACCATAATAATAATAATTATTATTATTATTAATAATAATAATAAATACTGGTGGAATGACTGAATGGTTGATCAGAAACACATTGAGTTCTGAATCTGTATATTTCCATATTTCCCTCAACAGGTATGTTTCCCTAGCATTGCATAAAGTCCTTTAGTACAATGCTTGGCAAATATTGATTGACTGATTGATTGAAGTAAGTAGCTGCTTCTTAAAAATGAATAAGTAAGGCTGGGAGAGGCCGATTTCCTTGAATACAGACAACATGACTCTGTTAGTTCTGGGTTAGTACCCAGAACCCATGGTACTTAGAAGCAACTTTATAATGGAGAAATCATAAATATCAGGTGTGCGCATGTGTGTATATACATGGATAGATGTTTTTGTGGCTCTCAAATAGTAGGATTTTTGTGGCTCTCAGTGGCATACAGGGCAGAGTAGGTCATTTTTTACCACTATTAAAGCTCACTGCAAGCAGGGACTGTGTCTACGAACTCTGTTGTACTGTAATCACCGCACAGTATATGCTCAGTTAATACCATTGTTAATGATAAAAGTCCCTAAATTATTGAATATGGAGTTTCCTTTTGTAGAAAATTGGGTTTAACTATAAAAAATCCTTCTCATGGACCAAAACTGTTCCTTGCAATTGATTCATCCTATAAAGGCTGGTCACAGAGAGAAAAAGGGATAACAGTCAATGGCATTTATTTAATGTATTCTCTGTATGCAGTACTGCATTAAATGCTTGGGTGGGTACGATACAATAGAATTGGTGGACATGATACCTGCCTACAAGGAGCTTGCAGTCTAGAGGGGGAGTCAAGGTAAAATAAATTACAAATAGAGGAAATGGGAGAATATGTGGTCACATATCTAAGTGCTGTGGGAGTAGGGGTGGGATGAATATCAAGTGCTTAAGGGGTACAGATCCACGTGTATAGATGACACAGAAGAGAGGGCAACTAAGAAAAACTGAGGGCTTTCTCAGGGAAGGCCACTTGAAAGAGATGTGATCAATTACTGGACTTTTCACAGAAATGATTTTTTAAAAAATCTATCCATCCTTTACCCCAGAGGCAGGGTGCAGAACCTGGCTTTTCTTCTCAAAGCTCGGGTCAGGGACATCATTTTCTGTTGTTTTTTTCCTTTTATCTTCGAAAATCCTTCTCTTATACAAGATGAAATCCTTGTCCTCCTTGCGTCAGAGAATTTGGAAGATGGTGTCTGGTATTAACCTTCTTTCAGGATTACTAGGCTTTGTGTAATCTAGCTGGGAGTCAGTCACTCTGAAGTTTGGCACAGATGTTCAATAATAAATCTTTTTAGCCATTTTCCCATGTAACTAAAACCATATTTTGCCCTAAGTAGAACTATGAGTAGAGTAATAGTTCTTTATTATCTGATGTATGTCAATCATTCATGTTTTTTTAATAGGATTTCCTCCTGCCTCCACCTATGTCTTTTTAATATTGTGGCATTGTTAAGCACTTACTAAACCCATCAGGCATGATCTCCTTAAAATCTTCCCTGATCCCCTCCAGGTCCACCCTGCCACCTGCTTTGATTTTCCATCCTTCCTAAAAGTGTCTCGAGAGATTTTCCACCTCCTCTTAAAACCTACCTCCTCTATCTGCATCTCTAACGCCAACATTTCACACCTTATTAAAACACTTGCCCCTTCCATTCTTCCCATTCTGACCAGTATTTTCAACCATTTATTCACCAGTGGCTTTTCCCCACTATTTTCAAACATGCCCATAAATCCCTTCTCCTAAAAATGCCTTCCACAGAACCCACAGCGGTCTCCAGTTATTGCTCCATCTCCCTCATATCATTTCTTTATCAGTGCTCAGAGGAGTGCTTGACATATATTAAACACTTGACAAATACCATCATTATTATTCCTCTGCTTCGACTTCCCATCTTCCAATTCTGTCCTTGATCCTCTAGTCTATGAGCTCATTGTGGGCAGGGAACATCTGTACCAACTCTGTTATATTACACTCTGCCAAGTGCTTAGTACAGTGCTCTGCACACAGTAAGTGCTTGATAAATATAGCTGATTAATTGATTGATCCCTTGGCAAACTGACTTCCATGCCCTCCACTCCTTGGAAACTGCCTTCTTTAAGCTCACCAATGAACTCCTTCTGGACAAATTAAATGGTCTCTACTCCATCCTAATTCTCTTTGACCTCTCAGTTACCCTTGATATTGTCTACCATCCCCTGCTCCTGAAATCACTATCCAACTGAAGCTTCACTGACACTGTCCTCTCCTCGTTCTCCTCCTATCACTCTGGCAGCTCATTCTCAGTCTCTTTCATGGTCTCCTCTTCTACCTCTCACCCACTAACTGTGAGTATCCCTCAAGGTTCAGTTCTGGGTCTCTTTCTATCATCCATCTACAGCTGCTCCCTTGGAGAACACATTTGCTCACATGGCTTCAACTACCACCTCTCTGTGGATGATACCCAAATCCACATCTCCAGCCCTGATCTCTCTCCTTCTCTGCAGTCTCACATTTCCTCCTGCCTTCAAGACATCGCTCCTTGGATGTCCTCTCCTCACCTCAAACTTAAAATGTCTAAAACAAAACTCCTTATCTTCCCACCTTAATTCTTTCCTTTTCCTAACTTTCCCATCGCTGTAGACGGCACCGCCATCCTTTCTGTTTCACAAGCTGGTAACCTTGGCATTATCCTTGACTCCTCTCTCTCATTCAACCCAAATATTCAATCCATCACTAAATCCTGTTGGTTCAACCTTCACAGTATCTCTAAAATCTACCATTTCCTCTCCATTCAAACTGCTACCACATTAATCCAATCACTTATCCTATCCCACCTTGATTACTGTAACAGCCTCCTTACTGACCTCCCTGCCTCCTGTCTCTCCCCACTCCAGTCCATACTTCATTCTGCTGCCTGGATCATTTTTCTACAAAAACATTCCATCAGTTTTTCCCCACTCCTCAAGAATCTCCAGTGGTTGCTTATCCACTTCTGCATCAAACAAAAACTCCTCACCATTGGCTTTATAGCACTCAATCACCTTGCCCCTTCTTACCTCATGTTGCTACTCTCCTGCTACAACCCAGCCCACATATTTTTCTCCTCTAATGCTTTCTCACTGTACCTCGATTTTGCTGTCTCACTGCTGAACTCTTGCCCATATCCTGCCTCTGACTTGGGACACCCTCCCTCCTCATATCCTATACACCATTATTTTCCCCACCTTCAAAACCTTACTGAAGGCACATCTCCTCCAAGAAACCAACTTTGACTGAGCCTTATTTTCCTTTTCTTCGGCTCCCTTCTGTGTCACCCTGACTTGCTCCCTTTATCTATCCTCCCTCCCAGCCCCAGAGCAGTTATTTAATTATATTAATGTCTGCCTCACCTGCTAAACTGCAGGTTTGTTGTGGGCAGGGAATTTATCTGTTTTATTGTTATTCTTTACTCTCTCAAACACTTGGTACAGCACTCTGCACACAGTAAGTGTTCAATAAATATGACTGACTGACTGAAATGTGCTTTTAATAAGGTTCTGAAGATGGGGAGAGTGATCATCTGTCAGATATGAAGAGGGAGGGGTTTCCTGTCCAGAGGCGGGACATGGGCAAGAGGTTGGCAGTGAGATAGATGAGATCGAGGTACAGTGAGTAGGTTGGCATTAGAGGAGTAAAGTGTGTGGGCTGGTTTGTAATAGAAAAACAGTGAGGTAAGTTAGGAGTGGCAAGGTGATTGAGTGCTTTAAAGTAAATGGTTTAAAGGAGCTTGATGTAGAGATGGATGGATAGTCAGTAGAGATTTTTGAGGAGAGGGGAAACATAAACTGAATGGTTCTGTGGAAAAATGATCCAGGCAGCAGTGTGAAGTAAGGACTGAAGTGGGGAGAGAAAGGAGGTGGGGAGGTTAGCGAGGAAGATGATGCAGCATTCCGGGCTGGATAGAAGTGCTTGCATTAACATGGTAGCAGTTTAGTAAGAGAGGAAAGGGTGGATTTTAGTGATGTTGTGAAGGTTTTGGTGACAGATTGAATATGTGGGTTAATGAGAGAGAAGAGTAGAGGATAATGCCAATGTTAGAGGCTATGGGTTACTCAGCTCAAACTTAACCTGTTTTAAACAAAACTCCTCATCTTCCCACCCAAACCCTTTCGTCCACCAGACTTTCCAATCACTATAGACAACTCCAGCTTCCCCATCTCACAAACCCATAAATGGGCATTATCCTTGACTCATCCCACTCATTAATATTCAATCTGCCACCAAATCCTAACAATTCTGTTTCCCTAACTGAAATTTGTTTCAATGTCTATCTCCCCCAGAAGATTAAAAGTTTCTTGAGGGCAGGGTTCATGTATACCAACTCTATAGTACTGTTCTCTCCCAAGTGCTTAGCACAGTGCTCTACAATGAATCAATGGTATATATTGAGCACTTACTGTGTGCAGAGCTCTATACTAAGCACTTGGGAGAGTACAACAGAGTTGATAGACATGATCACTGCCCACAAGGAGCTTACAGTTTAGAAGGAAAGCACTTTACAGTAAGCACTCGATAAATACCTTTGAGTCTGTGTGATCTCAAAGCTGTGCCTTAGTAACATGGCATAAGTCATACTGCAGCATGGTGAAATGGATAGAGACCCGGCCTGAGAGTCAAAGAGTCTTGGGCTTTAATCCCGGTTCTGCCACTTGTCCACTTTGTGATCTTGGGCAAGTCTCTTCACTTCTCTGTGCCTCAGTTTTCTCATCTGTAAAATGGGGGTCGAGACTGTGATCCCCATGTGGGAAAGGGACTGTGTCCAACCCAATTTGCTCTCAAGACTGGAAGCTTGTTGTAAGCAGGGAATGTGTCTGTTTATTGTTATATTGTACTCTCCCAACTGCTTTGCAAACAGTAAGTACTCAATAAATACAACTGAATGAATCAAAAACACTGTTTCAGCAATTGTGCAGAAATCAGGTAGTGGAGCTAGGGACCCGGAGTAGGGAGTAGGGTTGGTATATGAGGGTGGGTGAAGTCCGGTGCCCTGGCCTTGAAATTGCAACAGAACTGGTTGGGGAGAAAATGGAAGGGAGGGCAAAAGAAAAGATTAGTAGGGAAAGAAGGTTAGCTGCAGCATTCATCATCTCTAGATGGATAATGAAGTTGATGCCTGTTCATGCTAGTAAACTTTTTTTCAATCCATGCAAGTGAAGGAAAGCTGAGCAAGCCCCTGGAGAAGGCTGGATCTCATTTTTTTGAGGAATTCATTCAATAGTATTTATTGAGCGCTTACTATGTGCAGAGCACAGTACTAAGCGCTTGGGATGAACAAGTCGGCAACAGATAGAGACGGTCCCTGCCATTTGACGGGCTTACAGTCTAATCGGGGGAGACGGACAGACGAGAACAATGGCACTAAACAGCGTCAAGGGGAAGAACATCTCGTAAAAACAATGGCAACTAAATAGAATCAAGGCGATGTACAATTCATTAACAAAATAAATAGGGTAACGAAAATATATACAGTTGAGCGGACGAGTACAGTGCTGTGGGGATGGGAAGGGAGAGGTGGAGGAGCAGAGGGAAAAGGGGAAAATGAGGCTTTAGCTGCGGAGAGGTAAAGGGGGGATGGCAGAGGGAGTAGAGGGGGACGAGGAGCTCAGTCTGGGAACGCCTCTTGGAGGAGGTGATTTTTAAGTAGGGTTTTGAAGAGGGAAAGAGAATCGGTTTGGCGGAGGTGAGGAGGGAGGGCGTTCCAGGACCGCGGGAGGACGTGACCCAGGGGTCGACGGCGGGATAGGCGAGACCGAGGGACGGTGAGGAGGTGGGCGGCAGAGGAGCGGAGCGTGCGGGGTGGGCGGTAGAAAGAGAGAAGGGAGGAGAGGTAGGAAGGGGCAAGGTGATGGAGAGCCTTGAAGCCTAGAGTGAGGAGTTTTTGTTCGGAGCGGAGGTCGATAGGCAACCACTGGAATGTGATGTTTCATTATGCTGATCTTACTGCATGACTCCTAAAGTCCCTCATCCACTTTTCCCCCTGTAGAGGTGGCATTAACTGATAAATGGTGTAGATAGTATCAGCTTCCCTTACTGCTTAGCTTGTCAGTGCCTATTTTTGATCGTAATCTCAACAGGACAAAAAAAAAATCCTTCTGCACCAAACTTTGCAGGGATGTTGTTGTCCAGACTTGGATAATGGCTTTGGAAGTTTGTTTTGTGAAACCTTATGCTTGTACTTCCTGCTGGTATGGAGGGTATGGGATTTTTCCAGGCCTCAGGCTTGTGTTCCCATCTTCCTCCTGTTCTGAACCCAGAAGGGCAATGTCCCTCATGGCCTAGTGGCAAGAGGAGGGCCTGGGAGCCAGAGTACCTGAGTTCTAATCCCGGGTCTGACAATTGCATACCTTGTGACCTTGGACTAGTCACTTAATTTCTCTGTGCTTCAGTTACCTTGTCTATAAAATGGGAATTTAGACTTTGAGTCCTATGTGGGAGAGGGACTGTGTCAAACCTGATTATTTTGTATCTACCCCAGCACTTAGTAGCGTGCCTGGCCCGTAATAAGTGCTTAATAAATACCATTAAATAAAAAAGGAGGGGGCCCTCAAGGCAGTCCCCAGAGCCCCACCAGATAGGTAGCAGGATGAAGAGCAGCATAGACCTACCAGCATCCTCAGGCTACAGCTGACAATCTAAGGGACTTTTGTATCAAGAGATACAAACGTTTGGGCAAACCTCTTCCCATGAACTCAACCAGATGGCTCTCAACGTGGCCATAAAAACATAGACATACACTATCATGGGAAATTTCCTAATGATAGTATCAAAAATAGAACTTCTTATGCCCTTGGAAAACTCAGTCAGAAGGTGTTAAAAAATGTCACTAAATCCTTGACTGACTGGTAGACAGGGAACTTTTAAACTTAGTTATGCAGTTAGTGTACCTCAGATGAGAAGTTGGTGGTGGAAACTCCAAAGCACTAATGTCCTCAGCTGCTTATTTTTGAATATCAAATCTTTGGCAATCATGAACAATCCTTGAGAGTGCAATTTAAATATTGAGGCTTTTAATAAATAGAAAATCATTCTGAAGGCAGTGGATGATTATACTTGAAGGAGTGGTAGAGTTAGTGGTGGTTTTCTAAGATGTTTTGAAGACAATCTTCTCTGATAGGTCAACCAGATGGACACAACCGATGACTAGCTTAGGACAGGAGAAAAGGAGCAGTCAACACAAATCCATTCTCAAAATAAAGTGCCTTGTTAATTAATCAATAGTATTTATTGAGTGTTTACTGTGTGCAGAGCTCTGTGCTAAGAGCTTGGGAAAGTACAATACAATTGAGCTGGGAGACATAATCCCTGCCCATGAGGAGTTTACCATCTAGTTGGAGGAGAAAGACACTAGAGTAAATTACAGATAGAAGAAAATGATAGAGATATCTATACAAGATATCTATATAAATGCTCTGGGCAACTGTGAGTGCTCAATGCTCTGCACACAATAAGTGCTCAATAAATACCACTGATTGATTTAATGGGAGACTATAAATTAATCGAGAAAGACTCCTGGGAGATATGCAATTTCAGAAAGGCTTTGAAGATGGTGAGCATCATGATCTGGCAGATATCAAGGGGGAGGGGGTTACAGGCATGACGAAGGATATGAACAAGAAGTGGGGACAAGGTGAGACAAGGATGAAGCACAGTGAACAATTAGTTGAAGATGAACAAAGTTTGTGAGCTAGAGTCCAAGAAAAGAATAGATAAGTAGGAGGGAAAGAGTTGACTAGGTGCTTTAAAGCTGAGAGTAGAATTTCTGCTTGATGCAGAGGGGATTGGGCACTGGAGGTTGTGGAGGAGTGGGGAGATGAGTGTAGAATGATGTTTTAGAAAATTTGTCTGGGCAGCAGAGAGAAGGATGGACATACAATTAAACTCTAGATTGTAAGCTTGTTGCAGAAAGGGAAAATATCTACCAACTCTGCTATATTGTACCATCCCAAATGCTTAGCAGAGTGCTCTGTATGCAGTTATGACTCAATAACAATGATTGTTTGATTGCTTGATTGGGAGAGACTGGAGACCGGGAGACTGGTGGGGAGGTTATGCAGTTGTCAAGCTGGGCAAGTCACTTCACTTCTCTGTGCCTCAGTTCCCTTATCTGTAAAATGGGGATTAAGACTGTGAGCCTCATGTGGGGTGGGGACTAGGGACTGTTTCCAACCTGATTTGTTTGTATCTACCCCAGCAGTTAATATAGTGCCTGGCACATAATAATCACTTAATAAATATTATTATCATCATTATTATTATTATTATGATAGTTGAAGCTATGGGAGCCCCAAAGAAGTTAGTGTAAATTGAGAAGTAACCCAGAACAAAAACTTGAGGGACACCCTCAGTTAGGATGTGGGAGGCAGAGGAAGAACTAGTGAAACAGACTGAGAAGAATCAACTAGAGAGGCAATGAAAGAACAAGGAGAGAACTGAGAGAGGGTCCGTGATCAGATGAGGGGAAGAGATTCTATCAATAGTGATTAATGACAGTAGCAGACGGGCTCCATTTTTAGGTCTGTACTTTTCAGGCATGCATAGAATTAGAAATATTCAAAAATCTATCCATGAAGAAGGAAGAAAGAAATTATAAACCAGAGGCAGTAAGCATCTGCTAGAGAAGGGACTAATTTTGGTCCAAGGAATTAATAGGTATACTTATTTTCTACACTACTGCAGGAATATTCATTCTGTCTCTGCATGTGTGTCTGTTCAGTCTCTGTCTCTCATGCACCCATAGAACTATAGTCTGGGATCAGTGGCAGTTACAGAGAGTCCTTGCAGAAGTAACCTGGGAGTCAGCTGTCATGGGTCCTATTCTCAGCTCAACCAGTTGATTTGCTGTGTGGTTTCCAATTACAAAAGAATGTCAGAATATTGATCTCATGGAGGCGTCCTGAGACCTGGAGGTTCTGTGAGGATGAAACTCCTCATCCCCAAGTAAAAAATCAGAACTCGCATGTCTGGTGGAAATCGGAAAAGTTGCATTTTAGATCTTAGCCTGCCTCTTACCTATAGATGGACTCATTTCTGTCATGACCTGTGTTTTAACTATCCATTTTGCTAGAATATTGTTGGGAATTAGGGAGCATAACTTGAGGCAGTGGATAGGGGTGAATACCAAAATGTGAGTTTTCCTTAACATCCCGTTTTACAAGACCATAACCAGAAGATAACTGGGTTTACACAAGCAAGTTGACCTAGTGGAAAAAGCATTGGCTTGGGAGTCAGAGGATCTGGATTTTTACCCTGGCTCTGCCACTGTGCGATCTCGGGCAACCACATCTGTAAAGTGGGGATTAAATCCTACTCCCATGTAGGACATGGAATGTGTCCAACTGGATTATTTTACATCTACCCCCACACTTAGTACAGTGCTTGGCATTAAAAAGGTCCTTAACAAATCCTACAATTATTATATCTGTATGTGTATGTGTTTTTCTGTGTGTATAATTGATAGAAGGAATCTTCGCTGAAAGAATTCCCTGTCTGTGTTCTGAATTTCAGCTCAGTGGCTTACAAAGTTATATGAGGGCTGCTTTCTGTACTCACGGATGAAAGAGAGGATGTATTTTAAATAAATGAACCAAATTAATCCATCTGCCATTGCTATGAGACATTTAGGCCCTCCTCCAGAAGAGCCTGTCTGACATTTCCTCCCCCACTAATTTCAATTAAAGAGATGTTCTTTTTGCCAAGATACATAATCATCCTGCTTAGAGAAAAAACATTTCTGATCCTGGAGGTGAGTCTGAATTTTAGTAACTGTTTTGTTAAACACAGGCAATCAACATCCCCTGAGTTAAATTCTAGCACACAAGGAGCCATCTGTTGGGAGCATAAGGGCAAGATGATAGGTAGCCTGGAAATAATTTTTTCTTTGATTGGTTCAGCAGAGACTAGGCCTTTTCCCATTAGAGTGGGACCCTGGGATTTCGAGGTCCAGGTTGTCAGACCCAGCCCTCACTGGCTGGCCAGAACCAGAGAGCAGACGGCTCCAGGGCTGTAGAGTGTTTGGATTTTGGAAATTTAGCCTTTAATATTTAGGAATAGTATTTATTAAGTGCATAATGTGGGCAGAGCACTGTACTAAACAGTATGGCTTAGTGGAAAGAGCGCGGGCTTGGGAGTCAGAGGACGTGGGTTCTAATCCCGGGTCTGCCAATTGTCTGCTGTGTGACCTTGGGCAAGTCACTCTACTTCTTTGTGACTCAGTTCGCTCATCTGTAAAATAGGGAATAAAGACTATGTGAGCCCCATGTGGGACAACTTGATTAGCTTGTGTCTTCCCCAGTGCTTAGAACAGTGCTTGGCACATAGTGAGCATGTAACAAATACCTCCATTATTATTATTACTATTATTACTAAGCACTGGGAAAGAGTACATGGGTGGAAATTAGAACCAGACCCTCTCCTTCAAGGGACTCACAATTATTTGGGCTTCTCCTATAATAACGATGATGATTACAAGGAATTTATTTATTAACCCCCCAACCCCCCAAACTGTCAGCTCGTCATGAGCAGGGAATGTCACTACTGTTCTATTGTACTTTCTCAAACGTTGAGTACAGTGCTTTGCACACAGTAGATGCTTAATAAATACTATTGATTGAATGAATGAATAAATGAATCACTTACTATGTGTTAAGAAACTTTCTAAGTGTTGGGAAGATACATGATAATCAGGCTAGACAGTCCCCATCCCACATGGGGCTGACAAGCTAAATAGGAGGGAGAACAGGTATTCAATCCCCATTTTACAGTTGAGAAAACTGAGGCACAGAGAAGTTAAGTGATTTGCCCAAGGTCACACAGCAAACAAGTGGCAGAGCTGGAATTAGTTGTCTGACTCCCAGGCCTGGCTTGGTCCTAGGGCCCAAGGTCTTTTCCCCACATATTCTAATTCTTCTTTGAAAAAAAGAAACTTCCACTCTAACCTCAGGTAAATGAAAGATCAATGTTTTCTCATAATAATAATAATAATGTTGGTATTTATTAAGCGCTTACTATGTGCCGAGCACTGTTCTAAGCGCTGGGGTAGACACAGGGGAATCAGGTTGTCCCACGTGGGGCTCACAGTTTTCATCCCCATTTTACAGATGAGGGAACTGAGGCACCGAGAAGTTAAGTGACTTGCCCAAAGTCACACAGCTGACAAGTGGCAGAGCCGGGGTTCGAACCCATGACCTCTGACTCCAAAGCCCCGGCTCTTTCCAGTGAGCCACGCTGCTTCTCAATCAAGATGCTTCTCATCTTAAAGTGACATGCAGTTCAGAAAAGAACAATGTTGCTAGGTCAGAAGGTGGGATTTTTAGAATTCCAGGTGCTAGAGAGTAAGAATGTGACCAGCTGTTTTTCCACAGATGTAGGTTATTTTCACAAATCATCAAGTGGATATTTTTGTACATGCAGTGAAAAACATTTTTATCTGTGATGCCAAGCTCAGATCTGTGTTTCTTACATTGATATGGTATTTATTAAGAACTTATTACATATTATAGCAATTTGTGCATTCCTAGAACCCCTAGAATGTTGATGATAATGATCAGTAAGTTTTGAGGCATTACAATATCTTTCCTTTCAAACTAGTCCTTCTCTGTGCTTCTAGGATATAATTTTTTCACTCTAAATACCTAATATTTCATTTTAAAAGACTCAAGATAAAGGCCAGGATGCAAAATGTCATGAGTGGAATCAATCAATCAATCGTTTAGTGAGCACTTACTGTGTGCAGAGCACTGTACTAAATGTTTGGGAGAGTACAGTATAGCAGTTGGTAAACACGTTCTCTGCTCACAAGAAGTTTACAGTCTGGGGAAGACAGATATTTATATGAATAAAATTACACATATGTACATAAGTGCAATGGGGCTGCGGGAAGGGTGAATAAAGAGTGAGAGGTACAAAGTGAAGCAGAAGGGAGTGGGAAAAGAGGAAATGAAGACTTAGTCGGGAAGGCCTCTTGGAGGAGATGTTTTTAATAAAGGAAAAAAAAATCAGAACTTATCCCCTCAGTGTATAATCTCATAGACAGCAAATATTTAAGAAATGGCATAACCTGAACCCCAACTATGTTATTATCTCCTCAAGGAATCTAATTCAGAAGCAAGGGCACAGGAAGAATGTCCTTTTCATTCTGCCTGTAGGCATTAATACAAAATAAACAGACATTCTCACGACAGCAGGTCCACCTAATTAAGTGAAATAATTGTGGGTCACGTGGCCATAACTGAAAATCTTTTACTCCCTCAGTCATTGATGGTAAAAAGATAAATTTTCAAAAATGACCAGGAAAGATGGATAAATGAAAACTCAAGGTGATTACCCTTTTGCTCAATACTACATAGCTTTTCAGAGGAAGCACACTAAATTAAACTCTTGATTGTCCATAATGAGGGAATAATTATAATAATTATTATTATAATAATGCTACTTATTACACACTTACCATATGCCAAGTACTGTTCTAAGCGCTGGAGTAGATATGTTAATCAGGTTGGACACTCCCATTTTACAGATGAAGGAACTGAGTCCCAGAGAAATTAAGTGACTTGTCCAAGGTCACAAAGCAGAAACGTGGCTGAGCCAGGATTAGAACCCAGTTCCTTCTGACTCCCAGGCCCATGCTCTATGCACTAAGCCTCGAATAACTGATAATACAGCTACCCATCTGGGTATAAAGAGGAGTATTGCTGGACTGACAGGAAGAGGAGGCCCTGGAACACTGGAACCTGACAGAACCACTGTAGTAGGCTCCAGGGACCACACTATGGAAGAGGGTGAGCAGAAGGTAGATTCCGAGCTGGTGTGGGTTTACAAATATTGAGCCTATAATCCATTATATTATCAGAGTTATGGAACACGTGTGATTGTGTGGGGAAAAGTAGGGTCTTCTTAACCTTCCTGGATCTCCACAAAACTTATGTGAAGTGCATTTATCTATTGCGTATGAAATTATTTATTGAGTGCTTACTGTGTGTAGTGCACTGTCCTAGGTACTTGGGAAAGTATAACAGAGTTATTAGACATAACCCCTGCCTTTGAGGAGCTTACAGTCTTGATCTTGATCTTGATCTCATCTATTTCCTCACCAACTCCTCTTCCACATTTATTCATTCATTCATTCAATAGAATTCATTGAGCGTTTACTATGTGCAAAGCACTGTACTAAGCGCTTAGAATGTACAAATCGGTAACAGATAGATTCAGTCCTTGCCCTTTGATGGGCTTACAGTCTAATCGGGGGAGACGGACAGACAAGAACAATAGCAATAAATAGAATCAAGGGGATGTACATCTCATTAACAAAATAAATAGGGTAATGAAAATATATACAGTTGAGCGGACGAGTACAGTGCTGAGGGGATGGGAAGGGAGAGGGGGAGGAGCAGAGGGGAAAGGGGGGAAAAGAGGGTTTAGCTGCGGATAGGTGAAGGGGGGGTAGAGGGAGCAGAGGGAAAAGGAGAGCTCAGTCTGGGAAGGCCTCTTGGAGGAGGTGAGCTTTGAAGAGGGTTTTGAAGAGGGGTGTCTCTGGCCTAGAACTCCTTCCCCTTTCATATCTGACAGACCATCAATCTCCCCACCTTCAAAGGATTAGTGGAAACATATCACCTCCAAGAGTCTCCCTGACTAGGTCCTCATTTCCTCTTCTCGCACTCCCTTCTATGTCACCCTTGCACTTGGATTTCCCACCCTCAGCCACACAGCTCTTATGCACATATCCATAATTTACTTATACATGTTAATGTCTGTCTCCCCCTCTAAACCAAAAGCTCCTTGTGGGCAGGGAATGTGTCTACCAACTCTTTTATATTGTACTCTCCCAAGCACTTAGCCAATTCTCTGCACATAGTAAGTATTCAATAGATATGATTGATTGATCTAGTGGATTTATTCTACCTACTCTGTTCATAATTCATTCACAAAGTAATTAGATAGATGGCCTGTGTATACAGTCTACATTCAGATGCCTAGTTTTCCCTTTGGGGAAGTATGGCCGCGAATGGTCTCACACTCTGCCATCTGTTTGCTATAAAATACAAATCCTTCCAGGATTGTGTGTTCTATATGGCCACTGTTGATACAGTTCAAAACTAAATTTCTCAATATTTCAAGATGGCATTCGCACTGAGACTCTGATTCATTTCCAGCTGCGCCACTTGTTTGCTGGTGACCTTCACTTCTCTGTGCCTCAATTACCTAATCTGTAAAATGGGGATTAAGACTGTGAGTCCATGTGAGGCAGGGACTGTGTCCTACCTGACTATCAGGTATCAACCTCAGAACTCTGAACAAAACTTGACATATAGTAAGTACTTAAATAACATTATTATTTTCTCTAGGCTGTAAACCCATTATGGGCAGAGAACATACCTGTTTATTCTGTTGTATTGTACTCTCCCAAGTGCTTAGTACAGTGCTCTGCACATAGTAGGCATTCAGTAAATGCCACTGATTGATTAATTAATTAATGGAGCAAGGATAACCTGGAGGAAAAAGAATAGAAGAGAGAACTCTCCCAAAATTGTGTTGTACCCTTTCCTGGGGAGTCCCATACACACTTATAACATGCTGATCCTCATGTTGATGGCAGAAGTGCTGAATTAGAATCCTGGAATATGGGCTTAGGTAGCTGGAGTACAGGGATAGGATTCAAGAGATCCAAATTCTAATCCCAGCTCTGCCGCTGGCCTGCTGTGTGACTTTGGGCAATGATAATAACTGTAATCTTCATCAATTGATTACTATGTGCCAAGCAGCATACTAAGCACTGGGGTAGATACAGTGTAAACAGAGCAGACAATGCCTCTGTTCCTCAAAAGGCTCACAATCTAAAAGGGAGGGAGAACAGGTATAAAACCCCCAATTTACAAATGAGGAGACTCAGGCCAGAAGAAGTGAAGTGACTTGCCCATGGTCACACAGCAGGTCAAGGCAGAGGTGGGATTAGAATCCAGGTCTCCTGACTCCAAGTCCCTTGCTCTTTCCAGGGTGAGAACCATTCAGTTGAGACTTTACCTTGACTGACATCTTCCAAATCCTTCCTTAGATCTCTATTCAGCAGTGTGCACACTTCCAATGCCACACAACAGAGAGGAAATGTTACAAAGTTGGCCAAGCTCAATAGGCACTATTTATTTTCATTATTCCCTGCTTGTTTATGAGCAAACCCAGCCACCTCCTCCAAGATGATTTGACTTTTCTGATAGAATGAAAAAAAAGGCCATCTCGGCTCCCTCCATATTTAAACAGATGATGATTGACTCTCAAGTTCATCTCTGCTATTCTGAGTGGTCAATGCAGACTCCATTAGCAATTTGCAGTTCTTTGTATTGAACAGTTGCTCAGGTGAATGCCAAAAGCTCCCTGTTGACTCTTGATGAACCAAGTTCATCAAACTTTTTTGCTTCAACTTCTTCCCATTACTCCATTATCTCCTTCCCTTCTTTTATCCTGCCCTCAAGTTCCCAGGTAAATTAGACCAGGACTGAGGAATTTAAATAATTAGGCTGTGGGTTAAATCAAAGGAGAAATGAGATTTCCACTCTTCACAGGGCTTTATTTCTTGAGGTTGCTAATAATCAACTAGAAGGGCTAGTGGACATGTGGTGGGCTGGTAAATATCTCTTTAGACTGCTGGCTTTTAACCCTATTTGCATGACTTCCCTAAGCTTTTTATCTTCTATGATGATTCTTCAAAGCTTCTAGAAAGATGCTTTCAGAAAGTCTAGAATAGGTGGCATAGACACAGGGGTTTAACGAATCACTAGAAATTGTACTTTATAGGATATTTTTTAGTTTTAAACATTGAATGAAAGAATCATTCACTGAAAAGTAGTTTTCAGTTTTCTTCCAATCTCGTGCTATGCGAGGTGTTTTACAATGTATGAACAATGTTGGTGTGAATTTAATTTAATTTATTTTGTGGTGGGTCCGGGGAAGTTCTGAAAATTTCAACAAAGGAGATGCACAGACACATGTCCCCAGCAGATCACCAAAGCAAACGGTGAGCCCAGTGGCAGCAAGTTTGAGTAAGGTCCAAATTTTTTTTTTTTAATGAAAACTCACTTTGTGTCAAAACTCCATTAAGTGTGAAGGCTGGATTTTTAAAAGGAAAATGTAATTTGTTAATGATAGGCATAAAGTCCTATTCAATTCAATAGTTTTCCTTGCCAAAGTTCCCAAATGGTGAAGGCTATAAATTAGAAAATACACACACAACCAAACTGCCCAACTGTGTTAAGACCACTAGAGACCACTCCAAACAGCTTCTGGGGACAAGGGGCAGAATGCAGGATGCCTTAATAATAATAATAATAATAATGTTGGTATTTGTTAAGTGCTTACTATGTGCAGAACACTGTTCTAAGCACTGGGGTAGACACAGGGGAATCAAGTTGTCCCACGTGGGGCTCACAGTCTTAATCCCCATTTTACAGATGAGGTAACTGAAGCACAGAGAAGTGAAGTGACTTGCCCACACAGCTGACAAGTGGCAGAGCTGGGATTTGAACCCAAGACCTCTGACTCCAAAGCCCGTGCTCTTTCCACTGAGCCACGTTGCTTCTTGTGGTTTGGATTTTAGGACATGCAATATGCCTAATATTTGCCTCCAGTAATAGTCTGTGACTTTAAATTACTGTGTATGTAATTGTCTGACAAAAATAACCTGGGCACTGATGCTTAAGAACCACAGAGATCTCAACCCCCCTACTCTCCTCAGGCCCCTCTCCATAACAGAGTATTTCTTTGAAATAAGTAGCAAGATTCCAACTGTGGTGTGAAGCTTTCTGGAAATGCAGATCTGTAGGATTTGCTTTGAAGATGAACCAAGGTTTACTCAGATATCAAACCTGGTTGGAGGCTCCAATTTGAATCTTCATTCCTTATAGCCAAGAGGCCTCAGACCCCAGAAATAGACCTCAAGCCTAGAACTTTTCAAGCTCTGGGGTTTCAGTCACAAGGGAGCATGTAACACTGTTTTTTAGGCCCAGGATATGTTTGGCCAGATGAGGGGAAAGACCCTGGAAATGTGCAGTGGGACAAAGATTAATAATTGAGGCAATCATTAAGTGCTTACTATGTGTCAAACACTGTACTAAGCCCTGGGGTAGAAAAAAATGCAAACAGATTAAACAGAGTCTCTCTTCCACGTGGGGCTCACAGTCTGAGTAAGGAGAGAAAATAGATATTCAATCCCCATTTTATAGGTGAGGAAACTGAGGCCCAGAAAAGTGAAGTGACATACCCGAGGTCACACATCAGCAGTGTGAGAAGCAGCATGGTTTAGTCGAAAGAGCATGGCCTTGGGAATCAGAGGACATGGGTACTAATCCTGACTTGTCTGCTTGTCTGCTGTGTGACCCTGGGCAAGCCACTGAACTCCTCTGTGCCTCAGTTACCTCATCTGCAAAATAGGAATTAAGACTGTGACCCCCAGTAGGGACAACCTGATTACCTTGTAACTACCTTAGTGCTTAGAACAGTGCTTAGCTCATTGTAAGTGCTTAACAAATACCATAATTAATGAATTAATTAAGTGTCAGAGCCAAAATTAGAATCCAGGTCCTCTGATTCCTCTTTCCACTAAGACACTTTTTTCTTCAACAATATAAACCTTAGGTAAGATTATAAGCTTGTCTGCTGTGTGACCTCGGGTAAGTGACTTCACTTTCTTAGGCCTCTGCTTCCTCATCTGTAAAATGGGGATTAAAATTTTATTACTTCCTATCTAAACGGTGAGTCCCACGTGGGACGGGTAGGGTATCCAAACTGATAAACTTTTATCTACCCTACTGTTTAGAACAGTGCTTTGCATAGAGTCGTGGCTCAGTGGAAAGAGCACGGGCTTTGGAGTCAGAGGTCATGAGTTCAAATCCTAGTTCTGCCAGTTGTCAGCTGTGTGACTGTGAGCAAGTCACTTCACTTCTCTGTGCCTCAGTTACCTCATCTGTAAAATGGGGATGAAGACTGTGAGCCCCACGTGGGACAACCTGATTCCCCTGTGTCTACCCCAGCGCTTAGAACAGTGCTCTGCACATAGTAAGCGCTTAACAAATACCAACATTATTAGAGTAAACGTTTAAGAAACACTATTTTTATTACTGCTATTATTATGCTCCTGGACTTTTAAGTATGATGGAGGTGGGTGAGTGGGAAGGAGAGAGAATTAAAGGGAAGGCCAAACCAGGTCTATACTAGTCTCTATTTAATTAGTCACTGTTTGTTACTAAATGATTCTCAAAAATCAATACCTTCTTTTAAGAGTTTCCTTATATAACCTGCATTTTTGATATTAAGGAGGTTTTATACTCAGTCAAAACTGACAATATTTACAGGCTGAATTTAGTGCATTCCTCTTTCTTGAAATGTCTGTTTACTCTGGAACTTCGGGCAGGAATGCATGAAAATTTAACAACTGTACTGAAAACTGTGGCATTACATCCCTGTAATACCTGGTGGCCCTCTGCATGTCACTCTTGAATAAGAAATCACACCAGCAAAATGATTAGAATGAACCATCTCAATTTAAGGGAATAAAATTAATTAATTGACAATCATTTCATCATGAAATGATTAGAAGAATCATGTTATCATAATTAAGGATTCTTGTCTGTCTTTAGGGGCCATTTCCCCCAGATTACAAGAGCCAACTTTTGATCGTGATTATGATCAGTGATTTGGGGTAATGTTGTCCATTATTGTAGGAAATGGATCATATTTTATAATAGCTATTGGCAACTGGACAAGCCAAAGGATTCAGAGCACTTTGTCCATGGTAAATCGATCCTTATTCAAATCTCTTGAACCTGATCCTAAGGTGCATATTATTTTATGTGGGGTATAAAATGATGATGATGGGATCTCCCATTGTCAGTCAGTCAATCGTATTTGCTGAACATTTACTGTGTGCAGAGCACCATACTATGTGCTTGGGAGAGTTTAATATAACAATATGGTACCATATAACATGATGAGCCTAAAGCCCTAGGACTGAGAACCTGAACATAGAAATTGGTTTCAGGGCTAAGGGTTTGCACTGGGGCCTAGAGAATTTGTATCTACTCCATCGCTTAGCACAGTTTTCGGCACATAGGAAGGAAGCAGTGTGGCTTAGTGGAAAGAGTGTGGGCTGGGGAGTCAGAGGTCATAGGTTCTAATCCTGGCTCCACAACTTGTCATTTGTGTGACTTTGGGTAAGTCACTTAACTTCTCTGTGCCTCAGTTACTTCATGTGTAAAATGGGGATTAAGACTGTGAGCCCCTTGTGTCTACCCCACCACTTAGAACAGTGCTTGGCACATAGTAAGCACTTAACAAATACCATTATTATTATTATTATTATTGTTACATAGTGCCTAACCAATATTGTATTATTATTATCATTAGCTGGTGGGGGCATAAATGCAACATTTTGTGAAATAATGTATACCTAAAATGTTCTTTTTTTTTTTCAAAAAAGTTCAAAGCCCATTTATGGACAAAATGACCCAACATGTGGTTGTCTTGGTAGCTGCTGCAGTCTTGGTTGGCCACATTAGTTAACTATATTTCAGGATTCCTGATGGACCTGTCCACCACCAGAATGTCATTCGCCCAGTTTAGTGCCATGTCCCCATTCAACAGGACCAGAAACATCCCATGAAAACTTTCAGGTCCTAATCACTAGATCACACTTATATCATGCTTCCCAAACTGAATCAATAGCTTCATTGGCTCCTATTTTCAAAGCTGTGTAAATTCAAGGACCCAAGGTAAAGGTGTTTTAAATTAAAATGTAGTGGTAATCTCCATTTTGTTATGTGTTTCTATTTTGCATGTTTACAGCTCCACTGTCCCATGCAATTTCACAACAGAACTTGTATATACTTCAGAATAGTGAAGAAGCAAGATGAAGTGTTAAGGGTGCAAAACAACAGGCATGAACCCAGGAATGTTTTGTGGCTTGTTTAGATGGGAGCTGTAACGTAAATGCCTTCCCAGAAATTGAGTCAGATTGCTTCCAGTCAAGTAAATACCATGTTTTCCTGTTTACACCAACCTCACTTCTCTCCATCTATTTAACCAAATCCCTTCCTTTGGCCCATCTCACCTCCTCTCTTCAACATTGCTGAATGAAGTAAAATGAGGTTTGGACTCCTACTTTGCTCTAACACAACTAATTACAACCTCTTCTATGTTCTGTCTGACCTGAGAACATCCACAAAATGTCTTTCTGTGAGTATGTGCTAGCAGGTACCCTGTAAGTGTTAATTAATCCTGGGCACATTTGGGCCGAAGCCTCCTTCTTATAAATACTTTTTCTGTAATAAATGAGGGAAAACTGAGGTTGATAGGAAAAAACTATAAATATCTTACATAACTGTCTCCACCACATAATTGCCCACCTTGATTTTGGAGAAGGAGATAAAAGTTGATTTTTTTGCACCACATAATGGTAAATGGTGGTAAGCAGTGTACACCAGGCTAGGAAGAGAAGGGTCAGATCATGATAACACAACAGAAGATTTCACCAAGAAATGGGCAGTTTCTTTATTGGGATAAGCTTGCTCTGGGGTAGAAAGAAAAGCAAGGAAAGCGTGTTCATTCATCCAGTGCCATTTCATGCAGCACTTGGAAGAGAGGAAATAGAAGTAAGAAATACAGTCTCCCCACTCCAGTCTATTCTTCATTCCGCTGCCCGGATCATCTTCCTGCAGAAACGCTCTGGGCATGTCACTCCCCTCATTAAAAACCTCCAGTGGTTACCCATCAACCTCCGCACGAAACAAAAACTCCTCACTCTTGGCTTCAAAGGTTTCCTTCACCTTGCCCCCTCCTACCTCACCTCCCTTCTCTTTCTACTGCCACCCCATACACTCCGGTCCTCTGCCGCTCACCTCCTCACTGTCCCCCGTTCACACCTATCCCACCGTCGACCCCTGGCCCATGTCCTACAGCTGTGCTGGAATGCCCTCCCTCCTCACATCTGCCAAAATAACTCTCTTCCCCTCTTCAAAGCCCTAATGAAAGCTCACCCCCTCCAAGAGGCCTTCCCATACTGAGCTCCCCCCTTCCTCTGCTCCCCCTCCACCCTCTGCTCCTCCCCTTTCCCCTTTCACCTCCCCTCAGCTGAGGCCCTTCCCCTCTGTTCCCCCTTCCCTCCCCACTCCACCTTCTGCTCCTCCCCCTTGCCCCCTTCCCCTCCCCTCAACACTGTGCTAATTTGTATATATCATTTATTACCCTACTTACTCTGTTAATGAGATGTACATCCCCTTGATTCTATTTCTTGTGATAATGTTGTCTTGTTTTTGTTTTGTTCTGTTTTGCTTTCCTGTCTGTCTCCTCCAATTAGACTGTGAGCCCATCATTGGACAGGGATTGTCTCGATTTGTTGTCGAACTGTACATTCCAAGTGCTTAGTACAGTGCTCTGCACATAGTAAGCGCTCACTAAATACTATTGAATGAATGAAGTGCCCTCTTACCTTTCTCTTCCTTCTCTTCTCTCCTCTCCCCCTTTTCTCCTGACTCCCTTACTGTCATGACCCCACTTCAGTTTTAGTGCTGGTTTTAAAAATGATGCAAAAGCAAGGCAATTATGTGAACAAGTTGGTAAGTCAGGGTTTTCACCTGGACTGTATAGGTAAAATCCAAGCCAAAGTAAATGAATGGCTCCAAATTATTTAGTTACTTGCTTCTGTCCACATTTTGCTATAAGAGGTGTGCTAAAGTATGACACAACATGGCATCACTTGAGTCAATTTCTTAGTGGGTAAAGAACTAACATACCTTTTAGTTCTCCTATTGCATGAAAGTTTTCCCTTCATTTTCCCCCTTTCTCATGTTCAAAAGCAACAACAAAAGCCATTTCATAATAATAAATGTATTTGTTCTCTTTCTACATGGCACCACGGAATGAAAAAAATGTCATTTGATTGTCTTAAGTGGTTGAGTACACATTGGTTATGGTCTTCCTAGACCCAAGATGTGCAACTTGTTTTAGCAATTTTGCAAAAATAGTTATCTCATATTATATTAGAAACATTTTAGCAACTTAAATAATTAGAAGTGATACTTCAGAAAGGAAATTGATGCTGGTTGTACAATCCACACTGCCAGTTTTCCTAACACCTTCACTAAATTCAAATCTCATGCTCACCAGCAGACATTTCAGCTGTGAAGACTGTGGCTAACTGCAGCTAAAATATATACACACACACATCAGGATATTTATACAATGTGCAAATAAGGATCACCTTGTTCATTTATATATACTAAGGGGCTGACATTTTCAAATCATCTCTTTCTCCAAGACTGAGTTTGTGCAATTTTCACTTGTCATCTGCAATTAAAACATTTCTGTTTTAAGCATTCTAGCAGCTTAGGAACATTTTCATTTTACTGCATTTCAAACACCAGATTTGTTCTTGAAATCTCTCTGGGGCAATTCCAGAAATCTCTGGTAATCAGTTTTCATTTTCCTAAGCATCTTCACCAGTGAGTGTTATTCAGTTATAGGAGTTTCTACAGAACAGTACAAGATGAGTGTCTTAGTGTTTCAGAGCAATATATATTGGCCAGTAGAGATGTTAGGCCATTACCACACTAGGAAAAGGTATCAATTACTGGATCTAAAATCTAACTCCTATTTCTTGTTATAGAATAATGCTACAACATTAGATAGTTTGCAGTTAGTACTGAGTCACTGGGAGAAATAAATTTAGTTTTCATTTCTTTTGAAACCTGAAAACATATCCTAAATACCAAAAAATACTTTCATAATCTCTACTTTATCTCATTTCTTTACAGCAACCATCATAGAAATATTTTGAGCAAGTTCCAATTTTAATTCCACATGATATTTGTCATGGCTAGCAGAATCTACTAATTGAATCTAGAATCCTGGCAAGCCCACTGTTGATGAATTTAAACTTTACACTGTTCAATGCTGCAATATACAAAATCCAGTTACAAGACCCCTCCATTCTTTAGATCAAGACATTCTGCAGGAAGAAAATAATTACTTCATTGTATTTTTAGCAAAAGTTATTCTGAGGGGAAAAAATCAGAATTGCACTATATTCCACTTTATATTCCACTAATAATTGCACTTATTCCTTATATTCCTATCTTCCATTCTATGTATCATTCATTCTCCCAAAATGATTTCCCCCCCAAAGTAAAAAACCACTTTGGCCAATTTTTGGCTTTATCCCATGGATTCATTCCCAGATGAACATAGTTTCATTTATATTCCCTTCTAGGTTGTAAGCTCCCCTCTAGGCTGCAGGCTCATTGTGGACAGGGAATGTGTCTATCCACTCTATGCTGCACTCTGCCAAGCACTTGGTACAGTGCTCTGCTCTGCACTCAATAAATATGATTGATTGATTGATTCCCCATAAAACATTTGGAGTAGTAATTCAGCAGATCAATAGATTCATTCCTTGGGTGGTGGTGCTGATTTAAGAATGAGACGTTGTTCATCCCTGGGGTCCACTGTGGCCCTGAAAACCAACTGCTAATCAACTGTTGTCCATTGGGAAGCATTCTCCTACAGTCTGGGGAAGAGATAGCCACTGGCCACCTTGTAAGTTGGAATTTTGAGGAGTTGAGTCTCTTTGAGAGCACCTGAATGGTGCTAATGCCTCTTTAGACTTTCTTGTCCCTGCAAGAAAAAAATATTTTATCCAAAATCTTGTCAACTAGGTAATTCCCTCTACCCTTCCCTGCCCCTTTCCACCCACTACGTATGTCCACCATAAACCTTCACACCAATGACTCCAGAGAGACATAGACCCACATTTTAAAGACAGAAATGAAGCTGTTAATGTGTCCTTTGGGCTGGTTAGAGGCCTTCCTAAGGAAGCATTTCCCTCCCCATTCTCTAGCTGGCAGGACCAGTCACTGATTCTGAAACTCAGAACTAAAGAGAGGGAATGGAGTTGCCTCAGTCATCCTCCTCTTCATCCTCCTCCTCCTCATCCTTGTTGGGGGCACACCTCTGGAAGCACTGGACCACGGTAGCGAGGAAGAAGCTGGAGATGATGGCAGCAATTGACACCACGACCCCAGAGAAGATGATGATGAAAAGGTCTGTTAGCGAGAGGCTGAACTTGCATTCGCTGAAACTGGCCTCGGACAGCTCATGCAGAAATATTCTCCTGTTTTCCATAGGCAGTGAGCACTGGATTTCATTGAGTCCTGGGGAGGAAGCAAAGGGAGAGGATGGTTTAGATCCAGCCTGGCTTGGAGGAAGAATGGGACAGAGATCTAGAGAAGTCTTTCAATCATTGTTCAACCAGGGTCTCATGACCCACAAAATCCCAGATAAATATCAGTGCACTGACTAGGTCAGGGAGTCATCCACTCTTACAGGAAGAGTATGCTTGGAAGTGCTATTCAATCAATTAATCAATCAATCGATGTTATATATTGAGTGCTTACTGTGTGCAGAGCACTGTACTAAGCTCTGGGGAGAGAGCAACACGAAAGGGTAGGTATAGACAATCCCAGCCCATAAGGAGCTTTTAGACCAGTTGAGGGGAAGTTTAATGGATCAAAGGGGAAAAACCCTGCACTGTGACCAAGTGGAAAGAGTGCAGTCCTGGGAGTCAGAGGACCTGGGCTCTAATCCTAGCTCTGCAGTTTGCCTGCAGGATGACTTTAGGCAAGTCATTTACCTTCTCTGGCCACTAGTTTCCCCATCCCTCCCCTTTAGATTGTGTGCCCCATATGATCTATCTGATTATCTTATAGCACCCCATCACTTACTAAAGTGCTTGGCACATAATAAAGAGCATAACCAATGCCATAATTTTTATTACTTGAAGTTTGAACAAGCCCATTAGGGTGGTAGAAGCTATTGGGCCCAGGGGACTATTCCTGGCTTCTTGCTGGAGAAGTTCAACTCTGTTTTGACTCACTCCTTACATCAGATTATGCTTTAGTTAGTGATGGTCAATATTTGGTGAAATACTACATTACCTAGAAAGGGTTGTGCATCAAACAGGTCCTCAGCAAACCCTGACAACGATGGCATTTATGATGAAGAATTTCAAAACATCATTTTGTCATGGCTGGCTGTCTCTCCTTTTCCACAGCCTCCCGTGATAATAATAATAATAATAATAATGTTGGTATTTGTTAAGCGCTTACTATGTGCCGAGCACTGTTCTAAGCGCTGGGGTAGACACAGGGGAATCAGGTTGTCCCACGTGGGGCTCACAGTCTTAATCCCCATTTTACAGATGAGGGAACTGAGGCACAAAGAAGTGAAGTGACTTGCCCACAGTCACACAGCCGACAAGTGGCAGAGCTGGGATTCGAACTCATGAGCCCTGACTCCAAAGCCCGTGCTCTTTCCACTGAGCCACGCTGCTTCTCTAATAAGCAGATCTCTGATAAGATCTGCAGTGGCAGAGCTGTCTCTGAGGTGGTATGGAGTTGGAGAAAATCAACCTCAATCAGTTCCCAAAACATTTTTATGAGGTGAAATTGGTTCTCCATACTGAAATCCCCTCACTGCCACCCACTCCAGTGGGTCCACCAATGCTCGGCAGTGTTGCGTCTGGTTTGTAGTTTGGCATCTGGTCTGCAACTTTACTTCTAGTCTGCACTAGACTGGAAGCTCACTGTGGGCAGGGAATGTGTCTGCTTATTGTTATGTTGTACTCTTCCAAGCACTTAGTATGGTGCTCTGCACACAGTCAGCACTCAATAAATATGATTGAATGAATTGCATCTAGTCTGCACTATTACATCTGGGCATGTTGGCTTTCAAAGCACAGGACCCTGAAAGGTCATGCCAATCCTCTTAGGATACAAACAATCTCATGTAGCGTATAATTGTATACCACTAGTCTCTACATAATGGAAGAAGGGTCAGGCCTGGAAAATAGTTTTCAACTTTTATCCTGAGTGCAAGGAAATCCAAGTTCTCCTCCTCCAGACAGAGGAGCACCACCAGAATACTCTTCTAATCAGCCACAACTACATGAGCTGGACTTTGTTGTTCTGGACAAGGAGGTGGCCCATGCGCCATCCAGGAGCTGGAAGTGTGATGAATTGGACATGGCTCTGAATCCCATGAATGAGGTGAGGAAATTCGAGAAATGAATTTGAATGTCCTGAATGTGGCCACTGAACTCTGACACACAACCAACTTCCTCTGCTAATCAGCATGACGGCCAGAAAGGTCATTGGTCCTGGAAAGCTCTTGGCTCCAGGTTCTGTGGTGGTGAGTTGTGAACTAGGCTTTGAGCAGATGCCTGGTCTGGTGTTTTGTTTTGGTCATGGGAGAACTGCCCTGTTTTGGCATCACTTTGACTGGCCTCTTCTGGAGTTGAATTGGAGGTGGGGGTGATTCAGAAAATTTGGGGGCAATTCTGCTTACACAGCCCTGTTCTGAATTCCAGAAGAGGCCTTCTCTCATTAATCCCTCATTTCCTCTTCTTCCTATCCCTTCTGAATCACCCTGGCACTTGGTTGTTCACCATTTATTCACCCCTCCCACAGTCCCATAGCACTTAGGTACACATCCACAATTAATTTATTTATATTGATGTCCTTGTCCCCCTCTAGACTATAAGCTCCTTGTGGGCAAGGAACAAATCTACCAACTCTGTTATATTGTACTCTCCCAAGTGCTTAGTTTAGTGCTCTACACCCCTAAGTGTTCAATAAATAGGATCGACTGATTGTGGAAATCAAATTGTACTACTGTAGTAGCCATGAATTTCTCAGAGCAATATCATGTCTTCCCCCATTTCCTTTTCACTTTTGCTTCATGGTAATAATAATAATAATGATGATATTTTTAAGCGTTTACTATGTGCCAAGCACTGTTCTAAGCACTGGGGGGATACAAGGTAATTAGGTTGTCCATGGGGCACACGTCTAAAACTGAGCTCCTTATCTTCCCTCCCAAACCCTGTCCTCTCCCTGACTTCCCTGTCACTGTGGATGGCACAACCATCCTTCCCGTCTCACAGGCCTGCAACCTTGGTGTCGTCCTTGACTCAGCTCTCTCATTCACCCCACACATCCAATCCGTCACCAACACCTGCCTGTCTCACCTTCACAATATCACCAAGATCGGCCCTTTCCTCTCCATCCAAATGGCTATCGTGCTGGTACAAGCTCTCATAATATCCCGACTGGATTATTGTGTTAACCTCCTTTCGGATCTCCCTTCCTCCTGTCTCTCCCCACTCCAGTCTATTCTTCATTCCGTTGCCCAGATCATCTTCCTACAGAAACGCTCTGGGCATGTCACTCCCCTCCTCAAAAACCTCCAGTGGTTGCCTATCAACCTCGGCACGAAACAAAAGCTCCTCACTCTTAGCTTCATAGCTCTCCATCACCTTGCCCCCTCCTACCTCACCTCCCTTCTCTCTCTTTCTACTGCGCACCCTGTACACTCTGCTCCTCTGCCGCTCACCTCCTCACTGTCCCCCCGTTCACACCTATCCTGCCTTCGACCCCTGGCCCACATCCTACTGCTGTCCTGGAATGCCCTCCCTTCTCACGTCCGCCAAACTAACTCTCTTCCCCTCTTCAAAGCCCTACTGAGAGTACACCTCCTCCAAGAGGCCTTCCCAGACTGAGCCTCCCCTTTCCCCTTGGTCCTCCTCCCCTCTACCCCCTTCCCCTCCCCTCAGCACTGTGCTAATTTGTATATATTATTTATTACCCTATTTATTTTGTTAACGAGGTGCCCCTTGATTCTATTTATCTTGATGATACTGTCTTGTTTTTGTTTTGTTCTGTTTTGCTTTGCTGCCTCTCTCCCCCGTTTAGACTGTGAGCCTGTCACTGGGCAGGGATTGTCTCTATCTGTTGCTGAATTATACCTTCCAACCGCTTAGTACAGTGCTCCACACAGAGTAAGTGCTCAATAAATACTGCTGAATGAATGAATGGGGCTCCCAGTTTTGATTCCCATTTTACAGATGAGGTAACTGAAGCACAGAGAAGTTAAGTGACTTGCCTAAAGTCACACAGCTGGCAAGTGGCGGAGTCAGGATTAGAACCCATGACCTCTGACTCTCAAGCCCCTGCACTTTCCACCGAGCCACACTGCTCTCCACTTCATAAGAGTGTCTAGTGGGAAGAGCCTAAGACTGAGAACCAGGAGATATGAGATCTACTCCCTGATTAATTTGCTGTGTGGTCTTGGGCAAATTCTGCTCTTCTGTAAAATAGGGATAAAATATCTCCTTTCCTTAAATCTTAGATTGCTAACTCCATGTTGGGTAGGGACAGTGTCCAGTGTGATTATCCTGTTACCTACCCCATTGCTGAGCACAGGACTTGGCACTTAATAAGCACTTAATAAATACCATAATTGCTTTTATTATTTCAAGGTATTTGGAGCCCCTTAGAGCTCAAAAAATCCTAATGTTCATCTCAGTGTATGTAGATTTTGACCTAGATTCTCCACCAGGAAGACTCTGGTGCCCTTCTCTCAATAACCCTCTCAAAAGCCCAACCATGCAGTTATTAATCAATCAATCAATCATTAAAACAATGGTATTTACAGAATAGTTACTGTGTACAAAGCCCTGCATTCAGCTCTTGGGGAGTACAGTGGGCAAACTGAGGCATAGAGCAAGAAGCAGCATGGCTTAGTGGATAGAGTACAGACTGGAGTCAGAAGGACCTGGGTTCTAATCACAGGTCTGCCATTTGTTTGCAGTGTGACCTTGGGTAAATAACTTCACTTCTCTGTGCCTCAGTTACCTCATCTGTAAAATGTGGATTAAGACTGTCAGATCTGTGTGGGACAAGGACTGTGTCCAACCTGATTAACTTGTATCTACTCCAGCACTTAGTGCTTGGTATACAATAAGCGCTTAACAGATACCACAAAAAAAGTGACTTCAATCAATCAATGGTATTTATGAGTGCTTGCTGTGTGCAGAACACTATACTAAACACTTGGGAGAGTACAACAGAGTAAGACATGTTCCTTGCCTCACAGTCTAGAGGGGAAGACAGTCAATAATACAAATAAATAATTTATGGATATATATATACAAGTGTTGAAGGGTTGAGGGTGAGGTGACTACTAAGTGCCCAAGATCACATAGGGATTCACTAGCAGAACCCAGATCTTCTGATCCCTATAAGTGGAACATTTCTTTAATAGCTTTTGGGATCGAATTGTCCCAGAAGGTCTTCTATCTATAAGATATACTAGATTCCCATCTAGGCAAATTTCTACTTGCCAGGTAGAGGGGCAGTGATAAGGTTCTCTTAACTTAACTTAACTTCTCTGTTCCTCAGTTACCTCATCTGTAAAATGGGGATTAAGACTGTGACCCCCAGAGAGAAGGGCGAGAAGAAGGAAGAGGGAGAAAGAGAGGGGGAAGAGTTTTTCAGTTCACCTCTGGGTATAGTTAAGGAGGTCATTCATCCAGTTTATATCAGACAGTCCGTCCCTTGTTCAGTACAGATACATGCCCAGATGACTTTCTGTCTAGTATTTTTAATTTAAGCTCCCACTCTCCCTCTCCCATGACTTCTGCCAACAGCTTCCATCGCTCGCAAGCTGCTCCCGTGTTCACAGAGACCTGGGAGGGGAACGGGAAGGCTCATTCAATCATATTTATTCAACACTTATTACGTGCAGTCCACTGTAATAAGCTCCTGGGAGAGAACAATACACAGAATTAGCAGACAAATTCCCTGCCCATGATGAACTTACAGTCTAGAGGACTTATGACAAGTGGAGGAGGTAAGGGGTCTCCTTGGAGAAAAGGTCCCCTTGGTCCTTATATCCAAAACAGAACTTCTCATCTTCCCACCCAAACTCAGTCATGACTTTCACATCACTGTAGACAGCACCACCATCCTTTGTCTCACAAGCCCCATCTTTGGTCTCACAAGCCCTCTTATTCAACCCACAGATTCAATCTGTCATCAAATCCCGACAATTCTACCTTCACAACATTGGTAAAATCCACCCTTTCCTCTCCATCCAAACTGCTACTATATTGGTCCAAGAACTTTCCTTTCCTGCCCTGACTACATCAGCCTCCGTGTTGACCTCCCTGTCTCCCACCACTCCAGTCCATACTTCATTCTGGTGTTCAGGTAATTTATTTTAAATGGTATTTGTAAAGTGCTACCATGTGCCAAACACTGTACTAAGAGCTGGGGTAGATACAAATTAATCAGGTTGGACACAGTCCATGTCCCACAGGGGACTCACAATCTTAGTCCCCATTTTACAAATGAGGCAACTGAGGCACAGAGAAGTGAAATGACTTGCCCAAGGCACCCAGTGGACAAGTGGCAGAGCCAGGACTAGAACCCAGGTCTTTCTACCAGGCCCAATTTCTCCCAAGAACTTAGTACACTTAGTACACATAGTAATCACTCAATAAATACCACTGATTGATTGATTGTTTGAGAAACATTCTAGGTTTGCTTGAACTTGGGCAGACTTCCACAGAATGGTGTGTTTATTATTCTGTGTGCCTGTTGTAATGCAAGGAGAGTCAGGTGCCTCTGGGTTTCTGCAACCCACCAGAGCCGTGAGCGAAGGTACATCTGCACCACTCCTGAGGGAATTTCAATTGTTAAACTGACCAGAGGCAGACTAGCAGGCAGAAGATGTGCAGGGGAAGACCTGGCCTCTCTGTGACACTGAGTTAGGGGCCAGAGAGTCTGCACTTATGTACCTATCTTTAAATTATATATTAGAAATTATTTATTTCTATTAATGTCTGTCTCCCCCTCTGGACTGTGAGCTTGCTGTAGGCAAGGAACGTCTCCACCAACCTCTTATAGTGTACTCAACCAATCCGGAGAAGCAGTGTGGTGTAGTGGATAAAACATAGGCTTGGGAGACTTTCTCCTGGGATTAATCCCAGCTCTGCCACTTGTCTGCTGTGTGACTTTGGGTAAGTCATTTAACTTCTCTGTTCCTGTTAACTCATCTCTAAAATGGGCCTTAAGACTGTCAGCCCCATGTGGGGTAGAAACTGCATTCAACCAGATTTTCTATCCTAGTGCTTAGTACAGTATCTTGCACATAGTAAGGGTTCAACAAATACCTTTAATAATAATGTTGGTATTGGTTAAGCGCTTACTATGTGCAGAGCACTGTTTTAAGCGCTGGGGGAGATAGAGGATCATCAGGTTGTCCTACATGAGGCTCACAGTCTTAATCCCCATTTTACAGATGAGGTAATTGAGGCACAGAGAAGTTAAGTGACTTGTCCACAGTCACACAGCTGACAAGTGGCAGAGCAGGGATTCGAACCCATTACCTCTGACTTCCAAGCCCTTGTTCTTTCCACTGAGCCACGCTGCTTCAGGGTTGGCCTGGTTGTCGATGGCTTGTCATCTCAACTGACCTTACACCCCACTTTTGTGTCCTCTCCATATCCTTCCTCTCCAATCTCCACATTTTCCCTTTTCAGGCTGATATAACGTTCAAGATTCTGAATTCCTCAGAAATAGAGTTGTAAAAATAAATGAGTGTGGCCTGAAAGCATACACCAAGCTAAAGGAATATTGACTGACTTGACCATGCTTGAAAGCCCTAGAAAGAACCAACTGACAGGCATCCACATTAGATCAATCTATTGAGCAGTAGTAACAAAGAACAAACAAGCCTTCTCTCTTATTCTCCTCCCTCTATGCACTCAGTGTTCAGGATCTACACCCAAATGCGTGTGACATCTCATGTGATATCACTTTATGCATCATCCAAAAGTCCTAGAAACCATCTAAGAATTACTGCATGCAGATGACTGAAGTCTAGAGGCCCACACCCAAGACTGCACATGAAAGAATGTAAACGGTTTCGGTGAATCAGCCAGTCTAAAGAAAACTGAAGCAACACATCATCCTGCACCCGGGAAGCCAAGCACACAACCAAAAATTCACATGGGCAACACAGACCTAAGAGCTGTTCAAGAATTCTGTTACCAAGGCAGCACAATGACCAGTGATGCAATCATAAAGAAGGAGTAGAAGACTGAATGCAGAAGGCCCACCTGTCCTTGGGCTGACTCTCAAGCAGAGCGTGCTGACAGAATGGCATTAGGCTCCAGACAAAAGTAAAGATCTACAAAGATTTTGTTTTGGTCAATCTTTTCTGCGGCTGTGAGACCTGGACCTCACATAAGTGCTACATGGGATTCCTTGAGTTGGTCCTCAGAGTCATTTACAGGTCCCTCTCGATACCAAATGGTAAGACGAGATCATGAACAATAACACTGTGGAACATAGTTGGTCTCTTAGCATCAGAGCTCAGCTCATCTCAGCACAGCCAAACTGGGTGGGATAGATGAGGAGAATGAGTGGCAGCAGGAAGCAGTGTGATCTAGAGGACAGAGCAAGGGCCTGGGAATCAGATAGACCTGGATTCTAATCCTGTCTCTCCTACTTGTCTGTGGGGTGACCTTAGGCAAGTGACTTAACTTATCTGAGCCTCAGTTACCTTATGCGTAAAATTGGGATTAAGGCTGTGTCCAACCTGATTACCTTGTACCTACCTCAGCATTTAGAACAGTACCTGGCACATGATAAGCGCTTAACAAATACTATAAAAAAGATATCCAAATAACTGCTGTATGGAGAGCTGAAATTGGAAAGCCAAAAGTAAGGAAGGCAGCAGAAACGTTTAAAGGACATGGTAAAACAAAGCCTGAGGCAATATTACATCCCAGTGGATAACTGGGAGACAGTTGCTGAGGATAGAGCAACATGGAATGAGGATTGCAAGCAAAAGGAGCTAACTGGAAAAAGCAAGGGCCTGGGAGTCAGAGGACCTGGGTTTTAATCCCAACTCTACCCCTTACTTGTTGTGTGCCCTAAGACAAGTCATTTTAATTTTCTACACTTCAGTTTCCTCATCTGTAAACTGGGGATTACATATCCATTCTCCCTTCTCCTTAGGTTGTTCCCTAACGTGGGACAGTGACTCTGTGATTCACATATGCTTTGTAATAATAATAATAATGTTGGTGTTTGTTAAGCGCTTACTATGTGCCGAGCACTGTTCTAAGCGCTGGGGTAGACACGGGGAATCAGGATGTCCCACGTGGGGCTCACAGTCTTAATCCCCATTTTACAGATGAGGTAACTGAGGCACAGAGAAGTTAAGTGACTTGCCCACAGTCACACAGCTGACAAGTGACAGAGCTGGGATTCAAACTCATGGCCTCTGACTCCAAAGCCCGTGCTCTTTCAAGTGAGGCCCGCTGCTTTATCTATTCCAGCCCTTAGTGTAGTGTTTGGCATATAGTAAATGCTTAACAAAAGTGACCATTATTATTATGATCCATTGATATCAATAAAGTAGTAGCTCTTTTTGAGCAAAAACCTTCTCAAGGAGCAAAAGACAAGGAAGCAAAAAAGAAAAGAGCAACAGATATTGAAAACATTAAACAAGATAACACAACAAGGGAAAGCTTTTTTGTGTCTACATTGTGGTTGGGACAGAGTTTTCAGCCAGACACACACTTGTAGGTGAATTTCTCCATTAGTGGCGTCTCCTTCAAATAAAAAGGACAAGTAAATACATGCCGGGCACACAGTATAGAGCAATGACATCATATGCATCATTGGCAGCACTTTTCCAGATTGTTCCTGCTTAGAATGTTTCTCCAGAAGTTTCCTGACTCCTCAACTTGGTCCAGACCCTTTACATTACCCTACAAACATCTTATGAGCACAGACACCACTTTTGAGCTATGAAACTCTGGCAGAAGCCGAGGCAGAGAGAGACTGCATTCTGAAAATGAGAATACAAGTCATAACGAGGTCTGGGGTCTAGTGCCTTAGCTGTACTAGCTGGGACAGACCTGCTGACCTGGAACACCCTCCCTCTGCATATTCAACAGAAATTTACTCTTCACACATTCTCACCTTATCCCTGACTAAACCCTCCTTTCCTCTTCTCCCACTCCCTTCTGCATCACCTTGATTCGCTTTCTGTATTCATCCCATATCCCAGCTCCACAGCACTATGGGGAAGCAGCGTGGCGCAGTGGAACGAGCCTGGGCTTTGGAGTCAGAGCTCATGAGTTCAAATCCCAGCTCTGCCATCTGTCAGCTGTGTGACTGTGGGCAAGTCACTTAACTTCTCTGGGCCTCAGTTACCTCATCTGTAAAATGAGGATGAAGACTGTGAGCCCCACGTGGGACAACCTGATTCCCCTGTGTCTACCCCAGCGCTTAGAACAGTGCTCTGCACATAGTAAGCGCTTAACAAATACCAACATTATTATTATTATTATTCACTTATGTATGTGTCTGTAACTTTATTTATAATGATATCTGTCTCCCCCTCTAGACCGTAAGTTCATTTTGGGCAGGGAATGCGTCTGTTATACTGTTATATTGTACTCTCCCATGCCACTTAGTACAGTGCTCTGCACACAGTAAGCACTCAATAAATGTGATTGCTGAAAACTGGACTGTTTGGAATAAAACTGAACAAATGGCCACTCCACACAGAAACACATACACACATGCACCATAAGAAGTATTGCTCTGCAAGGAGCTACTAAGGGACACATGGGAATAATCTAGAGAGGCCTCTCCTAGAGGAGGCTAAAGCCATAATTTTCTGGGCACGGTCTCTAGGGGGACATACAACCCATAGAAATATCACCCAAAATGTACCAATTCCCCTTGAGATGACAAAGACCAGCCCCCAACCCCACCAACTTCACAACATGGGGAAGTCACCCTGAAATTCTACTTTTCTACTACAGGTCTGGGGCAGGGAGGAGAGGGGCCAAAACCCCCAAATATGAAGTTGTTCTCAGAGGGACACTCCAACTGCCAGACCATTAAGATTCAGTCTACTTTCCTCCTGAGCTTGTGTGACTCAATGTTTTCTGAAATACATCATAACCTCTTTTGCTCCTTATTTCTTAGCAGTAGCCATAATGAAAAGATCAAGAAACATGCCTTGAAATGAGTCAGAATGAAGTCATGGTGGCCCATTTCAAATGCAAAAATCCCTGGAAAATATCAGGGGAAACACAAAGTTGTACCTCCAACTCACCATTCATGCCTGATGATCTGGTGCTTCACCAACGTGGTTTCTCATTAACCCCACAAGGTCCCTCTCAGACTGAGGGATTTGATGTGAACTGAACAAGCAGGAAATGAGTCTGAGACCCAATCCAAGTTTCTCAATCGCAAGTGTGAGCTGACTTCTCCATGGAAGAATGTGTTTTTGAGAGGCTCATTAAGTTTGGGAAAGGCTCTCAATGAAGTCAGCTTTTTACACTGTGATAAAAAAGGAAGGTTTTGCCTCATGGAATGAGCAGTGGATAAAGGATGAGGAGTCATTTCATTCATTCATTCAATAGTATTTACTGAGCGCTTACTATGTGCAGAGCACTGTACTAAGCACTTGGAATGTACAATTCGGCAACAGATCGAGACAATCCCTGCCCAATGATGGGCTCACAGTCTAATCGGGGGAGACAGACGGACAAAAACAAGACAACATAATCACGATAAATAGAATTAAGACGATATACACTTCATTAGCAAAATAAATAAGGCAATAAAATATATACAATGAGCACAGTGCTGGGGGGGGAGGGGGAGGAGGAGAGGGAAAGGTGGCTTAGCTGAGGGGAGGTGAAGGGGGAAGGGGGAGGAGCAGAGGGTGGAGGGGGAGCAGAGAAGGAACAGAGGGAACAGAGGGAAAAGGGGTAGCTCAGTCTGGGAAGGCCTCTCGGAGGAGGTGAGCTCTCAGTACGGCTTTGAAGAGGAGAAGAGTTAGTTTGGCGGAGGTGAGGAGGGAGGGCATTCCAGGACAGCGGTAGGACGTGGGCCAGGGGTCGACGGCGGGATAGGCGTGAACGGGGGACAGTGAGGAGGTGAGCGGCAGAGGAGCTAAGTGTGTGGAGTGGGCAGTAGAAACAGAGGAGGGAGGTGAGGTAAGAGGGGTAAGATGATGGAGAACCTTGAAGCCAAGAGTGATGAGTTTTTGTTTCGTGCGGAGGTTGATGGGCAACCACTGGAGATTTTTAAGGAGGGGAATGACATGCCCAGAGTGTTTCTGCAAGAAGATGAGCTGGGCATCGGAAGAAAGAATAGACTGGAGTAGGGAGAGACAGGAGGAAGGGAGATCAGAGAGAAGGCTGACACAATCCAGCCAGGATATTATGAGAGCTTGCACCAGCACGATAGCCGTTTGGACAGAGAGGAAAGGGCGGGTCCTGGGTTATAATAATAATATTATTTGTGTATTCATTAAGTGCTTACTGTATTTCAAGCATAGTTCTAAACTGGGGGAATATACAAGATAATCAGGTTGGACACAGCCCCTGTCTGATACAGAGCTCACAGTCTTGGTAGGAATATATTGAATTCCCATTTTACAGATGAGGTAGCTGAGGCACAGAGAAGTTAAGTAACTTGGCAAAGGTCACACAGCAGGTACTTGGCAGAGCTGGAAGTAGAGCCCAGGTCCTCTATTTCCTAGGCCCATGTTCATTCATTCAATTCATTCAATCGTATTTATTGAGTGCTTACTGTCTGCAAAGCACTGTACTAAGAGCTTTCCACAAGGGGCACCTCTGGGCAGTTGATCTTTTTGTCTCAGTTTCTTCACCTACAAAACAGAGGTAATAAGTTATGCTTCTCCCTCCTTCATTGAGAAGCTAAGAGATCACATGAACAAAGTCTTTTAGGTACTGTTCTTGGAATAGACATTCTACATAAAGCTAAAGTGCCACCCTGAGCACCTCTAAAGCCAGAAATTGTCTCATCTTGTTAGGAAACCTTAATAGCAATTTTTTTGTCTACAAATGTCATTAGCTTTAAAAAGGCATGCCATCTTTGGAAAAGTTGGTTCTTGTTAATAGCACCCTCTTTGGTGCCAAACAATTTGTCCTGGGGTTGTAACAAATTGGCACATGGAAAAAAGTAAAGTCTCACATTTCACCCACCAACAGAAGAAGGAGTCAGGATGATGATGATGGTATTTGCTGAGTGCTTACTATGTGCAGCGTGGCTCAGTGGAAAGAGCATGGGCTTTGGAGTAAGAGGTCATGGGTTCGAATCCCTGCTCTGCCACTTGTCAGCTGTGTGACTGTGGGCAAGTCACTTAACTTCTCTGGGCCTCAGTTACCTCATCTGTAAAATGGGGATTAAGACTGTGAGCCCCACGTGGGACAACCTGATTCCCCTGTGTCTACCCCAGCGCTTAGAACAGTGCTCGGCACATAGTAAGCGCTTAACAAATACCAACATTATTATTATTATTATCACTGTTCTAAGTACTGAGGTAGATACAAGGTAATCAGGTTGTCCCACGAGGGGCTCACAGTCTTAATCCCCGTTTTACAGATGGTAACTGAGACACAGATATGTTAAGTGATTTGCCCAAGGTCACATAGCTGATAACTGGTAGAGCTGGGATTAGAACCCATGACCTCTGACTCCTAAGCCCAGGGTCTTTTCACTAAGCCTTGGGCACCTTGGTATCTCAATTTCATTCTCTGAAAAATAAGGGTAGAAAATGGCTCTCACCCTACCTCATATGGGATAGGAACTGTGTTCAATCTGATTAATTGTATCTACTGCAATGTTTAGCACTGAGTTTGGCACACAGTAAATGCTTAATAAGCTCCTATAGTAATGAATACCAAAACTAAGGGGAAAAATAGAGAGGAGAGAAAGAGGGGAAAAGGAAGATAGAGCAACTAGAAAAATAGAAAAACAAACAAAAGTAACAGAGAGATGGTTTTCCACTAGAGTGGCAAGCTCTGGGAAAGCATCATGACCTAATGGAAAGGGCCTGGGAGTCAGAAGCCCTAGAGCCTAATTGTGGCTTCACCACTTCCCTGCTGTGTGACCTGCATCACCTGCTGTGTCACTTAATTTCTCTGGGCCTAATTCTCTCATCTGTAAAAATGGGGATTCAATCAATACTTTGTCTTCCTTCTGCTTATGTAGGACCTGATTATCTTGTATCATCCCACTAGATTATAAACCCACTGTAGGCAGAGAATGTGTTTATCAAAGTAGAGTTGCCTAGTGGACAGAGCATAAGTCTGTGAATAGGAAGAACCTGGATACTAATCCTAGCTCTAGCCACTTGGCTGCTATGTTTTCTTGGGTAAGTCACTTCACTTATCTGTGCCTCAGTTAGCTCATCTTTAAAATGGGGATAAAGACTGTGAGCCCCATGTGGGATGTGAACTGTGTCCAACCTGATTAGTTTGTAGCTACCCCAGTGCTTAATACAGTGCCTGGCACATAGTAAGCACTTAACAAATGCCATAAAACCCCCCATAAAACCCCTCTTCTTTATTGTACTCTTTCAAGTGCTTAGTACAGTGCTCTGCACATAGTAAGTGCTCAGTAAATACCATTGATGATGATACCCCAGTGCTTATTATAGTGCTTGGCATATAGCAAGGGCTTAACAAATACCTCGATTATTATTAATTATAAGAGTTTTCCTAGGAGTCAGTGTTCAGGGAGATATCAAGGGGTGTATAGTAGCTATGAATGTTGCAAAACTATGAAGGGTGTAGACAGGATGAACACAGAATCATCGTTCACCGAATTCCATAGTCACAAGATAGACAACGATGAAATCTGGACATGGGAGATTACAAGTAAACAGAAGGAAACACTTCACACAGCAGGGAGTAAGCATAGGAAATTTGTTACCAGAGAAAATCGTACAGGCAGAAAATATCAAGAGATGTTTGGATAAAGTCATAGACAGATATTTCCAAAGAGACCCTATGGGGAGAGTTTAGGGATATACAGGGAAAAGTTAAGGATGTTTTAGTAGGTAGATCCATAACTACTAAGATGGATATCCAAGAGAGTAAATTTCACTCTGTTTTTCCAAGTATCCTGTTGCTGCTGCTTAAAAACAGAATACTGGTTATTGCTAGCCATCACTCTGACTCTGTAATGACAGTCACCTTGGGTCTAATTGGAAGACTTGGAATTTCATTCTCCCTCTTCACCCTCTTATTCCCTAATCATCTCTCAAAATTCAGGTCAGGCCCAGCTAGGCCTGGCCAATAGAAATACAAGCATCAGTCTTCCTCTTCACACAATCTGAGGTGTGAAGCAGGATGGCCTCTGGAAAGAGCATGGGCCTGGAAATCAGAGGACCTGGGTTCTAATTGCAGCTTCACCATTTGTCTGCTATGTGACCTTGGGCAAATCACTTAACTTCTCCGAGCCCAAGTTACCTCATCTGTAAATGGGGATTACCCAAATGGTTAGAATGGTGCCTGGCACATAGTAAGTACTTTAGAAATACCTTAAAAAAATAAAAGTTGCTATGTTAGACTTCCATTAGCAGCTAATCAAGCTGCTTATTCTAAGAAGTAGGGAGAATAGTATTAAATCTCCATTTTCACAAATGAAAAAACTGAGGCACAGGGAAATGAAGTGACTTGCCCAACGTCACACAGAAGATGTGGTAGATCTACATTTAGAACCCAGGGCCTCTGACTCCCAGTTCCGTGCACTTTCCACTAGGACATATTGCTTCCCTAGTGCTCTGCACTCCAGCTGCTAGACAAGTCCCTACACCCTGTCTTTAAAAGCCCCACATCCTTGCTTTGAAAGGAGATCTCATTTTCAACCAACTTTGGCTTAGCTCCTCTATGGCTTGGTGGAAAGAGTATGGGACTGTAAATCAGGATACTGGGTTCTAGTCTCAGCTCTGCTGCTTGCCCACTACATGACCTTGGGCATATTGTTTAACCTTCCTGTGCCTTGGGTTTCCTTCTCTGTAAAATGGGGCTAAAATAACTTTTCTCCCTCCTTATTAGGTTGTGAACACTGGGTGGGACAAAGGGTTTGTCCAATCTGATTATTTTATATCTACTTCAGCATTTAGCACAGAGCTGGGTGCAGAGTAAGTGCTTAAGAAATATCATTATTATTATTATTATGGGTCCAGGAGAGCACTCTCCGACCCTGACACCTCTGAAGGGTGGAAAGCACCTTGATCAGGTAGGCAGGGAGAAGCAGAAGAGCAAATAGAAAATTTGGGATCCAAACAGACTCTGGAGCTCCAGCTGGAATTCTCAGTGGGGTTTTCTTAGCTGGGTTGTTTCAGAAGTCTCTCAGACTCCCTGATTTTCCTCAAAAGATGCCAAGGCTGCAGGCTGTGCTACCACAGGCCCTGGATTCTGGGCCAAGCTCTGTGGCAAACTGGATCTGCTTAGCAAATTTTCTCCGTGGTTTCACCTCCAACCGCTCCAAAAGAGAGGATTGCCCGCGGTCAGGGACAGGAATGCCCGGATGTCGGCTCAAGTCCAGCCCTCTGTAAGGAGGGCATCTGAGGATCTTGGTCTAAAGGACCAAACTATGCTTGCTTCCCCCCAAATTGGATTGTCATCTTTGAGCAGGCATGAGGAGAACTGTGCTCTGCATACCCTAAGCACTCAATAAATACGATTGACTGATGACTGACTGATGACTAACCATGCACAAAGGCTAGAAATCTGGTTGAGGAAATCAGTCAATAGCATTTATTGAATGCTTACTACTTGCAGAGCACTGTACTAAGTGCTTGGGAGAGTACAATACAACAGGATTAGCAGACATGTTCCCTGCCCTCAAGGAGAAGCCATTTGGCGTAGTGGATAACACATGGGTCTGGTAGTCAGAAGAACATGGGTTCTAATCCTGTTTGTTGAGCACTTGACATCTCTTAAGCACTTACTATGTGCCAGGCACTGTACTAAGAGCTGAGGTGATGATAAGCAAAGCAGGTTGGACACAGTCCCTGTCCCACAGAGGGCTCACATTCTCAAACCCCATTTTCCAGATGAGGTAACTGAGGCGAGAAAAGTGAAGTGACACCCAAGGTCACTCGGCAGACAAGTGGAGGGCCTGGAATTAGAGCCCATGACCTTCTGACTACCAGGACCATGCTCTATCCACTACATCATGCTGCTTCTTTTACCATTAAAAAAAAAGGAGCTTACAATTCATCTAAGGGGTCACTGTTGTAATGGCTCAGAGTTTCTGTCCTTCTTGGCCTGTCTGTTGGACAATCACCCTCTCAAAACTCTTTTTTTTAAAAAAAAATTGTATTTGTTAAGTACTTACAATGTATTCAGCACTGTTCTAAGTGCTGAAGTAGATACAAGTTTATCAGGTTGGACACAATTCCCAGTCCCAAATGGGGCTCACAATCTAAGTAGGAGGGAGATCAAGTATTGAATGCCTACTTTACAGTTGAGGAAACTGAGGCACAAAGAATTTGTTATTTGCCCAAGGTCACACAAGCAAGCAAATGGCAGAGCCCAGATTAGAACCTGGGTCCTCTGATTGCCAGTCCCATGCTCTTTCCACTAGGCTATACTGCTTCTTCTACTGGAGACCTCCTCCAAGACTCAACTTGCTTCTAACAGCAAACCCTCCCCACCAGATGCCTTCAGAGAGAAGCAAGCAGCAAGAGGTGCCACCCTAAGATGATGCAAGCAGTCACCTGCAGGACTCGACCTGCTTAGAAGAGAAAACATAGCTTAGAATTGACCAAATAGTATTGCTGAAGAGCCCTAGGTCTGCACAGCACTGTTCTAGATATTTATACTACGTCTAGTATTAGGCTAAAATATTTTTTTCATTTCCAGGTAATGTTCATGATCACTCAGTTTACTCAGCTTCTTAAAAATCCCCCAGCACACTGAGCATTCTTCTAGATTTCCAGGTAAAATGGCATAAATTTCCAGGTAGCTGGGAAATGCAGCTACCTCTGGGGGAGAGTCAGACAACAGTTGTTAAATGAGACTGCCCATTGCTTTTTTATGGTATTTGTTAAGTACTTATTATGTCCTAGTGCTTAGAACAGTGTTTGACACATAGTAAGCACTTAACAAATACCATCATCATCAGAACGAAACACTGGGGTAGATACAAGGTAATCAGGTTGGACACAGTCCCTATCCCACATGGGGCTCACAGTCTCAATCCCCATTTTACAGCAGCGTGGCTCAGTTGAAAGAGCCCGGGCTTGGGAGTCAGAGGTCATGGGTTCGAATCCCCATGCACCTCTAAAGCCAGAAATTGTCTCATCTTGTTAGGAAACCTTAATAGCAATTTTTTTGTCTACAAATGTCATTAGCTTTAAAAAGGCATGCCATCTTTGGAAAAGTTGGTTCTTGTTAATAGCACCCTCTTTGGTGCCAAACAATTTGTCCTGGGGTTGTAACAAATTGGCACATGGAAAAAAGTAAAGTCTCACATTTCACCCACCAACAGAAGAAGGAGTCAGGATGATGATGATGGTATTTGCTGAGTGCTTACTATGTGCAGCGTGGCTCAGTGGAAAGAGCACGGGCTTTGGAGTAAGAGGTCATGGGTTCGAATCCCTGCTCTGCCACTTGTCAGCTGTGTGACTGTGGGCAAGTCACTTCACTTCTCTGTGCCTCAGTTTCCTCATCTGTGAAATGGGGATTAACTGTGAGTCTCACGTGGGACAACCTGATTACCCTGTATCTAGCCCAGCGCTTAGAACAGTGCTCTGCACATAGTAAGCGCTTAACAAATACCAACATTATTATTATTAAGAAGTAACTAGGGCCCAGAAAAGTGATGTGATCCTCCAAGGTCACAAAACAGTCAAGTGGCAGAGCCAGGATTAGAACCCAAATCCTTCTGACACCCAGGACCGTGCCCTATCCACGAGGCCACTCTGCTTCTCATGAACTGGAACAGTGGAAGACCAAGTCAATAGTGGAAGCTCAAGAATAAATTTATTAAAGGTAAATGGAGGCACCTAATACCATTATGAATTCAAAGCTAATAATCAAGCTTACTATCTCCTAATAACAGTAACTTCAGTTCTGACAGCACTTCACACCTCTGGATCTTCTGCTCTACTAAATATATTGATTGCCAGCAAGGTTCTGTTTGGAGCAATTGTAAAATATTTCACAAGCAATTAATTAATTAAGCATCATTACCCCCCTACAAGGTGAGCTATTATTATTTCTCAGAGGCAGATGCAGAGCCTGAGAGACTAAATGACTTCACCAAGGTCAGAGAGCCAAACAGATGGAAAAACAAGAATGGAATCCATGACTTCTAGTTTCTCCTCTTCTCTTCTAACCTCTAGTCAGCACATGTTCAATTTTACAAATCTCCTGGGGGCCTTATCACTTTAAGATGCAACCTAAACATCCATCATGTGGCAATTCAGAACCATGTGAGAGATACAGGAGGACACTGTCCATAGTAACAAGCTGTCTCCTGTCTGCTGGTTCAAAGGCAACTGGAAAATTAAGGGAGAGAACACTCAGTCCCACTGTGGCAATTTCAGGAAAAACCTAATTGCAATGAGAGACTCCTGTCTGGTTTCACCTAAGGTCATCTGAGGAGCCTCTTTAAACAGTTTTCTCTGTCCTCACCTTACCTAAATGCTACACCTCTGGTCTTAAAAATCTCACTGTCTTTTAAAGCAAGAACAAACTTTTTTTGACAACTTGCTGGCAACACTGAATATGACATGCATAGCCAGCCATGCAAATAGCCACTCACTCATTGGAGGAACAGCTCCTGCTAGTAAAAAAGAACAAACATTGTCCTCGCTCTGGCCTGGGACTCCCTCTCTCTTCATATCCAACGGACCACCAACATCCCTACCTTCAAAATCTTACTAAATTCACATTTCTTCCAAGAGGCCGATTAAACCCTCTTTTCCCCTACTCCCTCTCCCTTCTGCATTGCCTATACATTTGGATCTGTACTCTTTAAGCACCTGATATTCAGCCCCACAGCACTTATGTACATACCTACAATTTGTGTATTTAGATTAATGTCTGTCTCCCCTTCTAGACCGTAAGCTCCTTGTGAGTGGGGAATGTGACTTCCAACTCTGTTGTACTGTCCTTCCCCAAGAACTAAGTATATTCCTCTGCACAAAGTAAGTGCTTAATAAATACCATTGATTAATTGACTGATCATCCATTGCTAATGAAGGTATATATTGCAAGAAGCGATAATTTCAATAGATACAAGAAAGACCTTCTTGACTTTCAAGGGGCTTAAACTCTAGAAGGGGCTGCCAAGGTAGATTATGGAATCACTCTCCCTAGATAATTTTGAAAAGAGGTGACTGGCTTAAATATTTTCCTGCTTGGAGATATGGGACTGGTTCAATGACCTGGGACGATTCCTTCCAACTCTGGGATTCTAGGATTCATCAATTTTATTTATATTTCATTTGTGCTGTTGGTTTATCTATTAACAAAGCTTTACTCACGCGTTCTTCTTCTGCCTCCCACCCCCTAACTGTGGGAGTCTCTCATGGTTCGGTTCTGGGTCCTCTTCTCTTCTCCATCTATACTCACTCCCTGAAAGAGCTCAGTCACTCCCAGCTGATTCAACTGATACCAACTATGCAGATGATTCCCAAATCTACATCTCCAGCCTTGATCTCTCTCTTTCTATGTAGTCTCGCATTTCCTGCTTTCTTCAGGACACCTCTACTTGGGTGTCCAGCTGACACCTCAAACTTAACATGTCCAAAACAGAACTCCTATCTTCCCACCCAAACCCTGTCCTTTCCTGAGTTTCCTGCCCCTATAGACAGCACCACCATCCTCCTTTCTCACAAGCCTATAAACTGGATGTTATCCTTGACTCATCTGTCTCATACTACCCACCATATTAAATCAGTCACCAAATCCTGTAGGTTCCACATTCACAAAATTGATAAAATCCACTCTTTCCTTTCCATCCAAATTACTACCTTGTTAATCCAAGCATTTATCCTATCCCTCCTTAATTACTGCATCTGCCTTCTTGCTGACCTCTGTGCCTCCTGTTTTTCCCCACTCCAGTATGGACTGCCCAGATCATTTTTCTACAAAACAGTTGGGTCTATGTTTCCCCATTGCTCAAGAACCAGTGGTTGCCCATCACCTCTGCATCAAACAGAAACTCCTTAGAAGCTTTAAAGCACTCAATTACCTTGCCCCCTTCTACCTTACCTCACTGCTGTCCTACTACAACCCAGCATGCACACTTTGCTCCTCTAATGCTAATCTACTCACTGTACTTCAACAAGGGAAGCAGCATGGCCTTGTGGCAAGAACACAGATTTGGGAGTCAGAGAATGTGGGTTCTAACCCCAGCTCTGCCACTTGTCTATGTGACCTTGAGCAAGTCACTTAACTTCTCGGTGTCTCAGTTACCTCATCTGTAAAATGGGCATTTAGACTGTGAGCCCCACATGGGATTACCTGATTACCTTGTATCTATTTCAGTGTTTAGAAGAGTGCTTGGCACTTAGTAAGCACTTAATAAACCATAACTATTATTGTTATTATTATCTCTCCACTGATCTCTCGCCCATGTCCTGCCTCTGGCCTGGAACACGCTCCCTCTTCATATCGAAAGATGATCACTCTCTCCACTTTCAATACCTTATTAAAAGCACAACTCCTCCAAGAGGCCTTCCCTTTACTAAGCTCTCATTTCCTCTTCTCCCATTCCCTTCTGTGTCACCCTTGCACTCGGATTTGCACCTTTTATTTACCCTTTCCTCAGCCCCACATCACTTTTTTTAAAATGATATTTGTTAAGTGCTTGCTATGTGCCAGGCCCTGTACTAAGCGCTGAGGTAAATGCAAGTTAATCAGGATGGACACAATCCCTATCTCACATAGGGTTCGCAGTTTTAACCTCCATTTTACAGATGAGGTGAGGCATAGAGAAGTTAAGAGACTTGCTTAAGATCTCAGAGTAGACAAATGGTGATGCTTGTTAAAACCCAGGTCCTTCTGACTCCCATGCCTATGCTGTATCCATTAGGCTACAATAATTAAATAATTAAAATAATGTCTAAACTGAAAACTCATTGTGTACCGGGAACATGTCTACATTGCACCCTCCCAAGCTTCTGGTTCAGTGCTCTGCACATAGCAAGCACTCAATAAATATGATTGACTGGCTGATTGATTACCAACAAAGCAGCACTGGCCTATTGGAAAGAGCCCTGGTCTGGGAGTGAGAGGGCCTCAGTTCTAATCCCAGTTCTGCCAATTGCTTATTGTGTGAACTTGAGCAAGTCATTAAACTTCTTTGTGTCTCAATTCTCCTGTTCTCCCTCATACTTACACTGTGAGTCTGAAGTGAGACGAGGTCTGTTTCTAACAATTAACTTGTATCTACCCCAGTACTTAGAATAGTGTTTGACACATAGAAAGTACTTAACAGATTCCATTAAAAAAATATGATTGACTGATTGATTGACCAATAGAAAGAACACTGCTTCAGGAATTAGGAGATCAGGGTTTTAGGCCCAGTCCTGTCTGTTGGGACAGTGCCTTTAATGGTGAATGTTTTTGGCAAAAAAAAAAAACAACCCATAAATTTTTCACTGAGTGGACGGGCCCAGTTGGAAGATTGAAGAATGGCTGGCAAACGTGCAGAAAAGGCTTCAGTTCCTGCAAAGACAATTGCCTGCTGGCAGTATTGGCATCATGCTGCTGTCAGTTTGGCATTAAATGGCCAAAAAAGCGTTTTTTTCACACACTCTGAAAAGTTGCTGTACTCATAACTGGAGCAATAGTGCCAATAATGCCTCAGTAAGTGGTTGATTGGTGAAGGTGCAAAACGTTGACTCTTTTGCCAATGACTTGATTGGCTTTGCAGTCTCTAGAATCAAAGGACTGGTCTTTAGCATTTGAAGACTGGCCATTAGCTCATGTGGGAAATGGCCAGAAAATCCCAACCAATAGCTGAACACAAATACTTCATGCATTCCACTCAGTGCGGATTTTGAAAAAGCAGATCTGGGGGAGCAAAAAACCCTACAATTTGTTTGCAAATTGTTTGATTTCACTAATCTTCCTTTGACCCTTTATCTCCTTTTCTGCAGTTCTCTCACTGTATTCCCCTCATTTTATTGAAGGATGGGGTAGAGAGTTTGGAGGGTCAGAGAAGCTCCTGGAGGGCAGGGATTGTCTCTTCCAACTGAATTGTTTTTTAGTACTGTGTTCTGCACAAATAAGTGCTCAATAAAATATCAGCATCTGATGGGCTGTGTGTAAACGAGTATATGTTCTGGAGTTATACTTCACTCCAGTAGCAGTGAAAATGTCCCCATACCCAGAAACTCCTGGGGGTTGGCATTTTTGCAAGGAAGAGGTCCAATTCGGGGTCCAGCCCACCTTTCCAAAGTCCAGTCATGATCATCAATCATCATCATCATCATCAGTGGTATTTACTGAGTGCTTACTATGCACAGAGCAGCGTACTAAGCGCTTGGGAGAGTACAATAGAGTTGGCAGACACGTTCCCTGCCCACAACAGAGGAAGGATCAGGCATGGCCCATGCAATAAGCCTACGCCTCAGCAGGCCTTTACCTGGGTACTGTAAGCCAAAGCCCATACCTGATCGGTTTCTGCATTACCTCCTCAGCATGTGAAGGGCATGGGGACGTAGAAAATGATGAATAGAAGGCAATGGCTGTCTCGAGGTCCTCATTGTCCCTGAGAACCTAAGGCAACAAGTGGCTGGGCATGCAGCTTCTTTAGTGTGGAAGGATCTTTACTGGTAAATCAAAGAATCTGGAAGAGATCTCACAATATCTGTCTTGTAACTTCCTTCACTTTCTGGCAGGACTGCAGTGAAAACAGGTGAGAATCTGTCCTATTTTTAAAGACCTCCACTTGGAGTGATGCCTGAATAACCACTTGATCTTTTCAACACACATTATCTGGCTGAGTTCTATTTTTAAAAGTGCACTTTCAATTCCGATGCATAATGAAAATCTCTACGTTTGAGTAGAATGCACTTTTATTTGAATGTGTTTGAAAATGAATTTATTCAATGTATTCTCCTCTTGAATGTAAAAAGCCCAAATTTCTTATTTGAAGGGCTCTTCCTGCTAAAACAGTTGATTGAAACATACACGTAAGCACTGATCCCTGAAACTGTTTAAATGCAGTTTCATGGAAAGCCTAGTAGAGCTCTGCTCTGAATTTCTGGGCTCTAATTCATCCCTGACAGAAATGGCTAAAACAACATGACCGAGCAACTTGTTTGTTAGAGGAGATATTTCTACCAGTCCTGCCCGTTGTTTCCCTCTGCTATCCAGGTCAGAGTGGTAATCATACATTGTGCAGACAGGAAAACTGAGGCTCAGAGAAGTTAAATGACTTGTCTAATGCAGAAGCAGTGTGGCTCAGTGGAAAGAGCACGGACTTTGGAGTCAGGGGTCATGGGTTCGAATCCCTGCTCTGCCACTTGTCAGCTGTGTGACTGTGGGCAAGTCACTTAACTTCTCTGTGCCTCAGTCACCTCATCTGTAAAATGGGGATTAAGACTGTGAGCCCCACGTGGGACAACCTGATTCCCCTGTGTCTACCCCAGCATTTAGAACAGTGCTCTGCACATAGTAAGCGCTTAACAAATACCAACATTAGTATTATTATTAATAAAACACAGTGACAAAGCTAAGGAGAGAATAATAATAATAATAATGGTATTTATTAAGTGCTTACTATATGCAATGCACATAGTACTAAATGCTGGGGTGAATAGAAGCAAATTGGTTTGGACACAGTCCCTGTCCCACATAGGGCTCCCAATCTGAATACCCATTTTAAAGATGAAGTAAATGAGATTTACAGCAGTGAAGTGACTTGCCCAAAGTCACATAGCAGACAAATGGCAGAACCGGGATTAGAACCCAAGATCTTCTGACTCTCAGGCCCATGCTTGAGAATCTATACCACCTCCAATGCTGACTAAATCTAAAATATAAATGTTGTGGGGGTCTTTAAATGGGGGAGATGTTCATGGAAGAATACCTATTTAGAGGTCTCCAGGTCCCTGTACCCACCTCTCCCTGTTCCTGAGATCCTTAACCATTACAATTCCTCTGGTTCTAGAGAACAGGTAGGCCAGGGTATTCCTTATATTAATTCCTCTCAAAAAATAGCTGTTTTCCAATTTTCTCTACCCTCAAGTTGCCCTGTGCAGTGGGCTCCCAGACTTTCTGGCAGCCCAAAGTCTATCTTCTGCTATCAATCAATCAATCAGTGGCATTTATTGAATGTTTACTGTTGCAGGGCACTGTACTAAGCTCTTAAGAGAGTAGACTACTATAGAGAAAGAAGACAAGATCCCACAGGTGGACGATGGAATTCCTGAACTAAGTGATTCACTCTAGAGTAGACTGACCTAGGTATTCTAGCCAGACTTGTGATGGCCTGGGAATCAGAAAGATCTGGGTTCTAATCCTGGCTCTACCAGTTATCTTCTGTGTGACCTTGAACAAATCACTTAACTTCTCTGTGCCTCAGTTACCTCATCTGTAAAATGGGGATGAAGACTGCAAGCCCTACATAGTATAGGGACTCTCTCTGACTAGATTATTTTACAGTTCTCTAGACTTTAAGCTCATTGTGGGCAGGGAATGCGTCTGCTTATTGTTGTATTGCACTCTCCCAAGCACTCAGTACAGTGCTCTGCACACAGTAAGTGTTCAATAAATATGATTGAAAGAATGAATGAATGATTATCTTGCATTTACCCCAGTGCTTAGTACAATGCCTGACACATAGTAAGCACTGAACAAATTCCACAGTTATAATTATTATTCTGGTGTGAAATGTCTTGAACTTTTGTGTGGACAAACCTAGTGAGACCCTCTCTCCTTCATTCTGTGTATCCTGGAGGAAGCAGCCTGTCCAGCCTGGTAGCCACTGGTGCTGAGCATAAGGGCCAATTCAAAGGGGACTCGGTGGGTTGATTGCCCTGACGACATGGATTCTCAGTCTCACTCATCTCAGGCCTCTAATATAAAGATCTGAGGGTTTCCAACCATGGCTGAAGAGAACCAGAATGCTAGGCTTGTAGCTCGATTGCTCTTTGATTAGCTTGTTTGCTTTTTGAAGCCTGCCCCAATCCCAGTTCCTAACTCCATTTGAAATCTCTGCCCTCTTTTCTTCCTTATGCTCAAAATGAAAAGTTAGCACCAACTCCATAGGCTCAATGGGGTCAATTGTCCCCATAACTTTTTGAGCTGGGCTGGTATTTATTGAGCACTTACTGTGTGCAGAACACTATACTAAGCACTTAAAAGAATGAGGTAGAGTAAGTAGACACACCCCTGCCCTCAAGGCTCTTACTATCTAATGGCTTCATTCATACCAGATCTTGCCTTGAAAGTTTCCAATCAGGACTGTAAAGATCCAAAATGGTCGTTTTCTGTCCTGTTGACTCAGTGAAGTTTGTTCCTTCCCAGTCCCCAGCCCCATCATAAATATTTGCTTCCTTTCCGCTCCCACACTCAGAATAAAAATTGCACCCCTTTGTCTGAACTTAATTTTAGAAAATTTTAAGACCAGCATAATTTGATTTGACTTGCAAAATTAGCACAGTCCCAATTATACCTTCCAAGTTCTCCAAGGCCCTCCCTCCTATCAACTCAAGTGTCAACTCAGTTTGCATCTCTCGCGATTTGTTACTCATTTTCTAGTTTGAGTAGAATGTAAATTCTCCCAATCACAAGGAGAAGCTGAAAATCAGTCTGTATTGAAGCTACATTACTGGAAAAAAAAACTTAGAAAGGCAAAGCTATGGGGAGGTTTTTTTTTCCTTTTGATTTCATTTCAATTGCTATCTATTTTTTTGTTCTTTTTGGTTTAGGAGAGAAGTTGCCATGATAAGAAAGGGGACGAACTAGGAAGCTAATTATCTGAACAAACTGCCAACAGGATGGAAAAGTTGGGCTTTCTGAAAGTAGGCAGGTGTGACCAAACTGGTTCATTCAAGTGCTCATTTCTATTCTGTTATCCAGGCTTTGTAGGGGCAGGGGTTGTCCGATCTATCTTCAGTTTGGCTAACAGGGCCATCCAGACCCGAAAACTCTGATGACAGGAGGATGAAGCCCCTAATGAATGGGCGAGAATGCCTGATTACAACTTCGTAGATCCACATCTAACCTCTGGGACTTTTACCCCTTCACCTATCTGTTCAAGGTTCTTCTTGGCTGAGTAGGATTTCAAATGGGTTCTAGTCCCAGCTCTGACAATTGTCTGTTGCATGACCATGGGCAAGTCCCTTCACTTCTCTGTACCTCACTTACCTTATCTGTAAAATGAAGATTAACACTGTGAGCCCCATGTGGAACATGGACTGTGTCCAACCTGATTATCTTGTATTTACCCCAGCTCTTAGAACAATGCCTGCTACATAGTTCATTCATTCATTCATTCAATAGTATTTATTGAGCGCTTACTATGTGCAGAGCACTGTACTAAGCGCTTGGGATGAACAAGTCGGCAACAGATAGAGACAGTCCCTGCCGTTTGACGGGCTTACAGTCTAATCGGGGGAGACGGACAGACAAGAACAATGGCAATAAATAGAGTCAAGGGGAAGAACATCTCGTAAAAACAATGGCAACTAAATAGAATCGAGGCAATGTACAATTCATTAACAAAATAAATAGGGTAACGAAAATATATACAGTTGAGCGGACGAGTACAGTGCTGTGGGGATGGGAAGGGAGAGGTGGAGGAGCAGAGGGAAAAGGGGAAAAAGAGGGTTAAGCTGCGGAGAGGTAAAGGGGGGATGGCAGAGGGAGTAGAGGGAGAAGAGGAGCTCAGTCTGGGAATGCCTCTTGGAGGAGGTGAGTTTTAAGTAGGGTTTTGAAGAGGGAAAGAGAATCAGTTTGGCGGAGGTGACGAGGGAGGGCATTCCAGGACCACGGGAGGACGTGACCCAGGGGTCGACGGCGGGATAGGCGAGACCGAGGGACGGTGAGGAGGTGGGTGGCAGAGGAGCGGAGCGTGCGGGGTGGGTGGTAGAAAGAGAGAAGGGAGGAGAGGTAGGAAGGGGCAAGGTGATGAAGAGCCTTGAAGCCTAGAGTGAGGAGTTTTTGTTTGGAGTGGAGGTTGATAGGCAACCACTGGAGTTGTTTAAGAAGGGGAGTGACATGCCCAGATCGTTTCTGCAGGAAGATGAGCCGGGCAGCGGAGTGAAGAATAGACTGGAGCGGGGCGAGAGAGGAGGAAGGGAGGTCAGAGAGAAGGCTGACACAGTAGTCTAGCCGGGATATAACGAGAGCCCGTAACAGTAAGGTAGCCGTTTGGGTGGAGAGGAAAGGGCGGATCTTGGCGATATTGTAGAGGTGAAACCGGCAGGTCTCGGTAACGGATAGGATGCGTGGGGTGAACAAGAGAGACGAGTCAAGGATGACACCGAGATTGCGGGCCCGAGAGACGGGAAGGATGGTCGTGCCATCCACGATGATAGAGAAGTCTGGGAGAGGACCGGGTTCGGGAGGGAAGATGAGGAGCTCAGTCTTGCTCATGTTGAGTTTTAGGTGGCGGGCCGACATCCAGGTGGAGACGTCCCGGAGGCAGGAGGAGATGCGAGCCTGAAGGGAGGGGGAGAGGACAGGGGCGGAGATGTAGATCTGCGTGTCATCTGCGTAGAGATGGTAGTCAAAGCCATGAGAGCGAATGAGTTCACCGAGGGAGTGAGTGTAAATGGAGAACAGAAGAGGGCCAAGAACTGACCCTTGAGGAACTCCAACAGTTAAAGGATGGGAGGGGGAGGAGGCTCCAGCGAAGGAGACCGAGAATGACCAGCCAGAGAGGTAAGAGGAGAACCAGGAGAGGACAGAGTCCGTGAAGCCGAGGTGAGATAAGGTATGGAGGAGGAGGGGATGGTCGACAGTGTCAAAGACAGCAGAGAGGTCAAGGAGGATCAGAATGGAGTAGGAGCCATTGGATTTGGCAAGAAGGAGGTCATGGGTGACCTTAGAGAGAGCAGTCTCGGTAGAGTGGAGGGGACGGAAGCCAGATTGGAGGGGGTCTAGGAGAGAATGGGAGTTAAGGAATTCTAAGCATCGATTGTAGACGACTCGTTCTAGGATTTTGGAAAGGAAGGGTAGCAGGGAGATAGGGCGATAACTGGAGGGGGAAGTGGGGTCAAGAGCGGGTTTTTTTAGGATGGGGGAGACGTGGGCATTTTTGAATGCAGAGGGGAAGGAGCCCTTGGAGATTGAGTGGTTAAAAATAGAAGTTAAGGAAGGTAGGAGGGCAGGGGCGATGGTTTTAATAAGGTGAGAGGGAATGGGGTCCGAGGCGCAGGTGGAGGGGGTGGCACTTGCGAGGAGGGAGGAGATCTCCTCTGAGGATACTGCAGGGAAGGATGGGAAAGTAGGGGAGGGGGTTGGTGGGGGGGAGGGGAGAGGCGGAGGGGTGACTTTGGGGAGCTCAGACCTGATTGTGTTGATTTTCGTGAGGAAATAGGTGGCCAGATCATTGGGGGTGAGAGATGGGGGAGGGGGAGGAACAGGGGGCCTAAGGAGAGAGTTAAAGGTCCAGAACAATCGGCGGGGGTGACGGGCATGGGTGTCGATGAGGGAAGAGAAGAAGCTTTGCCTGGCGGAGGAGAGGGCAGAGTTAAGGCAGGAAAGGATAGTAAGCGCTTAACAAATAGCATAAAAAACTGTTCTATTGTATCTCCCAAATGTTTAGTACAGTGTTCTGCCTATAGTAAGCTCTCAACAAATATGATCGATTGACTGTAAGAGTGGTGGTTTGCAGGGAGGAGGGGGATAGAGAAAAGACATGCCACCGCCTGACCAGACAATTTCAGCTGCTACATTTGATCCAGCTGTAGCTTCTGCCTGGAGTCCACCAAGCTGTGCTGTCAAGACATCGTGGCAGTGTCTTGAAGCTACCGCCTCATCCTCCCTACGAAATTCCTTCCTGAGAGGTGCAGACGGTCAGGGGAGAGTGGCATGGTGGAGCAGGAGAAGGAATGTTGAAGGTAGTACAAGAAATACAAAAAAGCCCAGATTGGCAGAAGAGGCAGCCTCCGGCCCTTGTGCCAGAGATTGGTGACTTTGGTGGATTGGGCAGATGTGCCATTTTCTGGCATGTCTGCGTTGGTGGGGTGTTGCCTCTGGTTCTTCCATAGTCAATACTCCCAGTGCAACTAGGATATTTACAATTCCCCCCATGTTAATGTCTCCTGTCTCAGCCCTGCAGCTGCTTTGTGCAACTCATAAGCTATTATACATGACACTCTAGCTCCCATTTTACCCTTCAGACTCATTCTTCCTTCTGATTCCCAGCTGGCCATCTGGCCCACCTCTTCCCTCACCTCTCACTCCCTCCGTTCCATCTCCAATTCCAGGACTTCCACCTGGAATGATGACGGGTAGATTTACAAACTAAGGGGCATGGCTGATGCTTGCTGGGGCAATTATTCCTGCTGTTTCTGATGGTTGCATCCTCTACCTAGGATTGGGGGCTGGTGGTTCCATGAAGAAAAGGGGAGAAAGCAATGATGCTTTCTCTGGGCTTGTTAGTGATGCCCTGCCAAACAAATTAAAAGATCAGAGAATTCCTTAAGGACACACCTTTCTCCAATTTCAAGTCCAGGATGAACATTCCAAAGGAGTTTGTGTTTGTCAAACTGGATTAACTCTCCCTTGGGCCCACAACTATTTGATTTGGGGGTCACCCAGGTGACTGACGGCATTATTACCTCATGCTCCAAATTCCACTCCATTCCATTAATAAAAGCTGCTACCTCCAGAAGTTTCACCCATGGCCTAGTGGAGCGGATAAAGCATTGGCCTGGGAGTCAGAAGGACTTGAATTCTGATCCCTGCTCCACCAACTATCTGTTGTGTGATCTTGGGCAAGTCACTACTCTGTGTCTCAGTTAACTCATCTGTAAAATGGGAATTAAGACCGTTTACCCTATGTGTGACAGGGACTGTGTCCAACCTGATTAGCTTGTGTCTACCCCGGCACTTAGTACAGTGCCTGGCACATAGTAAGTGCTTAACAAATACCATGAGGAAAAAAAAGACTGTTTTCCAGGTGGGCTAGGAGAGCCTCCTCTCACCACCTAGGTGGGGGGAAACCTGAGGGGGGATAAGTTGCATGCTTAGGCCCCCACCCTCCTGGAAGTTCTCCCTCCTGACAAAGACTGTTGAAGTCCCGAACTCTCACCTAGCCCTGAAAGGTGACTCACCCCTGCTCAAAATTGTCCGTGGAAAGTATATAAAAAGAAAAGAGTATGCAGGTTTTGGGGTTGAAATGGAATTCAGTAACACGCTTTCCTTTTTCAGTTTGACAGTAAATTCAGCACCTGTAAATCACAGTCCATAATAAGGGGGAATGTGATGTCATGAGGATACCTGTGTAATAACTTTAGGCAAATTGGAAATGAGTCATTGTAGGGTTGTAATGTGTTGAGGTTTGAGCCCACACAGACTTCTCGGTTGGACAAAAAAGCTCGACCAGTTGGCACCTTGAGTTTGTATACATTTGCCTTAGGATAGTTTTCAGTTGGGAAGAAAAAGGCTCCTAGGAACTTTGCAAAGTGTGGAAAATGAAGGCTGTTTCGGTTTTGGCAAAAGGAAGTGTATTTCAGCCAACTCCAAATTACCTGTGCATGCAGGGAACTGGAATTGCACTAATTCCTGGGGTTTATATAGTATCTTTCTTCCAAAAAAAATCTCAGAAGCAGCCAAATTACCCTACCGGTGGAAATCTCAGTTGCTATTTTAACTCTCCCTTAGTGCGACATGGGGAAGCTGCTAGAGTCACCCTGTTTCCTAATGGCTAATGCATTTTTAACATAACTTTTAACTAAGGTTTAAGTTGTTTTGGCGGAGGTATCTTCTTTCCCTTAGCTTGTCTCTCTTTTACCTGTTTCCAATAGGTCTTCCTGAGTTAGTTCAAGGCTGATGATCAAGGTCAACTTTGGGAAAAAGATGTCAACAATACTGAAGGGAGTGGCATCAGCCCCGCTCCTACTCCACTGACTCTAGGTGACAACTTCTGATGACTCTGTGGATGGTGTACTTTTCTTGGGTTGAAGGGCTGGGGATGAAGAGGGGTTACTGCCCCATAGATTAACCAGGAGAGATATCAAGAGAATGAAGATTAAAAATAGCCAGCCCTAATGCCGTCTGAAAGAAACATCTTTCATCCTTTCCTCTTTTTTGTATTTTTGTTAAACACTTATTATTGTTTCAGGCACTGTATGAAGCTCTGGGGGTAAATACGGGATAATCAGGTTGAACACAGTCCATGACCCCATGGGGTTCACAGACTTACTCACCATTTATAGATGAGGGAACTCAGGCACAAAGAAGTTAAGTGATGTGTCCAAGGTCTCACACAGCAGGCAAGTGGTGAAGCAGGGGTTAGAACCCAGGTCCTCTGATTCCCAGACCTGTGCTCTTTCCACTAGACCACACTGTTTCTCTGGATGAGGTCCTCTTTCTCCAAGAGAGAAGTGGGGAAGCTGGGAAGCCTTAGGACAATCTCTAGATTTCCCTGAAGCCAATGGCTCAGGAGGGTGGCATCCTTTGGACTTCTGGGGCAAAGTGAGAGGGTGACTGATTTCACCCACATCCTCTAGCACTTAGTACAGTGCTCTGCACAGAAAGTGTTCAAAAAATACCATTGATTGATTTTTTTCATGGTACCTAAGTGCTTTTTATGTACTAAGCACTGACTCGGGGCCAGTTAGATCATCAGGTTGAACACAATGCATATTTCACTTGGGGCTTACAGACCAAGTCAGAGAGAGGAGGACTTAATCTCTGTTCTATGGATGAGATAATTCAGGCTCAGAGAAGTTAAGCGACTTGCCCAAGGTCATACAACAGACAAGTGTTGGATCTGAGATAAGAATCCAGGTCTTATGACTCCCAAGCCCGTTATTTCCACTAGGCCATGCTGCTGTCCATGCTGATTGTTTTTGGATCTTGACCTTTCCCAAAGTTGAGACGACCCCAGGCTGTAGTTCATCTGTGACACTGTCTTCCAGTTGCCATTCGAGAACTTGTTATTTCAAGGGTCTGGGGTCCTCTTTCAAAATTCCAAAGTGGCTTTGCCTAGTGCCTTGGGCCATGGAGTCAAAAGGACCTGGGTTCTAATCCCAGCTCCACCATTTGTCTGCTGTGTGACCTTGGGCAAGTCATTTAACTTCTCTGGCTCTTAGTTACATCACCTTTAAAATGGGGATTAAAATTGTGAGTCCCAAATGGGACAAGAACTGTGTCCAACCTGACTAGCTTGTATCTACCTCAGTGCTTCATACAGACCCTGGCACATAATAAGCATATAACAAATAATATTTTTTAAAAAATGGATACCACCATTAATGTCCAGGAGCTAGGGTGTAAGGCATGACCTCCTGGCCCCTAGGTAAGCCCAGACCCTCTTTGTACATACTTCCAATTCGCCTTACCCAGGCTCCAGTTCAGCTTCAGCTGGCATCTGAAGCTGTGCTCTCTGCTGCTTGGAAGAAACCAGCGGCCTAGTGAGATATACAACCTGCCAGCATACTTTAAACTTAGACTATGGTGTGCAGGCAAGAAGGTGAGCAGGCTTCAGAGAATTAATGGAAGGTTGGACTCTACATCTCTGTCCCCAGAATGTTTCCTTTTTGGCCCAGTGGAGAACCAAACCCCTGCAGAGCCAGGGAAGGGATTCTCCCTCCTAATTCAGTCCCATATCACCCACCAGCTGTTCCAGACATTTTACTCCCTCTTCAAACTTCCTATCCCCGCCACCCCCCCTCCCCCGGCACCCACCATCTTTACCCTAATGAAGTGTCTGGCCACACTCTTCTTCAACAAAATTGAAACCATCATGTGGGATCTCCCTAAAATCTCCCCTGCTCCTCTCCAATCCCCCCTTCCCCCTGCCACCCCCTGGCTCCACCTCTTTGATTATCCCTGCATTCCCTGTAGTAACCCAAGAAGAGATCTCTCACCTCCTCTCTAAATCTATCCCCTCCATCTGTGTTTCTGATTCTATCCTTTAGTACCTTTTTAAAATATTCCCCCACTCTCTTTTTCCCTCTTTGCCATCTTCAACTATTCATTTTTCAGTGGCTTTTTTTTCCCACTGCTTTCAGACATGTTTACATATCCTTTATGTTAAAAAAGAAAGCTACCCTCTCTTGACCCCTAGACTCACTCCAGGTATCTCATCAACTCCCTCCTACCATTCCTCTCCAAACTTCTTGAGAGTTGTTTACACCTGCTGTCCTTCAATCTGGCTTCCACCCCCTTCACTTCACAGAAACCGCTCTCTCTAAGCAGTGACCTACTTTTCAACAGATCTGATGGCCTTTGCACTATTCTAATCCTTTTAGACTTCTCAGCTGCCTTCAACACTGTAGACGTCTCTGCCTTCTCCTTGAAACATTATCCAACCTTGGCTTCACTGACATTATCCTCTCTTGGATTTTTTTTTTATGGGGTTCGTTAAGTATTTACTATATCTCAAACAATGTTCTAAGCCCTAAGGTAGAAACAAGTTAAGCTGGTTCTCCTTCTATTTCTCTAAAAGCTCTTTTTCAAGTTTCTTTTGCTGGCTGCTCCACTGCTTCCCACCCTCAAGGCTCAGTTCTAGGTCCCCTTATATTCTCCTTCTACACCCATTCGCTTGGAAAACTCATTCGCTCCCATGGCTTCAACTATCATCTCTATGCAGATGATTCCCAAATCTATATCTCCAACTTTGACTTCGCTTCTTCCCTACAACTTCACATTTTTGCTTTTTCCCTACAAATTCAGTACATCTCTCCCTGGATGTCCCACTGACACCGCAAACTAAACATGTCTGAAACCGAACTCCTTATCTTCCCGCTCAAATCCTGTCCTCCCCATCTTTTCCATCACTGTAGACACCACCACCATCCTTCCTGTCTCACAAGCCCAAAACCTTGACGTTGTCATTGACTCATAGCTCTCATTCAACCCACATATTCAATCTGTCACCAAATTCTGTTAGTTCTACCTTCATAACATTGCTAAAATCCACCCTTTCTTCTCCAGTCAAACTGCTACCACACTGAACCAAGTACTTATCCTATCTCACCTTGACTACTGCGTCTGTCTCCTCCCTTACCGCTCTATTTCCTGTATTTCCCCATTCAAGTCCATATTTCACTCTCCTGCACTGTTCATTTTTCTAAAAACAGTTCAGGCTAAGTCTCCTCATTCCTCAAGAACCTCCAAAGGCGGCCCATCCACCACTCTATAAAACAGAAACTCCTTATCATTGGCTTTAAAACACTCAATTGGCTCACCCCATTCTATTTCATCTCACTAATATCCTACTATAGACCAGTCTGCACCCTCTGCTCTTCCAGCACTAGCTTACTCACTGTACCCCAATCTCATCTATCAGGTCTCCGACCCCTTTCTCTTATCCTCTCCCTAGCCTGTAACTCCCTCCCGCTCTGTATATTCCAGATCAGCACTCTCCCCATTTTCAAAACATTATTAAGGTGACAACTCCTCCAAGAGGCCTTCTATGATTAAGCTTTCTTTTCCCCAGCTCCCTCTCCCTTCTGTGTCATCTACGCACTTGGATCTTGTGACCTTTGGGCATTTGATATTCACCCCACCCTCAACCCCACAGCACTTTTGTACATATCTTTAAATTATGTATTATAAATTATTTATATTAATTTCTGTCTCCCATCTAAATGGTAAGCTCTTTGTGCGCCAGGAACATGTCTGCTAACTCTGTATTATCGTATTCTCCCAATCACCTAATACAGTTCTCTGCATGTAGTAAAGTGCTCAATAAATACCACTGATTGATTGATTGACTTTGCACTGGAGGAATTCCCTCATAAATTACACTCTGCAATCTGACCTCCAATACCCATGCTAGGGGGACAGCAGAGAAGCATCTTTACTGGTTTACGTGATTCCATGTGCAGTGGGATTGCCATGACAACAAATGAGCTGAAGAACACTGATTGGGAATTACAGTAGTCTCTATCAGCCTCAGTTTTCTGAATACAAATCTCCACCTGCACCTCCACCTCACTGTAGCTTTGAAAGAATCCAAGAAACTCCAATGAAGAGAAAATTCCCATTGTCTCTTGTGTCTCATTATATACAGCTGTTCTTCAAGTTCCAAGGTGACATTATCCCAGTGCAAGGGTGCGGCCAACAGACCTGACAATCCACTCCTCCCTGTGTATAAAATCAAGCTGCCTCCTTCTTATGCTGATTATTGTTATTATATTTGTTAAGCCCTTATTATGTGTCAAGCATTGTTCGCATCACTGGGGGAGATTCGAGCTAATCAGATTGGACACAGTCCCTGTCCCACTTGGGACTCAAATCTACATAGGAGGGAGTATGATTTAATCCCCAATTTACAGTTGAGAAATCTGAGGCACAGATAAGTTACGGGACTTGCCCAAGGACAAACATCAAGGAATCGGCAGGGCTGTGTTGGCTTGTTTTCTAATATGCTTCTGGGTCCTGATTTTTTCCTGAAGTCTCAGCTTGGGGACAGGTAACCATTTTCCTAATGACGGCATGCCAGGCTAGTCTGTTGGCTACTGTGGAGTTTGGTCCCCTGCTAAACTGTCTTGTTCAAAATAATTGTTGGCTCCACCCCACTCTGCTTGTTAGGTTTTATTTGACTAACCATGGGTCTTGCCTGGTCTGTGACCAAAAACGTATCTACTACTTCCTGATGTGCTTAGATCTTACCTCTATGATAACCAAATACCTCCCAAATACACTTTTACTTTAGACACTAAAAGCCAAACTAACCTTGGAAATTGGAAGAGGAGCAAAAGGATCCAGATTAAGGAGATCTTCTAGCTGTGAGGGTTGTTCAACATTAGAATAGGTGACTGAGGAAGGCTTACTGTGTTCATCTCTGGGTCTATAAAAATACAACTACTCATCCGCTGGGCATGGTTTTGGTGTAGATTTTCCTGAAGGCCAGGGGGTGGACTTGATGGCCTTTCAAAGTTTCCTCAAATCAGCAGATGCTATAACACACACACACACACACACTCACTCACTCACTCACTCACTCACTCACTCACTCACTCACTCACTCACTCTCTCACTTACCTTTAGGTCAAGTTCTTCAAAACTCTGGATTCACCAGCTGAAATAGTTTGTGGTTCTTTACTGAGGCAAACTCAACTTTTCAAGCACCAAATGACAAAGCAGAACTGGCCTGTTCAGGAATCAACCCAAGTCATAATGGTAATAATAATAATGATAATGGTATTTTTAAGTACTTATTATGTGCTAAGTACTGTTCTAAACACTGGGGTAGATACAAAACTTAATACACTGTCTGGTAGATTATAAATGCTTAACAAATACTATAGAAAAGTGAATCCACAGGGTTCACCATCTAAGGGGAAGGAGAAGAAGGAGTATTTAATTCCCATTTTGTAAACGTGGTAACAGAGAAGATGAGTGATTTGCCCAAAATCACACAGCACGCAAGTGGCAGAGCTGGGATTAGAACTCAGGTCTTCTGTTTCCCAGGTCCCTGCCCTTCCCATGAGGCATCACTGCATCAGTATTAGACCCATATAGAATCCTAGGAATTTCTGAGCTGGTCTCTGCTTATGTCGACATCCCTCTCTTTTTGAAGGCTTTGATATTAATGTCAGGAGAGGAGCAAGAGAGAGAGAGAGAATGAGCAGTGACAGAAACTTCTCTCTGCTTGGCCAGAATACCTGTCCTCTTATTCAAATCTCTTCCTCCACAAAGTGGTGGAATTGGTGTTGGGGTGAATTTTATATTGGGTCTCTCACCAACACCGGGACCTGCTCTTCGGAATATAAACAAAAAAAGGGCCTTTCCCACATGAGCAGAGACTAAGAGAGGAAAAAGCAGACCAAACCACCACTGAAAAAAACAAACATCAAATTGCCCTTCTGTGGCCAGAATGAGCAGTTCCGTATTGCCACAAAACGTAAACACATGCAACACATACTAAATAGAAGCAGGAAAGAAACAAAAAATTCTGAGCTGTTTCTTGTATTCCAAACCTTCTCTGCCCAAGCAGAACTAAGGTAACCTGCTGTTGGCAAACAGAAACTGTTTCTATATATATACATGTTGCGGACATCTTCAGCACAGTCTCTGACCTTCCCCTAGCTTTCTCTCTGGGTCCTGGGGATCTCGGGCTTTTCAGGAGCCCCTGTTTGGTGGATGACTGTTAAGCATGTCTGCCCTTTGGTTCTCCACAGGAAGGCTTCTGGAGAGACTTCAAATCTCTCCAAGTTCATGTGAATCAAAGTCAATGACAGCAACATAAAAGGAAACTGCACAGAGCCTCAGCATCACCCGGGGAATAAAAATCCTCCAGTAAAAACAAATCAGAACTTCGAAGCTGTCTTTCAGGGAACAAGGAAAATGACTTAAAATCTAGAAACATCACTTTCGTTTTGTAGAAAAACACCCTCTAAACTGTAAGCTCCTTGAGAGAAGGGATTGTCTCTAGCCAATTCTACTGTATTGTACTCTCCTAAGTGCTTAGTCCAGGGCTTTGCACACAGTGAACACCATTGACTGATTGATAATCAGGTTCAGGACATCTATTCAGAAGTTTTCCTTAACATACCCACTCAACTTTCAATGATTCAGCAGCAAATTACTTCTACCCATTTTGGACCTGTCTATTGGGTCTCTTTATACTAGGCCACCTGGAAGAAATGAAAAGGGGCTTAGCACATCTCACCTTCTACCTAAAGGCACATCTATTGGCAACTTGATTTGCAATCCAGCAAAAATGAGTTTGGTTGTCACAATTTTTCTGTTTGCATTTCCAGCCAGTTCGCTTGGTAAACTGGAAGTTGGGGGCTCCCAGAGAACAATTCATTCATTCATTCATATTTACTGAGTGCTTCCTGTGTACAAAGCACTGTACTAAGCACTTGGGAGAGCACAATACAATAACAGACACATTCTTTGCCCACAATGAACCAGGGAGCAGGTGCTTGAAAGGTGCCTCCTTGAGGGGCTCTCCTGATTGGTTGTGGAATCTATAGGAATGACAGCTGGTAAGCTCTCTGTGGGCCGGGCTTGTGTCTGCTAAGTCTGTTGTACTCTCCCAAGTGCTTAGTACAGAGAAGAGGCATGGCTTAGTGGATAGAGCACAGGGCCAGGAGTCAGAAGGTCATGGATTCTAATCCTGGCTCTGCCACACGTTTGTAGGGCAAGTCTCTTCTCTGGGCTTCAGTTTTCTCATCTGTAAAGTGGTAACTCAGCCATCCTGCCACTACTCTGACACCACCTGGGGCAGCAGTGGGGTCGGGTTGGACAAGGAGGCCTTGAAGATGTGAAAACACCTGAGCTGGTCTCTGCCAATCAAGTTGACATGACGACCTCAGGAAACACGGGGTGGGTTTGGAGTCAGGCCCATGAGTTTCTACAAACTCTGGTAGCACAGTGCAGTTCTGAAACATAAGTAAACTCAACATCAAAGCTATGCTTACCTTAACACAGCTATGTTGGCTGGGGCACCTAAAGAGACTGAATACTGATTCAGCCTTATTACTGACCTCCTTCCAGTTTTTTTTTCAATGGTTTTTGCTAAGCGCTTACTATGGAGTTTTAATTCTCTCCTCAGGCTCCCTGTTCCTTCCCCTCCCCATCCCTCACCCCCAACAATCTGGCCACCTACTTCATCACGAAAATTAACACAATCAGGTCTGAGTTCCCCAAAGTCACCCCTCCCCCTTCTGCCCCCCCCAACCCTCTCCCCTACTTTCCCATCCTTCCCTGCAGTATCCTCAGAAGAGATCTCCTCCCTCCTCGCAAGTGCCACCTCCTCCACCTATCCTTCGGACCCTATTCCTGCTCACCTTATAAAAACCATCGCCCCTTCCCTCCTCCCCTCCTTAACTTATATCTTTAACCACTCACTCTCCAATGGCTTCTTCCTCTCTGCTTTCAAACACGCCCATGTCTCCCCATCCTAAAAAAACCCTCTCTCGACCCCACTTCCCCTTCCAGTTATCACCCTACCTCCCTCCTACCCTTCCTTTCCAAACTCCTAGAAAGAGTCCTCTACACTCGCTGCCTTGAATTCCTCAACTCCAATCTCTCCTGAACCCCCTCCAATCTGGCTTCCATCCCCTCTGCTCTACCGAGACTGCTCTCTCAAAGGTCACCCATGACTTCCTTCTTGCCAAATCCAATTGCTCCTACTCTATCTTAATCCTCCTCGACCTCTCAGCTGTCTTTGACACTGTCAACCATCCCCTTCTCCTTCACACTTTATCTCACCTTGGCTTCACAGACTCCGTCCTCTCCTGGTTTTCCTCTTATCTTTCTGGCCGTTCATTCTCGGTCTCCTTCGCGGGCTCCTCCCCCTCCCATCCTCTAACTGTAGGGGTTCCTCAAGGGTCAGTTCTTGGTCCTCTTCTGTTCTCCATCTGCACTCACTCCCTTGGTGAACTCATTCGCTCCCACAGCTTTAACTACCATCTCTATGCAGATGACACACAAATCGACATCTCTTCCCCTGTTCTCTCCCCCTCCCTTCAGGCTCATATTTCCTCCTGCCTCCAGGACGTCTCCATCTGGATGTCTGCCCACCACCGAAAATTCAACATGTCCAAAACTGAACTCCTTATCTTCCCTCCCGAGCTCTGTCCTCTTCCTGACTTCCCTGTCTCTGTGGACGGTACGACCATCCTTCCCATTTCTCAAGCCCGCAACCTTGGTGTCATCCTTGACTCAGCTCTCTCATTCACCCCACACATCCAATCCGTCACCAATGCCTGCTGGTCTCACCTTTACATTATCGCCAAGATCCACCCTTTCCTCTCCATCCAAACAGCTATTGTACTGGTACAAGCTCTCATAATATTCTGGCTGGATTATTGTGCCAGCCTTCTCTCTGATCTCCCTTCCTCCTATCTCTCCCCACTCCAGTCTATTCTTCATTCCGTTGCCCGGATCATCTTCCTGCAGAAACACTCTGGGCATGTCACTCCCCTCCTTAAAAACCTCCAGTGGTTACCTATCAACCTCTGCACGAAACAAAAAGGTCTCACTCTGGGCTTCAAGGCTCACCATCACCTTGCCCCCTCCTACCTCTCCTCCCTTCTCTCTTTCTACTGCCCAACCCGCACACTCTGCTCCTCTGCCACTCACCTCCTCACTGTCCCCTGTTCATGCCTATTCCGCCGTCGACCTCTGGCCCACATCCTACTGCTGTCCTGGAATGATCTCCCTCCTCACTTCCGCCAAACTGACTCTCTTCCCCTCTTCAAAGCCCTACTGAGAGCTCACCTCCAAGAGGCCTTCCCAGACTAAGCTTCCCCTTTTCCGTCTGCTCCCTTTCTGCTCCCCCTCTGCCCTCTGTTCCCTCCCCCTTACCCCCTTCACCTCCCCTCAGCTAAGCCCCCTTTCTCTCTGCTTGTCCCCCGTCCCTTCCCCTCCTTTCAGCATTTATTTTGTTAATGAAGTGTACATCCCCTTGATTCTATTTATCGTGATTATGTTGTCTTGTTTTTGTCCGTCTGTCTCCCCTGATTAGACTGTAAGCCCCTCATTGGGCAGGGATTGTGTCTATCTGTTGCCGAATTGTACATTCCAAGAACTTAGTACAGTGCTCTGCACAAAGTAAGCGCTCAATAAATACTATTGAATGAATGAATGTGTCAGTCACTGTTCTAAGTATTGGAGTAGATACAAGCTAATCAGGTTGGCCACAGTCCTTGGACCTCATGGGGTTCACAGTCTTAATCTCCATTTCACAGATGAGGTAAGTGAGGTCCAGTGAAGTGGCTTGCTCAACGTCACACAGTAGACAAGTGACAGAGCTGGGACTAGAACCCATGTCCTTTTGACTCCCAAGCTCCTTTGCTCTATCCACTAAGCTGTGCTGCTTCTCCATTGCAGTCCATACTTGACTCTCCTGCCTGGATCATTTTTCTAAAAAAAAAATCATTCTGCACACATCTTGTCACTCCTCAAAAACCTCCAACTGTTGCCCATCCATAATAATAGTAACAATGTTGGTATTTGTTAAGCGCTTACTATGTGCCAAGCACTGTTCTAAGCACTGGGGGAGATCCAGGATCATCAGGTCATCCCACGTGAGGCTCACAGTCTTCATCCCCATTTTACAGATGAGGGAACTGAGGCACAGAGAAGTTAAGTGACTTGCCCACAGTCACACGGCTGATAAGTGGCAGAAGTGGGATTCGAACCCATGACCTCTGGCTTCCCAGCCCAGGCTCCTTCCACTGAGCCACGCTGCTTCTCTGTCTTTGCATCAAACAGAAATTCCTTACCATCGGCTTTAAGGCACTCAGTCAGCACCCCCCACCTACTTAGTCTTGCTCATACAATACAGCTTACACATTTTGTTCCTCTATTTACTGCACCTCAGTTTCATCTCTCACTGGTGATCCCTTGCTCCCATCCTCTCTGTGACCTGGAATCCCTCCCCTTTCATACTGGACAGACTACCACTCTCCTTACCTTTAAAGATCTACTAAAATCACACTTCTAACAAGACTTCTCACCCTTCTCCAAAAGCCTTCTCACTTCCCAACCTTATTCACCCTCTCTTCTGCATTGCTTATGCACTTAAGTCTCTTCCCTTAAAACATTTTGTTACTCACCCCACTTCCAGTTTCATAGTACTTACATTCAGATCCTTATAGTCTGCTGCTTTCCCTGTTTGTAACTAATTTTAATCCCTCCCTTAATAGATTGTAAACTTCTTGAAGGCAGGAATTGTGTCTGCCATCTCTATTGTATTGTACTATCTTAAGTGCTCTCCCAAGTTCCTCTAGACTGTAAACTCATTATGGGCAGTGAACATGTCTGCTAATTCTGTTGTACTGTACTCTTTAGTACAGTGCTTTGCATATAGCAAGCACTCAATAAATATGATTGATTATAATGCTCTGCACACAGTAATAGCTCACAATTACCATTGTTAGATTGATTTTTGAATTGACTGATTGAAAATGAACTATAGCAGAATACTCAAATGTCTGCTATATGGAGAACTGAAACTGGGAAATCAAAGGCAAGGAGGACAGAGATCATTTTAAGGACAAAATTAAACAAAGCCCTAGACAATGCCACAAGCTAGCTGAAAACTGGGAGTCATTTGCTGATGTTAAGCCTGCCTGACTTGCCTACCATCAAGAAGGGAGTGACTCTCTTTGAGTAAAAACTCAATATGGAATGAGACAAGGAGGCAAAAAAACCCGCAGGACTAGGTACTGTAAACATTAAACATACCAGGCTTTTTGGGGGTACGGTGTGGCTGGGACTGTGAATCCCACACTGGCCTTTTCATCCAAATGCAAACTCCTAGGTGAACTTCACTGGTGCTAGCATCCCCTTTGAATCCAAAGGACAATTCTCTATAATCATCTGCACCCTTGGAGCAGACACACCCAAGACTTGTCCATGTTGAGCATATTCTTTCTCGAGGAGATTTGTGGCCCAAACAATGGATTCTTCAGAACAATTCTCTCCCCAGATCACACTTACTATGTGAATATCTACCTCTGAGAATTGCACTTTCAACCCTTTCTTCTCTTTATTGGTCATGAGAACAAGGGGACTTGCTTTCTTCCAGTACCAAAATGAGATTTTTTTCCCCTTTATACCTCCATCCCTTCTCCCCATTCCTTCATCTTCACCCTAGCTCATTAGCCATTTTACTGGATATCGTGACTATGGGGAGGGTGCAGATTTGGGTGGATGGGAAAAGAGGGAGAATTGACAGTGTTGGCTGCGAGCTGGGAAGCATAGGCAACACCAGCGAGGAAGAGGAGGGGGGTCAAAGAAAGGGATGCAAGATTGTACCCACCCCATTCCAGCCTCCCCGCTCTTCTTTCCCCTTTTGGGGGGAAAGGAGGATCCAAGTATATAAACTGCTTTGGAACTGCTGAGAAAAGTGTATATGTAGAAATACAAGGATCTGCTTAGCAATTCCTAGGATGATTAAATTTCCTGTGTTAATGCAACCAAGGTGTCTATCAGATGTTCTTCTACCTGCACTAGAAGCTTTTGACCAAAATTCTTCCAGAAGCCAGGTAGAAAGCTAACTTGGGGGAGCTTAGGGGAGGACCAGTTTCTGGGGATCAAAGTGGGACACATAGAGGGAGGCCTAGGAGAAGCCAAAAGAACCTGTTTAGCCCAAGAGGGATTTTTCTTGACCCTCTTTTCTCTCCTCATGAGATCCATTTCTCCCAGATACTTCTCCCTCTACTGCCACTGTGACTCCTTCCCTTCTCTTGCCCTCTCCCTCCAGCACTCTCATCACCATCTGACAGAACCTCCAGACCATTCATTCTTTCATTCAATCATATTTATTGAGCGCTTACTGTGCGAAGAGCAGTGGACTAAGCGCTTGGAAAGAACAATTTGTCAACAAATAGATACGATCCCTACCCAACAATGGGCTAACCGTCTAGAAAGGAGGAGACAGACAACAAAATGAAACTAGATAGGCACCAATAGCATCAATATAAATACATAGAATTATAGATATGTACACATCATTAATAAAATAAATAGAATAATAAATATGTACATGTATATACAAGTGCTGTGGGGTGGGGAAGGGGATAGAGCAGAGGAAGGGAGTGGGGTGAAGGGGAGGGGAGGAGGAGCAGAGGTAAAGGGAGGCTCATTCGGGGAAGGCCTCTTGGAGGAGGAGAGCTTTCAGTAGGGCTTTGAAGGGGGGAAGGGTGCTAGTTTGGCAGATATGAGGGAGGGCATTCCAGGCCAGAAGTAGGACATGGGCCAGGGATCAATGGCGGGACAAGTAAGAACAAGGCAGAGTGAGGAAGTTAGCACTAGAGGAGCAGAGTGCGTGGGCTGGGCTGTAGAAGAGAAGTGACGTGAGGTAGGTAATGGAGAGCTTTGAAGCCAATAGTGAGGAGTTTTTGCTTAATAAAAAGGTTGATAGGCAACCACTGGAGATTTTTGAGGCGGGTGATTATGCCCAGAGTGTTTCTGTAGAGAGATAATCCGGGCTGTATAGTGAAGTATAGACTGAAGTGGGGAGGGACAGCAGGTTGGGAGATCAGAAGGGAAGCTGATGCAGTAATCCAGTTGGAATATGATGAGTGATTGCAGACCAGTGACAACCTACCTGAGAAACAAGAAATACAGACAGAACAGAGGGAATGCACAGCAGGGCATAAAAACAGATGAAATTTGGAGAAAAAATAAAAAATAAAATGAAGTAGGTGAAAGAGGACACCAAAAGCCTACTTGTGGGTCACAGAAGAGTAGCTTGGCCTAGTGGAATGAGCGTGAGCCTGGAAGTCAAGAGGACCTGGATTCCAGTCCTAGATCCACCATTTGCTTGGTGAGTGACCTCAGGGAAGTCCTTTAACTTCTCTGGACCTCAGTGTCCTCATCTGTAAAATGGGGATTAAGACTTTGAGTTCCAAATGGCACAACCTGATTACCTTGTATCTACCTCAGTGCTTAGAACAGTGCTTGGCACACAGTAAACACTTAACAAATACCACAATTAGTAGTAGTAGTAGTATTAATAACAGTAATAATAATGGTGACAATTATTATTATTTTTTATTTTTTTAAATTAGGCTGTGAGACCCCAGTGGGACCAGGACTGTGTCTTTCCTGATTAACTAGTACCTATCCCGTTGCTTAGAACAGTTTTTGACACAAAGTAAGTACTTAACAAATGCCATTATTATCAAATGCTAGACCTATAGAAGAACTGGCAGGAATAGCTAGATCCTGACCTTAATGTTCAAAGGAGAAAGTCACCAAGAGGCAAGAGTGAATGCTTAAGTGAGTGTCTGATGAGCTGAAATGAAGATCACTGTGGGCAGGGAATGTGTTAGTACAGTGCTCTGCATACATTAAGAGCTCAGCAGATATGACTGATATGACTGATTGAGAAATAGCCAGCACTCTGGAGTATCTATCTGAATCTTTGTTTCCTTGCTCTGTCTCTTGGGCACTTGACCTCGCTTGAATCCTATTCTGACTTTGCATCATGTTGTGATACTGAAGTCAGTGGCAATGGAGCCATGCTCCCTCGTTGTTAGTATTTATTTAGAAATTTCCTCTCATCCCAGAGAAATCCTAGGATCCGCTGACATAGTTGGGAAACAGCAAGGGGCCAACACCTTTTGCCTTCATTGGGAACTCTCATTAGCATTATCATGGGTCTTTATGAGGAAGAGTGCAGGTCTCAGAATCCAAAGAAGTGGGTTCTGGTTTGGTCTCCTAGTTCCGGCTCTAAATCTGCTCTGTGACCAGAAGAAATGCACTAAACTAACCTGGACCTTAGTGTTCATTCATTCATTCATTCATTCATTCAATAGTATTTATTGAGCGCTTACTATGTGCAGAGCACTGTACTAAGCACTTGGAATGAACAAGTCGGCAACAGATAGAGACAGTCTCTGCCGTTTGACGAGCTTACAGTCTAATCGGGGGAGACGGACAGACAAGAACAATGACAATAAATAGAGTCAAGTAATAATAGTGTTCTTATTTGCAAAATGTAGATAATAAATACTGATCCCTCCTACCTTACAGGAATGTGTGAGGATAATATCAATAAATGTGAAGATGTTTTGCAAAATAATCACCATGGTATGCAAGTGTTAGACAAATTGAAATAGAGGAACAATGCTTTGTCTCTTCTCCCTGAAGGAGAGAGGGGTTGATTAATGGTATTTGTTAAGTGCTCACTATGTGCCAAGCACTGTAATTAGTGCTGGGGTAGGTACAAAATAATCAGTTCTGACACAGGAAACCTGATCTGTCAAACAACCATGAATTTGCAAAGCCAAATGAACCACTCAAGGTCAAAGGGAGAACTCAGATAAAGTCAGCGGATCACATATGAGAAAGAAGGAGGAGTGAGGGGAAAAGAAAGAAGGGGCCTGGAGATTGAAGACAGGGAGACAAAAAAAAAACATCGAACCGCTTTCATATCTCTCTTGTTTTCTCTCCTTATCATTGAATTTCTATAGCAGCTTCTAAAAAGCCCAAAATATTTTGAAGCATACAGTTTTAAAGTTTCAGAGATACTTACTGCATCCCTTTTAGGTAGGGAGAAATAGATGGCAGATGAAAATATTGAGGCTCAGAGTAGTTAAGTGATTTTCCCAAGGTAACACAGCATCTTAGCCAGAACTAGAACCCAAGTCTCTTTATCTATAGTCCAGTTTTTAATCCATTAGGTTATGGAAAAACTCTTTACTTCATGAATCTCTCTGACACATAGGTCTGGCCTATCCCTACTTGCTCCTTCTTCCCTCCTCTCCCACTCCTCTCCCACCTTCCCAAAATTATGTGAGCTGACTGTTAACTCCATTTAACAGAGACCACCAGTTAACTGTCAACAGCTAAGGAAACTTCTGGCTGACCGTGTTACTGCTCAGAGTCACAAGCTCTCTGAATTGCTCGTGATCAGGAGACTCATTCGTCATAGTGTAACAAAGAGACTCATCCTATTTTCAAAGCAATGGGAGGAAAAAAAAAATGATTACATGCTATGCTACGTCCAAATGTATGTGCCTTGTGTTTTTGTAATTACACTGTAAGTTCCACTGGACAATTTTCATAGGGAAGCAGTGTACCCTAATGGGTAGAGCACGGGCCTGGGAGTCACAGGATGTGGGTTCCAATCCCGGCCCTGACACTTATCTGTTGTGTGACCTTAGGCAAGTCACCTCACTTCTCTGAGCCTCAGTTCCTTCATCTGCAAAATGGGCATTCAATAACTGTCTCTCTCCTACTTACTCTGGGAGCCCCATGTGGGGCTTGATTATTTTGTACCTTCCGCAGTCCTTAGTACAGTGCTTGGCACTAAGTAAACACTTAACTAATATTATCATTATTGAAAGAGGTGTTTCTTTTGCTTCTGTTGCACTTTCCCAAGTGCTTAGTACAGTGTATTGCACTCAGTAGATGCTCAATAAATTCATTCAATTGTATTTATTGAGCACTTACTCTGTGAACAGCACTGTACTAAGTTCTCTCACTGTACTAAGCTCTTGATAATTGATAATATAATTTATTATTATAATAAAATCATCTACATAATAATAATAACCATGACCATTAGCAGAAAGCAGATTCACTACTAATGATTGGAACCTATTAATCAAGAGTCCTGAGTTCCACACCAAATTCTCCCCTTCCTTACTTTATGCCAAGGATAGCCATTTCAGTTCTCTGGGTCTGAATTTTCCCACCAGCTAAATGGGAATGTTACTGTTCCTTGGAAATTCTAATGCACGGAATGTTCATCGTGCTTGTTATTAAAACAGCCTCTCAGATAGGCATTAAATAAAAGTGTATCAGCCCAGAACTATCTACGACACCCTGCCTTTCCTAATCAATCAATTAATAGTATGTACTGAGCCCCTAGTGTGTGCAGAACATTGTATTAAGCACTTGGGGGAATAGAGTAGACATTGAAGACATGATCCCTGTCAACCAGGAATTTACAGTAGCAGTCACTACCCAGGTAATTAAAAGAAAGGAAAGACATATCAGCATTTCTTTATTCCTGACCCACTACTGATCGGTAACGGACCCCAGGCCCTCTTATACAGGGTAAAAGTGATTTGGGACTGGAACAATGTTTTCAAATAATTTTTGGCCAGCCTGCATGTTTGCGAGGAGAATAAAAAATTTGTAGGTGAGCAATACATCCAAACCACCAGCCTGAAATCTCCACTGCACAGATGAATAAAATAAGGCACAGAGAGGTCAACAATCTAGCCCAGGATCTCCAGAAAATTAGAAATGGAGCCACTGTTGATTGTGAGCCCCTTCCTGTGTCCTATTTGATTATCTTATATCTTCCAGGCTTCAAAATAAAATATTTGAAGTTAAAAAGGAGAAATTTGCTTCATGCAAAGAACCTCCAACCCTTTTGGGGTCGCATCTGGAGAGTTTCCAGTACTCTATCAGTCTAGGCTATGGGAGGGAGAGTCAAATAGAGGCCTACCCCTTCCATTCCTAGCTTGGACAGTGGCTAGCGAGTGGAAGGTAATCTGCTACAAGTCAAAATTCACCCCTGCTGGGCAGCAGCAACACAGGAGAGAGTCGACGGCGGAGACTCGAGTTTATTGCGCAGAAGAAGGCAATGATAAACCACTTCCATATTTTTACCAAGAAAACTCTTTGTATACACTACCAGAATGACTGCAGATGGAGAGCAGGGCATTCTGGGAGAGATGTGTCTGTGGTGTCGCTATGGGTCGGAAACAAATTGACAGCATAAGACAAGACCCCAGTTCTTAGCATAGAGTTTTTTTTTAATGGTATCTTTTAAGTGCTAGGTATTGGGGTAAGTACAAGTTAATTAGGTTGGGCACAGTCCCCGTCCAGCACGGGGTTCTCAGGCTAAGAAGGAGGGAGAACAGGAGAAGTGAGGCACAGAGGAGTGAAGCAATTGGCAGAACTGAGATTAGAACCTAGGTCTTGTGACTTCCAGGCCCATGTTCTTTCCACTAGGCTATGCTGCTTCTCAAAATAAGCATTTAACAAATAGTATTATTATTATTACTCACAGGCACAGTTCATTTTGAAATCTTTACTGCCTGTAATAACTCCCCAGCATCTTAGAGTGATGCTGGGAGGATTTCAGAGTTCCTGTTTGCAAGGCGCTCTGAGGTTTCTGACTGAGAATATGTCTCTAAACACAAAGTGGAGGTATCACTCTTCCTTTAGTTTCTGAGATACTGGGAAAGACAAAAAGGAAGAAATGAGTTTAGACCATAGCTCAGGTTTTTAATGTCTGCAGTTGTACAAAACCAGATTTAAAATTTGTGCCCCTCAAAACTTCAAAAGGATGAAGATGGGAAGAATAGTTAGGGACCTCAGACTTGGGAAGCCGCTTTGCCTAGTGGAAAGAGTATGGTCCTGGGAGTCAGAGGAACTGGATTTAATCCTGGCTCTGCCACTTACTTGTTATGTTACCTTGGGCAAATGATTTAACTTCTCAGGGCCTCAGTTTCCTCATCTGTAAAATGGGGATTAAGTCCTACGCCCTCCTATTTCGACTGTGTGCCTGAAGAGGGACAGAGTCCATCCAGATAATCTTGAATCTACACTAGTACTTAGTACAGTGCTTGGCACATAATAAGTGTTCAGTGAATACCACCATTACTTAGGCAGTAGAACAGTCTTAGAAATGGGTCAGCAACTACAGCTCTTGACAACGAGCAGACATCAGTGGGAGGGCCCTCTTCAAGACCAGTGTGAGAAAAAAGTCTAGCCAGTGCAGTCCTTCTAAAGAGGTTATTCTGGCATTCAGTGCCGAAAGCAAGCCTACCTGGCTTATGATTCTTGGTTGTTTTTCTTTTACACTGAATTTCTATTTCTCTGGTAAATGTTCTCAGAGGCTGGGCCCCGTAAAGAGAAACGCTGTATGCTCACCCGATTAGAACATCTGTTCGGGAAGAGCTCTCTCTGCCTCGAAGGCATGCTGAAAAGCCCCTGCTAAAAAACCACATTTCCAGCCCCACCCAGCAGCGCACTGACATTCAGATCAACAGGAGCAGCGTGGTCTAGTGGGTAGAGCTTGGGCCTGGGAGTCAGAAGGATCTGGCTTTTAATCCCAGCTCCACCACTCGTCTATTATGTGACCTTGGGCAGGTCATTTAATTTCTCTGGACCTCAGTTACCGCACCTGTAAAATGGGGGTTAAGACTGTGAGCCCATGTGGTCACTGACATACCTTGTATCTTGTATCTACCTTGTACCCTTGTATCTACCCCATAGCTTAGGACAGTTCCTGGCACATAGAAAGCACTTAACAAATACCATTAAAATAATATAAAAAGAGCAAGCCAGACTCTTGCCCCAGAGTCAGCCGGGAGCTCACCTTTCTGCAGCTTGGAGGCATTTTCCTGGATCCAGAAGAAAAGATTGGCAAATTCACAGTCGCACAGCCACGGGTTCCCCTCTAAGCGGACCGTCCGGAGGGATGGCAAGGCATCCAGCACGGCCACGTTGAGGCTCTGCAAGTTATTGTCATTCAGTTCCAACACTTGGAGTGAGTCCAGGGTCTCAAAGGCAGCCTCGTCCACATCTGCCAGGTTGTTGTTCCCTAGGCTCAATCTGATCAACTTGCCCGCCGATTTGAATATTCCCGCGTCGAGCTGCGTCAGGTTATTGTAGCTTAAGTCTAAAAACGCCAGTTTGTTCGAGCCGCTGAATGTCCCCTCTTCTAATGTGGTCAGGGAGTTATTCCTGAAGTCCAGGTAAATCAGATCTCCATAAAATATGAAGAAATCCGCCGGGATGGTCTGGATGTTGTTGTCAGCCACAAGAAGTTTCCTTACATCCAGAGGAAATGGATTTGGGACACTGGGGAGTCCTTGGTCTCTGCAGTCTACGGTGTGGTAGTCCACGCAGACACAAGCAGATGGACAGAACTGTCCTTGGGGCAGGAGGACAAGGCAGGAAAAGAGAAAGGAAGGCAGAAGGCAGAGAGGAAAGCATAGCCTCATTGTAAGAGATTTCTGGGCAAAGATGAAGCGCACTAAGGGAGAAACATTTTGCTCAGCCGAGCAGCAGTGCTTAGTAGTGTGTGTGTGTGTGTGCGCGCGCGTGCTGCGCGTGTATGGTTGTATCCAAGAGATCACATATCATCACAGATCAGATAGCAGCCGACTTAGAGAGGAGGTAGGGCGGTGGGGAAAGGGGGGAGGGAGAGGGAGTCAAAGCAGAAGGAGAAGGAGGGGGGCAGTTGTGGGGATTTTCAGGCAGGAAATTATTCTGCTGGGAAATGTAAGGGGGAGAGCTGTAAGGAGGTAAATGGAGTGGATTAAACAAGTGGATTCCCTGAATTGGCAGAAAGCAGCAGTGTATTCTCCCTGTCCATATTTTTTTTTCTGTAGAAGTCAGTCTCTATTCCCATAATTTGGCCAGGAGCAATTTAAGATTCGCTGGTAGTTAATGAAATGTTCCCTAATATCCTAAATTTTCATTACTGGGCATTTATTATACATTCGACAGTTATTTATTTTCTGAGGCACTCGAGTTTGAGCTCTAATATATCCATATATATTGGTGGTTCACTGAGAGGACGAAGAGACACTGCTGAGTCTTATCTTCATTCCCTTCATTAAACATCCTTAAAAGCAATTCCAAAACCACATAAACTGGGACATAAACATGAACCGCTGCCTTTTTAATTAAACATCTTATTACTATGCTGAAGTGTAATCCACACTGGAATGGTTTTAGGGTGGGCTAATTCAAGGCATCCTCTTGATGATGATGATGATGGTATTTGTTAAGCACTTTCCATGTTTCTGGCACTGTTCTAAGTGCTGGGGTACATACAAGTTGATCAGGTTGGACACAGTCCCTGTCCCACATGGGACTCACAGTCTTAATCCCCATTTTACAGCTGAGATAACTGAGGCACAGAGAGGTGAAGTGACTTGCCTGAGGTCACACAGCTGACAAGTGGCAGAGCTAGGATTAGAACCCAGGTCCTTCTGACTCCCAGCCCCATGCTCTATTCACCAGGCAATGCAGCTTCCCCAATGCTCCTCTTTGCTTCTATTCTTCCTTTATTTATTTATATTAATATCTGTCTCCCCCTGTATACTGTAAGGTCGTTGTGGGGTGGGAATGTTTCTGTTATATTTTATTGTACTACCCCAAGTACTTAGTACAGTGCTCTGCACACAGTAAGCATTCAGTAAATACAATTGACTGACTGACTGACTTTACCCCTAGGGACTGGCAGAGATGCTTGACTCTCCCAGTCACTCCCATGTTCAGTGGAAGCAGCAGGGCACCTCAGCCTGATGGTCTCTTCTACCCAGAGGAACAGGTTGGGTCAAACTTTCAGTTGCCCCAGACTCCACCTGGGTCATTTTTCAAACAGCCGAGTGAAGTGGGAGGCTCAGAGACTTCTTGGCTCTAGCAACTCCAGGGGTTGATCACGTGGTGCAACTGTTGTTTGCATCTGGGCAGATTTGTGTTTAATTTTGTCTTCTCTTCCTGCTAGGCCTAACTCTCCCCTCTCCAAGAACAGATGGTAGGGGTCCCCTTTTCTCACCCCAAGAGCTGTATTTTAAAGGGCACAATGCTATAAAGCTGAGTAGGGGAGGCACGGCAGGAGGCTGCAGCCTCAAACAGCTGGTCTAAGCTCCCTTTGCCAGGGAGACTACCCTCCCTTCTCCCCCTCCCCACCCCCGCCTTCTCCCTCCCACCACTCCCCTCACCAGCCACCTCCTCCTCCCCCTAGCTCTGAAAATCCTATTTTGGGAAGCCCTATCAGCGCCTACTGAAAGCTGTGATGCTGTCAGCTATTTTGGACCAAACACCCGGAATTTAATTGTTCCTGAAGGACAGAAATAAACCATGGAAAGGTTGTCTGAGTGAGGACCCCCCGGGACCAGTCCCACCCATCCTCACAACTCCTGAGAAGCAGACGCAGGGTCTGAGAACTCTTGTTTCAACAAAGACCAGATTCTTAAACAAGAAAATTCAACAAAGGCACTTCCAAACCCAGCCTAGTGGGGTACTTTCAATGGTCTGGAGCTCTGAGCCTGGGCAGCCTCTTCTGGACAAAGCCAAAGGGAGTCTCTGGAAGGGATGCCTTTCCAAATGTCTAGGAACAAGACCCCTCCCCTCTCAGGTATCCCAGCTCACCCTCTGCAGGCTGGCTTCACCTGGACTAGTGGTTAGAGCACAGATCTGGGAGTCAGAAGGACCTGGCTTCTAATCCCGGCTCCACCATTCGTCTGCTGTGTGACCTCGGGCAAGTCACTTCACTTCTTTGGGCCTCGGTCAAGTCACTTCACTTCTCTGGGCCTCATTTTCATTATCTGGAAAATGGGGATTAAGACTGTGAGCCCTATGTGGGATAGGGACTGTGTCCAACCCGATTACCTAGTATCTGCTGTCTATTCTTCTCCAACCCATAGCGACTCCTTGGACACTTCTCTTCTAGAGCTCCCCTCCTCCATCTGCATTCATTCTGGTAGTGTTTCCATAAGAGTTTTCTTGGAAAAAATATGGAAGTGGTTTACCATTGCCTTTTTCCGCACAGTAAATTGAATCTCCACCTTCGGCTGTCTCCCATGCTACTGCTGCTCAGCATAGGTGAGTTTTGACTTCAGCAGACTCCCTTCCACTCACTAGCTACTGTCTTAGCTAGGAATGGAATGGATAGGCCTCTGCTTGACTCTCCCTCCCAAAGCTGAGACTGGAAGCTCTCCAGGTGCGATCCTAAAGGGGAAAACTTATATCTAGCCCAGTGCTTAGTACAGTGCCTGGCACATCGAAAATGCTTAGCAAATATCGCAGTTATTATTATCGGAGCTGGGTTCAAATCCTAAGTGCATCAGCTCCCTCTGAGCCCAGCTCTGCACAGTCAGGCAAGGGCTGCTGAAAGTACAGAGATCCTGGAAGACAGTGGGTGGATGCGTCTGAAAATGGGGAACTGGGGGGTGGCTATTTTTGGATGTAGATGAAAGTACTAATTGAGTCAGACTAAGTGCTGGCAGGTGGCAAGTTGAACAGGTTTCCCACTGATGCTGCTCCACTGGGGTCCCTCACCATGATCCCCTGCACCAGCTTCTGCTCTTCTAGCCTCTGCTAGTGAAACTCTCCACTAGAGGTAGTGGGGACAACCCCTAACCCTATCCCATCCCAGCCAGTCCCAGATCATGACTGGCATGATTCCCCAACAGGTTCACCATGTTTTATCCCCCGATCCCTCCTCTTTTGGACCTGGACACTTCTCTCAACCTAGTCCATCTCACTCGGGGTCAGTCAACCAATCATCAATTAATCGTATTTATCGAATACCTCCTGGTGCCAAGCCACATGCTAAACATTTGGGTGAGTATCATAGAGGTAGATGACCTGATCTCTGCCCTTAAGGAGCTTATAATCTAATGGAAGATTAAACTACCAACTCTATACAGTGCTCTGCACACAGTAAGTGCTCAATAAATACCACACTGATTGATTGATTGATCACATGAAGAATCAATCATAAAAGAAAACAGCATGGAATAGTGGATAGAGCTCAGACCTGGAATTCAGAAGGACCTGGGTTCTAACCCTCATTCTCCCACTTGTCTGCTGTGTGACCATAGGCAAGTCACTTCACTTCTCTGTGTCTCAGTGACATCATCTGTAAAATGGGGATTAAGACTGGGAGCCCCACATGGGACAGGGACTGTGTCCAACCTGATGGTCTTGTACCTACCCCAATCCTTAGAGCAGTGCTTGACATATAGTAAACGCTTAACAAATACCATTATTATTATTATTATTATTATACAGCCAGGACCCCTGACGCACCAGGACGCAGAGGGGGGACTGTTGAGGACCGCCTCATAGATGGTGATGGTGACGCCAGCCTCAAGCCCAAGTCACGGGACCTACGCCATGTGAACTATAACATGACTGTGCCATTGCCTGTGCCATGCGGACTGTAAAATGGTCACGCCACGTGAAACTCCTCTACCATGTGCCACTTCAAACCTCGTGCGCCACTCTCGTGCGGGCCGGTCGGGTGTCATGGGATCATGAAAGTGCTTACTGATTGGCTACTGTTACTATGTGTGCCTAGCCCCGATTGGGTGCCCTGTGCCAGTGGGAGTTCCGCCGTACCAATAAAGCTGGCAGAGCAGCCCAGGATCGGGGCGCTGCAGTCACTCATACCCCACTGGGGTGAACGGGCTGCTTGCCACTTTGCTACTGTCCTGTTCTTTGACCCGTTCTCTTGGAGTCTTTCATTTCTTCATCGACTAAACGAACCCTTCCTAATTTGTCTAATTTTTGTCAATAACAAAGCCCTCATAATATCCAGGCTGGATTATTGTGTCAGCCTTCTCTCTGATCTCCCTTCCTCCTGTCTCTCCCCACTCCAGTCTATTCTTCATTCCGCTGCCCAGCTCATCTTCCTGCAGAAACGCTCTGGGCATGCCACTCCCCTTCTTAAAAACCTCCAGTGGTTGCCTATGGACCTCCGCACGAAACAAAAAACTTCTCACTTTGGGCTTCAAGTCTCTCCATCACCTTGCCCCCTCCTACCTCTCCTCCCTTCTCTCTTTCTACTGCCCACCCCACACTCTCCGCTCCTCTGCCACTCACCTCCTCACCACCTTCCGTTCACACCTATCCCGCCGTCGACCCCTGGGCCACGTCCTCCCGCTGTCCTGGAATGCCCTCCCTCCTCACCTCTGCCAAACTAAAACTCTTCCCCTCTTTGAAGCCCTACTGAGAGCTCACCTCCTCCAGGAGGCCTTCCCAGACTGAGCTTCCCCTTTCCCTCTGCTGCCTCTCTGCACCCCCCTTCACCTCCCCTCAGCTAAGCCCTCTTTCCCCACCTTTCCCTCTGCTCCTCCCCCTCTCCCTTCCCCTCCCCTCAGCACTGTGCTCATTTGCAAATATTTTATTACCCTATTTATTTTGTTAATGAGATCTACATACCCTTGATTCTATTTATCGTGATTATGTTGTCTTGTTTTTGTCCGTCTGTCTCCCCCGATTAGACTGTAAGCCCATCATTAGACAGGGATTGCCTCTTTCTGTTGCCGAACTGTTCATTCCAAGCGCTTAGTACAGTGCTCTGCATATAGTAAGCGCTAAATAAATACTATTGAATGAATGAATGAATTATTATCATTATTATCTCTCGTGTCCCTAAAGTTTCTCCAAAACCTTTTGGAGGTCAGAGGGGTAACTGGCATCAAGCTCACTAGGAAAATATTATTATTCCAGTTGCCCCCTAAACAGAGGGCTGGCAAACGTCTATTGTTTGCCTTCCCCACCCTCCCACTTCCCGCTTCTCACAGGCCAGTGACCTGTTCAAGGTCGCACTGTGAGTCAGGAACGGGTGCTGCAAATAGAACACAGGAATCCTACCTCCCAGGGTACCGCTTATGTCACTTCACTCCCTCCTAGAAAAGTTAACCGCTCCAAACTCTTGGGTGGCAGAAGAAAAACTTTCCAAGCACAAGGAATGTGGGGTGGGGTGGGGTGAGAGGAAGGATCCAGTAGCTGCTTCCCTACCATACTACCGTATTTACTCACATACTCGTCCCTCTGTTGGGACATGGATTTTTAGGCTCAGAAATGGAGGTAAGAGCAAATATACCAGTAGATTCCTGGGCAAGAATTTCCAGTTTTCCATCCTGAAGTTTAGAAAGGGTAATCCCGGCTCCTCCACCTGCCAGCTGTGTGACTGTGGGCAAGTCACTTAACTTCTCTGGGCCTCAGTTACCTCATCTGTAAAATGGGGATTAAGATTGTGAGCCTCACATGGGACAACCTGATTACCCTGTATCTACCCCAGCACTTAGAACAGTGCTCTGCATATAGTAAGCGCTTAACAAATACAAATATCAATATTAATGAGGGGAAGGTGAGCCCTTCACCAGCAGATGTATAGGGTAAAACTCTCCTATGTTCTTAAATTCCTATCCAGTCAATCAATCCATTGTGTTTGAGCATTTAATGAATAAGAAGTGGGCAGGGAGCTCTCTTTATTACTGTACTGTACTTTCCAAGTGCTAAGTAGCGTGGCTCAGTGGAAAGAGCCCGGGCTTGGGAGTCAGAGATCATTGGTTCGAATCCTAACTCTGCCCCTTCTCAGCTGTGTGAATGTGGGCAAGTCACTTCACTTCTCTGTGCCTCAGTTCCCTCATCTGTAAAAGGGGGATGAAGACTGTGAGCCTCACGTGGAACAACCTCATTCCCCTGTATCTACCCCAGCGCTTAGAACACTGCTCTGCACGTAGTAAGCAGTTAACAAATACCAACATTATTAGTATAGTGCTCTGCACACAGTAAGTATTGAATCAATATGACTGAATGAATGAATTTAACTCATTTTTGATCTTTTCCAACCAATGAAATCTTATAGAAATGCACACTTTCATTCAATAGTATTTACTGAGCGCTTACTATGTGCAGAGCACTGTACTAAGCGCTTGGGATGAACAAGTTGGCAACAGATAGAGACAGTCCCTGCCGTTTGACGGGCTTACAGTCTAATCAGGGGAGACGGACAGACAAGAACAATGGCAATAAATAACTTCACCCTCACCTCTTTGATTTTTCCCATCTTTCAACTTCCACTCAGTCATCTTTTCCAACTTTCCCAGCAGTGTCTCAAGAGGAGAGCTCCATCTCCTCTCAAAATCCAAACCCTACACCTGCGCATCAGACCCATTATCTTCACATCTTATTAAAGTGCTTGTCCCTTCCCTTTTTCCCTTCAAGACCTCCATCTTCAACTGTTCACTCTCCACTGGCTTTTTCCCCACTACTTTTGAACATGCTTATGTCTCCCCTTTCTTAACAAAACCCTCAAGTTGACCCCACAGCTCCCTCCATTTAGCACCCCATTTCCTTCCAACCATTCCTCTCCAAATTCCTTGAGCAAGGCATAGTGGATAGAACACGGGCCTTGGAGTTGGAAGATTCTATTCCCAGTTCTTCCACTTGTCTGCTGTGTGACCTTGGGCAAGTCACTTCACTTCTCTGAGCCTCAGTTGCCTCATCTGTAAAGTGGGGATTGAGACTGTGGCCCAACATGGGACAAGGACTGTATCCAACCTGATTTGCTTGTATCCACTCCAGTGCTTAGTACAGTGCCTGACACATAGTAAATGCTTAACAAATACCACAATTATTATTATTATCATTATTATTATTATCCCCATTGTCTCCACTTTCTCTCCTCAAATTCTCTTCTTGACCCCTTCCATTCTGGTTTCTGCCCCTTCACTCCACAGAAACTGTCCTCTCAAAAGTCACCAATAATCTTGCCAAATCTACTCCACAAATCTACTCTACTTCATCCTAATCCTCCTTGACCTCTCAGCAGCCTTAGACACCGTTGACCACCCTCTTCTGGAAACACTGTCCAATCTTAACTTCACTGGTGCTGTCCTCTCCTGGTTTTCCTCCTATCTCTTTAGCTGCTCCATCCCAGACTCTTTCATGGGTTCCTCCTATCCATCCCTCCCACTAACTGTGGGAATTCTACAAGGCTTAGTTCTGGGTCCCTGTCTATTGTCCATCTACACCCACTCCCTTAGAGAACTCATTCTCTCCCATGGTTTTAACTATCTTCTCTATGCAGATGATACCCAAATCTACATCTCCAGCCCTGGTCTTTCTCCCTTTCTGCAGTCTTGTATTTTCTCCTGCTTTCCTACTTGGATCTCCCACTGACTCCTCAAATTTAACATGTCCAAAATAGAATGCCTCATATTCCCACCCAAATTCTATCCTCCCCTGACTTTCCCATCACTGTAGATGGCAACACCATCTTCTTGGGGTTATCCTCAACTCCACTCATTCATTCAACCCACCAAATCCTCTCAGTTCAACTTTCACAGAATAGCTAAAATCAGCCCTTTCATCTCCATCCAAACTCCTACCACATTAATCATTATTCTTATCCTATCCTGGCTTGATTGCTGAATCAGCCTCCTTATTGACCCTGCCTCCTGTATTCCACTTCAGTTTGTACTTTGCTGCGCAGATCATTTTTCTAAAAAAAATTTAGTCTATGTTTCCCTAATCCTCAAGAACCTCCAGTGGTTACCTATTCACCTCTGCATTAACCAGAAACTCCTTCCATAGGCTTTGAAGCACTCAATCACCTTGCCCCCTCCTACCTCACTTCCCTGAATTCCTACTACAACTCGGCCCTCACACTTGGCTCCTAATGTCAACCTGCTCACTGTACCTCTCCCACAACCTGTCTCTGGCCTGGAATACTCTCCCTATTCTTATTGAACAGACCATCACCATCCCCACCTTCAAAACGTTATTAAAAGCACCTCTCCTCCTCTCCTCCAAGAGGTCTTCTCCACCTAACTCCTCATTTCCTTTTCTCCCCCTACCTTCTATGTCACCCTTGCACTTGGATTTACACCTTTTATTCACTCCTTTCTTCAGCTCCATAGCACTTCTGTACATATCCAGTATTTATGTATTCATGGGTATGAAACATGTCAACCACCTCTCCCAAGCACGTAGCACAGTGCTCTGTGCACAGCAAGTACTCAATAAATACAACTGATTGATAGACTGATTATTTGAAGCGTAGCTTCATCTAAGAGCAGTTTGTGCTGATTCAGGGGAAGAGAAAGTCGATTTAATTGATCTTGCTACCAAATTATCCATGGGGCAATGTGGGCTGGGAAGGATGCCTATGGGCTGCTGTTTGCTAGTATTTATCTGCAAGTCTGCTTAACAGTTCTAACAGACTCTTCCTAGATTTATAGAATTCTGAGGGATTCTAAAAGGCTGTCTGAGTTTATTTTTTTAGCCATGACAGTCAGGAGTGCTGCTACCCTTCACCTGCTCCTGTACTCTTAAAAAATGGGTTTCAGACAATCACATTTTTCAGAAGCAGCCAATGAAGTGAATCTAATATTTCAGGAGCAGCCTAAGGGCTTTCAAGAGCACTTCAAGTTCTCACTTCCTCTTTATTGTATTGAGTGAATCTAAGTGAGAAACAAATCTCCAAGTCACCCACCTGTTTCCAAATGAAAGTATAAAGTCTGATCTTTGCAATATTTCAAGAAGTGAGCCATTAATAATGCGATAGAACTATAATAATAATTTGTTAAGTGCTTACTATGTGCAGAGTACTGTTCTAAACGCTGGGGTAGATATAGGGTAATCAGGTTGTCCCATGGGAGGCTCACAGTTAATTCCCATGTTACAGATGAGGTAAACTGAGGCACAGAGAAGTGAAGTGACTTGCCCACAGTCACACAGCTGACAAGTGACAGATCCAGGATTCGAACCCATGACCTCTTACTCCCAAGCCCAGGCTCTTTCCACTGAGCCACGCTGCTTCTCTAATGTCCCTTCGTCATAGATAATGATAATGGCATTTGTTAAGCACTTACTATGTGCCAAGCACTGAACTAAGTGCTGGGTTAGATGCAAGATAATCAGGAGAGACATAGTCCCTGTGCCACATGGGGCTCAAAGTAGGAGGGGGAACAGGTATTGAATTCCCATTTTACAGATCAGGAACTTGCGGCACAGGAAAGTTAAGTGACTTGACCAAGGTTACACAGGAGGTAAGTAGCAGAGCCTGGATTGGAACCCAGATCTTCTGACTCCTAGGCCCGTGCTCTTCTACCAGGTCATGTTGGTTTCTCATGCTCCCCATTTGGCTATAAGAGTAGCATGAGAATATGCTACTTGATTGTTTTTAAAGTCCATCCTTGAAAAATAAGGCATCTTTTTGCTCATCTTCTCCAGAGCATTTGGGCTATCTAAAGCTTCCCGGGTCACCTACTTTTCCTCCACTCTAACCAGGATGCTGTTTCCTGGTCCCTATTTTTCACCTGAAATCTCTTTTACTAACACGAATTAAGACCTGGGTCCTCTTTATAAGGGAAAAAGAGAAATCCCTGTTTTAGAGGTGGGGAAACAGAAGCACAAATAGTAAAGGACATTATTGAAATTCTGCTCCAGTACCTACAGTAGTGCTCATTTTATTTTTATATTTTAAATTTCTCTTTGTCCTTATTTTTGTATTCAATCAATCATGGCATTTATTGAGTGGTTAATGTGGGCAGAGCACTGTACTAAGCACTTGGGAAAACACAGTACAACAAAGTTGGTAGTCGTTATCGTTGCCCAAAAGTATCTCACAGTCTACAGGGGCAGAAAGAGATTAAAGTAGATTAGGGATAGGGGAAATGGAAAAGTATAAGAATATTTATGTAAGTGCTGTGGGGCTGGGGTGAGCATCAAAGTGTTTAAGGGGTACAATGCCAAGTTCACAGTTGATGCAGAGAGGAGGACAGATTGGGGAAATAGAGGTCTTCACTTAGTTTTCATTGTTTTATCTTCCCTTATGTGTCTGTCACCAGGCCCCTTCTTATTCCTCAATTGTAAGCCCCCTGGGGGCTGGGGACCACTTTAATTCTTATCAGTATATGTTTTTCTCAATACTTAGTACAATGTTTTGCACATGAGAGGAGATGAAAAACCTTCTCCTCCTCCCCCCTCCTCATATTCCACCCCCTTCTTCTCCTCCTATTATTTTATATCCTGAACCAACCTCTAATTTTGTTTAAGCAGGGTGAAGGAAAGGTAGAACATTCCAACCTAAAGATCTTAAATTTAAAAAGAAAAAAGTAATTCCACGGAACTATCTGTCTGCTGAGTAACACAACAAAGATGCTGGTTGGCTATCAGAAACTCCAGGGCAGGCATCAGAAGTTTCCAAACAAGCAAACCCATCAATTAATCAATAATATTTTTTAAGCACCTACCATGATTAGAATTCTGTACTATGATCTTTGGAGAGTCCAGTAGATTTAAAAAATATAATTGCTGTCCTCAAAGATTACAGTTCAGAGGGGGAAATAATTTATAGCCAGGAGGAAAAGGAAAAAGAAAAGATGGCTACATGGCTAAAGAAATAGAGAGATGTACAGAAGCAAAATGAATGGTTTTGAGAGCAAAGGTGACACAAAAGTACAGAGTGTAAACAAAAGTATCCTATTATTTATTGAATGCCCATGTGCAGAGCAATCGATCAATCGATAATTAATCATATTCATTAAGTGTGTACTGGGTGTATTGGGTGAAGCACTTGGGAGAGTACAATATTCATTCATTCATTCAATAGTATTTATTGAGCACTTACTATGTGCAGAGCACTGTACTAAGCGCTAGGAATGTACAAATCGGCCACAGATAATAAACCTATAACAGACATATTCCCTGCCAACTGTGAGCTTACTGAGCATTTATTAGTGCAAAGCAAGTGTTTGGGAAAGTTCCACAGAGATACTAGACATGATTTCAGCCTTCAAGGATCGTACAGTCTTTTGGGAGAGGCAGACACTAAGCACTTCAGAGAGTACAGTAGAATTAGTGGACACTATACCTGCCATCAAGGAGCTTACAATTTAGCAGGAGAGACCAGCCCTAAAATAACTGAAAGGATATAACCTGGGCAAAAGAAAGATGAATTGAAAAAGGTCTCCTGGATGAGGTGAGATTTCAGAAAGGCTTTGAAGATGGGGAGAGCACAGTAATATGGAAGATTTAAATGGAAAGGGGGTTCCAGGCAAGGGGAATGGTATGAGCAAAATAGTTAGAGGAGGGAGAGATGAGAAAGAGTTTTGATGAGCAGGTTAATTTGAAAGGGATGAAGCTGGGGCAAAGTTAATTCATTCATTCAAATTTCATTCATTCATTCAATAGTATTTATTGAGCGCTTACTCTGTGCAGAGCACTGTACTAAGCACTTGGAATGTACAATTCAGCAATAGATAGAAACAATCCCTGCCCAGTGACTGGCTCACAGTCTAATTGGGGGAGACAGACAATAGAGCAAAACAGAACAAAACAAAAACATTATCAAGATAAATAGAATCAAGGGGATGTACACCTCATTAACAAAGTAAATAGGGTAATAAATAATATATACAAATGAGCACAGTGTGGAGGGGAGGGGAAGGGAGAAGGGAGAGGAGCAGAGAGTCGGGGCTAGGGGAAGGGGAGCAGGGGGAAAGGTGGGCTCAGTCTGAGAAGGCTTCTTGGAGAAGGTGAGCTCTCAGTAGGGCATATTTATTGAGTGCTTACTGTGTGCAGAGCACTGTACTAAGCACTTAGGTGAGTACAGAACTACAATAAGAAGGCATATTCCCTGCCCACAACAAGTTTACAGTCTAGAGGAGAGAGACAGACATTAATATAAATAACTAAATTACAGATACGTACATAAGTTCTCTGGGGCTGGGAAGGGGGATAAAAAAGGGAGCAAGGCAGAAGGGAGTGGGAAAAGAGAAAAGAGGAGCTCAGTCAGGGAAGATCTCTTGGAGGAGATCCTTCAGTAGGGTTTTGAAGAGGGAGAGAGTAATTGTCAGTCAGTTATGAAGAAGGAGGGTATCCCAGGCCAGAGGCAGGATGTGGGTGAGGGGTTGGCGGAGAGATAGATGAGAAAGAGGCACAGTGAGAAGGTTATCATTTGAGGAACGAAGTGCACTGGCTGGGTTGTAAAAGAGTAACAAGGTGAGGTAGGAGGGGGCAAGGTGACTGAGTGTTTCAAAGCCAAAGGTGATGAGTTTTTGTTTGATGCGGAGGTGGATGGGTAACCACAGGAGTTTTTTGAGGAGTAGGGAAACATGTCCTGAGAGTTTTTGTAGAAAAATGATCTGGACAGCAAAGTGAAGTATGGACTGGAGTGAGGGGAGACAGGAGATTGGGAGGTCAGCAAGGAGGCTGTTGCAGTAAAACCAAGAAGGATAGGATGAGTGATTGTATTAACGTGGTGTGAGGAGAGTAGATAAGAGGGAGAGAGCAGATGGAGTGAGTGAAAGCCATCTGCCCAGTTGGCCCAGAGGCATTTTAGGAAGGAATGGCAGGGAGGGCAGGGAGTCAGGAGGCAGCTGGTTCACTTAGGGGCCAGGCCTTTTTCTGGCTTAGTGTGTGGGCTGGGAAGGGGTCATACCCTCTGGATACTTTCCCTATTCCTCCCTCAAGTCCTTCCCATTGTTTCAAGGAGACTCAGCTTAGTTGAAATAGAAGCCCATCATTGAAAGATAGGCAGTAAGGGAAGCAGCACGGGAAACAGCATGGCGAAGTGGATAGAGCATAGGCCTCGGAGTCAGAAGGTCATGGGTTCTATTGCTGCCTCTGGCACTTGTCTGGAGTGTGACCTTGGGCAAGTCACTTCACTTCTCTGTGCCTCAGTTATCTCATCTGTAAAATGGGTATTGAGATTGTGAGCCCCATGTGGCACAGGGAATGTTTCAATCTGATTTGCTGGTATCTACCCCAGCACGTAGTACAGTGCTTGGCACATAGTAAGTGCTTAACAAATACCACAATTATTATTATTATTATTATTAAGCAAGTCAAGGGCTCTCACTATACATGCAAATGGATGTTGTGGATTTCTCCTCCAAAAGAGCAAAATGCAAATCTGGCTTTTGGGATCTGTTTCAGTTCTTAAAATTCTATTCAAAAAAGTTCATTTTTCTGAATATCAGTGACACCCTGTGCTACCCCTAAGCATAAAAACAGGAGAATTAGATACTGCTAATTTCTTCTGAAAGCTTATTTTCATTTTGCTAATACGGCAGATTAAATGGATTGAATGCCCTTTGGTGGTTGAAGGAGAGGATGTATTACACTGGCCCTTTTACACAATTGGTGCCAAATGATATACCCGGCTAAAATGTTTTTCTTCACTGGCACACAAGGACAGTGAGTGTTTAATGGAACGCCAAGGTCCTTTGCTTTGATTGTGCTCCTTTCGGCCGCCACCAAGGTGCTGCTTGATTTACTGATTATTATTTAACTCCAAACAACCCAGGTCCCCAGCTTTGGCTCTGTGAGGTGAGATCATTTTAATGGGAATAATAATCTCCTCCCCAGTAGAGGGATGAATGAAGGATGCTCACCTGGCAGATGGAAATAAATGAGGAGATCTTCAGGCAAGACTACTCTCAAGTCATCCTTTGGATGGGCATCTGCCCCTTCCCTTCTCCTGGGGGTCTTTAAACAACATTAAGCGCTATTTTGTGTGTAAATGAAACCAGGCTCTTCAAGACCCATTGCTGATTGTTGGACTCAATTTCTGCTCTCCTGTGTACTCTTTGATAGTGCTCAGCACAGTACCCTGCACACAGTAATCAGTCGATAGTATTTACTGGTTGCTCACTGTGTGTAGAGCACTGTAGTAAGCATTCAGGAGAATACAATGCAACAGAACTAATAGACACGTTCCCTGCCCACAGGAGCTTACAGTCTTGAGGGGGAAGCTCACCTTCTGCCCACCTGGGCCTCTAGTAATTTTCAGCTGACCTGTTCCCCTCTCTCCCCCTCCCCTGCCCAGCCTGACTACAGCACAATAACACCTTTATGTCCAGTATTACTTTAAGCACCAGCTTTCCTCCACCTCAGCTCAGAAAGAGCTTAATAAATACTATTACTGCTCTGGCTACTATTCTCACATGAGGCACACTCTTGTGGAAAAGCAGCACACCTATGAAGGTAAACACCCTTACATAATTCAGCCTACTAGCCCCTATTCTGCATATGAAGTGTAAAAATTCAGTATGATTATTATTCACAGTCATGATTTTTATGACTGTTAAAGAAAGGAAATTTCCACTGTTACCCTTTCAGAATTCTACAGCTGTCCCTAGCTTTTCTATTGGCAGTTCACTGAAGGACATGTTCTCTGAAGGTGGCTCTCTTATGCATCTATTTTACCTTCTAAGTGCTTAATATGATGTTCTGCACTCAGTAAGTGCTCAATAAATACCATTACTACTATGCTCAGATATAGAGGTCGAGAATCCTGCACTCAAAGTACCATAGAGTTCTGTTCTGGGTTGCCCTTGAACTGAGTAATTTTGGCACATAAAGTCAAACTTTTAGATTTGTGGACCTAGAAAAAGCATCTAAGCAGAGACACTGAAATCTGATTGGGAACAGTTGAATCTGGAAATTCTCCAAGTATCTGATCTGAGCCTAATTTTCTTCTCTTTTGTTCCAGATGACTTCAGCAAAGGTGAAATTTCAAGAGCTCCTTTTATGACAATAGCATAGTGTAACTGTTCACAGGAAATGATTTTATGACTGATGCAGAGTTTTTGCTTTTTCTATTTCCTATTTCCCCATGTGCACACATCTAATTCACACACATAGAAACAAACTGACTCTCCCACACATAGAAGCACAAACTATTATGTGAATCACACATGAGGTCATGATCAACCTGACGTAGTGATTTTTTATTTTAGTGTTAATTGGAAGTGATATCTGCCATTGAGACATGGAAGTTTTCCATATCATAAGGTTCAAGAAGGAGAGAGAGCATCATGCCCAAAAAGAGATGTAACATTTTACAAGACCAAATCCCAAATTGTTGTATTGAAAATAGGAGGTGTGTCTCCTATTCTCTGATTCTCTGAAATCAAATACGACAGCACTAGTGACATGTAGATTCCATGCTCTGAGACTAAGCGGTCTGAAGTACTCTCTCCACCTTCAAAACTCTCTTAAAAATCACACCTCTTCCAAGAGTATTTCCCTAAGCCCTCTTTTCCCCCATCTGCTCTCCCCTGTGTATTGACTGTACATTTGATTGTGTACTTCTTAAGCTTCTTATACTTCCCTTCTCAGGATCATACATGGAGAGTTCCCAGTACTCTACCAGTCTCAACAACAGGAGGGAGTGTCAGGCAGAGGCCTGCCCATTCCATTCCTAGCTTGGGCAGTGGCTAGTGAGAGGAAGGCAATCTGCTGCAAGTCAAAACTTACTTTTGCTGGGCAGCAGCGGAATGGGAGAGAATCAACAATGAAGACTCGAGTTTTTTTACTGTGTGGAAGGAGGCAATGGTAAACCACTTCTGTATTTTTTACCAAAAACACTCTATGGATACACTGCCAGAACAATTGCAGACGGAGGTGGGATGTTCTGGGAGAGATGTGTCCATGGTGTTGCTATGGGTCAAAGATGACTTGATGGCATAAGACTAGACAAGACTCCTTAAGCATTTTGATACCACCCAACACTACAGCACTTATGTATATATCCATATACCCTATGATTTCCCCTATCCCTAATCTACTTTAGTGTTTCTCTCCCCCTGAAGACTGTAAGCCCCCTGTGAGCAGGAATTTTGTCTACCAACTCTAATGCATCATTCTTTCTCAAGTGCTTAGTATGGTGCCAGGCTCATAGTAAACACTCAATAAATGTGAGCTGATTGTGGTCAGGGAATGTGCCTGCCAACTCTGTTATACTGTATTCCCCCAAGCACTTAGTACAGTACTCTGCACTCAGTAAGCACTCAATAAATACAATTGATTGATCAAAATATGGAAAATCACCCCCAAATATAATGAACAAAAGAGTCTTTCTCTATATGTCTCTTTTCCTACAGTTTTATATACTGTGACATACCATCCTTCCCTACCCCCAGGGCCAGGATTTTGTTCAGATCAATCACTTTGTGTCTTTTCCTTATGTTTAGTATAAACTTGGCACAAAGTAAGCACTTAACAAACGATATACCGGAAACACTGAAGAGGTTTGCAGGGAAACAGTTCAAGACAGTTTATACTTCTAATAAAGTCCAGTTATTTTAGTATTTTGGAATTCCCATTAATAGTAATAGTAGTAAAACTAATAATAGTAATGATGTTTATTGAATGGTCACTGGATACAGTGCACTGTACTAGATATTAATGTACATCACCTTGATTCTATTTATTTGCTATTGTTCTAATGAGATGTTCATCCCCTTGATCCTATTTATTGCTATTGTTCTTGTCTGTCTGTCTCCCCCGATTAAACTGTAAGCCCGTGAAAGGGCAGGGACTGTCTCTATCTGTTACCGATTTGTACATTCCAAGCGCTTAGTACAGTGCTCTGCTCACAGTAAGCTCTCAGTAAATACTACTGAATGAATGAATGAATGAATAGTTGGGAAATTAAAATAGAAGCACGAGATACATTTCCTGCCATGGATGGGAAATGGAGATGTTGGGAAAAAACCATTCATCAGTTATCAATGCACAAATGCTTATGCTTCATTTCTGCTGCTGAGTTTATTCCCTTTGCATTGCCTCTCAGAAACATCCTTTTAACTTGTAATAGGACTTCTATAACTAAGCCTGACAACTTGCTTAAAACTGCTGAGCCCCCAGTTGGGATACAAATCTCTGTGATTGGACAACTTGCCCCACCCTCTGCCTCTGAATAAGCATCTGCAGATTCACAAAGAGGTAAGAAATTATCAAGACCTCCTCTGTTATGCTTCAGAGCTCCGGTTGATTACCATTCTGGGTCACTCCTTTCCCTCACGACTGCTTAAGATTGCCCAGTGGACCCCGCCATTGTGGAGATGACTCTCCTTCTTCTGAAGGACTCTAGAGGAGAAAGAAGGAGGCAGTGTGATTAATGGAAAGAGGTGGGCCTGGGAGCCAGGGAGTGTGGAATCTAATCTCAGCCCTGATCCTGGTCTGCAGAATGATGTGAGAAAGGCACTTAGAAAAGTGCTCTGCACACAGTAAGTGCTCAATAAATATGATTTAATAAATGATTTAATGAATGAAAAGGACACTTAAACTTAATCTCTGTGTGCCACGGTCTTCATCTATAAAAAGTGTATGGCAGTTATAAATAGTATTGATAATTGTGGTATTTTTAGATGCTTTTATTTAATGGAACTTGTTAAGTGCTTACTGGGATAGATATAAGCTAATCAGGTTGGACACAGACCCTGTCCCACATGGGGTTCATGGTCTTAATAGGAGGGAATAGGATTCTATCTGTGCCAAGCACTGCACTAAGCACTTGGAGTAGGTAAAGTAGATCAGACACATTCCTTGTCCCACAAGGGGCTCATAGTCTAAGGAGAAGGGAAAACAGGTATTGAATCCCCATTTTACACATCAGGAAACTGAGGCACAGAGAAATTAATTCACATACCCAAGGTCATAAGGTAGGCAAAAGGAAGAGCCGGGATAAGAACCCAGGTCTCCTGATTCCCAGTCTTGTGCTCTTCCCTCTAGGCTACACTGTTTCCTTACCCCCTTTTTGTATCACTTGGAATGAGAGTCCTGTGTGGGACAGGTAATGTCACCGACCTGATTATCTTGCATGCATGTGGGCAGGGAACATTGGTAGAAATGTTTAATAAATATCACTGATTGATGGATTGATGGACTTATCCCAGGGTTTATACATAACTTTTCTGGGTCAAATAGTTTCCCCAAGAGAGTGGTCAAGGACACTGAGGTCAGTGATTTTTCTTCCTGTGTGTCTCTTGCTGGAAGAAAGATTTTTCACCCATTTGCCAGGATGGATCAGTAGGAAGCTTTAATAAAACAATGGGTCTGGAAAAAATACCAGCCCCTCCTTCATAGGATTGTGGGATTCAGAGAGAAGGAGCCAAAAAACCAAACTTTTTGGCTAACGGAGAGAAATGGGCTGGAAAACAATGATGCAGACAAAAATAGTGATCCAGTCAGTGGTATTTATTGAGTGCTTACTGCGAGCAGAGCACTGTACTAACTGCTTGGGAGTGTACAATGTAATAACAATAATAATTGTGGTATTTGTTAAGTGCTTACTATGTGCCGAGCACCGTTGTATGTGCTGGGGTAGATACAAGATAATCAGGTTGGACACAGTCCCTGTCTAACATAAAGCTCACAGTCAATCCACATTTTTACAGATGAGAGAACCAAAGCACAGTAGAAGTGGTGGATGTGATATCCGTCCTCAGGTATTTTACAATTAGTGAGGAGCTTGTGGTCTTGTGAATGATAGAGACAGGAAGGCAGTGACAGAGAGGCAAATAGAGAAAGACACATATGCAAAATTCTCTCACACATACATGCACGAACATGTTCAATATGGAAACAAGCAAACTTTGTTAGAAGACGAAAGAAACAGCAGCTAAGGAGAGCTTCTGCAACCCTGATCTCCAACATGGGTCTCTGGAAGGCAGCTCTAATCAAGATTTGGAAGAGGTTGGAAATGAGAAGCAACATGATACAGTGGAGAGTGCTAGTCTAGAAGCTGGAGGATGACTGGCCTGCTGTGTGACCAGGGACAAGTCACTTAACCTCTCTGTTCTTCTGAGAAGCAGCATGGTCTAGTGGAAAGAGCATGGACCAGGGAATCAGGGGACCTGAGTTCCTGCCCAGTTTTGCTACTTGTCTGCTATTTAGCCTTGGGTAAGTCATTTAACATTTCTGTGCCTCAGTTCCCTCATCTGCAAAATTAAGATTCAAAACTTTTCTTAGCCTGTGAGCCCAATGTGGGACCTGATTATCTTGTACCCACCCCAGCGTTTAGTACAGTTTTTGGCAAACAGTTAGTGCTTAACAGATGCCACAATTATTATTTCTTGTCTGCAAGATTAGAGATAATAATATCTACCTTTTTGCATACCTCACAGGGCTGTTTGTGAGGGCACAAATGAGATCAGTAATATGGGAGTGTTTGGGAGATAAAATCACTATAATAAAGGTCTGGGCCAACCATCTACCTCCCCCTGCCACTGCCCCATGGTTCTGAACTGCCTCTGGCTCCCTCGAATCCTCGATTTCACCCGACAGCTGCCACCACCAAAAGTGAGATGTTGGTTGATCTTGCTTGCCTTCTGTCAGGATTGGAGACATCATACCTACTCTGTTGTATCATACTTTCCCAAGTGCTCTGCAATAATAACTGTGATACTTGTTAAGTACTTATTATGTGCCAAGTACCCTTCTAAACTATGTAGTAAGTACAAGTTAATCAAGTTGGACTCAGTCCCTGTCCCAAATGGGGCTTGCACTCTTAATCCCCATTTTACATATGAGACAACTGAGGCACAGATAGTCACACAGCAGACATGCGACAGAACTGGGATTAGAACCCAGGTCCTTCTGACTTCCAGGCCCATGCTCTATCCACTAAGCCAAGCTGCTTCTCTGCATACAGTAAGCTCTCAATAAATGCCTTTGATTGATCGATACCAGGCTCTCCACCCAATACAGACTGAGTGGTCACTTTCAACTAATGAGTCAGTCAACAAGAACTGGGGAGTCCACAAGGTACACAGTGCTTTGTTATAGGAAAAGGAACAAGGAAAACAGTTTCTATGTTATAGGAGAATTGCCTGTTCTAGATGCTTGTCAAATATACATTCAAAATTTGTAAAAGGAAATTAATTATGGTATGTGTTAATTTTTTAAATTATGATACTGATTAAGTTCTTACTGTGTACCAAGGACTATTTAAACACTGTGGTAGATACATGCTAATTAGGTTGGACACAGTCCCTGTCCCACATGGGGTTCACGGTCTAAGAAGTTCCCAAACACAGCTAAAAAAAAACAAGGTAATAATACTAATTAAATGTAATTTAGTCCCATTGCCTGGTTTTGTTTAGACCCTGGGATTGACAGCGTGTGATAATTTGTGCACATGTGCTGAAGTGTTAAGACACAGATCTGGATGTAGGCTGGTCTAGGCGTCTGTCCTTTTGTCTTTTTTCTGATTTCCTTTGGGGCAAGGGACAGAGAAACCTAGGATGCACTGGGTTGGAAATCAATCAGTCGTATTTATTGGGAGCCTTCTGTGTTCAGACCACTGTACTAAACACTTAGGAGAGTACAAGAGATGGGTAGACACAGTCTCCACCCTAAAGGAGACAGATGTTAAAATAAATTAAAGCTAGGGGAAGCAGCAGAGAATAAGGATATAATAATGTTGGTATTTGTTAAGCGCTTACTATGTGCAGAGCACTGCTCTAAGTGCTGGGGTAGACAGCGGATAATAAGGTTGTCCCGCATGAGGCTCACAGTCTTAATCCCCATTTTACAGATGAGGTAAGTGAGGCACAGAGAAGTTAAGTAACTTGCCCACAGTTACACAGCTGACAAGTGGGCGAGCCAGGAATCGAACCTATGACCTCTGACTCCCAAGCCTGTGCTCTTTCCAATGAACCACACTGCTTCTCAAGGATATGTACATAAGTGTTATAGAAGGGACGATAGGGGCTTTTAAATTAATGTTTAGTAACAATAATAATGATAATTGTGGCATTTAGGTGCTTACTATGTGGCAAGCACTGTAGCAAGCACTGGGGTAGATATAAAAAAATCAGGTCCCAAAGGGGCCTCAAGGTCTAAGTAGGAGGGAGAACGGGTATTGAGTCCCCATTTTGCTGATGAGGGAACTGAGGCTCAGAGAAGTTAAGTGTCTTGCCCAAGGTCAGGTCACACAGCAGACATGTTGGAGCCAGGATTAGAACCCAGGTCTCTGACTCCCATGCCCGAGCTCTTTCCATTAGGTCAGGCTGCTCTCCACCCTCTACTTTTACCTCCAGCCCACCAATATCTAAATTTCTGGAGCCTGAAAATCAACCCCAGGGGATGGACATGGCATTAGTCAACGAGAGATGCACTCTTCAGTTCAGGATAAACGCTCTAGCCTCAAAGCTAAGATTTCCAGACTTTTTATTCCATGTGCTCATTCATTCCTTAGAAAAAGACCATTCATTCATTCAATAGTATTTATTGAGCACTTACTATGTGCAGAGCACTGTACTAAGTACTTGGAATGTACAATTCGGCAACAGGTAGAGACAAACCTGCCCAATAACGGGCTCACAGTCTGTCGCCCTTTGCTGGACCTAAGGGCCTTTGAACTTGACAGATACCATCATCACCTATTGATGCCTCTTGCCTCTTTTTTGAGAAGCAGCGTGGCTCAGTGGAAAGAGCACGGGCTTTGGAGTCAGGGCTCATGAGTTCGAATCCCAGCTCTGCCACTTGTCAGCTGTGTGACTGTGGGCAAGTCACTTAACTTCTCTGTGCCTCAGTTCCCTCATCTGTAAAATGGGGATTAAGACTGTGAGCCCCACGTGGGACAACCTGATTCCCCTATGTCTACCCCAGTGCTTAGAACAGTGCTCGGCACATAGTAAGCGCTTAACAAATACCAACATTAATTAATTAATTAATTACTTGTTTTTCTGACTGTCTCCCCTCTTCTAGACTGTGAGTTGGGTAGAGAGTGTCTCTGTTGCCGAATTATACTTTTCAAGCTCTTAGTACAGTGCTTTGCACACAGTAAGCGCTCAATAAATATGCTCGAATGAATGAATGAAATTCATAATGGAGCTGGAAGTTTATACCAATCAAATCTATTCCATTTCCAATGAAAATATATTTCCCGGTGTTGGGTCCTTTTTTTTTTCCATAAAAGATAAATTGAGCAGAAGAGTCAAGGTATAACAGGAACTCTCCTTCAAGGTCCAGAACACTTTCTACCATCAAAAAGCTAACTGAAATAGAACTATACCCAAGGCTGCCATTTTGAGATTATAGTCTCTGATTCTCACATGTTGTCAGAGCTGGGATGAGGTGGGGGGATGGGTTAAGTAGGGATTTGGGCAGGGATTGGGCAGGAATTGGGCAGGGATTGCCTCTATCTGTTGCCGAATTGTACATTCCAAGCGCTTAGTACAGAGCTCTGCATATAGCAAGGGCTCAGTAAACACTACTGAATGAATGAATGAATGAATGAATAAGGAGCACAGCCACCAGCAGCTGGGACTTGTCCTGACCATGTGGTCTAAAGGGAAGCAGTCTCCCCCAGCCCCAGATTGGCCTTTCTGTTGGTGTTAATAATAATAATAATGGTATTTGTTGAGTGCTTACTATGCTCTAGGCACTGAACTAAGCGCTGCAGAGGATACAAGAAAATCAGGTTGGACACAGTCCCTGTCCACATGGGGCTCATAGTCTCAATCTCCATTTTATAGATGAGGTAACTGAGGCCCAGAGAAATGAAGTGACTTGCCCACGGTCACACAGCAGGCAAGTGGTGGAGTGGGGATTAGAACCCATGACCTGACTCCTAGGCCCAGGCTCTGTCCTCTGCGCCGTAGAGCTACTGCCACAGATAATCTGGGTCAAGAAGAAGCTTCCAGCTTGAGGCAACAGAGAGTCCTAGACAGGGGAAACTCCCCTGACCCTGCTCCCTAGGGTGGTCACCAATTGATCTGACAAATATTGGACAAGGAGTCACACATGAAGACTGTGAGCCCCACATGGGACAACCTGATGACCCTGTATCTCCCCTAGTGCTTAGAACAGTGCTTGGCACATAGTAAGCGCTTAACAAATGCCAACATTATTATTATGATGGCACAGACACATGGTAAGCAGGACACACAGGGCTAATGTGATGGTGTTTATCATCATTGGTATTTACTGAGCACTTACTGTATTCAATGCGCTGTACTAAGCACTTGGGAGAGTACAAGACAACATAATAGGTAAACACATTCCCACCCACAACGAGCATATTGTCTAGAGGGGGACTAGCTAGGGTAAAAATAATATTAATAATAGTATTTATTAAGATCTATGTGCCAGGCACTATACTAAGCACTGGGGTGGATACAAGAGAAGCAGAGAAGCAGCAGAGAAGCAGCATGGCTTAATGGAAAGAGCACGGGCTTGAGAATCAGAGGTTGTGAGTTCTAATCCCAACTCTGTCACTTGTCAGCTGTGTGACTGTGGGCAAGTCACTTAACTTGTCTGTGCCTCCGTTACCTCATCTGTAAAATGGGGATTAACTGTGAGCCTCACATGGGACAACCTGATTACCCTGCATCTACCCCAGCACTTAGAACAGTGCTCTGCACATAGTAAGCACTTAAATACCAACATTATTAATATTATTCTCTGTGCCTTAGTTACCTCATCTATAAAATGGGGATTAAGACTGTGAGCTCCACCTGGGACAACATGATCACTTTGTATCCTCCCCAGTGCTTAGAACAGTGCTTCACACATAGTAAGCACTTAACAAAGCACATCATTATTATTATTACAAGTATGGGTTGGACACAGTCCCTTTCCCACATGGGGCTCACGATCTCAATCCCCATTTTACAGATGAGGTAACTGAGGCCCAGAGAAGTGAACTGACTTGCCCTGAGTTACATAGAAGACAGATGAAGCCAGGATTAGAACCCATGTCCTTTTGAGTCCCAGGCCTGTGTTCTACGGCTACCACTAATAATAATAATAATAGTATTTCTTAAGCACTTGCTATGTACAAAGCACTGTACTAAGCCTGGAACTGATATAGTATAAATAGGTCAGACCCAGCCCCTGCCCCACATAGGGTTCACAGTCTAAGAAGAAGAGATTCATTCATTCATTCAATAGTATTTATTGAGCGCTTACTATGTGCAGAGCATTGTACTAAGCGCTTGGAATGTACAAATCGGCAACAGATAGAGACAGTCCCTGCCCATTGATGGGCTTACAGTCTAATCGGGGGAGACAGACAGACAAAAACAATAGCAATAAATAGAATCAAGGGGGTGAACATCTCATTAAAGCAATAGCAATAAATAGAATCAAGGTGATGTACATCTCATTAACAAAATAAATAGGGTAATAAAAATATATACAATTGAGCGGATGAGCACAGTGTTGAGGGGAGGGGAAGGGAGAGGGGGAGGAGCAGAGGGAAAGGGGGGAAAAGAGGGCTTAGCTGAGGGGAGGTGAAGGGGGGGGGTAGAAGGGGAGCAGAGAGAGCAGAGGGAAAGGGGGAAGCTCAGTCTGGAAAGGCTTCTTGGAGAAGGTGAGCTCATGGTTTTATGTGTAAGCATATCAATTTCATGGGATCCGAGAACAATTTTGGGGGGTTCTCTACCCCCCACATTTGCTCCAGAGACTTTAGTGTTTCCCTCTAAGACCCATATGAACTCCAGAAACCCATCTGAGCCCAGTATAGTGCTCTGCACATAATAAACTCTCAATAAATACTATCGATTGGCCGATAAAGAACTCAATGGCAAGGGCTGTGGTAAAGGAAGGCTTGGCATGGAAAATTTAGAAGCCAGGCATTAAAGGGTCCTGTTAGTACAGACGGAACAAAAGAGCTAATAACCAGCCTGTCCAGTATAAAGCTTGGATGTTCATCTCTGTGATTTGTTGACCCTGACAGGAGCCCTAAATTCAAACTGGAAGTATTTCCCTAGTCTGGGGGGCTATTGCAATCAGGGTGGCCAACTGCACGAATCAGACTACATCAAAATTACTGATTTTCTAATGTTTTCACTGACTGGCCAAAACTGACAATGAACGGGCAGTAGAGAGCTCTATACACAGTGAGGGTTCAGTAAATACCCCTGATTGACTGAGGGGAGACAGTTGTTCACGTGGGAGTAGAAGACTGAATTCATAACAAAGCGTTTGTAAAAATCATGCCTTTGCAGTTAATATTTGGCAACTCTAGTCTTCGTGTGATCTGATGTTCTACTCCCCTACTAATATTTCCAGGGGAATATTTGTGTCACTGTCCTTTATGTTCTGAGAGGCTCGACTGGGATGGGATGCTATAGCACCCGGTTTCTCTTCCCACTGAGCTACCCTGTCAGCCTGCCACTGTCAATTAGTCATTCAGTCAATTAATCATATTTATTGAGCACTTATTATGTGCACAGCACTGTACTAAGTGCTTGGGAGAGTACAATACAATACTATAACTGATGCATTCTCTGCCCACAACCAGTTTACAGTCTAGAGAGGGAGACAGGCATTAATAAAAATAAATAGATTACAGATGTGTACATAAGTGCTGTGGGGCTGGGAGGGGATGAATAAAGGGAGCAAGTCAGGTATCTCAGAAGGGAGTTAATAACAATAATAATGATAATGATAATCATGGTATTTGTTAAGTGCTTATTATGTGCCAAGCACTGTACTGAGTGCTGAAGTAGATACAAGCAAACTGGGTTGTACACAGTCCCTGTACCTCTTGAGACTCACAGTCTTAATAGAGAAGAAGCGTGACTTAGTGGAAAGACCACCGGTTGAGGAGTCAAAGGTCATGGGTTCTAATCCCAGCTCCGCCATTTGTCTGCTGGGTGACCTTTGCTAAATCCTAACCCTGAAACTAATACTAATCCTATTCCTCACCCAAAACTGAATGCTAAACCTGAACCCATTCTTAACCTTAACCCTAACCCATCCTTATCCCAAATGTTAATGCTAACCATAATATTAACCTGATATCTAACCCTAACCTTAACCCTAAATTTATGCCAAACCCTAATCCTAGCCTTTTCCCTAACCTTAACCCTAAACCTTGCCCTAATCCTAATCCTATCCTGAACATATACTTAAACTCACCCCTAAACCTAAACCTAGCCTTAACCCTAACACTATCCACAACCCTAACTCTAAACCTAACTGAAACCCTAACCAAAGTCATTCATTCATTCAATTGTATTTATTGAGCACTTACTGTGCTAAACCTAATTGTAACCTGAACCCTTAACTTAAACCCAAATCCTAATAATAACTCTAATCCAAACCACAAACAGAATCCTAACCTGAACCCTAACCCTAGCTGGAAACCTAACCTTAATCCTAACATATATTAGGTTTAATGATAAACCCTATCTCTAATCCTAATCTTAATCTTAAATTTAACCCTAACTCTCACCCTAACCATATCTCTAATCCTATCTCACCCTAACAGTAACTCTAATACTAATCCCAGTACAAACCTTAAACCTAATCAGTCAGTTGATCATATTTATTGAGTGCTTTATTCATTCATTCAATAGTATTTATTGAGCGCTTACTATGTGCAGAGCACTGTACTAAGCGCTTGGGATGAACAAGTTGGCAACAGATAGAGACAGTCCCTGCCGTTTGACGGGCTTACAGTCTAATCGGGGGAGACGGACAGACAAGAACAATGGCACTAAACAGCGTCAAGGGGAAGAACATCTCGTAAAAACAATGGCAACTAAATAGAATCAAGGCGATGTACAATGCATTAACAAAATAAATAGGGTAACGAAAATATATACAGTTGAGCGGACGGGTACAGTGCTGTGGGGATGGGAAGGGAGAGGTGGAGGAGCAGAGGGAAAAGGGGAAAATGAGGCTTTAGCTGCGGAGAGGTAAAGGGGGGATGGCAGAGGGAGTAGAGGGGGAAGAGGAGCTCAGTCTGGGAAGGCCTCTTGGAGGAGGTGATTTTAAGTAAGGTTTTGAAGAGGGAAAGAGAATCAGTTTGGCGGAGGTGAGGAGGGAGGGCGTTCCAGGACAGTCGGGAGGACGTGACCCAGGGGTCGACGGCGGGATAGGCGAGACCGAGGGACGGCGAGGAGGTGGGCGGCAGAGGAGCGGAGCGTGCGGGGTGGGCGGTAGAAAGAGAGAAGGGAGGAGAGGTAGGAAGGGGCAAGGTGATGGAGAGCCTTGAAGCCTAGAGTGAGGAGTTTTTGTTTGGAGCGGAGGTCGATAGGCAACCACTGGAGTTGTTTAAGAAGGGGAGTGACATGCCCAGATCGTTTCTGCAGGAAGATGAGCCGGGCAGCGGAGTGAAGAATAGACCGGAGCGGGGCGAGAGAGGAGGAAGGGAGGTCAGAGAGAAGGCTGACACAGTAGTCTAGCCGGGATATAACGAGAGCCCGTAATAGTAAGGTAGCCGTTTGGGTGGAGAGGAAAGGGCGGATCTTGGCGATATTGTAGAGGTGAAACCGGCAGGTCTTGGTAACGGATAGGATGTGTGGGGTGAACGAGAGGGACGAGTCAAGGATGACACCGAGATTGCGGGCCTGCGGGACGGGAAGGATGGTCGTGGCCATCCACGGTGATGGAGAAGTCTGGGAGCAGACCGGGCTTGGGAGGGAAGATGAGGAGCTCAGTCTTGCTCATGTTGAGTTTTAGGTGGCGGGCCGACATCCAGGTGGAGACGTCCCGGAGGCAGGAGGAGATGCGAGCCTGAAGGGAGGGGGAGAGGACAGGGGCGGAGATGTAGATCTGCGTGTCATCTGTGTAGAGATGGTAGTCAAAGCCGTGAGAGCGAATGAGTTCACCGAGGGAGTGAGTGTAAATGGAGAATGCTTTACTGTGCAGAACACTGTACTAAGTGCTTGAGAGAGTGTTGATTCTAACCCTAGCCATAGCCATAGCCTTAACACTAACTGTAACCTTAATCCCAACCCTAAATTTAACCCTAACTTCATCATAAATCCTACCCTGAATCCTAACCCTAATCCTAACTTTATCTCTAATCCTACCCCAACACCATAATTATCACCTGATTCCTAACCCTAACCCTAAATTTAACCTTAATCCTACCTGAAGCATAAACCAAAACCTAACCCTAACCCTAAACCCAACCCTATACCTAACCCTAGCTCTAATCCCAACCTTAACTGTAACCTAATCCTAACCCTTTTCCAAACCCTAATCCCAATCCTAACCTAAACCCTATATCTAAACTAGCCCTAACCCTACCCCATCCCTAAAATGAACCCAAACCCCAATCCTTATTCCAATCCTAACCTGAATCCTAACCCAACCCTAATACTAATCCCAATCAAAACCCTAACCTTAATCCTCACCTGAACCAAACCTAACACTAACCATAAATTTAGCCCTAATCCTAACCCTAACCCTTCTCCTAACCCAAGACCTAACCCTAACCCTAACCCAAATCCTAACTCAACCCTAACCCTAATACTAACCCTAACCCTAATCAACCTAATTTTAAATCCAACCCTAACTCTAAAATTTAGTCCTAACCTAATCCAAAGCAAACCCGAACTTTAGCCTTAACTCTAACCACCCTATGGCTGTCTTTTGCTCTCAAAAGGGCTTCCCCCCTCCTCCCCCTTTTGCTCCTCCCTCTCCCCCACCCTCCTTCCCTTCTCCTTTTCCCCTACCACCTTCACTCCCTACCCTCCCCACTCCCCCTCATTCATTGTTGCCGAATCTGAGGTCCTCAGCCCCGAGGTTACACAAGATTCTAAACTTGTTGTGGACAGGGAATGTGTCTGTTTTATTGTTATGTTGTGGTCTCCCAAACACTTAGTACAGTGCTCTGCATACAGTAAGTGCTCGTGATAAAGTTGTCTTGTTTTTGTTTTGTTCCGTTTTGCTTTGCTGTCTCCCCCGATTAGACTGTGAGCCCGTCATTGGGCAGGGATTGTCTCTATCTGTTGCCCAATTGTCCATTCTAAGCGCTTAGTACAGTGATCTGCACATAGTAAGCGTTCAATAAATACTATTGGATGAATGAATGAATGAATGAATGAATGAATGAATGAATGAATGAATGAAGTGTTCAATAAATATGACTGACTGACAAAGGAATCCCGAGGGCAGAATCACCGGGTTCAGGGCTCCTGTTCCCAGCACACTCCCAACCTGGCCAGGCGACGATCAGTCTGCCGGGTCACCATGGAGACCTAGAAACAAATATTTGGCAGCTACGGCACCTTCCATGCAAATTCCAGAAAAGACTGTTTCGGAAAGCACCCTCTCTGTCCTCCGGCCCAATGGCTCCTTGAGTGAGATCTCTGAGGCCTCGGCAGTTTTCAGTGAGGACCCAGTGGCAAAACAGGGGTGGCTGTGGATTCCTGGATTTCTCCTGCTGCTTTCAGAGAACTTGTCAACCAACTATGTTGTATTGTTCTCTCCCAAGTGCTTAGTACAATGCTCTGCACCCAGTAAGCCCTCACTAAATACCATTGATCGATTGATTTCCACTCCCCTCATTGGGCAGACACCCTTTTTTATGGAAATAGAAATATTTTTACAGGGTTTACAGACACATACTGCTTTGAAGTAGTGTGGGCCTAATGGAAGAGCAAGGGGCTAGGAGTCAGAGGACCTGGGTTCTAATCCCATCTCTGCAACTTGTCTTCTGTGTGATCTTGGGCAAGTCATTTAACTTCTCTGTGTCTCAGTTTCCTCAGTTGCAAAATGGGGATTCAGTACTTTGACTCTGAGCCCTTTGTGGGGTAGGGATTGTGGTCTGACATGATAACCTTGTTTCTATCCTAAGAGTTTAGAACAGTCCTAGACACATAGTAAGTGCTTAACAAATAGCAGAAAAAGAACAGAACCCTCAACCGCTCTAGCTCTTTTTTAACGGACATTCCTTGAAATGACAGGTGGCTGACAAGCATGTAGGGAAGCAGTGTGGAAAGAACACTGTCTTGGGAATCAGAAGTCCTGAGTTCATTCATGCAATTCATTCAAGTGTATTTATAGAGTGCTTACTGTGGGTAGAGCATTGTACTAAGCACTGGGAAAGTACGATCCAACAATAAACAGACACATTCCCTGCCCAGAACAAGCTTACATTCAGAGGGTAGGGGAGGGGGAACAAAAATAATATAAATCAATAAATTACAGTATATACACAGGTCCCAATGGGGCTGGGTGGGGGGATCAAAAGGGAGTATATCAGGCAGTGCAGAAGGAGTGAGAGAAGAAGAAAAGGGGCTTCGTCAGAGAAGGCCTCTGGGAGGAGATGTGCCTTCCCTGGGTCTCCTCCTAATTCCCACAATTTTGTCTGCTGGGCGATCTTGGTCTGCTCTGTGAATCTGGGGCAAGCACTTAACTTCTCCGACCCTCAGTTTCCTCAGCTGTCAAATGGGGATGAAATCCTATTCGCTCTTAGCCTGTGAGCCCCATGTGAGAACGAGACATTGGGTAGGGATTGTCTCTATCTGTTGCGAATTGTACTTTCCAAGCGCTTAGTCCCGGCGCTCTGCCCAAAGTAAGCGCTCCATACATACGACTGGACGAATGAGACGGTGTGCAACGTCTTTAGCTTGTATCTACCCCAGCACTTAGTATAGTGCTTCAAAGGAAGAACTTAAGGAAGAGTATTAAGAAAACAAAACAAAACAAATAACGGCTTCACACATATGGGCCTAAAGCACCCTCTTGTGGCTGTACCTGGGACATTGCTCTGGTCTCGGTCACTGGATTAGCTGGGAGCCCTATCTAGGTCAGGGATATCTTGTCATAATAATAACAATAATTCTGGTATTTGTTAAGCGCTTACTATGTGCCAAGCACTGTGCTAAGCGCTGGGGTGGATACAGCGTCATCAGGTTGTCCCACTTGTGGCTCACAGTCTTAATTGCTTAATTTAAATGGGGGGCTCGCATTTACCGGATGAGCTGACTGAGGCCCAGAGAAGTTAATATCAGTGTTGGTAGTTGTTAAGCGCTTACTATGTGCAGAGCACTGTTCTAAGCGCTGGGGTGGATACAGGGTCATCAGGTTGTCCCACGTGGGCCTCACAGTCTTAATTGCTTAATTTAAATGTGGGGCTCACATTTACCAGACGAGGTGACTGAGGCCCAGAGAAGTTAATAACAATGTTGGTAGTTGTTAACTGCTTACTATGTGCAGAGCACTGTTCTAAGCACTGGGTAGATACAGAGTAATCTGGTTGCCCCACGTGAGGCTTCACAGTTAATTCCTATTTTACGGATGAGGTAACTGAGGCACAGAGAAGTTAAGTGACTTGCCCACAGTCACACAGCTGACAAGTGGCGGAGGCGGAAATTAGAACTCACACCTCTGACTCCCAAGCCCACGCTCTGTGCCACTAAGCCATGCTTGTATCTACTCCAGCACTTAGAATAGTGCCTGGGCACATAGTAAGCGCTTAACAAATACCATTATTATTATCATTATTATTAAAAGGAGAAGGTGGTCCTGGATGTTTCAGCGAAAATATCTACCTGTGCAGTGGAAGCTCAGCTCTGGATAAGACATCTCTGAGTTGTCAGAGCTCAGTACAGAGAGTCCCTGAAATGGGAGTCAGGAGACCTGGGTTCCAGTAGTCCACCATTTGCATCAGGTAAATAGAGCACAGGTCCTGGGAGTCAGAAGGACCTGGGTTCTAATCCAGGCTCAGCCACTTGCCTGTTGTGTGACCTTGGACAAGTCTCTTAACTTCTCTGTGCCTCAGTTATCACATCTGGGGATTAATACTGAGAGTCCCATGTGGGAACTTGGACCACGTCCAATCTGATAAGTTTTTATCTACCCCAGTGCTTAGTGTGATGCCCGGCACATAGTAAGTGCTCAACAAATACCATTAAAAAAATCCTCAACCTACCTAGGCCTTAGTTTTCCCACATGTAAAGTGGAGATCATACCTCTGTCTCCTCTTACTCATAGGAATGGTCTGAGATATAAAGTTAAATGTTTGATCTGGAAAGACAGAAGTACTTGGACATACACCACTGAGAAACTACATTACCTAATGGAAAGAGCCCGATACTGGACATTAGGAAACCTGGGTTCTAATCCCTGCTCCCACCACTTGCTTGTTTTGGAACCTGGGACATGTCACATCTTCTCTGTGATTCAGTTTCCTTGTCTGTGGATGAAATACCTGTTCTCCCTCCCTTAGTTGGGAATACCACATTGGACACCTACTACGTTTGATCTAACTGTATTTTATCTACCCCAGCATTCAGTACAATGCTTGGAACATAGTTAAACACTTAACAAAATCACAATTTTTTATTTTTACTGCTGATCTACCTCTTGTCCTTGACTTTTTCATTGCTATAGTCTTGAGAAATTTCTAAGCAACTCAGACTCAGATGGTAAACACAGCTCCATCCTATAAATAACAGACGCAGGAGGCAAAAACACTGCACATTTTGTTGGCTTTTGTGGTCCTACTTTCCTTCTTAACCTGCCTTAGAGACAAGCCTCTCCCAAGTCCTAAGAAAAACCTGGGTCAAAACATATAATTTGGGGCTAAGTACATGATGGACATTTTAGAGATTCAAAATAAGCCAAATGAATTTAATATGCATTTCTTACACTGAGATGCATTCATTCAGTATTTTTTCTCTGGAGTGGCTGGTTCTTTATTATTATGAAGGAGACTTTCTGAAAACACTAATGAAAGAGCTCTTATTGTATATCAAGCCTCATTGATCTCAAACGGGAAAATATCCACCTTGTCGCCTGCCTGTCCCACAATGATAATAATAATGATGGTAATTTTAAGCCCTTACTCTGTGCTTAGCACTGTGCTAAGCACAGGAAAACCAGATTAACCTATCCCATATCGGGCTCCCAGTAAAAGAAGTAGGGAGAGCAGTATTTTATCTCTCACCCAGTTAGTCAGTCAGTAGTAACAATAATAATAATAATGATGGTATTTGTTAAGCACTTACTATGTGCCAAGCACTGTTCTAAGCACTGAGGTAGATACAAAGTAATCGGGTTGTCCCACGTGGGGTTTACAGTCTTAATCCCAATTTTACAGATGAGGTATCTGAGGCACAGGAGAAGTTTGGTGACTTGCCCAAAGTCACAATACCTGATAAGTGGTGGAGCCATGATTAGAACCTACTCCCAAGACCGTGCTCTTTCCACCAAGCCACCCTGCTTCAAGTGGTATTTATTGAGCACTTATTGTGTGCCGAGCAGTGTATTAAATACTTGGGAGAGTACGCTGTACTCTGCTTCCCAGCTGACATTGGGAATGGGGAACAGCCACAGGCTTCAGGGTAGAGGAGTGGGAAGTAGGGAATTAAAAGCCTAAAGAGCATCTGCCAATCAGGTGGTTGTACAGGCTCAAAGTCACCATCAGCCCTTAGGTGGGTCCCTGTGAAAGCTTGCTGCTTTGGCCAGCCCCAACACTGGGAGGGTTAGCTGAGGCCAGAGGAATGTGCTGGCCTTAGGTGAAATTGAGGCTGAAGTGGGAGCTTCCCTGAAGTGTGTAAAACATCGTTGTCACATGTAAGTGGTGCCTGAATGTACAAGGTATACCTGCAGGGCCAGCTTCAGATGGAAAGCAAAGTAGTCAGTCCCTTCAGGGGCGGCTTGTGGTGCCCTGATTCTTCAAGATGGTATCCTAATCAGAAGGCTCACCAAGATAGTCCCCATGCTTGCACTGACTTCCCATTATCACCAATAATAATTGGTATTTGTTCAGCACTTACTTTGTGCCAGGTACTGGACTAAGCACTGGAGTAGATACAAGCTAATTAAGTTGGACACAGTCTTTATCCCATGTGAGGCTCAAGTCTTAATCCCTATTTTACAGGTCAGGTAAGTGAGGTACAGAGAAGTTAAGTGACTTGCCCAAAGTCACACAGCAGACAAGAGGCACAGCCAGGATTAGAACTCAGGTCAATCTGCTTCCCAGGCCCATGCTGTATTCCACTAGGCATGCTGCTTCTTTAGGTGTGTGTTGGAGAAGCAGCATGGCGTAGTAGATAGAGCATAGGCCTGGGAGTCAGAAGGTTGTGGTTCTAATCCCGGTTCCGCTATTGTCTGCTGTGTGATCTTGGGCCAAGTCACTTTACTGTGCCTCAGGTACCTCATCTGTAAAATGGGTATTGGGATTTTGAGGCCCATGTGGGACAGGGACTGTGTCCAACACGACAGCATTTTTGTTTCATTTCCAGGGATCTGCCCTCCTCTCACTGTTTCCACCAAACTATAACATCTCTACTATAAAATTTGTTTATTTATTAAATTTTTGTAATCATGTGCTATGAGATTCTGTGGGACTCTATGGGGAATTGAGTGATGCTGGGTTGTGGAGGGGTAGAATGGCAGGCAGCAAAGGGAAGGGACAGCGGAAGCAGACACAGGGGTAGGCAGAGAGGAGGCAGGAGCCGGGGCCTTCCAGAGAGATGTATTGAGGGGTGGCATTGAGCAACGAGAAGAGCGGTGAGGACAGAGAAGTGGAGCCAGGCCAAGCCCCTGGGAGCTGGAAAATGGGAAGTCTGGAGTCCTGTGAGGGTCCCTGTCCTGGATCTGTCCATCTGTCCATGCCCTGGGGGTCGATTCCTGAGCTGGGGAGAACCTCAGTTGTCACCCCAGCCCTGAAGTGGGGCACTTAGAACGGTGCTCAGTGCTTAGAAAAGTACTCAATGCTTAGAACAGTGCTTGGCACATAATAAGCACTTAAAAAATACCATCATTATTATTATTCTAAGGCCAAAAGGACTCAGTCCGGATGGCCAGAGTATCTCTCCTTCCCACGGTGAGTCCAGGGCTTGGGGAAGCAAGCCAAGAGGCAGGGAAATTTTAGTGGAACCCCAGCTCCCTGGCACTACACCAATGTGTGCTGTGGCTTGCCTAACCCTGCTCCTTTTTTCTTTGGGCTTGGCATCAGACAAGCACCATGCTCTCTGGCACCAGCCAGTTGGCCAGTTGCTGCCAGGATATGGGTAGGTGTTCAGATAGTGCTCCAGGGCTTTGCCACATGGGTGACTCAAAGTGACATCCACTCATCATGTGTCATATACATCATCAGGGAGGAGGACAAGCTGGGATAGCTAATCAAGCTCTTGCCTTGGTGCACGATGAGGTCCTGGAGCTGGCCCTGTCTGTTCCAGTCTTCCAGGAATCTGACTAGGAAAGTTAGATGGAGGAAATTTCTGATTTGAGGGATTGCAGACTTGTTTATCTCCAACTTTTCGACACAGTCTGGATCCAAGTTTTAAAGTTGGAAATTATTAAAGAAATTGACCTTTTTGTATTCAAACTTTTCATGAGGTCTGCTGCCTTCAGTAGAGGAAAACCATCACTCTATTCTGAAACCAGTAGAGTTACTTGTACTTTCTTCTTCTATAGAGACTAGATCCTCACTTTACGACAGTCCCCATATGGGCACCCTACGAAAGGCTTATCATGGCAAAACTAACGACTTTTGCTGAAGGAGAAGGTGGGCTTCTTCTAGGTCTAAAGATTGAGGGCTGCAGTGAGAGCAAGGAATTGCTGCCCTGGGCTGGGAGAGGAGCAGTCCAGCTATCACACAGTGAAAAATCCACAGGATTCCTCTTCCAGAAGATCTAGTAGCTTGAAGCCAACCAAAATCCAAAACCCTCCCCAGGCTCTAATTACTAATACTAATAATAGTATTGTTAAGCACTTACTAACTGTTCTTAAGCACTGGAAGAAGATACAAGCTAATCAGTTGGGACATCATCTCTGTCCCCACATGGGGCTCACAGTTTTGATCCCATTTTGCAGATGAGGTAACTGAGGCACAGAGAAGTAAATGACTTGCCCAAGATCACACAGCAGTCAAGTGGCAGGGCCGGGTTTAGGACCCGGGTCCTTCTGACTACCAGACCCATGCTCAGTCCACTAGGCTATGATACTGGATAATGGAGCTGAATTAGCAGATTAGCAGATGTGCCTCAGAGGTCCCTCTGGAAATGTTCCTAAAACAGGGGCATCACAATTCTCCAGGGAGTTGAATCTTGGGGCAGAGGTGGTGGGATCTCATATACCCAGAGCTGATGGACAGCCTCTTAGGGTAAATTCGGGGAAGGGAGGCCACAGAATACACTATCATAAGGAATCTTTTTTTCTTCCTACCTACATGAGTTCCTTCCACCAGCTTCATTCTCCTCTAGTCTGGCCTGGGCTAGGCTGAAGATGCCTCAGGGCAGGGGCTATCCACATCTGTCTCTCCAAGATGACTAGCCAACATATTAGACCCCTCAGATTGGGAGCTCCACGAGAGCAGAAAATGGGTGCTTTGCTTCTCTTGTACTCTTGCACTCCTAAGGGCTTAGTAGACTCAATACTTCTTCCCCACTGTTTTCAAACATGACCATATCTCCCCTATCCTAAAAAAACCCTCCTTTGACCCCAGGGTTCCCTCCAGTTGTCATCCCATCTCCCTCCTACCATTCCTCTTAGAACAGTGCTTGGCACATAGTAAGCACTTAAGAAATACCATAATAATAATAATAATAATAATAATTCCTCTCCAAACTCCTTGAGTGAGTTGTCTACATTCACTATTTCAAGTTCCTCTCCTCCAATTCTCTCCTTGACTCCCTGAAATCTGGCTTCCGTCCCCTTCACTCGACAGAAAACCGTCCCCTCCAAGATCACAGATGATCTCCTTCTTGGCAAATCCAATGCCCTCTACTCCATCTTAATCCTACTCGACCTCTCAGCTGCCTTCGACACTGTCCACCACCCCCTTCTCCTGGAAATATCCAACTATTCACTGACACTATTCTCTCCTGGTTCTCCTTCTATCTCTCTGACTGCTCATTCTCAGTCTCTTTCATGGGCTCCTCCTCTACCTCTCGCCACCAACTGTGGATGTTCCTCAAGATTCAGTTCTGGGACTTCTTCTATTTTCCATCTACACCTATTCCCTTGGAGAACTCATTTGCTCACATGGCTTCAATTACCCAACTCTATTCAGAAGATGTCCAAATTTACATCCCTCTCTCTGCAGTCTCTCATTTCCTCCTGCCTTCAAGACATCTCTTCTTGGATGTTCTCTTGTTCACCTCTTCTTGTTCTTCTTCTTCAATAGTATTTATTGAGTGCTTACTATGTGCAGAGCATTTACTAAGCGCTTGTAATGTACAAATCGGTAACAGATAGAGACAGTCCCTGCCCTTTGATGGGCTTACAGTCTAATCTGGGGAGACGGGCAGACAAGAACATGTCTAAAAAAACCAAAACTTCTTATCTTCCATTCAAAGCATGTCTTCCCCAGGATTTTCCCATCACTGTAGATGCACCACCATCCTTCCTGCCTCACAGCCCGTAACTTTGGCATTATCCTTGACTTCTCTCTCTCATTCAACACACATAGTCAATCAATCACTAAATCCTGTCAGTTCGACCTTCACAACATAATCGAAATCTACCCTTTCTTCTCCAACCAAACTGCTACCATGTTAATAAGTCTCTTATTTATCCTGCCTTTATTACTGTATCAGATTCCTTGTTTGACCTCCAGCCTTCTGTTTTCTCCCCACTCCAGTCCATACTCCAGTCCATACTCTGCTGCCCAGATCATTTTTCTACCAAAAACATTCAGTCATGTTTCCCCACTCTCAAGAACCTCTAGTGGTTGCCCATCCACCTCCAATCAAACAGAAACTTCTCACACATTTTAAACACTCAATCCCTTGCCCATTCCTACCTCACCTGCTACTCCTCTACTACAACCAGTATGCACACTTTACTTTTCGTTCTTCTAACTGTGCCTCAGTCTCATCTTATCTCACCTCCTACCCTCACCACATGCCCTCTCTATTCTGGACACCCTCCCTCCTCATATCTGACAGACACCCTCTCCCCTCCTTCAAGCCTCATTGAAGGCATATCTCTTCCAAGAGTCCTTCCCAGGACTAAGCCCCTCCTTTCCTCTTCTCCCACTCCCTTCTGCATCGCCCTGACTTGCTCCCTTTGTTCTTCCCCTGTCCCAGCCCCAAAGCACTCATGCACAAATCTGTAATTTATTCAAATTAGTGTCTGTCACCCCTTCTAGACAGTAAGCTCGTTGTGGGCAGGAATATATTTGTTACATTGTTATACTGTACTCTCCTAAGGACTTAGTACAGTGCTCTGCATGCAGTAAGAACTCAGTAAATACGGACTGACTAATTCAGTAGGTGGACTATAAATACCACTGATCGATTCATCTGTAATGTTGGTATCAGGGACTATTGGGATTTAATAATTGCGGCACTGGTTAAACTCTTACATGTGCCAAGCACTATACAATAATGGTGGTAAATACAAGTTAATCAGATTGCTTTGTGTGGGTTCTAAATTTCATGTGCTTGGTCTCTTTCTTAGAAATCATGGAATGCCACAGAAACAGTCCAAATGCTGTTGCTGTGCAATGCAGCTATCATTTATAAATTCAAATTATTACAACCTCAATTTATTGAGCACTTTCTGTATAGAGCACTATACTAAAACCTTGGAGAGTAAAACAAAACAATAAAACAGCCCTTCGGGCCCACAAGGATTTTATAATCTAGAAGGAGACAGAGGTATTCTAAATTCACAGATTGAGAAATCTAACCAGCTATGTTTGCTAGAATCCAGCTTGCCTCCTAAACAGACGAATACTGTCCTCACTGCATGGTTTAGGTTTCTTGTAAGCCCACCCAAACACAAACAGCCTCATTCACAAAATATTCAATATTTACCAGAAGAACAAACACACGATTCTAAAATTATTAGCCCCACCCCACAGAGAACTGTTCACTGTTTTCAATCCCTACTCCTGCAGCACATAGTACAAAACTCCTACTCCTGCAGCACAAAAACTCAAACTTCTGCCTCACCCTTATTTTGAAAAGAAGATTTTTAGTCAGGAGAGACTGTCTTGAAAGACTCCCCCTACACACCCCTGGAACAGATACATTCAAATCATGCTAAGCATAACAGGGTTCTTGCAGAGGAAAGAAAGAAAAAAGAAAACCAAATGCAGCTGCAGGGCTGTAACTTTAAACCTGGGCTGAGATCATATTTTTAGTGCTGACCAAACAGAGTGAGGAGGGCGGTCCTTCGCTCCTCTCTTTGGACCACCTTACTCGTCAATCTCCACCCCCACCCTCCTCCAAGCCAAAAATGTTGACTCGGCTCAGTAACTTTTCTTTAGCTCTGTAGTTATCCCACAGGGAGACCTGTTCCTCTCGCTGCTGCATCTGAATGAAAATTTAGGACCCTCAGGCTACTTTGAAGCCCCATTTTTCTCCTCCCATCTTCTTTGAACTCTTCAGGAATCTGGAGTATTCTGATCCCAAGCCGGGGCATCTTTAATTTTTTGAAGGAAGAAAAAAAGAAGATGTTTAAAATTCAGTTCCTGCTCTTCATTGTAGGGAGCATTCCCCTCTGGGCACTCGCCGAAGAAGGTAAGAGATTGCTTCTGAATCAAGGAACTTTTTTGATAGACTTGTCCGCTGAAACTTACGGAGTAATGGTTGTAATTATTTTGCCCATTACTCAGCTCTCTGAATTTGAACTGAGGAACTGTTTTGAGCTTCGTGAGCCTTTACGGTCTTGAGCAGTCAGCTGGGGGAGACTGAAATCAGTGAGATCAGTATGACTGTTGAATAGTTTTTTAAAAGAAGATAGAGGAGGCAGAGAAGAGGGGCCTGCTGAGGGCAAGGCCATTCCCAAATTCGGCTCTAGAGGGGCCTCCCTTGGATACGCTCTTAACCTCTCTCCTATTCCCTCACTTTCAGGTCGGGCTTGATTGATCATAGGAAAGAGCCCATCCAGCAGCACATTCTGAGGAGGAATAGATCTCACAAAATTGCTGCTGCTTCGGCCTAGGTTTAGATTGAACCCTGGGTTGGCTTCGCACCAAGTAACGTGTTGAAACAAGTGTAGGTGTCATCCTCCCGATCCAAAAGCAGTTCTTTCTCTGTGTTACTGTGGGCATAAAATGTGCCCTACAGCCAGAGGAGAGATCTGAGAGGGTCTCAAGGGAAGAAGACAGATTCTCTGGCTTGCCAAAGGAAGAGAACAAGCTATGTGCTTATTTGATAGAACACAGCCTGGAAGTCAGAAGGGACTTGGGTTCTAATCCTGATCTACCACTTGTCTATTTTGTTACTTTGGGCAAATCACTTCACTATTCTGTTGCCTCAGTTAACTCATCTGTAAAATGGTGATTAAACTGTGAGCCCCATATGGGCATGGACTGTATCCAACCTGATTGACTTTTATTCATTCATTCATTCAATAGTATTTATTGAGCGCTTACTATGTGCAGAGCACTGTACTAAGCGCTTGGAATGTACAAATCAATAACAGATACAGTCCCTGCCCTTTGACGGCTACAGTCTAATCCACCCCAGTGCTTAGTACAGTTCTGACACGTAGTGAGTGCTTAACAGTTGTCATGGAAAAAAAGAAGTGGAACTGGGAGTAGATTAAGCATTTGGGACAGGGTCTGTGCCTTATTCTTGTACTGTCTCCCGCTCCCTAACATCATGGCTAGATAAAGATTTCTTTAGGCCCAAAGCAGTGAAAATTGAGTATGTTTCCATCCTGGGCCAAGTTGTAACCCCTCCCTTCGACCACCAGATTGTTTCCATTCTGCTTCCATGCATTCATTCCTCTCCCCAGTAGTACTGGAGCTCAGTATTTTGAGGCCTAGGGCAATGGGGTGGGGCAGAGACTGAGGTGATTGAAGTGTTCCCCCTCCATCTTCCTCATTCTTGTGGGGTACCTCTGGGGCAGTTGGCTCAGGACCCATCGGTCAATTGCATTATTTGAGTGCCTACTGTGTGCAGAGCACTGTCCTAAGTGCTTGGAGAGTACAGTATAACATAAAAGACACATTCCTGCCCACAATGAGCTTACAGTCTAGAGGGGGAGACAGACATTAATATAAATAAATAAATTAAATTACAGATATGAACATGAGTTCTGTGGGGCTGGAAGAGGGGATGAATAAAGGGAGCAGGTGAAGGCCACACAGAAGGGAGTAGGCGGAGAGGAAAGGAAAGCCTCTTTAGTCAGGTAAGGCCTTTGGAGGAGATGTGCCTTCAATAAGGCTTTGAAGGAAGGGAGAGTAATTGTCTATTGGATATGGAGAAGGAGGTGTTCCAGGCCGGAGGCAGGACGTGGCGAGAGGTCAGCAGCTAGATATGCGAGATCAAGGTACAGTGAGAAGGTTGGAATTAGAGGAGCAAAGTGTGCGGGCTGTGTTGTAGTAAGAGAGGAGGCAAGGTGAGGTAGGGATGGGCAAGGTGGTTGAGTGCTTAAAGCCGAAGGTAAGGAGTTTCTGTCTGATGCAGAGGTGGTGGGCAAACACATGAAGCTCATGAGGAAGTGGGAAATGTAGCCTGAATGTTTTTTTAGAAAAGTGATCTGGGCAAGCAGAGTGAAGTATGGACTGACGTGGGGAAGAGACAGGAGGCAGAGAGGTCAGCAAGAAGGCTGAAACAGTGATAAAGTGAGATAGGAATAAATGCTTGGATTAACATGGCAGCAATTTGGATGGAGAGGAAAGAGTGGATTTTAATAATGTTGTGACCATTTCTTCTAATCCTCAGTGGCTACAGTGGTCAGCCCTGAGTCACACTGCCGTGGTCCCGGCACCCAAGGGGACTGCCAACTAATTTCTACGTCCATCCCCATCCCGATTATTTTGCATCTACCCCATGGCCTAGTACAGTGGATACCTAGTGTTCAGCAAATACCATAGTTTATGTCCTAAGGGGCCAAAATAGAGAGTGGTGTTCAGGGGGAGAGTGGAGATGGAAGAAAGTGAAATGAAACACTGAGATCATGCCCATCATCAGTGTCATCATCAATGGTATTTATTTAGCACATACGTGTAGAACATTGTACTAAGCGCTTGGGACACTACAATACAACAGAGTTGGCAGACCCAAAATGAGCTTACAATTTAGATGGACGGGAAGGCGTTAATACATAATTCATAATATACTGACAAAATAAACCCTTGAGAAAAAAAAGTTAGGTTTGGGGTGGGGAGGGCTGACTTATCCAGATGAATTCAATCAAAGTAAACCTGAACTCTTATTATGTATGTAGATTTTGGAGAAGCAGCATTGTGTTGTGGATAGGTATGGGCCTGGGAATCAGAAGGTCTTGGGTTCTAATCCCTGTTCTGCCACTTGTCTGCTGGGTGACCTTGGGCAAGTCACTTCAAGTCTCTGTGCCTCAGTTACCTCATATGTAAAAGGGGGACTAAAACTGTGAGCCCCATGTGGGACAGGGAACGTGTCCAACCTGATTTGCTTGTATCCACCTCAGCATTTAGAACAGTGCCTGGCACATAGTAAGCACATAACAAATACCATAATTCTTATTATTCTTACTATTATTATATTTTTTGGTGAGGAAAACCTTAAAGTTCTATGCTTACTTAATTATCGATCCTTAAGCTCATTGTGGGCAGGGAATGTGTCTGTTTTTTGTTCTATTGTACTCTAAGTGCTTAGTATGGTCTTTGCACACAGTAAGCGTTCAATAAATATTGAATGAATGAATGAATGAATGAATGAATAAAATAATCACCTAACATTGTACTGCAGTTGGTCTGGAAAGTCACCATTTTTTGGATGTTTCTGGGGGATGTTTCTTTCATTACCTGTAAAACGATTGTTGTTTATTCTAGGGGAAGAGAGACAACTCTTCTCCTCTAGACTACGGTCTTCCAAAGCCTCCAACCCGAGAGACTAACAAATCCTGCATAGGGGTGGAGTTCAGGATCTAGAATAGATTTCTGTAATTTTGCTCAGAGATAAAAAAAATACAAGTTATATGGAGCTTAAGGAAATTATATATGCAGCACATCAATATATCCTGTTTCTGCTCAGTTCAAAGAGACTTGTTTGACCAACTCTTTTTATAGAACCCACACAACTGGTATTGAAAACCCTATTTTTAGGGGCTTTCTTTCCACTGGGACATTCCCTGTTCTGGATTTCAATTATATTTCTTTTTTGGAGGCAAAATGTGCAAATTATGCAATTTTGTGCTATCCAATGAAAGGGGTGTGGGCGGTGACCAAATTAAACTACATTCTCAGTGCATCTGAGGAAACAAGGTAACATGTTATATCCTCCTTCTAACTGGGGAAACAGTTATCTGTAATTATCTTAAGCCTTTTACAGAATGTCAGAATTAAGGCCAAAAGAATTTTGTTTTCAGAAGTTAACCCTACAACGACAGACTGCTAAAGAAAGAAGTGAAGAGATGGCTGGTGAGATGCTTTCTGCAAGGGAGTTTGCTTTAAGGAGAACAGTTTTTATAGTGGAACATAGGCAACTTGAATATGAATGGAGAGTTTAACTTAATAGCACTTTCGTTGGCTCTGAAGAGCTGAGTTGCTGTCATTAAAGCAATGCATTTTACTGTACTTTAGAAGTTTACTGTTTAAAGCAATGCACTTTACTGTTATTAAATTCTAGAGTTTGGCCAATCACTTTTAAAACTAGCCCAATACCCTCTGAATATTAATGAGTTAAGAAGATCAGTCATCTCTGCATTTGTCATTTTCTCAAAATATTCAAGCCACTGCTCAGCATCCTGCGTTAAGTACAGGAAGAGACAGAAGTGAAAATAGCCCCAGGAGTTGCAAACAACACAGGACAGTGTTTAGGTGTGCCTGATTAGGAAGGGGCTGTGGGTCCCATTTTAGCCTTAGCACTCTTATGCTAGTAGTCCTATCAGTGGCGACTTCTTCGAGCGAAAGACAGCTATTGATCTATATCTAGGAGTGAGAAAGCTACACTAAGCACTCAGAAGGAACTGAATAAGCTTACATTCAAGAAACCAAAGAGAACGTCACTAACAAATGCTGCAGGCCCCTACTTGAATACCCATATACCTATATCTGCTTTTCCTGATATGCATCCATCCAAGGATTAATCATTTCCCCAAATGAGGTTGGTTGGTTCCTTTCTGCCTGCTGAGTATAGCTTTCTACCTGGAGCCCATCTAAGATTACTAGATTGCTGGGTAAACTGGGCAAGGGCAGGGCCAGAGTGGGGTGAGGGACAAAGATAAGGCCATAAAGAAAGAGGGAGTGGGCAGACTTATGGTGGAGAAAGGAGAGAGAGAGACACAGCGAGAGAAAGAGAGAGAGAAGTGGAGGAGGAGAGGAAAAGGGGATGGGAAGGGGGGTGATTTCCTGAATCACTGTTGCTGCACCTAGCCTCATTCTGAACTGTGATTTGCTGCCTTTCCCCCCACTTCAAAGCCTTATTGAAGGCACATCTCCTCCAAGAGGCTTTCCCAGACTAAGCCCCATTTTTCCTCACCTCACATTCCCTTCTGCTACTCTCTGACCTGCTCCTTTGTCCATCCCCTCTCCCAGCCCCACAGCACTTATGAACATATCTGTAATTTTATTTATTTATATTAATGTCTGTCTCCCCATCTACACTGTAAACTCACTGTGGACGGGATGTGTCTGGTTATATTGTTATACTGTACTCTACCAAGAGCTTAGGACAGTGCTCTGCACATGGTAAATGCTCAATAAATACAATCGACTGACTGATTCAGGCGGCAACCTAGGGGAGAGAAGTGATGGCAGCCTGTAAGCACCTTCATGGCAGAGCAGAGATAGGATCAGGTTGCCTTTAGAAGTACCAAAATCTAGAAAGGCGTGAGTATACTTTGCGGTTCCCCCCTCACCCTGTCCACTGTGGGGCATAGTGGATAAATCGGGAGTCAGAAGGACCTGCTTCTAATCCCAGTTCTGCCACTTGTCTGCTGTGTGCTCTCGGCACAGTCACTTCAGTTCTCTGGGCCTCAGTTACCTCATCTGTAAAATGGGGATTTAGACTGGGACAGGGGACTGTGTCCAAAACCGATTTGCTTGTGTCCACCTCACTTAGTACAGTACTTGGCACATAGTAAGTGCTTAACAGATACTATTATTATTAGCATGGAAACAAACACCCCAGGATATAATTAAAACATGACTAAAATGGCAGCTTCGGGCAGAAACCTAGAGCATTTCTCTTTGCAGGGAGAGGATATCCTCATCTCCTCCAATTGCTACAGAGATAAAAATCATTGTTCTCCTCCCAGGTCTTTGAGTGGGGTTTCTTAGAAGCAGAACTCAAGAGCACCACAAGACACTTAAAATCAAATACTTGAAATAGCAGCATCCGGAACCATTTATCCAAACCAGACAGAGGAAAGAATCCATTTAAAAACCAAACTTTCCAGGGTAAACCTGAATGACTGACCACACTAGTTCTGAGGGCTGAGGAGACTGTTTGCAAAATGGAACATCAGAAGTTTGTGTGGATAACTTTTCTAGAAAGCAAGGGCATAAAACTTTACTGAAAAAATATTACTAACCTCCCCCCAACCCCCAGTGCACACACACACCCTGATCTCCTGGTTGTTGGGGAAACTGTGGACCTGAACTCTGAATTCCACAGGTTTATCTCAAGATGCTTGCCATAGTTTTACTCTCCAGCCCCCACATTCTTCAGACAGCCAGTAGTGGAAATAGTGTCAGTCATCTAGATTTGTACTGGACAGTCCAAGTTGTCAGCTAGTCTACCCCCACTCTGGTACTGATATAGAACTGACTGCTTTTCTTTCTGGTTTGTTTGTTTGTTTGTTTTTTGTTTTTGGTGCTTAGCCTCCCCGCAATGCGATTCAGATGTTTTGCCAGATTTCATACTCATCTTGGAGGAGAATGCAGAGAGTTTAGAGCCAGCTGAGGTTTGAGGAGTCTCCCCAGAGCCTTGCTGGAGGATCATGCAGCGTGGCTCAGTGGAAAGAGCATGGGCTTGGGAGTCAGAGGTCATGGGTTTGAAACCCGGCTCTGCCACTTGTCAGCTATGTGATTGTGGGCAAGTCACTTAACTTCTCTGTGCCTCAGTTACCTCATCTGTAAAATGGGGATTAAGAGTGTAAGACTCACGAGGGACAACCTGTTGACCCTGTATCTACCCAGCGCTTAGAACAGTGCTGTAACACATAGTAAGCACTTAATAAATACCAAACAGTATTATCATTATTATTATCATGGGAAATTGTTGGATTTCAGAAAATGGCACGAGACATCATAGCATTACACTGCATGCCCAGCATTATGTATTATAATAATAATAATTAACAATAATTGTGGCATTTGATAAGCACTTACTGTGTGTCAAGCACTGTTCATTCATTCATTCAATCGTATTTATTCCGTGTTTACTGTGTGCAAAGTACTGTACTGAGTGCTTGGGAGAGTACAATACAACAACAGACACATTCCCTGCCTGCTGATACAATGAGCTGATACAAGGTAATCAGATTGGACCCAGTTTCTGTCCCACATGGGGCTCACAGTCTTAACCCCCATTTTACAGATGAGGGAACCTAGGCACAGAGAAGTGAAGTGATTTCTCCAAGGTCACACAGCAGTCATGTGGCATGGCTGGGTTAGAAACCCACATCCTCTGGCTCTCAGGTCTGTGCTTTTCCATTAGGCCAGGCTGTTATCTCCCAATGTGACTTCATGTGCATCTCCTTGTCCCTGTTCAGTGGATTCTCTAATGTACACTCAGTTCTCCTCTAACATGAGGGATGCATTGCTGTAGTATTCACCCGGGCCTGATGCCCCGTATATGTGCAGAAACCCTTTCTTCTGACACTGTGTTGTGCCATATATAAACAAGCTTGCATTGTTGCATGGACCTTCACTCATTTTGCCATCACATTCCAGGCAAAACTCATAATGAAAACACATGTTTTGGCAGATCTGAGTGTCTTGGTGGGGAAAGGAGATGGGAGAAGGAGGTAGGAACACCCAAGGAGCTAATATAACAGTAATGGAATCAATGGTCACAGCAGAAATCCATGGTTATTCTTTGGTCTCTTAGAAAGAGCACAGAACGGGAGTCAGAGACCTGGATTTTAGTCCTGCCTCTGCCAGTTGCTGCTGTGTGAGCTTGGGCAAGTCACTAAGCTTCTCAGTGACTCAAGTATTTCACCTGTAAAATGGGAATTGAATACCTGCTCTCCCTCCTACTTGGACTGTGAGCACCATGTGAGACAGGGACTTTGTCCAATCTGGTTGACTTATATCTATCACAGTGCTTAGAACAGTGTTTGGCACATAGTAAGTGCCTAGCAAATACCATTTTAAAAAATGAACCAAACCTAAAAATTTTGGATGTTGTGTGTTTCAAAGAGAAAAATATTTTTTCATTCATATGACAATCAATCAATGGTACTGTAAGCCCACTGTGGGCAGGGAACAAGTCTACCCAACTCTGTTATATTGTCCTCTCTCAAGCACTTAGTACAGTTCTCTGCACACAGTAAGTGCTCAATAAATGTGATGTTTTATTGAGTGCTTATTGTGTGGTGAGCACTGCACTGCCTACTGTATCCTTCCTGTCCAGTTCATATGACAGTCTTATGCCCAGGCCACTTTTCTGAAAAAACAATCAGTATACATCTCCCTTTTTCTCAAAACTTTCAATAGTTTCCCATCCATTGCCTCATCAAACAGAATCTTAATCAGCTTTCCCCATCCTACCTTAACTCACTGATCTCCTACAACAACCCAACTTACACACTTCACTTCTCTAACACCAACCTACTGACTGTACCTCAGTCTTGTCTTTCTCACCACAGACCCCTTGACCCACACTCCTTCTCTGGCTTGGAACTCCATCCCCATGCATACCTGACAGATCACTATTCTCCCCATCTTCAAAGCCCTACTAAAATCACATCTCTTCCAAGAGGCTTTCCCTGACTCAACTTTCTTTTCCCCTATTTGCCCTCCCTTCTACATCACTTCCCCTATTTGCCCTCCTTGCTCTGTCATCTGTGCATTTAGTTCTAAAAGCCTTAAGCACTTCGATTTTTACTCCAGCCCATAACACTTTTATCCATTTTTTTCCCATTTGTTAAGCACTTGCTATATGTCAAATACTTTTCTAAGCACTGAGGTAGATAAAAGTTAGTGAGGTTGAACACAGTCCCTGTTCTACATGGAGCCCATAGTCTAAGTAAGAAGAAGAATAAGAAAACTGAGGCACAGAGAAGTTAACTGAAGGTCACATGACAAGCAGTTGGCAGAGCTGGGATTACAACCCAAGTCCTCTGACTCCCAGGCCCATGCTCTTTCCACTAGGCCATGCAGTTTCTCATCCATCTGAAATTTATTTCAACGTCTTCACCACTGCCTCATTATGTAAGATCCCTGTAGACAGAATTCATGTCTATCTATTGTGTTGCAATCTCCAAGATGCTTAGTACAGTGCTTTGCACACAGTAAGCACTCATTAAATACTCCTGGTTGCCTGTTTGATTGATTTACTGATTGATACTATGTACTTTGGAGAGTATAATACTAGTTGGTAGGCACGATACTTGCCAACATGGAGCTTAGAGTCTAGAGATGGAGACAGGCCTTAAAATAAATTTACATGGGGGAACTGATAGAATATAAGAATGTGTACATAAGTTCTGTGGGGTTGAGAGTGAGATACATATAATAATAATAATTGTGATATTCATTAAGCGCTTACTGGATGCCAGGCACTGTTCTAAGCATTGGGGCGGATACAAGCAAATCTGGTTGACACAGTCCATGTCCCACATGGGACTCACAGTATCAATCCCCCTTTTACAGATGAGGGAACTGAGGCCCTGAGAAGCAAAGCAACTTACCCAAGGTCACACAGCAGACACGTGGAGGAGCCGGGATTAGAACCCATGATCTTCTGACACCCAGGCCCATGCTCTATCACTGTGTCACGCTGCAAAGTGCTTAAGGGGTACACACCCATGTGCATATGCGATGCAGAGAGGAGGGTTGCCTTTGGGAAAAAAGGCTCTGCAGAAAGTCTGGGATGCATTAGATCATCAGGGCCCATTCTTAGGTATGGTCCAGGCAGCCTCTGGCCCCACTGTTGGAACAAACTACCAACACCTACCAACACTTCTGCCTCCTAAAGGTAATGGTGGAGAGAGGGCTGTGTGTTCGGTACCCAGATGCTGAAGTCTCACTTCAAATTTATCATGGCAGGAAGTTTGGCTTGACTGGCTGCTCTGCATGGAGTCTGTACCTGGTCATTGGCTGCAAGAAGGCAGAAGAAGTTAAGTGACTTGCCCAAGGGCCTGCAGCTGACAAGTGGTGGAACCAGATCAGAACCCAGGCCCTCTGACTCCCAGGCCTGTACTCTTTTCCATGGGCCATGCTATTTCCCCACAGGCTGCAGTCAATACCCTTGGGTGGTCTAGGTGATGCCCCCATGTCTTCCTGTCCAGAGGTCAGAGGTTTCTTCTTTAGGCCAACTGCTCCCGGAGGACCCCAGAAGGCTTGGACTCTTTCAGCTCCCTGCTCCTTCCTCTCACCCCCAGGGTCCTAACCATATCTAGGGGGGTCCTGGTTCCATTTGGATCTCACAAGGTCCCATGAAGGTAAGTGGTAACCTTAAAGGACCCCAGAAACAGCTGAGCTCCTGCAATTTCTTCAGACTGGAAACAGTCTGACCCAGTCCAAGGTCCCCACCCAATATGCCTGCCTTGCGGGTGGGTGGAGTGACATGGACCTAACCCATAAAACTATCGTCAGTGCCATTACTGGGTCACACCGATTTGCCGTACAGCCCAGGATTCTGTTTCGAACAATGGCGACAAAAGATCAGTGAAAACAAAAGATTAGAGAAGCAGCGTGGCTCAGTGGAAAGAGCATGGGCTGGGGAGTCAGAGATCATGGGTTCAAATCCCGGCTCCACCGCTTGCCAGCTGTGTGACTTTGGGCAAGTCACTTAACTTCTCTGGCCCTCAGTTACCTCATCTGTAAAATGGGGATTAAGACTGTGAGCCCTACGTGGGTCAACCTGATCACCTTGTATTCTCCCCAGCGCTTAGAACAGTGCTTTGCACATAGTAAGCGCTTAACAAATACTAACATTATTATTATTATTTTCAATGGTGGTTATTGAGTGCTTACTGAAATAAGGTATTAAGCACTAGGAAGAATAAGCTCATCTCTAGACTGTAAACTCATCTCTAGACTGTAAGCTCATTGTGGGCAGGGAATGTGCCTGTTAATTGTTGTATTGTACTCACCCAGGCTCTTAGTACAGTGCTCTGCACACAGTAAGCACTCAATAAATATGACTGAATGAATAGAATAGGTAGAACGGATCCCTGCCCTCAAGGAGCTTTCTCTTGTGGGAAACCACAGGATGGTTACTCTTCTTGATATCCATCCTCATAGTTAGATATTGATCTTAGGGAAGCAGCGTGGCTCAATGGAAAGAGCCTGGGCTTGGGAGTCAGAGGTCATGGGTTCATATCGCAGCTCTGCCACTTGTCAGCTGTGTGACTGTGGGCAAGTCACTTCACTTCTCTGGGCCTCAGTTACCTCATCTGTAAAATGGGGATGAAGACTGTGAGCCTCATGTGGGACAACCTGATTACCCTGTATCTACCCCAGTGCTTAGAACAGTGCTCTGCACATAGTAAGCGCTTAACAATTACCAACATTATTATTATTGTTATCTTTTAATACGCTTAACTCTTCCCTCTCCATCCCTAACTTTCCAAGGCAGCCTCATCTGACCCGAGGTTCAGGCAGCTCTCCTAACTTTGCAGTGTTGTGGACCAGGGCTAGAGGCCACCCTAGCCTCTCCCCTGCTGTATTTCACTGGGACAGATGCTTGCCTCTCCTGACACAGTTAAATGCAGTCAAACAAGGAAGTGACAAATGAAAACAATCCAACCATAGTTCAAATGGCTTCCAAAGTGGGTGCTGAAATAGACTAAAGATAGCCAGGGTTAGAAGACAATGGAGTCATATTTTCATGATTATACTCCGGTTATTCTCAGTGTTATTCTCCGTCGTCACATATCTTGCTAGATTAGGAGAAGAGCATTGTCGTCACATATCTTGCTAGATTAGGAGAAGAGCATTGTAGGGATAAGAACAGAAGCTGATGTGTCCAAAACTCTCAAAGGAGCTTTTCATTACTTTGCAAACATCTATGTTCAGATTTCAGTTCACTGGGGACTTGTGGATGCATCATGCTCTGCAGACTTATTTGGGAGCATTACTAGCAGTATGGTAATTGCCTATCTTAATAACCGAGGCTTTGTCTAGGCCCGGCTCACTGCATAGGAGTCCAACTGGCCCAGGGATAGCTCTTGGGAGGTAACTGGTCAAGAGCACTTCTGCTCAGGAGAAGTTGGAGCTGGAGTGAGAGCCGGAGCCAAAGCAAGAGGAAAGGAGGAGATGGATCAGGAAGGAAGAGAAAGAGAAGAGAAGACAAGAATTCAGGAGGGCTAGGGCTGAGAGCCTGGAATCATCAGGACTTCGAGGAGAGAGAAATAGCAATAATAATAATAGTAATGATAATTGTGGTATTTGTTAAGTGCTTACTATGTGCCAAGCACTTTACTAAGCACTGGGGTAGATACAAGCAAATCAGGTTGGACATAGTCCCTGTCCCACACGGGGCTCATGGTCTCAATCCCCACTTTACAGATGAGGGAACTGAGGTGCAGAGAAATGAAGTGACTTGCTCAAGGTCACACAGCAGACAAGTGGCAGAGCCAGGATTAGAACCCATGACCTTATTACTCCCAAGTCCATGCTCTATCCACTATGGCATGCTGCTTCTTGAGAGAAGAGCATCAGATCTGGTAGTCCTGTCTGTGGAGGGAGCAGAAAGAGGGCCAGGGCCTGCTGCAAGGCCTGGGATAGGGACAGGAATGAGTGAGGGGCCAGAGTCAAGGGCAGGGGCCTGGACACAGCCTGGATAATTCTGCCAGCTGGTCCAACTTCACAGATTTACAGTCCTCTTGACTTTATGCCCACTGTGGGCAGGGAAAGTGTTTAATTCCGTTGGATTGAACTCTCCCAGGCATTTAGTATAGTGCTCTGTACACAATAAACACTCAGTAAATACCACTGATTGATTGATTTGGCCATTCAAAGGAGGGGAAAAATATATCACCCTCACCCATCCTGAATTTTGTCATGATGTTAAACTGTGTGCAAAACAGCCTAGTGTAATGACGTCATATGGATGCCTGCCTAAACCCCCAAACTTTGAGAATTTGTGTGGAGGGATCCCTGGCCCCTACATCTTAATAAATCAATCAATCATTTCTTGAGCACTTGCTGTGCGCAGAGCATTGTACTAGGGGCTTGGGGGAGTACACTAGAACAATATAACAGACACATTCCCTTTCCACAACTAGGTTACAACCCTCTCTTGCCCTGCTCCAGAACCATTGCAGTGCTCTCTCAAGACCCTGTTCACACAGGCACAACTTTCACCCCAGTGAGGGGAAGCTGGGCATTTTCAAATTATCCACCACCTCCACTGCTACTTGCAGGCACACCCCGATGACCTCCCACCAGCTTCCCGTTATAAATCAGCCCTGTCGGCTAGTATTTTTCTAAAATACTTGCACTTTGCACTTTGCACTTTGCACTTTGAAGTCCAGCAGGCTCTCTGGGCTCAGTGCAATCAAGTGTCCATCTCTCTGCTACCCTCAGATGCCCTCCTGTCCTAATAAGTATAATAACAATGTTTGTTAAGTGCTTATACTATGTGCCAGGCACTGTACTAAGTGCTGGAGTTGATACAAGCAAATCAGGTTGGACACAGTCCCTGTCCCACATAGATCTCACAGTCTAAATCCTCATTTTACGGAAAAGGTAACTGAGACACAGAGATGTTAAGTGACTTGTCTAACATCACAGAGCGGCCAAGTGGTGGATCCGGGATTAGAACCCAGGTCCTTCTGACTCCCAGGTCTGTGCTTTATCCACTAGGCCATGCAGCTTCTATCCTGGAATGTCATAGGCTCTGGCTCCACAAGATTTTGAAGAGGAAGGGTCAATCTGCTCATCCCAGATTCTAACGCCTACAAATACTAGCTGTGATGATGACTGTTGGATTTAACAGTACCTCAATTCTTCTTACCATTGGTCAAAACTCATCCCAGTGACTTTATAAGGCAGGACATATCCAACAAGCCCTATTTCTAGTCCTGCGTTGTTTATCCAGTCCATTACAGGACTCTTTGGCTTGGGCTGGAAGCTAGAGGACCTGGGTTTTAAGCCAGCTCCACCACTTGATTGCTATCTGACTACAGGCAAGTCACTTCTCTGTGCCTCAGTTTTCTCAACTGCAAAACAGGGATTCAATACCTCTTCTCCCTCCTATTTGACTGGGAGCCCCATGTGGGACAGGGACTGCATCCAGCCTGACTAACTTGTATCTAAGTTCTGTTCACTGTTCTAAGCACGGGGGGAGATACATAGTAAGTGCTTAAAAATACTGATTGGAGGTGAGCTGTGTTTGGACAGGCTTTTCTAGGATCAGGATGTCAGCAAAGGCACAGTGCTGAGTTTAGAATCATTGCCTATCTTCATTATCACCATAATAAAAGGTATTTATCAAGCACCTGTCAATCAATCAATCCCATTTATTGAATGGTTACTATGTGCAGAGCACTGTACTAAGCACTTGGGGAAAGTACAATACAAGAGAGTTGGCAGTTGCAAACCCTGACCACAGTCTATACCTTCTGACTGCAAAGTACTGTACTAAGAACTGGGTTGAGTGCAGTAGAAGCAAAAGACATGATTATTGCCTTCAAGGAGCTTGCCGTCTCATGCCTAAACTGGTTCTACTCTACCCCAAATATATGGACCTGGTGGCCCTGTGATCTATTTCTCTATTGCAACAAATGTGCCATCAGGGCCAGACTGCAGACATCATCGAGATCATAATGTCGATATGGTATAGTGCTCTGCACACAGTAAGTGCTCAGTAAATATGATTGAATCATTCAGCATTTCCTTAAGAGTGTCCTAAGGTATCGCAGGACCAGGTAAGCATGGGACAAAAGGAGATGGAGGTGGAGCCAGATTAATTCAGGCAAAAGAATCTCTCTCAAATTCACAATCTACAGGTATTTAGGCCTAAACAGGGAATGTGCCTTTCTGCAGAAAACCTGGATCATTGTACCCCACCTTGGTGACCTTCCAGAAAGCCGTGGAGATTCCAAGACCAGAGATGGTTCTCTCCTTTAGTTCTCCTTAGCACCTACCCAGTTCAAGGTGTTGCTTTGGCAGATGCAACTGATTTGGCCAAAAAATATCTGAGTGATGGGAGGGTTAATAGAACAATCAGTCAATCCATGGTATTCATTGAGCGCTTACTATATGCAGAACACTGTACTAAGAGCTTGGAAGAGTATAGCAGTATAACAGAATTAGCAGACACTTCCCAGCCCATAACAATTAAGATGATTGTATTTTTTAAGTTATTACTATGTGCCAAGCACTGTTCCAAGCACTGGAGCAGATACAAGTTAATCAGGTCTCAAAGGAGCTCAAGGTATAGGTAAGAGGGAGAAGAGGTATTGAATCCCCATTTTACAGATGAGAAAACCGAGAGAGAAGAGAAGTTAAGTGACTTTCCAGAGGTCACACAGCAGGTAAGTGGCAGAGCAGGGTTTAGAACCCAGGTCCTCTAACTCCCAGGCTGAGGTCCTTTCTACTAGGCCACGGTGTTTCTCTAATATGAATAAACAAATCATTTAGAATATATAATTTAAAGATATGTACACAAGTGGTCTGGGGCTGGGGGTGAGGCAAATATCAAATATCCGAAGGTCACAGATCGAACTGCAAAAATGACGCAGAAGGGAGAGTGAGCCGGGGAAACTAAGGCTTAAGGGGGGAAGGCCTCTTGGAAAGAGATGTGACCTCAACAATGTTTTGAAAGTAGAGAGAGTGGTGGTCTGGCGTATATGAAGCTGGAGGGAATTCCAGGCTAGGGAGGATGTGGGAGAGATAGATTTGGACTCAGTAACATTTGAGATAGTCCATTTCAGGGGAGGCATAAAGCTGCTGGTCACTGACGATCCTGGTCCCCAGCAGAAGGGCTTACCACCTGGGGAGGGGCCTTAGGCTGTCTCCTTCAAAGGAAATGTTTGAAGGTTCCCTTCCATGTCATCATCAGGAAGACTCATGGAGCCTCCAGTAGGTTACATGAATCAGGGCCCAAGTTGCCATCCCAAGAGGCAGAATCAGTGCTTGCCTATCCCTGTCCATTTTTAGAGTTCGGTTTAGCAATATAAACGTGGTATTCTCCGACAGCAGCTTTTCATACCTGAGAGGTTCGATAGTCCCTGTCCAGACGAGCTCTTGTGCAACAGGAAGATGAAGGGTTTCCGATCTTTCCGTTTCCGGGATTTGTGAAGTTACGGTGCCCTCAAAGCCCCAGTTGACAGAAACACTTTGGATTCATATGATAGCATTTGACCCCAGTATTTTAACTGTCTCTTACCTCTAAATGGATGACTCATTCTTTCTCTTCATCCTTTCCTAGTGAGGCTTCTCATCAGAAGGTCATCCGGTGACGGTTCTGTTCTTTGTGACACCTGGGATTATTTCCCCTGTCCATTTCCCAGATGATGGGTTTAGGCTTCTATTAAACTGTGGGGAATCAACATTTCCTGCCTATGGGTATAAAAATAGAATGCTTTATTTTGGAAAATGGAATCAAACTCCAGTAGCAAATCCTCTTAAAACTAAAAATTTTAATTATGGCAGCATTTGCTTCAGAAGGCATTTTGGCTTCAAATGATAAAGCAGCTGGATGCACTGGGGTAGTGTACATGTGCAAATAGATTTTGATTTATTCATTCAATCACATTTACTGAGTGCTTAGTGTGTGCAAAGCACCATTCTAAGAACTTGGGAGAGTACAATACAACAATAAACAGACACATTCCCTGCCCACAATGAGTTTATTCATTCATTCATTCAATAGTATTTATTGAGCGCTTACTATGTGCAGAGCACTGTACTAAGCGCTTGGAATGAACAAGTCGGCAACAGATAGAGACAGTCCCTGCTGTTTGACGGGCTTACAGTCTAATCGGGGGAGACGGACAGACAAGAACAATGGCAATAGAGTCAAGGGGAAGAACATCTTGTAAAAACAATGGCAACTAAATACCCAAGCTGCCTCCATCCACACAATCCCAAAGGTTCTGGAATCATCCAGGTCCAGATGCAAATTTGCTAAACTGTCTAGATCTTCTGGAAGTTCTTGCCAGCTATAGAATCTCTTCCAGCAAATATCTAGATGACAAATCTGAATCTGCTAGAAATGAGACATGTAGAAATGCAGGCCTGAATGCAATCCACTTAGTGGCCACCGATATCCAGATAATTTTGCTACTTTAAACGTACCATTGATCAACCCCAGAATCCCAAGTCAGCCTGTTCTCAAAGTGAATAGTTCAGCTTTGAAAAGATCCCCAGTCATCTCTAGGCAGACAATATATTTATAACCCCAAGGCAGTTTCCCTGGGTATTTAAAGAGAACATTTTATGTTAGGGGTCTTGGCCATTGTGGTAGACCAGGTAAATGCATTCAAATCTCAACTGGATTTGGTTTTAGCCGTCCAACTGGAACACACGTTTTAGGTTTTTTTATATTTTATTAGGGGGTCTTTAACTGCTGTTGCCTGCAAATTCAAGTAACCACAAATTGTTGAAAGATAAGGAAACTACTGTTGATGTGCCTAAAAGACATGAGGCAGCCTGTGAATTGACTCTATTCACCAAATTAATTCTTGAACTTTAGGAAGATTTCACCATGATATCAAAGCAAGGCTCTATCCTTCATGAAGAGAGAGTTTTCAGTCTACTAGTCTGATAGCATTGGCCCCAGTTCAGTATAGGTGCTTTAAATAAAACGCTTTAACAGAGACCTGTAGAGAGAGCAGAGTGGGTGTGATCTAGTGGTTAGGAACTAGGAGGAAGGAGGCATGTCTCTGCTTTGCTGTCTGATTCCAGACCACTTAATTACATGTACTGCATTTTATTTGGGAGCTGGCAAATTCTTCAAGCCACCAAATCACCACTACATTGAGTTTTCTGGGTTTCTTGACTGGGCTTCTAAACTACATTGCTATTGGGTCTGCAGCTGTTGAGAGCTGAGAGAATGTTTTAGCTTTAGTGGATGATGAGTAGGTATAGGGATTGAACATTTCTTTCCCTAGCAATCACAAAACACATGAATCATTCAGGTTCAGAGTCATATAAGTAACTCAAGAATAACTTACCAACTAGCAAAATCCACTTGGAAGGGTGCTTTAAGGACCTAACTTTGAACTGACTGTTTCTTGTCCCCAAAGAGAACAATTCTTGTTTGCATCAGGACAGGGATTGTGTCTGACTTGATTATCTTGTTTAGGACAGTGTTTGGCACATAGAAGCACTTAAATACTACTATCATCATCCTCATCATCATCATTTTCTCCACCCCATCCTCGCTTTAATGCTTCAATTCATTTCCTGGAACTTCTTGAGCTGCTTGGCTTCCTGGGAACTCATCACCTGAGTAAACCTTCTCACCCCTTTACAGCCTCCCAGAGATTCCTGGTCCCCTTCTCTCCCCTGGCCAGAATGAAGGGATTCATGGAGGGAAACCTCTTGGGAGATTATTCATCAGTCCACCCACGAGTTCACAGGACAGAGTTTTTTTGAAGTACTCCAAGGACATCTTCTCTTGTGGTATTTCTCCTCCACTGCTTCCCACCTTGAAGCAGTGGGATGCCTCACCCCAAGTCATTTACTTCAGATCAGGGTGAGCAATGAGACGTATATCATCAACCCTCTAGGATGGCCAAGACAGTGATTCCAGTTGGTGGTTTTGGAGCCTGAATTATTAGATGCCAAACCGGTAACCAACCATCGGTAAATAACGACTTGCCATCAGATGGCTGTTTTTGGACTAACATGAGTCAAAGTGATGGTCTATCCAAGAAGGGCAAAAAACTAGGAGAGTGGGTGGTCTGCTGTGTGGCTAGGTAAGACTGGGCTATAGGCTGACTTGGGACTCTTTCAAATTATTTTGTTTTCTTACCATTCCAAACACAAATTATATTTTATCCTTGAACTGAGAGAAACTGTTAACTTTGATCCTAAACTTCTTCAAATAAGTTGCCCTTGTCACCGAGGTACCTAATGAATGGCCCTTGTCCTCAACCAACTATGAGACCGACAGCACAGTATGGTCAGGAATAAAGGGCTTAACATTGAAGAAAATATATGAAATATATCAGAAATATATTAATATTTTTCTGGTAGTAGTAATGGTATTTTTTGTGCACCCAAAACACTAGTGCTTTGGGAAAGTGCACCAGAAAGAAGCAGGAGGCCCATTCCCTCCCCACAAGGGGTTTTCACTTTGATGGTGTAAATGCATATTGAGAGAGATGTCTGAAAAAGGAAACAGAATAGTTGGGTGCAGAGATGTGGCTGGAAGAAATCAGAGGGGAATTTGCAAATTCATCCCTCCAGTGTATGATATATGTGAAGGATTGTTTCTGGGCCCTTAGAGCACACTCTCTTCAAAAGTGGATTGTTTTCCTTGGATAGATTGAGAAATATTACAAAACACCAGACAGCTTGAAAGTCATTGTCTCCCACTGTTCGCTGACACAAATGGTTTGTTTTGAAATGATCAGAAGGCACGAAACGAGCATCCTAACACACAGCTGGCAAGACGAGAGACCGTGTTTTCATCATTTTGGATTTTTGCAAGTAAGCCGCAGGATGTTAAATATTCAAAAAACTTTCCAGATGAAGCTGACATTGCAACATCAGCATGTCCTGTTGGGGAATTTGAACTGGTAATGGGATATAAGGGGAACTCTTTGAGCAGGCTCTCACCCAAATGTAGCCACCAGAAAAGTCGTGAATGAACACTAGTTGCAAAAGCTATGAAAAAGAACATTGATTATCCATAGAAAACATGCCCAACAGCAACTTATCAAAATGAAATCTTTGTGACTAATGGAGGACTGGGATCCAGAGCTTGTTGGCATCATCAGTGAGATTAAGAACATAAAGAGGGAGGAGCAGAGCATTAGAAATGGGACTTTTGAGAGCTCTGAAGCAGTGTATAAGGTCCAGGTCAATGAGGTGGAAAGAAATGTTCCAACAAGGCAGCTCTGGACCACAGGAGACAGAGTCCTGAGTCCAACAATGCCCTGATTATGAGCAGAGAGAGAAGAGGCTGGTGTGGTGAGGGGAAAAGACCAGGGAAGATTTTAAAAACAGAAAGGGAATTGTACACCAGAAACCTAGGATGTACACAGTCCATCTGTACACAGCAGTGCTTTGTGTGCAGTCAATTTAAAGGTAATTTTGGGGCTGAGGGGCAGCAATGTTTCTGGGCACATAACATGGTTGTTATAAAATGAGCCCAGTTCTTAGAGGCTTGCGGAGTACCTGAAAATCAGAACCTCAGGGCAGTCCAAGATAAGGGTTGTTTTTAGAAATAAATTTTTAAAAAGCACCCTGAAGCCTTGAGTGTGGGTTTAAATGAGTGCAAACCAGGGAGTAGGCATACATTCAGTATTCATTTGCGCTGTTTGAGCCTTGCAGAAAGTGAAATCTTTTATTATGCAACCAGCGACTGAGCAATGAAAACTGAAGCAGAAAGATTATTCAGAGATTCCCATCCCAGATCATATCTGGGAACATCTCCATCCCACTTTGGATGTAGTAGGGCCAGAGGTGAAAATCCATTTCCTTATCAAACTGCCTTCCAACATTCCATTGTTAGTTCAAGTTCATTTTCATTGATTCACAGCTGTGTACTGGAAGTAGCATGAAAAAGTGGTCATAGAGTCCCCAACATCTGTTATTTTAGGGATGACCTTTGGTGAGGGGATGAGGATTCTGTTTTGTTGTCGAACATTTATGGCTGGCCGTGGAGGGCACAGCCCATTCTGTGTTTTGTTTTAGAGGAAAAAGAAGTGAGGGTGGAAAAGACATGCCATTGATTCCATAAGCTAGACGAAAGGTAATCGCAGGCTAAATCGCACCCTCGAACAATGGAGGCTCTTTTTTTAAAACAGAAAAACGACCACAGTAACAATAGAGGGCAATATTTGGAAACTCATCAAAGAATAAGTCTTCCACAAAGCATATAGAGTAAGTGGGTGTAAGAGTAAATTCTCTCAGCCCGCCGATTCCCAGTTTCTGAAAAAATCAGCGGTGACTGGAGAGATGACCTGACTTGGCCAGTTGGATGAGGAGTTAGTGAATGCCTCAGAAACGTAGTGGGTTTTTAGAAGAGTTTTGAAGGGAGACAGCGTAAGGAACAGCAGTGGCAGCGCCATGACTGAATCAAACTAATAGGCCATTTAATGCAGTGTTCTGGCTTCAACTGTGGCAACAAGATGATTGGTTAGTTACTCTCCTTTAATATCAGTCATCGTATAGAGAGATTTACTTTCCCCTTTACATCCACAATTTCCCTTCTAGTAACTCATGAATATACCCAATCTTCCCTTCCTTGACATAAAACCACCTTGCTTTAAAACAAGAAGTACCACCTCAGACTGTAATCTGAGTTTCCATACCAGGAAGGATTTCAAAGTACTTTATTGGAGACCCGGAAGTGTTTTTAGTAGTTGATATTTTGTTGATATTTCAAAGTTGGAGAGAATGCTTATTTATTCAATAATTGATGCCGTAGGAAATTTTCAGGTAAACAATTTCTTTTATTTATTATTTACTATGACTTAGGGTGGAGAAAAGTGAAGCTGGTTTCTCACATCTTTAATTTTAATTCCTTATCTCTTAAAGACCCCTTCTTTGACTTTGCAAATACTTTACTTTTAACATTTGAGAAGCAGCATGGCCTAGTTGATAGAGCTGTGTGACCTTAGGCAAGTCACTTTACTTTTCGGTGGCTCAGTTACCTCATCTGTAAAATGGTGATAAGACTTGCGAGCCTACCGTAGATCAGGGCCTGTGTCCAACCTGATTAGCTTGTACCTACCCCAGAGCCTAGTACTGTGCCTGACACAGAGTAAATGCTGAACAAATGCCATTTAAAAAAATAATTTCCCTGCATCAAAGTATGGTAAATCCCTTAGGAAATCATCATCTTCCCTCTCTCAACAGGGAGGAATGAGGCAAAGGAGTGGATAGTTTTCTGAACAAATAGCCATTGAACTATTGTTTGTCAGTGAAAGCCTCTTCTCAGGCAACAAGAAAACAATCCACTATGTCTAGGAATCCTAACCCAGATCCTCAGTTGGCGCGGATGGGATTTAAGACACTAGATCCAAAGTGAAAACAAATAAAGTGACAGCCTGTTATCTCAGAGAGTTTCTCCGTCCATTCTTTGTTAGAGAAATAAGGATCAAATATTTATTAGCTGTGTTTATTGTTGGGTTGCCTGTGAGCACATTGTCAAGAGAAAGCAGAGGAAAAAAGGTATCTGGAGGCAGCAGACATAGGTTTTGACCAGTGCAGCAAATAAACCAAGCCAGCTGTTATTTTAATGACTCACCAATATCTCAAAACATCATTGCCCTTGAGGAGGTAGGAATCTCTTGAATTTTGCAATCGTGCTCAGTAATGGCACTTCTAGTACCACCCTGTGTCAGGGGCTAGACATGTGTTCCTGAGTCAGATTTTTAACCGTCATGAATAGGAATTCCTCAGGAATTATCTGATAGAACCATCCATATATAGACAGTGTTGGGTAATTAGAAATACTATAACTACTCTAGTCACAAGAAGTCGGACAGATGACGCTTTGATTTCTCATCACGGTGAATCTGATGTGACTCTGCTTTTCTCCCCAACTTTCAGTAGCAGCACCTTCCCCCTCCTTTCCAGAGTTGCTTTTTTTCCTTTCCCTTGAACTGCAAGTTTATGTTAAACTCTGCTAGAGCTAGAGAAACTAGTACCAAAATTCCGAGTTTCCTTTGTATGACAATGTACCCGGCACTAATTCAGGAAAAGCATTAAGCTGCATGAAATAATTGCATTTTAAAGACTTTCTTTTTTGTACCAAACCTAGTGGTTTGTTGCTCAAAATAAATGGTGCCGAATATTCTATTAGCTAATGATTGAAAGCGGTCCTTCTATTACCAGTGTTGTTATTGTAGAAGGTTGATTATAGGGGAGAAAAAGAAACTAGTCCTTTGTGGGGCAGGATGATAATGATGGTCTTTATTAAGCCCTTACTCTGTGCCAAGCACTGTTCTAAGCGCTGGGGTAGATACAAGGTAATAAGGTTGTCCCGCGTGGGGCTCACAGTGTTATTCCCCATTTTACAGATGAGGTAACAGGCACAGAGAAGTTAAGTGACTAAGGAAAGTTGTTCACTGTGGGAAGCAGAAAAGAGTTAGAAATGGTTTCCTCAGTAGCCTTTGTATATTCAGTCTCTGTTCAAAACTCTTCAGAAACTGGGCTTTAGCACAGTGGGTTTTTGAGTAGGGGTAAAATACCTCATAGTAGCAGTAGGGGTAAAATACCTCATAGTAGCAATAGCAGCTACTGCTGCAAGAGTCGTTTCTCTTCTCACTTCCCCAATTGCCGTTGTTCTGCTCACTTGAATGAGCCTCTAGGGGAGACAGCCTGTTGTAGTGAAAGAACACCGATCTGGAAGCCAGAGGATCTAGACAGGAGTCTGAGCTCTGCCACCGACCTTCTGTGGGACCATGTTCAAGTCACTTGACCTCTCTGCACCTCAGTTTCCTCATCTGCAAAATGGAGATAATAATAATAATAATGTTGGTATTTGTTAAGCGCTTACTATGTGCCGAGCACTGTTCTAAGCGCTGGGGTAGACATAAGGGAATCAGGTTGTCCCACGTGGGGCTCACAGTCTTAATCCCCATTTTACAGATGAGGGAACTGAGGCACAGAGAAGTTAAGTGACTTGCCCATAGTCACACAGCCAACAAGTGGCAGAGCTGGGATTCAAACTCATGAGCCCTGACTCCAAAGCCCATGCTCTTTCCACTGAGCCACGCTGCTTCATAATAGCTGCCTTTCTGCGAAACTCAGAGGGTTGTTGTGAGGGCAGAAGTGAAATAAGTAATGAGAGAGTGCTTTGGGACTAAAAGCACTCTACAAAAATTGTAGTGGTATTATTATGAGGTGGAAAACGAGTTACTGGCTGAGAGAGTTGCAGGAGAGTTCAGGTGAGATTTTGTGACTGCAGGGTTACCAATTGTAATGAAAAGTGAAATTCCCAGCTTTAGGGGTATTTAGACTAACTCTAAGGTATGTCCTGCAAGCATATATTAAGGCAGCGGGCCAGACAAGGCAAAAATATGGATTACTCCTGATCTCAGATGTATGCGTGATTTGATTCTTTATAGTCAGTGTAAGAGCATTGAAATTACTTTAGAGTCAGTTTGTCTCATGCCAAGCACACTATGGGAATACACGCTCATGTCGATGCTTAGACAGTGTGTATGCTTAGACATGTCTATGCTTAGACAGTTCTGCCAGAATACATATTTTTACTACACAGTTTGGCTAGAACACTTATGAATTTAGGGATCATCCTTATGACAATGCAAGCCTGTTTGAATTCATTGTGATGCAGTGGCAGAAGAAAGGTTGTGTGCATGTTTGTGGCAGACACGGTGAGTAGTATAATGCAAGTTTCATTTGGGGTTTTGCAAGAACACAACCTTCATGGTGTGATAACTCAGGGTATCCGAATGGTAAACCAAAAAGATGAGAACTCGGTGGCTCAAAGTTACAATTCTGTTTCTGCCGTGGACTCACTGTAATATTGGGCAAGTCACTTAGTCTTTCTGGGTTTTCATTCTCTCCTCTGGAAAATGAAGGCAGTAATCTAATTTATGCCTTAGAAGCTACATGAGGAATGATAGAAAGAATGGTTGGGTCCCTGACCAATAGTGATCTATGTAAAGGACTAATGTAATAGTAACCACAGAAGATTCATGAACTAGGAAATCCTCTCTTCCTCAACACCTGTCATTCATTCATTCATTCAGTTGTATTTACCTAGCAGTTACTGTGTGCAGAGCACCGTTTCAAGTACTTGGGAGAGGACAGTATAAAAATAAACAAACATATCCCCTGACCAAAATGAGCTTACAGTCTAGAGGGGAAGACAGACATCAATATACATAAATAAATTACAGATATGTACATAAGTGCAGTGGGGCTGGGAGAAGGAATGAATAAAAGGAGCAAGTCAGGGCAGCGCAGAAGGGAGTGGGACAAAAGGAAAGGAGGTCTTACTCAGGGAAGGCCTCTTGGAGGAGACTTGCCTTCAGTAAGGCTTTGAAGGAAGTGAGAGTAATTGTTGGATTTGATGAAGGAGGGCGCTCCAGGGCAAAGGCAAGACGTGGGCGAGGAGTCGGTGGCGAGATAGACGAGATAGAGGTACGGTGAGAAGGTTAGCATTAGAGGAGCAAAGTGTGCTGTCTGGGTTGTAGTAGGAGAGTAGGAGAGATAAGATGGGGGCAAGGTGATTGAGTTCTTTAAAGGCAATGGTAAGAGTTTTTATTTGATACAGAGGTGGATGGGGCAACCACTAGTTTTTCTGAGGAGTAGGGAAACATGTCCTGAACATTTTTGTAGAAAAGCTGGAGCGTCTCATAAGTTTGACCAGTGGTATGTGCTCAGCACTGTAAGTGAGTTTGCCTTGAAGAAATCATTCTGAAACATGGACTCAATCTGTTTTATCTAGCAAGCACAATCTTCCCAGATGAACTAACCACAGCGGACTCCAATGACGGGAGCTTCTACAAGCCTGAAGATCATCTGACTGTGGTGAGTATCTCTGTATCATGGCGCCCTCTGGGCCTCGCTTGGTCTCTAAAGGAGCCTGTCCCTTTGCTTTGGCAACAAGAGATGACGTAGTTAAAAGACACGGACAGAATTGGTTGGGTCCTTAGGGAGTTGGCAATCAGAAAAGTAACTTGATTATCTGAGAGTTGGGAGGGTCCTGAGGGTGGAAATGTGCCTAGGACTGCCCAGGCCAGTGGCAGGCCTCTTACTCACAGCCTCTAGGGTTAAACTTTGAGGATTGAAGGAGGGAGGTTACTATTCTGTCCTTAATTCATGCTGGGGCTCTCTGTAGCTCTGGCACCATTGCTGGTTTCAGACGTTTTGCAGCCCTGAGCGGGGAAAAATTCACCACCCTGTTCAGCTGAATTCAATACCATTATGCTGATAATAATAATAATTATGGTATTTGTTAAGTGCTTACTATGTGCAGAGCACTGTTCTAAGTGCTGGGGTAGATACAGGGTAATCAGATTGTCCCTCGTGGGGCTCACATTTTTTGTCCCCATTTTTCAGATGCGGTAACTGAGGCCAGAGAAGTTAAGTGACTTTTCCAAGGTCACACAGCAGACAAGTGGCAGAGTCGGGATTAGAACCCATGACCGCTGACTCCCAAGCCAGTGCTCTTTCCATTAAGCCATACTGCTTCTTTTGTACGCGATATGGAAGTTTGTCCAAGCGCTAAAACCTAAAGCATTTCTCTGGGTAGACCCCTGACCCTCTCTCTCTCTTTCTTCACAGCCATGCTGTTCCCTTCCCCGGTACCTGTTCCCATTATTACTATTATTATGGTATTTGTTAAGCCCTTACCATGTATCAAGGACTGTTTTAAGCAGGGGGATAGATACAAGCTAATCAGGTTGGACACAATCCCTCTCCCACTTGACTCACAGTCTAAGTAGGAGGGAGAACAGGCATTGAATCTTGATTTTACAGTTGAGGAAACTGAGGCACAGAGCAGTGAAGTGACTTGCTCAAGATAACACAGCAAGCAATTGGCAGAGCCAGTGTTAGAACCCAGGTCAACTGACCTCCAGGTACGTACTCCCTGCCCACGTGCTTTCCACTAGCCCATGCCGCTTCTTTAGGTGAAGAAGGTTGGAGAAGCAGCATAGCGTAGTAGTCTGAAGGTCATGGGTTCTAATCCCAGTTCTGCAATTTGTCTGCTGTGTGATCTTGGGAAAGTCACTTAACTGTGCCTCAGGTACCTCATCTGTAAAATGGGTATTGGGACTGTGAGCCCCATCTGGGACTGGGACTGTGTCCAACCCAATTTGCTTGTGTCTACCCCATTGCTTAGTACAGTGCCTGGCACACAGTGAACACTTAAAAAATACGATAATTATTATTATTACTATGTACATAGAAATACCATGTCTAGTGGGCAGGTGCTTTCAAAATTTTAACCAACACAGCACCATTGTTGCTCCAACCCACCTCCACAATTCTCTGTCCTGTTGCCACTGTCTCACTTAGGTATTCTCTAAATCAGTCAATCAATCATATTTACTGAGCGCTTACTGTGTGCAGAGGACTGTACTACGTGCTTCGAGAGTAAAATATAACAGAGTTGGTGGACACTTTCCTTGCCCACTGCAAATAAACAGTCCATTCATTCATTCAAAAGTATTTATTGAGCGCTTACTATGTGCAGAGCACTGTACTAAGCGCTTGGAATGTACAAATCGGTAACAGATAGTGACAGTCCCTGCCCTTTGACGGGCTTACAGTCTAATCGGGGGAGACGGACAGTCAAGAACAATGGCAATAAATAGAGTCAAGGGGAAGAGCATCTCATTAAAACAATAGCAAATAAATAGAATCAGGGTGATGTACATCTCATCATTAAACAAAATAAATAGGGTGATGAAGATATATACAGTTGAGCGGACGAGTACAGTGCTGAGGGGATAGGACGGGAGAGGGGGAGGAGCAGAGGGAAAGGGAGGAGAAGAGGGTTTAGCTGCGAAGAGGTGAAGGGGGGGTGGGTAGAGGGAGCAGAGGGAAAAGGGGAGCTCAGTCTGGGAAGGCCTCTTGGAGGAGGTGAGCTTTAAGTAGGGATTTAAAGAGGGGAAGAGAATCAGTTTGGCGGAGGTGAGGAGAGAGGGCGTTCCAGGACCGCGGGAGGACGTGGCCCAGGGGTCGACGGCGGGATAGTCTAGAGGGGGACACAGATGTTAATATAAATGAATAAATTATGGCTATGTATATAAGGCTGTAGAGCTGAGGAGGGATGAATAAGAGTGCAAATCGGAGTGCAAAGGTGTGTCAGAAGGGAGTGGAAGAAGAGAAAATGAGGACTTAATCGGGGATGGCCTCTTGGAGGAGATGTGCTTTTAATAAGGCTATGAAAAAAAGATGTGCATCAGATGTGAAGGGGAAATGCGTTCCAAGCCCCTGGATGGACGAGAGGTTCCAAGGATGTGGACGAGAGGTCGGTGGCGAGATTGACAAGATTAAATGTCCAGTGAGTAAGTTAGTATTAGAGGAGCTAAGTGTGTGGGCTGGATTGTAGTAAGAAATCAGGGAGGCAGGGTAGGAGAGAGCAAAGCTATTGATTGCTTTAAAGCCTAAGGTAAGCCATTTCAGCTTGATGCAGAGGTGGATGGGCAACAACTGGAGGTTCTCGAGAAGTAAGGAAACATGGACTGAAAGGTTCTGTAGAAAAATGATCTGGGCAGCAGAGTCAAGTATGGACTGGAGTGCTGGGTGACAGGATGCTGGGAGATCACCAAGTAAGCTGATGCAGTAATCAAGGCGGGATAGGATAAATGTTTGAATTAATGGAGAGAATGGGCAGATTTTTGCTGAGGTTGAACCGTTAGGATTTGGTGAATATGTGGGTTGAATGAGAGAGCTGAGACGAGAATAATGCCACGATTATGGGCTTGTGAGATAGGGAGGATGGAGGTGCTCTCTACAGTGATTGGAAAGTCACAGGGAGGACAGGATTTGGGTGGGAAGACAAGGAGTTCTGTTTTGGACTTGTTAAGTTTGAGGTTTTGGCAGGACAGCCAAATAGAGATGTCCTGAAGGCAGGAGGAAATGGGATATTGCAGAGAAGGAGCACATGAGTTCTCCAAGGGAGTGGGTGTAGATGGAGAATAGAAGGGGACCCAGAACTGAGCCTTCAGGCACTCCCACATTTAGGGGGTGGGAGGCAAAGGAGGAGTTCGTGAGAGAGACTGAGAATGAACAGCCAGAAATATGGAAGGAGAACCAGGAAAGGATAGTGTCACTGAAGCCAAGGTTGGTTAATGTTTCCAGGAAAAGGGGGTGATTGACATGTTGACAGCAGCTGAGAGGTCGAGGAGCATGAGGATGGAGTAGAGGCTGTTGGATTTGGCAAGAAGAAGATCATTAGGGATCTTTGAGAGGGAAGTTTCCGTAGAGTGAAGGGGGCAGAAGGATTGGAGGGGGTCAAGGAGAGAATTGGGAGAGAGGAAGTGGAGATAGCGGATGAAGCAGATGGTAGGAGGGAGATGGGGTGATAACTTGAGGGAGCTGTAGAGTCAAGGGTCATGTTTCCCTACTCCTCAAGAACCTCCAGTGGTTGCCCATCCACCTCTGCATCAAACAAAACCTTCTATCCACTGACTTCTCAGCTCGCAATCACCTGGCCCCCTCCTACCTCACCTCACTTCTCTCCTACTACAACCCAGGCCGCACACTTTGCTCCTCTAATGCTAACCTTCTCACTGTACCTCTGTTTTGACTAGCTCACTGCTGACCCCTCACCCACGTCTGCCTCTGGCCTGGAACGTCCTCCTTCATCAAATCTGACAGGCAATTACTCTCCCCTCTTCAAAGCTTTACTGAAGGCACACCTCCTCCAAGAGACCTTCCCTAACTAAGCCCCCTTTTCCACTTCTCCCACTCCTTTCGGCGTTGCCCCGACTTGCTCCCATTATTCATCCCCTCTTCCTATGTACATATCTGTAATTTATTTATTTATATTAATTCTGTCTCCCCCTCTAGACTGTAAGCTCACTGTGGGCAGGGAATGTGTCTGTTTATTGTTATATTGTACTCTCCCCAGTGCTTAGTACAGTGCTCTGCACACAGTAAGTGTTCAATAAACGCAAATGAGTGAATTAATGAATGAATGAAGTAAATGCTCAATAAGTATGATTGATTGATTGAAACTGAACACTGGACAGCCAATTCTGGAATTCGCTTACTATTCAAACAGTTTATGACACAATGGAAAGCAGATTATCCAAACGTCTGGTATCTAAAACCAGCCAGTTTTCTAAACCAAGGTTTGATCAAATCTCTGTAACCTACAAGTGGATGCCTGAAGTTTTTTATTAAACCTGCACAGTTTTCATCATTCAGAAACATTCTCTCATGTACCTCCAGAAACTTCAAAAAGGTTGATTAGTTAGCCCCAGTGGAATGCTGATCATTCAAACACCATTTATCCAAACCAACCTCATATCTGAACTGAAGAAAATATTGGTCATTTAAAGTAAGAGCTGAGATAATTGAATAAAATTTGGGTGTCCACCAGTCCAAAAAAGTTGAACACCAATTTCTACAGTTTTCCAAACCTGACTCGGCTGCTTGCTACAATATACTTTTCACTTTCCTTGTTGAAATGGGGCATATTCAAATTATGGCCTTTAGTGGAGAGAGATATGTAGGTGATATCAGTATTATTATTCCTGTTGACTCTGGAAGGATGCTAATTTTGACTCATTCTCTGTTTTCTCATTTATCTCTTCTCAGTTGCCCACAAAACCCCACAGTATTCCAGAGAACTACAACCTTGAAGAGCTTCTGACCCCAGAAAGCACTCTCCCTGACAAAGAAACTCCAAATTCAACAGACCCTAATGTCCACGTGGACCAGCCTGACGGTCAGAAACAGTGTCAAAATATCAAGCTGCTCCAATATACTCTCAAGCACTTAACAATAATAATAATTATTATTATGGTATTTGTTAGGCTCTATGTGCCAGGCACTGTACTAAGCATTGGAGTGGATACAAGCAAATTGGGTTGGACATAGTGCCTTTCCCATGTGGGCTCGCCCTCTCGATCCCCATTTTACAAATGAGGTAACAGGTACAGAGAAGTGAAGCGACTTGCCCAAGGTCACACAGCAGACTTGTGGCGGAGGTGGAATTAGAACCCATGACCTTCTGACTCCCAGGTCTGTGCTCTATCCACTATACCATGCTGCTGCTTAGTTACTGCTAAATCCAATGCTTGTAAAAATAAGAAACTGGTCATTTTTTCAGGTCTTTTAAACCCACTTGACAGAAAATTGAATTCAACTGCAGGCTGCATTCTTTGTTCACCCATTCTAACTTTGGAAATGTTTATTTGGCTTTCCCTCCAGCGCCATCTCGTGACTGTAAATTCCATCTCCTCCAGCAATCAGCCAGCAAGTAGCAAAAAATGGTGAAATTTAATAATAATAATAATAATTGTGCTATTTGTTAAGTGTTAACTCTATAGAGAGCATGGGTCTAGGGGTCAGAAGTACCTGGGTTCTAATCCCGGCTCCACTATGTCTGCTAGGTAACCTTGGGCAAGTTACTTCTCTGGGCCTCAGTTGCCTCACCTGTAAAATGGGGTTTATAAGACTGTGAATCCCATGTGGAATGAAGACCGTGTCCAACCTGATTAGCTTGTATCTACCCCAGTGCTTAGAACAGTGCCTGATACCTAATAAGTGCTTAACATACCACCATCATCATCATGTCAAGCACCGTAATAAGCACTGGGGAAGATACAAGATAATCAGGTCAGGTCGGAGGGAGAACAGGTATTGAATCCCCATTTTGTAGATGAGGGAACTAAGGCACAGAGAAGTTAAGTGATTTATCCAAGGTCATACAGCCAACAAGTGTCAGAGCCGAGATTAGAACCCTGGTTTTCTGACTCCCAGATCTGTGCTCTTCCTACTAGGTCATGCTGCTTCTTGAGATAAGCAGTGTATTGAGGATAAGATAACAGTAGAAAAATGCTATTGGTCCCTGTCATATTTACTAAATTTATTTTTGGGATGTCAAATGTTTTAAACATAAACCTACCGAATCTGTTTAAGAGGTTATTTAAATGAGGGGGTTTTCCTGCAAAAACAAAGCCCTGAATCTGTCAACTTGCAGGTCTCAGCCTGACTGTTAGACTGGAGTCGGAAGAGAAGAAATGGAACCGTTGGCTCTGCACCCCACAGTTGTGGGCAAGAGCTCTTTCAGAAACACTTGGGATTTTTGTTTCTTGAGCTTCTAACTACGCATTTTCCATTTTCCTCATTAGCCTTTTTTGGGAAGAAACACTAGGGGAAACTCCCTCTCCATTAATAGAAGGAAAAGAACGTATCAGATGTTTCTGCCCTTAAAGCCCTGACTTTAATTGAGTCCAGGTTTATTCATTGAGCCCGTGACGGCTAAACAATAAGCAGTCAGGCCTGGAATGGAATCCAGGATTCCTGGTTTGCAGCCTCCCTCCCTCTTCAAATTAAGGGCCAGGAAAATTTTTAAAGTGAGATGAAATCATATTCTGAAGTGTTATCTTTAGGTTCTTTCTAAACATTGCAGAGCCCCACCCTATCAATCAGATGAAATGGTTGAGAGCACAACCCCTGAACAGCAAATATCTCCAAGAAATTTCCCCCAGATTCCTTTCCCTGATTAAAAAAAAATCCAAGCCAGGCAGTTGATACAGAAAAAAAGCAGCCCCAGTCCTGATTATACATGGTGGGGCAGGGGTGGGAGTCAGGTGTTCAGATCGAGAATGTGTAACAGAAATCCAAAACCCAAATTTTAACCCATAGTTTGAACTCTTTCCCTCTAAATCAGAATAAATTTCATCCCCTCTCACTGCCCTTATTCTGTGTTGCCAAAAAACAGTGAAAAGATTAAAAATCAGGGATTCTATCACTCTTAGTGTCCTGAATATTTAAATTTGGATTCCTTGAATGAAAGATTGAATTTTAAAAATGTGATTACACTAACATCACTACACTAGGTGGTTTTAGGGTGTTGAAGGACCACCGGGGAAGAAAATTATTTGGGGCTATTTAGAAATCATAATCTTTGTTTATAGGTCATCAGATTTCAGCCTCTATTATTAATATCATTTTGCCTCTCTAGAAGTTTAAGAGAGATCAGTGAGTTTCGAAAGGATTGGTGCTGGAAGAAGCAGGAACCAGCCAGAAGCCAGATCCAGTAAATGATAATGCTATTCTGGGTTGAGGGATGACTGTAGTTCTTTCGGTCTAAGGGAAGGGGTCCCCTCCCCCACGCCCCTGCTGTTCCCCCCACCTGCCCCACCTTTAGCCTCTGCTTTCTGCTATCTCTTGGTTACCAGCAGCCACAGACCCACCTCTCCCATTATACTCCATCACTAGGTCCTGTGATGTCTGCTTTGTGTTTGCTTTAGTGGCTTCATTCCCTGGTGCTTTGGCAGGAAGCAGTCACCATCCCAGCTTGGGAACCTGTCAGGGAAATCTGGGCCCCGTGCCTGCCTCTTTATCCCCCCAGCCAAAGCCAGGTTACCACTGCTTGCCACTGCTGCCCCACCCCTATGCGAAACCCCCTAATAATAATAATAATAACTAGGGTACTTGTTAAGTACTATGTACCAGGCACTGTACTAAGTGCTGGAGTGGATACAAGCTAATTGCATTGGATAGAGTCCCCGTCCCATGTGGAGCTCACAGTATCAATCCCCCTTTTACAGGTGAGGTAACTGAGGCACAGAGAAGTTCAGTGACTTGCCCAAGATTACACAGCAGACAAGTGCTAGTTAATTAATGATGGTAATTGTTAAGCACATACTATCTGCCAAGCACTGTTCTAAGTGCTGGGGTAGATACCAGTCAATCACCTGGGGCTCACAGTCTTAATCCCCATTTTACAGATGAGGTAACTGAGACCCAGAGAAGCAAAGTGACTTGCCCAAGATCACACAGCAGACATGTGGCGGAGCCGGGATTAGAACCCATGACCTTCTGACTCGCAGCCCCGTGCTCAGTCCACTACGCCACGTTGTTTCTCCTCTAGCCACAGTTGCCACTGTTGCAGATGGCAGAAGCGGCATCCCAGTGAATTTTTTTTTTTTTTACTTTCAGCCCTTGTAAGTTGCAGAAGTCAATTTTAGATTCATCAACCTAAAATGAGGGGCTCCGGGCAGGAGTCCTCTATGCTTTCCCTTAAGACAGGTCCTACTATAAGGGTATAAGGCAAGCATTCCAAGCTTTCTGCTTTTTGTTTCTCATTTATGAGAGATACTTAATATTCTTTAGGCTAGGCCTGAAGCCAGCGGGTCCTAATGGAATAAACTCCTAAGGATCAAACACTGAACCAAATTCCAAATTCCATTCTCTCCAAATCCCTCTTTTCTCCCTCAAATGATAGTGACTCTTACACTTGAATGCGGACTTGGGGTTCCTTGGATATCCTCTGAGCCTCATTTTCTTTACAATGTTTCCTCCCCAAGAGGCTGTAATACCTACCTAGTCAATGCTTATGAAGAGCTTTGAAAAATAAAGCCAAAGGGCAAAGCCTCATTAGTTTCCGCTCCAAGAAGCTGACTGAGAGCAGAACGGGTCTGTAGGGAGGCCAGTGTTAACCAGGGAGAGCCTTTGAAGAATGACGATTGAGGAATAAGACTCACTCCCCTGATTTAATCATGTATGAAGGATCCTCAGCAGGAGGCTGGGAGATAATTTAGGGGAAGAACAGTCCCAAATCCTTTCCAGTAACATTTTAAAGAAGAGAAACAGAAACAAACCCAGCTAACCCAACGGAGGAATGAACCAAGTAACAGAAACAGAGAAGTTGAAAGGGTTATTTCTTACTTAAATGGTTTCTTTCATCATTGTTAAATATCTTGAAATGGATAGATCAGCTAATTTAAGATTTGATGGTTGGGCAAATAGCCATTTTTTGAGTCTCTCATAGGTAGAAGAGCTCTCCGAGGAAGAGCTCTCTTTCTTGGAGAATAACAATCCTTCTCTGCAGCTACGGAACAAAGCCAGCCAGGGCTTTCATTTTCCAATCCCCTAATCAAACCTACAAGTTGACACCAAGGTGGAGAATATTGTTATTTCCTGTTTCCTTAGACAAGATATTGGAGAGAAGGTTAGCACTCCCCTTAGAAGGATGGAAGAGGTCCTAGTGGCCTTTACAACACATATATGGTTAAGGCATTGCCACCTACTTTGTGGCATCTAACCAAGTTTTCCCTTCTAGACTGTGAGCCCGTTGTTGGATAGGGATTGTCTCTAACTGTTGCCGAATTGTACTTCCCAAGTGCTTAGTACAGTGCTCTGCACACAGTAAGTGCTCAATAAATACGATTGAATGAATGAATGAACTGAGGCTCAGTTTCTTCATCTGTAAAACTGAGATATCAATGGTATGTATTGAACACTTGCTGTGTGCAGAGCATCATACTAAGCACTCAGGAGGGTACAATACTACAGAGGTGGTAGACACGCTCCCTGCCCACAGTCCAGAGGGATTAAAAACATGTTCTCCCTCCCTATAAAACTCTGAGCCCCAAAAGGGACAGGGTCCTGATTATCTAATATTTACCCCCATGCTTAGTTCAGAACTTGGCGCATAGTAAGTGCTTAATGAATACCATTTTTTAATCATTACTATTGTTTCCAAGACATTTAAATAACCCAAGTGTCTTTTTTATGATATTTGTTAACCACTTACTATGTGTTAGTCACTGAACTAAGTGCTGGGGTAATAATAATAATTATTATTATGGTATTTGTTAAGCGCTTACTATGTGCCAAGCACTGTTCTAAGCCCTGGGGTAGATACAAGGTAATCAGGTTGTCCCACGTGAGGCTCACAGTTTAATCCCCATTTTACAGATGAGGTCACTGAGGCACAGAGAAGTTAAGTGACTGGCCCAAGGTCACACAGCCGACAAGTGGCAGAGCTGGGATTCGAACCCACGTCCTCTGACGCCCAAGCCTGGGCTCTTTCCACTGAGCCACGCTCAGGTTAGACATAGTCCACATCCCATGTGGGGTTTACAGTCTTACTCCCCATTTTAAAGATGAGGTATTTGAGGCATAGAGAACTGAAATGACGGTGGAAGAGCTGGGATTAGAACCCAGGTCCTTCTGACTCCCCAGCCCATGCTCTATCCCCTAGGCCATGCTGCTTCCTAGTAGTTGCTTCTGCTACTACCTTATGAGCACATATGAACACATCCAACCTTCCAGGATCGAGGTTTCCTGTTGACTGCCAAGTTGTTCTCCTGAATTTCTTGGGGCAGAATCATCTTGTCTCTGAAAGAAAAAAAAACCCAACCCATCTGCTATTCTTAAAATTGCATCCCACAGTCCTAATCCCGGGGGTTGCTTTATGAGAGGGTTCACCGTTAAACGTGTTAAAACTAGAACCAATTGTCTGCGGTAATGAACTATCTTTTGTGATGCAATAGCATGCACTGTAGGTGGGTTTTAAGGTGATTTTGAAGGAACAGACTTCATTTGTACTCCCTGACCTCGCAGTTAGGGTCAAATAATGAAGCTCCTTAGCGGTCAGTGTTTGTTTGCACAATAATGGGCTGGGATCCAGGGGAACTTTGGGGGCTCCAATTAGCCAGTAGCTCACTGGTTGTGTCTGTATCCTTGCTGACCTGAAGCCACTGTTTCCGTACTATGATCAAGACAAAACTCATGTCCCATCTGGGTAGGGGGCTCAGTGTGGGAGAGGTCAAATGATGGTAATAAAATCTGTGTGGAAGAACATAATAATAATAATGTTGGTATTTAAGTGCTTACTAATTGCAGAGCACTGTTCTAAGTGCTGGGGTAGATACAGGGTAATCAGGTTGTCGCACGTGAGGCTCACAGTCTTAATCCCCATTTTACAGATGAGGTAACCGAGGCACAGATAAGTGACTTGCCCACAGTCACACAGCTGACAAGTGGTGGAGTCAGAATTCAAACCCATGACCTCTGACTCCCTAGCCCAGGCTCTTTCCACTGAGCCACACTGCTTAACATGTCTGTCTCCCCTCTTTTCAAGCACTTCCAATTGTTGCCCACCCATCTCAGCATCAACGCCTTTCCTGTCCATCCAAACTGTTATTACGCTGACCTACGTACTTATCATATCCCTCCTTGACTACTGCATCAGCCTCCTAGCTAACCTCCCTACCTTCTGTCTCTCCCCATCCAGTCCATACTTAACTCTGCTGCCCAGATCATTTTTCTAAAATACATTCAGCCCACATCTCTCTATACCCCAAGAACCTCCAGTCATTGCCAATTCACCGTGACATCCAACAGAAACTCCTTACCATTGGCTTTAAAACACAGCAGCTTTAAAGCAGCTTACCCCTTCCTACCTCACCTGGCTGATTTTCTACTACATCACAGTCAGCACACTTCACTTCTCTATTGCCAACCTATTCTTTCCACCTCAATCTCATCTCTATCTCTCCACTGACCCCTAACCCACATCCTCCCCTTCGCCTGGAACTCCCTCCCGCTTCATATCCAAATGACCACCACTTTCAAAGCCATATTAAAATCACACCTCCTCCAAGAGGCCTTCCCCATTTGAGCCCTCTTTTCCTCCACTCCCTCTTCCTCTGTTCCTTCTCTTAATTCATTCAGTCGTATTTATTGAGCACTTACTGTGTGCAGAGCATTGTAATAATAATAATGTTGGTATTTGTTAAGTGCTTACTATGCACAGAGCACTGTTCTAAGTGCTGGGGTAGATACAGGGTAATCAGGTTGTCCGACATGAGACTCACATTCTTAATCCCCATTTTACAGATGAGGGAACTGAGGCACAGAGAAGTTAAGTGACTTGCCCACAGTCACACAGCTGACAAGTGGCAGAGGTGGGATACGAACCCATGACCTCTGGCTCCCAAGCCCGGGCTCTTTCCACTGAGCCACGCTGCACTAAGGGATTAGTAATAATAATGATATTTGTCAAGCACTTACTATGTGCCAAGCACTGTTCTAAGCGCTGGGATACGTATAAGGTAATCAGGTTGTGCCACGTGGGGCTCACAGTCTTAATCCCCATTTTACAGATGAGGTAACTGAGGCGCAGAGAAGTTAAGTGGCTTGCCCGAGGTCACCCAGCAGACAAGTGGAGGAGTCATAATTTGAACCCACATCCTCTGACTCCCAAGACCGTACTCTTGCCACTAAGCCATGATGTTTCTCATCTTGGCTGAAGCACAGAATTGGTGTAAAGCAGAGTGCAAACCTGTTGTCTTTACTTCCATTGTACTCTCCGGCTCAATCAGTGTGGTATTTAATGAGTGAGTGCAGGGCACAATAGTAAGCATTTGGGAAAGTACAATGAAATTGGTAGGCGTGATCCCTGCCCTCCTGGTATTTACAGTTTACACTGAATATAATGCTCTGCACACAGTAGCCACTCTATAAATAAGAATTCAAGCTGGGAGATGTTGAGCAATCAATCGATCAATCAACTGTATTTATTGAGCACTTACTGTGTATAGAGGTCTGTATTATGTGCTTGGAAGAGTACAGTGCAACAGTATAACAGACACATTCCCTGCCCATAATGAGCTTACATCTAGAGTCATGCAGCATGGCTTAGCGGAAAGAGCATGGACTTGGGAGTTGGAGGTCATGGGTTCTAATCCTGGCTCTGCCACTTAGGACAGAAAGTCACTGTGTGACTTTGGACAAGTCACTTAACTTCTCTGAAATTATCTCAATTACCTCATATGTACAGTGGGGAATAAGACTGTCAGCCCCATGTGGGATACCCTGAATTCCTTGTATCTCTCCCAGTGCTTAGAAGAGTGCTTTGCACATGATAAGTACTTAACAAATACCATCATTATTGTCATTGTTATTATTAAGTTACTTCATCTCTCTCAGATTGATATTTTCTGTTTTTATTAACACTTGTCCTCCTTCCCTCAAGGAAGCTAAGTGAGATATGACATGTAAAAGAGGAAAGGGATTCTTGGAGGAAGGGATTCTAGAAATCTATGACTGTCATAATACTTAATTATTAAGACCAATTTTATGTTTTAACAACCTCTAAAAGTATTCTGTTTTACCTTTTTTGTGGGTGCAGTTTTCCTCCATCTTGTTTGGCTTCTCTCTAATTTGCAGGATGCTTGAGGCAGATTTCTTTCTCTGCTCAGCATTCTAAGTTATTAAATCTCTTAATATCTCTATGTCCTTATCTCTTTTCAGAAGAGGTGGGCGGAGAGCCAAAGACATCAGCCGAAAAAGGTAGGATAGGTTCAGTTTTTAAAAGCCTCAGATGAGTGTATCACTTAGATCATGAAAGTCCATGAGTTTCAGCAAACCAGAAGCCAGGAGGGCTGAGAACCTTTTGCAAGCATTTTTTAATTTAAAAGAGAAAAAAAAACCTCCTGGCATTTGGAAATGAGGCAGATAAAATTCTAGGAAGTTGGGTTTTCTGTAATTGAAAGGTAAGACAGGAAATTACAGTTGCCTCAATTTAATAATAGGCCTAATAATAATAGCAATTATGAGGAGCAGCATTGCCTAGTTGATAGAGCATGGTCCTGGGGGTCAAAAGGACCTGGGTTCTAATACTACTCCACCACTTGTCTGCTGTGTGGCCTTGGGCAAGTCACTTCACTTCTCTGGGTCTCAGTTATCTCATCTGCATGATGGAGATTAAGATAGTGAGTCCCATGTGGAACAGGAACTGTGTTCCCCAGGGCTTAGTACAGTGCCTAGCACATAATATGCACTTAATAAGTGCCAAATATCATTAAAAAATAGTCCTGCAACACCTAGTGAAAAGTCAAGTTACTGTTATTAGAAATGTTAAAAGAAGAATGCAGATCTTCACTTAAAGAATAATGCCAAAGTGATTTCTAAATTGTGTCCTCTGGAGGAATCATTTAACCTCACATTGAAACATGTTCACATTTAGGTGAGCCAGAGGAGCTACTGGAATGACAATAGAGTAATTGCAATTTAAGTTGAAGAAGCCAATTTTGTAAATGTATTTACACCCAGATTACACAGTTTTTTTGGCAACTGGCCCCTGTACAAATCTGAAACCTGGCAGTGTACTGAAAACTTACGACTCCTTTTTTTTTATCGTACTTGTTAAGCACTTACTATCCTAAGAGCTAAGGTAGATATGAGATGATCAGATTAGACACAGTCCCTCATTATCTAAGTTGGAGAGAGGAGGATTTGATCCCTATTTTGCAGATGTGGTAACTGAGGCACAGAAAAGTTAGGTGATTTACCTAAGGTTACATAGCAGTCAAATGTCAGAGCTGGATTTAGAAATCAGGGCCTCTGACTCCCAGACCGGAACTCTTTCCCCTTATCTTACGCCATCTAGTCGTCTCAGACCCATAGGGACACCATGGACATATCTCTCCCAGAATACCTCACCTCCATCTGCAGTTGTTCTGGTAGTGTATCCATAGAGTTTTCTTGGTAAAAATACGGAAGTGGTTTATCATTGCCTCCTTCCGCACAGTAAACTTGAGTCTCCTTCCTCAACTCTCTCCCATGCCACTGCTGCCCAGCACAGGTGAGTTTTGACATGTAGCAGATTGCCTTTTACTTGCTAGTCACTGCCCAAGCTAGGAATGGAATAGCTAGGCCTCTGCTTGACTCTCCCTCCCATAGTTGAGACTGGCAGAGTACTGGAAACTCTCCAGGTGTGACCCTAAGAAGGGAGCTCTTTCCTCTAGATTGCACTATTTCCTTAGTTGTCATAAAAGATAATAAACTCTCTAGCAAAAGAACCGGCTAAAGCAATGCTTCCCTGTGTAGGGAAGCAGAATGGTGTAGTTCATTCATTCATTCACTCGTATTTATTGAGTGCTTACTGTGTGCAGAACATTGTACTAAGTGCTTGGAAAGTTCAATTCAGCATCACATACAGACAAACCCTACCCAACAACATGCTCGCAGTCTAGAAGGGAGGAGACAGACAACAAAACAGGCACAAGTAAACATGCATCAATAGCATCAATATAAATAAATAGAATTATATATACACATTATTAATAAAATAAATATAATAATAAATGTGTACATATACTCACAAGTTCTGTGGAGCGGGGAGGGGGGTACAGCAGAGGGAGGGAGTCGGAGCGATGGGGAGGGGAGGAGGAGCAGAGGAAACGGGGGGCTTAGTCTGGGAGTGGATTGAGCACGGACCTGGGAATCAGAAGTTCATGGGTTCTAATTCCGGCTCCACCACTTGTCTCCTGTGTGGCCTTGGGCAAGTCCCTTCACTTCTCTGTGCTTCAGTTACCTCATCTGTAAAATGGGGATTAAGACTGTGAGTCCTATGTGGGACAGGGACTGTGTATCCACCCCAGCTCTTAGTACACTGCCTGGCACGTAGGGAGCACTTAACAAATGCCATAATTATTAACAAGTACCAAGAGTACATTTCTGAAATATACTGACCTGGTACTTCTTCCTTCTCTTTTTATCAGAGGGCTTGGAGACGGTAACCCTGGTGGGAATCATCGTTGGAATCATACTAGCTATTGGCATCGTTGCTGGAATCATTATCGCGGTCGTGAGGAAAATGTCGGGCAGGTACTCGTAAGTAAATGCCCATGTAGAAGATGGAGGGAGGGTGTGGAGCACCAATGAATCCTTATAAAACCCAGAGCCGAGAGAAAACCCGTAGAGGCCCTTCCATTCACTCATCAGCGCTTAGAACAGTGCTCGGCATATAGTAAGCACTCAACAGATACCATCATTATTATGTCTCTGGACAGGACCACTCCCGAATGAACCAAAAGGAAGCTAACTCTATTTTTCCTTGGCTTTCCAAATGAGGGAGATGCTAAACTGGGGAGAGCCATTCCATTAGAAGCCCTCTGTAGAACATGTTCACCATCTGCATTTTGCCCTAAATCTCCTATTAAGTCTCCCATCAGCCAGCAGTAGACAAAGAACCATTCCAGCCTTGTACGGAGTAGTCAAGAAGCAGCGTGGCTTAGTGGAAAGAGCACTGGCCTGAGTCAGATGACCTGGGTTTTAATCCCGGCTCTGCCATTGCCTGCTGTGTGGCTTTGGACAAGTCACTTTACTTCTCTATACCTCTGTTTCCTCTTCTGAGCCCCCCATGGATAAAGGAACCATGTCCAATCTAATCAACTTCCACCTCTTCTGGGACTTAGGACAGTGCTTGACACATAGTAAGTTCTTAACAAATGCCATAGCAATTAATTATTATTATTAGTCAAGCCCCAACCGGACCATAAGCAGAAGGTGGATTCTGTGACCTCTTCTGTGGTATACCAGGCAGTACATGGTCTTTATCATGACCCCTGCCTTTGTTTCCCCCAAAAAACTCAGATCCTGGGCAGCCACTTCTCCATATTCTCTGCCCCCTTGGAAGCCACAGTCATAAAGCAGGTACCAGAAAACCAGTAGGGTGAAGACCAAAACTAATCATGCTCCTCTGGTGAGTAGGTAATGGGACCAAGAGCCTATTTCTCATTCTTCCGAAACCCCTTTCCTGGGACAAAACATCCAGGGTGTCCTGGTCAGAGGTAATCTTCCTTTCATACATTATGAGAAGCATAGTGGGCCTATCATGGGAAAAACACGGGCTTGGGAGTCAAAGGACCTGTGTTCTAATCCAACCTCTGCCAAATGCTTGCTGGATGACTTTGGGCAAATCACTTAACTTCTCTGTGCCTCAGTTCTCCTGTTCTTCCTCCTATTTAGACTGGGAGCCCCATGCAGGACAGGGACCGTATCCAACCTAATTCACTTGTATAGTAACAATAATAATAGGAATAATTATCATATTTCTTAAGTGCTATGATGCCAAGCACTGTTCTAAGCACTGGGATAGATACGAGGCAATCAGGTTGTTCCATATGGGGCTCACAGTCTTAATCTCCTTTTTATAGTTGAGGTAACTGAGACACAAAGAAATGAAGTGACTTGCCCAAAGTCACACAGCTGATAAGTGGCGGAGCCGGGATTAGAACCCGTCACCTCTGACTCCCAAGCCCATGCTCTTTCCACCAAGCCACAGTCCGCTTACAACAGTGTTTGACACATAGTAAGCACTTAACAAATACCACTTTTAAAAAATACATCTTTCATTTCCCTGCCTATAGTTGGTAGGATTCCTTTTAAACCCAGGCCACAATTGCCCACTTACCCACAAGACTGAGCTACTTCCTCTTTTAGAAGACTCTGAGAGGTGCGACTCTCTGGGCACGGGTCAGGCACCGGACAAAGGGGAAACAAAATGGGAGAAACGATAGGGATTGCAGGAAATGAGGAAAGAGAAAATGGGAGAATGACACACTGTTCATCTGTGGCTGTAAAACCATCAACAGTAGCTTTTTTCTGTTTGCTTTTCCAGGCCCTGAATACCTGAAGAATCAAGTCATTTTATGCCAATTTTTTCAGAGCTTCCTATTTTAGACTGTTCCTGTGTCAGGGTGAGAAGCGACATGTGGCAATGCTAAGCCCAAAGTTCCAAACCCATGGTGATCTCACAGCTTTCCAGAGGAGTTTTGAACTGAAAATGAAACATTTCCTCAAACTTTGCTATTCAAAGTATATGCTATTCTGAAAATTATTTTGATAAATTCAAGTAGATAGAGTAATTTGAAGGCAAAACACACATAGGAAACAGGAGAGTAAAAACAGGTCATCCCATTTGCCTCTAAAGTAATCCAGATGATGTTGAAATGAATTAGGAAAAAGAGTAGTTTCTCAACTTTGAAGGTTATTGTGAAAGTTGAAATTAATTGATAAATACTTTTACCAATGGAGCAGAATTATGCGTCTGGTGAGATGTCTTTAAAAATGGTGTACTCATCTCAAAGAACCCCATCTGATGTTGACCTGCTAAAAATTACTCTTCCAAAGTTAGTCTATATTTTACAGTTTATTTTTTATATTCAAAAAGTTCTGAAATGAGAAGCTTTTGTTTGTAGGGAGCAAGGCAAAGCAAGACAAAGACTTGGATTTCACAGAAGCAAGGCAAAGCAAGACAAAGACTTGGATTTCACTGAACCTCCCACTTTGGTTAGTAAACACAAAGTTAGTGAGTCAGGGAGCATAATCATTTTGCAGCAAAGCTTCCAAAGAGGACTTGCCGAGTGGCATAAATCAATCATCTAATTATCTAGCAATTCAGCAACCAAGTACAAGCCTTTGCTTTGGAGAGATGACCAGGGCCCAATGATGAATATCGAGTCAGAGAATCATTTCCATCAATCGATCAATGATATTTATTGAGTGTTTACTATGTGCAGAGCACTGTATTAAGCACTTGGGAGATTAAAGCAGAATTAGCAGACACGTTCCCTGTCCATAACGAGTTCACAGTCATGTAGTGGGTATCCTGCACGTCCTGCCCCAGAGACTTCCATTCTGAGCCCAGTGATAGATCACATTACTTACTGTTCTGCAAGACTCTCGACTGGAAGCTGAAGTCTGCTAAATGCAGACAATTTTCAGGGCAAAGGTTCAATCAATTGTATTTATTGAGAGCTTACTATATGCAGAGCACTGCTAAGTGCTTGGGAGAACCCATACAACAGAATTAGCAGACATGTTCTTGCCCACAATGAGCTTACGGACTAGAAGGTTGTTCTGCAGAGCAGTTTCTTTGGGCTTGTTGCCAATGCACCTTCAAAGCAAATAAAGGATTAAATTCCGTACCTTCACTGTTTCTCCACTTAAGCCACTGGGAGCTTTTTAAGTTGTGTAGGCATCCCCACATTGTTCATATTTACCAAAAAGTGGCCCTAGGGAAGTTGCATAAGGTTATGAGCTGAATTGAGAATGATGTGACTGAAGAATCCCAGCCGGGTGTATCCTGCCCAGCACCGGTCACTAATTTACTTGGGTTACGTTTGGTTCCATCCCTGGGGTCAGTTGTTGGTTACCTCATTGATGCCGATTGACTGAGGCAACGTGGACTGGCAAGTAGGCAGGGCTGGCCTCCAGGTTTATCTCTCCTGCCCTGCTGGAGCCCACCGATACATAATTTTCCCACCTTTGGGGATTGATTCACCATTGGCATTTTGCCCATGTCTCATCAAGGAAATAATTCTGTACTTGTATCTTTGTTAGGGAAAAGAGTCTGCCAATTATCCTGTATTTACTTAGTCCTATCCCTGATAGCTGAGCCGTGGAAAATAAGTACAGATGGTGTCAAAGTTTAACAGCATCTGGATGAAAACTGTTAAACCTAATATCCTTATTACTGACCATGCATTTAAGTTAAGACCCTAAGTGAAAATATTCCTTTCCCTACTTCAACTAAGGGCTCTGGGATGTTCTTTTAAAAGAGCACATGGATTCCTTTCCTATTCACTGCATCCCTTCGGGGGTGATTTTCTCCCTTTGGAACTTAGATGACTCTGTGCAGAATACAAAGAAGTCTGTTCCCAGAAAGCAGAGCTTTTGCCTGGACTTTGGGCTGGAGCAATTGGGTGATATTTAGACAGAAGGACACTTGACTAATAAATATGGAAATGTACTGGGGAAAAAAAAACTTGACTGGATAAAGAGAGCTTCAGGTTGAAGCCTGATGAGTTTGCAAAGAGCAACTACTCTACTTCCTTCTTCAAATTCCTGACCAGGACTTTGGAATAATCAAATGGCTCCTGTTTTTCCTCCCCTCTATTTTGCTTCCACCCCACTTCCAAAAGAGAAAAATGGAACCCAAGTTATACACTGGACCCAGTGCCTGCTGGGACAGGACAGTGGGTAATTTAATCAGAGTTGTGTTGATGCTCAACACAGTGTAGACACTTGTTCAAATAAAGCGGAAATTGTGTACCAAAGTGATTCAGAGTATTGATTGAAAATCATCCAGGAACCTCAAAGAAAGATTTGGGTTATATTTCAAATCCTCAGATAAAATGATGAAACAGAGTTAATATGTCCATTAAAACTTTGGCCACACTTTGTGTTCTGACTTTTCCTCACAAGCTAAATGAGTAGGGTTAGAAAGCCAATTTTCATTATGCCATGAAAGTTCAAAAAAACCCGGGTACTCATTCTATGAGAGAAAGTAAGCACTGACAGAAATATGCCCAGCATTGACCCCTTTTGTGGGAAAAAAAATCCCCAATCAAAAGCTAATTTTCACCTGGGTGATTTCTTCTTTAGGCATTGAAAGCAATAAAACAAGGCAGAGGTGAAGGCATTATCTAAATAACTTTCATTCTTTTCTCCCTGATCCTGTATTATCAGTCGCCTCACACCAAGATGACACCCATTTTTGAATCCTTTCTAATCCTCTTTGGGAGCTCTGAAGCCCTAGTGTTTTTGGTGTGTGTAGGGAATTTCCTCAAGACTCCATTTGTGGTATGTGAGAAGTTCTGACTTTGAAAACATTGCAAAGAGGGGTTTGGTGGGGAAGGATAAGGAGGTGAGTAGAGAGTGCTGTGCATCTAAAGGATGCTCACTAAATATTTGTTAATGATGATGGTTGGGTTTAGAACTTTTTTAAAAAATTGGTATTTGTTAAGTACTTCTTATGTTCCAGGCACTGTTCTAAGTGCTGTGGTAGGTACAAGCTTCCCACATGAAGCTCCACTCCTAATCCCCATTTTACAGATGCAGTGATTAAAACACAGAGAAATTAAGTGACTTGCCCAAAGTTACACAGCAGACACACGAGATTAGACTGTAAACCCGTCAAATGGCAGGAACTGTCTCTATCTGTTGCCAACTTGTTCATTCCAAGCGCTTAGTACAGTGCTCTGCACATACTAAGTGCTCAATAAATACTATTGAATGAATGACAGAGCCAGGATGAGAACCTAGGTCTTTCTGATTCCCAAGCCTGTGCTCTATCCATTAGGCCACACTGTTTATCCTGGTGATACATAGGTCCATAATTCACAATCTTTAGAAGCAGAAAAGAGGATTGCTGTTTCCAACAATGAATTTGTAAAACCCACAATATAGTGAAATTTGAAGAAACATTTTATGAGGGTTAAGTTCAATTATGAAAAAAATGAAATGGAAAATAATATTGACACCACAGAAATCAGGACCTTGGGCAAAAGGATTTCTGACTTCACCCCTTAAATCCAGAGGTAATTTCACTGTTGGAGACTTGATGTTCAGGTTAGCGAAAGGAAGGTCGTTTTCCACACACAGTATTTTTTTTAATAATGGTATTTGTAAAGTGCTTACTATACATCAAACACTAAGTGCTGGGGTAGATACAAGCTAATCAGGTTGCACACAGTCCATGTCCCATAAGGGGCTCACAGTATTACTCCCCATTTTACAGATGAGGTAACTGAGGCACAGAGAAGTTAAGTGACTTGCCCCAGCAGACAAGTGGCAGAGCCAGGATTAGAACCCAGGTCCTTCTGACTCCCAGGTCTGTGCTCTATCCACTAGGCCACACTGCTTTACTAACAATATTTAACTTGCCATTCTCTGGAGTTGACCTTTAATTTTTAGGATGGATGTCAAGGAGGGAATGTCCCTCCGAGCATCTTTTTACCACTTTTAGAGTTAGAATTTCAGGCTAGTTGGACCAATAGTCTGATCCAGTAGTGGCATTACTTAAGGTCTTATGATTATGCTGATGATACTAAAGAAAAAAGTCTGTCCTCATGAATTCACACTGAACAAGGAAATCTGGGACAATCCCCTGAGTCTATCTGCAGTAAGCTTTCTTTAGTTGTGTTCCTGCATGTAAGAAACATCTCCATGCACTCTATAATGTGATGCTTTCACAGCCCCCCTTAATAATAGTAGTGATTACTGTGGCATTTTTAAGCACTTACTATGTGCTAAGTACTGTACTAACTGCTGGGATAGCTACAAGATAATCAGGTCTCACCTGGTGCTCACAAAGTAGGAGGGAGAATAGGCATTGAATTACCATTTTGCAGATGAGGAAACTGAGACCAGAGAAGTTAAGTGACTTGCTGAAAGTCATACGGTAGACAAGTGGCAGAGCTGGGGTTAGAACCCAGGTCTTCTGATTCCCAGGGCCATGCTCTTTCCACTAGGCCATAATTTCTTCTTTGCTTCCCAGCATTACCAAGATAATTGGTTCTTTACACATAGTTTCTCGGTTCTGAAGTCTTTGTGAAAGGACTGCAACCTGTCAGGGAGCAGCAGTGTGGCCTAATGGAAAGAGCATGGTCTTGGGAATCAGAAGACCTATGTTCTAATTTCTGGCTCTTGACTGCTGTGTGACCTTGGACAAGTCACTTAGCTTCTCTGTGCCTCAGTTACTTCATCTGTAAAATGGGGGTTAAGATTGTGAGCTCCAATAAGACATGGACTGTGTCCAAACTAATTAACTTTTATGTACCCAAGCATTTAGTACAGTGCTTAGTACACAGTATGTGCTTAACAAATACCATAATAAAATAAAAAAAGGACTGAGGCTCATCCATTATTGTCAGGAAGCTCCAACAATATGACTGAAATCACATGTCTAATTTTGATTCCAAACAACCAATTTTGCTGTGCCGAGTATAATCAGTACTCTGTTCTGATCTGGGATAGGCTCGACTAAATACTGATTTAATGATTTGCAGCAATTATATCACTATGAGAAACAAGGAGCAGCTGGATTTTCTCATCCCACTCTGAGATTACACCTTTCTATTATCACTTTAGATTCACTGATTCATTGTTCCAGGTAGGGCAGGGCACTGTACCAAATGCTACCCTTGCAGTTAGGGGAAAATGTATTTTTAGGTAAGGATTGGAGAGGACAGATATGGGGGGAAAAAGAAGAATGAAACACAGAAATGCTGGTATTTCAGTTATCTGCAAAAATGATACAAAGGCAGAAATTTTGTAGAGATGAAGCTTACTATTAAAAACAAATATTGAATTCACAGGCATCCACTTCTGGCAGTGAGCAGATTAAATCCACTCTCCTTGACAGGCTAGATTTTCTTCCCTTATATTCTCATTACCCCTGAAACTAGAAATCAAATTAGAATTACAGAAGTTCTTTAGTTTAGAGTTTTGTAAGTGGAAATTTCTCTCAACCAACAATGACAATCTGCAACACAGGGCACACATGTATATGTTAATTGAGAGTTGCCTAGAATACAAAAGACATACTGATGAGAAGGAATTGAAACCACTGCAGTTCAGTCAACCGATCAATCAATCATATTGCACGCCAACTGTGTGCCCACCAACTACGTGCTTGGTAGAGTATAATGGAGTCAATAGATATTTTCCCTGCCCTCAAGGAGTTTACAACCCAAAGAGGAGACAGATACTATAATGAATTGAAGGTAAGAGGAAGCAATTGAGTGCAAAAATAAAAACATGGGTAGAGGGAGATGAATATTCAAATGCTTAGATGATATGAAAGTGTTGAAATGCCAGTTCAAGGGGATATAGACTATAAGCTCCATTTGGTCAGGAAACAAGTTTACCAACTCTGTTGCACTGCACTCTCCCCCAACACACACACTGCATTATATAGTGCATTATGCAGTGTATAGTACAGTGTTCTGCACACAGTAGATGCTCAATAAATTAATCAATTGTATTTATTGAGTGCTTACTGTGTGCAGAGCACTGTACTAAGTGATTGGCAGAGTACAGTGAAATATATCTGATATATTCGCTGCTCACAACAAGCTTACAGCTCAATAAATATGATTGATTGATAGAGGATAGAGATGAAAATCTTCACTTACTGGCCTTCAAAATGAAGTGAGAGAATATAGGATACAAGTCAATGCTCCCACATTTCAAAACAGGTAAATTCAGATCTGGTACATAGGGCTGTGGGCCACAAAAGAGTCAGAAATGCAAAACTTCAATCAATCAATCAATCATTTGATGGTATTTATTGAGCGTTTTCTGTATGAAAGTAAAACACGATGTGCTTGGAAGAGCACAATACAACAGAGTTGATAGACACGATTCAATCAGTCAGTCAATCAAGTGTATTTATTAAGCACTTACTGTGTGCAGAGCCCTTACTAAGCTCTTGACAGAGAATGACATAACAGAGGTGGTAGACACGTTCCCTGCCCACAGTGAGCTTACAGTCTGGAGGATTCCTGCCCTCAAGGAGCTTACAGTCCAGTGAGGGAGACAGATATTAAAGTAAATTATAGATAGGAGTAATAGAAGACTAGAAGGATGTGTATATAAGTATCATGGGGCTGGGGGTGGGGTGAATATTGAATTGTTTAAGGGTTAGAAATATAAGTGCAGAAAGGAGTAGGGTGGGGAAGTGAGGGTTTAGTCGGGGAAGGTCTCTTGGAGGAGATATGATTTCAGTAGGACTTTAAAGATGGGGAGAGTGATGGACTGTCAGGTATGAAGTAGGAGGGAATTCCAGGTCAGAGGGAAGACATGGGAAAGGGGTCGGTGGCAAGACAGATGAGACCGAGGTCTTGTCTTGTCTTATGCAATCCCGTTGCCCTGTTGTCTCCGACCCATAGCGACCCCAAGGACACATCTCTCCCAGAACACCCCACCTGCCTCTGCAATCGTTCTGGTAGTGTAACCATAGAGTTTTCTTGGTAAAAATATGGAAGTGGTTTATCATTGCCTCCTTCCACGCAGTAAACTCAAGTCTCTGCCCTCAACTCTCTGTGAGTAAATTGGCATAAGAGGTTGGGATGTATTATCAACTTGCCTTGTCTTATGACCTCGAGTCGTCTTAGACGCATAGCGACACTGTGGACAAGGCTCTCCCAGAACACCCCAACTCCATCTGCAATTGTTCTGGTAGTGTATCTATAGAGTTTCCTTGGTAAAAATATGGAAGCAGTTTACCATTGCCTCCTTCCACACAAAAAACTTGAGTCTTTGCCCTTGATTCTCTCCCATGCCCCTGCTGCCCAGCACATGTGAGTTTTGACTTGTAGCAGATTGCCTTCAACTGGCTAGCCACTGCCCAACCAAGGAATGGAATGGATATGTCTCTCCCTGACTCTCCCTCCTGTAGTAGAGACTGGAAGAGTACTGGGAACTCTCCAGGTATGACCCTGAGCGGGGATTATCAACTGTTCAGCTGAATATACACATCTTAGAATCAGGTTAAGAATTCTGAATTTGATCACTATCAACTTCAACCACATTTACTGAGTATCCACTCTGTACCGATCCCTTAACTAGGTGCTTGTGAATGCACAGTTGAAGTAAAAGGCACAGTCTCAGTCCTCAGTAAATTTACAGTTTAAATGGATAAACCAAATTTTGGTTCCCAGCTAAAGAAAGTGATACCCTGTTGGGCAAACAGGATGATGCATTGAGAACCACTAGAACCTTAAGAGAAGCAGTGTGCATCGTGGATAGAGTACAAGATTGGAAGTCAGAATGACCTGGGTTTTAATTCCAGCTCTGCCACTTTTTGGCTGTGTGACCTTAGGCAAGGCACTTAATTTCTCTGGGCCTCAGTTACCTCATCTCTAAAATGGGGATAAAGTCCCTTGCGGGAAATGGATTGTGTTCAACATGATTATCTCGGATCTCCAACCTGAGTAACTTGTATCTACCCCAGCACTTAGTAGAGTGTCCGGCACATAGTAAGCACTTAACAGATACCATTAGAAAAAACAAAGCCCATAAACCACTAATCTTCCCCACAGAGCCTGAACTGGGAATCTTGATGTCAGTATGTCTGTCTGACAGTAGCAATTTGGGCTTTCTAACGTCCAACCTTGGGCACTTCAATTCCTCAAGGAGGAAACTCAAGGGTGTCCCCGGTGTCCAAAATCATTTCAACCAGCTGTCATGTTTGTCCTACACAGACAGAGTCACTGACCCAAAATTGAGTGAAACCGCATGTGACAAAAGCATCTGTTTGGGAAAAAAATTGCAAAACACAGCTTTCTTAATAGGCCTAATAATACCTGCTCCTAATTATAAGGTGATTTGCTGCTAGTACATTTGCACACAGAATCATCAAAGAAACACTGGATTGAAGCCATGATGAAAGAGATTTTTCCAGGAAAATTATACCTTTGAGTTTGGTTGGTTCCTTCAGGAATCTACTTGCTGTGGGTGCAGATACTTTAGCTTTTTCCTGTTATTAATTTTCAATTTAGATAATTTCTCCTTTGCTTTCTGCAGGGGCCAGAACTCCTAAGGGACAAGGAAAAATCCTGGTGGATTGAGTGAGAGGAGAGAGGAGAGTCTTGCTTAAACAGAACTGCTCTAGCAGCTCCAGCCAATAAACTCTTCCAATCTCATCCTGTATTTTTCTGATTCCTTGCAGGAGCAAAGCTCTCCACTTTAACCCAGAACCTGACACTTAACTGGAGTCTAAGGACTGCCTTGGGCTACCAAAGCCCAAGCAGCATAAATCAGGGCTGGGGGAGAGGAGAGGGAAAGGTTGAAATGAAAAATGCCATCAGATGGACTTAGTGGTAGCAGGATTTCTGGGTAATTCATTCAATAGTATTTATTGAGCGCTTACCATGCGCAGAGCACTGTACTAACCACTTGGAATGTACAAATCGGCAACAGATAGAGACAGTCCCTGCCCATTGACAGGCTTACGGGGTAATGATGTGAAACTACAGGAGCATGACTCTAAAAACATTCACCTTGCTAGCCCAGGGTAATTTCCACTTATATTCACTTTGTGCCTAGGATTAAGTATGCAGATTTTAAGAAGAGCGTGGTCTAGTGGAAAGAACACTGGCCTGGGAGTCAGAGGACCTGGGTTCTAATTCTGGCTCCCCCACTTGTCTGCTGTGTGATTATGGGCAAGTCTATGCTCTGTGCCTCAGTTACCTCATTTATAAAATAGGGATTAAGTCCCATGCGGGAAACGGATTGTGTCCAACGTGATTATCTCGGATCTACCCCAGCACTTAGTACAGAGCCTGGCCATTAATAAATGCTTAACAAATACCATTAAAAAAAGATTAGGGTTAAAGGGAGAATTTCACTAAAAATGTTTGTCTCATACGGTACTCAGTCGATATATGCTACTGAACCATCATGATGGATATTTCTTAGATTTCTCAACACTGTTCCATGCTGCTTTCCAATGTCCTTCAGCTCTTCTTTCACCAGTCAGCCAGGTGGATCTGTGTATCTCTGATAACAGAAAAGCCAAGTCAGTTTTGCCAGGTAATTTCCTATTTCAATTCACTTCGTAAAGTTAAGGAAATTTCCTCAGTCTCTCTACAAATGATAAACATGTCTTTGTGTAATGGGGGTTTCAAAGTTAAAAGAAAAGAGTCTTGAAAATAGATATGTCATCTTCCTAGATCATACCAAAACTACCTCCCAGGAAAATGAATAAAAAGTGACCATCGAACCAACTCTGCTATACTCTACCAAGCACTTAGTACAGTGCTTTGCACACAGTAATACCACTGATTGATTGAAACAACCTGTCTAGGTTAATAACAAGAATTAGGTTATTTATTAAAGACTTCCTGGTCTCTTCCCTCCCAGACCTATGTTCTTTCCCTAGGCCTCTCTGCCTCTTGTCTTGTCTTATGCCGTCGGGTCGTCTCCATCCCATAGCGACACCATGGACACGTCTGTCCCAGAATGCCTCACCTCCATCTGCAATCATTCTGGTAGTGGATCCATAGAATTTTCTTGGTACAAATGAGAAAGTGGTTTACTGTTGCCTTCTTCCTCACAGTAAACGTGAGTCTCCGCCCTCAACTCTCATACCGCTGCTGCCCAGCACAGGTGAGTTTTGACTTGTAGCAGGTTGCCTTCCACTCGTTAGCCACTGCCCAGGGTAGGAATGAGTAGGCCTTTGCTTGACTCTCCCTCCGATAGTCAAGATTGGTAGAGTACTGGAAACTCTCCAGGTGCCACCGTGAGAGAGATTATCTACCTCTACATTAAGTTAAATAGAGTGATTGGAGTGAGGCAAATTCACTAGTTTTCATTGAAATAGTAAATCTACTTATTAGTTTCTCTCTGCAAAGCTCACCCTTGGGTAGAATAATATTATAGATTTCCAAGTTTTATAAATGTGAAAGCTTTTGGTTGAAAATATTTGCATTATCGGTTTAGAAATGTGAGGGGAAACTTGTTTTTCAGTTGCAGAGAAAAGAGATAATAATTTCTAATATAAATACAACTCATTGATCTCTCAAGTCAATGTCCTTGAAATATTTATGAGCCAGGGGCATTATCAGCCAGGCTGGGAGGACTTTCCTTAATATTAATAAGAATTTAAATCTGTTCAGTTGAACTCCACCAGAAACCAGGGTTATTCTTGGAGCCTAGAAAAAATAGAATTTACAAGAAAAAATAGTACAAGAAAAAAGATCATAAAAGCAAAGATTTCAAACCAATCCCTCATCAATAATTTCTGGACCAACAGAATAGAATTCAGTGTTTTTCTTCTTAACAGCAAGGGAAAAAATAACATTCCTGACATTTTGATTTAGAAATAGATCACTCTTTCCAACATGACGTTCTGAGAATGATGGGAAGCCACGTACCTGTTAACGCAGCAAGAGGAATGTTTCTGTTCCATGGTGAATTACCTTTTAAACCATCAAGCTAAGGTCCTGCTTAGAGGGCAACAAGCACTGATCTTCTGGTTTGACCTTGAGTCATCCCTCTAAGTCCCAAACAATAGACTGGCAGACACCGGATTTCCTATGCAACAGGCAGATGTTCCCGGACCTCAACCCACTATTCAGTCAGTTTTTCATTAGTGTTTGAAGAGCAGACAGCGTAAGAAGTGTGGACCACAAAAGTACCCCAGCTAATATGCCAAATGACTAATCTATGAACAGGTCCAGCTGCAGTCATTTTCCACCTTTCATAATGACTGGTACTAAAAGGTTTTGATGACAGGCCACTTCCCTTGAGAAGTCAATCATTCATTAACTAAAATTACATTTCACTGAGTGGAATAGCAACTGAAAATTAATAGGAAACTCTTAGTAATGCCAACTCATTTCACACAAAGTGTACAGCTAAAAGACCAAGCTATTTTGCTCTGATAGAGTACATTTCATCCAAGGAATTCACCTTACCCAACTTTAGTCTAGGTGATAGCAATCACTAAATTAGTGATATTTACTGAGGACTTAACTATGTGCAGAGAACTGTAGTAAGTGCTTGTATGTCAATGGCAATGTCACACTATCTCTCTTACCATAGCATGAAATCAGACATAGGAAGGAAGATACAGCTTTTATCAATCTTACACTTTCCTTACTTAATAAAGCCAATGTGTTAACTGTTTAGTATAGATTCTTAGTCCACAGTGTGCTAGATACAGATTGGAACAAGGATGCAAGCACACAAACACACGCACACACACAAACGCCCTTAAGGAACTTGACTCGTGACACTCACTGACTGTTAACAACTGACACAAAACATTTCCCAATGACCTTTTATGATAGATTTTAGCTTTTTCTTTTTGATTTCTGACTCTTTCCTTTTCCATTTTTCTTGTTTAGTTTACTCAGTGGCAGTGTCATGGGGAAGGACATATAGAATTATCAATGTCAGGCTCCCACTCTGCATTAGAGCCTCACCCTTGCCCTTAGAACCTTTTGAACAGGAACCTGGGAAGCTAAATGGAGACCGCACTACAATGAACCCTGTAGCTAAAATCCTACCAGCTCCTCCCCCTCATCATCCTCTCCCTACTGAGTTGGGAGGAGTAGGGGGCGTTGGGCCAGGGGCTTTGGCTGCACCCTGTCACACACACACGGTAAATCTGCTCTGTGGTCCTCTGGGACTATGGCTCCTAGCAGCCCACCAGCAGCCATGCATGCAGTCCTCTAGAATGTAAGCTCGTTGTGGACAGGGAATGGGCCTACTAACTCTGCTATATAGTACACTCCCAAGCGCTTAGAACAGAGCTCTGCACCAAGTAAGTGCTCCATTCATTCAATCGTATTTATCGAGCTCTTACTGTGTGCAAAGCAATGTATTAAGAGCTTAGCAAATCAGGTTGGACACAGACCCTGTCCCATGAGGGGCTTACAATCCTCATTTTACAGATGAGGTAAGTGAGGCACAGAGAAGTGACTTGTCCAAGGTCACAGAGCAGACAAGTGGTGGAGCTGTGATTAGAACGTATGACTTTCTGACTCACAGGCCCGGGCTCTCTCCACTATACTATGCTGCTTCTCAAAAAAATATGATTGATTAATTGATGATGCCACGCAGTGACTTTCAGGCCTTCATTCATTCATTCAGTAGTATTCATTGAGCACTTACTATGTGCAGAGCACTGTACTAAGCTCTTGGAATGTACAATTCAGCAACAGAGAGAGACAATCCCTGCCATTGACGGGCTTCATTCACTTCAGCCCAGGCTCAGTCCCACCCATCCAATTCATACCCGACAGACAAAGACTCTCCCCACTTTCAGTGTGGGGAGAAGCAGCATGGCATAGTGGAAAGAGCCCGGGCTTGGGAGTCAGAGGATGTGGGTCTTAATCCCAGCTCCGCTACTTGGCTGCCCTGTGACTTTGGGCAAATGGTCTTTACTGAGTGCTTAGTATGTGCAGAGCACTGTATTAAACGCTTGGGAGAGAAGAACAGAATTAGCAGGCACGTTCCCAGCCCAAAACAAGCTTACAGTCTAGTGGAGGAGACAGACTTTAATAAAAATCATTTAAAATGTATAATTTAAAGATATGCATTCATTCATTCAATCATATTTATTGAGACCTTAACTGTGCACAGAGCACTGTACTAAGTGCTTTGGAAAGTACAGTTCAGCAACAAAGAGAGACAATCCCTGCCCACAATGGCTCACTGGCTAGAAGAGGGGAGACAGACATCAAAACAAGTAAACAGGCATCAATAACATCAATATAGATAAGTAGAATTATGGACATATATACATCAAAACAAGGGAATAGGAATTAATTATAAATAAATAGAATTATATAAAATGTACATATATACGTAAGTGCTGTGGGGCAGGGAGGGGGGTAGAGCAAAGGGAGCGAGTCAGGGCAATGGGGAGGGGAGGGGGAGCGGAAGAAAAAAGGGGGGCTTACCTAAGTGTCGCCGGGTTGAGGGTGGGGAGAATATCAAATGCCCAAAGGACATAGATCCAAGTCTAAATGCAAGTGCTAGGATGGATCCCCCTCATGGATTAGCAGCCCTCCTATTACTCTACTGTACCATGCCAATTCATTGGTGGTGTGATAATCTCATTGCTCTCCCTATCATTTCGCCTGTGCCCTTGGGTCTGTAACCTTAAGCACTTGAATCCTCACCCGATTCTTACAGCATTTATGCTCATATCCCTATACTCTGCTGCTTCCGCATCTGTAATTTATTTTAGTGTCTAACCACCTCCGCCCCCCCCGCCGCCCACTAGACTGTAAACTCTTTGAGGGTAGAGATCGTCAGTGTGGCTCAGTGGAAAGAGCCCGGGCTTCGGAGTCAGAGGTGATGGGTTCAAATGCCGCCTCTGCCACTTGTCAGCTGTGTGACTGTGGGCAAGTCACTTAACTTCTCTGTGCCTTAGTTACCTCATCTGTAAAATGGGGATTAACTGTGAGCCTCACGTGGGACAACCTGATTACCCTGTATCTACCCCAGTGCTTAGAACAGTGCTCTGCACATAGTAAGCGCTTAACAAATACCAACATTATAGGGGAAGCAGCGTGGCTCAGTGGAAAGAGCCTGGGCTTCGGAGTCAGAGGCCATGGGTTCGACTCCCAGCTCTGCCACTTGTCAGCTGTGTGACTCTGGGCAAGTCACTTAACTTCTCTGGGCCTCAGTTACCTCATCTCTAAAATGGGGATTATCTGTGAGCCTCACGTGGGACAACCTGATTATCGTGTATCTACCCCAGCGCTTAGAACAGTACTCTGCGTATAATAAGCGCTTAATAAATACCAACATTATTATCAACTCTATTGTATTGCACACTCTTCCAAACACTTAACACAATGCCCGGTGGGGGCAGGGATTTTCTCTCTTTAGTGCTGAACTGTACTTTCCAAGTACTTAGTTCAGTGTTCTGCACACAGTAAGCGTTCAATATATACAATTGAATGAATGATTGCTCTGTACATAATAAACCCTCAATGAGGCAGCATGGTGTAGTGGATAGGGCACAGGCCTGGGAGTCAGAAGGTCCTGGGTTTTAATCCTGGCTCTGCCACTTATCTGCTATGTGACCTTGGGCAAGTCACTTCACTTCTCTGAGCCTCAGTTACCTCATCTGTAAAATGAGGATTGAGACTGTGAGCCCCACATGGGACAGTGACTGTGTCCAATCTGATTTGCTTGTATCCACCCCAGCGAATAGTACCGTGCCTGGCATAGAATAAGTGCTTAGCAAATACCCCAATCTACAATCTACCCCAGGATCAGTGCTTGACAGGTAGTAAGCACTTAACAAGTACCATTATTACCATTATTATCTACACCACTGCTTTGTGCAGTTCCTGTAAGTTTTTGTAAGGACTTAACAAATACCATTTTAAAAAATTAATAAATTAATAAATACCACTGATTGCTTGATTGGTGAAAGCCAATAAAATTCCTTAACTTTTAGTAGCCTAAAGAGACCTGAATTGATAAGAACTCCAGTTGCGTAGTCCACTAAATATCTGGTCCCATTACTTGAAATCACGCTTGCAGAGGAAGTCCTAATTTACTCCATTGTCATCCTAAAATCATCCTCAATCTTAAAACCTAAATTTAAAAAAATGCAAGTGGAGGGAAGACTAGACTTGGATAAATCTATAAACCTTGAGTCTCAATTACCCACTTTTTAACACTTCAAAAAAAATCAAATTAACCTAAAGGGAGAAGAAAAAATTGCTACCTGGGGTCTAAGGTCCCTTGGCCATCTGAAAAATTGGATCACAAATACCACCCTATCAGTGACGAGCTATAAACCTCCCAATAACTGCAGACAGCTGACCTTCTGCTACCATTCCTTACAAAAAAGACGTAACTATTTATGAGGGACAAGTAGAGTCAGCCAGACTGAGAGTCAGATTCATCTACTGTCTCTGCAGTCCCTAATCAACTGTTCCTTAATCCCGGTGAAGTCGGCGACTCTCAGGGTTATTAATGGCCACCGACGGTTATTAACAAAATGGAGCCCGCGACGTTGGTAGGGTAACTTGATCTGAGGCGCCGTAACGAGGAATTCGAATCACCGCTCTGTGGGGTTGTTGCAGCTGCAGCCTAGAGCCATTTCTATATAAATAAACTCAGCATCACACTAGCCATGTGTTTCTTTGTCTGGACCTTGTGGACTTAGGCGTCAGACCAAACCCACAGCCCCCTGCTCAGCAACAAACAGTTGGGCCAGAACATAAAGGTCTCCATTCAACCAGTTGGCTTGTTAGGCTTCCCCGGGCAGTGAGGGCAGGCTTTAAGACTCCTGTTAATGTTAAATTGGCAACTATCTTAACAGACTGGAGTCCTTCAGATTCCATACATTTTCTGACATATAGGGATTCAATTTCCAGAACCCCAGTTGAAGAGGGTGATTGATGAGCAGTTTGTCCATCAGAATCTTAGATCCAATCGCTCTGGAAGTATCCTCTTGTCTGCTGTGTGACCTTGGGCAAGTCTCTCCACTTTTCTGGGCCTCAGTTACCTCATCTGTAAAATGGGGAGTGAGGCTGTGAGCGCCCGGTGTGACAAGGGACTGTATCCAACCCAATTTGCTTGTATCCACCCCAACGCTTAGAATAGTGCCTGACATCTAGTAAGCACTTAATAAATACCATAATTATTATTATTATTCTCAGAGGGCAAGAGTTTAGAAGATGTACCTTTAGAGGGCACTGAGAGGGAGGAGTCCTCATTTATTTTTATTTTTACAAGCATTATAAAATTTATAGTATTTCCTAGGTATTACTGGAAAGTGGCAATCAGCTCAGAAGTGGACTTACCTGGAGACTCTTGAATGGAAGCTCGTTTTGGACAGGGAAGAGGTCGGCTATTTCTGTTGTACTGCACTCAATCAAACAGTTAATACAGTGCTCTGCACATGGTAAGTGCTCAGTAAATAACACTGATTGTTTGAGGCCGAGAGACCAGCTGGACAATTCTTTTGTTATTCCAGAATGGTTTAAGCAAAGATTGGGACCTAGGAGTAAAAGCCACCAACACTTCTTTCTTGACAGTGAAGTGGAGTGGCCCTAGCTGCCATTATTCATAATTAATTTAGGCAAAGAAACTGAGTGAAACTGATTCAGCTGAAACTTCAGGGGCAATGGAGGCCCAGAAAATACAAAATGTAAGACTTACTGTTGTGTTCCAGAGATAAAATGGATCATTCATAATAGACAAGTGTTATCCAGTGTGTATTTAGGGAGGGGTGGTGGTGAATGCATACATACACACACATACATATTTATATACCCACATATACATACTTTACACACACAACTGTCTTTCATTTTTAAGTGATATAATTGGTAGTAACATCCTATCAGTCGGTCACACTCTGGAGTTGTTTTTGCAGTAGAGATTAATTAATTAATCAATCAGTCAGTGATATTTACTGAGAGTTTACCATTCTCAGAGCACTGAACTAGGTGCTTGGAAGACTAATAATAATAATAATAATGATGATGGTATTTGTTAAGCGCTTACTATGTGCCGAGCACTGTTCTAAGCGCTGGGGTAGACACAGGGGAATCAGGTTGTCCCACGTGGGGCTCACAGTCTTAATCCCCATTTTACAGATGAGGGAACTGAGGCACAGAGAAGTTAAGTGACTTGCCCAAAGTCACACAGCAGACAAGTGGCCGAGCCGGATTCGAACCCATGAACTCTGACTCCAAAGCCCGTGCTCTTTCCACTGAGCCACGCTGCTTCTCTAGTATAGTATACTCCACTACAGTATAGTGGAGTTGGTAGACATTCCCAGCTTGTATTCTAGAGAAGGAGATAGACAAAATATATTGTAGATATGAAAAACAAGCTGTGGGATTGAGGGTCGGCTGAGTATCAAGTGCTTAAAGGGTAGAGATCCAAGTGCATAGGCTATACAGAAGGGAAAGAGAATAGGGAAAATTAGGGCTTAGTTGAGGAATAGGCCTCTGAAACATGATTTTAATAATGCTTTGAAGTTGGGGAGAGTGGTGGTCTGTTTGATAAGAAGGGGAGGGAGTTCCAGGTCAGAGGGAGGATGTGGGCAAGGGGTCAGTAGCAAGACAGATGAGACTGAGGGAGTGAGTAGGTTGGTGTTAGAGGAGGGGAAGTGTGAAGAGCCATCCACACTCTCCTAAATGGTTTTCTTGGGACCAGTGGTAGCCATGACAAGATGGCTAATTGAAGTCAGGGGGTACTCTGAGGGTAGGACAGAGTATTCCTCTACAGCAGCAGAGGAAAGCAGCATGGCCTAGTGGAAAGAGCACAGGTTTGGGAGTCTGAGGGCCTGGGTACTAATCCCGGCTTTGCCACTGCCTGCTGAATTACCTTGGACAAGTCGCTTAACCTCTCTGTTCCATCTGGGGGCCACTCCTTTCAAAAAAAGAAAAGGTGCCGTTAGGGTATGCAAAAAGTGGATAGAGCATGGGCCTGGGAGTGAGGAGGTCATGGGTTCTAATTCTGGCTCTATCACTTGTCGGTTGTGTGACTTTGGGCAAGTCACTTCACTTCTCTGGGCCTCAGTTACCTCATCTGTAAAATGGGAATTGAGATTGTGAGCTCCATGTGGGACAGGGACTGTCCAACCCAATTTACTTGTATCCACCCAAGTGCTTAGTACAGTGCCTGGCACTTAGTAAGTGCTCAACAAATACCATTATTATTTTATTAATATTATTATTATTATTATCAGGGCCCTATTGCTCTCTTTCCTATATTCTGAAGCTATGCAAATTTACCAACCTCTTATATTAGTGGACACACCCATGACACCGGGCATAAGTGCAACAGCCATTAAGAGTGTGATGCCTTTGTTTGCTTCTAACTTGGAATCTTACCACTGTGGGATCTTACTATAGTAATTGGTCTACATGAAGCCTGAGGCTTGTTTATAGCATCAGGTTAAAGAAATGAACCTCAAGGTTTTGTTGGGAGATTTGTCTGTTTCCATTAGGAAAGGGTTAGGGTGGAAGGAGGTTGCTTAAGAGCCATTATCACCACAGTGGTTCTGAAATGGCCATTAAATCTCCATCAGTCATTTTCCTACGAGGGAGGTGCTTTCTGGAGAGTAACCTTTCTGGTGCTCCCATTTTATTAAAGCAAATCATCAGATCTTCTATTACTTATATTAGTCCTGCAGCAAGCTCCAAATCCCTGGTTTGCAATACTCCAGCTATAATGGATCTAGCTGAGGCATCTGGAGAGAAATAATGGGATTAGAGGTACTTATCTCCCAGGTATGTTGGCCATTTTCATGGTGTCAGAAGATTAGAGAGCCAGTAGAATGGCAGCTCGGCAGCAATCTCTTCAGGGCTTAATAAAGTTTGGGGTGCAGCTGTCAAGATCAATCTCTTTTACCTCCATCGGTGACACTAAATGGGAGTGATTTGTTACCTCAATACTTGATCGGAAGATGGAATTCATAAACGATGCAGTTTTCCAGCTCTTTTTCTTGTGTCTGTCTGTCTGACAGGCTCCGGCTTCACCCAGGAGTAGAAATAGGAGTAGAACACAGGGCGGGTCCCCAGAGTTTCGCCACACAAGAAGCCAGGATCCGATGATTCGATGACTCTCGGAGTGTGTTCTTGTACACGAGGCCTGCATACGGTGTGGAAGCAGGACAGTTGACCCCGGTAGGGGGAAAGGCAGCAGACAGACATATGAGGACAAGAATTAATTATCTGTTTGCTGTTTTATGATCATCCCATGAGAGGTTCCTTATGAATGCAAAGCATAATTAGTGATGACCAATGGTCACTGGAAGTACACCCACCAAACAGTTGGTAGGGTTACACAGGAAAGGAATACAACCCAATTGAAGATTATAGGTTAGAGACTTGCTCATTAGCAGCTTCAGAAGGATTTAAATACAGATTTAAAAATAACAATAATTATTACGGTAGTTACTAAGCGCTATGTACCAAGCACTGCTCTAAGCGGTGGGGTAGATATAGGTTATCAGGTTGGACACAGTTCCTGTCCCACATGGGGCTCACAGTCTAGGTAGGAAGGAGTAGGATTAAATCCCCACTTTGCAGATAAGAAAACTGAGGCTCAGGGAAGTTAAGTCACTTGCTCAAGTAATTCGGCAGACAGAGAAGCAGTGTGGCTTAGTGGAAAGAGCCTGGGCTTGGAAGTCAGAGGTGGTGGGTTCTAATCCCAGTTCTGCCACTTATCAGCTAAGTGACTTTGGGCAAGTTACTTATCTTCTCTTTGCTTCACTTATTACATCTGTAAAAATGGGGATTAAGACCGTGAACCCCTCGAGGGACAACCTGATTACCATGTATCTACCCCAGCACTTAGAACAGTGCTGGGCATATAGTAAGAGCTTAACATATATCATCATTATTATTATTATCATTATATGGCAAAGCTGGGATTAGAACCCATGTCCTCTAATGCCCAGACCCAAACTCTTTCCACAAGGCCACACTGCTTCTCAAAATATATATGCTGAGTAGAAATGTTTGGGACAATAATTCAGGGGGATTCCATTTGCATCCAAATGTTCTAGGCCAAAATCAGGCAAATGAGCCCTAAAGCAATTTTTTGTTGTTTTGTTCCTTCTAAAAACTAGAATCTCCATTCCTCTTTCCACCCCAAAATCACCAAACCTCACGAGCTTGCTGCAACCAGTCCCACCCTAGAGTATTCTTGGCAAACACTGAGGGCAGGGATCACATCAGTCAGTCATATTTAGAGAAGCAGCGTGGCTCAGTGGCAAGAGCCCGGGCTTGGGAGTCAGAGCTCATGGGTTCTAATCCCGGCTCCGCCATTTGCCAGCTGTGTGACTTTGGGCAAGTAACTTCACTTCTCTGGGCCTCAGTTCCCGCATCTGTAAAACGGGGATTAAGACTGTGAGCCACACGTGGGACAACCTGATCATCTTGTATCTTCCCCAGTGCTTAGAACAGTGCTCAGTACACAGTAAGCGCTTAACAAATACCAACATTATTATTATTAAGCACTTACAGTGTGCAGAGCACTGTACTAATCACAGCTTCCAACTCTATTATATTGTGCTTTCCCATAAACTTAGTGTAGTGCCCAGCACACTAAGTACTTAATAAATATGATTGATTGATCAAGAACAGTGCCAATACAAAAGATAATAATAATAATTGTGGCATTTGTTAAGCACTTACTATATGTCAGGCGCTGCTCTAAGCACTGGAGTAAGTACTAGCAAATTGGGTCGGACACAGTCCCTGATCCACATGGGACTCACAGTGTTAATCTCCATTTTACTGATGAGGGAACTGAGGCCCAGGGAAGTGAAATAACTTGCCAAAGTTCACACAGCAGACAAGTGGCTGAACGGGATTAGAACCCATGACCTTCTGACTCCCAGGCCCATTGTTTCCAGCCTGTTCCTTACAACCAAGAAGCAGGCACCAATCACCACATACCAGAATTAAGCCCATGTGAACCTCGATTTAAACAAATCCTGATTGATTGTGTCAATTTGCATCATTTTCCAATCACCATTTTGTTCTGAGAGAAAATGTGGAAGGTTGGTATTTAGCATTGGTTTTGCCCTAAGCTGCACAGATAATGAGTTAGTGGCAGAGTTGAAAATAGACCCAGCTATCTCAATTTCCAGTCCCACTCTTGTGCTGGGAGACCCTACTGCCTTATTACCAAGTAAGTTCTGTCTGAACTTTGAAACTCACGGATGGAGCTTTGCTTTAAGCTGCAAATTAATTGCACCATCTGTCAAAGAGGTTTAAAGACTTTATTGACCTGTTTAGAGAATGTGCTGGATGGTACCATTATGCTGATCTTATAACTGATCATTTGTCATTTTCATAACAATAACCTGCATCCAAAGCCATCAGGGGTATGTCTAAATTACCCAGCCATAGCCGGATGGTTTAGTATTTGAAAACCATCTGTGGTATTGTGCAATTAAAATCTCAAGAGGCTAGCAAATTTTTGTTACCGCTAAAATTGTATTTAGTCATGTCGATTGGACTGATCCCATTCTTAAAAGGGAAATAGTGTTATTATGGGATTTGGGAGGTGGAAAAGTTTTTAACCATTTAAAGAAAGTGGCCCGTAAAGTCTGTGATTGGTTGTCATTCAAAGGCTATTGCTTTCTCCTCATCATCAGAAGTCCTAGAGAAAGTCACTCAAGAATTGCAGCTTGCATGTATGCCTTAGGGGGCCATCCCAAGAAAATACTTTATTACACATGATTGTAAAGTGCTTCACTCAATCAACTAGATATTATGGACTCACCACAAGCCTAAAGAAAGCTGATATATCTAAGCTCATTACGGGCAAGGAACATATATTGCTAATTCGGTTGTACTGTACATAATAAGCACTCAATAAATACCATCGATTGATTGATGGATTGATATGTCAGTCAACACCAGCGAAGCCATACAAACAACCAAAAATGCATATTAGCAACAAAGAGCTAAACTTTGTCACAGAATTCTTTTATCCGGGCAGTTCACTGACTACCGACGCAGTGATAGACAAAGAAGTAGAAAAAAAAAGCAAGGAGGTTTGCCTATCTTTTGGAAGACTGTCAGTGAGTAGCAATATTGTAGAATCAGGATCTGGACCCAACTGAAAGTTTAATAATAATTATAGTACTTGTTAAGTGCTTCCTAGGTGTCAAGCACTGTTCTGAGTGCTTCGGTAGATACAAGTTAATCAGGCTGGACAGAGTCCCTGTCCCATACTGGGCTCACACTCTTAATCCCCATTTTTTACAGATGAGGTAACTGTGGCACAGAGAAATCAAGTGACTTGCCCAAGGTCACACAACAGACAAATGGTGGAACTGGGATTTCATTCAATCGTATTTATTGAGCGCTTACTATATGTGGAGCATTGCACTAAGTGCTTGGAAAGTACAATTCAGCAACACAGAGAGGCAATCCCAACCCACAGTGGGCTCACATTCTAGAAGATGGGAGACAGACATCAAAACAAGTTAGCAGGCATCAATAGCATCAGTAAAAATAGAGTTAGAAATACATATACATAGCAGAACAAGTTAAACAGGTATGTTTGGAACTCATGATTAGATGGTTAGATTAGAACCATAATTACAACCCATGACCTTCTGACTCCTAGGCCATGATTTTTGAACTGATCCACAGAGCTACAGTTTTGTCCAATCTCCTCAACAGCTCTGAGACCTAGACCCCACACAAGCACCACATCTGGTTCCTTGAGCATGTTCTTAAAAGGCATTTATGGCCTATACCAGACTCAAATGGAAAGACAAGATCACAAATGAATTCTGGAATGTAGTCCACCTCCTACACTCAAAGCTAAGCTCCCCTTAGCACAACTGCACTGGGAGAACACCTGAGGAGAATGAACAACAACAAGATACCCATACTACTGCTGAATGGACAGCTGAAATCAGGAAATTGAAAACAAGGAGCACAAAGAAAATATTTTAAGGGCGAAGTAAAACAAAGCCTCAGACGATGCTCTTTCTGAGCTCAAAACTGGGAGTCAGTTGCCAAAGGTAAACCAGGATGGTGCATTGCCATCAAGAAAGAGGTGGTTCTTTGTGAGCAAAAGCATTTCAAGGAAGAAGAGGCAAGGAGGCGGAAAAATAAGAAACATCAGCAAGCATTGCAAAAATCAACATGACAACACAACGAACAGTCTTTTTGTGTATGCAGTGTTTCTTGGGTTGTGAGTCCCACATTGGCCTTTTCAGTCACACGTAGTTATAGGTGATTTTCACCACCAGTTCATCTTCTTCAAATATAAAGAACAACTGGGTGGTGTGTGAGTATATGTTTGTGATGTGTGTGTGTTTATGTGTGTATACACACACACATATTTGTCTCTACGTTTATATCCAAATTCTTTTTGGACCTGTTGCTATTTTCTTATTGTTTAACTTCTTGTGGTAATGAAATCCGTATGCTTACCACTCACTACGTAAAGTAGTGTTAACTTTTATTTTTTTGAACCTATCATCCTCAAGATTTGGTGGATATTCTCCAAATGCTGGATTAGAATAATAGGCCATATTTCAGAAATAAACACATCCTATGGGGGACAGTGTGGTGATCTTAAACCCACTGGCTGCTCCCAAGCCCCAGCACTAGTCAGTTCTATCTTCACAACATCTGCTGAATCCACTGCTTCCTCGCAATCCAAACACTCACCATGCTGGTCCAAGCACTTGTCATATTCTATCTCAGTTTCTGAATCAGCCTCCTTGTTGACATCCCTGCCTCGCTCCCTCCCTTCTCCAGGCCAAACTTCACTCTGATACCCTGATCATTTTTCTGGAAAAACAACAAAACAAAACAAAACAAAAAAACCATTCAGTCCATATCTCTCCCCTTCTCAAATACCTCCAAAGGTTGTCCATCCATCTCTGTGTTAAGCAAAAACTTCACCAATGGCTTAAAGATACTCAGTCACTCTCTCCCTCCTACTTATCCTAGTTCTCCAACTACAACCTATCCTGCACACTTTACTCCTCTAATATCAACCTGTGCACTCTGCCCTCTTTTCCACTGATGGCTTTTTTTTAATGGTATTTGTTAAGCCCGTACTGAGTGCCAGACACTGTACTGAGCACTGGGGTAGATACAAGTTAATCAAGTTGGACACATACTCTGTCCCACATAGAGTTCATAGTCTTAATTCCCATTTTACAGATGAGGTAACACACACAGAGAAGTTGAGTGACTTGCCCAAGGTTACAGATGAGAAAAGTGGCAGAGCTATGATTAGGACTCAGGTCCTTCTGGTTCCCAGGTCTGTGCTCTATCCACTTGTTTTGTCTATGCTGTTGAGTCATCTCTGAGCCAAAGCAGCTCCAAGGACATATCTCTCCCAGAACACCCCACCTTCAACTACAATTGATCTGGTATGTAACCATAGAGTTTCCTCGGTAAAAATGTGGAAATGGTTTACCATTGCTTTCTTCCATGCCGTAAACTTGAGTCTTCACCCTCAGCTCTCTCCCAAGCTGCTGCTGCCCAGCACAGATGAATTTTGACCTGTAGCAGATTGCTTTACACTCATTAGCCTCTGCCCAAGCTAAGAATGGAATGGGTACTTGACTCTCCCTCCCATAGCTGAGACTGGTAGAGTACTGAAAACTCTCCAGATGTGATCCTGAGAGGGGAGATCTATCCACTAGGCCATGATGATCCCTTGCTCAATCACTTAATAAATCCATCAATCTAACTAAATGAACACTTATTGTGTGTGGAGCTCTGTATTAAACACTTGGGAGAGTACAATATAACAGAGTTGGCAGACGTTTTCTGCTCACGAGTAGCTTACAGTCTAGGGGGAAGAGAGACATTAATATAAACAAATAAATTATGGATAGGTACATAAATGTTGTGGGCCTGAGGGGAGAGTGAATAAAGGGAGCAAATCCAACTGCTAGGGTGACACAGTAGGGAATGGGAGAAGAGGAAATGGGGTTCAGTCAGGGAAGCCTTCTTGGAGATGGACCTTCAGTAAAGACTTCGTAGGTGGGGAGTGGGATTGTCTGCCAGGCATGAAAAGGGCATTCCAGAACAGAGGCCGAATGTGAGTGAGAGGTCAGCAGCAAGATGGATGAGTTTGAGGTACAGTGAGTATGTTGGCAATAGAGGAGTGAAGTGTGCAAGCTGGGATGTAGGATGAAAGCAGCAAGGTAAGGTGACGGGGAGGGGGTAAGGTGATTGAGTGCTTTATAGATGATGGTAAGGAGTTTCTGCTTGATGCAGAAATGGATAGAAAACAACTGGAGGCTCTTGAGGAGCGTGGGAATATGGACTGAATGTTTTTGTAGAGAAATGATGCAGGCAGCAGAGTGAAGTATGAACTTGAGTGGGGAGAGACAAGAAGCAGGGAGAGTTAGTGAGAGTACACCCTCCCTCCCACCCTCCTTCCTATCTAGAACTCCCTCCCTCTTCACGTCTGACTGACCACCACCACTCTCCCTAGCTTTAAAACCATATTAAAATAGCATCTCCTCCCCAAAAACCTTCCTTGACTAATCTCTCATCTCTCAATCCTATATTCCCTCTCCACACTTAGTAGTCACACACCCCAGCCCCAATACACTTAATGTATATATCTTCAAAATTGGTTGCTTCTCCTACCTGTAATTTATGTTAATGCCTGTCTCACCTACTAGATTGTAAACTCCTTGTGGGCAGGGTTCAAGTCTCCTTTCTAGTGTACTCTCTACTGTATCTGTACAATGCTATACACACAATAAGAACTCAATTAATACCATTGATTGATTGATTGATCACTGGCAACTTCCGTGAAGACTGCATGAAGATGGGACAGAGGAGAGAATGCTTCGCAGTCACTATCAATCTAGCAGATGACATAACAACTTCAGTTCTTGGTGCCATCAGTTTAATTCTTCATAACAACCACTAGATTCATTTATTCACTCAATTCAGTTGTATTTATTGAGTGCTTACTGTGTGCAGAGTACTGTACTGAGCACTTGGGAGAGTACAATATAACAATAAACAGACACATTCCCTTCCCACAGTGAGCTTACAGTCTAGATGGGGAGACAGACATTCATATAAATAAAGAAATTATAGATATGTACTTAAGTATTTTGGGGCTGGGAAGGGGGGATGAAGGGAGCAAGTCAGAGTGAAGCAGAAGGAAGAGGGAGAAGAGGAAAGGAGGCTTAGCTTGCATTTTCTTCACTCAGAAAAGGACACTATGTAGTTATATGTGTCTAGAAGAAGAGGAAACTAAAGTCAATTAACAAGAGATATTTGAACCGAGCGGAAGTGAAACGTGACCATTACAGAGGCCTATGCATATTCTGAAAGTTGTTGATTCACTGAGGTAACGCCAGGCAAAATCACTGGAAGAGCAAACTTCAGAGGCAGTTTTGTGGCCAGGCCAGTGTACTTCATATTTCTGCCTTTGGAGCCTGTCTGGGATTCAGACCATCTGTCTCGGTGCCAATGAGGGGCCGGCAGAATGAAGCCCAAATAGCTCTCCAGCCTTGTGCCCAACCCCAATCACCCTAATGAATGTTTTGTCCATCAACATTCCCTAAAATAGTATGTCCCAACCCGAAGAAACTTATAACTGATTCTAATTTTTCTTCAAAGCAAACACAACTTACCCAGCCTGGGATGTGCTTGAGGTTAGGGAGAAGGCGGTGTTTGATAATTTCTTCATTTGAGCTGCTCCTCTGGAAAATTACAAGATCATCAGTGACTCCTGGGAACAGGGCATAGAGAAGGGCTCTTATGTCAAGAGAATGTCATTAGAAAAACACCTGGAATTTTCATTATGTGAATTTAGAATCAGTGGATGAGTAACACGCAGGAACCCCAGGTGCCGACTATTACTGAGGGCTTCTTGACTGAGAACCACACTATTCCTTCACTTCCAAAATCAAATATGTTCCTTCTCGTTTGACAGAGGTGCTACTCCATGGGGGCGATGGAGGTGATCACACCAAAACAATCTGAGCTGGAGTCCTGATCTATTTAACATCTTGGACAAGATCTGAGATTTTCCAATCAAGACTGAAAAGACCCAGCACTGAAGCCTTTTAAAGCTGAGTCTTAGTCCCCAGGCCCTCCTATTAACCCCACCTCTTCTTGTCTTCTCACTTAAAATGAAAAGTTGGCACCTTTGGTCAGAAGAAAAAAGGGAGTTTTGAGGGGTCACAGCCTAGACTGTGAGCTTGGAACATTTCTTTTCTAGTTCTTTCCCGAGATGATGATGATGATGGTATTTGTTAAGCTCTTACTATGTGCCAGGCACAGTACTAAGTGCTGGGGTGGATACAAGCAAATCAGATTGGACACAGTCCCTGTCCCACATGGGGCTCACAGTCTCAATCCCCGTTTTACAGATGAGAGAACTGAAGCCCAGAGAAGTGATTTGCCCAAGGTACTAGTACTACTATGCATCCATCTCATTAAATACCAGTGAAAAGTTTCAGTTTGGTGCCTCTTCTAATGAGGAGGGTAGAGATATCATGTTAGTCCAAAGTTAGAATCCATTCAAGCTTCATAAAACCTGTCATCTGGAAGGATCTGAACCCAAATGACCTGTTGGATGCTTTGATTTACCACTAGCAGATTGCAATTTCTTTTTTCAGACAGAAAGAGCTTGAAAAGGCCTGTAAGATTCCTTGGAAACTGAATCAGCAATCCTAAGGATTCAATTCCCATCAAAATGCATGTAATTATGATGATTTGAGGGAAAAGACTAGTAGCAAAATGGTGTCAACAATACTAAAAGTTGAGCAATTAGCCTGAGACATCTAGATTTAGAGAAGCATTCATACATTCATTCATTCACTTGTATTTATTGAGAGCTTACTGTATGCAGAGCACTGTACTAAGCACTTGGAAAGTACAATTTGGCAGTGTGGCCTTATGGTTAGAGCATGGGCCTGGGAGTCAGAAGGACCTGGATTCTAGTCCTGCCTCTGTCATTTGTCTGCTGTGTGACCTTGGGGAAGTCACTTTACTTCTCTGAGCCTCAGTTACCTCATCTATAAAATGGGGATTAAGACTGTGAGCCCTATATGAGACAGGGACTGTGTCCAACCTGATTTGTTTGTGTCCATTCCAGGACTTAGAACAGTGCATGATACATAGAAAGCATTTAACAAATACTAAAATTATTATTATTATGTAGGTGTACGTGTTTCTATAGAAGATGGGAGCAGCTGCATTTCCAGATTGGGTGTCTCTGGTTGAATGGTAGGCTCATCTCTGCTAGACCTACCAGCCTCTGGCTTAGACTACAAAGAGCAACAGGGGACTTGTGATTTAACATAAAATTCATGTTGAACATCTGCTTGGTTGTTCCATTAAATCATTTACTCTAGAATCAAGTTTGATAAAAGTGCAGCTTCAGGGAGGAATCAATGAATAAATGGTATTTATTGAGATCTTACTGTGTACTAAGTGCTTGGGAGCATATAATACAGCAGAGTTGGTAGATATGTTCCCTGCCCACAAGGATTTTAGGGAAGTGGACAGCAATTATTTCAATACCCTACAGATTATAAAGCAAGAATGAGATTTTTTTCCAAAGGGACAGATGTCCTAAGGGCATATTCTTTTTTTATTTTAAAAAATGACATTTTAAGGAAAAACCTTTGAAAATCAATTGCTCCAAAAAGTCAGCAGGATGTGTGGTGAGAGGCGGCACTACTGAATCAGTTGAGCTAGGCTAATTAAGAAGTTTCCATTCACTGACATACTGCAGAGAAAAAAACTTTCAGCTTATCTTCAGTTAACATGAAATCATTCCCATTTCATCTAGAAGCCTATTGATTCTTAATTGGAGGACAATGAAACTTTCATGAATCAATACATCAGGAAGTAGCTTGGTTTCCTTCTTTTTCAACACTGTAATTTAAGAATTCCCTAGTCACTTGCATCACATTCCTAACATCATATGAGCCTGAAACTGAACGTCATATAGGAAGCTGGGAAGAATGGACTGATCTATTGATTTCTTTCATGCATTGTACCTGGCAGAACTGTTCACTGCCCTCACTACCTGTATATGATTCTGCACTTAATCATGTGAGTAAAGAAATACAGGGTTTTTTAGAGTATTTGTTAAGCACTTACTTTGTGCCAGGCACGGTACTAAATGCTGGGTAGATACAAGCTAATCAGGTTGGACACAGTTCATGACCCACATGGAGCTCATAGTTTTAATTCTTGTTTTACAGATAAGGACACTGAGACAAGGAGAAATTGTGACTTGCCCAGCAGTCAAGTGGCAGAGCCAGGGATTAGGACCCAGATCCTTCGGACTCTAGAATGGGATCCAGAAGTTCCCCATCATATTGTAAGCTCCTAGAGAAGCAGCGTGGTTTAGTGGATAGAGCACGGGCCTGGGGATCAGAAAGACCTGGGCTCTAATCCCAATTCTGCCGCATGTCTGTTGTGTGACCTTGGGCAAGTCACTTCTCCTCTCTGTGCCTCAGTTACCTCATCTATAAAATGATTGAGACTGTGAGCCCCATGTGAGACAGAAACTGTGTCCAACGTGATAGAAATTCATCCCAAGCCTTTAGTTCTATGTATGTGGCACAATAATAAGCACTCAATAATAATAATAATGATAATAATGGTGGTATCTGTTAAGTGCTTACTATCTGCAAAGCACTGTTCTAAGAGCTGGGGGGGATATAGGGTGATCAGATTGTCCCACGTGGGGCTCACAGTTTTAATCCCCATTTTTAAGTTGAGGTATCTGAGGCACAGAGAAGTTAAGTGACTTGCCCAAAGTCACACAGCTGGCAAGCGGCAGAGCCGGGATTAGAACCCATGACCTCTGACTTCCAAGCCCAGGCTCTTTCCACTGACCCGTGCTGCTTAAGAAAAGTCATTATTATTATCATTATTATTATTGTGGTTAGGGAATGAACCCTTTGCCCCTCCTGTACTGTCCCAAGCACTTAGTACAGTGCCTTACAGGGCTCAATAAAGACCATTACTATGACCGGACTCCACCCAGATCAGAGGACAGGGTTGAAGGTGGAAGGAGATGCTGAGGTACTATTTGCAGTTCTTGAAGAGAGGTTCAATATAGTATAAGTCTCTGAAATGGAGAGTTAATTAGGAGAATGGGAATGTAAGGACCACATCCAATTCATGAATATAGACAATAGTTAATAGTAATAGAGAAGCAGCGTGGCTCACTGGAAAGAGCCCGGGCTTGAGAGTCAGAGGTTGTGGGTTCGAATCCCAGATCTGCCGCTTGTCAGCTGTGTGACTGTGGGCAAGTCACTTAACTTCTCTGGGCCCCAGTTACCTCATCTGTAAAATGGGGATTAAAACTGTGAGCCCCACATGGGGCAACCTGATCGCCTTGTATCCCCCAGCGCTTAGAACAGTGCTTTGCACATAGTAAGCACTTAACAAATACCACCATTTTTTTTTAATCTCCAATCCTCCATGTCCATTCCAGAGAGTGTTATTCTGTGCTCTAAATAATGTAATTTTTGATGTTTCATTAGTCAATTCACAAAAAGACATTTCTTTCCTACTGAAAAGTTGAAATGCAATGTAAGGACAGGAAAAATAAAACCCCCAAACCATCATTTTTGTAAATCCCTTGAAAGTGTAGCAGAGGCAGATGCATCCCAGCCAAAGCTGTATTTTCTGTCCATTTTACCAATCATGGCTTCTGCAGGGCAGGGCAGGTTGTGAATTAGCGATGTAGCACCTTCAGTCAGGAGAACTAATCAAATATTACGGGTCATTTCTCACTCCCAAAAAACAAATCATTACCTAAGAGATCAAAAGTAGCTTTTAATAGGAGAATGGAAATTTCAGTTCAACATTCTCTTTAGCTGCCTTGCTCCTTCCCTTTCTGAATTATTTCAAGATGAACTTTCGGAAATTGGGTTTCTTTTGGGGGTACAACCAATCCTCTGCCGATTAAATGTGTTCCTAAATTCTCAGCAGCATTCTGTGGCTAAATATGAATAAATAAATGACTGACCTCTGCTGGCAATTACCATCTGAAAGGAAAGGGTGCTTCCTCCTGCTCATTAGTTGGTGCCTGCAATCAAGATGCATGGGATGTTCTGCTATTTTCCTCACTTGGAAACCAAGTTCCAGGGGTTTTCTGAAATAACAGTGGAACTACATAACTGAAATCTGAACAAACTTTTCTAAACTTATATGACTTAGATGAAACAAACCTGCTTAAATAAATATTACGGAAAGCATGGCTACAATCTATGCCTTTTAGATGCATGAGTACATCCTCTTCTTTTTCCCTGGAGATGTCAGAAAGGACTGTTCTTATCCTTAATATCCAGGTGGAGAAGCTGAAATGGAAAGGTGTAGTGACTTCTTTTAGAAGGAGAAAAGGAAATAGAGTACATTTCTCCTGACTTTTAGGCTCACTTCCTACCCACCAAATTATACAGCCAAGTGGAATCCAAGAATCTTGGAAACAGAAATTGTTAATTTAATTTTTATACCATTGCAATCACTGTTATTGTTTCTATTAAGTCTTTCCCCCTGCCCGCAAGTCAGATTATAAGATTATAAAATTATACCTTAAAAAACCTCCATTGATGGGTGACCCATTTTAAAAGACACTGAGAAAGGAGATGCCATAACTTTTTACTTACAAAGGATAATGTAAAATGACAAAATATTTAAAATAATGTGTGTGTAAAATGAAAAAATCCAAATTATGAATGTGGGTGTGTGTATGTGTTTGTATGTTTAGGAAAGAAGACTTCATAAAATGACAGCAAATGTAAATTGTGTGAGATGCCACCTGTAAGGGAGGTGGGTAAGGAATTTAAGAATGTGTTTCTTCACACTGATGAGCCAGACAGAAATGACATATGGACATCAAGTCAAACAAAGAAGAATGACCTACTTAGGCTGAATAATTGGGAACTGATTCACTATAATTGCACGCTTAGTAAATTGTATCCTAGCACCAGCTAGTGGCAAGAATTAATGAAGACATTATAGTGCAGGCAAAACAGAGAGAGCATTTGTCATATGAAATTATATTTCAATTTCTCAATCACTTTTAAAGCCTTCTCTTTCCCATTTAGACTCTTCTTATTGACTACATCTCACTTTCTCCTGTTAAATAGTAGTCATTTATTCTGTGGTCAAGGAGCCTGTTCAGAGTAAAGATTGAAGATCATCAAGAGTATCATCATCATAATAATAAATAATACTACTTTTCATTAAAGGTTTATTCTGCATGAAGTGCTGGAATATAGATATAAGAAAGTTAGACTGGATACCATCCCTGTTCCACAAAGCGTTCACAGTCTAAAGGGTAACACTAACTGTAACCTGATTCCCATTTTAGAGGTGAGGAAACTGAGACACAGAGAGTTTAAGGGATTTGCTCAGCCGGAACTAGAACCCAGGTCTTCTGACTCCTAGCTTCATATTCTAGGCTATACTTGGTCCTCTTGATGTCCTGGTTTGGTTGGCTGGTTCCTGGATATGCAGAGGACTCCTTGAGGGTAAATGGTTTAAGTGAAGGAGATGTTGTTTGGGAAAAATCTGAAAACACAGAGTCTGAGTAAAGCTTTTGAAGCCTTAGCATGGAAATGCTATATAAAATAATATTAGTACCTTTTAAGTGTTTGTGCCAAACACTGCTCTAGACACTGGGGTAGAGAAGCAGCGTGGCTCAGCGGAAAGAGCCCGGGCTTGGGAGTCAGAGGTCGTGAGTTCGAATCCCAGCTCTGCCACTTGTCAGCTGTGTGACTTCGGGCAAGTCACTTAACTTCTCTGAGGCTCAGTTACCTCATCTGTAAAATGGGGATTGGGCTGTGAGCCTCACGTGGGACAACCCGATTACCCTGTATCTACCCCAGCGTTTAGAGCAGTGCTCTGCACATAGTAAGTGCTTAACAAATACCAACATTATTATTATATAAGTTAATCAGTTTGGATACAGTCCCTGTCTCACATGGGGCTCACGCTCTTAATCCCCATTTCAGAGATGAGATAACTGAGGCTCAGAGAAGTTAAGTGACTTGTCCAAAGTCACACAGCAGACGTGGCCAAGCCGGGATTAGACTATCAGGACCATGCTCTATCCACTAAGCCATGCTGCTTCTCAAGGATTCTGAAAAGTGATACAGTGTATCTCGACCACATTTGTGACGTTGGACAAGTCCCATTCCTCACCGGTGATAAATTAAATGCGGAATGTCAATCTGAGCTCCTTGAGCCTGAAAAGTAGGCTATTGGTAGCTGTCTACACCAACAAAACGAAGCAGAAAATTGAGCAATAATCAGTTTAATTTCTATCACAAAGGCAACCAAGTGAGATCATTTGTATCCCTCAATACTAGTTTTTTTTAAATCCTAATAAGAAGCTTTCCCCACACCTTCTCATTTCCTGAATCATCAGAGGTATTGCTTCATCTTTCTACTTTGCCTGTGTGGACAAAGCTTTAGCATCCATAATTTTTCCTAATTGCACCAAAGATTACAAACTCCAATTAAACATATGTCTAATACCATGATTAGTGGCAGGGATCACGCTGGATGGGAGGTCACACTAAGTCGAGCGAAGGGAAGGCAGCCCAAGAGCCCGACCTCATTCCCTAAATAAGAAGAGCAACTTGGTCATTTTAAGAAATATGAATCCACTCTTCTATCCTTGGGAGAGAATGCTGTTTCTGAAAGCCAAGGCTGGTTGGAAAAATAGATATTAAGGGAAAAGCTTTCCCAGCTGGCAGCTATATCATTCATTTTTATATCTTTCCTCTTGCTCATCCTGACGCAAACAGTCGTAACCATGATGTGCCGCCCTGTAACTCCATTATTTGCCAAATAATCTGGAGAGGGTCAGAGAGTCTTTATAACAGAAACTGAGGCCAAGCCCATGTGTATTCACATGACTCCACTTAGGTCATCGTTGAGGCCTCTGTATTATTCCACGCAGAAACACTACAGCCAGCAGCCTCTCCGAGAAGAGTTGTATATCTGTACATTTGCATATTCAATTGTTTCATTTCTCTATGGGTAAGTATTCTTATGTCTGTCTTCCCTGTTAGAGTGCAATCTTATTTTGAGTTGAGAATGTGTTCCTTCTTTGCCTTGTGCTTCCCATGTGCTCAGTTCAGTGAGAAGTACAATGCAGTACAGTATAGTACAGTCAGAAGGTCCTGGGTTCTAATCCCAGCTTTGCCACTTGCCTGCTGTGTGACCCTGGGCAAGTCACTTTACTTCTCTCTGCCTCTGTTACCTCATCTGTAAAATGAGGGTTGAGACTGTGAGACCCAGGTGGGACAGGGTCTGTGTCCACGCCGACAGGTTTGTATCCACTCCAGTGATTAGTACAGTGCCTAGAAGCAGCGCGGCTCAGTGGATAGAGCACGGGCTTGGGAGTCAGAGGTCATGGGTTTGAATTCCATTCTGCCACTTGTCAGCTGTGTGACTGTGGGCAATTCACTTAACTTCTCTGTGCCTCAGTTCCCTCATCTGGAAAATGGGGATTAAGACTGTGAGCCTCACATGGGACAACCTGATTACCCTGTATCTACCCCAGCGCTTAGAACAGTGTTCTGCACATAGTAAGCGCTTAACAAATAAATTAAATAAATGGTGGTATTTGTTTATTATATTGGTTAAAATACCAACATTATTATTAAGTACTTAACAAATGCCACTTTTATTATTATTATTATAGTTCATCACACACAGAGGGTGCTCCATAAATATTTTTACTACTACTGCTTTCTTATGTCAATTGTAATATCAAACAGAACCTCCCTTCATTTTTAGTAGGGTTCTGGCCATTCAAGGTTTGGCCAATAATGTTGGGATTTTTAAGGACTGTCCTTATCACCAGCTGCTCCTAACCACCTTACCAATTGATAACTCAACTGTTCCAGCTGCCCCCAAAACATTTAAGAATCCTTGCAGTCTCATGTCTCCTGTAGACTAATTCCACTATATGGAGAAGTAGCACGGTGTAGTGGCTAGAGCATGGACCTGGGAGTCAGAAGGTCATTGCTTCCGATCCTGGCTCTGCCCCTTGCCTGATGTGTAACCTTGGGAAAGTCACTTCACTTCTCTGAGCCTCAGTTACCTAATCTATAAAATGGGCATTAAGACTATGAGGCCCATGTAGGACAGGGACTGTGTCCAACCTGATTGCCTTTTATCTACCCCAGCATTTAGAACAGTGCTTGGCATATAGAAAGCACTTACCAAATACTACTATTATTATTATTCTGGAGAAGATGGTAATGTTGTTGGGGGTGAAACGATGTGGTTCTACAGTGGACTCGTACGTTTTGCACTCTGACAGCGTGGTTCAGTGGAAAGAGCCTGGGTTTCGGAGTCAGAGATCATGAGTTCGATTCCCGGATCTACCACTCGTCAGCTGTGTGACAGTGGGGAAGTCACTTAACTACTCTGTGCCTCAGTTACCTCATCTGTAAAATGGGGAGTAACTGTGAGCCTCACGTGGGACAACCTGATTACCCTGTATCTACCCCTGCGCTTAGAACAGTGCTCTGCACATAGTAAATGCTTAACAAATACCAACATTATTATTAATCACTCTTCAAGATGATCTAAAAAAGCAGGGGTTTATAGCGGCTTCCGATCGATTGTCTTCATTGTTTAAATTACAAAGTTGCATGATCATGCGACCAGGGAATGGTGCCAGGGAAGGGGGAGGTGGAACTCTCTATGAAGTTCCAGAGAAAGGGACCCAGGGTAACTGCAGCATGTGGATTGGAAGGTACTGATCAGGGGAATAGCCAGTCGAAGAGAGATGCAGGCACCATTGCCTCTGCTGGACCAGGAGGCAGGTGTAAAATTAAGCAGCTCTGTTCCAGCTCCTTGGGAGGGATAATGCCCATATGGGGCATTTTTCTCTATGTATCTCCCAATTCCTTGGGCTAGGGGAAGCAGCATGGCTCAGTGGAAAGAGCCTGGGCTTCGGAGTCAGAGGTCATGGGTTCGACTCCCGGCTCTGCCACTTGTCAGCTGGGTGACCGTGGGCAAGTCACTTAACTTCTCTGGGCCTCAGTTACTGCATCTGTAAAATGGGGATTAACTGTGAGCCTCACGTGGGACGACCTGATTACCCTGTATCTCCCCCAGCACTTAGAACAGTGCTCTGCATATAGTAAGCGCTTAACAAATACCAACATTATTATTATTATTATTACCATTCTTCCAGGGGATAGAGAGTTTGCTCTGACAGGAGCAGGGTGGGATGGAGTCTCTGGAATGGCTGGAGAACGGACCACCCTCTAGGGACATAAGCAGGAGAACAGTATTCATTCACTCATTTAATAGTATTTATTGAGCCCTTACTATGTGCAGAGCACTGTACTAAGCTCTTGGAATGTACAAATCGGTAACAGATACAGTCCCTGCCCTTTGAGGGACTTACAGTCTAATCGGGGGAGACAGACAAGAACAATATCAATAAATAAAATCAGATTGCATCATATGACTGATGGTTGTCAATTATAGGGGCACTTTGTTGTGCTCTTTTATGGTGTTCGTTAAGTGTTTTCTATGTGCCAGGCACTGTTCCAAGTGCTGGGGTAGATACAAGGTAATTAAGTTGGACACAGTCCCTGTCCCACATAGGGATCACAGGCTTCATCCCCATTTTGTAGATGAGGTAACTGAGGCACAGAAAAATGAAGGGACTTGTCCTACAGCAGACAAGTGGGAGAGCCAGGATTAGAACTCAGGTCATTCTGACTCCCAGGCCCATGCTCTATCCAGTAGGCCACTCTGCTTCTTGTCATTCAACCCCTTCTACTGCAGATTGGTAGCTTTGCTAGGACATCCAGACACACTGGGTAATTTGAACAAACACTTTTCACACAAATCTCAGTCTTGTTGTGGCCCCATTCTAGCAGAAGAGATCATCATGCAGCTCTGAGAGTGATGTATGGTTTGTTTATTAAAAGGCATCAGATAGGAATAAGTCAAGGTGCAGGCTGGCCCTTAGTAAAGTCTATCCTTGCAAAGCAGATATAGATCTGTGGCTTCTCTGTAGCACCCATTCAAAAACTTTGCATGACTATAACAGCGGTTAAGTGTGTAGCTCTCGCCAAATTTCAAGATAGGTGATTATGCTTTGCTAACTACATTTCCTTTGTTGCTTCAACTGGACAGAGTGGTTTTCTTCGCTTCCTGTCTTAAGTTGTATAACTAATGACTGCATCCTTTTTCTTGAGAGATGTGCTAATAATAAAATCAATCAATCAGTGGTATTTACCGAACACTTATTGTGTGCAGAGTACTGTGTTCAGTACTTGCGAGAGAACAAGACAACAGTGTCAGTAGACACATTTCCTGACTACTAAGAGTTTACAGCCTAGATGGGGAGGCAGACAGCAAAATAAATTTTGGATATATACATAAGTACTATGGGACTGAGAGTGGGGTCAATATCAAGTGCTTAAAGAGTACAGATCCACGGGTATGGGTGACACATAAAGGAGAAGAAGTAGGGGAAATGAGGGTTTAGAGAAAGGGTCTTGGAGGAGATGAGAATTTAGTAGGAATTTGAAGGTGAGGAAAGTGGTGGTCTGTCATATATGAAGAGGGAGGAAGTTCCAGGCCAGTGGGAGGACATGGACAAGGGGTCAGCAGTGAGATGGACGGGATCAAGATAAAGGGAGTAGGTTAGTGTTGAAGGAGTGAAGCTTACAGGCTGGGTTACAGTTGAATATCAACAGGGTAAAATAGGAAGGGGAAAGCCGACAGAGCACTTTAAAGCAGATGGGAAAGAGTCTCTGTTTGATGCGGAGGTAGGTGAGCAACCACTGGAGATTTGGAGAACTGGGGAGATGTGAAATGAATGGTTTTTAGAAAAGTGATCTAGGCAGCAGAGAGAAATAAGAACTGGAGTGGGGAGAGATAGGAGACAGGTCAGTAAAGAGGCTGATGTGGGAGTCTCCAAGACAGGAGTCAAGGCAGAGAAGTAGCATGGTCTTGTGGATAGATAATGGGCCTGGGAGTCATAAGGACCTGGATTCTAATCCTGGTTCTGCCACTTGTCTGTTGTGTGACTATGGGCAAATCACTGCATTTCTCTGTACCTCAGATACCTCATCTACAAAAGGGGGATTAAGGATATGAACCCTATGTAGGACAGGGACTGTGTCCAACTTGATGATGTTGTATCTACCACAGTCTTTGACATGCTTAAAAAATACCATCGTAGTTATTATTATAATAAGTGCTTGGATCAGCAAGCGCAGCTTGGATGGAGAAGGAAGGGTAGATTTCATTGATTTTGTGAAGGTAGAACCCAAAGGATTTGATGACAGATTGATTATGTGGGTTGAATGAGAGAGATGAGTCAAGGATTATGCCAAGTTTAGGGGGTGTGAGACAGGGAGAGGACAAGAAACTCTGAGGAAAAGTGGTCGACTAGGTTGGGAAACAGTGTGGCCTAATGGGAAGATCATGGGCCTAGAGTCAGAGGACTTGGGTTCTAAGCCTGGCTCTGCCACTTGCCTGCTGTGTGACCTTAGGCAAGTCACTTGACTTTCTGGGCCTCAGTTTCCACCACTGTAAAATGGGAATTCAATACCAGTTCTCCCTCCTACTTAATCTGTGAGCCCCATGTGGGACAAGGAGTGTGTATCTACTCTAGTACCCTAGTGGCATCTACCCTGGCACTTAGAACAGTGTTGGACACATAGTAAGAGCTTAACATAAAAATAACAAAGGAGGATGGTGGTGCTGTCTACAGGATGAGAAAGTCATGGGGAAGACAGACTCTGAGTGGAAAAATGAGGAGCTCTGTTTTCGACATGTCTAGTTTGAGGTGTCAGTGGGACATTCAAGTAGAGGTATCCTGAAGGCAGGAGAAAATGTGCGGCTGCAGAGAAAGAGAGAGGTTAGGACTGGAGAGGTCGATTTGTAAATCATCTGTGCAGAGATGGTAGTTGAAGCCATGGGAGTGAATGAATTCTCCAAGGGAGTGAATGTAGATGGAGAATAGAAGGGGACAGTAACACATATAGGGAAGCAGCGTGGCTCAGTGGAAAGAGTCCAGACTTGGGAGTCGGAGGTCATGAGTTCGAATCCCACCTCTGCCACTTGTCAGCTGTGTGACTGTGGGCAAGTCACTTCACTTCTCTGTGCCTCAGTTACCTCATCTGTAAAATGGGGATTAACTGTGAGCCTCATGTGGGACAACCTGATTACCCTGTATCTCCCCCAGCGCTTAGAACAGTGCTCTGCACGTAGTAATACCAACATTATTACATACAGTTGTGTTTATGTTTTAAGGTACATATATTTAGTGCTTTGCTATCTGCCTCATTCCCCTCTCAGGGTCTGAAGCCTGCAGAGTTTTCAGTACTTTACCAGTCTTGGCCATAGGAGGGAGAGTCAAGCATAAGCATACCCATTCCATTCCCAGCTTGGGCAGTGGTAGTGAATGGAAGACAATCTGCTACAAGTCAAAACTCACCTGTGCCGGGCAGAGGTAACACGGGAGAGAGTCGAGGGCGGAGACTTGAGTTTCCTTAGTGGACTAGGCAATAATAAACCACTTCTGTATTTTTACCAAGAAAACTCTGTGGATACACTACCAGAACGATTGCAGATGGAGAGCGGGGCGTTCTGGGAGAGATAATAATGTTGGTATTTGTTAGGCGCTTACTATATGCAGAGCATTGTTCTAAGCACTGGGGTAGATACAGGGTAATCAGGTTGTCCCACAAGGGGCTCACAGTCTTCATCCCCATTTTACAGATGAGGTAACTGGGGCACAGAGAAGTTAAGTGACTTGCCCACAGTCACACAGCTGACATGTGTCAGAGCAGGGATTCGAACCCATGACCTCTGACTCCCAAGCCCGTGCTCTTTCCACTGAGCCAAGCTGCTGAGAGATGTGTCCATGGTGTCGCTGTGAGTCGGAAACTAATCCACAGCATAAGACAAGATCTCCCTCATTAGAGTGTACGACAGGGAATCTGTCTTGTGCTTCGGTTCTAATTCTCTGGAACTTTGGAGGCAGATGATAAAGACCACTTCCACCTCACCTACCTCCATGAGGGAAAGGATATAGTGCAAATATTAAACAGTATGATTTGATTATAGAACAACTCTTTCACATGATTCTGCTGGTTAAAGTTGGGGGAGGGTTTGAGAGACACCCAAAGACAAAGGTATAGATTACAGAGTATTTTTTTCCCCAAAATTATTAAGGAAAAACAGAAATTACGATGTAAATGTTCTGGATGGCCACCAGATGGCTCATTTTTATTCAATGCGAATGGAGAAGGGGATGACCACAGTTGCTTAGTGAAAGCAAGGAGGGAGGGAAGGAAATATCTTCTCATAATCAGTCAAACGGTGGTATTTTTTGAGCACTTACTACATTCAGAGCACTATACTAAGTGTTTGGGAAAGTCCAAATCAATAGAATTGCTTGACACGATTCTTGCCCACAAGGAGTTTACAGTCTAGATGAGAAGACAGACATTATTTGAATGTCTGTCATTATTTAACTACCGATAGGGGAAATAAATGAGTGTAGTAATGATGGAATTTGTTAAGCGCTTACTATGTGTCAAGCACTGTTCTAAGCGCTGGGGTAGATACAAGCTAATCAAGGTTGGATACAGTCCTAAGGATATGTGCATAAGCGTTGCAGGACTGGGGTGACTATCAGATGCGTAAAGTGTACAGATCCAAGGACAAATATAATGTAAAAGGAAGGACAGATAGGGGAGTTGAGGGCTAAGTCAGGGAAGGCCTTTTATATATGGTTCCAACTCCAAACAACCCCAAGGCAGCTTCAGGAAAACAAACACATTAAACTAAATCAAGTGTTACTGACCCTTTTTTTAATGGTATTTGTTAAGCATTTACTATGAGCCAGGCACTGTATTAAGCGCTGGGATAGATACAAAGTAATCAGCTTGGACACGGTCCATGTCCCGCATGGGGCTTACAGCCTTAATCCCCATTTTATAGATGAGGTAACTGAGGCCCAGAGAAGTGAAGTGACTTGCTCAAGGTCACGCAGCAGGCAAGAGGCTGAGCCAGAATTAGAACCCAGGTCCTTCTGACAGTCAGGCCCTTGCTTTATCTGCTAGGCCATGATGCTTCTCAATCTCTGAGGGAGGAGCCAAACTGGCTGATTAGTCAGTCAGTCAGTCAGACAATCATATTTACCGAGTGCTTACTGCACGCAGAGCACTGTACTACGTGCTTGGGAGAGTACAATATAACAATAAATAGACACATTCCCTGCCCACAGTGAACTTACAGTCTAGAGGGGGAGACAGATAATATAATTAAAGCACAGCTATGTACATAAGTACTGAGGGGCTGGGAAGGGGGATGAATAAAGGGAGCAAGTCAGGGTGACACAGAAAGGAGAGGGTGAAGAGGAAAGGAGGGCTTAGTCAGGGAAGACCTCTTGGAGGAGATGTGCCTTCAACAAGGCTATTAAGGAGAAGAGAGTAACTATCTGTTGGATATGAGTAGGGAGGGCATTCTAAGCCAAAGGCAGGACTTGGAGGAGGGGTCGGCAGCGAGAAAGACAAGATCAAAGTACAGTGAGAAGGTTAGCATTAGAGGAGTGAAGTGTGTGGGCTGGGTTGTAGTTGGAGAAGAGCAAGGTGAGATAGGAGGGGGTAAGGTGATCAAGTGCTTTAAAGGTGAACCAACACCTTTTCTGCCAAAATTAGAAAGCCAGGAACTTCTAAGGGATTACTGGTAATCAGGAAACAGGAGATAACTATTGAGTGTTATCAGGGATAAAGTAGGTCATGATTAGGATGAAGAATGCCACATACACTGGAAAGGGTTATCATCTAACCCGCTATCAGATCTAAGACAGTCCAATCAGATCACCTTGCTTTTAAATTAGAGGGAAGAATAAACTTGTTGACTAATCCCAGGTCAACAAGAGCCTCTGAATTACAGAACCTGGGGCCAGTGTGAATGAGTAAGGCTTCAAGAGTTTCAAGTAGAGGTTAGGGAAGCTACATGCCTAGTTGATAGAGCTCAGGCCTGGGAATCAGAAGGACATGGGTTCTAATCCTGGCTCCACCACTTGTCTGCTGCATGACTTTGGACAAGTCACTTCACTTCTCTGTGCCACAGTTACCGCATCTGTAACATGGGGATTAAGACTGTGAGCCCCATGTGGGAGATGGACGGTGTCCAGCCTGGTTACTGATTACCCCAGCACTTAGAACAGTCTTTGGCACGTAGTAAGCACTTAATACCATCGTTCCATTCCCCTCTCTTTTGCCCCTCTTTCTGGAATGATAATGTTAGTATTTGTATTTGTTAAGCACTTACTATGTGCCAAGCACTGTTCTAAGTGCTGGAGTAGATACAGGGTAATCAGGTTACCCCACGTGAGGCTCACACTCATAATCCCCATTTTACAGTTGAGGTAACTGAGGCACTGAGAAGTTAAGTGACTTGCCCACAGTCACACAGCTGACAAGTGGCAAAGTCTGGATTCGAATCCATGACCTCTGACTCCCAAGCCCGGGATCTTGCCACTGAGCCACGCTGCTTCTCTAGGCTGAGGGTCTCAGCATAAAGTAAATGAATGCAGGAGAGAAGAATGTCCAAACCAAAAAGGGAGGCAAATAGAAACTGCAAGAAGGAAAACGGCAAGGGGTATTTCAAATGGCTGTTTTTTAAGGTATTTGTTAATACTTACTATGTGGCAGGCACTGTTCTAGGTACTGGGGTAGGTACATGATAATCAGGTTGAACAGGGTCCATGACTCTCATGGGGCTCACAGCTTTAACCACCATTTTACAGATGAAGTAAGCGAGATACAGAGAAGCCCGAGACTACACAGCAGACACACTGAGGAACTGGAGTTAGAATCCAGGTCCTCTGACTCCCAGGCCTAAATTTAAGTTCAAAACCAAACAAGGAAGACAGAAGAAAAAAATAGATTAATCTATTTTAGGTCAGGACATCAAGCACTTTCAGTCCTTCTAAAGCAACAGTAGATTGGAGTCTTCGCAGGAGTAATGAGAAAGGCACATCTCACAAAACCAGTGACCCTTGCTCATGGTCAAGAAAGTCTATTCTTAAATATCTTCATTTCAGGGGATTGTAAGGACAGATGTAGAATTTCAGTTGGGTGGGAATTTGATTCCTCTGCTGAATTTTTCACCCTGCAGACCGATACTTGCAAGGACTTCTACATTGGGTAGAAGGCTGACTCCCTCTGCATTTGTTCCAAAGCAATTTTTGGAATAAAGGGCTTTGGGTAGGATTTTTTCACTGACTCTTTTAAATTGAACTTTTTTTGGCAGCTGCTCTCCTTTCAACAGTCATAGCTCGAGGGGCCTGCGGGTCTGCAAGAGAAAAATGAATCCCTTATTGGCATTTCATCAGCTTAATAAATTATATTTAATTATTAAATGAATGGCCCTAAGACATATCAGAGGACCAGGTGGTTTTTTTTCTCCAATAAATCAGTTGTGGTTACCATTTCTGAACTGTAAATATTCCTCTTCACCACAGGCCCTTTAAAAAAAATCCAGGGTAATCATCTCATTATAATTGTGTTGAAATGAAAACCAAGCAGTTCCGAGAAAGGTCACCATTGAGTTCTGAAGAGCGCTCTGTCCTGGAGGAGAGACAACGGTTTTCCAAATGAAGTGTCTGAACAATGCAAAACCTGGCAAACACAAGCAGCCCTTCTAAGTGCAAATGAGGCTGGTGGTGTGCAAGATTTTGAAAACCATTCAAGGGCTCATGCATCCACATATTCAAGGTACATATAGGCGGCACCATACCTGTCCTATAAATCATTCCTGAATAGGAATGCTCATATGGGTAAAACTGTTCCTCAAGCTTGAAGATGATGCTAGAATGATGATGATACACCCGGGTGCTAGAATGTGACCCACTCTAGTTGATGGACAATCCTTCCACATTGGGTGCTTGTGAGCTTACCAATTAACCAGTGGTATTTACTGAGAACCTACTGGGTGCCCAGCACTGTACTAAGCCCTTTAAAGTGTTCAATATAATAATAATGATGATGATGACGATGGCATTTGTTAAGCACTTCCTATGTGCCAGGCATTGTACTAAGCACTAGGGTTGATACAAGCAAATCGGGTTGGTCAGAGTCGGGTCGGACGTGGGGGCTCACAGTCTCAATCCCTATTTTACAGACGAGGCCCAGAGAAGTGAAGTGACTTGCCCAAGGTCACAGAGCAGACAAGTGGCAGAGCCAGGCCTGGATCCCAGGTCCTTCTGACTCCCAGGCCCGTGCTCTATCCACTTCGCCATGCTCCTTCTCTGGCATCCTTAGACTTGAGAAGCAGCACGGCTTAGTGGAAAGAGTATGGGCTTGGGAGTCAGCAGATGTGAGTTCTAATCCGGGCTCTACCACTCGTCAGCTGTGTGACCTCGGGCAAGCCACTTAACTTCTCTGTGCCTCAGTTACCTCATTTGTAAAATGGGGATTAAGACTGTGAGCCCCAAGTGGGACAACCTGATTACCTTGTATCTACCCGAGCGCTTAGAACAGTGCTTGGCACATAGTAAGCATTTAATAAATACCATCAATATTATGGCTTCTGTCCCAGCTGCGCTGTTGTTAATCAATCAGTCAATCAATGGTATTTATTGAGTGTTTACTGTACTTAGTGCTTGGGAGAGCACAGTACAACAGCTAGCAGACACATTTTCTGCCTGCAATGACTGGCACCTTTTTTCTCTCTCTGTTTCATCAAGATTGCAGCTATTCCTTCTGCAAGCTTCATGAACCCTTTCGATGTACTCAGGAAGGCCTCCTTCTTTACTATGCACTCTTTACTAGATAAGCAACATGGCCTCGTGGAAAGAGCACAGGCCTGGGAGTCAGAGGACTTGAGTCGTAAACCTGGCTATGCCACTTGCTTGCTGTGTGATCCTGGGAAGTCGCTGAACTTCTCCAAGTCTCAGCTTTCTCAACTACTGTTCTTGTCTGTCCGTCTCCCCGGATTAGACTTTAAGCCCGTCAAAGGGCAGGGACTGTCTCTATCTGTTACCGATTTGTACATTCCAAGCGCTTAGTACAGTTCTCTACACATAGTAAGCGCTCAATAAATACTGTTGAATGAATTAATAAATTTTTTCAAAGCCTCTGAGAATTACCCCCCTATTAATTGCTGAAAGCCAGGCAAAACTGCCTTCTGTCACGATTTCCCGGCTGTCCATGGATCTGCCATGTTTTAGAGGTTTTGTTTTATTGTGCCTTTAAAAAATAAATTCTTCCATCCTTTCTGAGTGTTATTCCTAATTTTGGTTCATCAAGCAAGAGCTGTTGTCCTAGACTGCTGTTGTCCATTCTCTTCACGTAGCCATCCAGCAAAGCTTCCATGGACACGAACTACCTGTGTTCTAAGGCCTATTTGCTCATGATCCCAACTTACCATTTGATGTTAAGTATGTCATGTAGGTGTTGTTGAATTAAACGATACCCCTACTCTCTGGTGGATCTCAAAGGACATTTCCCATAGTCATTGCTTCGACTACGTCTCTCTCTGGGGAAGCAGCGTGGCTCAGTGGAAAGAGCCTGGGCCTCGGAGTCAGAGGTCATGGGTTTGACTCCCGGCTCTGCCACTTGTCAGCTGGGTGACTGTGGGCAAGTCATTTAACTTCTCTGTGCCTCGGTTACATCATCTGTAAAATGGGGATTCATTGTGAGCCTTACGTGGGACAAGCTGATTACCCTGTATCTACCCCTGCGCTTAGAACAGTGCTCTGCCCCTAGTAAGTGCTTAACAAATACCAACATTATTATTATTATCTGTCAAACATCTTAGAAAGAGCAGTCCTGAATAGTAGTATTAGTGTTTATATAGCCCCTCCCCAGTTCTCCTGAGATGCCAGAGTTGTGTTCTTGCAAAGCCCCATATTAAGGAAAACTTGTACTCTATTAGTCACCTGTTTGGATGCCACATGCACAAGCATGATTTCTTCCACTCGATACTGCAAAGCGTCACATGCCAAACCGGCTCACTATTATTATTAAGGCATTGGTAAAGCACTATTCTAAGTCCTGGGGAAGGCACAAGTTAATCAGGTCAGACACTATCTCTTTCTCTCTGGGGGTCTCACAGTCTAAGTAGAAGGAAGAGCAGGTATTGAATCCCCATTTTACACATAAGGAAACAGAGGCACAAGCAACTTGCCCAAGGTCACATAACCGACACATGGCAGAACTGAGATTAGAACCCAGGTCCTCTGACTCCCAGGCCAGTGCTCTTTCCACTAGGCCATGCCATTCCTTGGCTTGTCAGAAGACTGTGCCCTAAATCCTAAAATGTGTTATAGCCAAAATGCATGGTGAATACATACTTTATGGTAGAATCTTACATACTATGTGTTCTGCATTGTAATAGACACAAAGGGAATTCAAGTATAGTAAAAAATAAATTGAGATGGCCCTGAAACATAGTTTTAGAGCCGGTTTTTAGAAGGATAGGGAGATCAGGTGACATAAACCAGATACTGTATTATACTCTCCCAACCGTTTAGTACAGTGCTTTGCACCCAGTAAGTACTCGATGAATGTGACTGAATGAATGGAACGTATCCCACGGATCAAAAACGGGGGAGATTTTAGAGCCTGTCAGATTTGATTCTGTTTCCAGTGGACAGGTGAAAAAGTGACTGGTTTTTACTGCTTGTTCAGTCATGAAGTGAATGAATACCACGGTAAACGTCACCTTACCCTTGATCTGCAGTGGCTCTTCTTAGGTAATCACTCAATCAATAGCAGTGGCATTTATTAAGCACCTGTGCACCAAGCTCTGACTAATGGCTTTGGAGAGTACAAGAGAATTAGGTTACATGATTCTTTCCCTCAAGGAACTTACAATTAAGGAATGGAGATACATTTAAATAAATTACAGGTAGTGGGGAGTGATAAAGCATGAAACTATGTACCTAAGTGATACAGTGGGAGTCTCGCCTGGCCCAGGGCACCCCTGATTCAGATGATGCTCTGAAGCCGTGACGGGCCACCCAACATGTGATTGTTTGGGTCCTTTCCTTTTGTCAGTGAGTCAATTGTATTTATTGAGTGCCTACTGTTTGCAGACCACTGTATGAAGTGCTTGGGAGAGTACAATATAACAATATAACAGGCACATTCCTTGCCCACAGTGAACTTATGGTCAAGATGGGGAGGCAGACATTAACATAAATAAGTAAAATGACAGAAATGTCCATAAGTGTGATGGGGCTGAGAAGGGATGTGAATAAAGGTAGCAGGCCAAGGCAGCACAGAAGGGAGTGGGAGAAGAGGAAAGGAGGGTTTAGTCAGGGAAGGGATTTTTGAGGAGATGTACCTTCAATAAGGCTTTGAAGGAGGGGAGAGTAATTGCCCATTGGATATGACGTGGGCAAGAGGACGGTGGCAAGATAGATGAGGTACAGTGAGAAGGTTGGCATTAGAGGAGCAAAGTGTGCAGGCTGGGTAGTAGTAAGAGAGTAGCAAGCTGAGGTAGGAGGGGGCAAGCCAGGGCTGCTTTTTGTTCCCAAGCCATGGCTGGCCCAAACCGGGCATTTGAGGGTACTTTGGGCCTGGGTACTCTCATCTGGAGATCCATCCCCATGACTGGGTCATGGTTGGGGAACATGGATAAGATGCGCTGTCTAAGCAAGGGTACCGATAAACACCTGAAAGTTGGTAGTTGTTGGGAAGGCCTGATGAGGGAGGATCTAGAGAATGTCTCCTGCAGGAGGGAGGTGTCCAGTAGGACTTTGAGGACAGGGATTCTGTGGTTTGGCAGATGTGTTTGGGAAAGGAATTCCAGACAGGAGGAAAGATGCATACGATGGGTCGGAGAGGGCTAGTAAAGAGTGAATATAGTTAAGACATCTGCTTGGGAGCAGCAAAGAGTGACAACTCTTGAACATAGTAAGCACTTAATAAATACCATCATCATCATCAACTCAGGTGGGGTGAGAGAACAGAGGGAAAAGCAAGAAGTCAAAGCAAGTGTTCACCTGAACATGTGCACTGGGATGCTCACAGCGTGGCTCAGTGGAAAGAGCCTGGACTTTGGAGTCAGAGGTCATGAGTTCGACTCCCGGCTCTGCCGCTTGTCAGCTGTGTGACTGTGGGCAAGTCACTTAACTTCTCTGTGCCTCAGTTACCTCATCTGTAAAATGGGGATTAACTGTGAGCCTCACGTGGGACAACATGATTACCCTGTATCTACCCCAGTGCTTAGAACAGTGCTCGGCAAATAGTAAGCGCTTAACAAATACCAACATTATTTCAGGTGTTTCTCTGTACCCTTATTTATTCCAACGTTCTGTTATTTTCTCCTGATCTAGTTGAACTATTTCCTGTCATATCCTCTGCACAGTACCTGAAAATCATTAGACTGTAAGCTCCTTGGGGGCAGGGAACATGTGTCTTGCTTCCGTTCCCTTTCCCAGGTGCTTAGTATAGTGCTTCAATCAATCGACCAGTGATATTTATTGAGTACATACCGTGTGCAGAGAACTGTAATAGGCACAATACAATAGAATTGGTAGACACAATCTCTGCCTTCAAGGAGCTTACAGTCTAGCATTCAATAGGAGCTCAGTAAACACCATCAACTGATTGGCCTCCTTATGTTTTCATTAGTTGGATCTATGCCTTTTATTCCTATTCCCTGTTTGCAGTTTGTATGAAGATGGTGATGGTATTGGTTAAGTGCTTACTATGTGCCACGCACTGTTCTAAGCGCTATATCCCTTATTTCTACTCTATGTTCCCAAGGGCCTACTATAGTGCTTTCCCTCAATCAGTGTGCAACCATTACTGATGAGGATGATGATGAGGATGTGTCACCTCATCATCCTGGAGTCTGGAGATAAATTATTGCACCAATCCCATGGACATAGTCGCTTAAGACACTATATTAAAGACTTTTACTTGTTCCTTAATCAGAATTGCCACTAAAGAAATTAGAAAAAGCTATGAGAGAAGTAAACTCCTTCTTCTTTTACACTGCAGCTGTACATTCAGGTTTCTGAGTGACTGGAAATAGTAAAGGCAGGGATGGAAGGAACATGGGGAAAGATGGCAATCCCTTCTTTTGTCACACAAATCCACTCCTCTCCTTCAACACCATCCTCTCAACTGAACTCAACTCCCTTTCTCCCCTATCCCTCCGCCAATCTTGTTCGTGGGACAGGGACTGTGTCCAACCTGATTTGCTCATAGCCCTTACCCCACACCCACAGCTTAGTACAGTTCCTGGCACATAGTAAGCACTTATATTATTTATTATATAATTATTATTATTACCAACCTGCAACCCTGGATTACCTCCACAGGATGCTTCCTCCACTTCTGGGCTCCAGCTATGGAGTGCTGCTGGGGGAAACCCAGATACTACCAGGCTGACCATCTGTCTCAAACTTATCCTCACCTGCCCTTTAGTTCTGCTCTCTTCCCTGCCCAGCAACATTATTTCTCTATCCTTACTACTCCCATCCCCACTCCCCTTGCCAGTTGTTTCAGACTTTTAACTCCTTCCTCAAACCATTGACCCTTGACCCTTTTAACCCCTGTCCCCTGTCCCTTCATCTCTTGCTCCTAATGACCGCACCGCATACTTTATCAACAAAATTGAAATCATCAGATGTGATCTCTCTAAAATCTCCTCTGACCTCTATAGATACTCCGTCCTTCGGCCCCAGCTTTGATTCTCCCACCTTTCCCAGTTGTAACTCGGGAAGACATTCCCCACCTCCTCAAAATCTACTCCCTACAACTGAGCCTCTGATCCCATCCCTTCACATCTTTCCAAAACATTTGCTCCACCCCCTTTCTTCCCTCACCTTGATCAACTGTTCACTTTATAATGGTTCCTTCCCCACTACTTTCAAACATGCTCATGAATCACTTATCCTGAAAAAAATCTTTCTTGAACCCATGATTCCTTCCAGTTATCGCCCCATCTCCCTCCCACCATTCCTCTCCAAACCCCTTGAACAAGTTGTTTACTCCTGCTGTCTCCACCTCCTCCGCTCCAGTTTTCTTCCTGACCCACTCCAATCTGACTTCTGCCCCCTTCATTCCATGAAAATGACTCTCTCTAAGGTCACCAATGATGAATGATCCTGCCAAATCCAAAGGTCTCTATTCCATCCTAAGCCTCCTTGATCTCTCAGCTGTTTTGGACACTGTGGACCACCCCCTTCTCCTTGAAACATTAACTCAACTTGGCTTCACTGAAAGTATCCTCTCCTGGTTCTCTTCCTATTTTTCTAGCCCCTCCTTCTCATTCCCCTTTAAAGGTCCTCCTCTGCCTCCCTCTAACTATGGGAATCCCTCAACCCCTAGGTCTGAATCTCCTTCTATTCTCCATCTACACCCACTTCTTTGGAGAACTCATTTACTCCCTCAGCTTCAACTACCATCTCTACATGGATGACTCCCAAATTGACCTCTTCAGGCTTGACCTCACTCCTTCTCTGCAATCTTTCATTTTCTGCTGCCTGCAGGGTATCTCTACTTGGATATAGCACCAAAACATCAAACTTAACACGTTCAAAAGATAACTCCTCATCTTCGCATTCAAACCCTGTCCTCCCCCTGTCTTTCCCATAACTGTAGAAAACACTACGATCCTCCCTGTCTCATAAATCCATAACCATGGCATGATCCTTCATTCCTCTCTCTCATTAAACCACATATGCAATTTGTCATTAAATTCTCTCAGTTCTACTTTCACATTGCCAAAATCCACCCTTTCCTCTCCATCCAAACTGATACAACACTGATTCAAACACTTATATCCCAGCTTGATTAATGCATCAACCTCCTCTGAGACCTCCCCATCCACCTCCTCTGAGACCTCCCTGTCTCTCTTCTCTGCCTATTCCAGTTCTTAATTCAATCTGCTGCCCAGTCCATTTTTCTGAAAAATCGATCTGCCCAATGTCTCCCCGCTCCTCAAAAGCCTCCAGGGATTGCTTATATACCTCTGCATCAAATAGAAACTCCTCACCAACGACTTCAAAGCACTCAATCAGCTATGCCCTTCCTATCTTACCTTACTGATTTCCTACTACATTCCAGTCCACATACTTTGCTCCACTAATGCCAACTTACTCGCTGTACTTCTATCTCATATATCTCACTGCCAACCCCTGGCCACAACCTCCCTCTGACCTGGAACACCCTCTTCCTTTATATGTTACGGACCACTACTCATCCCACCTTCAAAGCAATCAATCAATCAATCATATTCATTGAGTGCTTATTGCTTGCAGAGCATTTAACTAAGCACTTGGGAGACTACAAAATAATAGAGTTGGTAGACATGTTCCCTATCCACAACAAGCTTACATTCTAGAAGATGAGCTTACAGTATAGTGGTGTAAGATTTACTAAAATCACATCTCTTCCACAAGGTCTTTCCTGACTAAGCCCTCATTTCCCCTACTCATTCTCCCTTCTGTGTCATCTATGCTTCTGAATCTGTACCCTTTAAGCACTTGATCATTCATTCAATTGTATTTATTGAGCACTTACTGTGTGCAGAGCACTGTACTAAATGCATGGAAAGTACAATTTGGCAACAAATAACAAACAAATAACAAAACGATATTCACCCTACCCTAAAATTCTAGGACTTAAGTTGCTATCCACAATTTATTTCATTATCTTTCTTCACCTATAGATTAATAATAAAAATTATGGTATTTGTTAAGCACTTACTATGTGCCAAACACTGTTCTAAACACTGAGATGGATGCAAGGTCATCAGGTGGGGCTCACAATATTAACTCCCATTTTATGGATGACAAAACTAAGGCACCAAGAAGTTGAATGGCTTGCCCAAGGTCACACAACAGACAAGTGGCGGAGCCGGGATTGGGCCCCACGACTTCTGACTCCCAAGCCCGTGCTCTTTCCTCTAAGTCAAGCTGATTATGAGCTCCTGGTGGGCAGGGTACTTGACTATTAATTCTGTTGTACTATACTGTCTCAAGCACTTAGTACAGTGTTCTACGCACAGTAAGCACTCATCAAATACCAATGATTAACTGTATTTCAGGTCTGAAATAGAAAATTCTGTCAGTGCTCATGTCCTTATCTTCTTTGGCACATAGAAAGAGATTATAGTCCTCAACCTGTCTTAGTTAGAATAGCTCCTTTCCACTCTTTGTGTAGCAGAGCCAATCTAGTGACTCAGGTGACCCTGAGGTGGATAATAACCTAGTATAGAACTTTCTTATAGGGCAGTTCCAGCCTGTGACGATCACAGTCAGCCATCACTTGGGATCATCTCCATTTTTTAACCACGACCCACTTACCTGCTACACAGCCTGGGACATGTGGACCTCTTTTCCAATTGATCAGAGATATCTCTGGCATGTTAGAGCCGTAGGGAGAAAGACTGATTAACATCTAGAAAGACATTCTGTCTGTGTTTTTAGGAATAATCCTTCCTGTACTTGAAGTGTATCAAGGAGAACTGTGTGGATGTCACAAGGCCTAATTTAATGAACCCGGCTTAGTTTATAAATCTCTGGAGGACTGCCAAGGATTCCTTTACATCTATCTTTTTTCTGGCAGAATCACTTCACCCATGTAAACATTAGTTAGGAACCCTTTTTTTGTTTGTTTCATGAGAGGAAGGAATGTTTGTCAGCTGGGTGGCAAAACCCAGCGGCATTATGGGCTAACGTTCCAAACGGCAGTACCTAAAACTGTAGATTCAAATCCCCAGGGGCTTGTCGTGGTTTTATTTGTTTTATCTGTTTACAACAGATCTACTGTGTACCTCAATGCTGTTTGCCTGCACAAGGGCTCTTGCTTTGTGAAAGACATTAAAATCAGCCTCTGTCCCTCCCTGAATGAACAGACAGGGGATCATGTGGTCAAAATCTTTAGTCCTCCATGAAATTTGACATAGCATCATTTAAACAGTTCAAAACTTTGATGGGGTTAAATGTTTACAGTAGGTTTAAATGGTATATGAACATGACAAAGGATCGTATGGTCCAAGTCTTTGGTCTTCAGTGGAATTTGACTTAGCATCCCTAAAATAGTTCAAAGTATAATAACTCTGTTGGGGTTGGATGTTTACAATAAGCCTTGAACTGAAAGTAGTCTACTTGACTCCGATACTCATTCCAATCCCACAGTTTCTTATATAATAGTCTCATACTCTACTATTTCTCATATTTAAAATTTATCTTTAAGTCTGAATCCCCTTGCAGACTATAAGCTCCTTGTGGGCAGGGATAACGTCTACCAACTCTGTTGTAAAAAGTTCAGGACATGTCACCCCATGACTCAAAAAACTCCAGTGGTTGCCCATCCACCTCTGCATCAAACAAAAACTCCTCACCATTGGCTTTAAAGCAGTCCACCACCTTGCCCCCTCCTACCTCACCTCCCTTTCGTCCTTCTACAATCCAGCCCGTACACTTCGTTCTAGCGCTATCCTTCTCACTGTGCCTCGATCTTGCCTGTTTCACCACTGACCACTAGTCCCTGTCCTACCTCTGGCCTGGAACATCCTCCTTCCTCAAATGCAACAGACAATTACTCTTTCCCCCTTCAAAGCCTTATTTAAGGCACCTCCAAGAGACCTTCCCAGACTTAACCCTACTTTTCCTCATCTCCTATTCCCTTCTGCTTCACCCTGACTTCCTCCCTCTGCCCTTCCCCGGTCCCAGCCCCAAAACATTTATGAACATACCTGTGATTTTATTTATTTGTATTGATGTCTGTCTCCCCCTACTCTACACTGTAAGCTCATTGTGGGCAGGGAATGTGACTATAGTTATATTGTACTCTCCTAAGTGCTTAGGACAGTGCTCTGCACATAGAGAAGCAGCGTGGCTCAGTGGAAAGAGCACGGGCTTGGGAAGCAGAGGTCATGAGTTCAAATCCTGCCTCTGCCACTTGTCAGTTGTGTGACTGTGGGCAAGTCACTTCACTTCTCTGTGCCTCTGTTACCTCATCTGTAAAATGGGGATTAAGACTGTGAGCCTCATGTGGAACAACCTGATGACCCTGTATCTACCCCAGCGCTTAGAACAGTGCTCTGCACATAGTAAGCACTTAACAAATACCAACATTATTATAGTAAGTGCTCAATAAATACAACTGAATGAATGAATAAACTTTCCCTCATGCTTAATACAGTGTTCTGCAAATGGTAAGCGTTCAGTAAATACCATCGACTGATTAATTGATTGATTGACCCCCTTGTGGGCAGGGAACAGGTCTACCGACTCTGTTATATTGTACTCTCCCAAGCGTTTAGTACAGTGTTCTGCACAAAGTGAGGGCTCAATAAATCCAACTGACTGATTGACTGACTGATAATGGGTACCATGGTATAGGAGATGAGCTGTCCCCTGATGAAGGGAATCAAATGTTCCCGAGAATATGATTTGGACACCAGAAAGGTTGCCTAACAATTCTTCCTTTCCTCTGTGTGCTGAGCTTCCATGGTGAAGCAGCCCATACCTCCAGAGCTATATTGTCTTTACACTTTTGGAATCTTTCACATGGAAGGTGTTTGGTTGCAATGGAATTCATTCAACCATATTTATTGAACACTTACTGTGTGCAGAACACTGTTCTAAGCACTTGGGAGAGTACATTAGTAAACAGACACATTCCCTGCCCACAGTGAGCTTACAGTCTAGAGGATGAGCTTATATTCTAGAGAAATGATAATGATGGCATTTGTTAAGCTCTTACTATGTGTCAAGCACTATTCTAAGCTCCAAGGAATATACATGCTAATTAGGTTGGACACAGTCCCTGTTCCAAATAGGGCTCACTGTCTTAATCCTCACTTTACAGATGAGGTAACTGAGGCACAGAGAAGTTAAGTGACTTGCTCAAGGTCACAGACCAGACAAGTGAGCTGGTGCTGAGTAGTTTGCCACTGATACGTAGCATTTATATATCCTCACAGTACTTATGTACCTACCCGTAATTTATTTTAATGTCTGTCTCCTCTTTTAGACTGTAAGCTCCTTGAGAGCAGGGAACCTGTCTACCGGTTCTTTCATATTGTCCGCTCTCAAATGCTTAGTATGGAACTCTGTACACAATCAGCACTCATAAATACCAGCAATTAATCGATTGATACATGCTGCATTTTTACAGTATGTTCTCAAAGCAAAACTGTTTATGCCAGCCTAGACTTGTCCTCGTACCAGGAAAATCAAAAACCCTGTTTCCAAGGCAGCTCTTTGGAGTTATGTGATATTAAAACAGCCTTCTCAGGGCCTTGGGCACGAAAATGTATCTATATTGGAAGAATTTTATTCAGGATGTGAGTTGTAAAATCTAGGCCTGCTGTCACAGTTCTGTGAGTCATTTAATCTTTCATTTCCAACATGGTTAAAGAAGGAATAGGGTCAGTCCTTCTGCAAAGCAGGGGTTGCATTCCCCACGAAACTTATGCTACAAAAAACTCACATTGCTGAACATCATCTGCAAAACTTCCTTTTGACATCACATACTGTAATCCAGACAGATGCAGATTCCAAAATTCTTTTTTAAGCAGTCTATCCGGAATGCATAATAAAAAACATGCATTTATGGCAGAAATAACTGTACTTGTGATTTAGGAGAAGTATAAATTGACACAGGAATTTGTAAAAATCAAGATCTACGGGAACTTTAGTAATGAAAGCCTTTCCTGGGGCATTTCAGGATTTGCAGAATCAACAGTAATTAATTGTAAACAATCAGTTGCACTCACTTAATTGTATTTACTGAGTCCCTATTGTGTGCAAGACACTGTACTGAGTGTTTGGTAGAGTACAGCACAACAATATAATAGACACATTCCCTGCCCACAATGAGCTTACAGTCTAGAGTTGTCATTAACAACTTTAAGAACTATGTCCATTTGAACAACTTTGAATGACCAGTGGGTAGAGTCATCATGTTCATTGTGCAGCATAAAGCCAGGGCCAAAACAGAAATGGAGAAATGAGTGAGAAAACTCTGGCCAATGCTTTTCCTAGGGCTGGGGGAGAAGGGATTTTTTGGAAAACCAGAAAGTCTTAAAATCATCAACTTGGAAATGGAAATCAAGAGACCAACTGATACAGCTCCCTGCCTCCATGCAGGAGAATGTTCAATCTAACCAAGAAAGATAATTACCTCTTCTTTCTTTAAATACCTTAAGGGATAGAAAATCCACAAGCCTCTCTTGCAGCGTTCAAATTCCCTGACATTAACTATTCAACTAATTCTATCCTGATTTACTTTGAGTTACTTGCCCACTTTTATTTGGTTCTCTGCACACATAAAGAGTAACTGGCCAACATCTACCAGCTGGATGCAGGAGAAGCAGCATGGCCTAGTGGATAGAGTAAGGACCCAGGAGGCAGAAGTACCTGGGTTCTAATACTGGCTCCACCACTTCTGTTGTGTGACCTTGGGCCAGTGCTTAACTTCTCTGTGCCTCAGTTTCCTCATCTGTAAAATGGGGATTAACACTGTGAGCCCTATGAGGGACCTGGATGGTGTCCGACCTGATTAGCTTATATCTACCCCAGTGCCTAGAACAGTGTCTGGTACATAGTAAGTGCTTAACAAATACTATTTTTAAATAATCCATTAAATCATATCCTTGAGGACTGTGATGAAGTCCCTCTTAAGCCTTAATTTAGCCTCAAGAATAATCTAAAGGTAGGCAGAATATTTGAAGCGACCATTCCCATGTCTCCAGATCTCCTCTAGTGCTGCTGCAAGTTCGAGATCAGGACACCCCTTTCACTCTGCCTACCACTGTCAGGGAGAAGCTCTGTCTCCTCAGGAGGAGAAGGACAAGAAGCAAAAGTCCTTACTTGATGGATCTTCTTTGAAAGATGGCAATTCTTTATTTATATAGAAATATATATATTTCTGATTGGAACGTATCTATTTTTGAATATTATGAGCTTTTTCCCATTTTCAAATGAGTTTTAATTGTTGGCTTTCTCCTATATATCCATTCTTTCTTCCCTTCAGGTCGGGAGCCAGGACTGTAGCTGAATAATAATAATAATAATAATAATAGTGGTATTTGTTAAGCCTTTACTATGTGCCAGGTACTGTTCTAAGCACTGGGGTGGATACAAAAAAATTGGGTTGGACATAGTCCCTATCCCATGTGAGGCTCACAATCTCAATTCCCCATTTTACAGATGAGGTCACTGAGGCCCAGAGAAGTGAAGTGACTTGTCCAAGGTCACACAGCTGACAAGTGGCAGAGGCAGGATTAGAACCATTACCTTCTGACTTCCAAGCCCGTGCTCTATCTACTTCACCATGCTTCTTCTCAATCCATGTCCACATATTCTCATGGTCACTTATGTTGCTTTAAAGGCACACTGTAAATGCTTGATCTGACTTCCGCTCCTTTCGCTTCACAGTAACAGCCTTCTCTAAGAGAACCAATTACCTTATTCTCACCCAATCTGATGGTCTCTGCTCTAATTCATTTATTCATTCATTCAATAGTATTTATTGAGCGCTTACTATGTGCAGAGCACTGTACTAAGCACTTGGAATGTACAAGTCAGCAACAGATAGAGACAGTCCCTGCCCTCTGATGGGCTTACAGTCTAGTCAGGGCAGACAGGCAGACAAGAACAATGGCAATAAATAGAGTCAAGGGGAAGAACATCTCATGAAAACAATGGCAAGTAAATAGAATCAGGGTGATGTACATCTCATTAAACAAAATAAATAGGGTGATGAAGATATATACAGTTGAGCGGATGAGTACAGTGCTGAGGGGGTGGGACGGGAGAGGGGGAGGAGGAGAGGGAAAGGGGGGAGAAGAGGGTTTGGCTGTGGAGAGGTGAAGGGGGGTAGAGGGAGCAGAGGGAAAAAAGGGGGGAGCTCAGTCTGGGAAGGCCTCTTGGAGGAGGTGAGCTTTAAGTAGGGATTTGAAGAGGGGAAGAGAATTAGATTGTCGGAAGTGAGGAGGGAGGGCATTCCAGGACAGCGGGAGGACGTGGCCCAGGGGTCGACGGCGGGATAGGCGAGACCGAGGGACGGTGAGGAAGTGGGCGGCAGAGGAGAGCAGCGTGCGGGGTGGGCGGTAGAAAGAGAGAAGGGAGGAGAGGTAGGAAGGGGCAAGGTGATGGAGAGCCTCGAAGCCTAGAGTGAGGAGTTTTTGTTTTGAGCGGAGGTTGATAGGCAACCACTGGAGGTTTTTAAGAAGGGGAGTGACATGCCCAGAGCGTTTCTGCAGGAAGATGAACCGGGCAGCGGAGTGAAGAATAGACTGGAGCAGGGCGAGACAGGAGGAAGGGAGATCAGAGAGAAGGCTGACACAGTAGTCTAGCCGGGATATTACGAGAGCCTGTAGCAGTAGGGTAGCCGTTTGGGTGGAGAGGAAAGGGCGGATCTTGGCAATATTATAAAGGTGAGACCGGCAGGTCTCGGTAACGGATCGGATGTGTGGGGTGAACGAGATAGCCGAGTCAAAGATGACACCGAGGTTAATCCTCCTAGGTCTCTCAGCTGCCTTTGACACTGTAGACCACCCCCTTCTCCTGAAAACTCTCATCTAATTTCACCTTCACTGATATTGAGAAGGATTGTCGCCAAATGGATAGACCATGGGCCTAGGAGTGAGAAGGACCTAAGTTCTAATCCTGGCTCTGCCATGTATCTGCTTGTGTGACCTTGAGCAAGTCACTTAATTTCTCTGTGCTTCAGTTACCTCATCAGTAAAATGGGGATTAAGACTGGGACAGGGGCAGTGTCCAACCTGATTAGCTTGTTTCTATATCAGTGCTTAGTACAGTGCTTGGCACATAGTAAGCACTTATCAGATACCATTAAAAAACTCCTCCTTTGGGCCTCCACCTATCTCTTAGATCACTCCTTCTCACTGTCCCTTTTTCTAGAAACTGTGAGCCTGTTGTTTGGTAGGGATTGTCTCTGTTGCCAAATTGTACTTTCCATGCACTTAGTACAGTGCTCTGCACACAGTAAGTGCTCAATAAAAATGATTGAATGAATGAATCTCTTTTGCAGACGCTTCCTCTGTCTTCCACCCTCTGACAGTGGAGGTTCCTTAAGTCTCAGTTCTAGATCTCCTTCTATTCTCCATCTACACCCACTTCTTTGAGGAACTCATTCACTCCCATAGCTTCAACTACCATCTTTATACCAATGATTCCCCAATCTATGTCTCCAATCCTGATCTCTCTCTTTCTCCAGTCTCTCATTTTCTCCTTCAGGACCTCTCTACCTGGATGTCCCACCAACACCTCAAATTTAACATGTCCAAAACTAAATTCCTTGTCTTCTCACCCAAACCCTGTCCTCCCTTTGACTTTCCCATCACTATAATGAGAATCACTATCCTCCTTATCTCATGAGACCTTAACCTTGGCTTTGTCCTCGACTCATTTCTCTTATTCCACCCACATAATCAATGTCATGAAATCCTGTCAGTACTGTGTTCACAACCTTGCTAAAATATGCCCTTTCTTCTCCATCCAAACTGCCTCCATGCTGATCCAAACACTTATCCTATCCCGAATTGATTACTGCATCTGCCTCCTCACTGACCTCCCTGCCTCCTGTCTCTCCCCACCCCAGTCCATTCTTCACTCTGATGCATGGCTTGTTTTTCCGAAAAAACGTTCAGTATACGTCTCCTCCCTCCTCAAGAACCCCTAAAAAGGTTGCTCATACACTCCAGAGTCCAACAGAAACTCCTTATCACTGGCTTTAAAGCACTCAATCATTTTTCTCCTTACTATTTCATTCATCTCCTACTACAGCCCAGCCCCCACACTCCGCTCCTCTAGCCCCAGTTTACTCACTGTGCCCCAATATCATCTATCTTGCTGCCAACCCCTTTCCCAAGTCCTCCCCCAGACTGGATTTCCCCCCCTCCTCCATATATGCCAGACCAACACTCTCCCCATCTTCAAAGTATTATTAAGGTCACATCTACTCAAAGGGGTCTTCCTTAAATAAGCCCTCTTTTCCCCGGCTCCCTCTCCCTTCTGCGATATCTATGCTCTTATATCTGTGATCTTTGGGCATTTGATATTTGCCTCACCCCCAACCCCAATACTACTTATGGCTTGTCTTATGTTGATGAGTTGTCTCTGTCCCATAGCGACTCCACTGACACATGTCTCCCAGAACGCCCCACTGTCCATCTGCAGTCATTCTGGTAGTGTATCCATAGAGTTTTCTTGGTAAAAATATGGAAGTGGTTTATCACTGCCTTTTGCTGCACAGTAAACTTGAGTCTCTGCCCTTGACTCTCTTCCCTGCCGCTGCTGCCCAGCACAGGTGAGTTTTTGACTTGTAGCAGATTGCCTTCCACTCGCTAGCTATTGCCCAAGCTAGGAATGGAATGGGTATGCCCCTGCTTGACTCTTCCTCCTGTGGCTGAGACCGCTAGAGTACTGGAAACTTTCCAAGTGCAATCTTGAGAGGGGCAGCACTTATGTACATCTTTAAATTTTATATTATAAACTATTAATATTAAAGTCCATCTCCCCCCGCTAGACTCTAAGCTCATTGTGGGCAGGTAACACGCCTACCAACTCTGCTGTACTGTACTCTTCCAAGCACTTAGTATAGTCCTCTGCACCCAGCAAGTGTTTGCTAAAAATCAATGATTGAGTGATTGATAAATGTGACTGACATTAGTTAACCGTTCCTCATTGAACCTCTCCTCCAATCATTTAAATCATTTTTTTGTCCTTCTACTCTGGGCCCTCACTATGTTCTTCACCACTTTTTAAAGTGCAGATATCAAACTGGATATAGAATTCCAAAAAGGATGAGCCCACTGTGGGCAGGGATTGTCTCTATTTGTTGCTGAATTGTACTTCCCAAGTACTTAGTACAGTGCTCTGCACACAGTAAGCGCTCAATAAATACAACTGTATGAAACTCAGAACAATATTGGATTTTTTTCCAGGGATGACACTGTAGAAAGGAGTCATTACTGATTCATTTTAGCTTGTGACTGACTATAACCCCGATCATTTCCAATGTGCTTGAACCCAGCCTGTTTAGCTCCAACTTCAATGTGCACAGTTTATTTCCCAATATAAATTCACCATCTTTCACATCTCCATTTTGAGTTTCACTCTGTTTTGATAGAACCATTTTTCCAATTTATGGGGGAACACTTTGAATGTTATTCCTACCTTCCACAGTATTATTTAGTACCAACTCACCTGAGTTCCAGTTACAAATTTAAAAAATACATTCCTGCTTTCACTGCCTGAATAGAATCAGTCCTAGGATCTATCCCAAAGGAATAGGAAAGGCTAAGTGCAACCACAACTCCACTGCCCATTCTCAAGCTTGGATTAGTGAAAGGAAAGCAGGGGAAGTTATTGGTGCCTATATTACCCTTCCTAAGTAACCTCTAGTGCCCCTAAACTTTTTCTGACTCTATTAGAACAAATGGTCACTTATCTGAATGGAGAAGGGTAAGTAGATCAGTCCATTAATTAGTTAAGCAACATGTCAAATTTACTGAGAATTTTTTCTTCTGCAGAATACTGTACTTTGTACCTGGGGAGGGTACAATTCAGTTGAAAGACACAATGCCAACCATGAAGGAGCTTATAAATTAGTGGGGAAACAGACACCAAAATAAATTACAGGTGAGAGGGCTCATAACTGGTCAGGAAGAGAATTTGCTTGGTAAAGTCTCCAAGTTTTCAACTGACACTGAACTTCATGCAATGCTTCTTGGGATACACTTCAGAAAGATCTTGTCAAGTTGAAAAAGTGAACAAAAAAGTGGCCGATGACCCGCAGTGTGAACAAGTACAAGGAAAAGGACCTCGAGAAAAATCATCTGATGATTCTGAAATCATTGCTGACTCTTTCCTCAAAAAATTCCCCAATGTGTGGAGGTAGCATAGGCCAAAATCATTCTGAGTGCTATTAGAAAGCCTATCAAAACTAAAAAAAGAAGCTGTGTTATTACTGTGAGTAAAGTCAGGCTCACCGATATTTAGAATAATTTGTTCAGTTCTGATCATTGTGTCTTCGGAAGGACTTTTTATTATTATTAATGAACAGTCTCCCCTTTACTGGCTATAGCATTAGCATTTATTTTTTCCAATTTATGTTTTCTTATCTTCCCCATAAGATTGCAAACTCCTTTAGGGTAGCAGTTGCAACTTTTATTTCAGTTTGTCCCCACGTTTCCCTGTGCAAACAGGAGGTGTTCAACAAATATTTATAATGAAGATGATGCTAACAGAATACTCTGAGGACAGGACTTATGACTTACCTGTATGACCCTCTCTCAAGTACTTTAGTACAGATTTTGCATATCACAGCGGCCCAATAATTACTTTTGATAAATAAATGAATAATAATAATTGGGGTATTTGTTAAGCACCTACTAGGTGCCAGGCACTGTACTAAGCACTGGGGTAGATACAGTGTAACGGGGTTGAACACAGTCCCTATCCCACAAAGGGCTCACAGTCTTAATCCTCTAGGCTGTAAGCTTGTTGTGGGCAGGGACTGTGTCTGTTTATTGTTCTATTGTACTCTCTCAAGTGTTTAATACAGTGCTCTTCACACAGTAAAATGCTCAATAAACACAACTGAAAGAATGAATAATCCCCATTTTAGAGATGAGGTAGCTGAGGCCCAGAGAAGTTAAGTAACTTGCCTAAAGTCAGACAGCAGACAAGTGACCGAGCCAGAATTAGAACCCAGGTCCTCTGAGGCCCAGGCCTGTGCTCTATCCACTAGACCACACTGCTTCTCAATGGATCTCCTGATAGATCCATGGGCCAGGTCCAGCCACTAAAGAGCTCTACTTCAGAAATGGTGAATTCTGCCTCAGACCTCAGAAATGACAATCACTCACTTCTGTCTCACTTTTCCATTTCTACCTGGCTCCACTGTTTTTATTTCAACTAACTATCCTAAAGCCAATCTAATCTAATCCTAATAGCTCCTTTACAGAAATATCAGTGACTCAACATAGCTCAACAATAATCATGAAAGATAATTACTATAATTAAGTCATTAAAACTACGTATCAAAATAGTAACAATCACTAAACCATCTCTTGGGAATTAAACTACTGAATATTAAATACAATCATTAAACACTCCGAGACACCTTAGATCTATGAAAAATATATATTTGAACATAACCTAATCTCCTTTACCACTGTGTTTCCATCAAATCCAAACAAATATAAACAGCTGTTGCCATGGCCCATCTAAATTTTCCCAAACCCTTCCTGAAGACAACCCATGACCTCAGTCACTGAACCTGATTTATAATGCAGAGAGTGAAACTGTTTGTAAACTTCTGAGTTTCAGATGTGTTCCTTGTACCTTCAGTATTTTCTTGAGTGTTCCCAACAAGCTGCACATTTTCAAAGGGATTTACAATTCTTAATTTTTAAATCCACAAGGGATCCAGGTGCCTGTAATTCAAATTCCTTTGCCTAAATCTTCCTTATCATGAGGCTATGTAGAGGCAGCAAAATTAGAAGTCTGGTTATAAAAAGAAAAGCCCAGTGAAAGTATCATTCAAACTTATGGACTTCTTCTCTCTGACAAAACCCAAACTTTACTGCTTTCTTCTTTTCAGCAGATAATCTGGTTATAAGAAGGAAAGCCCGGTGAAAGTATCACCCAAACATATAGTGTTCTTCTCTCTGACATAACCCAAATTTTACCGCTTTCTTCTTTTCAGCAGATGAAGCAAACATTTCTCTGTCCCCTCGAGCCACATAGCCAAATGATTAATCTGGTGTTTTATGCAGAAATGCCAGCAACTTCCTTGTTTCTGGCATCCCCATCACCAACCTCTCCTCCCGCCAATTACCTTGAAATGCAAAAATTATCTGCCACCACAGACAAATGCCTGGTAGAGTTTTTATCAGCCTCTCCAGAGATTTGATAAAACTATGGATGGATGGATGGCCTCCATCTTTGCCCTTAGTTTGCCAAAATACACAAATAAATGTTTTACAAACAATGGAATAGAAGAAAGGTGCTGTTTTTATTCCTTTTTAAACCCAATAGTGGTTTCCATTTAAAGGATTACCAAGACTGGAGATCATTAGAGCCAATTTGAGGGGTGGGTGAAGGTATCAGCTGGCTCTGAGGAAAGGGGTCAACAGAGGGTCTGAGGGAGGATTGGAGTGTTGTGAGGGGATTTAGGGAGAGGTTGAATGTCTTTTTTAATAAGTAATTCTTCTCTATAACAGTGCCACCCCAAGACTAGGGCCAGGGAATGTTACATGGCCTGGGGCTCTCCAGATGTTGGCTCCAATTCTACAATTACTTTTTTCTTTTTTAAGGGTAATTGCTAAGCGCTTACTCTGTGTCAAACACCATTCTAAGTGCTGGGCTAGATACAACTGAATCAGATTGGACACAGTCTCTGTTCCACATGGACCTCACAGTCTAAGTAGGAAGAACAAGAGAACTGAAGCACAGAGAAGGTAAGTGACTTGCCCCAGGTCCACAGCAAGAATTTGGGAGAGTTGGGATTAGAACTCCCAGGATAATGCTTTTTCCAAGAAGGCATGCTGCTTCTACTTGCTAGATTTTCTGGACGTGGACAAATTATCATCATTTAGCAATGCTGCATCTAGTTTGCAATGTGATGTGATTATTTTAACTTTTAACTTGTCATCCTTGTTGCATAAAGGAGGTATGCAACATATATGTTTGTATCTGTCTGTAATTTATTTATTTATATTAATGGTTGTCTACCACTCTAGACTGTGGGTTCGTTGTAGACAGGGAATGTGTCTGTTAACTGTTCTATTGTACTCTCCCAAGTGCTTAGTACAGTGTGCAGAGCACACAGTAAATACTTAATAAATATGATTGAATGAAAGATACAATCTTCCGAGGTTAATTAAAACAATTTGTATGTCAATGCATTAGTCTCCATCTGCAAGGCTGATTCAACCAAAGGAAGAATTTTCCCTGCATGCGTTACAAGGTTTGTCAATAATAATAATGGTATTTGTTATGTGCTTACTATGTGCCAAGCATTCTTCTAAGCACTGGGGTAGATACAAGGTTATCAGGTTGTCCCACATGGGGCTTACAGTCTTAATTCCTATTCTACAGATGAGGTAACTGAGGCACAGAGAAGTTAAATGACTTGCCCAAAGTCACACAGCAGATGAGCGGCGAAGCCAAGATTAGAACCCACAACCTCTGACTCCTAAATCCATTCTCTTTCCACGAAGTCATGCTGCTTCTCTATGCTCAGTGCTTCCTTGTATCCCCAGTAGGATTTTGAAATATTATAGCCACACATTGGCAATGGAAAGCATCAGCAAAGAAGGGAAACAGGGTCAAGGTTGGAGATTGCCTGGATTCAGTCTCCTCAGACAGTTTGGAACTGAAGCAGAGAGGCCTCATGGATAAAGCCTAGGCCTGGGAGTCACAAGGACCTGGGTTCTAATCCCTGCTCTACCACTTGTCTGCTGTGTGACTATGGGCAAGTTGCTTCACTTCTCTGTGACTCAGTGCTCTCATCTGTAAAATGGGGATTAAGACTGTGAGCTCCATGTGGGACATGGACTGTGTCCAACTTGATTACTTTGTAGTTACCTCAACACTGGGAATGGTGCCTGGTACGTAGTAAGTGCTTAACATATACCATAAAAAAATCATAAAAGAGGTAGGTAATTATTTTGCCTAGAGAAGCAGCGTGGCTCCGTGTAAAGAAACCGGGCTTGGGAGTCAGAGGTCATGGGTTTGAATCCCGGCTCTGCTACTTGTCAGCTGTGTGACTGTGGGCAAATCACTTATCTTCTCTGTGCCTCAGTTACCTCATCTGTAAAATGGGGATTAACTGTGAGCCTCCCGTGGGACAACCTGACTGTAAGCCCATCAAAGGACAGGGACTGTCTCTATCTGTTACCGATTTGTACATTCCAAGCGCTTAGTACAGTGCTCTGCACACAGTAAGCGCTCAATAAATACTATTGAATGAATGGATACCCTGTATCTACCCCAGTGCTTAGAACAGTGCTCTGCACATAGTAAGTGCTTAACAAATACCAACATTATTATTATTAAATTCTCTCATCTGCAAAATTGGGATTGAGACTGTGAACCCCACAATAATAAAAATAATAATAATGGTATTTGTTAAGGGCATACTTTGTACCAAGCACTGTTCTAAGAACTGGGGTAAATATAAGGTAATCAGGGTGTCCCACATGGAGCTCACAGTCTTAATCCCCATTTTACACATGAGGGAACTAAAATGCAGAGAAGTTAAGAGGCTTGCCCGAGGTCACACAGCAGTCAAGTGGCAGAGGCGGGATTAGAACTCATGTCCTCTGACTCCCAAGCCCATGCTCTTGCCACTAAGCCATGCTGCTTGGGACAGGGACTCTGTACAGTGCTTGACATGTAGTAAGCACTTAACAAATACCACAATCATTATTATTATTATTATTTTGGCCATTCGAAGTGAAGGGGTTTGAACTGAGGAAACATGAGGAAACATGAGGAAAATTTAGCCAGGAGTAGGTCCTGTCTGCCTCCTACCCATCTGTGGGTAATTACTGTGCCTCAGTTCCCTCATCTGTAAAATGGGGATAGAGACTTTGAGCTCAACTCAGAAGCAAGAACCCCCCCAACTACTTTTTATCAGAATATGCCTCCCTCCTTGAAGACCCTGTGTTTCGGGAGGTTCCTGACGACATTCACCAAAGAAGCAGAGACTGGTAGAAATCACCACCTACCAGATTACATCACTGCCGGGGCTGGATTAGATGTATTTTTTCAATCTAACATTAGGAAAGATCCTGATCCTGCTGTCTTTGTTCCTTAATCAGTAAATTAAGAGAGTTCATAGAGCACTTACTTTGTGCAGAGCCTTGGGTTCAACCCTTGGGAGATTAGAATAGAGTCTGTAGACATGATCCCTGCTCTTGAGGAAGTGCCAATCTAGTGGGGGAAAGAGACTCAAAAATAAATTACGAGTAGTTAAAAGCAGTGGAGGATCACCAGTGGTATTTATCATCATCATTGATATTTACTGAGGGCTTATGGTGTTCTATATACTGAGCAATGTACTATATAACATATATATATATATATATACGGGGAAGCAGTGTGGCTCAGTGGAAAGAACCTGGGCTTCCAAGTCAGAGGTCATGGGTTTAACTCCCGGCTCTGCCACTTGTCAGCTGTGTGACTGTGGGCAAGCCACTTAACTTTTCTGTGCCTCAGTTACCTCATCTGTAAAGTGGGGATTAACTGTGAGCTTCACGTGGGACACTCTGATTACCCTGTATCTGCCCCAGCACTTAGAACAGTGCTCTGCACATAGTAAGTGCCTAACAAATACCAACATTATTATTATATAATGCCGGTTGTGTGTGTTAGGGGCTGTCAATGTGGAAATTAAGTTGACAGGAACTTTTTAAAAAATGGTATTTATTCATTCATTAAGCACTTTCTTTGATAAGCACTACGCTAAATGCTGAGACTGATGCAAGATAACCAGATCGAGTACCATCCCTGTATCACACAGGACTCAGAATCTAGGAGTTATGAAGAGCAGGAAACTGAGGTAAAGAGAAGTTAAATAACTTGCCTTACAGCAGACCAATATCTGAACTTGGATTAGAACTCCAATAGTTCTGACTCACAGGCCCAATCTCTTTCCACTAAAATATACTGTTTCTGAAGCATGGTCCAAAGAAATCAAGAGGCAGAGTGGCCTCAAGAGGCAGAATGGCCTAGAGGAAAGATCACGAGTCTGGGAGTCAGGAGACCTGGGTTTTAATTTTGGCTGTGACACTTGCCTGCTGTGTGACCTTGGGCAAGTCACTTAACTTCCCTGCGCCTCAGTTAACTCAAGTGCAAAATGGGGATTAAATGCCCTTCTTGATCCTTCACACACTGTGAGTCTCATGTGGGACAGGGACTGTGTCTGATGTGCTTATAGGGTATCTGCCCCAGAGCTTAGTGCAGTGCTTAGCACATAGTAAATACCTAATAACACAATTATAATTAAACTTTGACATGGAATCACAACTCAAAACAATAGCACTGATGAAAGGCAAACCTGGAGATGCTCTTTGGATTATCGGTTGTATGAGTAATGCTTTTGAAAGCTAAACATTTGATAAGTGATTTCTATATCCTGTGGCAGATAAGAGTTCTGAAGTGCTTCAAAGAAATACATTTGGGTGGTTCCTATTGGTTGAGAGGGACATTTCCAAGACATGCTTTAGATACAAACACACTTTTATTTTACAAAACATGCCCTGAAGCAGAAACAGACATTCTCCCTATCTACATGTCATGACTTGAATTCTGACTGCCACAAACTAAGCTGTAGCTAAGCACATGGAAATGCCAAAACATGAGTTAGCTTGTCTTTGGGTCACTTTGATTACCTTCTTTCCTTTCTTTTTATATAGAAATTTTTTTTTTTTGGTTTGTTTTTTACCCAGAGCGCAAAAGTAATTGAAACAAAACTTATGTAGAAGGCACATGAAAGTCGTGTGGCTATCGGATAAAACACGGGCCTGGGAGGCAGAAGAACTGGGTTCAAATTCCAATTCTGCCAAATGCTTGCTGTGTGACCTTGGGCAAGTCATTTGACTTTTACCTGCCTCAGTTTCCTCAACTGCAAAATGGGGATTCAATACCTGTTTTCCTTCCTATTTAAGAATAATAATAATAATAATGTTGGTATTTGTTAAGCGCTTACTATGTGCCGAGCACTGTTCTGAGCGCTGGGGTAGACACAGGGGAATCAGGTTGTCCCACGTGGGGCTCACAGTCTTCATCCCCATTTCACAGATGAGGTAACTGAGGCCGAGAGCCCCATGTGGGACAGGGACTGCCTCTTGACTTTTTTTATGATAGTTGTTAACTGCTTATCAGGCACTTGCTTACTAAGCTCTGAGGTAGATATAAGCTAATCCGGTTGGACACAGTTCCTAGTCCTCATGGAGCTCAGTCTTCATTCCCATTTCACAGATGAGGTAACAGGCACCGATAAGTTAAGTGACCTAACTCCTATCTACTCCTGCACTTAGAGCAGAGCTTGATGCACACTAAGCATTTTACAAATAGCATTAAAAAAAACCCCCAAAGCAAATAGACAATTATGATTATTCTTCCCAAAGTGATTTCAGTGAAATCCCAAATACTCTTTGATGCATAACAGCTACTGGTAAACTCCTAGCAAGATTCATCTGACGATTGAAGATAATGTGTTGCAATAATGCTGCAAAATAGTGAGCAATTTTTCTTGAATAATAAATACTCTTTCACAGTGCTAGTAATGACATTTATGAAATTTCTTGCAATGTGGAACTGTACTGGTTAGGACAATAATAAAAATAGCAATAGCGGTATTTGTTAAGCACTTACTCTGTGTTAAGCACTGTTGAGAAGCAGCATGGCCTAGTGGAAAGAGGCAGTCCTGGGAGTTAGAGGACCCGGTTCTAATCCCCGCTCTGCCACTTTTCTACTGTGTGACCTTGGGTGAGTCACTTAACTTCTCTGTGCCTCAGTTACCTCATCTGTAAAAATGATATTAAATCCCTCTGCATCCAACTTAAACTGTGAGCCCCATTTGAAAGTGGCATCATTCCACCCTGATTTTCTGTGTCTTCTGCTGTGTGTAGAAGAGTGCTTGACACATAGTGAGCACTTAGCAAATACCTGTACTGAGCTTTGGGATAGATATAAGATAATCAGGTTCGCATAGTGCCTGTCACATATGGGGCTGAAAGTCTAATTAGGAGTGAACAGGTATTTATCTCCATTTTACAGCTGAAGAAACTAAGGCACAAAGAAGTCAAGTGATAGTAGGCAGGTGACCAACTCGGGTTTAAACTCCAAATCCGCTGACTCCCATAGAGAAGGAGTGTGGCTTAGTGGAAAGAGCATGGGCTTGAGAGTCAGAGATAATGGATTCTAATCCCTCCTCCACCACTTGTCATCTGTGTGACTTTGGACAAGTCATTTAACTTCTCTTTACCTCAGTTACCTCATCTGTAAAATGGGGATTCAGACTGTGAGTCCCATTTGGGACAACCTGATTACCTTGTATCTATCCCAGCGCTTAGAACAGTTCTTCACACATAGTAAGCGCTTAACAAATACCATCATTTTTTTTTCCCACTATGCTACACTGTTTGAAAGCTCTTGATTCCTTCCTTACCTTGCTGTCTAGATCATGAGCCTCCTCTGAGCTCTGCTGGGAAGCTACCTTGGTCTGCAGGCAGCTCTGATGATTAGAGAGTTTGAATAATAATAATATTTTGTATTTTATACAGTGCTTTTATTTTCCAGAACTCTTTCAAAATACTTATCTTATTTTTATCCTCACAAAATCCCTGAAGGAGAGAAAAGTAGGCAATATTATTCCTAGTTTACAGATGAAGAAACTAAAGGCCAACAGAATTAAGGTTAAGTGATTAATCCAAGGTCACATGGCAACCTGATGTCAGAGGTGGTACTAGAACTCATATCCTGTGACCCTCAGGCCCCATCTTTTTCTTCTGTCATGCTCCCTTCCCCTTTGTCCATCTACCTGGAATTTCTTCCCCATATCTGGCCAACACTGCTTTCCTAATCTTCAGAGCTGTTCTGAATCATATCCTCTCCAAGAGACATTTCCTAATCGATTTCCAGTCTCTCCACCTCATCAATCATTAAATATGGATGCTATTGATGACTATTTACTTGTTTTGATGTCTGTCTCCCCTCTTCTAGACTGTCAGCCTGCTTTGGGCAGGGATTGTCTCTCTTTGTTGTTGAAATGTACTTTCTAAGTGCTTAGTACAGTGCTCTGCACACAGTAAGCACTCAAATATGATTGCATGAAAGAATGAATATTTTAAAATCTTTTTTATGGTATTTGTTAAGCACTCACTATGTGTCAAGCACTGTTCTCAACCCTGGGTTATATACAGGCTAGTCCATATCCCACAGGGAGCTCACAGTCTTAATTTCCATTTTACAGATGAGTTAACTGAGGCACAGAGAAGTTAAGCGATTTGCCCAAGGTCAAACAAAGACAAGTAGCAGAGCTGGGATTAGAACCTAGTTCCTTTGACTCCCAGGCCTGGGCTCTTTCCACTAGGCCACACTGCTTCTCTTTATTTATTTGAGCACTTACTACATACAGAGCACTGTACTAAGCACTTGGGAGAATACAAAATAACAGAGTTGATAGACATGTTCCCTGCCCATAAGGAGCATACAGTCTGATATCCCAGGTTGCCATTTCAGAACTTTCACATCACCCAACACTTAGGTACTCGCAACCCCCCATGACATTTTTATTCATATCTTTTTATGGGATACTTCCTCCCACCTTCAATTTCTCTGAGGGTCTTGTCTTCCAGATTGTCAGATCCTTGAGGGCAGGGATCAGGTCTACTAATTCCACTGAATTTTCTTTAGTATTTAGAACAGCACTCTGCATACAGTAAGTGCTTAATAAATAGCAGTGATTTGACTGACTGAGCATTCAGATTGCTCCATGACAGATTGTGGCAGAAACAAGGCCTTTCCTAGGCAGTTTGCTCCCCTTTGTGGGGTCATGATTCAGTGCACCTTCCCCCACTTTGCAAGAAGGAGGTATCTGAGCCCCGTGTGGGACAGGGACGGTGTCCACCCCGATTATTTTGTAGCTACCCCAGAGCTTAGAACAGTGTTTGGCACAGAGGAAGTGTTTAATACATACCATTAGTGTCTCCTTACTTCCAGGGACTTTAACCTCTGGGGGAAAAAAGGAAGCATGCTTCCTGGGAACCTGAAAGAGCTTTCCATGGTTTCTTCCCTTGATGCCTGGCTCAGGTTCCTAAATTTGCACCCCTCATAACTACAAGCAACCTTTTCCTGTCTCCAGGAAAAAGCACTAGTGGCTCCACTTCATAGCACTAGGTTGATAGGACTCTACCTCCCTTATACACCATATGGGTGTGTGTATTCAGTCAAACAATGGTATTTGTTGAATGCATAATATGTGCAAAACACTGTGTTAAGCACTTGGAAGAATACACGAATACACTATAACAGAGTTGGTATAGATGTTCCCTCCCACCAAGTAGCTTACAGACTATAGCACAAAGCAAAAATTCATTCATTCAATTGTATTTATTGAGCACTCACTGTATGCAAAGCACTGATCTAAGCGCTTGGGAGAGTACAACATAAGAATAAACAAACACATTCTCTGCCCACAGGGAGCCCCTTTCTGATGAAAATTCCTCTCCCTCAAACACTGAGATTTCACCCAGCCATTGAGTTGACTGCTCCGAAGCTGTGGAAAGATTATGACATCTGTGGTAAAATACCTTAAACCAAACTGAATTGTTCCACCTGGTTTCTTCATTTGCAATAGTTCTAAATGTTCATAGAAAGTGAGGTGTTTAAAAGATTTCTCAGCAGTTCACCATACGTTGTATTGGATTTGCTGATGATATTTGGGGCACACTGAAAAAGAAAATGATCGTTGGTTAAGGGACATCTAGGGAGGGGAAACAGGTCTTAGAATTGAAAGGGCAGCTACAAAATTTAGTCAGAAGGGAAAGTTTGAAATCCACTGCCTAGGGCAGACTGCCTCCATGTGCTTCATTCTGCCCATCTGTAAGGAGCTATAATGTCAACCGCCAAACGGGGATGTTAATGAGGCTTTGTTCATGCTTATAAATCACGTTGGCATTCTCTGTTGAAGGATGTTAGGCAAGAAACCTGTTATTAGCCTTTAATATTTAATGAGTGTTGTAAGTGTACCTGGCACGATGAAAAACGTGGAAAATGGAAAAATTCCTGCCTATTGGGCACAGAATTTGAGCATTTGGATATTTTTAGATTAAGTAATTTAAGTGCAGTGAAGTGAGACTTTTGCTTTCACAATCTGACAGCTTCCTTTGTTTGTTGGACGTGTTACCCTTCTTGATGGTGCGTGCACATTTCTGACACAGCTAACTCTCAATTATCAGTAACAGGAGGAGAAGGGTTTAGCAGGAATAAACGGAGCACAGAGATCATTCCAAATCCTCATTTTAGGCACCAGCTCAACCTTGTCTGAATAAATCTTTAATCAAGGTAATTAGCAAGTCTCAACACTGGCTGATTTGAATTTTACGTCCTATCCCTCCTCCCTTTCCCATTTCAGGAGCAAGCAGGGAAATACCTGGAAAATGACCATGAAAAACAGAGAAATAGGAGAAAGGAATAGCCCGGTAAATCCCTGAACCTTGAAGCAGATTGGAAGCTGATTGAAAATGCTAATAATAAGGTTTGATGGAAAAGCTTGGGTATATATAGTATCCAACCTAAATGAAGTGTCTAGTTTGGGGTGGGTGGGGTCATAGCTGCAAAAACTGTGTTGATCGAACTTGGTGTTTTAGATCATAAGTAAAAATTCCTGAAGGAAAGAGAATTAATGGTTCTTCGGATTTTTGTCAGTGAATTTCTTAATCAATCAATAACATTTATTAAGAGCTTCCTGTGTGCAGAACACTGTACTATGCACTTGTACTATGCACAAATACACTAAGAACTTAAAGTTTCCAGGGGGAACATCTTGGTAGAGGATTAAATGTCCACAACATGCTTGAGATTTTTGGGGGGTGGGGGTAGGAGGGAGAGGGAGGGGAGGAAGAGGAGGATGCACTTTTCCATACAAAAAACACGGAACAGAAAAAAAAAGATAAAGTTTTGGCTCTGATTGTATTAAGCCAATGAAGTCAAAAATTAAAGCTGAGAATTTGGCTTCATCTCATACTGTTGCATCTATATTTCACTGAACAAATAAGGGAACACAACCATGTCCCTCATTTGGCATTTATACAGATTTTGATCTATTTAATTGAGAAGCCTAATGCTATTTATTCAAGTTGTGTGTATTTGGGATTTTTTTCCTTTCCTTATGCTATTTGTTATTTTCTGCTGTACACATTAATTTAGTAACTTTGATGGCATCTTAAATATTTGATCTGTACCTTCGACAGTGGCTTATTAATAAATTATTTTCTTATATGATGCACACTTAGTTACACTTCCTTTTGTGATGCTTGGAACACGATTACATTGGTTTTGTAAACCTTCTCAAATTAGTGAGGATAATGCCCTCCGTGAATCTGTGGAAAAAAGGTTTACAGCTTGTCTGTTCATTTCTAAACATTCCCAGTTTTAGGTAAGCACCATAAAACAGCAGAGGAAATTTCTTGAAATATTTGATTTCTTTTTTTATTTTAATTTTACAGCACTGAATTAAGTTTTGAGGAATTAAGTACTTGGGGGTCTATGGCTACGAAGTACAAAGCTCTGTGTGTTTAAGTATATACATATAAAATAAGTACATAACTTACATATGCCTTTATATATTTAGAGAGAAAGGGAGAGAGAATTTAAATAAGACAGGATCTCATAGTATCTCATAATATCTAAGATATTTTTTGTTGGTTGAAGGCCTTAGGGAATGTAGTGTCTATAGACCTGAGGGATATGATTATTTTTGTCATTATCTTCTTAAAAGTAAGTTAATCTAAGCATTTAACCTGTTTACTTGAAACAGTGCTACTAAATGACCTATAACTTCCTGAAATCCTTCCTTTGAATATCATTAATAAAAATCTGACTAAAATCTAGATTGAAAGGTGTTTTTTTTATCTAGAGGAATGTATGTGAGGGACTCTGGATAATACAGATATTCCCACATGATTAAGAGATTTTTGGCAAAGCTACTCTTCAGACTAGTTTGCTTGGATTAAATTTTCACTCTGAGAAAACTGCTTGCCTTCCTTTTAATAATTATAACAATAATGGTATTTGTTAAGCACTTACTATGTGCCAAGCGCTGTTCTAAGTACAGGGGTAAATACAAGGTAATCAGGTTGTCCCATGTGGGGCTCACAGTCTTAATCCCCATTTTATAGATGAGGTAACTGAGGCACAGAGAAGTGAAGTGACTTGCCCAAGGTCATAGAGCAGACAAGTGGCGGAGCTGGGATTAGAACCCACAACCTCTGACTCCCAAGCCTGGGCTCTTGCCACGCTGCTTTTAATAGTCACTATTTGTTTCTTACTAGTATAGTAGGATGGTATTCTTTACTCCTAGATTTTTTTAAAAAGTATTTCCTGGTATCAGTCTAGACAATTTGGTTAACTGACTGCTTTCTGGGTCTGCTTTGTAGGATACAAATAATTTCATGACAGTTGTCACACCACTACCCAGATGTTATTCTCTAGGATCTCTTTAAAGTTCCTATGCTATCACCAGGAGAAACATCTTAAAAAGGGCAATTGCAGTTTAAGGTCCTTGGAGAATTTGTAAAATCTTTGGTCTTTAAATATCAAACTTTGAAGCCCTTAAATCTTGCCTCAGTCCTTAACTAAACCTAAGAAGAGAGAACAGGCCACAATGGCAAAGACAGTTGAGTGGTCCAGGAGGATTAGGAGAGAATTATAGCACTTTGGATTTGGATGAAAGGAGGTCAGTGGCAGTGTGGCTCAGTGGAAAGAGCCCGGGCTTGGGAGTCAGAAGTCATGGGTTCAAATCCGGATCTGCCACTTGTCAGCTGTGTGACTGTGGGCAAGTCACTTAACTTCTCTGTGCCTCAGTGACCTCATCTGTAAAATGGGGGTGAAGACTGTGAGCCTCATGTGGGACAACCTGATTACCCTGTATCTACCCCAGTGCTTAGAACAGTGCTCTGCACATAGTAAGCGCTTAACAAATACCAACATTATTGTTATTATCATTACCTTAGAACCTGCAGTTTTGTTGGGGAGAAGGGGCCAGAAAACCTGACTGTAGCAGGTCAATCTGTAAGAGAGGAAATGGTGAGGAGGAAATGAAGGCAGTGGGTGTAAATGATTCATTCAAGAAGTTTGGAGAGGAATGGGAGTAGGAATATGAAATGTAGAGAAGGATGCAGGATTGAGAGAGAACTCTTTTAATATGGAAGAGACTTGAATGGGTTTTTTTATGGTATTTGTTAAGTGCTTACTATGTTCCAAGTACTGTACAAAGCTATGGATGAAGATACAAGCTAATCAGTTTGAATGCAGCTCATGTCCCACATGGGACTCAAAGTAGTAATCCTCATTTAACAGATGAGCTAAGTGAGGCTCAGAAAAGCTAAGTGACTTGCCTAAGGACGTAGAGCAGACAAGTGGTGGAGCCAGGATTAGAGCCCAGGTCCTTTAGATTTGCAGGCTTGTACTCTTTCCATTAGGCTGCACTGCTTCTTTTGGAGGCAAAGAAAGAAAAGGAGCCATCAGAAAGAAAACAGTTGAAAGTACAGTGGGACTGGAAGATTGGGAGTAAATCCTTTTAGGAGAGGAAAGGGGATGGAGTCAGAGTTCAGGTAAAGGGGACAGATTTGGAAAGCAGGTGGGAGACTTCGTGAGACACAGCTGGGTTCTCCCCTACCTCTCTGATACTTCCTTCTCAGTTTCATTCACCATCTCTTTGGCCTCTCATCCTCTTATTGTGGGCTGTAAATGTCTACTCTGAATCTCCTGCTTTGCCTGCTCTAAACTTGCCACTCTGGAACTCCATCCACTCATATAATTGTGGTATTTGTTAAGCACTTACTATGTGCCAGGGACTGTACTAAGCACTGGGGTAGACACAAGATAATCGGGTTGGACACAGTCCCTGTCCCACATGGAGCTCAGTCTTAGTCCCCATTTTATGGATGAGAAACTTGACACAGAGAATTCAAGTGACTTGCCCAAGGTCTCAAGCATTAAAGTCTCCCCCGCTAGACCGTAAGCTTGTTGCGGGTGGGGAATGTGTTCATCTATAGTTGTATTGTAACCTTCCAAGCGCTTAGTACAGTGCTCTGCACACAGTAAACACTCAACAAATATGATTGACTAACTGATTGACAAGAGGTGGACCTAGAATTAGAACCCAGATCCTCTGAATCCCAGGCCCATGCATTTTCTACTAGGCTATGCTGCTTTTCACAGGCCCATGCATTTTCTACTAGGCTATGCTGCTTTTCATATGCTTTAAGTGACCAACCCTGGTCGGATGACTTCCAGTTCTACCTCCTTAGCCATGACCTTTCATTTTACTTACAATCCCTCTCCCCCAGAACAGCTCTACCTTGACCAGCTCTACTTTGATATACTGCTGGCCACTCAATCTCAACATGTCTAGAATAAAACTGCTCATCTTTCTTTCTAAACCACAAACAAAAGCTCCTCACCATTGGCTTTAAAGCACTTAATCACCTGGCCCCCTCCTACTTCACCTCACTACTCTACTACAACCTAGTCCTCACTCTTGGTTCTTCTAATGATAACCTTCTCACTGTACCTCAATCTGGTCCATCTCGCCCTTGATGTCTCGCCCATATCCTCCCTCTAGCCTGGAGTCCCCTCCTTCCTCATATCAGACAGATAACAGCTCTTCCCCACTTCAAAACCTTATTGAAGGCGCATCTCCTCCAAAAAGCCTTCCCTGATTGCGCTCTCCTGTACACTTCTCTCACTCCCTTCTGCATGACTCTTACTTGCTCCTTCACTCATCCTCCCCCTATCTTCACAGCACATATGTATATATCTATATATATCTGTAATTTATTTATTTATATTAATGTCTGTCTTCCCCTCTAGACTCTCAGCTCGCTGTGGGCAGGAATTTGTCTATTATATTGTGCAGCAGGAAATTCAGAGTAGACATTTACATTATATTGTACAAGCGCTTAGTTCAGTGCTTTGCACACTGTAAGCACTAAATGAAAAAATCCATTCCTTCTCCTAACTTTCCAATCTAAGTCGAAAACATCATTATTTTCCCTGTTTAAGAAATCTAGAGCCTTGGGGTCATCTGGACTCTTCCTTATCTTTCAACCCTCACATCCAAATTCTTCCTACACAACATCTCCTAGATCTTCCTCCTCCTCCTCTCCAACCAAGCAACTTAATAACATGATCAAAGTTTCTGTCACATTCCTCCTGGTGTCTACCAGTTACTCTGTTTCTGGTCTATCCTCTCTCCAATGTATACTACATGTTTCTGCACAGATCACCTTCTTGCAACTCCAGTTGGCACAAATTCTCCAGTCTTCAAACCCTGAAATGTCTTCCAATTTCCCACCCACATAAAGCACAAATCTTCCGAGTTGGCTTCATGACTCTCCACCACTCTCCCAGTATAACACTTCTGTGCTCTCCCTTGCTATTCCCCCGCTCAACATTTTTTGTGATATTTGTTAAGCATTTATTTGTCTCAGGTGCTGTACTAAGCACTGGGAAGATATAAGCAACGTGGATTAGTGGAAAGAGCATGGGCTTGGGAGTCAGAGGTCATGGGTTCTAATCCTAGCTCTGCCACTTGTCAGCTGTGTAACTTTGGGCAAGTCACTTAACTTCTCTGTGCCTCAGTTACCTCATCTGGAAATGGGGATGAAGACTGTGAGCCCCAAGTGGGTCAACCTGATTACCTTGTATCTACCCCAGTGCTTAGAACAGTGCTTGGCACATAGCGCTTAACAAATATCATCCTCATATAAGCTAAACAAGTTGGATGCAGATCATATCCCACATGGGGCTCACAGTCTTAATCCCCATTTTACAGATGAGGTAACTGAAGCACAGAGAAGTGAACCGACTTATCCAGGGTCACATAGCAGACAGGAGGCAGAGTCAGGATTAGAACGCCAGGTCCTTCTGAAACCCAGGCCCTTGCTCTCTCCACTAGGCCATGCTGATTCTCTAACTGTCAATACTATTAATAATACTATCAATCACTATCAAGGGAAAGTTCAACTAAATTAGGAGACATAATCCCTACCCTTAAGGATTTTACTTTCCAAGCAGACTAGACAGAATAATAGGAGGGAGGAGGAAAGGAGGCAAAAGTCAAGTTCATGCATTAGTGCTTAAATAATAGGGTGCGTAAGATACATTCAAAAGTGTTACAGGATATTGTGAGTTCTTGATACTTAGATGGTGCAGAAGTAGTAGAGAGGCAAAAGAAGGAGGATATAAACAGGAAAGACTAGAAATTACACAGAGAAGGCTTCCTGGAGGATATTTGACTTCAAAAGGTCTTTGGAAAGGGAGAGAGCAGTTGCCTGTCAAATTTGAAGGGACAGGGAATTTGAGTCAGGATGTAGGGTGTGATCAAGAAGTCAGCAGTCAGAAAGCTGAACACAAGCCATAATGTAGAGGAGAATGGGTAACCCATTGAAATTTTTGAAGATTGAGGAGATATGTGCTTCAAAATCATGTTTTAGAAAAATGATCTAGGCAGCTGAGTGAGGCATGGATTAGAAAGAGGAACTATTGGAGGCTAGGAAATTGCTTGGAACTCCCTCTCCCTTCATGCCCAAAAGACCACTACTCTCCTCATCCTAAAAGTTGTTCTGAAGTCACATCTTGCCCCAAAGATCTCTGATTAAGTCTCACTTCAGTACTCTGTACAACCTCTTCCTCATTTCCATGTCACCTGTGTACTATGGTACGTGTCCCTCCCGCCTCCTGCATAGTGTTTATGTTCCTGTCAATGGTGCTTATTGAGCATTTACTGTGCACCCTCTATTTTACCACTGATCTGTCACCCAAGTCCTGCCTCTGGCCTGGAATGCCCTCCCTCTCCTATCCGACAACGATCACTCTCCCCACCTTCCAAGTCTTATTAAAATCACATCTCCTCCCTAAGGCCTCATTTCCTCTTCTCCCACTCTCTTCTGTGTCGCCCTTCCACCTGACTTTACACCCTTTATCCACCACCCTCCCAGCCCATCGGCCCCACGGCACTTATGTACATATTCATAATTTATTTTAATGTCTATCTCCTCCTCTAAACTGTAAGCTTGTAACTTAGAAGCAGCCTGGTGTAGTGGAAAGAGCACAGGCTTGGGAGTCAGAGGACGTGGGTTCTAATCCCAGCTCCACCACTTGTCTGCTGTGTGACCTTGGGCAAGCCACTTAACTTCTCTGTGCCTCAGTTACCTCATCTCTAAAATGGGGATTAAGATTGTGAGCCCCATGTGGGACAATCTGATTTCATTGTATCTACCCCAGTGCTTAGAACACTGCTCGGCACATAGCAATTGCTTAACAAATACCATAATTATTATTATTATTATTATGGGCTGGGAATGTGTCTGCCAACTCCATTGTATTACACTCTCTCAAGTGTTTAGTATAGTGCTCTCCACATAGTAAGCACTCAATAAATATCACTGATTGACTCTCCTGTTTCCATTCCCTTACTCATGTTCTCTCAGCCTGGAATGCCTTCCCTCCCCAAATTCATTATCCCTCCAGTTCTTTCTATATTAAGCCCTGCTAAAACTCCCTCTCTTCGAACAAACCTTGCCTGTTAAATTCCTGTTAGAATCCCCCCCAAATTTTGCTCAATTAGATTGAATTTTAGGCCCCACTGCTGCATTACCGTAAACCAAGACCAAACCTCTACATCCAGTATTTAAAGTCATCAAGGGTAAGTATGGAATTAGGAACTCCACCTAGGATCCTATTAAGAGACCTGAATAAGCCGCAGCTGTCATGATTGAATCCAACTCCCAACCCAGGAAAGATTAAAATCAAAACTTCAGTTTGTAACACAGATGGAAAGATCACAACTCAAAATTCAGCAGGAGAGATTTGCAGGGTAACTGTTTACAGTTTCTGCAAGTTTCAGACCGACAGCCTAGCTAGAGGTCTGTCCAATTACCAGATGATGCGGTTATACCAGCCCAGCTACTTGGGGAATGCTGAGAAATAAATTGCTCCCAAATTATGCTCATGAGTAAGTTTACCCAAACTAGCCTAGTCGTTCATCCCAGAAGGCGTTTGAAAAGAGAGCAGTATTTTACCATATGCAGATTGTTCTGGCTGGATCTCAGGAGGAGGAATCAGGGCTGGTACAACATTGTTCTTGTCTGTCCATCTCCCCCCGATTAGACTGTAAGCCTGTCAAAGGGCAGGGACTGTCTCTATCTGTTACTGATTTGTACATTCCAAGCGCTTAGTACAGTGCTTTGCACATAGTAAACACTCAATAAATACTATTGAATGAATGAATGAATTCTCAACTCCACCAAAACTGAAAAACCAGCACAGTACTCCCCAGTTAGAGCTCAGCCTTCAGAGGTGTGGAGCTTTTCATCCTACTGGGCAAAAGCCAGGCCCCTTCCAGAATATTCCAGATGACTCTTGAGTGCTGGGCTTAATCAACCCCGCCAGAACCGAATTCTGAACCAACATGTGACTTGGCTAATAATTCCCAGGAACCCCAGCTGTACAAACACACGAGCCATTTCTAGCAAAAGTATTTATTTGTATCCATCTTCATAAAATAATCCATCTTCATAAATACAGTTTGATTACTCAGTTGAGCTGTAATTAAGTAACTCTCCCCCATTACCCCATTACATGTAAGCTCTCTGTGGGCAGTAAACATTTCTCTTTGGTTTGTATTTAAGAAGCAGCGTGGCTTAGTGGAGACAGCACAGGCTTGGGAGTCAGAGGTCATGAGTTCTAATCCCGCCTCCGCCACTTGGCAGCTGTGTCACTTTGGGCAAGTCGCTTAACTTGTCTGTGCCTCAGTTACCTTATCTGGAAAAAGGGGATTAAGACTGTGAGCCCCACGTGGGACAACCTGATTACCTTGTATCTATCCCGGCACTTAGAATAGTGCTTGGCACATAGTAAGTGCTTAACAAATGCCATTATTCTTATTACTTTCCCAAGAGTACTTACCATTGCACCCAGTGAACACTCAGTAAGTGCTATTAATACTAAAGTGTCACCATGACAAAGTAGGAAAGTTTTTGCCGGTTTATAATGTATTTTAGAGTGCAGTTTCAGTCAAAATGAAGTTCATACAATGAATTTAATTTTGACTTGATATTAAAAAATAAAAAATAAATGGTAGTATTTGTTAAGCACTTACTATGTGCAAAGCACTGTTCTAAGCGCTGGGGAATACAAGGTGATCAGGTTGTCCCATGTGTTAATCCCCATTTTACAGATGAGGTAACTGAGGCACAGAGAAGTTAAGTGACCTGCCCAAAGTCACATAGCTGGCAAGTGGCGGAGGCAGGATTAGAACCCTCCACCTCTGACACCCAAGCCCGGGCTCTTTCCACTGAGCCACGCTGCTTCTCTATTATTTAGCGTTATGTTGCCATACATTGCAAAACTGTTTTCACAATCTTTATCATTCATCCACCCTTTCAAAAGTGTCAGAGGGCAAATAAGGTAATAGAGTATGTAGTGATGAAGGGATTTCAGATAATACCGCCAAATGTTAAGTGTTCTTCTATCCATTGCTTCCATTTCTGGGAATTTGTAATCTATTCTTTAGAATCTGCAAAGATTCTTCTCTGGCCCATTTAGCTGCAATAAAAACACCATCTTCAGCTCAAGAATTTGTAATATTGTTTACTTTGCTTGACTGGCTCCAACTGGTTATAAACTATTCATTCAGATTTGATTCTTTTCTACTTTAGACATTGGAATTAACAACCAAAGCCCAGGAATGTGGCCTTCTCCCTGCTTCATTGTAACAGTTGCCTGCCTACCTACCATGTAGTCTGGTGATTTCCAAACTTTCATGAGATTGAAAACCTTTCCACATAGCTTTTCATTTTGCAGATCAACTCTAGTGGCATCTAGGCTATAAGACAGGGGTTGTCTCTCTTTATTGTTGAATTGTACTTTCCAAGAGCTTAGTACAGTGCTCTGCACACAGTAAGCACTCAATAAATACGATTGAATGAATGAACAAATCCAGGAGAACAGAGACAGTGCTAAAACAAATATCTTCAAGGAACCTATTTGCAAACAAACCTCATGTCACCTTGGGTATTTTTAGGATAGTTTGAATATCACAGTATACCAACAGATGGGTTATGTTTTTTCTGTGTATATATTCTCGATAAAACTATTTTATTAGCATCAATGTTCTTCATTCTAAACACCACCAAGTTCTTATACCATATTGTTCCGAAAAACCATTGGGGATTTTTTTAAAAAACTTTCAGGGATATTTCTCTGTGGTGAGAAGGGAATAGGAGGAAGGAGAGGTAATGACGCATTGAAGAAAAGAAAGGAAAATGGAGAACGGGAGGTTGGAGGAATAAGTGGGGCAAGAGTGGCACATTGAATTTAGGATGGACCTGGAAAAAATGAGATGATAGATAAGGAGGAATTTTAGGGAAAAGAAAGTGGAGCTGAACAAAAAATGACCAGAAGAGAACTGAGAAGCTGGAGATGCAGAGTGGCTCAGTGGAAAGAGCCCGGGCTTGGGAGTCAGAGGTTGTGGGTTCTAATCCTAGCTCTGCCACTCGTCAGCTGAGTGACTTTGGGCAAATCACTTCACTTCTCTGTGCCTCAGTTCCCTCATCTGTCAAATAGGGGTAAAGTCTGTGAACCCCACGTGGGACAACCTGATTACCTTGTATCTCCCTGGTGCTTGGCACATAATAAGCGCTTACAGGGCTTAGTGGCAAGGGCCCGGGCTTGGGAGTCAGAGGACTTGGGGTCCAATCCCAGTTCTTCCAATTGTCAGCTGTGTGGCTTTGGGCAAGTCACCTCACTACTCTGAGCCTCAGTTCCCTCATCTGTCATAGGGGATTGTCTGTGAGCCCCATGGGGGACAATCTGATGCCCTTATATCCCCCCCCCCACAGCTTAAAACAGTGCTTGGCACATAGTAGGCGCTTATGTGGCTTAGTGGTGAGAGCCCGGGCTTGTGAGTCAGAGGACGTGGGGTCCAATCCCAGCTCTTCCACTTGTCAGCTGTGTGATTTTGGGCAAGTCCCTCCCCCGTTTAGACTGTGAGCCTGTCATTGGGCAGGGATTATCTCTATCTGTTGCTGAACTGTCTATTCCAAGCGTTTCATACAGTGCTCTGCCCATAGTAGGCGTGCAATAAATAATAATGATAATAATGATAATGTTGGTATTTGTTAAGCGCTTACTATGTGCCAAGCACTGTTCTAAGCACTGGGGTAGATACAGGGTAATCAGATTGTCCCACGTGAGGCTCACAGTTAATCCCCATTTTACAGATGAGGTAAGTGAGGCACAGAAAAGTTAAGTGACTTGCCCACAGTCACACAGCTGACAAGTGGCAGAGCCGGGATTCAAACTCATGACCTCTGACTCCCAAGCCCGGGCTCTTTCCACTGAGACACACCGCTTCAGGGATTGAATGAATGAACTTCTCTGGGCCTCAGTTCCCCCATCTGTCAAATGGGGCTTAAGACTGTGAGCCCCATGGGGGACAACCTGATGACCTTGTATCCCCCCCAGGACTTAAAACAATGTTTGGCACATAGTAGGCGCTTATGTGGCTTAGTGGCGAGAACCCGGGTTTGGGAGTCAGGGGACGTGGGGGGTCCAAGCCCGGCTCTTCCACTTCTCTGCTGTGTGATCTTGGGCAAGTCCCTCTGCTGTTTAGACTTTGAGCCCGTTATTGGGCAGGGATTGTCTCTACTGCCCATTCCAAGTGTTTAGTACAGTGCTCTGCCCCTAGCATGGCTCATTGGAAAGAGCCCGGGCTTGGGAGTCATGGGTTTGAATCCCAACTCTGCCACTTGTCAGCTGTGTGACTGTGGGCAAGTCACTTCACTTCTCTGGGCCTCAGTTCCCTCATCTGCAAAATGGGGATGAAGCCTGTGAGCCTCACGTGGGACAATTTGATTACCCTGTATCTCCCCCAGCGCTTAGACCAGTGCTCGGCACATAGTAAGCACTTAACAAATACCAACATCATTATTGCCTCAGTTCCCTCATCTGTCAAATGGCGATTAACTGGGCGCCTCAGGTGGGGCAACCTGATGACCCTGTCTCTCCCCCAGCGCTTAGACCAGTGCTCAGCACAGAGTAAGCGCTTAACAAATACCAACATTATTATTGCCTCAGTTCCCTCATCTATAAAATGGGGATTAACTGTGTGCCTTATGTGGGACCACCTGATGACCCTGTCTCTCCCCCAGCACTTAGACCAGTGCTCGGCACAGAGTAAGCGCTTAACAAATACCAACATCATTATTGCCTCAGTTCCCTCATCTGTCAAATGGGGATTAACTGTGTGCCTCACGTGGGACAACCTGATGACCTGTCTCTCCCCCAGCACTTAGACCAGTGCTCGGCACAGAGTAAGCGCTTAACAAATACCAACATCATTATTGCCTCAGTTCCCTCATCTGTCAAATGGGGGTTAACTGGGCGCCTCAGGTGGGACCACCTGATGACCCTGTCTCTCCCCCAGCGCTTAGACCAGTGCTCGGCACAGAGTAAGCGCTTAACAAATACCAACATCATTATTGCCTCAGTTCCCTCATCTGTCAAATGGGGGTTAACTGTGTGCCTCACGTGGGACAACCTGATGACCTGTCTCTCCCCCAGCACTTAGACCAGTGCTCAGCACAGAGTAAGCGCTTAACAAATACCAACATTATTATTGCCTCAGTTCCCTCATCTATAAAATGGGGATTAACTGTGTGCCTTATGTGGGACCACCTGATGACCCTGTCTCTCCCCCAGCACTTAGACCAGTGCTTGGCACAGAGTAAGCGCTTAACAAATACCAACATCATTATTGCCTCAGTTCCCTCATCTGTCAAATGGGGGTTAACTGTGTGCCTCACGTGGGACAACCTGATGACCTGTCTCTCCCCCAGCACTTAGACCAGTGCTCGGCACAGAGTAAGCGCTTAACAAATACCAGCACTACGATTATTATTGTTAAGGAGGGGGATCAGGTGAGGTGAAATTGGGCTGAGGAGAAGAAGGAGGAGGAGGGCGGCCCTGGCCGTCACTTCCGGTCCGGAGAGAAAATGGCGGCGGCAGCGGCGCGGGCCGGGGCAGGTAAGAGCCTCCCCCGGGGCCCCCAGAGGGCGGGGCGGCCTCGCTGACGACCCCGCAAGGACCGGCCGTCGCTCCAGTAGCCCACGCTTATGCTTTCCGTTGTATTTATGGAGCGCCTACTCTGTGCCCAGCCCCTCCGCGCTGCTGCGGGGAGGAGGAGGAGGAGGAGCAGGCCAAGGTGAGGCGGCGCCCGCCTGAACCGTTGGCTTCTCCTTCTCCAGCCCCGGGCGGCCCAAATGAGGAGGGGGAGGGTATGTGTTAAGCGCTTACTATGTGCCCAGCGCACTGTTCCCAGCGCTGGGGGGGGGGGATACAGGGCGATCAGGTGGGGCTCCCGGTTTTCATCCCCATTTGACAGTTGAGGGAACTGAGGCCCAGAGATGTGAAGTGACTTGCCCACAGTCACACAGCTGGCAGGTGGCGGAGGGGCGGGGTAATAATAATAGTGATGTTGGTATTTGTTAAGCGTTTACTCTGTGCAGAGCATTGGTCTAAGCGCTGGGGGAGATGCAGGGTCATCAGGTGGTCCCACGTGAGGCTCCCAGTCTTCATCCCCATTTTGCAGATGAGGGAACTGAGGCCTAGAGAAGCAGAGTGACTTGCCCACAGTCACACAGCTGGCAGGTGGCGGAGGGGTGGGATGATAATAATAATGATATTTGTTAAGCGCTTACTCTGTGCAGAGCACTGGTCTAAGCGCTGGGGGAGAGACAGGGGAATCAGGTTGTCCCACCTGAGATGCCCAGTTAATCCCCATTTGACAGATGAGGGAACTGAGGCCCAGAGAAGCAGAGTGACTTGCCCACAGTCACACAGCTGGCAGATGGCGGAGGGGCGGGATAATAACAATAATGTTAGTATTTGTTAAGTGCTTACTCTGTGCAGAGCACTGTTCTGAGCACTGGAGGAGATAGAGGGGAATCAGGTTGTCTCATGTGGGGCTCACAGTCTTCATCCCCATTTGACAGATGAAGTCACTGAGGCCCAGAGAATAATAATGTTGGGATTTGTTAAGCGCTTACTATGTGCAGAGCACTGGTCTAAGCGCTGGGGGAGATGCAGGGTCATCAGGTGGTCCCACGTGAGGCTCCCAGTCTTCATCCCCATTTTCCAGATGAGGGAATTGAGGCCCAGAGAAGCAGAGTGACTTGCCCACAGTCACACAGCTGGCAGGTGGCAGAGGGGCAGGATAATAATAATAATGTTAGTATTTGTTAAGCGCTTACTCTGTGCAGAGCACTGTTCTAAGCGCTGGGGGAGAGACAGGGTCATCAGGTTGTCCCACATGAGGCTCACAGTCTTCATCCCCATTTGGCAGATGAGGTCACTGAGGCCCAGAGAATAATAATGTTGGGATTTGTTAAGCGCTTACTATGTGCAGAGCACTGGTCTAAGCGCTGGGGGAGAGACAGGGTCATCAGGTGGTCCCACTTGAGGCGCACAGTTAATCCCCATTTTACAGATGAGGGAACTGAGGCACAGAAATGTTCATTCATTCATTCGTATTTATTGAGTGCCTACTACTAGTGATACTAATAATAATGTTGGTATTTAAGCGCTTACTACGTGCACTGTTCTAAGCGCTGGGGGAGATACAGGATCATCAGGTTGTCCCACGTGAGGCTCACAGTCTTCATCCCCATTTTACAGATGAGGTCACTGAGGCACAGAGAATAATAATGTTGGGATTTGTTAAGCGCTTACTATGTGCAGAGCACTGGTCTAAGCGCTGGGGGACAGACAGGATCATCAGGTGGTCCCATATGAGGCGCACAGTTAATCCCCATTTTACAGATGAGGTCACTGAGGCACAGATAATGTTGGTATTTAAGTGCTTACTATGTGCAGAGCACTGGTCTAAGTGCTGGGGGAGAGACAGGGTCATCAGGTTGTCCCACATGAGGCTCACAGTCTTCACCCCCATTTTACAGATGAGGTCACTGAGGCACATAGAATAATGTTGGGATTTGTTAAGCGCTTACTATGTGCAGAGCACTGGTCTCAGCGCTGGGGGAGAGACAAGGTAATTAGGTTGTCCCAGGTGAGGCTCACAGTTAATCCCCATTTTACAGAGGAGGGAACTGAGGCCCAGAGAAATGAAGTGACTCACCCACAGTCACACAGCTGACAAGTGGCAGAACTGGGATTTGAACCCATGACTTCTGACTCCCAAGCCGGGCTCTTTCCACTGAGCCAAGTGACTTGCCCAAAGTCTGCCTAGGACAGTGCTCTGCGCATAGTAAGTGCTCAATAAATTAATTCAATCAAATTTATTGAGCGCTTACTGTGTGCAGAGCACTGTACCAAGCGCTTGGAATGGACAATTCAGCAACAGATAGAGACAGTCCCTGCCCATTGATGGGCTTACTTGCCCAGAGTCTGACTAAGACAGTGCTCTGCATCTAGAAAGCGCTCAATAAATTCATTCAGTAGTATTTACTGAGCGCTTTTATGTGCAGAGCACTGCACTAAGCGCTTGGAATGGACAATTCGGCTACAGATAGAGACAATAAATGAAAGACTCCCAAGCCCGGGCTCTTGCCATTGAGCCACGCGCCCAGCATCCCCTGGGGCCTCGGCGGCCCAGTCTGAACCAGCCCAAAGAAGTCTAGGTACTGGGACTCCCTGATCCTTAGCGTTTGTTCATTCTGTCGTATTTAATGAGCACTTAATGATGGTATTTGTGAAGCGCTTACTATGTGCCAAGCACTGTTGGTATTTGTTGGTATTTGTTAAGCGCTTACTATGTGCCGAGCACTGTTCTAAGCACTGGGGTAGACATAGGGGAATCAGGTTGTCCCACGTGGGGCTCACAGTCTTAATCCCCATTTTACAGATGAGGGAACTGAGGCACAGAGAAGTTAAGTGACTTGCCCACAGTCACACAGCCGACAAGTGGCAGAGCTGGGATTCGAACTCATGAGCCCTGACTCCAAAGCCCGTGCTCTTTCCACTGAGCCACGCTGCTTCTCGAGCACTGTTCCACTGTTCCAAGCACAGGGGTTGATACAAGGTCACCAGGTTGTCCCCCATGGGGCTCACGGTCTTCATTCCCATCTGACGGATGAGGGAACTGAGGCCCGGGGAAGTGAAGTGATTTGCCCAGAATCTGACTAGGACAGTGCTCTGTGCACAGTAAGCGCTCAGTACATACGAGTGAATGAATCCCAAGCCCGGGCTCTTGCCACTGAGCCACGCTGCCTCCCGGCCACGCTCCCAACATCCTCTGGGCCTTCGGCAACCCAGTCTGAACCAGCCCAAAGAAGTCTAGCTACTGGGACCCCCTGGTCCTTAGCGTTCGTTTATGTTGTATTTAATGAGCGCTTAATAATAATGATGGTATTTGTTAAGCGCTTACTATGTGCCAAGCACTCTTCTAAGCGCTGGGGTTGATGCAAGGTCATTAAGTTGTCCCCTGTGGGGCCCACAGTCTTCATTCCCATTTTATAGCTGAGGGAACCGAGGCACAGAGAAGTGAAGTGACTTGCCCAAGGTCACACAGCAAGCAAGCAGTGGAGCCGGGATTAGAGCCCACGTCCTCTGACTCCCAAGCCCGGGCTCTTTCCCCTAAGCCATGCTGCTTCACAATAATAATGCTTCACATAATGCCATAAAAAAGATTTTAAAGTGTACATCCGTTCAATTTGAGTGCTTAATGTGTGCAAGGCACTGTACTAAGCACTTGCGAAGTACAGTTCAGCAACAGAGACAGTCCCTGCCCACAACATGCTCACAATCTAGCAGGCGGGAGACAACATCAAAACAAGTAAATGATGATAATAATAATTTTTTGTTAAGCGCTTACTATGTGCCGTGCACTGTTCTAAGCGCTGGGGTAGACACAGGGGAATCAGGTTGTCCCACGTGGGGCTCACAGTCTTCATCCCCATTTTACAGATGAGGTAACTGAGGCACCGAGAAGTTAAGTGATTTGCCCAAAGTCAGCTAAGTGGCTGAGCCGGGATTCGAACCCATGACCTCTGTCTCCAAAGCCCGTGCTCTTTCCACTGAGCCACGCTGCTTCTGAGCATCAGTAGCATCATTATAAAGAGAATTGGAGATATGTGCACACCATTAATAAAAATTAATAGAATTACAGTAAGTGTGTGTGTATTTATAAATAAACAAGTGCTGTGGGGCGGAGAGCAAAGGGAACGAGTCGGGGCGATGGGGAGGGGGAGCAGAGGAAAAAGGGGGCTTAATCTGGGATAAATAACGTTTCCTTCGGCGCACGAGAATCGGAATCCTAGCCTCCAGCATCATTTTCTCAGTCTAATCTAATGTAGGTAAGCCTTAGCTGGTAATATATTCTCGGCACCTTCCTGGGCTGTTCAGTTGAGGAATTCACGGAAAAGCCGAAGCCTGCTTCCCTCTGGCTCTCAACTCTGTGATGTTCTTTCGTTCAGTTCTATTTATTGAGCGCTTGCTGAATGCAGAGCACTGTACTAAGCGCTCACTTCTAGGTTCCGGACTGCAGGGCCGGTGTCATTGTAGTCAGTCATGCAGTGGTACGTATTGGGTGCATTACTGTGTGCCGAGCCCCACTTGTCTGCTGTGTGACCTCGGGCAATCCGCCTCACTGCTCTGTGCCTCAGTAACCTCATCTGTAAAATGGGGATCGAGACTGTGAGCTCCACATGGGATGGGAACTGTGTCCAACCCTACTTGCTTGTAGTCACCTCAGTGTTTAGTACAGTGCCTGGCACATAGTAAATGCTTAGCAGATACCATTATTATTATTAATAATAAAAGCACTTGGGAGGGTACCATGAGATAATAATGTTGGCATTTGTTAAGCGCTTACTATGTGCAGAACACTGTTCTAAGCGCTGGGATAGATATAGCGTAATCAGGTTGTCCCACATGAGGCTCACAGTTAATCCCCATTTTACAGATGAGGGAACTGAGGCACAGATGTTAAGTGACTTGCCCACAGTCACAAAGCTGACAAGAGGCAGATCTGGGATTCGAACCCATGACCACTGGCTCCCAAGCCCAGCCTCTTTCCACTGAGCCACGTTGGTGGTAGACGTGATCCCCGCCCACAAGTTTACAGTCTAGAGGAGGAGCTAATGCTCACTTGACTAATGGGCAGTGAAGTTCATTCAGTCGTATTTATTGAGCACTTACTCTGTGCAGAGCACTGTACTAAGCGCTTGGAGAGTACACTTCAGCAACAGACACTCCTATCCATCTACGGGCTCAGAGACAAGAGTTGAGGCTGACACCCTTTGTTTGATGTAGAAGATCACTCAGAAACAAACATTTCTTGGCACAGAAATTAGGCGACGTTGCTTTTGAGGGTGCTTGAAATTCTACTAAGGTTTGATTAAAGGGTGAAGGGGGTCACTTTTTTTCCCCCCATGGCATTGTTGTAAAACTAAATATTTCTCCTGACCTTCCATTCTTATTAAATTTGTATATATTTCTCACGTTTCTTTGTGTTCCTAGATATTGTGAATCTTTTTAAAATCATCATATTTAGTTATTTCCTCATGAGTAATTTTGATGGCCACATAAAAAGCAGTGAGCTAAAACAAATGGCTTTTTATTATATGGAATATAATTTAATAGTAATGTAGCACCCTTTTAAAATAAACTAACAAGTATTTGCTCAGTTGGCTCTTTCTGTGTAGAATAGACCTTGTTTTAACTAAAGGTCTGCAGAGATTGAAATTTTAGGTCTAAAGACTGGCTCAACCTGGCCTGAGTCCAGCTCATGCCGCTGGGCCCCCCCCAGTTATGGGGTGACCATCAATTGTATTTACTGGACACTTACTGTGTGCAAAGCACTGTAGTAAGCACTTGGCAGAGTACATATAACAGAGTTGCTAGACAGGTTCCCTGCCTACAGGGAGCTTAACATGTGCTGTTGTTTCTCCCCCCCCCCCCCCCCTTTTTTTTTTTAAGTGAGTCCAACTTGGATCTCTTGTTCCTTCCCTGTTTGCCTCAGAACAGACACACTCTGTTGCGTCCACACCTACCCCTTCATGCATTGGCTGAAAATATCAGACCAATGTAGGACTAAGCTAGTTGTGCCTTTTTCTCTTCCATAGGTTGTTTTTCTGCTTCCTTCTTTTTCTTCTCCCGCCTCTCCACCTTACACGGCGGAGCCCAAGCAGCGTGGCTCAGTGGAAAGAGCCCGGGCTTTGGAGTCAGAGATCATGGGTTCGAATCCCTGCTCGGTCACTTGTCAGCTGGGTGACTTTGGGCAAGTCACTTAACTTCTCGGTGCCTCAGTTATCTCATCTGTAAAATGGGGATTGACTGTGAGCCCCATGTGGGACAGTCTGATTCCCCTGTGTCTACCCCAGCGCTTAGAACAGTGCTCGGCACATAGTAAGCGCTTAACGAATACCAACATTATTATTATTATTATTGATTCCTAAGCCCATGCTCTTGCCACTAGACCATGCTGCCTTCTCTCCCACCCACCTCCACCCCCCAAATCTGTCTTGTTCCCCCACAGAGACCTCCGATCTTTTGACCCCATCCAATTTTCTCAACTCATCATGCCCCATTTAGCCTCCATAGCCAAGCTATCTTGATGAGCAAATTGTTGCTCTCAACACCACCATCTCTGCTGAACTCACTTGCTCCCCATCCCTTTGTCAATCTCACAACCACTAACCCACAGTCCCGGTTCATCTCCTCAGTCCACTTCCTTCACTCTGTGCATGAGCCGCAGAGCGCTGCTGCCGGAAATATAGATACCAAGCCTTACTTCATCCACTGCAAGTTTATCCTTACATTCTTAAGCCTCTGTCCTCTCCTCTGCCCTGCAAAATTCTCTCTCCATTCTTGTTGACATCCATGCCCGTCGATCTCACCAGTCGTTTCAGATGTCTGACTCCCTCCTCAAACCTCCTCTCCTTCCGCCTCCCCCATCTCTTGCCCCTAATGGCCTGGCTCCTGACTTCATTAAGAAAATCGAAGTTGTCAGGCATGATCACCCTTAAATATTCCCTGCCCCTACTTCAACTCTCCCATCTTTCCCGGCAGTATTTCAGAAGGAGATCCCCTGTCTTCTTTCAAGAACCACCCTCTCCACCTGCACATCCAACCCTGTCCCTTTGCGCCTTATCAAAACTCTTGCCCCTGCCCTTCTTCTCTCCTTGACAGCCATCTTCTACCACCCTGCCTAGCCCGCATACTTTACTGCTCTCGTGCCAACCCGCACACTGTACGTTGATCTCATCTATCTTGCTGCCGACCTCTGGCCCACGTCCTGCCTCTGGCCTGGAACACCCTCCCTCTTTATAATAATATTTAGGGTTCCCGTTAAGTGCTTATTCATTCAATAGTATTCAGTAGTATTTATTGAGCACTTACTATGTGCAGAATACTGTACTAAGCGCTTGGAATGTACAAATCGGTAACAGAGACAATCCCTGCCCTTAGATGGGCTTACAGTCTAATTAGGGGAGACAGACAAAAACAATAGCAATAAATATTCATTCATTCATTCATTCAATAGTATTTATTGAGCGCTTACTATGTGCAGAGCACTGTACTAAGCGCTTGGGATGAACAAGTCGGCAACAGATAGACAGTCCCTGCCGTTTGACGGGCTTACAGTCTAATCGGGGGAGACGGACAGACTAGAACAATGGCACTAAACAGCGTCAAGGGGAAGAACATCTCGTAAAAACAATGGCAACTAAATAGAATCGAGGCGATGTACAATTCATTAACAAAATAAATAGGGTAACGAAAATATATACAGTTGAGCGGACGGGTACAGTGCTGTGGGGATGGGAAGGGAGAGGTGGAGGAGCGGAGGGAAAAGGGGAAAATGAGGCTTTAGCTGCGGAGAGGTAAAGGGGGGATGGCAGAGGGAGTAGAGGGGGAAGAGGAGCTCAGTCTGGGAAGGCCTCTTGGAGGAGGTGATTTTTAAGTAAGGTTTTGAAGAGGGAAAGAGAATCAGTTTGGCGGAGGTGAGGAGGGAGGGCGTTCCAGGACCGCGGGAGGACGTGACCCAGGGGTCGACGGCGGGATAGGCGAGACCGAGGGACGGCGAGGAGGTGGGCGGCAGAGGAGCGGAGCGTGCGGGGTGGGCGGTAGAAAGAGAGAAGGGAGGAGAGGTAGGAAGGGGCAAGGTGATGGAGAGCCTTGAAGCCTAGAGTGAGGAGTTTTTGTTTGGAGCGGAGGTCGATAGGCAACCACTGGAGTTGTTTAAGAAGGGGAGTGACATGCCCAGATCGTTTCTGCAGGAAGATGAGCCGGGCAGCGGAGTGAAGAATAGACCGGAGCGGGGCGAGAGAGGAGGAAGGGAGGTCAGAGAGAAGGCTGACACAGTAGTCTAGCCGGGATATAACGAGAGCCCGTAATAGTAAGGTAGCCGTTTGGGTGGAGAGGAAAGGGCGGATCTTGGCGATATTGTAGAGGTGAAACCGGCAGGTCTCGGTAACGGATAGGATGTGTGGGGTGAACGAGAGGGACGAGTCAAGGATGACACCGAGATTGCGGGCCTGCGGGACGGGAAGGATGGTCGTGCCATCCACGGTGACGGAGAAGTCTGGGAGCGGACCGGGCTTGGGAGGGAAGATGAGGAGCTCAGTCTTGCTCATGTTGAGTTTTAGGTGGCGGGCAGACATCCAGGTGGAGACGTCCCGGAGGCAGGAGGAGATGCGAGCCCGAAGGGAGGGGGAGAGGACAGGGGCGGAGATGTAGATCTGCGTGTCATCTGCGTAGAGATGGTAGTCAAAGCCGTGAGAGCGAATGAGTTCACCGAGGGAGTGAGTGTAAATGGAGAACAGAAGAGGGCCAAGAACTGACCCTTGAGGAACTCCAACAGTTAAAGGATGGGAGGGGGAGGAGGCTCCAGCGTAGGAGACCGAGAATGATCGGCCAGAGAGGTAAGAGGAGAACCAGGAGAGGACAGAGTCCGTGAAGCCAAGGTGAGATAAGGTACGGAGGAGGAGGGGATGGTCGACAGTGTCAAAGGCAGCAGAGAGGTCAAGGAGGATCAGAATGGAGTAGGAGCCATTGGATTTGGCAAGAAGGAGGTCATGGGTGACCTTAGAGAGAGCAGTCTCGGTAGAGTGGAGGGGACGGACGCCAGATTGGAGGGGGTCTAGGAGAGAATGGGAGTTAAGGAATTCTAGGCATCGATTGTAGACGACTCGTTCTAAGATTTTGGAAAGGAAGGGTAGTAGGGAGATAGGACGATAACTGGAGGGGGAAGTGGGGTCAAGAGCGGGTTTTTTTAGGATGGGGGAGACGTGGGCGTGTTTGAAGGCAGAGGGGAAGGAGCCCTTGGAGATTGAGTGGTTAAAAATAGAAGTTAAGGAAGGGAGGAGGGCAGGGGCGATGGTTTTAAGAAGGTGAGAGGGAATGGGGTCCGAGGCGCAGGTGGAGGGGGTGGCACTTGCGAGGAGGGAGGATCAAGGGGATGAACATCTCATTAAAACAATAGCAAATAAATAGAATCAAGGTGATGTACATCTCATTAAAATAAATAGGGTAATGAAAATATATACAGTTGAGCGGACGAGCACAGGTTGAGCGGACGAGCACTATGTGCCAGGCACTGTACTAAGCGCTGGGGTGGGTACAAGCAAATCGAGTTGGACACAGTCCCTGTCTCGCAGAGGGCTCCCAGCCTTCATCCCCATTTTACAGATGAGCTAACTGAGGCACAGAGAAGTGAAGTGACTTGTCCAAGGCCACACAGCAGAAAAGTAGTGGAGTGGGGATTAGAATCCCTGATCTTTTGACTCCCAGGCCTGTGCTCTACACTACGCCATGCTGTTCCTCTTTATATCTGACAGATGATTTCTCCCCACTACCCCCTGCCTTTCAGAGCCTTTTTGAAGGAATATATATATATTTTTTGGCATTTGTTAAGCACTTACTACATGTGAAGCACCTTTCTAAGCGCTGGGTGGGGGGGATACAAGGTGATCAGGTTGTCCCATGTGGGGCTATGCCTTCCCTGACTAAGCCCTCATTTCCTTTTCTTCTCCTCCCTTCTGTTTTGCCCTGACTTGATCCCTTTAATAATGTTGGTATTTGTTAAGCGCTTACTATGTGTAGAGCACTATTCTAAGCACGGGGGTAGATACAGGGTAATCAGATCGTCCCATCTGAGGCTAACAGTCCCCATTTTACAGATGAGGTAACTGAGGCACAGAGAAGTTAAATGACTTGCCCACAATCACACAGCTGACAAGTGGCAGAGCCAGGATTCGAACCCATGACCTCCGACTCCCAAGCCTTGGCTCTTTCCACTGAGCCACGCTGCTTCCCTTTATTCATCCCCCCCTTCCCAGCCCGGTAGCACTTATTAACATATCTCCAATTTTATTTATTTATATTAATGTCTGTCTCCCCCTCTAGATTCTAAACTTGTTGTGGGCTGGGAATGTGCCTGCTATATTGTACCCTCCCAAGTGCTTAGCACAGTGCTCTGCTCCCAGTAAGCACTCAATAAATACAATTGATTAATAAACATCCGTTTGAGACAGGCAAAGCTTGAGACAGGCAACGCTTGAGAACCTTTCCACATCTAGAATTGAATACTTAGGAAAACTTCCTTAAATCAGGCATATTGTTCATCTTTTGGTATCTGTATTTCAGTCCACTTTTGGGCTTTGAGGCTTTTTAGTAGGTTGTGATTAATTTGGGGTTTCTCAGAGCATACATCCTTAAATGACTGAAGTAGAAACTGAAATTGTACTTCCTGAAGTAGAGCTAAAGGTCTGATACCTTGGTCTGTTAAGGTCTGCTAAATTTTTATGTACTTTTAAGAAATTCTACAATACTTTGATATTTCATTTTATTGCACTTAAAGGCAAAAGGCATGTTAAACCTGATCCTTTCTTCGAGTCAAACTGTTTTTATTGCTTGGATTTACTTTAAATTTGGCTTATTGAAACCTTGGAAAAAATAAGTATCTTCTCTGAGATGTGTGGTTTCATTAGAAGACTTAAAGAGCCATAATGATCGACTTCCTTGTTTCTAGGGTTTTCATGTTTTGAATAAAAGGTGCTGCAGTCAGTCCAGAACTATTTAGAGGATTACTTCACTCATTCCTTTACCCATATCCTGTTAAACCCTTTCTTAGGATCTTAAAAAATTACTTGTTCTGACATAGTTGAACACATATGAGTATAGCACATCTTATTTTGATTAATTATATCCTTTCCTTAGGCTATAAATGAAAGCATTTTGGGTTGGCATGGGTCTGAAAAAGTAGGTTTGATTTTAGACTACTGTGGTGTGCTACCTTTTTTTTTTTTACATTATCTAATTGCCTTTGCTGAGCCACCTTTCATCAGTTCCTTTGATATGCCTGATTTAACTGGAAAAAAATAGTCTATTTATGCATTTGGATATACTCTGGCAATTTATAAGTGCTTTGTTTTTGGAACTGGAATCTCCTGACAAGAATTACAGATGAGCTTCAATTCTGAGGCATCAGGGACTTAACAACCTGCACCAAGGAATTGGTTTTAGTGAAAATAATTTGGTAAGTGCCACTTGCACTTTCTTATCCTTTCTAGTTATGTTCCCATTAGGGTATTGAGTGCTAAGAGCCAGGGTCGGGTAGGGACACAGCACATTGTGATGTGAACACAAGTTTGTTGGGTTTTTTTTTTTCAGATAGGACTCATTTAAAGCTCATTTTAGCTTTAGTGACCACAGTGCTGTGCCGATGTGCCATAAGCCAGCAGGCAGTTACCTCAGTAGCTGCCCCGCTCTTTGCCACCGGAGCCAGATCTAGGAATTTTTTTGGCAGAGAATTTGAGGGTCTCGTGAGACTCCTATGTGATCCGTGATGGTGCACGCATTGTCGAGTGGTTATGTGTCACGTGGTATGGCAGATTGCGTCGCCAAACTGCGATGTACCTTCCACCAAGACAGTAATTCCTCCCTTCAAAACCCCTAAACCACAGCCCTCCCTAGCTTCAAAACCCTTCAGGGGGTGGAAAAAGAAATCTTTCCATCCCCCAACATGACTTCCAGGTCCTTTTGTGGGGGCAGTGGCCACAAGTAGCTTGGGGAAAGGGAGGCTCTTCTGACACTCTGAGTCAAGGTGGCCTAGGAGATCCCAGCTGATGGCACCAGTGCCAGCCCATGCCCCCAACACTGAACGGCAGCATTAGTAGTTTTCTAAGAGTCCATAATGGCTATGGTGCCAACCCCAGCCTGCTCTCCCAAGCCTGCGGTCGAGGCAGCAGCAGTTTGAAACCTGTAGCGATTTGGGCGCTAGTCCCAGTCCCCATGCCACGTGCAGTGTGGTTCAAGAACGTGATGGCAGTGGGAATTCATTCATTCATTTGTATTTATTGAGCTCTAACAGGAACCTGGGAGATGCCGCAGAGGCTCCAGGGAGGTGGAAGATGGTGGTGGTGGCGGTAGGCTGTGGCGGGACATGGGAAACGGAGCTAAGAGGAGCCCGGAGGAAGGAGGTGGTAGAAGCAAGCACGGCAGTCCTCGGGCCGGACTTCCTTGTAGCGGTAACGGCTTGGTGGAAGGGCTGGGTGGGATGCTTCTGAATCCCCATGAGCCCCTGTGGTAATCCGGTCCTGTTCGACCCCCATGTCACTCCGCTGTTTTTCAGGATTCCAGTTCTGCCTGTCCACTTGGCGGAATCTTCTGTTAGTTGTTTGGTCAGAAATCCTCACGCCCGATGGCACAGTTCCATTAGGCATGCTTACTTACGGAGCCTGGGTCAGAACTGAGATCTTCTAGTGCTCTTTCCAGTGGATCAGCATTAGGGCTGCAAAATATCCCGTTAAGAGCTACAGCTAGATTTTTGCAGGAATTTCCCCTGCACTAGGTTATAAATTCCATAAGGTCAGGGATCGTGTCTACCAGGTCTATTGTAATCTCCCAAGTGTACTCGGTAGAGCACTGTACACATTATAAAAGCTTAATAAGTACCATTGATTGATCGACAGGTCAAGATTCCAGGGCTTGAATGTCTGACCTGTCTGACCCAATAAATGAAGGGGCCTGTATCCAACCCAACATTTAATTTTCTTTTGGCATCATCTATTCTGGCTTCCAGGAGTGGAGGGGAAACTTCCAAGACTATTGGCCATTCGCACCCACTTCCTTGGAGAGCTCATTCACTCCCATGGTTTCAAGTACCACTTCCCTGCAGATGATTGCCTTGCCTTGATTCTATTTAGTTGCCATTGTTTTTACGAGATGTTCTTCCCCTTGACTCTATTTATTGCCATTGTTCTTGTCTGTCCGTCTCCCCCGATCAGACTGTAAGCCTGTCAAACGGCAGAGACTGTCTCTATCTGTTGCCGACTTGTTCATTCCAAGCGCTTAGTACAGTGCTCTGCACATAGTAAGCGCTCAATAAATACTATTGAATGAATGAATGAATGAATGATTCCCAAATCTACATCTCCAGCCTTGATCTCTCTCCTGTGCAGTCTTACATTTCCTCCTGGCTTCAGGACATCTCTACTTGGATGTCCCATGTCACTTCAGACTTGCCTTGTCCAAAACAAAGCTTACCTTCCCACCCAAATCTCCCCATCACAGGAGGCGGCACCACCATCCTCCCGGTCTCACAAACCCGTAACCTTGGTGTTTTCCTCCACTTATCTCTCTTATTCAACCCACATATTCAGTATAAACAGGTCTTGTCGATTGAGCCTCCACGACATAGCTAAAATCCACCCTTTCCTCCACACTGCTGCCATGTTAACCCAAACACTTTTTCTATCCCACCTTAATTATTGCATCAGCCTCCTTGCTGACCTCCCTGCCTCCTCTCTCCCCCCATTCCAGCCCATACTTTACTCTGCCGCCCAAATCGGTTTTCTACAGAACTGTTCAGCCTGTGTCTTCCCATTCCTCAAGAACCTCCAGGGATTGCCCATCCACCTCTGCATCAAATAGAAATTGTCCCCTCCTGCCTCGTCGCGCTACTACAACCCAGTTAGTACACTTTGCTCCTCTAATGTCAACCTACTCCCTGTACCCCGATCTCATCTATCTCACCACTGGCCTCTCACCCATGTCCTGCCTCCGGCCTGAAACACCCTCCTTCATATCCAGCTGACGCATCACTATCCCCACCTTCAAAACCTTATTAAAAGCATATCTCCAAGAGGTTTCTCCCTGGCTAAGCCCTCACTTCTTCATCTCTCACTCCCTTTCCCTTTGATTTGGATTTGCACCCTTTATTCACCCCTACCTCAGCCTCATATGTACTTAGGTACCTATCTGTAATTTATTTATATTAAAGTTTGTATCCCCCTCTAGACTAAGCTTGTGGTCAGGGAACATGTCTACCAACTCTGTTATGTTACATTCTCCCAACCGCTTAGTACAGTGCTCTACACACGGTAAGCATTCAATAAATATGATTGATTGACAGAGCAGTGCAATGGTAACGTAAAACAGGCCGATGACCTTGTTTTGTGTGTGAGGACTGCTGGGAGTTGGAGACCACACACCGGCCGAACCATTTGGCATCTTTTTTTTCCACGGTGTTTTTATGGTATTTCCTATGTGCCGAGCGCTGTTCTAACCATTGGGGTAGATACAAGGAAAAGAGATTGGACACACTCCATGTCCCACAAGGGATTCACAGTCTTAATCGCCATTTTACAGACGAGGTAATTGAGGGACAGAGAAGGGAAGTGACTTGCCCAAGTTCACACAGCAGACAAGTGGTAGAGCTGGGATTAGAGCCCAGGTCCTTTGGACTCCCAGGCCCGCATTTTAACCACCAGGCAGTGATCCTTCTCACATGTGAGGGAATCACTGCATTGGCTAGAAGTCATTAGAGCGGGATTTATTAACTCTTTTCTACACTCCCAAGCACTTAATACAATGCTATGCATCGATAAATGATCTGGTTGTAACCTGAAATCCTGGTCATAGCCTCAGGTCATTTACCATAAAGAGATGTGATCCACTTTGTCTTGATTGTGCCCTGAACATTATTTGCTTGTTTGTTTTTTTTTAATAGTATTTGTTTAAGCACTTACTGTCAGGTACTGTACTAGATAAAAGCTAATCAGGTTGGACACAGTCCCTGTCCCACGTGGGGCTCAGTCTTAATCCCTATTTTACAAATGAGGTAACTGAGGCACAGAGATGTTAAGTGACTTGCCCAAGGTCACACAGCAGACAATTGTCGGAGCCGGGATTAGAACCCAGATCCTTCTGACTCTTGACCTGTGCTCATCCATTAGGCTATGCTACTTCTGTTTGCTGCCTGTAGACCAGCCTAATCTTTGCAAGATTTTACTTCACTTTACTTTGACCCCTGGGCCACGCCCTCCCGCTGTCCTGGAACACCCTCCCTCCTCACATCTGCCAAACTAACTCTCTTCCCCTCTTCAAAGCCCAGCTGAGTGCTCACCCCCTCCAGGAGGCCTTCCCAGACTGAGCCCCTCCTTTCCCTCTGCTCCTCCTTCCCTGCCCTTCCCCTCCACCCTCTGCTCCTCCCCCTTCCCCTCAGCACTGTGCTCATTTGTATATATTATTTCTTACCCTATTTATTTTGTTAATGAGATGTACATCTCCTTGATTCTGTTTATCTTGATGCTGTTGTTTTGTTCTGTTTTCCTTTGCTGTCTGTCTCCCCCGTTTAGACTGTGAGCCCGTCGTTGGGCAGGGATGGTCTCTATCTGTTGCCGAATTGTACATTCCAAGTGCATAGTACAGTGCTCTGCACATAGTAAGCGCTCAATAAATACTATTGAATGAATGAATTCAGGTTTCTGCTTTGAATTTTCAAGCAAAAATATTTCTGCTGTTTAAAACATACCGATTTTCATCTTGTGTGTTCGAACCATTGCTTGTCTGTTACTATTATAATTGCAGTAATCACCACTTCCCCAAAGTTTGTGCAATAAAATGTAGAATTTAAGATGTGATGGTTGAGTATTGTAGGTTTTATTTTAATTCTTGGACAGTTTCTTTCTCATCCCTTCAACCCTCATATAGTAACAATCCCTTCCAAATTGCAGCTTTTGAAATTGTTTCCCCATTTCCCCATGGCACCTCTGTGATTCCCTCCATGAACCCACTCCCAAATCCCGAGAGAGTGGTAGCAGAGGCTAATGCTCTAAAATTAAAATCAGAGTTTTGTAGAGCCAAAATGGCCCTTAAACATTTCTATGTTTATACTTTCTTGAATTGTCAGGCCTGAATCCATTTCTTAAAATTTGAATGTGAGTTCATTTTCATGACACTTTGGGCATTTGTTTTCTCCAAATGAAAAAGTAATGTGCTCCCATTAGAAAAACTGTATATTGTAGGAAATGGATAAATTTAATGAATTTTGAATTTAGGCTGTGGTTGGTGAGTTTCTAAATTCTAAGTGATAACACTAGCATTATGGAGGTTTAAGTTCTAAGTGGTGGTCAGTGATTCAACATTTCATCTCCCACTGAGCTTCATTTATAGCAAAGTCCTCATGAGCCTCTTTGAAAATGTATCCCTCAATAGAATATATTGGAAGTTGTCATATGAATTTAAATTATTTGTTTTTATAGCTTCTAAAGTTAGATACAAGGAAAATCATTGTGACAAAAAGGATTTGGGAGTTGAATTACTGAGGAACAGTGTATAATTTCCACCAGAGAGCTTTAAGAATAGGATAGACATTGCATCGAAACAAATAATCTCATCCTGGGAAAATAAAAATAGGAATTATTTAATGATGTCTTTTTAAAAAAGATATGGTAGGTAGTATGTAGAGCTTCTCTTAATAGGCCTTATTTTTATGGATCTAGTACAGAGACTGGCAAAATTATCTGGAGAAAATCATGTATATTAGATGTTTATATAATACGTCTGTAAGTGGAGTGAATGCTAATGAGAACAAGTTGTAGTTCCCAATGAAAATGATACCTCTCAAGTGAAATTTCTGAAAATGGAAGAGTATATAGATAGAAAAAGATCATCAAAGCATAGTCCAAAAATGCCTTTTTATTCCGTGTAATTTATTTTGCTTCCAATTTTCTTCCATAGGTGATGTCTTATTAATGTATTCAAATTAGAATTGTATTAAAAACTTAAAAAAAAAAAGGTCTTCGTTGTCACTTTTTTTTCATATAGGGTGTTTTCTCTATTACAGAATTCCCCTATATTTTCTGTAAGATGAACATGTGTGTCATCTGATGTGATTTATTTCTAAGGAGAATTCCATCTCCTGTCATTTTCCATGAAGTATGAATGAAGGTCAAGGTACGCAGTAAATCTTTCATTTATCATAAAACTGGTTTACAACATTTCCCTAAATATGCAGTGGGGTTTTTTGGGGGTTTGTTTTGAGGTCCTGCATATATCTACAGAGTGTTCCCACTGAGTATTTTTTATTTTTTAGTACATTAGAAAATGCAGTTAAAAGCTTAGACTGAATATGGATATATTTTATAGTTATTTTAAAACTGGTGAAAAGAACCAGCATTTTATGAATGCTTGTTATAACTTTTCAAAAAAGGTTTTTAACAGGTTACTATGGTCCAGGCACAGTGCTAAATGCGGGGGTAGATACAAGATAATCGGGATGGACACAGTCCCTGTCCCACATGGTGCTCACAGTCTCAATCCCCATTTTACAGATGAGGTAATTGAGGCACAGAGAAGTGAAGTGACTTGTCCATGGTTATCCAGCTGATACGCGGCGAAGCCGGAATTAGAACCCAGGTGCTCTCCCAGGCCCATGCTTTTCCCACTAGGCCATGCTGCTTCTACTAAAAAGCTGCGTCTAATTTAACACATTTGAAGCAAAATGGGCCAAAATGTAATTGACTTTTTCAAATTAAAAACAATCCCATGATTTGAGAAGTAGTGTGACCTAGGAAAAAACCTGGGTTCTAATCCCAGGTCTGCCACTTGTCTGCTGCGTGACCTTGGGTAAATCACTAGTGCTTAGTACAGTGCTCTGCACACAGTAAGCCTTTAATAAATATGATTGAATGGGCTTTTCTGGGCTCCAGTTACCTCATCTATAAAATGGGGATTAAGACTGTGAACTCTGTGAGACAGGACCTGTGTCCATCTGGATTATCTTCTTTCTATTCCAGAGCTTAGAAAAGCATCTGGAACACAGTAAATGCTTAACACAAATATTTAAAAAAATATAGGTAGTGATATATCGCCTTAGGAAATAGTTGGAAGTCACTGGATCAGAAGAGAGCATATTAATTCGTGAATTCAGAGATGGGAGTGTTAAGAGCTGGCTGTACTGCTGACCAGCTGTCATTCTGAGGAAATCATTCCATCTCTCTGATTTTTTCAGGCTGCTTCTCTGTAGGATGGGATAATAGCATCCACCACCACTTCCTCACAGAGCGATTGTTGTGAGGAAAGTAAAATAATCGAAAGAAACCCATAGGCAGAGCTTTGAGCTTATTGGTTGAAAGGAGCTTATATCCAGAGGTGTTTTCCAAATGATTAGCAAACATTTTTATTGTAAAATTGCTAAGATATTAGGAACTCTGTTGTTTTGGGAAATATGGGGTTAAATGAGTTAGTAAGGTAACTGCCCGTAGCCCAGTGCTTTGCCTGTGGCAAGCTCTTAATACCACTACTGCTAGTAAAATGTATGTAAAAGCTAATAAATCAATACTGCAACAGTTTTTTTATAGGATCAACCAAGAATTTTTCATCCCTTTTATCCACGTGGTTTTTTTTTTTAATGGTATTTATATAGAGAAGCATCTTAGTGGCCTGGTGGAAAGAGCACGGGCTTGGGAGTCAGAGAACATGGGTTCTAATCCCGGCTCTGCCACTTGTCTGCTGTGTGACCTTGGGTAAGTCACTTCACTTCTCAGCGCCTCAATTACCTCATCTGTAAAATGGGGATTAAAAGTGTGAGCCCCACATGGGACAACCTGATTACCCTGTATCTACCCAGTGCTTAGAATAGTGCTTGGCACATAGTAAGCGCTTAACAAATACCATCATCTTTAGTATTATTAAGCACTTACTAGATGTCAAGCGCTGTTCTAAGCACTGGGGTAGATACAAATTCATTCATTCAATAGTATTTATTGAGCGCTTATGTGCAGAGCACTGTACTAAGCGCTTGGAATGAACAAGTCGGCAACAGATACAGTCCCTGCCGTTTGACGGGCTTACAGTCTAATCAGGGGAGACGGACAGACAAGAACAATGGCAATAAATAGAGTCAAGAGGAAGAACATCTCGTAAAAACAATGGCAACTAAATAGAATCAAGGCGATGTACATTTCATTAACAAAATAAATAGATTGGACACAGTCCCTGTCCCTCTTGGGGCTCACACTGTCTAAATAGGAGGGAGTAAGATTTAATCCTCATTTTAGAGTTGAGGAAACTGAGGCACAGAGCATTTAAGTGACTTGTCCAAGGTCACACAACAAGTAATGGGCAGATCTGGGATTGGAACTCAGGTCTGTCCTCTTTCCACTAGGACATGCTGCTTCTCCTACTTCTCAGTACTTAATCCCAACGTTAAAATGAGAACTACAGTTTGCCATTCTGTGGAACACCTGAAGGAAACAAATGTTTTTTGTTTTTTGTTTTTTTCAGAAAAAGAAGTGTTACCAAGATTAGAGGCATGTACCTCCAGTTTAGACTGAACCCGAATTCCTGTTTGTAATTTAGTGAACAAGAGAATATTACATGTAACATGTAAATAATACGATCAAACAATTAAAGCACTCTACCACCTTACCTCCTGCTACCTCACCTCGCTCCTTTACCTTCTACCACCCAGCCTGCACACTTTGCTCCTCTAATGCTAAGCTTCTCAATTTGCCTCAGTCTCGCTGCCAACCCCTAGCCCACGTCCTGCCTCTGGTCTGGAATGCCTTCCTTCCTCAATTCCTAAAGACAATGACTCTCCCCCCCCCCCCCCAGCCCCCTTCAAAACCTTATTGAAGGCACATCTCCTCCCAGAGGCCTTCCCAGACTAAGTCTCTCCTTTCCTCTTCTCCCACTGCCTTCTGCGTCACCCTGACTTGCTCCCTTGGTTCTTCTCCCCTCCCATTTCCGTGGCGCTTATGTACATATCTGCCGTTTATATATTTGTATTGATGTCTGTTTCCCCCCTCTAGATTATAAGCTCATGGTGGGCAGGAAATATGTCTGTTTACTTTTGTATTGTATTCTCCCAAGCACTTAGTACAGTGCTCTGCACACAGTAAGTGCTCAATAAATGCAACTGAATGAACAATCATCTGCATCATTATTTTCAAGCAAAAACTCATGCCCGTTGACTTCAAGATCCTCTACCAGCTGTATCCTTCTTAGTATTAGTAATAGTCTTTATTAATGGCCACTTTATACAATGCTTCTTACTAAGTGCAGGGAAATAAGTACACAAATAATAATAATTGTGCTATTATGCACTTACTATGTGCTAAACACTGCTCCATGACGACACAGTCAGATCTGACACATTTCCCATCCTACATGGGGCTCTGATCCAAGGAGGAAAAGCAGGTATTGCAGAAGAGGAAGCTGAGGCACAGAGAAGTGGTGACTTGCCCAAGGTCACGCAGGCAAGTGTTGCAGCCAGGAGTAGAACCCAGGTCTCCTGACTCCTTGTCCGGAGCTCTTTCTCGGAGTCCACAGTATTTCAGTGAGAATGAGATGAGAATTTAGACATGGTTGCTCTCCCCCAAGGGTCTCACAAAGTAAGAGTAAAGCAAGGGAGGTGGCTGGTGGCAGAATCATAGAGAGATGAAACTAAAACACAAAACAGCGTCTTCACCTGCTCCTCCCAGCTCATGATCTGTGCTCCCCTTATTGACTCACCCTTTCATCTCTCTCCCTCCAACCCTTTCTTCATGCTCCCCGCATCAAATCCTCCACACCACAGATCTTCCTGTTTTCCGAGCTCTCGTGGAGTCCCAACTCCCCATGAGGCTTTCTCTGATTGATTTCCTTCTTCCCAGGTTATCCTCTCATCTACTACCCCAGCACTTTGATCCTGACATCCTCCAATGACACTTGTGAATATATCCCATTTTGCATTCTGTTTGAGCACTAATCGATTCATTTTTCCACTTCCCATTCATTTTGCACTGCATTTGTAAAGAATCGTGCAACTCTATTCCTAGTTAGATTGCAAGCCCCCTGGGGGCAGAAATTATGCTCCTATTATACTCTCCTAAATCCCAGAACAGTACTCTGCACACAATTATAAGCTTTCCCAAAATTAATAGTGGTAAGAATAAGCAAGAAGCCATGCACATTCATAAAAATATTTGTAGTACTTTTTAAATTCACTTATCGACAACGGTTAAACAGAGTCTATAACCATTTACTATTGGCTTCATCTACCTCAGAGACTAAGGTGCCATGTCAGAGTGGGGCATTTACTAGGTGTTGCTGCCACTCCTAATGAGAACAGATGTTTCAGGCAGCTTTCATTTAGCTGAGTGAGAAATTTAATTTTAACAAGCCATTATTATTGTTATTATTTATCATCAGCCTCCGTACTGCCCTTTCTGCCTCCAGGCTCTCCTCTCTCCAGTATTTCACTTTGCTGCTCAGATCAGTTTCCTTAAACAACATTCTGTGCCAGACATCTGACTCCACAGAAACCTCCAAAAGTAACCCATTCCTCTCAGCCTCAAGCAGAAATCCCTGACCACCAGCTCTCAGGAACACTAATCTCTTTCCCTACCTACTTTTCCTTGCTCTTCTCCCAATATGCCGGAGCTCTCATGCTCTGTTTCTGTCCAGAGAACCTACTCACTGGGCACTGTTCTCATTTCTCTTGCCCCCAGCCACTTGCTCATACCCTTCCTTCTGCCTGAATCTCCCTCCCACTTCACATCCAGCATATCACTGCTCTCTGTCTTCGGAACCCTTCTGTAATCACATCCTCCAGGAGACCCCTGATGAATTTCAATTTTCCCCACCTTATTCTTGACTCTTCCTGACCCTTCAGCACTTCTATCTTACCCTATTACCTGAGTATGCGTAGCAGATGGAATCCTTTTCCTAAAGGGGGCTCACAGTCTGTGGGAGAGAAAACGGGTATTTGATCCTCATTTTACAGAAGAGGAAATTGAGGCACAGTGAAGTTAAGTGACTTGCCCAGGGTCACACAGCACACAAGTGTCAGAGCCAGGATTAAAACCCAGACCTCTGACTCCCAGTCCTGGGCTCTTTCTATTAGGTGATGCTGCCTCTCTGTTATTCATTCATTCAATTGTATTTATTGAGTGCTGTGTGCAAAGCATTAAACTAAGTGCATGGGAGAGTACAATATAACAACACACATTCCCTCCCCACAAGGAGCTTACAGATCAGAGACAGCTTACAGTCTGTTAGAACTTGTGTAAACTGTCTTGCACCCTATTCAAATGCTAATTTTTTTCTCTAGACTGTAAGCTCACTGTGGGCAAGGAACTTGTCTTCCAATTCTGTTGCATTGTACTTGCTCAAGTGCTCAGTACAGTGCTCTGCACACAATAACTACTCAGTAAATACCATTGATTATTTTCCATCCTCTTATACAAGGAAGAACACGCACACATTTTTCATCTAAGATAGGTGTTCTGAAATTCTGCTTTTGGGTTCCTTTCTTGTGGCATTAATAAATTTGTAGAGCATGTTTTTAGTCACTTTTCAAGGCCCTGTGTGCAAGAGGTGATCTACAAAACACTCTCGTTGATGAATGCCATCTCACAGTTGGCAGCGATGTTGGACCGCAAGACAATGTTGCCATTTCTAGTGTCACAATGTGAGATTGCTCAGGGCCAGACAGAGCTGAAGCCTCATTGCCTTCAAAGAGCTTTATGCATTCAAAATTTCAAACAGCAAAAAAGCTACATATTGTTGTTTCCAGCATCTTCGAGAAAATTGAGCTTTTGAAAGTTTTATTGGCCAGAAACCCAGGGCAGGTTTGTTCTTGGAGCAACTGTTTTGGATGGAAAAATAACATTTGGCCCAAGTTGACCTAAGTTTGTGAGGGACAGATCTTAATACTAGACCCTAAGCAAACATTTCCAGGAAAAGCACTGTGAGGACAAGGGATATATTTGTGGAGGCACTAAGCTTGCCCCTGGATTTGCCCCATGGATCCTGATGTGAAGGTGTCTCTAGGATCCAGTGATGGTATTCCCGCTTTTTCCAGTCTTTACCGTATTCCTCCAACATGGGGCACATCAAAACAGTCTTAGATCAGCAGTACGAGGCTCCAATTCCCAAGGCCACACCTAACAATTGGGTGGCCTCCCAGGCCAATTTGGAGCCAGAAATGGGGTTTTTTCCCCTTTTATCTCTGCCTAAAACACCTTCAAAACAATAATAATTGTAGTATTTCTTAAGCGCTTACTATGTGCCAATCACTATCCTATGTTCTTGGGTAGTCAGGTTGGACACAATCCCTGTCCCACATGAGGCTCACAGTCTTAATCCCCATTTTACAGATGAGGTAACTGAGACCCAGAGAAGTGAAGTGACTTGCCCAAGGTCACTCAGCAGACATGTGGCACAGGTGGTATTAGAACACAGCTGGTATTAGAAACCATGTCCTCTGACTCTCAGAGCCGTGTTCTTTCAACTAAATCAAAAACAAATGACTTTCAACTGGTCTGCACTAACAATCTGGAGACTGTCTCCGGTTCCCTGGATTTGTACAGGTTAAGGGCAAGGTAGTCATTGTAGTAACAGTGATTATATTTAAACCAAATTAAATATATAATCACATATATATAATTTTTTAATGGGGGGAAAATATAACAGAAATACAACACATTCTCACACACAACAGAAGGAACGGGCCCTCTAAAAGGGAGACAGATGTAAGCATATTTACAAACAGCATTCAGAATGAATAATTAATGTGCAATTGAGTAAATGTACAAAAATAGGCTGGGTATAAATACAGAAAGGTTAGAGAAGGAGGGGAAGGGTTGGAAGTGGGAGAGGAGGTATCGAGTGTAAGAATGAAGATGACTGATGGTGGGGTGCGGTAGAATCCAGTACCACTTTCTCTTGGAAAAGTAGAAACCCTAAGAAACTGACCATCCCCACCGAAGTCGTGCAGATGCGACTTCCAGTCCTGCCAACCAACACTGGTTCTAGTAGCAGTAATAATAATAGTATTTATTGAGGGTCCACAGGATGCAGAGAACCATACTAAGAGCTTGGGAAATATAAAATAAAAGCGGCACAGTCCCTGCTTACCAGGAGCTTACATTCGAACAGGAAGGTCAACATATTCTCAGAGAATAATCAAAATAAATAATGGAATGAACAGTTGAATAAACATGTATATTGAAGTGTAAAGGTAAGGTAGAAATAAGAACATATGCACTAGAAACGGCTGATGAGTTTGTATGATTTGGTTGGGGTGGCTTGTTGGAGGAGGAGGGCTCTGAACATGGAGGAAACTGGTCTGTCCGATATGGGGTGGGAGGGAGTTCCAAACTGGGGGGAAAACACGAGTTAGGGGTGGAGGTGGAAGAGTTAAGAGTGAGGTACGGTTAGGTTATCTTGGAAGGAATGAAGAGAGCCACTTGGGGAGTAATGGTTGAAATCAGTGGTATTTGAGTGTTTGCTATGTGCAGAGCACTGTACTAAGCACTTGGGAGAGTACAATACAACAGAATTAGGAACAGAATTAGAAACTGCTCTCTCAAAGGTCACCAGTGATCTCCTTCTTGCCAAATCCAACGGCTCCTACTCCATCTTAATCCTCCTTGACCTCTCAGCTGCCTTTGACACTGGATTACCGCCTTCTTCTTGATAAATTATCCAACCTTGGCTTTACTGACTTCATCCTTTCCTGGTTCTCCTCTATCTTTCTGGCCATTCATTCTCAGTCTCCTTCGCGGGCCCATCCTCCTCCTCCTCCTCCCATCTCCTACTTGTAAGGGGTCTCTCAAGGTTAAGTTCTTGGTCCCCTTCTATACTCCATCTACACTCACTCCCTTGGAGAACTCACTTGCTCCCACAGCTTCAACTACCGTCTGCATGTGATGATACCCAAATCTACATCTCCCCACTTCTCTCTCCCTCCAGGATCACATTTCCTGTCTTCAGGACATCTCCACTTGGATGTCTTCCCGCCACCTCAAACACAACATGTCTATGCCTGAGGTCCTTATCTTCCCTCCCAAACCTGTCCTTTTCAGAACTTTCCCGTCACTGTAGAAGGCACAGCCATCCTTTGTGTGTCCCAAGCCCATAAACTTTGTGTCATCCTTGACTCCGCTCTCTCATTCAACCCACATATCCAATCTGTCACCAAATCCCGTCGCTCTCACCTTCACAAACATCGCCAAGATCCGCCCTTTCCTCTCCATCCTAACCGCTGCCACGTTAGTCCAATCACTCATAATAATAATAATGTTGGTATTTGTTAAGCGCTTACTATGTGCAGAGCACTGTTCTAAGCGCTGGGGTAGACACAGGGGAATCAGGTTGTCCCACGTGGGGCTCACAGTCTTCATCCTCATTTTACAGATGAGGTAACTGAGGCACAGAGAAGTTAAGTGACTTGCCCACAGTCACACAGCTGACAGGTGGCAGAGCTGGGATTCGAACTCATGAGCTCTGACTCCAAAGCCCAGGCTCTTTCCACTGAGCCATGCTGCTTTTCTTCCTATCCCGCCTAGATTACTGCATCAGCCTCCTTTCTGACCTCCCAACCTCCTGCCTTTTCCCACTTCAGTCCATATTTCACTCCGATGCCGGGGTTATCTTTTTACAGAAATGTTCAGGACATGTCACCCCTCTTCCTCAAAAATCTCCAGTGGTTGTCTATCCACCTCCGTATCAAGTGAAAACTCCTCATTCTTGGCTTTAAACCTCTCCGTCGGCTTGCTCCCTCTTACCTCACCTCCCTTCTCTCCTTCGGCGGCCCAGTCCACACATTCTGCTCCTGTGGTGCTGATCTTCTCACTGTGCCTCCACCTCACCTGTCTTGCCACCGGCCCCTGACCAACATCCTACCCCTGACCTGGAATACCCTCCCTCCTCAGATCCACCAAACAATCACTCTTCTCCAGCTTCAAAGCCCTACTGAAGGCACACCTCCTCCAAGGGGCCTGTTTTCCACAGCTCCCCCTCCTTTCCGCATCACCACGACTCACTCCCTCTGCTCTTCCTGCCTTCATCCCCCCCCAGCACTTAAGTATATAGGTATATATCTATAATTCTATTTATTTATACTGATGCCTGTTTAGTTGTATTGATGTCTTTTTCCCCCCCTTTAGAGTATGAGCCCACTTTATGAGTATAAAGATGGTCTCTCTTTATTGCTGTATTGTACATTCCAAGTGCTTAATACAGTGCTCTGTACACAGTAAGTGCTCAATAAATATGATTGAATGAATGAGAAGAAGAGGAGAACAGCTGTTTAGTCTCCCATTGTTCAGATGAGGAAACTGAGGCACCGAAAGTGAAGTGACCTGCCCAAGGTCACCTAGAAGTCAAGTGGCGGTTCCAGGATTCAAAACTAGGTCTTCTGACCCCCATGCTGTGCTCTTTTCACTAGACCACACTGCCTCTTTACTAATAGTAACGGGTTTTTGCTTCATGTGGAGGTACATGGGAAGCCAGTAGAAGACTTTTGGAAAGTGAAGAGATGTGTGCACTTCAAGAAGATAATGGAGCAGCATGCAAATGTAGATCGGAACAGGCCGAAGGCAGGAAGACCAGTGAGGAGACTGATGCAGTGGTCTAGCCGTTGAATGACCAGAGTGTGGGCCAGAGGTGGAGGGGATGGCTGGATCCGGGAGATGTTGTATAGGATGAACCGGTGGGATTTGGCGGTTGATTGAATGTGAGAGTTGAAAGAGAATGAGGAGTATTGTGGATGACACCAAAGTAGTGGGTTTCTGGGACAGGTATGGTGATGTTACTGAGATGGGAAAGTTAGAAGGAGGCAAAGGGTTGGGGAAAGGATGCGTAGTTCAGTTTCATGATGTTAATAAGAAGTATGGTATTTGTTAAGTGCTTACTATGTGCCAAGAACTCTTCTAAGCACTGGGGTAGATATATTTTCGATTATATATTATATATTCGATTATATATTATATATTTTGATTATATATTCGGAGAAGCAGCGTGGCTCAGTGGAAAGAGCACGGACTTTGGAGTCAGGGCTCATGAGTTCGAATCCCAGCTCTGCCACTTGTCGGCTGTGTGACTGTGGGCAAGTCACTTAACTTCTCTGTGCCTCAGTTCCCTCATCTGTAAAATGGGGATTAAGACTGTGAGCCCCACGTGGGACAACCTGATTCCCCTATGTCTACCCCAGCGCTTAGAACAGTGCTCGGCACATAGTAAGCGCTTAAATACCAACATTATTATATTTTAATCAGGTTGTCCCACGTGGGGCTCACAGTCTTCGTCCCCATTTTACAGGTGGCAGGCTCAGGGATGTGAAGTGGCGTGCCCAAGGTCATACAGCAGACAGGTGGCAGAGATGGAATTAGAACCCACATCCTCTGACCCCCCTTTCTACTTAGCCACGCTTCTCCTCTAAGATCTCCTTTAAGATGTTTTGAGTGCCAGCAGGACATAAGAACATCCCCTTATGTTGTCATGCTCCTTGCAGTCAATTTTAACTCTTCCTGGGAAGCAGTGCTAGATTGTCCTGCCTCAGTGTGGGGGCTCTCTGTGGATAGGAAAGTCCCCTGCCCCATCATTTCTCCCACTACGAGGTCAGGAGCAGAAATACTTGGGGGAGCAGGCTTTGGTCTTCTGAGGAACCCCCCCACCCCCCACCCCCCAGGAAAGGAAATGCTCCCAATAGATGCTCCTCGGCCCTATCCAACACTACCGAAGCAAGCAGCCAGCAGCAGCAGCAGCCGCTGCTGCATCAGTGACAGGAACCAGTGAGGAGAAAGTGATTGAGGAGAAAGTGATTGCTACTGCTTTGGGCACTGGGAGCCACCCTCCTTGCTGCCCTTTCTCCTAACTCTGCCAGCACTGAAGAGGCTCTAATGGGGGTAAGAATCCTAGAAGGAAAGACCCACAGCCCTCTGAACCCTAGATCTGGTAGCTGTCACTGCTTCTCTGTTGGTCTGGGATTCACTGGGAAGGGAAGGTGAAAAGATTTTCTCCGTTAGAAACTCTTGCAGAATGAAGGACTAAGCAGCCACTGATGGTTTTCGGCCTACCCTGATAGAGAAGCACCTCTTTCAAACCTCCTTCCCTTCCTCTGTCCCTCCTCCCTTCTCTTCACCCTCCCTTCTGATTTTCCAGCTCACCTAAATCCATACCCTCAAGCACTTGTTATTCATCCCAGCCCCAGGGCAGTTATGTACATATCCCTTCTACTCTCCCATTTCCCCTCTCTGTCATTCGTTTTAAATGTCTGCCCCCCCCCCCCAGACTGTAAGTAACCATAAGGGCAGAGAGCGTGCTCTCAACTCTGTTGAATTCTCTCCCAAGTGCTTAATATTAAAGAGCGCATGACAACACAATAAGCAATCAATAAATTAAGCAGTGTGGCTTAGTGGATAGAGCACTGCCGTGGGAGTCAGAAGGATCTGCTCAGTTCTGGGTCCCCTTCTGTTGTCCTTCTTCACCCCCTCCCTTGGAGAACTCATTCGCTCCCATGGCTTCAAGTACCACCTCTATATGGGTGATACCCAAATCTACATCTCCAGCCCTGATCTCTCTTCTTCTCTCCAGGCTCGCATCTCCTCCTGCCTTCAAAACATCTTTACTTGGATGTCCTCCCATTATGTCAAATGTAACATGTCCAAAACAGAGCTCCTTATCTTCCTACCCAAATCCTGTCCTCCCACTGACTTTCGCATCACTGTAGATGGCACACCGGCCCTTAATCTTGGCATTATCCCTTACTCCTCTCTGTCATTCAGCCTGCATATTCAATCCATCACTAAATCTTGTCCGTCCCACCTTTTCAACATCACTAAAATCCTCCCTTTCCTCTCCATCCAAACTGCTACCACCTAAATCCAATCACTTATCCTGTCCCACCTGGATTACTACATCAGCCATCTTGATGACCTCCCAGCCTCCTGTCTCTCCCACTCCAATCCATACTTGGCCATGCTGCCCAGATCATTTTTCTACAAAAACATTCAGGACATATCACCCTGCTTCTCAAAAAACTCCAGCCATGTCCTTATCAAACAATAACTCCTCACCATTGACTTTAAAGCATTCCACCACCTTGCCCTGCTCCTCCTTCACCTCGATACTCCTACTACAACCCAGCTTGCAGACTCTGCTTCTCTAAAGCTGACCTTCTTGCTGTGCCTCAATCTCGCCTGTCTCGCCCCCGACCCCTCGCCCACATCCTGCCCCTGGCCTGAAACGCCTTCCCTCCACAAATCTGACTGACATTTACTCTCACCTCCTTTCAAAGCCTTACTGAAGGCCCATCTCCTCCACGAGGTTTTCCCAGACTAAGCCCAGCCTTTCCTCTTCTCTCACCCTCTTCTGTGTCACCCTGACTTGCTCCCTTTGTTCTTTCCCAATCCTAGCCCCACAGCAATTATGTACAAATTTGTAATTTATTTATATTAATAGCTCTCGTCCCCGCTCTAGACTGTAAACTCATTGTGGGCAGAGAATGTGTCTGTTTATTGTTATAGTGTACTCTCCAAACCACTTAGTATAGTGCTTTGCACACGGTAAGTGCTCAATAAATACTAATGAATGAATGGGTTCTAATCCTGGCTCCATCACATGTCTACTGTGTGACCTTGGGCAAGTCATTTAACTTCTCTGTCCCTCAGTTACTCATCTCTAAAATGGAGATTGAAACTGTGAGCCCCATGTGGGTCAGGGACTGTGTCCAACCTAACTTGTATCTATCCCAGTTCTTAAAGCAGTGCTTGGCACATAGTAAGCGCTTAAGAAGTAACATTATTATTATTATTATTAATCGTAAACATCATTAAGTAATTGAACTCAGTGATTTTGCCTTAAATCTGTTACTGAGTTCTGTCCCACACTTGCTTCATTTATCGGGTAGAAACAGGATATGCATATGGTGGGTTTATTAGAAATATTGGGGACTTAATGGTTTTTAAGGAAGATAAGCCTCAACGAAGGAAAAGGAATCTCTCAATAAATATGGTTGATTTAAATTGGTCACTGACTGCTTTACTAGAATATTTTTAAATCCCAGTATGGTATTTGTTAAATGCTTACTATGCACTAGGCACTGTACTGAGTGCTGGGTAGATACAAGGTTGTCAGGTTGGACATAGTCCCTGTCCTGCCTGGGGCTCAAAGTCCTAATCCCCATTTTAAGATGAGGTAACTGAGGCACAGAGAAGTTAAGTGACTTGCCCAAGGTCACATAACAGATAAGTGGCTTAAGGAGGATTAGAACCCATGTCTTTTTGACTCCCAGGCCTGTGTTCTTTCCACTAGGCCATGCTTTTTCCAGTTAGTGGTCATATGAATATAGTTACTTAAATGTGTGCTACTTGAACATCTTGCAAGGTCCTTGGCTTTTAGTTCCCCCTCTAGACTGTGAGCTCGATGTGAGAAGGGATTGTATCTGTTTATTGTTATAGTGTACTCTCCCAAGCATTTACCGCAGTGCTCTGCACACAGTATGTAGTCGATAAATACTGTTAAACAACTGACTGATTAATAGAGCTCTAATTAAAAAAATTCAGTCCAGGCTTGAGTGTCAGAGGACCCATGTTCTAATTCTGCCGCTGCCAGTTGCTGTGTGACCTTTGGCAAGTCACTTCACTTCTCAGTGCATCAGCTTCCTTATCTGTGAAATGAGGAGTCAGTACCTGTCTTCCTCCTCAGACTGTGATTTCCCCCATGTGGGGGACAGACTGTGTCTGACTTGATTATCATGTCAAATCCCAGCATTTGCTATATTGTTTGGCACATAGTAAGCACTCAATAAGATAATTTTGAAATATTATGAATCATCTAAGGCATCTTGTTAGGTCAAGCTGGAATCCTGAAAAATAGCTGGTTAATGTCGACTGCAAAGACCACAGTGTTTACCAAAGCGGCTGACTTCTGGGTCATGATTGCACAGCCCCATTAGCACTTTGCTGTGGTCATTTCAGCTGTAAATGGGTCCTGCGTATAGAAACACTTTGCGTGCACTTTCCCGCTTGCTGCTCTTCTGTCCACCCACTCACTTGTTGCGTTCTGGCAGGGAAGAGAGTGCAAATTCATTCAATCGTATTTCTTGAGCGCTTGGTGTGTGTAGAATTTTGTACTAAGGGCTTGGGAAAGTACAACACAATAATGAACAGAAACATTCCTTACCCATAACGAGCTTACAGTCTAGAGGCAAGGAGACAGTCATTAAATATAAATAAATAAATTACAGACATGTACATAAGTGCTCTGGGGCCAGGACGGGAGAAGACTAAGGGAACAAAGCAGGGCAATGCAGAAGGGAGTGGGAGAAGAGGAAAGTGGGGGCTTAGGGAAGGCCTCCTGGGGGAGATGTCCCTTCAATAAGGCTTTGAAAGGGGGAAGAGAAATTGTCTATCAGATTTGAGCGGGGAGGGCATTCCAGGCCAGAGGCCAGAATGTGGGCGAGGGGTCGGTGGCGAGATCGAGACACACTGAAAAAGTTAGCACTAGAGGAGCAAAGTGTGCTGGCTGGGTTGTAGAAGGAGAGTAGCAAGGTGAGGTAGCAGGGGGCAAGATGATGGAGTGCTTTAAAGCCAGGGTGAGGAGTTTTGGTTTGATGCGGAGTTGGATGGGTAGCCACTGGAGTTTTTTTGAGGGGGGGGGATGACATCTCCTGAAGGTTTTTTGTAGAAAAGTGATCTGGGCAGCAGAGTGAAGTATGGACTGGAGTGAAGAGACACAGGAGGCTATGTCAGCAAGGAGGCTGATGTAGTAATCCAGGCAGGATAGGATGAGTGATTGTACTAACATGGTTCTCCACATGGCACTAGCACAATATCTAATTCCTTGACACAGGATCTCTGTCCCCAAGTCTCAGAGCAGAGGCATATCCCTCTTTCTTTCTAATTGGAGTATTCTAAAAAGACTTCTGTGGTGGGCCGGAATGTCTGCTCACTGTTATATTGTACTCTCCCAAGCACGTAGTGCAGTGCTCTCAATAAGTACATTTGAATGAATGAAAGGTAAATAAATGATTGAAATATCATTTGCAGTAGACCGCATTTTATGCCTCCAATGACTTTTTTTTAGTGTTTTTATTAGCAAAAATCGACACGTATTTTAGCTGGGGTAAGGGAGTGCGTTCCAACAAAAGCAGTGTGGTCTAATGGAAAGATTGCAGGCCTGGAAGTCAGAGGACCTGGGTTCTAATGCTGACTCTGCCACCTGACTGCTGTGTGATCTTGGGCAAGCCACTTAAACTTCTCTGTGCCTCAGTTCCTTCATCTGTAAAATGGGAAGTCAATACCTCTTCTCCTTTCCTCTTAGACTGTAAGGCCCTTGTGGGACTGTGAATATATCCAGTCTAATTTAATGGATATACCAAAATACCATTGCTTAATCTACCCCATTGCTTAATACAATGCTTGGCAATTAATCAATCAGTGGTATTTATTGAGCATTTACTATTGGCAGAGCACCTGGTACCTGGAAGAATACTCAGAGACTGCCCATGGGACTCTGCCTATGAGTTTATAGTCTACAGGGCTCAAAATAAATATTTTAACAAATATTACAATTATTATTACAATAGATAATAATTCCACCCACCAAACTGCAAATAATAATAATAATGTTGGTATTTGTTAAGCGCTTACTACATGCCAAGCATTCAATAGTATTTCATTCAATAGTATTTATTGAGCGCTTACTATGTGCAGAGCACTGTACTAAGCGCTTGAAATGTACAAATCGGCAACAGATAGAGACAGTCCCTACCCACTGACGGGCTTAAAGTCTAATCGGGGAGATGGACAGACAAAAATAAAGACAAAAAAATAGCAATAAATAGAATCAAGGAGCACTGTTCAAAGTGCTGGAGTAGATACAGTTTATTCAGGTTGTCTCATGTGAGGCTCACGGATTTAATTCCCATTTTTCAGATGAGGTGACTGAGATACCGAGAAGTTAAGTGACTTGCCCAAAGTCACACAGCTGAAAGGTGGCGGAGCTGGGATTAGAACCCATGACTCTGACTCCTAAACCCGTGCTCTTTCTACTGAGCCACGCTGCTTCTCTGGTCATGGTGTAAAAGCAGGATCTTGGCTTACTATAGAACTTTATACTCAAGTAAAGTACTTTACTTGAAGCAGCAGAAGCAGTGTGGCTCAGTGGAAAGAGCACGGGCTTTGGAGTCAGAGGTCATGGGTTTGTATCCCGGCTCGGCCACTTGTCAGCTGTGTGACTGTGGGCAAGTCACTTCACTTCTCGGTGCCTCAGTTCCCTCATCTGTAAAATGGGGATGAAGCCTGTGAGCCCCACGTGGGACAACCTGATTCCTCTGTGTCTACCCCAGCTCTTAGAACAGTGCTCGGCACATAGTAAGCGCTTAACAAATACCAACATTATTATTATTATTATTATTTACTGTATAGCAAAAGGTGTCTCTGCTAGAACACATACATACAATTCAGGTAGCAGGACATGTGTACTGATGAGTTCATGTTTCACCCTAGGCAATTGGGGCACTATCAGAAACCACCTTCAGTAATCCACCTTTAATGCTGGGGTTTGAAACGCTGTGAATAGCAAAAGTAGTTGAAACATTCTGTTTCAGACAGGATGGCATAATTTAGAAAATTCATATAAAAACCTTGATATTCTAGTTATTTCTAAGTGTTTGAAGGGGTTTTTGATTTACATTCTTCTCTTCCTAGAGGTATGTAAAGGTCAGTGTTAGGCCTGCAAAATAAACCATTCAGCTAAAAGTCAATTTAATCTACTCTGTTCTTTTTGCATTGATTATCCACTGATTGGGACTAATTTGCCTTTTTGGTATATTAGGTGGGTCAACCATTTTAAAATAGCACCGAGGTTAAGTGTTTTCCCATTCCATATTTTTCCTAGATGTCACCAGCCCTCCCAAGGTCCCCTGAAAGGATATGATTAACTGCTTCTCTGAGGTTTTTTAGATTGCTTTTTCAAGGAATTTGCCATGTTTTGTATTTTAATTTTTATATTCGGCCCTGCCCAGACTTTTATTTATCAGTATTTTAGAAAAACTGGTGCTCTCTGCTTTCTAGAAGTTAAAATATTTCTTCTGGATATTTCTGTACCTTGGTATATTTAATAGAATATGAAAGTAAATGTGAAATTACTCCATTCTGTGACCTCTAATGGAATGGATTACATTTTATTAAATGAAAACAGGTTTTATCAATATAGTAATGTCTTCCAGGCAGTTATTTGCTAATGTTGCTACCTTCATCATCATAAATAGTATTTGTGGAGCCTTTTTATTATGTGCAGAGCTCTGTACTAAGCGTTTGGGAGAGTACAGTTCAACAGATTCTGCCCGACTCTGCCCCTTGTCAGCTGTGTGACTGTGGGCAAGTCACTTCACTTCTCTGTGCCTCAGTTGCCTCATCTGTAAAATGGGGATGTAGACTGTGAGCCTCACGTGGAACAACCCTATTCTACTGTATCTACACCAGCACTTAGAACAGTGCTCTGCACATAGTAAGCGCTTAACAAATACCAACATCATTATTATTATTATTATTAGAGTTGGTAGGTATGTTTCCTGCCTACCATGAGCTTACAGTCTAGAAGGGGAGACGGGCATATACGTAGAGAATTCATAATATATGTTTTATTTATAACATATGCTGCCTTATAGCTGTTCTTATACAACTCAAAATACTGTGAATAGAGGTGATTAAAATAGCCATTAATTTATAATCACTATATGTTTATATTCAGCCTGCTCTTTTATATTTCCATTACCTGAATATTTAGAATCATTGAGAGGGGAGATGATGCCAGGATCCTGTTTCTGACTCTCAGCAGGGTCCAGGGAGGAGGTTTGGACATCTCCTCTGTGTCGGAACTGGAGTGGCCAGTCAGAACTTTGCAGGCAAGAGAAGCAGGCTAGCAGTAAACCAACACCCACTAGAGACAAGAGCCTCTGGCTGGAAGGAGGATGTCCCTTTTGTAATCTTGAGTTGATAACCTTGCCTTCTTACTAGAGCCTGCTTTTGCATTCAAAATGGGTCCCAAGATCAGCTAGCAGAAAATCTGAATATCGGACATTCACATTTGCAAGAATTGGCTGAAATTATTTTCTTGTTTTGGGGTCTTGAGTTAATTTGTCTAACCAAGAGACCTATTGTTTGTGGCCAGAACAGGACACGCGTTCATGTTACTCAGCCCCAATGTGAAATAGGCGAGTGGTATGATGGGTTTGCCTCAAGGGCCTTGACACACATCTACCTTTAAGGACAGCATGTTTATAGAACCTCAAGATGCAAATGCGTTGTGCAAACAGGGTGACTTTCCAGGAAGTGTAATAAAGCTTGAGTGTTTATTGGGATTTATGGGTGTAATATTGTATGCTGAAAAGTACAGTCTTCCCAAAATTCATTGTAGTAGTGATTGTGAAGATTTCAGTGGAGTGCATCAAACGTTGCATCTCATCCTGTATGCCTGTCGGATTTGCAGGTAAAATGATCATATACTGATAAAAATCTGACTGTAGATATCATCTGTTAATCTCTGGGTTAGGGATGTGTCTTGAATGGTGAAATAGATCTTTGTTTCCTTCCTTACTGATTTGATTTTACAGGTTCCACTTCTCTTGTCACTTTGTCAAGTCCTGCAGCTGCCCCAAGTACAATTACTCCAGATTAGTGAGCAGTAATGCAAATATGAATTCATTTTTTCAGAGGGAAACATACTCCATCTTTTTCCTTTCTATCGTTGTGTACTTTTAATGCATTCTTATGCAGAGTTCAAGAAAGCAGGGCATCCGTTTGAGGGGTTAAGCCTTTCCGGTAGTGTTTTGATATAGGTATTTACATCTATTTTGGGTGAGCATTTTGACAAATGTTTGAAGGCGACTGAGAAAGATAGAAAAAATAAACCTGAGATGTTGTTTACAAGCAACTAGGAGGTTATTGTATATTTAGGAGGGGTCAGTGTATGTGCATACATTTGAAAGCACATTACGACTACTGATGGTATAAATCTAGGTTATTTCCCCGGGGAGATGAAGCAGTTGATGAAAAATATTCCTGTCGCAGAGAAGGGAGGGAGAGTAGGACTGAAAAAAAAATGGGAAAAAAAAATGTTCTCACTGAAGACTTTCATGTAAGGGAAAAAAGTTGTCCTAAATTCAGAAGCTAAGAGAAAGAGACATTTCCCTACATATCTTGTAGGAATGAAGAACACCTAGTGATCCAGCAAGCAAATGAAGTACTGGTTAAAGAAAGGAGGGGAATTAACTGCAGCCACCTTGGTGGAGAAAATGATAGGAATTTTAATTACTTGAAATCTATTTTGAAAGCTTTTAAAGTACTAAACAGTTGATTCTGTGTGTGGTTCCACATCTTTCAAGTGTTACAAAACATTTTCAGACTAAATGAAGATGAACCAGTGGTCATTCATTGCTGAATAGATCATCTCTCATGTTGTTTTGGGTAAGAAAGGTACATCCTGTGTGTTTCATAAGCATTGCAAATCTATGTCCTGTTGACAATCATTGATGTAAATCAGGATGAATTTGAGAATAAAAATTAAGTTCTTTGTGTGTATAATTTTCTCTAATTTTTAAAAAGATGTTTGGATAAGGCTGGATTACCTGTGATTTAGTGAGTTTCTCCCATTCAAACATTTTGCATTTCATTGCAGCATTTTTTCTTTTTTGTCCTAACTCCTTTAAGAATGCTCATAGATACTGATTAGCTTCTTATCTGTCAAGTGTTGAAGTGTGTGCAAATTCAGGCTCAGGAAGTTGTAAACTAGAATGTAGAGATGATTTCTGTGGGTTTACAGCACCTTTGCCTAGGAAGTCATTTAGAGATAAAACATTCAAATTTAAAAAAAAATTTTCTAAATATGAATACATTTTCCTAATTCAGGAACTCAAAATACAGAAAGAATGTGACAAAATGACTTTTTGTTGAACCCAGCCTGAATCAATATGAGCATGTAAGAGCAAATATCATCTGCATTTTTATAAAGACAATCCTAAGTTTAGTTCATTACCAGTGCTTTGTGTTCCTGAATAATTACTAATCTAGTTTTCAGTTGTGTTAAGATGATGTAGCTAGAAATAAAAAGTCATTCATTTTAATGAAAGCATATTCAATTTTAGACTAAGTGGTAGGAAAGATGAGAGACCTGTATTCATTAGAGTAAATCTGCAAAAAAAATGTTCTTAGTGTAGATTGAAATTGGACTAGAGCTGCTTTTTGAAAAACCCTTTAGAGAATGCCACAGTTCTAAATGTGGTTTTATAAATCACTGTAAATTTGTAGGGAGCTACATATTACAATTGTCTGTTTTTCTTTTTAGGGCTCATGTAATCAAAGGAGTTTCTTTGTTGTGTGTATCTTTACAGAACACAACAGGAATTCAAAATGAATCAGGTGAGTTTAACGTAAGAATTTATTGAAGTACATTCTATAGATGTTAGAAGAGTTATTTATAACCAGAAGTAGTTATGCACACACTCATTTCCCCCAGAATGTCAACCAAAACACCTAGTTTTGTTTCCTAATCTTAGAATCTCAAATAAGCTCACTGTCAATTTACAGGATGTGTATTTGTATATTTGCTTATTTCATTGGCATCATTTGGTTTTTCTGTGTGTTCACATTTTTGAAGGTAGTCATATACTAAGACATTATCACAATGTATTGGATTCTTTTGTTACAAGGCCATCTTTCCAGAGAACGTATTTCTGTCTTTTCTTTTTATTGCTGGTTTTCTAACCTTGAAAACTATTGACTTGAATTTTGAGACTTTAGGGGGCTAATGTGTGTTTATGTATGTAGATATACATATGTCCTTCGTCCTTGAAGAGAACACCGTTGTTGTTAACTTCAAAATGGGAAAATTTTGAAAGTTGTGTAAGAATGTAATACCACTTTCAAAAAGAATCTTTCACAGTATATCTGTCCCTGAAAGCCCATCAGAAGAATTAAAACAAGAGTTAAATGCTGGATTGTAATGCCAAATTTGTTTCTCCTTCCATCAGGACATGGCATCACTTGGATGTAAAAATATTCCGGCATAAATATTTCTGGGGCCTGAAGGGGGTTCTGGTGAGCTGTGCCAACTGCACAGAATTTAATTTATTCCACAGAATACATATAAAATGTCAGGAATCTCTTTTTTCCTGCACTTAAATACGTTTATGTAAGGGAAACATTCCTTTGCCTATCTTAATAAATGTGTGACTATTTGACTATTGAACAAAAGAGAAATCCTTTCTAAAAACAAATGTCTAGGCAAGAAAGTGAAGAAATTCATATTTCTTTACAAGTCAGCTTGAGACCGATTAGACTTTTGGGTATTTGTTTCCTGACTTGGCCAAAATTTTGGAAACCTTCGTGGTCAGCGGTCACTTCGTGCCCTGGAGATTGCCAGCCTGATTTAGGTAGGGGGCCAGATGTTCTATACATAATCCCATTTTGGGTGTAGGGGTTTGGTATTTGGGAGAAACAGTATTTTTATTCTCCTCATTTATTCATTAGATTCATTCAGCGTACTGTATATTTTCAAGGAGGGGCCTGGCCAACACATGGAGCATATGAATACTATCACTGTAATTGGAGCAGATTGACATTCATTTGAAGGTTAGATATTTTGGAAGAGACTGGGCGAACAAGGAATGGAGTGGAGTTGAGAGTCATGGTTTGTTGCAGTTCTGTGTATAAACGGTTGTCCATTTTGCTTCCTTTCCTTCTGTAAGTGTCATTGTTCGCGGGAACTTGGTAGCCCATGGGAACTAGCTGTTTGGCTGGCAGATTGGCTGGAAACCACTGCACTGTCACCCCGGTTTTACATTTGGATTCCGAGAAGGATTGCAAAGGCTTAGAAAGAGGAGGTTAGAACTTTTTAGGGCACTTGCTGCTCCATCATTGTCATGCTTTGCTTCCATGGATGGGTGCAAATGTTAAATGAGGCTAACTGTATCTTATTCCAAATAGTGCTCTAGTCTAATAACACTGTTTCTATTACTAAAAGTTCTGAGGTTCTTAGGTTTTAAATTTGACTTTGGTACTACCAAATTCACTTTATTTGTTCAGATTTACGTTCATGTTTATATGTGCTTTATGAGCTACTGAACATAATGTGTGGGAATATATGTGATGTATGTATATTTATCTCTAAGCATTCAAATACACACGTATCAAGCATGTATTTTTGAATGCCTTCAGTTTCAAGCGCAGTTGCCAAATTTTAATATCAGATCTGTCAAAGAAGTGCCTTTAATGCCAGATGCCAAATAGAAACAGAAAACTGTTTTCTTTTGGTCCTAATGTTTAACCACATTCCTGATCTGGATGTATTGCAAATACAGGAATAATGATCAGATGCTCCTTTTTGACTGTAATAATAAGAAAAATTGACATATCTTTAAAGGCATATTATTTGAGTGGTATGGTTTGCCTGGTACTTGGTAATGGTCATTATGTCAGAAGGAATAAAAGTTTCCTAACTCAGAAAAACATTTATCATCTTTTCAAACATCTTTTGTTATTCCCGTAATGTCAAAAAATAAATTATGGAGGGTTTAGCTATTTATGCCTGATTTTTCTGCATCATTTGACTTCATTCACTGAAAATGATAATATGTGGCTTATTAAATTTATATTCTTAAATATTTGAAATAGACACGCTTAGAGGTACGGCAGAAATAATCTTACTGCTGAAGCTTTTGAGTAAGTGATTAAATGGCAGAATACATAAGGCAAGATGTACAAAACTTTTATGGGTGATTGTGAGTGCTGTAATGTGAAAGTGGCACAATAGTGCTGTGGTTGTGGTAGAGACTATATGACCTAGGGAGAAGAGGCATAAATCAGGTAAAGCCTCCTGGAGGAGGCAGGGTTTAGAAGGGTCTTGAAGACAGGGAGAAGCGTGGTCTGCTGGATTTGAAGGAGTAGGAGTTCCAGGTAGGCATAAATCTGGGTGTGGAGGTAGAGAGACAACAATGAGGCAGAATGTCAGTTTACTGTGAGCGGAAGGAAGAGTACGAACTGGGGTGAGCAGGGAGAGAGAGAGAACTGATGGAGTGCCTTAAAGGCCGATTCAGCCTCTGGAGTAATAGGAGAAGTAGTAAAAATGTTTATTAGTGCTTACTGTGTGCAGAAGGCTGTGCTAAGTGGGGGGAAAGACTACAAAGGTGGGATTTATTAATTCATTAATAGTATTTATTGAGCGCTTATTATGTGCAGAGCACTGTACTAAGTGCTTGGAATGTACAATTTGGCCACAGATAGAGGCCATCCTTGCCCAATGATGGGCTTACAGTCTACATGGGGGAGACAGACAGCAAAGCAAAACAGAACAAAACAAAAACAAGACAACATCATCAAGATAAATAGAATCAAGGGGATGTAGACCTCATTAACAAAATAAATAGGGTAATAAGTAATATATACAAATGAGCACAGTGCTGATGGGAGGGGAAGGGGAAGTAGCAGGGGGTGTGGGAGAGAAGAGGAGGAGCTGAGGGAAAGGGGGGGGCTCAGTCTGGGAAAGCCTCTTGGAGGAGGTGAGCTCTCAGACATGGTCTCTGTTTCTCCGTTGGCTTACAATCTGATAATAAAAACGAAAAGAAGAGATTGGAGACAGAAACAAGGGAGAGTTGAAAGAAAACATAAAGACAAAAAAAAGAGCACCTGTAGATTACTTTGGCAAGAGAACTAGAATTTCACTGTGGGCAGGGAATGTATCTCCCAACTGTGATGTGTCGGTCAGTAATAATAATAATAATAATGTTGTTATTTGTTAAGCGCTTACTATGTGCAGAGCACTGTTCTAAGCACTGGGATAGATACAGGGTAATCAGGTTGTCCCACGTGAGGCTCACAGTCTTCATCCCCATTTTACAGATGAGGTAACTGAGGCTCAGAGAAGTGGAGTGACTTGCCCACAGTCACACAGCTGACAAGTGGCAGAGCCTGGATTTGAACCCATGACCTCTGACTCCCAAGCCCGGGCTCCTTCCACTGAGCCACGCTGCTTCCCTACCGGGGTAGCACAGGGGAAGCAAAGCAACATGGCTCAGTAGAAAGGTACCGGGCTTGAAAGTCAGAGGTCATGGATTCGAATCCAGGCTCTGCCACTTGTCAGCTGTGTGACTGTGGGCAAGACACTTCACTTCTCTGTGCCTCACTTCCCTCATCTGTAAAATGGGGATTAAGACTGTGAGCCTCACATGGGACAACCTGATGACCCTGTAAGTACCCCAGTGTTTAGAACCTTGCTCTGCACATAGTGAGCGCTTGACAAATACCAACATTATTATTATTATTACGGTGCTCTACAAACAGTGAGAATTCAATGAATACCATTGATTGATTGATTTCAGACTCCTCGCAGCTCAGAGCCCACTGTCACGACTGCATCCTCAGTGGCCATTATGGCAACAGTCTCCTTGCCCATGTCTTGCCTCAGGCACGGAACACCCTCCCTACTCAAATCCAACAGTCAGTTACTCTGCCCCTTGTTCAAAGCCTTGTCGAAGACAACATCTCCTCCAAGAGGCCTTCCCTGACTGTGCCCCCCACTTCCTCTTCTCCCACTCCCTTCTGCATCGCCCTGACTTGCTTCCTTTATTCATCCTCCCTCCCATCCCCACAACACTTATGTACATATCTGTCATTTATTTATATTAATGTCTTTCTCCCTCCCAAACTGTAAGCTCGTTGTGAACAGGGAATGTGTCTGTTTACTGTTGTATTGTACTCTCCCAAGTGCATAGTACAGTGTTCTGCACAGAGTAAGGGCTCAGTAAATATGATTGAATGAAAAAGGAAATGAGGCCTTAATCGGAGAAGGCTTCTTGGAGAAGATGTGCTTTTAATAAAGCTTTGAGGACGAGGAGAGTGCTCGTCTGTCGGATATGAAGAGGGAGGGCGTCCAGAGATTTTGTGGAGGCGACACCCGGCTGCAGCTGCTTTTCTGTCTGATGCTGGAGTGGTGCAAGACAGACTGGGGTAAAGGCATTTGCTTTGGTGATGGGGAGAAGGGCCGGCACGGGATCTCTGGGGAGGCAGCTCAGCGGACCAGAAGAGGAGGATGCTGAAGGCCCTGGTAGCCACAATGCCGGGCCCATGTGGAGCGGGTCGGACAAGAACCAGCAGAAATCACGCGCTTGTCTCGGGGACGAAGAGGTTTTAGATTGCCAAGCCGTACACCAGGAGTTGGTCACGTGGGATCGACAGTTCCCTGGTAGGAATGAAGTGGAAACGGTTTGGTTTTGTAGGTTATTGATATTTGTAAGAAAGTGACAACTTTTTGTTGTTTAGATACGTATCCGGGTTGCATTTGAACTAGTTTATGAGCTCCCTCTCCACAGTCCCATTCTTGAAGCTGGTCATTTTATGTTATTTGAAGATTACTACTTTAGATTGTTTGGCAGGCTCAGTGGATCTGCCGGCTTTGGAAGAATGCAAATGAAAGCTCTCCAACACATATCAGGTTCAAAATAAAGTTGCCCCGCCATTACTAAAACAATACATTAATTTTAAACAAATTTTCCTGCCCTCTTGGTGACGGTTAGTATGCAAGCAATTAATGTGTTTTCTAACAATATGGGAGTTAGAACTTTGTCCATTTACTAAAATAACATTTATTAAATTCTCCTATTATTTGGTAATGATTTGGCCCCCAAGTAGCAGCTAAAAGGTTTTCTGGCAGAAATGAACAAAAGAGATATTATTCATGTAATTTAAGATTATTTTTCAACCTGAAATTCCTTGAATCTCCTTTCTAGGCAAACCTACTAATTATTGTAGTGATTGTCTTAGATCTGTTACAACAATATGAAATTTGATAACATGTATTTCAAAATAGGGTACAAAAATGCATGCTTTCCTCTACCCGACTTCCCTGTCCTTATATATCCTCTCTTTGGTTCCAAGGAAATGTTAAATAAAGTGGTAATAACAAGAAGAGTGATATAACAAATCTGCAAATTGATTGATTAGGATTATTAAATTGTCCAGTTCATTTGGATGGAGAATGAGCGGCCAGAGAGACAGGAGGAGAACCACAAAGGACAGTGTCAGTGCGGCTAAGGTTGGATAATGTTTCCAGGAGAAATGGGTGGTTGACAGTGTCGAAGGCAGCTGAGAGGTAGAGGAGGATTGGAATGTAGTAGAGGCAATTGGATTTGGGAAGAAGGAGATCATTTGTGATGTTTCAGAGGGTGGGTTCTGTGAAGTGATGGAGAGAAGTGGAGAACAGGATCTTTAAAGCTGCACCCTTGATATTATCCATTACTCCTCCCTCTCTTTCAGTTTCTATATTCAATCTGTTGCCAAATCCTGTCGGTGTTTCCCTTACAGTATACCCATTTCCTTGCCACCCAACAGCCGCCCTCTTGACTATGGCACCAGCCTCCTCCCTGATCTCCCTTCCTCCATCCTCTCCCTTAATAAAAATAATAATGATGATGGTATTTGTTAAGTGTCTAATATGTGCCAAGCACTGTTCTAAGTGCTGAGGTAGATACACAGTTGTCAGGTTGTCCCACGTGGGGCTCACATTCTTAATCCCCATTTTCCAGTTGAAGTAACTGAGGCACAGAGAAGTTCAGTGACTTGTCCAAAGTCAACACGGATGACAAGTGGTGAAGTCAGGAATAGAACCCATGACCTCTGATCCCAAGCCTGTGCTCTTTCCACTAAGCCACGCTGCTTCGTTCATCACTCATTCACTTCACTTCATTCACCCATCCATACATCATTCTGCTTTCCAGATCACTTTTTTAAACCATTGTTCTGCTCAAAACTTACCTCACTTCAAAAACCTCAAATCATTGTTCAGTCTTCTGAATCAAGCAGAAACTCCTAACCATTGGCTCTGTATCACTCAGCTGTCTCTCCACCTAACACTTCTTCCTACTACACTCCAGCTCGCACTCTTCATTCCACTCAAGCCAGCCTAATAATGACAGTTGTATTTGTTAAGCCCTTACTATATGCCAGGCACTGTACTAAGCGCAGGGGTAGTTACAAATTTATCAGGTTGGACACAGTCCCTGTCCTACATGGGGCTCATAGTCTCAATCCCTATTTTACAGATGAGGTAACCGAGGCACATGGAAATTCAGTGACTTGCCCAAGGTCACACAGCAGAGAAGTGGTAGACCCGGAATCAGAACCCATGACCTTCTGACTCTCAGGCCTGTGCTCTGTCCACAACCTTATGCCCTTATTCTCAAGTGGCCTAGTGGAAATAATAATAACGGTGGTATTTGTTAAGCGCTTACTATGTGCAAAGCACTGTTCTAAGCACTGGGGGGATACAAGGTGATCAGGTTGTCCCACGTGGGGCTCACAGTTTTAATTCCCATTTTACAGATGAGGTAACTGAGGCACAGAGAAGTGAAGTGACTTGCCCAAAGTCACACAGCTGGCAAGCGGCGGAGCCGTGATTAGACCCCACAACCTCTGACTCCCAAGCCTGGGCTATTTCCACTGAGCCACGCTGCTTCTCCAAGAACATGGACCTGGGAATCAGAGGACCTGGGTTCTAATCCTGTCTCTGCCAATTGCTTGCTTTGTCACCTGGGATAAATCACTTAACTTTCCATGCCTCAATTTCCTCAACTATAAAATGGGGATTAAATACCTGTTCTCCCTTCCCCAAAGACTTTGAGCCCCGTGTGGGAGGGGGACCGTCTCCAACCAAATTAGCTTGTATCTACCACAGCAGTTAGAACAGTGCTTGTCACATTATAAGCACTTAAGAGAAGCAGCGAGGCTAAGTGGAAAGAGCATGGGCTTGGGAGTCAGAGGTCATGGGTTCGAATCCCGGCTCCCCCACTTGTCAGCTGTGTGACCTTGGACAAGTCACTTAACTTCTCTGTGCCTCAGTTACCTCATCTCTAAAATGAGGATTAAGGCTTTGAGCCTCATGTGGGACAGCCTGATTACCCTGTATCTATCCCAAGCGCTTAGAACAGTGCTCTGCACATAGTAAGCACTTAACAAATACCAACATTATTAAATAGCATAGTAATAATAATAATCCCAGCACTGACCCCTTGCTCAGACCCATCCCTCTCCTTACTTCTTCTTCCCTCTTCAAATTTGACAGACCTAGCTTTCCCCATTTTCGAAGTCCATCAGAAGTTTCGTACTACCTAAGCAGTTAAGAACTCACAGTCTCCCATAGCACCTTTGGACATGACTTAATCATGGAGGAGCTCACCTTTTAGGAGGGATTTTCAAGTGGAGTAGGATTTGGTTTGGTGCATTCCAGGGGGAGGAGTTTTAGGCGTGGGGAAAGATGTGGGCAGTGAATCAAAGATGGAGTTTGTAAACAAGATAAAGTTAGGACACTGGCTTGGGAGAATCATTCATTCATTCATTCAATAGTATTTATTGAGCGCTTACTGTATGCAGAGCACTGTACTAAGCACTTGGAATGTACAAATCGGTAACAGATAGGGACAGTCCCTGCCCTGTGACGGGCTTACAGTCTAATCGAGAGAGAGATGAGGTATAATGGGAAAAGACACAAGGGAGGAAGCTCGTGTAGGGCATTGAAACCAATGTCCAAGAGTTTTGGTTTTCCATGAGAAGAAATTGGTGCCAATTGGAGGTTTTCGAAGAGGGAAGTGATGTATTCCAATTGGCTTTTTTGAAATTGACATTTTCCAAAGGATGTGATAAAAATGTAATCTTGGAGAAGGCAAATGTTCAGGTAGCCGACGCCGGTCATTTGGACTGCTGTTTAGGAGACAATATAAAGGGCAGTTTAACTGTTAAATTGGCAGAACTTTACTAACCAACCAAATTTAATTACTAACCAACCAAATTTAAATGGAATAATTTCTAATCTGATGTTTTTATTCTCCTCCCCTACAACTCCTGATCTTGGTAAATTCCAATCTCCAGTTTTGATTTAAAAATGATGATAGGCACTTATACTTAGGGAAGTTGCCGGGAGTGGGGATTTCCTGTCCCTAAAATTGGCCATTGTGATGTGGAAAAGGATGCTCCCAGTTGGGAGGGTGGGCTAATGGAATTTATGGAGAATGCCTGAAGAACGTGTTTACCATCTCTGTCTTTTGTATTCTCCCCAGCACTTACTATCATGCTGTGCACGTCGTAAGCTCTCAATAAATATGATTGATTGATTTTTGATTGATTTTTGAATCCAGGAACATTGTGTTCTTTGAAAGAAGTAACATGGCCTCATGGATAGAGCATGGGATTGAGAGTCAGAAGGATCTGAGTTCTAATCATGGCTCTGCCACTTCTCTGCTCAGTGACCATGGGCAAGTCATTTTACTTCTCTGTGCCTCAGTTATCTGTAAAATGGGGGATAAAGACTGTGAGCCCCATATGGGGCAGGGACCGTGTTCAACCTGATGAGCTTGAATTTACCCCAATGCTTAGGACAGTGCCTGGCACATAGTAAGCACTTAACAAATGCCATTAGAAACAAGTATGACCTGTTTAAAGTGCTAGAAGGCCCTGTGCATCGGAAGCCAAGGAATCTTCCAGTCAAATCTCTCCCACCCCTTTCCCCACAGTAACCAAGGACCCCTTTAGTTCTAGGTGCCCCCGGCCATGATGTGGGTGAGCGGCTCAGGGGCAAGCCCTTTGGGGGCTCCAGGTGCCTTTGGCAAATGCTCAGTTTTCTCATGGAAAAAATGAGGTTTTCTATATTTGAATGGTTGCTAATCATTGTAAAATATCTTTAAAAGTAACGAGGGTAAACGGAGGCAAAGAAAATGGGCAGATGGGGTTGGGATTAATGAGTAGCAGATAGCAGGTGTCTGTGTAGCTCCTGTTCCTTTATCCCACCACCTTGTTGCACTTCATTTCCAGCAGTCGGCATGACATTTTATACTTTTTCCCCTCCCACCATAGTATCCTGTGATGTTGCCTCATATTTTATTTACATTTTATATTTACATTAGGAACATTATATTTTTTTCACTTCTTTGCTAATTTGCAAGTGAATTTCCTCAGTTCATGCCATGAAAAGCGACGGCATTACCATTCACAAATACTTATTTTGTCATGGGAAGAGCATATCTAATATTGTCAATGTTCAGTAGACAATTAACAGTAAATAGTTTTCTTTCTGTTTCATTAGGCCTAACAAGGGGTTAGACCCCCTATAGAAACGTTGGTGCTGAAGAAAAGAGATAGAGTTCTTTAAAATGCTGTAAAATAGTTCAGTGCATTCCTTCCTTGCTCAGAAGTTGATTGAAAGATCTTTAAAAGGACTGGGAATTGGAGAAGAGCCTCAGAATAATACAGCAAATGAGGAAGAGAAGTCTCAGCAATCATTATCGCCCTGCAGTTTTGAGGAGGAATACTGTTTTGTTTGGAAGGTCTCCTGACTTTGTGTACTCTTTGTGGGGAAAGAGCTATCTCTATTTGATTAGTAATTTTTAAAAGTAGCAGAAGACTGAAGATAAGAATTCTCAAGAGGAAATGCAGTGTTACAAATTATTTGTTAAAAATGTGCTTACTTGGAATGTAATTTGAAGTACTTGGATATTCTGAATTATTAAAAAGTAATTGGATTTTAGAATCTTAAATCAGTTCAGTTTTAAATTTTGTTCAGTTGCCTTTTTCCCCAACCACCTAGCCATTGTATGGAAATTACATTTACAACCCAATTCTTACTTCCTGAAATATGCTTTATAGCAAAGCTGTTATTTTCCCTTTGCTTCATTCTCATTTTAATTCTGTTTTTCTCTCTCCACTCTTCCTTCACCAGTCATTTGGATGACAGAGAGTATATTTCATTGGAGCTGAATTTTTTTTTAAATGTTAATTTTAAAAGCTTTCAAGAGTTTGAGATGTGGAGTGTCAAAACTGCTGTGCCGCTCTATGTCACATGTGTATTAAGATTGACCCTGTCTCTGTTGAATCTATTCAAATTATTCTCATATTGCCTCCTTCACAAAAAGATGAAAAATTATTGAAATTAGTGAACACTGTTAAACCATAAAGATTCTTTACCAAAATCAAGCAATTTGTAATCTGGCAATGACAAAAGTAAAGACAATTGGGTAAACATGGAAATTTGGGAATAGTTATTTTTCATATGCGTTCTGAAGCTATTTCTGTTTTAATCATTTTAATACAATGTAATATGGAATCTTTTATCCCAAACCACGTTGACAGTACAGTGGCGGGGAAAAATCTGTAACTGTGCTAGGGTGGAGCAGGTAGCAAAGAACATTAACTGCCCTTCCCCCCCATCGTCTGCTCCTCCCCTTCCCCTCCCCTCAGCACTGTGCTCATTTGTATATATTATTTATTACCCTATTCATTTTGTTAATGAGGTGTATATCAACTTGATTCTGTTTATTTTGATGCTGTTGTTTTGTTCTGTTTTGCTTGCTGTCTGTCTCCCGTATTTAGACTGTGAGCCCGTCATTGGGCAGGGATGGTCTCTATCTGTTGCTGAATTGTACATTGCAAGCACTTAGTACAGTGCTCTGCACATAGTAAGCGCTCAATAAATACTATTGAATGAATTAACTGGGAGTCAGGCCTAAAGCCAGAGTTCAGAGCGAAAACAACAGAGCAGGGAAAGTCAAGAAAGTGAGGCCCCATGAGTGTAGGAAGGAAAGTGAGAATGAGTGTGGAGGGGAGAAAGATGGATGGAGAGTAAGTAAGCTTGTTGTGGCAGGGAATATGTCTGTTTATTGTTGTACCTTCCCAAGTGCTTAATACAGTGTTCTGCACGCAGTAAGCACTCAATAAATCAGATTGAATGAGTCATTGAATGAGAGGGTACAGATGATCTGGAGGGAGAGAAAATTGAGATTCTTTTAGTTGCCTGAAAATTCACTTTGGATTTTAGTTAGTCTTAGTAAGTAGACTTGTGTTTCAGAAAATCGATAATGGTGATGGTTAATCGCTTACTTGGTGCCAAGTACTGTACCAGGTAATCAGGTCCCACGTGGGGCTCACCGTCTAAGTAGAAAGGAGAACAGGCAGTGAATCTTCATTTTGCAGATGAGGGAACTTGAGCCCTGACAAGCGAAGTGACTTGCCCAAGATCATACGGTAGACCAGTGGGAAAGTTGGAATCAGAACATAGGTCCTGTAACTCCCAGGCTCTTTCCAGTAGGCTCCTTAAGATTTGGAATTATTAGTGAAATTAATCTTAATGTAGTCAGAGTAACAAGACATTAAGAATAGTTTCTAAATAGCTGGCTACATTTTTGTGAGGGAAATGTATTGATTACTTCACAAATATGGGACTGTGTTTGAGTAGCTTTGATTTACAGAGTGAATGATGAGTAAGACAAAAATGTGGAAATCAAGATGGTGGTGGTGGGGGAAATCTTTGTGTAAATTCTTTTGCAAGCATTAATGAAATAGTTCAGTAGTTTATTCTGTGGATTATCTACCAAGGATCACATTTTCATACTTTTGAAAATGAAAAGAAAAATGAAAAGAAAGGAAAATAGAACATGTTCTGGTTAGGCAAATGTTTATTTTATAGAAATATGGATGCAGTTAAACAGATTCCTTCTATTAAACTTGTGTTCAAAGTTAACATTTGGAATTTTGCAAAAATGAGACCCTTCATTTAACTTTCTTTTTCTTACAATATAATTACTGAAGTTCATGCAGCATAGATGTACATTTTATTAGTTATCTTTTCTAACACTATTCCACCATTTTGGATGCCACACCGTTGCTTCTTTTTCCAGCATCTTATGAGTACCACCATAAAAAGTCAGCTCTATTTTATACAATACTGGGATCAAGAATGTAGAAAGGAATCTGTCTCTTTTCTGACAGTATTAGCAGAGGCCTAATAATAATAGTAATAATGGTAATAGTGGCATTTATTAAGCATTTACTATATGCTAACCACTGTACTGAGCTCTGGAGTAGATTCAGGAAAATCAGAAAATGAGGAGTCCCTGTCCCATATGTGACCCACAGTCTAAGCAGGAGGGAGGCAGGGATTTAATCCCGATTTAAGGTGAGGAAAGTGAGGCCCAGAATACTTAATAATAATAATAATAATTACACTGCCGGCAAGTGATAGAGCTGGGATTAGAACCCTGGTCCTCAGGCTCTTAGGGCAAAGATTGGACAATGACGACTGAACACCTCACCCACACCGGTGGAGCTCCCCAAAGTCACCCATCTGCCTCTCCCCTCCCCCCCACCAACACTCTCCCCTACTTTTCCATCCTTCCCTGCAGTATCCTCAGAGGAGATCTCCTCCCTCCTTGCAAGTGCCACCCCCTCCACCTGCGCCTCAGACCCCATTCCCTCTCACCTTATTAAAACCATCGCCCCTGCCCTCCTCCCTTCCTTAACTTCTATTTTTAACCACTCAATCTCCAATGGCTCCTTCCCCTCTGCCTTCAAACATGCCCACGTCTCCCCCATCTTAAAAAAACCCGCTCTTGACCCCACTTCCCCCTCCAGTTATCGCCCTATCTCCCTACTACCCTTCCTTTCCAAAATCCTAGAACGAGTCGTCTACAATCTCTGCTTAGAATTCCTTAACTCCCATTCTCTCCTGGGCCCCCTCCAATCTGGCTTCCGTCCCCTCCACTCTACCGAGACTGCTCTCTCTAAGGTCACCCATGACCTCCTTCTTGCCAAATCCAATGGCTCCTACTCCATTCTAATCCTCCTTGACCTCTCTGCTGCCTTTGACATTGTCGACCATCCCCTCCTCCTCCGTACCTTATCTCACCTTGGCTTCACGGACTCCGTCCTCTCCTGGTTCTCCTCTTATCTCTCTGGCCGGTCATTCTCAGTCTCCTTCGCTGGCGCCTCCTCCCCCTCCCATCCTTTAACTGTTGAAGTTCCTCAAGGGTCAGTTCTTGGCCCTCTTCTGTTCTCCATTTACACTCACTCCCTTGATGAACTCATTCGCTCTCACGGCTTTGACTACCATCTCTACGCAGATGACACGCAGATCTACATCTCTGCCCCTGTCCTCTCCCCCTCCCTTCGGGCTCGCATTTCCTCCCGCCTCTGGGACGTCTCCACCTGGATGTCGGCCCGCCACCTTAAACTCAACATGAGCAAGACTGAGCTCCTCATCTTCCCTCCCGAGCCCAGTCCTCTCCCAGACTTCCCTATCACCATGGATGGCACGACCATCCTTCCCGTCTCTCAGGCCCGCGATCTCAGTGTCATCCTTGACTCGTCTCTCTCGTTCACCCCACACATCCTATCCGTTACCGAGACCTGCCAGTTTCACCTTTACGATATCGCCAAGATCCGCCCTTTCCTCTCCACCCAAACGGCTACCTTACTGCTACGGGCTCTCGTTATATCCCGGCTAGACTACTGTGTCAGCCTTCTCTCTGATCTCCCTTCCTCCTCTCTTGCCCCGCTCCAGTCTATTCTTCACTCCGCTGCCCGGCTCATCCTCCTGCAGAAACGATCTGGGCATGTCACTCCCCTTCTTCAACAACTCCAGTGGTTGCCTATCAACCTTCGCTGCAAACAAAAACTCCTCACTCTAGGCTTTGAGGCTCTCCATCACCTTGCCCCATCCTACCTCTCCTCCCTTCTCTCTTTCTACCGCCCACCCCGCACGCTCCGCTCCTCCGCCGCCCACCTCCTCACCGTCCCTCGGTCTCGCCTATCCCGCCGTCGACCCCTGGGCCACGTCCTCCCGCGGTCCTGGAACGCCCTCCCTCCTCACCTCCCCCAAACTGATTCTCTTCCCCTCTTCAAAACCCTACTTAAAGCTCACCTCCTCCAAGAGGCCTTCCCAGACTGAGCTCCCCTTCTCCCTCTACTCCCTCTACCACCCCCCCTTCACCTCTCCGCAGCTTAACCCTCTTTTCCCCCATTTCCCTCTGCTCCTCCCCCTCTCCCTTGCCATCCCCTCAGCACTGTACTCGTCCGCTCAACTGTATATATTTTCATTACCCTATTTATTTTGTTAATTTTGTTAATGAAATGTACATCGCCTTGATTCTATTTAGTTGCCATTGTTTTTACGAGATGTTCTTCCCCTTGACTCTATTTATTGCCATTGTTCTCGTCTGTCTGTCTCCCCCGATTAGACTGTAAGCCCGTCAAATGGCAGGGACTGTCTCTATCTGTTGCCGACTTGTTCATTCCAAGCGCTTAGTACAGTGCTCTGCACATAGTAAGCGCTCAGTAAATACTATTGAATGAATGAATGAATGAATGTTTTCCGGTTAATTTTGAAGCACAGTGGTGCGCAGTGGTCAAAGCAGTCTGTACAGTTGTCTGGGCTGTTAAGGATCTTGTTTTTTCTGCTAACTGTAGAACCCAGGTTTTATTTTACTCCACTTCACTTAGATCCTGGGAGGGGGAATATTCTCATGTCTCTTGCCAGCTATTGAAGGCTTTTTTGGATAGGAGTTTCCATGAGAGTACTGAATCTAATATTAAAGATCAGTAAGAGAAAAACAAGTAGATTGTGTTAAGTGGAAGGAATCTAGCCCTAAAGTAGACAAAGTTCCTTGGGTTACCTTTTGTATTTATCGCGAGGTCAGCCTACCCCAGTGGAGTTGGCACTGATTGTTCTTTTCTCCAGCTCTTCCAGGATTAGCACAGTCATAGAACAGTGAGGTCTAATGGAAAGAGCACAGGTCTGGGAGTCAGAAGGACCTGGGTTCTAACCCTGGCTCCACCTCCTGCCTGCTGTGTGACCTTGGGCAAGTCACTTCACTTGGTATTTGTTAAGCGCTTACTATGTGCAGAGCACTGTCGTAAGCGCTGGGGTAGACACAGGGGAATCAGGTTGTCCCACGTGGGGCTCACAATCTTAATCCCCATTTTACAGATTTTACAGATTCTACAGATGAGGTAACTGAGGCACAGAGAAGTTAAGTGACTTGCCCAAAGTCACACAGCTGACAAGTGGCAGAGCTGGGATTCAAACCCATGACCTCTGACTCCAAAGCCCACGCTCTTTCCACTGAGCCACTCTGCTTCTCTGTTCTTCAGTTATTTCATCTGTAAAATGATGAAAACTACCAAATAATCTGTAAGACTGTGTGCCCCACATGGAACGTAGAGTGTTTCCAACCTTATTAGATTGTTTCTTTCACAGCACTTAGCATAGTGCCTGGAACATAGTAATCGCTTAACAAGCAATTTTTTAATAACCTTTGATCATAATAATAATTGTAATACTTGTTAAGTACTTACTATATTTCAAGCACTGTACTACGCGGTGGGGTAGATACAACATATTAGGACACAGTCTGTGTCCCACAAGGGACTCACTGTCGAAGAGGAAGGGACAATAGATATTGAGCCCTTTTTTTTTCAGATGAGGAAACTGGGGCACAGAGGAGTTAAGTGAATTGTCCAAGGTCAAACGAACAGCAGGCAAGAGGTGGAGCTGAAATTAAAACCCAGATGTTCTGACTCCTAAATCTGCTTCTCCCACTTTGGTGACTTGAAATACACTATTCCACATTCTATTTTCCAAGATAACGTACAATTTCCTTTTTTTGAAGGACATTTTTGGGCAGGTAATCTAAATATCAGTTTATCTGACCTCTAAAGGGAAATGTGAGCATACTTAACAAAGACAACACTTCTTATTATTATCATTAATATTATTATTATTATTTTCTCAGAATTTGTTATAAATGCTCCAAAGTACTATGGTAAGGAAAACTTTAACCACTTCCTTAGTTTTAATTTAAAATTTTAGGATTTAGTGATCTTTCATACCCCACTTCTCTCACACTCAATCATTCATATTTTATGGTTGTCATTGGTACAGGAGTTTTGATTGCATATTAGATTGTAGATTGTGTGGGCCCCTGGTGGGCAGGGATCATGTCTATCAATTGCTTGGCACATAGTAAGCGCTTAACAAATACCATCATTATTATATTGTACTTCCCCAAGTGCCTTGTACAGTGCTCTGCATACAGCAAGTACTCAATAAATACCATTGATTGGTAGTAAAATTATTGCAGACCTTTAATGAATGGTGGCTTTTCATCAATCATTGTATTAAAATTGCTAGTGTGGACATTCAAAATACAAAACCTTTGCAAGTTTATTTATTACACTATAAAACTAGTTTCCCAGAAGAGAAATCAAATATGCAGTTAGCTGAAGTGTTATTTTGGAGTGATCAAAATTGAGTTCTAAAGTTGTAGTACTGTTTGAATTTTAATCATTAAGCATTTAAATTTTGTTTAACATCCTTAAATCCAAAAAAGGATTTTTAGTAGGGAAGAATCCCAGGACAATCGAGACTACAGGTGGGTCAAGGCTGACCGAATAGTCCTTCATCTAACCTTGCTTCAGATCCCAATCCAAGGCCTTAGAACAGCGCTTGGCACATAGTAAGGGCTTAACAAATACCATCATTATTATTATTATAAACGTTTCTAATGAACAGATTCATTCATTCATTCAATAGTATTTATTGAGCATTTACTATATGCAGAGCACTGTACTAAGTGCTTGGAATGTACAAATTGGCAACAGATAGAGACAGTCCCTGCCCTGTGACGGGCTTACAGTCTAATCGGGGGAGACAGACAGACAAAAACAATTGCAATAAATAGACTCAAGGTCTATTAGACCTTGATAATAGACTCAATAAATAGACTCATGTACATCTCATTAAAACAAGAGCAATAAATAGAATCAAGGTGATGTACATCTCATTAACAAAATAAATAGGGTAATAAAAAATATATACAAATGAGTGGATGAGCACAGTGCTCAGGGGAGGGGAAGGGAGGGGGGAGGAGCAGAGGGAAAAGGGGAAAAGGGGGACTTAGCTGAGAGGAGGTGAAGAGGGGGTAGAGGGACAGCAGAGGGAGCAGAGGGAAATGGGGAAGCTCAGTCTGGGAAGGCCTCTTGGAGGAGGTGACCTCTCAGTAGGGTTTTGAAGAGGGGAAGAGAATTAGTTTGGCGGAGGGGAGGAGGGAGGGCATTCCAGGACAGCGGGAGGACGTGCCTCTGGGGTTGACGGCGGGATAGGCATGAACGGGGGACGGTGAGGAGGTGGGCGGCAGAGGAGCGGAGCGTGCCGGGTGGGCAGTAGAAAGAGAGAAGGGAGGAGAGGTAGGAGGGGGCAAGGGGATGGAGAGCCTTGAAGCCTAGAGTGAGAAGTTTTTGTTACGTGCAGAGGTTGATGGGCAACCCTTGGAGATTTTTAAGAAGGGGAGTGACATGCCCAGAGCGTTTCTGCAGTAAGATGAGCCGGGCAGCAGAATGAAGAATAGACTGGAGCGGGGAGAGGCAGGAGTAAGGGAGATCAGAGAGAAGGCTGACACAATAATCCAGCCGGGATACTATGAGAGCCTGTAGCAGTAAAATAGCAGTTTGGGTGGAGAGGAAAGGGCGGATCTTGGCGATATTATAAAGGTGAGACCGGCAGGTCTCGGTGACGGATTGGATGTGTGGGGTGAATGAGGATATGGCCTTAGTGGAAACTCCCCATGGGCAGGGAACATGTCCCATGCTTCCATTGCACTTTTCCAAGTGCTCAGTTCAGTGCATTGCACCCAGTGGGTGCTCAATAATTACCATGACTACCATTACTATTACCAGTATTAGTGGTAATTATTAAGTGCTTTCAATGCATCCAGCAGGGTACTAACCTTTGGGGGGATACAAGATAATCAGGGCCCACATAGGGCTCACAGGCAAAGTCAGAGGGAGAGCAGGTATTGATTCCCATTTCGCAGATGAGGGAACTGAGACACAGAGATGTTAAATGATTTGGCCAAGGTCGCATAGCAGAAAAGTGCTGAAGCTGGGATGAGAACCCAGGTCCTTCTGACTCCCAGGCCCGGGCTCTTTCCTCTAGGCCATGCTGCTTCATTACCACCACTATCCAGGTCCCACCCCCATGTGATCCAGTTTTCGGCAGCTGGAGAGTGGGACGCAGGTGCCAGGCAGGGGAGCTGGCTTAATAAATAAAAGAAAAACAAGATCATCACCGTCAGTGGCATTTATTGAGTGCTTAGTGTGTGCTCAGCAGTGTACTGAGCGCTTAGGAGAGTACAATATAACAGAGACGATAGATGTCTAACCTACCCATGTCAGGTTTACAGTTTAGAGGAGGTGACTGACATTAATATAAATAAATGATTTATAATATAATTTACAGATGTGTACTTAAGTGCTGTGGGGTTGAGGGTGGGGCTAATATCAAATGCCCAAAGGTCACAGATCCAAGTGCACAGATGACATGGAAGGGAGAGGGAGCCCAGGGAAAAGAACACTTAATCTAGACTGTAAACTCATCATGGACAGGGAACATGTCCGCTATTTCTGTTGCCCTGTAAATCTCCTAAGTGCTTAGTACAGTGCTCTGCGCATAGTAAACACTCAAAAAATGTCACTGATTAATCAGCGAAGGCCTCTTGGAAGAGATGTGACCTTTATAAGGCTTTAATAATCACTGGGGAGAGCAGTGGTCTGGCATATATGGAGTTGGAGGCAGAAGAAGAACCCCCAAAAGGGACTGAGCGACCAGAGAGACAGGAGGAAAACCAGGAGAGGATAGTGTCAGTGAAGCCAAAATTGGATAGTGTTTTCAGGAGAAGGGGGTGGTTAACAGTGTCGTCGGCAGTCGAGAGGTCGAGAAGGATTGGGATGGAATAGAGGCCATTGGATTTGGCAAGAAGGAGACCATTGGTGATCTTTGAGAGGACGCTTTCCGTGGGTCAAGGAGAGAATTGGAGGAGAAGAACTTGAGGCAGCGGGTGTAGACAACTCACTCTAGGAGTTTGGAGAGCGATGGTAGGAGGGAGATGGGGTGATAACTGAAGGGAGATGTGGGATCAAGGGAGATCTTTTTTCGAATGGGGAGACATGAACAAGTTTGAAAGCAGTGGGGGAAAAGCCACTGGAGAGTGAACAGTTGATCATGGAAGTCAGGGAGGGAAGAAGGGAGTTGGCACGGGCTTTGATAAGGTGGAAAGGGATGAGTCAGAGACGCAGGTGGAGGGGATGGATTTTCTTCCATTGCCTTTTGCGACACCTTTGAACTTGGATTTGTTCTCTTTATAGAGAAACAACATGGCCTAGGTGCAAGAGCATGGGCTTGGGAGTAAGAGGTCGTGGGTTCTAATCCCTCCTTTGCTACTTGTCTGCTGTGTGACCTTGGGCAAGTCACTTCACTTCTTTTGGCCTCAGTTACCTCATCTGTAAAATGGGGATTGAGACTGTGAGCCCTACGTGGGACAACCTGATCACCTTGTATCTCCCCCAGCTCTTCGAACAGTGCTTGGCACATAGTAAGCGCTTAACAAATACCTTAATTATTATTATTATTATTTACCTACCCCTCAGCCCCACAGCACTATGTGTGTATCCATAATTTATTTGCATTAATGTCTGCCTCTCCCTTCTTAGACCGTGACCCCATTGTTGTGTAGGGATTGTCTCTATCTGATGCCAAATTGTACTTTCCAAGCCCTTAGTACAGCGCTCTGCACAAAGTAAGCACTCAATAAATACGATTGAATAAACTTGCTGTGGGCAGGGAACGTGTCTACCAAATCTGTTATATTGTACCCTCCCAAGCACTTCATATAGTGTTCTGCACACAGTAAGCACTGAATAAATATGATTGATTGCTGGGAGGGGGAGAGGAGGAGGAATTCCGGGCTAGGAGGAGGAAGTGGGAAAAGGGTTGGCGTTGAGATAGACAAGATCAAGGCAAAGTGAGTAAGCTGGCGCTAGGGGAGCAAAGTGTGTGGGCTGGGCTGTAGTAGAAGATCAGTGAAGCAAGGTAGGAGGGACTGAGCCAATGGTAAGAAGTTTCTATTTGATGTGAAGGTGGATGGGCAACCACTGGATCCGGTCAGGATTCTCCTCAAACTGAGACCCCCACCCTGGCTAACTGGGCCAGTGAGGCGGCATATGTCTTTCACATTAATTCAGATTGGAAAAGTAAAATACATTCCAAGAGAGAGAACTGAGAACTTCTATTTTTTTTATAACACGGATCAAAGAGATTTTATTTGGGGCTAGTAGGATTGAAAAAATAATTGAACCTCAGGGACGTGCCATGTTTGATTCTTCAGTGGTTTGCCCTCTGTAGTTTTTTCTCCCTCCTCAACTGCATACACTACAACAGATGGGGTATATTTGGACTTGGCTTTTATATTGTTTACTTTGAGGCTTTTTTATATTTCCTTTGAAGTTTCCCCATCATATAAAAAAATGAGAAAGCTGGTAGTCTCTAAATTTGCATGTTTCCTTTTTTTTCCAAGTACATAAAGGAAAACACTTTTTTTCTTAAACTGTAAGTGCTTCTTTCTTGGGGGCAAATTCTTCTATTTAGCATTGTTTTGAATCTTGCCCTTGATGCCTCCTTTAAAAATCCTTGCTCAGTGTTTCCCCTTACAAATGAAACTTTGCCTCCTTAATATTTTTATGTGTATATCAGCATATTCATTTATAGGCTCAACTCTCCTCCTCCTCCTTGTCCACTCTATCTCATTCATCTCAAGATTCAATCTGTCAGTAAATCCTTCCAGTCCTACCTTCAGAGCATCACTACAATGCTGATCCAAGCCCTTATCCTATTCCACTTGACTACTGCATCAACCTCCTTCCTGACCTCCCTGCCTCCTGTCATTCCAGGTCACGCTTTTCTCTGTTGCGTGGATCCGTTTTCTAAAAATCCATTCAGTCCATATTTCCCCACTCCTTCAGAACCTCCAGTGGTTGCTCATCCAACTGCGCATCAAAGAGAAACTCCTTACCGTCGGCTTTAAAGCACTCAGGCTGCTTGCCCCCTCCTATCCACGTTTCTTCCTCTCTCTCCCTTCTCTCACTGGTAGCCACAGCTGTTTACTATGAAGCAACTGTGCAGGATGATGACACTGTCACATTTCACCATGCTCAGGGTGATGTAAAGATGACCCAGACATGGCGGGGGTGGGGCATAAAATGGAGTAACCCTGGACTTGCAGTGTGGAGGGGAGAAGTTAATCTGACTCAGTGACTGCCCAGAGGGCTTGCCCAGGGGTGGAGTGGGAGGGCAACACGTTTAAAATCACTGCTGCTCCATGGGGATGAGGATGAGACGTTTAAAACTTTAGATTCACAGTGCCGTAACGTATGCTAACATGTGGTTTAAATTGGGAGGATGTTTCGGGGGTTTTTTGCTCAACAGCTGCTCATTCTGAATGGCTTTTCTCCATCAAAAGGTTGCTGACTCCTGGTATAGCTTTTTAATTTTTCTAAAGTATACTTCATCCCCGTTATTATTATCACCCATTTTACAGGCTAAGATGGGGATGTGTGAAGTGACTTGCCCAACGTTTCACTGCAAGCCGATGGTAGAGACGATAGAGCTGGTAGAATGGTAGAGCAGATTAGAACCTCTGTCTCCTCTCTGCCGGTCCCCGAGCCATGTCAACCCTATTTCAGTAGGAAACTTATAAATCATTTTCTATCAAGTGTGTTTCAGGGCAGAATGTGGCCTGATGGGATTAAAAACACACTTCAAATATGTGAGAATAATTAGATAATACCAATATAGTGTAATAGATCATGGGCAAGTTAGCAAACCTTTGAAATTATACCTATATAGTATAAGGGATAATGGCAATTTAGCAAGCATTTAAAATGATAGATTATGGTATTTTGTTTTGGGCACACATTGCCTGACTGAAACAGTTTATAAAGGCATGCTTGGTTTTTGAAGTAGTATCTCCTCTAGACTGTAAGCTCAGTGTGGGAAGGGATCATGTCTACCACCTCTGCTATATTGTAATCTCTCTAGCGCCTAGTACTCTGCACACACAGAGCGCTCAGTAAACACGACTGATTGATTGATCCACTTTTCTCTTGAGGTGCATAAACACCTATCAGGGAAAGCTCAAGCCCTTATTAAAAGTACTGAATGACACCAGCGCTGTAGTATTTCGACATCTTAATTTTGGGTTTTGATTGATTTTGGATTTTCCAGTCGAAAGGCTGACTCCATCCGATATATTTGTTCTCGTTCGCTGGTGTGATCCTACTGCTTTTTACTTCTAGGATTCTACCAAATCTGAGGAAGCAGTTGAGACCCTAGCTGATGTACCCGCTCATGTCCTTCGAGGACTTCCCGAGGGAGTGAACCTGTCCCCTTCTGCTGTTGACAAGACACGGCTTGGTGAGTGTTTTCACTGGGAGGAGACCAAAGGAATATTCTTCCAAAATATAAAATGGTGGGTTGATGTTTATTCTTCAGTTTTCAGGGTTTGCCTATTCATACACATCAATCAGTCAGTCAGTCAGGGGCATTTATTGAGGGCTTACTGTGTAGAGAGCTCTGTCCCAAGTGTTTGGAAGAGTACACTGCAGCAGACACATTCCCTGCCACCTGCACGGCAACTCTTAGATACCACACTTTCCTCTCCATCTAAACTGCTTCCACGTTGATCCAAGCACTTATCGTATCTCACCTCGCCTACTGCATCAGCCTCTCCCTGACCTCCTTGCCTCTGCCTCTCCCCAGTCCCGTCCTTATTTCACTCAGCTGCCCAGATCATTTATCATTATTTTTTTTAATGTTCAGTCTGTCTTCCCACTCCTCAAGAAACTCCAGGGGTTGCCCATCCTACCTCTACATCAAACAGATTCCTTAAAAAAGGCTTTAAAGCAGTCAGTCAGATCTCCCCATCCTAGCTTATTTCACTCTAGTCTGGAGCTCCCTCCCTCTTCATATATGACAGACCACTACTCTCCCACTCGATCAGTCATACTTATTGAGAGCTTATTCTCCCCACATTCAAAACCAAACTAAAATCGTATCTCCTCCATGAAGGCTGTCTGGACAAAACCCTGATCTTATTCCCATTTCCTTCTATTTCACTTAAGCATTTGGATCTGTACCCTTTAGGCTCCACAAAACTAAGGCACATACCTATAGGCTTCTTGTGGGCAGGATACTTGTGTATCCTCTGTCGTGTGGCCTAGCGGATAGAGCATGGGTATGGGAGTCAGGGGGTCCTGGGTTCTAGTCCCGGCTCCATTTATCTGCTGTGTGACCTTGGGCAATTCACTTAGCTTCTCTATCCCTCAGTTATCTCATCTGTAAAATGGGGATTAAGATTGGACTGTGTCCAAACTGATTAGCTTGTACCTACTCCAGCGCCTAGAACAGTGCCTGGCACATAGGAAGCGCTTAACAAATGCCAAATTATTATTAAAGGTAAGCGGCTTTATTGAAACCTTGAATTAAAATTTCAATCACTCATTGGTATTCATTGAGCACTTACTATGTTCAGGGCACTGTATTAAGCACGTGTGGGTCATGATAAAATAAGAGCTTAATGAAGAGAAATAGATGAGGTGGTGACATGTAAATATGACCCAATTATGAATTGTCTGTTTTCCTTTTATTTTATTAAAAACCAAATCAAGCTCAAGTTTTATTTTCTGGTCTATAATTTGACAAGTAGGACAAGAGCTAATTTTTCAGTTCGGTGTTGGTGAGTTGGAATTTATGCTTTTATTCTTTTGTGTGTGTGTGTGTGTGGGGGGGGTGTTCCTGTTGGTTATGTCTCAAATTAAACGTGTCTAGTTCCAGTATTTCAACTGGATTTACTCTTTCTACTCTTCAGAGCAGGGGATGAGATTTCAGATCAGTAAAAGGAATGTCAACTATGTTTTGAAATGATTCTAAATTTCTCTTAGAAAAAAAAAGGGGGTGAGTTATTATCCAAATGGTGGTGTCAGATGTAGAATGATGGAAATCATAAGTTCTGTTTTCAGAACGTCAGAAAACAATTCAGAAAGAATGTAAAAGAATGTGAGCCCCAAGTGGGGGAGGGACTGTGCCTGATTGAATTTTCTCATCTCAGCTTGCCCCTTCTACCATACCTCACTGATATTCTACTACAGCTCAGTCTGTACACTTTCCTCCTCTAACATCAATTCATTCACTCGACCTCAGTCTCATCTATCTCGCCGCCACGCCCCTGCCCACATCCTTCCTCTGGCCTGGAGCTCTCTCCCCCTCCATATATTCATTCTTTCATTCAATTGTATTTATTGAGTGCTTACTGTGTGCAGAACACTGAACTAAGCGGTTAAATGGCTTAAAGCACTCATATGGCAGACCAACCCACTCTCCCCACCTTCAAAGCCTTATTTTTATAATTTTTTATGATTTCTGTTAAGCACTTACTGTGTGCCAGGCAGCGTACTAAGTGCCTTCGTAGATAGAAGATAATCAGGTTGTACACAGTCCACATCCCACATGGCATTCAGTCTTGATCCCCATTTTACAGATGAGGTAACTGAAGTACAGAGAAGTTAAGTGATACACCCAATGTCACACAGCAGTCAAGTGGCAGAGCTAGGATCAGAACTCAAGTTCTTCTGACTCCCAGACCTGTGCTCTAGCTACTAGGCTATACTTCTTATATCTCCTCAAGAGGCTTTCCCCTGCTAAGCCCTCATTTCCTCTAGATTGTAAACTTATTCTGGGCAGGAATGTGTCTACCAACTCTGTTATACTGTTATATTGTACTCTCCCAAAAGCTTAATCTAGTGCTCTGTGCACAGCAAACAATAAGTTTAGTTGATTTATTTTCTCTATTCCTTCTCCCTTCTGTGACATTTATACTACATTTGAATCTATACCCTTTAAACATGTGATATTAACCTCACCTTCAGTCTCACAGCATTTCTCTGCATGCAGGCAGATCATTTATTTATCTGTTTCTCCCTCTAGACTGTAAGCTCCTTGTGGGCAGGAAATGTATTTACCAAGTCTGTTTATGGTATTCTCCCAAGTGCTTATTGAAGTGCCCTGCACATAATAAGTGCTCAATAAATGGCCTAGTGAATTAAAGTATGGGCCTGGGAGTCAGAAGGACTTAGGTTCTAATCCCAGCTCCACCACTTGTCTGCTGTGACATTTTGAGCAAGTCACGTAACTTCTTTGTGCCTCAGTTACCTCATCTGTAAAAGGGGGGTTAAGACTGTGAGCCCAATATGAGACAGGGACTGTCCCCAACCTGATTTGCTTGCATCCACCCCAGTGGTCAGTAAAGTGCCTGGCACAGAGAAAATGCTAAACAAATACCCCAATTATCATTGTCATCATTGTTTTATATTAATAAATTTCACTGATTGATTTGTATCTATCTCAGTACTTTTCATAGTGCTCAGTAGTTTTCCTAATGCTCAGTACTGTAGAAGTGACTTTAAAAAAAACCAGAATTATGAAAGTCTTTTTGGTATTATAATGAATTTATACTTGGCATTCTTAACTGCTTTTCTCCAAAGATAGGTCTGCACCCCACATCATGAAATTCTCATCTAATGTGTGTTTTTCAGCCATTTCTTCTCCGTGTGCCTTCATTATGAGTTGTAGATAGAAAGTTATTAGGGAATTACTGGATATTTTCCCACAACATACATCTGCTGGATATAGATGTGGGATAGGAACAAACACTTTTGTGGCCGTGCTTAGCCTTGGCCAAGTTGTGACTCCTATAATAAATCAAAGCTATTTTGGGGGTGCTTACAGTGTGCAGAGCAATGTAGTGAGCGCTTGGGAGAGTACAGTAGCCTGAGTTTTCTGAATTATGATATTTTTCAGAAATATAACTCTTGCGTAGTAAGAGAGCTCACTGTGCCTTTTAGAGGATTTCTGATGTAGGTAATCAGCATATGTATTTCACCTAAATCACTCAGTATAATTTTACAAACCAATCAAGACAAGGCCAAAGTCAGCTGGATGAAGAGGTAGGACTCTAAATAAGGAGTGGTTACTCTTAAGAAACCCTAGACATGCTTCTAGTTTAAGAAATGTTTTTTCAGTGTAAAATAGTCCTGGTTTTCATTGGGCCAGTGACAATTGCCATTTTAACCCTTCATTGCAAAGTTTTGCTGCATTTGGTATAATTAACTTTATACTCTTCATTGTTTTCATAGTAACCAGTCTTTTATGCCTCAGTCATACTTCTCTTATAAAACATGTATTCATTTTGTCGAAAAGTACAGCTTTTACTTGGAATAAAAAACCCAATTGTGAAATCTCTAATTATATCTTTTAGGTGTCTGGGCCTCAAAGCCAATTTTAAAAGGCAAAAAGTTTGGACCATTTGTAGGTGACAAGAAAAAAAGATCCCAAGTTAAGAACAATGTATACATGTGGGAGGTAAGAAACTATTCAAGAAAATGTGGAGCATTTTGCATATCCCCTCCACGCCCCCCAGAGTATGTAACTTTTCCATAGGTCTTTTTTTCTAATTTCCATGAGCCTTATATTTAGAACTTGTTTCGATTAAGGGAAAATATGAGAAAATGAGCATCTTTAGAGCTCTAAACTATAGATTGTACAGTTGTTTTGCATAATGAAGATGAAATTCAACCTTCTTCACAGTGTCAGGTACAAGTTTTGTTCCGCAGTGAACGTGCTATTAAATTTTGCAGAAGGTCCTTGACCTCTTGTGAAATCATCTATCACTTTACAGGCTTCTGTGTATACATCAGGAAAAATACTCTGTAGATGACAGTAAATAAGATATGGTTTGGCATTTCTCCAGCTAATGATAGCATGATGCTCTTTAGCTTGAAAGAAAAGCCTACTTTTCCTTCACGCATAATTGTAAAAATTTAAGGCTGAAAGTTACCATTGTAAATGAACATTGTTTTAAATGTGCTCAAACTTTACTTTAGAAATGGTATTTCCAAATAGAAGGTTGATGAATTCTCAAAAGCGATCCTAGTCCTAGTTACCAACCATCTTCATGCTATCTTGTATCCGTATAGATATTATGTAACAATTTCAACAGAATTCTTTGGTGATCTAAAATGAAAGTTTAAAAGTGAAGGAAAAAAGTCACCAGATGATGAGCTCAAAAGCTGTAAAGCTCTTATATATCTAAAAAGGATTTACTGTAAAAGAGGAAAATAATTATCTCAAGGAACGATTTAACCTTTTCACTGATGACAGTCATCCTCCTCCTCAGTGGTGTTTATTGACAGCTTATTGACTACACAGTGTATATTTAATTGTCCTTCATACTCAAAGAAAGAACATCATTGTGTTGCATTAAGTTTTTAGGAGAGAACATCCAAAGCAAGATACACAATTGCTGCCCTCTAGAAGTGTACCACCCACCCAATGGGGTAGAAAGATACCTACCACCGCTAGAAAAAGAACACCTTCAGAAGTGTCATCCTCAGACTTGAAATGTGACCTTTATTTCAAAGAATCACCTCTAAAAAATTTGTGTATTTTTAACCAACTCTTACAATAGCAGATTCACACACACATATGCAGCTTATATCAAAAAAGAGATTATACATCATAGACACATTTATGGGCAAACAATTTCAAAGAACAGTGGCTCCCCAGCACATTTTTGCCACAGAATCCCCTGCATCTGATTAAATTTCAAGTACCTGCCATTTGTTACTTTTGTGCTTGTTTCCGGGGGTGTCATGCCCATAGTTTATGATTCTTAACTCTTATTTTATATATCTTGACCTTTTTTCTTTCTCTACGTTCAGTTGCATCCAAGTGCTTGATTTCCTATTCACCAGGTACTTGGACTTCTAGTAGCCCCTGCTAGCCTTGAAAATCCCCACAAGAAACACACTGGATCAGAAATCTGCTTTGAGAACCACTGTTCTGCTAGCCCCTTTCTTATACGATGAATTGAAGATAAATTAATGTTTAGAATAAGTAGATGACTTTAAGACCATCACAGTGAAGGAAATGAATTACACAAAACGTGACATTGAAACCATGAAAGGTAACGTTCCATTAAGAAAATACAAGTGACATCGTAGACTCACCTAAATAGATAGGCCCCAAAGTTGAACCCAAGTATGAATTGAATCTACAATAGCAAATTTCCCCAGGGAAAATACCTAATAACCTTGAGCTAAGTGAGAGTTAAACCTTTCAATGATGATACTCAATAAGCTAGCAAGTGCATCTTTATAGAGCAACACGATACTGCTGTACAATATTTCACAAACTCATCTACTGCTTGTACCATTAGTCAAAGTAAGCCATTCTACAAGCAGCTCTTGATACAGATTATTCAGAAACTGCAAAGTCAGTCTTAGATTTTGAAGAATGAGACTGACCTATTTTGATGCATATTTATTTCTTGCATCATTATCATCATTGCCATCAAGTCATTTCTGAGTCATAGCAATTTTATGGACTATACAAAAGTGATTTACTGTTGCCCTCTTCTGCACAGTAAAAACTTAAGTCTCTGCCATTGTCTTTGATTAATATTTTGATCATTTGTTCATCCGCCTTTCACTCTTCACCATGCCGCTGCTGCCCAGCACAGGTGAATCAACTTTGTCCGACGCTTCGGCTTAGACCTTTCCATTATGGGTAACCCAGGCGAGAGAATCTCTCTCTGGCACAACTCTAAGCTTCATTGGAGTAAACCAACTCTGCTGCCAAAATAAGGTGTTGGTTTCTGGATTATGGGCTTCCATACTTGTGAAAAGCCAGTCTATATGCCCATATAACTCTGCCTTTTCATTCTAAATTGCAATATGACATTATGGGTAAGGATATGTGGTGCAAGGCATTTTAGAAAAGATAATGGATCATCAGACTGTCTGCTTAAATCTAATTGGTCAGGTTAACAATTTTAGGTAGCCGCTTCCTTTCTGGGTAGGTAAAAATAATGATGTTTTTGAGGCTTCTTGTGTGTTTTAAATAGTATACCCCATTCCCTCATAATGCGTATTTTCATTACACGTTTTGGATAGAAAGCCACTTGTGAATTTTCAACGTGTTTCTCTCTGGATAGAATGTGATATGAAGTCAGGAGAAAAAGTTAGGCACATCTGCATGTGGTCTCTCAAGGCTCCTGTAATTGAATGGGAGTTTTCAGTAATACAAAGTTCACTAAGAATGTATTCCCCACTTCATAGGAGAACCGACTGCATTTGATTTTCAAATTTGTATGAAGTTGGTTGGAAAATACATTTAGAACAGTTTCTTTACATTTTTAATACATCTGTGGTGTTGTAAAGTTACAACTGTCACTGCACTGAAATAATTTCAAGGGGCTAGGACAAAGAAAAATGTTAAACCTAGAAAATTTTGACTTTGTACTCACATTCACCCTGTTAACAGTCCAACTGATTCTATAATGTTGGTATTTGTTAAGCGCTTACTATGTGCAGAGCGCTGTTCTAAGCACTGGGGTAGACACAGGGGAATGAGGTTGTCCCACGTGGGGCTCAAAGTCTTAATCCCCATTTTACAGATGAGGTAACTGAGGCACAGAGAAGTTAAGTGACTCGCCCACAGTCACACAGCTGACAAGTGGCCGAGCCGGGATTCGAACCCATGACCTCTGACTCCAAAGCCCATGCTCTTTCCACTGAGTCACGCTGCATGATTACATTGACCACTTGAGCAAAAATGCCATGGCAGCCGGTAGTTCTAGAGATCAGGGAAGTATTAACAATACCAGTGAACAATAGGCGTGGTAAATCTCTAGGGCCAAATATCAAATCAAGACATTGCAAAAGGCAATGTAAGCCATGTCATTTGAGATAAAGTCAAGAATTTGAAAATAACTAAACATGTCTTTTTCTGTTGACAGTAAGCTGCAGTAAAATAGAATAAACAAATGTAATCCAGAAAAATTGTGCACCATATGTTCTTTTTCAGAGTGGCTTCTTTCATGAACAAAGACTGAACGGTATAACTCCATATAAATTAATCAGCCACTGCTTTCCTTGTCTTGGATCAGATAAAAGCAGACAGGCAGTCACTTAGGTTCTGGGAAGGGAAGTAAGATTCATTGTTTGAATTTTATGATATTAAATATGTGTAATCTGTATAGTATAACTATATCAAATCCAAATGTAAAAGAACTTCAGACAAATAGACTTAGAGTTGTGACGTCAACTTTTCCACTTGATTTTTTAAAATAAAAATACACTCTAAGGAATATCTAAAAAGGCTGTTTTAATAATCAGTTTTAATAAACCAATGATTTCCTTAGATTATGGAAGATGTTTTCAATTTTGGTGAGGAATAAGATTCATCCACAACTATTAGAAAGTTATTTAATCTAGTTTGAAGAAAAAAAGTTTCACAATTGATAATGCAGTTCCAGGCATTCATTTTTGCAGAAAAGTAGAAAAAATGTTGACTTTTCTCATTTTTAAGATAGAATATGGTGTGTTTTCCATTCAGTAGGATAACAATTGTTAAAGTCTATGTTTCATTCCAAACTCTATCTAAAACTCTGAGCAACACTGAAATGCTATTATAAACCTTTTGCTCCAGAATCCAAAGCAAAATGCCTCAGTGAGTTATTAGACTATGTGACTTTTTGCATCTCAGTGGGCAGGTTAAACCTTGATAGACCAGTCAAGTAAAATGATTTTTAAAATCCTTTATTTTCTATCAATTCACCATTCATTTTAAATGAATTAATTTGTGCAATGATGAAGTTTCATTTAAGTAAAGAAGATTTCAGATTCCCAACTCTAATATTGTTTAACAAAATGCTTGCCCTGGGGACAGAATATTTTGGTATACTTGTCTTTAAAGTTCCTGGAAAGTAATAATAATAACAGTAATAATAGTCATGGTATTTGTTAAGCACTTAGAATGTGCCAGGCCTAGTATACTAAGCGCTGGAGTGGATACAAGCAGATTGGGTTGGATACAGTCCCTGTCCCAGGTGGGGCTCACATTATTGATCCCCACTTTACAATGAGGTAACTGAGGCACAGGGAAGTAAAGTTATTTGCCCAGGCTCACGGAGCAGATGAGTGGCAGAGCCTAGGTTAGAACCTATGACCTTCTGGCTCCCAGGCCTGTGCTCTATCCACTATGCCATGCTGCTTCTCAATGTTTTTCATTATTCTTTGGTATGATATCAATGAATCAATTGTATTTATTGAGCACTTTGTGTAGAGCACTGTACTAAGCACCTGGGCAGGTGCAGTATAGCAGAGTTGGTAGACATGTTTCCTGCCCACAATGAGCTCACACCTAGAGGGGGAGACAGCCAATAATGGATTATGGATCAGTACATAAGTGCTGTGGAGCTGAGGGAGAGGTGAATAAGGGGAGCAAATCCAAGTAGAGGGGTGGTGTAGACAGGAATATGAGAAGAGGAAATGATGGCTTAGTCAGGGAAGGCCTCTTGAAAGAGCTGTGCCTTCAGTAAGCCTTTGAAGATGGGGAGAATGATCGTCAGTTACGTAGGGGGAGGGCGTTCCAGGCCAGAGGCAGGACGTGGTCAAGAGGTCAACGGTGAGAATAGCCGAGATGGAGGAACGGCGAGTAGGTTGGAATTGGAGGAGAGAAGTGTGCACGCTCTAGTAGGAAATCAGGAGGGTAAGACAGGAGGGGGCAAGGTGATTAAATGCTTTAAAGCTGGTAGTAAGGGGTTTCTGTTTGATGCGGAGGTGGGAGGGCAGCCACTGGAGGTTCTTGAGGAGTGGGGAAATGTGGACTGAACGTTTCTGTAGAAAAATGATCCGGGCAGCAGAGTGAAGTATGGACTGGAGTGGGGAGAGACAGGAGGCAGGGAAGTCAGGAAGGAGGCTGATAAAGTAATGAAGGCAGGTTAGGATAAGTGCTTGTTTAGTGAGTTATGTTTAATCATCTATATAATCATGTAGATAAAGTAGCTTAAGAGCAACGGGTTTGATTCAGTAATTCAGTGTTTGGGAAGCATTCTTTTGTTGTGTGGATTTGAGGTTCAATTCTAAAAAATCAAATTGCATATAATTATAAAAACATTTCCTAAGGGATAATGGATAAAATGCTCATATGGAGCCATTCCAGAAAGTCCACCAATGCATTCTCTGGAGATGCAGTGGGGAAAAAATCTGCCTCCCCTCCACTCATTTTGCACAGTCCTCCAAGGGACTGACAGTGTAACTATCACACTTCAACCAATCAGTAATCAATAGTGTTCACAGAGGGCCTTCTAGGTGCAGAGCTCTGTACTAAGTATGTGGGAGATTACAATCTAGTGAGGGAGTTGGACCCTAAAATAAAAGGTAGTTCTAAGGGTATAATAGAGTAAAAAGATATGTATGTAAGTAAGGGGATTGTGAGTACTTAATTGCTTAGGTATTGTGAAAGAACTGAAGTTGCACTTGGGATAGCCGTATATTAATATTATATTTCAGAACTTACTATTTACCAAGCACTGTACATAAGTGCTGGGGTAGATATGTAATAACCAGGTTGGACACAGTCCCTGTCCTATGTGGGGCACTCAGCCTAATGAGAAAGGAGGAGGATTTAATCCCTATTTTACAGATGAGGAGACTGAGGTACAGAGAAGTTAGGTGACTTGCCCAAAGTCACACAGCCGACAACTGGCAGAGTGTAGATTAGAACCCAGTTCTTCTGAATTCCAGGCGTGTGCTCTTTCCAGGAGGTCACACTGCTTCTCTAACTTCTTTTAGGGGAGTTGTCATCAAGGGCGCGGAGCTGTAGCCTCTTTGCATCCAGCAGAATCACCCCCTGGCCCTACCCCCAGGTGCTGTGTACTGACATTCCTCCTCAGAGATTCACACCTAGGCCTGAATACTGTCCATAGCAGTTTTCAGGAGAGGGCAATTATTTGGGCAGGAAGTCCATTTAAGTCCATGGAGTGGGTTATTGAGGACTGGATATATAAAATGCTTAATCTTCACAGTACCTGTTTAAACCATGTCATTAGCAGTTCCATTAAGAATCCCTCATATTATTTCTATGTGGATTTTTAATATTCACAAGCCTACTCATAGACTTGATATAGGTTTACCATAAAATTAACTTGGCTACTGATTCAAAGAGATAGTCTCTGCAAGAAAAAAAACTTTTTATTCTCCTGTGCAACTATTTTTCATCTTTTACTGTTTGACATGGTGGAGATTGACTGGGTAGAATGAACTGACAGCTCAGATGTGTCCCCTGGGCCATACTGTGTCCATTAATTAGAGGTTCCATGCTGTGTAAGGGATAAGGAAAGCATTCTTCTCTTTATCCCAGAAAAAAATGTACAAATTTAGATGGGTTTATGTCAGTCTGTTTTTCAGTATTCAGTCTGGAGAATGATCCAGCAGTGCTACTGAGTGCCTAGTGTTTACAAGACCCTATACTAGAAGCTGAGGAAATTACGAATAAGATATGGCCCCTGCCTTCAGAGAACTTACAGTGCAGTGAGCAGAAAACGAAAGATGCAGGTAGACTTCATTTCACTGGAAGGTCAGTCCCATTTTGCAAAAACTAATTTTTTGAAGAGAGGAACACCATTTAAACATCTCAGGAACATCTGGTAGGGAGCTTGTCCCGTTAGACTTGGAGACGCTCCTTGTCGAGCCCATCTGCCTAATCTAGAGGTCTTTCAAGAGGGTTCTGAGTGCAGCTTTTTTGGCTTTGCCTTTGGATAGCCACAGTAGATAGCAGGAAAAATCATGGAAGCCACTGTGGAGACTAATTTCTGAAGAAAGGCATCTTCTGGAGAAAAGATAGTCCAGAAAATTGAGATTTAACTCTATACAGTAGAAGAGATACAACACACGTGAAAGAAACCTTCTCCTAAACAACAATATAAAAATGACAGAAGCATATAAACATTTTACAGAAATGAAATGTGCCAAGTGATTGGTGTAAGTGGAGTTCAGAGAGACTAATCTTATCATACTTAGCACTGGACAAATACTAAGAGTTCAGTTATAATAGAAGTCTTCACAATTTTGTTCTGAAGAATGTTACTGAATGTAATCGATAAGGCTGATCAAATTAACATCTTGATCACCACATGAGTCTCCTTACTCACCTCTCTGCCTTTAGTGTCTCCTTTCTGTAGTCCAGGTTTCACTCTGATGCCTGGATCATTTTTTGAAAAGCTGGTTTTTTTGTCACTGTTGTTTAGTTTAGTTTTTTTAGTGGTATTTGTTTAACGCTTACAATGTGCCAGGTACTGTACTAAGTGCTGGGATATATACAAGCTAATCTTGTTGGGCACAGTTCATATCTCACATGGGGTTCACAGTATTCACCCCCATTTTACAGATGAGGTAACTGAGACACAGAGAAGGGAAGTTCATTCATTAATTCAATAGTATTTATTGAGCGCTTACTATGTGCAGAGCACTGTACTAAGCGCTTGGAATGAACAAGTCGGCAACAGATAGAGACAGTCCCTGCTGTTTGACGGGCTTACAGTCTAATCGGGGGAGACAGGCAGACAAGAACAATGGCAATAAATAGAGTCAAGGGGAAGAACATCTCGTAAAATCAATTGCCCAAGGTCACACAGCAGATACGTGGCAGAGCCTGGATTAGAATCCAGATCCTTCGGACTCCCAGTCCGTGCTCTATCCACTGGGCCACACTGCTTCTCTGTTTGGCAAACATTTATCCATTCCTCAGAAAACCTTTAATGGTGGCCCATTCCTTCTCACCCCAAGCTGAACGTTGTGACCCTTGACTTTATGACATGAAATCAGCTCTCTTCACCCCCTCCACCCCCATACCACCACAAACCCATTCCTATCCATTCTCTTCTCTCACCACAACTCAACTGAGTTCCTCTCAAGTCAGCATATTTTTTGAGATTAATTCTCATCTTTTCTGCCACTGACCTCTTGCCCCCATATCTGCCTGGAGCCCCCTCTTCCTTTACACCTGGCATTGTTCCCCACCATCAGAGCCTTTCCAAAATCACATTTCTTCCATAGGACCTTCCTTGAGGGAAGGAATCATATCTATGGCCTAGTGGAAAGAGCATGGGCCTGAGAGTCCCCTCACCAGAGAACGGGCCTGAGAGTCCCCTCACTTGGGTTCTGGTCATGGCTCCGCCATTAGTCTGCTGTGTAACCTTGGATAAGTCACTTAACTTTTTGTGCCTCAGTTTCCCCATCTGTGCAGTGGGGATTAATACTGTGAGCACCACATGGGAGGGATGGGTCCAACCTGATTATCTTGTATCTACCCCAGTCCTTAGTACAGTTCCTGGCATATAGTAAGCACTTAATAAGTGCCACAGATATTATTATCTTACTTATAGTTATATTATTTAAATCCTATTATGCTGTCCCAAGCTCTGGTCACAGTAGATGTTCATTAAATCCGATTGATCAACTAATTTTTTCGTTTATTTGTAAACGGGATCATTTGTTAGATATTTTAACTTTTTCAGTTAAAAGTAAAAACAAAATTAAATACTTTTTGGTGCATAAATATTGTGTTTGATCTATGTTTTCAGTTATTTAAAAGGGCTAGCAAACGTACTCCTCCACGTTCTTGTCATTGAAAATATTTCCTCAGTGAGACCAGTATATGTTCCGTAGTCTTTAGAAGCGATCTGGGGCTTATGTTGTTTTTTTATTTTTTTGAAATAGGCCATTTTGAGCAGGCTGACTTGTGTGTTCCATAGTTTCATTATTATCTTCTTGCGTGAATTTGTCACCATGTTGGGTTCCATTTGATTTCAGAGGGTGTCCTGTTTTTGGAATAGAGCCATGGATTGGGGTGTGTAATAGGAATGGGAGTCAGGTTGCCAAAGAAGAGTGTGTCTTTGTATTCCTCCAAGTAGGATATTAACCTAAGGGCTAATAATTGCTTAAATGTCAACATTTTTTAAATGCATCTCATGGTAACCAAACCGTGCAGCTAATGTCTTTCTTTCAGAAGGGTTAGGCATTGCTTCCTCCTCTGCTGAGCCTGGCTCTTTGAAAGGATATTTCAACCTGGAAGCCAGAGTTCATGTCATTCAGAGCTCCAGGAACTGGTTGTGTTCTCAGATGGGGTGGGAAGGTGAAAGGGATGCTGACACAAGCAATGCCTATTTGTCTTGTTCCCCCACTGGGCACAAACACCTTTGTTCCATCCATGTTTTACCCTAGATTTTTCTCCCCTCATCCGGGTAGCGACTGGCAAAAAAAACTCTTCTGTAAAGACTCATGCACAGCTGGAGTATCTAAAACCAATGTGACACCTTTAAAGGTATATACCCTCTTCACACCAAACCTAAGGCACCAGCCTATTTCTTGCCTTGCTGTGGAATGAGCGGGGAGCTGTTTGACTACATTTGCATATTAGTGGATGTTAATTTCCTCACCTCATTGGAAATGTAGACAATACCACTATCTTCCTTGTCTCACAAGCCTGCACCCTTGGCTTTGTGGTAAGCTCATCTCTCTCATACAACCCACATATTTAATCTATCAACAAAAGCAGCGTGGCTCAGTGGAAAAGAGGCCGGGCTTGGGAGTCAGAGGTCATGGGTTTGAATCCTGGCTCTGCCACTTGGCAGCTGTGTGACTGTGGGCAAGTCACTTGACTTCTCTGTGCCTCAGTTACCTCATCTGTAAAATGGGGATTAACTGTGAGCCTCACGTGGGACAACCTGATTACCCTGTATCTACCCAGAGCTTAGAACAGTGCTCTGCACATAGTAAGTGTTTAACAAATACCAACGTTATTCTACCTTCACAGCACTGCTAAAATCTGTCCTTTCCCCTCCAGCCAAACTGCTGCCATTCTGATCCAAGTATTTACCTTACCCGGCCTTGATTACTTCATCTGCCTCCTAGCTGACTTCCCAGCCTCCCATCTCTCCCTGCTCCAGCCCACACTTCACTCTGCTGCCCAGATCCATTTCTAAAAAAAGTATAGACCACATCTCCCCACTGCTCAAGTGGGATTGCCTGTCCTCCTCCGTGTCAAACTCCTTATCATAGTCTTTAAAGTACTCAATCAGTTTGCCTCCTCCTGTTTTACCTCTACAAACTCCTATACAGCCCAGCCTGCACATTTTACTCCACTAACGCCAGATTGCTCACTGTGCCCCGATATTGTCCGTCTCACCGTGGACCCCTTTCTCATGTCTTCCCTCTATCCTGGAATGCCTCCCTCTCCAAATACACTGGACCACCACTGTCCCCACCTTCAAATCATTATTAAGATCACTTGTCTTCCAAAGGTCTTTTCCCTGACTCCCTCTTCCTTCGGTCACCTATGTGCTTGGATCTGTACCCTAGGAGCATTTGGTATTCACCCTAATCTCAGCTGCACAGTATGTGTACACATCTCTCATTTATATTAATGTCTGTCTCTCCGTCTAGACTGTTTATTGTGGGCAGGGAACATCTCTACCAATTCTGTCATATTGTATTCATTCAGTTGTGTTTATTGAGCGCTCACTATGTGCAGAGAAAGTACAATGCAGCAATAAAGAAAGACAATCCCTGCGCACAACGAGCTCACACACTCCCGAATGCTTAATACAGGGCTCTGCATACAGTAAGTCTCAAGAAATATCACTGATTGCTTGATTGAACGGTGATTACCAGTTACCATTGATACTGTTTCTTGTGCTTTAAATTGGTGCATTCAGTTCTTCGGTTACATGTGTTTTCCATTTATGTTTTGTATAGCATGCAATTAGGGAATTAGGAAACATTCTTTCCAATAGCATTAGCCTGCTTTGGTCAGATTATTAGAGAACCTGCTTTTGCACATGCACACTTGTGCATATGCGGGACATCAAAGTTGAGTATCACTGTGTGAGTCCTCAAGATGCAGTTCTGCAAGAACTCAACTCTCACATTATAGGAAAACTGTGCACTATTTGAGATGTCTGATTATAATAGTATCTCATTTGTTCTCCCCGTGTCCCAGCTTAAAAGCAAAAACAAAAACCAAGTTGATTAGCTCTCAACCTATTAATGCCATTTTCCTGAAAGGGAAATAAAAAATAGCAGAGCTACTGTGTATATATATTATTTTGCAACTACCCCGGGCTTTACACAGTTCTTGGAAACTTTAAAATCTCAATAATCAATAAATCCATGGCATTTGATTATTTATTGAGTGCTTACTCTATGTTTGGGAGAGTACAACACAACAGAGTTGGTATCATTATTATTTAAAGATGCAAACAGATATTTAACAATATTATGACTAATACTTGAAAATACTCATTGATACTAATGTTCTAAAAGATCTGTTTCTGTCCCTAAAATCTGCAAAAATGTATAATATCCAGAAAACAAACAAGGCTTAGAAATGAGGAAATATTTGTCATTTTAAGGTCAGCGGTACCTTTGTTTTAGAGTGATAAAACTGGACAGGACCTCAAAAGATTGCATAGGCCAGCCAGTCAGTCGCATCCAGGCCAGTGAATAGGTAAACTGTCCACAGGATGGTTGATCTTTGTCTTTTCTTTAGTGATGTTCTGTGCATTATTGCTCATTAGCCCATATCCTTGTTGTGTTGTTCCCCAATCTGTTAATCAGTGGCATTTATTGAACACTTACTAAATGCCAGGGAGTGTACTAAGCTATTGAGAGAATATGACAATAACAAGATGCTCGTTACCTCTCCTTGTGGAGCTTACGATCTATCACGAGGGGAAAATGGACAAACATTGTTTACAGATAGTGAAAACCAGAGGGAGAATAAGTATAAAGCGGGAACTGTATCAGCAAGTCACACTGAAACAGTAGAGTGCATAATTGAATATACAGATAAATTGTGGCCTAACTAATAGAGCACGGGCCTGGGAGTCAGAAGGACCTGGATTCTAAACCGATCTTTGCCACAAGTCTTCTGTGTGACCATAGGGATGTCACTTCACTTGTCTGTGCTTCAGTTACCTCATCTGTAAAATGGGGATTAAGATGGCAAGTGCCATGTGGGACATGGATTGTGTCCAACCTGATTAGCTTGTATGTACCCCAGTAGTTAGTACAGTGCCTGGCAAATAGTAAGACTTTAACATGTGGTAAATTCGGACATGTGTATTACTAACATTCCCTCTAGACTGAAAGCTCCTTGTAGGCAGAGAACATGTCTACCAATTCTGTTATACTGTATCAATAAAGCATATTTATTGATTTGCCTACTATGTGCAGAGCACGGTACTAACCTCTTAGGAGAGTACAATATAACAAGAGTTGGTAGTCACGTTCCCTTTCCACAATGGGCTTAATCTCCCAAGCGCTTAGTAGAGTGCACAGTACAAAGTAAGCGATTAATAAACATGATTTGTTTAAATATAAGAATATATACAAAAATATACATATATACACCAGTGCTGAGGATAGTTGTTGGTCTGTCATGACTCTGGTGTGTTGAATTAGTTGGGGAAGCGATCTATCAATGCTTTTTATTGAGCACTTACCATGTGCAAAGCACTGTACTAAGCATTTAGAAAATTACCATACAGCAGAGTTGCATTTCATTTATGACTCAGCTTCCAGATCACTGACTCCTAATTCTTTATCTTGTATTTGGGCCCAGTCTGTCCCCACTCTCCATTTGTTTTTCTTTTTGTTAGGTTTTTGTTTTTTTCTGCAAACATTTAGTTTGTATTTGCCCCTTTGGATTTCATCCCATTTTGGAGCACCGTTTTTGAAAGAAGAAAGCAAAGAAGAAGAAAGTAAAAAAAAAATTCCAAGGAAACATCACAGATCTAAAAAAAAGTTTTATTCATTCTGTGCTTGTGCCTATTTTAAATGCCTTATTTCTGTAGAATCCTGAGAAGATTTGAATGCTTTAAAAAAATGGAATGTGGAGTTTTTGGTTAGCTCCTGTGCAGATATTTATAATTCCATGAAAGCAGTGGTTAATCAGTGTCATTTTATTCCTTGAAGGTCTACTACCCAAACTTGGGATGGATGTGTGTTGATGCCACCGATCCAAACAAGGGGAACTGGCTGCGGTATGTGAACTGGGCTCGCTCAGGGAAGGAGCAAAATCTGTTTCCACTGGAAATCAACAGGACCATTTACTATAAAACCTTAAAGGTAGCAGTGTTGGAGTTAGTTCACCTTGCCCCCAAACTGTTTTTCACTGGTGTCACTGCTAGAGGTCTTATGCCTCTGTGTGTGCGTGTGTGTGAGCGAGCCGGGGGGAGGGGAGAGGGGTGCGTATGTGTGGGTGTGCGTTTGTGTGATGTGTGTGAATAAACAAAAGCAGACCCCAAAAACCCCTGCCTGCTGAAGACTTCTTAAGCAACAATAAGAAAATATCAGCGGCTACTGGTGGACGAAAATACATCCTTAACCATCAGAATGAATGCAGTCATACAAATCGTTTCAGTTCAGCAAAGCAGTTTTGCTTTGTTTCAGAAAATGAACAGAGTGTATGCTGCCATTCTTTCCCTTCCCAGATTCGACCAACAAAAAAAGACTGATTTTTCCAGAAGAATAATAATTTGAAACTTTTTTAAAATTTGAAGCAACAAAAGAGCCAAATAATGACCTTTGATTTCATGGTTTCATGTAAAAGTGTAGTGGCTTATCAGTTATATTCCCCTAAATGTTTGATCAATTCTTTAAATTTCCTTACAAGATGGCAGGATGGCAGGAAAGATGGACGACTCATTGGCTTGAGACAATTTTTTTTAAAATCAAATAAGGAAATACATTGCGAGAGTTGAATTTTGACTTTAATCTGTACTGAAACTATTTCAGGTTTACATTGGTCCAAAGATAAGAATTATTAAGAATTGAGGAGAGGAGACTCTGTAACATCTACAGACTTGGAATATCTTATTTCAGTGTCAAGCCAAGAATTACAGTGAAGCCTACGGTGGCTCTGAGCGTGTGAGAGCCAATGGAATTTATGGAGAACTTTCTTTGTACAGATGACTGTACATAGTGCTTGGAGGGGGTCCAGTGCCACGGAGTTAATAGGAGTTATCCCTGCCCAAAAGGAATTAACAGTCTACAGAGAAGGGAAGCAGGATGGAGTTGGTATTTTTGCTGAGGCCTGGTGTTCTGGCTGGACCTCTTACCTGTGAACTCTGATGGGGATGGCCTGCAATGGGCTGTGGTTTTCACACTGCACCCTTCCATGTCAGAGGCTCGGGGAGGAGAGGGGGAGAAGGAGGATGGGGGCTAGGGGAGAGACCGTCCCAAGGCATCCAATCAGAAAGTTAAGAGGGTCTGGCCATCGGATCATCCAGCTAGGGTGGACCTCTAGCTTGGTGTCCTTAGGAGTGGTGCTGGATGGGTACCTGGGAAGAGGCTCAGGTCAAGAGGTAGAGTCGTGAGGTTTTATAATAATAATAATGTTCTAAGCACTAGGGTAGATACAAGGTAATCAGGTTGTCCCACGTGGGACACACAGTCTTAATCCCCATTTTGCAGGTGAGGTAACTGAGGGACAGAGAAATTAAGTGGCTTGCTCAAGGTCACACAGCAGACAAGTGGCGGAGCGGGGATTAGAAGCCAGGTCCTCTGACTCCCAAGCCCATGCTCTTTTCACTAAGCCATGCTGCTTTTCATGGTTAACTTCTCCAGGTTAACTTCTCCAACCTACAGGATTCTTAGGGCTATAAATAGCTTGTCCAGGAAAGAGATGGTGGCCCCTTCAGAGAAGTAGATCTGAATTTGATGAACTCTGGGGCCAAGGGAAGAGTTCTGATCTTCGACATTCAAGCAATCAGTAATATTTTTTAAGCACTTACACTGGGTAGGTCATTATACTCAGTACAATAACAGTAATTTTGGTATTAAGCACCTACTATATAACAAGCACTAATCTAAATGCTGGGGTTGTTACTATAATCAGGTTCCCCATTGGGCTCTGAGAGTAAGTGGAAAGCAGAACAGATATTAAATCCCCATTTGGTAGATGAGGGAACTGAGTCACAGAGAAGTGAAATGACATGCTCGGGGTCACACAGCAGTTAAGTGGCGGAGCCAGGATTAAAACCCAGGGCTTCTGACTCCCCCAGCCCCTTACTCTTTCCACTAGGCCAAGAGTTAGACATGATCCCTACCCTCAAGGAACTTGCTTTCTAGCTTGGGAGAGAGACACTAAATCAAATTACAGGCTGGAGAAAGCAAAGAGCATAAAGATAGAGACATTAGGCCTTCGGGGCAGGGCAGGTGGTGGGGATATATGGTAGGGAGATGAGAGATAATCAGGGAAATTTTGGGTTAGACACATGATTTCAGAAGGACTTCGAAGATGGAGAGAGCAGTCATCTGCCAGAAGGGTGGGTACGAGCAAGAGGCCAGAGGGTGGTAGAAACAGCATGGCTTAGTGGAAGGAGCAAGGGCTTGAGAGTCAGAGGTCATGAGTTCTAATCCCGCCTCTGCCACTTGTCAGCTGTGTGGCCTTGGGCAAGTCATGTAACTTCTCTGGGCCTCAGTTACCTCATCTGTAATATGGGGATGAAGACTGTGAGTCTTACGTGGGACAACCTGATTACCCTGTATATACCCCAGTGCTTAGAACAGTGCTTGGCACATAGTAAGTGCTTAACAAATACCAACATTATTATTATTATTATAAGAACAAGGGACTTGAAAGACTTATGGATTACTGTGGCTGTGAGAAGGGCTGAGTAACAGATAGGCCATCGACTTATAGGCTTCAAACTAAAGAATCTGTAGAATCAGGGCCCTGAAAAGAGGTATCCCAACTAAAAAGACTAAATATCAAGTGCCCAGAAAGTAAAGAAACCAGCAAGGCACTTGATAACAATGTCTCGTCAGCCCTTTTGGAACCCAGGATTTATTACAAAGGGTGGCACTCATAGCGAATGAGGGTTTCTCAGAGACACTGTCTACCAAGCAGCCCTCAACAGGGTGAGGACAACATTGAAACTCGTTTGGGGAAAATAAGCTAAATCGAAGAACTCCTTCCAACGAAACCGGAGCTGCATTCATACTTCCCGGCTACTCATAATCACAACACAAGAGGCCCCTGAGAACCTGCCACAGGACCCAGAGATCAAGCTAAGGACAAGTGTGAGAAGTGGAGAGATGGCAGAGCTGAAGAATTCCAAGGTTAGGTTGCTGCCAGCAACAAGGACTCCTTTTCATCATTCTGCCCGTTTATGTTATTACTAAACTCTGACGTGTTTGGATAGGACTCGCTAACTTACCATCCCATCAATCAATCAAACAGTGGCATTCACCGAGTGAGCACTTACTTTCTGCAGAGGACTGTATTGAGTGCTTGGGAAAGTATAATACAACAGAGTCGGTAGACGCGTTCCCTGCCCACACTGAGCTTACAGTCTAGAGCGGGAGGTTAGACATTAATAGACGTTATACATATCATTTTTAATTTTTCCAGGGAGTAAAAACACTTCAATGAACTCATGACTATGCCTTCTGCCATTGAGGAGATGGCCTAGAAGATCTGCCAGAACATGGAACAATGATTGTAGATGTAGTTTTCACACTATCTCCATCCTACTAATCCTCCCCATACCCCTTGAGCAAGTTGCCTGCACCCACTCTCGTCCAATTCTCTGCTTGACCCCGCTCCAATTGGGGTTCTGCCCCCTTGACTCCTTGGAAGCTGCCCTCTCTAAGGTCACCAGTGACCTTCTCTAAGACGTTCAGTGGCCTCTACTCCATCGTTATCCTTCCTGACCTCTCAGCTGCTTTCATCACTGTGGACCATCCCTTTCGCCTTGAAACATAGTCTAACCTTGGCTTTATGGACACTGTCCTCTCCTGGCTCTCCTCCTCTCTCTCTGGCCGTCCCTTCGTGGTCTTCTTTGCATTTTTCAGGCTCCTCCTTTGCCTCCCACCCTTTAACTGTGGGAGTCCCACAAGGCTCAGTTCTGGCTCCCCTTAATTCCATTTACATCCTTCTTTTGGCTTTGTTACACTGGGCAAGCATATGTTTGGAAGTTTGGAAGTGGATTACCAGTATAATATTCTTTTCGTCACTTGTGTCTGCCTGAGTAAAATTTCATGTCTAGCATCAACCCAGAATTGGCAGGGAAAGCTTCTTGTTGGCAGAATGAACATTTGAGTCACTAGTCCCACCCTGAGAGTACTGTCTTCATCGTACCCATTTGATTGAGGAGGTTTTACCTTTTTTTTTAAAATGACATTTGTTACTATGTGCCTGGCATTGTACTAAGTTCTGGGGTGGATACGGGTTATTCAAGTTGGACACAGTCCATGTCCCACATGGGGCTCACAGCCTTCATCCCCATTTTACAGATGAGGTAACTGAGGCATAGAGAAGGGAAGTGACTTGCCCAAGGTCACACAGACAGGTAGCAGAGCCGGGAATAGGTCCCAGGTCCTTCTAATTTCCAGGCCCGTGCTCTATCCATTAGGCCACACTGGCTTCTACTTGCTTTAAAGCCATAAAATTAGGTATTTTCTCTCATTTCAAAGATCACTTCACTTTTAGAGCCTTCTAATTTTTCCTGTTCTGTGGCATTTTCATGTCATCAGAATTTACCAGACTCCCCAGTTGGAAAAAAATCTAAAAAATAACAAACTCACTGTACTATATCAGTGCAAAGACAGGGCAGGCTTGGCCTTTGTCAGCCCAAACAGGATTAGTACACCCCAAGTGAAAACAGTATAATTGGGGCAGGTACACTTCACATTTTGCAAGGAAGACCTGAGTCACACTGACTAAGAAGATTTAGGGGAGAGAAAACAAACCCAATAAACAATGCTTTCCCCATGAAAATATCAATCAAATAGCTTATATTATGTGCTACTGATGAAAAATTCAACCCATCATCATTTTTATCTTAAATGTCCAAAGGATTTATTTTTAAAAACAGGATATAGAAATGTACGTCAATGAATAGTATTTATTGAGTGCTTTCTCTGTGCAGAAGAACATAGTACTAAACAATTGGGAGAGTACAATACAAAAGAGTTGGTAGACATGTTCTCTTCCCACAAGGAGCTTACGGTCTAGAGGAGGAGACAGATATTAAATTATGGATAGGTAGAAAAGTGCTGTGGGGCTCAGGGTGGGGTGAATATCAAGTACTTTAAGGATGCATATCCAATCGCATAGGCGATGCAGAAAGGAAAGGGAGTAGGGGAAAAAGTGATTTTAATAAGACTTTGAAGATGGGGAGAGTGGTGATCTGTCATATATGGAGGGGAAGGAACTTCCAAGCCAGAGGGAGGACGTGGGCAAGGGGTCAGCAACGAGCTAGACAAGATCAAGGTACGTCACCCCTCAGTGTAACATTGTGGTATTTGTATTCATATTTGTACTACCGTATTGATTAACAATCACTAGATTAATCCTATTTACACCATTTAACAAAGTTTACATTTTCAAAACCGTGTAATGTTGATATTGGAAAACTGATAGTACACATTGCCATATTGCACCAATCTAATTGAGGTTGTTTGTCCGTTTGGCCTCGTGCAATCGGTCGCAGTGAGAGTTGGTGTACACAGGCTTTGACACTGCCCCCCTTGCATTTAGGAGCAGATCTTAAGGCTATTTTGAAATATTCTTCCAAAAATTCTTGCTCTTCTCAAGACCAGTCTTAGGCTGCAGTTTCCAGAGCTGGGACTAGGAAGAATATTTTTGTCTTTGTTCCCAGTTTACCAGTGTTGCTTTGAAATACATGATCATAAATGCTCATAATAAATGCAGGGCATAGAATATTGCTTTTAACTAAAATTAGGACCATTGTTTATTGCTCCTGTTTCTAGCATGTGCAGAGATTAGGCGTATGCACTTTTGGTCCTGTTTCTGGGTTAGTGGCACTTCTCTGGGGATCAGGAAATTTGAGTTATAGTTCTAGTTCTGAGACTAGGCCATTAGTGGTGGAGGTTGCAATCAGTAAATCAGTGCTATTTATAGAACACTTACTGTGTACAGAGACCTGTACTAAGTGCTCGGGAGAGTACCGAGTTGGTAGACACGATCCCTGCCCACAAGGAGTCTACAGTCTACAGTGGGAGACAGGCATTAAATTATGGAAAAGGACAATGTCCATCATGGAACCTAGTAGAGTTTAAGGATATTTACATAAGTGCTGTGGGGCTGTGGGGAGCATTCAAAGAGCTTAGAGGGTTTTGACTGAAGAACCCTGAAACGTGGGACCTGGACTGTGTCCAACCTGGTTAGTTTATATCTGTCCCAGTGCTTAGTAGAAAGCCTGGCACAAAGTGAGCACTTAACAAATACCATAAAAGTTGAACTGTCAGGATGTGGTAATAGATTGAATATGTGCATGAGATAGATTAGTTGAGGATAACGTCAGGGTAACAGAATTGTTTGTTGGGGAGGATGGTGGTGCTGTCTACAGTGATGGGAAAGGCAAGGGAAGGACAGGGTTTGGATGGGAATATGAGGACTTCTGTTTTGCACATGTTGAGTTTGGGGTATCAGTGGGACATCCACATAGAGATGTCCTGAAGTTAGGAGGAAATACAAGACTGCAGAGGAAAGAGGTCAGGGCTGGAGATGTAGATTTGGGAATCATCCATGCAGAGCTGATAGTTAAAGCCATGGGAGCAAATGGGTTCGCCAGTGAGTGGGTGTAGATCGAGAATAGAAGGGGGCCCAGAACTGAGAGTTGGGGGACTACCACAGTTAGTGAATGGGGAGCAGAGGAGGACCCCGGAAAAGAGATGAGAATGAGTGTTGTCTTGTACTTTGCCAAGTACTTAGGCCAGTGCTCTGTAAGCATTCAATAAGTATCATTCATTTCACTTTTCTTTTAATGGCATTTGTTAAGTGCTTACTGTGTGCCAGGCACTGTAGTAAGCACCGGGGTGGATACAAGCAAATCAGGTTGGACACAGTCCTTGTCCCACATAGGGCTCATAGTCTCAATCTCCGTTTTACAGATGAGATGGCTGAGGCCCAGAGAAGTGAAGTGACTTGCCCAAAGTCACACAGCAGACAAGTGGCATGGCCAGGATTAAAACCCATGACCTTCTGACTCCCAGGACCCTGCTCTGTCCACTACACCATGCTGCTTCTCTAAACCAAATCTAATGGACTCTACTCCATCCTAATCCTCCTTGACCTCTCAAATGCCTTTGGTACTGTGGACCTCCCCTTCTCCACTGTCTTCTTCCGGAAACACTATCTAACTTGGATTTTCTGACAGGATCCTCTCTTGGTTCTCCTCCTATCTTACTGGCCACTCCTCAAGTCTCTTTCTCTGGCTATTCTTCTGTCTCCCATTCCTTATCAGTGGATGTCTCTCAAAAGTCCAATTTTTAGTCCCCTACCCTTTTCAATCTATACTCGATCCCTTTAACTTTCATCTCCACACAGAGGACTCCCAATTCTATCTCGCTAGCCCTAAACTCACCCCTCGTGCCTCCAAGGTATCTCTACATAAATGTCCTCCCAGAACCTCAAGCTCAACGTGCCCAAAACTGAACTCCTCACCTTCCCTCCCAAATCCTCTCTTCCATCTAATTTTCCTGTCACAGTTGACGTTGCTATTAGAGAAGCAGCGTGGCTCAGTGGAAAGAGCATGGGCTTGGGAGTCAGAGGTCATGGGTTCAAATCCCTGCTCCGCGACTTGTCAGCTGTGTGACTGTGGGCAAGTCACTTAACTTCTCTATGCCTCAATTACCTCATCTGTAAAGTGGGGATTAAGACTGTGAGCCTCACAAGGGGCAACCTGATTACTCTGTATCTACCCAACACTTAGAACAGTGCTCTGCACATAGTAAGCACTTAACAAATACCAACATTATTGTTATTATTATCCTTCTCCACTATCTCTCAAGTCTGAACCTTGGCATGATCCTTGATGCTCTCTCTCTTTCAACCCCCATGTTAAGTGTATCAGTAAAGCCCTTCCTTCACAGCATCTCCAGAATCCTCTCTTCCTTCTTCATTCAAACTGCCCACTACCCTGGTCCAGGCGTTTGAAATATCCTGACTCGTTCCCTCTGTCAGCTTCTTTGCTGCCCTTCCTGGCTCCAGTGGCAGTATTAATAGCACTTATTAAGTGCTTACCATGTGCAGAGCATTGTACTAGGTGCTGGGAAAGAGTGTACACGTGGGAATGTCATGGACCCTGACTCTCGAGTTTGTCCCCTCTCTGTTCCACTGCTCACCTCACCCAGATGCCTGGCTCATTTTTCTGACACATTGTTTTTGCACCCAGTTCCCCATTCCTTTAATGGTTGCCCATTCTTCTCTGAACCACACTCCAGACCACCCACTTTAAGGCCCGCAATCAGCTCTCTGCCCCTAAATTATCTTCACTCCTCCTCCAGTCCACCAGTCCATCTCAGTTTGTGAACTTCACTCCTCTCAAGCCAGTTTAACTCATCATGCTCGCTTCATCTTCACATCTGGCTGACCACTGCTCTCCCATCTTCAGGGCCCCTCTGAAATCATATATCTCCTCCAGGTGGCCTTCTTTCATTAATCTTTTTCATCTCCAAAGTCCGTTGCTCCCCTCACTGCCACTTGGGTACTTCTGCATCGCCTGAACACTTGGGCACTTGCCATACTCCTTTTGCACTTCTGTACGTATCCATATTGCATTCCCCTGCCTGTGATTAAGTGTCAGTCTCTCCTTTGAGGGCAGGGATCATGTCTACTATCTCTGTTGTACTCTCCCGAATGTTTAGTACAATGCTCTGCCCAAACTAAGAGCTCAGTAAATGCTTGATTAATTGAATGATTGAAGATCAGAAATTATCCCTTGACCCCAGAATACGGCAAATTTATAGTTAGGCAAATCATTTTTCTTTAAGAAGAAAGAAGAGCGAACCGACTCTGGAAATTACAGGGGAATCTCTCTGCTTTACACTGCTAGCAAGATTCTAGTCAGAGTCCAGGCTACTGAACTACAGTTACTTACCTGCTGTCTCTATCACACGTGGCTTCAGATCAAATTGTGGCACAGCAGATAGGATCTATGCAGTGTGACAGAGAAAAAGCGCAGAGATCGATACCGAGAGCTTCATACCGTGCGTTTTGATTTGATAAGCATCTTTGATGACCTCAGCAGAATGGGGTTCTGGAAATTTTTCAGCAAATTTGGCTGCCCTGAGAAAATATAACAAAATTGCTAGGCTACTCCATGACAGGCTGGTTGATTAAGGTCAGATAAAAGGATCTCCGTCTAATCCTTTCCCCCTCAACTGTCGGAGTGACATAGTTGCATGGCAGGTCGGGTCCTGTTCAACCTGTTCTGTGTTGCCATGTTAAAGGATGCAGCGAGGGATTTACAAGCGGACATCAGAATCTCCTTCCGATCAACTGGTAAACTTCCAGCTCAACCATTTCAAAGCCTCTGAGATAGCGGTTCAGTAAACTTTTAAATGCAGATGACACCAGAATACATGACTGTCATTATGAATCGCTTGGCAGGTGCCGCACAGCCCTGCGCTCAGACGATAAACCCTTAGAAAACGGAAGCCACGTCCTCGCCTATGCCCAAGAAACCGTACTCGCCCCCGAAGGTTTGCATTGGCAACACAGCACAGGGCAGTCACCGAAGTCGGTAACCTAAGCGTTAGGCTGTCCAACAGTGCCCAGATGGGGGAAAGCAGATGCATAAAGGCCAGCGTGGTCTTCGGAAGATTGCTGGACAAAAATGAATCGTCATGAGACATAAACCTCCTGGCGAGTTGAAGTTCTGCTATGGCTGCTGTGATGTCCAGCCTTCTAGATGACAGTGAGACCTGGATCTACCTCGGAAGACACTTCCAACTCCTGGAGCAGTTTCATCAACATCAACTCTGACCCATACTGGACGTCAGATGACAGAACAAGATTACCAATAACGAGGTCCCGGAACACAGTCAGCTCCCTGGTGTAGCTACACAGATCCTCTGGATGGAGCACGGGAGTAGAATGGATGGCATCGGCATATCCAGGCAACTGCTGGATGGCGACCGAGGCTAGGGAGGGAAGGAAAACCACTGTACAGACACGGCGAAGCAGACGTTTGGAAGACCACTGCTACAGACAGATAGGCTTGGTAGATAGAAATCAGAAAAGCATTTGCTCTCCAACTGACATCGAACTCTCCCACCGGGTTCTGCCCACAGTAAGCACTCAATAAGTACGATTGATCAATTGATCCTAGAGCAGTGGGTTTGTGAGGTTCAGAATGTGAAGAGGCAGAGTCCAAGACAGGCTGTTCCAACGTGGGACAGACCTACTAGTGCATCAAGGGTGTATCCTTAACTAGTAATAATAATAATAATAATGTTGGTGTTTGTTAAGTGCTTACTACGTGCAGAGCACTGTTCTAAGCGCTGGGGGAGATACAGGATAATCAGGTTGTCCCACGTGAGGCTCACAGTCTTAATCTTAAGACTTAATCACAGTCTTACCTCATTTTACAGATGAGGTAACTGAGGCCCAGAGAAGTTAAGTCACTTGCCCACAGTCATACAGCTGACAAGTGGCAGAGCATGGATTCGAACCCATGACCTCTGACTCCAAAGCCTGTGCTCTTTCCACTGAGCCATGCTGCTTCCCATGTAAGCAATGCAGGACACTGTGTCTATCTTGCATGTGTCTTTTCAACCATATTGACATGCATGTGGAGGTCCGCCCCATCAGCATCATCCGTGAATATGAAGGGCGGCTTTATACGGAATTCAGCACTCCCCTCAGGTAGCCAGGCAATATAAAAGCTTTGTTGAAGAGCAATCTAAGTAACAAGAGCCATTTGTCTTCACAAAGGCAGCTTGTGTTCTGGGTGGCAAGTTTGACATAATGCTCACCAGTAGCTTTTTACATGAAATTTTCTCCGATGCTTAAGAGAAACATTTTTACTTTGCTGTTGCTGAAGCTTGATTCAAGTATTGTTTGCTTAAGATCCAAAAGTTCCGTCATCATCGTCGATGGCATTTATTGAGGGCTTACTTTGTGCAGAGCACTGTACTAAGCACTTGGGAGAGTAATAATAATGATGGCATTTGTTAAGTGTTTATTAGGTGTCATTCATTCAGTCGTATTTATTGAGCGCTTACTGTGTGCAGAGCACAGTACTAAGTGTTTGGAAAGTACAATTCAGCAACAAATAGAGACAATCCCTGCCCACAGCGGGCTCACAGTTTAGAAGCACTGTTCTAAGTGCTGGGAACAATACAACAGAGCTGGCAAATACTTTCCAGAGAGTGTAGCTGGCGTTGAGGTAATATAAAGGGCTGCTAGGATTTAAAATGATTATTGCTAATTTTCCCCTACTCTTTAAGTGTTGTATAGTAAATCAACAGTACAAAAATTGGATGAGTTGTTGAGGTCGGGTGGTTTAAGGAACGGGTAGATCCTAAAGCTTCACCCCTCTACATTTTCGTCTGAATAGAGTCTTGGGTTGGTGGTTGCCAAAAGCTGTTGATATTGGAAGACCTTTCAGGAGCTAAGGTGGAGTTGCTGTCAGTTTAGTTCTTCACATAGAGAGCCGTGTGGAAATTGTACCTAGGCGACTTGGAAAATTAGTAGATTATTAAATGAACTTTTGCATTTTGACAATAAAACTTGGGAAACAAAGACTCCCTTTTTAATGCAGAGAGCCTGAGTGAATTTTTGACATCACCAAAATGTCACAGCGATTTCCAATAAATGGCTGCTTTTCATCAGAAAGACCATAGAAAAATGAATACAGAAACTAATTATAACTACCCCCCAACCGCCCCCAGTAGTAGTGCTTCTGGACCAGGTTGGAACTCAAAGCAGATTGCTGATGACAGTTATCAAAACTGGCCAATCCGTACATCTTAGAATTGGAAATTCTTCCCTTAAAATATATATTTTGTGCTTTTTTTTCCTCACTGTACATTTTCAATTTTTATCTTGACTTTTTTAAGAGCTGTGATGGATTTATCCATACCCCAAAGAAAAAAAGCATTGAAAATTTTTGCCAGGAAAGCGGACTAGTATCAAAGCAAATAGTAAGTGCTTAACAAATATCATTATTATTATTCTTTTTAATAATTAAGGGTAGGGAGAGGGTAAATACCCAAAGGTATGTCAGTCCCCTCCCAATTTCAAGAGGTAAAAGTCTCAAGGATTCAATTGTGACATTTGGAATTGACTTGTTTAAGAAGAAAATTAGTAGGTGAAAATATCACCCCTTGCAAGGAACTTTGCAGTAGTTCAGAAATATTGAAAATGGAATCCACTAGTGCTTGTCTTGGGAAAGGAAAACGTGTCGTTAAAGGAATCTGGAAAATTTAGAAAATTAGAATCGGGAAAATGTAAACACCGAACGAAGCTCCTGGGGTGAAAGGACAAAAAAATACAACAACAGGGGCCGACGTTGACTTCTAGCAGTTGAGCCATGGGAGGTTCTCCAAAAAGAATGCATTTCATAATCTGCATTGTAACCCAGAAGCATACGATTTAGAAGAATTTCAGTAGAACGAAATTACCTCAGTTACCTCATCTGTAAAATGGGAATTAAGACTGTGAGCCTCATGTGGGACAAACTGATTACCCTGTATCCACCCCAGCGCTTAGAACAGTGCTCTGCACGTAGTAAGTGCTTAACAAATACTAATGTTAGAAGCATGAGAGTTCTTAGTACTAGTGACTGGAATCTTTTGTGCTTTGTGGAGTTAGGGCTGGTTAAAGGAACTAACGGTTGCAGGCCAATCCGGTTTACACCTCTCCAAAGCTAGGCTTGAAAATCATTCTACAGTAGAATGGCTTAACATTCCCTCTCCTTTTCCCCTCCCCCTGCCAATCGACCTTTATCATGCAGGATCAGGTAATGCATGTAGATAATGTGACTAGATTATTATTTCCCTAGTCCACAAATCCCCTTGGCCTTGACTTGCGTTTCAGGGTAATTGCCTGAAGAGTCAAAGTCGTTGGATATTGCTGTCCAAAAGTAAATTTCATTTGAAAAAAATGACCCTCACACTTACACGGCAGCAGAGCCGTGAAAGCTTTTTGAGAACCGAACAGCTGGTTGATTGCAAATTCTTCAGCCTAACAATATTTTTCGCTTTCAGTTTCAGTTAGAATTTTGCTGTGATGTAAACAGTCATGCAATTATAAATGTGGAGTAGCATGTAATTCTGACATTCTCCGAAGTCTACATTGGTAATCATCTTCCAATACCTCTCCCACGACTCATTTTGTTATAAATGGCTTCCTCAAGTGCACCTTATAAATTGGGTTCCATAAAAAAAAAAAATCAAGATATTTTTCTCGAGGTGTGAAAACGACAAGATACTTTTCCGGCATTTACAACCAAAATCTGGGATGCATTTCAATGCTCGTGATATTTAACGTTCCTGTAGCTTTGGAATCCTTGAGGTCGAAAGCCCTCCACCCCCCAAAACAAAACAAAACTAATGACGGACCTTAAAAACGAAAATAGCCTGGATAACGAGCATAATAACTGCTTGTGACTCTGGGCAAGTGACTTCACTTCTCTGGGCCTCAGTTTCCTCATCTGTTAAAAGAGGCTGAAGACTGTGAGCCCCACATGGGACAACCTGATTACTTTGTATCTATCCCTGCACTTAGAACAGTGCTTGGCACATAGTATGCGCTTAACAAATACCATCTAAAATAAAACCAAACCAAAAAAAAATGAGCTTTTTGAATCAGGAGGAACAGAGCAGTGTACTGAGCCCACCAGCGTGGAACATCACCAACTAGAATTTTGTTTTCTTTAGGATCAGGTTGCTGGGGGGCAGAATAATAATAATAACAATAATAATGGTATTTATTAAGTGCTTACTATGTGCCCAGCAGTGTTCTAAGCGCTGGAGTAGATCCAAGGTAATCAGGTTATCCCACGGGGGAGACTCCCTGTTTTAATCCCCTTTTTACAAATGAGGTAACCGAGACAGAGAATAATAATAATAATAATTGTGGTTTGTTAAGAGCTTATTATGTGACAAGAACTGTACTAAGCTCTGTGGGGTAGCTAAAGCATATTAGGTTGGACCCTGTCCCTGTCCCACATAGGGGCTCACAGTCTCAATCCCCATTTTACAGATGAGGTGAGCCCGTTGTTGGGCAGGGATTGTCTCTATCTGAATTGTACATTCCAAGCGGTTAGTACAGTGCTCTGCACACAGTAAGCGCTCAATAAATACCATTGAATGAATGATTGAATGAGGTAACCGAGGCCCGGAGAAGCAAAGTGACTTGCTCAAGGTCACATAGACAAGTGGCCGACCCGGCATTAGACCCACATCCTCTGACTCCCAAGCCTGCACTCTTTCCATAGAACAGTGTGTGGCACATAGTAAGCCCTCAACAAATGCCATCATCATTATTATTATTAAAAAGCCACGCTGCTCCCCGAAACAGAAAAGAAGTCGTCAAGCCATCCCGCTAGCTAGAAAGACGCCACTTCGGGGGCCGCCGGCCTTGGCAACCTGGCCGGAGGAGAAACGCTGGGAGCCCGGTTTTGCTTAGGGATTGTCTCCATGTGTTGTCAAATCATAGATCCCAAGCACTCAGTCCAGTGCTCTGCACGCAGTAAGCGCTCAGTAAATATGGGTGAGTGAATGAATGAGTGAATGAATGAAACCTACCCTCTGCTCTTCCCCCTTCCCCTCCCCTCAGCACTGTGCTCATTTGTACATATTATTTATTACCCTATTTATTTTGTTAATGGGATGTATGTCAGCTTGATTCTATTTATCTCCATGATGTTGTCTTGTTTTTGTTATGTTCTGTTTTGCTTTGCTGTCTGCCTCCCCTGTTTAGACCATGAACCCGTCATTGGGCAGGGATGGTCTCTATGTGTTGCCGAATTGTAGATTCAGTACAGTGCTCTGCAGGCAGTAAGCGGTTAATAAATATGATGGAATGAATGATTGAGTAAGTGAATGAATGAATGAATGAGTGAATGAATGAGTGAGTGAATGAATGAGTGAATGAATGAATGAAACCCACCCTCTGCTCTTCCCTTCTCTCAGCCCTATGCTCATTTGTACATATTATTTATTACCCTGTTTATTTTGTTAATGAAGTGTATATCTCCTTGATTCTATTTATCTCCATGATGTTGTTTTGTTCTGTTTTGCTTTGCCGTCTGTCTCCCCCCTTTAGACGGTGGGCCCGGCCCGGGATGGTCTCTATGTGTTGCCAAGTAGTGTATTCAGTACAGCGTTCTGCAGGCAGTGAGCGCTTAATAAGTACGATGGCATGAGTGAGTGAGTGAGTGAATGAATGACTGAGTGAATGAATGAATGAGTGAATGAAACCATCCCTCTGCTCTTCCCTTCCCTCAGCACTGTACTCATTTGTACATATTATTTATTACCCTATTAATTTTGTTAATGAGGTGTATATCTCCTTGATTCTATGTATTTCCATGATGTTTTGTTCTGTTTTGCTTTGCCATCAGTCTCCCCCTTTTAGACGGTAGGCCCGTCATTGGGCCGGGATGGTCTCTATGTGTTGCCGAGTTGTAGTTTCAGTACAGCGCTCTGCAGGCAGTGAGTGCTTAATAAATACGATGGAGTGAGTGAGTAAGTGAATAAATGAGTGAATGAATGAATGAGTGAATGAAGCCCACCCTCTGCTCTTCCCTTCCCCTCCCCTCAGCCCTGTGCTCATTTATACATATTATTTATTTCCCTATTTATTTTGTCAGTGAGGTGCACACCCCCTTGATTCTATGTATCTCCATTATGTTGTTTTGTTCTGCTTTGCTGTCTCCCCCGCTTAGACCGTGGGCCCGTCCCTGGGCGGGATGGTCGCTCTGTGTTGTAGAATTGTAGATTCAATACAGTGCTCGGCAGGCAGTGAGTGCTTAATAAATACGATGGATGGAGTGAGTGAGTGAGTGAGTGAGAGTGAATGAGTGAATGAAACTCACCCTCTGCTCTTCCCTTCCCTCAGCACTGTGGTCATTTGTACATATTATTTCTTACCCTATTTATTTTGTCAATGAGGTGCACGTCCCCTTGATTCTATGTATCTCCATGATGTTGTTTTGTTCTGCTTTGCTGTCTCCCCGCTTTGGACCATGGGCCCGTCCCTGGGCGGGATGGTCTCTCTGTGTTGCCGAATTGCAGATTCAGTACAGTGCTCTGCAGGCAATGAGTGCTTAATAAATACGATGGCGTGAATGAGTGAGTGAGTGAGTGAGTGAGTGAGTGAGTGAGTGAGTGAGTGAGTGAGTGAATGAGTGAATGAAACCCACCCTCTTCTCTTCCCTCAGCACTGTGTTCATTTGTACATATTATTTATTACCCTATTTATTTTGTCAGTGAGATGTATATCACTTTGAATCTATGTATCTCGATAATGTTGTTTTGTTCTGTTTTGCTTTGCCGTCAGTCTCCCCCCTTTAGACCGTGGGCCCGTCTCTGGGCCGGGATGGTCTATCTGTGTTGCCGAATCTGCAGGCAGTGAGTGCTTAATAAATACGATGGAGGGAGTGAGTGAATGAAACCCACCCTCTGCTCTTCCCTTCCCTCAGCCCTGTGCTCATTTGTACATATTATTTATTACCCTGTTTATTTTGTCAATGAGGTGCACGTCCCCTTGATTCTATTTATCTCCATGATGTTGTTTTGTTCTGTTTTGCTTTGCCGTCAGTCTCCCCCCTTTAGACGGTGGGCCCGGCCCTGGCCCGGGATGGTCTCTCTGTGTTGCCAAGTTGTAGATTCAGTACAGCGCTCTGCAGGCAGTGAGCGCTTAATAAATACGATGGAGTGAGTGAGTGAATGAATGAATGAGTGAATGAAACCCACCCTCTGCTCTTCCCTTCCCTCAGCCCTGTGCTCATTTGTACATATTATTTATTACCCTGTTTATTTTGTCAATGAGGTGCACGTCCCCTTGATTCTATTTATCTCCATGATGTTGTTTTGTTCTGTTTTGCTTTGCCGTCTGTCTCCCCGCTTTAGACGGTGGGCCCGGCCCGGGATGGTGTCTCTATGTGTGGCCGAGTAGCGTATTCAGTACAGCGCTCTGCAGGCAGTGAGCGCTTAATAAATACGATGGAGGGAGTGAATGAATGAGTGAATGAATGAATGACACGAAGTCCCCCTTCCAGCGGATGAGTGAATGAATGACACGAAGCCCCCCTTCCAGCGGATGAGGGAATGAATGACACTTAGTCCTCCTTCCAGCGGATGAATGAATGAATGACACGAAGCCCTCCTTCCAGCGGATGAGTGAATGAATGACGCGAAGTCCTCCTTCCAGCAGAGGCGTTGGCAGCCGACGGCTTCGCTGGTGGTTTTTTTCTTTTCCCCCCTCCTCCTCCCTCGGCCTCTCGGCAGGATGGCGGCGCCTGGAAGGGTTAAAGAGGCCTCGGTCGATGGGTCGATCGATCGTCCGGGCGGTTAGGCCCAGGAGGGAGGGAGGGAAGGAAGGAGGGAGGGAGAGGAGGGAAGGAGGGAGGGAAGGAGGGAGGGAAGAAGGGAGGAAAGGAAGGAGGGAGGGAAGAAGGGAAGGAGGGAAGAAGGGAGGGAGGGAAGGAGGAAAGGAAGGAGGGAAGGAGGAAAGGAAGGAGGGAAGTAGGAAAGGAAGGAGGGAAGGAGGAAGGGAAGGAGGGAAGAAGGGAGGGAGGGAAGGAGGAAAGGAAGGAGGGAAGAAGGGAGGGAGGGAAGGAGGAAAGGAAGGAGGGAAGGGAGGGAGGGAAGGAGGAAAGGAAGGAGGGAAGGAGGAAAGGAAGGAGGGAAGAAGGGAGGGAGGGAAGGAGGAAAGGAAGGAGGGAAGGGAGGGAAGGAGGAAAGGAAGGAGGGAAGAAGGGAGGGAAGGAGGGAGGGAAGGAAGGAGGGAAGGAGGGAGGGAAGGAGGGAGGGAGGGAAGGAAGGAGGGAGGGAGGGAGAGAGGGAAAGAGGGAGGGAGGGAGGAGGGCCGGACCCAGCTGTTGGCCATCCGTTCCCCCCCGTCCCGTCCCGTCCCGCCCCGCCCCGCTCCCCTCTTTCCCTCCCCTTTCCCGCCCTTTCCGGAGCAACCCGCCGACGCCTGATTGGCCGAGGCCCCGTCTCTCCCCCGCGGGCAGCCAATCGGAGCGGGCGAGGAGCTGTTGGTGTGGTACAATGGGGAAGCCGAGCCGGAGCTAGCCGCCGCGATCGACGAAGAGCGAGCCGGACAGCGCGCCCGCAGGACCGCCCCGAGGGCCGAGCCAGGTAGGCGCCGCGCCGCGCCGCCACGCGACGCTCCCCCGCCGCCTCTCGAACCCACCACCCCGGGACCCGCCTGGGGCCCCCCCTCCCTTCCCCACCCCGGCAGGGGACGGACCGAAGGAAGGAAGGAAGGAAGGAAGGAAGGAGCAAGGAGCGGCGGCCGGGGCCCGGCCGGGAGGGGCGGCCCCGCAAACTTCACCCGGAAACTTTCGCCCGACGCCGTCCGGGCGGCCGGGACCGGGGTGACCTCTGCGCCCCGGACCTCGAAAAGGGGGACCCCCCCCCCTCCCCCCGCTCCCACCCATCCGCCCACCCCTTTTTCCAAGAGGCGCTGGGATCCCCCCCACACCCCCCCCCCCACGCTGAATAACGTCGGTCTCCCTTCCGCGCTATGTGCTGAGCGCTACGGGGTCATCGGGCTGCCCCACGGGCGGCCCCGAGGCTTCAACTGACACCGACCTTATTAAAACTAATAAGAAACGGTGGTATTTGTTAAGCGCCTACTGTGGTTTTTTTTTTGTTGTTGTTGCTAAACGCTTACTATGTGCAGAGCACCGTTCTAAGAGCGGGGATGATGATAATATTGGTATTTGTTAAGCGCTTACTATGTGCAGAGCACCGTTCTAAGAGCGGGGATGATGATAATATGGGTATTTGTTGAGCGCTTACTATGTTTTTTTCTGTTGTTAAGCGCTTACTATGTGCAGAGCACCGTTCTAAGAGCGGGGATGATAATAATATTGGTATTTGTTAAGCGCTTACTATGTTTTTTTCTGTTGTTAAGCGCTTACTATGTGCAGAGCACCGTTCTAAGAGCGGGGATGATGATAATATTGGTATTTGTTAAGCGCTTACTATGTTTTTTTCTGTTGTTAAGCGCTTACTATGTGCAGAGCACCGTTCTAAGAGCGGGGATGATAATAATATTGCTATTTGTTAAGCGCTTACTATGTTTTTTCTGTTGTTAAGCGCTTACTATGTGCAGAGCACCGTTCTAAGAGCGGGGATGATAATAATATTGGTATTTGTTAAGCGCTTATTATGGTTTTTTTTTTGTTATTAAGCGCTTACTATGTGCAGACCACCGTTTTAAGAGTGGGGATAATAATGTTGGTATTGGTTGAGCGCTTACTATGTTTTTTTTTGTTGTTAAGCGCTTACTATGTGCAGAGCGCCATTCTAAGAGCGGGGATAATAATGATATTGGTATTTGTTAAGCACTTACTATTTTTTTGTTGTTGTTGTTAAGCGCCTACTATGTGCAGAGCACCGTTCTAAGAGCGGGGATAGTATTTGTTAAGGGTTTACTATGTTGTTTTTTTGTTATGCGCTTCCTATGTGCAGAGCACCGTTCTAAGCGCGGGGGAGAGGCAGGGTAATCGGGTTGTCCCATGTGAGGCTCACAGTCTTCATCCCCATTTTGCAGATGAGGTCACTGAGGCCCAGAGAAATTAGGTGACTTGCTCACCGTCACAAAGCTGACAAGTGGCAGAGTGGGATTCGAACCCGTGACCTCTGTCTCCCAAGCCCGGGCTCTTTCCACTGAGCCACCCCCATTTTACAGAGGAGGCCATGGACAAATACCAACGTTATTATTCACCCCCATTTCACAGAGGAGGCCACCGAGGCCCAGAGAAGCCGAGGGGCTGGCCCAAGGTCACACAGCTGCGAAGCGGCGGAGGCGGGATTGGAACCCACGACCTGTGACTCCCGAGCCCGGGGTCCTGCCGCTGAGCGATGCTGCTCCCACTTTCTGCCGCCTTCCCAACAACTGGCGACTCTGAAAATAGATGGTGGAGGGAAAGCCGGGGGCGGGGGGAGGGGGAAATTAAAAAGAAGTCACCACCCAGGAGGGTCGGGTGTAAAAGAAAAGGTGAAAAAAGTTGGGAAGAGCGCGATTTGGGAAGGGGAGAGCCGAGGTCAGAGTGTTTTCTGGTCTTCGTGTGCGTCTCCCCTGTAGACTCTAAGCTCGGTGTGGGCAGGGAGCGGCTCCCTTGATGGCTGCTTTGTACTTTCCCAGCGCTCAGTACAGCGTGGCATAGTGGCTTGGGAGGTCGTGGGTTCTAATCCCGGCTCCACCTCTCATCAGGACTGTGACTTTGGGCAAGGCACTTCACTTCTCTAGGCCTCAGCACCCTTATCTGTAAAATGGGGTTGAAGACTGAGCGCCCTACGTGGGACACCCTGATTACCTTGTATTACCCCGGCGCTTAGAACAGGGCTTTGCACATAGTAAGCCCTTAACAAATGCCATCATCATTATTATTATTATTATTCCTGTCCCGGCTCCACCTCTTGTCAGCAGTGTGACTTTGGGCAAGGCACTTCACTTCTCTAGGCTTCAGTTCCCTCATCTGTAAAAATGGGGATGAAGTCTGTGAGCCCTACGTGGGACACCCTGATTACCTTGTGATTACCTTGTACTACCCCAGCGCTTAGAACAGGGCTTTGCACATAATAAGCACTTAACAAATGCCATCATTATTATTTTTCTCTGGGCCTCAGTTGCCTCATCTGTAAAGTGGGGATCAAGACTGTGAGCCCCAAGTGGGACAATCTGATCACCCAGAGTCTGTCCCAGCGCTTAGAACAGTCTCTCTTTATGGCTGCATTGTACTTTCCAAGCGCTCAGTACAGTGTGGCGTAGTGGAAAGAGCACGAATTTGGAAGTCAGGGGTCATGGTTTATAATCCCGACTCTGCCGCTTTTCAGCGGTGTGACTTTGAGCAAGGCACATGACTTCTCTGGGCCTCAATCGCCTCATCTGTATAATGGGCTTCGAGATTGTGAGCCCCATGTGGGACAAACTGATAACGTTGTATCTATCCCAGTGCTTGGCACATAGTAAGTGCTTAACAAATACCATTATTACTGTTACAGCAGTCTGCACACAGTAAGCGTGCAATAAAAACGATTGCATGAAATGGGGGTTAAAGCTTAAAGTCTTTGAGATTCCGCCGCAGGTTGGGGGTTGTAGAGAGCAGCGTGGCTCAGTGGAAAGAGTCCAGGCTTGGGAGTCAGAGGTCATGGGTTCTAATTCCGGCTCCGCCGCTTGTCAGCTGTGTGACCGTGGGCAAGTCACTTAACTTCTCTGTGCCTCAGTTCCCTCATCTGTAAAATTGGGATGAAGACTGTGAGCCCTAAGTGGGACAACCTGATCACCTTGTGTCCCTCCCAGTGCTTAGAACAGTGCTTGGCACATAGTAAGTCCTTAGGAAATACCAACGTTATTATTATTATTAGAGAGACCTGCATTCAAGACCAACCTGCTCAGGCAGTTTCGCAGAGTCGAATGGCTGTAGCTCACTAGAGGCATATTTTGGACTTCCCTTGGGTGTCTTCAGGCGTAAGCAAACCATTGGCTAATTTAAAAAATAATGAGCTGTCACTTTTTAGGGGGTGAAGTGTATTAAACTTTGGTTAAAGGACGGAGAGAACGGCCCAGAGAGTTGTAGCAATTGCAGTGTCTTTCATCCAGCACGTTGTGGTCAGAGCAGTCTCCCTCCAAGGTACGTAGGGAAAGGTCGCTTTTTCTTCTTTTCTTGAACCTTTAGAGACGTGAAGAGAAAGGAAACCCAAGGGAATATTTGAGATCAGGGGCAAAGTTGACCTAAAGGCGTACCCTACAATCCCTTTCTTTTTAAAGGAAACCTTTTTTTCCTCAAGTGGAGTGGGGATTGAAAATTTGCACCTGCTTTGTATTTTATATTAACCAGCTTAATTGATAGTATAGCATTTTATGGCTTTTTTTTTTTAAGGGAAGAGCCACAAGGAAGTTGCCTGGGCTAGTGCCCTTGGATTTAAAAAAAAAAAAAGTTCGTTTTCTGGGTATCATACTCTCCCAAGCACAGAGTAAGCACTCAATAAATACAATTGATTGGGTAGGGGGATAATGCCATTTGGAAATATGTACTCATCTGAACCAGTGGTATATTGCTGAAGGTTTTTTTGGGTCAAGCACTTAAAATACAAATCCAAATTTAAATCCAATTTTAAATACAGATGGAGAGTCTTGTAGAATTTTAAGTATGTCTCAATTCTGAAACTTGAAAAATTAGAAGTCTTTCCCGTCTTTATACTGTTCTAAGCCAGTTACCCAACAAAATTGTGCTCATCCAGGCAAAAGAAGGAGCAGTATTTTAGGCAGCAAATATCTTGCATTTTGATATGTTTCTGACATTTCACAAGTTAAACACTTATTTGGCATTCATCTGATTGGAAAAAAAAATGTACAAACCCCGTGTTCACATTTGATAAACACCCCAGACTTTATTAAATGTAGTAAAATTTGAATTTGATACTCATGCATGTTGTTTATTCAGAGGGCGTAACCACTCCTGGGTAGCTTATATATTATCGTGGTCTTGACCCAGAAAACTAAAGACTGATAGATTTCCAACATTTTTACTAAGGTTGAAATTTTATTTGCATTAATAAGATCACAGATTTATCTGTAACAAAGTAGTTACAATATGATGTAAGCCTGTGGTGGATAGGGGACATGTCTACAAACTCTGTTGTACTCTCCCAAGCGTTTAGCACAGTGCACTACATACAGTAAATACCATTGATTAAAACCCACCATTTCCTACTGATGCAAACTGATGAATTTTGGTCGCGGTTAAATTTAATTTCAGATATGCGGTGTCTACTTCTATAAAGCACAGTAAGCAATTTTTCTAGGTAAATTATTGTCTCAGGAACCTTATGTCTGTCCCTGTCTCCACCTCTAAACTCCAAGCTTGCTCTAGGCAGAGAATGCTAACTCTGTTGTAGTCTTCCAAGTGCTTAGTACAATGCTGTGCAAGTAGTAAGTGCTCAGTAAATACCACTGATTGACTGACTAGGCATAACAAAAGCAGAATCACAGATGGCGTAAAAAATATTTTTCCAGGAGGCTCTACTGTTTCAGCACATGCTGTCTTTTATGCTTGTAATGCCTCTAAAATTATACCTTCCTATATTTCCTTCGTCCATATGCTTTTTGTCGGTAACAGGTTTTATTGAATTTTCCAGGAGGAAATTCTGAATTTGTAGGGGTTGAAACATTCTTTTGCCACTAATTACTGGTAGTGTTAAATATCTTACTAGAAAAGAGTGATTTCATACCTACAAAAACTGTGGTGAAGTTTTAATTTTTTAGCCACTTTTACCTCTCTCTCTAGCTGGGGAGCTAGCGGGAACTTTTAATTTAGATAAGGTATTGCCAAATGATCGAAGAATATATTTATCCTCCTCTCTAGTAATACAGCAGAACATTGAGTGTTAGAAACTTCCACCCACATACCAGTCGTCATGCACGGTGCCAGGGCGGTAACCCAGGACAGTTTCAGGATGGAGCAGCTGGGAAGTCAGGGTGCAGGCCAGCCAGCAACAACCAGGGCTCAACTACCCGCTTCTCCTAATCTCTGCCGGATCAGATCCTTCCCACCGCCTCTCTCTTGCTCCGACTTCCATCGCTACGGCTGCTCCTGCTCTGGAGCCTCTCCCTCCCTTCCTCCCCCCATCTCTTTCTCCTACATCTCTAGTCATTTGGTAGGACTCCTAGACTTTAATTATAATGGCCGCTGCTGATTCGTTTTATAACTCTGTAGATGCCTGGTGTAGATAGGATGAACGATTTGTATATCGTAGTCTAAAAGTATAGTGTTTTTTTTTTCTCATAAGTCGCCAAAGTCCTTCTTGCTTCTTAAGACAAAAGGTTTGACTGAGGAAGCTTTAAAGCAATGACTTCAAACCTTTTGAATCAATCACTCTGTGGAAATAAATGCATATCTAGCAAAACCATGAACCCTTGGATTTGTGTGAATTTAATCGAATGGGTAACTACCTAGGACTTTCTTGGAAATCTATTGTTTTGACATTTTAGTTAACGGAAGTCCTTTGATGATTGATTTTTGTGTGTGTGTGTATGGGATCCTTTAAATTTTACTTTAGAGATGGTGTCAAGATTCGTGAGTACCGGGTATTGGGGGTGGGCACTTTTTACTGACAATCGCCATTTCTTCTTTTGGGTTAAGGAAGGCAGAGAGGTGAGCAGGAGGTTGGAGACATCTACTGTTCTGGTTCCTTTGAATTTCAGGAGGTGATTTTTAGTCACACTGATTCTTTAGGGACTCCAGAAGGAGTCCTGGAGGCTCTGATTACTTTTCGTCCAAAAAAAAAAGGAACCAGTTCTGATTTCATGGGGTTTCTGACCAGTGATAAAGCAATGCACATTCCTGCATTTGGGAAAAGAGGATTTTTCTTTTTCTTTTTTTAAGCATTTTGCAGCAAAGGTCTTTGGGAGGGTTTGTGTGTGGGGGCGGGGAGGGTGGGAGCGGTGTCTCCATTTCTTGAATAATTTGAAATTGTCCCAATCCTTTCTCCCTCTGTGTATATACCCTCCTTTATGGGAGGAGTAGAATCTTCAGTGGAATTGCAGTGGAGTGGGGCTCTCAAATGGACAAATTAGAAAAGGCTCCTGATGTATCTGCTGTCACTTCCTTTTATCATAGAAATTGAGATTGTTCATTAAGAGAACTTTTTGGTCCAGTGGCTTGGGCTTTTGACTTATATTGGAACTGTAGGGGAATCACATCATTCTAAAAGAAATGCGGGCCTCTCTTAATTAACCTTAACTTCCCTCCCCGGAGTCTGAGGCACACCACCCAGCAGTTGGGGGTTGAAGGATGGGGATGGAAAAAGCCAGAAGTCAGATGGTACCTGTTGGGGCTATTTAATCAGTGGTGAAGGTCTAGGTTTCTAATTAAAAGAACATTTAAGATTATCTCGCGTGCTCGACAGGCCTCACAGGACCTGAACGGAGCTGGCTATTGTGGGCAGTAAAGATCCCGGTGGCTACCGAGGCAGCTGTGTTGATAACCACCGGCCGGTCTGTGGTGCCGTAATTGTGGTGGTTAAGCACTTTCTTCATTCTGAGCCCTGGGACAGATAAATAAGGCTCACAGTCTAAGTGGAAGGGAGAGGAGGTACACAACCCCCATTTTTTTTTTACAGTTGAGGAAACTGAGGCACAGAGAAGTTAAGTGACTTGCCCAAGATCACCCGGCAGACAAGCGGGAGAGTCGGAATTAGAACCGAGATCATTTGACTTCTGGGGCCCTGCTCTGTCCACTAGGCCATGCTGCTTCCCTTGTGTGTCACGTGTGGTGCCCTACGAGACAAGAAGAATAACGCTGGACAGACTGCTAGCCCTGTAATCAGTGCCGTCACGCAGGTCGTGAAGGCTTTGGGACTGGACCGAAGACTCTGCTGGCGTTGGCCTGTACGGTTCTCTTAGCGCCCGGTTGTCCAGAAGGCGCTGATGTGGGGTATCGCAACCCATCTGCACCCTTCCTTCTCCCCTCTCCTTCCATTCAGTAGGTCCAGAGGTGAATGTCACAGGAGGAAGGGTTTGCCTGCCTGAAATGTCAGGTCAGAGCAGTGCCACATATCATTTTGGAAGATATTTGGTGGAACCTGACCCGGGTCGTCTCTCCTTTGTGTGCACTCGGGAAGAGTTCGACAGTGAAACCAAATGGCAATAAGCGTTGACCCAACAGAAACTTTTGCGCAAGCTTTGTGACACTGCCTGTGATGTAGGTTTGAGCAGATTACTTATTAAGAAACTTGCCTGAATTCTGCAAGGGAAGTGTAAAGAGGTTCTTGCAAATACCGCAGTTATTATTATTATTATGATGTGGCAGGGTGTCCACCGAATACTCCTTAGAGCATTAATCACCCAGTCATTTGTGACCTCCCAATGTGGGATGAAGTCCACCACAGTAACTTCAATAGTAGTATTCGCCCTGGCGATTGAGTATTCACTGTATTAATCGCTTGGGAAGTTCAGCAAAGAGTTGAGAGGCATTCCCGGCCCTCAAAGCGCTTATGTGTCAGCCCTGGTTTTGGATCACTTTGGGCCTCTCTGTTGTTTATTTCCATTGTGAGAAGCTGTGGGGCCTCGTGGAAAGAGCCGGGGAGTCAGAGGACCTGGGTTCCAATACCTGCTCTGGCACCTACCTGCTGTGTGACCTTGAGCAAGTCATTTGATGTCGCTATGCCTGTTTCCTCAGCTGTAAAATGGGGATTAATTCCTGTAATCCCTCTCCTTTAGACTGTGAGCCCCATGTGGAACAAGGGCTGCATCCAAAATGATTATCTTTTCTCTACTCCAGTGTTTAGCAGATGGTAAATGCTTGACAAATATCACAGTTATTTACTATTATCTGGAGTTAGAGATGGATTTTTTTATTTTTTTTTTTGGTCAGGTAGGGGACTCCACTGGCTGGGATCTTAGCTTCCACTTGATTTCACTGTTGGCCCTTTGGAGTGCACACTCTGGAAATATCAATCAGTGATATTTATTGAACCCTTACTCTGCACAGACCTCTGTACTAAGTGCTTGGGAGAGTACAGTATCACAGAGTTGATAGACACGATCCCTGGCCTGAAGGAGCTTATACTCTGGTCAGGAGCTTTTTAAAAATGAGAATGTAGGAGAAGGAAGTCATTTTTAGAGATCTTTGGAATAAAATTGGCCATTTGCTTTCTGATTTCAGATATAAAAAATCATTTTGATGTTTTAAAGGCTTGCTGCATTTCATTTCTCCTTGACAGCTAAAAGCTTTATTCTGGTAACTAGAGTTCTCTGAAGGTAGTAACTATGGATACATACCCAGCACCCCTCTGGGAGTTGATTCATTTTCTGTTTTGGTTAGAGCCTCACCTGAAAGAGACTGAAATACTCTGTGATTGGATAGTGAGGCTGTTTCTTAAAGCTCACCTGGTGCTGTCCTAAAACCAGCCTAAGAATGTAAAAATCAGTTTGCATACTGAAATGTGTTTCTTCCAATGCAGCTCGCTGACAAAAGACCAGGCCCTACAGAAAATATTTTGAGACATATTTTGCATTTAAGGAAATTGCATTTTTCTAAAGGAGTTTTTTTTTGGGTGGTATTTTTTGTTTTTTATGGTATTTGTGAAGCGCTTAATATGTACCAAGCATTGCTGGGGTAGATACAAGCAGATCGGGTTGGACACAGTCCATGTCCTACGTGATACACGGGTCTTAATTCTCATTTTACAGATGAGGGAACTGAGGCCCAGAGAAGTGAAGCGACTTACCCAGGGACCTATAGCAGACAAGTGATGAGGCTGGGATTAGAACTCAGGTCCTTCTGGGTTCAGATGAAGAACCCATGAAAAATCTCCCATGCCATATTTTATGTAATGAAGTTTGGTTTGAATAGGAGAGATGATTCATATGAGTCACAGTATAGTATTTGACAAACAAGAATCCATATATATGTCGAGACTAACTGTAATGCTTGGAAATTAACTATTATTATCACTGGTGCTCGTAAAGCATTTACTATGTGTCAAGTACTATTCTAAGCAATGTACACTAATCAGGTTGGATACAGTCCCTGACCCAGATGAGGCTCACAGTCCAAGTAATAACCTTTATTCGTTCAGTGTATACATGCTGTATGGGTACAATTCTCTCTGCCTTTCAAGGGGTGGTTTTGGGATGACTCTTTTCCAGTTTTGCAACCAGCACAAATATCAAGCAAGGGAGCAGGCCCAGTATAGTCCCTTCCAGGGCAACTTCCTGGACACCTGTATTGTGCAAAGCCAGCATACAGAGGGAGGAAAAGATGATACATTTCTTCTCCCTGTTTTCCTCTCTTGTGCTGGCAGTCACCTTTCCATTCTGCCCATGTTTTCTTTATATATTTATATACTTTATATAGTATTTCTTAAGTCCTTGCAATGAGCCAGACACTGTGCTGAACAGTGGGGTGGATACAAACAAATTATGTCGGACACAGTCCCTGTCCCACATGGGGCCCGCAGTCTTAATCCCCATTTTACAGCTGAGGTAACTGAGGCACAGAGACGTGAAGTGACTCACCCAAGATCACGCAGCAGATAATTGGCAGAGTTGGGATTAAAATCCAGGTCCTTCTGACTCCTAGACCTGTGTTCTATCCACTAGGCTACATTGCTTCTTTTCCATTTTTCTACTCTCTTCCCTGTGGGGTGAGGTGGTCATTATAATAATTGCTCAGTGCTTACTGTGTGCCAGGCACTATATTAAGCGCTGGGGTGGATACAAGCAAATTGGGTTGGACACAGTCCCTGTCCCACATGAGGCTCACAGTCTTAATCCCCATTTTACAGATGAGGGAACTGAGGCACAGAGAAGTGAAGCAACTTGCCCAAGGTCACACAGCAGACAGATGGCGGAAGTAGTGGCTACGTAGCCAGTGTGGTAAGGAGAGGGACTGTCCAGCACATGCCACTCGGCAACCAGTTCAGTGGTTTCTGGCGAGAGGATCAGCATAGGGAAGTCTTCTGTGGCTCCTGCCCTTTCAGTCTCCGTGGCCAGAAGTGGAGGACTAAGCCCACCGTGGGCGAGGACCAGAAAATGGGGAAGAGGGAGAACATGCTTTCAGAGCCTGGTCCAGGCCAGCTCTGAAAGGCCGTAGCCAGCGTAGCCGAGTAGAGAGCAACAGAGGGGATGGTGAAAAAGATGGGGTGAGGGGAGGAGGAGGGAGAGTGGGATCGATTTTTAGAGACAGACAAAATGCAGAAAGGTGGGAGGAGAAGAAAAGGCCAGTGAGAGGGTTCGATCGATTAATGGTACTTATCGAACACCCACTGTGTGCAGAGCACTCACTGTAGTAAGCGCCTGGGGGAGTGCAGAGCAACAGAGTTGGTAGACATGTTTCTTGCCCCCAAGGAGCTTACAGTCTAGAGAGGAGTTTACTGTTTGGGGGCGGGGGGGGGCCAAGTATAGAATAGTTTATGTGAATGGGTCTAATAGATCTGTGACTTGAACGGATTTTTTCAGGCCTTTCTGAGAAAATTTTTCCACTGATTTTCCTATTTCTTCCCCATCCTTACCCTGCTAGTTTTGAGGATGCACTTCTGTCAGAGTCCACCCCCCGGCCCCTGTGGTGGTTTGATCTCTGTGTGGCAAACGGTGTGCTGCTGTCGAGGTGGTGGTGGGAAGGACCCTACGCAGACTGCAACAGTCTAAGGTATTTTTTGAGCGCTTCCTGGGTGCGGAACACTGTAATAAGCGCTTGGGAGAGAAGACAGTACAACAGTAGACACATTCCCTCCCCACAACGAGCTTCCAGTCTAGACCGGGGCCCAGTAGCGTTTGGACCCAGCCTCTTCTTTATGTTACATGACACTCTTTGGAACATACGGCAAAAGCAGCAACCCTAGCTGTGATTGGCTCTTGTTCAGGCCGCAGAGAATGAGAAGTAGGCCCAGCTCAGAGTGCCCACAGCCTCTTCCTTTAGCAGTTATAGCGTTAATTAAGTGCTTACTGTGTGCAGAGCATTGTGCTAAATTCCGCGATAGAATACACAGGTGGGAATTAGACCCGGTCCCTGTCCCTCATGGGGCTCACGACCTAAGGGTGTCAACACGCTGGGAGCAGCGTGGCCTGGTGGGTGCAGCACGGGCCTGGGAGGCAGAAGGACCTGGATGCTAGTCTCGACTGCCACTCGTCTGCTGTGTGACCTTGGGCAAGTCACGTAACTTCCTTGTGCCTCAGGCACCTCGTCTGTAAAATGGGGTTTACAGAATAATAATAATGTTGGTATTTGTTAAGTGCTTACTACGTGCCAGGCACTGTTCTAAGAGCTGGGATAGATACAAGAACATAATCCATGTCCTACATGTGACTCTGTCTTAATCCCCATTTTACGGATGAGGTTACTGAGGCCCATAGAAGTGAAGTGACTTGCCCACAGTCACACAGCTGTGGCAGAGCTGGGATTTGAACCCATGACCTCTGACTCCCAAGCCCGGGCTCTTTCCACTGAGCCACGCTGCTTCTTACGGACTTCTTATGGACAGAACATGGACTTTGTCCAACCTGATTAACTTGTACCTACCCCAGCGCTTAGAACAGTACCCAGCACATAGTAAGCGCTCAGCAAATAGCATAAAAACAAAACACCACCACCACTACCCTCCACACTTCACTACATCCTGCACTTATTTTCAGGACACCTGGTCGTCCTAGCCCAGTTTTTGGCTGCCTCTAAAATAGTTTATATATCATTATATATCAGTAGATATATCATTGACCTTCAACTTAAAGGGTGATGCAAAGAGCAGTTGTTTTCTCTGTGAAAGTAGCTCTGCAGTCTTCTCCATCGGGGACTGCAGAGTCGAGCTGCTGACTTGCTATTTCTACCTGACCCACCATTCTCCAACTTCTTTGCCTTCCAGCCTTTGTGCTACCTTGGCCCAAAATGAGCCACCTTGTCTCTGTTGTGCACCAGATTGAGCTGTCTGCTTCCACTGTGTTAATCTATTTTTAAAACCTCAGAACAGTTCTAATTAAAATGCTTCATTTCATCTCCATCTCAATAGCAGGACTAAGGAACTTGTTCTTTTTTTGACTTTGCCACTTTCACTGTTTGTAACTCTACAAGTAGGGCCTAGTGGATAGAGCATGGACCTGAGAGTCAGAAGGACGTGGATTTTAATTCTGGCTCTGCCATATGTCTGCTGTATGACCTTGGGAAAGTCACTTCACTTCTCTGGGACTCAGTTCCCTTATCTGTAAATTGGGGATTAAGACTGTGTCCAACCCGATTAGCTCATATATACCCTTGTGCTTAGAACAGGGCCTGGCACAAAAATAAGCACTTAAATATCACAATTATTATTATCCTCTTTGTACCTCATTTCACTATTATTAAAGCCCAAAACTTACTTCACATTATGTGGATTCTCTGGCAACCACAAAATTTTATCATAAAGATTAAATGAAATTTAGAGAACATCGGTTATTCTGTGCTTTGTAAGCAGCCTGAAATGTTCAGTGACTGAGAAATTTAGAGAAACAGAAGGTGAATAATGGAGGAATATGCAAAAGCAAACTTAGGGTTTATTTTCAAATTTATTCCAGAAAATTGGACCGAATTGGATGAAAAAACCACAGGAATTCTACTGTAGTGATTTAAAAAAAAAAATAAAAGCCACATGATTCATCATTGTGTCTGGAATTTTTCATAGGTTGTTGAAGTTTGGATGGAGAACTGGGGAGAGCTTACATATTAAATACACATGATATTCTGAATTGCAAATAGAGTCCTCCTGCACTCTGTCTTTTAGTGAATATATTCCCCCTCCCCTTCAGATGGGACAGAGACAGTTTGGAAGCAGGGTTTTTATAAGTAATGGTAAATGGATTTGGGACAATAGTTTAAAGTAAAGACATTTTACTTATAGTTGAAGCCCTGTTGCATGAGGAGACAATGCTGAGAAAAAGAGTACTGACTGTAGTATTGTAGTGCAGGAATCTGAAATTTAACTCCCGATTGTAAGTTACATCAAACTGTCTTTCATTATCTCTTTTATTTGCAGTGTGGTGTTAGATTTGTTGAATAGAGAAGCACCGTGGCTCAGTGGAAAGAGCACGGGGTTGGGAGTCAGAGGTCATGAGTTCGAATCCCAGCTCTGCTACTTGTCAGCTGTGTGACTGTGGACAAGTCACTTAACTTCTCTGTGCCTCAGTTACCTCATCTGTAAAATGGGGTTTAACTGTGAGCCTCACGTGGGACAACCTGATTACCCTCTATCTACCCCAGCACTTAGAACAGCGCTTGGCACATACCGCTTAACAAATACCAACATTATTAATAAGACTTTGCACACGGTAAAATTGTTAAGAACACTGTGACTGCCCCAGAGGTGTGAGGTTTAGCCTTTAGCATAGTATTGTAAGGACTGGTGATTTCTTTCCCACTCCACAGCACCCTCACCCCCACCAAGTTCTGGAGCTCACTTCTGAATCTGAACCTGGCAGGAAAGGTCCTCTGAAATGGATTGTTAAACTTCACCATTGAAGCTGGTAACCCAAGACGTAGCTGCACATGTAAAATTTACGTGCTGAGATTATTTTTTTGGTGGTATTTGTTAAGCGCTTACTATATACCAGACACTATACCAAGCGCTGTGATAGGAACAAGCTAATCAGGTTGAATATAGTCCCTGTCCCTCATGGGGCTCACAGTCTTAAACCCCATTTTACAGTTGAGGGAACTGAGGCACGGAGAAGTTACTTGCCTGAGATAACACAGACAAGTGGTGGAGCCATGATTAGGACCCAGGTCTCTCTGACTCCCAGGCCTGCATTCTACCCGAAGGGCCACACTGAATTGCCATTCTGTTGTTTCCACGGAAAAAAGAACCCAGTAGAACAGTGCCATTGCTAATAGCCCACTCACCTGTCCAACGTTTCGTCTTCAGTAGTGACGATAGTTTGCTCAGAATAGTGAGAGTTGCCCTCTTTGCTAAGGAGGATGCATGTGTAACATGAAGCAGCATGGTCTAGTAGATAGAGCACGGGCCTTGGGAGTCGGAAGAACCTGGATTCTAGTCCTGACTCTGCCACTTGTCTGCTGTGTGTCCTTGGGCAAGTCATTTCACTTCTCTGGGCCTCAGTTACCTCCTTTGTAAAGTGAGGATTAAGGCTATGAGCCCCATGTGGGAAATGGACTGCGTCCAACATGATTAGGTTGTATCTATCCCACCACTTAAAACGATTCCTGGCAGACGATAAACACTTAATAAATACCATAAAAAAATAAATTTATTTTTTTATGGTATTTATTAAGCACCTGCTTTGTGCCAGACACTGTATTAAATGCTGGGATTGATACAACCTAATCTTGTTGGACGCCTTGCTCTAACCAATATGCCACATTGCTTCCTCTTTATATCTAACTTTCCTTCCAGCTGTTTTAATAACTGGAATAATAGCTGTTTAGAGAAGCAGGGTGACCTAGTAGAAAGAGCCCGGGCCTGGGAGTCAGAGGACCTGGGATCTAATCCCAGCTCCGTGACTTGTCTGCTGCGTAACCTTGGGCAAGTCAGTTCACTTCTTTGGACCTCAGTTCCCTCATCTGCAAAATGGGGATTAAATTCCTGTTCTCCCTCCTCCTTCAGACTGTGAGCCCCTTGTGGGACCTAATTATCTTCTCTCTACTCCAGCACTTAGTACAATGCTTGGCACATAGTAAGCGCTTAACAAATAGCACGATTATCGTTTATTTCTTTTACAGTTCTCGCAGAGCTTTTTGTATCATTTGACTTTCCAGACATTTTTCTGCCCAGCCCCTCTCCCTCATTATTTTACTATGTTTTGGACTCCAGCTGGAGGCTGCAGTAGAATGGAATATGACTGCACTTTAGCATCATAGCACAATTTTCCCCTCCTGCAATGCAGGTTGCAGAGAGAAACCTGACTAGATTTGGGCACTTTTTTTCATTTCACTTGTTTTGAGAGCAAGCGGCAGATCAAAGTAGCGCTGCTCTCCTGGTGTACAGAAGAGGTGTCCCGTGGATAACAGCGAGAATGAAATTGGCTCCTTTGCACCAGGTAGATACACTGCAGACTGATCGTGTCACATCAGTTACATATTTTAGTTAACCTGAGCCCTTGAAAGATCACATCGCAAAAATAATTGCTATTAGAGTTCCTTAACCATCCATTAAATGTGTATTGTGCAACTTGTATAATACGTGTTATCGTGTGTCTGGCTGTTTTTTTTTTTTTACCTTGTTCAGAAATAAGTTTCTTTCCTGAATAATTTCTTTCCCAATACGAGGTTGCTTTAAGCGTAGTGTAGTGACCTGTAGTAAAGGAAAACTGAAAGTTTCAGGAACGTAAAGTGAGCTGTCCCAACCTGCCTACCTTGTTAGGCTCCTTGGAATTTTCCTCATGAAGTGCAGAAGCTGATTTCTCAAGTGTATTTGGTCTTCTTTTGTTCTAGGAAAAAAATCATCTTTTTAAGGTGCAATTTTCGGTGTCCAAATTTTATGATTACAAAACGAAAGCAGAGGTTTTTCTATCCGAACGTTTTTTTAGGAGGGGGCAGAACTAGTCAAGAAAAGCAGTTTTCACAACTGGTTTTTAATGTATGGGACAGAGGAAACCTGCCATTCGGTTAATTGTGCTCTCATGTTTTACATTTCTGAGGAGTTTTTCCTCCTCCTCCTCCACACACTCCTTCCCAAATTCTCAAAAGGAGAGAGTCTTAGTTTAAAATACACTTTTTGTTCCGGCTCAGATATTTTAAACAGAATATCCTAAATAATGGTGGGAAGAGAGAGAAAAGAAAGGCTGCATTGTAAAACTAAAATAGACTTTTAAAACTATTGTGAAATCCCAGGATTGCAAACTGTGCAATTGTAGTCAGTTTCTGAAATCATTGTTGCCATCTCACTCCAGGAATTGTTAAAATCTCCAATTTTGGACAAGGGTGCATTTTTGTAGGATGATGAATTCCACATTTGGAATTTTGGATACACATAAGAATAATAGAATAGCCTAGAAATGTGTTATTTATTATCATGTTTCTGACAATGACTTTGTAATAGGGGTGAAATGGATGTCCTTTATGACTGAAGTATCCATGCCAGAAGCTTTGATATTTTGATACATTCTTTCACTGTCTCACTTTACAGGGTATTTACCCGTAGGCCTCATTATCATATTTCCTTTATTTGATTCTTCGTGATGTTAATGTTAGAGTCTCTATGGGGGTAAAGTGATTTTAGTAGAGAATTTTTCAGAAGAAGGTCATTGGTTTGTCCCACATCCGCCAGGAGCACGTTTCACACGTAAAAGTGCCGTATCCAACGCTCTCCAGAGAATGCGGACAGCAGCCGTGGGCTACTCCTCCAAATTCAGGAGATTTGGATTCCAACCCCAGCTCTGCCACCTATCTACAGACTGTGTGATTTGGGCAAGTCAGTGAACCTCTCTAAGCCTGTTTCCTTATCTGCAGAATCGGGGTAAGATACCTGTACTCCCCTCCACTTAGAATGTGAGCCCGGAGTGGGGCAGGGACTGTGTCCCATTGGATGATCCGTATCTACCCCAGGGTTCAGCACAGTGTTAGATGCACAGGAAGTGCTTTATCAATTCCATTATTATTATTTTAGGGCCCATTGTGTGACAGTGTTTCTGGCTTTTCCACTTCCGGGCCCACCAGTCAGTGACTGTTGTAGGTATTGTGGGGAAGTGTCCAGCATACTGGGTATGTCTGGGCCGGTAGAGGTAGAGCCACTAGAACCTCCAGACAGTAGCCTTCCTTGCACTGGGCAAATGTCCAAGTCCATTGCATAACTTCTATAGGTGCCCAGGAAAATGCCTGCCTGGACTAAACCTGCCACGTTGACATGAGTCCAACCAAATCATTCTTTGCCCTATTGCTGAATTGGGGTGGGGAAAAAAGAAAGCATGAAACAAATATCTTCCTGAAGCATCAGGTCACGACAACACCATTGTGAAACAGGCAGATTCCGTGAAGTTTTTTTTACAAGATGATGTCCAGATCGCCCTGGGCCGACTTGAGCGGTTTGGTTTTTTTCTTGCAAAACTCACTGGCTCCTTTTCTTAACTCATTGATGTAGTTTAGCAGCAGCAGCATGATTTGAAATAAAATGGCTGAATATATTTCTATCCTGTCTGAAGACGCCTTTTTCTCTTGGGTGCCCAGGTAAACCTTGAAACTGAAAATCTTCTTCTACCTAATAGGGGTATTGATGGCTGATGGTTTTATTGATGGTTTTGTGAGGCAGCACGTGCCACAAAAATGAAGCCAAACTGGTTTGTTCAGCCATGTCTAGTACCCCAAAATTGAATTATAGCTTTTGTTTGAAGGTACATTTAATACAATGCAGAGTGTGCAGGGACTTAATTCCCGACCACATATTTTTGTCATTCTTTTCCCACCGTTCCATATCGCAGGTTCTCTTTCAGATCTCCCAGACCGCGGGCAGGCTTGGGACTATGCTTCTGTACCTTTACTGTGACCCTTTGATTCCTGTTTTCTTTTGGGGTTAGTGGTATTCCTGTGGGGTGAAGTGAAGATGGTGTTGAAAGGCTATAAGTAGCACCGCATAAACAGCTGGAACACCTGCACTTGATTTCCTCCTTTGGCGGCTTAGAACTGCTGCTGATTGCCTTTAACGATGTCATGTTGGAATCACTGGAGAATGAAGTTTTCTCTTCCTCTATAGCAGGCTTGTGCCACAGTTCATCATTTAGTACTGCTCAGTTGGGGCCTGACTACTAATTATTATATTGTACTCCCCCAAGCGCTCAGTACAGTGCCCTGCACACAGTAATAATAATAATAATTATGGTATTTGTTAAGCAGTTACTATGTGCAGAGCACTGTTCTAAGCGCTGCTGTTGATACAGGACAATCAGATTGTCCCACTTGGGGCTCACATTTTTTAATCCCCATTTTTGCAGATGAGGTAACTGAGGCAGAGAGAAGTTAAGTGACTAACCCAAGGTCACACAGCAGACAAGTGGCGGAGCTGGGATTAGAACCCACGACCTCTGACTCCCAAGCCCAGGCTCTTTCCACTAAGCCACGCTGCTTCTGTAAGGGCTCAAGAAATACGTCAGACTGACTCTTCACCTCTGTCTACTTAGCTAAAGTCTTTTCAGCGAAGGCGGCCATTTGTGAGCTTGAATTTTGCGTTTCGGGCTCTTAAGGTGCAAATCGAGACCATGCCTCGTTTCATACAGGCTTACCAAACAACTTTTAAGTAGCAATTATTTACAATAAATAACAGATCTGTCTTGGATTTGAGAATTATTAAGGTCTTGGAAAAGCATGCTCAGGCTCCGGTAACCTGAGGGCCTTCTTTTTACTGAACCTTGTTGTGCCCTAAACTCCCAAGCCAAATGAGGCGGAGATCTGGAACACAGATGGATCCAAAGTGAGCTACATCCCCAGTATTGTGGCAGCAGAGGGGCTAATTTTAGCTCATCTGCTGTTGGGAGTCAGCTGAGTGTTTTTGGAATATCCTCTTGGATCCCCTACTTGAGAAATGTTGCCTTAGAACTGACAGGTTTCCATCTCCACAGGCTAGAAATGGTTCCTGCCTTAACTGGTATGATTTCGGTAGACACCTCCTTAAGCTGCACAGTGGATTTTCCTTTGGTATCTGTATGAAACGGTTCAGAGGGGAAATCATAATGGGTCTTTGGTAGGTTTCCATTGGAGCATGATTTCCAAAATTTTTTATCATCATTAATGTTATTGTGACTTTTAAGCCTTTATTACCTGCCCGGTACTGTCCCAAAGTGCTGGTGTTGATACAAGATAATCAGGTTGGACACTGTCCCTGTCCCATATAGGGCTCCCTGTATAAGCAGGAGGGAAGAACAGATATTGAATCCCCATTTTACAGATGTAGAAGACTGGTATTAAGAAGTCAGGCAGATGGCAGAGCTAGAATTAGAACCCAGGTTCTCTGACTCCTAGGCCTGTGCTCTTTCCACTAGGCTATGCTGCTTCCCCGTCAACAAATTTTATCCATCATCTTGTCTGATAAATTTTTTATGACTGAGGTACAGTTTATTTTTAAATGTGAACAACTGAAATAAATTGGTCTCCAGCTTTGAAAAAAATGTCACTATCAACCAGTTGGGAAATTAGTAAGATTTATTGAGCACTTAATATGTGAAGCACTGAACTGGGAACTTGAGAGAATACGATAAGACACGGTCGCAGATCTTGAGAAGCCTGAGTGCTAATTTCCCACAATACCACCTCTGGGGGGGAGGAAAGGAGGGAGATTTTTGTTTGCTGCTAACCATACCCCTAGAAAAATATATCACTTAGCACTGGCATTTTTAAAGGTGCATCATTTCATTATGCTTCTATTCTTTAGTAACAGGATTATGAACTCTGTCAATCAATTGTATTTGTTGAACACTTATTAGGTGCAGAGCACCGTACTAAGCATTTGGGAGAGTACAGTCTAACAGAGTTGGTAGACGTGTTCCCTGCCCACAACAAGCTTACAGTGTGTTCTTATAATGCACAAGGGACTGACGTAGACTAACTCAGAAGCAGCGTGGCTCAGTGGAAAGAGCACGGGCTTTGGAGTCAGGGCTCATGAGTTCGAATCCCAGCTCTGCCACTTGTCGGCTGTGTGACTGTGGGCAAGTCACTTAACTTCTCTGTGCCTCAGTTCCCTCATCTGTAAAATGGGGATTAAGACTGTGAGCCCCCGTGGGACAACCTGATTCCCCTATGTCTACCCCAGTGCTTAGAACAGTGCTCGGCACATAGCGCTTAACAAATACCAACATTATTATTATTATTATTTTGTGTTCTGTCAAATATGTAGATTGTATTCTACGATAGAGAATGATAGGAATAAATTTCCGTATGAAAATGAATTCATTCACTAGTAGTTATTCAGCGCTTACTATGTGCAGAGCAATGCATCTGATTCAGGGGACACAGACTACTCGACTGAAACAACAATTTAACTTTTGTCTTGCTTTTTAATGGTGCGAATAGCAAAGCCTTGAATTCCCATAGGCTAGTGTCAGAGATGACAGTCGGAACTCTGACTTTTGTTGTGCTCTGCAATTGACTGATTGGTTTTGTTTTTAAAATGCACTGGTCGCAGTCTATCTTTCCTGCTGAATGCCAAATTCTTCACTTAGAGTCATTGATTTTGTTGGAGTGGCTCTGCTTGCCTCTCCATACTGTTTAGTTACTAAATGTGAACTGCAAAGTCCTTTGCAAAGTTACAACTTGTAATAATAATAATGATGGTTTTTGTTAATTCTGTATGAAAATGAATTCATTTAGTAGTATTTATTGAGCACTTACTATGTGCAGAGCAGTGAATCTGATTCAGGCGACACAGACTACTCGACTGAAACAACAATTTAACTTTTTTCTTGCTTTTTAGTGGTGCGAATAGCAAAGCCTTGAATTCCCATAGGCTAGTGTCAGAGATTACAGTCGGAACTCTGACTTTTGTTGTGCTCTGCAATTGACTGATTGGTTTTGCTTTTAAAATGCAGTGGTCGCAGTCTGTCTTTCCTGCTGAATGCCAAATTCTTCACTCTATCCTTAGTCATTGATTTTGTTGGGGTGTTTCTGCTTGCCTTTCCATACTGTTTAGGTCCTAAATGCGAACTGCAAAGTCCTTTGCAAAGTTACAACTTGTAATAATAATGATGATGGTTTTTATTAAGTACCTACTGTGTGCCAAGCACTGTTCTAAAGACTGGCGTAGATATAAGTTAATCAGGTTGGCCCACGTGGAGCTCACAGTCTTAATCCCCATTTTACAGATGAGGGAACTGAGGCACAAAGAAGTTAAATGACTTGCCCAAGGACACACAGACTGGTGGAGGAGTAGGGATTAGAACCTATGACCTCTGATTCCCAAGCCCGTGCTCTTGCCATTAAGTCTGCGAAGACTTCTCTGTGAACTTGTGAAGAAGCACATCAGGGAAGTCTCCAAGGAGTTGGAGGTCTGGTGCTTTAAATAATAATAATAATGGTATTTGTTAAGCGCTTACTATGTGCAGAGCACTGTTCTAAGCGCTGGGGTAGATACAGTGGAATCAGGTTGCCCCCCTTGGGGCTCACAGTTAATCCCCATTTTACATATGAGGTCACTGAGGCACAGAGAAGTTAAGTGATTTACCCACAGTCACACAGCCGATAAGTGGCAGAGCAGGGATACGTAGCCAACCAGCCCATTAAAACATCAACAGTTTTCTCCAAATTAGAAATCTTAATTTGTAATTGTGATCATCATCACAGTTATTAAGTCCTGCTGTGTGCAGAGTATTGAGTGCAGTAATTGGACTTCTGAAGTGAGCCGTTTTTTCATGATATGGCTGCTTTTGGCTAGGCAGATCTCGTCCTGAATTTACTCTCCAGTGTCTCTGAGTTATCCTCATCTATCTGAACAAAGTAGCGGATCCAACAAAGTCTGGCACTTATTTTGTAATTTGTTTTGTAGATGCTAGGTAGATTATGAAGGTGATTTAGGAAATATGGATTAATCTCCACCTCCATGCCGTCCGTCCTTTTGACAGAACTCTTTTTTTTTTTAAGTGCACACTATATGGGACATGATGAAAGAATCGGGGAACATCGTGCCCTAACACAGCAAGTCACTTCACTTCTCTGTGCCTCAATTACTTCATTTGTAAAATGGAGAATAAGACTATGAGCCCAATTTGGGACAGGGACTGTGCCCAACCCAATTACTTTCTAACTACTCGAGTGCTTAGTACAGTGTCTGGCACTTAGCAAGCAGTTAGCAAATGCCACAGATTATTATTATTATTGTGAAAATTGGCTCTGAGTTAGGAAATGTCTTGAAGCAGGTTTGCATTGTGTTTCTGATCAACAGTCACAACAAGCTTCAGAGGCAGAGGTAGGATGGACACTCCCTTGCCAGTACACTATTTTCAAAACATTTTCACTCTAGCCCCTTGTTTACCATTGAAACAATGTTTTTCTTTTGTGTGTGTTTTAATGGTATTTAAGTGCTTACTTCCTGCTGCAGACTGTACTGAGTGCTGGAGTAGATACAAGCTAATCAGGTTAGACACAATCCATGTCCCATGTGGGGCTCACAGTCTTAATCCCCATTTTACAGATGAGGTAACTGAGGCACAGAGAAGTGAGGTGACTTGATGATGGTATTTAAGTGCTTACTATGTGCCACGCACTCTTCTTAATTCCCATTTAACAGACAAGGTAAGTGAGGCACAGAAGTTAAGTGACGTACCCAAAGTCACACAGCAGACAAAGTGCCAGGGCTGGGATTAGAACCCATGTCCTCTGACTCCCAAGCCCTGTGCTCTTCCCACTAAGCCACGCTGCTTCTCTGACTTGCTCAACTTGCTTCTAACTTGCTTCTCTGACTTGCCCAAGGTCATATGTCAGACATGGGGTGGAGCCGGGAATTAGAACCCAGGTCCTCTGACCCCCAGTAGCTCTTTCCACTAGGGCACGCTGCCTTTCAAGACCTCACCTAGTTGTGATGTTACAGAAATGATGGAATCCCGGCTTATTCTTTCAAGTATATCTGTTTTTCTTCTTGTGCACGTGTGGAATTTGTACCGCATTGTCTGCCCCCTTAAATTGCAAGCTCTTTGAGGACGGGGACTGTTTTCTCCTCTTCCTGCATCTTCTCTAGGGTCTAGTCCAGTGCTTTGCCTGGTAGACCCTCAGGAATAAGTGCCGTGAAGCAGTTCGGTGGCAGCCTGTCCACTCCCGTGACCTCCGGAGACCACTCTGCTCTGTTGCAAACGCTATTCACCTCACCAGGTTCCTAAGCAATGCTGCCTACTGGCATTCATTCATTCAGTCACATTTATTAAGTGCTTATTGTGTGCAGAACACTGTACTAAGCACTTGGGAAAGTACAGTACAGCAATAAAGAGTGACAATCGCTGCCCACAGTGAGCTCACAGTCTAGAGGGGGTGAAACTCTGCAGTGGACCGGACTGGGAGAAGCGATGAAGGGATAGTTGGCGTACTGGGTCATGCAGCCTCCCCATCCAGAGAGGCAGTGTGGCCTAGTGGATAGAACCCAGGCCTGGGAGTCAGAAGCCCTGGGTCTAATCCTGGCCCTGCCACTTGTCGGCTGTGTGACCTTGGACAAATCACTTAACTTCTCTGTGCCTCAGTTATCTCATCTGTAAAATGGGGATTAAGACTGAGAGTCCCATGTAGGACACGGATTATGTTCATCATTCATTCATTCAGTCATTTATTGAGCTTTTACAATGTGCAGAACACTGTATTAAGGACTTGGGAAAGTACATCGTGGCCTTTGGTCTGAATATGGGCCCCAGAGAAAAAAACTGTCTCAATGACTCTTTCTCTGTGGAATCAGGGGCCATATCTTTATTAGTCCTCTGGCAGCTTGTCTTTTGATGATCTTGTAAGGACCCTAGTCATTTGTGGTGGTATTTCTGGAGTGTCTCTAGAGAAGCATCGGGAATGTTCTAGGAGTAGAGCGAATGGTATGTTTCAATTGAATGTACAGACTTTAAAGGAACAACTTGAATGACATAGAAGACAAACTGGAAAATTAGGCAGCTATAATTGCTTGTCTTTTGCACCTGAAGTTCAAGAAATAGAGAAGTTGTGGTTGTCATGCTGCAGTCAGAACTTTGTATTGAGAGGCAATAGCAGAGTTATTTTGAGTTTATCGCCGAATCAAGATTTGAGCACTTGACTTCATGGAGAGCACTGTACTAAGTGATTGGGAGAATTAATTACCCCATCTCAGTCTCAAGGAGCTTGCAATCTAGTAGAGATCTTGTAGGGACCATCTGTCCCATCCTCAGCCTTCCAAGAGAGAAAACAATAATAGTAGTAATAATAATAATGGTGTGTGTTAAAGGGTTTAGTAGGTGCCAAGCACTGACTAAGTGCTGGGGTAGAGACAAGATACTCAGGTCAGACGCAGTCCCTGAACCACATGGGGCTCACAGTCTAAGGGAAAGGGAGAACAGGTATTAGTTCCCTCATCTGTAAAATGGGGATCTGAGGCACAGAGAAGTTAAGCGGTTTGCCCATTGTCATGCAGCAGGCAAGTGGTTGATGTGGGTTTAGAACTCAGGTTCTCTGACTCCCAGACCCAGGCCCTTTCCACTAGGCGGTGGCATGGGTGGCGACAACTCAACCTTCTTTGATAGGCTCTTTGGATATTTTATGACTTTTTGTACCCTTCCTGTTCTCAGTCGAGAACTTTCCCGTATGTCCAATCCAAGTCTCTCCTTTTAATGATGATGTTTTTCTACGTGTTCCTAGGGACACAGAACCATGACTCCCCTCTCCTTGTAAACCTCTATTGCCCATCCATCCATCTCCTCATTAAACAGAAACTCCTAACCATCAGCTTTATGGTTCTCAAGCAGCTCTACTCCTACCTTACCTCTCTGAGCTACCGCAACCCATCTCGCACACTTCAATATTCTGATGCTGACCCCTAGCCTACGTCCTCCCTCCCTCTCCATAGCCAACAAGCCACCACTCTCTCCACCTTCAAAGTTGTACTAAAGTCACGTCTCCTCCAAGAGGCCTTCCATGACTGAGCCCTCACTTTTTTTATGGTATTTGTTAAATGCTTATACTGTGTCAAGCACTGTTCCTGGGGTACGTATCAGGTTGGATATAGTCCCTGATCCTCATGAAGTTCACAGTCCAAGTAGGGAGTAGGATTTCATCCCCATTTTACAGAGGAGGAAACTGAGGCACAGAAAATGTAAATGACTTATCCAAGGTCACACAGCAAGCAGTTGATTCATTCATTTAGCCGTATTGAGCGGGTTACTATGTGCAGAGCCCTGTATTAAGTGCTTGGAAGTACAATACAGCAATATAGAGACAATCCTTGCCCACAACAGGCTTACAGTCAACAGGGTGGGAGAGTTGGCGGAGGTGGGATTAGAACCCAGGTCCTCCAATTCCCAGGCACATGTTCTTTCCACTAGGCCATGCTACTCTCCGTATTTGTCCTTCCTTCTGTGTCGTCTATGCACTTGGGCTGAACCACTTAAGTACCTTGATTTTTCACAGCACTTATGTACATATCTATCTGTAATTACTTTCAGTGTCTGCCTCCCCCTCTAGTCTGTGAGCTCCTTGTGGACAGGGATCGTGTCTGCCAACTCTGTTGTTCTGTACTCTCCAGGTGCTTAGCGCAGTGCTCTGCACATTGTCAAGCTCTCAGTAAACCTCATTGACTGACAACAGTTCAGGACTTTCCCATAAAAAGCTTTCAGAGATTTTGACATAAAAAGCTTTTAGAGATTTCGACACTTAAGTAATTCCTTGAATGCCCCTTCTCTGAGTTAAATAGCCCTCCTGTTCTGACCAACAGCATTCTGAGCCTTTTTTTTTTTAAGGAAAAAAAAAGAAAAATCTACACCTAGTTCATCATTTCCAGGGTTTACCCTTAACTGTGTTGGGCTCATGGGGAGAAACATTAACTTCTCCAGACCACTAGGTGTACATCTCAGTGCAAATAGAGGAAAGAACAGGGATTTGGTAGTTAGAGGACCTGGGTTTCAGTCCCTGCTCCACCTCTTGCCTGCTAGGCGGCCCTGTGCAAGTGGCTTCACTTCTCTGTGCCTCTTACCTCATCTGTAAAATGGAGATAAAGTATATCCATTCTCCCTACCTTATGTACCCCAGTGTTTGTCAGAGCACTTATCACATAGTGTGTGTTTAATCAATGCCTTCATTGTTATTATTGTTGCCTTATGAAGATGCTCATATAATGCACAAAATGATCTCATTTTCTTTTTAATTATGGTGCTGGGGTAGGTACAAGATAATCAGGTTGGATCCAGTCCCTGTTTTGAGTGGGGTTCTCTGCCTAAATTGAGGGGAGTAGGATTTAATCCCCGTTTTACAGAGCAGGAAACTGAGCCCCAAGGTCACACAACAGGCAGTAGCAGAACTGGGATTAGAACTCAGGTCCTTTAACTCCCAAGCCTATGCTCTCTCCTCTGGACCCAGCTGGTTCCCTAGTCATCTGAAAAAGTAAATGCTCCTCCCAGGGGAGCTTTACTTGCAGCCAGGAGGTACATCACAGCACTCAGACAACTGGACCTAATATTTGGGAAGTAAGTCATATACCCGGGCCCCTAGGTCATGGGTCTGATGGACACTGGGCTGCGTATGAAGATAGATGAAACAGAGAAGGAAGGGCTTTAAAAAAGAAAAAAAACTATATCCACTGAAATGGCATGGTAGATCTCTAGTTCATAGAAACTCAGTACTGTCAGTTGAACCATTGCTAAGGCTTTAGAAAACGCCAGTATGTCTGGCATTTATTTTTATGGGCCAGTGAGTTTTAGTGTGTTGCATTTGCAGCACTGCTACTTACATAATTTTGTCCAGGTGGGAGTCAGTTCGTGGAGGGCAAATGAACAAAGCAAGTGAAAGAAATTGACATCGTGGAATGTTATTCTCTTAATTAATTGGAGCATATGCAGTCAATTAAAACTGTGGGGTGATGTTGTTGATAGCTAGATTTTGTCACACTACAGGGAGTCGATATAAAGGTAACTGAATTAAAAGTCCAGTATTTTCAAATAGCCTTTTTCCGTCTCTACTTGGAAATGGCTAATATTCATTAAATAGTATTTATTGAGTGCTTACTATGTGCAGAGCACTGTACTAAGCGCTTGTAATGTACAAATCGGTAACAGATAGAGACAGTCCCTGCCCTTTGACGGGCTCACAGTCTAATTGGGTGAGATAGACAGACAAGAACAATGGCAATAAATAGAGTCAAGGGGAAGAACATCTCATTAAAACAATAGCAGATAGAATCAGGGTGATGTACATCTCATTAAACAAAATAAATAGGGTGATGAAGATATATACAGTTGAGCAGACGAGTACAGTGCTGAGGGGATGGGACGGGAGGGGGAGGAGCAGAAGGAAAGGGGGGAGAAGAGGGTTTAGCTGTGGAGACGTGAAGGGGGGTAGAGGGAGCAGAGGGCTAATATCTATGAGGAAGGAGGAGCTACAAAAGTAGATGGGGGAATTGGTTGCTATTTCAAATGGAGTGATAGAAGGATTTGTTAATCATAATCTCAAAATAGGGAGAACTCCCTTGGAGGATATTTTTATGGTATGGTATTTACTATGTGCCGAGCGCTGTTCTAACCATTGGGGTAGATACAAGGAAAAGAGATTGGACACACTCCTTGTCCCACAAGGGATTCACAGTCTTAATCGCCATTTTACAGATGAGGTAATTGAGAGACAGAGAAGGGAAGTGACTTGCCCAAGTTCACACAGCAGACAAGTGGTAGAGCTGGGATTAGAGCCCAGGTCCTTCGGACTCCCAGGCCCGCATTTTAACCACCAGGCAGTGATCCTTCTCACATGTGAGGGAATCACTGCATTGGCTAGAAGTCATTAGAGCGGGATTTATTAACTCTTTTGTACACTCCCAAGCACTTAATACAATGCTATGCATCAATAAATGATGTTCTGGTTGTAACCTGAAATCCTGGTCATAGCCGCAGGTCATTTACCATAAAAGAGATGTGATCCACTCTGTCTTGACTGTGCCCTGAACATTATTTGCTTGTTTGTTTTTTTTAATAGTATTTGTTTAAGCACTTACTGTCAGGCACTGTACTAGATAAAAGCTAATCAGGTTGGAAACAGTCCCTGTCCCACGTGGGGCTCAGTCTTAATCCCTATTTTACAAATGAGATAACTGAGGCACAGAGAACTTAAGTGACTTGCCCAAGGTCACACGGCAGAGAGTTGTCGGAGCTGGGATTAGAACCCAGATCCTTCTGACTCTTGACCTGTGCTCTATCCATTAGGCTATGCTACTTCTGTTTGCTGCCTGTAGACCAGCCTAATCTTTGCAGGATTTTACTTCACTTTACTTTGATCCCTGGGCCACGCCCTCCCTCCTCACATCTGCCAAACTAACTCTCTTCCCCTCTTCAAAGCCCAGCTGAGAGCTCACCTCCTCCAGGAGGCCTTCCCAGACTGAGCCCCTCCTTTCCCTCTGCTCCTCCTCCCCTGCCCTTCCCCTCCACCCTCTGCTCCTCCCCCTTCCCCTCCCCGCATCACTGTGCTCATTTGTATATATTATTTCTTACCCTACTTATTTTGTTAATGAGATGTACATCTCCTTGATTCTGTTTATCTTGATGCTGTTTTGTTTTGTTCTGTTTTGCTTTGCTGTCTGTCTCCCCCGTTTAGACTGTGAGCCCGTCGTTAGGCAGGGATGGTCTCTATCTTTTGCCGAATTGTACATTCCAAGCGCTTAGTACAGTGCTCTGCACATAGTAAGCGCTCAATAAATACTATTGAATGAAAGGATAACCTTCCAAAATCAGAGCAGAACCCAGTCAGTGAATGAATCAGAAACTCACATAGTATTTCCTCAAAGCAGCACAGGTGTTTTGCGCTCGATATAAGCACCTGCCTCTGGATTACTCTTCTGTAGTAACTCATTTGTGTCCAAAATAGCCAGAAACAATTTCCAGATAGTAGGTCCTTAAGAAGTCATGCACTGTTGATGACGAAATGAAATAAAGAACTGGCAAAAAGTCATTTCCACTATAATGTGTGTTTTCCCAACATAATTTGGATATAACGTGATGGAAGTATTAGGGAATCTTCTTCCCAGAACACAAGGGTGACCTTGAGCAAGTCACTTCACTTCTCTGGGCCTCAGTTACCTCATCTGTAAAATGAGGCTTGAGACTGTGAGCCCCACGTGGGACAGGGACTGAGTCCAACCCAATTTGCTTGTATCCACCCTAGCGCTTAGTACAGTGCCTGGCTTATAGTAAGCACTTAACAAATGTCACATTTATTATTATTACAAATTGTCTTTGGATATAACGTGATCAACAACTTGGTGCAAAATGAGTGTGTGTGTGTGTGTGTGTGTGTTCCTAGATTTGGGATAGGAAGCATCTTGTGGGCAAGGAAACTCTTAAGTATAGTTCTCTGCACACAGTAAGTGTTCAAAACATGCTATTGATTGATTGAAGAAACAGTTTTGTGTATGCTCATGTTATTGGTTGAGTTGGGATGGGGCCAAGCTTCCTGGCCTCTGGCATTGCCAGATCATATTTTCACACCCTGAAAATATTTAAAGCAGTGAAACGACCATTAACGACAAAGGCGTAAAGCATTCAGCTGGTGGTGGACATATCGTAGGAACTTGTATTGAAAAATAGCGGTCATGGTATCTTGGAGGCATCTTAACCTTAATCTAATTGACTCAGTGGTTACTATAGTGCAATTTCCCCATAATACAAGATTCTTAAGGAATGCAACTGTTATGTTAGAGTAAATATGACTAAAGGTGTTATGTTAGCGCTCATCTGGTAGCTCTTTTTTATTATTGAGGAGCCAGATTCACTTTTCTTGTGTCGTATTAAGTCTTACTATGTGCCGAGCACTATACTAAGTGCTGGGGTGGATACAAGCTAATCAGGTTGGACATAGTCCATGTCCCACATGGGGCTCACAGTTTTAATCCTCATTTTACAGGTGAGATAACTGAGACACACAGAAGTAAAGTTATTTGGCCATGGTCATGTTAGCAGGCAAGTGGCTGAGCCATGATTAGAATGCAGGTCCTTCTGACTTCCAGGCCAACTTCTCCCTGGTTGGGGGAGAAGGGTGGGGAGAGCCAGGGAAATCTTGAGGGTGTTTTTGCGGGGTGTCAGTCTGTCCCAGAGTAAATTTTGTGCAATCTGGTCCTGGAATAACAACTCAAACCAGAAGTTTTCCCTAAAGCTACAGTAATTGTCGAGCCCCTATCTCCATATCAGCAAGGAACCTGTGGCTTTTCAATAGGCTTTCACATCTTCTTCCTTGAAGTGCAGTCTTCTAAGTTGAAAGGAGGTAGAGGAAGTCCTAAATTAGTTTTACAAAATATTTTTTGATGGGAGGTGGGGTCGTGGGCAAAGACACTTACTGGACCCTGCAGCCCTCTAGAATGTAAGCTCGTTGTTGGCAGGGTCTACCAACCCTTTTGCATTGTACTCTCCCACACACTTAATACAGTGCTCTGTACATCATTGATTAATTGATTGGACCTCCTGCAACGTTTGTGAGAGTGCTCAAATCAGCATTCAATAACCTTGCCTCCTCCTAATAATAATAATAATAATAATGGTATTTAAGTGCTTATTATTGTGCCAGACACTGTATTAAGAGCCTTACCTCCTTGATTTCCCCCTAAAAGCCAGCCTGCATACTTCACTTCTTTAATGCTAAACTATTCCCTGTGCCTCAATCTCATCTCTTTTGCCACTGACCTCTTGCCCATGTCCTCCAGCTTGGAAAATCCTCCTCCTTCGTGTATGACAGACAATCACTCTCCCCATCTTCAAAGCCTAATTAAAGGCACATCTCCTCCAAGAGGCCTTCCCTGATGAAACCCTATTTCCTCTTCTTTCACTCCCTTGTGTGCTAACCTTGCACTTGGATTTCCTCCCTTTATTCACCCCTCCCTCAGCCTCCCAGCACTTACATACATATCTGTAATTTATTTATATTAATGTCTGTCTCCTCTAGACTGTAACCTAGTTGTGGACAGGGAAGTAAGTTGCTCAATAAATGTGATTGAGAAGAAGAGTTCTGCCAACAGCCTCAGTGCTTTGGTTGGATTCAGTGATTAATCTCATGAAAACTAGATATGGTATAGCTGCATCCTCTAGTTGGACCAGGTCCACTATAGGGATATGGCTTGCTAATCCTTGACTCCATCTACAGCGAATGGCGTCAGGGCAACTTTTGTATTTTGGATTCCTCCAATTTAAAGCATTAGGTTTATCTGCCCTTCTCCTCTGATTAGTCACCCCAGGCAGGGAGGATATGGAGGGCATATGTGTCTGTTGAGTGCTCATCATGCCTAAGCCAAATCTGATTGGGAGAAGATCTGCCTCTTGAATCCCCCACACCAGTGAAACAATCTCATCTGGTGGAGTGGAGAAGGTGTGGCAAAGGGTGAGTTGATGGGGCCCCCTGCAGCTCCTTCTCTCATGTCTACACTCACACTGCCCCCTCCCCAAACTCCAGCCAAGCTTCCTCCCTCATTAGTTTTACAAAATATTTTTATTATTAGTTTTACAACTAATTCCCATTATTCTCAGCTTGCCTTCTTTCGTATTCAGCTCCCACTTCATCCTGCTTGTCTTGACAGCAGACTATTTCCCGGGTCTTCTGATTACCAGTCCCGTGTTTTTTCCATAGAAATTCCAAAATCCTAAGCTCTCAGGAAAAAAGATAGCATTCATTCATTCAATAGTATTTATTGAGCGCTTACTATGTGCAGAGCACTGTACTAAGCGCTTGGGATGAACAAGTCGGCAACAGATAGAGACAGTCCCTGCCGTTTGACGGGCTTACAGTCTAATCGGGGGAGACGGAGCAGAAACCACAAGAGGAGAGAGAACAGTGAACGGGATCAGGAGGAGAGGATCCGTTTTAGGAAATGCTACTGGTAGCACAGAGAGGTGGAAGGTGAGAGAGATGTTTCCCACCCCTTTCAAACCTGGTGGAGTTTCAGTACTTTCTGTAGAAGTGGATATGAACAAAGTTCCCCCCAAATTACAAGCATGTGGGAGGGAAAGCAGAAAATATTTCCTTGCCCCTGCCCAAGGATTGGAGTTAGGCATGGGCAATTGAGAAGAAGGGGCCGAGATAAATCTCACTTGCTCAGGCCCCAGCCCCACCCTACCTCCCAATCCCACTCCCAGTTTACTAGGAATGCCAATATTGAGCCTTATGATAGTTGGGGTTGGTGGTGGGGGAGATGATTACCTGATAAAGTCATCTCTGAAACAGTCCATCTTGGGAAATGTGCCAGGCTTGAGGATTTCTGTGCCTCAAGTGGGATTAGCTTCATGTTACCTGTGGAACCATCACCCAGCTTTCATTGAACCATTTGAATAACTTTCAGGCTTTTGTGGATTAAGGCTCTTTTCCTTGAGGACACAAATGTGTCTTTAGTGATAGCTGTTACCTAGGTAACCTTAATAATAATAATAATAATCATAGTGGTATTTAAGCCCTTACTGTGTGTCAATAATAGAAATAATCATATTTATTAAGCATTGTTCTAAACGGTGGGGCAGGTACAAGGTAATCAGGTTAGGCACAATCCCTGTCCCACCTGGGGCTCACAATCTAAGTATCATCATCAATCAGTGATATTTGAGTGCTTATTGTGTGCAGAACACTTTACTAAGCGCTTGGGTGAGTACAATACAACAGAGTTGATAAACACAGTTCCTCCTGGCCCACAAGAATCTTACAGTCATCGTGCCCTATCAGTTTCCTTATCCAACCTTTCTTTTCTTGATGCAAATTCCCACCCTTCACTTCACCCTCCTCTCTCAACTCCCTCGCTCTCCTCTCCCGGGTCTATCTTGTACCGCCAACCTGCAGCCCAGAATCACCACCACAGTACTGGATCACCACCATGGTACACTTCCTCCACTTTTATGCTCAAGCTGAAAAGTGCTGCATTTGATAATCCAGATAGGCTGTTCTCTTCCACTTTATCCTCATCTGCTGTAACTCTGCCTTCTCCTGCACCCAGCTACAATACTTCTCCATCCTTACTGACTCCCATGCCCAATGCCCTCACCAGCTGTTTCAAACTTTTAACTCCCTCCTCAAATCTCCCGTCCCTCCACTCCCCTCTTTCCCTAGTGACCTTGCTACCTGTTTTGCCAACAGGATTGAAATGCCGTCTCCCTAAAATTTCCCCTGCACCTCTCCGGTCCCACCCTCCTCCTGCCCTCTCTGATTCTCCCACCCGTCCCACCAATTTCTCAAGAGGAGATTGCCTGCTTCCTCTTAAAATCTACACCCTCCACCTATATTTCCAACCTTATCCCTTTGCACCTTATTAAAACACTTGCCAGCTCCTTCTCCACCACTTTCAAACATGCCCATTTTTCTCCTATTCTAAAAAAAATAGAAATCCCTCCCTTAATCCCATGGCTCCCTTATCAATCAGTTAATCATATAAATGTATTTACTGCGTGCAGAGCACTGTGCTAAACTCTTGGGAGACTATCACTTCATCTTCCTCCTACCATTACTTTCCAGCCTCCTCAAGTGAGTTGTTTGCCCCTACTACCTCGAGTTCTCTCCTTGACTACTGCAATCTGGTTTCCACCCTCCTTGGTAACTCTCCTCTCTAAAATCACCAGTGACCTCCTTCTTACCAAATGGCCTCTACTGCATCCTAATTCTCCTTGATCTCTCGGGTGCTTTTGATGCACCCTCCCCTGATTCTCCTCTTATTGCCCTAGTTGCTCCTTCTCAGTAACTTTTTTTGTATTTTTAAAGTGCTTACTATGTGCCAAGCATGGTGCTAAGCCCTGGGTTAGGTGTAGGATAATCAGGTTGGATCCAGTCCCTGTCCCGTGTGGGGTTCACAGTCTAAGAAGAGCGAAAAACACCAACCTGATCACTGTATGTCAATCTTGTCTCTCTCGCTTCCGACCCTGCCGATATCCTCCCTCAGGCTTGAAATTTCCTCCCCTGCCATATCTGACAATCACCCTACTGACCAGCAAACCCCTACTAAAATTATATCTCCTCCAAGAGGCCTTCCCTGACTAACCCCTCACTTCCCCACCCTATTCACCCCCACTTCTGCATCACTTGTGAACATGGGTGTGTACTCCTTAAGCACTTTGATTCTCACCCACCCCCAGTCTCACAGAATTTATGTCCATATCCTTATACTCTGCGGCTTCTCTCAGTAACTTATTTTAATGTCTGTCTCCCCCTATAGATTGTTAAGTTCTTGTTTGCTGGGGTCGTGTTTACTATCTCTAGTTGGAATATAGAGTTGAATCTCTCGTCTTGAGTAACTAAGGTTGACTCTTCTCCCCTCATTTTGGCCAAGTAGAATTTATTCAGAATATTCATTTAACAATATACCAAATAGCAGGAAATTGAACTGCATTATATTGAACTAAAGTTGACTCTTCTCCCCTCATTTTGGCCAAATAGAATTTATTCTATATATTCATTAAACAATATACCAAATAACAGGAAATTGAACTTCATTATATTTGTATGATTCCTATTTTATTAATATTCTCCAGCACTTAAATTGGTGATCCTTGTCCAGGTATAGTCATTTATATATGTTATGAATGCTTTTATACTAGTCATTGTAATCAGAATTTATAATGCCTCTGTTTAATTGACACACTGTTTTCTTTGGCATTGTTTAGAGTATATTTTTGATATCTAAACGTTTCATGCTGCATAAGATCTTAGGGGCTGCTGTCACGTCAGTTGTGGTTGTTCACACATTTGCAATCACTCACCAATTATAGTATTTCTATATAAATTTGTATTCTCCTGCTGGGGGGGAGCGTGATACGTGGTTGCCAAGTACTTCATGGTTTTTATATTAACCTACCAACTACTACCTATGTACCTCTTGAGGAGGTGTGGGCTGCTTAAAAACTAAAGTGCTATGCACATTGTTCTTTTCTTGCTGACATGTCTATAGTGATGTGGTTTGTCTTTGTTAATGTACCTAACTGCCTTTCCTCTGTTTCGACAGACTAATTGGAGAGTACATAATGTGTAATTTCCCTTTCCTTAAATGTATTTTCCTTAGACCATTAACTCTTTGAGGAGAAGATTCTCTTTTGAAGAGCCTCGCTACTGTTCCAGGAATAGATATGAATGATAATACTTTGCTTGTAGTTTATGGTGGGTAGGACAGAATGTTTCAATTCTGCGGATAGTCAGCATACAGCAGATATGAATAGATACCTTTGATGATTCTAGCAGTAATACCTGTATTTTTGTAAGTATGGTGAATGTCAGGGAGTGTGTTATAGCACAGTTCAAAGCCCCACCCACGCAATAGCAAAGGGTGGGCTGAACACGGAAACCTCTTGGTTCTAGGGGATACAGGGATTCGAGTTGTGTGGGGGGGGGTGGAAGAGAAGGTGGGGGAAGAGGTACTTGATATAGATGATAACTCTCACAACCTTCCCACCCAGCTCCACAAGAGTGAAATCCTCCTTTTCTAACTCTTAGAGCAGTAGGAATGTGGTGGCCACCTGTAAACAGCTATTTACCAGCAATCCTGAGAAACCTAAGAACCACCCTCTCGGTATACTCTTTAACCTGCATATTTTATAATAATAATAGTAATTGTGTTGTTTAAGTACTTATTATGTGCCAAGCACTTTTCTAAGCATTGGGGGTAAATACAGTGTTTACAGGTCTGAAACAGACCTGGTCCCCCTTGGGGCTCACAGCCTGAGGGAGGGAGAGAGAACAGTCATTTTTAATCTCATTTTACAGATGAGGAAACCGAGGCACAGAGAAGTTAAATGACTTGCCCAAAGTCACTCAGCAGGTCTGTGTTCTTTTCACTAGGCTGTGCTGGTATATTTTACTGTGATATTTTTATACTTGAGTCTTAATTTTTCTTTGTTTGAAATATATTATTTTGTATGCCTGTCCTCCCCATTCGTAATGTGAGCCACCTGTGGGCAAGGAATCAGTTTTTTTTTTAACTACACTGTTTGGCATGGGGTCTTCCGCATTATAAGCACTTAATAACAATAATAGTATTTAAGTGCTTACTGTGTACGCTGTTTACACTGGGGTAGATACAAGATGATAATTATGGTATTTGCTAATCGCTTACTATTTGCTGAGCACTGTACTAAGCGGTGGGGTGGAAATGAGTTCACCAGGATAGACATAGTCTCTGTCCCATGGGGATTCAAGTCTTAATCCCCATTTTACAGATGCGGTAACTGAGGCCCAGAGAAATGATTTGTCCAAGGTCACACAGTAGACATGTGACGGAGCCAGGATTAGAACCCAGGTCCTTCTGACTCCCAGACCTGTGTTTTATCCACTAGGATACGCTGCTCCCCCTACCAGATCAGACACAATCCCTTTCCTACATGGGGCTCACAGTCTGAGGAGGGAGAATTTGCCAAAGATTGTGCAGCAGCAGGAGGCAGAGACAGGATTAGAAATGTCATGGGAATGAAGGTGCAGCTCTTTGTGATTGACAAGTTCTCTGAAGTCAAACTAAATTGGAGTTGAGCCACTTATCAGAGTTATTCAGAGGAGGAGAAAAAGAATATTTGAGTGCTGATTTTGTGAAATTATACCAATACCATAATCAGGATTGTCCAAATTGATTGAATCCATGGATAACTACAACCCTCCATTTCTGCTGATTGAGGTAGATTCAGCTATACAGTTTGCAAAAAGAGCTGCCATGTTCTAATGTAAGCTTGACCCTTCCTGCCCTGAATTTCAGACCCCAGTAAATAGTTGTGAGTTTTGAGGAGATATTTGACTGGCAGAAATGCGCATGTGAAGATATCAAATGCATCATCATGCAGGTATATCCATACAGTCAATATCCCCGACCTGATGCATTTTGAGGCTCAGCGATTCGTGAATAATAGTGAGCTTTCCAAGGGAAAGAGGGATGGGGTTAGTTGTCTCTTAGGTAGAAAAGAGAGGACGGCAGCTGCTTGTGTCTTTGCAGGGAGTGGTCAAGAAGATGCAACATGCTGCTTCTGCAAAAGTCCCTCCATTTGCTTACCAAGTTACAAGGGACTGACATCTGAGCCTAAATCAGTCTCTTGAGGGGGTAGCTCCTGGAAGTTTTGTCTTTGCCATTTATTGGAATATTTGCTTGTCCCACATCTGAGCATTTCTGCTCTTCCTAGTGCCTTTTGAAGACCTTGTCTGTTCAGGATTTTAATAAATGCTTCCCAGGTGCTCAAACTTCACGTACAATAGAACAGGACAGTACAGTGCAACTCAGATTTCCGGATCTTTATATGCCTCCTCATTTCCTGCTGATGGAAGAATTTCTCTTATTTTGATCAAAGAGAGGATGAACAAGCTTATGTGTTACCAATTTGAATGCACTGAAGTCTGCTGTTTCTGCTGTTTAAGGTGGTTTAAAGCCCATTAAAAGCTTTTTATAATGATTAAAAGCATAGATTCTCTTTAGCTGTGACCCTCACTGTAACCGAATTGGTGGGAATTTTGCCAGGAATCATGATCGACCTTTTTGGCAATTGAGGGCATCCAGGAATGCTGATGGGAAAAACAAGAATGTGTTTAAATTTTCTGGTGTTTCTGCTGAAAGGCAAACTTAAACACTAGTCTTCAGACTTTCCGGTGACTTAAAGTTTTCTTTTTTAAAATGGGTTTACTCTGGATTGCAGCATCCGCTCGTTTTGGCTCCGGTAAAAAAAACTGGCAGATCTACTCACAATAATAATAATTGTGGCATTTAAGTGCTAACTATGCACCAGGCACTATACTAATTGCTGGGGAATATATATCGATCAAATGCCATCGAGCCGTTTCCGATTCACCCAGCAGACTAGTGGTGGAACCAGGATTAGAACCCAGGTCCTTCTGACTCCCAGGCCCATGCTCTATCCAGTTCGCCATGCTGCTGCTGTGCATAAGTGAAAGAAAGGAGCAGGTGGAAGGAAAGTAGCTGCAGTGGAGCTCAGATGGCCTCTTAATCTCATGGTCTTGGTTCCATCTGAGCTTCAAGAAGCAGTTGGTCTGGAAGGGGGCCTGCTAAGCAGCAGTTGGAGCTGGCGACAAATGTGACAGTTGGGGAAGCTCTGGTCGCCATGCACCCAAACAAACCAGCCGTTAGGGAAACTGCAGCAGCTCGGAGGCAAGTGGTGCTGCTCGCCTGAAGTCACGCTCCTGTTCGTCAGCATTGGAGGGTGTTGGCCAAACCCTAAGGTCTGCATCTTGTAAAATAGCTGATCGCCATCATGTTGTGCCACCCCAGAAATTTGCAGGAGAAGGCAGTGGCCTAGAGAGCTGCATTTACTCTATCGATATGAATAGATTTGTTTTTTAAAAAAGGTACTTAGCTTACAGAATGTGAGCAGCAAAGAATACTGTAATTATTCAAAGTGAAAAGAAAAATGATTGAATGAAATGTGAAATATACTGTGTTTTATAAACATTATTTACTACTCAAGGCTTCTTGACTACTTGAAATGCTATGTTCCTTCCTCTATGGCTTCTTCTCTATTCCTCATCTCTGGTGACTGAGCTTTATTCTTTTACTCTCTGTTTTTATTTTTTCCACTTCTCACTCCATTTTTAATCCCATCTGATCTGGATTCAGGCTCGAACTCTGCACTGAAACCATCGACAGCCCTGGCTCTGGCAATCTCCGCTCAACTACATCAAAAAAATCTCATCTCCTGTCCCTGTATTTCCACACACATCAACAACACTGTTGATTACTCTCAAGATACATTCATGATTTTTCTCCTACCTCTTTAACTGTTCCTTGCCTCAACTTGACTCCCATTTTCTTGTCTCTTTGTCGTTGCCCATCTGGATCTTCCAGAACTCAATGATTGGCCTCGTAGTCAACTCTTTTTATTTTTGTTTTTAATCTTTATGGATGCATTAGAACACTTCTGTTTATCCTCCCTCTGTCTTTCTTTTGACCTTTCAGGAGCCATGTCCAAAACCATAGTTAGGAACTAAGCAGAGATTTTAGTGGCTATCTACCCCTATACCCAACCCTTCTGTTCCAGGTAGATCCACTCCAGGGCATACTGTGCCTTTCCTATTCTCCCTCCCTTTCATCTTTCACCCACTCTCTTTCAAATTAGAATTCGGAAATAGGTTTCCTCCCTCCCTTTCTCCATATTCAGTCTGAACTCGTGTCAGCTCCTAACCAAACCATTCCTGGCCCCAACATTCATCCCAAGTAAATTTGTCTATCAGGGTGTACAAGTGTTGGAATGCAAACATGTTCCTCTGTAGACCTCTTTGCATATGTCTGTGTTAGCTGTTTTATGAGGTTGTGTTTGTCAGACCTGATCTCCGCCCTTTCCTCTCCACCCAAACGGCTACCTTACTATTACGGGCTCTCATTATATCCCGGCTAGACTACTGTGTCAGCCTTCTCTCTGACCTCCCTTCCTCCTCTCTCGCCCCGCTCCGGTCTATTCTTCACTCCGCTGCCCGGCTCATCTTCCTGCAGAAACGATCTGGGCATGTCACTCCCCTTCTTAAACAACTCCAGTGGTTGCCTATCGACCTCCGCTCCAAACAAAAACTCCTCACTCTAGGCTTCAAGGCTCTCCATCACCTTGCCCCTTCCTACCTCTCCTCCCTTCTCTCTTTCTACCGCCCACCCCGCACGCTCCGCTCCTCCGCCGCCCACCTCCTCACCGTCCCTCGGTCTCGCCTATCCCGCCGTCGACCCCTGGGTCACGTCCTCCCGCGGTCCTGGAACGCCCTCCCTCCTCACCTCCGCCAAACTGATTCTCTTTCCCTCTTCAAAACCCTACTTAAAAATCACCTCCTCCAAGAGGCGTTCCCAGACTGAGCTCCTCTTCCCCCTCTACTCCCTCTGCCATCCCCCCTTTACCTCTCCGCAGCTAAAGCCTCATTTTCCCCTTTTCCCTCCGCTCCTCCACCTCTCCCTTCCCATCCCCACAGCACTGTACTTGTCTGCTCAACTGTATATATTTTCGTTACCCTATTTATTTTGTTAATGAATTGTACATCGCCTCGATTCTATTTAGTTGCCATCGGTTTTTACGAGATGTTCTTCCCCTTGACGCTGTTTAGTGCCATTGTTCTTGTCTGTCCGTCTCCCCCGATTAGACTGTAAGCCCGTCAAACGGCAGGGACTGTCTCTATCTGTTGCCTTGTTCATCCCAAGCGCTTAGTACAGTGCTCTGCACATAGTAAGCGCTCAATAAATACTATTGAATGAATGAATCTCCCTCTTTCCTTTCCTCCTCCTTGGACCGCAGGCTCCTTGAGTGCCTCTGTCATATGCATACAAACACCAAGTACTTTCTGAGTCTTGTCCACAGACAGTTTTGTAGCTGATTCTGATGACTGGTGATGACCCTTAACCCAAATAATTTAAACATCTTCTTCTCAAATATCTGACCGAGCATACTGAGATAAACATATAAAGAATGTTTTATTTTCAATTAAATGATTGAAAATCATACCCGGAAGAATCCTAACAAGCCGAGTTGTGTTGGCCTGAAATCATCTTCTTGAAATGATTAAGGCTGCTGCAAAGGTTTTATTGTTTCCTGTCAGCTGAATGTTTTAAATTTTTTTTTTCATTTGCTTCCACTGTCAAGAATGCTCCTTCTTTAGAAGTGAATATGATGAACAGTTTCACAACATTTTAGCTGATAAAATACAAATGTCGTCTCCATTAAAGCGAGCGGGTTTTAAAAAGTTGCTTCAAAATTATTATCGTCTCCTCGAAGCAGCAGGACCTAGTGAAAGAAGCATGGGCCTGGGAATCAGAGGATCTAGGTTCTAATTCCAGCTCTGCCAATTCCTTGCTGTGTGATCTTGGGTGAGTGACTTAACTTCCTCTGTGCCTCAGCGTCCTTAACTGTAAAATGGGGACTAAATAATATTCCCTTCTTCTTAGAGTGTGAGCCCCAATTGGGACAGTGCCTGTATCCAGTCTGATTAACTTGTACCTCCCCATCACTTAAAACAGTACTTGACACCTAGTAAGTGCTTAACAAATGCTATAATAACTGTTCCCTGTAGAGAGTTTCAGTAGACCACGGTTGGAGTAATTGCTTGCATACCGTTTTACTTAAATCCCTCCTTTAAACCCAATTTTTCATAGCTTTTACCTTACAATGTCAATGCAGAGAGGATGTTGATTATAAGAAATTCCTATAGGAGTCAGGGGTTTCTAGACAACATATGAACCAATAAATGGTATTTACTTAGTATCTTCTGAATGCAAAGCGATTGAGAGAGTACAACAAAAGCAAGAACTGCATTCTCTCTGCTTGAGGAGTTTCCAATAGAATGGAGGAAACAGACAAAAAGAAATTTATAACTAATGGTGTGGGAAGGAGGGAGGAGGAGGAAGAACTAGCAAGAACAAGGAACACTACAGAAGAGAGTGGGGAGAGGGGACCAGGGTCACTGCCAGCCCCTGAAAAATACACTTCATTTAATCGTATTTATTGAGCGCTTTTTGTAGAAAGCACTGTATTAAGTGCTTCAGAGAGTGCAATATAAGACACATTCCCTGCCCACAAGAAGCTCACAGTCTAGAGGGAGAATGCAGCCTAGGACCTGGGAGTGTAGCAAAATGGAAAAGACGGGGTATGGCGACCCAAGAGACAGCAGTTAGCTGGGGCTGAAGGGAGAGGCCAACTGGGCCAGCCCCTCATGGGTGGGGTGACACTGTTTCCCCTCTCCCCTGCCACTCCGGACCCATTCCAGCTAACTTCCAACAGTAGAGGAGATACTCCAGGTATACCCAAGTGAAGTAACTGAATGTACAAATGAAAATAGAAATAAAAATATACAAATGTTTATAAGTGCCAAGGTTAGGAGTAGAATAAAATAAATTATGCTTTTTAAGTGCTTACTCTGTGCCAGGCACTGTACAAAGCAGTGGGGTGGATACAAGCAAATCGGGTTTGAAGCGGTCCCTGCCCCACATTGGGCTCACAGTGTCAATCCCCATTTTACAGATGAGGCAACTATGAGGCACAGAGAAGCAAAATGATTTGCCCAAATTCCCACAGCAGACAAGTGGTGGAGCTGGGATTAGAATGCTTGACCTTCTGACTCCCGGGCCCATGATCTATCCACTGTGCCCTGCTCAGGGGGTGGCATTGGGTTAATGTGACTGGGGATGTGAATGCTCAAGGAATGCTCAATGTCCTTCTGGACCGGGAGAGAGTAAGTCTTGCAGAGGAGCTGTGGACAGATGCTTCCTTGGGGCCACTGCCATCCTCTACTGAAGAACCTATGAGAAGCAGCGTGGCTCAGTGGAAAGAGCATGGGCTTTGGAGTCAGGGCTCATGAGTTCGAATCCCAGCTCTGCCACTTGTCGGCTGTGTGACTGTGGGCAAGTCACTTAACTTCTCTGTGCCTCAGTTCCCTCATCTGTAAAATGGGGATTAAGACTGTGAGCCCCATGTGGGACAACCTGATTCCCCTATGTCTACCCCAGCGCTTAGAACAGTGCTCGGCACATAGTAAGCGCTTAACAAATACCAACATTATTATTAACCTCTTCATGGCTGCTCCCTTCCTGTGCCCGGTCCTCTATGGAGTTGTCACAGCCACAGTTCTCTTCGCCCATCGTTACCCGGGCAGAGCCTTATGGCTAGTTACGGTGTTGATTCCTCTTGCTTGACCCATATACTGTTCCGTAGACCATACTTGTACCTGAGTAATATTATGAGCTTTCCAAACAGGACCTTATTTTTCACGTGCTAGAGCACAGTGGTATTTAAATCCTCATGAAACCTATGCTTTGTGCTTCCTGGTTGCATATTTTCCCAATGAGAGTAGGAAATTATAAATATACTTTAAGCCTTCAGGTGGCTTAAAGCAATTTATGACTTCCGTTCACCGCAGTTAGCCGTTTTCATTATTTTGAACAATGTCTTCCGGGCTTTTTTTCTTCTTCTAAACATTTCAGCTCTACCATTTCACTGAAAGCACATTTTACTTTCTTCTGATTTCCTGATATTGTTCAGGTTATTAGAGACCTGAAGCATAGTCTCAACCCGGATTAAATTATTCAAGTGCCGCCATAGGCATTTTGAGCCACGTGACTCCCGTCGCTGTCATCGGGAGCTGTGTTGCCGCACAGGTCTTTGAAAAGTGAGTCATTACTACTGACATTGGAACGCTCTTCAAGGCAGGACTTCCTAGCTCTACTGGTCTGTTTATTAGGATTATGCAATCAGAGTTCTGATCTTAAAGAGAGAAAAATATCCATTTAGTTTTCTTCCTTGTACCCAAGGTATGGACTGGCTCCAGAGCGGTTTGGTTATATATCCCAGTAGCCTGAGCTATTTTGGCATGAGCTGTGAAGTTGAGATTTTTGGTAGTCTGCTCTCTGATAATGATTCCTTTTTGATCAATTTAATGGAATTCCTTTGGCCTCATTTGAAATCTAAATCGTGTCTTGGGAGTGACAGCACACAGTGTGCTAGGGCATTAACAGTGCTACAGCTATTGTGTGTGGGATGGCATTTCCCTGGGAGGTGGGGACTAAGAAGCGTTAGGCTGGATTAGTTTTGCCCAGGAGAAACCCAAACTGCCACTTTAGAAGATGGTTTTTTTCCCACGTAAATCTTTACCAAAGGGAAAACTGCTTATTTTCCTCCTTTTTCTTTCAGTTTTCTTTTGCCTCTTTCTGTTGGTGCACCTTCTTATACTCACATTTTACTCTCTCCTTCATGTTACCCTTGGTTTCCATTTCACTTTCCCTGTGTTTCATTCCTGTATCTTTCTTGTTTAGACCAAGTGGAGATCCAGCTGGCAGTAGCCACCATATAGGACCTCTCAGGAACCTGATGGTAAGTGCACATGTGTACTTATACTCAGGCTCCCATTAGGTTCGCTTCTGCTCTCGATCTCTAGAGAATTCTTACTGACTTGGTTTGGAAACTCCAAGATATGAACAGTCAATGCAGATTGAAATGTTTCACCCAAAAGTACAAGTAAATATTAGGAGTAATGCTACACTGGATGGCGAAGATCTCTTTTGTTTTTCAGGTTCTGGTTTCAGGAAACTTGATTATTATTATTAGTAAAACAGGAAGGGAACGGCCCATGTTGCAAAAGACACTGATAAAGTATTTGTTAGGAAAAAAAATCAGATCTTTTAAATCTGTAGTGATGCTCAAGACCGAGAATATAAGGGACTTAATTTCAATGTTGATCTGAAATTTGGGATTTAACTAAAATCCCAAACTCTGCTGGTTGCTGGTGGTTTCTCCTGTTTTGTTGTGATTCAGTGAGGTTATGTTCCTTGAAAATGTACTTGGATTAGGAATGACTCAGTTGTGATGTTTTCACATAGACTTTGTGTTATAAATTAGATTCGGTTCCAGAACTTCTAGAGAAACGACATGTAGCTTCTTTTATATGTTACATAGTAATGTAAAACATCAGTATTGTTGAATCTCTGTTAAAGTAATTCAGTGCCTAGCAGCAACTAAACAAGGATTTTAATAAGGTTATGAGTCTTTGCGGGAGGCTGCAAAAGTAGATGTTTACTCTGTGGTAGTAGCTGGTGGTTTTTCAATGTTAGTAGAGAATTTGTGCACCCTTGGTTGAGCAGTCACCTTCTTAAAGCATCTTGTAGCAAGCTAACCCCTTCTAAACACCTTTGTGCTCCTTTCTGTTATGATATTCCATCATTTTTCAAGTTCATCCTCTTTCTTGAAACTTAGTTCCAAAATTTTAGCTGGTTTATATAAGAGACCATATATATACCTTGTTCATCTGTTTAGACATCTTGCTTTAATGCACTGGATGGTAAATCAATCAATGGAATTTATTGAGTGTTTTTGTGCAGAGCACTTTACTAAGAGCTTTGGAAAGTACAAGATAGTTGGTAGACACGTTTCCTGCCCACAAGGAGCTTTCATTCTAGAGGGAGTTTGAGGCAGTCAACTCATCGACATCTGCATCTTGCATTTCTAAATTAAATCACCTCCTCTCCTTTGGTTTCCTGCTCGGGGGTCTTTTCTAAGCCTTGACATTTTGACACAACCTGTATGGCCAGCTTCCTCCAGGATCTGTTCCTTGTCGATTGCTTAATTTCAGGTCAAGTGGGAAGGAGGCAGTGAGGGGTTTACTTACCCCTTACCCCCTATGGCAGAAGCATCAAGGCAGTTGGACTTTTGCAAGGAATAAAGGCAGTGAAGGCCAAATCATAGTGTGCTTAACTGGGGGTAAGGTATCAAACAGCAGCAATAGTAGAGTATTTATTGAGAACCCTCCTAATGTGGTGCATCATTCTAGGCACTAGGAATGTCCAGGATAACAAAGTGACTCGTTCTCTGCCCATAAAGAAGCTCATATTTTTAAGAGAGGCTAAAGGGAGAAGGATCAGAGCTGTGGGAGACGGACAAAGTTTTACAACTGTATTGGTTAAAATAGAGTTTGCATATACACATGAGAGCTAAAGAGGGTGGGTAAGTAAGTTGGTGAAAGCTTACTGGAGGGTCAATACTTACTGGATTCCCAGGTTCTGTGTATATTATATAGTGACTATAACCTGGAGAATGCCTGTAGAGGCAGCATGATTATCGTGTGATTTCTAGAACCCTGAAGTGTTCCTGGTCACATTTTATGCCAGATTGCTCCCCAGTTCTCTTGGCACTTCAGAAGTAGATCTGAACACTTCTCTTTAATTTGATCAACCTTCCAACGTCACACATTCAAATCTGTTAGCAAATCAACTCAATTTTTGAAGCAGATGGCTAACGGGTAGGTGATCACCAAAGAGTTTCTTTCCTTTCAAGAATCAAAAGGAATAGAGTTTGAGATCCGAAGCATATTTACAATTTGGAATAACCATATTTATGTTTGTCTTGATTGTATGCCAGAAGTGCTGTCCTAGGAAATTTGCTTTGTAGTAATCGTTTGAAAAAACGAGCCACTTTGCTCTAAAATAGGAACGTCATTTTTTTGACTTCTGTGCCCCTGCAGTGCCATGATGGATTCCTGAGTACATATCATGTGGGATTCATCCATGCAGTGGTGAATTTGTCATGGTGCCTACATTCTGAGTGGTGTATTTGTAAATGTAAAATCATCCCTCAAGGATTTTCCACAGGGTAACAGTTTTGGGTGGCATTATCTCCTCAGCAACTCAATTTTTACACAGCGCTGCCTCATAACAGGTCTTCTCTCCCCTGAATTTGTTTATGGATGGCATCAGTTGAGATTTCTGCTTGTAAACCAATGACTGCTTTAATAGAAGCAGTGCAGGTGGCATACCACCCATGAAAGCCTCCAAGGTGCCCAGCGCACATGAAGAGCTTTGCCTTAATTTTGCTCATTTTTTCATTAGGTTGTTTAGAACTATGACAGTTCCATTATTCTAGCTCCTGGGCACCCAATACATTCAGAAACCTCACAGGTTTAAATGGAAAATAAGAGCCAATTTGTTTTTCATTTTCTATAAATGATAGGATACCCAAAGCTTCCTGATCCCCACCAGTTAATTTACCTAAATGTTAGTGTTTGACGGGCAGTGGGTTTATGAACCTTGAGTAAATGATGGAAATTTACCTAAGCTGTTGACTCTGTCAGAACTGAAGTGGTCTCCTTGAAGCAGGGTAAGTTGGGCAGATATATCAGTGGCACCTCAAGTACCTAACTGTTCATCAATAACCTGAATTCCTTTTGATTCATGGAATGGAGGATACTTTAAGTGATCATGGTGTCCCCCCAGCCAGCCTCCATGCCTGTGTAAATGATTAAACCACCGAGGATCAAAGGTGGTCTTTTTTTCCTCTCTCGCTCTCTTCCTCAAGGGACCTCTTATTTTCGGGACTCTTCTCTAATTTTTCACTTCTTCCTTTTTATAAATTGTAGTGACCAAAACTGGACATGGGGCATTTACAAAGGGTTTGCCAAATCTGAAATACATGTCTTATATGGAATGCCGTTAATATAATCAAGGACCATGCTGACCTCGTTAAATAATAGCACTTCATCGTTAACTCATTTTAAGCTGGTGATCTGCTGTGGCTGCCCCCAGGAATTTCCTGTGGTGTTTATGTGGCGTTTGTGTTTTGTCCCCAAATTTGGAACTTTTCCCTTGTTTCCCCATGGCTTTGACTCCCTGTTTTGGCGGAGGCAGTTTTCCAGTTGTTGATAATCTCTTCAGAATTTTATTACTCTCAGTCAAAGTGTTAGCAATGCCACTCCATTTAGAATCACCTGGAAATTTGATAAGCATATTCTTAATTCTTCCAGATCATCAACAAAGAGATTGAGTAGGAGATAGCCCGGAGTACCTTCCTATCAAACTCTACTAAGTATTTCCCTCTGGGTTGACCCAGATCTGGGCAGTGTTAGTTAGTGTTTGGGTTTGACCCTTAACCTAGCCATTGGCCCACAAAGCATCTCTCTTAGCATAGCAACTGAGAATGTCTTTAAATGAGAACACGGGGGATATGGGTCTTTGTGTTGATAGTCATTTTAATTCATCTGCTGAATACGTCCATCTACCTAAAGCAGAGTATTTTACATGCAGACCGTTTCATTTGCTAAGGAATCATGGGTAATCTATAGACTTTTTCTCCCGTAGGAATTCCGATACATTTCATGTGTATTTTAGGGCTAGTGCTTGGTCAGATAGGTGCCTGTGGTGCAACTGGCCTTCCCATGCATTGTCTCACTTTTTAGCATTTTGTCTTGCTGCTGCTGCTGCAGCTGAAGTGAGCATCTCCTGGGTTGAAGAGGAGAAACAATGACCAGCAATTCTTCTTCTCTGCTCACAGTGGCTGACCAGATCTGGGGGAACTGAGGGGAGTAAATATCTGGGCCCCGCCCCATCTTTTCTGTATATCCCCCTAACCTCTCAAGAGCTTGGGAATGATGTAATTGCAGGTCTGAAAGTGTGAGGCCTGTGGAAAACTCCTCTCTATCCACATCCTTGACTTTGCTGGAAAGTTCTGTTTTGCATGTTGTTGTTTTTTTTTCCTCCGGTGATTTTATTAAAGGAAGATGACTCTAAAGAACCAAACAAGCCAGCAGTGGAGTGCTAGAGTAGTTAAAATAGCAAAGTAAGAGCTAAATGATTTAAAGAGCAAGGAATGGCCATAGGTTAAGCAGTAGCCCCTTAAGGCTGTAGTGCTCCTCTTGTCAGCAGTGCATTAGGAGGACTCACAAAAGGAAGAGTGCCAGAGATGGAAACAAGTCTTCTACTTTATAGGATGAGGTGGTCTTGACAACACGTTACCATCTGCGCTGATATATTAGTACTCATCCTCAGAACTTATGTCTCTGTGTGTATTCAATTATTTCCATTCTCCCAGCCTGATGTGACCTGGTGGAAAGAGCACGTGCCTGGGAGCCCGGGGACCTGGGTTCTAATCCTGGCTCCATCACTTGCTTGCTGCCTGACCTTGGGCAAGAAATTTAACTTCTCTATGCATCAATTTCTTCATCTGTAAAATGAGGATTAAACACTTGGTCTCCCTTCTACTTAGACTTTGAGCCCATGGGGGAAAGACCATGTCTGGCTTGATTATCTTGAACATACCACAGTGTTTAGTACAGTGCTTGGCATGTAATAAACACTTAACAAATACCTCACTTTCCCCTCTAGACTGTAAGCTCCTGGTGGGTAGGGAAAATGGCTACCGACTCAGTCATATTATTCTCTCCCAACATTTAGTTTCAGTGTTCTAGGCACTCAGTAAATACCATTGATTAATTACTTTCTGACTTCCTCCCATTCTATTTTTTGTAAATGATTTAAACCTCTGTGTCTCCCTCGTTAGATTTTTAAGCCCTTTGAGAATAGAGACTACATTTTTTGATTCTTGTGGTAGCCTTGAAAGAAATCATTGGTGGTGATGAGGTGCTAGAATCTGCAAAATGGATATAAAGCCACTAAAATCAAGTTGCAACCAAATAGTTAAGTGCTGGTGAATCGAGTAAAGGGGGAGAATGTAGTGGAAGTGCATTGTCATTTGGAAGAGACTGGGTAAAAGGTATGTTTCTCCCAAAGTTTTACAGGCTGTAAATTGGAAACCTATGGAAAACCTACAAAAATGTGTTATTCCTTTCTGAGCTCTAGAATGTTATATTAAATATCACTAATCTATTGTCTAATCCTTCATGAAAGTAATTCAGAGCAAAACATCCCAACATTAAACAAGGAGCCATCATATATGTGACTTTGAATCTTTATAGGAGGTTGCAAGAGTAGAAAGTTGTTCCCCTGACAGGTAATGGTTTTTGAATTTTAGTTCCAGTGTTTACATTCCAGCAGGGGAGGAAGACATTAAAAGAAATTACAGGTAGGAAGCAGTAGAACATAAGGATATGTGCTACGAGTGTGTGCGAGGAAATGCTGTTGATTGAAAAGTTAAAAGTGCTCCCACTAAGAATTCCAGTAGTCTCCTTTTGGCCACATCCAGTGGTCCCTTTTCCAGACCCTCCAGATATTCATTCATTTATTCATTCGTTCAACCGTATTTACTGAGCGCTTACAGTGTGCAGAGCACTGTACTAAGCGCTTGATAATTCTGTTTGTCTTAATGCTGTTGTTTTGTTTTGTTCTGTTTTGCTTTGCTTTCTGTTTCCCCCGTTTAGACTGTGAGCCCGTCATGGGGCAGGGATGGTGCCTATCTGTTGCCGAATTGTACATTCCAAGCGCTTAATACAGTGCTCTGCACATAGTAAGCACTCAGTAAATACTACTGAATGAATAATGATGGTATTTGTTAAGCGCTTACTATGTGCCAAGCACTGTTATCAGCCCTGGAGTAGAGAAAGGGTTATCAGGTTGTCCCACGTGGGGCTCAGTCTTAATCCTCATTTTCCAGATGAGGTAACTGAGGCACAGAGAAGTTAAGTGACTTGCCCAAAGTCTCACAACTGACCAGTGACAGACCTGGGATTAGAACTCGGGTGTCCTTCAAGAGTCAGTCATGGGCCCTTTGCTCTTCTCACTTGACCATCTCTTCAGGTACTGGTCAACTCTACCTTTGTAATTCCAAATCTACAGCTCCAATTGGGACTTCTTCCCCACTCCAAAGTCTCATTTCTTCCTGACTTTTGGGACATTTCCATGTAGATGACTCATTGTCACTTTTAAATGTCCTGTGATTAAGACTGAGATTTTCGTCATACACCCTGAACCCTCTCCCATGCAACTTCATGGTCACCTTTGACTTCTTTTTCTCCCCTTTCCACTTTCACTTCAGGACCCATCTGCCTTCTAAGTCTTGTCCTTCTTCAGTATCATTGTTTTATGGATTCCCCCCCTTCCACTCCAACTTTACAGCAGTTATCCTGGTTAAAGTTGTAGTCAGCGCTGTACTGGAATACAGTAAGAGTCTCCTTAAGGGACTTCCTGTCTTCAGTCTCTCTTCTTTTCAGTGTACCCTCTGCCCAGCTACAGAACTCATTCTCCTCATTCTTCTTAAAAAATCATCCAAGACTCTACTAGTTTTCACTTAACTCCAAACTGGGGTGAAGCAGCATGGCTTAGTGGATAGAACACAGGTCTTGGAGTCCACAGAACCTGAGTTCTAATTCTGGCTACGCAGGTTGTCTGCTTAGGCAAGTCACTTCATTTCAGTTCTTGGCCCTCTTCTGTTCGCCATTTACACTTACTCCCTCGGTGAACTCATTCGCTCTCACGGCTTTGACTACCATCTCTACGCAGATGACACGCAGATCTACATCTCCGCCCCTGTCCTCTCCCCCTCCCTTCAGGCTCGCATCTCCTCCTGCCTCTAGGACGTCTCCACCTGGATGTCGGCCCGCCACCTAAAACTCAACATGAGCAAGACTGAGCTCCTCATCTTCCCTCCCAAACCCGGTCCTCTCCCGGACTTCTCTATCACTGTGGATGGCACGACCATCCTTCCCGTCTCTTGGGCCCGCAATCTCGGTGTCATCCTTGACTCGTCTCTCTCGTTCACCCCACACATCCTATCCGTTACCGAGACCTACCGGTTTCACCTCTACAATATTGCCAAGATCCGCCCTTTCCTCTCCACCCAAACGGCTACCTTACTGCTACGGGCTCTCGTTAGATCCCGGCTAGACTACTGTGTCAACCTTCTCTCTGACCTCCCTTCCTCCTCTCTCGCCCCGCTCCAGTCTATTCTTCACTCCGCTGCCCGGCTCATCTTCCTGCAGAAACGATCTGGGCATGTTACTCCCCTTCTTAAACAACTCCAGTGGTTGCCTATCAACCTCCGCTCCAAACAAAAACTCCTCACTCTAGGCTTCAAGGCTCTCCATCACCTTGCCCCTTCCTACCTCTCCTCCCTTCTCTCTTTCTACCACCCACCCCGCACGCTCCGCTCCTCCGCCGCCCACCTCCTCACCGTCCCTCGGTCTCGCCTATCCCGCCGTCGACCCCCGGGCCACGTCCTCCCGTGGTCCCGGAACGCCCTCCCTCCTCACCTCCGCCAAACTGATTCTCTTTCCCTCTTCAAAACCCTACTTAAAACTCACCTCCTCCAAGAGGCGTTCCCAGACTGAGCTCCTCTTCTCCCTCTACTCCCTCTGCCACCCCCCCTTTACCTCTCCGCAGCTAAACCCTCTTTTTCCCCTTTTCCCTCTGCTCCTCCACCTCTCCCTTCCCAACCCCACAGCACTGTACTCGTCCGATCAACTATATATATTTCCATTACCCTATTTATTTTGTTAATGAATTGTACATCGCCTTGATTCTATTTAGTTGCCATTGTTTTTACGAGATGTTCTTCCCCTTGACTCTATTGCCATTGTTCTCATCTGTCCGTCTCCCCCGATTAGACCGTAAACCCGTCAAACGGCAGGGACCGTCTCTATCTGTTGCCGACTTGTTCTTCCCAAGCGCTTAGTACAGTGCTGTGCACATAGTAAGCGCTCAATAAATACTATTGAATGAATGAATGAATTTCTCTGTGCCTCAGTTCCCTCATCTGTGAAATGGGGATTAAGACTTTGAGCCCCATGTGGGATGTGGACAGTGTCCAACCTGATTAGTTTATATCTACGCTAACATTTAGTATGGCGCCTGGCATATAGTAAGCGCTTAACACATTTTTTAAAAAAATTGCTTCACCTTTGGCTTTCACCATCTGGTTTTCTTGTTTCTAATTGCTCTCCTCTCCCACTATAAACATTAGGATGGATTAGCAAGAGGGTAGCCTTCCTAGTTCCTACAAGCCTATTGTTACCACTGTCAGAGAGACAGTGTTCTGAAATAGATGCGTGGTTGGTCCGAGCTAATAATGCCACAGAGGTTCGTATACTTTTATATCCCCTTTAGCACCTTTCCATAAAGTCACTTCCTAACCTGTCTTCTCTGTTGTGTTCCCTGTTTACTGTTATGCTGTGCTTTGTTGTTATATTGTATTCTCCCAAATGCTTAGTACAGTGTTCTGCACACAGTATGTGCTCTGTAAATAAAATTGATTCACATCCCTAGACATGCCACTTCAGCACTCACAGATATGCGTATATATTTGTATTGTATTTATCTGTGAGCTTACCCATAACTAATTGTATTTTTTTTTTTAATTTATGCTTCTTTCTCCAAAGACAGTAAGTTCCTTGAGGACAGGGACAATAACTTATACTTCTGTAAATTTCTTAATCACCTAGTGATGATGATGATGATGGTATTTAGTAATGTTGGTATTTGTTAAGCGTTTACTATGGGCAGAGCAGTGTTCCAAATGCTGAGGTAGATACAGGGTAATCAGGTTGTCTCTCGTGAGGCTCACAGTCTTCATCCCCATTTTCCAGATGAGGTAACTGAGGCACAGAGAAGTGACTTACCCACAGTCACACAGCTGACAAGTGGCAGAGCCGGGATTCAAACCCATGACTTCTGGCTCCCAAGCCCAGGCTCTTTCCACTGAGCCACTCTGACATCCAAGTGTCATTAAATATCCAAGATATTTAAGTGCTTACTACATACCAAGCACTGTTCTAAGTGTAACAAGGTAATCAGGTTGTCCCACCTGGGACTCACAGTCTTAATCCCCCTTTTGCAGGTGAGGGAACTGAGGCATAGAGAAATTAATTGACCTACCCAAAGTCACAGAGCTGATAAGTGTCGGAGCCAGGATTAGAAACCACGACCACTGACTCCCAAGTCTGCCTTTTTCCACTAAACCACGCTGCTTCTCAAAGTGTGACGCAGCAGTTGAGGTGAAATACGGTCAGTGCTTAAATCAGCATGGTAGCAGTTTAGGAGAGGAAGGGGTGGATTCTAGAGATCCCTTGAATAGGGAGTTGGTGAAAGGTTGAGTTTGGAAAGCTGAGACCAAAGTTTAACACAGTGCTTTGCACATATTTGCTCAGTAAAAACCGTTGGCGATGAGGTGCTCCTTCTTCAAATGCCATCGAGTCATTTCTGATCCATAGTGACTCCATGGGCACACCCTATCCAGAACGTCCCATCCTCTGCCCTAAAGTTGTTACGGTATGTGCATCCATAGAGTTTTCTTGGTAAAGATAAGGAAGTGGTTTACAATTGCCGCTTTGTGTGCAATAAAAAACTTGAGCCTCTACCGTTGTCTTTGATCAATATTTTGATCACTTGAATCATTCACTTTTGACTCTTTCCCGTGTCGCTGCTGCCCAGCCCAGGGAAATCAACTTTGACACTGGCGTAGACCTCTCCATTATGGATAACCCAATATGGCATAGCTCTAAGCTTCATCAGTGCACACAAACTCTCCTGCCACGATAAGGTGTCGCTTCATAGGAGAGACGAGGTGCTAGAATCCACAACATGGATACAGAGCTGCTAAAATCAAGTCATAACTGAAGAGTTAAGTGCTAGTGAATAGAGTTAAAGGGGAAAACTTTATGGAAGAGCATTGTCATTTGGAAGAGATTGGCCAAACAGGCTGAGACCAAAACTAAGCAAGTATTTCTGCTGTAGCCAGACCAAATCCGGGCTAATATGATAAGCTCTTATGGGCTTTTGTTTGAGAACACTGGTAGCTCCTATGTAATTTCCTCCTCTGTGATCTGTATTTTGCTCAGTTGAATTATTTGAGAGCTGGCACGTATCCCTTAAAACTCTTTCCCTGAGACTTCCAGCATTTTGATAGTCATGCCCCATAAAAGCTATTGAGATGAGGGAAGTGGAGACGACGGGAAGCTCCCAAAGGGCAGTGAACGTGTGTCTTCTGTTCAGACTTTTAATACAGTGCTTCTCACTCAGTAAGGGCTTAAGAAATACACTTGATCATGATTGAAAGGGATTTTTTGGGGGGGAAAAAAGACCAGGTATTGCTAGTTAATAAAGTGAATGGGTTGGAATGAAAAGAAGAAGATCCCGGTACTTTTTTTTAAATGGTATGTAAATGCTTTACTAAGTGCCAGCCACTATACTAAGTGCTGGAGTAGGTATAAGCTAATCAGTTTGGACACAGTTCATGTCCCACATGGGGGGGTCACAGTCTTGATTCTCATTTTATGGATAAGGTAACTGAGGCACAGAGAAGTGAAGTGACTTGCCCAAAGTCACACAGCAGAAAAGTGGCAGAGCTGGGACTAGAACCCAGGACTTGACTCCCAAGCCTATGCTCTATCCATTTAGAATTAAAGAGGGCTTACAAAACTCTGTCATAGACAGAGGTGGTCCTTGGCTGAATAAATTGCACAGGGCACAGTGGATAGAGCATGAGCCAAGGAGTTAGAAGGGCCAGAGTTTTAGTCCCAGCTCTGCCACTTGTCTCCTGTGACCTTGGGCAAATCATTTCACTTCTCTCTGTCTGATTTACCTCATCTGTAAAATGGGAATTATGATTGTGAGCCCCATGTGGGACAGGGTCTGTGTCCAACCTCAATATCTTGTATCTGTCCCAAGCACTAAGAACAGTGCCTGGCATGTTTGGGCTGTGAGCCCGTTGTTAGGCAGGGATTGTCTCTGTCTGTTGCCGAATTGTACATTCCAAGTGCTTAGTACACTTGATAACCCTTGAAAAAATAAATTGAAAACCCTTACTATATGGTATATTCCTTCCTTTAAAAACCATTGTTTTTTGTCCTTATTGAATTTCATAGCGATTTCAGCTTATTTTTCTGATTTATCAAGAACATACTGTAGGGCAACTTTAATAATAATAATAATGTTGGTATTTGTTAAGCGCTTACTATGTGCAGAGCACTGTTCTAAGCGCTGGGGTAGACATAGGGGAATCAGGTTGTCCCACATAGGGGCTCACAGTCTTAATCCCCATTTTACAGATGAGGTAACTGAGGCCCAGAGAAGTTAAGTGACTTGCCCACAGTCACACAGCTGACAAGTGGCAGAGCTGGGATTCGAACTCATGACCTCTGACTCCAAAGCCCATGCTCTTTCCACTGAGCCACGCTTTTTCTCCAGTGTGTGCTCTCCTTCCCAGCAAGGTATCTCTCATAAATGTGATTGTCATTTCCTAAACCCTGTCGTGCAGTCGGTTAATGAAATAGTGAATTGTACTAAACTCAGAATGAAGGGCCAGCGTACCCTTCAAGAAACTTGCGGTTTAACAGTGAATTAATTATTAGTAGTCTGTGTTAGATATTTGAGCCCATTTTTTTGTGGGTGTGTGTATGAGTTGGGTGTATGTTGTGTGTTAGTGTGTTGTAGTTTCCTTAAATCTGAGCTTCTGAAGTTTGAACTGGAGTTTTGGAGAGTTCCATAAAATTAGTAGGCATGATCCTTGCTCTCAAGGAACTTAAAGTTGTGTGTGTGTGTGTGTGTGTGTGTGTGTGGTTGGATGTGTGTGTTTTGGGGGAGTAGGGAGGGATGCCATGTCTTATTAGGTATCTTATTCAGTGCTATTTATTGAGCACTTGCTGTGTGCAGAGTACTGTATTGAGTGATTATTATAATCAAATGCCATTGAGTTGTTTCCGATTCCCGGCAACTCTGTGGATATATTTTCTCCAGAGCATCCTATCTTCTGTCATAATCTGTAACCTAGCTAACACGATTCTTCCGTTATCATTGTTATAGTTTCTATCCACCTAACTGCTGGTCTGCCTCTTCCACGTCTTCCCTGGACTTTTCCTATCACTAGTGACACTAAACGCTTGAGAGAGTCTAATACATCAGAGTTGGTAGGCATGTTCTTTGTCTACTACAGTGGTGACCGTCTGTGCCAGTAAGCAGGAGGGATGCCTGCTTCCTATTGTTGGTGCGCTACTGACCCAAAGGGCAAAGCATTCGTTGTCCCGCTGTGGGGAGGGCAGCAATGAGGGAGGGCGGGCCCCAAAGGCTGCCGGTGGCACAGGGGAAGAGGGAAATCCCTACCTTTGCATTTCCCTCTATGCCAGAGTTAGGTGCTGCCACTGGGCTGGGGGACACAAGTCTCAGGCCCCAGAAAGAGGTGAGGGATCAAGGGAAAGATAGAAGGAAATGAAGTCCGAGCGGGGTCATATTGGAGCACTCTGATCTGGTGTATTGAAGGGCTCCAGCCGTAAAATCATAACCAGTTGAGACTTCTCCCACTTTAGACTGTAACCTTGTTGTGAGCAGGAAATATGTCTGTTATATTGTTACATTATACTTGCCCAAGTGCTTAGTACAGTAGGTGCTCAAATAATGATGGTATTCAAGTGCTTACTATGTGCAAAAAATACAACTGACAGACTTCTGAGATAAGTGCCTGTGACTTGGTTGCAAGGCCCTTATTGAGCACCCCTTTTAAGGGCTAGAGAAGTTCCCTTTTCCCATTCCTTTACATGACATTTGAAATGTGCTCTCGGGCCACTTATGTCCTACCTTTGTGAATAATCATCTGTTTTTGGCATTCTTAGGAAACCCTAGTAATGACATTACAGAATGGTGCGGTTCCTCAAGGTGGAATTGTTAATGCTATATCTCACTTCCATCCTTAGTTCTCCCTCACACCCTCCAATGCAGAAGAGAAGCGACTGAAAGGGGATATTTATTTTTTGCTTTTAGGGAAGAAAAAGTCACAGGAGAGCAGAAACAAGGGAAAAAAAGCTGGAGGCACAAGGATGAAGAAGAACGAACCTGAAACAACTTCTGCAGATATGAGGGATTCTGAAGACGGTAAAGTTTATGTCAAACTTTTATAGAGCTGGGTATGTTTGTTCAGACCTAGGCAGCGCTAATTAGTAACTTTCTAAAAGTAGGGGTAGTGTTTTTCCTTTTAAAGAAAGTGTCAAATGTCATTTTTTTGAAACTGCATCCAGATTAATGAATTGAAGAGATGCCAGATGAATCTGCAGTTTACTTTGTCAAAACTAAATTAAAGCTTGGTAAAATATTATCGAGCATCCCTAATATAAGATGACCATGAAGCCACTTTGAAACCTGATCCATTGTGATTCAGTTCCTTGACATTAGCAAAGTGAACCAAACCTCCCCCTCCATCCTCCAGAAAATGTAAGGTGGCCGTAAATTTTCATCTCCGTCCAGGGCAGGTCCGTATTTTACGAATACGGATCGTCCTCGGACTTATCACAGTTACTTTGTGAACATTGTGTCTCTAATTCAAAATGCCTCAGAACTGATGTTTCTCATAGGAAAAATGGTCTAAGTTGGGGCTTGGTTCCTGAACCACAGTGGGCTTCCCTATTTTAGATTAATAATAAAGCTACATTAGGGAAGGTGAATTTTGCTTTATTGGAAATAAAATAGGTATGTCGACCCTCCCTGGTGAACTGTTACCCCGTATTGCTCCTTCCGCATCGGTGCTTTCAAAAGTGTTTTCCCATGTATCCATGGCTTCTGCATTTCCTCCCTACCCTCCACCCTCCATCCTTAGTCACCTCACCTACAAACCTGAAGCGACTGCACCCCCAAAAAAGTTAGTGATGTAAGTTAAAACTAACGGGTCTTATAAGCCCTTACTGTTAGATTTTGCAGTGGGGCATATGTTCAGGAGTTGCAAGGTAGAATCCCAATCATTGTGCATTTGGATTTTTGTTTTGTTTTGTTTTTCTTGATCTCCTATTTCTCATCTAATTGCTGACTTTGCATAGACAAAGGCCCAAATAACGGGATGATTAAGCTTATATTCCATGCATTCTTTCCTCAACCCCAAATCTTTTACTCTACAGATGTAAATGGAATATAAATTTAAGTGGGAAATTCTAGAGTTTCTTTTAAAATACCAGAGTTTGCATTGAGCCACATGAACTTACCCAAATAGAGATTTTTATTTTCTTTAAGGATCATTAGGGATTGATTCCTTTGGAAAAGTAATGTAATGTGGACTCTGAGTGCCATTTCATTTATTTCATTACTACTGTTGAGGGAAGATATTTATAAAGTTACAAATTATGTAGCACTTTAAAAAAAAATCCCGCGACAAGCTGACTTACCAGAGGGGCTTGAAGAAAAGTACAAAATATTAAAATTCATAACTTTGCCATGAAGCCTTTTACAATAGAGAGGAATCAGTCCACTAAATTGTAAGTTTTTACTCAATCTGCAAGTAAAATAAAAAAAAAATGATTGTGATATTTAAATGCTTACTAGGTACAAAACACTGAACTAAGTGCTAGGGTAGATGCAAGATAATCAGATCACAGTCATACCCAACATGGTGCTTACAATCTAAGAGGGAGGGAAGACGGGTATATCTTTCCCATTTTACACATGAGGAAGCTGAGGCGTAAAGAAGTTAAGCAACTTGCCCCAGGACACACAGAAGTCAAGTAGCGGAGCTGAGATTAGAACCCAGGTCCCATGACACCCTGACCTGAGCTCTTTCCACTATACCACACTCTACCCTTGTTCTCTGGTGGAATGTCAGTTTCCTTCCACAAAAAGATATGGTTAACATTCCCTGCACCTTCTGCAGGGCAACAGGTTATAGCTAAACTACAACTAACCCTACACTGGATGTTCTGTATTGTTCTATGTAATGATCAAATCCTCCTGCCAAATTTTTTGTTTGTGACATTCTTTTACCTGTTGTACATTTGTACAACGAATTGTAAGTATTGCCTTCTTTCTGGAGATAAAAACAAAAGAAGCCTTGTCCGGTGGGAAGGCGTGCTGTAGTGTGTGCCCTAGGAGTCGAAACAGTTGGACAGATCTGGGCAATTTTATGGCTAGAGAAAATAAATCCATATGTCCCTGAATGAAGAGTGGGGTTTTTTTTTTTTTGGTTGATAAAGCCCTCGAAACTCAAGGAAAGAAACTCATTGTGCATTTTGGTTTGAACAACCTTGAAGATAAAGGGATGTTTTTGTTGTGCTGAAAGGCACAACAATAAAAGGAATTTATTGAGGTCCTTCTGTGTACTGAGCACTGTACTAAGCACACTTGGAAGAGTACAAATGCAACAGGATTGGTAGACTTGACCCCAGTCCACAAGGAGTTTTGGACGTGGCATGAGAGCTACAATGCACCTTTTGGCAAATGCTAAGTCTGTTGGGTTCTCAACCCCTGCATCATGGCAGAGCTGACTCTTCCTTATTTTATTCTGCATGTGAAAACCAAATTTGGGGTTAGAACTCTGAGGCTGAAGAGACATTCTGAGGTTTAGCTATGAGGTTAGTTGTATTTCATTTTTGGGGGGTGGGGAAAGCAGTTCTCTTCTGGATGTTTGTGGAAAGTTTAGCCTTGAAGAAATAGCAGACTCGGTCCTTGTTTATTGGGCTACCAGTTTTCTATCGTTGTGGGAAAATCTGTGGGGTATACAAAACTTGTCACGGGTACAAGAGTGCAGCTTGTTGGAAAAGAATGGCACCCTGCTAGTAGACATTATAAATTGATGATACCAGAGGAGTTTCCCCCACCTCTTATCAGTTAGTTTTATGCAATTTCCCGTGAGCCACAGACAAATCAGAAGTGGTCATGACCTGAACCTGATACCCAAAGTTACATCTCCAGCCCTGATCTCTCTCCCCGCCTGCAGTTTCGCCTCTCCTCTTGCCTTCAGAGTATCTCTACTTGAATTTCCTCCCATCACCTCAGGCTTAATGTGTCCAAAATTGAACTCCTTATCTTCCCACCCAAACCCTGCCCTCTCCTTGACTTTCCCATCACTGTAGGCAGCACCACCATCCTTCCTGTCTCACAACCCCACAACCTTGGCATTATACTTGACTCCTCTTTCATTCAATTCACATATTCAGTCCCTCACTAAATCTTGCTGTTTCCACCTTCACAACATCACTAAAATCCTTTCTTTCATCTCCATCCAAACTGCTACCATATTAATACAATCACTTAACCTATCTGGCCTCAATTACTTTATCAGCCCCCTTGGTGACCTCCCAGCCTCCTGTCTCTTCCCCACTCCAGTCATTATGTCAGTCTGCTGCCCAGATCATTTATCTACAAAAATGATCAGGACATGTTTTCCCCACTCCTCAAGAAACTCCAGTGGTTGCCCATCTACCTCCACATGGAACAAAAACTCCTCACCAGTGGTGTCAACGTACTCAATCATCTTGTCCTCTCTTACTTCACCTCATTACTCCTACTACAACCCAGCCAGCATATTCCACTCCTCTAATGCTAACCTTTTCACTTTACCTCGATATCACCGCCATCCTCTTGCCCACGTCCTGCCTTATGCCCTGGAACGCCCTCCTTCCCTCGTCAGATTTGACAGACAATTACTCTCCCCCCTTCAAAACCTTATTGAAGGCCCATCTCCTCCAAGAGGCCTTCCCAGAATAAGCCCCCTTTCCTCTTCTCCCATTCTCTTCTGCATCACTCTGATTTGTTCCCTTCGTTCATCTCCCCCTTCCAGCCCCACAGCACTTTGGTTCATATCTGTCATTTTTTATCTTAATGTCTGTGTCCCCCTCTCTACTGTAAGATCCTTGTGGGTGGGGAATGTCTGTTTTTTGCTCTTTTTTATATTCTCCCAGGCACCTAGTACAATGCTCTGCACACAGTAAGTACCAAATAAATACGATCGAATGAATGACTAAGTGAACTATCCCCGACTGCTACCCTCAGTCCTTTATCACTGGCCCTAACATTTCCCCCGCAACACAGCTCTTGGAAGAGGAGGAGAGGGTGGGAAAGAACACCAAGGAAAGTTGAGAGACCATGAGACTTGAGGAAGGAGGAGCCAAGGATATGACATAGAATGGAGGATGGCATTCTCATTTTGGACAAAGTATTGGTCGAGTTTAATCTCCCCTTCCACCCGCCATCCCTGGCTTGAGGGCCTGATCCAACTGTCGGGCAGCTACCGGCTCGGGCCCAGGATTTTACACGGCTAATCACTCCAGCCCCAGACTGCGAGCCCGTTGTGAGCAGGGATCATCTCTCTTTACTGCTATATTGTACTTTCCAAGTACTTAGGAGAGTGCTCTGCACACAGTAAGCGCTCAATAAATACAATTGAATGAATGAATGAATACCAGAATTCCTTGGCCAAACCTGGCTAATTTACTAAATTTCCCAGTGGATTTACTAACATTTTGAATTCATCTTTCAACTTGTATGATTAAAAATGCCAACTTTACTGTTCATTCAATTAATATTCATTGAACACTTTACTGGGTTCGTGGTGGTGTACTGAGGAGTATGGAATGAGGCCTTTTAGAATTTAAAGGAGACATGGTTCTGGCCCTTGAGGACTTTAAAACCTAATCTGTTTGAGAATTCCTCTTCGGGTGCATAAAAAGCTGGATTTAAAATAATGTTTGTAGCCTTAAGAATTGCTTTCAGACCAGGAGAACTGCTAAGGAATTAAAATAATGAAAACCTGAAATTGTTGAGGGGTTAAGAGGGATATATTTGCTGGTAAATTATAGTCATTAAAGTGATTTTTATGCATTCTCTTGTCTTGACTTACAGTCTCCTTTGGGGGATTATGAAAAAGCATTCAGCTCTCTGTTTTGTTTATCTCTAACGATAGTCATCTCTAATGATAGTCCTTTGTAATGATTCTTAGATGCTTTTATGTGAGGTCAGTAACCATTTAATTTCCCAGTGTACCAAGTTCAAGTAGTAAATTTTGTATTCAAGAAAGACATGGTAAAGATACCTGGATCTGTAGGTTTTGACAGTTCTGAAAGATCCATTCATCTTTGTCTGCTTACAACCCAAAAATGATTAAATATGTAGCAGTTGAAGACTTGAGTGCATTCGTGCCATAGATAGGATGCAAATGGAATTTTTATGTGGAAAAGGATCTGGATGTTTGAAGTACAAGGGTACTTGGGTCAATTATATTACTTGAATGAATGGTGAATAGATCTGGGTGCAGTTAAATTTTTCAGAAGCAAATCTGCTTCCCAAAGGAATGGTTTTGGATTTGGGGCCGATGTAAGGTTCTTCGAGGGCCAAAAATGCTACCGTATACTATGACTGATATGCCACTCAAGTGGACTTGGATCCAATTTTAATACCTCGCTTACCAAAAGACAAGTGTGGTTGAAGGACTAAGATGCTGGAAAGGAATGGCAATCTAATCATCATCACTTTATAGGGTATAAAAGTAGGAAAAGAAATGGAATCACTGCTCAGTGACTGATTTGGGTTTAGTACATGTATCAAGCCCACTTTCGTTTCTTCTTTTTTAGGTCCTAGAGAGGAAGAAGAGAAGCCTTCCGCCTCTGCAATGCTGTCACTGGAACAGACAGCTGTGATTCAGGAGATGGTAGATCAAGACGCACTTCCAAAACTGGTGACCTCTCATCCTGTCTGTGAGCCACCAAAAATACCTGAAGAGAAACTAGAAGTAGTAATCTGTGGGTCCGATGATTTGGACGAAGAAGATGAGGAGGAAGAAGGGGAGGAGGACGAGGAAGTGGAAGAAGAGGAGGAAGAGGAAGATGAGGAGGAGGAGGAGGAGGAAGAAGAAATGGAGGAAGATGCTAATATGCCAAAAGAAAGTTCTGGAAGAGAGCCAGGATTGGAGAGTGAAGAAAAGCAGGAAATATCAGAACCAAAAAACGCATCCGAAGGCAATCCAGAAGATTCCTCTCAGAATATGGCTGCGGTTCAGATTCCTAAAACAAAAGGAGAATCCAATGGGGATGCCTTTGAAACATTCATGTTTCCTTGTCAACATTGTGAACGGAAGTTCACAACAAAGCAGGGACTCGAACGTCACATGCATATCCACGTATCTACCGTCAATCACGCTTTCAAATGCAGATACTGTGGCAAAGCCTTTGGTACGCAGATTAACCGGCGGAGGCATGAGCGCCGTCATGAGGCAGGGCCAAAACGAAAATCCATTTTAACACTCCAGCGGCCTGGAGCCCCAGCCGATGGTCAGATACGTGCAGATGATGGGAGTCTTAGAGTCGGGGTGAATGCTTCCACTATTTTACATGACTACGCGGCCTTAGATCCCGAAAAAGTTGCCCGAGAAACTCCAGGCCCTGCTGTTGTCGAAGAGAACGGGGAGCCGAAGGAGCTGCATCCGTGCAAATATTGTAAAAAGGTATTTGGAACTCACACTAACATGCGGAGACATCAGCGTAGGGTTCATGAGCGCCATCTGATTCCCAAAGGAGTGCGGAGAAAAGGAATTTTACTTGAAGAACCCCAGCCCCCAGTAGAGCAGGTCCAACCAACACAAAATGTATACGTAGCAAGCACGGAACTAGAAGAGGAAGGAGAAGTGGATGATGTGTATATAATGGATATTTCGAGCAATATTTCGGAAAATTTAAATTTCTACATCGATGGCAAGATCCAGTCCAACAGCAGCACCAGTAACTGCGATGTGATTGAAATGGAATCCCATCCTGCCGACTTGTACAGTCTAAATTGTCTGCTGGCTCCGGTGACGGTGGAAATTACTTCGAACTTAAAGGCCCCGCAAGGACCGGTGGCCGACGACCCTTCTACGGATTCTTCCGGCTGCACAAATGAGTCCAAGAAACGGAGAACCACCAGTCCGCCCCTTTTACCCAAAATCAAGACCGAGGCAGATCCCGAGCCCATAGCACCATCGTGCTCCATAGCTCTGCCTCTCAGCGTGTCGACTGCAGAGATGATACCTTTTCAGAAAGAGAAAACTGTCTATTTGTCATCAAAGCTCAAGCAGCTTCTCCAGACCCAAGACAGTAATAAACTAACCTCAGTAATAACTTCGCCCGAGGTCCCTAAGCTCAGTCCGGCTACTGTGGCTTCTCCTTCCCCCGCTTCAGTTTTGCCTGTGCCATCGAGTCGGTTTAAGCGAAGAACCAGCTCTCCTCCCAGTTCACCCCAGCACAGTCCAGCCCTGCGAGATTTGGGGAAACAAGGGGATGCGAAACCCGTGTGGAACGATGCCGTTCTGGGTTCCAAAATCCCCAAGTTAGAAAGTCACAGCAGCTCCCCTGCCTGGAGTTTGTCCGGGCGAGATGAAAAAGAAACCGCGAGTCCTTCTTGCTTTGAGGAATATAAACCATCCAAAGACTGGACAGCTGTGCCCCCTTTTAGCAGTGTGTGCAACCAGCAGCCATTGGATTTATCCAGTGGGGTGAAACAGAAGTCTGAGGCTGCTGGCAAGACTCTGGTCCCCTGGGAGTCCGTATTAGATCTGAGTGTGCATAAAAAAGCCGGAGGTGATGCTGATGTCAAGGAGTGCAAAGAAAATAGTGCAGTGCAGCCTGCCTGTAGTGGTTCCAAGAAAAAGAAACCCCCAACCTGCATGTTGCAGAAGGTCCTCCTGAATGAATATAACGGTCTGGATTTAGCCACCGAAACTCCTCCAGATGGGAACAGAAGCCCGAGTCCGTGTAAAACCGCAGATCCACCGCCAGAACCTGACCTGGACCCAGAGTCTAGCTTGTCAGCCCCAACAGTCGAGTCCCCTCCCGCTACTTCTCCGCCCTCACCCCTCCCACAGACATCTTCCAGTTCCTTGGCTCAGCTGCCTCCTCTCTTAATCCCAACCAATCCTTCCTCCCCACCACCGCCTTGTCCTCCTATATTAACGGTTGCCACCCCTCCCCCGCCACTCCTTCCTACTATTCCACTTCCCCACACCTCCTCCAGCGCCTCTCCCTCCTGCCCTTCGCCACTCTCACGCACCACCGCCCAGTCGCCACTTCCGATTCTCTCTCCCACAGTGTCTCCTTCCCCATCTCCCATTCCTTCAAGTGACCCTCACATCTCCGCTCCTTCCCCTGGGCCGCCTATCCTCTCTTCCTCCTCTTCCTCCTCTTCCTCCTCTTCCTCTTCTTCTTCCTCCACATCCTCATCCTCCTCTTTCTCTTCTTCGTCTTCCTCCTCCTCTCCTTCTCCGCCCCCTCTCTCGGTGGTTTCGTCCGTGGTGTCCTCTGGCGATAATCTCGAAGCTCCTCTCCCCATCGTGTCATTCAAACAGGAGGAGTTGGAGGACGAGGAGCCAAAACCAAGGGAAGACCCACAGACTTCAAACGAGCGGGGCATTCAGGAAACCTTTAATAAAAATTTTGTGTGCAATGTCTGTGAATCCCCCTTTCTTTCTATTAAAGACCTAACCAAACATTTATCTATCCATGCTGAAGAATGGCCCTTCAAATGTGAATTCTGCGTGCAACTATTTAGGGATAGAACTGACTTGTCAGAACATCGCTTTTTGCTTCACGGAGTTGGAAATATCTTTGTATGCTCAGTCTGTAAAAAGGAATTTGCTTTTTTGTGCAATTTGCAACAGCACCAACGAGATCTCCATCCCGATAAAGAATGCACCCACCACGAGTTTGAAAGCGGGACCCTTCGACCCCAGAACTTCACTGATCCCAGTAAAGCAAATGCAGAGCATATGCAGAGTTTACCAGAGGATCCTTTAGAAACAGCCAAGGAAGAGGAAGATTTAAACGATTCCTCAGAAGAGCTTTATACCACCATAAAAATAATGGCTTCTGGAGTCAAATCAAAAGATCCCGATGTTCGAATGGGCCTCAATCAACATTACCCGAGCTTTAAACCACCTCCGTTTCAGTACCATCATCGAAACCCCATGGGCATCGGAGTTACCGCCACAAACTTCACCACTCACAATATCCCACAGACTTTTACCACTGCCATTCGCTGCACAAAGTGTGGAAAGGGGGTTGATAACATGCCCGAGTTACACAAACATATCTTGGCGTGCGCTTCGGCAAGTGACAAGAAGAGGTACACCCCCAAAAAAAACCCGGTCCCACTGAAACAGACCGTGCAACCTAAAAACGGTGTAATGGTCATAGAAGGGGCCGGGAAGAACGCCTTCAGACGAATGGGTCAACCCAAAAGACTCAATTTTAGCGTCGAGATTAGCAAAATGTCCTCTAACAAGCTCAAGCTAAATGCTTTGAAGAAGAAAAATCAGCTTGTCCAGAAAGCGATTCTCCAAAAAAACAAATCTGCGAAGCAGAAAGCAGATTTAAAAAACAAGGCCTCTGAGTCAGCCTCTCATATCTGCCCTTACTGTAGCCGAGAGTTCACGTACATTGGCAGCTTGAATAAACACGCATCTTACAGCTGTCCCAAAAAACCTCATTCTCCTCCCTCAAAAAAGAATTCTCACTCGTCCAAGAAAGGGGGCCATGCCTCCCCGACCGGCAGCGAGAAGAACAGCCAGCGTCGGCGCACGGCTGACGCCGAGATAAAGATGCAGAGCCCACCAGCCCACCTGGGCAAGACCAGAGCCCGGAGCTCGGGGCCTCCCTTAGCCCCGGTGCCCTCCGCAGCCTTCAAAGCCAAACCGAATGTCAAATTCGTAGCTTCGGTGAGGTCCAAAAAGCCCAGCGCCACCTCTTCCCTAAGGAACTCCAGCCCCCTGCGGGTGGCCAAAATAACTCACGTCGAGGGGAAAAAACACAAAGCTGTGGCCAAGAGCCATTCGGCCCAGATCGCCGGCAAAGCGCCCCGGACGCTGCATGTCCGGGTACAGAAAAACAAGGCGGTTTTACAGAGTAAATCGGCCCTGGCAAACAAGAAAAGGTTAGACAGATTCAGGGTAAAAACTAGAGAGAGGAGCGGGGGCCCCATCACCCGAAGCTTACAGCTAGCGGCTGCTGCGGACGTAACGGAAAGCAAGAGGGAGGAGAGCGCTGCCAAGCAGGAGCTAAAAGATTTCAGGTAAGTCATTTGCTTCTAACGAGAAAGCGGCATCGTCGGGCCATTTTCTTTTCCCTGTAATGTATAGCTTGACTCCGGTGTGCGTTGAAAGGAGGTTGGCCATTTCGGAGCCTGCCCAAGAGTAGGGTCAGCACTTTGGATGGGGTGTCAGGAAAACCCTGAACAAATTTCACTTTTCTGTCGAGAATTGCCAAGTAGCATCATTGCTAGAAAAAAATGGCCCATTGGAATTAAATATCAATCCCTGGTCAGGACCTTAATAAATGCATGAAAATGAATCAGATTTTTTTTTTCTTTGATGTTTCAAGAGAAGCAGCCAGGCCTAGTGGTGTGTAGAGCACAAGCCTGGGAGTCAGAGGACCTGGGTTCTGGTGCTGGCTCTGCTACCTGTCTGCTGTGTGACCTTGGGCAAGTCACTTAACTTATCTGTGCCTCGGTTGCCTCATCTGTAAATTGGGGATTAAGACCGATTAGACTGTAAACCCGTCAAACGGCAGGGACTGTCTCTATCTGTTGCCCACTTGTTCATTCCAAGCGCTTAGTACAGTGCTCTGCACATAGTAAGCGCTCAATAAATACTATTGAATGAGTAAACCCCATGTGGGTCAGGGACTTTGTCCAACCTAATTAGCTGGTATCTACCCCAGCACTTAGAACAGTGCTTGACACATAGTAAGCGCTTAACAAATACCATCAATTGTTATATTCTTTGAATGGATGACTTTTTGAATTGAGCTGTTACCATTTTTCCAGTATTTTCCTGGGCTGCCTAATTTCTTCTCCCCAAAAAGACTAAATTATTCTGTCATCTTTGTTTTTGTGGGCTGCATCATTTTGGGAATCAATTTATATATACCACAATCAAGATAGTGGCCAAATATCTTCATTGTTCTGGGTATCGCACCGTTCGTAGCATTCAGCATGTCCACATAATGAAAAATTCAATGGTTTGCTATTAAAGTGCTTCACATCTTTCCCTTATGTAACTGTCTATAGCATGTATCATGCCAGTATGGTGTGAGGAACTATGGTTTGGTATCTTGAAACATGACAAGGAGATAGGATAGTTGAGATTTGATGTCCCCATTTTGTGGCCCTATCTAATCTCTCCATCCCTTTGATTCATCAGCTGTGACTAAGTAAAGGCTTAAAAATATTTTGAGGTACAGCTGTGTAGCTCTACAGGCAAAGTAGAGAAGGTACTGGACTTTGGTTATGGCATTGTCTCACGCTTTACCATTCATTCAGCTTTGTAAAATACCTCAACCTGTGTGGGTTCATTTACTTCATTGCCAGAGTTCAGCTAGCAAAAAAGTTTTGAAAGTATGGACCATTGAGAGTTTAACACCTGATGTGTGGTCCTAGGATTTCAGTCAGTTAAGCGTGTTTTTGTGTTTTCCTCCTCTAGCAGACTCTGGAAATTTGATGTTTAACTTGGGGGGTGGTTATCTGCCCTAGGACATTCAGACTTGAATGTACCAGTTCTGTTCAGAAGCTGCATGGCTTAGTGGATAGAGCGTGGGCCTGGGATTCAGAAGGATCTGAGTTCTAATCCTGACTCCGCCACTTGTCCACACACTAAGGCTGTGTGACCTTGGGCAAGTCACTTAACTTTCCTGTGCCTCAGTTCCCTCATCCGTAAAATGGGTCTTAAGACTGTGAGTCCCATGTAGGGCAGGGCTGTGTCCATTCCGATTTGCTTGTATCCACCCCAACTCTTGGTACAGTGCCTTGCACAGAGTAAGCACTTGACAAATACAATTATTATTATTATTAATACTAAGCAAATTACCCATTCCTAGGATGAGTGGGCGATGTACATGCACTCAAGCAATCTTGTTACTTTGGAAATCACTATTCACCTGAAGTGGAAAGGAAATGCGTATAGTCCTTTGGGGCCACAGGGCCGATAAAATATGCTTGATTTTGTAAAAAGACCACTTGTCTATACGAGGTTAATTTACCTCTTTTGGAATTTATCTTCACCATAATAGAACCTTGTGGCAGAAGTGAGATTATATTCCCCAGATTCCACCAACATTCAGTCATTGTAGAGCCAGAACACGGGTTCCCGAATTGGGACTATCTAAGTCCAGAAAGTTATCTTCCTTGGATATACTGGTTTTAGGATGCCAAAATCAAATGCTCCACTAGCAGCCAAGAAAAGGTTACCTCCATGTTGATGGGAAATTAAAGTAGAACTGCAGCTCTGTAGTTATATGTTTTCAGGCAAGAATGGTTGGTGTGAAATGCAAATTAGTAAAACCGGGTCATTCACAGTATCTTTATTCCCTAAAGCCAGTAACAATTTGGTGCTGCCATGTAGAAAGCAGGTATAGCAAAAATTGCATTTTATGAACCATTTCTGAGACTACTTCAAGAACCCAGGAGACCTACTAAATTTTCAACCCAATTCCTTCACCCCCCACCCCCCCCCCCGCCCCTTTGAGTGTTGAATGATGGTAGGTTCAGCCATTTACCTTTCTCTAATTACTAGTTAACTGGAGGGTTGAATTGGAGTCATGTATGAAATTTGGCAGACAAAAAGGGGTCTGGTTGAGACACTTGAAAGATTTAGTTACTAAATACTAGATGAAGTTTTCAGCTCCCCAAGCTTAAACAGCAGGCACACAGACCTTTTTCACTGTGCTTTCTCTGGTTAGTTAATAGCACTTTGGGGGTTCTGGAAGAGTCCCCAGGGTCTGGTTTCTTTATCCCCGAATTTGGGGTTGAACATCAACCACAAAAGTCTTGAAGTGTTCTTGGAACAAAATGAGGGCTCAGAAAGGAAGCTAGCCTTGACTGGGGTTTTTTTTTTTTTACATGTGTTTGTGCATGTGTACTTGAGAGCCAATTATTGTTCAGACAAGTGTTCTGTCTCTATCAGGACACCTGGCTGCACTCTTTGGATATTGATTAATTGAAAAATAAACATAAGACTGTATGACCAGTTAGTTGTAATACTGGATCAGGTCAATGGAACATCCGACCCAATATGCTGACCTCAACAGAGGATGCCTAGGGGAATCACGTAATGGCTGCTGTCTGACACCCATCCATCCTGATGACTAGAGTTGTTCCAGATAACAGCTAATTGCTGCATCCCTGTCAGATTCCTTAAGCCAAACACTGAATTATGTCATGTCCTTTCAATTATACCTGAAAGCGGCAGGGGGAAGAAGCTCTTTAAATGAACTCTCCTCTTTCCTTCCAAATACAGCGTTCAATTTGTGGACTTCTTTCTAGTACGGAATTGTGCATGAGGATGGTGTTGATGAACCTCTATTATGATACCAGAAATAGTCATCAGTAGGTCACGGGCAGGAGATTCCTTTCAGTTTGTCAAACTGCTAGATTAAATGTCATTCCTTGCCATTCAGCCTCTTTGTTTCAACGACAATTTAAAAGAACTTCACTTTTTTCAAACATGGCACAGCAGCCATTTAGGGTGACGCATTGGAAGTTCCCCAGGCTCTACTTACTACACAAGTCTAGTGGAAAGAGCCCTGGACCTTGGAGTCAGAGGACCTGGGTTCTAATCCTGGCTCTGCCACTTGTCTGTTGTATGGCCATAAGTCGGTCACTTAACTTCTCTGTGCCTCAGTTACTTCATCTGCAAAATGGTGATGTAATCCTACTCCCTCCTACTTAAGCTGTGAGCTCCATGTGGGACAGAGACTGTGTCCAGTCTGATTATCTATCCCAGCACTGTGCAGTGGATGGTACATTTTAAGCCCTTAACAAGTACATTTATTACTATAATTATTAGAGCCCAAAGTGCCGTATTGCTGTTAAATTGAAGATGAAAACCAAAGCCTGAAAGATCTGCTGTAGAAAAAAGCACCAAAGAAACCATACATTTTTTATAATGGTATTTAACTCTTACAACGTGCCAAGCACTGGGGTAATACAAGGTAATCAAGTTGGACCTAGTCCTTTTCTCTTATGGGGTTCCCAGTCAAAAGGAGAAGGAGAATAGCTTCTCTGGATTCCACGCTGCTTACTTGGGGACACAAAATGGGGCCATCTTGATGTCATCAGCTCTCTGTCCCACATCAGGCTTTTCAGACACTAGGATCCAGAAGTAAACCCGCCCCTAAAAATCAGCTGTACATCTAATTGATCCTTTCCTTGCAGCAGCATTTGTTCTGTGATGGCTCTTGATGCTGGCTGTTTTGCCTGGCCAGAATTATGGTTTTTCAGGTCCCAAGGCCAGTTTCCATGTCTGTACAGTCAGTGTTTCAGAAGGGAAACATTTTCAGGAAGGGAACTACATCCTTCTCTTGCTCTTTTCTTCTGAAAAACACAACTCATGGTTAGTTATGCAATGGATTGTTCAATACACAGTGACTTTTTAGGTTATTACATCAGTTAATCAGTGAGTCAGTGATATTGAGAACTTACTGTGTACAGAGCACTGTACTAAGCGCTTGGGAGAGTACAGAATTAGAGTTGGTAGATATGCTTCCTGACCACAAGGAGATTACAGTCTAGAGAGGCTATGAATAATTTACCCAAACTGGGAAATACTTCAAGGGAATCTCAAATTGTATTTCTCATTCCATGTTTGATTTGCACCCAACTCTATTCTGCCTTGGTGTCACTCTGAATCCAGACAGATGTGCATTGCCGGGCAAAAGCTCCCTAATTTTGCAGCTGCTTTCTTTCCAAAACATATAGCTTCGATTTTTAATTTTGATGACCTTATTGGAAAATACTTTTATGTCTGTCACCCCCATTAGATTGCAAGCTCCTCATGGACAGGGACTGTATCTCTTAGCCATTTTGAATTTATCAAGTCCTTAGTACATTGCATTTCACCCAGTGGGCCCTCAATAAATACTACAACTACTGCTATCTAGTGAAAATCATTCAGTCATATTTATTGAGCGCCTACTGTGTGCAGAGCACTGTTTTAAGCGCTTGGGAGAGTACAGTATAACAATAAACAGACATTGCCTTCCCACAGCGAGCTTACAGTGTAGAGGAGGAGACAGACATTAATATAAATAGAATTACATTACATAAATTTCAGATATGTACATAAATGTTCTGGCAGAACTAAGTGTACATGCCAGAGATGGCCAATCCTCATTAACCAAAGAGCCACAAAGCAAAACCAAAATATGTCAGAGAGATGTAGATCGAAACAATACCTTTTCCCCAGTGGGAGAGTTCAGGAAGCTGAGGGGCAGAGAGCCGGCATCCCTGTGGATGTGGGGCGGGCGAACTGGTTGGGAGTGGGGTCTGGGGCTGCAATCCTGCCTTGCCTGGGGGCACTGCAGGCGGCCACCAGAACAAAATAAATAAAGCACAGGACAGTTTAATAAATGACACAGCATATGCGCATGAGTCCAACAGCAAGCGAAGAAGAGACGCACGGGACTCATGAGCCAAAATTGGGCCCCTCCTGGTCCGTACTAGGGCGGCTGAATCACAGAAAAGAGTTTTTCCCTTTAACTTTTAATTCTCTGAGTCCCCAGTAAATGAATTCCTCAATGAAATGGTAATAATTTTAGAGGTGCTTATTCCATGCTAGAACCCCCTCCTCTGCCACCCCATAAACAACTTAATTGTAGTTCTCAGGCCTACAGATGTTTCTTTTTCTTTTGTCAGGATATCTGAATTTGAAAGTATATCCCAAGCTCATGTGCTTCGATGTTTTAAAAGCAAGTGTGTCTTCCGGTCTATTCACGTCTCCGTTTAACCGCGATCCGCTCATAAACAGATTCTATTATTTTGTCATTTATCTTCAGTTTTCTTATTTTCTAGGAACCTCCTGTAAAAACAAACCAAACAAATCTTAATTGACAGAGTAAAGCTATTGCATGCTCAACTTAGGATAAGCACTACGGCAATGGATATGAAATCCACCAAGCTTGCGAAACCAGTCGAAGCTGACTCAAAATCAATAAAATACATCTGATTGCCTGCAGGCTTCTTGCTAACGTTGTCAGTGTCAGGCCCCTCTCTTCAGCGGGGCCTGACGTGCATGCTGGGTTTCAGGACGAATCAGATACAAAGAGAAGGGTACTGTAAGTGGGCTAAGCTGGACACAATCTCACCGTGGACTGATAACTCAGATGGTAGTGTTTGCCCCCGGTCTTGGTGAACGGCACAGTGAAAGACCATTTCAAGTTCACGTCTCAAAGCAAGTTCCCTGTTTTATCGGTAGTTGGTTATAGTTGCAGGGATGGCAAATTCTGCTGCACTCACTTGAAAGTATTTTGGTCGTGTCTATGGAGTCTCGATGCCTTTCTTTTAAACCAGTCGATAAGAGGAACGTAGCTGGTCAGAGTTCTTCTTGCCCCCTTCTCCCCCTTTTTTCAAAACAGCACGTCTAGATGGCCAGCTGCATTTTGAGGTAACCCAATTGGATCTGGACTCTTCATGCTTTTCCCCCACTTAATTTTTATCCAAATGAAAGTTACTCCCCTCAGTGTGTTATCTGGCACCAAATTCTATGGTGGTGGTGGATTCTGTGTACCATGTTGTTTAAAGACATAGGGCAAAACAAATCACAGGTGTTTGGGAGTAGATGTCTACACAGAGATGTAAATGAATTTATTATTCTGCTCTGTACATGTCTCTAATGAGATTAAAAACAACAGATTGGCTTCCACCTCAGGACCATGGAATTACTTTGTGGAAATATCATTTCTCCAAGCATTTCCCTCCTCTCTTCCCTGCACCCCCCCATCACCACCCCACGGGGTTATGATTGAGTTGGTGGGAAATGGCTAGTTTCATTCACATATCCTATTTGTTCTCGACTTCAAAAGTAATCTACCTCTTTAAATTTGTAGTTTGATACTTGTTTGGTGAATTTGTGCCACTTTAACTCTTTCACTATCATTCCCATTTTGTTACATTTCTGTTACGGGGACTTTTTGTTGAAATATTGTATAAAGCATTTGTAGCAGTTTAAAAATAAAATATTTAAAATTATTTAAATTGTTTTGGACACTTCAATTGTATTATATGTGATTTACATTTTACATTAATTTCGTTTTGTTTTTGTTTTGAGTTGTTAATCTGGAGATTGTTCCTGTATTGAAGTTTGCTGTTAGTTATATTATTGTTTATTGTTGGAGAGTGATATAAAGACTATTCTAATGAAACATTAAAATTTACAATTTGACATACAAATGGGGTTGTCATTGCTTTTAACCAATGTAGCCTTGTTGACGGAGATATTTTAAGTACTGATAGACAACTGAAGAGTGTTGTTTGCGCTTTTTTTTTTCTTCAGCATGATGTAAATCTTGTGAACTTGTCAGTTGTATAAAAAGATCTCTTTATGCTGTTGCAAGCACTTAATTGACTGGTTAGAGGGGGCTACAATGAAACATTTTATATAATTGTAACCAATAAAGTAAACTTTCTAAACACTTGTGAAAGGCTTGCATTTTGTGCAGAGATGAGAACTGTCAGCAAAAATTCAAGTATGTCTAAAAAAAATGTATAAAGCTTGCACTGTTTACATGCAGTGTAGTATAGCAAATCGTCACTTCGCTGCCTCTAGGAGGTATTAAATTAAACATTTGTTAATTACTTGCAGAAAGGCCTGCGGTATCAATGATGTTACTTTATTTTCTACGTTGGCTCTTGTTAGCACGAAATGAAAAATTTTCTACACACATCAGTCTCTGGTACTTGTTAACAAACTCTACCTCTTTCAAGTTTTTCAAGCAGTTTAAGCTTTTTTTGTTTGAAACTGCATCCCTAAAGGAACAGTTGTAACAGTTTAACACATTCATACCTCATGGTATATCCCACGTCCCTCGCTGGTCCCACCCCCGCCATCTAATTTTATAATTACCTGGTACCAGGGAAAGAAAAGATTGGCTTTTGGTGGAATTGATGAATAACGGCTTCCATGCCCCCATGATATTAGTACTGAAAGTTTTAATGAATACGTTTATCTCATTCCTTTCACTTGTCATTTGCCGAAATGTCCATTCTCCTGCCCCGTATCCGATTGTATTTCTGCTAGTGTATGAGTTAATATGACTACATATCGACTGCTTGTTTAGGAATGGAGACTGTGAGTCCATTGTTGGGTAGGAATTGCCTCTATTTGTTGGTGAATTGTCTTCTCCAAGTGCTTAGTACAGTGCTCTGCACACAGTAAGCGCTCAATAAATACAATTGAATGAATGACCCTAGGGCTGTGAAGAAACTACCCGGAGTTGCCATATCTATTGTACAATCATCTTGAAATTCAAACTAATGTAGGCTGAGGCGTGGTCTGCTCCTTCTCAAATATACCTAATAATAATTGTGGCCTTTGTTACGCGCTTACTGAGCACTCTACTAAGAGCTGGGCAAATAATCGGGTCAGACATAGTGCCTGTCCACATAGGTTTCACAGTCTTAAGGGAGGAAGAAAACATGTGTTGAATCCCAGTTTAACAGATGAGGAAACTGAGGCACAGAAAAGTTAAGTGAATTTAAGTAAGATGCAGCATTGCCTAGTGGAAAGAACACGGGCTTGAAAGTCAGAGGACCTGGGTTCTAATCCTATCTTTTTTATGGTATAATAATTATAATAATAATTATGGTATTTGTTAAGCTCTATGTGCCAAGCAGTGTTCTAAGTGCTGGAGTTAGATACAAGGTAAGCAGGTTGTCCCACATAGGGCTCACAGGCTTAGTCCCCATTTTCCAGATGAGGTAACTGAGGCACAGAGAAGTTAAGTGACTTGCCCAAAGTCACGCAGCAGACAACTGGCGGGGTGGGGATTAGAACCCACAACCTCTGACTCCCAAGCCCGGTCTCTCCACTAAGCCACACTCTATTTTGTTCTTTGTATTTGTTCTTTTGACTCACAGACTATCCATTAGGCCATGCTACTTCTCTGCCAATTACTTGTTGTGTGACCTTGGGCAAGTCACTACTTGCCTCCTACTTAGACTGTGATCCAAATGTGGGACAGGGCCTGTGTCCAACCTGATAAACTTGTACCTACCCCAGCACTTAGAACAGTATTTGCCACAAAGTAAGTCCTTAACAATTACCATTTTTAAAAAAATGCCCAGAGAAGTAAGTAGCGGAGACAGGATTAGAATATAAATCCTTTGACTCCCGGGCTTGTTCTCTTTCCACAAAATCATGCGCTTCTCTTGATCTTCCTATCCCAGGCTTCTCCATGTTTGATAGTTTCTGTTCACATTTTTGTATGTGAAGAGGAAATACTTCTTCCTTCAGTGAACTTCATTTGGATTTGCTTTTTTCTATTCTGGAAAGTTGTTAGCCACATAGGTAATCCTTACAGGACACAATGATCAGGACTCCATGTGAGCTTTAGGGTCCTAGAAGAATCTCCAATATTCCCAGTAGAGATCACTGAAAAACCTCCAAAGTTGAGCAGATTACTTAACTCCCATTGGTCAGGATTGTCTCCCAGTGTTTTTTTCTGTTTTCCACTTCATTATTTAATTCTGAAAACCAAAACTTCATTTCTATTAAAGCAGGATGTTCTTGCTATTTCAAAGTGTCTGTTTCTCATTATGAACACTTCTCTATTCTATTTGCTATTCTAAATTGGCCATTAAAATGTACTTTGAAGGAAAATGTGTTACAATGAAAATAACTTGTACAAATTTTACATTCAACCATAAGTATTTATAACCTCAACTTCATTTTTAAAATGTAAAATATTAAACCTCACTAGATACTGCACATGCACAATAACTTTTGCACTTAAAGATAAGGCTTTTAACAAATTCTGGATTGTTTTCATGTTCATTTTAATTACCCCTTTCCATGGAAACCTGTGGCCTAGTGGATAGAGCTTGGGCCTGGGAGTCTGAAGGACTTGGGTTCTGATCCCAACTCTTCCACTTGTCTGCTGTGTGACCTTGGGCAAGTCATTTCACTTCTCTGGTCCTCAGTTCCCTCCATCTATAAAATGGGGATGAAGATTGTGAGCCCTATGTGGGACCCGGTCTGTGTCCAACATGATTACTTTGTAAATAAGATCGAATGAGTGACTCTCTCCCCCAGTGCTTAGAACGATGCCTGGCATACAGTAAGCGCTTAACAAATACCATAAAAAAAAATGTTTTTGTGTGTGTGTGTGAGAGAGGGAGAGAGAGAAACATCAGAGGCTGTTGCAGTTGTATTAAGAAGAATGGTCAGGTAAGAGAAAGAATGGCTGAAATATGATGGCCGAGGATTAACATGTTCTGAGAGTTTAGCGGTGAGAATTCTATTTGTGGGCAGTGATTCATATACCAGAGCAATTGGATCCATTTCAGTCTGCTTCCAGTAGAACATTCCTTGAGCTCTGAGGGATCTTTCCAGAAGGTCCACAATATGCACTAAGAGTTTCTGACAATCAACATGTTTGCTGCTGCTCTTCCAGAAGGGTGGTGGTGGATGAATGAGCCTGGACAGAGGGGGAGTGGCTGGGGAGTGATAAAGATGACCTTCTTCCCCTTTTCCCCCGCTTCCCACAGCCAGGTCTCTTCCGGGCTTACTGGAATTGGGAGGGCTGAAACGGCTGGACTTCACTTGGGCTCTCCTCCTCTTTCCCCAAGTCCTGTGGGTCAAGTCTCTTAATAATAATAATAATTTTGGTATTCAGCGCTTGTGCCAAGCACTGTTCTAAGCGCTGGGTAGATACAAGGTAAACAGGTTGTCCCATGTGGGGCTCACAGTTTTAATCCCCATTTTACAGATGAGGTAACAGGCACAGAGAAGTTGTGATTTACCCAAGGTCACACAGCAGACAAGTGGCAGAGCCAGGATTAGAACCCACGACCTCTGACTCCCAAGCCCGTGCTCTTCGGTCACATGTCCTGATATGGGTCTTCCAACATCCCTTTCCTCTCCCCTTCCACTGTAAAGCACTCGTCACCTTTGCCCGCTCCTACCTTACCTTCCTGCTTTTCCACTACAGCCTAAGCCGCACATTTCACACCTCTAATGCTGACCTACTCACTGTACCTCAGCCTCGTCTATCTCACCACCTACCTCTCACCCTCATCCTGCCTTGGCCAGGAACACTCCCTCTTGGTATCTGACAGATGATCTCCCGCCTCACCTTCAAAACCTTATTAAAAGCACATCCCTTACTAAATCCCTCATTTCCTCTTTTCCCACGCCCTACTGTGTCACCCTTGCAGTTGAATTTGCACCTTTTATTCACCTCTCAGCCCCACAGCACTTACTTATATTCCTAATTTATTTACATTAATGTCTTTCTCCCTCTATGGACTGTAGTAAGCTCAAGAGGGCAGGGAACGTAACTAGGAACTCTTACATTGAACCCTCCCAAGGACTTAGTGCTCTGGACACAGTCAATGCTCAATAAATATGATTGATTATTGATTGATTTCCTACCGGCCTCTGCCCTATCATTTGAATATTTTCTAAAGGATCCTTTTTTATGGTAAGAAGGACCTAATTATAGACTAATACTATAATAATGGGGCTATTTAAGCCCTGACTGTGTCAATCACTACTAAGCACTAAGATAAGTTGGACACAATTTGTGTACCACAGTGGCTCCCAGTATAAGTAGGGAGAACAGGGTTTGAATCCTCATTTTACAGATGAGGCCCGGAGAAGAGACATGACTTGTCCAAGGTCACAATGAAGGTAGACAGCAGAGCCTGGACTAGAATGTGGATATCCCAACTCCCTAATTTTAAGCAACGCAGGGAGAATTTGAATTAAATTACAGGAAAGACATTCACATGCTGCTTATGGTATTGAGATTTTGGAGTATCAAATAGCTCGTTGTCTTCCCTGTCCCCTCCGTCCCCTCCCTCTTTAAAATTCCCCTCAGAGACCACGTTGACTCTTTATTGCACCTCTGAGCCTGAGCACTGAGAGCTGATGGTAAACTTGGCCATACAGAAAACAGGGTTTTCAGCTGCTCCTCCTCAGTAATTGCCCGGGCCCTCATAATGAAATGTAGAACCCAACTTGATAGTCAAATATGTATTGCCGAGGAACCTGCAACACAGAAGATGAAAGTTTGTTAATAGATGGTGGCAGAAAAGTGTAGTCTAATCTCCTGTTGTGAATCTAGGCATCGTAAGTGTATATGTTAATGCCCAAATAAATGAGAAACAGCATGGCCTAGGGGATAGAGCGTGGACCTGGGAGTCACAAAAACCTGATTTTAATCACGGCTCTGCCAATTTGTCTGCTGTGTGACCTTGGGCAAGTTCCTTTACTTCTATGTGCCTCAGTTATTTCATCTGTAAAATGCGGGTTAAGACTGTGAGCCTTATGTGGCACAGGGTCCAACCCAGTCCATCCCGATTATGTTGTATCTATCCCGGTGCTTAGAAGAGTGCCAGGCACATAGTAAGCACTTAATAAATACCATTAAAAAAGGCAGCATGCCTACTGGATAGAGCATGGTCCTGGAGGTCAGAAGGACATTGGTTCTAATGCCAGCTCTGCCACATGCCTGCTGTGTGACCTAAGGCAGGTCACTTCACTTCTCTGTGCCTCAGTTACCTCATTTGTAAAATGGGGATTAAGACTAAGTCACATGTGAGCCATAGGCTGTGTCCAACCTGATTAAAGGATGTCTACCCCAGCATTTAGTACAGTGCCTAGCATCTAAGCACTCATTGGGAAAAAAATTAATAGCATTCGAGAACAAAAATGAAGGTCTAGGTCAGCAATTTATTTCTCACCTTACTAAAATTGTGGAAGATTGGGTTATCGAGAATGAAATTTGGCAGACAAAAAGCAGTCTGGTGCAGGCATTAAAATATTCAGTTTCCAAGTACTTGATGTCATTTTCAGTGACACAAACTGAAACAGCCACCAGGCCAACCGTTTTCTTTTTCTGGTTACTTGCATTATGGTAGCAACTTGGGGGTTCTGCAAGAATACCCAGGGTTTTGTTTCTCCGCCCAAGAATATGGGATTGATCATCCACCACAAAAGTCTTGAAGTGTTCTTGGAACAAAATTAGGGGAATAAGTCCAAAGAAGTAATTTAGACCATAAAACCTACCTTGGGAGAGAACTTTTCCAAAGGGAGCAGGAACACCATTTTCATCTTGTCTTCCATCCAAATTTGTACTCTTGAGTGGTTTAGCTTGTGTGTGGTGGAAGTTCTCCCTCAGGTGGAAAAAACTGTCAGCTGTGTTAGAGTGGATTGTCCCAGAGACACTTGCATGAAGTATCAAGGCACTCTGCTGTGGTAAGCACTCTCTCCAGAAAGAAAATTCTCATTCAATTGCCCCCAAGTCTTTATTGGCTCTGCAGGAGTGACATAAAAGAAATTTGTTATATCCTAGACTGATCTATTTCTATCTAGAGTTTGCCCTCTTTTCTGTCCTTCATTCATCCAATCATATGTATTATTTACGGTGTGCAAATTCATTTAATCGTATTTATTGAGCACTTACTGTGTGCAAAGCAATGTACTAATCATTTGGGAGAGTGCAATAATAAAGACACATTCCCATACATCTGCCCACCAGCTGTACTTCCTCCATTTTGGAATTATTCATAAACAGGATCCAGTTCTCAGTATCAAGACTAGAGAGGATGTGAAAAATAAATTGTCTCAACCTAATTTTGTTTTTGTTTGAAACTGTGTTTTATTGCCTTTTGGCTTTATATTTTCCAACACGTGCTTTAGAACTAGAAGGTAAGGTCCATGAGGACACAAGTTCTTCCACCTCCTTAAAGTAATGGAGAGAAAAGTAAACAGCCTGGTAATCCCATTCTTCTCCCCCCCCAATCCCTCCACCTTCCCCAAGGGAAGGGAAGGGAACTCCCTTTTATTCAAGAGCATCCAGTTGGAGAATACAGCCAATGACTCCTGGATTTTGGAGTGGATTTTAGTGAGCCCAAGTGAAATGGAGGGAGGTGGGACAGGGAGAAAGTCACTTGCCTGCTCAAATAATTTGAAGTTTGAATGACTGTTTCAGATGTGTTACTGAGATGGACCAAAAGTTCCAATTCTCCCATTTTAAGGCTAAATTCATTAGCCCCAAAATGTTAATCTGTCATGTAATAAAGATGATTATAAATATCTACCTCTTTGTAAATCCTTTTTCCAGCACTAATTTGTTGCTTCCCATTTAATTTTCTGATGTAGATCCGGTTGAAGTTTGCAGGCTATATGATTATGTTGCCCAATTTAAAACACTACATTTGTTTTGCACAATTATTTAAAAATGCAATATGCAGGTTCTGGTCTGTAGTAATCAGTTTTTTAAATGGTATCTGTTAAGTGCTTAATGCCAGACACTATACTGTACACTAGGGTAGATATAAGATAATCAGGTTGGACACAGTCCCTGTCCCACGTGGATCCCACAGACTTAATCCCCATTTTACAGATGAGGTTACGAAGACACAAGTTAAATGAGTTGCCCAAGATCACACAGCGGACAAGTGGAGCTGGAATTAGAACACAGGTCATCTGATTTCCAGGCCTATGCTCTTGGCACTAGGGCATCCTCTTCAATCCCCTTCTCCCTTCAAGCTACTTTAACCTACTGCCACCCTGGGAAGCTCTAAAAATCCCCAATAAATAGTAACATAGGGTGACTGATAGTTCTGCTGAACAAAGCTATCAACAAACTTTTAAAGTGAGGCACTAATGTGAAAAATCTTTGGTTCCAAGCTTGGCTTTGGACCAAATTAGCACCTCCTAACAGGGAAGCAGAATCCATATATTAATAAATAAGGAGTGCAGACAGCCCACTGGGGCAAGGAATGTATCAGTTTATTGTTACATTGTACTCCAAGTGCTTAGTACAATGCCTTGCACACAGTAAGCGCTAAATAAATGCGATCGAATGAATGAATCAGCATTAGGAAGGCCAAAATGTTAAAGAAGTCTCAGAAAGGGTTTGGGTAAATTCAGTGGTCCATAATGGGTCTCTAGAAGGGATGCTAGGATGGGAAGGAGAAAAGAGAAAAGTTGAGAAGCCGTGTGGCCTCTTGGTTAGAGCTTGGGCCTGAGGGCCAGAAGAACCTGGATTCTAACCCCGATTCCTCCAGGTTCTAATCCTGGCTGTGCCGCTTATCTTCTTTGTGACCTTGGGCAGGTCACTTCACTTCTCTGTGCCTCAGTTACCACGTATAAAATGGGGATTAAGACGTGAGCCCCTTGTGTGACATGGACTGTGTCCAACCTGATTACCTTTTATCTACCTTAGCACTTAGAAAAGTGCCTGGCACATAGTAAGTGCTTAACAAGTACCATTTAAAAATAATTTATTTCTCAATTAATTTGACCCCCAGTTCACAACTTCTTTAGCCCTCTGCTCAAGGGTCTTTTCAACACCTTAAAACTCTGACACAGATATTGGGTAGCTATTCCTTCAAGGTCTACTCATTGTAGATTGCTTAAATCTAAAGGAAGGGACGGAGAGGGATTCACTTTCCTATAGCATTCACTTATTTATTATATTAGTTAAGCAGCATGGCCTAGTGGATAGAGTACAGGACTGGGAGTCAGAAAGTCCTGAGTTCTAATCCTGGCTCTGCCCCTTGTGTGCTGTGTGATCTTGTGCAAGTTATTTCACTTCCCAATGCCTCAGTGCCCATTTGTAAAATGAGGATTAAGACTGTGAGTCCCATGTGGGACAGGGACTGTGCCCAATCCAATTTCCTGGTATTCTCCTCAGCGCTTAATACAGTACTTGACATACAGTAAGCACTTAACGAATACCACAATTAAGTGGTTTCTCTGTACTAAGCTGGGGTAGGTTTAGCCCTTTTCGCACCTAGGCTCACATTCCATCTGGGGATAGAAAGATAAAAATAACAATATCAAAGGGATTGCAAAGAAAAACAAGCAATAGAGACAACAGCATGGCCAAATGGAAAGAGCCCTGGCTGGGTTCTCATCCTGGCTCTGCCACTTTCCAGCTGTGCGATGATGGAGAAGTCACTTTATTTCTCGGTGCCTCAGTTTCTTCCTCTCTAAAATGGACATTAAATACCTGTTCTCCTTGCCCCTTAGACCTAAAGCCCCATGTAGTAATAATAATAATAATGGTGTTTGTTAAGCACTTACTATGTGCCAAGCACTGTTCTAAGTGCCGAGCTAGTTACGAGGTAATCAGGTTGTCCCAAGCGGGGCTCACAGTCATAATCCCCATTTTACAGATGAGGTAACTGAGGAATAGAGAGGTTAAGTGGCTTGCCCAAGGTCACATAACAGACAGACCTTGTGTGGTGAGGTGGAGGTGGGATTAGAACCCACGTCCTCTGACTCCCAAATCCATGCTCTTTCCACTAAGCCACGCTTGCTTCTCTGTGAGACACGGACTGGTATCCAGTCTGCTGCAGTTCAGGATACATAGGAAGTGCTTACCAAATTCCACAGTCATTATTAAACCAAGATTAAAATGTCATAACATAAGTGGACGGTTGGGGCGGGGGGGGCGAGTTCTCAAACTCCATAGTTGCAAGCCATTGCAGTCTTGCCAGGATCTAAAAGCTGCAAAGTTGAAAAGGTAGGCTTCAGTGGCAGTGTCCTGCTCTGCTGGGAGAAGTTGGTCAGGGCAAAGGGTGGGAGGGGTTGACCAGTCAGCCATATGCATGGTAGGGAAAACCTCAGACAATACTGTTCAAATCACCAGGTGGTTATATTATGGGGTGCTTGCATCTCCCAGTAAAGCATCAAATACTATAAGGTGTATCCTTGGGGTAGTTTTATTTGGAGTGGTTGTAACCTTGTATGTCTGTAGAGGAACAAAGCAGAAAATGGATTCATTTTCCAGGAAATAGCACCACATGGGGCCAAGAATAAATTTAAAACAGACCATCAGAATAGGTCCACCTTAATGATAGTGGAGGAAAAGGATGAATTATTTATATTATGTTTGGATCCGAACTGCATTCGTAGATTAAAGGAGAACAAGTTTCCATTTTCAAATGAAATGAAATTTTTGGGCCCATCAGAGCCTAAATACTGATGTTAGTGCATTTTGGAAGTCTTAACATAAAAACAATTGGAAAAATCCAGTGGGTTGATATGAATGTACATTAAGCTACTTGGAAGATATTGCTTAATTACACTGTATGCTTGTGTTTTGAAATTTTCTCTAAAAGCAGCTCAGATGTAGAAGAAATAAGGTTATACATTGATGCCACATGGTTTTGGAGTGGATCACAAGAGGGACATGACAGCCAAAGAGAGTTTATCACACACTGTTTGAAATATATAATATGGGTAGGAAACTAAATACAAGTATGTGCAAAATTAGGCCAGAGGAACTTTCATTTTGGAGAAGTGAGGGGAGAGTAGAGAATTTCCTGCAGATGGCATAGAAATAGATTGTAATGGACTAGAGATGAATTCATTCATTCAGTCATATTTATTGAGCTCTTACTGTGTGCAGAGGACTGCACTAAGCACTTAGAATACAACAATAAGCAGGCACATTCCCTGCCCACAACAAGCTTACGGTCTAGATGGGGGAAGACAGACATTAATTGAATAAATAAATGGCAGATGTGTATGTAAGTGCTGTGGGGCTGGGAGCTGGGAAGAACAAAGGGAGGAAGACAGGGCGACCCAGAAGAGAGTGGGAGAAGAGGAAAGGAAGGGCTTAGTCTGAGGAGGTCTCAATAAGGCTTTGAAGTGGGAAACAGTATAAAAAACAGAACTGTTCCGAAAGTCAAAGATTGCTGCAAGGATATTAGGCATGCCAGAAATCTCTGGAAAGGACATTCCAGATCCATGTAAGAAATAGATCCGTCCGCTCCTGGTTCTCCTCTTACTTCTCTGGCCGTTCATTCTCGGTCTCCTTCACAGGCTCCTCTTCCCCCTCCCATCCTCTAACTGTAGGGGTTCCTCAAGGGTCACTTCTTGGCTCTCTTCTGTTCTCCATCTACACTCACTCCCTTGGTGAACTCATTCGCTCTCACCACTTCAATTATCATCTCTATGCAGATGACACGCAGATCTACATCTCTGTCCCTGTCCTCTCCCCCTCCCTGCAGGCTCGTATCTCCTCCTGCCTCCAAGACGTCTCTACCTGGATGTCTGCCCGCCACCTAAAACTCAACATGTCCAAAACTGAGCTCCTCATCTTCCCTCCCAAGCCCTGTCCTCTTTCTGACTTCTCTATCCCTGTGGATGGTACGACCATCCTTCCCGTCTCTCAAGCCCGCATCCTCGGTGTCATCTTTGACTCGGCTCTCTCGTTCACCCCATACATCCAATCCGTCACCGGGGTCTCACCTTTATAATGTCGCCAAGATCTGCCCTTTCCTCTCCATCCAAACGGCTAACGTACTGTTACAGGCTCTCATAATATCCCGGCTGGATTATTGTGTCAGCCTTCTCTCTGATCTCCCTTCCTTCTGTCTCTCCCCGCTCCAGTTTATTCTTCATTCCGCTGCACGGCTCATTTTCCTGCAGAAACGCTCTGGGCATGTCACTCCCCTTAAAAACCTCCAGTGGTTGCCTATCAACCTCCGCACAAAACAAAAACTTCTCACTCTAGGCTTCAAGGCTCTCCATCCCCTAGCCCCCTCCTACCTCTCCTCCCTTCTCTCTTTCTACTGCCCACCCTGCACGCTCCGCTCCTCTGCCGCCCACCTCCTCAACGTCCCCCGTTCTCGCCTATCCCGCTGTCAACCCCTGGGCCACGTCCTCCTGCTGTCTTGCAATGCCCTCACGTCTGCCAAACTAATTCTCTTCCCCTCTTCAAAGCTCTACTGAGAGCTCACCTCCTCCAAGAGGCCTTCCCAGACTGAGCTTCCCCTTTCCCCTCTGCTCCCTCTGCTCCCCCCTACCCTTCCTTCACCTCCCCTCAGCTAAGCCCCCTTTCCCCCCACCTTCCCTCTGCTCCTCCCCCTCTCCCTTCCCCTCCCCTCAGCACTGTGCTTTTCCGTTCAATTGTATATATTTTTTATTACCCTATTTATTTTGTTAATGAGATGTACATCACCTTGATTCTATTTATTGCTATTGTTTTAATGAGATGTACATCCCCTTGATTCTATTTATTGCTATTGTTTTTGTCTGTCTGTCTCCCCCGATTAGACTGTAAGCCCATCAATGGGCAGGCACTGTCTCTATCTGTTGCCGATTTGTACATTCCAAGCGCCTAGTACAGTGCTCTGCACATAGTAAGCACTCAATAAATACTATTGAATGAATGAATGAAATAGGGCATGTTAAAGCCCTTATAACTATAAGCTCATTGTGGGCAGGGAAATTATCTGTTATATTTCTGTGTAATACTCTTCCGAGTGTTCAGTACAGTGCTCTGCATACGGTAAGCACTCAAATATGATTGAAAAAGAAGGGTGCAGTAGTGTTGAGAGGATAACATTGGCCAAAGCTTGATGGGTTGAAATTCTTGAATAAAGGAGAGTCAGCATTGAGGCATTTTATATTAATGGTCAAACTAAACTGTAGGAGGAGGCTCCAGAGCAAAGGTTAGGAACAGTTAGTTCTCAGCAGATATCTGGGTCAGATGGGGACCATAACGTGTCAGAAACTCTGCTCAGGTTACCTGAGTACCCTTTAAACTTCACAGGTTTCTCCCACTTCCTTACATGTTCCTCCTCTGTGTGAGCTCTGCTCTCGATTCTTCCTTATTTTCCTTGACTAGTCTCCCTCTCCTTCCTTGTTTCTGCTACTTGATTCCTCCTTAATTTCCTTCATTCATTCGACTATATTTAGTGAGCACTTACTGCGTGGCAGAGCACTGTACAATATAACAATAAACGGACACATTCCCTGCCCACAACAAGCTTACACTCATGTCTTCCTCTCCCCACTCCTTTCTGCTACCCCCGCTGCACCAACAGGCTTTCAGCTGGGTCCAGCGCAAACCAACTCTCCCACCTTCTCCCTCAGCCACCTCTGGGACATGTTCTACACCTACAGCCCACTCTGCCATCCCCAGCCCACGGCTCCTTAACCAATAACTCAATCCAACAGACTCACCAGCTCCAGTGAAGGGAGGGATGCAGAGGAGCATCAGGTCTGGGCTGTAAGAGCTGGAGAGGTTTCTTCTTTCAGTGGCCTGCCCGTACCTTTGGTGAAACCAGTAAGGTCTCGGAAACAACTGAATTTGAAGAGAGTGAATGAATCCATCCATTATGGATGGAACAATGAGAGGAGTAATAACGTTGAAATAGAAGAAAAGAGACTCTTTTCCCCCTCACCAGTTTTAATTGAAAGAGCTTAAAGCATTGAAAGTACATATTGATTATATAAATAAGGTGATATTCAGTTATTTTAAAATTGAATGATAATGGGGATGATATAAGGCTGATATGTATTCCCCAAGAGAGAAGAAGTACAGGGCTGGTGGTGTTGTAAATCAGGTGATTTAAATCCTAGCAGGAAATGAGCTAATTCATTGTAAAATTTATTTCCCAGTAAATAATAATTATGCTACTTACTAAGCACTCGCTATATGCCAAGCACTGTTCTAAGTACTGGGGTAGATACAAGGTAGTCACAGTACCTTTCCATATAAGGCTCACAATCTTAATCCCCATTTTATAGATTAGGGAACCGAATCCCAGAGAAGTGAAGTGATTTGCCTACGGTCACCCAGTGGACATGTGGCAGAGCTGGGATTAGAACCCATGACCTTCTGACTCCCAGGCTGGTGCTCTATCCACTAAGCCAGGCTGCTTCCCCACACTACATATTGAGGCTATCACAGCTAGGACTCAAACATGAGGCAAATAGGAGTATGTTGTTGCTGACCTTCTGAATGCAACTAGCCTTGAGGTATCCAAATAACAAGATAAATTGCATGTTTACCAAATGAGTTTAATATTTTGCCCGACTCTCGCAACACCATTGTCTTCTTGCTTTTCTGCAGTTGTTGTAGCTACAAACTCACTGTCGCTGGTAGCCAACCAATTAATGGTATTTAATTGAGCACTTACTAATTGTCATTGGTAATTTTGATATTTGTTAAGCATTTTCTATGTTCCATTCATTCATTCAATAGTATTTATTGAGTGCTTACTATGTGCAGAGCACTGCACTAAGCACTTGGAATGTACAAATCGGTAACAGATAGAGACAGTCGCTGCCCTTTGACGGGCTTACAGTCTAATCGGGGGAGACGGACAGACAAGAACAATAGCATTGGGGTAGATACAGAATAATCATGTTGGACACATCCTGTCCCACATTGGGCTCCTAGTCTTATCGGCTAACTGTAAGTCTAAATCTCTAGACTGCAAGCTTGTTGTGGGCATTCATTCAGTCCTATTTATTGAGCGATTACTGTGTGCAGAGCACTGTACTAAGCGCTTGGAAAGTACAATTCAGAGAAATGTAGGGCAGGGCTGGGAGCATATCTACCAACTCTATTGTACTCTCCCAAGTGTGTACTACAGTGCTTGCACAGAGTAAGCACACAACAAATGTGATTAACTGTGCTGAGCACTGTACTCAGTGCTTGGGTGAGTACAAGACAAAGTTGATAGTCACAATTCCTGCCCTCAAGGAACTTAAAAGTCTAGTAATTGATGGGCACTAAAATCAGTGCTATGAAAGATGCAGGATATTTTAGTTCTAGGCCATGGGCATACTCACTCGGCAAAGTCAAATTCAATTAATATCAAGTAGGTGTTCAATGTGACTGAGAAAACTTTTCTGTTCTTAGCTCACCTAACTGGTAGATTAGTTTGACTTTCCAGCTTTGCATCGAGTATTTGAATTGCCTCTGCCCAACCTGTTTCATGAAAAAGGTCAATTATCTATTTCACTTGTGCAGAGTAGGAGCCAAACATTTCCTTGATCGCTTATCACATAATCCCCACATTGCCTCATTAAAATGTAAATGCGGGTGAATCCAATTGAATGTGGAAATTGATACATTTCAATTTGTGACCTCTCCTCGAAATAACTGTCACTTATATGGCACTCCAAAATTTCTTTTAGGAAAATAATTTATTGGAAAAATTACAGGCACTCCCAGATTGCACTCTCAATTATGTTGTATGGGAATATTTCTTATAGACATATAGACAGATATGAAAAATTGTCAAACTCTTATTTTGTTTGTAGATTTTATATTTTTTGGTATTCAAAACATTAGAGTTTTATGCTTACTTAATTCTCTGTGTATCCTTGAGGTTGTTGTAGACAGGGAATGTTTCTGTTTATCATTATATTTTACTCTCCCAAGCGCTTAATACAGCGGTCTGCACACTGTAAGTGCTCAGTGAATACGACTGAATGAATGAAATGCATGCACATTAGTTATCCCCGGAGTCTGGCCCTGTCTCTCCCAATGCCTCTTGTTTCAAGTCAGTTGGAGCCCGCTTTTTGAGGGGAATGAATGTGCTTGTCTTGAAAACAAAAATACTAAAAATTCTTAAGAATATCAGCTACTACAGGCCCTACCTAAATTACCAGTCTACAGACCCCCTTTAGTTACCTCATGAGGAAACTTGGATTAGACAGGGGCTTTCTGGGATTTAGACCCTGCCTGGAATTTAGACCCTGCACATCAAATGGGTTTCCTGGATAAGAAAATGGTAAAACAAAGGAGGAGCAGCAGGAAAAGAGGTTATATGGTATTCTGGTGTTTAAGAAACTGAATAAAGTTCCTGGCTACTTTATGCTCACGGTTAAGCATTCCTAATGAAACCAAATTATTAAGGCACAGTAGCTGATGAGGCAACTGTAGAGTTAATGCTGTCACAGTCGTCCAAAACAAATGTATTTTTCTTTTGCCCCCCTTTTTTGGGGGCCATTTTGCCCAGTGTTTGCACTTGAAATGATTCCTCATCTTTCCTCACCCTTAATTTTAAACACTTGTTGATTTCACAACAGCCAGAAGCAAGATTGAGCAAGCCATTTTTATCGGAACACAAAACTGTTTCAACATCGCCATTCAAAGTAGAACGTCGCTCATCTTGGACATTTAGCCAGTGTGCAGAACCCCCAAACTGACTAGTAATAAGAATAATGATGGTATTTGTTAAGCATTTACTATGTGCCAAGCACTGTTCTAAGTACTGGGGTAGATTCAAGGTAATCTGCTTGTCCCACATGGGGTTCACAGTCTTAATCCCCCTTTTTTTTTTACAGATGAGGTAATAGGCACAGAGAAGTGAAGTGACTTACCCAAAGTCACATAGCTGCTAAGTGGCAGAGCTGGGATTAGAACCCACAACCTCTGACTCCCAAGCATGTGCTCTTCCCACTAAGCCACGTTGTTTCACAGTAATAATGCTTCACTGGACTGGTGAAATGGTTCAAGGTCTTTTGCAGAGTAACCAATGGGAGAATTTGGTGGAAGGAGAAAAGACGGATTTTTGTAGATTTTGGAAGTCTCTGCATGAGATCTATTTATTCAACATGGACCAAGGATAAATTGAAGTACCATCATTTTTCAGGGAAATCATGTGTAGGAGAATGAATTGGCGTCCTCTGCTCTCTGGCAAAGCACGTGATAGGACTGGGTTATAGATAGCTACTAGAAGTGACTAAACTGAAAAGAACAATGGTGGAGAGGAATGCCAGCTGGCCGGTGGGTAGCATAGCTGAGCTCGTTTGCACTGTAATTCCCAGGTTGCTGAGGGAACAGAGCATCTAAAGCAGCATGGTCTAGACACACCACTGAGTCAGAGGAGTCAGAGGACCTGGGCTCAATTCCGGTTCTGCCATTTGCCTGCTGTGTGATCTTGGGCAATTCATTTAACTTCTCTGCACCTCAGTTTCCTCATCTGTAAAATGGGGATTAAATCCTACCCCCATCTACCTAGACTGTGAGCCCTGTGCAGGACGGGGACTATGTCCAACCTGATTATCTTGTATCTACTCAGCGCTTAGAACAGTTCTGGGAACAGAGTAAGCACTTAACAAATACCGTAATTATTACCTGAGTGGCTTAGAGAAGCATTTGGAAACCTCCTACTGGTCCTATCAACCAAGCACTAGTGGTTTATATCGTCCGTAGGCCTACACAAATACCTCCCTACCAGGGCGACACCAGAGTGTGTTTAATTCTGCTGCTGCTGCCTCCTTTTTCATTATAAATAGTTTTTTTCCCTAGTGAATACTCATTTTGTTATGCAGGAATGAGGTCCCTCTTTTCAGTTCTTGCAAACTAGACCACAATTCTAGGACAATTTACTGCTTTTTGGAGAGGTGTTGTGTTTCTTAACACTATTTAAATGAAGTCATCTGTCCATCTGCATCACAGAGTTCGAAACAGATCTGCCCATTTAAAGGAAACCAAAGAAATCAGTTTTATCAATGAGAAAATTGTTTTTCCCATTTGTATTTTTCTCAGTAGTTCCCTCTGAATTGCCCACCCTGAAGACAGTACAGCCTGTCTTCCTTTTCCTTATATTGGATATAATGACCACCAATACCTTCTTGGAGAATTGACAACCGTTGCTGACTTTGAAGTTAAAGACTTCCTGGGCTTTAAAACAAATAAATACAGTTGAAAAAAATCCATCCTGAGACCCCAAATTCTCTGGGGAAAAGAGACATGCCAACATCGGACAGAGTAGCAAAGCTCTTAATTTGGGAGACTTTTCTAATGCCAACCTACTCACTGTATCTTGATCTCGTCTATCTGGCCACCAATTCATTCATTCATTCAGTAGTATTTATTGAGTGTTTATTATGTGCAGAGCGCTGTACTAAGCGCTTGGAATGTACAAATCGGTACCAGAGACAGTCCCTGCCCCTTGACGGGCTTACAGTCTAATCGGGGGAGACAGACAGACAAGAACAATAACAATAAATAGAATCAAGGGGATGAACATCTCATTAAAACAATAGCAAGTAAATAGAATCTACGTGATGTACATCTCATTAACAAAATGAATAGGGTAATGAAAATATATACAGTTGAGCGGACAAGTACAGTGCTGAGGGGAGGGGAAGGGAGAGGGGGAGGAGCAGAGGGAAAGGGGGGAAAAGAGGGCTTAGCTGAGGAGAGGTGAAGGGGGGGTAGAGGGGGAGCAGAGGGAGCAGAGGGAAAAGGGGAACTCAGACTGGGAAGGCCTCTTGGAGGAGGTGACCTTTAGGGTTTTGAAGAGGGGAAGAGAATTAGTTTGGCGGAGGTGAGGAGGGAGCGCATTCCAGGACCTCGGGAGGATGTGGCCCAGGGGTCGACGGCGGGATAGGTGAGAACGGGGGACGGTGAGGAGGTGGGCGGCACCAGTCCCTTACCCACATCTTCTCTTCAGCCTGGAGAGAACATCTTCTTCCTTACCCTTCATATTGGACAGACCCCTACTTTCCCCACTTTCAGAGTCTCATTAAAATCACATCTCCAAGAGGCCTTCCCTGACTAAGTCCCTCCTCTCCCCAACTCCCTCTCCCTTCTGAGTCACCAATTCACTTGGACCTGTACCCCTTCAAGCACTTGATGTTCATTACCCCAACCCAAACCCACAGCACTTGTCTACCTATCCGTAATGTATCTTAATATCTGTCTCTTCTCCTACATTGTAAACTCCTTTGGGGAAGGGAACGTGTCTACCAGCTCTGTGGTACTCTCTCAAACGTTTAGTACAATGTTATGCACACAGTCTGCACTCAGTAAATACCACTGATGGATTGATGGGATTTGGCAACTGACTAAAGTTGGGGATTAAAAAGAGGAGTCAGGGATAATAATGTTGGTATTTGTTAAGCGCTTACTATGTGCCGAGCACTGTTCTAATTGCTGGGGTAGATACAGGGTAATCAGGTTGTCCCACGTGAGGCTCACAGTTAATCCCCATTTTACAGATGAGGTAACTGAGGCACAGAGAAGTTAAGTGACTTGCCCACAGTCACACAGCTGACAAGTGGCAGAGCTGGGATTCAAACTCATGACCTCTGACTCCCAAGCCCGTGCTCTTTCCACTGAGCCACGAGCCCGCAAAAGAGAATGAGAATGAGCGACCGAGGAGATAAGAGGAGAACCAGGAGAGGACTGTCTGTGAAACCCGAGTCAGATGATGTTTTAGAATGGGATGGTCCACAGTGTCGAAGGAGGCCGAGAGGTCGAGGGGAATTGGGATGGAGTAGTAGGATGCCGATATTGCCAAGGTGGAAGGCTTGGGAGGGTAGTGGCATTTTTGCTGAAGTTGGGAAAATGAAGTGGAGAGGATTTGGGGAGAAAATCAATTTGTCAGTCATATTTATTGAGCACTTACTGTGTGCAGAGCAGAAGCAGCATGGCTTAGTGGAAAAAGCACAGGCTTGAGAGTCAGAGGTCGTGGGTTCTAATCCTGTCTCTGCCACTTGTCTGCTATGTGACCTCCGGCAAGTCACTTAACTTCTCTATGCCTCAGTTAACTTATCTGGAAAATGGGGATTAAGACTGTGAGCTCCACGTGGGACAACCTGATTACCTTGTATCTATTCCAGTACTTAGAACAGTGCTTGGCATATAGTAAGCACTTAACAAATACCATTATTATTATCATTCATTCATTCTTATTATTACAATATAACAGAAAAGTTGAGCTCAGTCAGTTTTGGACATATTAAGCGTGACCTGTCAGTGGAACAATTCATATAGAGATGTCATGGAGACAGGAGGAAATGCGAGATTGAAAATAAGGAGAGAGTTCAGGGCTAATGAGGTAGATATGGAAATCGTAGAGGAAATTGTGGAAGCAGTTGAGCTCCCTGAAGGAGTGAGTATAAATTGAGAAAAGTGGGGGAGTCTAAATGAGCCTTGAAGACACCCCCAATTAGGGAGTGGAAGGCAGAGAGTCATCCGATGAAAGAGATAGGGACGAATGGGAAGAGGAGAACTAAGAGAGGCCAGTGTCTGAAAATCCAAGTGTTTCCAAGAGAAAAGAGTGGTCCGCCATGTTGAAAGCAAGCCAAGAGTTTGAGAAGGAGTAAGATAAAGGAGAACCAGTAAGCTTTGCTAAGGAGGAGGTCACTGGAGACCTTAGGGAGAGAAAGTGGTCTCAGTGGAGTGAAGTGGATGAAAACTGGATTGTGAAAGGTCAGGAAGGAAGCTGGAACAGAGGAAGTGGAGAAACTTATTAAGCCCCATTCACTGGCATAAAGTGCATTAAACCAAGGTCCTCAGAATGTAATAATACTCTCAACTCGCTCAGTGACCTGGGTCCTGTTCTTTGCCCGCTCTGTGCCTCAGTTTCCCCATTGGCTTCTTGCCTGACAAGGATGTAGCAAGAATAAATAAGAAGGATGGAGTGAAAAGCAGCATGGCCTAGTGGACAGAGCACAGGTCTGAGAGTAAGAGGATCTGGGTTCTAATCCCACCTCCACCACTTGGCTGCCGTGTGACCTTGAGCAACTGAACTTCTCTGTGCTTTTACTTTTCTCATCTGTAAAAATGGGGATTGAATCCTATTCCCTCCTGCTTAGATTGTGAACTCTGTATGGGTTGCCTGGAACTGGCCTGGAACTTCCTCCCCCTGCTTCAGTCTGCTTATCTTGTCTCTACCGTAGTGATTAGTATAGTGCTTGGCACATAGTAAATGCTGAATAAACACTAGTAAGAAACAATAAGAATGTAGAACTGAGTGTGGAGCTTCAGATGACTGAGACTTACATTCTGGGTACTCACCCTGCCCAGTAGCCAAGACTCCTCTGGAGAATTGATTATTGAAGCATTCTATCAATAAAATAGAGATTCACTATTGCGGATATATAATAATAATGGTATTTGTTAAACACTTACTATATGCCAAGCACTGTTCTAAGCCCTGGGATAGATACAAGGTAATCCGGTTGTCCCACATGGGGCTCAAAGTCTTTGGAAAGAGCTTGGGCTTGGGAGTCAGAGGTCATGGGTTCTAATCCCGGTTCTGCCACATGTCAGCTGTGTGACCTAGGGCAAGTCACTTAACTTCTCTGGGCCTCAGTTGCCTCATCTGTCAAATGGGGATTAAAACTGTGAGCCCCACGTGGAACAACTTGATCCCCTTGTATCCCCCAGCGCTTAGAACAGTGCTTTGCACATAGCAAGTGCTTAACATATACCAACATTGTGATTATTTATCCCCATTTTACAGATGAGATAACTGAGGCATAGAGAAGTTAAGTGGCTTGCCCAAGGTCACACAGCAGACAAAAGGCAGAGTCAGGATTCGAACCCATGTCCTCTGACTCCCAAATCCGCTCTCTCGCCACTAAGCTATGATAGTTTTAGTACCCTTTAAGTACTTGATATTCATTCCACCTTCAGCCCCATGGCACTTAGGTATGAACCCATAATTTATTTTGATGACCATCTTCCCATGTAGACTATAAGCTCCTTGTGGGCAGGGAACGTGTCTACCGACTCTGGGTTCGAATCCCAGCGCTGCCACTTGTCAGCTGTGTGACTGTGGGCAAGACACTTAACTTCTCTGTGCCTCAGTTACCTCCTCTGTAAAATGGGGATTAAGACTTTGAGCCCCACGTGGGACAACCTGATTACCCTGTATCTACCCCAGCACTTAGAACAGTGTTCTGCACATAGTAAGTGCTTAACAAATACCAACATCATTATTACTCATCCAAGTGCTCTGCACGCAGTAAGCACTCAGTAAGTACCATTGATTGATTGATTAAAGGGCCCCGATTACAATATTCTGCCCCAGAGGTCAGGACCCATGCTTAGATACACACACCCTAAACTTTCCTCTTCAAAACTGTCTTGGGGCTCCCATGGGCCAATCAGAGAGCTCTGCGCAGCTCTAAATAACACACATGCCTGTCCAGTCAGTTGAGCAATGGGAAGGTCTAACCTACATACCTTAAAGTTACCCTGTAATCAGAAAATACCAGTGGCTTATGTGTGATAGATCGATTTAGAAGCCAAGGAATGCTGCCCGAGAAATCTCATGTGCCTGATCACGAAGAAAGTCGTGTGGAGATGTTGCCAGGAATAAACTGCCTTTTGTCCCTGGCTCCTTGGATGCAGTCCTGACTGCTTTCAGTTTCCCTCCTCACAATGAGAGTTGATGGACTTGAGGTTTGGGAAGTAAACCTTTGGTTTGGAAACCATTATCGTGGAGGGAAAGGATGAAACAAAAATTCTGAATCCTGTTAGGGTATAAACTCCTTGTTGAGAGGGGATGTGTCGCTTCTTTGGGTTTGAATTGTCTCAAGCGTTTAGTACAGTGTGTTGCACCCAATGGGTGCTTATTATATACTGCTGTCACAAGCATCATCAAAATAATGTGGTAATTATTAAGCACCTGCTATGTGTCAATCTCTGTGCTAAATACCAGGCTGGTGTAGGACAATCAGATCAGAAGCAGTCCCTTTCCTATCTGGAGCTTCTAGTCTAAGAGGAAGAGGAAACTGAGGTGCAGAAAAGTGACCTGCCCAAAGTCACACAGCAGGCAAGTGGTGGAGCTGGGACTAGAACCTGTTTTCCTGATTCCCAGGTCCCTGCTCTTTCCACTAGGCCGTGCTAATCCACTGAGGTGGAGTTGATTTATTTTGGAGTTGAGCTTGAGGGAGGCAGAAGGGCAGATTTTATGGCTTCAGTACATCTAGGAGCTGAAAGACAATTTGACAAGAGGATTCAAGGGAAAGAGTTCCAATCCTAAAACAATAATAATAGTAATAATAATTGTGATACTTGTTAAGTGCCTTTTATGTATCAACCACTGTTCTAAGCGCTGGGGAAGAGACAAGGAAATTGTATCAATCTGTGCTCCACATGGTGCTCACCATCTAAGTAGGAGGGGGAAAAGGGATTAAAACCCCCATTTTACAGATGAGGAAACCGAGGCCCAGAGAAGTGAAGTGACTTGCCCAAGGTCACACACAGGCAAGTGGCAGAGCCAGGATTAGAAACCAGGTCCTCTGACTCCAAGGCCTGTGCTCTTTCAACTAGATCATGCTACTCCTCTTACCATCCCCTTGATCAGGCTGGTCTGCACATTTAAAAACAATCTTAAACGAGAAACAGAATGAAACTAGAACTGCTGCCTAATCCACTCCCCAAAACCACGTGGGAAGGCAGCTGCGGTTTGAATTTCCACATTGGTATTGGTAGTTCCCTGCGCGCCGAGTGGGAATTTATGGTTCTGCGGTAATTGTATCCCCAACCGGGCTTAGTGTAGTCTCCCTGCTCCTAGCGAGGTCGAGATTTTGTGCGCTTGTCATGCCTGCAGGTTTAGAGTTCAAGCCAAACAGGTTTGGGGAAACAATGCCATCTGTAATGTGGCAGGGAAATTACTGGGGAAACAATCCCACAAGCCTGAGCTGCATACCTCCTGCTCTGCCTCAAAATAGGCTTGATTGGAATAAGAAAAGCTCAACTGTAGGGCTCCCTCTGCTTAAATAATCATCAAACAGCAGCTCGCCATAACTTGTTGGGCAGTGTAAAGCGCGGGGACCTCTCATCTTGGCGGGGACATCGCATCCCCTCCGTGGCTAGGAATTGAATAATTGAGACACATCGTCATCCTTGCACGCTGAAAATGGTTGAGTCGAGGGAAGACTGACAGGCCAAAGACCCAACAAATACTACTGAATGTGTTTGATTTCTGAAATCCCTCCCTGCCCCTCAACCCTTCTCTCCCATAGCCTGCCGGTGGTGCATAGGTTGTAATTTTAATGGGCCTGAGCCCATCAGTCACTATTCTGAAGGACATTAACTCTTTCAGGCTGGAAAAGCCCCAAAGCGGGAATCTACCGGTCCATCCTCTAGTGGCAGGTAAGCGTGTTTGTAACTCCCAAAACCTTTGCCAGGGAATTTTCGACACTGCAGAGTTGTCAGACCAACACCTACCTTTTGTACTTGTGGCCTTTAAATCTTATCCTTAGGACTCGTGTACTTAGGTGTATTTGTATTTCTTTATGTGGTATTTCCATATTGAGAATTGTTCAGCCGTTTCATTCTGAGGTGCCTGGACTGCTTCCCGTTTTATATTTTTCCTTTCTCCGTCTTAGACCGTAAATAATTCTCGTCTGTCTCTAACGTTAGACGGTCATCTCCTTGGGACAGAAAAAGTGTGTTTTGCAATTGCTGTGCTTTCCCAAGCGCTTAGAGCAGTGACTAGCATATAATGGTGCTCAATAAATGCCATTGATTAATTAGTGCCCAGTGCTTAGTACAGTGCCTGGCACATAGTAAGTGCTTAACAGATACCATAATTATTACTGGTTGATACCTGAATTCCCGATTCACTGGCCGGGGGTGAGGGGCAAGGCCATTTTTAGAAAATAGCTTTTAGTTTAAAATACCTGTTCCTGATCAGAATTTGCAGGGGATAGATCTCAGAAAGCCTTGAAGCCACATTCTGCCTGACAGCCAACTGGTCCTGTGGATTAAGCTGTCTGCCTCCGGAGTCTGATTGGAAGTTATTTTCAGAGTTTTCCAGCTCCAGTCTTGTCACCTCAGGCTTCGTCTACCCCAGAGGCCCCGGGGAGCCTCCCCAGTCATAGCAACCCAGTAGACCTCATGCACTGTCAATCAATCAATCATTCAGTGGTATTTATTGAACACTTACTCTGGGCAGAGTACTGTATTAAGCACTTGGGAGAGTACATACACTATAACAGAGTCGGTAGCTCCTCTCTGCAAGGAGCTTAAAAGTTCAGCTGGGGAGACCGATGTTAAAATACATCACAGAGAGAGGATATGTACATAAATGCCATGGACCTGGGGGTGGGGTAAATATCAAGTGCTTAAAGGGTAGAGATCCAAGGGCATAGGCAATGCAGAAAGGGAACAAGGACTTAGTCAGGGAAAGACCCTTGGAAGAGATGTGGTTTTAATAGGGCTTTGAAGGTGAGGAGAGTAGTGGTCTGTCGGATATAAAGGGGGAAGGAGTTTCAAGCCAGAAGGAGGACATGGGGAAGGGGTTGGTGAGATAGAAGAGATTGAGGTACAGTGAGTAAGTAGGGGTGGCATTATAGGAGCACAGTGAGTAGGCTGAGTTGTAGTAGGAAATTAGTGAAGTAAGATAGGGCCAGGAGATTGAGTGCTTTAAAGTCTATGATAAAGAGTTTTTCTTTGATACAGGGCAGCATGGCATAGTGGGTAGAGCATGGGCATGGGAATCAGAAGGTCATGAATTCTAATCCTGGCTCCTTGTTTGCTATGTGACCTTGGGCAAGTCCCTTCACTTCTCTGTGCCTCAGTTACCTCATCTGTAAAATGGGGATTGAGACTGTGAGCCCCGCATGGGACAGGGACTGTGTCCAACTCAATTTGCTTGTATCCACCCCAGTGCTCAGTACAGTGCCTAGCACATAGTAAACGCTTAACAAATACCATCATTATTGGCATCATCATTATTATTATTAGATAGGAAACCACTGAAAGTTCTGAAGGAGTAGAGAGACGTGGACTTCACATTTTTTTAGAAAAATGGCCCAGGCAGCAAAGTGAAATATGGAGTGCAGTGGGGAGTGACAATAGGCATGAAGGTCAGTGAGGAGGTGCAGCAGTCATGGCAGGATAGGATAAGTGCTTGGATCAGCCTAGTAGCAGTTTGGATAGATAGGTGAAATTGAGCTACAACATTAGAGGAGTGAAGTGTGCATGTCGGGCTGTAGTAGGAGATCTGTGAGCTAAGGTAGAATAAGGAGAGCTGATTGAATGGCTTAAAGTTAATGACAAGGAATTTCTGCTTGATGCAGAGATGGATGAGCAACCATCGGAAGTTTTTGAGTTGTGGGGAGGTATGGACTGAACTTTTTTAGAAAAGGATCTGGGCAGCAAAGCGAAGTGAGGGCTAAAGTGGAGAGAGACAGAGCAGGAAGATCAGGTAGGAGGCAGGAACAGTAGTTAAGGTGAGATTTGATAAGTGCTTGGATCAGTGGAGTAGCAGTTTGGATGGAGAGAAAAGGGCAGATGTTAGAGATTTGGGGAAGATTGAACTGAGAAGGTCTGGGGATATTGAATGAATATTTCAAATGAAAAAGATGAATCTGATAATGTCAAGGTTCTGGTGGGCTAGTGAGACAGGGAGGATAGTAATGTTGCCTTCAGTGATGAGAAAAATCAAGAGGAGGACAAGATTTGAGTGGTAACATGAGGAGTTCTGATTTGGATATGTTAAATTTGGGATGTTGAGTAGAGATGTCCTAGGCAGGAGGAAATGCAAGTCTGCAGAGAAAAAGAGAGGTCAGGGCTGGAGAGGTAGATTTGGGAGTGGTCTTCTTAGAGATGGTAGTTAAAGCCATGGGAACGAATGAGTTGTCCAAGAAAGTAGGTGTAGATGGAAAACTAGAAGGGGGTCCAGAACTGAGCCTTGAGGGATCCCCAGAGTTAGAGGGTGGGAGGCAGAGGAGGATCCAGCGAAAGAGACTAAGAAGGAGCAGCCAGAGAAATAGGAAAAGCAGTAGAGGACAGTGTCAGTCAAGTTAGATAATATTTCCAGAAGACGATGGTGATTCTCAGTGTCAAAGGCAGCTGACTAATCAAGGAGGATTAGGATGGACTAGATGCCGTTGGATTTGACAAAAAGAAGGTCTTTGGTGACTTTAGAGAGAGCAGTTTCTGTGGAGCAAAAGGGGCAGAAGTCAGCTCGGAGTGGGAATCGAGGAGAGAATTGGAGATTGTTACCCATCACAAAGGGACAGGTTCAGGAATTGACACAGCAAGAGAGAGCGATCGGGGTCAAAGGCTGAATTTATACAAAATTTATTCCACATGGCAAATTGAACTTCTCTTAGGGAAGGGTATAATCATTTTAATAATTTTGGACATCGCGAATTGAACTTCCCTTTTCAGGAGGAATATGATTATTCAATTACTTTGTCATGGTGAATTCAACTTCCCTTTTGGGAGTAATATGATTATTTAATTAAGTTGGAGCTTCGCTATCGGGAAGAATATACTTATGCATTACGCTATGGTTCTATTTATCTATTTTGATGGTAGTGATGCCTGTCTACTTCTTTTGTTTTGTTGTCTGTCTCCCCCTTCTAGACTGTGAGCCCATTGTTGGATAGGGATTGTCTCTATCTGTTGCTGAATTGTACTTCCCGAGCACTTAGTACAGTGTTGTGCACATAATAAGTACTTAATAAATACGATTGAGTGAATGAATTACTTGAGCATGGCAAAGCACCTGGGTTCCGCCCACAAACGTTTCCCACATGGGAGGAATCCACTTATACCTTGTTCGCACATGGTGAAACACCTAGCTCCCATCCACAAACGCTTCCCACTCGGAAAGAATCCATTTCTGCGCTACAGGCCCACGGCGAAGGGTCCTAGCTTCCAGCACCACGAGTGTTCAGCGGGACACTCACGCATCCCAAGGCTCCTCACTTGGTGCAGGCAGAATGGGCATCCCAGGCTCTGGGCAGAGGTGACACGCAGCTGGCTGCTGCAAGTCTCCATCTGCTACCCAGAAGGTCAGAGGCCACAGGTATTTATTACCTATGGTCCCAGGCCGTTCCAGCTTCTGGCCTCCGCTCGTTCCAATTCCCGCCCTCCCCCTTCCTCCGTACCTTATTTGATTAGCATGGGGGCAAGAGATAGCTTGTGGTTTCCCCGGCCCAGGCTGTCAGTCTCCCGGTTTCGGTAGCCGGGGCGGTGTCCTGCCTGAGCCTCTGAGTTCCGCCTTGCTAGTTCAGGAAGTCATGGATAGCGTTTTGACCTTGAGATGGCGGGTGCCCGCGTTCAACAAGGCACACAGGTATAGTCCATTCGCTCAAGGAGTTTGGAGAAGAATGGTTGAAGGGAGATGGAATGATAACTGGAGGGAACTGTGGGGTCAAGGGAGGGTGTTTTTTTTAAATGGGGCATGCGTGTACTTGTTTGTAAGAAGTGGGGATGGAGTCACTGGAAAATGAGCAGTTAAAGATTGCAGTCAGGATCACATTCCTTTTTGTTCTAGGATTCTCTGAGTCTCCTGGATTATAGACTCTAGAGCTCCGCTCTTAACTTAGTCTTGCTGCCAGCAGGTGAGAATAATCTAGAGCTCCCAGATCCCAGGGCTATAAATTACTTCTTGGAAGTAAGAGTCCCTGCCTCAGTCTACCACTGCAGCCAGCTGATGTTCAGGCATAGGACCATGGAGCCTCTCTGGCTCCCCAAGAGTTTCCAAATCTTTGTGAACCTACATTCGCCAACCCACTAAGCAGGGCCAGTGAGTTCTGCAGGATCTGGCTGGCACCCTTTTTTTGGTCTGTTTAAATTAGATTCCCTCTTCATTTCATTTCCCCAAGAGCCTGTCTGCTGCCACACTGCTGCGGGAAGTGCATTCTCCACAAGAAGCTATTGCGATGATTAATGGGAAGCTCCGCCAGAGCAAAACTTGGCAGAGAAAGCAAACGTGGAACTGTCTTTTCCTTTGGCAGGTGGTGCCCTCCCTGCCATGACAGGGGGTTGCAATTGTGGGTCCTTTCACCGTTAATCTCTCTGCCACTTTCGAAGGCAGAGATGTAGTGGGGACGGATCATCGATCTCACTTTGCAAAACACTCAGGGGGCTGCCATCTCCGACTCTGTCAGCACCTGAGAAAGCTGCGAATGAACCGGGAAGCCGACCTGAGCAGAAACGCTGGGGTTGGTCCCATTCGGACTGACGAATTCATTCCATCATATTTATTGAGAACTTCCTCTGTGCAAAGCACTGTTTTAAGTGCTTGGGAGAGTACAATATAACAATAAACAGACACATTGCCTGCCCACAGTCCTGTGGTTTATGACGAGGGTGGGGTCACCCAACACAGGTGGGCCATCACCAGTCCAACACCCACTGCTGCTCTTCTCCATCTCCTGTCCCATGTGGCCACTTGGGATGCTGCAAATCTTAATTATCCTGGGTATGGCGCTTCCAGGTTTGGGAAACGTATCCTCACAGGGGGCATGAAATCAGAGAAGCTCCGGTTTGAGATGCCCTGAATGTGTAGGGAACCTCCATGGGGGTCTCCAAGTCACCGGTGTGTTTGAATTCACCAAATGGGAACTGCCGATCTATGGACAGGAGCCAGATCTTAATTTGGGAATAGAAACAGGAGGTTCAAGGACCCTGTCCGGGTGAACCACTTAGCCTCTCGACTCCATCTTGTGGGCTCAGGAAATCACCCACAGCCTGAACCCATTTGTCAGCTCTGGGGGACCAATGGTCTGAAGCTCAGAATCTGATAGGGGAAAGAATGGCCTTGGTCTATGACCTTTCCCTACCCACATCATGCAAGAATTAATCTAAAGATGCCAGAACAAAATGGCAGCCTCGATGAGCTAAAAGGCACCATTAAACCCTTGTCCTCACCTATGGCAACATGGTTACTACTATTAGTATTATCATTATTGTTATTATTACTGTATATTATTCGTTAAACATTCTGTGTCAAGAGCTCTTCTAAGCACTGATGTGGATACATGTTAATCAGGTCAGATACAGTCCTTGTCCCACAAGGGACTCACAGTTAAAGTAAAATAACAATAATAATGGTATTTGTTAAGCACTTACTATGTGCCAGGCACTGTAACTAAGCACTGGGGTAGATAGAAGAAAATTAGATTGGACACGTTCCCTGTCCCACCTGGGGCTCACAGTCCTTGATCCCCCTTTACAGATTGAGGTAACCGAGGCACAGAGAAGTTAAGTGACATGCCGAAGGTCACACAGCAGACAAGTGGCAGAGCCGGGATTAGAATCCATGACCTACCGACTGTCAGGCCAATGCCCTATCCACTACGAGAACAGCTACTGAATCCCCATTTTACAGCTGAGGAAACTTGAAACATAGACAAGTTATGTGACTTGCTCAAGGTCCCACAGCAGGCAGATGGTTGCTAGCCAATTGCAACTATAGGGTTACCACCTCCCTCAGCCCCACATGAAGTAGCTTTGGGGTTTTGGTAGAATCACCACTTCTTGCTTTCTTTTACCTCTCATAGCTCCTTCCTAATGGCTCCTCATCTTCACCTCCGTGTTATTTCCTGGAAGGCTTAGTCAGTCAGTCGTATTTATTGAACGCTTACTGTGCTGAGCAACTGGTACTAAGTTTTTGGGTGAATATAGGGCAATAATAAGCAGATGTGTTCCCTGCCCACAATGAGCATACAGTGGACATCAAGGCACCCAGACCCTCCCAGAGCACGCCCGATGTAGCCATGATTCAGACAGTGCTCTGCACATAGTAAGTGCTTAACAAATACCAACATTATTATTGAGAAGCAGCGTGGCTCAGGGGAAAGAGCACGGGCTTGGGAGTCGGATGTCATGGGTTCGAATCCTGACTGTGCCACTTGTCAGCTGTTGTGGACTGTGGGCAAGTCACTTCACTTCTCTGTTGCTCACTGACCTCATCTGTAAATGGGATGAAGACTGTGAGCCCCATGGGACAACCTGATGACCCTGTATCTACCCCAGCGCTTAGAACAGTGCTCTGCACAGAGTAAGCGCTTAACAAATACCAACATTATTATTATAAAGGAAAATTCTGTAAACAAGACAACCCCTGCAGCTCCTCGCTGTCTCCCGGGCCCAAAGTAGAGCATTAGTAGCCAAGAAAAGCCCCACCTGGTATGCTGACTTTCTGAGCCCTCTGGAGGTTAATTAAGTTCAGAGGGAAGTCACAGGTGAACAAAGCAGACATCAGTTAAATCTTGCAGAAGGTACAGTAGGCTGTTTGTGGTCCTCAGGACTTGAAGTGCCTTGGTTACTGAATCTAACTCTTAAACAGTCTCCACCATTTGAAATTGGTTGCAGCGTCTACTTCACCATGGCAAATCACCTTCAGGACAGCTACCACACTTTGGGATGCCTCTCTATAAATGAGAGGGTGGCTTGGTGGCACCAACATGGGCACTCACCGATCTGCAGCGGAAGGCAGCGGTGAGCCAGGTTCTCGGTCCCCAGGGAAGGGCACCGCGTGGGGCTAACCAGGCAGATGGAAGGGTCATTTTCCAAGGAGCTGGAAACACAGGTGCAGAGCCCTTGAGGAGGGAAGGATTGTTTTTTCCTTCCTTGAAACTCCTTGCCCCAAGGCCCCATCAGGGTTTGGCCACCATCACTGCCAAAGCAGTGTGGCCTAGTGGATAGAGTACGGGCCTGGAAGTCGGAAAGTCATGCGTTCTAATCCCCACTCTGCCACTTGTGCTGCTGGGTGACCTTGGGCAACTCACTTCGTTTTGCCTCAGTTACCCCTCTGTAAATGGGGATTAAGACTGTGAGCCTCATGTGGGACAGGGACTGTGTCCACCTGATTACCTTGTATCTACTCCAATGCTTAGAACATAATAAGCACTAAACAAATATGATGATGATAATGATTATACGGTGCATCTCTTGCTGTCCCCAGGAGACTGCTCACCCCAAAATAATGTTGGTATTTCTTAAGCACTTACTATGTGCGAGCACTGTTCTAAGCGCTGGGGTAGACACAAAATCCCCACGCACGCTTCACCTAAGCTCCCTTGGCCTGGCAACTGATGGCATTCATGAATTTGTTAAGTGCTTACTATGTGAGAAGCACTGTACTTATAGCTGGGTCGAATACAAGATAATCAGATTGGGCACAATCCCTGACCCATGTGGGGTGCACAGGCAAAGTTGGAGGGAAACAGGTATTGAAATCTCCATTTTACAGATGAGGAAATTGAGACACAGAGAAATTAAGTGACTTGCCCAAAGTCACACAGGCAAGAGACCAAACTAGATTAGAACCCAGGTCCTTCTGACTCCCAGACCCATGCTCTGTCCCACTAGGCACACTGCTTCTGTGAGACACCGTGGGTGTGCACCAACCTAACACAGTGATTTCATGCAGAAATGCTGTGTGAACACTGGTGTGACATTATTGTGTCATACTGGGACAAGGGTGGGCACCAGATTTTCTCCACCTCGGTCGGCTCACTGTCTGAAATTGCCCTTCCCAGAGTCTGTTTCCTACTTGATCTGTGCCCTGCCCGGTCCCCGCACCGGACACCTTCCTTGCCCAGGATTTTTCCATTATACACCTGAGCCTCCCTCTGCCTTGGCTCCTGCTGAATCTCAGGATTCAGAAGCAGCACCCCAGTTTACAGGGACCTAAGAGGAGTACATTATAGCTCTGAAGTGAGGTAGGGGCCGGGGTCCCCCTGAAGAAACACTTTGGATTCAGCCGGATGATGTCGTTACTGTTATGTAACCTGCTTCACTCACCAGCTCCTCATAATCCTCACAGTCAGCTTCAAGGCCTCGCACCCCTCTCATCCCACCTTCCTTATGATAATACTGTTGGTATTTGTTAAGCGCTTACTTTGTGGCAGAGCACTGTTCTAAGCGCTGGGGTAGATTACAGGGTATCAGGTTGTCCACATGAGCTCACAGTTTAATCCCATTTACAGATGAGGCAAATGAGCACAGAGAAGTTAAGTGACTTGCCACAGTTACATAGCTGACAAGTGGCAGAGCCGGAAGTTCGAACCCATGACCTCTGACTCCCAAGAGGCCCGGGCTCTTTCCACTGAGCACACTGCTTCCTAGCCCGTTATATCTCCCACTCTTTCCTTACTTGCCCTCTTCATTCCTCCCAAACCAACTTGTATGTTTCTCATGACTCTCCCATGCCCATTCCCTCACTCATCTTCTTTCCTGGCTGGGAACTCCCATTCCACATCAGGCAGACCACAGCTCGCCCACATTCAAAATCTCCTCAATCCCATCTCCTCCAACAAGCTTTCCCACTTAATCTCTCTGCATCCTGAACCATATCACCGCTACAAACGACTTTAGCAACTATGAACTTATTTACCATCATAGCACTCATGTCCATTCGATATATTCAGTGTAATTTATTTTGACAGTGTTGTAAGTAACTTTTGTTTGCTTCTCATTGAGCGTGAGTTTCTTGTAGGATAGGGAACTTATTCTAACTTCCCTGGGGCTTAGTACAAATCACACACCAACGTGAGCCTTCAACAATCAAATTAATAATAATAATTATGGTATTTGTTAAGCACTTATTATGTGCCAGGCACTGTATTGAGCACTGGGGTGGATACAAGCAATTGAGTTGGACACAATCCTTGTGCCCACATGGCGGCTCACAGTCTCAACCCATTTTACAGATGATGTAACTGACGGCACAGAGAAGTTAAGGGACTTGCCCAAGGTCACACAGCAGACAAATGGCAGAGCCGGGATTAGAATCCATGACTTCTGACTCCCAGGCCCCATGCCTATCCACTACATACATGCTGCTTCTCATGATATCACTACTACTATTCTATATAATGGTATGTTATTCAGCACTTTACTGTGTGCATATCACTTTATTAAGCACTTGGAAAAAGGACAATATAAAAGTGTCTGGTAGACACAGTCACCTGCCCACAAGGAGTTTAAAAGTATATCAGGGGAAACAGACATTAAAATGAATACAGACAGGGGAAATAGTAATATAGTAGAGTTTAAAAATATATATATATCTTGCTGTGCAAATGGAGTGTAAAAGTGCTTATGGGATAAATGGTCCAAGTACGTAATTGACAAGGAAGGGATGGAAAATGAGGGCTTTAGGGTGTAATCTTCTTTAGATTGTAAGCTCTCTGTGGACAGGTACATGTCTATTGTTGCAAGTTGGTTTAATGGAAAGAGTGTGGGCCTTGGAAGTCAGAGGTCGTGGTTCTAATCTGATTCCGCCACTTGTCAGCTGTGTGACTTTGGGCAAGTCACTTACTTCTCTGTGCCTCAAGTTACCTCATCTGTAAAATGGGATTAAAACTGTGAGTCCCGCTTGGGATAAAGTGATTACTTGTATCTACCGCCAGTGCTTAGAACAGTGCTTGGCACATAGTAAAAGCGCTTAACAAATACCATCATTTATTATTACTTGTACTCCCAAGCGCTCCAGCTGCAATGCCTCTGCACACGAGTAAGCACTCAATAAATATAAACGAATGAATGAATACATTTTGAATGGAAAGCTTCTTGGATGAGATGTTGGTTTTATGAGGCTTTGGAGATGGGGAGAGCGGTGGTCTGTCCAGATAGGAAAGGGGAGGGAGTTCCAGGTCAGCAGGTTGATGTGGGAAAGGAATGGGCAACAATAATAATAATAGTAATGATGGCATTTGTTAAGCGCTTACTATGTGCCGAGCATTGTTCTAAGCGCTGGGGGAGATACAAGGTCATCAGGTTGTCCCACGTGGGGGCTCACAGTCTTAATCCCTATTTTACAGATGAGGTAAGTGAGGCACAGAGAAGTCGGTGAGGTTGCCCAAGTCACACAGCAGATCAAGGTACAGAGAGAAGGTTGGTGTTAGAAGAGTGGAGTGTGCCAGATTGGATTGTAGAATCAGAAAGCTAAAATAGGATGAGGTATTACTACAACTACTATAACTGCAACACACAACACATGTCTATTCTCCCAGCAAAAGCACATCTGGTATCCACACATGCCAACACTGGCCACCCTATTTCCCACACACTCACAATGCATAGATATTCTCACAAATTCTACATGGCAATGTGGCCTATTGGAAAGAGCGTGGGTCTGGGAGTCAGAGGACCAGTGTTCTAATTCCTGCTTCGCAACTTGCCTGTTGTCAGTAGAATGGGGATTAAATCCTATTCCCTCCTTAGGCTCCGAGAAACAGCGAAGCCTGGTTGGAAGAGCACGGGCCTGGGAGTCAGAGGACCTGGGCCACCATTCATTCATTCATTCAATCGTATTTATTGAGCGCTTACTGTGGGCAGAGTACTGTACTAAGCAGTTGGATGTACAATTCGGCAACAGATAGAGACAATCCCTGCCCAAAACCAGTCTCACGGTCTAAAAGGGGAAGACAGCAAACAAAACAAGTAGACAGGCATCAATACCATCAAAATAGATAAATAGAATCGTAGATATACACACATCATTAATAAAATAGAGTAATAAATACTATATATAAATATACATAAGTGCTCTGGGGAGGGGATGGGGTAGAGCGGAGGGAGGGAGTAGGGGGAATGGAGAGGGGAAGAGGGGCAGAAGGAAGGGGGGCTCAGCCTTGGAAGGCCTCCTGAAGGAGGTGAGCTCTCAGTAGTACTTTGAAGAGGGGAAGAGAGTTAGTTTGGCGGATGTGAGGAGGGAGGGCATTCCAGGTCGGTGGCAGGACGTAGGTCGGGGTCGATGGCGGGAGAGGTGAGAACGAGGCCCAGTGAGGAGGTGAGCGGCAGAGGGGTGGAGTGTACGGGTTGGGCTGTAGAAAGAGAGAAGGGAGGTGAGGTGGGAGGGGGCAAGGCGATAATAATGATGGTATTTGTTAAGTGCTTACTATGTGCCAAGCACTGTTCTAAGCGCGGGGATGGAGAGCTTTGAAGCCAAGAGTGAGGAGTTTTTGCTTCATGCGAAGGTTGATAGGCACCACTGGAGGTTTTTGAGGAGGGGAGTGACATGCCCAGAGCGTTTCCTAGAAGATAATCGCGGGCAAGCCCAGTGAAGTATAGACTGAAGTGGAGTGAACCCACCACTTTGCTTGGTGACCTTGGGCAAGTTCACAACTTTCTGTGCCTCAGTTACTTCATCTGTAAATGGTGGATTAAGGCTGTCTCCAACCCCAATTATTTTGTGGCCTACCCTAGTGCTTAATACAGTGACTGGGCACATAGAAAGCAGGTTAAACCAATGCCACTATTCTTCTTCTTCTTATACTATGAGCCCCATGTAGGACAGGAACCATGTCCAGCCAGATTATTTTATATCTACCTTTGAGGTTAGTACCATGCCTGGAACATTCTAAGCGCTTAACAATTACAATTAAGAAAACCAAAATATATCCTTACCCATCGCAGTCATCAATCCCATAAACATATCTATGCAAATGTACACATGTCTATGTATATATATATTTACATAGATGTTGGTGTGGAAATACCATAAACCAGGCACATATGTAAGAACATACAGAAGAGTTCTTAGAGATAGACACTTGAAACTGTAATAATAATAAAGTTATTTGTTAAGCACTTACTATGTGCAAAGCACTGTTCTAAGTGCTGGGGGGATACAAAGTGACCAGGTTGTCCCACGTGTTGCTCACAGTCTTAATCCCCATTTTACAGATGAGGGAACTGAGGCACAGAGAAGTGAAGTGACTTGCCCAAAGTCACACAGCTGACAAGTGGCAGAGCCGGAATTTGAACCCATGACCTCTGACTCCCAAGCCTCTGCTCTTTCCACTGAGCCACACTGCTTCTCTAATACAGCAAGTAATGTATAGTCAGGGATGCAAACACATACACACACAAGAACAAGTCTGAGAAAGCAACAGGAAAAAAGAGCAGAGAGGGAAAGGGGAATCTGGATCAGTTTCAGGGCTCAGGATTCGAGTTCTCTCAAAACTAGGAACGGAGCCATTGTGAGCTGGGCCACCCTGACTCGCCAGGGCCTCAGAGGAGACCCCTGACAGATCTGAGGGGGCTGAGGTTTCCTGAGCTTCTGGAGTTCACATTCTGGCTGTGCTTACGGGAAATGTAGCCCAAGTCAATTAGCCATACAGGAGCATAAGTCGCCGTTGCTCTCTGCCTGCCCGCACTGTCTAACCCACCATCCCCCAGGTCCCGGGCCAAATGTCTCCTCTTCAGGGGGTCCTTCCTCAGGCCTGATCCAGAATCTCATCGTACACGTGCACTGTTTATAATGTCTCAACAATGTGGCCTCCCAGAGGTGGATGCCCGTGCATCCACAGAATCTAAGCTCCTGGTTTGTGTAGAAAGAAGGCACTTAAGGTCCCATGGAGGATTCAATCTTAACACTGAAGGTACCGCAGCTGAGAAGCCGCATTGCCTAGCGGAGAGAGCATGGGCCTTGTAGTTCAAATCCCAGCTCTGCTTTTGCTGCAATGCGACTTGGCAAATCACTTCACTTCTCAGTGCCTTAGCTTCTTCATTTGTAAAATGGGGGATGAAATACCAGTTCCCGTCTTAGACTGTGAGTCCCATTTTTGACCTGATTATCTTGTAGTCTACCTCGGTGCTGAGTACAGTGTTTGGCACATTGCAAGTGCTTAACAAAACCATCACTGTGCCTCCTGAAATAGCGTTTCCCTCTTCTCTAGGTACATTTAATTTTACTCCTGTCCCTACCCTCTGATTTGAGTTACTTTTGCTTTAATTTTTACCTCCAAACATTCCCAGACACAACATTTTAATTGCCACAGGGAAGTCACTGAGTCCATACCCCCCGGAATGGGGGGTAGGAACATAGGCTATCAGGGAAGAACCATTGTTGACTGAATCCCATCAGCATCCTGCCCCATCCCCAGTAAATGACAATTTGGTACTGGGGACAATGATTGTTATTATTACTACGACAACTAATAATAATAATTGTGGTATTTGGTAAGCACTTCCTATGTGTCACTACTAAGCGCGTGGGTGGATACAAGGCAAATTAGATTGGACACGGGTCCCTATCCCACTTGGGGCTCACAGTCTCAATCCCCGTTTTACAGATGAGGTAACTGAGTCCCAGAGAAGTGAAATGAGTTACCCAAGGTCACACAGCAGACATGTGGGGGAGCTGGGATTAGAATCCACGACCTTCTGACTCCTAGTTCCGCTTTCTAGCTATTGTGCCATACTACCACTACTCTCCTCCTCCTCCTCCTAGTATTTGATCGGTGCTTACTATGTGCTAAACACTGCTCTAGATCCTGGAGAGATTATCTAATCTGGGCACACACACACATTCACATTCACATGCAGAAGAAGCAGTGTGGCTCAGAGGAAATAGCTTGGGCTTGGGAGTCAGAGGTCATGGATTCTAATCCCAGCTCTGCCACTTATCAGCTGTGTGACCTTGGGCAAGGCACTTAACTTCTCTGTACCTCAGTTACCCCCAAAGCAGCGTGGCTCAGTGGAAAGAGCCCGGGCTTGGGAGTCAGAGGTCATGAATTCAAATCCTGGCTCTGCCACTTGTCAGCTGCGTAACTGTGGGCAAGTCACTTAACTTCTCTGTGCCTCAGTTACCTCATCTGTAAAAGGGGGATTAACTGTGAGCTTCACGTGGGACAACCTGATGACCCTGTATCTACCCCAGCGCTTAGAACAGTGCTCTGCACATAGTAAGCGCTTAACAAATTCCAACGTTATTATTGTTATTAAAATGGGGATTGAGACTGTGAGCCCCATGTGGGACAACCTGATGACCTTGTATCTCCTCCAGCGCTTAGAACAGTGCTCGGCACATAGTAAGGGCTTAACAAATCCCAACATTATTATTATTCTCAAGCAAATCTCTCCATAGGGCCTAGAGGCATGAGTACTTCTGTTAGTTGCCGATGGGCCTCTGAGGCCTTGGTGAGGGCACAGCCGTCTCTGAGGTTGGCGTACGCTCCTTATGGGCAGGGAAGTTATTGGCTAATTCTGTTGTATTCTCCCAAGGCCTTTAGTGAAGTGCTCTGCACATAGTAAGCCCTCAATAAACACCTCTGATCGATCGATTGGTTGATTAATGTGTTTCTCTTTGGTGTTTCTCTTAGAGTCACTGCCTCTAGCTTCATGTGGGTGCTGGAAATCAAGGGCGCCACCTGGTGACTTTCCTCACTTCTTTTCTGAAAAGATTTGCTTTGGCCTGGCAGGAGAATGTTTGTATTATCAAGATTTCAGCAGGGGCTTAGTTTTCAACATCATCAGCGACGTTTATTGTGAACTTCCTGTGCACGGAGCACTGTGTTCATATTTGTAAATTGTGGTGCACTTTCGAGTCGAGGGCCCGCTGGCAGCAAGATAAGGAACTTGTAGCACATAGCAGCGTGGCTTAGTGGAAAGAGCCTGGGCTTCGGAGTCAGAGGTCATCGGTTTGACTCCCGGCTCTGCCACTTGTCTGTGTGACTGTGGGCAAGTCACTTAACTTTTCTGTTGCTCGCAGTCACCTCATCTGTAAAATGGGGATAACTGCGAGCCTCACGTATCTCCCCCAGTGCTTAGAACAGTGCTCGGTCACATAGTAAGCGCTTAACAATATACCAACATCATCATATGGACCTGAATTATGAACAATAATAATAATAATAACGCGGTAATTTGTTAAGCGCTTACTATGTGCCAGGCACCGGAATGAAGGCCTCCCGTCTTCATTTGTTCATTCAATCGTGTTTATTTAGCGCTTTCCTGTGTGCAGAGGCATTGTACTAAGCGCTTGGGAAAGTACAGTAAAACAATAAATAATAATAATGTTGGTATTTGTTAAGTGCTTACTATGGGCAGAGCACTGTTCTAGCGCGCTAGGGGAGATAAAGGGTAATCAGGTCTTCCCATGTGAGGCTCACAGTTGATCCCCATTTTACAGATGACGGTAACTGAGGCCCAGAGAAGTTAAGTGACTTGCCCACAGTCACACAGCTGGACAAGTGGCAGAGCCGGGAGTCTAACCCGATGACCTCTGACTCCGAAAGCCCAGGCTCTTTCCACTGAGCCGCGCTGCTTCCCTTAAAGCAGCTTTATTGCTTCCCAATAAAGAGTGACAAACCCTGCCCACAATGATCAGTAACAGCAATAATAACAATAACAGTAATAATGATAATATTTGTAAACACTATGTGCCAATGACTGTGGTAGATACAAGATAAGCAGGTGGATTCAGTCTCCGTCCCTGTTCCTCACTGGGCTCACAGTCTAAGAGGTAGGGAGAACAGGAATTTAATCCCTGTTTTACCAGTGAGGAAATTGATGCCCAGAGAAGTTAAATATCTTACCCAAGGTCACCCAGCAGTCACTTAAGACTTGTGCTCCTTCCATTAGACCATCCCTAAAACCAAGGGTGGGGCTCTGTCCGTACCAAAGATTTCAGGATCCAGAATGAACACAGAGAAATTAATCTCACTGCTAGTGGTTTGTGCAGCCCCACTTTCACTCTCAGGTCTCTGACAGTCATACCTGTAATTTATTTATATCAATGTCTCTCTCCCTGTCTCTAGATTGTAAGCTCGTTGAGGGCAGGGACTGTTTCTGTTTATTGTTGTATGGTACTCTCCCAACTGCTGAGTACAGTACTCTGCATACGGTAAGTGCTCAGTAAATACAATTGAATGAATAAAACAATGAAGGTATTGAAACCCCAATTTATAGATGAGCAAACTAAGGCTCAGAGAAGTTAAGCAACTTTCCCAAGGTCACACAGCAGGAAAATGGTGGAACTGGGATTAGAATCAGGGTCCTCTGACACCCAAGTCTGGGTTTTGTCCACCCAACCAGTCTGAGTAGAGTTGTTTGGACACTAAGGATGCTGTCGGCTGGCATTGCTGTCTCTCCTCTAGGAAAATCAATTCATCATAGAGCGAATCACTGGTATTTTTTAAAAGCTTTCTGTGTGCAGAACACTGTACTGCATACTTGGGAGAGGATTGTAGAAACAATTCCTGTCCTCAAGACCAAAATACCAGGATAGGACTGCCTATGTTTCCTATGACTTTAAGGTTGGTCGAAGGAGAAAGATTATTTGCTACCACCAGGAAAACGCTGCTGGATTTGTTTTCTCAGTAGTAGCATGGTTTGTGCTGAGGCCATGGTACACTCTCTCACCTACTCTCCCCATTACCTCCTGTGAGCCCCACTTAGACTGTGAACCCCTTGTGAGACAGGGAATTTATGCCACCTGAATTAACCTGTATCATGGCTAAGTGGGTAGAACCAGGGCCTGGGAGTCAGAAGGACCTGGGTTATAATCCTGACTCTGCCACTTGGTCTGCTGAGTGGCCTTGGGTAATTCACTTTGCTCTCTGTGTCTCAGTGACCTCATCTGCAGAATGGGATTGAGACTATGAGGCCCATATGGGACAGGGAACTGTGGTCCAACCTGTTTAGCTTTTATCTACCCCAGTGCTTAGTACAGTTCCTGGGTACATAGTAAGTGCTTAACAAATACTATTAAAAAAAAACACCAAACAAGAAAATGAGGTTCAGGCTGTCTATCCCAGCACTTAGAAGAGTGCTTGACACATAGTAAGCTCTTTAACAAATATCATAAAAAAGCCCTCAAACAGAAAAAACAACAAAAACACACTGGCAAAATGGCTTTCAAATCTAGCGGGCAAGTCTGTGTCGTGGAATAGAGGGTCTCCGTAAGGCTGCAGCAGCCGCAGGCATTGCTGGCCATTCACCCCATTTTCACTAGCCATTGTTCAGAATCACAATCAGAATGGCTTTAGCACGGAGTGCAAGGATATTTACCCTTTCTTGTGTAGCTCAAAGAAATTAAAACAAGATGGAAAGGCAAAGACAAAATAAAAAGTAAAAACTCCCACGCTTCAAATACAAACCAACAAGGAAATCCAAATGGAATAGAGGAAGAGTGTCTGTTTATTTCAAGCTCAGAGAGTTTTGGTAACTCTTTACCCTTTTTTTAAGAAATAAATATAATGGAAAAGAAAAAGAACAATGGAACTAGGAGATGGGGAGACAAGGAGGAGAGAACGGTGAATGGGTTGAATGTCTTCCATGTGGTTTGATGGGTTGGAACCAACAATATTAACCTTGAAGTTGCTCCAGAAAGAGATAACAAAAGGACCCAAGAAAGAGTGCAAACCAAGACCCTGCCGTTCAGCCTCTGGAGTGGCCCAAATCCATCACATAAATGAAAGCATCTTCATCATCATCATCACCACCCCTTTATATTGAGCACCTCCTCTCTCCTTTCATTCAATAGTATTTATTGAGCGCTTACTATGTGCAGAGCACTGTACTAAGCGCTTGGGATGAACAAGTCGGCAACAGATAGAGACAGTCCCGCCGTTTGACGGGCTTACAGTCTAATCGGGGGAGACGGACAGACAAGAATAATGGCACTAAACAGCATCAAGGGGAAGAACATCTCGTAAAAACAATGGCAACTAAATAGAATCAAGGCGATGTACAATTCATTAACAAAATAAATAGGGTAACGAAAATATATACAGTTGAGCGGACGGGTACAGTGCTGTGGGGATGGGAAGGGAGAGGTGGAGGAGCAGAGGGAAAAGGGGAAAATGAGGCTTTAGCTGCGGAGAGGTAAAGGGGGGATGGCAGAGGGAGTAGAGGGGGAAGAGGAGCTCAGTCTGGGAAGGCCTCTTGGAGGAGGTGATTTTTAAGTAAGGTTTTGAAGAGGGAAAGAGAATCAGTTTGGCGGAGGTGAGGAGGGAGGGCGTTCCAGGACCGCGGGAGGACGTGACCCAGGGGTCGACGGCGGGATAGGCGAGACCGAGGGACAGCGAGGAGGTGGGCGGCAGAGGAGCGGAGCATGCGGGGTGGGCGGTAGAAAGAGAGAAGGGAGGAGAGGTAGGAAGGGGCAAGGTGATGGAGAGCCTTGAAGCCTAGAGTGAGGAGTTTTTGTTTGGAGCGGAGGTCGATAGGCAACCACTGGAGTTGTTTAAGAAGGGAGTGACATGCCCAGATCGTTTCTGCAGGAAGATGAGCCGGGCAGCGGAGTGAAGAATAGACCGGAGCGGGGCGAGAGAGGAGGAAGGGAGGTCAGAGAGAAGGCTGACACAGTAGTCTAGCCGGGATATAACGAGAGCCCGTAAAAGTGAGGTAGCCGTTTGGGTGGAGAGGAAAGGGCGGATCTTGGCGATATTGTAGAGGTGAAACCGGCAGGTCTTGGTAACGGATAGGATGTGTGGGGTGAACGAGAGGGACGAGTCAAGGATGACACCGAGATTGCGGGCCTGCGGGACGGGAAGGATGGTCGTGCCATCCACGGTGATGGAGAAGTCTGGAGCGGACCGGGCTTGGGAGGGAAGATGAGGAGCTCAGTCTTGCTCATGTTGAGTTTTAGGTGGCGGGCCGACATCCAGGTGGAGACGTCCCGGAGGCAGGAGGAGATGCGAGCCTGAAGGGAGGGGGAGAGGACAGGGGCGGAGATGTAGATCTGCGTGTCATCTGCGTAGAGATGGTAGTCAAAGCCGTGAGAGCGGATGAGTTCACCGAGGGAGTGAGTGTAAATGGAGAACAGAAGAGGGCCAAGAACTGACCCTTGAGGAACTCCAACAGTTAAAGGATGGGAGGGGGAGGAGGCTCCAGCGTAGGAGACCGAGAATGATCGGCCAGAGAGGTAAGAGGAGAACCAGGAGAGGACAGAGTCCGTGAAGCCGAGGTGAGATAAGGTATGGAGGAGGAGGGGATGGTCGACAGTGTCAAAGGCAGCAGAGAGGTCAAGGAGGATCAGAATGGAGTAGGAGCCATTGGATTTGGCAAGAAGGAGGTCATGGGTGACCTTAGAGAGAGCAGTCTCGGTAGAGTGGAGGGGACGGAAGCCAGATTGGAGGGGGTCTAGGAGAGAATGGGAGTTAAGGAATTCTAAGCAGAGATTGTAGACGACTCGTTCTAAGATTTTGGAAAGGAAGGGTAGTAGGGAGATAGGACGATAACTGGAGGGGGAAGTGGGGTCAAGAGCGGGTTTTTTTAGGATGGGGGAGACGTGGGCGTGTTTGAAGGCAGAGGGGAAGGAGCCCTTGGAGATTGAGTGGTTAAAAATAGAAGTTAAGGAAGGGAGGAGGGCAGGGGCGATGGTTTTAAGAAGGTGAGAGGGAATGGGGTCCGAGGCGCAGGTGGAGGGGGTGGCACTTGCGAGGAGGGAGGAGATCTCCTCTGAGGATACTGCAGGGAAGGATGGGAAAGTAGGGGAGGGGGTTGTTGGGGGGGAGGGAGAGGCGGAGGGGTGACTTTGGGGAGCTCAGACCTGATCGTGTTGATTTTCGTGAGGAAATAGGTGGCCAGATCATTAGGGGTGAGAGATGGGGAGGGGGAGGAACAGGGGGCCTAAGGAGAGAGTTAAAGGTCCGGAACAATCGGCGGGGGTGACGGGCATGGTGTCGATGAGGGAGGAGAAGAAGCTTTGCCTGGCGGAGGAGAGGGCAGAGTTAAGGCAGGAAAGGATAAATTTGAAGTGTGTGAGGTCGGCTTGGTGCTTGGACTTTCGCCAGCAGCGCTCAGCAGCTCGAGCATAGGAGCGTAGGAGGCGGACGGAGGAGGTGATCCAGGGCTGTGGGTTAGTGGCGCGAGAGCGGCGGAGGGAAAGGGGGGCGAGAGAGTCGAGATGAGTAGAGAGGGTGGAGTTGAGAGCGGAGACCTGATCGTCGAGAGTGGGAAGAGAGGACAGGGCGGCAAGGTGAGGCGAGATGCTATTGGAAAGACGGATGGGATCGAGAGAGCGGAGGTCTCTGTGGGGCAGTAGCGAAGATTTGCAGGGGGAGGGAGTGTGAGAGATGAGGCAGGTGAGAAGGTTATGGTCCGAGAGAGGGATTTCAGAGTTGGTGAGTGAGGAGATAGTGCAGCGGTAGGAGATGACAAGATCGAGGGTGTGACCGAGTCGGTGAGTGGGCGCGGTATGGTGGAGGAGGAGGTCGGCAGAGTCGAGGAGGGATAGCAGGCGGGCGGCAGAGGAGTCATCGGGTACATCCGTATGGATGTTGAAGTCTCCAAGGATCAGAGTGGGAGAGAGAAGGAGAGAAGGAAGGTGAGAAAGGGGTCAAGGTGGTTGAAGAAGTCGGAGGTGGGACCGGGAGGGCGGTAGATGACGGCGACAAGTAACTGGAGTGGGTGGTAGAGGCGAATGATATGGGCTTCGAAGGAGGGGAAGGAGAGGGAGGGGAGGAGGGATAGTGCGGAAGCGGCATCGGGGCGAGAGGAGGAAGCCGACGCCTCCTCCCTTACCGGTGAGTCTGGGGGAGTGGAGAAGGAGAGGCCTCCGCTGGAGAGAGCGGCGGCGGAGACCGTGTCTTCGGGAGAGAGCCACGTTTCCGAAAGGGCGAGGAGGAGGAGAGAGCGGGAGAGGAAAAGGTCATGGATGAAAGGTAGCTTGCCTGTAACAGAGCGGGGGTTCCAGAGGCCACACTTGAAAGTAGCTGTGGGTGCAAGGGGAGGAGGGGGGGAAGGGCGGGGGGAGGGGAGGGTTTGGATGGGAAGGAGGTGGCGGGGCCCTGGGAGAGGAGAGGGGATGAGGGGTGGCGGTGGGACAAGAGGACTGGGATGGGGCATGGGTGGGGAAGAGAGAAGGGGGGAGGGGTGAAGAGGGGGTTAGGTGGGGGGAAGAGTAGGGGGAGGGGGAAGAGGGGTAGCGCTGGTAAAGTGGGGTTCTAGGGCGGGAGAGAGGCGCGGGGGAGGAGACAGAGGAGAGAGCGGGAAAGAGCTGAGCGAGAGAGGGAAGGGGAAGGGAAGGGGAGGATAGGAAGGGGCGGGAGGGGGGAGGGGGGACGAGGGACATGGCGAGGCCAGAGAGGTGGGTGGCAGCACTGACAACAGTAAACAGTAATAAACGAAATCGGTAATATAGCAACATGATACAATATGATACAATACAGTGGTGCTAATATAGCAACATGATACAGTATGATACAATATAGTCGTGTTAATAAAAGGGGTGATGACCAGGGTCGGGGGTAGACTCGATTAAGGGGCGACCTGATCAAATTCAAAATCTGACGACAATAAACAATAAAAAGCGAGATCGCAAATATAGCAACATGCTACAGTAAGGCACACTACAATAGTGTTAATAAGCAGGCGATGACCAGGGTCGGGGGACGAGCCGACCCTACCCGATCAGACTCAAAGTCAAGCGGCCAGCGGCCGAGAGAGTCCCAGAGCTCATGACCAAATAACCCTGTGGCGGCGGGGGGGCCCTGAGGTTGTCCGGGGTGGGTGGCGGCCGTAGGCGGCGGCTAAGGTAAGGTAACATGGTGAGAACAAGGACGTCGTCGCCCGGGGCGGGGGCGGGAGGGATGAATCACCTCAAGAGGGAAGAGGGAGTGAGGCCTTCCCAAAATGGCCGCCTCAGGCAGAGTGGGGGCTTCCTAAAATGGCCGCCTCGGGCGGAGTGGGGGAGCGGTTGGGGAGCACAATGTCCCCGGGCCCGAGCAGGGGGACACAATGTCCCCGAGGACACAATGTCCTTGGGGCCGAGAAGGGGAGCACAATGTCCCCAGGATCGAGAAGGGGAGCGCAATGTCCCCGGGCCCGAACGGGGGGGGGGGGGTGGACTGGAAGCTGGTGGCTGGGGGTCTGTGGGGGTGAAGATCCGTAGTGTCGGAGTTCCCGAGCGGGGGTGCGGAGATCCAGGTTGTGAAAGGCTGAGGCGGGCGTGGGTCCGGACGGTCCGAGGCTCAGCACCCCGGTGGAGGCGGAGGAAGCGCAGATGAGTCAGCGAGCGGTAGGCGAAGGGGGGCTTGTCGGGAATCGGGGCCGGGTGGGCCGAGGCTGCGCCTCAGGGGAGCAGAGATCCCGGGCCCACGTGGTAATGGCTCCAAGGGTCCGGGCGATGACAAGGCTCAGCTTCCCGGGAGAGGGGTGGTGGTCTCGGCGTGGATGAGTCGGCGGTCGGCGGCCAAAAAGCCTCTCCTCTGTGAGGTACCCTGTACTAGGCCACTTGGGTTTATAATATAAAATTTGAAAACTTGTGCACAGAGTACTGTACTAAGCACTTGGGAATGTAATAATGATATTTGTTACTATGTGCCAGGCACTGTATTAAGCAATGGGATGGTTACAAGGAAATCGAGTTGGACACAGTCCCTGTCCCACATGGGGCTCACAACAGTTTCAATCCCCATTTTACAGATGAAGTAACTGAGGAACGGAGAAGTGAAGTGACTTGCCCAAGATCACACAGCAGACAAGTGGCGAAGCCAGAATTAGACAGTGCCTAGTGCTTGGAACAGTGCTTGGCACATAGTAAGTGCTTAACAAATACCATTATTATTATCATTATCATTATTATTATTATTATTATTATGACCTTCTGACTATCAGGCCCATGCTCTGTCCACTATGCCTTACAGTAGAGTTGGTAGAAATGGTCCTTATATTGTATTCTCCCAAGCACCTTAATACAGTGATCTGCACACAGTAAGTGTTCAATAATTTGCACTGATGTGTGAGAAGCAGCGTGACCTAATGAAAGGAACATGGGCCTGGGTCTCAAAGGACCTGAGTTTGAATCCTGATTTTGTCACAAACGTGCTGTGTAACCTTGGGCAAGTCACTTCACTTATTTGGGCTTCAGTTTCCTCATTTGTAAAAGGTAGATTCAAAACTTGTTCTCCTCCTTCTTAGACTGTTAGCTCCGTTTGGGATAGGGACTGAATCTGACCGGTTTTATCTTGTATCAATCCCAACCCTTAGTACAGTGCTTGAAAAATACTTTTATATCATTGTTATTTTCTTCCATTTTCTGATCTGGCTTGGGAGAGAGGGTTTGACTCTCTGCAATCCCCTCCCATCTGTCTCAAAGTGGACAAGTGGGAAAACAGGAGAATAAAACTGCAGGTTTTCTCCTGCCTTTTCCCTCATTTTCAGCTGTCCCCAGGAAAGAATAAAGCCATATCTGCCTGAAATACATGGTCTTTGCATCTGGTCCCAAGCTCTAAAGCCCTGTTAGGAAGCTTATTAATGTGTCTAAAGGCAGGATGGCTTTCAGTGCCAGACAACTACAGGGTCACCGGGCTAACCTTCCCAAAGAGCTCAACAGCGCAGGAGACGTGAAACAGACCGAACTGACCGGGGCTCAGAGCTGGAGGGATGGTCAAGAGTCCCGTTGGGTCAATGCACTCTGCCCCTGCTCAGATAGAAGCCCTCTTTGATGGGGAGGGTGGGTGGCTCAGCTTTCTGTCCAGCTTATCAGTCGTCACTTTCCTTCCCTCTCTCCACAGTTACAGCCTCCGGATGGTCTCTAGATGTCCCTCTTCCTCCGCGCCTGGTTCCCGGCAATGCAAGACATCCAGATACACTGCAGTCCACTTCCCAGGACCCTGCTTAAAAGAATAGAGCCTTTTCTCATTTAAACAGGTACCGACAGGGCTCACAGGAGAGACAGAATCTTAGACTGGTACTCACCTTTGGGGCGGTTGGGGAGAAGGCTCGAGGGGGAGGAGCTGTGGAAGAGATGTTTTTACATTATGACTAGAGAAATCCCAATATGGGCCAGTTTTCAGTGAGGGAAGAAAATGGGCCAGGCCTCCCTCAGAGAGGGGCGTGCTAGACTGCCGACCAATTCTGTTGTGTTGTACTCTCCCAAGTGCTTGGTACAGTGCTCTGCACACAGGAAGCCACTCAGTAAATACTACCGATGGATCAATTGAAAACGATTCAAGCATCGAAACAATGAAGGCCTTTGGTAACGTGTCAGGGAACTGGGCTGCAGTTCTTTCCCAAGAACACCTTTGCTTATTCTGTCTCCGCTTGAGTTCCGATCTTCAACCCAAGGGACTATCTGTAAAGTTTTCTTGGATTTCCATCATTCCCTGGCTGGTGAGAAGCAGCATGGCATAGTGGATAGAACACGGGCCTGGGAGTCAGAAGGTCATGGTTCTAATATCGACTCTGACACTTACCTGCTGTGTGACCTTGGGCAGGTCGCTTCACTTCTCTGGGCCTCAGTTGCCTCATCTGTAAATTGGGGATTGAGACGGTAGGTGCCACGTGGGACAAGGACTGTGTCCAACTCAATTGGCTCGTATCCACCCCAGCGCTCCGTACAGTGCCTGGCACATAGTAAGCGCTTAACAAATACCACAGTTATTGTTATTATTGGTGGACCGAAATGATCACATTCTGACCCGCTGCCCAGACCTTCAGACTAGTAGAATCTAGACTTCAGACTCCAGCTTTCTTTCCCCCCCGAGGTAGGTGTAAGTTTGACTCAGGCTGTCCAGCAGGAGTGCACCCAACCTGCAAGACACAGACAATGGCTGTCGGGTTCCCCTCCAGCGTTACCCCAAAAAGTGGCTGGAAATCAATCAATCAATCAATGGTATTTATCGAGCACTTACACTGTGCAGAGCACTATACTAAGTGCTTGGGAGAGTACAGTCAAACAGAGTTGGAGACGTGTTCCCTGTCCATAGCGAGCTAATCATCTAGAGGGGGAGGTGGACATTAATATAAATAAATGAATTATGGATACATACATAAGTGCTGTGGGCCTGAGGAGGGGGTGAATAAATGGTGAAAATCCAAGTGAAGGATGACACAGAATGGAGAGGGAGAAGGGAAATGAGGACTTAGTCAGGGAGGGCCTCTTGGAGGAAGATGTGCCTTCAAAAAGACTGTAAAGCAAATGGATAGATTTGCCCCTTTGAGATGAGATCTGATGGTCTGGGAGTTTAGAACTGGCTTTGAGGAATGGAGAATTGATTTCTAGCCCTTGAGAAAAATAAAATAGCCTTGCAAACCACCCCACAAAAGAAGTTACCAGTCCACCAAATAGTTCACCAGCCAGCCTTCCCACACTTCCCCGAAAAATACCTTTTAGGAAATAAAAATAATATGGACTTCATTCACTGCTTTGTGGCAAAAATTGTTTCATGCTGTACTTGATTGTTTGTGAGATTGAGTTAAAAAAAAAAAACATATCCCCAGGCATTCTCTGTCCAGTTTGGTCATTGGCTTTCAATTATTTTGAGTTTCTCAAAATGTGTGTAAATGAAACTTGGCCATTCAGGATGTGAAGAGCAGGGTTGGCTGTCGCAATCCCATCCACAAAACCCTATTATTATTATCATCATGGTTAAACATTCTTTATTTGCAAAGCTCTCTTTGATCGTTTCATTTGCTGTGTCTCAGAACTATTTATCAGGGAGGTTATCCTGGGGTTTCGGTTAGTCACTGCTAGGGCTGGGTTTAGATTTGAGTTTCTAATCCATTGTCTCTTAGCCTGGACCAAACTTTCTTGGGGACAGAGGGTGGATGGCTCTTTAAAGGGCTCGCTGTTTATGAGGCATTAGGGCTTATCGTGTGGAAAGAGTGTCTTATGAGGCTTCTTTTCTCACTCAAGGTTTTAGCATCAGAGACAGATGAACTTAAACCAAATGACAGAGAACTCTTGTGTTTGCCCAACTAAGAAGAGCCCAACCTTAAAATAACTGGAAGGCTCTAGGGTAGCAATAATGATAGTATTCACTGAGTATCTATTGAGTTCAACATGCTGTGCTTAGCATACAGGTAAGTATAACAGAAGCAGTCTACATGTGCCCTGTCCACAAGGAGCTTACAAACTAGTAGGGAGTGCAAATACTCAAAATGATTTAGAAAAATAGAAGATCTAGGATTGTTCTAGACTGTAAACTCGGGGTAGAGTCAGTGCCTATCATCTCTGTTCTACTGTACTTTCTCATTCATTCATTCAGTCGTATTTATTGAGCGCTTACTGTGTGCAAAGCATCACACTAAGCACTTGGGACGTACGATATAACACTAAAACAGACACATTTTGCCCACAATAAGCTTACAGTCTAGAGTCCCAAGGAATTCCCCTCCCATCTCCCTGACTCACTCCCTTTGCTCTACCCCCTCATTCATTCATTCATTCATTCATTGTCAGTCAATAGTATTATTGAGCGCTTACTATGTGCAGAACACTGTACTAAGTGCTTGGAATGTACAAATCGGTAACAGATAGAGAGAGTTCCTGCCCTTTGCAGGGCTTACAGTCTAATTGGGAGAGAGACAGACAAGAACAATGGCAATGAATAGAATCGAGGGGAAGAACATCTCATTAAAACAATAGCAAATAATAGAATCGAGGTGATGTATATCTCATTAACAAAATAAATAGAGTAATGAAGATAAATACAGTTGAGCGGACGAGTACAGTGCTGAGGGGAGGGACGGGAGGGGAGGAGCAGAGGGAAAGTGGGGAGAAGAGGGTTTAGCTGCGGAGAGGTGAAGGGGAGGTAGAGGAGCAGAGGAAAAAGGGGAGCTCAGTCTGGGCCCCTCCCCACCTCTCAGCACTTGTGATAATATGCACATATTTATAATTATAATTATATTTATTTTTATTAATGATGTGTGTATAACTATAATTCTTTTTATATAAGTATGCTATTGATGTCTGTTTACTTGTCTTGATGTCTGTCTCCCCCCTTCTAGACTGTGAGCCCATTGTGGGCAGAGATTGTCTCTATTTGTTGCTGAATTGTGCTTCCCAAGCGCTTAGTACAGTATTGTGAGTCAGGGTGATGGGGGGGAGGGGGAGCAGAGGAAAAAGAGCGGATCTCAGTCTGGGAAGGCCTCCTGGAGGAGATTGAGTTTTCAGTAGGGCTTTGAACACAGGGAAATATACTAGTTTGGCAGATTGAAGAGGGATGGCAATTCCAGGCCAGAGTAGGCATGTGGGCAAGGGGTCGACACCATGGACTGGTGAGAATTGAGGGTGCAGTGAGAAGGTTAGCAGCACCAGAGGAGGCGGAGTGTTCGGGCTGTTCTGTAGAAGGCGGAGAAGGGAGGTGAGGTAGGAGGGGGCAAGGTGATGGGAGAGCTTTAAAGCCAATAGTGGGGATTTTTTGCTGATACAGAGGTTGATAGGACAACCCTTGGAGGTTTATGAGGAGGGGTGTGACATGCCCAGAGTGTTTCTGTAGAAAGAACAGTCCCGGCAGCAAGAGTGAAGTATAGACTGAAGTGGTGAGAGACAGGAGGCTTGGGACATCAGAAGGGATGTTGATGTAGTAATCCAGTTGGGATAGGATGAGTGATTGTACTGATGTGGTTGAGGTTTAGATAGAGGAAAGGGCGGATCTTGGTGATGTTGTGAAGGTGGGACCAGCAGGTTTTGGTAATGGATTGTATATGTGGGGTGAATGAGAGAGCAGAATCAAGGATGAAGATTGCAGGCTTGTGAGAGGGAAGGATGGTAGTGCTGTCCACAGTGATGGGAAAGTCAGGGAGAGGACAGGGTTTGGGACAGAAGATAAGGAGCTCAGTCTTGGACATGTTGAGTTTGAGGTAATGGGAGGACATTTAGGTGGAGATGTCCTGAAGGCAGGTAGAGATGCGAGCCTGGAGGGAGGGAGAGAGAACAGGGGAGGAGATGTAGATTTGGGTATCATCTACGTCGAGGTGATAGTTGAAGTCATGGGAGTGAATGAGTTCGCCAAAGGAGTGAGTACAGATGTATAACAGAAGGGGACAAAGAACTGACCCTTTAGGAACTCTTACAGCTAGGGGATGGGTGGGGGAGGAGGAGCCTGTGAAGGAGCCTGAGAATGAATGGCCAGAGAGATAAGAGGAGAACCAGGAGAGGATGGAGTCCGTGAAGCAAGGTTGGATAACGTGTTGAGGTGAAGGGGATGGTCAACAGTATCAAAAGCAGCTGAGAGGCCGAGGAGGATTAGGACAGAGTAGGAGCCATTGGGTTTGGCAAGAAGGAGGTCATTGGTGACATTTGAGAGGGTGGTTTCAGTGGAGTGGAGGGAACGGAAGCCAGATTGGAGGTGGTCCAGGAGAGAGTTGGAGGAGAGCAATTGGAGGCAGTGAGTGTAGATGACTCACTCCAACAGTTTGGAAAGGAAGGGTAAGAGGGAGTTGGGGTGATAACTGGAGGAGACTGTGGGGTCAAGGGAGGGTTCATTCATTCAATCATATTTACTGAGCGCTTACTGTGTGCAGAGCACTGTTTTAGTAATCATACTAGTAGTACTATTAACAGTTGTGGTTGTTCCTTTAGTAATGGTATTTATTGGATGCCTACTAGGGGCAGTGCACTGTTCCAAGTCAGAAAAGTACAGTAGGAGCATTAGTCACGTTCCCTGCCCGATAAAAAGTCTACTCTCTAATGGGGGTCTTTTGAAAAGAGCACAGAGACTCAGAAGATGTGAGGGAAGAGGAGTAGGAAGAGAAGGAAAAGGTAGGAAACTGAGGGTGCTTCTTATCCGTGATGCTTTTTATCTTAACTAGATGGAGATAAACCAGGGGCCAATCGTGGCCAAACTCTTGGATGTAGTAGCCCAGAACTTGCCTCTTCCCAGTTCAGAGCCTGGACCACCTGAAGAATGACTCTCCGGGGGCAAGGCTGGGTGTCCTGCAAGAGTCTCATGAAAGGTGATCCCAATGTCATCATTCTTTCTTCTGTTTCTTCCCAGCTGATGTGACGCGGGTTCTGTCAAAGGCAGCGAGGCCAGAGGTTTCCCTGCCTGGACGGCTGGTGTGATCTTGCCTGGATCCTTTCAGAGTGAAAGAGAGGGAGAGACAGATGTACCTTCAAGGAGGAGATTTGAACCACAGGCAAGGCAAGAAGGATAAGTCCGTGCTGCCTCCTGCCGCGTTTCGTGCTCAGGGCCCAGAGGCCCTGGGGAGGAGGAGCAGGTGAACAGAGTCCTTAACTGAGTTGGGCCAGCCGGAGGATCTGCTGGATTGGACCCCACCTACTATGCAATTTTTCAGGAGTACGTAGTGTTTTTTCTGTTTCTCAGACAAAGAGGCATTACACGTTCAGGATCCTACCCCGGGGTCGAGCGCAATCCGAGCCGAGCGATCCTTTTAGGGAGACTGTTAGGGATGACATCCTCCCCTCCTTTCTCCCAGTCAAGCCTGCAAGATGCTCAGAGATCTTTTACAGGGAGCCGCCAGCCTGAAGAGATTGGAAATCCTCATGCCAGAGGGAATGATTCTGGGCATCCGGTTCCATTTGCCAGAGAAACGTTGTGCCGAGACATCAAGGTCCGTGGGTTAAAACCAGCCCCGCCTTTGTTGAGGTCCGGGGATGCATTGAGCCCAAAGTAGAGAACGGGTCAGAGACACCCGGCCAGGCTCAGAGCGAGGGGAAAGTCCACCTCGATGCCATCTGGGCGGCATTCCCTGAATCGGCTTCCCCTCGCTGTTCTCTCCTGGAGCTCTTGGCCCGAACCGGCTTTAAGAACCTTCAGTTGCTTCCAGAGCACGCTCAACGGAACCCTATCCGGGCTCAGTGGGAGGAGCAAAGAGCCTTGCCTATTGAAAGTTATAGGTTTTGTGCCTTTAAGGCAGATCACGGGGGAATTATTCTTTGAGACCAATTTTGTGCCGTTTAATAATCTCTATTTTTAAAGGAGATATTTAAAAAATGGTTGAAGGAGAATCCAAAAGACTTGAATCTTGACTTGATAAATGAATGCTTTTTTCAGGGCTGACCCGGTTTATCTCTCAACCGTGTACATATGTATTTAGACCATTTTAAAAGCACGTATTTATGTCCGGACTGTAAATGCTCCATTTTTAAAGTTTTATAACTTGGGTTATTTAACCGATAGGCTGCAAGAATGGTGTCTGACATTCATTATCTTGGTCTAGCCAGGAAAAGGGTCTGGAAAAAGGGCCTTGGGGCTGAAAATAGAACCCAACTTCACCCCCGATCACCCACCCAGATAAAAAATTTTCTTAGGTGACAAATTAGAAAAGTGGTCACAGAAACGAGTCTTCATGAGCATGGAAGTAGGATATTGTCCCTGACCCTCAAATGAAACTTTGCCCCAGTAAATGTAAAAATTAGCAGTTCCCTCCTCCCACACTGCAGGTGTGGGAGATCATCCACAAGGCCAAAATCCTTGTACCTAACCCCCTCCCTCCCACCTCTTCGACCAAAATGGGGAGTTCTCACAAAAGCTGGTGGGAGGATGGAAAACGATTCATTTTTGCATGTGAAAATTTGCCGGTTGTCTTGCAACACTCTCTCCCTAATGTGAATATTGACATGAGTATTCCACAAAAGAAAAAAAGAAAAAAAAGGTTGAAAAAGTGGTGTTTCCTGATCGATGACGATGGTCTTCTGAACGTTGCTTCAGAGAGCTAACAGCTCTGTTGTTTGTCTGCCATGTAAAAAAAAACTGAAAAATAAACTGAAGAAGGACTATAAGGAAATCCAGGTGTGGTTGTTTCTTTTCTCTCTAATGTTTTGTGTGTGTGCGTGTGTGTTTTAACTGAAATCAACTGGTTTGCAGGTGCAGCAGTGGAGAAAAAGTGGAGATGAAAGTCTCTAAGTTTACTATTTCTCCTAAGCCCTTTGTCTTCTTTAAAAGGGAGGTAGAAACAAACTTTGTCACTGGAAGAAGTTTTATGTGGTAAATAAGTTGTTCTGCAAGCCAAAACATTGGGTCAGAGAGCATTTGAAATAACCACTCTTAACCAAGGGAATAACCGTTTATGATAGGGTCACTGCTGTTTAGTGGGAAGAGCATTGTAAAATATTAGTAATAATATCTCCTTCAGCTCAGTAAGTGAATCCTACCTGCTCATCCGAGACCCTATCACTGTTGATCGATTACATCACAAAATAACAGTTCTAAAGTTTGAGAAGCGGCATGGTGCAGTGGATAGGGCCTGGCGGTCAGAAGGTCATGCGTTCTAATGCTGCTCTGCCTCTTATCTGCCATGGGAACTTAGGCGAGTCACTTCACTTCTCTGGGCCTCAGTTATCTCATCTGGAAAATGGGGATCGAGACTGTGAGCCCCACATGGGACAGGGACTGTGCCCAACTCCATTTGCTTGTATCCAGCCCAGTGCTTAGTACAGTGCATGGCACATAGTAAGAGCTTAACAAATACCATTGAGCCCATTGTGGGCAGGGATTGTCCCTCTGTTGTTGAATTTTACTTTCCAAGCGCTTAGCACTATGCTCTGCACGCAGTAAGGGCTCAAAAAATACAATCGAATGAATGAATATGAGTATTAATATTATTAAAGAATAGGATAAAGTTTAAGCAGTTCGAAACAGCATAAAGATTTCTCCAAATGGACTGACGGAAGGTTTAGAGACCCATATGCTTTGTGGGTGTAGGACACATATTGCTGGAGGGGGTCGTGGTGTCCAAGCCATGGGCCCGACCCCTAAATTGACCTTTCTGGGGGGTGGGGGGGAGATAGGGAGCTCAGCGGGCTTTGGGGGCAGCGTGGCTCAGTGGAAAGAGCCCGGCTTGGGAGCCAGAGGACATGGATTCGAATCCCGGCTCTGCCACTCGTCAGCTGTGTGACCGTGGGCAAGTCACTTAACCTCTGTGCCTCAGTTACCTCATCTGTAAAATGGGGATTAACTGTGAGTCTCAAGTGGGACAACCTGATTACCCTGTATCTCCCCCAGCGCTGAGAACAGTGCTCTGCACATAGTAAGCGCATAACAAATACCCACATTATTATTAGTATTACTAGTAGTAGGCGCTCAATAAATACGAATGAATGAATGAAATTCTCTGGGCCTCAGTTCCCTCATCTGTAAAATGGGATGAAGACTGTGAGCCCCACGTGGGACAACCTGATGATAGTGTATCTTCCCCAGCGCTTAGAACAGTGCTCTGCACATAGTAAGCGCTTAACAAATACAAACATTAATATTATTATTATTCTGGAGCGCGGTGGTACCGGGGAGCCACAGGTAGGTGGCGCTGCTGCCTTTGCGTCAACCCTCCCCTTCCTTCACACGTGCACTTTGCTGGCCTGCTCTGGCTTGGGGGCTTTGGGCTTTTAACTAAAGACCCCCCAGGTGAGCCCAATTTAGAGTCGTGATGAGGAAGAAGCAGCTAGGAGCAAAAGGACGCCGTGCCGGGGGTCTCCTTCCAGCCATTCATTCAATCGTGTTTATTGAGTGCTTACTATGTGCAGAGCACTGTACTAAGCGCTTGGAATGGACAAATCAGCAAAAAGATACAGTCCCTGCCCATTGATGGGCTTACAGCCTAAGCGGGAGCAGTCACAGCCACCCTGGGAAAAGGTCAGGCCTGCAGGCTGCAGCCCCCCCAGTGCCCCCATCCCGAGCTGCCCTGCCAATCCACCCAAGGAGACCAAAGACTGAGCCTTTCCAGTGGACGCCTCGGATGAGGAAGGCTCGGGCTTGCCACTCGGAGACATTGCCTTCACTCCCGACTCAGGCCCAGTGAGTATCTTTCCTTCTCTACCCTTTTTGCTGCTGCCACGAGGTGGGTTGTAAAAAGTGTATGGTGTATCTGCTAACTGTGCTGTAGTGTTACTCTTCCTAGTGCTTAATACAGTGCTCTGCACAAAGCAAGTGCTCAATAAATGCTGTTGAATCGAGGATGTACTGCCTGGTATTGGTGATTTCTAGAATAAAGTTACTTGAAACAAATTATCTTAGGCTAAAAAGGTCCTATCCAATGCCTGGGAAGAGGGGAGCTGTGGCAAAGTTACTAACAAGGTCCACTAACTCTCTGTAGAGCTCTCTGGCTGATCTCCTCCATTTGGCTCCTTCCCTTGCCCTTCAGGTGCTGAATTGATAATAATCATAATGTTGGTATTTATTAAGCGCTTACTATGTATCAAGCACTGTTCTAAGCACTGGGGTAGATACAGGGTAATCAGGTTATCCCACGTGAGGATCACAGTTAATCCACATTTTACAGATGAGGTAACTGAGGCACAGAGAAGCAAAGTGACTTGCCTAAAGTCACACAGCTGACAAGTGGCAGAGCTGGGATTCAAACCCATGACCTCTGACTCCCAAGCCCGGGCTCTTTCCATTGAGCCACGCTGCTTCTCATTTGAATTGAATTGATTGAGCTGATAGTCCTGGTACAGGCACAAGAGTTTCTGAAACCAACTATCTCCCTTGCTGCCGATAATAATGTAGAGGCCCAGGCTTTCCTGGGCCCCACATTTGCTTCACGATTGGGAAAGAAATGGATCTAGCGACAGCCCACATTGCAGAGTTGTTACGGAATTTTATCAGAAGAACGACTCTGATCTTGCAATCACAAGAGGGGGTTTCGTGACCTTGGTGTAGAAATGAACAGGCTCAAGAGAGCGAGCCGAGACAGCAGGAAAGGGCGGAAAGTGGCTGCCTGCCTGTTCACCCCAGGGCGGTACGAGTGACGAACGGCCCCGAGCCGTCCCAACATGGTACCTTTACTTGCAAGCATTTCTGCGTTCTACTCGACCACAACTCTTCCGGCGCGTGCCCAAAATCCTACCCCATCCCCTTGCGTTGCCCGTACTCCAGCCTCCAATCAGAACCAGTTCTTAGGGGTGGTCCAAAAAAGTAATTGACATATTGCTGCCCAAACTTAAATGATGGATCTCCCACAGGAAGGAGATTAAACAGAGACGGGGTGTCTAGTACAATATTGGAGAGGTAGAACGGAGACAGGATGGTCAATCGTCCAGTACAATATGGGAAGAAGACAGAAGGGAGACAGGATGGTCAATCTCTAGTACAAGAGTTGAGGGGCAGGTGACTGGGGAGGGTAGGATAGGAAGAGGAGAGCTTGGGTGTTGCTTAATTGTTTGAAATTGACTGAGAAATGATTGATTCCAAAGAATGTAAAAAAAGGAAAGCCCCATTTTTTCTGTGGATGAAGAGACAAAATTAAAATGAACTTTTAGGTGGGCACATGAAAGACGGAGATGATTATGAGGACTAGCAGCATTGTGTGCCATAAATGACTAAAATGATTCAGGTGTGCCAGCTCTTCCAGCTTCTTTCCTCCCCCCTGAATTGTAACCTCAGTCTTTGACTTTATTTCCTGAATCACCACGGGCTTTTCTCCCCAATAAGTCTCGAATTTCAGAATTCAGAGCCAAAGCTGACATTCCTAAGGACATAGTTTTGTATTAGGTAGCAATAACTTTAATATGATGAAGTCAGCAACCATTGCTTTATTTGAAATGAGGACTGAGTGGACATTCCTGTCCAAAGCAGGACATACAGATATATTTATATCTATTCTCTTGCTGTTAATTTTGTTAATGTATGTCTGTGTTCCCACCTTGGGGCTCTAAATTCCTCAAGGGCATGATCATGGTTTTTATTTCTAATGTATATTTCCCAAGTGCTTAGTGAAATTCTGTGCACACAGTACTCCATATCAAAAGCTTCTTGATGATAATAATAATAATGGTATTTGTTAAGCGCTTACTATGTGCAGAGGACTGTTCTAAGCGCTGGGGAAGATACAGGGTCATCAGGTTGTCCCACATGAGGCTCACAGTCTTCATCCCCATTTTACAGATGAGGGAACTGAGAAGTGAAGTGACTGGCCCACAGTCACACAGCTGACAAGTGGCAGAGCTGGGATTTGAACCCATGACCTCTGACTCCCAAGCCCGGGCTCTTTCCACTGAGCCACGCTGCTTCAGCACTTAGAACAGTGCTCTGCACATAGTAAATGTTTAACAAATACCAACATTAATAATAACTGTGGAATTTTTTAAGCATTTACTATGTGTCAGGCACTGTACCAAGCACTGGGATGGATGCAAACAAATGGGGTTGGGCATAGTACCTGTCCTATGTGGGGCTCACAGTCTCAGTCCCCATTTTGTAGATAAGGGAACTAAGGCACAGAGAGGTTAAGTAACTTGCCCAAGGCCACACAGCAGGCAAGTGGTGGAGCTGGGATTGGAACCCATGAGTTTCTGACTCCCTGACACATGCTCTATCCACTACGCAATCCTGTTTCTCTAATGCAGTGCTGGGTGGATTTCGGCTAGCCTGGTAATTGTCAGTTTGGACCAAAAAAAGAATCCTTCTGGGTTCTATCAGGAGTAGAATAGCCTTCCCCTCCTCACTCCCATCCTCTTCATTTCTGCTTTAGAATCTAGTCTAGTCCAAAGAGACGATGGCTCCGAACTAGCACGGCAGCAGCTCAGCCAAGCATTCGTGGAAGACGCGTACTAATATGGAAGTCTTTCTGGGGTCACTGGGGACTATAAATCCCAGCAGTCACACCCCAGCACAAAACAAAACCGAGCCCTAGACAGATCTGGCTGGTGCTTGGGCCAAGTTTAGCTCTAAGTGCGTCTGAGTACAGCCTTGCCATTGGAGGGCAAAGGCAGGCTATGGCTGGGATGGACCCCCAGATTTCAGCTAATGCTTGACTCTTATCTCTTGCTTTCCCATTTGCCCCCAACTGGACCTGCTTCTGTACATCTCAGCATACATCTCAACTCTCTGCTCATACCTGATATGCAAAACAATGAGAATCGATTGTTCAGGCAGGGAAAGAATCATTTTTCAGGATCTCCAACAGGTGTGTAAGGGCTGATGGCGATAAGAGATTCTCAAGAAAGAGGGAAGTCCTGGACAATCTATTCCTGGACTTGAAGCCATTAATCAGATACCAGTAGCCTCTTCAGGGGGCAGCTACTGTAGAACAGCCTCTGAAAAAGCAGGGAGTTCTGGCAAATGGCCATTTTTGCCTCTTGATTTAAAAGTTGCCATTCAGCAACAACAATCAGTGGTATTTGAGTGCTTACTGTGTGCAGAGCACTGTACTAGGTACTTGAGAGAGAACAATAAATAGACATTATCCCTACTCTCAAGGAACTTGCAATCTAGCAGGGAGACAGACACTAAAATTACAGATGAGGGAAGCAACCAAGCATAAACATATGTATGAAGTGCTCTGGGGGTTGGGGAATATGGTGAACATCACGAAGTCCTTAGACTGTAAAGACTCAAGTGCATTCATTCAATCATATTTATTGAGCGCTTACTGTATGCAGAGCATTGTAATAATAATGATGATGGTGGTATTTAAATGCTTACTATGTGCCGAGCACTGTGAGGCAGTAAGAAAGCACTTATGTACATGTCTGTAATTGATTTATTTATATTAATGTCTTTCCCCCTCTAGCCTGAAAGCTCACTGTGGGCAGGGACTGTGTCTGTTTATTGTTGTACTGTCCCAAGCCCTTCCTATGGTGCTTTGCACACAGTAAGTTCTCAATAATACAAATGAATGAATAGAAAGGGAAATAGGAATGAGATTTCAGTGGGGTTTCAAAAATGGGGAGAGTGGTGGTCTGTTGGATGTGAAGGAGGGTGTGAGGGGAAGCTCCAGACAGGAGGGAGGGCATGACCAAATGGTCAGTGGCCAGAGAAACAGGAGCGAGGCACAGCGAGTACATTGGTGTCAGATCAAGTGTGGTTATAGTGGGAAAGGAACAAGGATGAGTTCTTTCTTCGTCCTTTGGTGCGGGGATTTCAGCGCCGTTCCACTGCCGTGGCCCTGCTTAAGAAAAAAGATGCAGCAGTTAGAGATTGACGAGACCTTAGTGACTAGTAGAGAGCAGGACCTCATCAAGCCTGGCGAAAACCACCGGTTCTCAGGGACATTTCTGGTGAAATTTCACGCCGTTTCCAGAAATATTGCAAGGTAATTGTTTACCAGGAGCAGATGTCAATGCAGTAGTTTGATCGAAGGTAACTAGAACTAGGCAGGGGCACAAGACAGCCATAAAGTCAGATTGGCTTCGTGGTACTCTAGGCATTGAAAGCAGGCTGTAAAGGAATCCATCTGTATGCTCTGGGGATCTAGAAGGGCCTGGCGTTAAGCCAGATTATCTACCCTGATTAAAAATAAAAGATAATTAAGGAGCGTGTTTGGGTTTTACTTTTTTTATAAATTGCAATTTATAACCGCATTCCTGTGGCAAAAACATCCGAACAGTCTGTCTCACTTCTGTAGCGGGAGGAGGAGGAAAAACTGTGGCATAAGGCCTGGGGCAGAACAAATGAAAACAATTCAAATAAAATCTTCCCTGCCATTCATTCCTCCAATGGAAAACTTATTTTGAGGTAATAAGAGTGCAGTGTGGCATAGTGGATATAGCATGGGCTTGGGAGTCAGAACATTAAGGGTTCTAATTCCGACTCTGCCACTTGTCTGCTGTGTGATCTTGGGCAAGTCCCTTAACTTCTCTATGCATCAGTTACCTCATCTCTAAAATGGGTATTGAGACTATGAGCTCCATGTGGGACAGGGACTGTGTCCAACCTGATTCGCTTTTATCTACCCCAACACCTAGCACAGTGCCTGGCACATAATAAGCACTTAACAAATACCATAATAATTATTATTATTGATTGAGGCCTTAATGTGTGCAGAACACCATATTAAGCACTTGGAAGAGTACAGTGTAGTTGAGTTGGAAGATATGATCCCTGCCCATGAGGATTTTACAGTCTAAAGCCTGAGCGATTAGGGGGTGGAATTGAAGACCTTTTCTCTTCCTTCTTAGTCTCTAAATCCACCTGAGGTGTGCTTTGTACCCTTGAGGTGTTTGGTGGGGCATCCAAGTAGAGATGATGAGAAGGGAGGAAGAAATATATGACTGTAAAGACAAGCTCACTGTAGGGGGGAATGTGTTCTATTGTTGTTGCTACTCTCCAAGTGCTTATTACAGTGCCCAGCACAGAGTAAGTGCTCAATAAATATCATTTCTTTAAAATAGATCAGGGCTGGAGATGTAGATGTGGTAATCATCTGCAAAGAGATGGTAGTTAAAGCCAAGGGAGTGAATAAGTTCTCCAAGAAAGTGGGTTTACATGGAAATAGGAAAACCAGAACTGAGCCTTGAGGGACTCCCACAGTTAGAGGGTGGGAGGCAAAGGAGGAAATTGAGAATGAGCAGGCAGATAAGAGAACCAGAAGAGGCAGGATTAGTAAAGCCAAGGTTAGATCATGTTTTCAGGAGAAGGGGCTCCTCTGTAGTGTCTGAGGCAGCTGAGAGTCCTTGAGAATTAGGATGGAGTAGAAGCCACTGAGGTCAGGTCAGTTTCCATGGAGTACAGGGGGGCAGAAACCAGATTGGATGGAGTCAAGGGGAGAATTGAAAGGGTGTGGAGGCAGCAGGTATAGATGGCTGGGTCAATTAATGTTTGGAGATGAGTGGTAGGAGGGAAATGGGGGTACACCTGGAGGGAGAAGTGGGGTAGAGATGGTTTTTTAAGGATGGGGGAATACATTAGCGTGTTTGAAAGCAGTGGGGAAGAAGCCACTGGAGAGTGAACAGTTGAAGATGGTGGTCGGGGCGGGAAGAAGGGAGAGGACAAGAGTTTTGATTGGGTGCCAAAGGGATGGGATTGGAGGTGCAGGTTGGAGGGTCTGGATTTTTAGAGGAGGTGGGAGATCTCTTGAGATGCTGGTTTAGAAAGATGGAAGAGTCAGTGAAGGGGCAGCAGAAGGAAAGGACTGGAGAAGAGCAGGGGAGATTTTAGGTGGATCATGCCTGATGGTTTCAATTTTCTTAATAAAGTATGCGGCCTGTCAGGGGCATGAGGTGGGAGAATGGGGGTTTGAAGAGGGAGTTGAATATCTGAAACAACTGTTGAGGGCAATGGCATGGGAGTTAATAAGGATGGAGAAATAATGTTGAGGGCAGAGTTGAATCAGGCAAAGACCAGCTTGAGTTCTCCTGATCGATCATGAACTTGTTAAATTTCAAACATCCCAATAGAAGGGACAAATGAGTGGATCATCAACAAGGATTGATAGGTAGCAATTCAGCCAGGAATGAATTTAACTCTCCACCCCCCCTTTGTTTGTTGTAACTGAGCAGCTGGCTTTAAGTTCAAATCCACAAAGCCCTCAAATCATGTGCCTAATCCCCACCCACTTCCTCATGCAATGCTTTCCTATCTGAGAGAGTCATGGTGCTGCAATAAGTCATCACAACTCCTGTCCACTCCAGAAGGACTCATATAGAGAGGGGAAGTCCGATGTGAAAAATGTGTGATTCGACCCTTGTTAAACTGATGTTGATCTCGGCCTAGGGGAAATCGATACTAGTTGGGTGGAGAGCAATTCTGGTAATCAAAACCCTTCCTCCACTGGCGTTTATCTAGTCCAGGGGGAGCCAAGCTGAAGCCCATGAGCTACTGCAGGTCATCTACAGCGTGGTGTAGCAGATAGAGCGTGGGCCTGGGAGTCAGAGGTCATAAATTTTAATCCCAGTTCTTCCGCTTGTCTGCTGTGTGACCTTGGGTAAGTCACTTCACTTCTTTTTGCCTCAGTTTCCTAATCTGTACAATGGGGATTGAGATCGTGAGGCCCATGTGGGCAGGGACTGTGTCTAACCTGATTTGCTTGGGTTCACCCCAGCACTTAGTACAGTGCCTGGCAAGTAGTAAGCGCTTAACAAATGCCATAATAATTGTTATCATTATTGTAGAGAAGACCTAGGATATGTGTGTACTTTGTTATTCATTATTTCATTGACAACCTGGCCTGCAGGGTCCTGTCTTCTCAGCCCTTTCTGGGAAGGATGGAACAGGTCCTCCCCACAATCTCTTTCTTCTCTTCCCTTCATATTCCCTACTCCCTGTTCCTGTCCTAGTTATTTGGCTATTACTTGATCACTGCTCATTATCACTGCTCATTACTATTACTTTTATTACTTTACTATATTTTATAAATGATATATATATCTATGATTCTATTTATCTTGATGGTAATGATGCTTGACTACTTGTTGTCTGTCTCCCCCTTTTAGACTGTGAGCCTGTTGCGCTTGGTACAGTACTTTGCCCAGTAAATGCTCAATAAATATGATTGAATGGATACTCATCCCCATCTCCCTATCCCATGGAAGGACCTCCTCTCACTGGACCACTTGCTTATGATTTTTTTTTTGTTAGTTTTTTGTGGTATTGAAATGCACTGGTCTAAGACTGGGGTAGATACAAGCTGAACAGGTTGGATACAGTCCATGTCCTGCATGGAGCTCACAGTCTTGATCCTCATTTTATAAATGAGGTAACTGAGGTACAGAGAAGTTAAGTGACTTGCCCAAGATCACAAAGCAGAAAAATGGCAGAGCTGGAATTAGAACCTACATTCTTCCGATTCCCAGGGCCATGCTCTATCCACTAGGCCAAGTTGCTTCTCTTAAAGGTTAAAAGAATGCTTCTTGATCTGAGCCGTATTTTATTTTGGGTTCTTCAGTTCATGAGACTTGGGCACCCATGGTGGAGGAAAAAGCTTCTAAAGTCAATCAATCAGTGGTATTTATTGAGCATTTATTGTGTGCAAAGCCCTGAACCATAAGCTTGGGAGAGTACACTATAATAGAGTTGGTAGATATACCCTAGTAGAAAGATTCTAGAATCAATCAACCAATGGTATTTATTGAGCACTTATCTTGTGCAGAGCACTGTTCTGAGAGCTTGGGAGATCACACTACAAAAGAGTTGCTAGAGCTTACAGAAACTGTAAGCTCTAGACTATAGTCTCTAGACTGTAAGCTCATTGTGGGCAGGGAATGCATCTGTTTATTGTACCAAGAGCTTAGTATAGTGCCCTGCACACACTAAGCGCTCAGATACAACCAAATTAATAGACAGGATCCCTGCCCTTCAGGAGCTTATGGTCTAGCTGGGGGAGGCCGACATCTAAATAAATTACGGAAGAGACAGGAACTTCCCAACTTCAGTGAGGCCTGCTGCCTGATTTGTCTTTTTGCTTAGTTCCTAGCAGTTGATCATTTGCAGCATAATGAATATATTTGTGCTGGCAGCTGAAGGAACAGCTCATTAACTTCCATATTTCTTTATTCGAGATTTTACAAGGCAACAGCCGACTGACTCTGTTCTCCTGTGTGTGGCCTCCTTCTGTGACCTTTCTGCAGAGTCTTCTGGCCCAATCATGGGAGAGCCTCATAAGGAATCGGGATAGCCCAAGCCTCCGGCTCTCAGCTCTGCTTCAGAGAGAGTGGAAGGCTAAGGTTTTGCTGATGGACCGCAGAGAAAGCGTGCCTCCCAAGAGGCTGCACAAATCCTGAAGGAACCGTGCCCAGGGCCCCGTCTCCAGTGCATATTAAACATGAGCTTGTGCAGAGCCGAATCTGGCCGAGTGGTGAAATCCCTAATTACCTTTGAAGGTTAATTAGAGAAGCAATTTCTCATAACCGCTTCTTCCACTTTGGCATTTTCCAAGGGCTTTTGTTATTTATTTTTTGTCCTTTCCTTCACTCAGTCTTTCCCTGCTGGGGAAATAGAGAGGGCACCTTATGGATGAAATAGGTAGGAAATTTTCTGTGTGACTCAGCAATTTGGCAGACTCATCCCCTCCCCACAACTTTAAACAGAGTAAGTGTGTAACAAATACCATTATTATTATTTTTCTTACCCATTTAAAAGATGAGGAAACTGAGGCCTAGAGAGGTTGTGATTTGCCCAAAGTTATACAAAGCCAGTAAGTAGCAGATTTAAGATTAAAACCCAAAGTCTCCTGCCTCCCAGACACCTGTTCTTTCCACCAACTCCTAATTAGTACCTCCAATCTCCCCAGTCTAAAATGGACACTTCTAGACTATAAGCTTTTACTAGGCAGGGAACATGTCTAGCACAGCCTCGTGGATAGATCATGGGCCTGGGAGTCAGAAGGACCTGGGTTCTAATTCTGGCCCTGCCACTTGTCTATTGTTTGAACTTGGGCAAGTCATTTCACTTCTCTGGGCCTCAGGTACGTCATCTGTAGAGTGGGGATTAAGACTGGACTCCAAGTGGGATAGAGATTGTCCAATCTGATTTGTCTATATCCACCCCAGTGCTTAGTACAGTGCCTGGCACATAAGTGCTTAACAAATGCTATTATTATTATTATTATTTTACTCTCCCAATCACCAAGTACAGTCCTTTTCACACAATAAGCGTTCAATAAATACAATTGATTGATTGACAACTACATATCTACACCATAGTGGAGTGCTGTATCCAGCAATGAGGAAATGTAAAAGCGGGGGGGAATCACATTTGGGGTGCTCAGAAAATAAAATTATCCTCCTGCCAGCACCCAGAGAGGGTTCACATTGAAAGCCTCTGTTCCTCCTTGGAGGCTTTGCTGTGGTGGGAAAAAAGCACTCTGTGTCACAAGACTTGCCAGGATGATTTCCTTTGGTGGTAGGAAGCATGGGGAGGTGAAGGCATTAACAGGCAAGGTCACTGATTAGTTGACTTCTTGCCCTTGGCTTTGTCTAACCTTGCTATTCCAATCTCCTCTAACCCTCCTCCGTAAAATCTGGGGTAAGCATCCATTCATCAGTGATTTTTCCTAAGCGCTTACTGGGTGCAGAGCACTGTACTCAACACTTCAGAAAGAGTATCTAGAAACTGCATAGAAAGATGCTTCTTCCCTTGGTTCCTGGTTGTACTCTTTCACTTTCCCTGAGTTTACTTTGGTGACATGTTGGCTGACTGGCTGTCTGATGGGCAGCTTTTCCAGTGGGTGTCAGATTCAGTGAGGGTAAACATGGGGAAGGGAGCGGTCATTCCATCTTCGCAAAATGCCCTCGGGGACCTCATTGACAGCGATGTTCCTCATCCTAGACAGAATTGTTACCAAAGGTGAGATGGCTAAAATTTTTCAGGGAAGTGACTCCCAGGGTATTTGGCAACTCTGTTATCAGGATGCCCTAGATATTGTAGTCATAAACATTTTATTTCCAGTAGCAAATGGGATTTCTCTCACCCCCATTCTAATACCTGTGCACTGGCATTTTATGCAGAGGAAGAAAAGTCATACAGCCAACTCTCAATTACCTGAGGTAAGAGGGGAAATAACTCAAATAATTGAAACCTATAGATAATATCCACACTTGATTCTAGCCTGCATTTCTAGTCTTTTTCCTTGCCTAATAAATCCCTTTACCTCTGCTTGCTAGAAGCAAAAGTGTGTGACTTTTACCTTTATTTCCCTATCCACTTTCTGGGGCTGTTTAAGGTCTAGGCAATCTATAGCTGGGATAGCTAGAAGCATTGGCCAAAGAGAAATGCACCATTTTGGAAACTCTGGCAGAGCAGCCTATGCTATTTCTGTGATTGTTTTGGAGGTCCTCGGGGGCAATGATTGTATATACCAACTCTATTGTACTCTCCCAACCGCTTAATGTAGTGGTCTATACACAGTAAGCACTCAATAAATACCCTTGATTGTTTCTAGTTTGTGAAATCACTCCCTCCCTGGACTCCAGATGATGTATGTTGACAGTAGGAAGGAAGAGGCTGCTGATTTTTAATCTGTTAGAAAGAGGCCACCGTATTCTCCTTTCTAGGCAAAGATAGAAAGGTTGAAAATATTTTCAACCCAAGGTCTCTTTTGTGATCTAGATCCACAGTTTTGGGGGGATGATGGCTCAGCAGTGTTGTTATTATGATGGCATTTGTTAAGCACTTACTATGTGCCAAGCGCTGGGGTAGATACAAGGCAATCATGTTGTCCCACGAGGGGCTCACAGTCTTAACCCCCATTTTATAGATGAGGTAACTGAGGCACAGAGAAGTTAAGTGACTTGCCCAAAGTCACACAACTGATAAGTGGCAGAGCTGGGATTAGAACCCACGACCTCTGACTCCCAAGTCCATCCTCTTTCCTCTAAGCCACACTGCTTTTCATGTTAAAAGCCGGACTGAATAAAGTATCCAAAGGAAATCTCACAGTGGGCAGGTAATACATCTGTTGGGCTCTCCCAAGCGCTTAGTGCAGTGCTCTGCACAAAGTAAGTGCTCAATGAATACCACTGATTGAAATCTACAGCTCCCTCCTTGCACAGTGTGTGCAGAAAGCCAAATGGCAACTTTGGTCATCAGATTTTTTTTTTTTTCGTTTTTTAAATAGTCTTTACTAATGTAGAAATGTTTGATCTGAAGGAGATCTCCCTAAGGGAAGGATCCTCTCCTGCTAATCTTACTTGGGACACTGGTCTACCTCTAGCTCTGAAGGTAAGACTTTTCTCCCTTTACTACTCCCCTGGGCAGGCTCCTGATGTACTGTCATTTCCTCGGTTCACAGTCTTCCAAGAATAGAAAAGAACAGTAAGCTCATGGAGGCCTCCAGGCACAGTTGATTCTGGTCTGTGCTGGGGCCTTGAAGGTGGATCATGTTGATTGATCTCCTGATCCATTTAGCAGGCCCTGGGAGGCAGGGTGAAGATTGGGCAGGTTTTCTAAGGGGGGAAAAAAATTGATACAAAGTCAGACCAACCTAAGCCTTCTTTGTTGGTTCTGTCCTTCTCAAGTACCTAGTGTGGTGAGCCAAACCAAGTGAGCGCTCAATAAATGCGACTGCTGTTAGAACTGGTAGTGAAAGAAATTGGAGAGTGAGTCCTTGAAGGCATTGCTAATATTGCAGCCTTTTTGATCCTAACAATTCTTGTAGTCTCATCTCCGGAACTTCTTGGTGAGATCACAACCTGTTCTCCTTAAGGTCACTCATTTATGATCTGTTTACCTGGATAGTGAAAGTGCTAAACTTCTAAAGTGCTCATTTAGAAACAGCATGGCATATTGTTGTTGTTAGTATTATTATTATATTTGTCAATCTGATATTTATTGGAACATTTGCCATGGGCTATTCATTCAGTCATATTTACTGAGCACTTACTGTGTGCACAGCACTATACTCAGCGCTTGAAAGTACAATTTGACAACAGAGATAATCCCTCCCCTGAAACGGGCTCATAATCTAGGCACTGTACTTAACAATTGGGAGAGTACCATACAACAGACTTGGTGGATCTGTTTCCTACCCAACAGGATCTTACAATCTAGAAGTGCGCTTAATCTGTGCAAAGCACTGTACTAAGTGCTGGGGTAGGTTCAAGTTAATCAGATTGGACATAATCCCTTTTCCACATGGGGCTCACAGTCTAAGTAGGAGTGAGAACTGGTAGGTATTTTTCCCCAACCTCCCTCCCCTCTGTGTTGACTATGCACTTGGTTGAGGACCCCTGAAGCACTTTGCTCACACCAGCTCCACAGCACTAATGTGTTTATATACCCAAAGTTTATTTTAATGTCTGCCTGCCCCTATAGACTGTAAGCTTTTCGTGGGCAGAGGTTGGGTCTATTAACTTCATCGTACTCTCCCGAGCACTTAGTGCTTTGCACACTGTGCTCAGTAAATACCTCTGATTAGTGAAAGGCAGCATGGCCTAGTGGAAAGAACATGGACTTAGGAGTCAGAGGACCTGGGTTCTAATCCTTGCCCCGACACTTGCCTGGTCTGTGATCTTGGGCAAGTCACAACTTCCCTGGGTCTCAATTTCCTTAGTTGTAAAATGTGATTCATTACTTGTTGTCACAGTATTTAGACTGTGAGTCCCATGTGGGTCAGGGACAGCATCTGATTTAATTATCTTGTATCTACCCCAAGTTTAGTATAAGCACTTAACATATCATTAGTATGATTTTTATTATTACTGTTTTCGTTATTATCATCCTTCTTAAGCAGTGGGGACTAATCCTCATTTGGAGCTCCTGGTCCTTCCCCTGATACTCTGCCTAGAAAGTTCCTTAAGAAGAATCTATTTTTAGAGGCCTCTCCAAGTTTGAATCTGGTCATTTGCCCCTTCAAGGAGCCTGGCTTTCACACACAATATTAATAATAATGATGATGGCATTTGTTAAGCACTTACTATGTGCAAAGCACTGTTCTAAGCGCTGGGGAGGATACAAGGTGATCAGGTTGTCCCACGTGGGGCTCACAGTCTTTATCCCTGTTTTACAGATGGGGTAACTGAGGCATAGAGAAGTGAAGGGACTTGCCCAAAGTCACACAGCTGACAAGTGGCTGAGCCGGATTTGAACCCATGACCTCTGACTCCCAAGCCCAGGCTTTTTCCACTGAGCCACGCTGCTTCTCATTAATAATGTTGGTATTTGTTAGGCACTTACTATGTGCAGAGCACTGTTCTAAGCACTGGGGTAGATACGGGGTAATCAGGTTGTCCCATTTGAGGCTCACAGTCTTCATCCCCATTTTACAGATGAGGTAACTGAGGCACCGAGAAGTGAAGTGACTTGCCCACAGTTACACGGCTGACAAGTAGCAGAGGTGACATTCGAACCCATGACCTCTGACTCCCAAGTCTGGGCTCTTTCCACTGAGCCACGAAACGCCTGGGATCTTTGACTGGGAGAAGAGGCTCAGATTTTTCTTTCCTAGGTTGGGCAGTTTTTATACTCAAAAACTGGTTGAGTACTTTTTGTACTCAACCAGTCAGTCGTATTTATTGAGTGCTTACTAAGCACTGTAGAGCACTGTACTAGGTGCTTGGGAGAATACAATACAAAAGACATATTCCCTGCCCTCAACGAGTTCATTCATTCAATAGTATTTATTGAGCGCTTACTATGTGCAGAACACTGTACTAAGTGCTTGGAATGTACAAATTGGTAACAGATAGAGACAGTCCCTGCCCTTTGATGGGCTTACAGTCTAATCGGGGGAGACAGACAGACAAAAACAATAACAATTCTAGAGGGACAATTATCTTGGGGCAATAGAAGTGATTGAGTTCATCTGGCAGCCCGTGAGCTGTGCCCACCAGGTTCTCACTAGGTAGGGATGGTTGAAGGAGGGCAGGACGCACTGTGGCTCAGTGGAAAGAGCATGGGCTTGGGAGTCAGAGGTCATGAGTTCTAATCCCAGCTCTGCCGCTTGTCAGCTTTGTGACTTTGGGCAAGTCCCTTAACTTCTCTGTGCCTCAGTTACCTCATCTGTAAAATGAGGATTAAAACTGTGAGCTCCACATGGGACAACCTGATCACCGTGTATCCCCCCCTCAGCGCTTAAAACAGTGCTTTGCACATAGTAAGGGCTAACCAAATGCCATTATCAACTGCAAAGTAAGATGAGGCTTCTGCCCTGCTTGGTCCCCAAACTTGAGGTCACAGGCAAGGGCATGAAGCACTTTGCATCATCTCATGTTCAGGGAGGCAGTGTCTCTCAGTGGAAAGAGGTTGGCACTGAGAGATCAGGTTCTTGACCCAGGTCTGTCACTGGCCTGCTGTGTGAGTTTGGGAAATGCACATGAGCTCTCTGAGCCTTGGTTTCTGTATCACTAAAATTAGGATCAGATACAGTGTGGGGTAGGAGGACAAGAGACCGGAGAGGGACTGAGCACACTGGAAAGTACATTTCAGCAACAGAGATAATCCCTCCCCAACAACAGACTCAGTCTCCATTCCTAAACAAGAAGTCAATAAGTAGTCATATTGACTCATGTCATAGCCCAGCAGAAACACAGATATGGAGCAGTAGAGTGGACATTTCGGCTAAGTGGCAAGTGAAAGAAATGAGAACTGTATTCATTAAAACTTTCAGTACTAACATAGTCCCTGACCCTCAGGGGGCTCAATCTAAAAATAAAAAGCAGAGAAAGGGAACTGGTGACACACATTAGGAGAGAGGAAACAAAACACAGACAAAAAACAAAGCTTAGTAGGGCGCTGTGGCTAAAGGAGCAGAATTTCAGGTTCCTTGTGGATTGGAATCCACAATCACAACCGCAGCCACCACAGTCTTCCCGAGGTATGGTGGAGATTGCTCCAGACTGTGACTGCTTCTCTCTATCCCTCTGAGAGAGCCATGGAAGAAGCAGCGTGGCGCAGTGGAAAGAGCACGGGTTTTGGAGTCAGGGCTCATGAGTTCGAATCCCAGCTCTGCCACTTGTCAGCTGTGTGACTGTGGGCAAGTCACTTAACCTCTCTGTGCCTCAGTTCCCTCATCTGTAAAATGAGGATTAAGACTGTGAGCCCCATGTGGGGCAACCTGATTCCCCTGTGTTTACCCCAGCGCTTAGAACAGTGCTCTGCACATAGTAAGCGCTTAAATACCAACATTATTAGAGAGCCGGTGCAGGATCCTAGGGAGGATCGTGGTGGGCCGGTAGCTCTTCCTCCTCCCTTTTTTCCAAGTTGAACCAACTGTTTTCCTTTGAAAATGCGGCTGAGGTTTTTTTTCTGGTTTTTTTTTTGGATTTCTATTAATTGCACGTCCCCAGAATATTCACTTCAAGTTCATCCAACTGAAATCCCTTTCTCAAAAACCCCAGAAACAATCCAAAATTTTAATGAGTGATCAGTACTTGTGTGGTTTTTCTGATGTATGGGCATTATGCTATCCTTTTTAAAAGACTATTCTGCAGGCTCAGGAATAAAGTGAACCAATACAAAGAAAGGATTAGGTTGGTAACAAGATGTCGAGTTGGCTAAACCAAGAACTCACAAGGGACCGGAGAGGCAATTGGGAAATCTCCAAAAAGTAGAAATAGGCCAGACATTTTAAAGTGTGAAGAAATAGTGCAAGTATGGTAGGGCATGATTAGAAAAAGTCAAAGTTGACCAGGATAGTCAATTAGTGTGTGATGTCAGTTCTTCATCAGAGGAGGAGTTTGAAGAGAAGGGAAAGCTGGTTCAAGGAGGAGATGAAAAGAGAAAAATAGATGATGGAATTGAAAAGGCAGAAATATGGGGGCAAAAACCAAACATGAATGCATGTTGGGGAAAAGACTGGCTAGCAAAAAAATGACATTAGAAGCATAATCAACCTCCTCCCACCCTCTCTTCCACACTGTCCATCTTTTCCAGCAGTGCCTCAAGAGGAGATCTTGCACCTTCTGTCAAAGTTTAACCTGCACCTCCAACTCATCCCTTTGCACCTCATCAAAACACTTACCCCCTTACTTTTTCCCTCCCTTACCCCTGTCTTCAAATGTCAACTTTCCAATGGCTCCTTTTTCGCTGTTTCAAGCATACCCATATATCCCCTATCCTTTAAAATAAAACAAACACACCCCAAAACCAACCCAAAACCCTTCCTTGACCCCATGGCTCCCTCCAGTTATCTCACCCCATTTTACCTCCTACCTCCTCTCTGATTTCTTTGAGTTGTCTACACCTGCTGCCTTCATTTCCTCTCCTCCAATTCTCTCCTTCACCCCAGGCCAATCCGGCTTCTGTCCCCTTCACTCCATAGAAATTGCCCTCTCAAAGGCTTCTTCCCAAGCCTCTACTCCATCCTAATCCTCCTCAATGTCTCAGCTGCCTTCAACATAGGGACCACTTCCTTCTCCTTGAAACGTTATCTAAACTTGGCTTCTGGTTCTCCTTCTCTCTCTGACTGCTCAGTTTCTTTCACAGACTCCTCCTCTGCCTCCCAACCCTTAAGGCTCAGTTCTGGGTCCCCTTTTATTCTCTATCTATGGTATTTGTTAAGCATTTGCTGTTTGGAGTACCCATTCATCCACACAGCTTCAATTATCATGTTTTTGCAGATGATTCCTAAATCTACATCTCCAGCCCTGACTTTTCTCCTTCTCTGCAGTCTCACATTTCCTCTTGCCTTCAGGACATCTCTACTTGAATGTCCTGCCAGCACCTCAGACTTTACATGTCCAAAACAGAATTCCTCATCTTCTCACCCAAACCCTGTCTTACCCATTGCTTTCCCATCATAGTAGTCAATACCGCTATCCTCCGGTTTCACAGTCCTGTAACCTTGGCATTTTCCTTGACTCATCTCTCTTTCAACCCACATATTCAATCTGTCATTCAATCCTGTTGGATCTAACCTTCACAACGTTGCTCAACTCCAACCTCTCTCTTCATCCAAACTGATACTATGCTGAGCCAAGCACTTATCCTATCTGGCCTTGACTACTGTATCAGCCTCCATGCTGACCTCCCTGTCTTCTGTCTCTCCCTAATCCAGCTCTTACTTCACTCTGTTGCTTGGATCATTTTTCATAAACAACTGTTTGGTCCCTGTTTTCCCCACTCGACAAGAAACTCCAGTGGTTGTCCACCTACATCTGCATCAAACAGAAACTCCTTTCCTTCAGCTTTAAAGCATTTAATCAGTTCACCCTCTCCTACATTACCTTGAAGATTTCCTACTACAACCCAGCATGCTCACTTCACTCGTCTAACACCAACTTTTTCACTGAACCCTGATCGCATCTATCTCAGCCGACCTCTAGCCCGTGTAGTCCCGCTAGCCTGGAACTCCTTCTCCCTTCATATACCACGCTCCTCACCTTCAAAGTCTTGAGAAGCAGCATGGTGTCTGTTGTGCCACTTGTCTGCTGTGTGACTGTGGGCAAGTCATTTCACTTCTCTGGGCCTCAGTTATCTCATCTGTAAAATGGGAATTGAGTCTGTGACCCCATGTGGGATAGGGACTGGGTCCAATCTGATTCGCTTGTATCCACCCCAGTGCTTAGTACAGTGCCTGGCACATAATAAGTGCTTAACAAATACCATCATTATTATTCTTACTAAAATTACATCCGCTGCAAGAAGTCTTCCCCTACAGAGCTCTCATTTCCCCTACTCCCTCTCCCTTCTGTGTCCCCTAATCACCTGGATCTGTACTTCTTTAAACACTTGATATTCACTCTATAGCCCCACAATCCTTATGTACATATTATTTTAATGTCTGTTTCTTGCTCTAGACTATAAACACCTTGTGGGCCGGGAACGGGTCTACCAATTCTATTATACTCTCCCAAGCATTTAGTACTGTGCTCTGCACATAGTAAAAGCTCAATAAATACGACTGACTAGAGTGAGGAGGAGATTGTGGTTAGGCATAAGAAAGGCATTCTTGACTCTTGGGAATGCAGAATTTGGAATATGCTACCAGGAAAGCTGGAGTGTCTAGTTCCATAGATCTTTAAAGACTAGATTCCCAACTGCTTTTGGTGATTTAGTCATACGTCTGCCTGGGAACAGAGTTTGGACCAGGTGATTTCTTGTGTTCTCATCCAGGTCTATGATCCTATGCTGTGCCAACTGATGTCAGTCAATGATATTTATTGAGCATTCACTGTGGGCAGAGCACTGTATTAACAGGTTGGAAGAGGACAATAAAACAGAGATGGTAGGTATGTTCTCCCAGCTCTGCCACTTGTCAGCTGTGTGACCGTGGGCAAGTCACTTAACTTCTCTGGGCCTCAGTGACCTCATCTGTAAAATGGGGATTAAGACTGTAAGCCTCCCGTGGGACAACCTGATGACCCTGTATCTCCCCCAGCGCTTAGAACAGTGCTCTGCACATAGTAAGAGCTTAACAAATACCAACATTATTATTGTTCTCTGCACCCAAGGAGCTTACAATCTAGATGAGGGGGCAGATACTAATATAAATAAAAAATTCAGATATTTACATAGGTGCTGAGGGTAGGATGAATGTCTAGTGCTTAAGGTGGTTCAGATCCCTGTGCATAAGAGAAGCAGCGTGGCTCAGCGGAAAGACCACGGGCTTGGGAGCCAGAGGTCATAGGTTCGAATTCTAGCTCTGCCACTTGTCAGCTGTGTGACTGTGGGCAAATCACTTCACTTCTTTGGGCTTCAGTACCCTCATCTGTAAAACGGGAATTAAGACTGTGAGCCTCATGTGGGACAACCCGATTACCCTGTATCTACCCCAGTGCTTGGAACAGTGCTCTGCACATAGTAAGCACTTAACAAATACCAACATTATTATTATTATTACTGTAAGTGGCACAGGGAGAGGGAGTAGGGGAAATGAAGGCTTAACTGAGAACACATCTTCTCCAAGAAGCCTTCCCGACTAAGCCCCTCTTTTCTTCTTCTCCCACTCCCTTCTGCATCACCAGATTTGCTCCCTTTATTAACCACCCTCCTGACATCCTCACAACACTTATGTACATACCTGCAGTTCATTTATTCTTGATTCTATTTATTGCTATTGTTCTTGTCTGTCCGTCCCCCCCGATTAGACTGCAAGCCCGTCAAAGGGCAGGGCCTGTCTCTGTTACCGATTTGTACATTCCAAGCGCTTAGTACAGTGCTCTGCACATAGTAAGCGCTCAATAAATACTATTGAATGAATGAAAGACTTGTTGGGGGCAATGTAATTTTTACAGCACTTTGAAGGTAGGGAGTATGGTGGTCTGTCGTATTTGGACGGGAAGGTAGTTCCAGGTCAGTAGGATGATGTGAGCAAAGCGTTCACAACAGGATAGAAGAGTTCCAGGTACGGTGAGTAAGTTGGGTTTAGAGGAGCCAATAGGCAGATTGGTTTGTAGTAGGGAATCGTGAGGCTAGGTAGGATGGGGCAAGGTGTTCAAATTCATTCAGTTGTATTTAGTGAGCACTTACTTTCTGCAGAGCACTATACTAAGTACTTTAAAGTCAGTAGTAAGGAGTTTGATGAAGACGTGGATGGGCAACCCTGGAGGTTCTTGAGAAGTGGGGAAAGATGGATGGAATGGTTTTGTAGAAAAATGATCTGAGCAGTAGAGTGAAGTATGGGCTGGAGTGGTAAGAGACAGGAGGCAGGGAGATCAACAAGGAGACTGATGCAGTAGTCAAGGAGTAATAGGGTAAGTGCTTGGATTAACATGCTAGCCATTTGGATGGAGAGGAAAGGGCAGATTTTTAGCGATATTGTGAGTTCTGAAGGTCTAACTGATGGGATTTTGTGACAGACTGAATATGTACATTGTGAGTTAAGCTTCCAGTGGGAAGGGTTCATTCAAATCAACACCTTCATCATCAATGGTATTTATTGAACTCCTACTGAATGCTAAACACTGTGCTAACCACTTGGGAGATTACAGCAGCAGCAAGGCACATGACCACTGCCTTCCACAGACTTACAGGCTAATTGGGTGGACAGGCAAACCCAAATTATTTCCAAATAGTAGGATGGAACTGGAAGAAAAACAGATAAAATGAGAAGTAGTACAGATGTTTAAGAATGAAATAGCTGAATAGACAAATGAAAATATACATAGGTACCAAACCTCCTGCCTCTCCCCACTCCAGTCCGTACTTCACTCTGCTGCTCTGATCATCTTTCTACAGAAAAGTTCAGGACATGTAACCGCACCTTCCTCAAAAATCTCCAGTGGTTGCCTAACCACATCTGTATCAAACTAAACTCCTCACCATTGGCTTTAAAGCACTCCATCAACTCTTCCCCTCCTACCTCACCTTGCTTATCTCCTTCTACAACCCGCCCACACACTTTGCTCCTTTGGTCCTAACCTTCTCACTGTGCCTCGATCTTGCCTGTCTCACCACCAGCCCCTGGCCCATGTCTTACCTCGGGCCTGGAACACCTTCCCCCCTCAAATCCATCAGACAATTACTCTCCCCACCTTTAAAGCCCTGCTGAAGGCACATCTCCAAGAGGCCTTCCTAGACTAAGCCCCACTTTCTCATTTCCCATCGCCCCTGCCCTCCTCCCCTCCTTAACTTATATCTTTAACCACTCACTCTCCAATGACTTCTTCCCCTCTGCCTTCAAACATGCCCATGTCTCCCCCATCCTAAAAAAACCCTCTCTCGACCCTACTTTCCCTTCCAGTTATCGCCCTATCTCCCTACTACCCTTCCTTTCCAAGCTCCTAGAACGAGTCGTCTACACTCGCTGCCTAGAATTCCTTAACTCTCTCCTGGACCCCCTCCAATCTGGCTTCCGTCCCCTCCACTCTACCAAAACTGCTCTTTCCAAGGTCACCCACGACCTCCTTCTTGCCAAATCCAATGGCTCCTACTCTATCCTAATCCTCCTTGACCTCTCAGCTGCCTTTGACACTGCCGACCACCCCCTTCTCCTCCACACCTTATCTCACCTTGGCTTCACAGACTCCGTCCTCTCCTGGCTCTCCTCATCTCTCTGGCCGTTCATTCTCAGTCTCCTTCGTGGGCTCCTCCTCCCCCTCCCATCCTCTAACTGTTGGGGTTCCTCAAGGGTGAGTTCTTGGCCCTCTTCTGTTCTCCATATACACTCACTCCCTCGGTGAACTCATTTGCTCTCACCGCTTCAACTATCATCTCTGTGCAGATGACATACAGATCTACATCTCTGCCCCTGTCTTCTCCCCCTCCCTTCAGGCTCATATCTCCTCCTGCCTCCAAGACGTCTCTACCTGGATGTCTGCCTGCCACCTAAAACTCAACATGTCCAAAACTGAGCTCCTCATCTTTCCTCCCAAGCCCTGTCCTTTCCCTGACTTCCTTATCACCGTGGATGGTACGACCATCCTTCCCGTCTCTCAGGCCCACAACCTCGGTGTCATCTTTGACTCGGCTCTCTCGTTCACTCCACACATCCAATCCGTCACCAAAACCTGCCGGTCTCACCTTTATAATGTCACCAAGATCCGCCCTTTCCTCTCCACCCAAACGGCTATCTTACTGTTACAGGCTCTCATAATATCCTGGCTGGATTGTGTCAGCCTTCTCTCTGATCGCCCTTCCACCTGTCTCTCCCCGCTCCAGTCTATTCTTCACTCCGCTGCCTGGCTCATCTTCCTGCAGAAACACTCTGGGCATGTCACTCCCCTTCTTAAAAACCTCCAGTGGTTGCCTATCAACCTCCGCACGAAACAGAAACTTCTCACCACAGGCTTCAAGGCTCTCCATCACCTTGCCCCCTCCTACCTCTCCTCCCTTCTCTCTTTCCACTGCCCACCCCACACGCTCCGCTCCTCTGCCACCCACCTCTTCACCGTCCCCCATTCTCACCTATCCTGCTGTCGACCTCTGGGCCACGTCCTCCCGCTGTCCTGGAATGCCCTCCCTCCTCACCTCTGCCAAACTAATTCCCTTCCCCTCTTCAAAACCCTACTTAGAGCTCACCTCCTCCAAGAGGCCTTCCCAGTCTGAGCTCCCCCTTTTCCTTCCCTCTGCTCCCCCTCTACCCCCCCTTCACCTCCCTCAGCTAAGCCTTCTTTTCCCCCCTTTCCCTCTGCTCCTTCCCCTCTCCCTTCCCCTCCCCTCAGCACTGCACTCGTCCGCTCAACTGTATATATTCTCATCACCCTATTTATTTTGTTAATGAGATGTACATCACCTTGATTCCATTTATTTGCTATTGTTTTAATGAGATGTTCACCCCCTTGATTCTATTTATTGCTATTGTTCTTGTCTGTCTGTCTTCCCCAATTAGACTGTAAGCCCATCAAAGGGCAGGGACTGTCTCTATCTGTTACCGATTTGTCCATTCCAAGTGCTTAGTACAGTGCTCTGCACATAGTAAGCGCTCAATAAATACTATTGAATGAATTAATTAATTTCCCACTCCCTTCTGCATCACCCTGACTTGCTCTCTTTGCTCTTCCCCCATCTCCCCGTCCCACAGTACTTATATATCTGTAATTGTTTTTATTTATATTGATGTCTGTCTCACTCCCTCTAGTCAGTGAGCTCATTGTGAGCAGGGATTGTCACTCTTTGTTGCTGTATTGTACTTTTCCAAATGCTTAGTACAGTATTCTACACACAGTAAGCACTCAGTAAATATGATTGAATGAATAAATAAATGGTCTTGAGCTGCTGAGATTGAAGTTGGACACCAATTGCCACTTAGATTTTTAGAGCAGTTGTGATAATAATAATCATGGTATTTAAGCCCTTACTATATGCCAAGCACTATTCTAAGTGCTGGGGTAGATACAGACTAGTCAGGTTGTCCCACTTGGGGCTCACAGTTTTAATCTCCACTTTACAGATGAGGTAACTGAGACACAGAAGTTAAATGGCTTGCCCAAGGTCACAGCAGAGAAGTGGCAGAGCCAGGATTAGAACCCATGTCCTCTGACTCCCAAGCCTGTGCTCCTTCCATTAAGTCATGTTTTATTGATGACAAACCGAAATAACCTCCCAGGTAGCTGAAGAACAGCACATTTTTAAATGCTGGGTTTTTTTTGGTGGCATTTTCAATTATTGGAAAGTTTTTTGTTTTTTTCAAGTTAACTGGGTTAGCTGAACTGAATTTAAAAAAATCATTCAAATTTAGAACTTGTACAGACCAGCATTCTTTCTGGGTGCACTTTTGATTAATCAACTGTTCCTGATTTGTTGGATATTCTGAAGTGGTCAATCACCAAGGGATTTTTTTTCTCAAACAAATCATTGTTCTTTGTTTCTTTTGCTCAGGTGCGTCAGCACTGTGCCTTGTTGGGCTAATGCAAGCTGAGTGAATGCCTTTTTGTACACTGCTATGATGATGTTGCACTTCTCCAACCTGTATTTTTCTGATTAGGCTGGTGAATTTGGGCTCCTCTCTTGGGAGCCAGCCCTCTCCCAGACAAATGCTTTCTTTGGTGCCTTGGCCTCCATTTCAGTAAGGGAAAACCTCTCTATCATTCTCCTGCTACAGAATGAAGAGTGATACAAAGTAAAAATCTGAGGAGTATCTGGATTTCAGTGGCTCCCAATCTATCTCCCTTTCTGGGGGTACCATAACTCTTCCGGTTCACAGCAGTCCATAGAGCACTGCCTCATTCCCCTCCTGGCTTGAAAATGTTAATAATTTCTTCAAGGGATCCAGTTCATTCCTATCTTATTCAAGGGGCTTGAAGAGTACCACAGTGGATGGGAATTATCCACCAGAATGGTGCCTTGGTGAAGTAGCAGTTTGTCAGTGAGGTGATTCTCACATTTTTAAGGATGTTTGCTGGGTGTATGGTCTTGTCTCCCAAATTAGCTACCAACCTCATCCAAGCACTCATTTTAACATAACTAAGTTACTGTAGGAGGCTCTTCTCTATTCTCTCTGCATCCGGTGGCTCCCCATTCCAATCTTAGATCATCTTCTTGAAGAGTAGCTCAGCATACCTCTCCCCACTCCTCAGAACTGTGCAGTGGCTTCATCTTTCCTTCCACACACAGCAAAAACTTCTCACTTTTGGCTTCAAGGCTCTCCACCAACTCTCCTCATCTTATATCCCCATCCTGATTCTACATCTACTACTCTGCTGTTACTCTTAATGCTTCTCAAGCCAACCTTATAATAAGTTGGTATTTGTTAAGAGCTTACTATGTGCAGAGCACTGTTCTAAGCGCTGGGGTAGACACAGGGGAATCAGGTTGTCCCACATGGGGCTCCCAGTCTTAATCCCCATTTTACAGATGAGGTAACTGAGGCACAGAGAAGTGAAGTGACTTGCCCACAGTCACACAGCTGACAAGTGGCAGAGACAGGATTTGAACTCATGACCTCTGACTCCAAAGCCCGTGCTCTTTCCACTGAGCCACGCTGCCAACCTTCTAGCTGTATCTCCTTCCTGACTCTCCCATCTCCATCCCATTGCTTGTTCTGTTCCCCCACCCTGAAACTCCTTTCCTCCTCAAATACATCAGACCTCAGTTCTCCCCTACATTCAAGCAGCATGGTGTAGTGGATAGAGCATGGGCCTGGGAGTCAGAGGTCATGGGTTCTAATCCCTGCTCTGCAGCTTGTCTGCTGTGTGAGCTTGGGCAAATCACTTCACTTCTCTGGACCTCAGTGACCTCATCTGTAAAATGGGGATTGAGACTGTGAGTCTCATGTGGGACAAAGGACTGTGTCCAACTTGAATTGCTTGTACCCACCCCAGCACTTAGTACAGTGCCTGACGCATAGTAAGTGCTTAACAAATACCATTATTATTATAAAATCCCACTTCTTCTAACAAGCCTTCCCTGTTTAATACCAGATACCCTAAAATGAATAAACCCACCAGCCATTTCCTGAATTTTCATCATCATTGGTGATATTTGAGTGCTTACTGTGTGCAGAGCATTGTACTATGAGGTTGGGAGAGGACGATACTACACAGTTGGTGGATATGTTCTCTGTCCACAGTGAGCTCTTTCTCGCGGACCACTTTCACACCAAAGTCTCGCCCACTTCTGCCTCTGGCCTGGAATGCTGTCCCTCCTCATATCAGACAGATAATTGCTCTCCCCGCCTTCAAAGCCTTATGAAGGCACATCTCCTGCAAGAATCCTTCCCCGACTAAACCCTCCTCTCCTCTCCTCTTCTCCAATTCTCTTCTACATCACCCTGACTTGCTCCTTTCATTAATCCTCCCTCCCAGCCCCACAGCACATATGTACATATCTGTAATTTATTTATATTAAGGTAGGTCTGCCCCTCTAGACTGAGTTCATTGTGGGCAGGGAATGTCTGTTGTTTTGTACTTTCCCAAGTGCTTAGTAGAGTGCTTTGCCCACAGTAAGCATTCCATAAATATGATTGAATGAATGAGTTACCCTTAATGGTATTTATCAAATGTTTGAGTACAGAACCCTTTACTGAGCACTTGGGGGAAGTAGAAGATGAGAGTTGCTAGATACAATCTCTGTCCACAAGGTGCTTATATTCCATAGGGGGAGACAACCAATCACATTCATTTGAGTGCTTACTGTGAAGACTGTATTTAGTGCTTGCAAGAGTGCAATATAAAAAAGTTGGTAGACATGTTCCCTGCCCTGAGCTTGATTGATTGAAGCATATTAAAATAAATTGAAATAATCTTCAGTACTTATATGTATGTTTCTTCAATTTTGTAGTTGTTGTTAATTACATCAATTGTAATTAACTGTATGTATACAGGGTAAGCTCTTTGTGAGCAGGGAATAAATTACTCCTTTGTATTGCACTCTCCCAAGTACTTCATATAGTCTCTGCATGCAATTAGCATTTAATAAATATTATTTTTCTACTGTCAGAATAGCCCTGTTCTGTATTAGTAGTGTTTGATTTTAGGGAGTGTGTGAGCAATTCTAGGTTTCTACTTCCCCAGTGCTGGCTTTATGGCAGTTCCTGCTCTATTTGGTGCTATGACTTATACTTCCCGAGTCATGGTGAAAACTAGAGAGGCTGTAGAATCTGTATCCCCAACTTTCCTACCCCAAAAAAGACAACGAACCTATGACTTATCGGCTTTGCAGAATGAAGGAAGGGAAATAGGCGTCCTTCTCCTTGTCCGAGTCTTTGCTTGACAAAGAAGCAGGCTGTAAATCCAGCCCCCTGCGCATCATTATGTTGTCCACAAGATTCCCTCTGCTGCCTCACGGCCCTATTGAGTCCTTCCTCAGTGCAAAGGACAGGATATTAGCCTGCATCTACTTCTGCTCACACTGATTCACATCTCATAATAATATTCATTAAGTGCTTACTGTGTCCAGAGTATTATACTAAACAATTGGAGATAATACAGTGGGTGGAATTAGATTTAATCCCTGTCCCTTGGGGGACTCAAAAGCTAAAAATACAAGGTGGGGTGGAGAAGGGACTAGAGACAGATACAACAGAAATCATGAAACATTAAAGCACAGCACAAACAAATAACACAAAAACAAAGTCAGTAGGAAATTGTGGCTAGAAGAGCAGAATTTCAGGGTCCTTGTTCAAAGTACACCCAAAGCCACAGCAACCCGTACAGCAGCTTGTGGTATTCCAGAGATTTTGTGAAGGTCTCATGCTACAGGTACTAGTTCCTCCCCCTTCGGGTTGATGGAAGGCAGGACAGGATGGAGTCCCCTTGGTGTTACGAGAAAGCTGCTGCTTGTTCTGGTTCCTGGGGAGGCAGCATAACTAGTTCTCTTTGGGGCAGTGGAGGAGAACCAAAGGCATACTTTGGCTATTTTTCTCTATCCCAGTGGGATGCAGAAGTAGAACAGACTTCAGAATGCAGTGATTCTGATTCTTGAATGTAGTCTCTTTAGTGTTTAGTTCATGTTCATGCACACAAGGACACTGGATGACAGAGACATGTTAGGAACTGTTTTAACCTATAACAACAGTATTATCAATCATCAATGATATTGAGGGTTTACGGTGTGCAGAACACTGCTCTAAGTGCTTGAGGGAGTACAGGACAACAGGGTTGGAAAGCACATTCCCTCCCCATACCGAGTTTACATTCTAGAGAGGGAGACATTCATTAATATAAGTGAATAATTTATAACAGGTAATTTTATAAATATGTCCGTAAGTGCTGTAGGGTTGAGGGTGATATGACTATCAAATGTCCAAAGGTCTCAAATCCAAGTGCATAGACTATGCAGATAGGAGAGGGAGCCAGGGGAAAGAGGGCTTAATCTGGGAAGACATCTTGGAGGAGACGATTATTGAAGGCTTCGAAGGTGGAGAGAGTGTTGGTCTGGCATATATGGAGTGGGGGGGAGTTCCAGGCTAGAAGGAGGCTGTGTGAAAGGGGTCAGTGGTGAGATAGATAAGATTGGATCACAGTGAGTAAGCTGGAACCAGAGGAGTAAAGTGTGTGGGCTGGGCTGATGTAGATCAATGAGGTAAGGTAGGAGGGACCAAGGTGATTGAGTGCTTTAAAGCTTATGGTAAGGTGTTTCTGTTTGCTGAGCTGGATGGACAAACACTGGAGATTCTTAAGGAATGCGGAGACATGGATGGAACTTTTTTTTTTTTTAAAGAAAAAGATCTGGGCACCAGAGCAAAATATAGACTGGAGTGGGGAGAGACAAGAGGCAGGGAGGGTTAGCAAGGAGGCAAATGCAGTAGTCAAGGTGAGATAGGATAAGTGTTTGGATCAACATGGTAGCTGTTTGGATGGAGAGGAAAGGGTGGATTTTAGCTATAGGTAGCACTGACAGTATTTAGTGACAGACCAAGTACATGGTTGAATGAGAGAGATAAATGGAGGTCAGAGTCAAGGTTATGGGCTTGTGTGTTGGGAATGATAGTAGTATTGTCTACAGTGATGGGGAAGACAGGGTTTAGGTGGGAGACTGTAAGTTCATTGTGGGCAGGGAATGTGTTGTTGTATTGTACTCTCCCAAGCACTTAGTGCTTTCCACACAGTAAATACTCTATAAATATAACTGAATGAATGAAATGCGAGACTGCCCAGAAAGAGAGAGGTAAGGGTTGGAGTTGTACATCTGGGAGTCCTCCACAAAGTGATGATAGTTGAAGTCATGGGAGTGAATGAGTTCTCCCAGGGAGTGGATTTAGAGGGAAAATAGAAGGGGCCCCAAAACTGAACCTTGAGGGACCCCCACTGTCAGAGGGTGAGAGGCAGAGGAGGAGTTTGCAAAAGAGATTGAAAAGGAGAGGTCAGAGAGCAGGAAAACCGAGAGGGCAGTGTCAGTGAAGCCAAGGTTAAAGTTTTAAGGAGAAGTGGGTGGGCCACAACATTGTAGGCAGCTGAGGGGTTGAGGAGAACAATGGTTTCCCATACTGTATCCCCATGTTAAATATAGCTGAGTCTGCTACTCTAAATGGAGCCAGTTATCCTCCAGTATGTGTTCCTGTATTTTTCAGTGTTGTCCATTAAATGCAGTGGGAAAATTCAAGAGGAAGTTAGTGGATTGATATCTTCTTTTCTCTTGAATTTTGCCACAACAGTACCGGACAGCCCTCAGAAGCCAGTATGTGGTAACATTGGATTCAAAGTCTGTGTGTGAGGAGTGCATCATTCTCACATGAGCTTCTATCCTGGACTGGGGGGTTAGGGTTAATTGTCATTATCTGGTGTAAGTGAATGGCTGCTGAAAATAAGAATGTTTTAATAACATGGTAGGCTGCACAGCTCACTGGCACCAAGTGGGTCTTTTTATTTTAATTTCACTGATGCTAGTGGGGAAGGGAGTCAAAATCTCAATATGATTGGGAACATAAAATGAGAGACTGGTACAGAACCCTGGGGGCCTGCTTTGAGCTTGATTTTCATCATCCTGAAATCCTCACAAGATGAGGAGGAAAATTTAGTTCTAACTTGTAGCTGGATGAGCCGATCAGAGAAGCAGTCTCTGTGGATTCCTGGCTTAGAATTCCAACTACAGGTAAACTCTGAAGTGAACCTGGGCAACCAAGGACGGAGCCAGAAGAGAGAGCAGAAATTCATTCAAGGTTGTCCAAAATTTATGGTTTCAGTGGCTGGAAAGACTATGCGTGGTGCCTGCTGATAGAGAATTGAGATAATGGTAATGATAATAATGGTATTTAAGCGCTTACTAAATGCTGGGGTAGATACAAGATAATTGGGTTGGACAGAGTCCCTGTCTCACATAGTGTCACAGACTAATTCCTGTTTTACAGATTAGGAAACTGAGGCACAGAGAAATTAAGCAACTTGCTCAGGGTCTCACAGCAGACAAGTGGCAGAGTGAGGATTAGAACCCAGGTCCTTTTGATTCCTACCACGGTGTTTGTAACTTGTGGTACACCAAAGCTCTTCTGTAGCTGCCTTCAAACCCAACTTAATTTGGTTCCATAACAGCGTGATCACTACTGCTTCCAAAATGGTCTACCAACCTTGCTGGACCCTTTTAAAACCCCAGCCTAATGGAGTGTGTCTGCCAACTCTTTTTATATTTTACTCTCTCAATTGCTTAGTTCAAGTGCTCTTCACACAGTAAGTTCTCAATAAATACCATTGATGAGGATGATCAGGATCCACTATTAAGTGGGCAGCGGAACAGAAATTAGAGGCCTAAAGTTAGCAATGAGGGATGCTAGTTCACTGCATCAGAGAATGAGGTACAGTGGTGCCAAGGGTTAATGGAGAGTGGGGTAGAATGAGATACAATGGGTTGGAAAACCCTCCTTACAGCTAGGCTCAAAGTGCCCTCCTGTCAGCTAATTTCTACAAGTTGTCTGGAGACGACATAGGAAGTATCATCAAGGAGTGACAGTGGAATTACAATTACTTTGGGAATCCCTTTCTTGTGGCCGTTAAATAATTGTGTTCTGCCCAGTTGGAATGCTTCAGAACTGGTCTCCTGAGTTTCTTCTCTACTTCTTCTTTTCATCCAAACTTAGGGAAATGTGGGACCCCCAAAGGAAATTGAGCTTGAAGGCAGCTACATAAGAGCTTTGGAGTACCACAGGTTACAAACACCATGATAAGGTGTGAGCTTGCTGTGGGCAAGAAACATGTCTGACAACCCTGTTGTATTGTACTTTCCCAAGTGCTCAGAAGTGAGGAGTGAGGAGATGTTTAGAAAAATGATCCAGCCATATGAGTGAAGTTTGAGGGGAGAGACTGGAGGCAAGGAGACCAGTGAAAAGGTTAAAAGCATTCCTTATCTGACTCTTCTTCCTCATAGAGACTCCTAAATCAACTTTTGAAACCTTTTGTATACAACCCCTCCAGCCCCCATTTTAATTGCCATAGAATTTAATTGGAGTTATATGAAAAACACCTTTTAGAAATAGCTATCAGGCACTATACCCAGAATATCCAGAGTTTCCAGAATTATTTTTGGTATTTAATAACAGTTCAGTTTTCCAGAATGCGTGGGAATGAGGCAAGTCTGGTTAGATGTACCTTCTGGATAAGTGAGTGCTTCTATTCTATCGAAACACTGTGACTTATGTTCTTCTCACGTAGTCTCAGGTCTGGAGCTTGTCCATCGTTCCCAATGGAAGACTACTGTTTTCATTATTGATTCAGCAGGCAGAATGATAGGACAGAAAGGAAGTTTCAGCCTCAGTCAGTATTTGACTGTTCGCATACTCTTTTTGGAGATGAAGCGCTGAATGCTCTGTGCAGGTGCCAGTTGGAATTCTCAAACCAGACTGCCAGTTCTTAGAAGTCAGCAGCGCCAAGCTTTAATAGCTTTTATCTGATCTCTCACTGGGCCCCAGATCCTCCTCAACATCTTGGCTCTAATTGATCTGTATTTTACTTTATTGCCTGTCCCCTTGTAGACTGTAAGCTCTCTGTGGGCAAGGATTGTGTCTACCATGTCTGTAGTATTCATTCCCAGATGCTTAGTACAGTACTCTGCACACAGGCACTCAGTAAGTACTACTGATTGATCGATTGAGATCCAGTGGGGTGTCTGCAGCTTTGATATTGGTGGGCAGGAGAAAGACATGGAGGAGTCTTCACCACCACTGCAATGAGAACAAGGTATTTACTGAGTGAAAGAGTAATAATAATAATGATTATGGTATTTGTTAAGGTCTTACTATGAACTAAGCACTCTTCTAAGTGCTGGGAGGGATACAAAGTAGTCAGGTTGTCCCACCTGGGGCTCACAGTCTTAATCCCCATTTTACAGATGAGGTAACTAAGGCCCAGAAAAATCAAGTGATTTACTCAAAGTCACACACTTGACAAGTGATGGAGCCAGGTTTAGAACCCATGACCTCTGACTCCCAAGCCCGTGCTCTTTCCACTGAGCCACGCTGCTATGGAACCAAAGGAAGTTGGACTTGAAGGCAGCTACAGAAGAGCTTTGGAGTACCACACGTTACAAGCACCATGGTAGGTCGTGAGCTCGTTGTGGGCAGGGAACATGTCTGACAACTCCGTTGTATTGCACTCTCCCAAGTGCTTAATATAGTGCTCAGCACGGAGTAAGGACTCCATAAATACCTTTGATTAACAGGAAAATTCTCTAGATGTCCTAGCTTAACTGCCCCAGAGTGGTGATGATGGGGCTCCTCTTTAAAATGACAGATAAGCTTCAGTTCCTGAGATTTCAGGCCTGAGATCTCTTGTGGAGGAATTGATTCTTGTGCTCGTGCCTCGAGCAGCATCACTCTCATTCTTGTCCCTGCCAGCCATGTTCCTCCTGAGGCACAGAGTCCCAGACTCACTTGTAAAAACATTCTTAATGCCTTCATTTGCAACGTGGTGGCTAGGGTTGAAAATGGTTCATCATTCATTCAGTGGAATTAATATTATTGTTAGTGTATTGAGTGCTTACTGTGTTCAAAGCACTGTACCACTGTACTAAACGCTTGAGCACTCTATGGAGCACTTGTGTTCAGCCCGTAAGTTCATTGTGGGCAGCGAATGTGTCTGTTTATTGTAATGGTGTACTCTTCCACATGCTTAGTTCAGTGCTCTGAACGCAGCAAGTGGTCAGTAAATGGTTGACAGAGCACTGTACTAAGAGCTTGGTAGACTACAATATAACAGAGTTGATAGATACGTTCCCTACCCACAATGAGTTTATGATCTAGAAGGGGATGTATGAAATCAATCTTCACTTCAAATATGAAAGCAATCTTTGAATAAAGAGTTAATTTCATATTTTTTTTTAAAGTTGGCTTCATAAACATAAGAGATTTCAGGGAAACACAAACATAGATTCTGTGGCTGCTACTCTGCTAATTGGATCATTTTCTCTTCCTCCATCTGGCAGATTAGGGAGCGCCTAATTTATGTTTTAGCCAGGGATTTACCGGTTTTGCAGTCAAATTTCCATAGAACACGTTTGAATGGCCAACCTGAAATTATGCGGCCTCTCTAAAGTTAGCATTTTTGCAATCAGCAGATGGGATATCAAAATAAAGATTCAGCAGCAGTTGAAACAGCTGCTGTAATGATGTCAAGAAGTACCTCTTGGTCTCTTTTCAGGGAAATTCCACCTTCAGTTTCCAATAGAATCTGATTTTTATACAACTGAGCAACCTTAGCTCCAAGCACTGAGGAAACAGAGGTTGAAATTGCATGCTTCCTTGAAATCCTCAGTTTCTCTCTTCTTGGCATGTCCCTTCTGTCTAGCAAGTTGATTGTGAAAGAGTTAAAAGCAGCCAGCTCTGCTCGCTGGTCTGAGTTAGCACACCCAAATGGATCCAGAATATCTCCAAGTAATAGCTTTTACATCACGGCAAGGGGGTGGGGATTGTGGAGGGGTACCTACCCAGCACAGCAGGGCAGAGGAAATGTTATTTAACAATGTCCCCAGATCTCCTCCCCCTCACTGGCTTCACCCCAGAAGAGCAAGCAAGAAAGAGATTTGTAGTGAAGAATTAACCAGGGTCGTGAGCCAAGAGGCAGTACAGTCACTGTCAGCAGAGGCTGCCTAGTGCCTACTGCAGACTGCTGTTACTGCCGCCGCTGGATTCAACGAGGCAGAAGGAGTCAGACCCAAGCTGTGCAGAGGAGCTGCAAGAAAGGAGAGCTCCTGGCTCCTGAACCTTGCTGTAGGTGGGGGTGGACCCCCGCCCGGGAGCGTGGCCCACTAGCCTGCTAAGGAACGCAAGACTTGTCTGCCATCCTTCATCAAAGCCCTAGGAGGGAGACCCGGTTTCCAGGAGGGCACGCCAAGCCAGCTCTCCCCAGATCTGACAGCGGCAGGTCTGAGACGAGCTGAGACGCAACCGCTCTTACAGAGCAACTGGGGGGAGCGGTGAGGTGCTGAGAAACTGGCCAGCTCCGCCTGTCCCCCGCCCAGGTGGACAGGTCCCAGTCCGTGTGCCCGAGCTCGGACCCCAGCTCCTGGAGAAGGTTGCCAGGAGGGAGAGGACTCCAAGGAGCAATTGAAAACCTTTTCCTTTTCCAGAGATCTTGTAGCAGTCAGAAGAGTGGCCTGTTTTTTTGGGTTTTTTTCCCCTATTCAGCCGATGGATGCTTGAGATCCTAGGGACACTCGTGGGAAAAACACAGCGGTGACTCCCGGGGAGAAGAGGGCTGCCTCAACTCTGAAGTGAAAACAACTCGGGTGGGTGGTGCTTTGCTTCAAGTTCAAGAGGCAAATCTCTCTCCTGTCCACCCCACCAGGGGGCAAGACCTTGAGCATCTCCTCAAGTTCACTGAAGTCCTGGGACCTCCCCGGCCCGTTAATGGACTCCGGATACTGCCCCATGACTAACACAAATGACCCTAAGAGAGCGATGGACTCCACACTGACTTCCAGTGCCGCCTCAGGGAACATCACCTTCTCGCACGTCTTTGGACAGCAGTGCCAGCTGATGGAAGCAGGTAGGAGAAGATGGGGGAAACTGGGCATGAGCACCCTAGGGGATGTCGCCCCCAGGAGAGGCCTACATTCCTTGGCTCTTTTCCCTGACAAGGACTGGCTCCTTGGGGCATTTGTGAGTGATGGGGCTATGTTTTCTGGGCATTTTTAGAAACAGAAGAAAGGAGTGGGCAGCAAAGGAGAGCTTTGTCGAGCAAGAGGGCTGGCCTTTGTCCAGAGAACCAATTTTTGAAGACTTGGCTTTAGGGAGGAAAGATCTTTAAGCAAGGTTGGAAATAAATCAGTCATATTTGTTGAGTGCTTACTGTGTGGACTGGGAGAGTTCAGTATAACAGAGCTGGTAAACACGTTCCCTGCCCACAATAAGCTTGTAGTCTAGAAGTTCTCAAGAGTGTCCTGAGTGGTTTCAGGTAACAGACAGGATACAGTATGGGCAGACATATTTCCCCCATTTGGAGATCTCCTTGGGCTAGGAAACATTAGCAGTTGAGTTAATGCTTGTTTGAAATTACTCGTTTGAGAAGCAGTGTGGCCAAGTGGATAGAGCACAGGCCAGGAAATCAGAAGAATGGGTTCTAATCCCAGCTCCGACACTTGTCTTCTGTATGACCTTGGGCAAGGCACTTAACTTTTCTGTGCCTGTCACCTCATCTGTAAAATGGGGATTAAGACTATGAGCCCTCTGTGGGACATGGACTGTGTCCAACTTGATTAGCTGGTATCTACCCCAGCAATTAGTACAGTGCCTTGGATGTAGTAAGAGCCTGACATATCCTAAAAAAACTGGGTTTCTATAGAGTTGGGGCACAGTGCTCCAGACACTGGGCTTTGGAGCATGGTGTACAGAGCAAAGGCCCAAGTTTAAATCCTGCGTTCACCACTCACCTGATATGTGACCTTGGGCAAGTCACTTAACTTCTTTGTGCCTCAGTTTCTTCATCTGTAAAATGGAGATTAAATACCTGTTCTCCCTCCCCCCAAGACTGTGAACATTTTGAGGGATAGGGACTGAGTTTGCTGTGATTATCCTTTATTTAACCCAGCATTTAGCACAGTGCTTGCACATAGTAAGTATCAACTAGTAATATTATCAATATTATTAGAAGCATGGGAAGCTCTGGTTTGCTGTTTTTAATGTTGAAGTTTCCCAAATTGCTATCAAGTTGTCTTTAACCCCATTTGATATTCTGATTTATCAATTAGTACTATAACTCCTGAGTGCTTGAATATTCTTCCAACAATTTAAGTGAATTGAGGAGAATATCCTTTAAGAGAAGAGTCTCTTCTTAGGCTATGCTAGGTTTCTAGATTAGGCAGTAGTGGTTCCTCTCTATATCTTTCCTGGTTGTTTCTGGTTGTAGTTTCCTCTCCAAAACATTTGTGGTTTGCTCTAAAACATATTGAGTACTTCCCTGAAAGCTTCTAACACAGAGTAGGGAAGGTGATAGGATGTCTAGACTAATCTGAGGCCCCTGGACATTTTTCAGTGATATTTAAGTGTGTACTATGTGCTAGGCACTAAGTGCTGGAGTAGATACAAGGTAATTGAGTTGGACACAGTCCCTGTCCCACATAGGGTTCACAGTCTTAATCCCCATTTTACAGTTGAGGTAACTGAGGCACAAAGAAGTTAAGTGACTTGTCTGAGGTCACACAGCAGACCAGTGGCAGAGCTGGGTTTAGAATCCAGGTCCTCTGACTCCCAGGACTGTGCTCTTTCCACTAGGCCACTCTGCTTCTCAGGGTGACCTTCTTTTGGTTTAACGGGTGAAGTGGGAGTTGATTTTGCTGAATCAGTCAATGCTGGAGGTTTCATTCTTCATCCTTGAGGCTCTCTAATAAGGGGCCCAAATCAAGGATTATGAATCAGCTTTTTTCTCTTTATTTCAGTATAATGCAGAGCAAGGCTCTCTAGCTCCAGAGGAGAAAACTCAGCAAAACCAGTTCATTCATTCAGTAGTATTTATTGAGCACTTACTATGTGCAGAGCACTGTACTAAGCACTTGGAATGAACAGTTTGGCAACAGAGAGAGACAATCCCTTCCCAATGATGGGCTCGCAGTCTAAATGACAGGCTCACAGTCTCAGCAAGATGGATATAATTTAAAGAGTTAAACTAAGCTATTCACATTGAAGTCTGTTAGTGGCTGGCGATGGGGGAGGAGGAGAGGGAAATTAGAGTTATGGAAAACATAGCTACTGATTCGTTTACAGGAAGCAGGTTTAGGTCTAATTGGTAGCAGGAATTTAAGAAACATTCAGATGTTGAGGTCTGGTTTGTCATCTGCAAATGTTCAGGCTGTTTCTCCTACTAATTCCCCACTGAAGTAAAAACCACCCCAACAGAAAGCAGATCTGAAAGCAATGTGGAAGCTGTAGAGCAAAACTTTTTAAAACAACCCTTTTAGGCGTCACTATCACTGTTTATTTCATTGTGATATTTTAAGCATGTACTATGTGTATAACATTGTCCTAAGCACTGGGGAAAATACAATTTAATAAGGTTGAACACAGTCCCTGTCCCTAATGGGGTTTACAGTCTAAGTAGAAAAGAGAAGATGCATTGAATCCCCATTTTAATAAGGATAATAGTTATGGAATTTAAGCGCTTACTATGTGCCAAGCACTGTTCTAAGCACTGGGGTAGATACAAGATAATCAGGTTGTCCCATGTGGGGCTCACACTCTTAAGCCCCATTTTACAGATGAGATAACTTCTCTGTGACTCAGTTAAGTGGCTTGCCCAAGGTCACCCAGCAGACCAGTGGCAGAGCCAGGATTAGAACCCACATCTTCTCACTCCCAAGCCTGTGCTCTTTCCACTAAGCCACGCTGCTAAAATCATAGCCTCTCATGTTCAAGAGGATTGGGTGACCTGTGTTGTATTGAGAAGGGAGAAGAATATTGAGCTATTTTTGATGAGGAAACTGAGCCACAGAGAAGTTAAGTGGCTAACCCAAGGCTACACAGCAGGATGGTTGGCAGAGTCAGCATTAGAACCCAGGTCCTCTGACTCCTAGGCCTGGGCTCTTTGCACCTGGCCACATTGCTCCTGTGTTTGGAAGCATTCTGCAATGGTGAAGTGAGTTGACTTGTATGGCCAAGTCTGGGGCTTCCTTAAATATCAGCTTATGCACTCACTAAAACCATAACCTCTTATGTCTAGGAGGATTGGGTGAGGCCTGTGTTGTTTTGAGAAGGGAGAAGAATATTGAGCCACTTTTGATGAATTGCACATACTGATAGATAGAAATGGCTATGTATCGTAGAGGCAAAGTGATGACCTTGGTGGGGGAGGGGTCATCTTTGGCTAAGTTTTCATAGAAATAGTAATAGCAATAGTGGTAAAGGTACTTTTATTAAGCTCCCATTTGTTGAAATGCAATATAATAACTTGGGAAAGTTCAACAGAAGAATGACTTGTTACCTGCCTACACTCTTATTGGGGAGATTAATATAAACACATTTATAAATGGGGTAATTGTAATACATTGTATAATTGATCATATGTGGGGGGGTGGGCATGCTGGGGAAGGTAAGATAAATATGTAAAACTTTCGGGTGGCTGATGGGGTGTTGAAATGAACCACCACTATTGATTTCTTCCCCACTGATCTTCATCAGGACCTAAAAGCTCTGTTCCATTTGTCTGACTCATCTTCTCTTCACCTTGTGCTTGTGACATGACTAGCCCCATTTTACAAATGGGCACACGGTGAGAAGCTTAAGAGACCTTGATTTAAGAGCTCCAAGGCCCTCTGGGAAGCCAGGCAGAGCACTGCCCACCCATGGCAGACGAAAATCATCTTGAGAATAGATAGGGATTGGATATTCTCCTTTTAGAAACTATTTACAGCTCCTTGCCCATAGTTCAAGAACTGTTCCTGGGGCCCAATCGATCCATCAGTGGTATTTGAGTGAATACTGTCTGCGTGGGACAGTACAATAGAATTAGACATAATCCTTGCCCTTTAAGAGTTTGCAATCTGGTGGGGAAATAGGCATTAAACCTTATAAGTTTCTGAAATCAAACTTTTGACTGCTTTTTCAAGTTGATACTCTCTAGTTTGGTGAGAGTGAAGTGGAACGCTAGGGAGCCATCCAAGAGCAGTGAAACTGATTGAATTATTTCCCAGAAGATACTCATTTCTCTCTGAAGGCTGAACAGAAGACTAGTGTGAAAAAGAGCCCAGTACAGAAATCTCCAGAGGCTTATAAACCTCACAGTCTCCCATAGAGGGGTCTGAGGCACCCAGGTGGCTTGTGGAAATGTGGTGCGATGGGGCTTGTGGCCATTGCCTCCAGAGTGCCAGACCTGTAGTGGCCTACTGTTCCTTTGCTTCTCCTAGTTGGGTAGAAGTGGGAGCAGCAGCAGGAGAGTTTTTATTAAATGCCTTTTAAGTTCACTGTGCACTATTCTAAGTGTTTGGGGTGATAGGACAGAGCACCAGGACATGTTCCCTTCCCACAAGGAGCCCAAACTCTAAGGCAGAGAAAGAAGTTGGGTCTGTCACCAGGTTATTTTTTTAAGGTATCCATTCATTCAATAGTGTTTATTGTGCGCTTACTATGTGCAGAGCACTGTAATAAGCACTTGGAATGTACAAATCGGCAACAGATACAGTCCCTGCCCTTTGATGGGCTTACAGTCTAATCGGGGGAGACGGACAGACAAGAACAATGGCAATAAATAGAGTCAAGGGGAAGAACATCTCATTAAAACAGTAGCAAACAAATAGAATCAGGGTGATGTACATCTCATTAAACAAAATAAATAAGGTGATGAAGATATATACAGTTGAGCGGACGAGTACAGTGCTGAGGGGATGGGACGGGAGAGGGGGAGGAGCAAAGGGAAAGTGGGGAGAAGAGGGTTTAGCTGCAGAGAGGTGAAGGGGGGGTAGAGGGAGCAGAGGGAAAAGGGGAGCTCAGTCTGGGAAGGCCTCTTGGAGGAGGTGAGCTTTAAGTAGGGATTTGAAGAGGGGAAGAGAATCAGTTTGGCGGAGGTGAGGAAGGAGGGCGTTCCGGGAACGCGGGAGGACCTGGCCCGGGGTTCGACGGCGGGATAGGCGAGACCGAGGGATGGTGAGGAGGTGGGCGGCAGAGGAGCAGAGCGTGCGGGGTGGGCAGTAGAAAGAGAGAAGGGAGGAGAGGTAGGAAGGGGCAAGGTGATGGAGAGCCTCGAAGCCTAGAGTGAGAAGTTTTTGTTTGGAGCGGAGGTTGACAGGCAACCACGGGAGGTTTTTAAGAAGGGGAGTGACATGCCCAGAGCATTTCTGCAGGAAGATGAGCCGGGCAGCGGAGTGAAGAATAGACCGGAGCGGGGCGAGAGAGGAGGAAGGGAGATCAGAGAGTAGGCTGACACAGTAATCTTGCCGGGATATTACGCGAGCCCGTAGCAGTAAGGTAGCCATTTGGGTGGAGAGGAAAGGGAGGATCTTGGCGATATTATAAAGGTGAGACCGGAAAGTTTTGGTAACAGATTGGATGTGTGGGGTGAATGAGAGAGATGAGTCAAAGATGACACCGAGGTTGCGGGCCTGAGAGATGGGTAGGATGGTCGCACCATCCACAGTGATAGAGAAGTCTGGGAGAGGACCAGGCTTGGGAGGGAAGATGAGGAGCTCAGTTTTGGTCATGTTGAGTTTTAGGTGGTGGGCAGACATCCAGGTGGAGACGTCCTGGAGGCAGGAGGAGATATGAGCCTCAAGGGAGGGGGAGAGGACAGGGGCAGAGATGTAGATTAGGCCCTTACTATTTGCCAGGCACTGTACTAAGCACTGGGGTAGATGTAAGCTAATCAGGTTGAGCACAGTCCATGTCCCATATGGGGCTCACAGACCTAATCGCCATTTTACAGATGGCTGATAGCTGAGGCACAGAGAAATGAAGCGACTTACTTAAGGCCACACAACAGACAAGTGACACAGATGGGATTAGATCCTAAATCTTCTGAGTGGTTAAATGAGAATTGAGGAGAGTTTCCCTCAGAGAACCCCCAACAATGACTTCCTCCCTTTTTATTAACAGATAAGGCTGGCCCTTTCCAGGTGTTTTGACTGCTATCTTGACCGCACTGGAATTGTCAAATGCAACCCAGGAAGTAGCCAATTAGCAGCAGAGAAGTTCCAGCTGAATTCTGTGGCTCTGGAACCCACATGAGGAGAGACAGCTATCCCTTCTTGCTCAAGGGAACAGCAACCAATCATTTATATTTATTGAGCACTTACGATATGCAGAGTACTGTAGTAAGTGCTTGGGAGAGTACAATACACTGCCCCTGCCCTTAGTGCTCTTACAGTCTAGAGCAATATTTCAATAACCCTTGCAGGGTTTAAAAGTGCCAAGACTGAACTCTGGTAAACTTGACGAAAGGAGATTGGTTTGGGTTTGCAGTGTTATCACATTCGTTCTTGTCCACTTAGACTAAGAAGGGGTAGGTATGGGTTCGATGTTAAGGACAGAAGGTAGATCTGGGAGCCATTCACTCTGGGCTACCCGAAGGGAGAGGTCTGGACTGATTGAAAGTCCAACATGATGCCCTCTTCTTGGAGGAAGTGAAAAGTAAATTCTCCAGTGGTCATAACCAATCACAGAAGACTGGATATCCTCCCGTCACCTCAAACCTAACAGGTCCAAAACAGAGCTTCTTATCTTCCCACCCAAACCCTGTTCTCCCGGTGACCTTTCCCATCACTGCAGATGGCACCATTATCCTTCCTACATCACAAGCCTGTAACCTTGGCATTATTATTCACTCTTCTCTGGCCACAGATTCAATCAATCACTAAATCTTTCAGAACATCACTAAAATCAGCCTTTTCCTCTCCATGCAAACTGCTACCACGTTAATACAATCACTCCTCCTATCCTGCCGGAGTCCTGCATCAGCCTCCTTGCTGACCTCCCATCCTCCTGTCTCTCCTCACTTCAGTGCTTACTTCACTCTGCTGCCCAGATTTTTTTTTCTACAAAAACATTCAGAACATATCTCCCCCTTCTTCAAAAATCTCTGGTGTTTGCCTATTCACCTCCATATCAAACAAAAACTCCTCAGCATTGGCTTTAAAAGACTCCATCACCTTGTCCCCTTTTACATCACCTTGCTTCTCTCCTTCTACAACTCCGCCCACCAACTTCGCTCCTCTAGTGCTATGCTCACTGTGCCTCGATCTCCTGTCTTGCTGCTGACCCCTCACCCTCATCCTGCTTCTGGCCTGGAACTCCCTCCCTCCTCACATCTGAAAATTACTCTCCTCTGCTCCAAAGCCTTATTGAAGGCACCTTTCCTCCAAGAGGCCTTCTCACACTATGCCCTTCTTTTCCTCATTTCCCACTCCCTTCTGCATCACTCTGACTTGCTTTCTGTGCTCTTCCCTTCTCCCAGCCTACCACACTTATGTATATATCTATAATTTTATTTTATTTGTATTGATGTCTATCCCCCCGCTCTAGTCTGTAAGCTCATTGTGGGCAGGGAATCTAACTGTTGTTGTACTAGCCCAAATATTTAGTACAGTGCTCTGCACACAGTAAGCACTCAATAAATACAATTGATTGAATAAATGAAAGAGTAAACCCCTAGGTTAGGAAAAGGAAAGTTGAAAGAAAATCATTTGTAAAAGAACAATTTCTTTTAAAATCTTTTAAAAGATTTCCTCTTACCCCAAACAACCTGTTCAGAATCTCTCTTTTCCTTTCAGCCTCTCCCCTTGTCCACTCTTTTCTTGCTCCCGTTTCTCAGATCAGCATTATCGAGGAATCTTATCACATTTCTTGGTCTCAAAGCCTAAATTTGCTCTAGAAGTTAAAAAAAAAAAATTGGTAGCTTTTGTCTTGAAGAAAAACCACTGATCCTTAGTGTTTATGCTATTGAAAGAAGCTGAACTGTTTGCTCTCATTTCCTCAATTTTTTCCTTTAGATGACCCCAAAGCAAATCCAACTGTATCTCTGATGAGCAGCAAAATCAAAAACCTATCTGAATTCTTTTAGATAGAATTCTGTTGATTAATGTAGCAGAGCTTAGTGGAACGAGCACAGGCTTGGGAATCAGAGCACCTGGGTTTTAATCCTGCCCCTGCCACTTTTCTGCTATGTGACCTTGGGCAAGTCACTTAATTTTCGTGTGCCTCAGATACCTCATCTGTAAAATGGGAATTAGGACTGTGAGCCCCATGCGGGACATGGACTGTACCCAACCTGATTATCTTGTATCTACTCCAGTGCTTATTACAATGCCTGGCACAAAGTAAGCACTTAAATACCATTAAAAAACAAAAGTATATTGTACTATGTTCCCTCTCTAGACTGTAAGCTTGCTATGGGCAGGGAATGTGTTTGTTATATTGTTTTGTTGTACTCTCCCAAGTGCCTAGTACAGTGTCCTTCATCCAGTAACCTCTCAATATATACAATTGACTGATCAATGTTATATTCTCCCAAGTACTTAGTATAGTGCTCTGAACACAGTAAGTGCTCAATAAATATGATTTATTAATTGATTGAAAATATTTTCCAGTCACCAAATTTTATCAATGAAGCCCTAGTCTGAAAATCAGAGATCTAGTGCCAATTTGTAGGTTGACTGGATCTCTAGCCCTGGAGTAAGGTACTTAATCTCTATTTCTCAGCTTCCTCCAATGACCACTGGAGTTAAACCTTCTTGGCCCAACTTTTCTTCCAAAGGTTAAAACACATTTCCCAGAGGGAAGGCATTGGACAATGAAGGGGCTAAAGTTGTCTTACTCTATTTACAGGGTTTTCGGTTGGTTAGCCAGACCTACCTACTTGGAGGAACTCTGCAACTGCCATCTGTCATCCCTCTCTGTCTTTGCACTGGCCTCTTGGTTCCAAAACTCAGAGGACCAAAGTTAAATAACCTCAGACCAATTCACAAATACCCTCAGAAGAGAAGCTTCCTAGCTGGAGAGGTGCTAAGTTGACCTTGTAGTGCACTGTGGCCTAGTGAATAGAACAAAAGCCTGGGAGTCAGAAGGACCTGAGTTCTAATCCCTGTTCCCCACTGTGTACTCTGTGACCTTGGGTAAGTCACTTAGCTTCTCTGTGCCTCAGTTACCTCATCTGTAAAATGGGGATTTAGACTGGGAGCCCCATGTGGGACCTGAACTATGTCAAACCTGATTAGCTTGAATCTACCCTGACACTTAGTACAGTGCCTGGCCCATAGTAAGCACTTAACAAATACCATAAAAAATACTTCTGCTCTTCATACAGATTTCTGTACACAGGGGATGAACTAAGTCAGCTCTCATGATCCTTCTCAGTCCTGTTAGCTAAACTGTAATTGTTGTCTCCTCTTCAACCTCTGGGGCTGTTCTAAGAGGTTCTGAGATTACTCTGAGATTCTTCAAATTTCTCCATTGCTAATCTTATAGCACTCCAGCCTGGTTTTATAATGATACCTACTGATTAAGCCACTGTAACAACCCTACAGATTCGTCTTAGTCCTTATGTCCTCCTTCACATCCTTTCCAATTTGCCCCTTTGTTCTCTCCCTCAACAATCATCTTGTCTTTCTCCATCGCTTTTTCCTTACCCGCATTCCCCTTCATTCCCAACTATTCCAGGACTCCTTAGTTTATCAGTGAATAATATTTACTGAGCACCTACTATGTGCAATGAACCATACTAAGTGAACAAAGTCAGTAGACATGGGCCTTGTCCTTAAGGGGTTTACAGTCTAGCAGGAAACAATGGAGAATAAAGATATGTACATAAGTGTCATGTAGTGGTGGAGTAAGAGTATCAATTGATCGTATTTATTGAGTGATTACTGTATGCAGTACACTATACTAAGCTCTTGGAAGAGTACAGGATAACAGAGTTGGTAGACACATTCCTTGACCACATTGAGCTTCCAGTCAAGGACTGTACTTAAGTACTTAAGAGCTTATATGGTGTGGAAATTCTGAAGTTGTGATTGGGTGGAATATAGGGTGAATACATGATAAATTTGTTATGGAAGGCATCCCACAGAAGATATGAGCTTAGGACTTTGAAGATAGGAAAAACAGTGCTCTTCCAGATATGAAGGGAGCTCCACTAAAGAGAGAGGGTATAAGCCAGAGGTTGGGGGTGGGGAAGAATGAGACTGAAGTGTAGTAAGTAGGTTGGCATGAGAAGAGTGGATAAATAAGAGGGAGAAAACTGACTGAGTGCCTTGAAGTTGATGATCAGGTGTTTCTATTTGATGGGTAGAGGTATGCAGAATATCATTTTAGAAAAATGATCTGAACAGCAGAGTGAAGTATGGACTGGTGAGGGGAGAGATTGGAGGCTGAGAGATCAGCGAGGAGGCTGTTGTAGCTGTCAAGCAAGGTTATGATGATAATGGTATCTAAGTCCTTACTATGTGTCAAACATGTCCTAAGCACGGGTGTAGATTCAAGAAAATCAGGTTGGACATAGTCCCTGTCCCACATAGGATTCACAGTCTAAAGGGGTGGGAGACTAGGTATTGAATCCCCATTTTGCAGATGAGCAACCTGAGGCACAGATAAAATAGTAGACTTGCCCAAAGTCACCCAACAAGCAAGTGGCAGAACGGGGATTAGAATCCAGTTTCTTTGGGTCCTAGGCCTGTGCTCTTTCCACTAGGCCAAGAATATGACAAGTATCCAGACTAACATGGGGCAATTGGTATGGCTAGGATGGGGTGGATTCTGGAAATATGTGATGGAAGAACTGACAGATTTGTGGACAGATTAAATACGAGGGTTGAAAAAGGAGTCGAGGCTAATGCCAAGGTTAAAGTCTTGAGAGATGGGGAGGATGGCGATGTTATCAGTTGGTGGAGGAGAGGATTTTGAAGTATTGATGAGAATTTCAGTTTTGGACATATTTAAGCTTGAGATGCTGGCCAGACATCCTGGTAGAGATGTCCTGAAAGAAAGAAGAAATGTAAGACTGCAGAGGAGTGGAGAGGTCCATGCTAGCAAGGTAGATTTGGAATTTATCTGCATGGTGGTGGTAGTTGAAATTAAGGGAACAGATGGGCTCCCCAGGGAGTAAATGTAGATTAAGAGAATCTGTCTTCTAGCCTACCACCTTTTTCTTCCTCACCCTTCTTCTCTTATTATTCTCTTATTATTCCTCCCCCTCCTATTCCCAGCTATCTCTGCCAGCAAAATTATCTCCCTTTCGTGAGGTCATGGGGAGCATTTTTGGGAAGTCAAGGAACTACATGTTATGATGACAGATTGCATTTAATGTTGCCAGAAAGCGTATTCTTCTATACTGTGTATTTCAGAATCAGCAGCCTCTCAAGTGTCCAATTCAGGAAGTAGGCCGATGAAATTTAGAAAGACCCCTCAGGAGTTCTTAAGGCCGGTTTCTCTAGCCCCCTCTTTTCTCATTTATAGGAATGTTCTGCATAGGATTTTCTAGAGCTTACGTGGAAGGATAGTGCTTCTCCTTCAGTCCAAACCTCTCCCTTTTTGCCTGTATTAAGCCAGGTGATTGAGTTTCCAGAAAAACACATAATGATAATAATGATTATGGTACTTAAGTGCTTACTATGTTCCAAGCTCATGGGTAATCAAAGTGGACACAGCCTATGTCCCACTTGGGGCGCACAGTCTATGAGGGAAAGCAGGTATTGAATCCCCCCTTTACAGGTGAGGAAACTGAGGAAGAGAGAAGTGAAGTGGCCTGCCTAAGGTCACCCAGTAGGCAAGCGACAGAGCTGGGATTAGAACTGAGGTACCTTGACTCCCAAGCCCAGGCTTTTACTCTCTCGCCCCGCTCCGGTCTATTCTTCACTCCGCTGCCCGGCTCATCTTCCTGCAGAAACGATCTGGGCATGTCACTCCCCTTCTTAAACAACTCCAGTGGTTGCCTATCGACCTCCGCTCCAAACAAAAACTCCTCACTCTAGGCTTCAAGGCTCTCCATCACCTTGCCCCTTCCTACCTCTCCTCCCTTCTCTCTTTCTACCGCCCACCCCGCACGCTCCGCTCCTCTGCCGCCCACCTCCTCGCCGTCCCTCGGTCTCGCCTATCCCGCCGTCGACCCCTGGGTCACGTCCTCCCGCGGTCCTGGAACGCCCTCCCTCCTCACCTCCGCCAAACTGATTCTCTTTCCCTCTTCAAAACCTTACTTAAAAATCACCTCCTCCAAGAGGCCTTCCCAGACTGAGCTCCTCTTCCCCCTCTACTCCCTCTGCCATCCCCCCTTTACCTCTCCGCAGCTAAAGCCTCATTTTCCCCTTTTCCCTCTGCTCCTCCACCTCTCCCTTCCCATCCCCACAGCACTGTACCCGTCCGCTCAACTGTATATATTTTCGTTACCCTATTTATTTTGTTAATGAATTGTACATCGCCTTGATTCTATTTAGTTGCCATTGTTTTTATGAGATGTTCTTCCCCTTGACGCTGTTTAGTGCCATTGTTCTTGTCTGTCCGTCTCCCCCGATTAGACTGTAAGCCCGTCAAACGGCAGGGACTGTCTCTATCTGTTGCCGACTTGTTCATCCCAAGTGCTTAGTACAGTGCTCTGCACATAGTAAGCGCTCAATAAATACTATTGAATGAATGAAAGGCCACGTTGCTTCTCTGCCAGCAAGTATAATTGAGAACTTTTTTGGTGCTTAACACACCAATCAATCAATGACATTTCATGAGCACTTACTATGTGCAGAGTACTATACTAAATGCTTGGGAAGTAGTATGCCCTAGTGGGAAGGGTGCAGGCCTGTAAATCAGAGGACCTGGGTTCTAATCTTAGCTCTGCCAAATGCCTGCTATGTTACCTTTTGCAAGTCACTCTACTTCTCTGTGCCTCAGCTTCCTCATCTGTAAATTGAGGTACTATTCCTACTTAGACTGAGAGCCCCATGAGGGATGGGAACTGAATCCAACCTGATTAAGCTCGTACCACTTAACAAATACTGTAGTAACTATACAATAGAGTTGGTAGACATGGGCCTTACCTCCCCACTAAACACTTGAGAGGGTATATTTTTGAAAATAGACATAGTTCTCTGCCTCCGAGGAGCTTACAGTCTAATAGGAAAGACCCAATGGTGAAATTAACTTGGACATTTTTAAGTAGAATGTTTGCATTCTAATCACTCTAGCCAAACCGAATCAAAATAGGCTGCAGTGACCAAGTTGAACTTAAAATCCTCCATTAAAATGAAAGATCTGCTTTCTTCACCTGTAGTTTAATCACTCTGTTTTATTATCTGGTTTTTGCACAGTTTCAGCTCACTTGCCCTTTTTTACTGTTCACTCCAGAGATTGGTTCTTATGTCATTCTCTGATTTACTAATACATGCATGCATGCTACATTAACTTAATTGATACTGTCAATTGTCCTTTTTAGATGGATGATGATTCAGCTTGATCGTTACCTTAGGTTGTAATTTTTTACTTTCCAGTTAACCAAAGACCTAGTCCTTGCCCTAGAGAAGCTTAGTTTTATCATAAACAGGATTTATTGAAGATCTACTGTTTTGTTCTGCCATTGGTCTCGTGGACAGAGCATGGCTTGAAATTAATCAATGGTATTTGAACACTTGCTGTGTGCATAACACTGTACAATGCACTTGGGAGAGTAAAATACAACAGAATTGATAGACACATTCCCTGCCAGAAGGAACTTAGTCTAGAGGGGGAGAAGGGCATTAAAGAAAACTACGGATATGTATTCAGATGATCTTGGGGCTGAGGGTGGGGTATTCCATTAGCCTACTTTCTGACCTCCCAACCTCCTGTCTCTCCCCACCTCAGTCCAGACTTCATTCTGCTGCCTGGATTATCTTTCTACGAAAACGTTATGGGCCTGGCATCCCCTCCTCAAAAATCTCCAGTGGTTGCCTGTCAATCTCCGTATCAAACAAAAACACCTCACTGTTAGCTTCAAAGCTCTCCATTGCCTTGCACCTTCTTACCTTACCTTTCCTCTCTCCCATGTCCCAGCCTGCACACTCTGCTCCTCTGGTGCTAACCTTCTCACTGTGCCTCGTTCTTGCCTGTTCCGCCATTGACCCCTGGCCCATATCCTACCTCTGGCCTGGAACACCTTCCCACCTCAAATCTGCTAATCATTCTTCTCCCACTTCAAAGCTCTATTGAAGGCTTTCCTCTGTCCAAGAGGCCATCCCAGACTAAGCTCCCCTTTTCCTCCACTCTCCTTCCTCCCCCACATCGCACAGACTCTCTTCGCTCTACCCTCCTGTCTCTGCCCCACAGCACTTGTGAATATATGTACATATCTATAATTCTATTTATATTGATGCCTGTTTACTTGTTTTGTTGTCTGTTTCCCCCATTCTACACTGTAAGCCCAGTGTGGGCAGGGATTGTCTCTCTTTATTGCTGAATTGTACTTTCCAAGTGCTTAGTACAGTGCTCTGCACACACTAAGTGCTCAATAAATAGGACTGAATGAATATCAAGTGCTTTAAGGATGCAGATCCAAGTACATCGGTGATGCAGAAGGGAGAGGGAGTAGGGGTAATGGAGACTGTGGATGGGAGCATGTCTACCAACTCTGTTATATTTTAGTCTCCTAAGTGCTTTAATACAGTGCTCTGTACACAGAAAGTGCTTAAGGAATACGATTGTTTGAAAAAGGGTGGCATAATCTATGATGGTCTCCTGAAGGTGATGTAATTTTAATAAGGCTTTATGGTGAAGATTTATGTATTCATTCATTCAATAGTATTTATTGAGCGCTTACTATGTGCAAAGCACTGTACTAAGCACTTGGAATGGACAAATCAGTAACAGATAGAGACAGTCCCTGCCCTTTGACGGGCTTACAGTCTAATCGGGGAAGACAGACAGACAAGAACAATGGCAATAAATAGAATCAAGGGGGTGAACATCTCATTAAAATAATAGTATATGTTGGGGCAGTTAGTTTCAGGCCAGTGGGAGGACATGCGCAAGGAACTGGTGGTAAAATGATTCAGTTGACATAGAACACTATGAGGCCTGGGTTGTAGTAGGAAATCAGTGAGGTAAGGTAGGATATGACAAACTGAGTGCTTTTAAACTGATGGAATTGAGTTTGTGGTTGGTGTGGAGGTGAATGGACCACCACTGGAGGTTTACAAGGAGTAGGGAAGCAAGGAATGAAAGTATCTTTTTTTTTCCTTTTTTTAAATGATCTGAGCAGCAGAGTGAAGAATACTGGGGCCGGGAGAGGCAGGGAGTTCAGAAAGAAAGCTTATGCGGTAGTCAAGGCAGGATGCAAGTGCTTGGATCAACATAGTAATTTGGATGGAGAGGAAAGGTTGGATTTTAGCAATTTTATGCAGTTAGTACCGACAGGATTGGAGACAGATTGAGCATGTGGGTTGAATGAAAGAGATGAGGTGAAGAAAATGCTAAGGTGACAGGCTAATGAGATGGACAGTGGTGGTGTCTAGAGTGATGGGATAGAGGGAGAACAGGGTTTGGGTGGGAAGATAAGAAGTTCTATTTTGGACATAAATTTGAGTTGCAATTGGAGCATTCAAGTAAAGGTGTTCTGATTGGAGGAAATGCAAGGACTGTGGAGAAGGAGAGAGATCAGGACTGGAGAGGTGGACTTGGGAATCATCCATGTAGAGGTGGTAGTTGAAGGAGTAGGAACAAATGCTTTCTCCATCAGAGGAGACCTTAAGCCTAGTCCCAGCTCTGTATTTAGGGAAATGCCTGCCGAGCCTCTGCTACCAATGGGACAGATTTCCGATTCACTCATTCATTCAATTGTATTTATTGAGGGCTTACTATGTGCAGAGCACTGTACTAAGTGCTTGAGAGAATACAATACAACAATAAACATATTCCCTGCCCACAACACGCTTACTCAGAGAACCACTGAAGGCGTTCAGGAAGGGAGGCCTGTTAAGAATCCTTAAAAGTGCCTGGCTAATGTGGATAGTAAAGACCAGAGTGCCTACCAAAGCAGTCATCAACCACTGTGTTGTGTCCACCTTGGCTGTAAATGGCCCCTCCCCAAAAGATACCTTTGTAGCCCTGTAGCAGCCTGCTTGCCTCTTCCTTCATTGCTTTCTCAACCGCAGGAGACACAACTGGTAAGAACATAATGAAAGAGGCACTGAGTAGACTACTACACTCTATTTCTTTGGACAGGTTGCCAGTTCTGAAGGCTTGGGACTCCTCCATTGTTCTTGACAGGAGAATCCACTCTCTTCATGTGTGCAAAACCTGAGGGACAGTCCCGCGATCTCATCTTGGCATCAGCCCCTTGTTCATACCCTCCCTCCCATCTGGAGATTGTACCCCTTTCATAACTGACAGACCGCCACTCTTTCCATCTTCCTACCGAAAAGGAGCATGGCCTAGTGGAAAGAGCATGGGCCTGGGAGTTAGAGGACCTGGGTTCTTATTCTGGCTCTGACACTTAGCTAGTCTGTGACCTTGGGCAAGTCATTTAACATCTCTGGGCCTCACAGTTCTTTCATCTGCAAAATGGGATTCAAAACCTGTTCTCCCTCCTGTTTAAACTGTGAGGCCCAGATGAAATCTGATTATACTGAATCTACCCCAGTGCTTAGTTCAGTGCTTGGTATATAGTAAGTGCTTAAGAAACACCACAATTATTATTATTATCTTCAAAACCCTACTGAAACTATATCTCCTCAAAGAAGTCTTGACTAAATTCACATCTCCCCACCCTACTTGCATCTTCCTTCCTCATCACTTGGTTCTGTACCCCTTAGGTACTTTGATACTTACCCCACTTCTAGCCTCACCATATTTATGTACAAATCCATATGTCCTGCCACTTCCCTTATAAATTTTATTTTAAGATCTGCCTCCTACACAAGACTGTAAGGTCCTTGAAGACAGGGATCACAGCTACCAACTCTACTGTATTGTACAGCGTGGCTCAGTGGAAAGAGCATGGGCTTGGGAGTCAGAGGTCATGGGTTCTAATCCTGACTCCGCTGCTTGTCAGCTGTGTGACTTTGGGCAAGTCACGTAACTTCTCTGTGCCTCAGTTCCCTCATCTGTAAAATGGGAATTAAGACTGTGAGCCCCACATGAGACAACCTGATCACCTTGTAACCCCCAAGAACTTAGAACAGTACTTTGCACATGGTAAACCCTTAAATACCAACATTATTATTATTATTCTCTGAAGTGTTTAGTACAGGCTTCTACACGCACACACCAAGTGCTCAGTAAATATTAGATTGATTCATCAAGGTCCATGAAATATTTCACAGCATTCCAGTTGATTCCTTCCAAGGTAGACACCAGGTAAGCATATACTGATGGTCAGGAAATCACCCAAAGCCATATCCTATTCTTTTTCTATAGAGAAGCAGGTTGGCCTCGTAGAAAAAGCAAGGGATTGGGATACAGGGAATCTGAATTCTAATCCCACCTTTGCCACTCGCCTGGTTTGGGACCTTGATTTTGAACATACTCTCTACCCCCATCATCATCATCATTGTCATCATCAGTGGAATGCCCTCCCTCCTTAAATCTGCCAAACTAGCACTCTTCCCCCCCTTCAAAACCCTACTGAAAGCTCACCCCCTCCAGGAGGGCTTCCCCGACTAAGCCCCCTTTTCCTCTGCTCCCCATCCCCATCGCCCCCACTCCCTCCCTCTGCTGTAAACTCCTCCCCGCCCCACAGCACTTGTGTACCTATTTATCATTCTATTTGTTTCATTCATGATGTGTATATATCTACAGTTCTATTTATATTGATGCTATTGATGCCTGTTTACTTGTTTTGATGTATGTTTCCCCTCTTCTAGACTGTGAGCCCGGTGTGGGCAGGGATTCTTTCTCTTTGTTGCTGAATTGTGCTTTCCAAGCGCTTAGAACAGTGCTCTGCACACAGTAAGCGCTCAATAAATATGATTGAATGAATGAATGGAGTGTTTACTATGTGCAGAGCTCTGTTCTAAGCACTTGGGAAATTACAATACAGCAGAGTTGATAGACATGCAACCTGCCCACAATGAGGTTACAGTCTACAGATCTCCAACCCCATAAATCAGAGAGACTGAGGCTCAATATTAGAGAGGCAGGAGTTCCTATTTCCTTTCCTGGACCTCTAATAGCACTCTTTATCCTTGGGACACCCACACAGCACAATCAAGTGTTATTTGTTCTCCTGGAGAGAGAGTTGTTGAATTAAAAACAATTGGAAGAAATTTGGTGAAGTTCCAGAAGTCTCCTGGATTCAGGTTAAGCCCGTTAAACTTCTTTTAATCTAGATGGAGAGGCTGAAGTTGTCATGAAGCTGGTTTTCCAGTCAGACCAGTGATTCTGAAAAGCACCAAGGTAGCTTGGAGTAAACCAGGTGGTACTTATCCATAAGCTTCTCTCTAGTCTATATGCTTCTTGTGGGCAGGGATCATGTCCAGAGACACTGCATGATCTAGTGGAAAGGGCATGACTTTGGAGTCAGAGGACCTTGTTTCTAATTCCAGCCCTGCCTCTTGCCTTCTGTGTGATTTTGGGCAAGTCACTTCACTTCTCTGTACCTCAGTTTCCTCAACTGTAAAATGGGGATTCAGTACCTTTTCTCCCACTTATACTTTGAGCACAGGGACAGGGACCATGTCTGACCTGATTATGTGGTACTTACTCCATTGCTTTGTAAAGTCCTTGGCACATAGGAAGTGCTGAACAGATGCTATTATTAATATTATTATTATTATTACCTACTCTATTGTAGGTAATTACCTCACCTAAACATCTAGTACAGTTCTCTGCACACAATGAGTGCTCAGTGAATACCACTGATCGATTTATGTGCATCTTAGCTAGCTCTTCGGGTAAGTGAGCGAAAAACTGAAAGGATCAAATTTACTGCAGAGCTTTAAACATCCCACAGGGAAAGTCACCAGCCTGCCTAGGAGGGAATTAATCAATCCCACCCCACCCACAGATTCTCTTTCCTTCAAGACTCTGATTAAAAGCAAAAACACAAACTGGACTTTCCCTGCGTGACTTTGGGCTCAGCAAGCCCAAAGCCCTGGCCTAGGGACTGAGTTCTGTTTTTCCAGCTGAAAGCTAGCAAATATTTGGGTTCAGGATTTGTCTCTGGTTCTGAGTTGTGATCTGTTTTATTTTGTTTATGTTGTCTGTTCCCTTATTAGCTTTAACCTTTTTCATTAGAGGGGAGAGATGATTCCTGTATTCCAGAAATTAGTTCTAGGCTTTTCTAATCTGCATGTTGAAAACTAGAGCCAAGAAAAATTACTCAGAGTAAGGGCAAGCCTCTTAACCCAGCAAGGCTTCAGTTATATAATGAAGCTCGATATCTGGAAAATCCCCAGTTTTGGAGCAAGCTGTGGGGAAGACACCAGCTATGCAGCTTCCTTTAATGCAGTTAGTGAAGGGAGGGCTGTGTGTTTGACTTGCATTAGGGGAACAGCAGGGGAGAAGTATATTACCCTGTGAGAGAGTCATTTCTACCAGTGTCTGGAGGATGAGAAAAACCATTAGTGCTCATGAAGCGAACAAGAAAGAGATGTATCTCTTTGGGAGAGGGTTAGTGAAGCAATTGTTTCCTCTGATTCCTTTCTGCAGTCATTGATGCAGTCAGGGGCAGTCTAGTGATTTGAATATGTGGGTTGAATGAGAGAGATGAGTCGAGGGAAGTAGAGATGTCCTGAAGGCAGGAGGAAATGTGAGATTACAGAGAAGGAAAGAGATGAGAGCTGAAGACACCCTAGTGTTAATCGTTGAAAAGAGTGGTAGGGGTCAGTCTCCCTAGGGTGTTCCAGTGCCTTAAGAAAACAAAAGTCTTTTGTGAATTGAACTTGACCTATCACATAATGGTCAATCAATCCAATGGTGTTTATTGAGCACTGACTGTGGGCAAAGTCCTGTACTAAGAGGTTGGGAGAGTGCAGTACAGCAGAGTTGCTAGACACAGTCTCTGCCCAAAAGAGCTTACAGTCTAGACAATTAGTTGTATTTTACTCTCCCAAGTGCTTACTACAGTGTTCTGCCCACAGTAAGTGCTCAATAAACACACTGATATTGATAGCTGGGGAGACTGACATTTAATGGTCAGTGAGTGTTTAGCAAGTTCTCTGCCCTGAATAAACACTTAATAAATACCGTTGACTGAGCATTTTTTAGTGACCTCCAAGTTTCCACTGTTTGAAATGGACATTTCTTTCTCCCATCCTCTCCTCTCATTGAACCAAGTACCAGTGGAACCAATTTATAATAAGCAGAAAGAGGGGCAAGTTTTCCTTTAGAACTAAAGTCCATATTTAAGCATAGTTATAACCCACCAGATATTACTCTGTTGCCTTAACTGGACCGTCCACCTAGGACCAGGTACTTGAGAAGGTTGTGTAGCAATTAATCTGGGATTCACAGTTTACCCTCCAGTCAGTCACTTGGAATATTTAATCTTTCAGTGATAGATCATTCCATCTACCTTTGTACTGTCTGACTGTCAGGACTGTCAGTTCTTCAGAGCATAGTTCTCACCTGCCTATTAGAACAGGACTGATTCCCAAAGATGCTCTTTGAAAGATTTGAGTGCAAACTCCCAAGGGGTAGGTACCATGTTTGTAGCCCTGTGAACTCGAAGGGGTTTCATAAATGGCCAGGTCAAAGGCTGTAATAAAGTGTGTTGCTGTTATGTTGTTAAAATGTGTCCAACTCAAATTGTTTATATCCATCCCAGTGCATAGTTCAGTGTCTGGCACGTAGTAAGCTCTTATCAAATGCCATCATTATTATTATTACTACTAATGATAATGGTATTATGTACTTACTATATGTCGAGTACTGTTCTGAGCACTGGGGTAGATACAAGATAATCAGGTTGGACACAATAGCTGTCCCATTTGGGGCTCATAGTCTTAATCCCCATTTTACAGAGGAGGTAACTGAGGCACAGAAATGTGAACTGATTTGCCCAAGGTCACAGCAGGCAAGTGTCAGAGCTGGGATTAGAACGATGTCCTCTGACTCCCAGGCCATGCTGCTTTCCCAGTGTGAATCCAGTCTTAGACCCAAGTACTAGAATCTGATCCTCTACTCAGGTTTAATGTCATGATGTTTTAGGACCAAGGCTTATCCATCATTCCCAACAGGAGACTCCCTCGTATATGTTAAAATGGAGTCCCTGATGATGAGCTTTCCTCAGATATGGGAATGAAGCCCAGAAGAACTATGTCTGGTGGAAAATCACACACTCACTTCCCTGGGCCCATGTCTGCATTGACCTATAATAGAGTTTACAGAACCAATATAGTATTAAGTAAAAAGTTGTAAAATTCAGAGTTGATGACTTCCTACATTTTTGTCTCCACCCCCAACCAGGTCACTTCAGGAGAATATTTTGGGCTCCCAATGACAGCATTCATTTCTTTTGAATTCTGTTGTATTATAATCTCCCAAGCACTTAGTACAGTGCCCTGCACATAGTAAGCATTCAATAAATACCACAAATCTATACTGTACTACTTGATGTTTAGGGAAGCAGCGTGGCTCAGTGGAAAGAACACGGGATTGGGAGTCAGAGGTCATGGGTTTGAATTCCGGCTCTGCCATTTGTCAGCTGTGTGACTGTGGGCAAGTCACTTAACTTCTCTGTGCCTCAGTTATCTCATCTGTAAAATGGGGATTAAGACTGTGAGCCTCATGTGGGACAACCTAATTACTCTGTATACCCCAGCGCTTAGAACAGTGCTCTGCATATAGTAAGCACTTAATAAATACCAACATTAACATTAATCAAAAATTTAAGATGGAGTACTAGTGAAGTTATACTTCCCCCTCTGCTCTTTTAAATGTAAGTAATGGCCAAAATAATTGATGAAGAATTTCAGGAACAAAAGTAAGATTTTTTTTAGCAATTCACCAAGAGGTTTTGGTTTATGGAACAAGTGAGAGTACATGGGAGGAACTGAAACCACCCTTGGCCCCAGAATTTTTCATCCCTTCCTGTTGCCTCTCCCAAAGAGTTAGCCAAGAGGTAGGCCTGGGAGTCAGTGACCTCTACCATGTGCTCGTAGGCGTCTCCAGGGTCTGGATTATAGGAGGGGTGAGCTGATGCAGGGAGGACCTTCTGGTCCAGAAGGTTGCTGGTTGAGGCTAGGATGGGCCCAGGTTGTCGTCCTCTGGGTTTTGAACACTCCCACATCTCTGGGTCCTTGGGTAATGGTAGAAAAATCCCAAATTAACCAGGTGAGGAGAAAAAAAAAAGCAGCTTGCTGGATCCAAAGGTTGGGAGAGGTTCATACTGCCACCTGGAGAGACCCTGATAATTCTGGACCTGTTTCTAATTTCCGGTTGATAAATCACTTAGCTGCATCTCCATTCCTTTATTGATGAAATGGCTGGGAGGATAGGTGCATTTTGCTTGGGAAAAGGGGTTGTAGGGAGAGGAATCTGTTTACCTCGGGCAGCATATTGATAGCTAATTAATACAGGGAGAGTTATCACCTTAGCTGGACCGTCCTTGTGTTGTCAGGATGATTATTTGCCCTGAGGGAGCATTAGCAGTATCTTCAACTCTTGTAACTCAACTGCTGCTTTCCATCAACTCCAGTTATGGCAGCAACTTTTCTGTATCACTAATTTCCATTTCTAATTAGTATTCAGGAAGTGAGCACCTGGGACTCACTTTGGTAGAGATATAGTCTCACTGTGGAGCACTGTGCTAATCACAGTCGACATTGCAAAACTGCCTAAAATGAGAGGAATGGGGTAGATTGCTGTCACAAATCATGAACCCAGCAGGGAGGCTGAGCCTGTGAAGGTAGGGAGGAAGCTGAGATTCAGAGAAACAGCATTGTCTAGTGTATAGAACACGGACCTGGGAGTCAGAAGGACCTGGCTTATATTGCTGGCTCCTCCACTTGTCTGCTGTGTGACCCGAGGCAAGTCACTTAACTACTCTGTGCCTGTTACCTCATCTGTAAAATGGGGATAAAGACTGTGAGCCCCATGTGGGAAAGGGACTGTGTCCAACCTGATGAGCTTGTAGCTGTTCCAGTGCTTGGTACACTGCCTGGCACACAGCAAGTGCTTAACAAATACCATAAAACCTCCCAAATTTGGAAAACACATTTTAACATGCTGATAATAGTAGCAATGGTTTTGATGCCCAGTACTGTGCATTTGGGAAAGTGAATTAGAATCAAGAGACAAATTCCCTCTCCACTAGGAGCTTATATCTTAATGGAGGAGACAAAGCTCTTTTCAAATAATCAGAATAATTAGAAAGTATAATTGACAGAACATATATATATATGCGTGTGTGTATGTATATATATATATGTATATGTATGCAGTTGCTGAATATGGGTATAAATATGTAAGATTTACAGTTGGCTTGTGGGTTAACATATTGGAAGTATTGGGAGTTATTTGAAGAAGCAGGTGGGAACTGGTTGACTTGTCAGATCTGGGGTGAAGTGAGTTTCAGGCTGAGAGGAACAAGTTCCAAAACTGAATTCCTTATCTTCTCTCCTGAATCTGCACCTTCCTCTGATTTTCGCATCTCCGTTGACAAACCCCATTGTCCTACTTGTCTCACAAGCCCACAACCTGCCATTATTCTCAACTCATCTTTCTCCAACAACCCACGTATTCTGTCATTTACCAAATCCTGCTGGTTTTATCTTCACATCTCCTGGATCTACTGTTCTTTCTCCAACCAAATTCCTTCCAGGCTAATCCAAACCCTAGACATAGTTTATCTCAACTAGAACACGGGCCTGGGAGTCAGAAGATCATAGGTTCTAATCCTGTCTCAGCCACTTGTCTGCTATGCAACCTTGGGCAAAATACTTCACTTCTCTATGCCTCAGTTATCTCATCTGTAAAGTGGGATTTGAGACTGTGAGCCCCACATGGGACAAGGGCTGTGTCCAACTAGATTTGCTTGTATCCAACCCAGCACTTAGTACAGTCCCTAGCACATAGTAAGTGCTTAACAAATACCCTCATCATTATTATTATACATCACTCTGCTGCCCAGATCATTTTTCTAAAAAAAAAAAAAAAGTTCAGTCCATGTTTTTTTTTCTCACTCCTGAAGGAGCTCTGATGGTGGTCCATCCACCTCTGCATCAAACAGAAGCTCCTTACCATCAGCTTTAAAACACTTAATTACCTTATCCTCTCCTACCTTACCTCCTTGATTTCCTACTCCACCCCAGCCCAAGTACTTCAGTCCTTTAATGCCAACCTACTCCCTCTACCTCGATCTCTTCTGTCTCGCTGCTAACCACTCACCCATATCCTGCCTTTGGCCTGGAACTCCCTCTCTCTTCATATCCAACAGACACATAATAATAATGGTGTTAAGCGCTTACTATGTGCAAAGCACTCTTCTAAGTGCTGAGGGGATACAAGGTGACCAGATTGTCCCATGTGGGGCTCACAGTTTTTAATCCCCATTTGACAGATGAGGTAACTGAGGCACAGAGAAGTTAAGTGACTTGCCCAAAGTCACACAGCTGGCAAGCGGCAGGGTGGGGATTCGAACCCATGACCTCTGACTCCCAAGCCTGGGCTCTTTCCACTCAGCCACGCTGCTTCTCTATGCATGCTCTTTTCACCTTTTTTCACCTTTTCACTCTTTTCACATGTTCTTTTCACCTTCTAAGCCTTATTAAAAGCACATCTCCCCAGAGGCCTTCCCCCCACTAAGCACACATTTCCACATCTCACTCCCTTCCCCGTCATCCTTGCATTTGGATTTGCACCCTTTATTCACCCCTCCCTCAGCCCCATAACATTTATGCACACATATACATTATTTATATTAACGTGTGTCTCCCCCTCTAGACTGTAATGATGTTGGAATTTGTTAAGCACTTGCTATGTGCCGAGCACTGTTCTAAGCGCTGGGGTAGATACAGGGTAATCAGGTTGTCCCACGTGAGGCTCACAATTAATCCCCATTTTACAGATGAGGTAACTGAGGCACAGAGAAGTTAAGTGACTTGCCCACAATCACACAGCTGACAAGTGGCAGAGTCGGGATTCGAACTCATGACCTCTGACTCCCAAGCCTGTGCTCTTTCCACTGAGCCACGCTGCTTCCTTGTGGTGGGCAGGGAATATGTCTACAACTCTGTCCAACACTCCTAAACTCTTAATACAGTGCTTTGCACACAGTAAGCACTCGAATGATTGATAGCACTCATCTTGGTTGCTGTCAAAGCGGGTGAAATTGAGGATCAGCGATCAGAATCAAATTCAACAATCCTGGCCAATGTGCCACAGCCAGGTAGTGTTACCAGGGGATTGGTTGCCAGTATGTAAAGGAGCAGCCATCTTCTATTTCAGTGACCATAAAGGGATGTGCTTCCTCTGTTGCTGAATTGTACATTCCAAGTGCTTAGTACAGTGTTCTGCACACGGTAAGCGCTCAATAAATACGATTGAATGAATGAATAAAGAATACAGGCCCCTCTTTAGCCAAATCAAGAAAGGCAAACTGAAATGGAGAATCCAGTCCAAACACTGTCTCTGACTCCTTTCTCCCAAAGACTTCTGATCAGATAATGGGAGGATGGAGTGACCACAGGCTAAATGGTCACTAAGAGCATGGGCTTGGGAGTCACGGGATGTGGGTTCTAATTCCAGTTCCATTCTTTTTCTGCTGTGAGGCCTTGGCCAAGTCATTTGACTTCTTTGTGCCTCAGTTACCTCACCTGTAAATTGGGGAATAAAACTGAGAGTCCCATGTGGGACAGGGACTGTGTCCAACCTGATTATCTTGAATCTACTCCAGCACTTAGATCAATGACTGGCAGATAGTGCTTAAGAAATACCTTAATTTTTATTATTATTGTTATAAATTGAGCTCCTAAACAAAGTGGGGAGGCCCTGGACTAATAGGGGCTGAACAGGGAGGCGGGAAAGGGGGATTCAAATTTGGACTCTATTTTTGATGTAGCTGGTTGGCATTGGACATTTGACTTCATTTCCTTGAGCCTCAGTTTGTGCAACGCTGAAATGAGTTGTGTTAAATGTTAAAAGCGCTTCAAATGCTGCAAGGTAACACCCAATCTAATTCCATGGACCTGTTAACAATTTTCTTTCAGCTTGTTCACCCCCAAATTGATAAGCAGCTTAATGTTTGGATTATTTTGGACCATGTCAGAAGCACAAAGGGGAGACTAAAAAAAGCCCCATTGTGGTAACACTTCTAAAACTGTGGTTTATCGATACCACTTTAAATGTCGCTGATGCCCTGTTTTATCCTATGAGAAGGAGCCACATGTTTTAGATAAAAGGCCACCTGATCCCTTTGGTCTGCCGTTTTGACAGCTAAACAGAGATGATTTAATGGGTTCACATTACTCACACCTGCACTGAGAGTGCTGCTCTAAACCTGTCAATAAAGGAATGAGGGAGGAGGAGGAGGAGGTTGACAAGGGTAAATTGTGACAACTCTGAAAGAGGCTGAGGGGGAGCATCCTTAGTTCAATCAATCAGTGATATTTACTCTGTGCTTACCGGGTGCAGAGCACTCTACAGTACTGTACTTTCCCAAGTACTTAGTACAGTGTCCTGTGCTGTATGCTGGAAAAATAAAATATTATGGAGTTGGTAGATGCAACCCCTGTTCACCAGGAGTTTACAGGGATTTTCCTCTTAGAGCAGAGTTGACTCAGGGGGTATTTTGGGTTTTTACTTTGTTTTTGAATTTTCTGATGAGCCAAAGTGTTAAGCCTCTGTGTAACAGAGACTTGTAGAGTGCATGTCAAAAGCTATATTAGGCATTGATGAATCCCCACAAGATTCATGAGATTGTGAGTTTGGAATGCCCGTTTTATACCCATCAACTACATTGCAGTGTGCTCTCCCAAGTGCTTAGAATGGTGCTTTGGGAAGCTTGAGAAGAGCACAGGCCTTGTGAGTTAGCAGGGCATGGGTTCTAATCCTGGCTCTACCTCTTGTCTGCTGTGCAACCTTGGTCAAGTCAATTCTCTGGGCTCCGTTACCTCATCTGTAGAAGGGGGATTGAGACTATGAGCCTCTTGTGGGACAAGGACGGTGTCAAACCCAATTTGCTGGTATCTACCCTGGCCCTTAGAACATTGCCTGCCACATAGTAAGTGCTTAATAGATACAATAATTGTAATGTATTATTGCTTTGCACAAAGTGCTCAATAAATTCCATTTGGCTGATTTATGAATAAATTAAATCCAAGCAGACTGGATTATTTTTGTGCATGTTGGTGAAAGCAAATTAAATAAGGGGTGAAGTTCAGACCTCAAAGCAATGGTGTGATCATCGCTTCTGCTTAGGGAAAGTTCTGCTTGTCAGCTTCATGTGAAATGTTGAGGTAGGCTTTGCTCAAGTTGGAGTAAGGAGCTGACTGGAAATGTCTTCTTTTGGGAAGAGCATTTGGTTTCCTCTATTACATTAGTTGATTAATCTTTCATGATAAGATGTTTCATTTGATCTTTCAAAAAACTTGGTGTGTAGTTATTGAGGCAACCACGGTGAGTTCTGAAAAAACAAACCTGAAAACCATAGTCTTCACCCACTCCATTTAAAACAATAATAATAATAATAATATTGGTATTAAGCGCTTACTATGTGCCAAGCACTGTTCTAAACACTGGGGGAGATACAGTGTAATCAGGTCGTCCCACATGAGGCTCACATTTAATCCCCATTTTACAGATGAGGTAACTGAGGCACAGAGAAGTTAAGTGACTTGCCCACAGTCACACAGCTGACAAGTGACACGCTGAGAAGCAGCGTGGCTCAGTGGAAAGAACATGGGCTTTGGAGTCAGAGGTCATGGGTTCGAATCCTGGCTCGGCCACTTGTCAGCTGTGTGACTTTGGGCAAGTCACTTAACTTCTCTGTGCCTCAGTTCCCTCATCTGTAAAATGGGGATTAAGACTGTGAGCCCCACGTGGGACAACCTGATTCCCCTGTGTCTACCCCAGCGCTTAGAACAGTGCTCGGCACATAGTAAGCGCTTAACAAATACCAACATTATTATTATTAAGTGGCAGATCCGGGAGTCGAACCCATGACCTCTGACTCCGAAGCCCAGGCTCTTTCCACTGAGCCACGCTGCTTCAAAATACTTTTTTTAGGAGAGCTTAATTTGTAAGACGACAGGTTTTCTCTGCATGCCTGTTTTTCATAATAGTGCAAAAAGGAGGATAGGATGAGGCAGTCCTGTAGTCGTAGTAATAATAGATTTTATTAGACATCCACTGGGTGCTGTAAACTCTTATACAAGCTTGGTCAGTTTCTCTCCAGGGGAGCCTGAAACCATTGCGCTGCCTTTCAGGTTTTAAATCTGCATTTGAGGATAAAAAAACCCCCACTCTCCGCTTTCTTTGTCTTACTCCAACCCAACTCCTCACTCTCAAGGATACATCTTTTTTGTCCTGCCCAAAATGGGACAGGATCTTTAAGTTAAAAAAAAAAAAAAGATCTGATAACCTATAAGATTCTTTTTCAGTTGGATAATTGATTGTAAAAACCAGGGTGTCAGTCGATTGTATTTATTAAGCACTTACTGTGTGCAGAGCGCTGTACTAAGTGCCGGGGGAGTACAATGTAATAATAAATGGACACCTTCCCTGCCCACAGTGAGTTTAAAATCTAGAAGTATTCCAAAGCAAAAAGATTTGAAGTCATTCTACAGAGAATGAGCCGTCAGGTTTCGGGAATCAGGAAGGGAGGAAACTGGTGAAAGATTCAAGTTTAAAAACAAAGCTAAGCTGTTAGGTTTGCTATTGGTACTGAATCCCTAAACACTGATCTTGCCATTACCTTAAAAAAATGACTACGTGCGCTGAGTAGCGAACCAATGACTTAAAACGTGTCTCTCTCTCCCAACCAGCAGCGAGATGCATTTTCCTGACAATAAAGGTGAAGTCTAGCCTACTTTATCATCAGAACTTTTTTTCCCTTTCTAAACCACATGTTCTCTTGCTCGATGGTAAACTGAGTTCTCATGAACCTGCCAGACAGACATGAACAGAGAGTGCAGTGACTTCGGTCACCAGCTCCTGGTGGGTGTTTTGCTTTTGATCCTTTGACTGTGTTTTAGGTAGTGAAGAGGTATTGGAAGTTACTACGCACTGCAGGGGAAAGATAGGTTTCCAAAGGAACTTGAGTAAAGTGCATTCTGTACTTTGGTAGAAACTCCAAGGCCTTGAGGATGATTGTATCGGGTCCAACCTGTCTCTTTGTACTATTAGTCTATATTGAATCTTTACACTCCCTCTGCACTCTGCCTCCAGCTTAAGCTGCCTTGGCTCAATTTGATCTCCTTCAGTCCAGTTAGCTTAAGAAGGTGAATTGGGGAAGCAGTGCTCTATTCAGTTCATAGGTGGGGCAGCCACTCGGGCTACTGGCCTGTTTGCTCAAGGTGCTGGAGTTTGGGGAGACCCATTCTTTAAGGTAAGGATACTGTTCCCAGCCCTTGAGTTGCTCGTGCCCCCCAAAAGGGCTAGAGTTGGAAAATATGAACTCATGGCTGTATTTGGCTGGAGTTCAGGAGCTTAGTCTTGAGATTTTCCTAAACTCCTGATGGGCATTTCCCAATGACCAGGTGCTATCTCTGAGATTTTAAAACCATATCACCCCATCTAACCAGGTAAAAGGGATAGTGGGATTAGGAAAGGAAGGCAGAAAGGGAAGCCCAGAATGTAAGTTTGTCCCAAATATCTATTTGCTAGTAGGTTTGTTTCCTTACCTTTTAAACTGTAAGCACTTTGCGAGCAGGGAGTGTATCTACCAACTCTGTTATATCATACTCTCCAGAGCTCTTAGTACAGTGCCCTGCATAAGTGCTCAAAAAATAAGATTGATTGATTGACTCAAGGAATTCCTAAGGGAAAGGGTGAGAATCAAACAGTGGATAAGAGGCTAACCATTAGGGAAAATTTCTTAATGAGAAGAATTGAGAGTTGTTAGGAGTGGGGTTTCAAGAGAGGCTGTGGAATCCATGTTTCATGGTTCCTGGAATCAGGGGATGGACTAAATGGGCTGAGGAGAGGTCTTTCCAAGACCTTAGATTCTGGATGGTATGCACATAGAATTCATTACCACAGGAAATTTTGCTGGCAGAAAATAGCAATAGGTTCAAGAAATGTTTAGACAAACTAATGCATGATAGGTCCCCAGTGAATCCTTGGAGGAAAGAAAAAGTTAAGGATGTGAGAGGGACAGAGGTATTAAAAGATTCAGGATGACTTTTGACAGATTTTTGAATGAATGACTCATAATGGGTTATTTTTTGGGGGAAGTTAGAAATCATCCTGTTCTCCAAGTGCCCATTAGAGATTGAATTTTGAGCTAAATGGACCATTGTCTGACCCACTGGGCATTTCTTATGTTCTGCCATGTAACTGTCTTTTGGATTTGAAGAATATGCTTTTTTCATGGATAATGCTACGAGAGGGTTGGGGGGTGGGGAGGAGTTGTGTGTGTGTGTGTATGCCTGCAGAGGCAAGACAAAATTAAAGTCCCTTCCACCCTGCTTTCCGGTTGGCTGAAGTAGCTGTTTCAGGGCCTGATACTTGCATACTCATGTACGTGTGCGCACGCACACACACACAACACACACACCTCATTATTGCCGCCTTAGTTGACCACATGTATTCTGCAATGTTGAAGGTGATGCCCTATTATTTGAGGAACTTATTGATGATTTCGATCAAACACCAGCATGAGGAACAAAATTATGTATTCACTCCCTACCTCACCACCCCACTGGGGAAATGCTACATTTCCAATGCACATTGTTGAACACACTGCAAGCATAAAGCAATATTGCCTATTGATTAAAACCATGTTAGTGGAACTGACAGGTACCATTATATAAGGATGAAAATAAGCCAGCATTGGGATATCTGTTTTAAGAGTTAAAAACTCTTGGGAGTTTCAGTGCATTACTGAAATTAATGGCCATGGATTTCCTAAAGCACAAATCAGTATTTTAAAATACCTGGACATGCTGGTCAGAATGACAGATTATATTCAGGGTCGAGTTGGCAGTTAAAATATCCTTCTTCTCATTTTTGATTTTTCCAAAGTGGGACTTGAGAGTGGTTGGATAGTGGGATGTGGAATATTTGACATGTGCATTTGTCTTCAGACCAGTTCAAAGTATAATATTAACATTAAAAAAGGAAACTGGACTTGAATAACTCCAGTTTTCAAAATCCCATTAGCTTTCAAATGAATGGGGAAAAAAAATGAAAAAAGTGATACCAACGGTTCCTTAGTTTTTAAAAGGTCATGGAGCAGTTTGTTCTGTGTTCTTGCTGTTGTGGGTAGCTGCAGCAGCTATTAACCCAGATACACTACTGCAGTCAGAGGAAATGGCATTTTAAGGACTCTTCCTTGGGAGGGATTCAGGATGCAATGGCCAGGTTTTGTGAAGTGCTTTCAGTCTCCTTTGAGGAAGAAAAGCACCAAATAACTTCCAGGCTACATATTCAGTTGACCTTGAATGAGAAAGTCACTTAGAAAAATGCAAACTGTTCAGGTGAGCCTTTGCTTGCATCTGTAGGTTCCAGAGGGCATATACACACTGGATAATTACATGCTTTACTGCCCAGGTTGAAAGAGGAAGTGCCCGGTGCCTGCACAAATGGAAGCTTGTGATTTAAGAAGGGAAGGGTGAGGTGGTTTTTGAAAGTGGGGCTCAGTCTTCAGTTAGAACTTCATGGTTATAACTCCACGACTGTACCTGGAAGTTATGAATATTATAATGGTTTTTCTTAAACACTTACTATGTGTCAAGCATTATACTAAGTGCTGGGGTAGATAGAAGCTAATCAGATTGGACATAATCCTTGTCTCACATGAAACTCAGTCTTAATCCCCATTTTATAGATGCGGTAACTGAGGCCCAGTGAAGTGACTTGGCTAAAATCATCCAGCAAGCAAGTGGTGGAGCCAGGATTAGAACCCAGGTCCTTCTAGCTCCCAGGCCCTTGTTTTAAACCACTGTATGAGGCTGACCCCTTGGAGGGGTCAAGAAAGAGAGCCTCATTTTTGTACCTGAAAGTTGTCACTTCTGACATCTCATAGAAAAATGCTGCTGTTCGATAAGTTAACGTTTGCATAATGTAGTTTGTAAAGTGGTCTAAAGAGCAACTGTTTTCCAACATTTCTCTTGAAACAAAAAATCAAACTTTGAGGCAATCAATGCTTCAACTGTAAAAGCTTAATTTAGGTGTTTGATCTGACTGGGTAAGTTCCTGCTTTGTACTCCTTCATGGCTATGTTGTGTGACCCGAAGAACAGTTAGATTTACTCTAGAAGCATAGTGCAACTTATAAGCCTGCAATTAATCACTGCTGTTCTTTTGTTATGGAAAGTGTGATTCTGGACAGCATTGACCCTAGAATTGCCAAAAGTCTTTGGTGACATGGCAAGATGTGATCAGCATTGGGAAAATCATGCAGGGATTTTGGGAGCTCTTAATTGGATGGAATGAAGCTCTGAAGCAAAATAGTATGGTATGGTGGGTTGCTGGGAAGTTTAACAGAAGTTTGCACCCTGTGCTACCTCTTCTGGGGAGAGAGGCAACTCCTAATTATACAATTTATAATGCTCTTGGGTTATTCATAGAATCAATCTGTCAATATGTATTGAGAACTGACTTGTTCAGATTAATCAATCTTATTTACTGAGCACTTACTGTGTGCAGAGCACTGTACTAAGCACTTTGGAGAGTACAGTATAACTGAGCTGGAAGACACATTTCCTGCCCACAGTGAGCTTACAGTCTAGAGGAAATAATTGTAGTATTTAAGGGTTCACTATGTCTCAAACACTGTACTAAGCACTGGGGTAGAAGATAATTAGGTCCCACATGGAACTCACCAGTCTAAGTAGGTGGGAGAACAGGTATTGAATCCCATTTTGCAGATGGGGGAACTTGTCTTATGCCGTCAAGTCATTTCCAACCCATAGCGACACTACAGACACAGTCTTTCCCAGAACACCCCACTCTCCATCTGCAATCATTCTGGTAGTGTATCCATAGAGTTTTCTTGGTAGAAATACAGAAGTGGTTTACCATTGCCACCGTCAACACAGTAAATTTGAGTGTTCGCCCTCGACTCTCTCCCATGCCGTTGCTACCCAGCTTGGGTGAGTTTTGACTTGTAGAAGATTGCCTCCCTCTTGCTAGCCACTGCCCAAGCCAGGAATGGAACGGGTAGGCCTCTGCTTGACTCTGCCTCCCTAGCCAAGACTGGTAGAGTACTGGAAACTCTCCAGGTGCAAACCTGAGAGGGATGGGGGAACTTAGGCACTACTTTTTTTCCAGTGTGCTTTTTCATGGGCTGGGCAAAATTATCCAAAGATTACTACGAAGAATTAGACGCATCATCAAGAGCTTTTAGCACTGAAATCGACTTTGAAGTCCTCTAGTTCCTCCTGTTGCTTCCAGGAAGAAACCTACCAAATTGTTATCCTGTACTTGAAGAAGAAGAATTCCAAGAGTGGAGATTAAAAGAAATAGTAGTAGTATTTATTAAGTGCTTTCTGTGTTCAGAGGACTGCACTAGCTGGGAAGAAGCATTGCCTAGTGGATAGAGCATGGGCCTGGGAATCAGAAGGAACTGTGTTCTAATCCCAGCTCTGACATCTGTCTGTTGGGCGACCTTGGACAAGTCACTTAACTTCTCTGTGCCTCAGTTACCTCATCTGTAAAATGAGGATTGTCTTGGTTACCCTGGGGTTTTTCTTCCTGGTGATCAAGGAGTCTGAGAGCACATGGAAGTGACTTTTTTCCCTGGCTTGGGGGGACTGATCATGTGGGAACAGGGACCCTCATGGCAATTGCCAACAGCAGTGGAGGGGCTTCTTAGTGTATGTAGAGCACTCTACCAACTTGACTATCCGTTCCAGTTTTCAACCACACTGGTCAGAAAGGTCTTCTATAATCAGGCCAAATATTTTTGCAACAGTAGAGACCCATTTCCTCTAGTGCTGTTCATTAGACTGTAAGCTCATTGTGAACAGGGAATGTGTTTATTGCTATATTTTACTCTCCCAAGTGCTTAGTACTTACTCAAGTGCATACTCCCAAGTGCTTGCTCTCCCAAGTGCTGGGAGAGTAATGATTGATACTTACTCTCCCAAGTGCTTACTCCCAAGTGCTTACTCTCCCAAGTGCTCCAAGTGGGAGCAGTGTGGCTCAGTGGAAAGAGCCTCGGCTTTGGAGTCAGAGGTCATGGGTTCAACTCCCAGCTCTGCCACTTGTCAGCTGTGTGACTGTGGGCAAGTCACTTCACTTCTCTGTGCCTCAGTTACCTCATCTGTAAAATGGGGATTAACTGTGAGCCTTACGTGGGACAACCCGATGACCCTATATCTCCCCCAGCGCTTAGAACAGTGCTCTGCACATAGTAAGCGCTTAACAAATGCCAACATTATTATTAGTACAGTGTTCTGCACACAGTAAGCACTCAAATGCCATTGACTGAAGTGATTCCCTCATCTATAGTCTTTATTAATAGTAATAATGATAATTCTACTTGTTAAGCACTTATTATGTGCCGGGCACTGTATTAAGTGCTGGGGTGATTACAAGCAAATCAGGTTGGATACAGTGCCTTGTCCCTTGTGGGGCACTCAGGCTCAATCCCCACTTTACAGATGAGATAACTGAGGCACAGAGAAGTTAAATGACTTGCCCAAGGTCACACAGCAGACAGGTTGCAGAGCTGGACTTAGAATCCATGACCTTTAAACTAAATAACCCCAATTCTTTTCACCTTTGATGGTTTTATCCCACCATCCCTCCAGTTCAATGATTGTTTTGCTCTTCTCAGAAAAGTGGTAAGTTGTTATCCCGCCTGAATGAAGCACAGAGCATTTTCTACATTTTCATCATTGTAGTCCCATCGTCAAAGGCATCTGTGAACAAGCAGTTGATATACTCTTGATTAATTAATGAGACACCATTCATCTCCATTTCTTGTGAAATAATTTAATTGTGCCAATTGTTAGTGAATTGCAGAATCAAAGGAAATGATAATTCTGGAAATTGAAAGCTGTCCCATATTTTTATTATATGGTAGTAATGATCCAAGAACACTGGTAGATTAGCTTTGTAAACTGTAAACATGAATTAGTAATTCTCCTTTCTGAATGACAGAGCGCTTCCCTGATGTATTTCAATTGCGGTGCCTTGCAGCACTGGAAAACCCAGTGGTCTGTGACTGAAGCAAACTGAGTATTTGGTTGCTGCCAGTGCCTTTAAAGGCAGAGGCCTTGGGTCCCCTTTCCCCTTCCAGGTAGCTGCTGATATGGGGTGTTGCAAACTGGCAACAGGAAACCCAGCTTGTCGGTAGTCTGGTTCCCCACAGCACAGAAGCAGAGAAGTCTGGCAAGAGGAAAGGGGTAACAATGCCACCAACCAGCCAGGTGGGGATTTTTGTGTTATCCAGTTGCTTGAGCTCTGGGAAAAAATCGAATCCATCTTCACTCCTGATATGGCTCAGCTGACTACCTTGGCCTTTCAAGCTCCTGGTTTCTCAGGAAACCAGGAAGATCTAGAGTGTTTTAAAAAGTAAAATGAGGCCAAAATGCTCTGGATGCAGTAAAGTTTGCTTTGATCCCTGTCCCATTTCCCAGTGTTACTCTCTTCCCATCTTAACCATTCCACCTTCCTTCTACTGCCCCCCAGCTTTGCATGAGAAGGCAGACATCAGTTTGCAACAAACGCTCCATTTCTTCCTTTGTACCAAGTCAGGCTTCTCTTTAACCATCAGATGAATTGCTGTGGAGCCTTGGGATATGAGTAGAAAGTAAACACTCCCTTTTTCTTCTTTAGCCTCCTCTGAATACCATCTGTCTCATTCCCATTTGCTCCCACTATTCTGATTAGTCCTGCATCTCTGGCCTGTCCCTTGCGGGCCGGGCCCTGATAATTATGATATTGTGAGGTATTTGTTTAGCGCTTAGTTTTGTGCCAAGCACTGTTACTGCTGCAGTAGATTCAAGTTAATCAGGTGAGTACCTGTCTCACATGGTGTTCACAGTCTAAGTAGGAGGGAAAACAGGTATTGAATTCCCATTTTTCAGATGAGGAAACTGAAGTGCAGAGAAGTGAAGTGACTTGCCTGAGATTATAAATAGGCAAGTGGCAGAAATATTTGACTCCCAGATCCATGTTCTTTCTGCTAGGCCATGAGTTCCTTCCTCAGCGGGAAGCAGTGCAATGTAATAATAATAATAATAATGTTGGAATTTAAGCGCTTACTATGTGCCGAGCACTGTTCTAAGCGCTAGGGTAGATACAGGGTAATCAGGTTGTCCCACATGAGGCTCACAGCTTTTATGCCCATTTTTTACAGATGAGGTTACTGAGGCACAGAGAAGTTAAGTGACTTGCCCACAGACACACAGCTGACAAATGGCAAAGCTAGGAGTCGAACCCATGACCTCTGACTCCGAAGCCCAGGCTCTTTCCACTGAGTCACGCTGCTTCTCAGTGTACTTAGCCTACCTTCTGATAGCCTTGAAGGGGAGCTTACTGCTCCTTAAATGTGCAAAGAGCTAGTCAGAAGGGACTTTCAGACCTTCCTCAGTCAGGGATGGACACGAGAAAGAATTGTTTCTGGTTCTGTCTTTGGCCCTCAAAGCCCCTTTCCTCCTTCAGTCAATTAATGGTATTTATGGAGTGCTTACTGCATGCAGGTTGAATGGCATAGTGGATATAGCACAGGCCTGGGAGTCAGGTCATGGGTTATAATCCTGGCTCTGCCACTTGTCTGCTGTGTGACTCTGGGCAAGTCACTTTACTTTTCTGTGCCTCAGTTATCTGTAAAATGGGGATGAAAACTGTGAACCCAGTGTGGGGTAGGGACTGTGTCCAACCCAATTATCCAACCCAATTACCTTGTATCTACCCAACGCTTACTACAGTGCCTGGCACATAGTAAGCACTTAAATATCACAATTATTGTTGTTATTATTACTAGATGCCTGGGGGAAGACAGTACAGTAGTGTTGTGAGACATCTTCTCTACCCTCAGGAATCTTATAGACAAATGGAGACAAATATTAAAATACATTAGAGGTACTAGGGGAAACAGCAGAGAATCAGAATGTGCATGTGTCCATCTGGGGGAGTGAGTATCAAAGTGAATAAGGGGTGCATATCCAAGTGTATAGTCCTCTAGGCTATAAGCTCCCTTTAGACCATAAGCTCGCTGTGGGCAGGAAATGTTTACCAACTCTGTTATACTGTACTTTCCCAAGTGCTCAGTAGATTACTCAGTACACAATAGGCATTCAACAAATAGGACTGATGGAGAAACATCATAGCCTAATGGTTAGAGCACAGACCTGGGATTCAGAGCTGGTTCTGATCCCAGCTCAGCCACTTGTCTGCTGTGTGACCTTGGCAAGTCACTTCACCTCTCTGTGCCTCAGATGCCTCATCAGGAATATGGGGATTGAGACTGTGAGCCCCATGTGGAACGGGGATTGTGTCCAACCTGGTTTGCTTGTCTCTACTCCAATGCTTAGTACAGTGCCTGGCACATAGTAAACGCTTAACAAATACTACAGATATTATAAGGGAGGGCAAATAAGGTGGGGAAATGAAAGGTTAGTCAGGGAAGGCTTCTTGGAAGAGATACGATTTTAGTAGGATTTTGAAGATGCAGAGAGAGGTGGTCTGAGGATAAGGGTACCATAGTTACAGGTTGGAGTGATGATAGAACAACAGGTTCGTGGCCAAAGAGACAAGATCAAAGAACAGTGAGTAGGTTGGCATTAGAGAAGCGAAGTGTCCAGGCCGGGTTGTAGTAGGAGAGAGGCGAGGTTACATAAGAGTGGAGAGTGGTTTGACTTAACAAAAATTATTATTATTTAAGCGCTTACTATGTGCAGAGCACTGTTCTAAGCGCTGGGATAGATACAGGGTAATCAGGTTGTCCCATGTGAAGCTCACAGTTAATCCCCGTTTTACAGATGAGGTAACTGAGGCACAGAGAAGTGAAGTGACTTGCCCACAGTCACACAGCTGACAAGTGGCAGAGCCAGGAATCGAACCCATGACCTCTGACTCCGAAGCCTGGACTCTTTCCATTGTGCCAGGCTGCTTCTCTGGTAAGGAGTTTCTATTTGACGAGGAGATGGATAGGCCATCACTGGAGGTTTTTTTGAGGAGTAGGGAGACATGCACAGATGATTTGTGAGAAAAATGATCTGGGCAGCAGACTGAGGTTTGAACAAATTTTAAACCATCCTTATAAACAGTCTTCTGCAGAAAGCCCTCCCAAGTTGGGGGTGTGTGGCAGAGGATCTCTGCTTCCCCTGGTACCTCTCCCCAAAATTCTTGAAAGGCAAGACGCAAATGGAGAACATGAAAACATTCTTCAGGTAGTGGTTGTGTGTGAGACATAGGCAATTAGTATGGGTGATATGTGCTGGTTCCTGAGGGCAGGCAGGATTTCTTCTATGTGAATAATGAGTCTCTTCCAAGTGTTATTGATCAAAGCCATGCAGGGAACAGATGACAGACCCTGCCTGCTCGAACAATGCATTGTAAAAATGACATGAGTCTGTGTTGTACTTTGAAATGCTGCCCAAACATAATTGTCAGTTGTTGTTTTTTACTATTTCTTACTACATGGGGGTCAGACACAATGTGGCAATCACTAGGTTTTTATGACCTAATGTACCCTAAAGTCAAGGCTCATGGCAGGGAAAAAGGGAGTTTTATTTCTCAGGCCAACTAGCTGAGTAAATAGGAGTCAGAACTGTCAAAGGCATAACACTTCTCTAATTTCCTCTGGTCTCCAGGGCTTTGTGAGTTCTGGGTGATTGAGCTTTCTCTTCTCAAGCACGTCATGGGGAGGGGGTGACCCGAGATGGCAATTGAGAGTGTCTGGGTTTTAGCCAATTAATCAATCTTATTGAATGCTTTCTGAGCGCAGAACACTGTACTAAACACTTGGGAGAGTAAAAATATAGCAGAGATATAACACAGGTTCCCTGCCCCCAATGAGCTTATGGTTTAGAAGGGGAGATAGACATTAATATAATTAAATTACTGATATGTATATAAGTGCTGTGGGGCTAAGAGAGTGGTGAATAAAGCACACAAATCCAAGTGCAAGGGTGACACAAAAGGGAGTGGGAGAAGAGGAAATGATGGCCTAGTTGGGGAAGGCCTCTTGGGGGAGATGTGCCTTCAATAAAGCTTTGAAGATGGGGAGAGTAATCATCTGTTGAATATGAAGAGGGAGGACATTCCAGGCCAGTGGCAGAACATAGGTGAGAGGACGGAGTTGAGATAGATGAGACTGAGGTACAGTGAATAGGTTGGCATTAGAAGAGGTTGATAACTGGCTAAAAGCTCAGTGCAATTTATGAATTTGACAGAATCCACTCAATTCATATTTAGACAATGCTTGCTGGGTGTCATAGAACTTCTCTAGGACCAGTTGGGAAAATGGTCCCTAATAAGGGTAGAGAAAAAACACTGAAGGTTAATGATTCATACTGAACTTTAATGGCAGCATGATTAGGCTACATTTTTTTTCTCCCAATAAGCACTTTTTTCCTGTAGTGAGCAAATGATTTAACGGACAGCCAAAGTTAAAGCTATGGGGATGCAGGGATATGAAACTCAGTGGCAACTGAGGAATGCATTTGGCTCTGTCATTGCATTTTTGCACTGGAATACACTTTCAGCTTACTTTCTGCAAACCCTCCCCACAGGATCTCAATCTTTGTTGGCATGTAAATTGCAGGAATTTGAATATTCACTGTCAGTCTTCATCATCAAAAGGCAGCATAGAAAGAATAGATTCCCTGGGTGTCAGGGACACCAGACTTTGATTCAACTCTGCTTTTTTTATGGTATTTGTTAATTGCTTATTGTGTGCCTGACACTGTACTAAGGTCTGGGAGAGATACAAGCTAATCAGGTTGGACATATTTCATGTTCCACATGGGGCTATCAGTCTTAAGCTGCATTTTATAGATGAGGTAAAGGAGGCACTGAGATGTTAAGTGACTTGTCCAAGGTCACACAACAAATAGCAGAATCAAGATTAGAACCCAGGTCATTCTAATTCCCAAGCTCATGCTCTATCCACTAGCCTGTGCTGCTTCTCTGCTTGCCTTGTGGCCTTGAACAAGTTACTTAGCCTCTCTGAGCTAGTTTTCTTGACTAGGTAAATGGCACTCATCCCTGCCTTTGTCTGTTTCACAGCATCTTGAGGATAAAATAAAAGCACTGCTAAAGGAAGTGCTAAACAAATGTAAGATTTCCCTATTATCATGACCATACTCAACGTGTCTCTGTGTGTGCTTGTGTACTTTGATTTAAAGTGAATACTACTGGCAAAGAGCATATGAGGGGAAGATATAGTAATAATAATAATACTAATAATAATGGCATTTGTTAAGCACTTACTATGTGCCAGGCACTGTACTAAGCACTGGGGTGAATGCAAGCAAGTTGGATTGGATACAGTCCCTGTCCCACATGGGGCTCAGTCTCATGTGGCTAAAAGTCTCTTCCTCTCTCTGTACTTGTAAAAAATTGTATGCAGTTACATATTTGTTGTCTTGTAAGATGTCTTGTTTTAAATGTCATCAGAGCTCCCAAAACATTTCCTGTAATTGGATGGGTAGCCATGGAATACTAGTTGGGAGTCAGTTCCAGAGTGCTACATATAAATGAAGAGGAGTAATTTTTGGAAAGTGCTGTCCTAAAAGATTTGCTGAAGTTCCTTCCCAGCTCAATCACTGTTGTTCCACATTTTAAAACCTCTGACATCAATATCCCTGGACTAGCTATGTGGAGCTTGGGTAGCAGCGCCACAGAGATCACTCTCCTGGTTCTACCTTTCTGCTCTGTCCTTCTGGCCAAGCCCAGTGAGGTGTCCATATCTTGAGAGAACAGGTCAGATTAGTGTGAAGGCTCGATGGAACCGTGTTGCCTATAGAAATGCCATATTTTCTGCACACCGTATCAGTTGTTGATCCAGAAATAAAATTTTCCAGGACTACTCATCACCTCATTCATGGTTTTCTCCCCACTGTCTCTTCCTTTGCTGTCAGACTGACTTTGCCCCAACCAGCATGCCAAAAAATACCCGTAATTTAATTTTTGACATCCTCAAGAGTTTCTGCTCTCCTTGGGAGGCTTTTCAGATTTTGGAATACATGGCACTGCAGGGCTGAAAAGGACCTCTATATGTTATTTGTCATTCTCTTTTCCTATGATCCCTGGAATGCTTTCCGTATTCTTTTGGGTTTTGCAGTCTCTCAAGTGCCTGGTATAGTGCTCTGCACATAGTAAGTGCTCAATAAGTGCTTGAGAAGCAGTGTGGCCTACTGGGTAGAGCCTGGGCCTGGGAGTCAGAAGGACTTGGGTTCTAATCCTAGTTCTGCCATTTGTCTGCTGTGTGACCTGGACAAGTCACTTCACTTCTCTATGCCTCAGTTAACTCATCTGTAAAGTGGGCCCCAAGTAGGACATGGATTGTGTCCAACCTGACTAATTTGTATCTTCCCAGTGCTGAGTACAGTGCCTGGCACATAATAAGCACTTAAGTACCATGAAAATAAATACCACCGATTGATATCTGGCAAGTTCACTTTCCCCACCTTCAAAGTCTTATTAAAAGCACATCTACTCCAACAGGCCTTCCCCAGCTAAGTCCTCATTTCCTCTTCTCCCACTCCTTTCTGTGTTGTATTTTCACCCTTTATTCACCTTTCCTCAGCCCCACAGCATATATGTACATATCTGTATTTTATTTGTATTAACATACATCTCCCCCTCTAGACAGTAAGTTCCTTGTGGGCAGAGAATGTGTTTACTAACTCTGTTATATACTCTCCCAAGTGCTTAGTTCAGTGCTCTGCATGCAATGTGTTCAATAAAATACCGGTGGTTGATTAATTTTCAAAAGACCATCCCAGAGATTTAGGAGATTAGCAGGATCATGTCTACTTACTCTACAGTTCTCTTGCAAGTGCTTAGTACAATATTCTGCACACAGTAAGTGCTCAGTAAGAAGCATTAATTGATGAATATCCTGGGTTAAAGACTTCCTTACAAGAAGATGCTATGTCTACTGCCTTTGAGCCAGAATAAGAAGGGCCTTGTTAATTCTTATCTTCTAAGTTCCAGTAATTGGAATACTAAGCAAAGGGGATTTTGGGGGGAGGGATTTTTAGGGTTAGCAGAAATCTATTTTCCAAGTAGCTTCCCTTGAATTTGCTCCATTCCCTAAACCTGATGCACTCAATTGTGCCACAGCATATATTTTCAATACCTGTTTTGACTGGAAGCAATTAGGGAATTAGGAGATGTTTTTGAAATGCAAGCATATTGCTTTATCAAACCACCTGCTTGTGTATATGCCTACAACAACAGAATAGGTGAGTGCTGCAGCATGAGTCTTCCTACATGTGAGCTTTGGTTAGAATGCATTACAATCCATACATTATAGAACTGGGTATATAATCAATGTGGGATTTGTCGAATAATCATTTAGCATTCATGCCATCCACACCTGGAATGAATTTATAAACCTTAACTGTGTCCTCTTTCAGACTTCATCTTTTCTGGCCCGAATCCTAATCCTTTTCTTTTACATGGTATTTAAGTGCTTACTATGTGTCAAATACTATCCTAAGATCTGGGGTAGATGCAAGTTAATCAGGTAAGACACAGTCCATTGTGTCACAAGAGGCTCAACAGTCTAAGTCTAAGTCAAAGGGAGAATGGGTGAGGAATCCCCATTTCACAGTTGTGGAAACTGAGGCACAGAGAGGTTAAGTGCCTGAGGTCACACTGTAGAAAGGAGGCAGGGCTGGGATTAGATCTCAGGTCCTATGACTCGCAAGCCCTTGCTTTTTCCACTAGGATACTTTGACTACATGAATGCTGCCTCTTCTGGGGAGTCGCCAGTGATTGTGTGGAGTGTACTTAGCCTTACTCTCTCCCCTACCTGTAACTTTAATGCCTGTCTCCCCTTGTAGACTAAAAGCTCCCTGTGGGCAGGAATCTTGTTTAACAACTATATTATATTGTTCTCTCCCAAGGGTTTAGTACTCTGCATACAGTAAATGTTCAATAAGTTCCATTGATTGTTATCAAGCCACTTTCCCTTCCTCAACCTACACTGGAAAGATGTGGCAGAAAGATGCAGTGAGAAGCAGCATGGCATAGTGGAGAGAGCATGGGCCTGGGAGTCAGAAGGTCATAGGTTCTAATTCTGCTCCACCACTTGTCTGCTGCGTGACCTTGGGAAAGTCACTTTACTTCTCTGTGCCTCAGTTACCTCGTCTGTAAAATGGGGATTGATACTATGAGCCACACATATGACAGGGACTGTGTCCAACCCAATTTGCTTGTATCCACTTCAGCGCTTAGTACATTGCCTGCCACATACTAAGTGCTTAACAAATACTATTATTATTATTTACTATTCTTTGGGTACCCAAGGTGATTGCTTTGGGGCCAGGCACTGTACTAAGCACTGGGGTGGATAAAAGCAAATCAGGTTGGACACAGTCCCTGTCCTGCATGGGACACTAGGCAGACTACAGTATAAGAGTTGGTGGACATGTGTCCTGCCCACAAGGACCTTACAGTTTAGAAGGAGAGAGAGACAGTAAAATCAGTTATGCATAAATGCTGTGGGGTGGAGTAGGGTGAATATCAAGTACTCAAAGGGTGTAGATCCAAATAGCCACACGAAGGTTAGTGTGTGGTTAAGGATTTTGTTTTTGAAATCTCTGTTGCCAAATTGTGGTGCTGATATCCTTCCTCACACCTGGTTAAGAGATTTAAGATTCTGCTTTTGATACTTCTGTGCAGTGTTATCTCCTCTATAAAGGGAGGATGTCAGTAAGCTCACCCCCAGACTTCACAAACGCAGCGACACCACTGTACTGCTTTAGATGGATGCCAGTCATTGGTAAACCCCCTCTGAAGCTTCCCGTGCCTCTTAGGGGTTCACATCGATCCATTCATGGAATGGTAGCAGTGAATTATCTGGACAATGCCAGGACATGATTGATAGCTGAAGCATTTAAGGATGGGGTAGTGATGGTGAAGAAACTGAGATTTTTCTTTCTCTCTGATCTGGCTTGATTATCCGGATAATCCTACTTCAGTCAATCAATAGTATTCATTGAGTGATTAACCTGTGCAGAGCTCTATAAAAAACATTTTGGTACATACAGTACAATAGAATTGGTAGACACAATCCCTACCTAAAAGGAACTTGCAGTTTGCTTCCTACTACATCCTATTCTTCCTGTTTTCACTGACGATCAATAGTATTTACTGAGACCCTACTTTGTGCAGAGAACTGTACTAAGAGCTAGGCAGAGTACAGTATAACAGAGATGGGGGACATGTGTCCTGCCCACAAGGAGCTTGCAGTCTAGAAAGGGAGACAGACATTAATCAATTATGCATATGTGCATAAGTGTTGTGGGGTGGAGTGGTGTGAATATCAAGTACTAGAAGGGTATAGCTCCAAATGCATAGGTGATGCAGAAGATAGAGGGACTAGGGGAAAGTTGAGATGAGTCAGAAGATGCCTTAAGGTGGGCAGAGTTGTGGAATGTTAATGCTAAGTAGAGCTTAGCACTGGGTAGGGACTCAACCTGTTGCTGCTCCAGTTGTCCGAGATGTTGCTTTGTCCAAATCTCTTCTCCGAACCTTTCAGGGGTTTTCCGCACCTCTCCACCTTTAGCAAAAACTCATCATATTTGGCTTTAAAGCTCTTCATTCATTCAGTAGTATTTGAGCGCTTACTATGTGCAGAGCACTGTACGAAGCGCTTCATTCCGCTTTTCCTATCTGCTCCTTTTTATTTGCCTCTTGCCCCAAATCCAACTGACCGCCGCTCTCCCGACCTTCAAAGTCCTCCTAAAATCCCACCGCTTTCAAAAGGCCTTTCCTGGTTAATTTCCCAGAACCCTATGCTGTAAAGAACCCATCATCCAACTCTCACACTTATCAATTTAATTATTCCCATCCAGTACTCTTGTATAGGTCTTCAATTGCATTTTCAACTATTTTGAGTACTCTTGTAAATATTTTCATTTGAGTCTGCTTGTCTATGAGTATGTTTGTCTTCACCAAGTATGCTCCTCCTGGTCACTGACCATGCAACTTCTTAAATATGTACTTCCAAAGGATCAAATACAGTGCACTGTACCAAATGGGCACTGAGTAAATACTAATACACCTTGAAAAAAGTTGTGTCTGCTGATATTCCCTATCTGGTTCAGGACAGATAGCACGGAGTTGAAATTTTGTGGTGAAACCTACCCTCTGGCCATATCCTCATTGGAGCCATGTGTTAACCAGACCGATAATCCAAACCTTCACAAAACCAAGGGAAGATTCTGGCAGCTGCTGCCATAGCTGTCACTGTGGTAGTGATGGTGGTTTCTGAGCTTCAAGGAGCCTGAAATTCTTCTTCTCTAGTCACAGTACTCTATTGATCTTTGTTTTTATGTGGTGTATATTTCTGTGTCTATATACCATTGATTTATGTTGTCTTAGTGTTTGTTTCATCTGTCCTTATTTGCTTGTGGTCAGACCCCCCTCCCTCTTTATATTTTTAGATTGTGAGCTTCCTGAGGGCCAGGGACAGTGTCAAATTCTCAACTGCACATACGTCCCAGTGGTTAGCATAGCACTGTGGTTAGCATAGCACTGTAATTGCTTAATAAACACTATTACTTCAACTAGTGATCTTGCTCTGCCTTGTCTCCAGCAGCGGTGAGGAGTTGCTTACATAAGTCCAGAAGTCAAGTCTGGAGCAAAATCCCCTTTAAAATGATGGGGAATCGATCAGTGGCATTTATCACGTGCGTACTGTACTGCGTAGTATGCTTAGTACATTAGACCACTGTACTAAGTGCAAGGAAAAGTAAATTCAACTGAGTTGGTAGACATAGGCACACAAACGGAAAGAGACAGAGTGCATCTCCTGGGGAAAGATCTTTTTGCGCATTCAACTATTGAAAAGGTGCAACACTGAGTCCTCAACCCTGGTTAAGTGGCTGATTTAAAACAAAAATGAGAGAGTCCTTCCATTTTCTAGCCCCTGGAAGCGTTTACTTAAAGGTTCAGTAAGTTTACTAATCGTGGTCAAGGCAAAAAGCATCCAAGAAGTCTAGAGATGATGGTATCAAGCCATATTTGAGGGCAACTACAATTCTGATAACTTTCTTCTTTCAACTCCTCCTCTCTGTTTCCCACTCTCCAGAGTAATGGAATTGAATGCAGGCAACATTGCCTACTTCATGGTTTGCAGGAAAAAAACTGGTACTACCCGTGAGGAATGCAATGGATCTAGCAGAGAAGCAACAGAACCTAGTGGAAAGAGCGAGGACCTGGGTACTAATCCACCACATATATACTGAGTGACCTTGGTCGAGTCATTTAACTTCTCTGTGCCTCAGTTTTCTCATCTGTAAAATGGGGATTAAATCCTACTTCCTCCTGTTTAGACTGTGAGCCCTAAGTGGGAGAGGGACTTTCTCCAATGTGAGTATCTTGTACCTATTATCAGATACATTCATTTCCAATTCATAGCATCTCTATGTATATATTTTCTCCAGAACGACATATCTTCTGCCTGTATCCATAACCTTGCTAACAATTCTTCTGTTATCGTTGTTATGGCTTCTATTCTTTATTATCTAGCTGCTGGTTTGCCTCTTCCATGGAACATGGAAGAGGCATGGGTTTCCTGGTCTTTTCCTAGTATTAGTGTCTTCTCCAGAGAATTAATCCTACTGATGATGTGTCCTATATATGCTAATCTAAGTCGAGTCATTTGGCCTTCCAAAGACCACTTTGGTTTAATTTGCTCCAAAATCCATTTGTTTGTTTTTGGGGCAGTCCATGGTATTCACAAAAGCCTTCTCCAACACCACATTTCAAAAGCATTGATGCTCTTTCAGCTCTTAGTAGAGTGTGGCTTAGTTGATAGAGCATAGATCTGGGAGTCAGAAGGACTTGGGTTCTAATTCCAGCTCTACTGCTTGCCTGCTGTGTGAGCTTGGACAAGTCATTTCACTTCTCTGGGCCTCAGTTCCTGCATCTGTAAAATGGGGCTTAAGACTGTGAGCCCCATTCATTCATTCAATAGAATTTATTGAGCACCTACTGTGTGTAAAGCACTGTACTAAAGTGCTTGAGAGAATACAACAGACACATTCCCTGCCCACAATGAGCTCATAGTCTAGAGCTCCATGTGGGACAGGGACGGTGTCCAATCTGATTTCTTTGTGTCTACCCCAGCACTCAATATAGCGTTTAGCACCTAGTAAGCACATAACAAATACCATTACAAACATAATGAGTGCTTAAATACCATAAAAAACAGGCAAAAAAGAAGAATTAGGAAGCAGTTCTCATTCCCTCCATGCTCGTTCTTACCTGAAATTGTGGCTTTACTAGATTAGCCCAGTACGGTTGCAAATTGGCTATCAGAAACTCCAGTTTAGGAGTTTCTAACCAGTCAACATCCCTTTAACCATTTCTACCCAGGAGCAGCACATTGGTCAGTGTACAAGAGTTGATCCCAGGAAGGAATGGAAGGCAGGGCAGGGAAAAACCAAACTGAAAGAGCTAAAATTCCCACTAGCCCTTCTCTCTTCTTTCCCCCTCCCCCAACAAACCCTATGAGACCTGGCTGCTGTGACTCCAGTTTCACCCACTTGGTTCTTCCTCCTCCTCCACCCTGGCCCTGTCAAGTGACAAGGCCCTTAGCCTAGACTTCTCTGATCCGCACTAAAGATCTCTTGTCTTCCTGGTGTGCAGAGCCAGTAGGAGCTCTGAGCCTGAACGTGCGCGGCATGAAGATTGAGAATGCAGAATAGACTGGAGCCTTCTGCATTCAGCTAGCAGGAAGCTTTAACTCTGTCCTTTCGCTAACCTGAAAAGATGCCGCAAATCGTGACGTGGAAAGACAAAGCAAGCGTTTCACCCTGGCCATCAGGGCAAGTCAGCGCCCTTTTATAGCCCTTTAAAGTACAGCGCATGTTGTTTGAGCGAATTGTTCTGAAATGAGGGGGAAATGGATTTCAGTACTGAATGCAGGCACACACGGAAAGCCTCTGCTTTGATCTGAAATTGAACAGAACCTCATTTTCCTTTCTGTGCTTCTCTGTGCTTCAGGGTTGGGAATACAAGGAAAGGCTAGCCCTGTATTGGGAATTAAAGGAATAACTTCCCCCCTCTCAAACCTGTCTTTTTTCAGACCTTGACCTGTGGGCTTCTGGGTAGTGTAGGTTAGGGCCCCAGGGAGACAGTGGCAAAAATTTTAGTCCCGGCAGCGAGCCCTCTGCAATTTCATAAGAATCCCTGCCAACTTCTCGGCAAGCCTTCCGTGTTCAGTAGAGGGAGAAGCTGTCATAGAAATCCTTGTTTTTCTAAAGATTTTCATTTTCAGTTATCACTGTCATGTTGAGAGACCCAATTTAATTATCTAGAAACATCTGCTGGTGAGAAAAGCTATTTGTGTTCCTGAGTTATGTCCAGAAATGCTCTGATAAATTCTTCTTGGAACTACAAAAATAATTCACTTGGAGACTTTTTTGCTCTAGCAGGGCAAGGCAGACAGGATTTAAATTGCCTGGGTGGGAAGAGAGGAGAAAGTTTAGGTTAAACTTGTTCCAAAAAAAAAAGCACTGGCCTCCAGGTCTAAGACCTGAAAAATATGCAGTCACTTCTACAGAAGCAGTTTATACAGTGGTTAGAACATAGGCCTAGGAGTCAGAAGGACCTGGGTTCTAATCCCAGCTCTGCCACATGTCTGCTGTGTGACCTTGGGCAAGACACTTAACTTCTCTGAGCCTCAGTTGCCTCATCTGTAAAATCGGGATTAAAGGTGTGAGCCCCATATGGGACAGGGACTATGTCCAATCTGAATAACTTGTATCTACCCCAGCACTTAGAACAATGCATGGTGCATAGAAAGCAGTTAACAAGTACCATAATTTTTTTTTCCTAATCAATCAGGCAACAGGCCTAAAGAAAGATTTAATAATTTGTACTCTCTTTTCTGTTCTCTTTTTATTTGGTCTTCATGGTAACATTTTTGGGGGGTGAAGAGGGCCTTGAGGTCATTTATCATTGACAAATTCTAGGTTTCTAATAGTTTAGCAGTTTGAGGGAGACCATCTTGAGTGAAGGAAGAAAAATTGGTGGAGATAAATGGATAAAGGCAACTGCCCATTCTGTGAAGCTCAGTTAACTTTTGTGGTCTAACGTGAGGAAGCAGTATGGCTTAGTGGAAAGAGCACAGGTCTGGGAGTCACAGGGCCTGGGTTCTAATCCCATCTCCACCACTTGCCTGCTCTGTGGCCTTGGGCAAGGCACTTCTCTGTGCCTCAGTTTCCTCAACTACAAAATGGGGATTCAATAGGTGTTCTCCCTTCTATTTACACTGTGAGCTCTATGAAGGTCAGGGACTGTGTCTGGTCTGATTATCTTGTATTTAACTCAGTGCTGAGAACAGTGGCTTGACACATAATAAGCACATAAATACCATAATAATAGATTTTTGAAAAAAATTTGCCAGGCATGGTTAGGTCACTGGAAAAGCTTTCTGACTGTACCTCATGGTGGAGGCAGATGATGGAGTTTTCTCCTTCGGGGGATTTTGAGAAGAAGGGACTGCTATTTTCTTAAAATAGAGGTCAAGGGCAGGGGAATGGATTAGATTCCCAAGGTTCCTTCCAACCCTATATCTCTATTCCCACTCCAATCTATTTTTCCACCTTTTGGTTCTAAATATCATCCAGAACATTATCACCCTATTAGCCACAATGCTTTTCAAAGAGAAAAGAGAAGAGGCAGTGTTGCCTAGTGAAGAACAATGTGTCCTAGAGTATAGAGGACAGTTCTGGCAGGTAGAAGGAACTGGGTTCTAATCCTGGCTCTGCCACGTGTCTACTGTGTGACCTTGGGCAGGTCACTTAAATTCTCTGTACCTGTTACATCATCTGTAAAACGGGGATTAAAACTGTGAGCCCCATGTGCGAAATGGACTGTCTAACCTGATTATCTTCTATCTACCCCAGCACTTAGAACAGCACCTGGCACATAGTAAGTGCTTAAGAAATACCACACATACAAAGAGAGCAACCTGGACCAGGTTTGTAAATTGTGATCTTGGCTCTGCTCCTGTGTAGCTGAGTAACCCTGAATAAACTGTATTTTGCTTAACTGCCCGAGTGTTGGCACCTCCATCTTCCTCTGCCTCAGATTATCCACCAGGAAAACTGAGGACATACCCACTTCTCAAAACATAGGTCCCGTGTGCATTCAGGATGGTATTGCTCAATGGAGATGCTTGGTCTTTTACAGCTGGGTAATAATGAAGTGTTCTATGGGAAAAACCTCACAGCTGGCACAAAAATTTTTCACACAAAGTTCTGACTCCCGTGAGATGCCTCTGGCCTGGAACATCCTCCCTCATCATATCTAACAAACAATTACTCTCCTCACCTTTGAAGCCTTATGAAGTCTCCAAGAGGCCTTCCTGACTACATCTTAATTTCCTCTTGTCCCACTCCCTTCTGCATTCTCCCTTTATTCACCCCCTCCTCAGCCCCACAACACTTATGTACATATTCATAATTCATATTTATTGTCTCCCCCTTTATACTGTAAGCTCATTGAGCTCATGGCTACCAACTTTGTTATATTGTACTCTCCTGATGCCTGTCTACTTGTTTTGTTTTATTGTCTGTCTCCCCTTTTCTAGACTGCGATCTCCTTGTTGGGTAGAAATTGTATTTGTTGTCGAACTGTACTTTCCAAGCACTTAGTAAGATGCTGTGCACATAGTAAGCACTCAATAAATATGATTGAATGAATGAAGTGCTTAATAAGGTATTCTGCACCTATGTGCTCAGTAAATATGATTGTTTGGTGCTTTAAGCCTGGCCTTTTGTTGTTTGCTAGGACCCTTCTCTTCAAGGACTATTTGAGAATGGGCAGGTTGGCTGTCTTGTGGACTTTTTTCAGATTTCCTTTGTTTCTCATTTAAATGGAGAGTGGATTGCTGTTTTCATACATTCAGCTTTTTGCTTTCTTTATCTGGGCCAATACCTCTCCCACTGTGCTGCTAGCACTTTTCATTGCTGTTTAAATCAAGAGACTGCTAGGCTCCACCTTCAGTGATTTCATCCTGCATTTGCGAGTGTGAGTGTGTGTCTAGCAAGTGGTGTATTAGCTAAAAATAAAAAAAAAATGACCAGAGTTGCTCAGTGGGCAGAAGCATGTACCAGTAGTCTTAAAAAATTCATTAATTGAATTTTATTTTGTAAACAGAATGTTGGGAGAAGAGTTTCTCTTCTATTGTTTTCCCCAAACTATGCACCTCCCTGCTGCTGTCAGAGCACCAAGAAGTTATCTCACTCATTTCCCTGATATGGGGAGGGCTAAGTTCTTAACAATACAAAAGTAAATTTGTTGTCTCCCATTTTCTTAAATTCCTCTCAAGACCAAATGAGAAGACACTGTCTTCAACCACTAAGTAATAAATCAATTGTATTTATTGAGAGCTTACCATTTGCAGGGCACTGTACTAAGCACTTGGGGGATTACAATTGAGGGGGAAACAGACATTAAAATAAATTACGGATATGCACATAAATAATGTAATAAACCTTTGAAGGTGGGAAGTGAGGTCTGTCACATATGAAGAGGGAGGGGATTCCAGGCCAGAGGCAAGATGGGGATGAGGGTTCCACCTCATGAGAGAGAAGATAGAGGTACAATGATAGAGGAGGGAGGTAAGATAGAAGGGGGAGAATTGAACACCAGCTGTGTGCAAAGTATTGTAGTTGTCTTTGGGAGAAGCTTCTCTCTGTTCCTGGAGATTGGAACCTTGGTATTATCCTCTACTCCTCACGGGGTCTCCCAACTTTAGCATTCAATCAACTCATCAATCCTGCCGGTTTGTCCTTCAAACTATTTCCTAGATTTTCTTCTTACTCGCCACCCTAACAGCCACCACTCTGGCTTAAGTTCCCATAATGCCATCATTTGGCTACTGTATCAGCCTCCTCACTGGCCTCCTGGCCTCCAGCCTCACCCCTCTTCAGGCTTTACTATACCCCAGTGAATGTCATGGTTGTTGTGAAATGGCGCTTGGCACATGATGGTCGGCTTCCTCAAATCACTCCAGTGGTTGCAGATCTCCCACTGCAACAGACAAAAACTCCTTTCTATTGGCTGTAGGGCTTTTTGCGACAGCCGTCAGCTTTCTCTATCTTATTGGCCCTCTACCTGCTCATTTCTGGTTTGCACTTGGTCCTCCCCAGTTTGGTTTTTATCAATCAGTAGAAGATGGGGAGAATGGACATATTTGAATAGAGAAGGAATTCCAGGCTGAGGGAAGGGTCAGAGCAAACACCTAATAAAAATGGTATTTGTCAAGTGCTCAATGTGCCAAACACTGTACTAAATGCTGGGATAGATACAAGATAATCACATCAGACATAGTCCTTATCCCAAATGGGGCTCACAGTCTAAATAGAAGGTAAGGATATTTCTGATTAATTTGAAATATTTTCTGCTATTAGATTGTAAACTTCTTTCATTCATTCAATAGTATTTATTGAGCGCTTCCTATGTGCAGAGCACTGTACTAAGTGCTTGGAAAGTACCTTGGATTGATGGACTCTAGGAAGGAGAGAATAAGCCACCTTTCCTTGGACTTTTAAGTAAACCAAGTTTCCTTAGGCTTTCCTTTTAGAGACTGCTTCCTAATTCTTTTATCAGCTGTGTTTCTCTCCCCTGGACATTCTCCCAGTTCCCCATATCATTCTTCCATGGCAAGACCCAAAATTGAACAAAGTACTCTAATAAATGCTGGCTTATCTTTTATTTAAATTGAGGAAACTCCATTTGAATTATTCAACATAAAAAAAAAAATTCTTATCCTGGGCATTAGCCCAACCCCACAGTGACCAAGATTACTTTTTTCTAGTGTAGAATGCCATAATCTGACCACACTTGTTGTTACTACAATAATACCTTGTGTTTAGTGCTTTTATTGTTCCAAAGTGATTTCAAATCTAGTATCTCATTTTTATCCTCATTTCATCCCTTTAAGGAAGATAGGGGCAGGAATTATTGCCCTAATTTCACAGATGAGGAAGCTGAGACCCAGATAAGCCAAGCAGCTTGCCCAAAGTCACCCAGCCAATGTTTAGCATGAGCAGAATCTTATACTATGCAGATATAGGAAGAGGTGACCCTGTTGACCATCTGAAGTCTTGTGCTTCAAGAGTGCCTGCATGGTGCAGCCCAGAGGGGGATGCCCTCTGAGGAAAGGAATTAATTGATCATATTTATTTAGCATTTACTGTATGCAAAGCACTGTACTAAGTGCTTGGGAGAGTACAGTGTACCAATATAACAGAGTTGGTAGACACATACCCTGCCCACAATGAGCTTACCAGTCTAGAGAGAGAGACCTATCAATTATTTATATGAATAAATAAGTTACAGGTATATACGTAAGTGCCATGGGAGTGAGAGAGGGCTGAATAAAAGAGCAAATCAGGGTGCCACAGAAGGGAATGGTAGAAGAGGAAATGAGGGCTTAGACAGGAAAGGCCTCTGGGAAGTAATGTGCTTTCAATAAGACTGTGAACGTGGGGAGAGTGATTGTCTTTTGGATATGAAGAGGGAGGACATTCCAGGCCAGAGATAAGCTGTGGGTGAGAGTTTGGTGATGAGATAGATGAGATTGAGGTACAAGGAGTAGATTGGCAAGGATTGTACTGGTTTCTTGGACACCCATTCTGTGGTATTTACTGAGTGCTTACTGTGTGCAGAGCAGTGTAATAAGCACTTGGGAGAGTACAATATAAAAGAGTTGGTAAAAAAAAGTTATCTGCCAACAATAAGCTTAAAGCATGGCATAGTAAATAGAGGACAGGGCTGGGAATCAGAAGGTCATGGGTTCTAATCCCAGGTTGGCCACTTGTCTGCTGTGTGATCTTGGGTGAATCACTTAACTTCTCTGTGCCTCATTTACCTCATCTGTAAAATGGGGATTGAGACTGCACTCCACATGGGACAAGGAACTGTGTTCAACCCAATTTGCTTGTGTCCAACTCAGAACTTAATATAGTGCCCGGAACAAAGTAAGTGCCAAACAAGTCCCATAATTATTATTACTATTACACCATGAACATTTTCTCAAATGCTGTTATCAATCAATTGTATTTGCTTACTGGGTACAGGGCACTATACTAGGTGCTTGGGAGAGTACAATATAAATAATAGTATAATAGACACATTCCTTGCCCACGATGAGCTTATAGTCTAGAGGGGGAGACAGACATTAATATAAATTACAGATACATAAGTGCTGTGTGGCCTGAATTGGGATAGTGAATAAAGGGAGCAAAGTAGGATAACGCAGAAGGCAGTGGGAAAAGAGGAAATGAGAGCTTAGAGAAGGCCTCTTGGAAATGTACCTTCAAAAATGCTTTGAAAGTGGGGAGACTAATTGTTGGATATGAAAGGGGAAGGTGTTCCAGGACAGAGGTGGGATGTGGGTGATGTATCGACAGTGAGATAAATGAGATTGAGGTCCAGTGAGTAGGTTGGCACTAGAGGAGCAAAGTGTGAGGGTTGGATTATAGTAAAAGAGTAGCAAGGTGAGGTAGGAGGAGTCAAGTGATTGTTTCAAAGCTGATGGTAAGGAGTTTCTGTTTGATGTGGAGGTGGATGGGCAACCATTGGAGGTTCATGAGGAATGGGGAAACCTGGACTGAACATTTTTATAAAAAAAAAAAAATGATCTGGGCAGCAGAGTGAAGTATGGACTGGAGAGGGGAGAGACAGGAGGTAGGGAGGGTCCACAAGGAGGCCGATACAGTAATCAAGGCAGGATAGGATAAAAGCTTGGATTAATGTGGTAGCAATTTAGATGGAGAGGAAAGGGTGGATTTTAGTGATGTTGTGAAGGTTGAGCAACAGGATTTAGTGTTAGATTGAATACGTGCAATGAGTGAGAGAGAGAAATCACGGATAACATCAAGGTTACAGGCTCGTGAGACAAAGATGATGGTGCTGTCTACAGGGACAGGAAAGTCAAGTGGAGACCAGGGTTTGGGTGAAGGATAAGGAGTTCTGTTTTGAATGTGTTAAGTTGGATGTGACGGCCGGCCATCTAGGTAGAGATCTTGAAGACAGGAGGAAATGTGAGACTGCAGAGAGGGAGAGAGATCAGCGCTAGAGATGTAGATTTGGAAATTATCTACATAGAGATGGTAGTTGAAGCCATGGGACCAGATGTAGATGGAGAATAGAACACAGATTTTAACCTAGTCCTGACTCTTCACCTGTGCTTAATCGTGCTCTTCCCAACTACCCCCACCCATGGATTTTGGCAACATTGATGTTCCCTTGTCTCAGCTGGTCCTGGAAATATCCTAGTCTATCCTGCTTTCCCAATCCACCCAGAGTAATCTGGAGGCTCCCAAGGAGAAGCAGCATGGCCTATGGAAACAGCATAGACTTGGGAGTCAGAGGAGCTGGTGTCTAATTCTGGCTCCTCCACTTGTCTGCTGTGTGACCTTGGGCAAGGTACTTTAACTTCTCTGTGTCTCAGTTCCTTCATCTGCAAAATGGGGATTCAGTGCCTGTTCTCCCTCATACTTAGACAGTGAACCCCAAGTGGAATCTGATTATCTTGGATCTACCCCAGGTGTTTGTACAGTATTTGATTCTCAGAAAGCACTTAACAAATACCACAGCAATTAGTAAGGACTCCCCACTGTAGCACTTAAAAGAGTGCCTGGAACATTGTAAGCACTTAACAAATGCCATAATTATCTGGGAGGTGCACTGGTGTGCCTGACATAAAGTCTATCTTTCCCATTACTCCACCTCCTTGCCTACCCCAGCCAGGTGAAACCACTGTGAGGAGGCTGTGAAAGCCCTTACCCAAGAACTGTGCTTCTGTGAAACCACACCCACACAACCAGTTTTCAACCACATTCTGCTGAGTGGTTGTTTTTCTGATTTCCGATCTTGATAATGGGAAGTTGTTTGAAAAATCAAAAGTCATCATGATATGGAATCAGGTATCCAAAGAAATGGAAATCCCTCTTCATTCACTCAGCGATAGGCAACTCCAACTCTCTCCTGGACCTCCTCCAATCTGGCTTCCGTCCCCTCTAATCCAATGAAACTGCCCTCTCAAAGGTCATCAATGACCTCCTTCTTGCCAAATCCAATGGCTTTTACTCTATCCTAATCTTCCTCGACCTCTCAGCTGCCTTTGACACTGTCCACCATCCTCTTCTCCTCAACACATTATCTAACCTTGGCTTCACAGACTCCGTCCTCTTCTGGTTCTCCTCTTATCTCTCTGGCCATTCATTCTCAGTCCCCCTCGCAGGCTCCTCCTCCCCCTCCCCTTCCCTAACTCTAGGGGTTCCTCAAGGATCAGTTCTTGGTCCCCTTCTGTTCCCCGTCTACGCTCACTCCCTTGGTGAACTCATTTGCTCCCATGGCTTCAACTATCATCTCTACACATATGACACCCAAATCTACATCTCCTTCCCTGTTATCTCTCCCTCCCTCCAGGCTCCTATATCCTCCTGCCTTCAGGACACCTCCACCTGGATGTCTGCCCACCACCTAAAACTCAACATGTCCAAGACTGAGCTTCTTTATCTTCCCTCCCAAACCCTGTCCTCTCCCTCAGTTTCCCGTCACTGTGGACAGCACTACCATCCTTCCTGTCTTCAAATCCCGCAACTTTGGTGTCACCTTGATTCTGCTCTCTCATTCACCCCACACATCCAATCACCAAAACCAGCCAGTCTCACCTTCACATCGCCAAGATGTGCCCTTTCTGCTCCTTCCAAACCGCTACCTTGTTAGTACAATTTCATATCCCGACTGGATTACTGCATCAGCCTCCTTTATGATCTCCCATCCCCCTGTCTCCCCACCTCAGTCTATACTTCACTCTGCTGCCCATATTATCTTTCTACAGGAACACTATGGGCATGTCACCCCCTCCTCAAAAGCCTCCAGTGGTTGCCTATCAACCTTTGCATGAAGCAAAAAGTCCTCACTATTGGCTTCAAAGCTCTCCATCACCTTGCCCCCTCCTACCTCACCTCCCTTCTCTGCTTCTACAGCCCAGCCCATACACTCCATTCCTCTGTTGCTAACCTCATCACTGGGCCTTGTTCTCACCTGCCCCTCCGTCGACCCCTGGCCCATGTCCTACCTCTGTCCTGGAATGCCCTCCCTCCTCACATCGGCCAAACTAGCTCTCTTCCCTGCTTCAAAGTCCTACTGAGAGCTCACCTTCTCCAGGAGACCTTCCCAGACTGAGACCCCCTTTTCCTCTCCTCCTCCCCTCCCCATCACCCTCACTCCCTCCCTTTGCTCTATCCCCTTCCCTGCCCTACAGCACTTGTGTATATTTGTACATATTTATTATTTGATTCATTTGATTAATGTGTTTAAATCTATAGTTCTGTGTTCTATTTTGATGCTATTGATGCCTGCCTACTTGTTTGGTTTGTTGTCTGTCTCTCCCTTCTAGATTGGGAGCTCATTGTTGGGTAAGGATTGTCTCTGTTGCCAAATTGTGCTTTCCAAGATCTTAATACAGTGCTCTGCACACAGTAAACACTCAGTAAATACGACTGAATGAATGAATGAAGGGTACCTCTCCCTGAGGTTTGGGGAAGTCTTAGTCTGAGGCAAGACATTTCTGTTATCGCTCCTGATCAGCCAGAAGCTTATCCCTAAGGGTGGTCAGCTGATGGAGGGGGAGTCAGGAGGGATTAAACCCATTAGCTGTTCCAAATAGCCTGGAGATGAATTCAGGCTAATCAACATCACTATTCATGGCAGTAAGAGAAGAATGTCAGATCTGGGGTTAGTTGAGAGAATCTTTTGAGAATATTCTATCCTGACCTGTTTGGCTGTAGTCAGCCATGTGACCAGGAGGTAGCACTGCCTGAATGCAGGGTTCTCCTATAATCCTTCCACGTCAAAGCTTTCTTTAATCTTGTCCATAAAACACCATTATCAGAGATGGACTCCTGACCCCCTTGATTTGCTGCTAACAGAGGCTTTTTCAAAGAGCCACCTGCTTTTGTTTCCCCTGACACCAAAACAACAGACCAGACTGTCTCCAGAAAACTGGGCCAGTGCATCCTTTCTTCAGCAGAGTGCCCGGGGTTTGGGCGGGGGTGGGTGTCTGTGGACTCAGCTGACCATGGCAGGAGCTGGGTGAAAAAGCTGCCTCAAGTTTTGCCATAAAGGATCAGTCAATCAATCAGCATGCTAGAGAAGCGGCAGGGCATAGTGGATAAAGCTAGAGCCTGGGAGTCAGAAAGTCATGGTTTCTAATCCCGGCTCCACCACTTATCTGCTGTGTGACCTGGCGCAAGTCACTTCACTTCTCTCTGTCTCAGTTACCTCATCTGTAAAATGGGGATTGAGACTATGAGTCCCAAATGGGATGGGGTCTGTGTCCAACCCGATTTGCTTGTCTCCACCCCAGCATTTAGTACAGTGCTTGGTATGTGGAAAGTGCTTAACAAATGCAATATAATTATTGTTATAATTGTTGTTAAAGGTATTTATTGAGCACTTACTGTTTGCAGAGACTGTGCTAAGCACTTGGGAAAATACAGTGAAGCAACACAGAGAGACAATCCCTGCCCACAATGAACTCACTGTCTGGATGCGGGGGAGACAGACATCATTTCCCCCATCTCTGTAGTGTTGTCAGTTGCCATTTAGCCATGGGTTGTTTCTGGTAATGTGAAAATTAACAAGCTGGGGGAATTCCCCATTTTATGGTATTTGTTAGGTGTATACTATGTTCCAGACATGGAACTAACCTCTGGGCTAGGTACAAGCTAATCGGGTTGGACACAGTCCATGTTTCACCAGGTGCTCACAGTCTTAATCCCCATTTTACAGATGAACTAACTGAGGCATAGAGAAGTTAAGTGACTTACCCAAAGTGACCAGCAGACTAGGGACAGACTTGGGATTAGAACCCAAGTCTTCTGGCTCCCAGGCCTGAGCTCTGTTTACTAGGCCATCCTGCTTCTCCTCCACACCTTATCTCTCCTTGACTTCAGGGACTCCATCCTTTCCTGGTTCTCCTCTTATCTTTTTGGCCGTTTATTCTCGGTCTCCTTCGCAGGCTCCTCCTCCCCCTCCCATCCTCTAACTGTTGGGGTTCCTCAAGGGTCACTTCTTGGCCCTCTTCTGTTCTCCATCTACACTCACTCCCTTGGTGAACTCATTCGCTCCCAAGGCTTCAACTATCATCTCTATGCAGATGACACACAAATCTACATCTCTGCCCCTGTCCTCTCCCCCTCCCTTCAGGCTCGTATCTCCTCCTGCCTCCAGGATGTCTCTACCTGGATGTCTGCCCGCCACCTAAAACTCAACATGTCCAAAACTGAGCTGCTTATCTTCCCTCCCAACCCCTGTCCTCTTCCTGATTTCCCTGTCACTGGGGATGGTAAAACCATCCTTCCCGTCTCTCAAGCCCGCAACCTTGGTGTCATCCTTGACTCAGCTCTCTCATTCACCCCACACATCCAATCCGTCACCAAGGCCTGCCGGTCTCACCTTTACAATATGGCCAAGAGCTGCCTTTCTTCTCCATTCAAACGGCTATCGTACTGTGTACAAGCTCTCATAATATCCCGGCTAGATTGTTGTGTCAGCCTTCTCTCTGATCTCCCTTCCTCCTGTCTCTCCCCACTCCAGTCTATTCTTCATTCCGCTGCCCGAATCATCTTCCTGCAGAAACGCTCTGGGCATGTCACTCCCCTCCTTAAAAACCTCCAGTGGTTGCCTATCAACCTCTGCACGAAACAAAAACTTCTCACTGTGGGCTTCAGGGCTCTCTATCACCTTGTCCCCTCCTACCTTACCTCCCTTCTCTCTTTCTACTGCCCATCCTGCATGCTCCGCTCCTCTGCCGCCCACCTCCTCACCATCCCCTGTTCATGCCTATCCCGCCGACGAACTCTGGCCCACATCCTACTGCTGTCCTGGAATGCCCTCCCTCCTCACCTCCGCCAAACTAACTCTCTTCCCCACTTCAAAGCCCTACTGAGAGCTCACCTCCAAGAGGCCTTCTGAGACTGAGCTTCCCCTTTTCCCTCTGTTCCCTTTCTGCTCCCCCTCCGCCCTCTGCTCCCTCCCCCTTCCCCCCTTCACCTCCCCTCAGCTAAGTCCCCCTTCCCTCTGCTCCTTCCCCTCTCCCTTCCCCTCCCCTCCCATCAGCACTGTGCTCATTTGTATATATTTTTATTACCCTATTTATTTTGTTATTGAGGTGTACATCCCCTTAATTCTATTTATCGTGATTATGTTGTCTTGTTTTTGTCTGTCTCTCCCGATTAGACTGTAAACCCGTCATTGGGCAGGGATTGTCTCCATCTGTTGCTGAATTGTACATTCCAAGCGCTTAGTACAGTGCTCTGCACATAGTAAGCGCTCAATAAATACTATTGAATGAATGAATGAATTCCCTCTAAAGCAGAATAGCCATAGACTGTGCTCTTGGGGCCTCTTTCCTCACCTACCATGGGGTTAACTGTAAAACAAAAAGACAAAACTCCCCCCAAATTTGCAGCCAGTTCACTGGTGATACTCACTGGTGGCCTGCTGCTATGACAGTCTCATAGAAAGGTTTCTTTTTTGTTGTTCTTTTAATTCTAAAATTACTCCCAGTGGAGCCTCTCCAAGTTGCTTTCCTTCCCCTCTCTCCCCATTCGAGCTACAAAAGCTTAAAAAAAATAGATGGGGCCTGGAATGTGTCCAGCCCGATTAGCTTGTACCTAACCCAGAGGTTAGTTCCTTGTCTGGAACATAGTACACACCTAACAAATACCATAAAAAGGGGAATTCCCCCAGCTTGTTGATTTTTCACGTTTCCAGAAACAACCCATGGCCAAACGGCAACTGAAGACATTGCAGAGATGGGAGAATTGATGTATTTACCAAATACTAGCAAACTACCCTGACAGAATCCCAGTGGAAAGGTCGAAGAGAACATGTTCAAAAGTTAGCATCCATTCTGATGACTGTTCTGTCAGTTCTGGGTGCGGCGATAGTGTCCTCCAGTGGCCAAATCGGTTAATGGCGCGGAATTTTACTGGCCTGAGATCCTCTGCGTCAAAAAACACCCATTTGTTGGGAATTGCTTTCTTTTCCCCTTTATCTACAAATGATGCAGAGGCATCTTTCGAGGCTTTGGAAATCACCACTTTTCCACCCACCCGTGGCCAGTAGCAATTTGCACCAGAGGAGTCGTTAAGCTGATTTTCATTCATTTGACTCTGTACTTTTCTGGGGATGGGTCATCTGATTTTTAAAACGAACACATTGGAGTTTATTTACTACTACTGCTGATAATATTGGTAAGCGCTTACTATGTGCAGAGCTCTGTTCTAAGAGCTGGGGTAGATACAGGGTAAGCAGGTTGTCCCACGTGAGGCTCACAGTCTTAATCCCCATTTTTACAGATGAGATCACTGAGGCACAGAGAAGTTAAGTGACTTGCCCATAGTCACACAGCTGACAAGTGGCAGATCTAGGATTCGATCCCATGACCTCTGACTCCCAAGCCCATGCTCTTTCCACTGAGCCACGCTGCTTCTCTAAGCCTTCTCTAATTTACTAGGCTGCATTAAAGCTTTACGTGAGTTCACTGAATACTTTCATTCATTCAGTAGTATTTATTGAGCGCTTACTATGTGCAGAGCACTGTACTAAGCACTTGGAATGTACAAATCAGCAACAGAGACAGTCCCTGCCCATTGACGGGCTTACAGTCTAATCGGGGGAAACAGACAGACAAAAACAATAGCAATAAATAGAATCAAGGGGATGTACATCTCATTAACAAAATAAATAGGGTAATAAAAATATATACAAATGAGCAGATGAGCTCAGTGCTGAGGGGAGGGGAAGGGAGAAGGGGAGGAGCAGAGGGAAAGGGGGGGAAAAGGGGACTTAGCTGAGGGGAGGTGAAGGGGGGGGTAGAGAGGCAGCAGAGGGAAAAGGGGAAGCTCAGTCTGGGAAGGCCTCTTGGAAGAGGTGAACTCTCAGTAGGTGAGCTCTCAGTAGGATAATAGTAATAATTATCATATTTCTTAAGCGCTAACTATGTGCCAAGCACTGTTTTAAGCACTGGGATAGTACAAGGCAATCAGGTTGTCCCACGTGGGGCTCACAGTCTTAATCTCCTTTTTATAGTTGAGGTAACTGAGACACAAAGAAATGAAGTGACTTGCCCAAAGTCACACAGCTGATAAGTGGCAGAACTGGGATTAGAACCCATGACCTCTGTCTCCCAAGTCCGTGCTCTTTCCACTAAGCCACATTCCGATTGATGGAATAAGGAAAAACCAACATTTGACCGGGAGTTGGGTGGGGGGAGATAGCCTGGTGAAAATTAGATTTTTGGAATCTATGGATTAGTACAGAACAGTTGGCATTTCTTTCCTCTAGCACCAGCTTGCTGTTGATGCTCTGATATTGTCTCAGTTGCCGCTGATCCCTTTCCTTCATCTTTCTTCTGGCCTGGAACTCCTTCCTTCTCTATGTAAACAAGAACACCACTCTCACCACCTTCAAAGTCTTATTAAGGTCACATCTTCTCCAAAAGGCCTTCCCTGATTCATTCATTCAGTTGCATTTATTGAGTGCTTACTGTGTGCAGAGCACTGTACTAAGTGTTTGGAAAGTACAATTCAGCAACAAATAGAGACAATCCCTGCCCACAACGGGCTCGTAGTCATGAAGGGGTGAGACAGGCATCAATAGCATCAATACAAATGAATAGAATTATAGATATACATCATTAATAAAAATATAATTATAAATATGTACATATACGCACAAATGCAAACACATGGGGTGGGGGATAGAGCAGAGGGAGTGAGTGGGGGCTAAGGGGAGGGGGAGCAGAGGAAAAGTGGGGCTTAGTCTGGGAAGACCTCCTGGAGGAGGTGAGCTTTCAGTAGGGCTTTGAAGGGGGGCAGTGTGCTAGATTTGAGGATGGGGGGTATTCCACGCCAGAAGTAGGACGTGGGCCAGGGGTCGAAGGCGGGACAGGCAAGAAGGAGGCGTAGTAAGAGGGTTACCACTGATTAAGCCCTTTTTTCCCTACTTTCTCTCCCTTCCGTATCATCTTAAACTGTACCTTTTGGGTATTTGGTATTCACCCCACCCTCAGCCCCACAGCACTGATATATATTTCTGTAAATTATTTATATTGATGTCTGCTTCCCCCTCTAGACTGTAAGCTCTCTGTGCGCAGGGAATGTCTGTTTATCGTTACATTGTACTCTCCCAAGCATAGTACAGTGTTCTGCACACAGTAAGTGCTCAATAAATACCATGAAATAGATTGTGAAGGATACCCTTTCTGTAATGACAGACACAAGCCACTTCTGCTACTGCCCCTTTATCAAGGTTGATGGGAGGGGTTTGTAACTCTTTGGACTTGTTCAAGATGCAGATAGTAAAAGATGAATTTTTCATGGTATTTATTAAATGCTTACTATGTCAGGCATTGTACCAAGCACTGGGGTCGTCAAGTAAGACCTAATCTCTGTCCCACATGGGGTTTGTAGTCTTAATCTCCATTTTACAGAGGAGGTAATTGAGGCCCAGAGAAGTTAAGTGATTTGCCCAAGGTCTCTCAGACATGTGGTGGAGCTGAGGCTAAAACCCAGGTCCTTCTGACTCCTGGGCCTGTGCTCTATCCATTAGGCCACGCTGATTCAAGAATTTCAAGCTTAATTTTGTGGAGAAAGAAGTGTCTTTTCCTCCATTTCGTGGTTAGATATTTGACTAGACAAATGGTTTCTCCCAGAGAGAACAGAGAGCCGTGTTGTCCTATATTGGTCCTGCAGGGTGGTGGTACACTAGTTGTGAGGGGTCACATCAACAGCTGCCTGCTCTCCTCAGTAAATTTCAACAAACTCATCTAGGCATTTGAGCATGTGATGTGGCCTGGTGGAAAGAACAGGATTGGGACCTGAGTTCTACTACTTGCCTGCTGTGTCATCTTGGGTAAAGGAGTTTACTCTGGGCTTCATTTTCCTCATCTGTAAAATGGGCTTTCAGTACCCATCTTTCCTCCCTCTTAGACTATGAGCCCCATGTGGGACATAGTCTGTGACCTGACTATCTTGTACCTACCACAGTGCCTACCGCAATGCTTGGGACATAGTAAAAGCTTAGTTTCATCATTATTACCATAATCATTGTTGTAGATATACTAATAATATTTGTTAAGCATTTACTATATGTCAAACACTGTTCTAAACTCTGGGGAAGATACAAACTATTCATGTTGGATATAGTCCCTGTCCCACATGGGACTCAGTCTTAATCTCCATTTTACAGATGAGGTAATTGAGGTGCAGACAAGTGAAGTAACTTGCCCGAGGTTACACAACAGAGAAGTGGCAGAGTGGGATTAGAACCCAGGTCCTTTTGCTTCCCAGGCCCATACTCTATCCACTAAGTCATGCTGCTTCACATTGTCGGTAGGCACGGAATCAGTAAAACCTGGGTTCCATACTAGATATCTTTTGCTTCTGGGGCTTGACCGCACAATTCCTTTATTCCCATGAATTTATGTTTCTTCATGTTGAGTATCAATCAGTCGATCAGTGGCCTTTATTGAGGCTTACTAGGTTCAGAGCACTGTTGGGTAGTGCCTAATGCAAGCCTAGGATCTCAGCACCTTGCAAATAGCCATTCAGAATCAAAGTTTAACAAAGGTCCTTCATTATTCCGTTTGATATTTATTTATTTGAATCCTTGATAAGACCACCCAATAGAAATGAAATACATTGGGAATCTTCTTTAAATATGTACCTTGAAAAAATAGCTCTTATTATTTGGCAGTTTTCAATTTTGATCAAAAATTAATCAGATCTTGAGCAGGTCTGCACAAGCTTCTGTTGCAAGGGAAGAGTCTTTCACCAAGCCTTCAGGCCATTAACTCAGAGATTTAGTTCTGTGCCTTTCTCATCCTCTCATTCATTTATTCATTCAATCATATTTATTAAGCACTTACTGTGTGCAGAGCACTGTACTAAGCACTTGGTAAAGTACAATACAACAATAAAAAGACAATCCCTGTCCACGACGAACTCACAGTCTATACCTGCACTAAGATCTCTGCTTCATGGGGGCTAAACCCTCTTGAGGAGAAGCAGTGTGGTCTAGTATATAGAGCACGGGCCTGGGAGTCAGAAGGACCTGGTCTCTAATCCTGCCTCTGCCACTCGTCTTCTGTGGCAAGTCACTGAATTTCTCTGTGCCTATTACCTCATCTGTAAAATGGGAATTGACTCTGAGCCCAGTGGAGGACTGTGTCCAACCTGTTTAGCTTGCATCTACCTTAGTGCTTAGTACTGTGCTCAGTGCACAGTAAATGCTTAACAAATTCCATTAAAAAAAATCACTTTTCAGGGTCCAGGAGAGGGAGGCAGAGAACACCACAAAGTTTGACTGAGAGAGTGCAGAGGGAGAGTATTTTGGTCACTATCCTGTTTTTTTCTGGTTTTGAAACCCATCCTTGTATCAAACCCATTGGCACTTTTTGGTCTGGGAAAAGCTAGCCTAGTTCCATTCAGATTCAACTGAAATCAGTTCACTTACCTTCTCTTATTTCCTGCCCACTGATTCACAGCCTAAGCATTGTCCCTGAACCACTACACGGGTGTTGGGGACAAAAAAAAAAATAGCAGGCCTTCTGGCATGAGAAAGGGGAACACCCAACCAGCTCAGGAATGCATAGGACATAGAGAGAAGAAAGTCAAGAACAAATAAAAGAAAAACTGCCCTGGCCTTGACTTTACAAATTCAAGGTTTGAATCACTGCTAGAGTGCTTAAAAATAATTTTCTGGATTACTTTCATATTAATCACCATATTTTATCCTCACAAACGGTCCTTTGAGATGTTATTCCCATTTTACAGATGAGGAAATGGAGGCACATGGATTGGAAACTTGCTCGTGGTCACCCTGGTCTCAGTTGAAGAGCTGGAACTAATATTCAGGTCACTTGACTCCCAAGCCCAGGTTCTGGTGACCCTTCAAACTTGCAAACCTACTGCCTTCCTAGGTTGGAATTTATTAAACTCTTTTAGGTATCTAAAACTGTGCTAGGCACTGGGTAGATGATGATAAGCCACTTCTGGGCATGGCACATGTCTACCAACTCAGTTAAACTCTTAAGTGCTTAGTACAGTGTTTTGCTCTCAGTGCTCAAGAATTATGATTGATTAATCAGATTAGACATAGTACTTGTCTCACTTGGGATTCCATAGTCTAAGAGGAAGGGGGGGGTCAGGTATTGTATTCCCATTTTATAAATTGAGGAAACTGAGTCCCAGGGAAGTGATAACTTTCCCAAGATCCCACAGCTGGCATTGGCAGGATTTAACTAAGATAGTGCCTGTGTTTTCTGACTCTGTCCCCTGCTCTTTCTATCTGTTCATGCTGTCTCCCTCCCTCATCCTCCCATCTTCAAAACAGACACTGGTGAACATTTTTAGAGCTGGTTTCAGCCAGCTAGCGGGGAGACATTGCTTGGCTTCTCTCTATGGAGTCATTAGCGTGTAGTAAAGTCATCCGCAAAAGCGGAAAGAATTGGGAACCATGGAAACAGCATGAAGATCCCAATTCTTCCACCATTTGTTCCAAAGACTGCTTTTGGCCAGAAAGGGTTGGAAATTACTAAGCAGTTGCCAATATCCTCAGGGACATTATCCTTTCTCCCTTACGTTACCTAGAAAGTTTCATTTGGCTGGAGGATTTTTCTGCCGTCCCTATTACCTGTTAGGAAGCCTGGATTTCTTTAAAAGGAACCTTTCCTGGCATTCCCACTGACATGATTCTGCAATCATGCAACGACTGCAGTGCAGGCTAGTTTGCTGCTTGGATAGGACACGTAATTCAGTCCCAGCTCAAGTTGTGTTTAGTACTTTAATTTTCAACAAATGTATGGTACTTTCACTCCGTTCCCATTGATGCTGGGACTGGAGAAGAAGGCTCATTTCCACGGTATCTCTTAGATACCTACTTATACTCATCCTCAGCATATAATAAAAATAATAATTGTGGTATTTTTTAAGCGCTTATGTGCCAGGCAACTGCACTAAGCGTTGGGGTTGATGCAAGCACATTGGGTTGGACACAGCCCTTGTCCCACATGGGGCTCACAGTCTTAATCTCCATTTTACAGATGAGGTAACTGAGGCACAGAGAAATGAAGTGATATTCATTAATTCAATTGTACATTCTTTTCTGATTATTCCCTAAATACTTTTCTGTCTAGCTCTTCCCATTAGAATGCAAGTTCCTTGTGGGCAGGAAATGTGTCCCTTGCTTGTTTGTACTTCCCAACTGTTTAGTTCAGTGCATTGCAGTCAATGGGTGCTCAATAAATGCTTCTACTACTTCTACTTTAGGACAGATGTGTTGTACTGTGCTTTGGAGGAACAAAACACAACCATCAGGGCTTGGGGAGGATTTTCATGTGAGAGGGTAATCAAGTAATCAAGAATTCATCCATCTGCTTAAGTGTTAGCCTACAGTATTAGCCTAATAGTGAGTGGGACCATCTATTTAGTCTTTTCTAAATGATAGCTATCAGGCTAGTTATCGGCTTTAAAACACTCAATCACCTTGACCCCTCCTACCTCACCAGCTACTCTCCTACTACAACAGCCTGCACACTTTGCTCCTCTAATACCAACCTACTCACTCTACCTCGATCTCATCTGTCTCACCCCGACCTCTCGCCCAGGTCCTACCTCTGTCCTGGAATGCCCTCCCTCTTCAAATCCAACAGACAGTTCCTCTCCTCTCCTTTTGGAAGACCTATCTCCTCCAAGAGGCCTTCCCTGACCTAGCCCTCCTTTCTTCTTTTCCCACTCCCTGTGTCACCTTGACTTGTTTCCTTTATAATAATAATTACTAATAACTATGGTATTTGTTAAGCGCTTACAATGCGCCAAGCACTGCATTATTCATCACCCCCACCCAGCCCCACAACACTTATATACATATCTGTAATTTAACTTATTCATATTAATGTCTATCTTCCCATTTAGACTCTAAGCTTGCTGTGGGCAAGGAATTTGTATATTGTTACATTGTACTCTCCCAAACACTTAATACAGTGCTGACCAAACAGTAAGTGCTCAACAAATAAGATTGGCTAACAGGAGAGAAATATATTTACCTGAATTCTGTCATATTTGAGAATTTGGTCTGATTAAGGTGTGACTTATTTCTGAACAGGGTCTGGGTGAAGTGTTGGTGGTTTTCAATCAATTAATGGTATTTGTTGAGCATTTACTGTGTGCAGAGCACTTGGAAAAGTAGAATACAGCAGAGTTGGTAGACATGATCCTGGTCCAGAAGGAGCTTATAGTCTAGATGCGGAGACAGACATTAAATTACAGATAAGTACGGAAGTGCTGTGGGACTGAGGGTGGGATGGATAAAGGGTACAAATCCAAGTTCCAAGGCCACACAAGAAGGGAGAGGGAGTAGGGGAAATGAGGGCTTAGCTGGGGAAAGCATCTGGGAGAAGATGTGGTTTTGATAAGGCTTTGAAGGTGGTGGTCTGTCATGAAGCGGGAGGGAATTTCAGGCCAGAGAGAGGATGTGGGGAAGGGATCAGCGGTGAGATAGTTGGGATTGGGGTACAGTGTGCATGTTGGTGTCAGAGGAGCGAAGTGAGTGGACTGGGTTGAAGCAGCAAATCAGTGAAATACAATAGGAGGGGCAATGTGATTGAGCTTGTAAAGTCAATGGTAAGGTGTTTCAGTTTGTTGTGGAAGAACATGGGCAACCACTGGAGGTTCTTGAGGAGTGGGGAAAAGTGGGCGAAATGGTTTTTAGATGATAATAATAATGATGGCATTTGTTAAGCACTTACTATGTGCAAAGCACTGTTCTAAGCGCTGGGGAGGAATCAAGGTGCTCAGGTTGTCCCACGTGGGGCTTACAGTCTTAATGCCCATTTTACAGATGAGGTAACTGAGGCACAGAGAAGTTTAGTGACTTGCCCAAAGTCACACAGCTGACAAGCAGCATAGCTGGAGTTTGAACCTGTGACCTCTGACTCCCCAGCCTGTGCTCTTTCCACTGAGCCACTCAGCTTCTCAGATAAATGATCTGGGCAACAAAGTGAAGTATGGATGAATCTGGGGAAAGACAGAAGGCAAGGAGGTCAGCAAGGAGGTTGATGCAGTATAGGAAAGACTAAAATTTAGCAGTATCAAAAAAAAACCTTTGAATTTATAGAGGAGGCAGACCAATAGGTAATCATGTGATATGAGTAATCTTGATTTTTTCATTGTGGTCTGCAGTAGACTTGACCACACTTTTCTTTTTAGAAATGACTAGACTCTCTGCCATGTAATGCTGGGAAAAACTCATTTTCCTTATACTGCATTAATCTCTCAAGCTGTAGAATTGGTTAACATAGAAAAGAGAGCTGAGAGGCAGCTTCACAAGGGGTTCTAGAGGTCATAGGTGGTTTCCAGTTTTCATAGTCTTCTGGGATCATTAAAATCAAATCTATAGCTTGAGAGATTAAAGATAGTCAGGAAGAAGGCTGTCTCGATCTTGATATTTAATTCCTCTGGGAATAGGTTACCAAAGGAAATTGTAGATTAGCTTTTTCTGAGGTTGTTTACAGACTAAATAGTCTACTTGATTTAGAGTAACTGAGATTTTTGTCTTTCCTGGAAGTGGGGGATGAATTAAATGACATGCCAAAGTACTTTCCAGAAGTAGGCTGCTATGGTTCTCTCCAGAGTTGGTTATTTTTTTCTTTAGTTTCCTATTCTCTGTTCTGGTATGAACTAGGCACAATTTTCCATTCTCTTTAGTTATCCTCTTTCTAAGACAAAAGGCATCAGAGTTTTAGTGACTCCCTTATATCCTGATTTCCAGTAGCATGACAAACTTGTCTGACTTCTAATCTTCCAGGATAATATGCCACTCCTGACCTCTTCTGTTTACAGCTTCTGTCTGAGAGAAAGGACAGCCAATCAAAATACCAAATAATGAAAAGCCAAGGCATTAAAGTGCACTCCACCCATCATTCTTTGCCTTTCATGTGGCAAAAAATTATGGGGACAAAGATGCTAATGAGAAATCAATAGGAAGCTTGTTGTCTCAAACCCCATGACAGTTGAGAAGAAAACTGAAAAACTGGGGTAAATTTCTTGTAATTCTCATGCTCCCGAGCCTGTATTCTTCTAGTTCTCTCTGCTGTAAAGAGAGCGTTGAATTGCTGCATGGCTTTGCTAATTTATTTTACTCTGAAGTAGCCCCTTTGTCCACTCTGTGTCTTGCGGGTTTATGTTTTGCCTAGCTTCAAAGAAGTTTATGAAACTTGATTTCTGTGCCAATAGCATTGTATCTTCTTTAGTTGCCTTGAGATAAAGTGAACAAGAAGTGCATGTGAGAGAGAGAAGGAAAGGATTTTCTGATGAAATTATAGTAAAACAAAAATAGTTATAAGAAACAAAACTGTGGGCAGCAGTCACCAAGAAACTCTGAAGTAAATTCTTTAGGCTATAATAATAATAATAATAATGGCATTGCTTATAATGTCTCAAGCACTGTTCTAAGCACTGGGGTAGATACAAGTTAATCAGGTCCTACAGGGAGCTCACAGTCTAAGTAGGAGGGAAAACATTTATTGAATCCGCACCTTGCATATGAGGGAACTGAGGCACAGAGAAGCTAAGTGACTTGCCCAGGGTCACACAGCAGAGAAATGGCAGGGCAAGGATTAGAACCCAGGTCCTCTAGCTCCCAGGCCTGGGCTCTTCCCACTAGGTCACATTGCTTTGGCTTGATCCCTGGACCCTCAGATTCTCTACCAATGGGCCCTTGACTGCAAGCTGTAGACTGTAAGCTCCTTGTGGGTAGGGAACCTACCTAGCAACTCTGTATCATACTCTCCAAGCATTTAGTACAGTGCTCTGCACAAAAGTGCTCTAAAAATATCATTGATTGAGTAAAATCATTAAATTCTAGAGCACAGTTAAAGCTAAATCTCACCTTAGCCAAAATTTTCGGTTGTAGCAAAAACTTGTTGAAAAAAAGGACTAGGAATAATTTTTTCAATTTAGTTGTGGCTTCCTTGAGAAAGCATTGAGCTGGCACCCTTCCAGGTCCAAAGGGAAGAGCAGAATTGATTGAACATAGCAGTGCTAGGAAAAAGACAAGCCAATAAAATTCATACTCCATTTTCGGGGTTGTAGTAGCGCTTTCTCCCTCCAAAACACATACAAGAGAGATGTTTTGATTAAAAACAGCAATGACCTTCACACCCAGTGCTTCTCAACCCTTACTGAAAATGCAAACAATTTTGTTTATGCATGATCAATTAATCAATGATTTTTATTGAGCACTTACTGTGTGCAGAGTCCTTGGGAGAGTACATTTCAACAGATTTTATAGACAGGTTCCCAGGTCATAAGGATCTTATTCTTTCCCCTTAAGGAAATTGAGGAAAAGCAAAATATCAAAGGTAGTGGTAGAAATAGTAGTAATGATGGCATTTATAAAGCGCTTACTATGTGCAAAGCACTGTTCTAAGCCGGGGGGATATAAGGTGATCAGTTTGTCCCAATGTTGGGCTCACAGTCTTTATCCCCATTTTACAGATGAGGTAACTCAGGTGCAGGGAAGTTAAGTGACTTGCCCAAGGTCACACAGTGGACAAGGGGCAGAGCTGGGATTAGAACCCATGACCTCTGCCTCCCAAGCCCATGCGCTTTCCACTGAGCCACGCTTATTGAGTACCAGTGCACTGAAAAATGCAGTGGAGTGATGCAACGGAACAAGACCATAAGTCAATCATATTTATTGAGCACTTACTGTGTGCAGAGCACTGTACTAAGCACTTGGGAGAGTACAAGATAATAAAACAGATACATTCCCTGCTCCCAGTGAGCTTACAGTCTGGAGGGGTAGACAGACATGAATATAAATTAATTATAGATGTACATATAATAATAATAATGTTGGTATTTGTTAAGCGCTTACTATGTGCCGAGCACTGTTCTAAGCGCTGGGGTAGACATAGGGGAATCAGGTTGTCCCACGTGGGGCTCACAGTCTTCATCCCCATTTTACAGATGAGGGAACTGAGACACAGAGAAGCTAAGTGACTTGCCCACAGTCACACAGCCGACAAGTGGCAGAGCTGGGATTCGAACTCATGAGCCCTGACTCCAAAGCCCGTGCTCTTTCCACTGAGCCACATAAGTGCTGTGGGGCTGGAAGGGAATGAATAAAGCAGTCAAGTCAGGGTGATGCAGAAGGGAGTTGTAGAAGAGGTAGAGGGCTTAAGTCAGGGAAGGCCTCTTGGAGGAGATGTGCCTTCAATAAGGCTTTGAACAAGGGGAGAATAATTGTCTGTTAAAGATGAAGAGGGAGGGTGTGGGAGAGATAGATGCGACTGAGGTACAGTGAGAAGGTTGACATTAGAGGAACAAAGCCTGCCTATAAAATTCTTACACTCTGAAGAGAGAAACATAAAAATAACAATATGCTGAGGATGACTATAACTAGATAAATGCAAATAGCAGTGGAAGGATTGATATTGAACCGTGACACTGAAGCAGGCAGGGAAAACCTGTTGCTGGAAGGGGAATTTTCAGCAGGCTTTACAGGTAAGGAAGACTGAAGCCTGGAGAATAAGTGGGGAGAGAGAAGAGAGAATTCCAGGGGACAATGTGAGCACTGGATTAAAGTGAGCAGGACAAAAGTGGGCTATAGCCAGGAGGAGGGCTTGGGAGGTGCAGAGAGTGCAAGAGGGGAGGAGAGCTTATAAGTAATTTGGAGAGATGGGTGGGAAGCCTTAAAACCAATGGTGAGGAGTCTACACTTGATGAGGCTAGAGAAGAGTGTTTATGTGTGCTGAACAATAATTCAAGAAGATGATCTAGGGAGAAGTGGGAAATATGGACTGAATTGAGATGAGGCTGGAGGCAGGGAGGCAAGTGAGGAGGCTACAGAATAGTCCAATCATGATAAGTCTAGAGCTTGAATTAGGCTCGAAACTGAATATGTCAAGTGGAATGGGTGGATCTGTGTGAAGTTTTTTTGAGGAAAATTCAGCAGGTTTTGGCAGTTGGTTGGATATGAGAGTAGAATGACAGAGAAATATTGTGATCGAGTTATCTCTTGTCCAAAGTAAAGCAATAGTTAAGCCTCAGGCCCACAGAAAACTTCGGAAGTGTAATCATCTTCTGGAGTAGGTACCTTGTTCTCAGCCCACATCAGATGGAAATACATCCTGTCTCCTGGGAGAATGGCACTTTTGGATCCTCTAAACTACAGGAGGCTTCATCATTGTGGTAGTTTCTTGCTATCAGTAAATCAGTGGCATTTACTGAGTACTTACTGCTTACAGAGCACTGCATTGAGCGCTTGGAAGAGTACAGTGCAACCAATTGGAAATGATCTTTGCCCACAAAGAGATTAGAGAGTAGATGGACAGACATTAAGATAAATTACAGTTGAATTCGGGCATAAGTGCCGTGGGGATGGGAGTGAGGTGATTATCCAATCAATTGTTGTTATTAATTGAGCATTTCGTGCAGATCACTGGACTAATCACTTGGGAGAATACAATACAACAGAATTAGCAGACACGTTCCCCACCCATTATGAGCTTACAATAATATAGAGGAGATGGACAGTATTATGAATAAATAATTGATAATTATATTATCAATTATAATAATGTCAAAGTACTTAAGGAGTACAGGCCCAAGTGCACAGATGACTCAGAAGGAAGGGTGAATGGGGAAGTAAAGTCTTAGTCAGGGAAGATCTCTTGGAAGAGAGTTGGGATCTGTCTGATATGAAGGGGGAGGGAATTCCAGACCAAAGGGAGGATGTGGGCAAGGGGTCGGTGGAGAGAAAGAGTAAGCCCATCACAATGAATGTCCTCACAGACTATTTAATGTACTCTTCCAAGCACTTAATATATTGCTCTGCACACAGTGAGCACTTAATAAATATCATTTGATTAAGTTTGGCATTATAAGAGAGAAGTATATGGGTAGTGTTGAAGTAGGAAATCAGTGAGGGAAGATAGGAGGGGGAAAGCTGATTGAGTGCTTCAAAGCTTAATGATAAGTAGTTTCTGTTTGATTCAGAGATGAATGGGCAACGATTGGAGATTTTTGAGAAATAGGGAGTTGTGCATAGAATGAGAAGCAGAGTGGCTAAGTGGATAGAGCCTGGAAATTAGAAGGACCTGGGTTCTAATCCCTGTTCTGCCAACCGTTGGCTGTGTGACCTTGGATGAGTCACTTCTCTTTGCCACAGTTACCTCATCTGTAAAATGGGGATAAAAACTGTGAGCCCCATTTGGGACAGGGAATGTGTCCAACATGATTTGCTTGTATCTACCCCAGTGCTTACATAATAAGTCCTTAACAAATACCATAAAAAAGAATGATTTTTTTTTTTTTAAAAATGATTCAGGCAGCAGAGTGAAGTATGGACTGGAGAGGGTAGAGACTGGAGGCAGGGAGGCCAGTGAGGAGGCTGATGCAGTAGTCAAATAAGGATATAATAATGTTGGTATTTGTTAAGCGCTTACTATGTGCAGAGCACTGTTCTAAGCGCTGGGGTAGACACAGGGTCATCAGGTTGTCCCACGTGGGGCTCACAGTATTAATCCCCATTTTACAGATGGGATAACTGAGGCACAGAGAAGTGAAGTGACTTGCCCACAGTCACACAGCTGACAAGTGGCAGAACTGGGATTCGAACTCATGACCTCTGACTCCAAAGCCCGGGCTCTTTCCACTGAGCCACGCTGATATAAGTGCTTGGATCAAGGTTGGAGCAGTTAGAAGGGAGAGGAAAGGACAGATTCTAGGCCGAAGGGCCCAAACGACTCTTTCTCTCCCCACTAGGCAGGAGGAAGGCAGGTGAAGGGTGATTTTTGAAATTCTCCTGAGAAGAATTTGGGAATCCAAAACTTGATGTTCTCCTGAAGGCCCTAGTGTCTGACTCCTTTTCTGAGCTAATCCTTTGGTGAAGTTGATTCAGTCAGTAGCCGCCAGTCAGTCTACCACCATTCATTAAGTGCCCTCAGGGTATAAAAGATACAAAGCAGGTGCTATCTGTTCAGTTTCCCAAATCCTAACACGGCAAGACTTCATCAAGGAAAGATCTAGATTCTGTGTCTGGATTATTTTCACCTTTGGAATAATCAGCATTCAGTGTTTTTTCCCCTAATCTTTCTCAATGGACTTTTCAAAAATAATCATACCATGATCTTTCAAGAGAACAAATGAGAAACAAACTAATAAAAATCAGCAGTGGAACATCTGAAATAAGCCAGTCTATTCTTTTGCTGTCAAAGAACCCAGGTTTCAGGACTCTGTTCAAAATCTCATCAAGATGAGATGACCTTAATATCCAGAAAAATTACTCTGGTACAATAGGGCAATCAGAAAGGAGAAATGTTATTCTCCTGTGGATTATTTCCTGAATAAATCCTTCTATGAAAGTTATTTCAGAAGTGTCATAGTGTGCTGAAGCTCTTGTATGCAAGTCTGGCTTTTAGTTCATTATAGGATTATACTCTTCATGCTGGTACCTTTTTTTTAATTTTACAGTTTTACTAAGTAATCCAGCATTGCACAAGGACACCTGTTGAAGAACCTATTATATCTGGATGAATATAAATGCTTTCTGTTTGATTTTTGCTATTGCAACCACTGCCAAATTACTTTTTAATGATGGATATTTAAATGTAAATGTGTGAATATTCAGGTACAATGTAATCTTGAAACTATTAGCTGTAATTTTTATATATCGAAGAAGCACCCATGAAGGGAAATTGGAAGCATTTATACCTCATTAAGCACCACCTCCTGAGCGGAGAGGGAAGATCAGAAAAGTGAATGTTTTAAAAGAGTATTTTTCTCAATGAATCTTCACTGAATATTTCCTTTTCATATTTGCGGGCATTTGTTTCCTCCAGGAAACAGCTGATTCAGCTATGCAGAGGAGAACTGGAGATTCTCCTGGTTAATGCTTACTTAGATTGTGGACCCCTTTCTGATGGCTCCTTCAACCTCAGTCTTCAAACATGCCCATGTTTCTCCAGCCCTATAAAAACCCTTTTTCTGGATTCCATTGCCCCATCCAACTATTACCTTTTCGTCCAAATTGCTTTAATGGTTTTGGTATATATGCTACTTACACTTCCTCTCCTCCAACACCCTTCTCAATTTTATGTAATCCGATTTTGACTCCCTTCACTCCACTGACAGCTTTTTCCAAAATCACCAGTGATCTCCTTCTGGCTAAATATAACACACTCTATGCCATCCATTCTTGACCCCTTAGTTGCCTTTGATGCCATGGTCCCTCCCTTCTTCTGGAAACACTTCTATTCTCTGCTTTTCTGACATGGTTGTCCCCTGTCTCCTCATATCCCTCTGGCTGATCCTTATCAGTCTCTTTCACTGGTTCTTTTGTCTTTGGCTCCTTACTGTTGGGTGTCCCTCCAGGTTCTGTTCTAGGTCTCCTTTTCTTTTCACTCTGTACTCACTTCCTTGGGGAGCTCATCCACTTAGATTCATTCATTCATTCATTCAAGCATATTTATTGAGCGCTTATTATATGCAGAGCACTGTACTAAGTGCTTGGAAAGTACAATTTGGGAACAAATAGAGACAGTCCCTGCCCACAATGGGCTCACAGTCTAGCAGGGGGAGACAGACATCCAACAAGTAAACACACATCAATGGCATCAATATAAATAAATAGAATTGTAGATATATACACACCATTAATAAAATGAATAGAATTATAGATATGTACATATACACACAAGTGCTGTAGGGAGGGGGGTAGAGCAGAGGGAGGGAGTTGGGACGATGGGGAGGGGAGGGGGAGCAGAGGAAAAGTGGGCTCAGTCCAGGAAGGTCTCCTGGAGGAGGTGAGCTTTCAGTAGGGCTTTGAAGGGGGGAAGTGTGCTAGTTTGGTGGATGTGAGGAGGGAGGGCATTCCAGGCCTGAGGTAGGATATGGGCCAGGGGTCGACAGCAGGACAGGCGAGAACGAGGCACAGTGAGGTTAGCCACAGAGGAGTGGAGTGTGTGGGCTGGGCTGTAAAAGCTGAGAAGGGAGGTGAGGTAGGAGGGGGTTAAGGTGATGGAGAGCTTTGAAGCCAATAGTGAGGAGTTTTTGCTTGATACAGAGGTTGATAAGCAACCAGGGAGATTTTTGAGGAGTGGGGTGACATGCCCAGGACATTTCTTTAGAAAGATAATCCGGGAAGCAGAGTGAAGTATAGACTGAAGTGGGGAGAGAAAGGAGGTTGGGAGATCAGAAAGGGTGCTGATGTAGCAATCCAGTCGGAATATGATGAGTGATTGTACTAACGTGGTAGAGGTTTGGATGGAGAGGAAAGGGTGGATCTTGGTGATGTTATGAAGGTGAGATTGGCAGGTTTTGGTAAAGAATTGGATATGTGGGGTGAATGAGAGAGCTGAGTCAAGGATGACACCAAGGTTCCGGGCTTGTGAGACAGGAAGGATGGTAGTGCCGTCCATAGTGATGGGAAAGTCAAGGAGAGGACAAAGTCTGGGAGGGGAGATAAGGAGCTCAGTCTTGGACACGTTGAGTTTTAGGTGGCCGGAGGACATCCAAGTGGAGATGTCCTGCTCCTGTAATGTCAACCTACTCACTGTATCTGTGTCTCATCTTTCTCACCTCCAACCCCTTTTCCACATCCTTCCTCTGTCCTGGAATTCCCTCCCCCTTCATATCTATCAGACCCTCACTTTCCTCACCTTAATTTCAAAGCCCTTCAAAAATGTCATCTTCTCCAAGAGGCCTTCCCTGACTCTCCCTCACTTCCTCTATTTGCCCTCCTTTCTGTTTTTGAGCAGCATGGTCTGGTGGAAAGAATTTGGGCCTGGGAGTCAGAGGATCTGGCTTTTAATCCTGCTCTGCCACTTGTCTGCTGTGTGACCTTAGACAAGTCACTCAACTTGTCTGTGCCTATTGCCTTATCTGTAAAATGGATACTAAATTCTACTCCCTCCTACTTAGTGAGCCCCATGTGGATCAGGAACTATATCCAACTTGATTATCTCATACCCAGTATACCAGCACTTAGTACAATGCTTGACCCATAGTAAGTGCTTAACAAGTACAGTAATTATTATTATCCCTTAAGCATTTTGATACCATCCCATAGCCCCTCTCAGGATTACACCTAGAGAGCTTCCAGTAGTCTACCAGTCTTGACTACAGGAGGGAGAGTTAAGCAGAGGCATACCCATTCCATTCCTAACTTGAGCAGTGACTAGGAAGTGGAAGCCAATCTGCTACAAGTCTGCTACAGGGTTTTGTGAAAGGCAGCATGGCTTGGTGAATAGAGCATGGGCCTGGGAGTTAGACGAATCTGGGTTCTAATTATGACTCCTCCACCTGTCTGCTGTGTGACCTTGGGCAAGTCACTTCACTTCTCTGTGCCTCAGTTACCTCATCTGTAAAATGGGGATTAAGACCATGAGCCTCATGTGGGACAGGAACTATGGCCAACCTGATTTGCTTGTACCCTTATATAGTGCCTAGCACACAGTAAGTGTGTAATAAACACCATAATTATCATTATTATCATTATACCAGATAGTCTAATTTTCAGCTGGTCTACCCCTCTCTGGGATTGATTTGTCTCCAGGAATCTTTATGTGTGATATTCTATATTTTAAACACTCAGTCTCCCTCTGCCTTCTCTTTTGCTTGCCTAATTCCCAACTCAGCAGTGCCATCCCTGTTTACAGAGACCTCGGAGCGAGGTTCAGTTTCCTTGGAGCAATGGAGGATGGGAAGGAGTCCCCTGGTGACATGCTCTAGGTGCTGCAGATTTCTACAAGCCATCTTTTCATGTGTCCTTATTATACCACTAGATCTACGTAATGTAACATGCCTTTTGCGTCTCCTACCTTCGAAGTGCAGTCATTGAGTACCATAAATTCCTTTTCTATCATATCTATCATATTAAGAACTGACTTTGTGCAGACTACTGAACACTTGGTAAGCTCGTTGTGGGTAGGGAACGTGTCTACCAACTCTGTTATATTGTGCTCTCCCAAGTGCTCTGCACACAGGAAGTGGTCTATGAATTTGATTGATTGGGAGAATAAAGTAGAGTTGGTAGGCACGATCTCTTCTCTCAAGCAGGAGGAGACATAAATTACAGGTAGGGGAAGCAGCAGTTTGAGAATGTATACATAAGTGCTGTGGAGGTGGGGAAGGGGTGAATATAAAAGTGTTTAGAGGATAACAATCCAAATGCATAGGGGCATAGAAGAGAGGGAGAATAGGGTGAATCAGAGGTTGATCAGGGAAGGCTTCCTAGAGGAGATATTACTTGAATAGGGCTTTGAAGCTGGGAAGAGCAGTGGTTTGTCAGATATGAATGGGGAGGGAATTCCAGGCAGGAGGGAATGAATGAGGAAGGGACTGCATAAGAGAAAGAGATCCAGTTATATTAAATAGAACATCCTCCCTCATATCAGACAGATTATTGCTCTTCCCCACTTCAGGGGTTTATCAAAGGCACATCTCCTCCAAGAAGCCTTCCCTGACTAAGCCCTCCTCTCCACTTGTCCTACTCCCTTCTAAATCATCCTGACTTGCTCTCTTCATTTATCCTCGTTCTCATCCCCACAACACTTATGTATATATCTGTAATTTATTTATTTATTTGTATTAATGTCTCTCTCCCCCTCTAGACTGTGAGCTCATTGTGGTCAGGGAATGTGTCTGTTGTTGTATTGTACTCTCCCAAGAGCTTAGTACAGTGTTTTATACACAGTTAGTGCTCAGCAAATACTACTGAATGAATGCAAGTTTTCAAAATGAACTTCGAAGGTTTAAAAATGTGGCAAATTAGAAAATGTGCCCAGTCTGATTTCATTGTGATCTCTTTTAGGGCAGGGAACAGGTGTCTTGATTCTGCTGCACTCTCCCAAATGTTTAGAATAGCGTTTATAATAATGATGGTATTTGTTAAGCGCTTACTATGTGCAGAGCACTGTTGTAAGCACTGGGGTAGACACAGGGTAATCAGGTTCTATTTATTGCTATTGTTCTTGTCTGTCTCTCTCCCCCGATTAGACTGTAAGCCCGTCAAAGGGCGGGGACTGACTCTATCTGTTACCGATTTGTACATTCCAAGCACTTAGTACAGTGCTCTGCACATAGTAAGCGCTCAATAAATACTATTGAATGAATGAATGAATGAAAGGTTGTCCCACGTGAGGCTCACAGTTAATCCCCATTTTTACAGATGAGGTAACTGAAGCACAGAGAAGTTAAGTGACTTGCCCACAGTCATATCACTCAGTAGGCACCCAATAAATACTATTAATTGATCATCTTGTATTTGCTCCAGTGCTTAGCACATAGCATGGTCTGATAAATAAAATACTATATGATGGCCCCTACGCTCTAGGTTGAAATAGCAGTATTGATATTTATTGATCACAGAATCACTGCTATTTGTTTAAGTGGCTCTTATTAAAAAAATAAATCACAGAACAGTTTCCATGTTGCATTTCATAAGTTCCTTTGGGCAAAATGGCCTCCTATTTCTGGAAGCAGGTAATTGGATGGATGAGGATGCATGGTTGCCAATGAGGTAATCAGATTTAGTTTGTAATGAATCCTTTTCCCGTGAACTGAGGGTTATTTTTGGGGCTTGAATAACCTGAGAAAGTATCTTCATCCTTCCTCCCTTCCCCTTCATATCTGAACTTCCTTACTGTGGCAAGAATTGGTTTTGCAGTCTCTCAGAAACAGGTTGTCACACTTAGAAAGGCAGAGATAATATTGTTGGATTTTAGTTCAGCCCATTTTATGTCCAAAATTAATCAAATATGGGCCTTTCCTGTCTTTCTCCAGCCAAAATTTCTCTGGGAAATAACTTCTTACCCAATCCTAAACACACATGTTTTTCAATTTCCACTTAACCAAACTAAGAAACCAACCAAGATTCCCTTTTATTTCCTTTCTTTCATTTTATGAAATGGAAGGATATACCCTATAATTTATTGTAGGGAACATTTTTTGCAATAGATAGTCCAGAATGATGATTAATCCGTCATATTTATTGAGTGCTTACTCTGTACAGAGTACTGAATTGGTTGGGAGAACACAATATAGCAGAGTTGGTAGAATAATTGTAATAATAAAAATAATAGTAACAGGGTGAGAGCATATTTCTGGGGTATTTGATAATATGTATGATATTTGTTAGGCATTTACTATGTGCCTGTGCTTGCTATGTACTAAGAGCTGGGGTAGATAAAAGGTTATCAAGTCAGACACAATCCCTGTCCCACATGGGACTCACAGCCTAAGGAGGAGGGAGAACAGGTATTGAATCAGCCCACCTTGTTTCACTTTTTCCACTGAAAGGATTTCCCACAAGTAGAAATGCTGTGCATACAATTATCTGGAAATTTTTTTTTGAGAGATAATGTCAGATATGAAAAGTTTGCCATGTTCTGAATTGTGCCTCATGATTAGAAGAAAATTGTGGAGAGTGAGAGGAAAAAAAGCCCCGACTCCTTAAATCTCCTAGGAGAAGCAAGAAACACAGGGGGAGTAGGAAGTATTTAATTTCAATTCCTAAATTAGGGCATTGGACACTGGCCTCAATGACAGCTCTGCACAGTAACTGGAGGAAAAATTGGCTTTTGACTACTGAATTCTTGGTGTTTCTCTAGACTGAAGTTCACCTCTAGACTGTAAACTCATTGTGGTCAGGAAATATGTCTGTTAGATTGTTTGCACTCTCCCAACCACTTAGTACAGTGCCTTGCATACAGTAAGCAGTCAATAAATGCGATTGATTGATTTCTGATAGACTTCAGAATCAGTTTGGGTTCTGGGTGGTTTTCAAGAGAAAATCTTGAACAGTTCATGTATTTTTTTTTCATTTGCAGCTCCAATTCTGCAGCCATCTATTATCCTCTTTATTTTTTAATGGTATTTAACCACTTACTATGTTCCAGGTACTGTACTAAACGATAGAGTAAATACAGATTACTCAGGTTAGACCCAGCCCATGTCCCACATGGGGCTCACAGTCTGAAACCCCATTTTACAGAGGACATAATTGAAGCAGCAAGAAGTGACTTGCCCAAGGTCACCCAGCAGGCAACTAGCGGAGCTAGTCCTTTGACTCCCAGGGCTGTGCTTATGACACTAGGCCATGCTGTTTTTCTGCTGTAACAGTTTATCCAAAGGAAAAGGACTTCAGGACAGTGGCTTTAATTTTGGAAATGCTTTAGTTTTTCATGCCTTAGTTGGTGTTTTCAACCAGTGGGGCTCTATAGAGTGCAGTGACAAGAAACCATACATGTCCCCCCAACCACTAGACTGCCAGCCTGTTGTGGGCAGGTATGTCACTGTTTATCATTGCATCTTACTTTCCCAAGTGCTTAGTACACTGCTCTGTACACAGTAAGCGCTTAATAAATATGATTGAATGAATTTTACAGATGAGGTAACTGAGGCCCAGATAAGTTAAGTGACTTGCCCAAGGTCACACAGCAGACAAGCTGTGGACCCGAGCCGGTATTAGAACCCTTGAACCTCTGTCTCCCAGGCCTGTGCTCTGTCCCCTTTTCCATGCCCATACTTTTGGATATGAAGGAATATATGAAGGAGGGCACCCTGCAGTCACAAAGCACCTATTGTACTCCTACTGGTGTGATCACAGGGGACTCTATCAAGAAGAACTGAGATTAGAGGGCAGTGGCTCCCAACAGGAGCCAATTTGAGCCCTTGAGACTGTCAGCAGATCCAACCCAGTTTGAATCAAAAGAGAATGAGCTGATAATCACATCTCATTTTACACACTACCCACATGAAACAAAGGCTGCCAGCCATCACCCAAGAACTTAGATCAGGGCAAGTTCATTTTTTAAAACCAACTCTTTGTTTCTGAGCCTCCAGCTCTAACGTCAGTTTTGGGACTCTCGTGGCCCTATTTCTGAGCTTTGCCCAGGGACTTTGCCCCTCTGACTGAGCTGACCCACAATTATTTCTGTTTCATGGTTTTCTGGCCCCCGAGATCTGTTGTTTTTCCACCAACAGCAGCACTATAGAGCTCCTAAAGTGTGCAGAGCACTGTGCTAAGCATTTAGTGATAGAGCCTCTCAGGGACAATTGATGAGCTTGGAACCTGAGGACTCAGAATGGAGAGCTTGCATAGGGAAACTAATTATAGTGCTAGTGGTTTGCTACTCACACTCTTCCATTCTTGCTAGTAATATCACCATGGAGGCACAGATCCCAGTGACAGAATATGCAAGCAAGGGGGCCACACACTGGGAAGTGCATTTGCCATTTTCACCCATGATAATCAGATATGTGAAGGACTTGGGCTGGAAGCCAGGTCTTCTGATTCCCAGAGTCCCTGAGAATAAGAATAATTATGGAATTTTTAAGTGCTTGCTATATGCCAAGCACTGCATTAAGTGCAGGGATTCCAACAGTGTAATAAGGTTGGACCCAGCCCCTATCCCACCCTGGGCTCACAGTTTAAGGGAGAGGAAGAAAGGTATTAATCTCCGTTTTAATAATAATAATAATTTATGGTATTTGTTAAGAGTTTACTATCTGCCAGGCACTGTTCTAAGCTCTGGGGTGGATACAATCAAATCAGGTTGGACACAGTCCCTGTCCCACATGGGGCTCACAGTCTTATTCCCCATTTTACAGATGAGGGAACTGAGGCACAGAGAAATTAAGTGACTTGTCCAAGGTCACACAGGAAGCAAGTGGTGGAGCTGGGATTAGAACCCATGACCTTCTGACTCCCAGGCCCATGCTTTATTCACTATGCCATGCTGTTTTGCTATGATTACAAGGACACCTATAAATTTGAAGAGTTGTAAAGCATTGTGACCAAAGCAACCATTTTGAAGTTCCTTAACTTATTGATGTAAGAGTTATTTTCCCTTTGGGGAAACTGAGGCCCAGAAATGTTCAATGACTTGCTCAAGGTTACAAGTAGTCCAGTGACAAAACAGGGATAGAACCCAGCTTTCTCTGGACTCCTATTCATTCAATCGTATTTACTGAGCGCTCACTGTGTGTAGAACACTGTACTATGCGATTGGGAGAGTACAATATAACAATAAACAGACACATTCCCTGCCCACAAGAGGTGTGAAAAAGGCATTAAATAAATGACAGATACGTACATAAGTGCTGTGGATCCGAACAAAGGGAGCAAGTGAAGGCGATTTACAAATTAGGATCCAAGCCACAGAGAATTTGCCCAAGGTCACCCAGCAAGTAAAGTAGCAGAGTTGAGATTAGAATCCAGATCCTTTGACTCCCAGCCCTGGCTCTTTTCACTAAGCCATGCTGCTTTCCCATATTACACTTTCCACTGGACCAAAGGCATAGAAAAAGCAATAAAACATGATCCAATGATATTACCAGCTGTTTCCACCTACCAGATTCCAAGTATGTGTTCCCCACAATTTAAAATCCAAAAAGAAACTTGTATATAGTCCCTAATTATACAAATCATTAGCCTTTGTGTTTGAAGAGCATGCTGATGGTGGTAATCACTCTGAGTGCAGGTGTGGCTGAAAGAAAAGTTTCCTTCTTATGTTCTTTACATCTTGAGGCTTTTCTTTATAGCTGCAGCTGTTCTTTTGCAGTCTCATGCTGTTTACAACTTTTCCCGAACAATCAGTGGTATTTATTGAGCACTTACTGTGTGCAGAGCACTGTTCTAAGCACTTGGGAGAGTATAATAAAACAGTTGCTAGACCCATTCCCCGCCTAAAAGGAAGTTACAGTTCAGAGGCGATGAGCGATGTAAAAATTAATTACGGCTATGCGAGTGAGTGCCATGCTGCTGAGGATGGGTTGACTATCAAGTGCTTAAAGGGTAAGATCCAGAGAAGCAGCCTGGCCTAGTGGCAAGAGCTCAGGCTTGGGAGTCAGATGATGTGGGTTCTAATCCAGGCTCCCCCACTTGTCTGCTGAGTGGCCTTGGGCAAATCACTTAACTTCTCTGGGCCTCAGTTACCTCATCTGTAAAATGGGGGTTAAGACTGTGAGCCCCACCTGGGACAACCTGATTACCTTATCTACCCCAGTGCTTAGAAGAGTGCTCAGCAGATAGAAGGCCCTTAACAACTACCATTATTATTATTAAGCGCATAGGGGTAGGGGAAATAAGGGTTTAGTCGAAGAAGACCTCTTAGAGAAGACGTGATTATAGTAAGGCTTTGAAGTCGGGGAAGAGTGGTGGTCAGTCATATAAGAATGGGGAGAGAGTTACAGGCTAGAGAGAGGGCATAGGCAAGGGGTTGGTGGGGAGATAGGTAAGATCAAGGTCTTCCCTTCTGCTATGAGAGCAGTTGCATTCTTCAGTGCTACTGACTGGCCTTTTCTTTCTGCCGCTGGCCTCTGTTGTCTCTCAGAATTGTGCCCTCTTTATTCCTTCTTTCAGCTTTTGTTGGAGTTGCTCCCCAGCAACTCTCCTGTGTGACTTAGTGGCTAAAGCACAGCCCTGGAAGTCAGAGGACCTGAGTTCTAATCCCAGTTCACCCCTCGTATGCTGTGTGTCCTTGGGCAAACCACTTCAATTCTCTGTGCCTCAATTACCTCATCTGTAAAATGGGGATTAATACTGTGAGCCCCAAGTGGATCATGGTCTGTGTCCAACCTGACTAACTTGTATCTACCTTGCAGTTAATACAGTGCCTGGCAGAGCCTCTAGACTGTAAGATCACTTTAGGCAGGGAATGTGTCCATTTATTGTTGTACTCCTCCAAGCGCTTAGTAGAGTGCTTAGCACACAGTAGACACTCAAATACAATTGAATGAATGAAGCCATTAACAAATACCATTAAAAAAACCCCCAAAACTGTTGATAATCCAATCATCTGGGTTTAGAACTCAGGGCAGCCCACCCCGTGTGGGTGATTGATTATGGAGCCATCCGTTTTGAGGGTGGGGAAGTTTTAAATACCTATGGCTGATACAGTTTTGTCCTTTTTTATGATGTTTAAGTATTTACTATGTGGCAAACAGTGTTCTAAGCACTAAGTACAAGTTAATTAGGTTGGGCACAGTCCCTGTCCTTGACTGTTGAGTCTATGGTAATAGATGGCTAGAGTTGCTTCCCCTCACTTGTAACTTTTATTTTAGCATCTGCCTGCCTCTCTAGATTGTAAACTCTTGAGAGGAGGGTTAATGCCTACTTATTCTGTTTTACCAAAGCACTTAATACAGAATAAGCACTCAATAAATATGATTGATGAATTGAAGGTCACACATTTTGAGGTCTCAATGCAGGATTTCAGGGTTAATCTCCCTTTGGGCTATTTCCTCTGATTTGTAAAGACACCAGTATACTTTGCTTCCTCATGAGGCTTGCTTATCTTATTCCAGGTCTTTTCAATGATACATTTATTTTGATATACGCTGAGTGTTCCTGCAACAGTGTGGGTGGAGACAGAGTGAAGATAGAGTAATAGGATTAGATTGTGTCACTATAATTAATGATTGTAATAAAATCCAATGATATAATTGGGTTAGGCACATTCCTTGTCCCCCACGGGCCCCGAGCCGTAAGTACGAGAAAACATGGATATTTAACCCCAATTTTACAGATGAGGAAACTGAGGTTCAGGGAAGTTAAGTGACTTGCCAAGGTCATTCATGAAAGTACTCATCCCATTGGAACATGGAGACCCCTTTTACCTTCAGGTAATAATAATAATAATAATAATAATGTTGGTATTTGTTAAGCGCTTACTATGTGCCGAGCACTGTTCTAAGCGCTGGGATAGACATAGGGGAATCAGGTTGTCCCACGTGGGGCTCACAGTCTTAATCCCCATTTTACAGATGAGGGAACTGAGGCACGGAGAAGTGAAGTGACTTGCCCACGGTCACACAGCCGACAAGTGGCAGAGCTGGGATTCGAACTCATGAGCCCTGACTCCAAAGCCCGTGCTCTTTCCACTGAGCCAAAGAGACCCCACCCACCCCCAACCTCATAACTGCAGCAAATGTGTACCATGGACTAGGGGATAGAGAACGCGCCTGGGAGTCAGAAGGACCTGGGTTCGTGGCTCAGTGGAAAGAGCATGGGCTTTGGAGTCAGGGCTCATGAGTTCGAATCCCAGCTCTGCCACTTGTCGGCTGTGTGACTGTGGGCAAGTCACTTAACTTCTCTGTGCCTCAGTTCCCTCATCTGTAAAATGGGGATTAAGATTGTGAGCCCCACGTGGGACAACCTGATTCCCCTATGTCTACCCCAGCGCTTAGAACAGTGCTCGGCACATAGTAAGCGCTTAACAAATACCAACATTATTATTATTAATTCCAGCTCCACCACTTGTCTGCTGTGTGACCTTGGGCAAGTCACTTAATTTCTCTGTGCCTCATTTTCTCCATCTGTAAATGGGGAATAAGACTTTGAGCCCCATGTGGGACAGGGACTGTGTCAACCTGATTAGCTTGTATCTACTCTGGTGCTTAGAACATTGCTTGTCACATATTAAGCACTTAACAAATACCATCATCATCAGTAGGTGCAGCCCGGCCATCCTTTTAGGGAGGTTGGGTGATCTGGACACCTATATCCAGACATCTGAGATGAAGATTAAAAATGTGACTTTACTTCTAATGTTTAAATCTGAAAAATGCTTCCCTTATAAAATTGAGCCAAATTACCCGAGAATCTCATCCAACCCTCCTGGATGGAAACTCCAAATAGAAGTGTGCATTTCACATGCAGATTAGAGGTGCAAAATGGTGACGAGCAGATAATTAGCCCATGTGCACAAATGAGGCAGCATATGGACTTCAGCATGCAAAGATGCAGCTGTAGAATTGGGAACCAACTAAGCAAAATGTGACTAACTATTCCAAGACAACTGCAAAAAGCATTTGGCTTTAACATGCTAACTCTTTGAATACCAGAATGTGAATCCTGTCTCTGTGCTATCGCAGACCCATATTGTTATGGCTCTACTTCTCTTCTAATCCATCATGACATCTGGGAAGCATTTGACCACCTGCTCCTCCAAATATTTGGAGTTTCTAAACTCTCCCTTGGCTTTGTTTTACTGACATGGCACTTACCTGAATTTTTCCTACCTCTCTGACCACACATTCCTTCAGTTTCTTTAGCTGGCTCTTCTTCCTTCCTACACTTTTTAACAGGAGGAATCCCTTAGGCTTTGGGGTCCTCTACTTTTTCATTCATTCAATTGTATTTATTGAGTGCTTACTTTGTGCAGAGCACTGTACTAAGCGCTTGGGAAGTACAATTCAGCAACAAATGGAGACAGTCCCTGCCCACAACAGGCTCACAGTCTAGAAGAAGGGAGAGATGTGGTTTAGATGTGCGTTTTCCCTCTATATCCCATTCAGGAGAGAGGGGGCCCTCACTAATTCAGCTATCACTCCTAACTAGATACCTTCCAAATCTACATCTCTAGCCTTGATCTCCCTCCAGCTCTTCTATCGCTTATCCTCCTCCTGCCTTCGTCTTCCTACCCAAACCCTGTCTTCCAGCTGTCTTTCCTTTCACTGTAGACAACACTCTCTCCTTCCTACCTCACAAACCCATAATCTTGGCATTGTCCTCAACTTGTCTCTCTCATTCTACCCACATAATTCCATTTGTCACCAAATCCTGTGGGTTTTACCTTCACAACACTGCTAAAATCTGCCCTTTCCTCTCCATCCAAACTGCTACCTTGCTGATCCAGTCAGTCAATCAACTGCAGTTATTGAATGTTTACTATGTGCAGAGCACTGTACTAAGGGCTTGGGAGTGTACACTACAACAAAATTAGCAGACATGTTCCCTGCCCATAACAAGCTTACTGTCTAGAAGGGGAGGCAGACATTAATATGAAATATGTTTAATATGATCCACTTATAACTTATCCTATCCCTCCTGCCTCCTCACTGACCTCTTGTCTCTCCCCAGTCCAATCCATATTTTAGTCTGCTGCATGGATTCTTTATCAACAAAAACATTCAGTTCATATCTCCCTACTCCTCAAGAACCCCCAATGGCTGCCCATCCACCTCTGCATCAAACAGAAACTCCTTACCAGTAGATTCAAATCACTCAATCAGCTTGCCCCATCCTACCTCACCTCACTAATCTCTGACTGCAGCCCAACCATCACACTCCACTCTAGTGCCAGCTTACTTACTGTGCCCTGATTTTGTCAATCTGGCCACCGACCCCTTTTTCATGTCCTCTGTCTAACCTGTGAATCCCTCCCCTTTCATATAAACCAGACCACTACTCTCTCCACCTTCAAAGCACTGCTAAGGTCACATCTCCTCCAAGAGCCCCACAACACTTATGTACATACCTGTAGTTTATTTATTTTTATTAATGTCTGTCTCCCCCATGAGACCTTAAGCTTACTGTGGGCAGAGGATGTATCTATTATATTGTTATACTGTAGATGCAACATGGTGTAGAGGATAGAGCATGGGCCTGGGAGTCAGAAGGTCATGGGTTCTAATCCTGGCTCCGCCACTTATCTGCTGTATGACCGTGGGTAAGTCACTTCACTTCTATGTGATTCAGTTACCTCATCTGTAAAATGAGGATTGAGATTGTGAGTCCTTCTGGGACAGGGTCTGGGTCCAACCCAATTTGCTCGTATTCACTCCAGTGCTTAGTACAGTGCCAGGCACGTAGTAAGCACTTCACAAATACCATAATTATTATTATTATTATTTATCATTTACTTTCCTCAGCAGCATGGCTCAGTGGAAAGAGCACGGGCTTTGGAGTCAGAGGTCATGAGTTCGAATCCCAGCTCTGCCACTTGTCAGCTGTGTGACTGTGGGCAAGTCACTTCATTTCTCTGTGCCTCAGTTCCCTCATCTGGAAAATGGGGATTAACTGTGAGCCCCACGTGGGACAACCTGATTCCCCTGTGTCTACCCCAGCACTTAGAACAGTGCTCTGCACATAGTTAGCAAATACCAACATTATTAGTAGTAGTAGTAGTACAGTTCTGTGCACACAGTAAGCTCTCAATAAATATGATTGACTAGAGTGCTTGCTGTACACAGTAAGCACTCAAATACCATTAAGTGGTGGATTGATTCTTTCAAGGCAGCTTTTCACAGAACCATCCCCATCCCCTCCATCCTCCATTCACCTATACTACAACCTCTCAATTCAATCCTTCATCTCTTTTTGACTGAACTGGTATAGCAGCATTCTTTTTGCATTCCCTACCTCTACCCCCACCCCATTTTAATGACTCTCCCAACTGCTGCGATCATCCCACTTTAAAAGTACTCATCCGAACCCATCACCCTCCTCCCAAAACATTGCTGAAGACTATCCATTTCTTCTGGAATAAAACAAAAACCTCAAATCACTCCATCAGTTTTGACTACTCCTTTCCTCTTTGGTCTCTTCTCCTGGTCCCCCTACAGTTCTTGCCCCTTGCTGTGCCCAAGCAAACCTTCCAGCTTTGCTGAGTTCACAACCATCTTCAACCTATTGGCCATCCTTTTCCCTTTGTATGCCTCCCCCTTTGGCTTTGTTAAAACATGTCCTTTCCCTCTGTCAGAGCCACCCCCAAAAGTCATATTTACTAGGAGGTATTCCAGGACTAATTCCACATCTTTTTGCTCATGTCATCATATTGGCCAGTTCAGAACTCATTTATATTTCCTATTCATTTTTTCACTTCCCTTTTACTCATTGTATACTCAGGTAAAGTTAAAGCTAAAATTAAAAGCTTAAAAGTCTGCCTGCTATGTTTTAAAGGTATCTTTTAAGTGCTTACTATGTGCCAGGTACTGTAATAAGCCCTGGGGTAGATACGAGATAATCAGTTTGGACACAGACCCTGTCCCACATGGGGCTCACAGTCTAAGTGGGTCCATTCTCCTCCTGCAGAAATCCACATTTCCTCTTGCCATTGATTGTTCCTCAAATGCCTAGTACAGGACTAACTATAGAGTAGGTGCTCAATACATGGTCATCAATTATTATTTCTTTTCTTGCAATAGGTAATTCTATTTATAATGGTGCTACTGATGCCTGCTTACTTGTTTTGATATCTCCCCCCTTCTAGATTGTGAGCCCGTTGTGGGCAGGGATTGTCTCTCTCTCTTGCTGAATTGTACTTCCCAAGCACTTAACACAGTGCTCTGCACACAGTAAGTGCTCAGTAAATACTATCGAATGAATGAATCCTGGAGGATTAAATTATCCAGCTGGTTTAGGATTTCTCATCACCTTACATCTCAGACTTGTAGGATAGATAGAGACACAAGGGGTAATTCTCAGTGTAAGGCAGTTCAGAGCATATTAATACAGCGAGCCCAGTTTTGCTAAAATTAAAGACTTGAAAGGGACAAGGCCAGATCTTTGCCTTCCTTGCAGCAGCAGAAATATTGAGGCTGAAAAAGACATGGATGGCAGAAGACAGCTTGGCTTGTCAGTGTCCAGGCAGAGGTTCTACTGGAAAGGAAGTAGCATGGCCTAGTGGAAAGAACAAGGCCTTGGGAGTTGGAGGACCTGGGTTTTAATCCCAGCTCTGCCATTTACCTGCTGTGTGACCTTGGGTAAATCACTCCACTTCTCTGTGCCTCAGTTTCCTCATCTGAAAAATGGAGATTCAATTCCTCTTCTCCCTCCTACTAAGATAGTGAGCCCCATATGGGACAGGAACTGTGTCCTACCTGATTATCTTGTATCTACCCTAGTGCTTAAAACAGTACTTGACACATAGTAAGCACTTTACCAATTAAGAACTCCAGCTAGATGGCAAGAAGTTCAGATGAAGTTGAGAGTTCTGGAAAAAATAGCCTTCCCATTGATGGTGTTTGAATCAATCCTTCATCATAATGTTTGAAATTGTTTCTCATCCTCCTCAACAATTGCTTGTGAACTGTGTTTAAGGAGTCTGTGTCACCCTGCTTCACCTGGACACTCCAATTTCACCAAATCTCTCTAAGGAGCCAGATTAAACATGAGGGGACTCCTGCTCTTGGAAAGAGAGCTTTTTTGGTGCAAAGCCAAGAACCAGCTGCCAACATGAAGATTGGAAAACCTCCAGAATCATGTTGGCTGGGCCCCTGAAGTTTTACAGGAAACTTAAAGACCCAGTGGATGTTTAATGAATTCCTGTTTGAAAATAGCTACCACTTAAAGCTGCTAAAATACTGATAGAGAGCCTTCAGCTTTTCTTTGGTTCACTCTGGGTGTTTAAAATGAGAGGATATCACAGGATTTTAAGATCTCAAGACAGTACATCTCCTCCAAGAGGTCTTCTCTAACTAAGCCCTCATTTCCTCTTTTCCCAATCCCTTCTGCCTCACCCTGATTTGCTCTCTTTATTCACCCCTCTCTCAGCTTCACTGCATTTATGTACATATCCATAATTTATTCATTTACATTAACGTCTGTCTCCCCCGCTAGACAATGAGCTTGTGGTGGGCAGGGTATATGTCTACCAACTCTGTTGCATTGTACTCTCCCAAGCACTTATACAGAACTCTGCACACAGTAAGTGCTCAATAAATGTAATTACTTGATAATACTCCACACCCACTCTCTTCCCCTCTGCACCGCCCCCTCCCCCCCACCCGTCCACCTCGTCATGTAGTTATTTGTTATTTTGGTGATACAGTTAAAGGGGTCCTAATCAATCTTTCATCATTGGTATGCATTGAACACTTACTGTGTGCAGAGCACTATACTAAGAGCTAGGGAGAATGCAACTTGGCATAGTGGATAGAGCAAGGGCCTGGGAGTCAGAAGGTCCTGGGTTCTAATCCCAGCTCGGCCACTTGTCTGCTCTGTGACCTTGGGCAAATCACTTTTCTTCACTGAGCCTCAATCATCCCATTTGTAAAATGGGGATTGAGCCTGTGAGCCCAATGTGGGACAGGGACTGTGTCCAGCCCCATATGCTTGTGTCCATCTCAGCACTTAGAACAGTGCCTGGCACACAGTAAGTGCTTAACAAGTACCAACAGTATTATTATTATTACTAGAGGAGGTAGTCATTACCACTGCTCTTCAGGAACTTATAACTTAGTTGTGGGACAAAAATATTAAGATAAATTATATAATAGGGGAAGTGGTGGAGTATAAGGATATATACATAAATGCTGTGGGATAGAGGTGATAGCACAGAAAGGGTAGAGAATAGGGTGATGAGATGGGAGGTTTTTCAGGGAAGACTTCTTGAAGGAGATATGATTTTAGTAGGTCTTCAAGAGTGGTGGTCTGTCAGATGTGAAAGGGGAAGAAGTTCCAGCAGGAGGAAGGATGAGAGTAAGAGTTGACAGCAAGAGAGATGAAGTTGGTTAGTATGAGAGGAGTTAAGTATGTGGGCTGGAATGTAATGTGAGAGGAGCAGGACTAGGTAGGAGCGGGAAATCTGATTGATTGTATTTGTTTAATATAGAGATGGAGGGGCAACTATCCGGGTTGGGGGGATGTAGGGAGATACTTGTAGAATGTTGTTTTAGAAAACTATGGGCAGCAGGGTGAAATGTGAACTGGATAGGAGAGAGATTGAAGGCAGGGAGATTAGTGAGCATGTTGATGCAGTAGTAAAGATAGGACATATCAAGGGCCTTCTCCAGTGTAGAAATAACTTTGGCTGGAGAGGGAGAACTAGATCCTGAAAGCATTGTGGAGGAAGAAACTACACAATTTGGCATCAGACTGAATATGAGGATTGAATGAGAGAGATGAGTTCAGTAATGCTATGGATTTCAAACTTGTGGGACAGGAAGAATAGTGGTGTTGTCTACAGTGATGGGACTGTCATGGGAGGAAAGGGCTTGGGTGATATATGGTGGAGTTCTGTTTTGGACATGTTAAATTTGAGGTATCTGTGGGACATCCAAGTAGAGATGTCCTGAAGGCAGGAGGAAATGTGAGACTGCAAAGGAGAGGTCAGAACTGAAAAGGTTGATTTGGAAATCATCTGTTTAGAGATTGTAGTTGAAGCCATGGGAGCAAAAGAGTTCTCCAAGGAAGTGGGTATAGATGGAGAATAGAAGAGTTCCCAGGAATGACCTTGAGGGACTCTCATGGATAGGAGGTGGGAGGCAGAGGAAGAAATGGTAAAAGAGACTAAAGGAGTGACCAGTCATATGAGACCAAGGAGTCTTAAAATTGGATCTTTGTCTGGCATTAGAAGGTGGAAAGCTTATACTTATTTTTGTCATCTCCATTACCTGAATGCATATGTTCCCCATGGTCTTGTATTAACAGGTTCTATTTTCTAAGAGGGCTGGGAAATCTTTCACTCTGTCAAGCTATGGGGAGAAGAGGCTTTGGAATGGGATATGAAATGGAAATATGACTGATCACAGTAAACAAAGGAAATTCATGAGGCAACATAACCTATTGGTCAGAGCAAGGGACTGGTAGTCAGGAGCTCTGCCAATTGTAGCTGTTGCGTGACCTTGGGCGAGTCACTTACCTTCTTTGAGCCTTATTTTTCTCATCTGTAAAATGGATATTTAATACTTCTTTCTCTTAAACTGTGTGACAGCAAGTAAGCTGGATCTGATTACCATATTTACTTGTATAATTGCCTTCAAGACAAAATTATGCCACTCCAATTTTTGAGGAGGAAATACATTATTTTTGTGGCACTTAAGTAGAGCACCCCCAGCCCCTCCTCGGACCTCAGGCAGGCAGGGCCACCCCAGGAGGAGCTCAGACCATAGTCGTTCATGTACTAGTGAAGCTTTGTGTTCAGCATGCACACACAGTGAACCCTTGGATCACATTCATGCCTCTGCCACCTTGCTCATGCCCTCCCTCCTCCTTCCTAGCAGACAGCCCATCACTCTCCCCACCCTCAAAACCCCGCTACAACCACACCTTCTCCAAGAAGCCTTTGTCGCTCTCCTCCTCGGATCTGTTCCCTTGAAACACTCGAAGGAACAGCATGGCATAGTGGATAGAGCCAGGGCCTGGCAGTCAGAAGGTCATGGGTTCTAATCCCAATCCCAGCTCTCGCCACTTGTCTGCTGTGTGACTTCACTTCTCTGAGCTTCAGCTTTATCATCTGTAAAATGGGAATTAAGACTGTGACCCCCACTGGGACAGGGACTGTGTCCAACCTGATTTTCTTGTATCCAACCCAGCGCTTAGTAGAGTGCCCTGTACACAGTAAATGCTTAACAAATACCAGAATTACTATTATTATTGCTATTATTGTGGAATACAGGAGGAGGAGGAACAGGAAGTTGGGAATGAGACAAAGCAGATGGAGGTAGTTCATTCAATCATATTTATTGAGTGCTTACTGTGTGCAGAGCACTGAATTTAGTGCTTGGAAAGTACAGTGCAGCAACAAATAGAGACAATCACTGCCCACAGTGTGCTCTCAGTATAGAAGGTGGGAGACAAACATCAAAACAAGTAAAGAGGCATCAGTATCATTATAAATAAATAAAATTACAGATAGATACACATTAATAAAAATAAATAGAATTATAATTATAAATCTGTACATATATACACAAGTGCTGTGGGGCAGGGAGGCCGGTAGAGCAAAGGGAGTGAGTCGGGGTAATTGGGAGGGGGAGCAGAGGAAAAGGGGGGCTTAGTCTGGGAAGGCCTCCTGGCGGAGGTGAGCTTTCAATAGGGTTTTGAAGGGGGGAAGTGTGCTAGTTTGGCGGATTTGAGGAGGGAGGGCCCTCCAGGCCAGAAGTAGGATGTGGGCCAGTGGTTGATGCCAGGACAGGCAAGAATGAGGCAAAGTGAGAAGGTTAGTGGCAGGATTTATGTATTAAGGATCTTGAAAACCAAGTAGAAGGAACAGATGGGTAAGACCACAGACAACATGACAGGGATTGGGGGAATTCATTAATTGTCTTTTGTTTAAAGCACTTGGGAGAGTTCATAAGTGGAGTAGTGTCAAGTGCTATTTCCTTCCTCTTTCTTATCCCCTCTTTTCTTTCTCCTTTTCTTCTCATTTTTGTCTCCTGCTACTCTTACTGCTGGACTTAAATCCATGCCTAACAGTCTCTGTGCTGTTTTGGGGTTGTTAATAGCAATAATAATAATAATTATTATGGTACTTGTTAAGCAGCACTATTCTAAGCGCTGGGGTAGAGACAAGTTAATCAGTATGGACACAGTCTTCATCCCCAGTGGGGCTCACAATCTTAATCTCTATTTTACAGATGAGGTAACTGAGGCCCAGAGAAGTTAACTGATTTGCCAGAGGTCACAGAGTAGACAAACGGCAGACCTGGATTAGAACCCAGGCTTTCTAACTCCCAAGCCCTCGGTCTATTCACTAAGCCATGCTGCTTCTCTAAAGCAACTTTTGGGTTGCAAGATTTAAACAAGGAAGTGGAGCAATTATGCAAGTGAATTCAGTCTTTTGTATCAACCCCCGCTCAACACAGTCCTTGACACAGAGTGTTTAATTAGTATCATCATTTTTATTATGATGATGCTCAAAGTGACAAGGCTCCAACCCAATAAGGAAGGGGAGAACAAAGGAGAAGCATCTAAGGCAGGGAGAAGAAGGGCTGGGAAAGTTAGTTGGCACCAGACAAGATTTCTACTTAGTTTTATGCAGGGGTGAGTGATGCTGAGTGGAGTCTTCTTGACTCAGTGTGACGGAAGCTGGGGATGGGAGGTAAGGATTGCCCCCTAGAAGAGGGACACATAGATTTATGTCATCCTTAAAAATATGCAGGAATGATTCTGACTTCCTCCAGACACATGCTTGCCAGCTCACTGCAAATTTCAAGAACTCTCTAACCTAATATTCTATGACTTTATAAACCCCAGGCAGAAGACCAAGCAGTGAGAGTCTAAATAATAAGTGATGGCTCAGGAAAAAGTACAAGAGGTTGAAAAAGTGGAATCATGTTTAAAATAATTAGCTGCTATATAGCTAATAAGATAACATTGTCAGAATGATACAGATCTAGTCAGATTCTTAATTTAGCTGAAGCAATAATGTGTCCTTTACATAAAAGAAAATGCAGCCTCAATGACACTAATAGTTAAGCAATTTACCAAGTGATAAAATGAGTAACTTATTATTTTTCTATGAGAAACCTCCCACCTTTGTTTACTGCCCCTAGTGTAGTAATTTCACTCAGATTATTGATTTCACACTGATACCTTTCTTTTTTCTTACCCTTTTGGAGTTATTTCTTGATTTGAGCAGGATTCATGTTTTAATGTACTTGAAGATATAAAAACTCAGCACTGAGAAAATGTGTAATGATAATTAAATTTCTCTGCTGGTAGTAAATGTATGTGTTATAGTGAGAAACACTTTGCAGGTCACTATATTAAGCTTTCTCTTTTTCTCATCTCTTTTTGGATGTAGTGGAAAAAGTAGTAATGGTCTGCCACTTGTCTGCTGCGTGACCCTGGACAAGTCACTTAATTTTTCTGTGCACCTCCGTTTCCTCAATCTGTAAAATGGTGATTGGGACTGTGAGACCCAGGTGGGACAGGGACTACCTACAACCTGATTAGCCTATATCTAACCCAGCACTGAGTAGAGTGTCTGGCACATAGCATTTAAAAAATACCATTAAAAAAAATGCTATCTGAATGCCTTCTGAGTGCACTGGGATAATGCAGCAGTGCACAGACCTGTTCCCTGGTCCCCAGGACTTTACAATGGGCACACTGACATAAAAACTCATTCAAAGAGTGGGAGCAATGGGAAGAAAGAGGGTGTGACTTTAGACATCTTTGATATCTTTTGAATTCTTGGAAGATGCTTTGCCATTTGTCTGGAAGAATCTTGGGCAAGGGAAAAAGATCCAGGTGACCCAAGATTTGGGGTAGCAGACCCTTTACCTATCCAAGATTTCTGCAACTTGAAAAAAATAAAAATGGGAGCTTGGCACTCCAGACCTGTTCAACTGCTAGGCCACTCCATCCTTAGGCTGTCCTCTTCTCAGAACTGAGTGAAAAGAGCTGGAATCTTGATAGCTTATCATATCTAGGATCAATTAATCATAGTTATTGAGCCCTCACTGTGTGCAGAGCACTATATGAAACACTTGGGAGAGTACAATATAATGAAATTGTTATTCATATTCCCTGCCCACAAAGAGCTTAAAGGCTGGAGAGGGAGACATATTAATATAAATAAATTACAGATATGTATATAATTGCTTTGGGGCTGAGTGAGGAGTGATCAAAGGATGCAAATCCAGGTCAAGGGTGATGCACAAGGGGATGAGAGAAGAGAAAATGAGGGCTTAGTCAGAGAAGACCTCTTGAAAGAGATGTGCTTTTAATAAGGCTTGGAAATTTGGGAGAGTGATTGTTGGATATGAAAAAAGGGCATTCCAGGCGAGAGGCAGGACATGGGTTAAAGGTCAGTGGCAACATAGATGAGATGGAGGTACAGTGAGTAAGTAGGCATTAGAGAAGTGAAGTGTGCAGGCTGAGTTGTAGTAGAATTACAGAAGGTAAAGTAGGTGAGGACCAGGCAATTGAGTGCTTTAAAGACATGGCAAAGAGTTTCTGTTAGATGAGGAGGTGGATGGGCAACCATTGGAGGTTCTTCAGGAGTGGGCAGACTTGGAATGCACACTTTTATAGAAAAATTATCCGGGCAGCAAAACATAGGGTGGATTGGAATGGGGAGAGGCAGGGAGGTCAGAGAGGAGGCGATGCAGCAATGAAAGTTAAGGTAAACACTTAAATTAACAAGGTAACAGTTTGGATGGTGAGAAAATGGACACTGAATATATGGGTTGAATGTGAGAGGTGAGTCAAGGATATCACCAAGTTTACAAACATGTGAGGGAGGATGGTGGTGCTGTCTATAGTGATGGGATAGTCAGAGGAAGGGCAAAGTTTAGATGGGATTCTGAGGAGTTCTGCTTTGGGCATGTTAAATTTGAGGCATTGGTAGGACATCCAAGTATAGATGTACTGAAGGCCGGAGGAAATGTGAAACTGAAGAGAAGGGGAGAGATCAGGCCTGGAGATGTAGATTTGGGAATCATCTGTATAGAGATGATAGTTTAAGTCATTGGAGTGAATGAGTTAGAGAATAGAAGGGGACCCAAAACTGAGCCCTGAGGAACTCCCTTGGATAAGGGGTGGGTGGCAGAGGAGGAGCCTGCAAAAGAAATTGAGAATGAATAGCAGTATAGGAAGAGATAGGTGGGGAGATAGGTATATCTAGGAGTGCACTATCTCTTAAGATATTAAATGTACCTCTTAAATAGCAAAGTATAATCACAATTAAGATTTAACAGTGCAAAAGGAAGTTGCTGGAAAAGCATTCAGGATATTCCTTTTGTATGATTTGTGAAGTACAGGCATTCCTTCCAAAACCTCCATGATGTGTGATTTGCCATTTATGTTGGGACAAATATTCGTGGTGTGTTATTTATATTGGGACCATCATTATTCCAACAGAGAATAAGGAGTCAGAGTGAGGATGGTTTGAAAATAGGTGCAAGAAGGTTGTGGAAACTTTAAAGTGAATTATTGCCTTTGGTTCTTTGACATTTCTCTGACACTTGTAAGAGAACATTAGAATCACATAGGAGTCAATTAGCACTGCTTGAAATCTCTAATAAAAATGGATTTTAAATAGTTATGATTGCTTCTCTTTGTAATGCTAATGAGTCACTAATGACTTTGTGTCATAGATCCTGACATTTGGGCTGAAACAGCATTTCTGTATCTCATTGGAATTACCTTTCAGCCAGTTCACTCCTTGTTCTAGTTACTCTGTTCCTTTTTTCTTTCCATAGTGTTGGATTCAAACTACATAATCAATCATATTTATTGAGTGTTTAAGGTGTGCAGGGCGCTGTAGTAAGCCCTTGGGAGAGTACAGTGGCTTAGTGGAAAGAGCACAGGCTTGGTAGTCAGAGGACATGGGTTCTGATCCTGGCTCTGCCACTTGTTTGTGCTGTGACCTTGGACAGGTCACTTAACTTCTTTCTCTGTGCCTTAGTTCCCTCATCTGTAAAATGGGGATTAAGACTGTGAGTCCCTCATGGGACAACCTGATTACCTTGTATCTACCCCAGTGCTTAGAACATTCCTTGGCACATAGTAAGCACTTTACAAATATCATGATTATTATTATTATTGTTACAATATAACAGAGATGGTAGACATGGTCCCTGCCCACACTGAGCTTTCCATCTAAGGAGGGAAACAGACACTAATACAAAGAAATTATAGTCAATTGTCTTTATTGAGTGCTTACTGTGCTCAAAACATTGTACTAAGCTCTTGGGAGAGTACAATACAACAACAGACACATTCCCTGCCCACAATGAGCTCACAGTCTAGAGAACATCACTTCTGTGGGGCTGTGGGAAGGGTGCAAATTCAAGTTCAAGGGTGACACAGAATGAAAATGAAATGAAAACAAAATGAAAACACCAGTTAACAGGAATGACTGTACTTGCTGAGAGGACAGGAGTTATATTAGGGCAATTGGTGTTTGTTTTCATGTGTTTTATGTAAACATCAAGTTGCCCCTAATTTTCATTGTTTTCCACTAGAATCAGGTACTAAACAAGAATATCTTTATAAGCGGTGGTAGGTTGGGGCTCCTATTCATAAACACCTTTTGAAGATTATAATGATTTTCATCAGCTTTCCTCAAAATAACTTTTATATGTGGCTTTGTTTTCAACAGACCCTTGGGCTCATTTTAATGGATTTTCTTTCCTGTTCACCCCTGAAGATTAGGGAGTATGTGCAGAGCACAGAGAAAAGGTTTCTCTAGAGTCAGAGGCAGTAAACAGGAAAAGAGGCGGTCAGAAAAAGCAGTTCACCATTCTATTTCCCACTTTTTTTTTTAAAGGAAAAGAATGCCTTCTGTTTGGGATTTATTTTTTTAAGGAAGCTATTTCTGGAGCTCGTAATAAGCATACATTCCTTCACTTCTATCAGGGTTTCCTGGAAATGTTTTTTTAAAAATACAACTTTATCTCTTCCTATAGCCCTTTTTATAATTGATGATATCGCTTGGCAGAAATTCTAGTCCATTCCTGCTAACAGTCCAACTGGGGGCAAGTGTCAAGTCTACCCTCCAATTTAGTTATCTGGGCTGAGTTGTGTGTTCTCAATATTGGACATATTGTCTATAGTTTACCTCCTTAACTTTTAAAGTGAACTGTAGAAAAATCCCTTGGTCTTTGAACTTCCCCAGGATTTGCTGACAACCAGTTGCATTTATTGAGCACCTACTGTGTGCAGAGTACTACACTAAGCATTTGGGAGATGACACTATGCTATAATAGAGTGGAAAGTATAATATAACAAAGTTGGTACCCATATTCCCTGCTCACAAAGACCTTACAGTCTCGAGGGATAGACAATAATATAAATTTTGGAAATGTACGTAAGTGCTGAGGGCCTGAGGGTGGGGTGAATATAAAGTGCTTAAAGGGTACAAATCTAAGTGCAAGGGCACTGGAGAAGGGAGAGGGAGTTGGGGAAATGAGAATTTAGTCAAACACTTCTTGGGGGAGATGTAATAAAGCTTAGAAGGCAGGGAGAATAATGGTGTTTTAGATACAAAAGGAAGGGAATTCCAGGCCAGAGAGTGAGGTTGTGGGTGAGTGGTTGACAGTGAAAGAGATGGGATTGAGGGACAGTGAGTAGGTCAGCGTTAGAGGAGTGAAGTGAGCTTGTTGTCTTGTAGCAGGATGTCAGTGAAGTAAAATAGGAGGGGCAAAGTGATTAAGTGGTTTAGAGAGAGTGGTAAGGAGTTTCTATTTGACGTGGAGGTGGATGGGCAGCCACTGAGGTTCTGGAGGAGTGGAGAAACATGATTGAATATTTTTTAGAATAATAATCTAGGCAGCAGAATCAAGTATGAACTGGAATGGGAAGCTTCAGGAGGCTGGGAAGTCAGCAAGGAGGCTGATGCAGTACAAGGCAGGCTATGATAAGTGCTTGGATCAGCATAGTAGTAATTTGGAGATGAAAGGGTGAATTTTAGTAATGCGAAGGTAGAATGGACAGGATTTGGTGGCATTTGAATAAGAAAGAGAAATTCAATTCAATCATATTTATTGAGCACTTACTATGTGCAGAACACTGTACTAAGTACTGGGGAGTGTGTAATATTAACAGTAAAAAGACACATCCCCTGCCCATAATGAGCTTACAGTCTAGAAGGGGAGGCAAACATTAAGAAAAATAAATTACAGATATGTACCTAAGTGCTTGAGTAAGCTCATTGTCTCTGTGGGCTTGGGCAAGGTACTTCTCTGTGCCTCAGTTACCTCATCTGTGAAATGTGGGATTAAGAGTAGGAGCCCCAAGTGAGACAACCTGATTACCTTGTATCTACCCCAGCATTTAGAACAGTTCTTAGCACATAGTAAGCACTTAACAAATACCACAATTATTTTTTATTATTATTCATTCATTAGTATTTATTGAGCACTTACTATGTGCAGAGCACTGTACTAAGTGCTTGGAATGTACAGTTCGGCAACAGAGACAATCCCGCCCCAAAAACAGGCTCACAGTCTAGATATCTAAAGAGTTCTGTTTCAGACATGTTAAGTTTGAGGTGGTGGTGGTGGGAGTGGGGAGAGCATATCCAAGAAGAGATGTTTTGAAGGCAGGAGGAAATACACGAGTGCAGAGAAGGAGAAAGATCAAGGATGGAGATGGAGATATGTCAATCATCAGCATAGAGATGTTAGCTGAAGCCACAGAAGCAATTGAACTCTCCAAGGGAGTGGATGGAGATGGAGACTAGGAGACCCAGAACTGTTCCTGGAGGGATTTCCACAGTTAGGGGGACAAATATTTTTCTTTGCAAATTTGTATTTCCTGTTAGATATTAATCCTTGAGTTTTTCACTTTCACACATCGTCAGTTAATAAATCAAGGCTCATTGTTTACAGTTTCCCCCAGAAAGCTAACGCAAAACAAGAGGGCAATCAAGTAGGCATCCTGACAAGTTTCACACAAATAGATCAGTCCTTCCTAAACCGCTGAGGAAATGCACCTCTACCCTCCTTGCTGAAATAGCCAACGAAATCCCCACCTTTTGCTTGTTGTAAATATAAGCTGTATCTAGCTTAACTAGAGGTTCTTCAGGCCTGCTTGCCCAGGACCCATACGCTTTGATTTTCGTTCCTTTTGCCTTTTTAGTTTTTTGTTTGGTAAAATAAATTCAGCTACACTCAGGACCTGGAGCCTTGGGTTGAGATTTCCTTACTACATACCAGTCCTGTAGTCAACTTTAATATTGCCAGTAATTAATTGTGTGTGGCTTTACTTCCACAAGGTTGCTTTTAAGAAGTTGGAAGATTTATCGAACTGATTTGCAGAAAATCTGGGATAACCCTTCCTGGGATCTTTAAGTTTGAAACAAAGGAATGTATCTCCTATCCAGTAGAGATGAGGCAATTACCTACAGATTAAAATAAAGTAAGAACACTTTATTCTAATTCCATCACTAAACCCTGTCAGTTCGACTTTCACAACATTGCTAAAATCTGCCCTTTCCTCTCCATCCAAACTTCTACCACATTAATCCAATCACTTATCCTATCCAGGCTTGATTACTGTATCAGCCTCCTTGCTGACCTCCCTGTATCCTGTCTCTCCCCACTCCAGTCCATATTTCACTCTGCTGCCCTGATCATTTTTCTCTACATTCAGCCATGTTTTCCCAGTCCTCAAAAAGCTTGCCAATCTATCTACGCATCAAACAGAAAACATCAAACATTGGCTTTAAAGCACTCAATCACATTGCCCCCTCCTACCTTACTACCTTACTTCGCTACTCCTACTACAAGCCAACCTGTCCACTTTGATCCAGTAATGTAACCTTCTCACTGTACTTCGATCTCAGCCATCTTGCTGCAGATCACTCGCCCAAGTCCTGCCACTGGCCAGAAACACCCTCCCTCCTCATATCCAATAGACAATTACTCTCCCCTTCTTCAAATCCTTACTGAAGACACATCTATTCCAAGAGGCCTTCACTGACTAAGCCCTCCTTTCCTCTTCTCCCACTCCTTTCTGCGTTTGCTCTGACTTGCTCCCTTTTTTCATCCCTCCTCCCAGCCCCACAGCACTTAAAAACATATCTAATTTTATTTCCGTATTTCCCTTTATTTCCCCTTATTTCTTTATTTCCCTTTGCTCTTCCTTCCACCCTCTTACCACCCCACACACTTATGTATATATGTATATATCTTCAATTCTATTTATTTATATTGATGTTCCTCCCTGCCCCCGCACCCAAGAATGTGAGCCTGTTTTGGGGAGGAATTGTCTCTCTCTGTTGCTGTATTGTACTTTCCAATTGCTTAGTGCAGTGAGCTGCACACGGTAAGTAATCAATAAATATGATCGAATGAATGAATTTCTATCTCCCGCTCCAGACTGTAAGCTCACTGTGGGCAGGGACTGTGTCTGTTATATTGTTATATTTTATTATTATTATTATTATTGTTATTATGGCATTTGTTAAGCACTTAACTATGTGCCAGACATTGTACTAAGCGCTGGGGTGGATACAAGCAGATCGGGTTGGACACAGTCCCTGTCCCACATGGGGCTCACAGTTTCAATCCCCATTTTACAGATGAGGTAACTGAGGCCCAGAGAAGTTAAGTGACTTGCCCAAAGTAACACAGCTGACAAGTGGTGGAGTCGGGATTAGAACCCATAACCTCTGACTCCCAAGCCCAGGCTCTTTCCACAGAGCCACGCTGCTTCTAAATTACTCTCCTAAACTCTTACTTAAGTGCTCTGCACACAGCAAGTGCTCAGTAAATACTATTGACTGACTGAGGAACAAAGAGTAACCATTTTGAGTGTGTATAAATAAGATCTCCCCATCTCCCAGCTTCTCTGGGAACATAAGGACATAGTGTTAGTGTTCTATAAAATATACCAAGGGGTAGAATAAAAAGTAGGGAAACTGGGCAAGGCTACTTTAACAGAGCTGATAAAACTGACCTTATAATTCTAATAATAATCAATAATAATTATGGTATTTATTAAGCATTTACTATGTATCAAGCACTCTTCTAAGCACTGGGGTAGATACAAGGTAATCAGGTTGGACACAGTCCCTGTCCTACATAGGGTTTACATTCCTAATCCCCTTTTAACAGCTGAGGTACTTGAGGCGAAGAGAAGTTGACTCACTCAATGTCACACAACAGACAAGTGGTAATCCATATTAGAACACAGGTCCTCTGCCTCCTAGCCCATGCTCTTTCCATTAGGCCATACTGCTTCATCTAATATGCTTCTAAAACACAGTAACCTAAACTACTCCATTTCTTTATTCAAATATAATTAACACTACCTAGCAATTAGGGAGGAGAAAGAGTTAATTCATTTTTGAATCTTAGGGTGGAAAGGGCTTGTTATTTATGGAACAATATTTTGAGTTGAGATTGGATGTTTAAGAAATACCACACATCAAAGTGATTTATTAATTGCCAAGTTCCCGGTGTGCTTGGGTAATTGGAACCACCTCTCTTGATAACTGCTGCCTGCTGTTTGAATAATGTTACATAGGTTCATCTTTATATCTCCCCAGTAAGGGGTAGAAATCAACAAATGAGAATCCAGGTGCCTAGGACTGGTCTCCCTTAATTCACTTTTGATCCTATAATTAATTCTCCTTCCCCTCTAGACTGCAAGTTCCTTGAGGGCAGGGAACAGGTCTTTCCAATCTATAGTATTGTACTCTTTCAAGTGCTTCATACGGAGCTCTGCACACAGTAAGCACTCAATAAATACCATTGTTGGAATGATTAATTAGAACCAACTGAATAGATTGCCCACTGGCCACCTTGTGAATGGTCACGGCTATATAGTTCACCGCTGTCCAAATTGAGTAGGGATTTTCTTACATTAAATAATTCAAACTTTCTAGATAAGGTGCAAACAGTGTCATTTCTGGGTCAGACAAATGACCCTCCTACCCATATTGTGACTCTAACAGTGGCATGAGCATCCCTAAAGGAAGCTTGTCATGGATGCCCTCCTTGAAGAAAAATGAAAGGTGAAAGATACCCATACCTCTAATCCTGGCTCCATCCCTTATCAGTAAAGCAATGGTATTTATTGAGTGCTTACTGTGTGCAGAGCTCCATATGAAGCACTTGAAAGAGTACAGTACTATAGAGTAGGAAGACCTGTTCCTTGCCCTCAAGGAACTTGCAGTCTAGAGGGGAAGAATTAATTATAGGATCAAAAGTGAATTAAGGGAGACCAGTCCTAGGCACCTGGATTCTCATTTGTTGATTTCTACCCCTTACTGGGGAGATATAAAGATGAACCTATGTAACATTATTCAAACAGCAGGCAGCAGTTATCAAGAGAGGTGGTTCCAATTACCCCAGATAACCAGCCCCTGTCCTTTAAGGCGCTCACATTCTATTGTACTGGAAACTGAGGCACAGAGAAAGTGAATGATATGCCCAAGGTCATAACAGTTGGTAAGAAGCAGGACAAGGATTAGGAAACAGGCCACACATTTCGCTCATTTAATAATAATTTGGTATTTTGTTAAGTGCTTACCATGTGCGAAGTACTGTTCTGAGCACTGGGTAGATACAAGGTAAGTAGGTTGTCCCATATAAGGCTCACAGTCTTAATCCCCATTTTACAGATGAGGTAACTGAGGCACAGAGAAGTTAAGTGACTTGCCCACAGTCACACAGCTGATAAGTGGCAGAGCCGGGATTAGATTAGAACCCATGACCTCTGACTCCCAAACCCATGCTCTTTCCACTGAGCCACGCTGCTTCTCAGCTAACCTACTCACTGTACCTCCATCTAGTCTATCTTGCCATTGACCTCTCACCCACCTCCTGCCTTTGACCTGGAACACCCTCCCTATGCATTTCTGACAGATGGTCACTCTCTCCACTTTCAAAGCATTAATGAAGGAACATCAACTCCAAGAAGCTTTACCTCACTAAGCTCTCCTTTCTTCTTCTCCCACTCTCTTCTGCATTCTCTTGACTTGGTCCCTATATTCATTCTCTATCCCAGTCCCACAGCATTTATATTAATACAAATTATGGCATTTGTTAAGCACTTACCATGTAACAAGTACTGTTCTAAGTGCTGGGGTAGGAACAAGTTAATCAGGTTATGCCACGTAGGGCTCACAGGCTTAATCCTCATTTTACATAAGAGGTAACTGAGGCATAGAGAAATTAAGTGGCTTGCCCAAGGTCACACAGCAGACAAGTGGTGGAGTCAGGATTAGAACCTTCATCGTCTGACTCCCAAGCCCGTACTCTTGCCACTAAGCCACGCTGCATGGCACAGTGGAAGATCTGTGGGACTGAAAGCCAGAGGTCAGGGGTTCAAGTCTTGGCTCTGACAACCATTAGCTGTATGGCTTTGAGCAAGTCATTTAACCTTCCCATGCCTCAGTTTTCCCAGCTGTAAATTGGGGGTAATAATACCTGAACCCTACCTCACAGGCGTGTTGTGAGGAGTAAATAACTAAATAATTAATGTAAGGCGCTTTGGTAATAAAAGCACGGCCTAGAAACACAGCAGTTATGTACATATCTGTAATTTTATGGATTTATATTAATGTCTGTCTCCCCTTCTAACTGTAAGTTTGTTGAGGGCAGGGTCTGTGTCTGTTACATTTTTATATTGTACTCTCCCAAGTGCTTAGTACAATGTTGTGCATATAGTAAGCACTTAATAAATATGATTGACTGACTGACTCTGACTCCCAGGCCCATGCCCTTTCCACCAGGCCATGCTGTTTCTCAAGAGAAGGAGCATGGCCTAATGAATGGAGCACAGGCCAGGGAGTCCAAAGGACCTGAGTTCTAATCCCACCTCCACCACATATCTTCTGTGTGAGCTTGTTCAAGTCACTTCACTTCTCTATGCCACAGTTACTTTGTCTGTAAAATGGAGATTAAGACTGTGAGCCCCATGAGGGACAGAGACTGGGCCAGCCTGATTAGCTTCTATCTACTCCAGTGCTTAATGCAATGCCCAGGACATAGTAAATGCTTACCAAATACCATAAAAATAAAGTGTAGCAGCCAGGTGGTTAAGGAGGATTAGGAAAGAGTACAAGAACATCAAAGTACAAAAGAAATAATTTTGTTTGAGAAGAGAGTCTATTACAACTAGGATTTACTCAAAGAAGAACACTGATTTCTGGAATCCAAAAGGTTATGCTGCTTTAATCCTCCAGCTCCACTGAAGGTGTTTTCTGAATCTTCTTAATTGAGGTATTGGTTATAAACTCAATCATGACTTTGTTTCTGTAGGAATGTATTAACTCAGTGTTCTTATATCTCTTTCAAGAGATGGAGGGAAAAATACCTAGTAGATGCTTAGTAAATGACACCAGTTATTAGCAGTAGAGTGAACATCCAGGTTAAGATATGAGTAAATCAAAAACGTTATCTTACCCTTTCGACAACAGCTGTTCTATGCTCGCACTCTCCCCCAGGTCCAACCTGTAAGAATAGTGTTGTTGAAGAATCTTACCCAAACGCTTCTATCCCTTTCTCATTCCCCAGCTTCCCAGCCAACTGAATGCTCCATTAGCCTGGCCTGGACCAGGGGTCCTACACAGGCCAGTGGACCAACTCAGATTAGATTCCTCCCCCAAATGATGATAGGGTTCTGATACTCTTGATATCCTTTGGGTTCTGCCCCTCCCTTGGACTGCATCCTAGGCCCACCTGGACCCAGGCCAGAGGGGATGCCAGGTTTTGGCTTGGGTTGGGAGTCCATAGCTAAGCTCAGTGGCCCAGCTTGGATTTAGAAGTTGCAGATTTGTTTTTTTGATTTTTTTTTCATGGGAGGCCTGGGGGATGAAAGCACTGAGTTTAAAATCATCTGAATGACTTCGGTCCAGATGATCCTTGATGAGAGCCAAATCGCAAGACTCAAAATGCCTTGTCTTTTCTTATGCTGTAGAGTTGTTTCTGATCCATAGAGACTCCATGGGCACATCTCTCCCAGAACACCCCACTCTTTATCTGCATCTGTTCTGATAGTGTACCCATAGATTAAAAATATGGAAGTTGTTTACATTTGCCTTGTTCCACACAGTAAATGAGTTTCTGCCCTCAACTCTCTCCCATGCCAGTGCTGCCCAGCACAGGTGAGTTTTGATTTGTAGCAGATTGCCTTCCACTCACTAAGCACTGCCCAAGTTAGGAATGGAATGGGTATGCCTCTGTTTGACTCTCCCTCCTGCAGCTGAGACTGGCAGAGTTCTGGAAACTCTCCAGACACGATCCTGAGAGGGGCTCAAAATGCCTACTCTCCCTTTATCCACCACTTCCCTACAATTTGTGTTTGATGGTATTTCAGGGCTTACTATGTGCCTGGCACTGTATTAAGTGCTGGGGTAGACACAAGCTAGTCAGGTTGGAAACAGCCCCTATCCCACATGGGGTTCTCTCTCTTAATCCCCATTTTAAAGATGAGGTATCTGAGGCACAAATAAGTGATGTGATTTGCCCAAGGTCACACAGAAGACGAGTGGTGGAGCTGGGATTAGAACCCAGGTCCTTCTCTCAGGCCCGTGCTCTGTCTACTAAGCCACGCTGCTTCTTGGCACTTCTTTAGTACCAGTCTTCAGACTCTTCTAGTGCCAGTGCCCTTTTTTTTTCACCCTTACTTCCTGCTATATCAAAAAATACAGCTAGAGGTGTAATTTCCAACTCCATGCTATTTCAGTCATTTAGCCATAGGGAAATGTTTGAATGGTAATATAGTCAGAACCCCTAGAGCCAATGGTTTCCTCCAGTGCTCTCCTTTAGAGACCTACTGATACACAGTGTGTCATTATTAAGGATCAAGGAAGGGGCCGCTTGGAGTTGAAGGCTCCATGGAAATAATTTGGGGAGCAGGAGAAAGTTTTCACTCTTAAGGGCAGATTTTCTGATCCTAACTACTGCAGTTAGCCCATAATACCAGAACAAAAGGAAAAAAATTGTGGTTTCCTTTCTGCACAGATTTGACATTTCCAAGTCCTTCCTCTGGCCAGAAAGCACAACCCAGACCCAGTCTTCGTTTATCCTTTAATTCTCATTTTGATTTTGCTGTTTTGAATTCTCTGCCTGTCCCTCCTGGGCTTGTATGAGGTCTGGATTCCCTGTTAGTCTAACAAGAAGGTTGCTATGGTAACCGGATGACATTCTGGTAGCTACTGCTAACTCCAGTCTCTAGCCTCATAGTTGTTTACCTGCTTAGTAAATTAATAACATTTAAATTAAACCTATTAACTCATTTCATGTCAATTAATTTGTATGTTAGACTGGATGTCGGCTTTGCTCTTCCCTCCCCCTACACACATTAATTAACTCCTGCCGTTTCTGAGGTCGCTGTGGAAGGTTTCAGTGGTTTCCAGCAATCTGCAATTACAATATTCAGGACCCATGCAGAAAGTAATCAATGTCAAATTAATTGCTTTTCACAGGTCTCTAGTCAGCTGCCTTGTCAGAGGATTTAGTAAAAATTCTAACAGGTTGGATTTCTGAAAAAAATGAAATGCAGTGAAATTATACAGATGAGCTGGGATGGTGGCTAGTGTAATTATTTGTTTTGCTCAAATTCCGTGTATTTGATCTCCTCCTTGATCATACTTGCTTTTCTTTAGCAGCTAATGTCCCAGTTGCATGGCTGAGCATTCTCCCCAGTTGGTATTCTCCCGGCTAGACCTTAGTATGCCTTTCAGAAATGAGGCAGGCAGGGACCAGGCGCTGAAAGGAGAAGGGGAAGAGTAAAGAAAAATAGGTTAATCCAGCCCCAATGAGCTTGCTTTAAACTACTTTTTCTTCCTTGTCTGTATGGAGATGGTGGGAAAATTGGCCCACAAATGAGATTAGCCTTCTGGAAACTGTAGTTTACTTGATTGGCACAGGCACTGTGAAGATTATAACATGCGCTTTCAATGACCTGATTAGGGACCATGCACTTTCAATGTGAGCAGACTCATCCCAAACCATCCCTGTGGTGTTTTTTGTCTGATCCAATTTTTTTTTCTAAGATCCAGCAAGCACTTGGTATTTACAAGTAAAAAAGTGAGCCCTGAATTATGGCTTGGAAAATCGCCCTGCCCTTTCTAAATATTCCATTGTCATTCATATTTCAGCTCTCCAGGCAAGCAGTAGTAAACAGTTAAGAAGATTAAATGAATGTTAAGGTCTAATAGAATATTCTAGGCTATCTAATAAATTCTTTCCCCTGTTAATAATAATAATAATAACAGTATTTAAGTGATTACTGTGTGCCAGGCACTGTACTAAGCGCTGGGGTGGATACAGGCAAATCAGATTGGACCCAGCTGCTGTCCTAGGTAGTGTGGTCTCAATTCCCATTTTACAGATGAGGAAACTGAGGCAAAGCAGTTAAGTGACTTGCCCAAGGCTATGCAGCAGACGAGTGGCAGAGCTGGGACCAGAATCCATGACCTTCTGACTCCCTGGCCTGTGCTCTATCCACTACACTATCCTTCTTCCCCCTGCCTCTTGGATTGGGTCCACTTTCAAGAACATTGAGTGAGCTTTGATCCTGTCACTTCACGACTGAGAACCTCTGCAGAGGAATTAATGGTTGTGGTTTCCACAGCATCATTTGCACTCTCTCATCCTTATCAGTCATGTTTCCATGGGGACACAACGCAACCAGCATGTAGGTAGACAGGAGGACAGCATGTTGCGAAGTGCACATAAAAGATCTTCAACATAGCGGGGTTATTTGTGGATGAAATCACCACAGCCTAGCACTGATCTTGTCTAGAGTGTCATGTCCCAGCTGGTGATTGCCTTTATAGAAACTATGGTCTCTGTTGCTCAGGTTAGCAGGCTCCTTTTCAGGATTCCTGCTAGGCCTGGTCACTTTGTGAAGTGGCCTAGGCGATCAGGGGAATTGATTGAACCCTTACTTTGTCCAGAGCACTGTACGAAGCACACAATAGAGTATGAAGGCCCAATCCCATCCTCAAGGACTTTAGGAGATTGTTCAGTCAGAAATCTCCACTTCTGATGGCAGGTCCAGCAGTCTGTGAGTCGATTGTGGGCCAGGACTGCCTCTCCCTATTGCTATATTGTACTTTACAAGCACTTAGTACAGTCCTCCGCACACAGTAAGCACTCAATAAATACGATTGAATGAATTAATTAGAATCAATCATTTATTTAGTGAGGCCTTACTGTGTACAGACCACTATATTAAGCTCTTGGCAGAAAATGGTATAACAGAGTTGGTAGTCACATTTCCTGCTCCCAACAAAATTACAGTCTAGAAGAGGAGAACCCTGGTTTCCAGATTCTCTGTGTTCTTTCCACTTGGTTCAAACCATTTCAACGTATGATCTCCAAGGAACTGTGACTTTTGCATTTGAGTCATCTAAGTTTTCCTACAACTTAAACAAAAGGGGATAAAATATTGCTGTAATGGTTTTTCTGTGTTCTGCTACTGCAAATTTACCCCATCATGCTATAATTCTATCCTTTCATTAGCACAGTCCAACAATAGGATTTATTGAGCACCTACTGTGTGCAGACCATTGTATTAGAAGCTTGGGAGAGTACAGTTGAGTTAGTAAACATGATCCCAGTCCTCAAGTACCTTAAATTTTACCAAGGGGCAGATGCTAAAATAAATACAGATAGAGGAAGCAGGAAAAGGAGATGCTTATGTATCAGTACTTAAGTAATAGGATCTGTAAGAGCTATACATAAATGCCTCTGGAGGTTGTGAATCAATTAATCAATTGCATTTATTCAGTGCTTAATATGTGCAAAAGGTCTGTACTAAGCAAGTAGGAAAGTACAGTATAACAGAGTTGGTAAACATGTTTCTTGCCCATTGTGAGCTTACAGTCTAAAGGGCATAGTTAAGTGCATAGGTGGCATGGAAGGGCTGAAATAGCTGTTGTGGAGCTATAAAATGGGGAGATGAGAAATTAATCCATGAAGCCACAATCACACTATTATTCCTCCCTATTGGCTCCCCTGCCCAATGCCCCAGTGATTATTCTATAATTTTACCTTTCTACTGAAATCTCTCCCACTTTCTCCCTCTTTAACCCTAAAATATCTTGCTAGCTTTTATTTTTTTTGGCAAGTCCAAGGTTATTAAACGTGAAGCAGAGTGGCTTAGTAGATAAAGCATAATCCTGTGAGTCAGAAGGACCCAAGTTCTAATCCTGGCTCTGCCACTTATCTGCTGTGTGACTATGGGCAAATCACTTAACTTGTCTGTGCCTCAGTTATCTTATATGCAAAATAGGGAATAAGACAGGGAGCCCTGTGTGGGATATGGACTATGTCCAACCTGATTAGCTTGTTTCTACCCCAGAGCTGAGTACAGTGCCTGGCACAGTGTTAAATGCTTAGCAAGTACTATAAAAAACCTCACACAAAAAACAAGCAATAAACTTCTCTAGGGGCCCCCTTCACCTCTTCTTTATGCTCCAACTCCCACAGTCTCCTCCTGTCCATCTCTCTTTCCAAGGGGTCTTTTGCTCTCTTTTACAATCTAGCCCTCAACAGTGCCCCTTGGTTCTTCCATTATAATATTTCACAGATCTACTGTACTCACACAACCACTATGCTGGTACAAGCTCTCATCTGGATTACTACAATAGCTTTAACCAATCAGTAGCATTTACGGGGCACCTAGTGTGTGTGAAGCACAATAATAAGCACATCAATCAATGAATCATATTTATTGAGCACTTACCGTATGCAGAAGACTGTACTAAACACTTGGGAGAGTTCAATATAACAAAGTTGGTAGACGAGTTCCCTGCCCACAATGAGTTTATAATCTAGAGAGGGATTCTCTTTACCAGACTCCCTGCCTCGAGCCTCTTCCCCAGTTCCGACTGTCCTACCTAGAACTGCACATACCATCTACCTAGCCTTCTACGTGTCTACAGTGTGCCAGAATCATCATCTTTGAAAGCCATCATAACACCTTGCTTACTTAGTGGTAATGGAATTCCCGTGGAGGTTTAAATGGGGAACTGCACAAATATGCAGACTTTTCTAGGCATACTTATTTCCCAGCCGTGGGTTTGGGAACAACATATCCCTAGTTCAGTTAATGTTCTCAAAGGAAAATAATTTCCCTTTCTATCCCTTGTTGGGAGAAGACATGAGCTAATAACTCAAAGGAGGCTTGAGACCTTTAAATGAAGAATGCTAAATAGGGAAGGTGATAGTAATGATGCAATTTATCAGCTCAGCAGAAAATGGCTGCTACTGCCATGAAGGTCCCTGGGGAATTACTGCCTCATCTCAGAAACAATGTTACATTATGTTCCAGGAGTAGTGTTTTCTCTCATATGAATCAAAGGTGGAAAGTCTCCTGCCCTTCTTCAGTTCCATCTTCAAGTGTACCTTTGCTATAGATTTTGAAAATAATGGCGTATGTTGTCATGGAAACTCATTCTAGGCTGTAGATTTGATATTGTGGTTGATTCTTTGATGCTACTTTTATCTAGAGGATTATAGAAAGTTTCCACGAATCCTTATTATATTCCTGGCTTCTAAGGGCAGAGGAGCTGCCAAGTATTGATCTTGGATGGCGACCCAATGTGGGGAAACACCTTCCTTTTCCCAACAGTGTGTATCACTCAGAATTCTGCACTCCTTTTCATCCCTTCAAATTTTAAAGACACTGAAGATTTCTTCATTTAATAAAGTAATTGATAAACTCCCAGGTGCCTGTTGAATTGCTCTCTGAACTTTTCTCAAATAAGATGGCTTCCTAACTGGGGGCTCTTAGGTTTCATTTTTCTGGCTCTCACCAGCTCATGATCATTTCACTGTGAGATTTACTGCTGCTGTGAGTTAGATTGCTGCCTGATGCGTAACTCCCTGGGGCGGAGAATGAAGAACTGAAGGAAATAGGTGAAAGACATGTTGCTCTGAGGTAGAGGCATTTGGAATTACCTGCCTGCCTGAGTGACTGTCACAATTCTTTTGGAGGATTAGATCCGTGACTTTAGAGAGCTTACATAATGTTCCTAGCACTTTGGGGGCGGTTCATAACTAGTCACAGTGACTCTTCTCAGCACTTCCAAACTTTTGCAAATGCACAAAAAGTAACAATGGAATGGAAATGAAATCTTGTAGAAAGAGGTACCAACTTCATGGGGGCAGTGGAAGCAATTTTTGGTGGGTCTAGTCGAAAGAGGCTGGGCCTGCGAGTTAGAGGACCTGGATTCTAATCCTGGCTCCACCACTTGTCTGATTTGTGTCCTCGGGTAAATCACTAAATGCGTCTGTACCTCAGATACCTCATCTGTAAAAGGGGATTAACTTCTCCTGACTCCTATTCATTCATTCATTCATTCAATGGTATTGAGCACTTACTGTGTGCACAGTACTGTATTATAAGTGCTTGGAAAGTACATTTCAGCAATAAAGACAATCCCTGCCCAAACTGGGCTTCAGACGATAAGCCCCTTATGGGACAGGGACTGTATCCAACCTGATTATCTTGAATCTACCCCAGGACTTAGTACAGTGCCTGGCACATACTGCTGTAAAAAAAAAAAATGCTTTTTAGGAAGACTCCTTGTTTCACTTATCCCAGACCTCATTAGAGGTCACAACTCCCCAGTGACTTTATGACCTCAACAATTGTTTGAAGCATGTCTTCATGCCCCCTAAAATCCCTGTCCTCTTTTCTCTCCAACACTCAATTTGAAAATTGGGCACTTAGGCTTCTAGCACAGTGATTTTTTTGCCACAACACCAAAAGCACATGCCTTGCTTCTAAATTTTTTTTTTTAAACCTAAACCTGGGAAGGGTCCTTAATTCTCAATGAGGATTGGGCTTCATTTTCTAAAGTTGTAACCCCCAACTCCCTTTTCTACAGATCCGGGGCAAACCATGAGAAATAATGTCAGCCAAAAATCTATGGGACAAAATCATGTCAGATATGTTCTTGTTTAGATCACCATATTGATCAGGATGATTGCATTTATTAGAAGAAGTATGCTACTTCAATGTAAATCCATTACAAGGATTTTTCAAACAGAGCATACATTTCTTAACGGTGAGGGCTGACTGACTGGAGCTCTAAAAGGCAAAAAAAAAATTTTTTTTTTGATCATAAACCTGGTGAAATGCAAGGGATTGTCATTTTTGAGCTTTTTTTCTGGTAATATCTTTTTTGCTCATTTGCCTTTGCCGAGGCTTCTCTGTGAAATCCCAGAGATGTTTGCAGGTGGGTTTGCTCAGCTAGAGAAGCCTGTTAATTCCCACACTACATCATTTCAGAGGTGAACAGAGGCTTGTTCTTGGTGCAACTAATCTGAATTCGTCATAAGCAAGCCAAGCATATTTAACAAGCAGCATAATTTAAGAGTTCTGAACCAGTCCTGAACAATTTTCTCCTTTGTTTCTCGGCTGTAGGGAATTTGCCATTTTTGCGCTAAACTAGGTGTGCTGGACTTGAAAGTGTTCATCTCCAGGAGGATTAGATGATGGGCTACAGGAAATTTTTTTTTTGCTTTTAATTTTATGCATAATAAAAAAGATTTCCATCCACAAGAGAGTTTATTTATAGACTAATCAGAATACAGATCACGACCATTCCAATTATTTCTTGATTATCAGACTGCTTTATGTAATTAAGTGATAATGCCTGACACAGCTGCCCTTTATCAGCCAAATTCAGACTGAGAGGAAGAGCTAAGCATCTGAAGCTAAATTGGACTGACTGAAATCATCGCCCACATTGATTGAACAGGTGAAGGACTGTTAGGACAGGTTTTTGTGGAGTCTTTAAACTTCAGTCAGTTTAGCAAAGGGCCACTGCAACCCTTCAGAATGCTACTTTCCCTGAAGGAGATGAGTTTACCAGGGGAGCTGCCTGAGGAAGAGCTGGTCTGTGTGGATCCGATTTTATTCATACCCTTAGATGTGGATCAATTGCCCCAGAAGCTGCTGAGATGCTGTATCTCTGGGAGACATTCTCATTGCCGATTCTTGGTTATCCATAACTGTGCTCACCCGGCAGCTCCTAGGACAGTCTAAGAACCACAATGGTAACCAGTTTGTCTTTGGATAAGAACTTGTTTCCTTCTATCCATCTAACCAGGTTCTGTAGTTTGGGTTACAGGAGATCTTTAAAAAAGATATGATTCAGAAATTTCATGGCACCTCTATTGCTTCCATATGTTTCTCAGAAGAGCTAGTTTCTTTCTATAGAGTAGAAAGGGTCATATTGATCATCAGTCTTTCCTAATGTATTATAAATTGTTAAATAATGAAATTGTTATTGATGATCGACCATGAAAAGTGCTTCACCTTCTTTTGGTGGAGGAATTAATTATGCTGTAGGAGACTGATGACAGTAGTTCTCCCCTAACACATCTTTCTCTCTCATAATTTATTTTGAGATCTACCTCACTTTTTGCTCAAGATTGAGAAGAAAAAGAGATTTGTCACATGCCCGCCTGTGCATGCCTGAGGTGAGCTCACTTCTGAGCCATTGTGATTATGTAAGAAATCCCACAACATTGTTTACTTTGTAATTGACTTAAATTTAGTAAAAGATAGAACTTGAAAAATGTTCAGCAATCTTGAATTCTGAATTTAAGTTTTTAAGAAGTTTTTCCATGAAAAACTGCCACATTTATTCCTCAATTATCCAACAGCTTTTATATTATTGTAGTCTTTTATAGTAGTACTTGTTAAGCACTTATTCTGCACCAGGCACTATAGTAAGTATTGGGGTAGATGCAGTCAAGTTCTAAGCGCTGGGGAAGATAACAGGGTAATCAGGTCGTCCCACGTGAGGCTCACAGTTAATCCCCATTTTACAGATGAGGTAACTGAGGCACAGAGAAGTTAAGTGACTTGCCCACAGTCACACAGCTAACAAGTGGCAGAGCCGGGCATCGAACCCATGACCTCAGACTCTGAAGCCCATGCTCTTTCCATTGAGCCACACTGCTTCTCAATACCTAACAATTCCTTCTGAATACCTAACAAATACCAACATTATTATTATTAAGCCACATAAATAAATAAGAGTAAAGCTTCAGTTTGTTCTTTCTTCAATAATGTACCTCCTGAACCTCAGTCTTTGGAGGAACAGGGTAGTTTTCTGCAATAGAGCATTTGTGCTGGTTACGTGATCTGGAGCAGAAGCGCACACACTCAAGTTGTGCAGCAGAAGTCACTCTAGGTGTGTGTCAGGAGTGGTGTAGCACCCATTTCCAAAGATGGTGTCAGAGATGGATTGCCTCCATCCCTGGGAGCCAGTGCCCTGGGGGAGGTTCTGCATATAGCCCATTCCAGCCCACCCAATGTAGTAGCATAGTTTAGTGGATAAATCACAGGTCTGGAGGTCAGAAGGACTGGGTTCTAATCCCAGCTCTGCCACATATCTGCTGTATGACCTTGAGCAAGTCATATAACTTCTCTGGGCCTCAATTACCTCATCTGTAAAATGGGATTAAGAGTGTGAGCCCCATTGGGAAAAGAACTGTGTCCAACCTGATGAACTTTTATCTAACCCAGTGTTTAGAACAGTGCTTGGCACATAGTAACTACTTAAGTACCATTATTATTATTATTATTATTATTATTATGATAGTAGGACCAGGGATGAAAGGGTGTGAATCTTCTTTCCTATAATCACTAGCAGGAATCTCAAGAGAAGTGCTAAATTATGTCACCTTCACAATCAATAATCAATCAATGGTATATTCTGAGCGTTACTATGTTCAGACATTGTACTAAGCATTTGGGAGAGTACAACAGAATTAGCAGATATGATCCCTGTCCATGATGAGCATGCTCAGTAAATACCATTGACTGCTCAATTTGCCTTTAAACCTGTTAGTGCACAGGCCAACCCAACTCCACAGAGTGTACAGGTTTTGTATTATTTCTGTCATTGGTATATTGCCAGTAATTGCATTCTTAGGCTGGGGATTTTGATGGAAACTTGAAGTAAATCTCACCAGGGTACCACGAACACGTCAGGCTCAATGGAAAACTATGTATGTGTGAGTTCACAGATAGAACAAGTTTGCTCTCTGTGATTTTGAGCTAGAAACTGCAGTAAATGTTGGTCTCTGAAAATTTCATATTTGACTTAAAAGCTCAAACTAAAACTTGCCTTAATCCTCCAGGCCAAATGAACTCACTCCCCAAATCTGAAAGCCCAGAAATCATTTTAATATCTGACATTTTCAACTAGGTTATGTAGCAAAACATTTTGAAATTCAAACGCTCATCATCTAGGGATCAGAGAAGAGCCAGTGGTAACTAGGAGGAGCAAGCTCTATCAATCATATCCAATAAATGCGATTGACTGATTGCCCTTGTCACAGTACCACAAACTCTTTTAAACTTTTTGTCCAAGAGCTACCAAGAGGAAATTGGTCACCCAGCAAGGGAGATGTAGAAAAGTAAATGACAGGTATGTGTGTGTGACAGTTGTCCTTCATATTTGAAAATGAGAACTGTTGATGAAGTTCAGTCATGAGTCCTAGTGTGGCCGAAAAAAAGTCAGAGTGGAATGGATAATCCTTGCCACACCATGCATATACCTTAGGATAGAGAGGCCATAAGACAACTAGCAAAAAAGCCATTAAAAACTTCCTTTTCCCAATATTTTTTATCGGCCTCCCCAAATCCTCTCTCCACTACTTCTCACCCATTCATTGCTCCCCCGCACAAAGACCCTCCCCTTCTCCCCCAAGGTTTGAGGAATGTTAAAGTGATATGATAATAACATTTATCATTACCTTCCCTGGACAAATGGCTGCTTCAGTGCTATTTCAAGAGTCACTGGCCTCAACATTATAGCCAAGCCTTTTTAATTCCTGCAATTTGCTTTTCTTATAGCAAGTATTTTGAAACTGCAGAAAGATAGAAAAGAGGAGTATGAGAGTCTTAGGTGAATGTTTGTTTAGGGATGAGGGCGTGCATAATAAACAGGACAATTCAATTTGTATTCACCCCAGAGCTTAGTACAGTGACTGGTATGTAATAAACACTTAACCAAACCCATCATTTATATGAAATTAAAAGTTGAGGCATTTCCCTTTTCTTCATCTTTCCCCCTTTTTTCTTTTACCTCCATCTGTCTTCTCCTTCTCCTCTTTCCCTGGTTTTTTTCAGAAAATGGGGCTGAAAACTGAATTTAACTTGGGAATTGAAATGTAGAATTCATTAAATACTCACTGTGCCAAACACTGTATTAGGCATTGAGGTAGATTCAAGGTTATGAGGACCATCCTTGTCCCATACGGGAATCACAGTCTAGAAGAGAGGGAAAACATAATTGGTGCTCTATAGAGGGGGAGGTGAAGCAGAGAAAGAAACAACTTGTTCTAGTTGGAAATCATCAGTGGCTTAGTTTGAAATATATTAAGAATCAATGGTCATGGATATGGTTTGATGAGTAAACTGAAACCACAGCATCTGTTTGACATTCTGTAGAATTGCATGGCGAATATGTTTCAATACCTCACACAACTTCTCTCCAGATGAAGGATTAATTTAAAATCCTCATTCTTCATGTAGCCAGCTCAAACACTTACTGAGCCAAAAAATGGGAGCACAAGTAACCCAAATGTGCAGATGTGAGACCCTCCATGCTGTTTGTATCGATGTGCCGGCAGGAAATTAGTATTTCTTTGTTTTGTTACTGAAGCGATTCAGTAAGCAAACCTGTAGTTCGATGTGGGAGCAAAATAAGCATCTAATTTTGGTTGCTGAGTTTTGACAGAAAGCATAAGCCACTGCTACTTAAGTTCAGAATTTGCTCCCAGAAAGTAATGAAAGCAGCTATGTGAGCTGGGAAAAATGAACAAACAGATCCTATTTCTCTCTCCACATTACCTTTTATATAGCTGGTGTAAAATAAGTTTAGTGAATCTGACGATTGTTGATGTACATTGCCGACCCAGAATGACACATTATCCTTTCCTATTTTTTGAGCCCCCACCTGTTTGGAGCCCAGAAAATAGCAGGTAGGGAACATATTTGCTAATTCTGTTGTATTGTACTCTCCCAAGTGCTAGGTGCAGTGTTCTGCATATAATAAGCGCTCAGCAAATACCTTTGATTGGAGCAATCGATCATATTTATTGAGCACTTACTGTGTGCAGGGCACCATAGTAAGCACTTGGGAGAGTACAACACAGTATAACAGACATATTCCCTGCCCACAACAAACTTACAGTCTAGACAATGAGCTTACAATCTAGAGGAGTGTTGCTACACTTACAATCAATGGTCTTTATTGAGTGCTTACTATGTTCAGGACACTGCACTGAACGCTTGGGTAAGTACAGTAGACTTGGTAATCATGTTGCCTGCCCATAAGGAGCTAAAAAGGGGCAGAGTGAGCAGGGAAACTGAGGCTCATCTGGGCGGTGGAGGGATGCCTCTAATAGAAATCTGTTCAGCAGTGCACAGACAAGATGAGAGAGGTGCCAGGCTGCTGGGATCTCCACGCAGAAAGGGGGCAAAGCCTGGTGCAGGCGGAAGCTCGGTAGGTCCTTGCCCTTTCATGCTGCATTGTTAGGACTGCCTTAGTCCCAGAGTCACAGTGGTTCTTGTAGGGGTCTGCTTGAGGGTGGGCCCTGGTCCAGCGGAAAGAATACTGTGCAGTCAGGTAGCCGGACCAACTTTGGCGAGGATGCTGAAACTCCTCAGAGCTTGACAGGGAGAGATGAATGGTGGGGTGTTCTCCACTTGGATTCAGGGAGAATGGCAGAGTTTCAGAACAAGGTTAAGCTGAGGGTCCTATCCACTGTCAGTGGGTGGTCCCCTGGCTCTTCACCTGCTTGGGACAGGGGCTTAGCTTGGGGGCTAATTTGATGATTTATCATTTTCCTTATTAATAATGGTAGTAATAATGAGTATTTGTTGAGCACTTACTATGTGTCTAGCACTGTTCTAAGTGTTGGGAGAGATACAAGCTAATCAGGTTGGACACAGTCCCTGCCACAGAAGGAGCTCACAGTCTTCATCCCCATTTTACAAATGAGGTAATTGTGCCCCAGAGAAGTTGTGACTTGCCCGAGATCACACAGCAAAGTGGCAGAGCTAGAATTAGAACCCAGATTCTTCCTACTCCCAGGCCTATGCCCTATTCACTAGGCCATGCTGCTACCTGGTCCAGAAGAGATGTAGACACGAGAACATCCTAGGGAGATATTTAACATCCTGTCAGCCTGCCCTTGGCGAGATTTTCCTAACACCCATCCTTACTAACTGATTCCCATTACTCTCCCGTCCACCACAAATCTACCCCTTGTGGGTTTTTTTCTCTGATCTTTAAAGCTCTGGGGCAGAGGCGAGGATTTACCAAGAGAAGAACCGTGACCTAGTGGAAAGAGAACAGGCCGGGGTGTCAGAGGACCTGAGTTCTAATGTCACTTCTGTCATTTTTCTGCATGACTTTGGGCAAACGCTTAACTTCTCTGTGCTTCAGTTTCCTCATCTGTAAAATGGGGATTAAGTCTCTGAGCCCCATATGGCACAGGGACTATATCCAAATTTGTATCTGTCCTAATGCTTAGAAAAGTGCTTGGCACATAATAAGCACTTAACAAATACCATAAAAAAGGAACTTCCAGTGTATGGGTGGGGAACTGACATTGAAATTCATTCATTCAATCGTATTTATTGAGCGCTTACTACGTGCAGAGCACTTGAAATAAATTATACTTAGGGGAAATAGTAGAGTATAAGGATATTTACATAAATGTAAATGAGAAGCAGCGTGGCTCAGTGAATAGTGCACGGGCTTGGGAGTCAGAGGTCATGGGTTCAAATGTCGGCTCTGCCACTTGTCAGCTGTGTGACTATGGGCAAGTCACTGAACTTCTCTGGGCTTCAGTTACCTCATCTGTAAAATGGGGGTTAAGACTGTGAGCCTCACGTGGGACAACCTAATTACCCTGTATCTACCCCAGTGCTTAGAACAGTGCTCGGCACATAGTAAGCGCTTAACAAATACCACCATTATTATTATTATTATTATTAGAAGTACTATGGGCTTGGGTTTAGTATCAAAGTGCTCAAGGGATACACAGCCAAATGTGGGGTGTGTGGGTCAGTCTAGTATTTGCTAAGTGCTTACTGTGTGCAGGGCATTGTACTAAGCACTTGGGAAAACATGACACAACAATAGAACAGACACATTCCCTGCCTGAAATTAGTTTACAGAACAGTGCTCTGCACATAGTAAGTGCTTAACAAATGCCAACATTATTATTAATTATGGTTTTTGAACTGTGAATCATTGGTTGAATTAGGGAGAGAACAAAAGACCATAAAGAGTGTCATGACAGGGTTAGCTCACTGTCCCAACTATCCTATCACTGTGGATCTGGTAGTTATACCATAGGGTACTTGGAGAAACAGTGTGTTGATTGCTCTTCTTGCCATCCATCCTCATGGTTAGGGAATGTATCTTCTCATAGCTCTAACGTATCCCTATTATTCCCCTCTCTTCAAGATTTTATGTAAACCTATCTTGAATATCAAGGCCAGGAATTACCAACTGTCTTCTCAAAGCATTTTGTTATCCTGCTTTAATGGAAAAAGATATTAAAATCAGAGAGATGGGTGAATAACTTGTGGTTTTGAAGCTCCTTGAGGACAGGGATCACATCTGCTGTCTCTGTTGTCCTTTACTTTCCCAAGTGCTTAGTTCAGTGCTCTTTAAGTCCTCAGTAAATACCAGTGATTGACTAACTCATTTCATTGGTGGTTTTAGGTTTAACCAGAGCTTCCAGTCTTGGAAGCTTTGGTACTTTATCCTCAGTCATGTTCCCTGTTTAGCCTCCCACTCCGATTAAATGCTACATTTAAAGTTCACTTGATGAAATATATGGTACATCACTTAATATGCTTGTTGTAAATTTTCCCAGAAGTGCTCTTTTCCTGTCTGACAAGGGTTGGCTTCAGGCAATAAGTGAGGTAAGACATCATCTCAGAGCAGGATGCCAGCAATATGGCACCTCACAAAGATGGTAGTGTTAGGCTGGCCCCTCATAAAGGTGGTGGTTATTCAGAGCTCACTAAAGATTGTGGCTGCACAACCTTCTCATAGATGGCGGCAACACCTGCCCATCTCGAAGTTGGTGAGCAACTGCTGCCCATTTCAAAGATGGCAGTAGCCACTGCCTATAATAATAAAAATGTTGGTATTTGTCAAGTGCTTACTATGTGCAGAGCACTGTTCTAAGTGGTGGGGAAGATACAGGGTGATCAGGTTGTCCCACATGAGGCTCACAGTCTTAATCCCCATTTTACAGATGAGGTAACTGAGGGACAGAGAAATGAAGTGACTTGCCCACAGTCACACAGCTGACAGGTGGCAGAGCTGGGATCAGGTGGCAGAGCTGGGATTCAAACCCATGACCTCTGGCTCCCAAGCCCGTGCTCTTTCCACTGAGCCATGCTGCTTCTCTATCTCAGTGATGGTGGCACCAGCTGCCCTTCTCAAAGACGGCGGCAAAACTGCCCTTTAAAAGATGGCAGTAGGATGGAAGTGATCCATTTAGTGGGAAGAGCTATGTTGATGCTTGGTTGAGGGATAGAAATGAGGACAGCAAGGACAGCTGCGGTGTGACAACATCAACTTGACAGCGGAGGCAGATATGGAGAAATATCTCTACAGAATGTGCACATGATGTCATTGTGCCATGTCGTATTCACCATGTATCATGAAATAAGGGGGCAGCTAACGTCCGCACCTTATTGAGGTAGAATATTGGAAAAGAGTCTTGGTAAAGACTCAGTTTATCAGAGTAGCAGTACGTATGCTGGCTCAGCTATTATGTATGTACATAATGATGATGATGATGGTATTTGTTAAGTGCTTAATATGTGCCGGGCACTATACTAAACAACAATGTGGATATAAGCCAAGTGAGCTGGACCCAGTCCCTGTCTCATGTGGGGCTCACAGTCTCAAACCCCATTTTGCAGATGAGGAAACAAACACAGAAGAGTGAAGTGACTTGCTCAAGGTCAAACATCAGACAAGTGGCGGAGCTAGGATTAGAAGCCATGACTTACTGTCTCTCAAGTCTGTACTCCATTTACTACACCACACACACACACATGCCACCACCAGATAGTAATATTTTTCATCTACATAGCACTTTATTGCCAAAGTGATTTCATATCAGCAATCTAATTTATCTTCCAGACATGCTTGTGAGATAAGAAGGATCAGGGGTTAACATCCATATTTAATGATGAAGAACCTGAGCTTCAGAGAGGTGAAAAGGCTTGCCCACGGTCATCCTGTAGGGCAGTGGCAGAGCTGGGACTAGAATCCAAATCTACCAATTTCCAGCATGGTGCCAGTTCTAATAGATTGTGCTGCTTTACCTAGGATATGCATATAGCTAGCTATGCATACATTCACCACTCTAAAGGACACCCATGATCTCAGTGGAATAGAAACCAAATCCCATTCCAATAATAGTTATTTTTTTGAGGGCTTAGGTTGAGTCAAGAATTTTCCAAGCATTGAAGTAGGTATAAGATAATCAGGGCTGAACAGTTTCCTGTCCCAAGCGGCTCACAGTCTAAATAGGAGGTATTCCCCATTTCGCAGATGAGGAAACTGAGACACAGAAGTTGACTTGCTAAAGATCACACTGTGCACAAGTGGCAGAGCGAAGATTAGAACCCAGGTCATCCTGTCTCCCAGGCCCGTGCTCTATTCACTAAGCCATGCTGCTTCCCTTTCTTGTGTTTCTGTTGTACTTGCCAAGTTTTAGAGGGGTGCCATTCCCTCAGGTATTCAATAAATATCATCACTACTGTTACTGCCTCTGGGCTGATTGGCTGATGGACATTATCCGTACTGTGCTCTAAGGCTGGGCTGCAAAGTAAGTGGGAATTCAGCGGGCAGCTTGGGAGTTTGGAAACTGGCCAGAGATTCTATGGTTCCCCATTCAGTTTTGCCTTGGATTGAAGGTCTTTCTCTTGCTTCTAGCATTGTCCCCAGAGTTTTCACTTAGTATTACCATAATAATTATTAAACCCTCAATATATTTTAAAGCCCTGTGCTGAGAATTGGATTATTATTATTATTATTACTGTATTTAAGCACTTATTCTGTGCCATACACTGTTCTAAGCACTGGGGTAGATCTAAGTTGTTTATGTTGGACATAATCCAAGATATAAGGTAGCCTATTAGGACTTAATTCCTGTCCCACATGGGGATCCCAGATTAAGAGATGGGAAGAGCAGATGTCTTATGTTATTTTACAAATAAGGAAAGGAGGTACAGAGCAGTTAAGGTGACACTGCAGTCAGTGATAAAGTTGTAAATTAGAACTCAGGTCTCTGGACTCCCAGTCCCTTGTGTTTACCATTAGGGGATGCTGCCTTTCCGTAACTTCATAAGTCTGCCTTTCTTTAAGCTTCTGTTTGTGGTGAGGTTGGGACTTTTTGGCCTCTTGAAAGTGTGCTTCAGGGAGGCAACTGTCTCTAAAGCCTCAAACCTCTCCCCCTCAAGGCTCCACCCCACCTTCACTCTAACACTCAGCATGGCAAATTGGCACTTGTGGTTATTGGTATTGTCTGGGAACTTTTAATTTCTAGTGTGAGTAGCTCAGGATCTCAGTATCCATACCTCTGCATCACCTACATGTGATCCAGGCCAATTAATATTTAGTATTTATTGAGCACTTACTGTCTGCAGAGAATTGTACTAAGCACTTGGGAGAGCACAATACAGTTGGTAGGCATGATCCTCTACAACTGGGGCACCCTGTAAGATCACCTCAAGGTTTTGTTTTTTTTAAACTATGTGCCAGGCACTGTACTAAGCGCTGAGGTAGATGCATGCTAATCAGGTTGGATGCAGTCCATGTCCCTCATGGGGCTTGCAGTCATAATCCCCATTTTATAGATGAGGTAAATGAGGCATAGAGAAGTAAAGTGACTTGCCCAAGGTCACCCAGCAGACAAGTGGAACAGTGCTTGGCACATACGTGCTTAACAAATACCATTATTATTATTATCATTATTATTATTAAGTGGCAGAGCAGGAATTAGAACTCAGGTCCTCTGACTCCCAGGTCCATGCTTTATCCACTAAGCCCTGCTGCTTCATTTAATAATGCTGCTTGAGTTAATAACAGTGAATGCAGTAACTGACTGCCTTGGCTTTTAGCAGGTAGAACTCATAGGCTGAGACATTGAAGAGAAGTAGAAAATGATGGATTTTCTTTAACCCATTAGGCTTTGGGCGATGAATTTCAATAGTTTCTTCCTTTCAGTGTGTCATGGACAAGTTGCAGGGCAGTTTTTTGAGGGAACCCTCCATGGACAACCAGCTGTAACTTAGAAACCTATTTAGTTTAGTGTTAACAGAGTTTTCCTGGTTTTTAGACATGGTTTAGAGGAAAGACAATTTAAACAGGTTTAGTTGGAGAGTTTGTAGGAACAGCATTGGTGAGGACTTTTTCCTTACTGGCAGGTTCAACGTGGCTGTCCTTGGAAGACTTTTTACTTTATTCCTAATGGATCTATTTACAAGCAGATCTGGGTTAATATTCCATTGGTGTGCAGGATGGCAGTGAAGTCAGAACCCTTCCAAGATTGTAGAAAGTGTTTTTGTTCAGTTCAATCCTCGGAGGGAAGTTATTCTCGCCTATACACTGTTCCTCCAATGCCCTATCAGTATGACAGCTAAGCAAAGGAAAATAGTCTGATAAATTAACCCATCACTGATATTCATCAAGAGCTTCTTTTGTGCAGAGCACTGTACTAAGCAGTTAGGGGAATACAGTGGAATTGGTAGATGTAATCCTTATCCTCACAAAGTTTGCACTCTAGTGGAATGATGTGTGGTTTAAACAGTCATTTAATAGTATTTCTTGAGTACTTTCTATGTGCAGAGCACAGTTCTAAGCAGAGATTCTAATCCCGGCTCTGCCACTTGTCAGCTGTGTGACTTTGGGCAAGTCACTTAACTTCTCTTTGCCTCAGTTCCCTCATCTGTAAAATGGGGATTAAGACTGTGAGCCCCACGTGGGACAAGCTGATTACCTTGTATCTACCCCAGTGCTTAGCACAGTGCTTAGCACAGTGCTTACCCCAGTGCTAAGCACATAATAAGGGCTTAATAAATATCATTATTATTATTATTAGTATTACAATATTATAGAGTTGGTAGACCTGATCCCTGCTGGCAAGGGGCTTACAGTCCACAAGGGAAGACAGGCATTAAAGTAAATTACAGATAGAAGAAAGTGTAGAGTATACATATAGATATGCATCTCTGTGTGCTGTGGGCTGGGATGAGTATCAGAGTGCTTATGAAATTCAAGCCAAACGCATAGTAAGTGGTGCAGAGAGGACAGGTAGGGGAAATTCATTCATTCAATAGTATTTATTGAGCTCTTACTCTGTGCAGAGCACTGTTCTAAGTGCTGGGGTAGATTCAGGGTAATCAGGTTGTCCCACGTGAGGCTCACAGTCTTCATCCCCATTTTACAGATGAGGTAACTGAGGCACAGAGAAGTAAAGGGACTTGCCCATAGTCACACAGCTGACAAGTGGCAGAGCCGGGATTCAAACCCATGACCTCTGACTCCCAAGCCCGGGCTCTTGTTGCCTAGTGAAAAGAGCACAGGCCTGGGAGTCAGAGGACCTGAGTTCTAATCCCGGCTTTGCCATTTTCCACTGTAGGACCTCAAGCAAGTCATTTAAGTGTTCTGTGCCTCAGTTTCCTCATCTGTAAAATGGAAATTAAATCCTACTCCTTCTTACCTAGGCTGTGAGCTCCATGTGGAACAGGGAGTGTCCAACTCTGTCTTGTGCCTTCCATAGTACCTCGAAAGGTGTTTGGCACATACAAAGTGTTTTACAAAAGTCATTTTAAAAAAAGCAGGGAGAGGACAGGAAATTCGAGTTTGGGGATCCCAGCTTTGTTGGTTGCAACTGGGTTAGGGCACAATCAGTGTGGGAAGCCTAAAGGTCAAGTAGGAGGTTTCATGGCTCTACTTTGTGGCTGGTTACCTCTGGGATCTCGGAGGCCAGAACAGCTCAGACAAAGCAAAGCAGAGGATGGATCGTTTGCATCAGAGAAGAAAGGCAGTTTGGATAATTCAAGCTAAGAACATCCTTTGACCATCCAGTAGTATGCAATGACTTGACAAGATAGTTGGCCATTCTCTCTTACTTTGGACGCACAGGCCAGGATACTTTCGTAGTTGGCTTGTGCTGGGAGTTTTTCAATCTGCAGCCATCAGAAGTCGCTTCTGCTGCTAGCTTTCTGTGTGTGTGTGTGTGTGTGTGTGTGTGTGTGTGTTGTCAATGATTGTGTTCTGCTAAGTGCTTCATGTAAACTAAAGCAGCCTCAGTGCTATGGAAACCACATGCTCCGAAGCTCCCTGGGGGGTATATATGGAGTTCCTCTACAGTGAATGAGATGAATAAAAGAGCCTTGTTAAAGTAAGATGTTTGTGTTGGAGCTCATTACTGGATCTACCCTTTCCTTTTAGAGAGGACAATGGGGAAGGAATGTTGGTATTCACAAGAATAACAACCTCAAAGGTATGTCCAGTTCTGGCCTCAGATGGGAAGAAAGTTAACTCTTCCATCTCCAAGGCAAAGCTTATGCTATCATTTTAATAATAATGGTGGTATTAAGTATTTACTGGACTAAGTGCTAGGTTAGTTACGACATAATCAGGTCAGACATACCCCCGTCCTACATGGGGTTCACAGGCTGAGGGAGGGAGAACAGGTGTTTCATCTCCATTTTACCGATGCAAAATCTGAGACTTAGTGAAATTGTGACTATTTTCAGGAGTTATTTTATTGTTCTTCCACCTGTTCTCCTGCATCTAGGCTTCTTTTGTCAGTGTGGTCTGGTGGAAAGAGCATGGGTCTGGAAGTCTACGGATTAATGTTGTAGTCTAATCTCTGTCACTGGCTAGCCGAGTGAGCTTGGACAAGCCATTTAACCTCTCTGTGCTTCAGTTTCTTCATCTGTGAAATGGGAAGAGGATACCTGCTTGCATGCTTTCTCTCTCTCTCAAACTATGAGCCCTGTGTGGGACAGAGATTGGGTCTGACCTGATTATTATAATAATAATACTGATCATTTGTTAAGCAGTTACTATGGGTCAAGCACTGTTGTAAGCCCTGGAGTAGATACAAATTTATCAGGTTGGACACAGTTCCTGTACCACATAGGGCTCACAATCTTAATCCCTATTTTATAGATGAGGTAACTGAGGCACAGAGAAGAAAAGTGAATTGCCCAAGGTGGCACAGCAGACAAGTGGTGGAGCCAGGATTAGAACCAGATCCTTCTGAATTCCATGCCTATGCTCTATTATCTTGCGTCTCCCCTGGAGCCTCTTACATAGCAATTGTCTAATGTCATTATCACCTCGTGGAGCAGCCTTCCACTACCATCCACCAAAACCCCTTCATTCTGGCAGCCTTCCCAGACTTGTCAGGAAGGATGAGGTGCCTCCCATCTCCTTGCCTTCTAAGCATTTGCCTTTCCCCATGCATTTCCTCTGTCCCGGGATTTGCCAAAGTCTTCAAGGCTAACTCTGTTGAAAGGGGTCATAGTTTCAGAGTGATTATGACTTCAGAGTAATGAACCAGAGGACTTCCCTGACAGTAGTGAGCTCTCCTCCTCTTTCTCTCCACACCAGGTAGGGGTGCCATTTCCCACCACCTACACAGATCAATATGAAAGATTCGGAGTCATCTCTCCTCCTCACCAATAATTGCTGGGAAGAGTCTATCATTAGCTGTCGAAAGGCCGTGGTGCGGATTTGGTTTCGTTTTCCTGCCTGACTTCCGAGTGCTGAAAACCCAAGTGTATGAAGTGGGGAAGAGTACCATCTGCAGTCCTTCTAGGCAGCTATTTAAAGAAGCAGACTTCTCGCTCCCCATGTGCGTTTGTGTTTGACAAACCTGGCTATCTCCCACAGATGGCTCCCTGCTGTACCGATGAAAATATTCCTGGCAATCATCGAGTAACTCTTCAGGAGTGATGGGTAAACTTCTAGTATGGGGAAGCAGAGTGGTCTGATGGAAAGAGCACGGGCCTGGGAGTCAGAGGATTTGGGTTCTAATCTCAGCTCTGTCTCTTGTGTGCTGTTAGACCTTGGACAAGTCAATTAGCATATCCGTGAGTCAATTTCCTTTTCTGTAAAATGGAGATTAAATCTTCCTCCCTCCTACATAGCCTGTGAGTCCTGTGTGGAACAGGGACTATGCCAAACTGATTATCTTCCATTTACCCTTAATACTTAGAATAGTGCTTGGCACATGGTAAGTGCTTAAGAAATACTATTATTATTATTATTATTACAGGGATTGTTCAGAGGTGCTCAAAGTACAGTTTTTCCTAAGATTCTGGTTAACTCATGCACGATGGCCACTTTGCTTCATACTGGTGGTCTTGAAAGCACTTTGGACAGGAACACTATTCCCCCTGTAGACTGTAAGCTCTCTATGGGCAGCGAAAACGCCTAACAACTCAGGTGTATTGTACTTTCCCAAGTGCCTAGTACAGTGTTCTACACACGAGTGCCCTTGATTGATTGACAAATGTGCCCTTGGACAGCAGCTTGTTGGCTTCGATGATTTGAATTGCTTTTCCGTAAGTGTTTCTTACAGCTACAGTTGCCAGAGGCATTCCGGATTTTAGCATTCACACTTTGAACTTATGTTTTGTCTTCTTTCTCTTAACTGGGTTATATTCATCAGTTTCTGTCTGTCTCTTCTGTTAGTGTGAAAGCTCCTCAAAAGCAGAGATTGTCTCTTTAACTTTGTCTAGCATGTCCCCAAAGCACAAAGTACAGTGCTTTTGCACAGAGTAGGAGTTCATTAAACAGTGTCAATGCTATTGATTGATAGGGCCCATCCAAGTCAGGTAAATTCTGGAATTTGCTCTCCCTTGTGGTTAACTCATGGTTGAGGGTCAGGGCAACATGACCTAGGTTGTTGAATTTTTAAGGACAGTTAGAGATTGCAGTATATGTATATGAGGTATTTATTTGTTGGCCTTTTTTAATAAAAAAGAAAGCAAACATGAAGTTTCTCATTTCATCTCCTCTGCCCATCCCATGGGGTGGTGGTCCTAAGGCAGCAGGAATTCTCCTGAGGTGTAGGGGCAGAACCACTTTAGATTGTTCTGCTTTTCTGCTTTGGCGCAGGGGAGGAAAGTGTTGATGAGGAGGGAAACAGGCCACCCCTCCCCCTGCCAGAGAGGCCTCTCAGTCCCTGGTCCAGTGGTGCAAACTTCCCATCTGCTTCTCCCTTCACCCATATAGCCTAGTTGTGGGGGGGGGGGAAGAGAGAGAGCGAGCGAGAGAGAGAGAGAGAGATGTATATTTATAATAATAATGATGGTATTTGTTAAGTGCTTAACTGTGCCAAGCACTGTTCTAAGCACTGGGGCGGATACAAGGGTATCAGTTTGTCCCAGGTGGGGCTCACAGTCTTAATCCCCATTTTACAGATGAGATAGCTGAGGCACCGACAAGTTAAGTGACTTGCCCAAGGTCAGACAGCTGATAAGTGGCGGATCCGGGATTAGAACCCACGACCTCTTACTTCTAAACCCGTGCTCTTTCCGTTAAGCCATACTGCTTCTCTCTCTGTAAACATAAGTGTAGGTATTATGGTATTTAAGTGCTTACTATATGTACAGCACTTGTCTAATCGTTGGGATAGCTACATATTACTCAGATTGGACACAGTCTAATTAGCAAGAACAGATATTTAATCCCCTTTTTACAGATTAGGAAACTTTGGCACAGTCCAGAGAGGATAAGTGATTTGTCCATGTTCACACAGCAGGCAAGAGGCAGAGCCTAAATTAGAACCCAGGTCCTCTGACTCACATGCCTGTATGCTTTCAATACGCCAAGCTCTGTAAGGTTGGTTAACTGAGCTTTTGAGGTATGGAATGGATTTGCTACTTGGCAGGGGTGAATGTTTTATGCTCAAGAACACTGTTCAAAGTTAAAACAACCTTTGTGGAAAGCTTATGCTGGGCTCAATCAAAAAACATGGTGGAGCTAGTAATAGTGTGGATTAGTGGAAAGAGCACGGGCTTGGGAGTCAGAGGGTTCTAATCCTGGCTCTGCCACTTGTCTGCTGTGTGACCTTGGGTAAGCCACTTGACTTCTCTGTGCTTCAGTTACTTCATCTGTAAAACTGGGATTAAGACTGTGAGCCCCACATGGGACAACCTGATTACCTTGTATCTACCCCAGCACTTAGAACAGTGCTCAGCACGTAGTAAGCACTTAACAAATACCGTAATTATTAATTATGAATGGATATCATGACTTATCTTTCATATTCGATGATGATGCCTTGGAGAGCCACAATGGCACCAACAGGAATACGATATGCACAAGAGGTGTTTGGTTGGCTTACATATTTGTCCAGGGGACCTCAGTTCTAAAACCTCTTAGGCAAAGGAGTTGAACTATGATTCAACATGGTGCCGTCCCACCTCTTCCCACCCCCCACTGCAGCCTCCAAATAAAACAATCTAACACCAGCCTGGAGGCTTGCCCCTCATGTGCAGCCTTGCTGAATTTGCAAGTGGCTGCAGTACTCCCCATTCTGGAAGTTACCTCTGCCTTGGATCGCAGGTTGCTCTGGGGAGATTTATTTTTTTGGCCACTTTTTTTTTTTTAACCAGAAAGAAAGCAAACATGAGGTTTCTTGTTTTGTCTCCTTTTCCGTCCTGTGGGGAAATGGACCTCAGCCAGCACGAAGCCTTCTAAGGTGCTGGGACAGAGCCACTTTAGATTATTATTAAAAATAATTATTATGGTATTTGTTAAGCAACAGAAGCAACATGGCTTAGTAGAAAGAGCACGGGCTTGGGAGTCAGGGGTCATGGATTCTGTTCCCTGCTCGGCCACTTATCGGCTGTGTGACTTTGGGCAAGTCACTTAACTTCTCTGTGCCTCAGTTCTTTTATCTGTAAAATGGGATTAAGACTGTGAGCCCATGTGCGATATGGACTGTGTCCAATCTGATTAGTTCGTATCTACCCCAGTGCTTAGAATAGTGCCTGGCACAATAGGGCTTGTGTCATAATTTTTATTACTAGTCTCAGGAGTGATTTTCTCAAAGCATCTGATCCAAAAGAGCCACCCCTTTGATTGTATCCTCTTGGAAAGATCACAGGAGTGAAAGTCAGGACACCTGGGTTCTAATTCCAGTTCTGCCACTTGCCTACTGTGTGACCTTGAGTCTGTGACTCAATTTCCTCTTCTTTAAAATAGGGATAATAAAGTTGCTCTTCCTTTCCACTTAGTCTCTGATCCCCATTTGGGACAACACTGTATTCATTCTGACGATACTGTATCTACCTAAGCTTTTAGCTCAGTGCTTGGCAGAGGTGAAGCATTTGTTAAGCACTTAGTATTATTAATATCACAGTGTAGACACACATGAACCAAGGATACACTGACAAAGCAAAGCAGAGAATTGAGCAATTATCCTTTAAATCTCAGTAGTGTTAACAGGTCATGAGAATAATTGAGACATCAAAAGGAGCATCCATACTCAATGAATTCTTGCCCAGCCCCAAGTTTCATTTTATATGTTGAGACAACCTGTTTAGTAGCCTACAAAAGGATTTCCCCTCAGGCAAAAGCTTCCTCTTCTGAAGGACTCCAATCAAATATCAGATATTAAGGAGGCTGTTCATGAAAAATGATTAATGAAGTCTGATTGGCCTCATTTTTCAAAGGAGCTAGGTGAAAACCTAATTTGTTTTTAAAATCCAAACACGTTTCCCAGAGGAAATTCTTGAAATGGTCTATCCAGCAAAGTAGCATTAGAGGAAGAATAAAGAATCAAAGTCACGATAATGAATTCTGGATTAGGAAATATCTGAAAGGTATAAGAATGAGGTAAATTACAAGGAATGATCACTGAAGCATGAAATTCTGAGTGATTCAAGTGGAAGCTACATCATTCAGAAAGGACTGCTGAGCAAAGCATAAAAAGGCACTTTACCGATACTTCATTGTGCTTTTCAAGGATTTCAAATGTTAGTGTTTAAATATTAATCAGGTGCAATGCAGTTCAGCCTGGAAACAGAAGATTGGATCTGATGACCTTTTAAAGCCACTTCCAACTCTAGAATCTGTTAATCAGACTTCATACTCACCTTCTCCACTGGGTATTAAAGGATGGCTGGTTTATGCTGTTTTTGGAGATGATAAAAAAAAACCCAGAAAACTTGGAGCGCTAAAGGAAATCTTTCTGTACCATCTAAGAGCAAAAACTCCAATACAAGATTACTTACTAATCACCAAAACAGAAATATATCTTGCCACTGACTTTATAGTTTAATAGAGAAGACTGAATTAACACAAATAAATGGCCATCAAGTAGAAAAAAAACCAGTAATAGACACAGAACCTAAAGTCTTGTAAAAGTAGAAGATACTGGAAAAACAAGTGTTCAGAGATAGCTGAAGTGCTCAAAGAGGTTTCAATCTGGGAAAGCATCATAGAGGAGGCTGGTTGTTAGAGGTCTAAAGATAGGAATTGATTTGGTTTGATGGGAAAGCATTCCATGCACAAGGAATACCATGAGCAATAGCTTTATTATTTATTAATAAATTTATTTTTTATTTATATTAATGTCTGCCTCCTCCTCTAGACTTTAAGCTCATTATAGGCAGGGAATGTGTCTGTTTATTTGTGTATTAGACTCTCCCATGCACTTAGAGTGCTCTGCACCCAGTAAGCGCTCAATAATTATGATTAATTGAGACACTCCCCAAATTGCCTTGGTTAGCTCCTTTATCTTTTGTCCCCCCTCTCATCCCTTTTGTCCACAGTGTCTGTCACTCAGAGCAATTTCTGATTCATCCTAAGACAATTTTCTTAAAAGATAGTATTGCCAGGAATTTAATTCACCTTCCTTAATAGTTTAGTCCTACCCTACTAAAGGATAACTCTGGGCACTCCTCTCCTGGAGTGGTTTTCCTGAGAGGAGCAGTTTTGGGTCAGGGGTCACTTTCAGGAAAGAGTCCGTTCAATACATTGTACACAGAAGAGGAAGGAAAGAAAGAAAGAAAGCCATTCTTGTGACTGATAGTTCCAGTCTTAACTCCTAGAAAATGTCTTCCTTTCTTAGTGACAGGCAGGTGGAAGCCCATTTAAAGCCATGTTTTCTGCTGAAGAAAAATGAAGCAAGCTCTGAAATGCAACATTTCCACTTGACCAAGCTTTGGGATGGGAAGATTTTCAAAGACATTAATGTAAGCATTAAACAAAAAAAACACTTTGCTTTTTCTAGGGGACTAGAATTCAGCTATGGTGGGATAGATAAAATCCGAACTGATGCTCAGTAAATTGATTCTAGAAGTGGCTGAGTGGTTTGGATCAGGTTCCCAATTTGAATATCCTGGGGCAATTGGTAAAAAAAAAAATGAGACATTCTCTTTCATGTGCCTTTTGAAACAATTCCCATATGGAGGATTTCTGTGTTAATCTGTTTTTGATTTGGCTCAGGATTTTAAACTAGTGGTAAGCTAGGGTGTGTGCTTAGAGATACGGAAAGGAAAGCTAACATCATTCAAACCACATTTTCAGCTTTCAAAGGAATGTGGTCTTTTTTGAGGCACTCCCTTTCATGATTCATTAGTCAGTGTTGCCCTGGCACTCAGATAAATCTTTCTACCCATTACTAATTTCCAACACTTTAAATCTTTCTCTCTACTGCCCTAAGATGAAAAAGTCTGTTCAGACTTTGCCAGGAGATAGTTGCCTGTGTAGATTTCCCTTTGAACATTTCCCGAGCTTCTGCTGCTAGGTATCCTAATAAGACTTAATTTCTTCAGAATCTAGAAGGTATGGAAATAATTAAATTTCAGAAATTAGAGTGCTTCACTAAATTCTTGACATTTTGGCCAAACAAGGCTGAACATTTGTGCCTCAGTGATCTGGATATAACAATCATTTAGACCACCTCATTTGGTGGGTAGTTGTGTTATCCTCCACTTCCCTTTAGAGGTAATAATAAATATCATAATTGTGGTATTTATTAAGCACTTACTCTGTGCCCAGTACTGTGCTAAGGACTGGGTTGATATAATACATGCAGATTAGACACAGTCCCTGTTTTACATGGAGCGCATAATCTAAGGGAGAGGGAGAACAGGTATTGAACCTCCATTTTGCAGTTGAGGAAACTGAGGAACAGAACAATTAAGTGACTTGTCTGAGGACACACAGCATAGGCCTGATCCAGAACCAATCTTGTTTCCATCCCCCAAGCCCTGATGTTTCTACTTTCTTCTCATAATGTCTCCAGGAACAGCAATTTAGGGTAACTGTCCCAGACCTAAATGAAACCTGTGCTAGATTCATTTTCAGGCAGAAGGCCCAAGGCAAGAGTTTAGCAACTCCCAGTAGCCCTTGCAGGAAATTACTTCTAGTGCATATAATACATCAAGCACTTGTTACAGTGCTCTGCACACAGTAAATGCTCAATGAATACCATAAATAAATCCCTTACACCTACTTCCTCTAAATTGATCCCAGAAGCATCAGCTCTGTACCAGCTGATATGTCCTGGGCCTGGCAGCCTTTACAAACTGCCTGGGCCATTAGGTTATTAATAATAATAATAATAATGACCATGGTATTTAAGTGTTTATTATATACCAGGGACCGTTCTAAGAAGTGGGGTGGGTACAAGCAAATAGAGTTGGACACAGCCCCTGTTCCATGTGGGGCTCACACTCTTAATCCCCATTTTACAGATGAGGTAACTGAGGCACAAAGAACTGAAGTGACTTGCCCAGAGTCACACAGCAGACAAGTGGCAGAACCAGGATTAGAACTCTTGATCTTGTGACTCCTAGGCCCATGCTTTATCCACTATGCCTTGCTGCTTCTAATGTGCTTCTAATCTGCTTCTCAGATTAGTCTAGCTAAAATAATGAAATGTTTCATGTTATTCAGCCCTTCCCATCCTCTTCAGCTTTCTCCTACTCACACCACATGGGCTTGTAATGGTCTTGCTAGTGGTATAACAGTTCATCAAAAGTAGAACAATATAGGTTGTCATCCAAAAATAGGTCAGTCAAAATCAAATCATTTGGATTTAGATGGTGATTTTAGGCAGTGCCAAAGCCAGTTTTCAAATATTGGAGTTTGACAGCCCAGAGTTACTGGAGTATGATTGCCAGGAACTTCACTTGTGAAATAAGGGGTGGTGAAAAATTTGATCAATCAATGATACCAGCATAGCCTAGTGGAAAGAGCTCAGACCAGGAATTCAGGGTCCTGGGTTCTAATCTCATTCCATCATGTACCTGCTTTGTGACCTTGGGTAAGTCATTTAACTTCTCTGTGTCTCAGTTCCCTCCTCTGCAAAATGAAGAGTCAATAGCTGTTCTCCCTCCTACTTAGACTGTGAGCCCTGGGTGGAACCTGATTATCTTGTTCTACCCCATTGCTTAATAAAGTTCTTGGCATATAGTGCTTAACAAATATCACAATTATTATTACTGTTAATAATGACAATGATAATAATAGTGGTATTTATAAGTGCTTACTATGTGCAAGGCTCTCTACTAAGCACTGAGGTAGATATAGGCAATCAGATTGGACACAGTCCCTGTTCCACATGGGGCTCAAGCTCTTCACCCCCATATTACAGACGAGGTTACTGAGGTATAAGGTACAGACAAGTGGCAGAGCCGGGGTTAGAGCTCAGGTCCTTCTGACTCCCAGGCCCATGCTCTATTTGGCCACATCATTCTCTTTTTAGAGTATTTGTTTATTGAGAGCTTACTGTGTGCAAAGCACTGTCTGCCACTTGTGAGCTGTGTGACTGTGGGCAAGTCACTTAACTTCTCTGTGCCTGTTACCTCATCTGTAAAATGGGGATTAAGACTGTGAGCCTCATGTGGGAGAACCTGATTACCCTGTATCTACCCCAGTGCTTAGAACAGTGCTCTACACATAGTATGCGCTTAACAAATACCAACATTATTACTAAGTGCTTGGGAGAGTACAATACAACAGAGTTGGTTGGCCTGTGACCTGCCAACAACAAACTTAGGATTTTGAAGGGGAGACAGACATTAATATGAATAAATGATTTATAATTTATAATTTCTGGCCCATGTTCCCCCAGGGAACTCTGCATCCTGGATCCCATCATTCATTCATAGTATTTATTGAGCACTTACTATGTGCAGAGCACTGTACTAAGCGCTTGGAATGTACAATTTGGCAACAGAGACAATCCCTGCCCAATGATGGGCTCACAGTCTAATCGGGGGAGACAGATGGACAAAAACGAGACAACATCCTTTGGGATGGCCCAGGTGTCATCCTGAGATGGGATTGGGGACTTTTGTTCTCCTACAGGAGCCTGCTGGGACAAATTTCCCCCACCATTCTCTCTCACAAAGCAAACTAGCAGTGAGGAGCTCATTTACTCAGGTGGGCAAATTTTCAGCATTCTGTGATTTCAGCCAAGTCACTTTCCATTTCCTGCCATTCCAACCAATTCTAGTTCTTTTGAGGGGACATTCAGATTTTTTGGATGATTGGTTGAAACATCCTGTTTGTCATAAATGTCAAATTGCATGTTAAGTTTCCATTTTTCAAATTGAACTCTACCGTTTCTATGAGGAGATAATATGCCAATTTGTAGAGTAACTTCCTGAGCAGGGTAAGTGACGTGCCCAAAGTCATCCAGGGATAGGGCAAACACTGACTACACTTGGGAATATGGACAACAAGGTGTGGTAGTGTCACAGGTGTCATTTTTGAATGACTCATTTGTTTTTTAGGCTATAAAAATTCCTATTAGAAGTCACTGCTTAAAAATGTACTACTGTGTAGTTCGGACAAATATCTGAGAATCGGACTATAGTACTTACTGAGTGTTTAATGTGTGTAGAGCACTGTGATAAGTACTTCGGAGAGTAGGGAGAGTACAATGAGCAGGGAATGTGTCTGTTGTTATATTGTATTTTCCCAAGCACTTAGTACAGTGCTTTGCACACAGTCAACACCCATTAAATACAATTGAATGAAGGAATGAATACAATGCAAGAGAGTGGGTAGATATGTTTTCTGTCCACAAGGACCTTACAGTAGAGAGAGGGAGAAAGAAATGAAACATATGAGAACATGTTCTAATTAGTCCCCAAATGGACCTGCCCCTTTTTTAGCTGCTACCTCAAGGTGCAAGTACATCAAAAATGCCCTTCTTGCTTTTTTGAGCCTTTTGCATTCCTGCCTTTCAGATAATACTTTTCCTAGATGGATTTCTTAGCTTGCCTTACTCTGCTTCCTGAGCTTTCATTTATATTGAGCCTTCGTCTGATAAGCCTCAACTGGGGAAATAAATGAAATCAAAATTTCACATTAGCTCTGCTAGCTGACAGTAGATTTAATGTATCAGTGGCTCACAAAACCTTTTTGAAATGAGTTATGGTGCACTCTTAGGGGGTGCACTCCATTAGCACCATTTTTGTGCTTCCTTCAACGAGTTTGGAATCTGTAGAGAATCACTGAGAGGCCAGTGGATCTGGTGGACATACAGTAACCTGGGGAAGCAGTGTGGACAGAGAATGGCTTGGGAGTCAGAAGGACCTACCGCTTGTCTGCCATGTGACCTTGGGCAAGTCACTTAACTTCTCTGTGCCTCAGTTACCTCATCTGTAAAATGGGAACATGGACTGTGCCTAACCTGATTATCTTGTATCTACCCCAGTGCTAAGAATTTAACAAATTCCATAAAAAATTAAAAAAACAAGCCAGCAACTGAGGTCCAGAGAGGTTTTGAACTTTTCCAATTTCATCCAGGAGGCACTGGCAGAGCTGGGTTTAAAATCTGCGTCTTCTGACTCACAGTGATTCATTTTGGGAGTGTGTTCTTTGAAAGAGGCTAGAACAAGTTTGAAGGCACTGTTACTCACAGCACTTGTATATATATGTACATATCTATAATCTTATTTTATTTATATTAATGCCTGTTTACTAGTTTGAAGTCTGACGGCCCCCTTCTAGACTCTGAGCCCATTGTGGACAGGGATTGTCTCTCTTTATTCCTGAATTGTACTTTCCAAGCGCTTAATACAGTGCTCTGCACACAGTACTTGCTCAATAAATGCGATTGAATGAATGAATGAATAGTCATCAGTGCTGGCCATGTGAAGGGGAGAGGGAAATGAAAAGTCATAATAATAATGTTGGTATTTGTTAAGCGCTTACTATGTGCCAAGCACTGTTCTAAGTGCTGGGGTAGACACAGGGGAATCAGGTTGTCCCACGTGGGGCTCACAGTCTTAATCCCCATTTTACAGATGAGGTAACTGAGGCACAGAGAAGTTAAGTGACTTGCCCAAAGTCACACAGCTGACAAGTGGCCGAGCCGGGATTCGAACCCATGAACTCTGACTCCAAAGCCCATGCTCTTTCCACTGAGCCACGCTGCTTGGAGCAGCAAGCCCTATGACCTAGATGGAAAGAACATCACTGTTGATATGGGTTTACATTTTTGCTTATAAAGATACATAAATAAGTGTGTTCAAGTATATGTGGTATATATTTCATATAAAGTAAATACATTGAATTGGAAATGATTGGTGTCCAAGTCACCAAATTCCAATTCACTGAAGTGTTTTGAAGACTAAAAGACATATTCTCTAGTGAAGTGTTGAGAAAAAAAACCCTTTTTTGGATAAAAGGGAAGATGAATGAGTTTCTTGTTAACTGGGTTTTATTCCTTTTGCCCAAGTTCTGAATCAACTCTGAACTTTAAGACTGATGCAATTGCAAATAACTAACAATTCTAGTACACAGAAAACTAAAAATGATAGTAATTTGCTATTTTAAGGTTGCTCTGACTCACCTTTTTGATGACTGACTTAAAATTCTTTAGAAGTAAGTTTGGACAAAGTAAACATTGATGACTTACATATTTAGCCAAGTAAACGGTTATTTGGATGGTGCTTTTTTAATCTCTGTCTTTCATTTTCCGTATATAAAAAACTATTAGATGAAAAGCTGTTATGTGGGAGTTGCTTAAGGAGAACTGCTGATGGTATTTGAATGATAGATATTTGTTATTGTTTATTCCTTATCAACAACATGTCACAGCCAGTTTTAAATCAAGGCTGTTGTCATGGAATCCATTCACGGCACTTTGTCTTTGCAAAGGATTAAGAAAGAAAGGAGGAGGCAACATGATTCAAGATTACCTTTGTTTTCCTCCTTTTAAAATTGCCATAGGCAATTGCATTGTTTTTATGATTTTGAAACGGCTTCCCTCAGTACTTGGAAGTAATTTCAGAATAAAGCCAATTCATATTTTTATAGCAAAATGCTATAAAACTACCCCAATCACCAAGGTATCAAAAGCACAGCAAGGGATGTTGTGGCATTCACTCGTGGCAATGATTTGGTAAACTGAAGAGCAGTGAAGTTTTTTGATTGAGAAAGATGTCTAATATTTGAGGAATGTAAATGCAGCAGCCATTTTTTTTTATTTTCCAAAATCCCATTATTGAATAAGTACAGCTCAGTTAAAACCAGAGAGTAAGCTTAATAAGACCCGTTTGCTCAGCCTAATGTTGAGAACAGAAATACAGTAAAAACTGATTGGACTAAGGGGAATCTGAGGCATATCGTGTGTGACTGCATTAGCACTTTGACTTGCATTTTCACAGCAGACATTTCAATAGCCACTTGCAGCTCCCAAAGGAGATGTGGAGACAATATTGAAAATGTCATTATAGGTTGCATAGGCAGTTCATCTCAATTCAGAGGTAGAGGGTTTTTTCAGTATTTCCCTCACTTTCTCAGATCACAATCCCCTAAAATCATTGTCCGGGAGATGTAACAATGGGCTCAGAGATGGCAGACCGGTATTCTGAACCTTTATTTTGTAAGTTCCTTGCGGGCAGGATTGTGACTATCAATTTTATTGTATTGTACTCTCCCAAGTGCTTAGCACACAACAAGTGCTCAATAAGTATCATTGATTGATTGATTTTTTTTGGAGGGGAGCAGAGTAGTGTAAGGAATGCCCATAGCATCTTTCAAGAAGCAAGAATTCTGCTGGTCTCTCAGTACCCACAGCAAGAAGTAAGTGTTGCTTGTTTTCCTCAGCACTGAACTAGTTAGTTCAACATTGTCTTTACTCTCTGGGAGTGGGCAGTCTAAGGCAGACCAAGCTTGGTCCAGGCCAGGAAATCCAATGACCAATGAACAAATAGTGAACAACTACACAATGAAAGTATTTTTATTATAGACCAGCGAAGAAGTAAATGTGATGATGAGTTAAGAAAGAATCTTGGAAGTTATTTATTGCAGAAAAATTCATCGCTTCTCTTCCTCAACTGGTCAGGGAACGCTTCTTGGAGGAGGGGGGGCATTTCAGGAACTAATTTAAATAAGAAGCGGGAGAAGCAGAGACTTCTTCTTGAAAACACATTTGGTAATTTCCTTCCCTCTCAATTCTATGGTCCCAACCAGATCCCTTTTTCTTATCAGAATTAATGGTCAATTTGTTCCCATCTCTCCCACCCCAAATCCTAACGAAGTGGTTGCCATTATGATTTGTTTACTCTGCTTCATCCATTCATTCACCTATCTACCAGCCCAGCTCATGACAGTCTCTCCTTTCAGTTTATTCAGTCACTCAATCGTATTGATTGAACACTTACTGTCTACAAATCACTGTACTAAATGCTTAAGAGAGTCTTGTTGTCTTAACTTCGTGGAGTCATCTCTGACCCATAGTGACTCGATGGACACAACTCTCCCAGAACACCCCACCTCCATCTGCAATCATTCTGGTAGTGTATTTCTAGAATTTTCTTGGTAAAAATACGGAGGTGGTTTACCATTGCCTTTCACACAGTAAGCCTGAGTCTCTGCCCTTGACTCTCTCCCATGCCGCTACTGCCCAGCACAGGTGAGTTTTGACTTGTAGCAGATTGCCTTCCACTCGCTAGCCACTTCCCAAACTAGGAATGGAATGTGTATGCCTCCACTTAACTCTCCTTCCTGTAGCTGAGACTGGTGGAATACTGGAAACTTTCCAGATGTGATCCTGAGAGGGGCCTTGATAGAGTACAATAAAAGAATAAACAGACACATTCCCTTCCCGCAGCGAGTTTACGGTCTAGAGATGAGTTTACAGTCTAGAGATGAGCTTATATTCTACAGTTTTTTCATGTAATGCCTGTTTCAAATGAATTTATTCAGCGTGATTGTGTTTGTTCTCGCCTTCAGTATTAGGCAGTAAGCTCCTAGAGAGCAAAGAACATCTCTTTCTATGTCATTTCTAATTTCTATTCTTTCTTCTGTATCTTTTATTCTATTCTCTTTGTGGGGAGGGAACATGTCTACTAACTCTGTTATATTGTACACAGTAAGTGCTCAATAAGTATAATGGATTGATTGTTTAATAGACTGTGAGCTCATTGTGGGCAGGGAATGTGCCTACCAACTTTGATGTATTGTTCTCTCTTAAGCACTTAGTACTGTGATTTGCACACATACTTATTCAATAAATAAGATTGATTGATCGAACACACCCTAAATCCCTAATACACTGCTAATCACACTGTGGTTCCTAAATATAATTTGTTTCTTGGTGGCTACCCTGTCACTGGTATTTACTCGGTACCCACCTGGCCAAGAGAGGTTTTTACCAACCTTCCTTGCCACTGAAAAAAGAAAGTCAGACAGGCCCTGGAGGCCGTTTTCCCCCTGGGAAAAAAAAAATACTTTTTCACTGTTACCCTTGATTCTGGAACCAAAACAGCCACTTGCTCAATTCAGGTAAAAAGACACTAAAGTGTAGCCTGATAGAAGAAGGAAGTTCATGATGTACATTTTTTCTGGTATGTGTTAAGCACTTACTATGTGCCAAGCACTGTTCTAAGTGCTGGGTCGAAACAAGGTTATCAGATTGGGTACAGACCCTGTCCTACATGGGGCTCACAGTCTAGGTAGGAGGGAGAAGGATTTGTTCATACTGAATTCACTCTTTAGTTGATTTCCTCAGTAAAATAACGCAAAGAGAATGATACTGAGAGAGGAAAAAATAAACAGTTGTCTTGATCTTTGAAACTTGAAAATGCCTGCAAATGCATGTTGGCAGTGTTATTTGATTAGGGACTGGGAAGAAATATTTTCTAGAGGGTCTGATTAGCAAGGCAGGAAGTGGTACTTAGTATGAAAAAAGATGTTTACAGTGGACAAAAGAAATGGTAAAGCGAGTGTCCAAGAGACATCCATGGTTGTGTACATTCTCAGAGATTAGAGTGAAACCACATGAATAATCATGGTGTTTGATAAACCCTTTCTATATTTCAAATACTATACTAATTTGCTGAGGTAGATACAAGATAATTAGGTCAGACACAGTTCCTGGGGAGCAAATTTGCACTAGTGTCTTGGTAAACTTTGATTCTGTGTGAAAAAGTAATATTCAAAGGTTTGGTTGAGCTCCATTTGAACAGGAACTGAGTCCAACTTGAATGTCTGGTATTTACCCCAGTGCTTAGAACAGTGCTTGGCGAATAACAGGTGGCTAACAAATACCACAATTATTATTTATGTTGCTCATGGAAAAAAACAGACCTATTCCCTGTTTCCTTGGCCGCTGAAGAAAATATGGGCCTGCAGAATAAGTAGTTTTCTCATATTGCTAATTATTTGTTAAGTATGTGTGAATAGGGAATTTGAATATAAATACATTCTCTTTTTCATGTAACACTTACCGTATGAATAACAAAATCTCAAGTGCAATCACAGTTCATTTGAATGTTAATTTTCATTTTTATTTACCACTTGGTTTCTCCACTGAAAGAAACCTAAGTTAAGCAATGTGCATAGGGATGAGTTGGAAATCTCTTGCAGAATAAATCATTTACTTTCTAATTGACCCTTTTACACTGATCTATTTGCTTTGTGTACTGGCTGTGTTGCGACAGAAGGTAAAATAGATTTGTTTTCAGGGTGAATAAATTTACTAACATGAGCATTAAGGCATATAGCACTGGGAGAACCAAGCAATTCTGAATGGTATGGAAATGCAGATAAGGTTTCCTCTGAGGCTGCTGAAAGTTCTGATGGGAATTTTGCATATTAATATGATGAATTTTTTATAAGGGAGCTTTGAAATTCTCCCAGGGACAGGGACCCTGTCTAATTTCAATCGTGTATTCTTTCCCTCCTCTCAATACAGTAGCAAAGTGGCTTAGTGGATAGAGCCTGGGCCTGGAAGTCAGAAAGACCTGGTTTCTAATTCCGGTTCCTCCACATGTCTGCTGTGTGACCTTAGGCAAGTCACTTAACTTCTCTGGGCCTCAGATACCTCATCTGTAAAATGGGGATGACTGTGAACCCAATGTGGAACAGCAACTGTGTCCAACTCAATTAACTTGTATCTACCCCAGTGCTGAGAAGAGTGCTTAGCACAGAGCAAGTAACATTATTATTACAGATGCACTTGGATCTGTATGTTACCTTTGGGCATTGGCATTCAACCCACCAGCACTTATGCACATATCCTTATTTGTTTATATTAATGTCTGTCTCCCCATCTAGACTGTAAGCTCATTTAGGGCAGGGAACGTGTCTACCAACCCTGTTGTATTCTACTCTGCCAAGTGCTTAGTACAGTATTCTAGAGGTGGTAAGTGCTCAGTAAATTCCATTGATTGATTAATGCATTGCTTGGCACACAACAAGAGCTTAAAAAATATCATTACTACTACTCTTGAAGGTGGGGAGATGTGGTTTGGGGAAGGCATGAGCCAGGGTGCCAGCTTTTCATTTTGAGTTAAGGGGCAAACTTGGAGTGGAGTATTTTGAGGGCTGAGGAAAGAGAGAAGAAGGTTCTTTGTCTCCTCCCCTTCTTTTCCTGACATATTAGGTCAGAACAGTGATGTATGCAGTTTAATATTCTGGCTGTTGGTGGAGAAGCAACATGGCCTAATGGAAAGAGCATGGGTCTAGGAGTCAGAAGACCTGGGTTCTAATTCTGCTCTGCCAAATGCTTGCTATGTGACTTTGGACAAGTTGCCTAATTTCTCCATGCCTCACTTCTCCTGTTCTCCTTCTTACCTAAGTGGGAGAAGGACTGTATCCAACCTAATTCAGTTTTATCTACACCAGTGCTTATAAGAGTGTTTAACACATAATAAGTGCTTACAGAAGCAGCTTGATTTAGTGGAAAGAGGACGGGCTTGGGAGTCAGATGTGATGGGTTCTAATCCCAGCTCTGTCTCTTGTCAGCTGTGTGACTTTGGGCAAGTCACTTAACTTCTCTGTGCCTCAGTTACCTCATCTGTAAAATGGAGATTAAGACTGTGAGCCCCATGTGGGACAACCTGATTACCTTGTATCTACCCCAGTGCTTAGAACAGTGCTTGGCACATAGTAAATGCTTAACAAATACCATTTCTATTATTATTAATAACAAATACCATTAAAAATAATGCTTACAGGAATAATGTATATTGGTTCACTTCTTGATATCCATCCTTATGTGTAGAGATGTTCCTTAATCTCATCTTTTCCACTGATGTTTCAAATTTTCAACTCAATCATATTTGAATGCTGTGTGCAGTGTACGGTACTAAGCAGTTGAGAGAGTATAATACAACAATATAAGAGAGCTGGTAGACACATTCCCTGCCATCCATAAAATTATTCAAACTCTACCTCAAACATGCTGATGTTTTTGGATGAACCCTTAGCATGAGTTGATGGGAATCTGTGGATGAGGAAGAGGAGAAGAGGATGGAAGGCTTATAGCTTGCAAATAAAAAAATTGTGGTATTTGTTAAGCGCTTACTATGTGTCAAGCACTGTTCTAAGCGCTGCGGTAGATACTAGGTAATCAGATTGGACACAGTCCTTGTCCCTCATGGGGATCACAATCATGATCCCCATTTTACAGATGAGGTAACTGAGCCACAGAGAAGCTAAGTAACTTGTCCAAGGTCACACAACAAACATGTGGCAGCATCAGGATTAGAACCCACCACCTCTGACTCCCAAGCCTGTGCTCCTTCCACTAGGCCATGGTGTTTGTAGTAACCACAGAACCAATCAATTAATCAGTGGTATTTGTTACAACTGTACTGTGTTTAGAGCTATGTTCTAAGTGTTTGGAAAAGCAGGATCCAGTTTAGTTGGTAAGCAAAGTCACTTCCCACAAAAAACGAACAGTCTGGAGGAAGACACAAACAGTAAAAAAAAAAGTTAAATAAGTTACAGATAAAGGAAATGGCCATGTATAAGAATATATACATAAGTGCTGTGGGCCTGGTGATGGAGTGAATGTGAAAGTGCTTAAAGAGGAAGAGGCCCAAGTGCATAGGCCAGGTAAAGAGGAGGGCAATGACCCAGCAGTTAAGATGAACATTAGCACACTGATCGTTCTTTCTGGACGACATGGAGTAAAAATCTGGTACAGTTCATTTACCTTACCCTAGTTGGGAACTGGAAAAGCCTGAAGTTTAGGTGTGCTCACATTATGTATACTGGTTATCTGAAGAGAAGATGCTACATGCCACTCCCCTCCTTGCAGTGATCCAAATGAGAATTAAGCAATTGCCTGAGAAGACATTAGAACTAAATTGCTATCTCCACCTCTTTTCCAATGAGACTGTCTAGAATCTTAGGCAATCCTTTTATTTGGTTCATTAGGAAAATTAAATTTGCAGGATAAAGCCTGGCATTTTAAAGCTGTTGCAGCCTCCTGGAGAAAGTAATGTATTTTTCTTAGTTTGAAGGATTACCAAATCTATGGATATATTGTCATTCCTTTGAATAATTCTTCTTTCTGAACTAGGTATAATTCACTGTATGCTCATTATGGGCAGGGAAGGTGTCTATTATATTGTTTTGATGTACTCTCCCAAGTGCTTAGCACAGTGCTCTACACACAGTAAAGTGCTCAATAAATACAGTTGATTCACAGTAATACAGGGTTATGCTCCTAGAACAGTGCAGCTGTGTATGGAATTGACCATATAATGGGCTGAATCAGGAATAGCTGTATCCTTGGGTACCAATTTCCCATAGACTTGTATGTTACACACTGGGATCCGATCCCAAACTGCTGAGAAATATGAAATTCTTGGATGTGCCATTTACTGTTCTTAAGAATCACTAAATTGTCATTTAATCTTTGTTAAAGTAATTCAAACCATAGCATCACAACGTTTGAATGAGAAGCTATAGTATGATTATGAATCTTTGCAAGAGACTGCAAAAGTAGAAGGTAGTTCTCTGCAACCTGGCATTTCCTGCTGCCTTCAGGACATCTCTGCATGGGTGTCCCATTGATGCCTCAAATGTAATAAGTCCCAAACTGAGCTTCTCATCTTACCACCCAATTCTTCCCATCCATACAACTTTCCCATCATTCATTCAGTCGTACTTATTGAGCACTTACTGTGTGCAGAACACTGAAGAGCTCTGATGCTGAGCACTTGAGAAGAGATTATTAGCAGAGGAAAGTTTCGATCCTTTGACCTCTGGGTTATGGGTTGTACTAAGCAGCATGGCTCAGTGGAAAGAACACGAGCTTTGGAGTCAGGGGTCATGAGTTCGAATCCTGACTCTGCCACTTGTCAGCTGTGTGACTGTGGGCAAGTCACTTAACTTCTTTGTACCTCAGTTACCTCATCTGTAAAATGGGGATTAAGACTGTGAGCCCCACGTGGGACAACCTGATTCCCCTGTCTACCCGAGCGCTTAGAACAGTGCTCTGCACATAGTAAGCGCTTAACAAATACCAACATTATTATTAGATAGAAGCAAATCGGGTTGGACACAGTCACTGTCCCATGTGGGGCTCACAATCTCAATCCCCATTTTACAGATGAGGGAACTGAAGCCCAAAGAAGTAAAGTGACTTGCCCAAGGTGACACAGCAGACAAGCGGCGAAGCCAAGATTAGAACCCATGACCTTCTAACTCCCAGGTCCGGGCTCTATCCACTACACCATGATGCTTCTCCATTAACCCCACCATCCTTCCTATAACTCAATAACTGTGACATTTGGAAAATGCTTAATTTGTGCCAAGCATCGCATTAAGCACTGGGGTCAGGTCAGAAGCAATCCTTGTCCCATATGAGGATTTACAATCAAAGGAGGAAGGTAACAGGTATTGAATCTGCATTTTACAGATAAGAAAACTGAGACCTAGAGTGGCTAAGTGACTTGCCCAAGGTCATGCAATAGGTAATTTTCAGAGCTGGGTTTAGAATCCAGAAGCTCTGACAATAATAATAATGGTATTAATTGCTTATTGTGTGTCAAGAACTGTGCTAAGTGCTGGAGTAGATACAAGGTAATCAGGTTGGACAGTCCCATTCCACATGAGCCTCATTGTCTTAACCTCCATTTTACTGATGAGGTAACTCAGGCATTGAGAACTGATGTGGTTTGCCGAATGTCATGCAGCAGTTATGTGGCAGAGCTGGGATTAGAACCCACATCCTTTGACTCACAGGCCAGTGTTCTGTCTAGTAGGCTACACCTCTATTCACAGCCTTTCTGAGTTCACATCTCCTAAGGAGGCGTTTCCCATTTAATCCCTAATCTCCCCTCTTTATATTTTCCTTTATGACCATCTGCCACTTCTCTCCTTCCTTGCCACCAAGGTACTTAGGTATTCACAACCCTAGTTAACACACATGTACATTTCATATCTATTCTATTACTTCCTCCTTTATGTAATTTATCTTGTGTTGGTCTTCTCAACTAGACTGTAAATGGCTAAAAGTTAGAGATCATGTATACTAATTCTACTAGCATACAGCATACACAGTAAATGCTTACTAAATGCTATTCATATATTGTAAGATATTGCTATGGGATGATAACATAATATCCTGATTCCCAGAATTATTAAATTTCAACTTTTGACTTTTTCCCATTGATTTTGTTGTAAAGAATGGACCTCCCACTCCAAATCCAGTTTGCTTAAACACTGCTTATTTTGTGACCTGATAAAATGGTTCAACGATATCAGCAGTATATTTTCTTGCAGTATCCATTTTTTAATTTTTAGTTATACATCACTCTTTCCTTCTATGGAATTAATCATACTAACAATGACAGTATATTTGTGTGGGCAAAGTACCTTCAGCCTATTTTGTCCCTAATCTGTCCCTTCGTAGATTAACCACTGTTACGTTTATAGGGTGATACAATTTATGCATAGACTGACATATGCTAAATTTTGCGAAATATATGGATTTCATTTTTGGTCTCTTTGATTAAAGTCAAATATTTACTTTTGAAATACTTTATTCTTCTAACTCTCTGAACTAGTTAAGGCCTGTTCAGTTCTGGCTAAGACTGAGTCTTTGAAATAATTGGGGGGGCAAAATAAAGATTCCAATCCATATTAGACTATTGGTTGGAAGATACATAGCCCTAGGTATTGCCTAATCCATGGCTGACTGGGTTAGGAGTTTCGATCTGAAGGCCGTTTAGTTGACTGGTGAGATCATTTACCTGAAAATCACTGATGATTTGGACATGTCATTGAAATTCTCTGCGTTTCCGTTGCTCCATTTGGAAAATGTGGCATGGGTAACACAGTATGGCCATGGGAAAGTGGGATGAATCTACAGATTCAATCTGGAGACCGGCACATTTCATGCCCCAGTGGCAACAGGAGCTGGGAGGTGTGGGAGGAGGTGGTAGCTGGCTGGGAGATACCGACGGAGGCAGCAGTGATGGGAAGCTAGGAGATGCCAGGAGAGGAAGTAGTATGGTGGCGGGGGGGAACATGGTGGCAGCAGCAGGCTGTGGTGAAGGTGGAGGAGAAGTAGAGACAAAAAGTGACAAGGTATTCTAGCCAGACACTCTTTAAGCGGCAATGGGCGTGATATTGGAGACTTCTGAATTCCAGCAGAGTGATTCTGAGGTGCCGAGCTTAAGCCCCATGAGGCCTAAGTGGATTCAGATTGGGCCTGGTAAAAATCAAGTAGAGGGCTGAAGGAGAACCTGAATATTTTTGGTCCTCCTATCTAATCCCTCTGTCTTTGTAAAACATCAGCAGGGGGCAGGAGAGGGGACACAGAATGTGTTTCAATCAGTCAGTAGTATTTATTGAACACTTATTGTGTGAGGACCATTGCACTGAGCACTTGGGAGAGTACGATATAATACTTGGTAGGCACACTCTGCTCATAACGAGTTTACAGTCCATGCATTCAGTCAGTAGTATTTATTGAGCGCTTACTATGTGCAGAGCACTATACTAAGCACTTGGAATGTACAATTTGGCAACAAACAGATACAATCCCTGCCCAACAGTGGGCTCACAGTCTAAACGGGGGAGACAGACAACAAAACAAAACAGAACAAAATAAAACAAGTAGTTCGGCATAAATAAAATCAACATAAATAGAATCTTAGAGATATACACATTATTAACAAAATAGAGTAATAAATAATATATGCAAATATGCACAGTGCTGAGGGGAGGGGAAGGGAGAAGAGCAGAGGGTGGGAGAAGGGGGAATGGGGAGGGGAGGAGGAGCAGAGGGGGCTCTGTCTGGGAAGGCCTCCTGGAGTAGGTGAGCTCTCAGTAGGGCTTTGAAGAGGGGAAGAGAGTTTGGCAGATTTGAGGAGGGAGGGCATTCCAGGTCAGGGGTAGGACATGGGCCAGGGGTTGACAGAGGGACAGGTGCGAATGAGGGACCATGAGGAGGTTAGCGGCAGAGGAACGGAGTGTACGGGGTGGGTTATAGAAAGTGAGAAGTGAATGAGAGAAGGGAGGAGAGGTAGGAAGGGGCAAGGTGATGGAGAGCTTTGAAGCCAAGGGTGAGGAGTTTTTGTTCCATGCAAAGGTTGATGGGCAACCACTGGAGGTTTTTGAGGGGGGGAGTGACATGCCCAGAGCGTTTCTGTAGGAAGATGATCCAGACAGAGGAATGAAGAATAGACTGGAGCAGGGAGGGACAGGAGGATGGGAGATTAGAGAGGAGGCTGACGCAATAATCCAGTTGTGATATTATGAGAACTTTTACCAGCAAGGTTGCAGTTTAGATGGAGAGGAAAAGGCAGATCTAGACGATATTGTGAAGGTGGGACCGGCACGTTTTTGTGATGGATTGGATGTTTGGGGTGAATGAGAGAGCAGAGTCAAGGATGACACCAAGGTTACGGGCCTGTGAGACGGGAAGGATGGTAGTGCCGCCCACAGTGACAGGGAATTCAGGAAGAGGACAGGGTTGGGGAGGGAAGATAAGGAGCTCAGTCTTGGACATGTTAGAGGGGGAGATGGACATTAATATGAATGTTATGAATATATTCATAAGTGCTGTGGGGCTGAGGAAGGGATGAGTAAAGGGTACAGATCCAAGTTTCTTGTAGCCAGGTCCTTGTTTCTCAAAGCTTAGGGATGCAGAGAGCATTAGTAGGTTGGAATGGGGAGAAGAGGGAAAACTGGAAAATTTGCAACTGTGCAAATTCTGCCTAATGATTTGAAAAGTGTTTGTAAGATTGCTAGTCCATCCTGGATATCCATTAACAGCATCTTTCTGCATGTAATTTTCTAATAGAACATTGGCTTTGGTGATTGTTTAGAGTGTGCTGACAAAATCCCTGTGTTTCATGGAACTTTCTACTATATGTCCAATTTATGTACATAATTACCACTCTACCGAGACTGCTCTCTCTAAGGTCACCCATGACCTCCTTCTTGCCAAATCCAATGGCTCCTACTCCATTCTGATCCTCCTAGACCTCTCTGCTGCCTTTGACACTGTCGACCATCCCCTCCTCCTCCATACCTTATCTCACCTTGGCTTCACGGACTCTGTCCTCTCCTGGTTCTCCTCTTACCTCTCTGGCCGATCATTCTCGGTCTCCTACGCTGGAGCCTCCTCCCCCTCCCATCCTTTAACTGTTGGAGTTCCTCAAGGGTCAGTTCTTGGCCCTCTTCTGTTCTCCATTTACACTCACTCCCTCGGTGAACTCATCCGCTCTCACGGCTTTGACTACCATCTCTACGCAGATGACACGCAGATCTACATCTCCGCCCCTGTCCTCTCCCCCTCCCTTCAGGCTCGCATCTCCTCCTGCCTCCGGGACGTCTCCACCTGGATGTCGGCCCGCCACCTAAAACTCAACATGAGCAAGACTGAGCTCCTCATCTTCCCTCCCAAACCCGGTCCTCTCCCAGACTTCTCTATTACCGTGGATGGCACGACCATCCTTCCCATCCCGCAGGCCCGCAATCTTGGTGTCATCCTTGACTCGTCCCTCTCGTTCACCCCACACATCCTATCCGTTACCAAGACCTGCCGGTTTCACCTCTACAATATCGCCAAGATCCGCCCTTTCCTCTCCACCCAAATGGCTACCTTACTATTACGGGCTCTCGTTATATCCCGGCTAGACTACTGTGTCAGCCTTCTCTCTGACCTCCCTTCCTCCTCTCTCGCCCCGCTCCGGTCTATTCTTCACTCCGCTGCCCGGCTCATCTTCCTGCAGAAACGATCTGGGCATGTCACTCCCCTTCTTAAACAACTCCAGTGGTTGCCTATCGACCTCCGCTCCAAACAAAAACTCCTCCCTCTAGGCTTCAAGGCTCTCCATCACCTTGCCCCTTCCTACCTCTCCTCCCTTCTCTCTTTCTACCGCCCACCCCGCACGCTCCGCTCCTCCGCCGCCCACCTCCTCACCGTCCCTCGGTCTCGCCTATCCCGCCGTCGACCCCTGGGTCACGTCCTCCCGCGGTCCTGGAACGCCCTCCCTCCTCACCTCCGCCAAACCGATTCTCTTTCCCTCTTCAAAACCCTACTTAAAAATCACCTCCTCCAAGAGGCGTTCCCAGACTGAGCTCCTCGTGCCCCTCTACTCCCTCTGCCATCCCCCCTTTACCTCTCCGCAGCTAAAGCCTCATTTTCCCCTTTTCCCTCTGCTCCTCCACCTCTCCCTTCCCATCCCCACAGCACTGTACTCGTCCGCTCAACTGTATATATTTTCGTTACCCTATTTATTTTGTTAATGAATTGTACATCGCCTTGATTCTATTTAGTTGCCATTGTTTTTACGAGATGTTCTTCCCCTTGACGCTGTTTAGTGCCATTGTTCTTGTCTGTCCGTCTCCCCCGATTAGACTGTAAGCCCGTCAAATGGCAGGGACCGTCTCTATCTGTTGCCGACTTGTTCATCCCAAGCGCTTAGTACAGTGCTCTGCACATAGTAAGCGCTCAATAAATACTATTGAATGAATGAATGAATTAAACCAATGTTACATTGTCCATCATTAATGGGAGTTTAATTAACCTATGTAGGTATGTTACCTTACTTGATAAAGAATTCCAGTTTGTATTAGGAGGAAAAGAGTGATTGCCTATTGGAATAGTATGCAAATCACCAAATGAAAATTAGTTGCTCAAGGCATCAAAGGAGCTTGATGGATTGGTTTTTCTCTAGGTTGTATCAATACTGCTGGCATTTGCCCCCCAAAATGTCTTCTGTCTGTCTTTTACTCTTGGCTTCTTTTCAATATCCAAGTCCCTTTAATTAGTTCCTCATTGTCCTGGGGGGATTTAGCCTTCATCTGTCTTTTTTTTTTTGAAGCCTGTACCTTTAATAAACATTGTATTTGTTAGCCAGCCCTGCCAAATGCCCCTCTGGGTTTTCTAGCTGCTTCATTAACCCAGTCTCATTTTTGATTTGCATCCATTTATATTCATGTATATTTGGCTTTCCCTTTCCCTCGGGACTGATCTGTTGTCATGGGTCATGCTTTAAAAACGATGGATGATACTTACCTGCCTTGCACGGTGCCCCAGTTGTATCTGCACTGATGGTGGGTGAAGTATCTTTTCTGGAGCTTTAGAACAGTCTTTCTGTCAAAGGGAACAGAAAATCCTCATTCCCTGACTCTCCCTTCCTTCCACATCATCTAAGCATTTGGATCTGTACCCTTTGGACACTCAATATTCACTCCATCCTTAGCCCCCCAGTACCTATGTAACTTATCCGTAATTTATTTGTATTAATCTCTGTCTCCCCCTCTAGACTATAAGCTTGTGACCAACTCAGTTGTGTTGTCCTCTTCCAAGTGCTTAGTTCAGTTCTCTGCACACAGTAGGCACTCAATAAGTGCCATTAATTGAAAGGGAAGAAGGAGCTTCAGATTTATATTTAGTGTGGAGAAATGGGAAGCCCATCACTGACTCCAGCAAACACTGTTCCCCATAAATTTATGCATCCCAGCTGTGTTTTCTGGACAGAAAATAGGAAGAAAAGTTTTGTAAAATAGTGACTACTCTTTGAAAAACATTGCTGAGCAAGCAGCTGGATGAGAGGAAGGCCCAGGTGGTTTGTCAGCTCAAACGTCTTCAATATTAAGCTTCAGAAAAATCTTCTGTACTCATATGATAGGGTCAGAAAAGAATCGGTCTCTCAAGGTCTTGGCATTTCCTTGTAATTCATCTTGAATCACTTGTGGCAGGGCCTGAACAAGGCAGCCCAATAAACTGGTATGGTAAATCCCACATGAAAAGACAAAATTCTTCAGATTATCCATATTGCCATTTATAAGCCAATGTAAATGAAAGACCAATCTATTTTTGGCCTCTGATTAGATAACAGAATTGAAATCTTGTCCCACATTAAATAAACGAATTGGGAAACCAATTCCCATCAGTTTCCATCAAAAAACCCTCTGTGATAATTGGCTGTAATGCCTTTTCTTGGGGACTCAAATTTAAATAAAACTGACTGTGCAGATAGTAATATCAGTCCAAGTTAAAATAGTGCATGCAGCAGCATAGAAAATTCTTATTAAAAGATCCAGCTCCACCAGACCTACAAATGTTAGAGGATTTAAAGCTTCCAGATGAAGAGTATCTGTTTATAACATATATGATAAGCTGAAATAGTCCTTTTAATAACCCTCGTTGGTTTCTGCTTTCCAGAAATGTTTTTTCTCCCCCTTCCAAAAAGCAAATCAATAAAGTTGTTAGCTATAATGTCACAATCTTCCAGTTCCCCTGTGGTTTGAGATGGGCTGGAATTTCCCAGTATAGAGGATAGGAAAAATGAATTTACCAAGGCCATTCAATGAATCATTGGCAGAACTAGAAATAAAACTAGGAATCTAAGTCCAAGACAATTCCATTTCTCTAAATCCACCCTTCTCTCTCCCCCCATCCCCTCTCACTTTCTCTTCCCTCCTCTTTCTTTTTTTCTCTCTCAATTAATTTTTTTTGGAGCACTTTCTGTGAGCGAAGCAGTGTTATAAGTTCTTGGCAGACTACAATACAGTAGCCCCTCTCTCTCCCTCTCTTTTTACTCTATCTTAATCAGTGTTTGAGTGCACACAAATAAGAGAAGCAGCATAGCCTAATGGAAAAAACATGGGCCTGGGAGTCAGAGGGCCTGAATTCTAATCCTGGTGCCTCTTCCTGTCTGCTGTGTGATTTTGGGCAAGTCACTTAAAGTAACTGTGGGGATTAAGAATGTGAGCCCTATATGGGACAGGGATTGTGTCCAACCTGATTATCTTGTATCTACCCCAGTGCTTGGTATAGTGCTTGGCAAATAGTAACCGCTTAACCAATACTATTAAAAAAGGAAGTATCATTTCTGAAAATATTCCTCAACAGCAACTTGACATCCAACTAGTTGATGAGAGATGTTTTCATTCTATAAGGTGTAGTGGAAGTAGTGAGGTAGGTTGCCATCTGCATTGGTTTCTTTTATTTATCGGTTTAAAAATCTATAAGCACTTAGTACATTGCTGTGCACATAGTAAGTGCTCAAATACCATTGATGATGAGATGTCTGGTACCCATCGGGATCTTCTTCCCTTTAGCTTATCAAGCCACCTGCATCCAGGAGACCTCCATTTTATTGAATTCCTTAGTACTTGCTTTATGAAGGGACAGAAAAGTTGGCTTTTATTATGTATGTTTTGGAGGATTTCTTTCTCCAAACCAATCTTACCATGCGTTATCCACCTGTTTCTGTAGTTGGAAAAACAACATTTTGTTTCTTTGTGGGAAGTCTTTGATCCATAAGTCTAGTAAGGAGATATTGTAAATTTGTCCTTTCAGGTTTATTCTGTTTCTAAGCATCTTTCATTTTATGAGAAGCAGCATGGAGTAGTGGATAAAGCATGGGCCTGGGAGTCAGAAGGTCATGGGTTCTAATTCAGGCTCTGCTACTTGTCTGCTGTGTGACCTTGGTGAAGTCACTTCACTTCTCTGGGCCTCAGTTACCTCAACCCATGTGGGACAGGGACTGTGTCCAAACTGATTAACTTGTATCTACCCCAGTGCTTAGAAAAGTGCTTGACACATAGTAAGTGCTTAACAAATACCATCATTATTATTTCTATGCAATACTCTCCCAAGTGCTTAGTACAGTGAGACCTCAGTAAGTGTGACTGATCGATTGAGCGTCTTGTCCCTCAGTCTCAGGAGTTAAATCAAATTTTTTTATTCACAATTTTTTTTCTTCTATCTCATTCATTCATTCAATCATATTTATTGAGTGTTTACTGTGTTCAGAGCACTGTACTAAGCGCTTGGAAAAGTACAATACAACAATCAATAGTGACATTTCCTGCCCACAATGAGCTTACAGTCTACAGTGCTCTGCACACAGAAAACGCTCAGTAAATGTGATTGAATGAATGAGACAGACATCAATACAATATCTCTTTTTCGGCACCTCACAGAAGCCTACTCTCATAATTTCTGAGGTAGAGGTGTTTGTCCAGCTGCTTCCTTTTCTACTCTGTGATTGCAACTATCAGAGTGAAGTGTATTGGGACACCCTTTCCCTTATCCAATCAAAAATCACAACCTTGTAAATAATTATTGTAGTTGGGCATTTTTACGTTAATGAAAACTCACGTGGGCTGTGTCTAAATGAAGAACTTTTAGGAATCAATCAGTAGTATTCATAGAGCATGTATTATGAACAGAACTCTGTACTAGGCACTAGAAAGTGTACAGTAAAATTACTAATAATAATTATGGTATTTGTCAAGTGCTTACTATGTGCCAGTCACTGCACTAAGTGCTGGGGTAAATACAAGCAAATGGGGTAGGACATGGTTCCTGTCCCACGTGAGGTTCACAGTCTTAATCCTCATTTTCCAGGTGAGGGAATTGAGGCACCAAGAAGTAAAGTGACATACCCAGGGTCACACAGCAGACGAGTGGCGGAGCAGGGATTAGAACCCATGACCTTCCGACTCGCAGGCCTGTGCTCTAGTCACTACACCGTGCTACACTGTCATACTAAATGTGATTCTTGCACTTAAGGAATTTACAGTCTCTTGGGGAAGTCAGAAACTATCAATCATTCATGTTTACTGAGGGGTTTCTCTGTGAAGAGCACTGTATTAAGTGCTTGGGAGAGGACAATACAACAGAATTAGGAGATGTTCCCTGCCTATCTAAGCTTACAGTCTAGGAGGGGAGATAGACATTAATGTGAATAAACAAGTAATTTATAATATATAATTTAAAGATATGTACATAAGTGCTGTGGGGTAGGATTGGGGTGAATAGCTAAACTAAAGCATGTTACAGATGGGGGAAGTAGAGTATATAAATATGTACATAAGTGCAATGGGGGTTATGAAAATTTAAGTGCTGAAGTGGGAGTTGGGTGATATAAAGTGTGAAGATTCATTCATTCAGTCTTATTTATTGAGCACTTACTGTGTGCAAAGCACTGTCCTAAGCACTTGGGAGAGTAAAATGTAACAATGATGAGAGATTAATTGTGGAATGCTTCCCAGAGATGTGATTTCAAAAGGGCTATGAAAATGGGGAAAGCTGTGGTCTCTGTCAGATATGAAGGAGAGAGGAGTCCCACACAGATTCAGAAGTGAATTGTCATTATGGTGTAGACCCAGCCTCAGTAAAGAAGCAGTGAGCTCAGCGGTACTCTTGAACACTGGACTCTTTCCTTGGCATGTCACAGCTTGAGCTACTACTCTAGGAAGAACACTCATAAGCGATGGAATTTTTAGTTGAAAAAACATTTTATTTCTTTTCCCGATCCTGGCCCTGGCCACCAAGAAATTAAGAACTCGAAGAACTCCTCTAGACGGTAAGCTCGTTGTGGGCAGGGAATGTGTCTGTTATATTGGACTCTCCCAAGCACTTCATACAGTGCTCTGCACAGAGTAAGTGCTCAGTAAATACTATTGACTGGCTAAGGAGTATGTGGTAGTATCCCACCCAGGCTAAAGGCAGGTGAATTCTCATTGAGTCCCAACTGCCGAAGTTCTCTCCCAACCAAGATTTTAAATCTAAAATGAAATGTCTTTTATTTTCCTTGTTTCTGTGAATGACCATTTTCTTTAGTTCTCTCCCCCCGCCCCCTCCTCCCACAGTGGAGCTCCCTTTGGTTGTGTCAGTTACTTTTCCCAAAGAATTTTGGATTGAGCTGATGTCAGTGTGTTGTAGGTTAGTGTAAAAGGCAGTCATGAAATTTACTGGCACTTGAGGATTAAAAATAATTACTACACTGTGATATTTCATCATGATATTTTCAGAACAAATATGAAAAAAGAAAATTCTACAGCCCCAGTTTCCCTGCTGCAATCAAAATGAAATGTTGACTGGCCTAGTGGATAGAGCATGGGCCTAGGAGTCAGAAGAAGCTGGGTTCTAATCCCAGCTCTGCCATGTATCTGCCATGTGACCTTGGGCAAGTCATTTAACTTCTCTGAGACTGTTACCTCATCTGTAAAATGGGGATTAAATACCTGTTCTCCCTCCTATTTAGTCTATAAATTCGCTGTGTCCTGGGAACATGTCTGCTAACTCTGCAATTTTGTACTCTCTCAAGCTCTCCAATACTGAACACAGTCAATTCCATTGATTGATTAGACTGTGAGCCTTGAATGGGACAGAGACTGTGTCCAGCCTGATTATCTTGTATCTACCCCAGCACTTAGTACAGAGCCTGGTCCATAGAAAGCTCTTGACAGGTACCATTAAAAGAAAAAAAAAGTACAAGTGGACTAGATACCATACTAGTGATTGGGATCACTAGTTCATCCACATCTTAACTGAGTTTTTTTTACTTACCAAACCAGTCTTCAGGGTGAAGAGTTAGGTCAGGTGCTTGCTGACTTTCACCTACTCCTTGCTAGGACCTTCATTTTAGGAAAGTTTTGGAAAGCTCCTTCAACTCTTCCATAAAAACATCCTTTAGTGCCCCGAAGGCACTCATTTACTAAGAGGAGATGAAGCTTCCAAACATACTTAACTTTCTTCCAGTATGTAGCGTATTGCTTAGGACACTCAGTGTCCAAGGAAACCTATGTGTTCTCAAGTTTCCAGGGCATGTCCTCCTAGTACGATATTATTCTCAGATTATCATGGGCCTTCCTGTTTGTTCCTCGGTTCAAGCACAGAGTTTACATTCCACTGGTTTAAGACCTCCTGTTTCAGTGCATTCTGGCAAGCTGATTTTCTGTCCTAATTCAGTCAATCATCTTTTGGGCTTTGGCAGGAAGAAGAGTGTGCAGCTTTGCATTTGCCAACCACAACATATTTCCAATTCCATCACAGATGTCAGGATATGTGCCCCTTAATTCATGGTATTTTCAAGGTCTTCTTACAGTGTTGCTATCAGCTTTTGTAGCTCCAGAGATTATGGACCAGAGGGCGAGGTCAGTCAGTCATTCATATTTATTGAGTGCGTACTGTGGGTAGAACACTGTGCCAAGCCTTTGGAAGAGTACAATTGTATTGTACTTTCCCAATCGCTTAGTACAGTGCTTTGCCCACAGTACACGCTTAATAAATGGGATTAAATGAATGAATAAAAGAACAGTAAACAGACACATTCCCTGCCCACAACAAGCTTAGTCTAGAAGTTGCTCATTCGCTTCTTGTTCATGGTCCTTAGCCTTTAATCAAGGGTAAAAGAAATACTAGACTGGTGGGAAGGCCCGCCGCTCAGCTAAGAACGCATTATTGCCCACTTTGTGCCTGGAGTACAGACTCCAAGATGCTCTAAAACCAGACTCATTTAAGAATGACACCGAGGTTCAAGTGAGCCTATGTGTGTTGTGATGCTGGTTGGGGACCTCAGGAGATTGGATCCCACTACTCTTGTACTTCAGAAGAGCAAACTAGAGATTTTTGACAGATGTGCTGATGGCATTTTTGTGTCTGCTTTTCTTTAAAAGAACTATCACAGTCACCTAGGTCTCTTTGACTTCAGACCGATACATGCCTTCACCTCTTAGGGTCTTTGATGCATTTATGAGGGACACAGAAGTGGGTGTGTACAAATATGTGTGTATATTGTGTGAGATGAGGCATGATCTATAGTGGAAAGAACATAATCCTGGGACTCAGAGGACCAGGGTTCTAATCCCAGATCAAATAATTGAACTTCTCTCTGCCTCAGTTTCCTCATCGGTAAAATGAGGATTAAATCTTATCCCTGCCTATTTAGTGGGACAAAGGGTGTGTCCAACCTGATTATCTGGTATCTACCCCCAGCACTTGGTATAGTGCTTGGCACATAGAAAGTGCTTAATAAATACTGGAATTATTAATTGTCATTATTATTTTGGACTCTCCTTCAAGTTCTTCTGAAGTTTCACTGAGGCCCCATTTGGAATCCTAGCCTAAACTAACCTGTCCCTCACTTTTTTATTCTCTTGCCACAGACTAGAATGACCTCGGCCCTCACCCTCACTTTTCAGTGCTCTGAATTCTCCCATTCTTTTGTTCACATGTTTGATTTGGTAGTTCCATAGTCCAGTAGGCTCTAAACCTTAAATTACTGTGATTTTTAAGTAATTACCAAAGGGATATGGGGACATGTCTACAAATGCAACTGGTTTATATTCCTGGCCTTCAGTCTCCATACCGGAAAGGATATTCCCTGTCAAAGACTCAAAAATAAAATTTGTGGAGCAGAAATTTTCTTCTCTTTTCCCCTGATCTTAGTGATAGATAGGAAGTCTATCCTTTGCCTGGGAGTGAATTATTTTTGTCCAATTTAGCCTACACACTAATTTTGCTTTTTTCATCCAATTTAATTCTGTTGAGTTTTCAGCTGGCTCCCATGTATTGATTTAGCATAGAAATCATATGTTATGATTAATGAATGGTATGACATATAAGAAGCAAAAGATGCATTTTGGCAATGGCATTTTCATCTAGTTTTCTAATTCATGTCAATTATAGGATGTTTCTGCCAGCATGGCCTAGTGGAAAGAACATGGGCTTGAGAGTCAAAGAATCTAAGTCCTAGTCCTAACTCTGCCACTTGCCTGTTCTGGGACCTTAAGTAATCCACTTAACTTCTTTGTGCCACAGTTTTCTAATCTGTAAATGGGGATTAAATGCTACTCCTTTATACATAGACTGTGAGCCCCAGATGGGACAAGTACTGTGTCTGAGCTGATTACCTGGTAACTCCTCCAGTGCTTCATATAGTGGTTGGCACAGAGTAAACACTTAACAAATGCCACAATAATTAGTAGTACTGTGGAACTCCCTTTCCCTCCATGATGGTCAGGTTCATCTCATTTGAATTTAATCCATTTTGGTGCCGCTGCTACATTCTCTGTTGCCTTTTGCTCCCTACCATCTGGGTGGTTTTCAGTTTATTATCCAAAGGAAAGCAATAATTCACATTATAGAGATACCAGAGGTCGGATGTGAAAAGTGTTTCAAATTTAAAGCTATTGCATTTTACAGTAACTTTGGATGTAGTAATCCAACCCCACCTATTTCAATCCTATCAATTGGGACCAAATTCTGATATTGTGTATCAGTCTTCTCAGCTGCAAGCTGCAATCTCCTTAAACCCATGAACATTCTTTATGCAGAGCCTGGAAGAATGGGCGGGAGAACTGGGGTCTCTCATTTTTTTAACCAGCTTTCCATCATGGATTCTTGAAGCCAGTTGTGGTAACCTACCACTCCTCTCCTTACAGAGAGTTGTCAATTTGGAGCCCAGTTGAGGTTGGGTTGACCAATGGGTGTGTCTGGATAGACAAAATTAAAAGCGCAGGAGAGTCTCGGCCTGGAGCAACCCTGGGCCCACCTTCCCTGTTCTTTGTTTTGGGCCACTGCGTAGGTCATGAGGTGGTGGCAAGTCCAGGCAACCAACAAAGACAGCCGAGCCTACTAGTATGTGTAGGGCTTGCCAGCCTTTCATTTATTCATTCAATAGTATTTATTGAGGCCTACTGTGTGCAGCACACTGTACTAAGCACTTCGAGTGTACAATTTGGCAACAGATAGAGGCAATCCCTGCCCAATAAAGGGCTCACGGTCTAAACCGGGGAGACAGCATAGCATAGCAGAACAGAACAAAACAAAACAAGCAGTCTAGCGCAGACATCGTCAAGATAAATAGACTCTTAGTGATATACACATCATTAACAAAATAAATAAGGCAATAAATAATATATACAAATATGGACAGTGCTGAGGGGAGGGGAAGGGGAAAGAGCAGAGGCGGGAGAGGAGGGAATGGGGAGGGAAGGAGGAGCAGAGGGAAAGGGTAGGGAGGACCCTAGTAGGGAGGTTGGATCCATATCCTGTCTTGTTGAGTGTTGGGTCAGATTTGGGAACCTTTATCTTAACTATCATTTAAGTTCATCTTCAGTGCCATTGATTGAGAACATTCCTTTGGTTTGGGGTCTTGCTGTCCTTTACTGCTGTTTCCTCCTTGCCTGTCACTAGAATTTCCATCAGCACAAGATGCGCTATTAATGCCTTTCCAGTTGGACCAGTGTCTGCCCTTGGAGCATTCTGGGAAGCCTAGTTTGGAGCCTCTTGAAATAATTGTAAATATCTGGTAGATTTTGTAAAAAGCAATAATCCCGTCACTGATCACAAGGGATCACAGCTAGTCATTTTTGCTTTTGAACTTGAAAGCTTTTCACCAATAGTCCCTGTGGTTTCAGGCACCTTACTGGCCATGATCACATCCAAACTATATCCCTGAAAAGACGGAGCCTACATATCTCTGAGTTAGTTAATGTCTCCCACTCTTCTCCCTACTCCCGCCATGGAACTTGAGCATCTTGCTTGGTGATAAGCTCCCTTTAAAATATACAAAACCTGGAAAACTGAGATTGTGCGTGGGAGGCAATTTTCTAAAGGCTCAAGTAAAATGAAACCACCTTTATCCAGTTTGACATTCTCCTCTCCCTCCTTCGGCACTGTAACAACATTGGAAAGAGCTTGGCACACTGGAGTGTGCTGAATAAATAATTGTGATGATGATGTTGGCGAGAGAGTAATTCTTTATTACTGCTTGTTCAGGCTCAAGCATTTCAGTTCATAACACTTCATCACTTTCACTTTTTTTCTCCCAAACGCAAGGCTAGGAGAAATGAGAAACAAGCTCTGAGTATTAACTCTTTCAGCAGCATGGCTTAGTAGAAAGACTACAGGCCTGACAGTCAGAGGACTTGTGTTCTAATTCCAGTTCTGCCACTTGCCTGTTATGTGAAATGGGGTGATTCTCATAACTTCTCTGGGATTCTGAGCCTCATCTGTAAAATGGGGATTTAATGCCTGTTCTCCTTTCCTGATGATCTTATTTGATTGTCGTACTGGGAGGTGCTGGAAAGTCCCAGCAGCCAACAGTCAGTCATTCTTTTTTATTGAGTGCTTACTGTGTGCAGAGTACTGTACCAAGCATTTGGGAGAGTATAATAAAATCCCAAGTGAATACAATACAAAAACAACCATGCCTACAACAAGGTATGGCCCTTGATGAGCCCTGACCCTTGAGGGAGGATGGACCCACCTGCCTATCTTATATCTACCCCAGGGCTTAGTATAATGCTTGACACATAGTAATTTAACTAATACTGCAATTACTATATTCCAAGATATTGGAAACAGGCATCTTTCCTAAGACACTAAGATGTTCCCCCAAAGTGTTATATGCTTCCAAAAAATGAGCAGTTTCCTTCCTTCTCACCCAGTGATGCAGACCCGCTAACTTAAAACATCCCTTCTGTTTTCAGAATCCCCACAGAGAAGTGTTCCACAGACAGATGCTTCATTCATAGCTCCAACCTGTAATCTAGATCCTCTAGGAATGAATTTAATGTCCAGACCCAGAAGTACAGGGTTAGCGAACAACAACCAGCACCAGGTCACTTTGGAGTGTGTACAGTGGCTAATTGTGGGGGCTTAGGGTCATTATTTCTGGGTCTCATCCTTGCCTTTGGCTACCAACTAATTGCTGTGTGATGAGCGACTTAACCTTCTAACTTCAGTTTCACTGAATTGAAAGGAATGAATTATAGCTTCCTATTGGGAAGGTAGCAAGCCGGATTTGTAAGAGAGGATGAATAATTGTCTCATCTTGCCTTTTGAGCCAGCTGTCAAAGGGTTTGAAGTACAAGTACTGTATAAGGTACAGGTAGGTACGGTAAGGTAAGGTACTGTAAAGTAAGGTACTGTATTCTGCTGAGAAGCAGCATGGCTCAGCAGAAAGAGCCCGGGCTTGGGAGTCAGAGGTCCTGAGTTCGAATCCCAGCTCTGCCACTTGTCAGCTGTGTGACTTTGGGCAAGCCACTTAACTTCTCTGTGCCTCAGTTACCTCATCTGTAAAATGGGGATTAACTATGAGCCTCACGTGGGACAACCTGATTACCCTGCATCTACCGCAGCGCTTTGAACAGTGCACTGCACATAGTAAGTGTTTAACAAATACCAACATTATTATAACGTCACTGTTTATTCAGGCTGATGATTCTAGGAAGTTTCTGGGAAAGACACCCCACTTACTACATAGTTGACAATAGTTAGACGGTCTAGGGGGAATCGGATTGGGCATGGCATATTGCTTCCTCTGTTAGAAATGTGTTTATCTGACTCTGTCCTGATGGAAGTGACCTGGGATTTGGGGATCCCGTTGAACAAAATATTCTCTTTTGCGAAGCCAACGCAGGATCACGAGGTGGTCCAGATGAGGGCGCCCTTCCCTCATGACATAGGTCAGCTCGCCAAGACAATATTGACACAGAGAAACATAACTCTAAGAACTAAGCTTTCGCAGCCTGGTTATTTTAAAGGCCGTTGAACTCCCACTTGTCAGTTATTGAAAGACAACATGGATGCATGAAATGGATTTAGTATATTTACTTCATGTAGCGGAAGATTTAGGACTTTTTCCCCAGTCAGAGCCTAATCTTTGCTTTCGTAGCAGCGGAAATAATAATTGGGGTTTTTGTAAAGCTCTTACTGTGTGCCAAGCACTGAATTAAGCACTGAAGCAAATCAGGTTGGATCGCTTTAATAATGTTGGTATTTGTTAAGTGCTTACTATGTGCCAAGCACTGTTTTAAGCTCTGGGGTGGATACAAGGTAATCAGGTTGTCCCACGTAGGGCTCACAGTCTTCATCCCCATTTTACAGATGAGGAAACTCAGGCACAGAGAAGTTAAGTGACTTGCCCAAGGTCACACAGCTGGCAAGTGGTGGAGCGGGATTAGAACCCATGACCTCTGACTCCCAAGCCCGGGCTCTTTCCACTGAGCCACACTTCTTTATTTAGCCTTTTATTTAGTTCATCTATAGTTGTTAGACCTGGAGAGGGTGATAATTGGAGAAGGGGACCAAGTTTAAGGGGGAAAAAACCTAGGGGTGGCAGAGTGGATAGAGTGGGCCTGGGAGACAGAAGGTCATTGGTTCTAATCCGGGCTCTGCCACTTTTCTGCTGTGTGACCTTGGGCAAGTCAACTTACTTCTCTGTGCCTCAGTTACCTCAACTGTAAAATAGGCATTGAGACCGTGAGCCCCAGGTGGGACAGGGACTGTGTCCAACCTGATTTGCTTGTATCCACCCCAACACTTAGTATAGTGCCTGACATACAGTAAGCGCTTAACAAATACCACAACTATTGTTATTGTTAATATTATTATGGGAGATATAGGCAAATCTTGGGGAAAAATAAAGGGAAAATGGCTTGAGGTGAAACTTAAAGGAATAAATTACTTCAAAGAGAAGATATTGGCTTTATCTAAACACACAGCAGAAGACAGTTCATAGCATGCTGATGGAGTCCAAACTCAGTGTCTCCATCCCAGACCCTCTGCTATTTCCTGCTCCTTCTGCTAGAAGGTTGAAAATCCCAGCTCTGTCAAACACACACAAATGGTTTTGACATCAGAAAGATTTCTGAGTGTCCTATTCCTGATGTCACGGAACCTGACATTGAGCAATTGAATAGTTCTTCTTTAGGTAAGGGTGCCAGCTCAGCAAGGATTCTAGAATTCATTTATAATAAAAGCTTGACATAAGAATCCCCCTGAGTAAAATATTAGATGAGATTCTTTTTTAATCTAATATGATCAGTGCAACCCTGACCTAGAGGAACTAATGTATGCCAAGTGAAACTAGATGGCTTTAAAAGAAAGCAGTCTGGCCTTTTGGAGAGAACATGGGTCTTGAAATCGGGAAACGTGGCTTCTAATCCCAGCTTCACCACTTGACTGTGATCTCGGGCAAGTAGAAGGGTGATGGACTTAGGAGTTAGAGGACCTGGGTTCTAAACCTGCTCTTCCATGTACTTGCTTTGTGCCATGGGCAAGTCATTTAACTTCTTTGTTCCTCAGTTCCCTAATCTGCAAAATGGGGATTCAAAACCTGGTCTTCTTCCTACTTGGACAGTGAGCCCCATGTGGGACCTGATTATACTTTACCCCAGGACTTAGTACAGTGCTTGGCATATAGTAAAAACTTAAAAAATGCCACAATCACCATTATTATTATGGTGCTCAGTATGCCACTGTCCCAGCTCTCCCAATGGCAGCTGCTGCTAACACAGCTGTGTGAATTGATGGATGGTTGACATTCAGTGCTCCAAACTACCCACCAAATCAACTCTAGCTCATGGTTCCACCACCATGTTTTACTTACTTTCATTTATAATTGAGGTTTTCCTGTCTTGGTTTTCAAAACAGGGGAGTAATGAGTGGCTTATACTGGCTGTCTAACCTTGAACCTTATATACCTTGAGCCTTATCCAGCTGGAGTCTTGGTAATGAAACAGACAGTAATGACCTCAGAGCCAAATTGTTTTGAAGTATCATCATTCAACTCCGTTATCCTGGAGTTAGAAAAGAAAAACTTAGAACTTAAAAAAGGAATGAGAAATTATGAGAGGCATCACATGGAAACTTTCCCTCCTGGTTGAAGTTTCCATCTCAGCCTCACACAAAGCTCTGCAAAGTGCACTGCATGCAGCTGCTAGCAGATTTGCTTCCTAGTGCCGGATTCTGGGCTTAAGCAAATCACCCGACAAAGCCACATTTTCAATAACTATCTTAGAGAGATGTGGGTGAGATAGGTCTAGACAACTGAATGTGGAAATGCTTTAGTTCCACTGATGGTGGGACAGAGTCCTCTGTGTGGATAGAGAGGCAGCAAGAAATACAGGATAGAGCTGCTGTGTGGATACAGAGGTAGCAATGCCCAAGGAATGCTGCTGTCGAGGCAATGGTGAGCTGGGATTGTTGAATAAATCTGCGGCCATCTGGAAGCCAGGATGACGTAACTGAGGATGGAAGCCTCTTAACCTCCTATCCTCTGACCCTACTGTCAAGAGAAAGACCTCCACATACCAAGACTCCATGGCCATAATATTTGCCCACCCCTGACCTAGGCCTATTATAGGCCACAAGAAGCAACAGTATTTTATTTAGCGAATTTCCTGTTGTTCCCTCTGCTGGGCACCACATTTTGGGGACCACAGGATGAGTAGGAGTGTAAGTTGCATAGAACAGTTGAACCCACTTTTGCCTTTAGTTCACAGTGGGCGTTAAAGATGTGTAGAAGCCTAAAAACCAGAGCATTAAAGCCTGTTTGTGTCTCCAAACCCTAGGCGGAGAGTTCTCTTTCTATGTCTCATCCTGCCTTTGGTAGGCCATCATCAATGTAGCTTTTTACTAGCCAGCTGCAGAGAAAGACTTTGGGGATAAACTGAATGAATTTAATGCCATGTTAATGTTGCTAAATATTGAGAAATTCTTCAGCCCAGCCAGATGCACTAAAGCATTGCTATGGTTCAGTAATAGCTCACTGCTCCAGGGAAGTTCCTGGACTTTCTAAATGTAAAAATTCAAAGATATTGTAGCCTGGTCTAGAAGAAAGATCATGGACCTGGGTTCTAGCTCAGTTCTGCTACTAGTCTACTGAGTGATCTCAGGTAAATCACTCAGCACAACGTGGCCTAATGGTAAGATCCTGGGCGTGAAAGCTGAGATCCTGGTTTCCAATGCCGGCTCTGCCACTTGTCTGCTGTGTGACATTTGGGCATGTACCTTAACTTCTCTGTTCCTTAGTTACATCATCAGTAAAATGGGGAAAAGATTTGTAAACCCCATGTGGGACATGGACTGTGTCCAACCCGATTAGCTTGTTTCTACCCCAGCGCTTAGTATAGTGCCTGGCACACAGTAAATGCATAACAAATACCATTAAAAAACAAAACAGAAAAAAAACTCTCTCTGGTCTGTTTTCTTCCTCGTAAAATGGCATAGTAGTACCTATGTCTCCTTTATTTAAAGGGATGTGAGGATAAAATTAACTAAGTATTGCTAAAAGCACTTTAGCAGGGTAGGAAGGGATGGGGAGAAAACATTATGCAAATTCCAGGTATTAGAATAATCTGATTTATGTCCCTTGTCTTCATTCAGGAGGAATCTGTTGACTGTCCCCCTGGTTGTAGAACACTTGTTATTTGACCCTCAGGCTCCTGATTCTGAATTTCTTTTTTGTCAAGGACATAATAATAATAATGATGGTATTTGTTAAGCGCTTACTATGTGCAAAGGACTGTTCTAAGCACTGAGGGGGATCAGGTTGTCCCACATAGGGCTCATAGTATTAATCCCCATTTTACAGATGAGGTAACTGAGGTACAGAAAGTTAAGTGTCTTCCCCAAAGTCACACAGCTAACAAGTGGCGGATCCAGGATTAGAACCCACGACCTCTGACTCTCAAGCCTGGCCTCTTTCCACTGAGCCATGCTGCTTCTCTGTAGTGTTCAAAGACTTAGAATTACTAGGTCCTTGAACTTCTCACCCTGTCTGATCCTCATTTCCCAGGTCATTAATAACGATAATGATGATTATAGCATATAGGAAGCACTTAACAAATACTAACACCGTTTTAAGTGCTCCCAAATCCAACCCCCAAAACACCAGCTCTGAATCAAGTCCCCTGGTCATAGCACCATTACACTACATCAACAACTTCCTTGCTGATCTCTCTGCCTCCAGTGTATCCTCTTCAATCCGTTCTCCATGCAAGAATCATCTTATTGCAGCATCACACAGGACCTCAGCTTCCTCAGAAAACATCTAGTGAACACCCATCTCCCTCTGTATTAAGCAATAATTCCATAGCATTGGCTACAAAACTTTCTACCAGGTCCTTCTATCATGCATATCACTCTCTCTTCGTTCCTCCCAAACTCCCTAATTGAACACTGCTCTTGATTCTCTTCATTCCATGGTATTTACTGAACACTTATTATGTGAAGCACACTGTACTGAGCTCTAAATTCTCTACTGAGTCTTCATTCTCCCAGGTCTTTCTTCTAGCCCATACCTTTTCTCCATGTTGCAGCCCCTTTCTCTTCCAAATCTCCCAAACTACAGCTCTCCTCATCCTTAAAATCCTCCTCAAAAACTGCCTACTCCAGGTAGTCTTCGCAGGGTATTCACTACATCATAACAGTGTCAGACTCACAATTCCACTTGACATATATGGACTTAAATCATATCTTCAACAATCATATGCATCTTTTTTATTTATAAATTATTGCCACATTCATTCACTTATCTTTTTAATCTGTTTATTTCTGAGGTATGGACTACTTCTGGCATATACATTTCTTCCTCCAGCTTTCACTATCTCACTGTTTTCTCTCTTTCCCCATTAGATTGTAAGCTTGAGGGCAGGTCACTTATGTTTTGCTATTATTGTAATCTCTGAAGCACTTATGAATAACAACAGTAATTCGTTAAGTATTCGTTAAGCACTATGTGCAGAGCACTGTTCTAAGCACTGGGGTAGATACAGGATAATCAGATTGTCCCACATGGGGCTCACATTTTTTAATCCCCATTTTTGCAGATGAGGTAACTGAGGCACAGAGAAGTTAAGTGACTTGCCCAAGGTCACACAGCAGACAAGTGGCAGAGTTGGGATTAGAACCCATGACCTCTGACTCCCAAGCCCAGGCTCTTTCCACTAAGCCATGCTGTGTCCAGCCCTCAGTTATGGTATTCGCATTTATAAAGTGCCCACCAGGTGAGGTGCATTATACTAATCAATCAGTGATATTTAATGAATATTTATGGTGTGCAAAGTACTGTACTAGGCTCTTGGGAAGTTATATTCCAGTAGGTAAGCATGACCCGCTTCCTCCCCGCCCCCCTTTTTAAGGGTCACACTTGGAGAGTTTCCTGTACTCTACTAGTCCCAACTATGGGAGAGGGAGTCAAGCAGAGGCATATCCATTCCATTCCTAGTTTGGGCAGTGGCTTGCAAGTGGAAGGCAATCTGCTACAAGTCAACACTCACCTGGGCCGGTCAGCACAGCATGGGAGAATGTCAAGGGCAGAGACTCAGGTTTACTGTGCGGAAGGAGGCAGTGGTAAACCACTTCCATATTGTTACCAAGAAAACTCTATGGATATACTACCAGAATGATTGCAGATGGAAGTGTGGGGTGTTCTGAGAGAGAGGTGTCCATGGAGTCGCTATGGGTCAGAGACAACTTGACAGCATAAGACAAGACAAGACCCTGCTCACAAGGATCTTACATTTCACAGGAGGAGCTTATAGTGCTTACGAAGGAGTAGAAGCAGCCTGACCTAATGTATAGAGCAGGGATTGGGAGTCAATAGGATCTGGGTTCTAATCCCAGCCCTGCTACTTGTTTGCTGTGTGACCGTGGGCAAGTGACTTCACTTCTCTGTGCCTCAGTTACCTCATCTGTAAAAGGGGGCTTATGACTGTGAGCTCCGTGTGAGACATGGACTGTGTCCCACTTGTTTATCTTATATCTATCCCAGCACTTAGTACAGTGTCTGACACAGAGTATTCATTCATTCATTCATTCATTCAATAGTATTTATTGAGCGCTTACTATGTGCAGAGCACTGTACTAAGCGCTTGGAATGTACAAATCAGCAACAGATAGACAGTCCCTGCCCTTTGACGGGCTTACAGTCTAATCGGGGGAGATGGGCAGACAAGAGTAAGCCCTTAAGATATAAAAAAAGAAAGAAAAATCAAGTATCATATTCCCCACCCACAAGGAGCTTACATTCTAACAGGGGAGATGAACATAACAGAGATTTACAACTTGAGAAGTAAAAATAAAATGATAAGATATAGATGAGCACCAAGATCATAAGTGCTAGAGTTGGGTGAAATGATGATATAGCTCTGGAGCTCAGAAATGAATCAAGGGAAAGCTTGTTGGAGGAGGTGAGGTTTAAGGAGGGACTTGAATGGAGGGAGAGCTGTGGTCTGTCTGACATGGAGAAGGAGGGAGTTCCAAGCTGGGGGAAGAGTGTGAATGAGGGAATTGAGGCAATTGAATGGAGAGAGAGTGACATCTAGAAGGCTGAATCGTATGCTCAGGAGTCAGAATCCAGGTACCTGAATTATCTTTTGTTTAGCACCTAGTACCGTGCTATATGCAGGAAAGTCAATAACATTATTTGTCTGCTTTCTCTTATACTATTAATTGTTCTTAGAAACTGAGCTAACCCAATGGCCAAGACTAATAACTATCTACATTTCATGAGAAAAGCTTAACTTCTGTCTGCCCTAAATTTCAGCTAGTGGAACCAGTAATCCAAGTTGTAAAATATCTTTAAATACTATTAATGAATTTCACCCAGGAAATAGGCTTATTTTGTCACTGGTGAGCCCTGAAGTTTTTAAGCAATGGAAACATTTAATACACTGAAATAAATGTCTCCATGCCTTGCTACCACACGTCTGTTTTCACTGGCTTAGGACTTCCTCCAATAATGGCTCTAACAGACTGAAATGGTCTCTCTCTGTTCTTGGTCTGCAAATGTATGTGCATTAAGCTTGAGCAAAACTCTTCTGCTTGTTTTTATTGTGTACAACCATACAATACTTGTATATTGTGCAGTGTGTGCCTCTACTTTTGATTCAATTTTTTTATCCTAGTAACTTTTAAAAACATCGCTACTTTAAAATGTGAATTTTCCATGAAAACTGGGGGAGGGGGTGTCCCAAAGGATGGTTTGACAAACAGGACACATGGAAAAATTGCTTTCAAGACTAGACAGTGTAATAGTCCAACCCCTCCGCCACTCGTCAGCTGTGTGACTGTGGGCAAATCACTTAACTTCTCTGTGCCTCGGTTACCTCATCTGTAAAATGGGGATTAACTGTGAGCCTCACGTGAGACAACCTGATTACCCTGTATCTACCCCAGTGCTTAGAAAAGTGCTATGCACATAGTAAGCGCTTAACAAATACCAACATTATTAGTTCTACATCTGAAGTTTGGGAACCACAATATGTAAGGGGCCAGGGAGTCAGCAGGTCATGGGTTCTAATCCTGGCTCAGCCACTTGTCTACTGGGTGACCTTGGACAAGTCAGTTCTCTTCTCTGGGCCTAAATTACCTCATCTGTAAAATAATGATTAAGACTGTGAGCCCCACATAGGACAGGGACTATGTCCAGCCTGATTTGCTGGTATCCATCCCAGCACTTAATACAGTGCATGGCACATAGTAAGTGCTTAATAAATACCATGATAATAATAACAATAATAGAACTATTTTGACAATTACCTATCTGTGGTGTTTTGCTGCTGTTTTGCTTCAGAGGTAAACTGCACATTTTTCTCCTTGATTCTGCATCTTGCTCTTGCTTTTGAACAAACAAAGTGAAACACAAAGACTTAACAAAGGTTAAGTTCATGCCAAGCAGCTAAGTGGCAGTTTTGCATGCACTCAGGCTTGTGAATATTTATATTCCTTAACTGAGTGTCAGCTCAGTAACTCCCTTCCAAAATCTCTAAAAATCCTGTCATCGATGAAAGTCCCCTCCTGAAAGGGGGAGAGAAGAACTGTACTGGGCTTTTGTAGTGATTTTATTGTTTGGTATCTGTTAAGCGCTTACTCTGTGCCAGCAACAGTTCTAAGCGCTGGGTTAGATACAAGGTAACTGGGTTTGTCATGGTCCGAGTTCCATATGGGGCTCACAATCTTAATACCCATTTTACAGATGAGGTAACTGAGGCCCAGTGAAGTGACTTGCCCAAGGTCACACAGCAGGCAAATCATGGAGCCAGGAATAGAACCCAGTCCTTCTGACTCCCAGGCTGGAGCTCTATTCACTTGGCCTCTCTGCTTACTGTATTCACATTCATATTACAGGAAGAAAATTGAAAAAAGAAATGAGAGAAAATCTACCTTGAGTCAAACTTCTTTTCTTCTCCCCTGCTGACAAACATGAAAGAAAGGGGATGGGGCCTCGTATGCCCTGAATATTCTGAGACTCACAAGTCCCAGGAATCCTCAAGAACTCCCAGCACTCTCCGTGACCATGTAATTATGACAGAGCACTGATGGCGGGGAAGCCTGGGATTTGTTTTCCTGTTCCCTACCACCTTTCTATCCTGAAAGGAGATCTTTTGTTTTATGCAAAGTTCCAGGCAATTGGCTTGTTCAACACTTTCTTCCTCTAACTCTAATATCAACACTGACATGAAACTGTTAGTCCAGTCCTATGAATGAATGAATGAATGAAAGAATGGCTAGAATTAGGTCCTTTTGACTCCCATGCGCAAGCTTTATCCGCTAGAACATGCTCCTTCTGAGCGGAGGATAGGGCAAATGAGTCTCTAGCATTAAAGATCTGTACACTGTTGAGCTCATCCGGAGTTATCTTTCAATTAGTGGGATTTATTGAGCACCGTGTGCGGAACCTTATACTAAGTGCTTGGAAAAGTACAACAGAGTGGTAGACATGACCCCTGCCCACAGAGAGTTTATAGTCTACAGAGAGATAGATGTTAAAATAGATTAAGAATAGAGGAAATGAGAATAGGAGAATATTCACATAAGTATCATGGAACTGGGGTGAGGATCAGAGTGAGGGTGTTATAGTGACAGTAAAAAAAATTCAAAGTGATTCCGACAAATTTGAAAGGAGCCCTATAAAAATAATATAAAATCCAGTGAGAGCATGTGAAAGATGGTTCTTGGCTATTCACTTTCCAAGGCAGCGTGGCGTAGTGGAGCACGGGCTTGGTAGTCAGAGGTCGTGGGTTCTATTCCTGGCTCTGCCACTTGTCATCTGTGTAACTTCGGGCAAGTCACTTTACTTCTCTGTGCCTCAGTTATCTCATCTGTAAAATAGGGATCGAGACTGTGAGCCCTACCTGGAACAACCTGATAACCTTGTATCTCCCCCAAAGCGTAGAACAGTGCTTGGCACATAGTAAGTACTTAACAAATAACATTATAATTATTATTATTATAGATTGAGAGCTTGAAAGCAGAATAAATCAAGGCCTAGGTGAATTTCAGCTGCCTGTAATACAGAGTGTAACTACAATGAGGCATCAGGCACGCTACCAAGTAGGAGACATCGAAGGCTGCTCATTCAATCGTATTTATTGAGCACTTACTGTGTGATTCCCCGGCCTATAATTTATCCACTTTAACGAATACCATTACTATTTGTGTTATTGAAGCCATGCTCCCACCCGCACAGCTCCTCTAGACGGGACATTCAAGGAGAATGGATGTCCGCAGGATCCACTGTTTTGGGGTGGGGGCCTGAAAGGGGGCACAGGGAAGCCAGGAGGACAGAATAAGCAGTTTCAAGGCAAAGTGAAAGTCAATCCATCCGTGGTGTTTATTGAGCATTTACTGTGTACAGAACAAGAGGAGCAGCATGGCCTATTGGCAAGAGCCTGGGCTTGGAGTCAGAGGTCATGGGTTCTGATCCCAGTTTCGCCACTTGTCTGCTGTGTGACCTTGGGCAAGTCACTGCTTTGTGCCTCACCTCATCTGTCAAATGGGGATTGAGATTGAGTGCCCCATGTGGGACAATCTGATTACCATGCATTTACCTCAGTGCTTAGAACAGTGGTTGGCACATAGTAAGTGCTTAACTGCTTGAGTGCTTGAGAAGCAGCGTGGCTCAGTGGAAAGAGCAGTGGAAAGAGCACGGGCTTTGGAGTCAGAGGTCATGGGTTCGAATCCCGACTCGGCCACTTGTCAGCTGTGTGACTTTGGGCAAGTCACTTAACTTCTCGGTGCCTCAGTTCCCTCATCTGTAAAACGGGGATTAAGACTGTGAGCCCCACGTGGGACAACCTGATTCCCCTGTGTCTACCCCAGCGCTTAGAACAGTGCTCGGCACATAGTAAGCGCTTAACAAATACCAACATTATTATTATTATTATTATTAACAAATACCATAATTATTGTTATTATTGTTAAAGGACTAAACACTCAAATATAATACAGTGGATTTGGTAGGCACAGTCCTTGCCCTCAAGTACCTTACTGTCTCAATTGATTTATTCAGTCAGTCATATTTATTGGGCACTTTCTGTGTGCAAAGCACTGTATTAATTGCTTGGGAGAGTACAGTATAACAATAAACAGACACATTCCCTACCCATAGTGAGCTGACAGTCTAGAGGGGATGTGATAGAATAGTAGATTCTTGTGAGACCAGTGCAATGGAGTGATCACTCTGGGATGAGGCAGAAGGGTTGACCTCCTTTAGCAAAGTCTCTGTGAATATAACTGCCAATTTTGTTGTATTATACTCTCCCAAGCACTTAGAGTGCCCTGCACACTACTAAATAAATAATAATAATAAATAATATTGATTGATTAAGATGTTGAGGCAGGCTTAAAAAAATGGAGGGAAAATGGGTTCCATGAAGAAAGGTAAAAAGCAGGTAAATCTTTCTAACAAATGGGTGGTTTAAAGTCATGTAAACAATGTAGGAAAGCCATCTGAAAGGAGAAACTTCCTTTGTGATTAAAGCCAGCATTGGCAGGATCTTCCTCTTTTCCCACTCCCTTCTGCATCACCCTGACTCCCTTTATTCACACCCCTGCCCCCAGCCCTTCAGCAATTATGTACATATCCATAATTTATATTAACGTCTGTCTTCCCCCTCTACAAGCTCACTGGGGACATTCATTCATTCATATTTATTGAGCGCTTACTGTATGCAGAGCACTGTACTAAGCGCTTGGAAAGTACAATTCGGCAACAGAGACAATCCCTACCCAACAACAGGCAAGGAATGTGTCTGTTGTTGTATTGTACTCTCCCCATTGCTTAGTACAGTGCCCTGCACACAGTAAGAGCTCAGTAAATGCAATTGAGTGATTGGAAAGAGAAGGTATTGGACTTTTTTATGGTATCTGTTAAGCACTTATTATATGTTAAGCAGTGTTTTAAGCCCTGCATTAGGTACAAATTCATCAGCTTGGACACAGTCACTGCCCCATATGGGGCTCACAGGAGGAGGAAGTATGATTTAATCCCCATTTTACAGGTGAGGAAACTGAGGCACAGAGAAGTTCACACAGCAAGTAATTGGCAGAGCTGGGATTAGAGTTCAGGTCCTCTGTCATGCAGGCCTTGCTCTTTCCACTCAGCCACGCTATTTCCTTATTATCACCCAGAGATTCCACCCTTTTTGAGAAGAAGCAAGGCAAGTGGATAGAACATGGGCCTGGGAGTCAGAGGGTCCTGGGTTCTAATCCTAGCTCTTCCACCTGTCTGCTGTGTGACCTTGGGCAAATCACTTCATTTCTCTGTACCTCATTTACCTCATCTGTAAAATGGGGTTTGATATTGTGAGACCCATGTGGGACAGGGACTGTGTTCACCCCAATTTGCTTGTATCCACCCTAGCACTTAGTAGAGTGCCTGGCACATAGTAAGTGCTTAACAAATACCATAATTATTAATTATTTTTACTTTGGCCATTGGTTTTGCCATTTAGTTCCCTATATGTAATTCCCTCAATATACCTCCACATTTTGACTAACACCTTGGTCATTATTTTCCAGAATCTTTTTTCTGAAACAATGAAACCAATAACACCATAAGGTCACACTTTAGTCTATGGTAGTATTTTGCTATATTGGAGTTTAGTTGGCATATAATTCTTCCCTAAATTTTATTCTCTCCTTTGACCTAGGAAAGCTCACTTGTTGGTCTCTTAAAAGTCTTTCCCTTACCCCTCTTCCTACCACCTCTTTGCCTCTAGCAACCTCTTTCCAATTTGAAGTTTCCAATTTATGGTTATGTTCTGTTTTGTGCCCTTTCGACAAGTTTGATTTCATTGTCTGGCACAGTACTATTTCAGGGTGAAAGCCGAAAATAAAAAGAAGAGAATGGGGAAAGGGGTTAATCTAGTACACACTGGATCTGAAAACAATTTCAGAGGAGACGTTGGGTCCATGAGGTTTAGATACTTTTCCCTCCAGCCGAAAGAAGTCATTACTGCTAACCAGTTTTCACATCAGTGTGTGTGTGTGTGTTATGAAATAAAAGTAAAAGTTCATAAAATGCTGGAGCCATGATAAAACCACCCAAGCCAGAAGATTCAGCCCTAATAGTGGCAGTATGTTACCCTCTCAGGGGAAATTAAAAATGATCACAGATTTCCTCTGGTCCCATTGCTGTATTGAGCAAAGAGATGTCTAGGTAGCTTCTAACTCCTTTCTAAAGGCTTTGGAATCTAGAGATAGACGTGGGAGGGTGGGGAAAGGAGAGAGGAAGTGGAGGGGGTGGTGAGGAGGAGGAGGTAAATCTATAAATGTGACTTGATAGAACTTGGGGTTTTGCAGCTAGAAAATTGTCCAAGGGTGGTGAGGGAAGACTGTGACCTGCCAAGTGAGGTTTGTCTGAGGAAGAAGACTGCAGTAGAAATGGTTGTAGAAACACGTTTTTTCAAAAAAATACACCGTAATCTTTAAATGTCCAGAGGGGGAAAAAATTGCTTCTTCCCTCTTCATTTTTTTTCCAAGTGTTGGGTCTGGAATGATCCTCAAAGAAGGAGAGCCCTGATGACCTTTTCTAAGAAGTGTCGGGTTTTTTGTTCCTGGATCCTCCATTCTCTTTGAGCGGGTAGGATTCCTTAAGTACTGTACTTTCAAACTGCATTTTCCTCCTCCAGGGAAGCTGGAAAAGCCCTAACTGCTGAGTATCCCAAGGCACAGGGATTCTTCCTATAGCCCAGAGGATGTGTTCTTGAAGAATCTAATGCTATGGGAAAATTGTATAATATCCACTGAGTCAAAGGCAATCAATGCGTGTGGGAGTGGAGAGAGATGGTTCAAACATCTCACCATGACTGACTTTTTTTTCCAATGTACTTTGCAATATGATTGTCTTGTCTACCACTGGCATTGGAATGCCACTCGGTGCAACTTACTATTAGCTTAGTACAGTGTTCTGCACACAGAGTGCCTTAATGGAAAGAGCATGGGCTTGGGAGTCTGAAGTCATGGGTTCTAATTCCGACTCCACCACTTTGCTGTGTGACTTTGGGCAAGTCACTTACCTTCTCTGTACCTTAGTTACCTCATCTGTAAAATGGGGATTAAGACCTTGAGCCTCACGTGGGACACCCTGATTACCTTGTATCTACCGCAGCATTTAGAACAGTACTTGGTACATAGTAAGCACTTAACAAATGCCATCATTATTAATAAATGCTGTTGATGATGATGATGGCCCCAAGGTTGTGTTTTTGAAAAACCTAATGCCATGGCACAGTTGTGTTGTAGTAATCACTGAGTCAAAGGAAATCAGTACATGTGGGAGGGGGAAGAGATGGTTCAAAGATCCCACCATGACTGACATTTTTTAATATTCATTCCAATATTATTGTCTTATGCACCATTAGCACTGGAATGCCACTCACTGTTAACTTAGTACAGTGCTATGCACTCAGTAAGCACTCAATAAATACGATTGATTTCACTGTGTCAACTACTTTAAAGTTGCAGAAATTCAAAGAAGAAAAGTACTCTATGGTACAATAGGATAAAGCAGAGAAAGAGGTTTGGAAGCATAGCTGGATCACACCTTTTTCAATGCCCTACAAACACTAACACACACATACCCATTTCTTCTTTCCTCTAACGACATGCCTCAGCTCGTGGATGGTGTTATACCAGAACAGGCTCATGTATGGGAAGAACATTTCCTAAGTATTTTATTATTAGTAGTAATAATAATGATGTCTGTTAAGAGCTTACAATGTGCCAAGCACTGTACTAAGCGCTGGGGTAGATACAAGATAATTGGGAGGGACACAGTACCTGTCCCACATAGGGCTCACAGTCTTAATCCCCATTTTACAGATGATGATGATGGTATTTGTTAAGCGCTTACTATGTGCAAAGCACTGTTCTAAGCGCTGGGGTTGATACAAGGTAATCAGGTTGTCCCACGTGGGGCTCACAGTCTTAATCCCCATTTTCCAGATGAAGAAACTGAGGCACAGAGAAGTTAAGTGACTTGCCCAAAGTCACATAGCTGATAAGTGGCGGAGCTGGGATTAGAACCCAAGACCTCTGACTCCCAAGCCTGTGCTCTTTCTACTAAGCCATGCTGCTTCTCTGTGAAGTAACTGAGGCACAGATTAGTTAAGTGACTTGCCCAGGGTCACACAGCAAAGTGTCAGAGTGCTGCTGACTCCCAGGCCTATGCTCTATCCAGTAGTCTATGCTGCTTCTCTTTTATCATGTTCTATCCAAGTGATGTAATGAAAGCATATGTCCCAGCAGAACTGGGTATATATTTCCTAATTCCTAGTACAGAGCCCTGTAAACAGTAGACATTCAGTTGATGCTGTTGTTGGTGTTGATGATGATGACGGGAATTAGGAACATCAGTGAGGCCTGGGAGTCAGAAGGAACCGGATTCTGTTCCCTGCTCCACCACTTGATTGCTGTATGACTTTGGACAAGTTATTTAATTTCTCTGTGCTTCCGTTACCTTCTGCAAAATGGGGATTAAAACTGTGAACCCCATGTGGGACATAGGCTGTGTGTGACCTGATTAGCTTGTATCTACCCCAGCGCTTAGTACAGTGCCTGGCACATAGTAAGCACTTAACAAATTCCATTAAAAATGGCACTTATAAAGCATTTGGCTTTAAAGGGTATCTGCTTTTTATGAACATTCCCTATAAGAACTGAATAAACAGTTCAAGCTCTAACCTGTCTGCATTCAGCTAGAGCATTTACTTAGATGTCATTAGGCAGAGACAACCTGCAAACTGCTTAACAATGTCTTTAAGCTCCTACCATTCTGCAGCTTCCTCTGTTCTCTTTTGCTGGCCTATTTTCCTTCTGGCAGGGATCATTGGTCAAGCCTAACAGTCTGTCCAGCAAAAACTCCCATTCACACAAACCAGGGCCAAACCGCCAGGCTTTTAAAAACCTTTCATTGTATGCACAACATCCATACAGTATCCCATCAGCTCCAATTAAACAGGATGGGAAAGACCAACTTGGAGTTGGCCACCAGCCAGGCAAGTCTCCCCAAACCTAGTGCTGTACAGTGTTAGAATGCAAGGAGCTTGAAGGCTCTTTGGTCGGCTGCCCATTCAGGGAGCAGGACTAAAGCCTGGCTAGCTCTGGGAAAGGAAGGCTTGGTCTGCGTACATCCGGAACGGCAGTATGGAAAGGATCAGTTCCCATTTTAACTCATTCCTCATATTCCGCTTGTTTAAAATTGCATTTCCTATCGCTGGCATTCAGACCTATCAGTGTTCTGGTGGCTGATCGTAGAAGAAAGCCAGAGGTAAAAATGAAACGTGTACTGGTGTTTCCTCAAATTGTAGCCTGAGTGTATATCAGAAGAGAGAAATGATTCAGGCTGGTCCTGGTTTAGAGAACAGAGCTCAACTGATAGAGAAGTAAATTAAAAGAGAGAAGTGTCTTGTTGCTTTTTACAAACGTAGGTAATTGAAAAGAAAAGAACAAACTCCGCAAGCGGAGGGTATATACAAAAGCTAACACAACACATTTATAAAATGGATGAGACTCAAGGACCAAATCAGTTATCTTTTACAACAGTTGGTAGGTCGGGGAATTTAGTTGACTGTGATTTAATTGTTATTTTTTTTAAGCTAAACTAAAGGGCAAAGCGAGCAAAGCATATGCCCCTAGTCCTCCAGGAGCTTGCAATCTAATGGTGGGCAGATACGGGGGTGGAGGGAGAGATTTGTTTTGCAAATAGACCAGGAGGAAGAACAAGGATTAAGTATCCATGTCACGATGAAGTAATGGAATAAATATTTTAATATTCATATATACATAAGTGCTAAGTTTGGATGGCCATTGGGTTGTGACTTGGGATGTTAAGGATTAATCAGAAGGCTTCAGTCAATCAGTGAGTCCTTACTATGTGCAGAACACTGTACTAAGCTCTTGGCAGAATCCAAAAGAATAGGTCCTGAAGGGGGTAAGATTTTAAGAGAGCTCTGAAGATGAGGAGGGCTGTGGTCTGGTTATTTTGCGAAAGGAATTCCAGACTGAGGAACAGGACACGTTAGGGATCAGAGGTGGAAGAGTCAAGAGTGAGCTACAGTTAGAAAATGAGTTTTAGGTTATTCCACAAAAAAGATATTTTCCCACCTTTATGTAGACTTCCTGAGGACAGGGATTCATAATTGTGTGGTACTCTTTCATGAGCTGAGTACTTTGCTCTGGTCACAGTAGATACTCAATACTATCAGTTGATATTCTCATTTCACTTCAGGTAGCCTCTCTTGAGCTGCAGATGGTTTGCATTTCCTTCCTAATCAATTAATTAATCATATTTCTAATGTGAACAAACTTGTGGTTTGGTTGCTTGAAAGATATTAATGGGTAAAATTATTTTCATTAGTAATTTTGCTTCTGTAAGAAAATCCACACAAAAATTTCCATTTGCAAGATGGGCAGTCACCATTAAAAACAAAGGAACTCAATATATTTTTCTGACTTTTTGAGAGCAGGCATTTCCTTCTGCAGATATTGATTTGGCTAATCTATGTTAGTCATCACTAAAATTAACATGTAACCCCCTCAATTTAGAAGAACTGGCAGCATGGCCTAGTGGGAAGAACACGGGCCAGGGAGTCAGAGGACCTGGACTCCAGTCTTGGTTCTGCCACTTGTCTGCTCTGTGACCTTGGGAAAGTCATTAAACCTTTCTGTGCCTCATTTACCTTATCTGAAAAATGGGGATTAAGACTGTGACCCCTGTGTGGGATAGGGACAGTATTTACCCCGACTCTCTTTCATATTCCCCTCTGCTTAGTGCCGTGTCTGGCACATAGTAAACATTTAACAAATACTTCAAAAAAAACCAACCTAAAACTGCAAACTTGTAAAACAACCAGATCCTCAATTCTTTGGCGCACCAGGACAAAAATCAACATTTCTCTTCATTTTTATTGAAAGTAGACTGCTTTGATTTTTTGAGTAAAATGGTGGCTGTGTGCCCACCATCCCCCACACCCCTTTCCTGGTTCTTTACTTTGCATTGGCTAAAGCTTCTGTGATGTATTGTTTTCATTTAGGCCCCTGCAGCTATATCACCTTGGACTGTGATCTTGTCAGCTCTCATGATTTAAGTAGAGAATGAAAATCCTAGGGATTCAGCTATGGAAATTCTAGGAAACCATCAACCTCTGAAATGAGAGAGCAGTTGTGCAGGAGATACAAAACAAATACCAATTATGTGAACAGGGTTTTCCTACACAGCAGCAGTCAGTTCATGAGCTTCTATAGCTAAACACTAGATGTCTGAAGACAAGATAGCCATTTAAAGCATCCACTTAACTTATAGATAATTGGGGTCAGTCAGTAGTCAACTGTATTTATTGAGAATTTACTGTGTGCAGAGCCCTGTACTAAGCCTTGGGAGAGTACAATGTAACGCTATACCAGACATGCACATTAATTCATTCAATCATATTTATTGAGCACTTATTGAATGCAGAGCACTGTTCTAAGCACTTGGAAAGTACAATTGGGCAACAGAGGCAATCCCTACCCAGGTTCACGTTCTGGAAGGGGGAGACAGACAACAAAATGAAACAAGTAGATAGGCATCAATAACATCAAAACAGATAAAAAAGAATTATAGATATATGCACATCATTAGTAAAATAGAGTAATAACTATGTACAAATATACAAAAGTGCTGTGGCGCAGGTGCCCACAATGATCTTACAGTCTAGAGGGGAGACAGATATTAAATAAATTAGAGACAATTACATAAGTGCTGTGGGGCTAAGGGGATGAGGCCGGGGGATGAATAAAGAGAGCGAATCAGGACCATGCAGAAGGGGGTTGAACTAAAGGAAAAGAGGGCTTAGTCAGGGAAGGCCTCTTGGATGAGATGTGCCTTCAATTAGGCTGTGAAGGTGGGGAGAGTAATTGTCAGATATGAGGAGGGAAGGAGTTCCAGGGCAGAGGCAGGACCTGGGCAAGAAGTCGGAGTTGAGATTGACAAGATGGAAGTACAGTGAGCAGGTTAGCATTATAGGAGCAAAGAGTGTGGGCTGGGTTGTAGTAGGAGACTACTGAGGGTGAGGTAGGAGGTGGCAAAGTGATTGAGTGCTTTAAAGCCAATGGTGAGGAGTTTCTGTTTGATGTGAACTTGGATGGGCAACCATTAAGGTTCTTGGCCAAGAAGGGGAACATGGCCAAGGAGGGTTCAGATTATTTGACTGTTATCTAAAAGATCATTAAGTAGAGTCTCTTAAAAGGTTCCACTTTATTTGGGTAAAAGACTCCAATAAGATTGGATTGCCTCTGAAAATTTCCAAACATCACAGAGCTGCTTATAATGGGGCAACAAATCCACAATTTCCAGCAATGGATAAGGAAGGAAGGAAGATACTGACAATTAGGCATGCAACTGCATCTTGTTTTCCCATGGATGGTGCCCCATACTGTTAGCAGCCAAATCAACTGCTTTGAAATGTGTGTATCAGACTCCCTGCCTTGGCAAAACTCCTGATATTTCTCCAAAGTTGACATCCTTCCTGGCCTGGCAGTCTGATTGCATGTGATTCTCTGGGGAATAAAAATTAGCCACTGCCTGAAATGCTTATGAAAACAGCTAAATTAAGGTCGTCAAAGATTGCAGGCATCTAAGGAGCTCTTGAGGCTATGGCTTGAGGCTCTTATTGAAGGCACAGGAAGCAGTGTGGCTTAGTGGACTGGGCACAGGCCTGGGAGTTAGAAGGTCCGGACTTCTAATCCCGACTCTGCTACTTGTCTGCTGTGAGACCTTGGGCAAGTGAGTTAACTTCTCTGTGCCTCAGATATCTAATCTGCAAAATGAGGGTGAAAACTATGAGCTCAATGTGGAACAGGACTGTGTCCAACTCAGTTACCCTGTATCAACCCAGCGCCCAGTACGGTGCCTGTCACATAGCGCTTAAATACCACAATTATTATTATTATCTTCCCTATCCATACTAAGTGGAAGACATAGCTATTGTCATCCCAGTTACAGACATATCAAGTGCTCGTTGAAAGCTGGTTTTGTTTTCTCGTTCATATAAATAAGACCCATCCATAGGTCCCTCGAATGCTTAGTACAATGCTGTACACACAGTAGTCTGTCAATCAATATTATTTGCTGAGCGCCTACCATTTTGCAAAGCATCTACTAAGCACTAGGGATAGGGCCAGCAAAATTAGTAGACATGCTGCCTGCCCACTTACAATCTAGTGTGGGAGATGGGCAGTAGAATAAATTATAGCTAAGAGAAAGTAATAGAAAATAAAGATATATCCATAAGTACTCCCAGGGTTGTGAGCATACCCAAAGGCTTAGGCAGCGTGGAAATGCTGATGTACAGTTGTGAAGGGAGTATATTCGGTGGGGGAGATGATGGATTAATCAGGGAAGGCCACCTGGAGGGGAGATGATTTCAGGAGGATTTTAAAGATGGGAAGAGAAGTGGTTTCCAGATGTAAAGGGAGGACATCCAGATAGAAAGAAGTGTACTACTACTAATAATGATAGTAATGATATTTGTTAAGTGCTTACTATGTGCCAAGCACTGTACTAAGCACTGGGGTAGATACAAGATAATCAGGTCTCAAATGGGGCTTACATGTCTAAATAGAAGGGAGAACAGGAATTTAATCCCCATTTTGCAGATGAGCCCCAGAGGAGTAAAATGACTTGCCCAAGGTCACAAAGCAAGCAGTTGGCAGAGCTGGGATTAGAACCCAGGTCCTCTGACTCCCGGACCTGTACTCTCTCACTAGGTTATGCTGCTTCTCTAGACATGAGTACCCTTCACTCTTGCTGGGAATCAGCAATCTCAATGTCGCTTTTTTACAGACCCCTTCTCAGTGTTTCAATACTTTCTTTGCAAATAGTGAGCTCCAAGCTGCAGTCTCTTGCCAAATCCAACAGAACTTGAGTGGTCTTAAGGAGCCAACATATTAATGATTAGGGTAGTGAATCCTTTCAGAGTTTGTTATTTGAACAGGGACTATCATCCTAATAAGGAGAACAGATTTTTCACTTCCATTAATGGCAGAGCAAATTCTTTCCTTCAGGGGGCTTGTGAAATGCCTTTCAGGGGAATGTGGGAGAGGAGGAAAAGCAAGAATTGAGAGTAAACAAAACCGAAAACAAGAAAAAAAAGATTTCCTTTGTGGTTGCAGAGTTCCTTTTGAAGTTTGCAAAGGGATTTCTTCCTCTTTGTCTTCCTTGGCAGGATGTAGCTTGCCACTTTTTCATCCAAGGAGCTATCCCTCCAGGGTGGTGAGTTAGGGGGGAAAGGAAGAAACTTTCTGTAAAGAGTAACTACCAGCCAAAGCACACCTGGCATAGCGTCTTCTGGCTCAGCCCACAGGAAGCACTGTGTTTTAACGTGCCCACATTAAGGATTTTTCTGTCTTTATTGCCAAAGAATTAATCTAGTGCCAGAGAATGTCGGTTTGGAGCCCTGTGGTCTTCTGTATACCAGGTGGCGGTGCTGCAGTCTTTATTATCAGGGACTCCAGGCCAAATCATTCTTGGGTCCATCTCCCCTGGTACACCCAATTTTCCGAGAATGTGAAGACTGTGTTCTTGCAACACTCATGTTGAGGAAAATAAGCCTATTAGTAATTGCTAGTTCTCATGCCACATATAGGCACCCAGCCTGGTACCACAGTTGGTTGAGAAGCAGCTTGGCCTAGTGGATAGAGCATGGGTCTGGGAGTCAGAAGGATTTGGGTCCTAATCTCGGCTCCACCCACCACTTGTCTGCTGTGTGACCTTGCGCAAGTCACTTCACTTCTCTGGACCTCAGTTCCCTCATCTATAAAATGGGGCTTAAGATTCTGAGCCCTATGTGGGACATGGACTGTGTCCAACCTGATTTTTTGTATTCACTTCAGTGCTTAATACGGTTCCTGGCACATAGTAAGCGCTTAATAAGTGCCATTATTATTATTATTATTATTCCAACTGAACATGTTCTCACAGTCAGGTGAAATTCCTTAGTTAGGATGACCTCTACCAGCCTTGAGGATTTGGGGACACAGAGAAATGTGTGACATCGTATGCATTACTCCAGGCATGTAGTGTAACAAGATGACATACATGCCCTATACCAAAGTAGGCTGGGTCCCCCTTGAATCTAGAGGCTTTCAACAGGGGGACTCCTAACTCCCACACACAATCTGCTCCTCTGATCATGGGTACCACATATGAGCCATGGAACTCAGCAGCAGGAGCCAAGGAGGGAGGCTGTATGCTTTAAATAAAAATACCGGACGTAAAAGTGTCTGATGCCAAATCTACACCAGATGGGAGATCTACCCGCTGAACTGTGGACTGATGTATAAAATGAGACACATGGTCACTGTGTTCCTAATTCCCTTGCAGTTGGGAAAACGGGTCAGACCTCACCTGAATTGGGATTTCTGGTCCCCTAGGCCTGACCCTCTTCTCTATCAATCAATCAATTAATCCAACAGTAGTATTTATTGAACATCTACAGTGGACTGTGTGGGCGTGGGAAAGTACAGTATAATCGGTACATAAGATCCTTCCCCTCAAGCAATTTACAATACAGCAGGGATAAATAACTGTAAAAGATGTTACCCCAGAGACAGGACCTTTTCTATAATGAAGACTCCTCTAATTGTTCAAAAGACTCCAGCAACTTTTTAAAGGCCACTTCCAGTCTTTTTACCAAAGAAACTGGCTCGAAGTTTACATCTACTGGAGTAGCTGTATTGTTCTCTTACAGGCTCACATTGTACCCTTTATCCTATCAAGCTTAAAGACAAGTGGGCTGAGACTGAGAAGGTGCCCTTCTGCCTTGGTTGGATGGGAAGGGTGGAGAAGCAACCAAGAAGATAAGATCTAATCATTCTTTATGAGACAAAAGTCATTCTCCTTCTCCAGTCTGTCTAATCCAGGGCAAGGAAAGGGGTGCGATTGTTATTTGAGATTGACACCTCTAGAAACCTCCGTGCCAAGGATGAGTGACATATGAATAAGGCCGTGCTAAGAAACTCTGGGCACTTTCCCAACTCCAGCTCTAACTGTCTCTTCAGCCCCGGGGGTTTGTGCCAGGAATCTGTAGGTTGCCAAGCACTCACAAGCCTGGGGCTTCATTCCTGGCAGACAGTTCTGTCGACAAAGCTGCTTCTAGAATTCTTTTTGCTAAGAACCCTAGGAAAGGGAGCGTCTCACCAGCGAGTCTACCATCAGCATAAGTCTGGACCTTCTCCATGTGGATTAAATCAAACTGATCTCTGCAAGGATGGCGCTTTTTAGTCTGGAAACCTGGAGGGTAGCCCTTTGCTAAGTGCTGGGTCCTAAAAACTTTGGGATATTGTGCTCTCCCAAATGCTTAGTACAGTGCTGTGGACACAGAAAGCACTCGATAAATATGATTGAATGAATGAATGAAGATTTGTTCTACCCCCATGTGTTCTCCCCACTCCACCCTTCCATCCCTCACTCTCCCATGTAGTTGCGATGTGTATTTGGCATTAAAATGGGGGTCAGTTTGTGTAGTTGATGAGAGGCTCCACTGCTAAAGAGAGTTCAGGGAAAGGGATAATGCCAGATCACCTGCTTTCATTGACCATCTGCCTCTTCTCTGTATTGGCCGCCATCCCTCTATGGAAACACATTCCCCATCCTGGGCAGAAAAGGCAAAGCTTTGGAAGGGAATAAAATACGGTAAGGCTAGGTGAATGGAGAAGCTGTCCTTTATTTGGCCCATCAGTTTCATTTTAGGAAATTTCCAGTTTTGGTCAGATGTTTGACTGCTCAGGACAGTTGCTGAAAGTAGATTAGTATCATGTCTGGCACATAGTAAGTGCTTAACAAATACCATTTTCTCCATCCCTGTCTTGTTTCAGTTTCCCTTTCTGTATTACCTCTCCTCCAGGAGGCCTTCCCTAGTTAATTTTTCATCCCCTGGGGTCATATCCCCCTTCATCCTCACCTTAGCACTTCATTCAATCATATTTATTGAGTGCTTAGTGTGTGCAGAGCACTGTACTAAACGCTTGGGAAAGTTAAGAGAAGCAGTGTGGCTCAGTGGAAAGAGCACGGGCGGGGGAGTCAGAGATCCTGGGTTCAAATCCTGGCACTGCCACTTGTCTGCTGTGTGACTTTGGGCAAGTCACTTGACTTCTCTGGGCCTCAGTTCCCTCATCTGTAAAATGGGGATGAAGACTGTGAGCCCCATGAGGGACAACCTGATCACCTTGTATCCTCCCCAGCGCTTAGAACAATGGTTGCACATAGTAAGCGCTTAACAAATACCAATATTAACTACAATACAACCATAAACATTGGCATTCCCTGACCACAGTGAGCTCACAGTCTAGAGGGCAAACTGACGTCTAGAGGCATGTGTTGACTAGCCCTTCACATTTCTTTTCTCTGCTATCTGTGAATTATTTTTGGTCTGCCTCGCCTACTAGATTGTAATCTCCTTGAGGGCAGGGATCATAGCTTCTCTTTTAGTTATAGTCTCCTAAATGCTTATTTGAGTGCTCTGCACCCACCAGCATGCACACGGTCAGTACTTCAGTAGGCTCCAACTGCCACTCAACCTGTTGACTCAAAGTCCTTGCAATAGTGAGGCCAAAAGTAAATATTTTCAGCCTACTTTCCAAGTTTTTCAAAGTTCAAGAAAACAGATTTACAGTGTGATTTTCTACAGTGCTCTTCAAGTGACTGTTATGCTTTAAAAGCAAGTTTTTTTCTAAATGATAATTTTGCCATTAGGTGAGTAATTCTTGTATTCCTATATTCCTGACATTAAAGTTTAAGAAAAATCTTTAATTTTCAATGGGGCATTTAGGCTCCTCTCACAGCTTAGTCCCAACGTGCCTTCCGCTTTCCCACTCCCTTCACCTTCCCTGGTTTTAGATTCAACACCAGTGTACAAATCATCTTTTTGCCCTATTGCTTGATCATGTCAACCTTTGAGGAGATCGCTCTGGTTTCTCATAAGGAACTAGAAGTCATAAAGGCTTGCAACGAAGAAACCACACAGCCCTTAGTGCTTTCCTCTAGACTGTAAACTCGTTGTGGGCAGGGCATGTGTCCGTTATATTGTACTCTCCCAAGCACTTATTATGTGCTCTGATCACAGTAAGTGGTCATCTTCCCTCCCAAGCCCGGTCCTCTCCCAGACTTCCCTATCACCGTGGATGGTACGACCATCCTTCCCGTCTCTCAGGCCCGGAACCTCGGTGTCATCTTTGACTCGTCTCTCTTGTTCACCCCACACATCCGATCCATTACCAAGACCTGCCGGTCTCACCTTTACAATATTGCCAAGATCCGCCCTTTCCTCTCCACCCAAACGGCTACCTTACTGCTACGGGCTCTCGTTATATCCCGGCTAGACTACTGTGTCAACCTTCTCTCTGACCTCCCTTCCCCCTCTCTCGCCCCGCTCCAGTTTATTCTTCACTCCGCTGCCCGGCTCATCTTCCTGCAGAAATGCTCTGGGCATGTCACTCCCCTTCTTAAACACCTCCAGTGGTTGCCTATCAACCTCCGCTCAAAACAAAAACACCTCACTCTAGGCTTCAAGGCTCTCCATCACCTTGCCCCTTCCTACCTCTCCTCCCTTCTCTCTTTCTACCGCCCACCTCGCACGCTCTGCTCCTCTGCCGCCCACCTCCTCACCTTCCCTCGGTCTCGCCTATCCCACCGTCGACCCCTGGGCCACTTCCTCCCGCGATCCTGGAATGCCCTCCCTCCTCAACTCCGACAATCTAATTCTCTTCCCCTCCTCAAATCCCTACTTAAAGCTCACCTCCTCCAAGAGGCCTTCCCAGACTGAACTCCCCCCTTTTTTCCCTCTGCTCCCTCTACGCCCCCTTCACCTCTCCGCAGCTAAACCCTCTTCTCCCCCTTTCCCTCTTCTCCTCCCCTGCTCCCATCCCACTCCCTCAGCACTGTACTCGTCTGCTCGACTGTATTTATCTTCATCACCCTATTTATTTTGTTTGTTTAAAGAGATGTACATCACCCTGATTCTATTTATGTGCCATTGTTTTTATGAGATGTTCTTCCCCTTGACTCTATATATTGCCATTGTTCTTGTCTGCCTGTCTCCCCTGATTAGACTTTAAGCCCGTCAAAGGGCAGGGATTGTCTCTATCTGTTGCCGACTTGTACATTCCAAGTGCTTAGTACAGTGCTCTGCACATAATAAGCACTCAACAAATACTATTGAATGAATGAATAAATACTGTGAGCCTCGATTGAGACCATGAGACATGGGACGGGGACTGTGTCAAACCCTATTTACTTGTATCCACCCCAGCACTTAATGCAGTGCTTTGCACATAGTAAGCCTTTAACAAATACAATTATTTATTATCATAAGTACAATTGATTGATTCCCAGATGACATCAGTTCAGTTGGGGGGGGGGCGTTTTGGGGGCACTCAGAAGCAACCTCATTTTCAAGCAGTTGAAAGGAGGATCCCATTTGATGGATAGGTTGGATATGCTCGTTTCATGCCAATTTGTTTTCTGTGAATGCATCCTTAACTAGACTCTAGTTTGACTATTCATGTCTCTTCTAGTCACCACTTGCCTCTGTAAGGAAGAAAATCAATGAGCAAATCATGTAATATAGTGGTATTGTTCTTTTAAAATTTAGAATGCAACTATTTTATTACTCTGAAATGCAGCCAGAGATTCATTCATTCAGTAGTATTTATTGAGAGCTTATTGTGTGCAGAGCACTTTACTAAGTGCTTGGAATGTGCAGTTCAGCAACAGACAGAGAAAATCCCTGCCCAACAACAGGCTCACGGTCTAAACGGGGGAGACAGACAGCAAAACAAAACAGGTAGACAGGCAATTAGATCAATTAGAGGTCGATTAGAATTGTTCCTTTGAAAATTAAGGTATTGAAAGGTAGAAATTGAATGCGGCCTTCTGGTAGTGCAATATGTATTAGAAGAGGAAGCTCACCTATGATTTGAATTTTAGATAACTACCCTTCCGAAGTCCGTTCATTCATTCAATCTTATTTATTGAGCGCTTACTGTATGCGGAGATCAAGGCACAGTAAGATGTTTCCAAACACGTAGTACAGTGCTCAGCAAACAGTAAGTGTTCAATAAAAGCAATTGATTGATTGATTCGCACTACACCCCTAAGGAACTTACATACATATCCATAATAATAATACTCATGGTATTTGTTAAGCGCTTACTGTGTGCCAGGCACTGTACTGAGAGCTGGGGTGGTTACAAGCAAATCACTTGGACACAGCCCCTGTCCCACAAGGGGTGCTCAGTCTCAATCCCCATTTTACAGATGAGGTCACTGAGGCCCAGAGAAGTGAAGTGACTTGCCCAAGGTCACACTGCAGACAAGTGGCTGAGCCAGAATTAGAACCCTTTACCTTCTGATTCTCAGGCTTGTGCTCTATCCAGTATGCCATGCTGCTTCATTCATCTGTAATTTATTTTAATGTCTGTCTCCCCATATAGCTGTAAACTCCTTCTGGGCAGGGATCATTTCTACTTACTCTATTGAACTCTCCCAAATGCTAGTACAGTGCTCTGTACACAGTAAATGTTCAGTAAATAAGTTTATTGAATATTAATGTTCAATTAATAAATTATTAATCAAGAACTTATAGCTCTGTAGGGGTGTGGTGAGAATCAATCAATCAATTGCATTTATTGAGCACTTCCTGTCTGCAGAGCACTGTACTAAGTGCTTGCGACTGTCTCACTAAATTTCTTTTTTTAAATTCCAACTTCTCATGAGGAAGTTGGCTAGTTGAGTAGGCGTGGTGTGTCAGACAAGCCTAAGTGATTTCGAGCAAGTTTCTGACCTGTGATTAGTCGCATTTCCTTGACTGTGTTTTTTTTCTTTTCCTTGAATTTTTTATTATTATTTATGATATTTGGTAAGTGCTTACTGTGTGCCGGGCATTGTACTGAGTGCTGGGGTAGATAGAGGCTAATCAGGTTGGACACAGTCCTTGTCCCACCTGGGCCTCACAGTATTAATTTCAATGTTACAGATCAGGTAAATGAGGCACAGAGAAGTAAAGCGATTTGCCCCAAGTAATGCAGCAGACAAGTGGCACAGCTGGGATTAGAACCCAGGTCTTTCTGACTCCTAGGTCCGTGCTCTATTCATTAGGCCACACTTCTTCAAAACAATTATGGTTTTGTCTCTTGAGGGAAAACACCTACAGGCATTTGCAAGTTGAATTCTCACTGGAAAAATTCTTTCTGAAAATGCTCATCCTTTAAAGGGCAGGCAATGATGACACCCAAAAAAATTGGATCCCAAAGCTCACGTGATGTTCCACGCACAACACCAGCAACTAGCGTGACATGAGTATGTCATGCAGTTGCCATGTTGCAGAAGTCAGCCTGACCTGGCCCAAAGCCACCACTTTGGGCTACCCTGTCCTGCCCAGATGCACCGAAACCTTTGTGTTCCCTTCCCCTGATAATGGGTACACTTAAGATGTTGCATTAAAACTTTGGAATAAATACTATCAATAAATATGATTGACTGACTAGAACTCCCCTGCAGGAGTTGAGGTGAGCAGATAAGCTGGAAAATAAAATAATAAATTAAAGCATAAAGTCCCTAGCAGAACATCTGAAAACCAGATCATACATTATAAAACCAAATGAATGACCAACCTAGACAGGCTGTGTTCTTACAGTTTATATAATTCCCCTATTTGAAGCAGTTTTTTGATTTCAGAAAGGTTGAGGTTACATCAGGGCCAGGAAGATGGTTTGACTTTAGTAACTGAGTCCTCATTAGGTTGAATGCCTCTTACTGACTTGTCAGTGTTACCCCAGTAGCCTGGGGTAAACTCACACAAAAAGGCAAAAACATTGAAAAAAATGTTTTGGTCCAAATTGTAAAGGAAAAAAACAGTTAGAAAATCTTTGTACTATCATTAAACCTGCAGGTGGATAATAATGTACTCTTGTTTGTGACTGCATTACTCATATTTCTATATCCACTCTATTTCTCAAATTTATATGGTATTTGTTAAGCACTTACTATGTGCTAGGGGCTGTACTAAGCAATGTGGTAGATTCAAGCAAAACAGGTTGGACACAGTCCATATCCTACATAGCTGCTCGCATCATTAATCCCCCATTTCACAGATGAGGTAACTGAGTCACAGAGAAGTTAAGTGACTTGCCCAAGGTCACACAGCAGGCAGGTGGCAGAGCTGGGATTAGAACCCAGATTCTTCTGACTCCCAGTCCTGTGCTCTATCCACTAGACTATGCCACTTCACAGCTTTTCTGCACTGAAACTGTGGAAGATGACTGGAGCTGTTAAGTAGGGGTGTGAGTGAAAATGTGAAGATTCCCCTGTTTTAGGGACTGAGGTTCTTCTTTATTTTCTTTCCTGTGTGTCTGAGTCAGGGAATGTGATGAGAAGTCTATCTGTATATGAATGAATTTTTCTGGTCTGGATAAGAGTCAGATGAAAATCCTTTTTTGGGACCAAGCATTGGCCTCTACTAGTCAATGTCACCAAGGGTTTTCAGGCAAATGCTGGCCACTGGCAGCAGGCTCAATAGTATCCATCGTAATTTGTGAAATCTCCATTTTCACAAAGAGTTACCAAAATAGTCACAGGGAGACAAGCTCAACACCCAATAAAACACATGTTGTAAATATGCCTCTGCTCTGGGAATTGGACTGTTTTTGTCAGATAAATGGATCTGGTGGTCTCAAGTTGCCAGGGATCATTTTGGGAACTCTGCTCTATTATAGGCAATTGGGCAAGCCCTTTCTGAAAAACAACAGTGTTTTTGTTTTTCTAGCTGTGTAAAACCAGTAGGTTTTCATTTTATAGCAGAGCAAGGATCCAGGAAAATTGTCTAAGGTTCTTTCATTTTCTTGGATTTTCAACTGCATTTCCAATTTTGAGACAGGGGCATTTTAGGTAAAAAAAACAAAACTCCTCTCAGCCCACATCTCTTGAAATTTGCTTTTTTCAAAGGTGAAAGCCGATTGAACAAGGGGATATTCCCATCCTTAGAGCTTGCTCGAATTTCCTCAGCCGGAACACAAAGAGGGAGCTTGGAGAAATGTTTTTCCTCATCACATAAAACTAAATCCAATTTTTTTTCTGACTCACTTGATAAGCTGTATGGAATGTATTTTCTTAGTGCTCTGGAAAATCACAAGATCTGCCCTTTCAATTAACCTTTTCTTGAAGACACTTTGCGGTACTATTTTCCTTCCATCTATAAGAAGGTCCTAAGTTTCCTTTCAAGTGTATATGGACTTGTGAAGGGGCCCTGGCTGAAACCTACTGCAGATGTCTTCCCTACTAAAAGTCCAGTACAGATGGGTTTTGTGGGAGGTCAGCATGACCAACATTTCACAGATACGACTCTACCAGCTCTGGTATTTTGGACTCTCCCAAGTGCTTAGTACAGTGTTCTGTACTTAGTAAAAGTGCAATAACAGTGCATGACTTGTGGCCTGAAACCTTGAGCGTTTGTGAATCCTGTCCCATTTGTCTCAGAAACAAGGAATACAAGTTTCATCTTTATTGTAAAATAACCCAGAATGCCATTTTTATATTTTTTTTATTATGCTGCAGAAGCAGCATGGCCTAGTATAAAGAGCATGGGCCTGGGAGTTAGAGGTCCTGGATTGTAATCCCACCTCGGACACGTGTCTGCTGTATGACTTTGGGGAAGTCACTTAACTTCTCTACGCCTCAGTTACCTCATCTGTAAAATGGGGATCAAGATTGTGAGCCCCTTGAGGGACATGAACAGTGTCCACCCTGATTACCTTGTATTTACCCCGGTGCTTAGAACAGTGGTTGGCACATAGTAAGCACTTAACAAATACCATAGTTATTATTAACGTACTTAAGTGCTTACTATGTGCAAGCACTGTTCTAAATTCTGGGTTAAATACAAGGTAATTAAGTTGGACATGGTCCCTGTCACATGTGGGGCTCACAGTCTCAATCCCCATTTTACAGATGAAGCAACTGAGGCTTCATTGAAAAGTAAGTGATTGCCCTAGGTCACACAGCAAACAAGTGGCAGAGCCACGATCAGAACCCTTGTCCTTTTGATCCCCAAGCCTGTGCTCTATGTTAAACCCTTACTGTGTTCCTGGCACTGTATGAAGCTCTGGGGTAAATACAAGGTAATCAGGTTGGATGGAGTCGATGTCCTACCTAGGCTCACAGTCTTAAAACCCATTTTACAGATGAGATAACAGAGGCACAGAGAAGTTAAGTAACGCATTGAAGTGGCAGAGCTGAGATTAGAACGCAGGTCCTTTTGACTCCCAGATCTGTGCACCATCCACTAGGCCATGCTGCCTGGAATTAATCACCAAATAATAATAATAATGTTGGTATTTGTTAAATGCTTACTGTGTGCCGAGCACTGTTCTAAGCGCTGGGGTAGATACAGGGTAATCAGGTTGTCCCACATGAGGCTCACAATTAATCCCCATTTTCCAGATGAGGTAACTGAGGCACAGAGAAGTTAAGTGACTTGCCCACAGTCACACAGCTGACAAGTGGCAGAGCCAGGATTCAAACTCATGACCTCTGACTCCCAAGCCTGTGCTCTTTCCACTAAGTCACACTGCTTCTCTTCCCAAAGGGGGCTCGGATTGTGATAGAAGCAGATCTAATATCAGAAGGAATCTCCATAACTTTCCTTCCATCAGCTACATACCCAAGGACCATATTCCATATATATTCTAGGGAGCTTCCTGCCAAAAATGTCAAGGGTGGTCCAACTATATCAATGAAATAGAGGACATTTGCTTAGCCTTCATCTGAATCCTATCATCTTTGAACTTCCAAGTTGATTGGGTCACAGCAATTTATACTTTTGAAATGGAGATTTATAGAATGGTCTACACTAGCAAATTGGATCATTCAGCCTCCTCTTCCTCCCTCCCCACTCCAAAAATGAGCAAACATAGGCCTCTAATATCTAGATATTTCAGGTAGATGAAATATCTGGGAAATTAAGATGAGGGGATTTTTCCACCTTAGTTATATGATTTGTTTTGATATTCAAGTGCTTAGTACAGTGCTCTGCACACAGTAAACACTCAACAATTACCTCTAGATAGTAAGCTCATTATGGGCAGGGAACAGGTGTAGTAATTCTGTTGTACTCTCCCAAGTGCTTAATACAGTGCTCTGCACAAAGTAAGTGCTCAGTAAATATGATTGATTGATATTTATTAAACACTTATTTTCTGGCAAAGCATTGTGCTAAATTGTGGGGTAGATTCAAGATTTTCTGATGGTTCATAGTCCCTGCCCCAAATTGGGCTAGTATTATAAGATAGGAATAAGATAGGAAGGCAGAGTATTTTTATTCCCATTTTACAGATGAGGAAGCAGGCACAAGGAGGGTAAGTGACCTGATTAAGGTCACCCAGCAGGCCAGTAGTTGATCTGGGATTAGACCTAAGTGTACTGATTCCCACCTCCTTTACACTAGGATATAGTGCCTATTTGTTTCCTTGTAGAACTATGCTTTGTTTTTTGAGGGGGATAGTGTGTTTTTATCATTACAAACCTATTCCTAACTTGCATGTGATTTGAGAAGTCTATTCACCCCTGCCTGAATAGGATTTGGCCTGGGAAAATATATTATTTGCTAACCAGCTAACTTCCTCCTGTTAAAGCAACCCAGGTCACATAGAAGATGATTCTACAATAACATTGACATTAATCAGACCACTGTAATGCAGACAATCACCATTTAACCTCCCTTCAAAACATTTGCTAGTGTTGGGCTCTTGAATCTATAAAAAACCAATAAGGTTTTCTGAGCTTGTTCAGTAAAACCCATTATCAAGTAAATTCTCCAGGCCTCCATGTTTATTTAATGACTTTGTCCTCTGAATTTACTATGCAAAATGCTAGATGAAAATACAAATGAATTAACCACTTTGTATTGTAATAGGCTTTAATGTACTCATGAGAAGGGAGCAGATTGGTTATATTTTGAAGAAGCAAAAATTCCTTCAGGCTTTAATAGGAGAATTAAAGAGAGATTAATTTATAAATTCATTAGGCTTGAAAATGCCAACAGTATATTTCTCACAGAACTCTATTTAAACTGGCCAGATGCATGTCAATCCTCAGTTGTTACCATTCCTTTAAATCATTGTCTTTAGCTCAAACTGGGTTATTCAGAGCAGTGTATGTGTATATCTCTATGATTCTATTTATCTTGATGATGTCTGTGCTAGACTGCTTGTTTTGTTTTGTTCTGTTTTGCTTTGCTGTGTCTCCCCCGTTTAGACTGTGAGTCCGTTATTGGGCAGGGATTGTCGCTATCTGTTGCCGAATTGTACACTCTAAGCGCTTAGTACAGTGCTCTGCACACAATAAGCCCTCAATAAATACTGCTGAATGAATGAATGAAATAAAGAACCACATCCTTTTTGAGTTTTGTGGGTGAATAATTACTTGCTGACAAAAAATACTTACCTTTATACTTGTTTACTGCAATCCTAGTAGTTGTGACTTAACTTGCCTTTTAAGGATACATATGCAAAAGCCATTTTCATAGGAGCATTGCTGTCCAGTCTGGGTTTTGAAAGGAGTCGAAAATGTGGGCCATATTAATCAAGAGTTTGGTGGCTAATCTCCTTAGCAGGGGGTAACCTGTTGCCACAGTGTTGGGCCATTTCGGAGAACAGCAGCATCTTTAGTATCTTAGAGGCAATGTTCAGCCTCCCTATGTCCATTCGAAAGTTGATTTGAGTTCCATCTCAAGCTTCTTCCTCAGAGACGGTAACTATAAATGGAAGGTATGTAAATTGGTGGTAGTTTGGAATACATTCACTGATTTGTTAGGCACTTTGGGGTAGATGTCTGTGGGAATGAGGGCTTAATTCTTTCAGTCCACTAGGGAGTGGTTTAGAGCACTATGGCACTTTCACTGCACTGCATCAATCAGCATTGACCTGAAAGAATAAATAGTCCTCCCAAAGAACCCAAATTGCTAACAGGAAACTATTAGAGAGACTGTGATGTTAGATGTCACATGAGCCAGGGATGGTAAATTCTTTAAAGTCAGGAACCATGCACTGTGTGAGCTGCATGGTTTAGTGAATAGATCAAGGACCTGGGCTGTATTTCTGGCTCTTCCACATGTCTGCTGTGTGACTTTCACTTAAGTCACTTGACTTCTCTGAACCTCAGTTACATTATCTGTAAAATGGAGATTAAGAGTGTGAACCGCATGGGGGAAAGAGATTGAGCCCAATCTGATTAACTCGTATCTACCCTGATGCTTAGAACAGTGCCTGATACATCGTGTTTAATAAGTACGATAAGAATTATTAATTGACCCTTGTATACTTATTCCCGCTGTTTAGTATAATGCTCTGCACTAGGTAAGGTCTTAATAAATACTACTACTACTTTGTACCCATAAGCACCAGGTATAGAGAAGCAGCATGGCCTAGTGGATAGAGCATGACCCCGGAAGTCAGAAGGATCTGGGAGTCAGAAGCTCTGCCCTATGTCTACTGTGTGGCCTTGGGAAAGTCACTTCACTTCTCTGTGCTTCAGTTACGTCATCTGTAAAATGTGGATTAAGATTGCGAGCCTCATGCGGGACAGGGACGTGTGCAACCTGACAAATTTGTATCTACCCCAGTTCTTAGTGCAGTGCCTGACACATAGTAAGTACTTAACAAATACCACAATTATTATTAGAGCTTTCCTTTCTGTGGGACTCCAAGAGGTACTCTCAATAATCAATCAATTACTTTGAACCCTATCTGGGACAGACCTGTGTTTAATCTAATTAACTTGTATCTGTGCTCACACTTAGGACAATGTTTGACATAGTAACTGCTTAACAAGTACCATAAAAAATATCAATGTTATTTATTGAGGACTTACTTTAGGTAGAGCACTGTACTAAGTGCTGCACTTTATTGTACTGTCTGTCTCCCCTTGCAGACTGAACTCTGCATGTGGGCAAGGAATAATGTCTCCCAACTCTATCATATTGCACTTTCCCAAGCACTTAATACAATGTTCAGTACAAAGTAAGCATTCAGTAAATACCAATAATTGATGCATATATGTCAAGCACTTAGTACAGTGCTCTGCACAAATTAAGTGCTCAATAAATACAATTGAATGAATGAATATGTTGACTTTTGGTGGATGAATGGAATGGTCAGATAAGGGACAGACCTCTGCAGTGGGATCTTAGAAGCATTACCTGCTGCTAGTTATTCATCTTGGAGCATAGTCTTCTATACTTAAAAAATTAGAGGTAGGGAAGGTTGGACATGGTTTTATATACCAACAGGTTTCTGGTTTGTCAGTCCACTCATTTGTCAGTGTAGTTGTCTTTGATGCTGCTGCCTCCCCTTCCTGTGCAACGTGGACATTTGTTGTAGCTTTTCTTGGTGTCACAGAAATTCTTCTCACTGACTGCCGCCTGGTGAGTTAATGTCCCTCAGTATACACCCCTATCTGTTCTGAGAATCCTGGTGACCTGGCAGAGTAGCCAGCCTGTGAGGGATTTGATACCTCCCATTCCTCTCCATCTAAACTGCTACCACGTTAATACAGTCACTCATCCTATTCCTCCTGGATTACTGCATCAACCTCCTTGTGGACCTCCCAGCCCCTTGTCAATCTTCACTTCAGTCCATACTACACTCTGCAGCCCAGATTCTACAAAAAAGTTCAGGACATGTCACCCCACTCCTTAAAAAAAACTCCAGTGGTTGCCCATCCACCTCTGCATCAAACAAAAACTCCTCAACTTTGGCTTTAAAGCATTCCATCACCTTGCCCCCTCCTACATCATCTCACTACTCTCCTACAACCCAATCTCCAAACTTCACTCTTCTAGTGCTAACCTTCTCACTGTGCCTTGTTCTCGCGTGTCTCGCCGCCGAGCCCGGCCCACGTCCTGCCTCTGGCCTGGAACAACCTCCCTCCTCAAATCCAACTGAAAATTACTCTCCCCCCATTCAAGCCCTTATTGAAGGCACATCTTCTCCAAGAGGCCTTCCCAGATGACCCCCCCACCTTTTCCCTCTCCCACTTCCTTCTGCGTTGCCCAGACTTTGTTCTTCCTCCCTCCCAACCCCACAGCACTTATATACATATCTGTCATTTATTTGTATTGATGCCTATCTCCTCCCTCTAGTTTGTAAGCTGGTTGTGGGTACCGGAATGCATTTGTTTACTGTTGTATTGTACTTTACCAAGCACTTGGTACCATGCTCTGCATACAGTAAGCACTCAGTAAATACAATTGCATGAATGATTGAATGAATATCCAGTGGAGCACTACAGCGTTTCTTTTCCACATCAAATAAATAGAGGAATCAAGGAAATAGAGGCCTGCATTGACGTAGGCCTTACCCACAGGCTCTGATCAATCCATAAAAGGTTGGACTAATAAAAGGTCAAGGTGGGAGAGCTATTTCCTCATTCCAAGCCCCATCAGAGACCTCCTTGGGTTAAGGGTGAGAGGCACCCCCGGCCCGTGACAGTTTGTGGTGTTGTCTCTTGAAAGATGAATTTCAGGTGCCTGGAAGCCCCTAAGAAAATCAGGGCAGCCCCTTCCCCCACAGACTCTCAAAGCACTTACTCCGTGCTCTGCACACAGTAAGTGCTCAATAAATAAATAATGAATGAATGAATGAATGAATGAATGAATGAATGAATGAAAGGATCAGGTCAGAAAGTACCCCATGTTTCAGGGGCTTAGCTCAGGTTGAGCCCAACCCGGATTGCACATTTTGGCCCCAACAGGGTTCCATCAGGCAAGGTCCTGGTAGTGGAGGAAACAGTGTCCTGGACAGAGACTCAGGGCCAAACCTCAACTCAAGCCTGCTAATGCTCTTAATTTTTTCCATGAAAATAGAGTGTGAGAGCTAAATGAAGTGTAGATTTCCATAGAAAAAAACTAAAGTGCATTAACATATTTCAAAGATCCAAAAAATTGTCCCAAACAATATTTATAGATAAAATCACATTCGGTATAGTTACACGACCAAAGAACAAAAGAGCCCAGTTCTGGGAATCGGAATCTAATTTCAACTCTGTCGCTTGCTGCATGATTTTGGACAAGTCACTTCATTTCTCTGGGTCTCAGTTCCCTCATTTGCAAAATGGGGATTCAGTCTCTGTTTTCCCTCCTACATAGACTGTGAGCCCCATGTGGAACCTGATTATCTTTTATCTACCCCAGCACTTAATGCAGTGCTTGGCACATGGTAGGTACTTAACAAGTCTTGACAAATTACCTTCATTATTATTAATAATTAAAGATCTTTTTCAATGTTGAAAGATTTTGAATTCAAGACTTTTGGTTTTCACGTGTTAATAGAGTACTTAATTTTAAAAGTGTTATCTTTTTCATCCTAGTCAGCAGATAGATACCTGGGGTTAACCTAGTGGAAATTTGCTATTGTCTATGCCACCTAGATGTCATTTTCTAATGTTAAATTGAATTAGCCTTTGTTCAGAGAAGTAGTATTGCCCAGTGGAAAGAGCATGGGCCACTGAGTCAGAGGATCTGGGTTTTAATTCTGGCTCTGCCACTTGCCTGCTGGGTGACCTTGGGCAGGTCACTTAATAATAATAATTATGGTATTTGTTGAGTGCTTACTATGTGCCAAGCACTGTACTAAGTGCTGGGGTGGATACAAGCAAATTAGTTGTTCCTCGTCAGACTAGCAGTCTCGGTCCCCATTTTACAGATGAGGTAACTGGGGCCCAGTGAAGTGACTGGCCCAGGGTCACACAGCAGACAAGTGGCAGAGATTAGAGCCCATAACCTTCCGAGTCCCAGGCCCGTGGTCTATCCACCACACCATGCTGCTTCTCTTACTTCACTTAACTGCTCTGTGCCTCAGTTCCCTCATTAGTCAAATGGGGAGCATATATCTGTTCTCCCTTTCCCCTAGACTGAGTTTCATGTGGGACAGAGACTATGTCCAACCTCATTAGCTTGATTCTACCCCAGGGATAAGCACAGTGTTTGGCCCATTGTGAGCCCTTAGCAAATCCTATTATTATTGTTATTATTATTAACACAAAAACAAGCTAAAACAGGAATATGGTAAATACCATGGGCATGGTACTATGTCAACAGGAGCAAAGCAGAGGCTCTTTGTGGCTTAGAGTTCAACATTCTCGACTGTGGAGAGCTCCTGCCATGCAGCTTGAGTCCTTCTGTTCTCTGTTCACTTAATAGAATCAAACAAAAGTCATTCAATCAATCTATTTCGGTCAGTCAGTCCTATTTATTGAGCATTGACTGTGCAGAGCACTGTACTAAGTGCTTGGGGGAGTACAGTATAACAATAAGCAGACACATTCCCTGCCCACGACGAGTTTACAATCTAGAGATGAGCTTTGAACTCTACACCAGTGGCGGGGGTACGATTCTGTTGGATCCTGGTGTAGAGAAGGTAGTGGGCTTGTCCTAATTATTATGGTATGTGTTAAGCACTTACTATGTGCCAAGCAATCAAACCATCATTGAATGGCATTTACTGAGTGCTTACAGTGTGCAGAGCACGGTACTAACCACCCTAATAATAATAATGATGGCATTTGTTAAGTGCTTACTATTGGCCAAGCACTGTTCTAAGCTCTGGCACTGTTCTAAACCCTGGAAGGTACACTGTAATACAGTTGGTAGACACAGTCTTTGCCCACAAGAAGCTCATAGACTATAGGACTGTACTAAGTGCTTGGTTAGATAAAATATAAGCAGACTGCACAAAATCCATATCCCATGTGGTGCTCACAGGCTAAGAAAGAAGCAGTGTTGCCTAATGGATAGAACAAGAACCTGGATTCTAATCCGTCTCTGCCACTTATCTGCTGTGTGACCTTGGGCTAGCCACTTAACTTATCTGTGCCTTAATCACTTCATCTATAAAGTGAAGATTAAGACTGTGAGCCCCATGTGGGACATAGATTGGGTTCAACCTGATTAGCTTGTATCTACCCCATCGTACAGTATAGTGCCTGGCACACAGTAAGTGCTTAACATATCATAAAAACTAGAAAGGAGAACAAATATTTTAATTCCATTTTACAGTTTAATAATGGTATTTGTTAAGCACTTACTATCTGCTAGGTACTGTACTAAGCTCTGGGGTAGAAACAAGCAAATCCAGTTGGACAGTCGCTGTCCCATGTGGGGTTCATAGTCTCGATCTCCATGATACAGATAAGGTAACTGAGGCAAGTAAAGTGACTTGCCCAAGGTCACACAGCAGATAAGTGGTGGACTGGGATTAGGACTAATGACCATTTGGCTCCCCAGGCCCATGATCTCTCCAATATGCTATGCTGCTGTTTCCTTTCTACAAAATCTTAGGTAGGAATGGCAATTGGCTGGCTGACCCCTGGTGCATGCACCCCTTCCTAATTGTGGCCTCTACAGATTAGATAAACTGAACTGACCCACCACCACCTAGTGTTACCCCAGAGGGACCCCTTGGGATTACACTCCTAGATGATTTTTAGATTATAAACTCCTTGAGAATAGGAGAGAGTAGAGATTGTGTCTATAAACTCTATTGTGCTCTCCCAGTTGCCTAGTACAGTGCTGTGCACAGAATTGCTCAGTAAATAACATGGGTTATTGATTGATTTATGCAGTAGTTTGGTCCCCTGAAGTTGACCACCCTGAGCTGTCGTATAGACCTCTCCAATTACCCTGTCTATTCCCCTTCTAGTCTATGTTGGTGTGTATATATCTATAATTCTATTTATTTTGTTGGTATTGATGCCTGTCTACTTCTTTTGTTTTGTTTTGTTGTCTGTCTCCCCCTTCTAGACTGTGAGTCCGTTGTTGGGTAGGCAATGTCTCTATTGCCGAATTGTACTTTCCAAGTGCTTAGTACAGTGCTCTGCGCACAGTAAGTGCTCAATAAATAAGATTGAGTGAATGAATGAATATCAGCTGCTCTGCTCGCCCTACTCTCCCCTCTGGTCAGAAGCTCTATCTAAAATTCAAATTCATAAACACATTGGCTAATTTTCAAGTTTTTAAATACAGGAAATAGATGTAGACTATGTTTTTAGTATAGTATTCCATCATCAGCTTTAGACTTTCCACTGTCAGAAAGGAAAATGAAAACCAGCCCACTTATTTTGGCTTGTATTCATTCCGTTCAGATATCAACGAAGGCAGCCATCACACACTGTTCCTCTGAAGCTTCTTGCGCCATTATTAACCACAAAATCCTGGGGTGGATGAACCATTTGTTTGATCTAATACAACATTCTTATATTTTTATTTAATGCGACTATATTAAAACAAGATCAGGAAACACAATTTGCATAAAAGAATTCAGCAAAGCAGAAAGGCAAAAGTGTTTTTTTTTCTTTTAAGCATGCTGATGAAATCTAATCTTTGGTCTACTTATGTGAACCATGAATGGACACAATGTCAAAATTCAGAGGTCTTAGAAATCTGGGTATCAGTATGTTATATCTAGTGTATTTTTTGTGAGGATTTATACACAATAACCAATCTGTGGCAGCTGGACTTTTCTACACAAAATGAATGTTTAAGGTCATATTATTTCATGTTCTGCTTTTCATCCTAAAAAAAATAAATTGAAGTTGTATAAGCTGTGGTTCTTCTCTCCGGCAAACACTGAGAAATTTTATGTGCACATTTTTTTGGTAATGAAAAGTGCTGAAGCTTATTATTCATTTCTTACACCAAACTGTGAGGGTACTCTCAATAAATATTCATTAAGGTACAGTAAGGTTCAAATCAACTTATACCTTTATCAAAATAAAACTTCTATTAAATTATTCTTTCTCTGCAGCATTTGAAATACCAAAATAGCATGAAATACTTAAGTTTTGGATAAAGACAATTAATAGCCAATGAAATAACAGGTTGTACCCTAAATTTTGCACATTTCAGTTCATAAAACCAATCATGTCCTGCATTATCAGTGGTATTTATTGAGCACTTCTGGTTATAGAACACTGTACTTAGCACTTGAGAGAGTACAATGCAACAGGGTTGATAGACACTTTCCCTGCCCACGACAAGGTTAGAGGCTAGGAGAGACCAGCATTAAAATTATGGCATTCAACTGTACTCCATTTTATGTTTTTGTATTTTGAATGGAAAAACTCAGATTTTGTTTTTTGTTGGCAGTGAAAGAAACTGGAATAAAAACCTGCGTAGTGCAAGTCCCAGGATTTATCTCTCTTTTACCTCCTCTCTCCTTCTCATGCCACTAGTGTCTTGTCCTTCAGCTCCTATCCTAGAGATGAAAAAGGTGGTGCCAGAGAGGGTTTGTATCACACCCTCCCTCTGCGTGTGATACAAATTGTTCCCCATTCGTATATTGAACTCAGAGCAGAGTGAAATTTAGGCTTTATTAACTGCTCCTTAAATACAAAGCCAAACAAAAAAAACCTCCTCACTATTGGCCTTAAATCTCTCCATCACCTTACCCCCTCTACCTTACCTCGCTTCTCTCCTTCTACATCCCAGCCCATGCAGTCTGCTCCTCTTTGGCTAACCTTCTCACTGTGCCTCAATCTCACCTGTCTCGCCACCGACCCCTGGCCCAAGTTCTGGAACACCCTTCCTCCTCACATCCGCCAGACAATCATTCTCCCCTCCTTCAAAGCCCTACTGAAGGTGCACCTCCTGCAAAGGCCTTCCCAGACTAAGCCTTCCTTTTCCTCCGCTCCCACTCCCTTCTGTATCACCCTGACTCTCTCCCTTTGCTCTTCCTTCCTCTCCCTGCCCCACAGCACTTATGAATGTATATGTCTATAATTCTGTTTATATTGATGCCTGTTTACTCGTATTGATGTCTGTCTCCCCTCTGCCCCCCAAGACTGTGAGCCCATTGTGGGTAGGGATTGTCTCTTTCTATTCCTGTATTGTACTTTCCAAGTGCTTAGTACAGTGCTTTGCATACAGAAAGCCCTCAATAAATACGATTGATTGATAGAAAAGAGTCTAGTGAGCCAGTTGTTTGGTCTAATGACCAGTGAATGTTCTTCTTAGACTTTAGAGAGAACTAGACTTTAAATATCTGTAAGAGTCAGTCAGTTGAATTTATTGAGTGCTTACTGTATGCACAGCACTGTACTAAGCACTTGAGAGTAGAATATTAATATATAACTGACACATTCCCAGCCCACAACAAGTGTACAGTCTAGGGGGAAGACAGACATTAATATAAATAAATAAAATGACAGATATGTGCATAAGTGTTCTGGGAGGGGGAATGAATAAAGAAAGTAAGTCAAGGCTATGCAGAAGGGAGCGGAAGAAGAAAGGAGGGCTTAGAGAAGGCCTCTTGGAGGAACAGTGCCTTCAATAAGGCTTTGAAGGAAGGGAGAGTAATTTTCTGTCAGATATGAAGAGGAAGGTTGTCCCAGGACAGAGGCAGGATGTGGGTGGGAGGTCAGTTGTGAGATAGATGAGGTCAGGGTACAATGAGAGGGTTGGCATTATGGAAGCCAAGCGTGTGAACTGCACTGTAGGAGTGTAGTGAGGTGAGGAAGGAGGGGGAAAGGTTATTGAGTGCTTTGAAGCCCTTGCTAAGGAGTTTCTGTTTGAAGTGGAGGTGGAGGGACAACCACTGGAGGTTCTTGAATAGTAGGGAAACATGGATTGAATGGTTTTGTAGAAAAATGATCCAGGCAGCAGAATGAAATAATAATGTTGGTATTTATTAAGAGCTTATTATGTGCCGAGCACTGTTCTAAGCGCTGGGGTAGATACAGTGTAATTGGGTTGCCCCACGTAAGGCTCACTGTCTGTCTTAATCCCCATTTTACAGATAAGGTAACTGAGGCACCGAGAAGTGAAGTGACTTGACCAAAGTCACATAGCTGACAGGTGGCAGAGCCGGGATTAGAACACATGACTTCTGATTCCTAAGCCCGTGCTCTTTCCACTGAGCCACGTTGCTTCTGCAGTTGGGGAGAGACAGGAGGCAAGGAGATCAGCAAGGAGGCTGATGCAGTAATCAAAGTGGAATATGATAAGTGCTTGGATTAAAATGGTAGCAGTTTGGATGGAGAGGAAAGGGAGGATTTTAGCTGTGTTGTCAAGGTCACAACAGAAAAAGCACCGTGCAGAAACTATGTTTCTTCTCAATGCAAATATGGCCCGCCTCAGTCGTCAGCTAACAATTGGGCAATTTCTTGTCATCCCCATTTTACAGATGAGAAAAATGAGGTCTAGAGAGGTTAACTGATTGACTTGTCAGGGTGGGTCTCCTGCAACTATTAGCCCAATTAAGCTCTACAGATTGCCTGATGCGCCCTGGGTAGAGCTCAGCAAACTGTAGGGAGGCTCAGCCCCAGAGATCTGACTCCCTTCCCTGTCATGGAAGACCTCCTGGAGGCCTAGAAGTTGGGGAGAGCAGTGGTCTGTGAGGTTTGAAGAGGGAAAAAGTATTTGTTGAGGGTCTTTGTTAAGCAATTACTGTGTGTCGAACAGTGTTCTAGCCTCTGAGTAGGTACAAGTTAATTAGGGTAGGACCCAGTTCCTATCCCGCATGGGGCTCACAGTCTAATTATGAGAGAGAACAGGTATATAATCTCCATTTTACAACTGAGAAAACTGAGACCCAGAGAAGTTAAATGACCTGTCCCAGGTCACAGAGCAAGCAATTGGCAGACCCAGGATTAGAGCCTAGATCCTTCTGACTCCCAGACCCATCCTCTTTCCACTTGATCATGCTGCTTATTAGTTCTCAAGAGTTCCAGGCAGAAGACAGGGGCTTATGAGCAAGAGGTCTGTGGCAAAAGAAGTTGAATAAGGCACCATATATTGGTTGCCGTGAGAGGAGTGAATTTTGCGACCTGGGGTGTAGTGGAAGAGAAATGAGGGCGAGAGCTAATTGAAAATTAAAATTCAATTCATTCATATTTATTGAGTTTGTACTGTATGCAAAGCACTGTAATAAAGCCAGTGACCAGGAGTGTCTGAGTAAGACAGAGAAAAATTGACCACTGAGGATTTTGAGGTATGGGAAGATGTGTGAAAACCAGGTTTTAGAAAAATGATATGGGCAACTGAGTGAAGTATCAACCAGTTAGAGGAGATCCTGAAGACAGGAAGTTAAGTGAAGAGACTAATACGATAGTCAAGCTGGGCTATGAACAGTGCTCGAACCAGGGGGGTGACAGTGTAGGTGGAGGGGAAGAGCTGGTTTCTGAAAATGTTGAGAAGGAAGAATTGACAGGATTTGGTAACAGACTGAATATGAGGATTTAAAGAGAGGATTCAGGGATATTGCCACCACTGAGGCTTGAGAGAACAGGAAGATGGTAAGTTTTATATTTGCCTTTGGAAAAATTGGGTTGAGAAGAGGATTTTTGAGGAAAGAAGGGGAGTTAAGAGCGTGTTAAGCTTGAAGTGCCAATTGCACATTCATGTAGAAATGTCCAACCTGATTAACTTGTATCTACCCCAGTGCTTAGTACTGTGCCTGGCACATAGCAAAGTGCTTACCAAATATCATTTTTTTAAAAATGTCCTGGAGGGAGACAGAGATGCGAGACTGTAGAGAAGTAGAGCATCCTGGGGGTAGTGATATAATAATAATAATAATAATGTGGTATTTGTTAAGCACTTACTATATACCAGGTACTGTTCTAAGCACTGGGGTTGATACAAGCAAATTGGGTTGAACACTGTCCCTGTCCCACTTGGGACTCACAGTCTTAATCCCCATTTTACATATGAGGTGACTGAGGCCCAGAGAAGTGAAGTGACTTGCCCAAGGTCACACAGAAGTCAAGTGGCAGAGCTGGGACTAGAGCCCAAGGCTACTAGGTCACACTGCTTCAACTTCCACCTCTATGCAGGTGGCTACTAAATCTACCTCAATCCCCCTAGCATGCTCTACTTCTGAGTTAATTCACTTAACTTCTCTGGGCCTCCATTTCCTCATCTGTAAAATGAGGATTAAATACCTGTTCTCTCTCCTATTGAAACTGGAAACTCCATGTAGGACAAGGATTGTGTTCAATTTGATTATCTTGTGTCTGTTCCTGCACTTAATAATAATAATAATAATAATGTTGGTATTTGTTAAGCGCTTACTATGTGCCGAGCACTGTTCTAAGCGCTGGGGTAGACATAGGGGAATCAGGTTGTCCCACGTGGGGCTCACAGTCTTAATCCCCATTTTACAGATGAGGGAACTGAGGCACAGAGAAGTTAAGTGACTTGCCCACAGTCACACAGCCGACAAGTGGCAGAGCTGGGATTCAAACTCATGATCCCTGACTCCAAAGCCCGTGCTCTTACCACGGAGCCACGCTGCTTCTCTTAGTACAGAGCTTGACACCTAGGAAACATTTAACAAATATAACAGTAATGATTATTATTATTAGTTGAAGCTGCTAAAGTGGATGAGCTTCTGAAGAGAATGAGTATAATTTTAGTCTAGAAGGGGATGCAGAACTGAACCTTGAGGGATGCTTTTACTTAGGGATTGGGAGGAAGAGGAAAAGTGCATGAAAAAGAAAGAAAAGGAGCTGCCAGAGAGGTAGGAGAACAGGAGGGGACCAAGTTAAAGAACTCAAAGTTGGATTGTGTTTGCAGGGGAATAATAATAATAATAATGTTGGTATTTGTCATCATCATGTTGGTATTTGTTAAGCGCTTACTATGTGCCAAGCACTGTTCTAAGCGCTGGGTAGACATAGGGGAAGCAGGTTGTCCCACGTGGGGCTCACAGTCTTAATCCCCATTTTACAGATGAGGGAACTGAGGCACAGAGAAGTTAAGTGACTTGTCCACAGTCACACAGCTGACAAGTGGCAGAGCTGGGATTCGAACTCATGAGCCCTGACTCCAAAGCCCGTGCTCTTTCCACTGAGCCACGCTGTTGTCCCATTTGTCAAGCGCTTACTACGTGCAGAGCACTGTTCTAAGCGCTGGGGTAGATAAAGGGGAATGAGGTTGTCCCACATGAGGCTCACAGTCTTCATCCCCATTTTCCAGATGAGGGAACTGAGTCAAAGAGAAGTGAAGTGACTTGCCCACAGTCACACAGCTGACAAGGGGCAGAGTTGGGATTCGAACCCATGACCTCTGACTCCCAAGCCTGGGCTCTTTCCACTGAGCCACGCTGTGGGCCACAGTATAAAAGGTAGTCGATCGGTTAAACAGGATTGGGATAGAGGAGAATCTGTTGTTTGACAAGAAGGTCATTTGTGACCTCAGAGAGTATGGTTTCAGTGGAAGAGGAAGAAACTGTATTTTAGAGAATAAAAGAGAGGTTTGAGGAGAGCAAATGGAGCCAGTGGGTATTGACAACCACCATTCAAAGAGTCTGGGTAGAAATGACATTTGTTCAGTGTTTACTATGTGGCAGGCATTGTGCTGAGCACTGGGGTAGATAGAAACAAATTGGGTTGGACCCAGTCTCTGCTCCTTGTGAGGCTCACAATCTCAATCCCCCATTTTACAAATGAGATAACTGAGGCCCAGAAAAGTTAAGTGACTTACCCAAGGTGACACAGCAGACAAGAGGATTAGAACCCATGACTCTCTGACACCCAGACCCATGCCTCATCCACTACACCGTGAATGGGTGGTGGCAGATGGGCTGAGAACTGGGTTGTGCAGTCGTCCAGTGTCTCCCATCAGAGAGCTGTGGATTCTGCAGTTCTACACTCTTTGAGGCTGAGAACCCTTTATCAAAAGTCCAATTGTGGGCTGTTTCAGCTCAAATCTAGTCATTGCCAACAGCATTTGGTTGAGCCTATATTTCTGATTGTCTGTTGTCTGTCCGTTCAATCAGTGGTACTTATTAAGTTTCTAGGAAGCGCTTAACAAACACTAATATTATTATTATTATTACTGGGGCCAGAGGACTGCACTAAGTGCTTGAGAGAGTGCACCAGAACCAAAAGGCCAAGTTCCTGCCTTCAAGGGGTTTGCAATCTATTGGAAAAGTTAGGCCCACAGAAGTGATTGACAAATGGTGGGAGCCGAAAGGAGATCAAGGATATAATACATAAACACATGAATGTCAGGATGGAGTAGCTGACTGCATAACTAACTAAACAATTATATCTGAACATATGCATCAATACTGATGAGTGTACCTTTAGGGCATTATTTCTTAGAGCTCCAGGATTTCGATTTGAAAGCTAACAATGCAATTCCATTTTTTTCTCTTCTTTCCTTGCAGCAGTGCAGTCATTGCATACCTTAAATGACCAGATCTCACATTTTATCATCACCAAGTCGAAAGCATTGGAGGAAGATAAAGATCCCTTTCTTCCCAGTGAAAAAGAGTCCCTGAAGAATTCCATGACGTTAATGAGACATCTCCTAATGGATGCCCAGGTACCAAGATCAATAAGCTCCTATTGGTTAAAAAGTGGGGAATGTACTTTTGATTGGCCCAAAGTATTCAAGATATTCTTCGTCATTTTTATAGAAGGGGTTAGCCAAGGAAAAATGTTAAGCTCCCATTTTTATTGAAAATTGCTGCTTGTCTTTGAGATGAACAGTCATGAAAAGAACCTTTGGGTATATTGAATATTGGATTTTTTATTAGGCTAGGTTTGGGATTTTGTATTAAGCCTTCTTTTAAACCAAAGTTGCGGGCTTTTAAAAAAATGAAAAAGACTTCAAATCTTCGAAAATCTGGCACACTTTAGCTTTCGAAAAGTAAAACTTTGTCATCATCTCATGCTAAAGCAGTTTTGGATAGGAACTTTGTGTAAGCAGCATTTACTGGAAAACATGATTATTGATAATAGTACTGTTGATACTGAAATGCTGTTATTGTCTTGGGTCAGGAGCCCCGTTGGGTATTTCTGGATCTGTCTTTTGAAGTCAGTCTACCCCTACCCTGCCTCCAAACAGTTTGGGGGCACTTCAGAGTGGGTGGATGAATGCCCTGTGAAGGGATGGCACATATATCCCCTATGAGAGGTTGTGCAGGCGGTTGTGAGTCTCTTCTCTCCTTCCCTCTCCAATCCAGTAAAAATGCCCTAACCCATGTAGCGGGCTCAGTGGGCATACCTGCTTTTACACCTGTCCACTCTTGGAGAGAATAGGCTTCTTATTGTCCAAGAATCTCCTTCTTGCCCTACATGGAGGAGTCAGAATGAGCTTCACATTCCTTTTAGAAAATCCCACTGTGCCCAAACAATCCTTCCTCCATGGCACATCCTGTACTGGCTCAGATATTCCATTTACTGCCGCAAACGCTGTCTCTGTTTCAGTTTTATGACCGCCCCACCTCCCCCCAGCCCTGTAGTCTGAATTTTATACCAATAAGATTTTAACTGGCAGAGGTTCTTTGCAATTTTCCTGCATCTGTGATGTGCCAGATAGGCAGGATTTGTATGTCCCAGTGATGAAAATACCCCAAATTATGCAAATCCTTTCATTTCTATTCACTGTTCTCCTCCTCTCTCACTTACAATGAGTAACTCACTCAGCCTCAACGGGCACTTCTCAAGTCTGCCTGGGATAGAAAGGAAGTGTTCTGAGGAGACAACAGCCAATTTAAAAGCCCAGAGAAAGGAGAAATTTAGAACAATTTAGAAAATAAAGGACAGCAAATTATTCCTGAAAGAATTAGCTTCACTGTGTGCAGACCCTCTCTATCAGGGCTTTAACTTCATCATTATTCTGTGGCCAAACACTCTTCAGCCAAAGGAAATGTGCCCATGAATTGCTAAGGATCTGGATGTTGTTGGCTTTTTTCATATGAACTCACCAAAATGAACTTCTGTTAACCCTGTAAATGAATGGAGCAAGTGGAAACCACCTGTAGGTGCTCAGTAAAATGCCAATCATCACACTAGGAGAGCAAAGCATAAGCTTGGAAAAGATAAGTGAAGGCATTGGTTGAAAAAGATAAGTCAAGGCATTGGTTTCCGGAAGAACTGTCCTAGGACACAACTGCTCAAGAGGCATACACCACTCCCCCTCCACAAACACACAACCTGTCTCCCTTCTGTGGACCTAAAATATTAAAGAATTATTCACCCTCTTTCTCTTTCCTTTCCCCACTCTCCTTTTTTAAAATTGTATTTGTTAAGCACTTACTGTCTGCCAGGCACTGTACTATGTGCTGTGGTAGATACAAGATAATCAGGTTGGACACATCTCCTCATCCACAGTCTTAATCCCCATTTTGAAGATGAGGTAATTGAGGCACAGAGTAGTTAAGTGACTTGTCTAGGGTCACATTGGAGACAAGTGATGGGAGCCGGAATTAGAACCCAAGTCCTCTGACTCCCAGGCCTGTGCTCTTTCCATCTGCTTCTCTATTCCCAAACCTCTCAGCCACGCTCAAACCTGAGAGTAGTGTGTTCCAAGACCCTTTTTGGGGACAGGAAGAAAATACTACTGAGCCTGTACTACAAATTCCAGTTCCCTAAAGCCTACTTTAGAGAAGCAGTGTGGCCTAATGGATAAAGTAGGGACCTGGGAGTCAGAAGGATCTGGGTTCTAATCCTGGTTCCACCACTTGTCTGCTGTGTGACTTCCCCAAGTGACTTCACTTCTCTGTGCCTCTGTTCCCTCATCTGTAAAACAGGGATTAAGCCTGTGGGCCTTTTGTCGTACTGGGACTGTGTTGAACCCAATTATCTTGTATCTGCTCCAGCTCTTCGAACAGCACCTGGTATATAGTAAGTGCTTAACAAACACCATTATTATTATCATCATTATTATTCCATTTATTCATTCAATCATATTTCTTGAGCGCTAACTGTGTGCAGAGCACTATACTAAGTGCTTGGAAAGTACAATTCAGCAACAAATAGAAATGATCCCTACCCAACAAGTGGCTCACAGTCTAGAAGGGGAGAGACAGACAACAAAACAAAACAAGTAGACAGGCATCAGTAGCATCAATTTAAATAAATGGAATTATAGATATATACACATCATTAATAAAATAAATAGACTAAAAATAATAAATATGTACGTATATACACAAGTGCTGTGGGATGGGGATGGGGTAGAGCAGAGGGAGGGAGTAGGGGGGATGGGGAGGGGAGGAGGGGCAGAGGGAAGGGGACGGCTCCATTTGGGAAGGCCTCCTGGAAGAGGTGAGCTTTCAGTAGGGATGAAGTATGGTAGTTTGGCGTACGTTAGGAGGGAGGGCATTCCATATTCCTTCATTCATTCAATAGTATTTATTGAGTGCTTACTATGTGCAGAGCACTGTACTAAGCGCTTGGAATGGACAAATCGGTAACATATAGAGACAGTCCCTGCCCTTTGATGGGCTTACAGTCTAATTGGGGAAGACAGACAGACAAGAACAATAGCAATAAATAGAATCAAGGGGGTGAACATCTCATTAAAACAATAGCAAATAAATGGAATCAAGGTGATGTACATCTCATTAACAAAATAAATAGGGTGATGAGAATATATACAGTTGAGCGGACGAGTACAGTGCTGAGGGGAGGGGAAGGGAGAGGGGAAGGAGCAGAGGGAAAGGGGGGAAAAGAAGGCTTAGCTGAGGGAGGTGAAGGGGGGGTAGAGGGGGAGCAGAGGGAAGGAAAAGGGGGAGCTCAGTCTGGGAAGGCCTCTTGGAGGAGGTGAGCTCTAAGTAGGGTTTTGAAGAGGGGAAGGGAATTAGTTTGGCAGAGGTGAGGAGGGAGGGCATTCCAGGACAGCGGGAGGACGTGGCCCAGAGGTCGACGGCAGGATATTGAAATGACTCCACAAGAATATCTCCTATACTACACTCTAACTCTTCGAGTCTTAGTAATGAAAAGCTGAACATTCCTTGAAGTCTGTTCCCTATTTGTCTGTTTGTCACCTCGAAATAATTAGAGTCTATCTTCCTTTCATTCTCTTTCCATCCTAATTGCCTTGGATAATGGAGTTTTATCCTACTGTTGCGTTGGCAGTGAAGTCTTTCTGTAATGTACATCTAGTCTAATCTATTCCTTTAGATCAGCAAAGCTTCAGGAAAGTGATTCATCAAGCCCAGCCCCAACTCAGCTTCACTTAAATCGTCTGTTCATGTCATTTTCTCACTTTGAATAGGCAGGTGACAGGCTCTATATACATTAGAGAAGCAGCGTGGCTCAGTGGAAAGAGCATGGGCTTTGGAGTCAGAGGTCATGAGTTTGAATCCCAGCTCTGCCACTTGTCGGCTGTGTGACTGTGGGCAAGTCACTTAACTTCTCTGTGCCTCAGTTCCCTCATCTGTAAAATGGGGATTAAGACTGTGAGCCCCACGTAGGACAACCTGATTCCCCTATGTCTACCCCAGCACTTAGAACAGTGCTCGGCACATAGTAAGCGCTTAACAAATACCAACATTATTATTATTATTATCCACAATAGGGAGATGCCATGGCTTAATTTAAGCCTGGCTTTGCCAGACCCTGAGGTCAGTCTTAGCTCCGGTAAGCTCTGGAAATTTCGGGGAGATCCCAGGCACCTCTTTGAGCTGAAACCAAGAGGTATTGACTCTGCCCAGGAAGGAGTCCCACACTTAATCGATCGATGATATTTATTGATCACTAATTGTATGCATAATACTGTACTAAGCATTTGGGATAATGTAATACAACACAGTTGGTCAACATATTCCCTGCCCAGAATGACCTTACGGGGAGGCAGACATTCATATACATAAATAATTTATAAGAATATCATCCTCTGAGTCTAGACTTCTTACTTTTCAAAGCCCTCCTTCCTCTCCCTTCAAGCATTCTGGCTGGGAACAGACTGATCTGGAAAAATGGGAGGTGCCAATTCTCAGTGCTTTGATGCCTCTCTCCCACTGTAGGGCTAAGTAATGTTTTTACCGGGTTAGTTTTCTGACTGGAAAGAAGATCAAGTCCAGAAGTAGATTATCCCTGGAAAGAGAAATGGTGACAAGGAGGAAAATGATACAGTGTTTGAATGTGATATCATTAATTGTGATCACTGGGGAGCTAACCAAAGGCCTTTCCATACTCTACAGCTTTCATTCTGGCTCAGTAAGTGACTCTGTGACCATCAGCCTCAATCTGGAAATTGTACTACCCCAATCTTTTCTTATTTAGACCCCGTAACTTCTCCGAACAGTCCATGGTGTTATAACTATGGTTCTGCGCCAAAGTCAATGAGAGTCATACTGCTAACCCCCAACCATGCAACTCTGAAAATAGGCCTCATAGATTTTGTTGCTAAATCAATGAAACTCTTTAGGTAGCGCATTTCTGAAATGATCAGGGTCATTACCAGGTCTTGGACTTGGAAATTCAGCAGTAACCAAAAAAAAACAACCCAAAACCAAAGTGTTCTGCTAAAATATTATTTTGGGAAATAGTGAAAATATTCAGATTCTGGCATGAAGAGGAAAAAAGAAGGCAGGGGAAGAGAGCTCAATCCAATTGGAAGATGATATGCCTGTAATTATCTGTGATCTTTATCTTACATGATGAGAAACATGGGCGAACAAGTAGGTTTAATCTAAATCCACAGAATTCAGGCTTATAGACTGCATGGTGTACATTTTTGTAATCACACTATAATTTCTGCCTCCACATTCATCTTTCTTCCCTTTTTTTGTATAAAAATGGCAACTTAAAATGACTCGTCTTTTCCCTAGGAATGGACTAAACCCATCCCCGAAAGTTTCCAGGTGTTCTACCAATCTGCTAAGGACTAGCCAATGTGTCCTACTAACCTATTAACTGATGCGTCTCACTCCAATTAGGCAAATGTTTCCTCTGAGTTTTCCCATTGGCTTTCTCTCGTGCTGCTGCCTACTCCTGGAATTTATCAAGAACCATCCAGGCCTATCAAGGGCCCTTCTTCACCCTCTGGGTAAACTCTAATTCCCTTTTTCATGGATTAAAACCTTTTCATCTTTATTGGAAGTGAGATGTTTATTATCTGGCACTACTTCTATAGTGTCAGATCTGAATAAGTTAATATGTGTTAATAATTGTGGTATTTAATAATAGTAATAGTTATGGTATTTATTAAGCACTTACTATGTGCCAAGCAATGTTTTAAGTGCTGGGATAGATACAGGGTAATCAGCTTGTCCCACATGGTGCTCACAGTCTTAATCCCCATTTTACAGATGAGTTAACTGAGGCACAGAGAAGTTAAGTGACTTACCCAAGATCACACAGCAGACAAGTGGCAGTGGTGGCATTAGAACTCATGTCCTCACCATCCCAAGCCTGGCTCTTTTCCACTAAGCCACACTGCTTCTTAAGCACTCACTACATGCAAAACACTGTGCTAAGAACTGGGATAGTTACAATATATTCAGGTTGGATATAGTTCCTTCCCACCCAAGGTTCTAAGTCTAAGGGGAAGGGAGAACAAATATTTAATCCCCATTTTACAGGTGAGGTATTTAATCCTCATGGTCATGTAGCTGGCAAGCAGCAGAACCAAGATTAGAAAGCAGGTCTTCTGCTTCCTAGGCCTAGGGTGTTTCAATTAGTCCATGCTGCTTCCCTCTATCACACAACTACTGCATCTTATCCTGCCTGATGAACCCTAATGCCAATACATATTCTCATAGAGCATTACATTAGGTCTCCTTGTCTTTCCTCATAGTTTCTGTTTTAATCATTTAGTTAGCACTAATTATTTTTCTTTCTCTCCTCTGAATCCTCTTCTAATTTTCCATATCTCATTTAAATTATAGATCCTAAAACTACACACACACACACACACACAAACACATGAACCAATCTGTATCCAAATATACACTGATTAAAAAAGTTTAACACAAAAGAGATTTTTTTCCTGTACACCCATATGTGCATCTTTCCATAGATACTGGCCATGTTAGCTTTTTGAAAAATATATAAGCCACTTAAGAGCTTATATAGACTGTCCTTTAGGCACCTCCCTCGGTCATGCTCATGAAACACTTAATGCAATTTGTTCGTGATGGAATATCCTGACATCTGTCTAAAGGTAGAATGAAGCTGGGTGAAATGGTTTCAGAGAAGCTGGAGGCTGGTTCAAGTTTGACTGGTCGAAGGAATAATCAATTCAAGTCACATCTTCTTAGAAGCAATGAATCCTGCTTAGGAAAACGTCAAGAGGCAAAGCAGGGCCAAGCTATGAAATTCCACCTCTGAGGATTATAAAACAACACACTCAGAGTGAGCATAGCTTCCCAGGTATAATAGGGGTGCCTGAAATGATTGACAGCACTGGCAATCTATCATCGAGGGCTGAATCAGAGAGATACTATCTTGGAAGGCACCAACTAGCAGGCCTGAAATTATTTATTTATTTCTTTAATACATATGGAAAAGTGTCTGTATTTACATTCTCTTCCTTCATGTGTCACCAGTAACCCCAAGTCTGAATCACCATGTTTACTGAGATGCAGCATTTTCGCCTTTCCTTGGTGAGAGGAGAGTGTTCCCTAAATAAAAACTGTTCACTCAGCCCCCTGAATGATTAGATTCATGGCTCTGTGCAGAGATTTAATTATTTTACTCTCATGTTGTGACTCTGCATACTCAGAGGAGTTGATTACACCAAATTATGTTTTTTGGCATTTTCCCCCCTCCCTCTTTGGCATTCTCCTCACTTTCCCCTTGTGAGCTCTAACATCCTAATTTATTAAGAAGGGAATTAAATGCTTGGAAAAGAATCAAATTGCTTTGTTGGCTATGTGAGCTGCCTCATCTCCCTTCCTGCGGCAGGAGGCCGGGACCGTGTCGCACTGGACGGGCCTAATGGTCCCCATCAGAACTCCCCACCAAACGGTGAGTAAGGGCTGAAGGCGATCCTTACTGATCACAGACAGTCCACCAATTGAGTGCTGCCATTCCATGCCAGGAACCGAAATATGGGTATTGACTGGTCAAAAACTTCAGACACAGATATAGGAGTTTCAGCTAACCCACCCAAATCTTTGCTGTGTAAAAAGCCAGAGCAGATGCTAGAGGCACGGTAGCCTTTGTTCAAAGAAACTGTGAAAAATCTAATGGCAACAGTTTGTACCTGAAGGCTCAGTCAAGGTAGCACAATCAATCATATTCATTAGAGAGTTCCAATGAAGTTTTGACACTCTGTCTCCTTTTTCTTTCTGTGGGGGTCATTCATTCATTCATTCAATAGTATTTATTGAGCGCTTACTATGTGCAGAGCACTGTACTAAGCGCTTGGAATGAACAAGTCGGCAACAGATAGAGACAGTCCCTGCCCTTTGACGGGCTTACAGTCTAATCGGGGGAGACAGACAGACAAGAACAATGGCAATAAATAGAGTCAAGGGGAAGAACATCTCATAAAAACAATGGCAACTAAATAAAATCAAGGCAATGTACATTTCATTAACAAAATAAATAGGGTAATGAATAATAGGGTAATAATAGGGTAATAAATAAGGTCTGCAGGGCAACTTTGATACGGGCAATTGTTTTAATAATAATAATAATAATAATGTTGGTATTTGTTAAGCGCTTACTATGTGCAGAGCACTGTTCTAAGCACTGGGGTAGACATAGGGGAATCAGGTTGTCCCACATGGGGCTCACAGTCTTAATCCCCATTTTACAGATAAGGTAACTGAGGCCCAGAGAAGTTAAGTGACTTGCCCACAGTCAGCTGACAAGTGGCAGAGCTGGGATTCGAACTCATGACCTCTGACTCCAAAGCCCGTGCTCTTTCCACTGAGCCACACTGTCTGCTGCTTTGGTGCCCTGTGCCCATGATGTGATTTGAGGAGCAGTAGAAAGGAGTTCGGGGGAGGTCTTGGATATAGAAATAGTCAAATTGGTTTATAGAAGTGAGGCCAAAGCAACGTTTCTAGGTTGATTACTTTTTTTGGGGATAATGATTTTTGAAAACTATTTGCTAGCAATCCGTCAGTGTGCTTTTCTTAACACCATCTATCTGGTCTATCATGCTGCCTACTTCTCGCCTTTGTCCTGCCTCTGGCCTGGGACACCCTGCCTCTTCATATTCGACAATCTCTCCCCACTTCCAAAGCCTTATTAAAAGTATATCTCCTCCAAAAAACAGTGCAGCTTAGTGGCTTAGAGCATGGGCCTGGAAGACAGAAGGATCTGGATTCTAATTCTGACTCTTCCCCTTGTCTACTATGTGACCTTGGGCCACTCACTTAACTTCTCTGGGCCTCAGTTACCTCATCTGTAAAATGGGAACTAAGACCATGAGCCCTATGTGGAACAGGGACTGTGTCCAACCTGATTAGTTAGTATCTACCCCGGAACTTAGTGCGGTGCCTGGTACATAGTAAATGTTTAGCAATTACCATAAAAAATGAGGCCTTCCCCAACTAAGCCCTCATTTCCTCTTCTCACTTTACCTTCTGCATCAACTTTGCCCTTGGTTTTGAATCCTTTATTCACCCCACCCTCAACCCCACAACACTTATGTACATATCCAAAATTTATATTGTCTGTATTCTCCTCTAAACTGTAAGCTCATTGTGGGCAGGGACTGTGTCTACCAACTCTATTATATTGTACTCTCTCAAGTCTTAGTACAGTACACTGAATACAGTAAGGACTTGGTTAATACGATTAAATGATTGATTGTACTACCTTGGAAACTTCTGGTGGACAGGAAACATGCTTACCAACTCTGTTATATTGGTATTCTCCCAAGTACTTAGTGAAGTCCTATGCACACAATAAACACTCAGTAAATATAATTGATTGATTGATTGTGTTTCCTTTACTGAGCCCTCAGGCACAATCCTGGTCTTTCCGGGAACTTCCATTAACAATAGCAGAGGGCCTTTTCCAGTCTTTGATCTCACAGTCACTTTTTCAATAGGAGTTTGGCCTGACATGTTTTGACTGGGATTTGTCTTTCAGAATCTTAGAGTTGGGCAAAGGTATCAGAGGGGTATGAATGCTGGTGGATGGAACTGCGTAAGACTGATTCATTAAGAATGAGCCTTCAAGTTTAACCCACTAAAGGTAACAGCTTATTGTGTACAATTGGGAAGCTTCGGGGAATAGAGCAGTTCACACACGCTCATTACGAAATCACATTTTAAAATGATTTCTTCCCATTACCTAGCACTTTTCTTCCTCCAAAGCACTTTTTGAACTATATTCAGAGCCACTCCCTTCAGGGAGATCATAGTTATCATTAAGTACTTGTATAACACTTTAATCTACAATGAGCTTCACAATTCTCTTTATTAAAGTATTCATGTTGACAACCCTGTGGACTAGTATGTTCTCATTTTCCAGAAAGTAAAGGAGAAGAAAGGCTGTATAAGGCCACAGAGCATGGCTGTCCTAGAGTTGAGATTAGTTCTAAATTCATGTTCTAAACTCACAGTCCTGAGCTAATCTAACCAGTCCTTAAGCACTTACTGTGTGTCAGGTACTGTTCTAAGCGTTGCTGAGATACAAGTTGATCAGGTCCAACACAATCCCTGCCCCACATGGGGCTTACAGTCTAAGTAGGAGGGAGTAAAGGATTTGAATCCCCATTTTACAGTTGAGGAAACTGAGGAACAGAGAAGTTAAGTGATTTGCCCTAGGTAAAAAAAAATGGCAGAGCTGGGAATAGAACCTACATCCTCTGACTCCCAGGCCTTTGATCTTTCCACAACAGCAGTGAAGAAAGAGGAAAGCTTGAAATTTCAAGCAAGTCCATTACGGGAGATAGCTTTCTCTTAAGAAATGATCCCAGGATATCTATAAAAAGTCCTTATGCACAAGCCCTAGCTTTTAAAAGTCATATTGGAAACAAACACTAAAGGGAGTTTCATGGAATTCAGATTATTGAATTGAAAAAATAAAGGAATAAGTTGACCCTTAAAAGGAGTTTTACATCTATATCTAACCTAATTTACTTGTACCTATCCCAGCACTTAGAACATTGTTTGTCACATATAAGCACTTAAAAAATAATGAAACAAATCATCTTCTTTAACAATCTGGTAATTCAGGTGGTCCATGGCCAAACTTTTTCCCAAACCATTTTAAAAAGGCAGGTACCCTATTCACAGATACCAAATTACAGACTCAGCAAGTACCATGCAATGCAGGTCATCTCTTATTCATTTCTTACAATTTCTCACACAGCAGTTTCCCAAATCCTCTTACATTACATCAGGGCTGCTGTGACCTTTTAAAAAACATTTTTCTTAGGAAATTTAACCTGTAGGGATCATCAGGTAGATGATTCCATCGCATCAATTACATACACGTTGATTCTTTCCTCCATGTAGCAGAAAAGCATGGGGAGAACTATAATTGCAATTCCCCAATTCATATCTAATCCTTCGCCATTGGTAAGTTTTAACAAGTTCTTAGCCATTTACTTGCCACTTCAGAGACTGCACTGCCACTTACCAGTATCCCAGCAGACAGCAGGCACACAATTAATTAGTTTTTTTTTAATAAAACCAAACTTACTTTCAGCTTGAGGAGCAGTGGAAAGAGCATGGGCATGAGGGTCAGAGAACCTGGGTTCTAATCTTGGCTCTGCCACTTGCCTGCTGTGTGACCTTGGGAAAGTCACAACTTTTCTGGGCCTCAATTTCCTCATCTGTAAAATAAAAATTCAATTCCTCTTTTCCCTTCTACTTAGACCATGGGACAGGAACTTCTTCTGATCTGATTAACTTGTAACTACCCTAGTGCTTAGAACAATGTTTGATGCATATGTTGGTATTTGTTAAGCGCTTACTATGTGCAGAACACTATTCTAAGCACTGGGGTAGATACAAGGTAATAAGGTTGTCCCACGTGAGGCTCACAGTCTTCATCCCCATTTTACAGATGAAGTAACTGAGGCACAGAGAAGTTAAGTGACTTGCCCACAGTCACACAGCTGACAAGTGGCAGAGCTGGGATTCGAACCCATGACCTTTGACTCCCAAACCCAGGCTCTTTCCACTGAGCCACGCTGCTTCCCTAAACAAAGCACAAGCATAATAATAATAATAGTAAAAACCTTAATTTAAGAACCATGTGGGTGCATTTCATTCATTCATTCAATCATATTTATTGAGCACTTACTGTGTGCAGAGCACTGTACTAAGCACTTGGAAAGCACAGCTCAGCAATAGAGACAATCCCTGCCTACAGTGGGTGTACAGTCTAGAAAGGGGGAGGCAAACATCAAAACAAGTCAACAGGTATTAATATAAATAAATAGAATTATAGATGTATATACATCAAAACAAGTAAACAGGCATTTATTTTTTCAAGACTCTGGTCTAGGCTCCATTTGGTTGGATGGATGTTGCCAGTCCCAAGAACACTAGACCCAGAACAGGAGCAAGCATGTGGATATTGATTGGTCAGAAACTCGAGGTATAGGGGCTGGGCTTTTTGATAATAAATCCTAATCTTTGCAGTGCTTAAAATAGGAACAGATCATAGAGCCGCTTAGTGTTTTTTTCCGGCACCTTCTTTGTTCCATTGCATAGCTTAAATTGGGTACACTGGGCATTTTTAGGCATAGTGAGTATTTGGAGATGGGACTGGAAAATACATTTATACTTGGTATGTGAGACATAATATCTGCTCTGTTTAGAGTATCACCTGTTCACTGAGCCCCTCCAGTCCTATCCATATGAATCAAAAATGTTTTTTGTTCCTTCTGCCTCCTCTAAGATCACCAAGAATACCCAAGATAGCCGACTCCTTAATTTCCCCCCACCTGAAGCCAATGAGAGGAAAAGACATTAAAAATGACAGGGTCAGGGTTATTCATGCTCCTTGAGACAGAGCATCCACTTGAGAAAGCACAAAACTACTAGGCGAGAAAATAACATTTTAGACTCTTTGAAGAGTAAAAGAAAACAGTGGAAGAAAAAATTGAATCCAGTCAGAATATGCCACATAAATTGAAAGTGCTTGGAATTTAGTGGGAAAAAAAAGCTTCACTAAGGAAAACTATTAGTGTGAAGCTATCTTATCTTTAATATAAAGTTAGTTCTGCCATAATATGTCTTCATTACAAAGCTGAAGAATTTGGGAATGTTCTTCCCCCATCAAGAGTCTTCTCTGGGTATAACATGATCCCAAAATTGGGGCAAGTAGATTTTGCAGAGGAAGAAATGGTTGTGCTCATGACAGTGGTTAAAGCAAGGTGCTGCTATGCTTCCCAGCCTCTGCTGCTCTGTGCTTCCTCTAGGATTCTTTGTGGTTCTTTGTGTTTTTGCAACTTTGTAGGACAGAAATCCCACAGTAAATGAAATGTAGCTATGAATAGAGTTTGCTCCTAACAGCAGCTAAACTTAAAACATTAAAAAGTTCATCCAACAACTCATAGGCCTCTGGGCTTTCTGGGATGGAGTTGTGGAGGAAGGTGGCTGGTCACTGAAAATGTAGAGCTGTGGCCGCTGACAACCAAAGAAACAACAGACAGCAGGGGGCAGGGCCATTGTGAATATGGGTTTGACAAACCACAAATGCCAAGGGACTTCTGAAGTTAGAGCAGTAAGATAGCTATGAGTGGCAAACGTGTTCACGTTCTAAAAATGGTGCACTTAACAATAATACAGGAATTTGTATTGGAAAATGTCAGTAACGGTAGTATCTTTGAACTACCAATCTTCTAACACATTAATTCACATTGATGCCATGGTAACGCTAACATAATTTTCTCAAAATGTTACTGGAATTTTTTACGAGTAGCTTCCAACACCTCTCGTGAATATGAACCTTTCAGTGATGCACACTGCTTTTCACAAAAGCATAGCAGAGGACATTTGTATTATTATTGGGGGAGACCAATGCCCCATCCAAAGCAATATTCTGGCTCAGTTGTCAACAGGATGCTTGGATGATGGCTGCTTTTCATGGCAGGTAAACTGAGGCTCAGCATCTCTAAACTATGAACTTTCATTCTGGAATAGATCTGGGAAGAAGGCCAGAGTTCCTCAGCCCCAACTTATGCCAATAAGCAATACTCTCTCTATTGCCTGGGTGTAAATCACATTTTAAAAGGAGTTTAATAGAGAGGTGGCAATTTGGATAGTCCCACATCCTGTGGAACATGAAAAATCACTCACTTCTGGCCTCCTGGAGGGACGATAATTGCTTTCAAAGATTCAAGATGGATTGCCTTGTCTTGAATTTTCTACTGGACTCTTCCCCTTTTCGCCGGCAAAAGTGGAAAAAAAGAAAGTATGCATTCAGGACATTTTAAAGGGAGATGCAGGAAATGGATCAAAAAGATGACCAAGCCAGTTTCACAAGACTGGGACTGAGCGAGTAAAACTAGAACCAAAAAAGGTGAAGAATATGATGTTTTTGGTGACCATCTATTTTGCTTCTTCTTCCGCCTCTACTTTGGTCTTTAAAGATGTCCAGATTAGACTATGTGCCAGGAACTGTACTAAGCTGTGAGGTAGGTACAGGCTAATCAGGTTGGACCCAATCCATGTCCCACATGTCCCAAAATTGAATACTGTGGTTTGTATTTTGCCAGCCCTGCAGGTGATGATTGTTAGGGACTTCCGGATGGATATCATCCATTTGAAAATGGGGTGAACTGGGACCATCAAGGGATTTTGTATCAAAATGCCAACAACTGGTGACCCTTGCTGTTCCTACAGCTATGCTGTTGTTGCTGTATATACACAGTAGATGATGTCAATGTCCTAATTTATTAATATCCTATTTTGGGAGGGAATTTGGAAGTTGTCACCTCACCTGTGCCTTCATTTTAATCATGATTATGGTCTCCATCTTGTCATCTTTCCAACTATAAATCAAAAGAAACTGGTCCACCGTAATCTGGGAAATATTCCAGATGTGCATTAGTGGAGAAGCACTTGACATTTTTATGTCATTATTAGGGTTTCTTAATCAAACACAGGATCACACTTAGTACTCAGCAGGCATGAAGGGGCACTGAAGATTAGAGTGATTTAGTGAGGCAAATATTGCTCAACCCTCAGACTGTAAACTCCTCTAGGCTGAAAATTCATTGTGGTCAGGGAATGTGACTACCAACTATATTGTATTGCACTCTCCCAAGTGTTTATTACAATGCTCTGCACACAGTGTAGTAGAGTACAATACAACAGTGTTGGTAGACATGTTCTCTGCCTACAACCAGCTTACCGTCAGGTCACCTCCTAATGCTCCCTGTGAGGTCTAGACTGAAAGTGAACACTGACAAGTCCTGGTTTGTTAGGTTGTTTTTTGTTGTTGTTTTGATTTGTTTTGTTTAAAGAAAAATGAAACTCTCAGCAGCTCATCCTGGATCATGTTAGGTCTAATGGTATCATTAGTAGCTGTTACTAGAGTCAGGTTTGCTAACCATTTTCTTAAAGTGCACCTGACAACTCTCCACTTCTCTTCATGAAGGGGGAAAAGGGAGAATTGATTTAGGGGAATGAAGAATGAGGTGACAATAAGGTTGGAAAAAAGTTTGCCTTTAAAGATCCACTTGTGCAGAGAGCCTTATATTACATTTTCCTGTCCCAAATGACCTAACAGAGGCTCCTTCTGAACTAGTTGTTTTCCTGTACAAGAGCCCTGGATCTTAAAGAAGAGTCCTTAAAAGGAGGAGAGAATCTGCTTTTTGCTGAGTCTCTGAGTTACAATATTGTAGGCTTCCATGCATATTGAGGGTCAATTAATCAATTAATGTTATTTACTCTATGTGCCGAGTACTGCATTACAATACAATAGAGTTTGCAGTTAGCTTGCCAGTTTACAGTTTACAGTTTACAGCCAGGAGGATAGTGAGACAGCTTTAATAAGGGACTGTTGAAATTAGACATCATTTTCTTCCTGGGGCTCAAATAGTCTACAACTAGTTTGCCCTCATCCATCTGAATTTCAACTCCACTGTAGCTTCATCAGATTTACATGAGGGAAGAGGATTCCTGTGTTTTCTTCTACTTCAATCCAACCCACATACTTCACTCCTCTAATGCTCACCTTCTCACTGTACCTCAATCTTATCTATCTCACCTCCCAACCTCTTGCCCACATCCTGCCTCTGGCATGGAGTGCCCTCCCTCCTCTAATCAGACAGACAATTACTCTATCCCCCTTCAAAGCCTTATTAAAGGCACATCTCCTCCAAGAGAACTTCCCTAACTAAGCCTTCCTTTCCTCTTCTCCCTCTCCCTTCTACCGTCACCCTGACTTGCACCTTTTATCATCCCCCCTCCTGGCCCCTCAGCACATACGTACATATCTGTGATTTAGTTTTTACTAAAGTCTGTCTCCTCCTCTAGACTGCAATCACATTGGTGGGCAGGGAATGTGCCTGTTGTATTGTTATATTGTCCCCTCCCAACTCCTTAGTACCGTACTTTGCACACAGTAAGTGGTCAATAAATACAGTCTTTTGTTCCTACTCTCAAAAGAACAATACTCTGCACATAATAGATACTCAATAAATACTACTGATTGATGGATTGGATCAACTTCTACCAAGAAAATAAAATGAAGAATGGCTGTCTTTGTGCATAACTCACTGTAAATCTTTGAAAGGGTTGTAAACCCTGTTTTCTCCCTTCCTTTTACTATAGACAGCACCAACATCCTCCCTGTCTCACAAGCCTATGATCTTGGCATTACCCTCGACTTACCTCTCTCTTGCTTTGGCTTGATAGAGTTCAGTAACCTCAGGGACTAAAATCCAGGACAGGTCCAAAATGAGCAGATAATGGAGTCCAACCTTCCTCCACACACATTGACTACTCCCCTGACCTTCCCCCCTACACCGCTACACCAGATTGTTTATCCCCATGTATTTAGAGGAGGTAGAGTTGTGGGCAGGGAATGTGTCTAATGACTGTTATATTGTGCTCCCTCAAATGCTCAGTACAGTGCTCTATACGCAGTAAGCACTCAACATATATGATTTATTGATTGATTGCATTTCCAGAAGAGAGTTCTGATGGAGAGATTTCATTGTGAGAATAGCTGAAAAACCCTATAGATACAACAATAATAATAATAATAATATTAAGTGCTTACTATGTGCCAAGCACTGTTCTAAGTGCGGGAGTAGATACAGGGTAATCATGTTGTCCCACACTTTTAATCTCCATTTTACAGATGAGGTAACTGAGGCAGAGAGAAGTGAAGTGACTTGCCAAGGTCACACAGCTGACAAGTGGCAAAGCCAGAATTAGAACCCATGTCCTCTGACTCCCATGCCTGTGCTCTTTCCGCTAAGCAACGAGTCCCTTCCATGTTCTTCATAGAAAGTCCTGTTCTATGCTACTGTGTGTTTATGCATGCGTGCACGTGTGTATTTGTCCTTCGTTTCCAAAGATGTTGCTTCTGGCAGTAAGATCCTGTGTGTGTAATGTGATGTGTGTAATATACATGTGATTATGTAATTGACTAGTACCTCACAGTGTTTTCCATTTAATCACTTGCTGTCACGATTCTTGTGAAGTCTATGCTAAAAGAGCCACTCCTGTCCTTTCCCGGAATTTCATATCACTGCAGATGGCACCTCCATCCTCCCTGTCTCCCAATCTTGTAACCTTGGTATTATCCTTTTTTGGTAGCATTTGATAAGGACTTACTATGTGCCAGGCACTATAACTAAGCTCTGGGGCCTTGTCTTATGCCGTCGAGTTGTCTCTGACCCATAGATACCCTGTGGACACATCTCTCCCAGAACGCCCCACCTCCATCTGCAAACGTTCTGGTAGTGTATCCATAGAGTTTTTTGCTAAAAATATGGAAGTGGTTTACCATTGCCTCCTTCTTTGTAGTAAACTTAAGTCTCCGCCCTCGACTCTCTCCCATGTCACTGCTGCCTGGTACGGGTGAGATTTGACTTATCGCAGATTGCCTTCTACTCACTAGCCACTGCCCAAGCTAGGAATGGAATGGGTATGCCTCTGTTGGACTCTCCCTCCCATGGTCGAGACTGATAGAATACTGTCTATTTATTGTTATACTGTACTCTCCCAAGTGCCTAGTTCAGTGCGCTGCACACAGTAAGTGCTCAATAAATACCAGTGATTGATGATTTAATTGAACTCTCCCTAGCACATAACTCCTTAATAAATATTAATGATTGATTGATGCAGTATCCACAGAGCTCAAAAAGGGCTCTTTTGGGCTCAAAAAGGGGACACAGAGTTGATTTCCAAATGATAATAACAATTGCACTACTTAAGTGCTTAGTATGTGCCAGGCACTGTTCAAATTACTGAGGTGATTACAAGCAAATTGGGATAAACACAGTCCCTGTCCCACATGGGGCTCATAGTCCTAATCCCCATTTTACAGCAGAGGTAATGGAGGCACAGAGAAGTTAAGTGACTTGCCCAAGGTCACACAGCAGCAAGTAGAGGATCTGGGATTAGAACCCAGATCCTTCTGACTCCCTGGCCTGTGCTCTATCCACTAGGCAATGCTGCACACATCTTGCCTGGGGCTACAGGGCATAAGAGAATGAGGTAGATCTTAACTCTAAGGGGAGAGGAGAGCCAAATCTCCTCAGGTATCCCAACTCATCTATTCTTCCTCCCTTCCTTTCTTCCTTCTCTCCTTCCAGTTCTGTTTCATTTAGGGCTCGGGGCATCCCTTTAGATTCCTGCCCAATTTTTCTTCCCTATTGTTTGCAACAATAACAAGTTCATGTCCTGTGCTTCAGAGGTTCGTGTACTCTCCTTTCACTACAGGGGAAATGCGGTAAAAAATCATCTGGCCCAGAATCCCACTCCATTCTTCTTGTTCAACCAATATAAATTATAGATATTGTTGGCTTGCAATATTAGTATCCAGGAGAGTAGCTCTGAAGAAGCTGCATGGCATACACTTAATCCCAAGTATTTTAGCTTTTGTTGGTGAGGTTAAGCAACAGGACAGGAGAGGTGAGAAGAGAGATGGAAGAGCAAAGAGGTGGAGACCCAGCTTGAAAAAAAGTGAGTTTTTCAGGATTTTGTCAGAAGGAAAACTTAGGCTCAGATTCTTGTATTATCTGAAATGTTGACCTTTATGTAAAACAAAAATATTCCATAATATAGTGAACCTTCAATCAGTTAATCAATCAATCAGTGGAACTTATGAGCATTATTTTGTTAATGAGATGTACATCGCCTTGATTCTATTTATTTGCTATTGTTTTAATGAGATGTTCATCCCCTTGATTCTATTTATTGCTATTGTTCTTGTCTGTCCGTCTCCCCGATTAGACTGTAAGCCCATCAAAGGGCAGGGACTGTATCTGTCACCAATTTGTACATTCCAAGCGCTTAGTACAGTGCTCTGCACAAAGTAAGCGCTCAATAAATACTATTGAATGAATGAATTTACAATGTGGAGAGTACAGTACTAAGTCCTTGGGAAGGTACAGTACAACAGAGTTAGGAGATATGTTTCCTGCACATAAGGAGATTTCAGTCTAGAGCGGGGAGACAGATTTTAAAATAAATTATGGATATGTACATGAGTTTTGTGGGGATGAAGGTGGGGGTGAATATCAAGTGCTTAAAGAATACAGGTCCAAGCAAATAGGTGATGCAGAATGGAGAGGGAGTAGAGGAGATAAGGGCTTCCATAGGCATGAAAGTAATTTTAGAAGACAGTCCTCCATTTTAGCAGTAAATCCTCTTCAGAGGAGTATCTGAGTGTCTCCAATGGGCACTACGGGCAAAACTGCCTCCTAAAGTTACACTGCTGTTAAAATCTCTAGACTGTAAGCATGTTGTGGGCAGGGAATGTGTCTACCAACTGTGTTATAATAATAATTATGGTATTTGTTAAACACTTCCTATGTGCCAAGTACTGTTCTAAACACTGGGGTAGATATAAGGTAATCACGTTGTCCCATGTGGGGCTTACAGATCCCTCACTGATGAAGGAACTGAGGCACAGAGAAGTGAACTGACTTGCCTCAGGTCATACAGCAGACAAGTGGTGAAGTCAGGATTAGAACCCATGACCTTCTGACTCCCAGGCCTGTGCTCTATCCATTACACCATGCTACTCTCCCAATGTATAGTACAGTGCTCTGCACACAGTAAGTACTCAATAAATATGATTGATTGATGTCAGGGGAAGAAGGTAAAGACCGTCTTATTGTTCTCCAACCTGCTCTCCTTTCATTTCTTTTCCACAAACAGGGAGAGAATTCACATTGGATTGACCTGTTAATTAAATTTCAAAATAAAATCTAGGGCCAAAACTCACAATGATTTCACAGAGTTTTTAGCTTTGTTTTGGCTGTGTAGCTAATTTAGGGGGCCAAGGAATGAAGGGGATCACAAGAAACTAAGGAGTGCATATTTAATAGACTGGAAAGGATTTTTGCTTTTACAAATAAAAATTTTCCATTTTGGTTCCCTTTCAGTATTCCAATCTCATCATTTTAATAAGATTCTATAACCAATTTTTGAATAATTTCATATTTGTATTTGGCTTCCCCTTTCCCATCATTACCTGCTCCCTCCATCCCTATCCTTTCCCCCCACTGCCTGCTCAGTTGTTACTTGCCTGAACACATTGCTGATCCCCAGGTTCTTTCTCCAGACAAATAGGTCGAGCAGCTTTTATATATCCTCCTTTGTGAAAGAGGAGCCTTTTCATGCATTATGCAGCAAAGGGAATGGGATTGGAAGAGGGGGGGCGCATAGCAGAGCAGCTAAGTTTCTTTTGGATTCCAAAGGATTTCAATCTTCTGTTGAAACTGGAATTTGTTATGGGCTTGCCATATGAGAATGGAGCTGGAGACCTGTACTGGGAAAGCTCCAGAAAGCTGAAGAATGAATAAAAGACAGGTAAGTCTTCTGCTATCCAAGTGCACCCCCTCTGAGGAAAAAGCAAAGTGACACTTTCAACCAATCAATCAATAGTATTTCTTGCCCAGATCACACGGCTAAGCACTTGGGAGAGAACATTAGAGTTTAGCACACATGGCTCCTGCCCTCAAAGAGCTTATTCATTCATTCATTCAATTGTATTTATTGAACACTTACTGTGTGCAGAGCACTGTACTAAGTGCTTGGAAAATACAATTCAGCAACAGATAGAGACAAGCCCTACCCCAAAATGGGCCTTCAGTCTAGAAGAGGGGAGTCAGACAACAAAACAAAACAGTTTATAGCCTTGTTGGGGAGATAAACATTGAAACAAATTACAGAAAGGAGGAAGTAATATTTTTTAAGGATATTGGTATAAGGCTATGAACAAGAATTTGAGTCCCACATGCTTTAGTGGATGCAAAGTGCCAAAGTTGTGTATGGGGGAGAATTGGGGAGCTGACAGACATATCAGGGAGCTAAGAGTTCAGAAGGGCTCTGAAATTGGGGAAATAGTGGCCCGCTGGATGGAAAAATGAGTGAGTTCCAGGCAGGAAGAGGGCATGAGCAAGAGATCCAGAGTGGGAGAGATGAAAGTGAGGCACAGTGAGTAGATGAGCTAATCAGAAATGGCAAGTTTGGGTGTACTGGGAGAAGAGAGAGGGTGAAGGGGAGAGAGCTGATTTAGTGCCTTAAAGTAGTCAAGAGTTCCTGCTTAATGTGGAGAGGAATAGACAGTCACAGGACATTTCTGAGACATAGGAAGACATGCAGAGTGATGTTTCAGAAAAATTTGTGATATAATCAACAATCCCCAATTACCATCAGTATAGGCCAAGAGCACTGTTAGAGAATGGTCAAGCAGTTGAAAAGTGAACAAGAAGAAAACGAAAATGCAGCTGAAGAGAAAGACATGAGTATGCTTAGTACAGTGCTCTGCATATAGTAAGCACTCAATACAATTGAATGAATGAATGAGTAGGTGAGGAGCATAACTGCAGGACATCAAAGATTAAGGACAAAATAGAACAGTCACAGAAGTCTTGGTTCAATCAATTAATTAATGGTATTCATTATTTATGGTATTTGTTGAATGTTTACTATGTGCTAGGCACTGTACTAAGTGCTGGGCAACATACAAGCTATTCAGGTTGGACAACAGTCCATGTCCTATGAGGGGATCACAGTCTTGGTCCCCATTTTGCAGATAAGGTAACTGAGGCACAGAGAAGTTAAGTGATTTTACCAAGATGTCACAGCAGATTTATCGAGCATTTACTTTGTGCAGAGTACCTTACTAAGCATTTAGGAGAGTATAATACAGTTGGTAGACTCAATTTCTGCTATCAAAGAAGCTTATGGTCTAACAGGTGACAAGCATTAAAATAAAATACGGGCAAAGGTAAAGAAAAAATTCATTTAATCAATCATATTTTTGGCATACCTCCTGGGTGCAAAACACCGTAGTACGATATAAGGGAGTTGGAGACAAGTCGAGAGTGGGAGACTGATGTTAATGTAAACACATTATTGATATGCACAAAAGTGCTGCAGGGTGAATAAAGAATGTAGATCCAATTGCAAGGGTGACATAGAGGGAGTGGGGAAAAAAGGAAATGAGAGCTTATTCAAGGAAGAACTCTTGGAGGAGATGTGATTTTAACAAGTATTTGAAGGTGGGGATAGAGATCTCCTGTTGGATATGAAGGGGGAGGGAGTTAATATTTGCTTCCTAGCTGTACTTCCTGACAGAGTTATTCTGCACAGTCACACCTGGCTCAGTTGTCCCTAGAGGCCACTAAAGGTGGCTCCTGATTCCCCAGCGTTGCCCACTTGCCATCACCCTACAAGGGCTTATAGTTGCCTCTGAGTTCCTAGCTATCCAGCGTTTTGAAGCCACCTCTATTAGAGTCCTAGATTGTCAATTATCTGTGTGGTATTTAAGCCCTTAATATATGCCAAACACCTTAATGAGTTCTGGGGTAAATACAAATAATCAGGTTGGACAGAGTCCCTACCTAATATGGGGTAGAGCAGGTATTTAGCTTCCATTTTACAGATGATGACACTGAGGCTCAGAGAAGTTCATGACTTGCCTAAGGCCACACAGGGTGCCCGATTTAGAACCCAGATCCTCTGAATCCCAAGCCTATGCTCTTCCCACTAGACCATACTGCTCAATCCCACCTAGTTCTTGTCTGATTCCTCCTGTATGGTAAGAGTGAATGTTGATGAGCAGTTTGGGCAGCTGAATTAATCGGGGCCTTGGATGGCATTTAAGATTAGTCGACCAATGATATTTGTTGAGCAGTTAGTGTGTGCAGAACACTGTACTAAGGGCTTGGAGAGAAGCAGCGTGGCTCAGTGGAAAGAGCATGGGCTTTGGAGTCAGAGGTCATGGGTTCAAATCCTGGCTCGGCCATTTGTCAGCTGTGTGACTTTGGGCAAGTCACTTAACTTCTCGGTGCCTCAGTTACCTCATCTATAAAATGGGGATTAAGACTGTGAGCTCCACATGGGACAACCTGATTCCCTTGTGTCTACCCCAGCGCTTAGAACAGTGCTCAGCACATAGTAAGCGCTTAACAAATACCAACTTTAGTACAACAGAGTTGGTAGACATGATCCTGCCCACAAGGTGGTTGATTGCTAGCCAGTGCAGTGGAAGGGACTGTGATCTGGTGAAAAGGGCAGGGGACCTGGGTTTTATTCCCAGCTCTGATAGTGACCAGCTATGTGACCTTGAGCAAGTCACTTAAGCTGTCTGAGCTTCAGTTTCCTCACATGACAAATCAGGAGAATAATTTTTTGCCTCTCCCTACTTCACAGGAATGAGATGAATTACATGAAAATAAACGTTCGGTACAAATTCAGGGTATTTTTATTATTATATGAAGGGATTCACTAGCATTTGGGGGGGTTTCTAGCAATCTTGAAAAATGGCAAGAAATCATAGGAAGCATTAATGGGAATCCATGACTAGAGAGTTTGAGTACGTGACCTGGGAGACACAATATATTCAGATGATACTTTGAGGAAGGCAGCAGGTGCAAATTAGGTTTGTAGTGGGGTGCAGGTAGGTCAGGAAACAACAGCTGTGATTCAGTTTTGGGATCATGATAAGCCGTGCGAGAGAGTGGATGTCCAATGCAACCCATTTTACCTCATTAATCTAGGGACAGGCATGAAGATGATCTTTGACCTTTTCTTTCCCTGTGTGTGTGTTTCTTTAAAGCATTAAATTTCATGATTTCTCATCCCAGCTAAAATGAACAAAAACCCTACTCTCTTCATAAAGCTCTCTTCATCCACTTATGAAGACCTGGCACTGGCTAATAGTTGCTATTAAATTTAGCTTTTTCAAGATGGAAATGAAGTAGTAATTTGCCTCATCCACAGACAAATATCCAGACTGCCCCCAGATCACATGGATAAAACTTGCCACCCAGGTCATTACCTCAGTAAGAGAAGAGCAGTGACTCAGTATTATACATGTGATGCTCTGCACATTTGTGGTTTTTTTTTTTTTTCAGGGAGAAAAACTTGGCAGGTTTTCAGAAGAGTATTATGTTATAAAAAGCCAAAGAAAGGGGGAGGGAAATAAAGATACATGTATGGGTACAGTTTTTCCCTGGAGAAAATTAATATGATTAGTTATTGGTTAGTTTCCTGAAGGAAGGGATGAAAGGAAGCAGAAGAGGAAGGGCATTGGACGGGGTCTGGTTTAGCACTTTAGCTATGTTGTTGACTTCCTTTTGGTCACAACATTTTAGATTGAATCTCTCTGAAAGAAAGCAGGTACTGCCCCTTAATTTTCACTCAGGGATGTTCTGAGAATTTTTCCCCCAATTCTTCAAGAGAGTGAAAGAACTATTATCTTTGGCAGAACTATGTTGTTCCCTCTTAAAGTCTCATTGAAATTTTGGTTTAAAATGCTTCTGCAGATGGGCAAATAATGGAGTTTGGAGTAATTAGGCATTTTCTCCATGGTGCCTAAAGACAGATCCTGCAAGACCTACATTTTTAAAACTGGGGTGGCTAGTTTGTCAACCTTCCCTTTCTCCTTTTTTATGGCATTTGTTAAGCATTTAACTATGTGCCAAGTGGTATACTAAGCAATTAGGAAGATACAAGCTAATCTACCCCACATGGATCTTACAGTATTAATCCCCATTTTACACATGAGGTAACTAAGGCACAGAAAAGTGCAGTGACTTGCCCAAGGTCACACAGAAGGCAAGTAGCAGAGCCGGGATTAGAAGCCAAGCCAGGTCCTTCTGACTGCCAGGCCCGTGCTCTATCCACTATGCCACTCTGCTTCTCTATGTTAATAAAATTGTTACTTTGAAGTGCCAGTTAGTTGAATAGAAAGAACTGGAGAAACCAAAGGAGCAATGGAGATTAAGGACTATGGTACTTGAAAGATTCAGAAAATTTTTCAAAAGATCCTTGTTGGCATGATCCAACACTCGCTTGAACACACAAAAGGGCTGAAAACGTGAGCATATTGGCATAATTCTTACCCAAATAAAGAAATACTGAAAGATGGAAAGTAATATTTTAAATTAAACATTTGCATCCCCCAAATTAGACTCACTTCATTAACACGAAGGGCAGCTTCATACTGTTATCACAAGTAGCAGCTTCATGTTATAATCTCAGGTAAGAAATATCTCCCTGTCTAGTTGTAAAAAGTCAGTGAATGTCACAATAATGTTCAGTATGACTCTTAGTGGATGAAAATGGATATGCTGTGGAAATGTAGTATTTACTCACATTGATTGCCTCCCCTGTGTAATTGGCCCACTCCAGTTTTTGAGGAGGAAATAAGAGATTATTGCAGTGATAGTCACATGCCAGGGAAACAGGAAGAAGAGCAGAAGGGTGATAACATGGAAAACACAGCCAGAGATCATTCAATTGTATGTGTAGTGCTGAGTGCCTGTTGTATGCAGCACTTCAGAAGACTGCAATAGAAGTTAAAAATACACTCTCAAATTCCCTCTTACCTTCTCCCTGCATTTTCTATTCCTTTTTTGCTTTTCCCCCTTATTGCTAGACTTAATTCTTATTTGATCCACATAATAGCCCCATCCTATTTTAATATTACAAAAAACTATGCAAAGAAGCGAGGTAATTTTATGAGTAAATATGGGTAAGCCTCACACCATGGCTGGTAGTAGTGAAGAAAAAGTAATTTTCATTAATATGTTTGAACCATAAATAAGCTGTTTTCTTCTCCCAGTACATCAGTCTCTCCAAGACCCCAGCAAGTATCCTATCCTTCTGCCAATTAAAAATATCACTTAGTGGTGCCATGTTATTATTAGCTCAAGCCTTGATTGTCAAGTCTAATTACTGACTAACAGAGGGCCCAAGCTGTTTGAGCTGATTTAATATCCAAGTAATGGGATTATCTACAGCTCCTGTAAATGATGCATCTTGATCCCCTAGCATGAAGGATGCAGAGGCTAATGGTACCTATGGAGGTAAAGCTCCCATATGTTTAGGAGGTACTTAAAAATAAATCATAAAATCTTTCTGTTTTCCTTTCTCTCACTCTCTCTACCTCTCTTCCCCTTTCTCTCCCTCTCCCTTTCTCTCCCTCTCCCTCTCTCTCTCTCTCTGTCTCTGTATATGTAGTCCCAGTGCAAAGTCCTGAGCAAAGGGGAGGAAGGGGGTGGCTATTGTCAGAAAAACTCACCTCTGGGTAGAGACTCAGTTGAGGAGACATGCTGGAGAGATGTGTTGGTAAAGGTAGTGACCAATTTACCTCAGTAACCTCTGGTATCAATAGAACTGTGCGGTCTTCAGTCCCACTCTTCTGCCTAAACTCAGTGGTTTTGTCATTCCAAAAAGAGTTGTTGAGTAACCACAGGGTATCCTAAACACCCTAATGAACCCCTGAGTACTCTAGATGAGTCCTTCCTTATGCTATGAGTCCTGTGACAAATGAAACAGTGTAGTTAGACCCAGCATTATTTTCACATCTGCATGGGGCTTATTTTGCATTCTGGCCCCGTTCCTTCTACTGGATTAGAATTCCTGATATACAAAGGCATCACAATCATGCTGTTCCTCTGAGATAATTAAAGCAGTGACAGCGGTGTGCCCTTTAGCACCTATAGCATGTGGGAAATCACAAAAGAAACATGAATGTGGCCCCTGCCCTCAGTAAACCTACTGTCAAAAACTGTAAGATGGACAACCCATCCATCTTCCGTAAGCAAGAACAGCAGCAGGAATGGATTTAGCTATTATACATTGAAACTGATCATCAGTAGCTCAATTTTTGATCTAACACTCAATCTTGACTCCAATTTCTAAATTGATAGGCTTTATTGAGCTCTTATTCTGTGTAGTCTGTGTACCATGTCCTTGAGAAAGTATTACATTAGAAGGCCCCCGCCCTTGGAGTTTGCCATCTGGTTTACAATCTCTTTTTTTCTTTAAGCAGATATTCCAAAGATATATGGGACCTAGACCTGGAGGTAGGTCTCAGAGGCTCTGGGCTTTAGATCCTTCCATCCTTTAACCACTAGTCTAAGATGCCAAAGTACTCCTCAGGCTTTTCATCCCTGTTAGTGACATTGGCAGAGATCATGTTTGTGCCTAATATTTTGGTGAAATACTACAGGAACAGTGGTGATTACCCCTGTAATGCTGCCAGAATGCCATCAGGAACTGGCAAATGTTCCTCAGACAGTTGGCATTATTACCCGCAATGATTTACTATTATTTGAAAATTAATGATGGCCCCATATTTGTGAGGGATTTGAGATTTACAAACCATTATTTGGCCATCTGCTCACTTGCTCTTAGGCACTGCTTTCCGCTGTCTCTGAGTTGGTGGAAATGATGTTAAATTACCACCAAGAAATGAGAGAGGGAAAACTTTAAAATACCAACCAAAGACTTTTGGCCAATCTATTCATTTAGGTGCCTCTCTGAAAAGGGGTAAAGTGATAGGTTTCTTGTCTTAAATCTTGATTCTCTAAGTTGGTATGTAAAAAGGTTTCCCTGTTTAATTTCTATCTTCCCTACCTTGTCTCTCTCAACTGCCATTTAAGCCCACCCACACCAATCAATCAATCAACCGACCAATGATACTTATTGAGTGCTTACTGTGTGCAGAGCACTTTACTAAGCACGTGGGAAAGTACAACAGACTTGGTAGACACATTCCCTACCTGCAGTGATCTTACAGTCTAGAGGGGATACCAGACATTAATATAAACTATGGCTTTAATAATAATGATGGCATTTGTTAAGCACTTACTATGTGCCAAGCACTATTCTAAGCACTGGGGGAATACAAGGTAATCAGATTGAACCACATGGGGCTCACAGTCTTAATCCCCATTTTACAGATGGGGGTAACTGAGGCCCAGAGAAGTGAAGTGACTTGCTCAAAGTCATGCAGCTGACAAGTGGCAGAGGCAGGATTAGAACCCATGACCTCTGACTCCCAAGCCCGGGCTCTTTCCACTAAGATACGCTACTTCTCCATGGCTATGTACATAAGTGCTATGGGCCTGAGGGTGGGGTGAATATCGAATGCATAAAGGGTACAGATTCAAGGGCATAGATAACACAGAGGAGAGAGGTAGTCGAGCAAAAGAGAGCTTTATCAGGGAAGGCCTCTTGGAGGAGATTTGACCTTAATAAGCCTTTGAAGGTGGGGAGAATGTTATTTTGAAGTATGTGGATGATGAGTAGATTCCAGGCCAGAGGGAGGATGTGGGAAAGGGGTTGGCAATGAAATCAAAGCACAGTGAGAAACCTGGTATAGAGAAGTTAAATGTGCAGTGAGGTAAGGTAGGGGAGGGCAAGCTGATTAAGTACTTTAAAGCTGGTGGTAAGGAATTTCTGTTTGATTTGGAAGTCAAAGGGCAACTACTGGAGGTTTTTGAGCAGGGAGATGTGGACTGAACATTTTATTTAAGAAAAATGATCTAGGCAACAGAGTAAATTATGGACTGGAATGGGGAGAGACAGAAGGCAGGGAGGTCAGTGAGGAGGCAGATGCAGTAGTGAAGGTGGGCTATGATAAGTGCTGGGATTAGCATAGTAGCTGTTTGGAATGAGAGGAAAGGATATGTACATGGATGGATGTGGGCAGGTATACTTTCTTTCTCTGCCCCGACCCTTCTCTGGTAAGTAATGAAGAAATGGGCAAAAGAAGGACAGCAGGAGGGTAAGGTCAGAGAAGTGAAGTGTGATAATAAACCCCCTTTTCATGGTATTTAAGTGTTCACTGTGTGCCAGTCACTGTACTAAGAACGGAGGTAGATATAGATAATTGGGTTGGACACAGTCTCTGTCCCATATGGGACTCACAGTCTTAATCCCCATTTTACAGATGAAGAAACTGAGGCATAGAGAAGTTAAGGAACTTGCCCAAGGTCGTACAGCAGACAAGTGATGGGGCTGTGAATAGGACCCACGTCCTCCTAACTTCCAGGCCCATGCTCTATCCACTAAGCCATGCTGCTTCTCCACTGCAAATAGGATATTGTGAGGCGTGAGATGGACCTGACTAAAAAATCTCTTCATTCTGTATCTGCAGAGTAAGTCCTCAATAAAATCCCTCTAATATCGTATTCTTCTTGACACCAGTTCATTAGCACATTACATACTTGGGAGAAGTAAATCAAAAAGTTTGTAACTGCATCATTTCCCTTTTCTCTGACTGGCAGAGTTGTCTCCAGGGTCTGGTTTTATAAGGTTCATTCAGCCAGAACTATTGCAACAACCAATACTTGTTGGTAAAAGTTTGAAGAAAAAAAAAGGGATCTGCAGCTTTGAAGTAAATTCCAATAATACAAAAAAATCTAAGTTTCTTTAATGTAGCAGTGACCACCAAGGCTTGCAAACCTAAATTAGCATCTTAGTGTCATCCAGTCCGTGGGGATCAGAGTAGATCCTGGGTGGCAAACATAAACTGTCCGATGTAGAATTTAGTGCAAGGTGTTTGGGTTCTGCTTGGAAGGTGTGACCTTCACTCACATTAGCTGAAGCTTATATATTGAGTATTGAGTATATATTGAATGTTCCTTCAGAACATTCAAGAGGGCTCTAATTAATTCAGGAAGCCAACATCTGTCTCACCTCTGTTCTCCCAAATTTACTGCACTGAATACCATTATCAGTTTGGTCCCCTGGGTCACTTCTCTTCTTGTGATCAGCTTTTTGTTTTTCTCTGAGAATAAAATGCACACACTTCATAAATTCAAAGAGGGTATCGAAAACTGGGCTGTAGCCAAAACTAATGAGAAGGCATCTAACTGGTGATTTATTCAAGCATTTTCACTATCATTGTTCTGTGGTTAACAGCTCACGGCTCCACAGATTATGCCCGTTGATGAAGATTGGTTTATCATTCTGATATGCATTGGTTGGCGTGAAACCAATACAGTGGACTTGTTGCCAGCAATTCTGCAAAGAGGCGCCAAAAAGGATTTGGTCCCTGCCACTCTAGGACTAAATTAAATGTACAGACTTTCAAATGTAACACATGCAATTATTGCAGTCAACCCAGGTGAAGCAGCCAGGAGCAGGCCATGTTAGAGGGAAGGTTGTTCAGGAGTTTGGTCCTGGTTTTTTTTTTTAATGGTATTTGTTAAGCACTTACTATAATAATAATAATGTTGGTATTTGTTAAGCGCTTACTATGTGCAGAGCACTGTTCTAAGCGCTGGGGTAGACACAGGGGAATCAGGTTGTCCAACATGAGGCTCACAGTCCTCATCCCCATTTTACAGATGAGGTAACTGAGGCATAGAGAAGTTAAATGACTTGCCCACAGTCACACAGCTGACAAGTGGCAGATCCGGGATTCAAACACATGACCTCTGACTCCCAAGCCCGGGCTCTTTCCACTGAGCCATGCTGCTTCCCATAGAACATACTATGTTCTAGGCACTCTACTAGGCACTGGGTAGATACAACGTTGTCAGGTTGGACACAGCCCCTATCCCACATGGGATTTACAGTCTTAATCCCCATTTAAGAGATGAGGAAACATAGCCACAGAGAAGTTATCACACAACAGATAAGTGGGAAGTTGGGATTAGAACCCAGGCCCAGGCTTTATCCACTAGATCATGCTGCTTCTGTACACAGATACACTTGTGCCTGTCAGGGTATATCCTTTTCCTGGAGAAAATACCTTGATTTGCCTCAAGGGTTGTTTCAGAGACAACCTACAAGCAGAGGACTTGGAAGATAACTCCACCACTTATATAAAACTAGAACTTGCACAGTCTTGAACACCTGTGAAGAAATTGGCCCTCTACAGAGTGGACCAAAGACATGGAGGTTGCTCTTGAGGACCTTACACCCTAAAATTATTTTGATTCTCAGAAGGAAGTCCGATTAATCCTAAATACCTTCCTATTTCATTCTGCCAAGTGCTGCCAAGTTGTTCGTGACAATAGTAATAATTTAGGCCTCTATTAGTTGAGACCTTTATAAAAACGGGTAAGATTTATGGAGTGCTTTCACTACCGACCTCCAGCAGGTAGCACAAATGTTCTTGCTCCACTCATCCTATTCCTTGAATTGAACTGATAACACTTTAGATAATGCTAAAGAAATGGAGGCAACCTCAACTCACATCTTTCTGTCCACTGGCCTGATAGCAGTGTAGACAGTCATCAGGAAATTCTGGTTTACAGGGTGGGAAAAAAGAAAAAAAAAAATGGAGCAAGCTGTCTCAGCAGTAACAAGTCTTTTTTATTTTTGCTGAGTCTTTTCTGTTTGGAACATGGCTATCAAACTTCCCATGATGGACTCAAAGGAGATTTGGTGTCGTAGCTCCTCACAGACATATTTGGAAAGAGTAGAATTCTTCCTTCGCACTTGGATCCGTGACCTTTTGATTTTTGCCCCACCCTGAACCCCATAACACTTATCTGATAAATTATATGTTAGAAATAATTTATTTGCTTTAATGTCTATCTTCCCCTCTAGACTGTAAGCTCATCATAAGCTGGGAACATGTTTACTAACTCTTTTGTATAGTACTCTCCCATGCGCTAAGTAGTGTTCTGCACATAGTGAGCACTCAGTAATTACCATTGATGATGATGACTTAAAAAACATATTTAAATACCTTGAAAATGCCAAATGAATATGTGGTTGGGTGAGAGGGAGAGAGAATGGTAGAGAGAAAATACAAAGGATAATCAGAAATGGTTTTAAAAAAAGTATCTTGTCCATGTCAGAATCCCTTTAAATCTGTCAAGGTAAAAATATCTTATTTCAGTTGATGTATGACGAGACAGCAATCACTGTTAATCAAAATGACACATTTCCATTTTCTTTTTGGAATAGAAGGGAAAAGAAGGTCACAAAAAAAGAAAACAAAGCAGTCTGTGATTCTTGATGTTTGGGATTTCTTTGGAAATTCATTTCCTAAGGTAGTTCATAATAAAACTTCATCCACTCCAAGCTCCATTCATCCATAGAGCTGGAGGGCCCTGACAAAGTAGTTATCCTTCTTTTGTGGGCATTGAAACTGAGGAGCAGAAAGGTTTAAAGCAACTTGCTCGATGAAATATAGAAATTGAGTAGTCCAATGAGTGAGTGAGTTATTACAGTGCTGTTCCATAATTTCCTTCTGTTTTGCATTAAAATGGAGCAGGATAGGTCTGTGAGAATTTGATTCATCCATATTTGGGATTTTATTTTTAATAGAATGTTAGGTTTTTACCATGTGCTTGAGGCCACTAAGTATCAGCATGGTCTAGTGGATAGAGCATGGGCCTGGGAGTCAGAGGATCTAGGTTCTAATCTCAGCTTTACCGTTTGTCTGCTGTGTGATTTTGGTCAAGTCCCTTCACTTCTCTGTGCCTCACTTTCCTCATCTGTAAAATGGGAATTAAGGGGGTGAGCTCTATGTGGGACAGGAACTATATTCAACCTGATCATCTTCTATCTACCCCAGCACTTTAAGCGCTTACTATGTGCCAGGCACTGTACTAATACCATTAAAAAAAGGGGTTCTGGAAGGAAATCAGCCTCCTTAGCTTTGAAAGAGCTCACAGAAATAAGCTATGCTGGATGGGTCATGTGAAGAGAATGAATGAAGCAGGGTATGCTTTAATACTGTAGAACAAACAGTAAGATAAAGCTGCATCTCTGATAAAAACTGGGAATCAATTAGTAAGGATAGAACAATCTGGTATAGTGCAATCAAGAAAGGAGTGACTTTCTTTAAGCAAACATTTCCAAATTTATCAGGAACAAAGAAGCCCAAAATGAAAACAGCTGTAGACTGTAAGACCACTTTGGGCAGGTTTTGTCTCTATTGCTGTTGTACTTTTCAAGTGCTAAGTACAGTGCTCTGCACACAGTAAGCGCTCAATAAATATGATTGAATTAATTGATTAATTAATTAATTAATTAAGCACTGCAAACATCAAGCATGACAACATTACAAAGAGTGGCATTTTTGTGAACACAGTCTGATCGGGGCTGTAGATTTCAAAGTAGCCTCTCCAGTTGTACATGTATTCATAGGTGAATTTCACAGTCGGAAGTATCTTCTTCAAATATGAAGGACAGCTATATAGGTTCACATATTTGAGTGGATCCAAAACTATACCAAAAGAAGATTAATCCAAAGGGTTATTTTTAATTCTGACCACAGAAGACCCAAATGGCCATGAACAGTGGCCTATGTAAGAGTATTAAATCAATAAATCAGTGGTATTTATTGAGCACTTAATGTGTGCACCAAACACCGTACTAAGAGCTTGGGAGAGTACAATATAACAGAGTTATATTAACAGAGTTAACAGAGTTCGCCTCTTCAAAACCCTACTTACAGCTCACCTCCTCCAAGAGGCCTTCCCAGACTGAGCTCCCCTTTCTCCCTCTACTCCCTCTACTACCCCCCCTTCAACTCTCCGCAGCTTAACCCTCTTTTCCCCCTTTCCCTCTGCTCCTCCCCCTCTCCCTTCCCATCCCCTCAGCACTGTACTCATCTGCTCAACTGAATATATTTTCATTACCCTATTAATTTTGTTAATGAAATGTACATCGCCTTGATTCTATTTATTTGCTATTGTTTTAATGAGATGTTCATCCCCTTGATTCTATTTATTGCTATTGTTCTTGTCTGTCCATCTCCCCCAATTAGACTGTAAGCCCATCTAAGGGCAGGGATTGTCTCTATCTGTTACCGATTTGTACATTCCAAGCACTTAGTACAGTGCTCGGCACATAGTAAGCGCTCAATAAATACTATTGAATTGAGTGAGTTGGTCAACATGTTCTCTGTCCACAGTGAGGTCTAGGATTGGGTGTGAGTTAGTGGGAAATGGTTCAACCTCACCTTTGGTCCCAGGTCAGAGTTACAGGCAAATGCAAGGTCTGGTCTCAAACCTTCCCTGTTTCCTCCAACTCGGGACAGATTTGTAGCTGGACAATCAGGTACTGACTGATAAAAGTGGTAGTAGTAGTAGTAAAGCATGGCTGTGGGCAAGTCACTTAAATTCTCTGAGCCTCAGTTCCCTCATCTGTAAAATGGGGATTAAAGACTGTGAATCCCATGTGGGACAACCAAGCAGCGTGGCTCAGTGGAAAGAGCCCGGGCTTGGGAGTCAGAGGTCATGAGTTCGAATCCCAGCTCTGCCACTTGTCAGCTGTGTGACTGTGGGCAAGTCACTTCACTTCTCTGGGCCTCAGTTCCCTCATCTGTAAAATGGGGATGAAGACTGTGAGCCCCACGTGGGACAACCTGATTCCCCTGTGTCTACCCCAGCGCTTAGAACAGTGCTCTGCACATAGTAAGCGCTTAACAAATACCATCATTATTATTATTATTATTACCTTGTATCCCCTCCAGCGCGCAGGAACAGTACTTGGCACATAGTAAGCAATTAACAAATACCACATTATTATTATTAAAGGTATTTATTGAGTGCCCATGGGATCAAGGCACTATACTAAGTGCTTCAAAGTACAAAATAAGCAAAGACATGTTCCTTTCCTACAGTGAATTGCACTGAAACAGGGAATATAAAGTGGTATTCTATGAGCCTCTCAGAAGCAGCGTGGTCTAGACTTGGGCCTGGGAGTCAGGAAATCATGCGTTCTAATCCTGGCCCTGCCACTTGCCTGCTATGTGACGTCAGACAAGTCACTTAACTTCTTTGTACCTCGGTTCCCTCATTATGAAAAGGGGATTGACACTGTGAAGCCCATGTGGGACAGGGACTGTGTCCAATTCGATTATCTTGTATCTACCCCAACGCTTAGAACAGTGTCTGGAACATACTAAGTGCTTAACAAATAATAAAGGATCAAGGAAAGGAAAACAAGGAGGATAATTTTTTATGAGTACATGTTCTTTTGGAATACCCTCTGGAGAATATGTTTTCCCCCACTCCTTCCCTCTTTCTGTGGTCCCGTTACCACCTCAGTCTTGGTTTATGGGTGTTGGTTCTGCAGGACAATGGATATAGCAAAGGCTGCAATTAAATGCTCACTTCTCCAGGTCTCCTGGCCAAAGCAGAAGTAGAACTCAGAATTGCTGGGTTTTCAGGCAGTTGCTTAGCCCAAGCTGCTTCCAGATCTGAACTGCACAAGAATTTTTTGAAGAACGTAGAGATTTCTCTGGAGAACAGAATCCATGGCCCCTAACTCATCCTAAGTTTGCTTACTCCCTATTCCACTGAAAGAGCTAGCACAGCCTTTCTTGGCTGGTGACCAAAATATACTATTGAATGAGTCTTGGTGACCTCTTTCCAGTAGGATCTGCAGAAATCAAAATATTAGTGTCAGGGAGGTGAGGTATCCCCTATGTTACTGGCAAAGATTGAGGCATCAGCACCTGGAACTATTGGGGAATTTACATGTTTTTTCAGTTTCATATGGCTGTGTTACACTAACATCATTCATGTTTACTCTAGCCTGCTTTCAACTGTCCTCTAAGAATATCATTTGGTGATGAAGAATTAATATTTATTTAATGCCAATGTGGCTTTTCCTGCCCCAGGCAATCTTTAATTTGTGTCCACACTTTATGGGCCTCCCTAGGGATTTAATTTCTTAAAATCTTCCCATCCTTAATGCTTTGTAGCTGTCTCTAGACATTTCCTGGGCATGTACTCTGCCTCTCTATTTTTTTCTCCGAATCCCTCCTTCCCAAAAGAAATAGCCAGCTTCTGCCTCTTTCTTCTCCAAATATCTCTCAAGACATATCCTTTTGGGGATTTTTTTTACTCCTTTGCAGGTATCTTCCCTGCTTTATCACCCACCTTTTCAGCATGGTCCTGGCCCTGGTAATCACTGCGTGTACCACCAAAGACTTTCCAAGATCCCTCAGATTTCCAAATGTGAAAAGTACTTGTATGGTGTATCCCTCACTCAAAATGATGTCACAGTCAACATCACATTTCAAAAGCTCCACCCAGGGCTCCTGGCCCCGGTTGCTGTTGTGCCCTGCAGCTCCCCAATCCCCAATCATTATCTCCCCGGGATTCAATGGAGTGACGATCTAATTCACACTCTCCTAGTGCTGTTTTTCCTCTTGCCCATCCGTAAACTCTTGAAATTTGATTAATATGTTGCATAAGGACTCATGGACAAGGTTCAGAAAAGCCTCCAAAGAAGCGTAAATTCAACATTAATCACAGAGAACCAATGCCATCAACTCCAAATGGCAGAAGTTCTCTGCATCATTTTACAAATGTATTATCAGATTATATACCCCCCAGAGTTCTTTCCCTGCCTTCACCAATTATATTTGGCATTACTTTTGCTCCATTCAAAGCAGTTCCTCAAACCTGAGAGTAGCTGCTGATAAGCTTGGAAACTAAGATTTATGGGTTATAATCCCAATTCTGAGGGAGCACATTTTGTCATTTTTTTTTGTCTGTCTATTCTTGCTTCTTTTAGGCAGGAAGCGTATCTTGTGTGTATGTTGTACTTTCCTTTTCCAAGCTATCATTATTATTATTGTTATATTTTTAACTGCATACTATGTGTCAAGGACTGTTCTGAGTGGAGTAAATAAATTAATCAGGTTGGATACAGTTCCCAGGTGATGCTCAGTAAATACCACTACTATTACTATTGTTACTAATAGTAATAATAATAGTGAGAATATTCATTCATTCACTCATTCAATAGTATTTATTGAGCGCTTACTACGTGCAGAGCACTGTACTAAGCGCTTGGAATGAACAAGTCGGCAACAGATAGAGACAGTCCCTGCTGTTTGACGGGCTTACAGTCTAATCGGGGGAGACAGGCAGACAAGAACAATGGCAATAAATAGAGTCAAGGGGAAGAACATCTCGTAAAAACAATGGCAACTAAATAAAATCAGGGTGATGTACATCTCATCAAACAAAATAAACAAAATAAATAGGGTGGTAAATATATATAGAGTCGAGCAGACGAGTACAGTGCTGAGGGGGTGGGATGGGAGAGGGGGAGGAGGAGAGGGAAGAGGGGAGAAGAGGGTTTGGCTGCGAAGAAGTGAAGGGGGGGTAGAGGGAGCAGAGGGAAAAAGGGGGGAGCTCAGTATGGGAAGGCCTCTTGCAGGAGGTGAGTTTTAAGTAGGGATTTGAAGAGGGGAAGAGAATTAGATTGTCTGAGGTGAGGAGGGAGGGCATTCCAGGACCATGGGAGGACGTGGCCCAGGGGTCGACGGCGGGATAGGCGAGACCGAGGAACGGTGAGGAGGTGGGCGGAAGAGGAGTGGAGCGTGCGGGGTGGGCAGTAGAAAGAGAGAAGGGAGGAGAGGTAGGAAGGGGCAAGGTGATGGGCATTTGGTAAGCATTTACTATGTATGAAGCACTGTCAAGTGCTTAGTACAGTGCTTTGCACACAGTAAGCACTCAATAAATAGTAAATGAATGTACCAAGTCCTGAGATAGACACAAGTTAATCAGGTCAGACACTGACTCTGACGAACATGGGGTTCACAGTCTAAGTAGGAGGGAGAACAAATTTTGAACCTCCATTACAGATGTGGAAATTGAGACCAAGAGAGGTTATGTGACTTGCCTAAGGCCACGCAGAAGGCATATGGCAGAACTGGAATTAGAACACAAGTCATGTGACTCCCCAGCCCAGGCTTTAGCCACTAAGCCATGAAAAGGCCAGCACAGTTAATGTAGCATCTAAGTTTCTTTCCCCATTTATAAAAGGAGAACAATCTTTTAGATCTTTGAGAATTAGTATTGGAATTCTCCACCCACTGCATTTGCAGAAGTGCTTGCTGCAGTTAGGCCACATGGCTCATTTCGATATTAAGAAAAAGCACATGGTGACATTTCTAAGCCAGCATTTTGAAGATCTATAGTTCAATTCAAGAAAATCCGAAGGCATAGAAGAACGTTTGATGGGTATGGCTCTAGCAGCATATCTCTTAATGTGTCTCCTTCATTATAGTCTTCATTTTGTACAATCTGAAAAAACTGGGGGAAAAAACCATACCATAAACTGTGAAAAGGCAAGGAAGAAACAGTTTCCTGTTTCATGATTTAATTGCAGCCAAGTCTCTCTACCCAACTTTTTTTAACAGATCAAATTTATAATAAAAATGCACTTTTTGCCCATAAAGTATTCAGTTTTTACATTCCATATCCGATATAAAAATGTGTTTACGAAAGACTTTAAGTGCTTCTTGGAAGTGTAATTGAGGTAGTGTTTGCTGAATTTTAAAGGAATCTGAATAACATATTTTACACCAGTATAACATATTTTAAATGAAAAATATGTTCATATTTGTGGGGGAAAATGTAAAAAACGAACAGATGCAAAAAAAAGTCTTACTCCTGTGTGCTATGCCGACCATTAATTCTTTCGCAAACAACATATATAATGTTGTTTTATATTTTCCCTAAATTATACCTTACAAAGTGACTAAGAAAATCAAATCTTGTAAACATTGGGCCCCATTTTGGCATCTTTACTTAAAAAAGAATTTCCTCAGCAATATTTCAATGGTCATTTAATACTGAAGTCCTGGAGATGAGACCAGAGGGAATGATAACTTCCCACCAGGGCCATTAGGCAGCCTAGATGTGCTGTCAACATGAAATCCATATTCTTCTAAGTGAGAGGAGATGTGTTTATAGTAATAATATGATAATAATGGCACCTGTTCAGCGCTTACTATTTGCCAGGCACTGTACTAAGCAATGGGATAGATTCAAGGTAATCGGTTTGGACACAGTCCCTGTCCCACATGTGGCTCATAGTCTTAATCCTTCTTTTACAGATGAGGAAATGGAGGCACAGAGAAGGGAGTGACTTGCCCAAGGTCACACAGCAGACAAGTAGGCAAAGCCGGGATTAGAACTCAGGTCCTTCTGGCTCCCAGGCCCATGCTCAATCCACTAGGCCATGCTGCTTCATGCGTGGATATATGGAAGAGCTTGTAAAGATTCAAGTTACTAAAATATTGCAGTAGGTTATCTCGGAGAATAGAGCGCTATCAGTTTCCAGTGGTTTGGTATCAGCTGATCTAAGGTGCACCTACTGCATGTAGAACACTGTAACAGTGCTTAAGGAGCATACAGAAAAGTAAAAAATGAGATTTTGTCCCTTTAAAAGTTCCTATTCTGTAGTGGAAATTTGCCACCTGCCCACATCCTGCCTCTGGCCTGGAATTCCCTCCCCCATCATATCCAGTAGTCTAATTTTCTCCCCTCCTTCAAAGTTTTATTTAAATCACATCACCTCCAAAAGGCCTTCCCCTACTAAGCCCTCATTTCCTCTTCTCCCATTCGTTTTTGCATCAGCCTTGCATTTAGATTTGTACCATTTTCTCACTTCAACCTCAGCCCCATAGCACTTATGTACATATCCATAATTTATTTTATTACTATTTGTCTCCCCCTCTAGACTGTAAGCTCCTTGTGGGCAGGACATGTATCTACCAACTCTGTTATACTGTGCTCTCCAGAGCACTTAGTACAGTGCTCTGCACATGATAAACACTCAATAACTATGATTGATTGAAGGACAAAAGAATGACTTTAAGTAAATAGATGTAAATAGATAAGTGCTGAGGTGGTTGATGGGATGGAACAACTGGGAAGGTGAGGGGATATCCTGGAGGAAGTGACTTCAACTCTTCCAGGAAAGTGGGTTTCTGTCCTGCTATTTCTTGTGCCACTTCACCACTTTCTCCTCATGTTTTAAGGTTTTCAATGTCCAATCTGTGGTAAAGGCAATTGGAAGTGACTGAGGGAAATCCAGCTGCCAAGTTCTCTGGGTGAGCTCACTGTCATCTAAATGATCAGGCGTGAAATTCCACGAGTCTCATTCCTGTTTGCTTCCATCTGGGGAGAAATCTGTCTCCGCAATTGCACTGATCCTCCTAGCAGGATTTGATCCTCCTAGCAGGATTTCCTTACCTCCAGCAATTTGGTGAGTGAGACACAGAAATCACAGTCCAGTGTATCTGGGTAGTGAAAGCTATATCTGGTAGGTAGGATTTAGATGCAGATGGCACCTGCTAGTTACTTCCCCAGCTGTCTGGTAGTAAAGGAATTCTGAGTGAATTTGGTTACTGATTACTGCCTCCCTGTAACTTTGCAATATCTTCATTAACAATCAAATGTACCACAGGCTACTGCCTTGCTTGTAGGTGCTCAAGACATTACAGAGTTCAAAGTCTTTATTCTCAAAGGACATACAAACTAATGGAGGAAGTTAAATCTGATTGCAGCCTGACCTCTATGCTACTTGTGTGTAACATTTGGCATCTTATGAAATTAAGTTCATAACTGATATTGTATGGTTTCAGTATATTCACCCAGGTTATCTACAGCAAAGTGCTTCAGATGGAGTGGCTGTGATGCCATTTCAGAAAGAACTAGTCCTGATGTTGCATATTAAAGAATCGTGTAATTCCCGATGAGAATAGTGGTCCCAGTGGAGTCAGAAACCCAGACAATCTAGGCATTTTCACTTCCCTCACTGGGGGGCTATAAATGATGAGAGATGGGTGGTGTTTCCCTTCAGCATTGTTAATGGCCATGGAGCCAGAGAGGACCCAAATGTCTCTAAATGCCAGTAGCTCAGGAAATTAATTACTGTTAGGCCTGAATTTTTTGCATTAATCATTACTTGATAATATGAAATTAGCCCTCATGCACTGTCATTTTCCTTCCTCCTTTTCCATCCCAGATGAGGAAACTCAGCTTGTTATGAAGCATGCAAGACTCTAGCTTAGTTATGCTGCTCAATTCTGGCTTAATGCCCCATATATCTGTGAAATTTGCTCAGTATTGCATTAATAATACCCTTTCACACAAAGGCACTGTAGATTTGTATATAGAACTATGTCCAGGGTAGATTATTTAGGGATCCTACACTTTATAAATCTGGGTTTCCACAGGCTCCAGTTTTTCATTTTGAGAGTAGGGGGCAAAAAGGAGGCTGAACTCTTAGGAGGAGAAAATAGGGTATAGAGTTTGGGAGGGGCAGGCAGACTTTGCAGAGCTAACAAGCATGGGAAGGGATTCAGCCTGACACTCTTGATTTCTACTTTGAAAAGTCTTACTTTTACAATATCTAGCATCAAATGGAGACAGGGGAATCTAGATCCAAATTCATTTGACCAGCAAAGTTGTTAATGTTGAAGAATTGTGTCTTATACATGGATTTCACTCTCGAAGGGGCCATTTTCTTTAAAGGACTATGGTGGAACTGGGTGAAAATGCACTTAAAAGAGCAGAAAGGCCCAGTCTGGGGTGATTTGAGCCCTGCTCAGAAACACATCTCTTTTCTGCCCTGCTTTGAAGTTCTTCAGTCATGTCAGAGACCTGGGATGAGTGAAATTGGAATCCAGCTTTGTTCTCACAGCTGGAAACCCCATAAGAGCAATGGTCCCCATTACCTCCACTGAAGTTAGCACTTCTAACTACCTTCAAAACTGGGAAAATATATATAGCTTCTCAATGATGAGATGAGGACAAATGAAATAATGTAAGAACAAAACCCCCTTGAGGTCTAACGAAGAAAGGTGTTATATAAAATCCAAGGAAATATTGTCATGCGGAAATCCTCTTTCTAAAGTGATCTGATTGAGTACACTTTCACCCAGTTCCACCATAGTCCTTTAAATAAAATGGCCCCCTCTAGAACAAAACCCATGTAGGAGACAAAGTTCTTTAACATTGAAGACTTTACTGGTCAAATGAATTTGGATGAAGATTCCCCTGTCTCCATTTGATGATAGTTATTGTAGAAGTAAGACTTTCCAAAGTAGAAATTGGGGTGTCAGGCTCAAGCAGGAAGCTGAATCCCTTGCCATGCCAGGGTCAAGAAATTATTAAATCTCAATTGATTTGACAGGTCTGTGGAATGGGGAAGGGAGCCTTAGGGTGAGCAAGATTCTTTTTTTTTTGTTTTTTGACCACATGGACAGGACTAAGTGTGCCACACCAAGCCCTTTAATAAATGAAAGAAAACTTCTTGTATAACACTGGGGAGATGCATACCAAGAACTATAAGTACAACACTTTCCAGAGTTCCTGCTTAAATCTGCAAGAAGTCAGCATTCTTTCCTAGTCTTGGCCCTTCTCTTAAGCATTGCAGCTGGCTCTTCTAGTGTAACTGGCCAAATGCAGCAGTAATACATCAAATCGAATGTGCAGCCATGTTGATATATTGCGATCTCGATGATTTAAAGAAGGAAGTTCTGGACCGTTCTGGACCTTTTCAATATGAGCAAGACTCAGCATCATTTTGAGAGTGTTTTGTGTGTCTGAATCTCTGGCCAATGACCCTTTTTTATATGCCCTGCAATATTGAACAGGTAACAGAATAATACATAATCAAGGCTACCCACTTTCTTTGAAGGACAAACAAGCACTTACAGTCACTTACAGGTCATAATTGTAACTTCAGCAGTTATAATTACAATTGTAATTACAATTACAAGGGATGGGGCTTACCTCTACTGAGATTTTCACTATCTTCATATTGGTTGAAAATGTAGGCAGCCTCTTCTCTTGTTTATATGAGAGATTAAATTTATGGTATCGACTCAGTTTGGGTGTAAGACCCAAGCTGCTTCTTTTAATCAAAACTCTTGACTTAATGAACTTGTGGTCTTTTTTTTAACCACCCTCAAAAAATAAATCCCAACCCACATTGCACATGATGTTTTCAGTAAATCATTTTCCTGTCTGTAACTTCTCAATAGCAATACATCATGTAACTTAACTGACAGAGAGGATTTCTTGACTTCTAATATGTAAGACAAATTAAAAAGCATTTTTATTACTTTTCCTCCCTCATCCAAAAAGCCCTCCATACTGTGGCCTCGCACACAAAAAACTGTGCCTCAGTTACCTCATCTGTAAAATGGGGATGAAGATTGTTAGCCCCACGCGGGACAACCTGATTACCCTGTATCTACCCCAGTGCTTAGAACAGTGCTCGGCACATAGTAAGTGCTTAACAAATACCAACATTATTATTATTATTATTCTCTCTGCAACACCGTAGTCAGTTTTCTAAGTGTGAAAGAATTGACAATTCAGGAGATTAAACTTTGATAACTTTTAAACTTTTCTGCTGAACCACGGGTGTTTAAAAAAACAAGACCTAATAGATGTGAGCCCATTGTGGGCAGGATTCATCTCTATTTGTTGCTGAATTGTACTTCCCAAGTGCTTTGTACAATGCTCCGCACACAGTAAGTGCTCAATAAATGCGATTGAATGAATGAATGAATTAATTAATTAATTAATTAATTAATGTGACCGGGGTTGCATGAATCTTTGGTTGCTCCTTTTAAGGTTTAGATCGAAGTCTAAACCTTAAAAGGATCAACCCAAAAGTATGCCACTTGAGCATAGGTCTTCTCTAAGGGTCAGTTGAAGATCTTTGAAGTTTGCTTTTCTCTGTGCTTGAATGAATGAAACAGGTCCAGAGGATGAGAAATTTAAATTCTATCATCATCATCATCACCAATGGTATTTATTGAGTGCTATGGATCGGAGACGACTCAACAGCATAAAACAAGACAAATGAGTGCTTATTATGTGCAGAGCAATATATTTAGCTCTTGGGAGGGTACATTGCAACAGAATTGGCAGGCACATTGACCTGCCCACAATGAGCTTAGTGTCTGTCCTCTAGATGGTATTTTTATGAGCCCTTCATAACATGGATATAGTGTCTTTCTATGAATCAAGACTCCTCTTTTTTAAGTGACTATCTTCAGTGACTCCTATTTACCCCCCAACCATGATATATGCAGAGGAGGTAAGGTAACTTAATTTGCCCTCAGAATTGCCTTGTAGCTGGTCTTCATTTATTCAACAGTATTTATTGAGTGCTTACTATGTGCAGAGCACTGTACTAAGTGCTTGGAATGTACAATTCGCAACAGATAGGACAGTCCCTGCCCAGTGACGGGCTCACAGTCTAAACAGGGAAGACAGACAGCAAAACAAAACAGAACAAAACAAAAACAACATCATCAAGATAAATAGAATCAAGGAGATATGCACCTTATTAACAAAATAAATAGGGTAATAATATATACAAATGAACACAGTGCTAAGGGGAGGGGAAGGAGGAAGAGCAGAAGGTGGGGGGAGGGCGGGGGAAGGGGAGCAGAGGGAAAGGGGGGCTCAGTCTGGGAAGGTCTACTGGAAGAGGTGAGCTCTCAGTAGGGCTTTGAAGAGGGGAAGAGAGTTAGTTTGGCGGATGTGAGGAGGGAGGGCATTCCAAAACAGCGGTAGGACGTGGGCCAGGGGTCGAAAGTGGGATAGGCGTGAACGGGGGACAGTGAGGCAGAGAGCAGAAGAGGCGTGGAATGTATGGGGTGGGCAGTAGAAAGAGAGAAGAGAGGTGAGGTTGGAGGGGACAAGGTGATGGAGAGCTCTGAAGCCAAGAATGAGGAGTTTTTGTTTCATGCGAAGGTTGATAGGGAACCACTGGAGGTTTTTGAGGAGGGAAGTGACATGCCCAGAGCATTGTGATCTTCTTCATAGGAAGCAGCATGGCATAGCGGATAGAGCACGGGCCTGGGAGTCAGAAGGTCATAGGTTTTAATCCCTGCTCCACCACTTGTCTTCTGTGTGACTTTGGGCAAGTTATTTTACTTCTCTGGGCCTCAGCTACCTCATCTGTAAAATGGGGATTGGAATTGTAAACCCCACCTGGGACAGGGACTGTATCCTTCCCAGTTTGCTTCTATCCACCCCAGAGCTTACTACCGTGCCTGGCACATGGTAAGTGCTAAACAAATACCAGCACTGTCATTATTATTATTATCATTATTCTGACACCCCAGTTCATATTTGGACTGTAAGTCTGTGTCTAGAGTGTAAGCTTATTGTCAGAGTATGTGTCTTTTTATTGTTGTATTGTAGTGACCTAAGCACCTAATACGGTGCTCTGCTTGCAGTAAGTGCTCAATAAACATGATTGAATGAATTTGAAGCCACAAACCTGGGCCGCCTTATGGAAAAGTTTTAGAAAATATGCCTTAATGGGAATTTAGCAGAACGCCTCCAAAAACTTTAGATAACCTATAAAGATATATCAATCAGAGCTATATATCCTCTTGCAATTCTTAAAACTATTTTCAGCAACAGAAAAGAAAAGAAACCCAAAGATCTCAGATTGTCCAACAAAGGAAAACATTAAATAGATAAATGGATTATATGTCTACTGGTAGCTACTAGCTGAGAAAAATAGAAGTGAAAGGAAATGTGAAAAAACAATACAGAAGATAAAATAAAATGCAGGATCTGGCAAAGACATCAGATGTTGTCTTGAGGGAAGAAGCTTCCCTGATAGGAAAGGATACCTGTGAAAACAAGTTGTGTCTGTGACCATTTGGCAAGGAGGAAGGAGAAAAAGCAGTGTGGTCTAGTGGAAAGTGACACTGGTCAGGGAGTCAGAGGACCTGGTTTCTAATACTAAGTCTACCACTTACTGCTGTGTGACTTAGGGAATATCACTTCACTTCTCTGTCCTTCTATTTTCTCATCTATAAAATGTGATTTAAATACCCATTCTCCCAACTACTTGGGCTGTGAGTCTCATATAGGGCAGGAAGTAGGTCCAACCTGATTATCTTGTATCTGCCCCAGGGGTTAGTTCTGTTCTTGGCACAAATTAAGCACTGAAACCCTACAATAATTATTACTGTTATTTACTATTTATAAGCACTATCAGTGGCATCTTCAAATACAAAAGAGAACTATTTATCTTCAATATTAAGAAGACCCCAATTAAACAATGCTGCCCCAGTAACCAATTGCTGAAAAATTAAGAATCTTCATTGAGTTTTAAAGTAAACTCTACATTATCTATCTGGAGTTTATTCTTGCTAACTTTTCAAAAAGAGATTTGTTTCAAATTTCTGTTTCACATTAAACAGTTCAAATTTTGTCATTAACCTGCAGGCTGAATCAATGAATGTATGCCAAGAAATAGCACACCAGTGTTTTGACACTACTGTGGCTTAATGTCTTAATGTGGACAAGACCAGGAATGAGGAGACCTAGGTTATAATACTGGCTCTGCAACTTGCCTGCTGTATGGCCTTAGGCAAGTCAATTAACTTCTCTGTGCTACAGTTTCCTCATCTATAAAATGGAGGTTAAATAACTTGTTCTATCTCTCACTGAGACTGTGAGCCCCAAATGGGTCAGGGACTGTGTTTGATCTGATTGTGTATATCTACTCCAGCATTTAATGCAGTACCTGGTGTTTAGTAAGCACTTAACAAATTCCACATTTTAACATTACTATTAGCAAGTAAACTTCATTCATTGAGTTGAGTTGGTACCAAACTTAGCCAATGTCCTTGCTTTGTTTTATGCTATTTTTTAAGTGCTTACTATGTGTCAGGCACTGTACAATTCATTGGTGTAGGTACAACCTAATCAGGTTGGACACCGTCTGTATCCCTTCCAGTCTTAATTAACATTTTACAAATGAGGTAACTGAGGCACAGAGAAGTTAAGTGACTTGCCCAAAATCACACAGCACAGGAGTGGCAGAGCCAGGCTAAGAAACCAAGTCCTCTGACTCCCAAGCCTGTGCATTTTTCACTTGGCTACTCTGCTTCTTTTTTGGTTCATCAGTTTGGCTAAGCAAGAAGATGAACCAGCTAATTAGCAGTTTACCATAGTATTAATAATAATGTTGGTATTTGTTAAGCACTTACTATGTGCAGAGCACTGTTCTAAGCACTGGGTAGCTACAGGGTAATCAGGTCATCCCACATGAGGCTCACAGTTAATCCCAATTTTACAGATGAGGTTACTGAGGTACAGAGAAGTCAAGTGACTTGCCCACAGTCACCCAGCTGCCAAGTGGCAGAGTCGGGATTCAAACCCATGACGTCTGACTCCCTAGCCCGGGCTCTTTTCCACTGAGCCACACTGCTTCCCTTAATATTAGTTTAATACCTTCTAGCTGTCAATTAACAGTATTTAGTGAGTGTCAACTGTGTCCAGAATATTATACTATGTGCTGCAGAGAGTGTAATAGCCAGAAGATAATAATAATAATAATAATAACCGTATTCATTAAACACTTACTATGTGCCAGGCACTGTTCTAAGCACTGGGGTAGATACGAGATAGGTTTGACAAAGTCCCAGTCCCACATAGGGCTCATAATCTTAATCTCCATTTTACTGATGAGGGAACTGAGGCCCAGAGAAGTTAAGTGACTTGTCCAAGGTCACACAACAGACAAATAGTGGAGCCAGGATTAGAATCGATGACCTTCTGACTCCCAGGCTGGTGATCTATCAACTAGGCCATGCTGCTTCTATAGTCCCTGCCCTCCAGAAATTTACAATTTAGCAGGGTAGGAAGACACTAAAATAGTTGACAGGAAAGGAGGAAGGGAAAGGGGATATATACATGAGTTAGTATTTAAGTAATTAGGTATGTAAAATATTTACAGATGTACTATGGGAGCTTTTAAGAAAAAACCTCAGTTGACACAGAAGTGCTGAATTTCAGTTAGATTCAATTGTATTTATTGAGCATTTACTGTGTGCAAAGCACTGTAGTAAGCACTTGGGAGAGTACAATACAACAGTAAACAGATACATTCCCTGATGACAACGAGCTCTCAGTCTAGAAGGGTAGACAGACAATTTGAATAAATAAATAAATTACAGCTATGTACACAAGTGCCATGGAGTTGAGGGGGGTGATTAATAAAGGGAGCAAGTCAGGGTAATGCAAAGGGAATAAGAGAAGAGAAAGGAGGGCTTAATCAGGGAAAGTCACTTGGAGGAGATATACCTTCAATAAAGCTTTGAAAAGGGGAGAGGAATTGTCCCTTGGTTATGAGAAGGGAGGGCATTCCAGGCCAGAGGGAGGATGTGGACAAGAGGTCAGTGGCAAGAAAGTGAAATAGAGGTACGATAGAAGGTTAGCATTAGAGAAGCAAAGTGTTTGGGCTGGGTTGTAGTAGAGAGTAGCAAGGTGAGGTTGCAGGGGGCAAGGTGATGGACTGCTTTAAAGACCATGGTGAGGAGTTTTTATTTGATGCGGAGGTGGATGGGCATCAGGTGGAGTTTCTTGCAGTGTATATTGGAGATCTGGGGAGATTAGAAATTAATCAGTGAAGACTCCTTGAAGGAGATGTGAGTTCCAGAGAGCTTTGAAGGAGGAGAACACATCACCCCAATGCTTGGCGTTGGTGCTTGGCTTATTTATAAATACCACAACTAACTATTCTCTGTTGCACTTGAAGGGAAAGAGAGTTCTAGGCAGTGAAGAGGGTTTGAGCAAGATACCGGGAGCAAGGGACACTTTATTTGCTCAACAATGAACAGGCAATTGGGGATATATAAAAGATATATAAATTGAAGATAGTCCCTGCCCACAAGGAGGTTATGATCCAAGGGGAAAGACAAATCCAGGAGACTGTAACTTTTAAACATTAAAATTAACCCCTCCTCAGCTCTCAAACCCAATCCAGTACTCACAAATTTCTTATTGTTTCAAACATGTTCATATTCCATGTTCCATTGGGAAGGCAGAAAGTTGGGGAAGAGCAATAGCTTCCAACCCCAAAAGGCTCAATCCTGAGCCAAATATTCTAATTTCTCACCCTGTGAAATGTCCATTAGTTGTTGTTGTTGTTGTTGTTAGGGTTGGTTTTTATGGTATTTGTTAAGCTCTTACTATGTGCCAGGCACTGTACTAAGTGCTTGAGTAGAGACAAGCTTAATCAGATTGAACACTGTCCTCTACCCACATGGGGTTCACAGTCTTAATTCCCATTTTAACAGATGAGGTAACTGAGGCACAGAGAGTTGAGTGATTTCCCCAAGGTCACACAACAGATAAACGACAGAGCTGGGTTTAGAGTCCAGATTCTTCTGACTACCAGCCCTGTGCTTTATCTGCTAGGCCCCACTGTTGTTTTGACGAAAAATAGTGGTGCCTTTAAGAAACCTCTTCGTGACCATTTGGATTCTTTCTTCAATTCATCTGTACTCCACATTCCGTGGTCTCTTGAGACTGGATTCTCCTTCTCATCTGTTTAGTTGTCTCCTTCTTTACACTGAGAATTCAGTTTAGAGGTCTTCTAAGCAGACAGCCTGCCCTGACTAAATGAAGATTGGATGATCCACAAAATGAGATTCGGGTCTCCACTATTTCACTCTCGTCTTATCGTTTACCTTCCCCTTCTCTCACTTGATTATAAATTCTGATCAGGCATGGGTTTTGTTTGTTTGTTTCTTAATATTCTCAGGCCAGAATCTGTGTGCACAACAGATACTGAATTGGTGTTTTATTTCTAAATAAATGCAAAGAGTTAATTAGAGCTACTTTATCTTTGAATTGGTTCCATCACTAAATTTTCACTTCACATTTGCTATATAAAAAATTGAAAATGTTACTTTGAAATATATGTCTGCTGTTCATTTGAAAAAATATATATTTCCACTGAGAGGTGGAGAATCCAACAGCTGACCTATGAATTTTGGGGAACTGTGTTAGGTGGTTCATTAGATTTGTATAGCACAATTCACTGAGAAGTACAGAGCCCTCTGACAAAATTCATAACCTAATTAGGTGTGAACTATAACACAATCAGTTCTTGTTTCTGAAAATGTAAAATGCCATTCTCAATCCATTGTGGGTTTTTTTCCCCGCCTAGCAGCCTTTCAAATTAGTGGGTGTGAAAAGCTCATGGATTTAACAGGCACCAGGACTGTTCATCCCACAGAGTCTGCACTGTTCTTAACTCTCTTTCTATTTGAAATCCCAAATAGCACTTCTTGTCTCTCTCTCTTTGATGGAGAGAGCCTTGATTCCAAGTAAATAAATCAGTGTTCTTCCGACTCACTAGTCATACTGGAGTGAGAGTGCCAGAAAAGAAGAGGGTCTTAGTTCCTCATTTATCTAAGAAACATTGTGGAATATTTGTGTGGGTTTTAGATAGAGGAGAAGGTATACCCCACAGACCAGGAGAGGGTGCATAACTTCAGGCCAGAGCAAAGTACATTTCACCTCACGGAAAACAATGAGCCGAGGCACATCCTACCCTGAAATATGTTCTATTATTATTATGAATAATTATATTTAAGTGCTTACTATGTACCAGAAACTGTACTTAGCACTGGGATGGATACAAGCAAATCAGGTTGGACACAGTCCCTGCCCTAAGTGCTGGGATAGATAAGCTAATCAGGTGGACACAGATCCGGTCCCACATGGGGCTCACAGTCTTAATCACCATTTTACAGATGAGGTAACTGATGCACAGAGAAGTGAAGTGACATTCCCAAGGCCACACAACAGACAAGTGGCTTAGTCGGCATTGGAACACATGACGTTCTGACTCCCACCGTGCTCTATCCACTATGCCATGTTGATTAAACAAATGGAATTGTTTTTTGCTTCTGAAGACTATACTTTTGATGTGGACAGGGAACATGACTGCCAATTCTGTTGTATTGTACTCTCCAAGGGCTTAGTACAGTGCTCTACACACAGTAAGCACTCATTAAATACAGATGCTCAATTAATGACATTCTGTGCCTGGTGCTGTTTTTGCTTTTTCCCCCTTTCTGTCAAGATCTTCCATGATGCTCTTCTCCAAAATGGTCACCTCATTTCTGCTTTCTTCCCACAAGGCTGGGCTGTCTCCTGTGGCTGTCACAGTGCTATGCACATCTTAATAAGTAGTGTTGCTCAGGCATCCATATTGCAACAAAATGTGTCTTCTACATAGTCATTCATTCAATGTATTTATTGAGTGCTTACTGTGTGCAGAGCACTGTACTAAGCACTTGGGAGAGTGCAGTATAACAATAAACAGGCAGATTTCCTGTCCCCAACAAGCTTACAGTCTAGAGAAAAAAGTCCTCATCCTCCTTACTATCACATCAACTTTACTATTATTTCACTTTCACACCACCTTAGGACCTTTACACTCACTGCTTCTAACTGTTCTAACTTCACATCATTTCTACATACTGTCTTTCAACACTTTAAGCTCGTTGTGGGCAGGGAATCTGCCTATCAACCTTGTTATATTGTACTCTCCCAATTGCTTAGTACAGTGCTCTGATGGATTAATTCATCCTACCTTAAGTATGAATCCTCCCTTGTAAACTATTCATTCAGTTATATTCATTGAGCGATTACTCTGTGCAGAGCACTATACTGATCACTTAGAAAGTACAGTTCAGCAATAAAGAGAGAGAATCCCTGCCCATGTCGGGTTTATGTCTGACTCCCCTTAGGATTGTAAACTCCTTGAGGGCAAGGTTTGTGTCTAATAATAATAATGATAATTGTAGTTTTTGTTAAGCACTTACTATGTGCCAGGCACTGTACTAAGCACAGGGATGAATACAAGTCGGACAGTCTTTGCCCCATAACAGATGTGGTAACTAAGGCACAGAAAAGGAAGTGACTTGGCCAAGGTCACAGGGCAGACAAGTAGATGAGCTGGGATTAGAACCCATTACCTGACTCCCAGGCCCATGCTCTATTCACTATGCCATGCTGCTTCTCATCTTCTTCTGTGTCTTTTTCTTTTGTACTCTCCTGTGGGTTTAGTACATGCTTTGTACACAACAGGTGTTAAGTAAAGACTATTGATTGACAGAGAAATCAATTCCTAGGCCACCTATTAGTACAGTACTTCAGTAGGGCATGCCCTGGAATTGTTTTCACAGGAGCAGTGATGGATGCCACTGAACTAACCATATTATCATCCATTCTTTCAAATTCAGTGGTATTTATTGAGCGCATAATATGTGCATAGTACAGTTCCCAACACATAGTAAACACTTGAAAAATACCATTAAGAAAAGAAAAACTCTGCATAGCATTCAATCACCATCTTGGCATTTCCTGATTCAGTTGGCATTGGAGAGGTCGGTGTTGCCTTACACACACATTCTGCAACATTTGCTGATGTGGAAATAGCTAAGATCAGGTTGAAGAGGGAAATGATTCCTGAAGTTTCCTTCTCTCCCTCTGGCTCAGTTTCCTTGTCTCCCTCTGCTCCCCGTTACTCTGGGCCCCCCAGCCCTACTTCTCCCTAGAAGCAGCATGACTTAGTGGATAGAGCACGGGCCTGGAAGTCAGAGGGTCATGGGTTCTAATCCCAGCTTTGCCACCTGTCTGCTGTGTGACCTAGGGCAAGTAACTTTACTTCTCTGTGCTTCAGTTACCTCATCTGTAAAATGAGCTTTGAGACTGTGAGCCCCATGTGGGAAAGGGAATGTATCCAACCTAATTTGTTTGTATCTTCCCCAGCACTTAGAACAGTGCCTGGCACATAGTAAGCACATAACAACCATCACATATTATTATTATTAAGCTACCTAGGCTCCTCTGTCCGAGCTTCTTGACTCCAAGACCCATCACCATTCCTACAGGTAAGTTTCTCAGGATAAACATTGTTTTGGTTCCCTAAGCCAAAGCAAACTTGATGAATCTAGAGACAGCTTCTTTAGTTTGTTCTCTCTCTCTGACATCAGCTTTCCCTCTCTTAATTCCAGGTTGGTAGAGTGTCTCCTATGACCTGTATTCTCCCAAGCGTACTCTATTCTACTGTATGTCTGTATTCTCCCAAGCGTCTAGTATAGTGGTTAGGAGAAGCAGCATGGCTTAGTGGCATGATATGGGGCTAGGAGTCAGAAAGACCTGAGGTCTTATCCCGGCTCCACCACATGTCCTCTGTGTGACCTTGATTAAGTCATTTATCTCCTCTGTGCCTCGGTTACCCTGTCTGTAAAATGGGGATGAGTGTGAGCCCCATGTGGGACAGGGACTGTCCACCCTGATTAACTGATATCTACTCCAGTGCTTGGCACAAAGTAAGCACTTAACAAGTAACATGATTATTAATTATTATTATCATTATGGCCCATTCCTTATTCATGTCCCCTGACATCCAATAATAGACCTTTCCTTCCCTCCCAAAATCGTAGAGAATGGAGCTCTGCACCACCTTCATTTAGATTAGCATTTCCCATCAACAGCTTCATATTTCATGGTGCCCAGATGTTCTCTTGCATAATAATGGGAGCTGTCTGAAAAGTCCCCATGTCCCCAGGAATTCAATTTGTGAGGGCAACATGAAGGCAAAGGCCTTCTTGCATTCCAGGATGGGGAAAAAGACTGCACTTGAATTATTCTTGTTTAGTTTTTAAGTGTTGTCAGAAAATGACCCCTCAAATCCCTTCAGTCAGGACTGCAGGGTTACCCAGGCTGGAATGAACTCTCATAAGATGTCAAGCATGTGTTCTGTATCTGCTCTGCCTTCTCCGATTTTAACAAAGCCATTGGTTTTCTAATTGGAGAAACAGGAAGTTTCATTCTAAAAACCAGTCTCAGAGGGTGACTGAGTTTCAATTATATTTTTCTTTCAGCTGGATAAGGGTAATGAATAGATCCTTATCAAATAATTTGATATACTTCGTTATACCCCACATGGTGTGCTAATGAGATGCTCTGCATCTCTGTGGACTCTTGCCTCTGGACCGACATCTCTGGAAAGTCATAGGGAGGAGTTCCACAATTCAGCTCCCTTTGACTGATACCCACCCTCCATTTTGTTGCATTGGTCCAAGCTGAAGCCTAGCATTCCCCCATACTTGTGGTTTCAAGCCACTGTCCTCTCAAGTTTTACCATCAGGGGCCCACCCTTTAACTTGCCTAACATACACACACTTGTTCCCATTTGACCTGGGACATTGCCACATGCCCTCTGAAGGGCACCCATTGTTCTCTGAATCAAGCAGAAATCCCTGACCATTGACTTCAAGGCACTAATTATCCATTCTCTTCTGTCACTACTAATCAAGCAGTTAAGTCACCATGCCTCATTCTCATCTCTCCCACTGACGACCTTTTGCTCGAGCCCTTCCTCCTTGCCTGGAACTCACTCCCACTTCAAATTCAACAAACCACAGCTCTCCTCATTTTCAAAACCTTTCTAGAATCACATCTCCTCCAGAAAATTTCTTCAATTAATTTCTAATCTTCCCATTTTCTATCTCCTCTACTGCTCTCTAGACTGTAAACTCGTTGTGGGCAGGAACTGTGTCCGTTTACTGTTATTGTGAACTCTCGCACAATAACTCTCTCACGCTTAGCACAGTGGTCTGCACACAATAAGTGGTCACTAAATATGGTTGACTGTCTGCTTGACTTGTTCAGCACTTCGGCACCACCTAAGTATTCCCAACTTCTTGTAGCATTTTTATGCATATCTTACATACCCTATTATATAAACAAAAGCATTTGAACATTTAACCTTTACTTTCTTTATCCCAACTGAAGTTTAGTCTCTGTTCCCCTGCTAGATTATAAGCTTTTTGAGGGCAGCGATAGTGTCTCCTAGTTCCATTGTAAGCACTCAAGTGTTTAGTACAATGCTCTGCACATGATAGCACCATGATTGTGGCACATATTAAGCATTTTGTGAATACTATTGATGCATTTGTTGATTGATTAATAATAATGTTGGTATTTGTTAAGCGCTTACTATGTGCAAAGCACTGTTCTAAGCGCTGGGGGAGATACAGGGTGATCAGGTTGTCCCATGTGGGGCTTACAGTTTTAAGCCCCATTTTGCAGATGAGGTAACTGAGGCACAGAGAAGTGAAGTGACTTGCCCACAGTCACACAGCTGACAAGTGGCAGAGCCGGGATTCGAACCCATGACCTCTGACTCCCAAGCCCGGGCTCTTTCCCCTGAGCCACGCTGCTTCTCTACGATATTGCTTTTTTAAAATGATACTTGTTAAGTGCTGGCTATGTGAGCTAGGGTGGATACAAGCTAATTAGGTTGACCACAGTCCATATCCCACCTGGGGCTAGCATTAGTAATCCCCATTTTACAGATGAGATGACTGAGGCACAGAGAAGTTAAGTGATTTGCCCAAGGTCACACAGCAGATAAGTGGAGGAGCTGGAATTATAACTCAGGTCTTTCTGGCTTGAAGGAGAATTGCTTGAAAGGGAATCCATACAATTAAACCAGAATCCTGTTAAGAGGATCATCTGATGAATGGCATATTTTGAATTCTCTTCCTGTCTAGAGCACTGTACTAAGCCTATGGGAGAGTATAATATAACAGAATTAGTAGATATGTTCCCTGCTCATAAGGACCTTAAGTCTAGAGGGGGAAATATACATTAAAATAAATTACAAATATGTACATAAATCCTATGGGGCAGGTGGAGGAGTGACTAAAGGTTACAAATCCAAGTACAGTGGTGACGCAGAAAGGAGAGGGAGTAGGGAAATGAGAGGTGAATCAGGAAAGGCACCTTAGAGGAGATGTGATTTTAATATTTGAAGGTGGGGAGACTGGTGGTTTCTCAGATATGAAGGGAGAGGGAGTTCCAGGCCAGAGGTGAGGGGTCGATGGCAAAATAGATGGGATGGAAAGATGGTGAATAGGTTGGTGTTAGAGTAGTGTAGTGAGTATGCTATGTTGTAGTAGGAAATCAGCATGGTAAGATGAGGGGGAAACATGATTGAGTGCTTTGAAGCCGATGGTAAGGTGTTTCTGTTCAATGCAGATATGAAAGGGCAACCACTGGAGGTTCTTGAAGAGTTGGGAAAACATGGACTGAACGGCAACCACTGGAGGTTCTTGAAGAGTTGGGAAAACATGGACTGAACGGCCACCACTGGAGGTTCTTGAGGAGTTGGGAAAACATGGACTGAACAGTACTATAGAAAAATGATTCAGGCAGCAGAGTGAAGTATGGACTGTAGAGAGTAGAGACAGGAGGCAAGGAGGTCATCAAAGGGCTGATGTAGTAGTCAAGGCAGGATAGGATAAGTGCTTGGATCAGAGTAGTGGCAGTCGGGGAGGAGAGGGAAAGGCAGAATTTAACAAAGTTGAGGAGGTAGAATTGGCAGGATTTGGTGACAAATGGAATATTTGGATTGAAAGAGTGAGACGAGTCAAGGATAATACTAAGACTGCAGGCTTGTGAGACGAGGATGGTAGTGTTGTCTACAGTGTTTGGAAAGTCAGGGAGTGGTCAGGATTAGAGTGAAAAAATGAGTAATTCTGTTTTGGACACATTAAGTTTGAGGTGTCTGCAGGACATCCAAGTAGAGATGTCCTTAAGGCAGGAAAAAAATATGACACTGTAGAGAAGGAGAAATACCAGGGCTGGATTTGTAAATCATCTGTCTAGAGATGGTAGTTGAAGTCATGAGAGCAAATGAGTTCTCCAAGGAAGCATGTGTAGATGGCAAATAAATGGGGCCCAGAACTGAGCCTTGAGGGACTCCCACAGTTAGTGGGTGGAAAGCAGAGGCAGAACCCACAGTTAGGAAGTGTGAAGAAGAGGAAGAGCCAGCAGAGAAGTGGCCAGAGAAATAGGAGGAGAACTAGAAGCAGGCAATGTCTCTGAAGCCAAGGATAAATGATTTTTTCCAGGGGAAGCGGTGGCCCACACTGTCGGAGGCAGCTGAGAGGCTGAGGAGGATTAGAATAGAGTAGAGGTCATTGGACTTGGTGAGTACAGTAAAGTTAGTAGACAATTCCTCATGAAATTTACAACCTAGCAGGGGAGACAGATGTTAAAATAAATTTTGGCTAAGTGGAAGCAGCAGAGTTAAAAGATTTGTTCATATGTGCTCTGATGTAAGGGTGGTGAGTTCCTGTGTGAAGGTGATGAGGAAGTTCTGGAGTGGTAGTAGGGGTGAAAGTAGGGTGGGAAGATGAGAGACAAATAAGGGAAGATCATCTGGAGAAGATGTGATTTTTTTTATTAGAAGGGCTTTGAAGATGGAGGTGATGTGGTCTGTCAAATGAGAAGGAGGGCAGTATTTCCAGGCAAGAAAGAAGGTATGAGCAAGAATCTGGAAGCAAGAGAAACTGGAACAAGGGACAGTGAGTATGAATAGGCTGGCTTGAGAAGAGTGAAGATTGCGAGCTGCGTTGTGGTAGCAGGATAAGTGAGAATAAGTAAGGGGAAGAGAGCTGATTGAGTGCCTTGAAAGCATTCTTTTTGATTCTTCAAGATTCTTTTTGATATGAAGAGCAATAAGCAACCATGGGAGGATTATGAGGAAGGGAAGCATGTACAGAACAAATTGATCCAGGCAGTAGAGTGAATATGGAATGGAGAGGGGAAAGGCAAGAGTCAGAGAGGTCTGTAAGGAAGCTGATGATTTGGTATATGACAAGTGCCTGGTTGACATTTTCTAATGTTACTCAACAAGCATTTCCTCTTGGTTGTCAAGGTTGTGAATTTAAGAGATGGGGAAGATGGTGGTGTTGTCAACAGTGAGGGGAAAGTTATGGGGAGGAGAAAATTTTAGAGAGAAGATGAGTTCAGTTTTGAAAATATGGAGCTTGAAGTGCTGATGGGACTTCCATGTAGAGATGTCCTGGAGACAGGAGATGCACAGAAGGAGAAAAATCAGAGCTAGTGAGATAGATTTGGTTGTCATCCACATGGAGGTGGGAGTTGAAGCCATGAGAGCAGATGGCTCGCCAAGAGGGTGAGTGTAAATTTAGAATAGAAAGGGACCCAGAAATGAGCCTTGAGGAATACCCACAGTTAAGTGTGAAGAGGAAGAGCCAGCAAAAGAAACTGTAAAGGAATGGCCAGCGTGGTAGGAGAATAATCTGGAGAGTAGAGTGTCAGAGAAACCAAGATTGGGTAGTCTTTACAATTACCTATACAAAGACTGAAAGTTCACAGATGATGAGGAAAGAGAGAGATCAGTGGTAAAGAGAGGAGAAAACCAGATTGTAGTGGATGAAGAAGGAAATTGGGGAGAAAACAGAGGCAAGTGGGTCTAAAAAACCCATCTGAGGTGATTGGACAAGAATGGGAGCAGAGAAATTGGGTGAGAGTTGGAGAATGGGGGAGATCTGAGTATGTTTGAAGGCAGAGATCCAATTATATATCTATCTCACCACCAACCTCTCTTCCACATCCTACCTCTGGCCTGGGACACCTTCCCTCTTCACATATGACATACAATTATTCTCCTCTTATTGAAAGCACATCTCCTCTAAGAGGCCTTCCCCGACTAAGCCCTCTTTACCTCTTCTCCCTCTCCCTTCTGCATCACTCTGACTTACTCCCTTCATTCATCCCCCCTCCTAGCCTCACAGTATTTACATACAAATCTGTAATTTATTTATATTAATGACTGTCTTCCCCTCTATAGATGTAAGCTCACTGTGGGCAGGGAATGTGTTTGTCATATTGCTATATTGTACTCTCTCAAGCACTTAGTGCACTGCCCTGCACTCAGTAAGTGCTCATTAAATGCAATTTACTGACTGACTATAAATATCACAGCAAAACTTTGAATATTAAATGAACATTTTGTAGTATTTAGGTAGATTCAGAGAGAATTTGACAATAAGGGACTTTTTAATTTTTGACTGCACACCGAAACACATAAAAACAGAAAAGATTTGGACAGATGGTGGCAGGTCAGAGGGCAAAAACAACCTCTTGAGCTATTGTCAAGTTAGATGTACCACAGGGTAGCAAATGAGAGAAACCCCACCAGTTTAGGTTAAAGTCACCAATAGCAAACAGATTTCTCTTTCACTGGTGAGCTAAATTGAGGGAAAAGAATTTCTATGCAGCTAGCACAGCCCTTCTTCCCAGCAGGCCCGGCTCTGTGGCCAGCCCAAAATACAGAAAGAGAATCTTAAACACTCTCACCTTTAAGAATCTCCTCACAGATAGCTCATTCCAGCTGTGCTTAGTTACTTTCTCCTCACGGCCAGGGTCCCTGGCATTCTCTGAGTTGGATATTGTCCTTGACCCTTTTTCTGGCTGGAACTGACATAGCCCGAACAAGGTCTCACTGTATGCTCTTGGACATCAGTGTAGCTCAAAGAAAAGAATCTGGGGCCTGATGCAGCTATTCCTTCTGCAAGCTTCATGAACCCTTTCGATGTACTCAGGAAGACCTCCTTCTTTACTATGCACTCTTTACTAGAGAAGCAACATGGCCTTGTGGAAAGAGCACAGGCCTGGGAGTCAGAGGAGTTGAGTCCTAACCGTAGCTATGCCTCTTGCTTGTTGTGTGACCCTGGGAAGTCGCTGAACTTCTCCGAGTCTCAGCTTTCTCAACTCTAAAATGAGAATTAAGTATCTGTTCTTCCTCCAACTTAGACTGTGAATAATAATAATTGTGGTATTTGTTAAGCACTTACTATGTGCTGAACAGAGAAGCAGCGTGGCTCGGTGGAAAGAGCATAGGCTTGGGAGTCAGAGATCATGGGTTCGAATCCCCGGCCCGGCAACTTGTCAGCTGTGTGACTGTGGGCAAGTCACTTAACTTCTCGGTGCCTCAGTTACCTCATCTGTAAAATGGGGATGAAGACTGTGAGCCTCATGTGGGACAATCTGATTACCCTGTATCTACCCCAGCGCTTAGAACAGTGTTCTGCACATAGTAAGCACTTAACAAATACCAACATTATTATTATTATCATTATGTGCCAGGCACTGTACTAAGCACTGGAGTGGATACAAGCAAATCGGGTTGGACACAGTCCCTGTCTCACGTGGGGCTCCCAGTCTCAATTCCCATTTTACAGATGAGACTAAGGACAACCTCCCTTCCTCCTCTCTCGCCCCGCTCCGGTCTATTCTTCACTCCGCTGCCCGGCTCATCTTCCTGCAGAAACGATCTGGGCATGTCACTCCCCTTCTTAAACAACTCCAGTGGTTGCCTATCGACCTCCGCTCCAAACAAAAACTCCTCACTCTAGGCTTCGAGGCTCTCCATCACCTTGCCCCTTCCTACCTCTCCTCCCTTATCTCTTTCTACCGCCCACCCCGCACGCTCCGCTCCTCTGCCGCCCACCTCCTCGCCGTCCCTCGGTCTCGCCTATCCCGCCGTCGACCCCTGGGTCACGTCCTCCCGCGGTCCTGGAACGCCCTCCCTCCTCACCTCCGCCAAACTGATTCTCTTTCCCTCTTCAAAACCTTACTTAAAAATCACCTCCTCCAAGAGGCCTTCCCAGACTGAGCTCCTCTTCCCCCTCTACTCCCTCTGCCATCCCCCCTTTACCTCTCCGCAGCTAAAGCCTCATTTTCCCCTTTTCCCTCTGCTCCTCCACCTCTCCCTTCCCATCCCCACAGCACTGTACCCGTCCGCTCAACTGTATATATTTTCGTTACCCTATTTATTTTGTTAATGAATTGTACATCGCCTTGATTCTATTTAGTTGCCATTGTTTTTACGAGATGTTCTTCCCCTTGACGCTGTTTAGTGCCATTGTTCTTGTCTGTCCGTCTCCCCCGATTAGACTGTAAGCCCGTCAAACGGCAGGGACTGTCTCTATCTGTTGCCGACTTGTTCATCCCAAGCGCTTAGTACAGTGCTCTGCACATAGTAAGCGCTCAATAAATACTATTGAATGAATGAATGAATGAACAAAGAAGTGAATTGACTTGCCCAAGGTCACACAGCAGACAACCATGCTCTATCCACTAGGCCAAGCCTAACCCCATGTGTGACGGGGACTGTGTTCTACTTGATTAATTTATATCTATCTCAGCACTTAAAACTGTGCTTGACATCTAATAAACACGTAAGTGTAATAATGATAATAATGACAATAATAATAATATTCATGATATTCATAGTCCTGAATCAGCAGAAATGTCTCTGAAATAAAGGTGAGTACTCTAGCAGACTGATTACCTGTGGCCGAGACCAAGTTCCAATTCAGGAATTGATTTGAAGAACAACACTCAGTTGTTCCATAATGCAGAGGTTGCAATCAAACTTACAAGAACATAAAGAAAGCCTGCAGTGTAATATCACCTATTCTGATATTGAGTCGCTGTACACCTATTACTGTGCAGGGACTGGATCTACCAACTCTTTTGTACTCTCCCAAACACACAGTAAGCACTAAAATACCATTAATTGATTGTGCACGTGCAGTTTCTTCATTGATGTGGTGTGCTAAGTCCAAACAATCCCATTGGAGGATTGTTCCCTAATAAGCTCCTTGAAGGAGGGATTGTATCTACTAACTCTCTTGTACTCTTCCCACTGCTTAGTACAGAGCTTGGCTCACAATAAAGGCTCAGTAAATACCATTGATTGATGAATAATCTTGCTGTAGCCACAACACACCTTCAAAATGGGTAATGGCAGAGCTGGATGTTTGTGGGTTGCCAACTTTCACAGCTGAACAACTCTAATCAAGTACTCAAAGCAAGTGTTAAGGAGTATGTCCTAGTGGAAAGAGCACAGGCCTGGGAGTCAGAGGACCTGGGTTCTGATCCTGTTCTGTCAGTTGCTTGCTGTGTGACCTTGGGGAAGTCACTTTACTTCTCTGTGCCTCACCTACCTCATCTCTAAAATGGGGATCAATTCTCCTCCTTCTAATTTAGACTGTGAGCCCCATGTGGTCAGGTACAGTGTCAATCTGTTAAACTCATACCTGCCCCAGCACATTACAAAATTATATGAGTAAATGAGGTATCTATATTATGAAGAAGGACACTCTCTCCCCTTTTCTGCCCCTCCCCTGCAACCAATTCCTCGTTATTCCTGTTTTCTTGCTTAAAAGTTGGGAGAAGACTTCAGAGAGGATTGATCATTCCTGCTCCCCCAGAGCACTTAATCGTATTTATTGAGTCCTTACTGAGTGCAGAGCAATGCATTAAGTGGATGGTAGAGCACCATATAATAATGGTGATATTTGTTAAGCGCTTACTATGTGCAAAGCACTGTTCTAAGGGCTGGGGGGATACAAGGTGATCAGGCTGTCCCATGTGGGGCTCACAGTCTTAATCCCCATTTTACAGATGAGGGAACTGAGGCACAGGGAAGTTAAGTGACTTGTCCACAGTCATACAGTTAGCAAGCAACAGAGTGGGAATTCGAACCCATGACCTCTGACTCCCAAGCCCGGGCTCTTTCCACTGAGCCATGCTGCTTCTCTAATATAACAATATGTTATTGTTATTGTCTAATGTTACAGTATAACAGAGTTGGTAGATATGTTCTCTGAATACAGTGAGTTTACAGTCTAGAGGGAGGAGACAGACATTAATAGGAAGGAAGGAAGGAAGGAAGGAAGGAAGGAAGGAAGGAAGGAAGGAAGGAAGGAAGGAAGGAAGGAAGGAAGAAAGAAAGAAAGAAAGAAAGAAAGAAAGAAAGAAAGAAAGAAAGAAAGAAAGAAAGAAAGAAAGAAAGAAAGAAAGAAAGAAAGAAAGAAAGAAAGAGAAAATATGTACATAAGTGCTGTGAGGCTGAGAGAGTTGTTAATAAAGGGAGCAAATCCAAGTAAAAATCCAGTAGCTGTAAGTTTTTGTTTTGGTTCAAGGTCTCTTCCACTTCTGTTGTTTTACTTCCATGATAACTTTAAGGCAGGCAATACAGGATTCATATAACAAATAACTGCATTGTTGATAGGTATTAAACTATGGTATTTATAAGTCTGCTCTTACTGCCGCTCTCTGCTCCAGCACTTCCTGAGCTATTTGAGAAATCTTTTATTTTAAATTCTTAAAATGTAGCATGCTGACCTAAGAACCTCTTCTTCGAATTTAGCGAATTTATATGAATCTCCTCTCATTGGAAATCTTTAGAGCTGTACTATTTCCAGTGGGCCAATGACAGGATTGGAAACAGAAATAATGGTGAATCAGTTCAGTGGTGCTGCACAAATCACTAACATTATAATCAATTCCTTATATTGATCACTCTCCTGACAGGATCACTGGCCTGAAGTCTCAGGATTGAGGCTCATCCATCCCTCTCCACTCCATCATCATCATCATTTCTCTCTTGTTTTATAACCTTTCTGCATTTATCTTGTAACTTTGCTCCGGTTTCTCGATCTGTAAAATGGAGATAGTCCTCAACTCCTTTACTTGGACCTTATGATGCTAGTAGACACCCGTAAAAGTGCTTTGACATTTCCCAGTGGAAGGTGCCATTTAATGCACAGTGTAGTTGATTCCTCAAATCACTCTTCATGCTCAGGTGACACTTTCTTTTAAAAAGGATTCCCTGTTACACAGTTTTTAGTGACATTTCCTTTTGTGCCTGAACAAATTTTCCCACAAGGTCAATTCTATGTCTTGTGACCAATGTTTTTTTTTTCTTCAACTAGCAATGGTCCCAGAGTTTTTGACTTTCAGGACTGAATCTGTGAGACCTAGCCATAATTTTGGAGGTGGAACAGGAAAAAGTTAAACTTTCTCATTAATGTCCATCCCAGAGGCCTGAGCTAGTGAGGGTGGGGTGGAGGAAGAAGTGAATGGTTTTGCTCAGTAGTTCAGTCATGGCTTGAAAAGGTGGGCCCTGTCAAACAAAACACCTAAGAAGCAGTGTGGCCTAGTGGAAAGAGCACTGGCCTGGGAGTCAGAGGACCTGCATTCTAACCCTGACTCTGCTACTTCTCTGCTGTATGAGATTGGGCAAATCACTTAATTTCTGTATGCCTCAGTTTTCTCACCTGTAAAATGGAGATTAAATCTTACTCTCTCCTAGACTGTGAACCTCATGCAGGACATGGCCTATGTCTAACCCGAAAACCTTGCATCTACCCCAGCAATTAGAAAAGTCCTTGACTGAGATTAAGTGTTTAACAAATACCACAATTATTATTATTCTTAGGGGTGGACAGAAAGAGGGAGAGTGGGACAGAGACATGCTTGTTATAAATCTCGTCTTTCTTGAAGGCTTTGTGATAGTTTGTGCAGGGCATTGTACAATGTACTGGGGACATTATAGACTTAGAGCAAGACATGATCATGATGAATTTTCAATCTAATGGAGAATTCAGATTAATCTAGATTGAGTCATTCATTCAGTAGTATTTATTGAGCTCTTACTATGTGCAGATCACTGTACTAAGTGCTTGGAATGTACAATTTGGCAACAGATAGAGGCAATCCCTGCCCAATGATGGGCTCACAGTCCCCAAACTGATGCATCAATCTGAAGTGTGCAAGTGTGCAAGCCTGGCCTCTACAGTTAATTTGCTATAAAATCCTGAAGATAATATTGAGATGAATTGCATATATTTTTAAAGGGTTGGGATTCTCCCTCCTCTTTTCCCACCTTCCAGTCTGTCTTCTCCCCAAAGATTACCCAAGGGTTCATTTTTTTGCCCTCTATAACACACCTGCCAGAGAAAAGAATTTTGTCCTTTTTAAAATGACAAAATCTCAGATCCTATGAATGGTATCTGAATTTGTCTCAATCCTATTCCTAATGATAATCTTTAATCTGAGTTGTTGGGAGAAATCACCGATTTGTGACTGTAAGCACTGCAGAGTATCAAACAGCTACTCACATGCTTTAAGTATTCATTGCCCTGAAATCTCTTAGAACCTTTATTTTTTTTCCCCCAAAACTAGATCTAGCTTTATTCCTCTGGGTTTATTTGGGGACAATGTTTTTTTTACTTTAAAGTGAAGCACCCAGATTTGATTCAATTCAAATGACAGCTAATTACATAAAAACAGTTACAGTAACTGCTCCAAAAGGATCCAAGTTTAAATGAAGTAAACAAGCAGGGGTTTCTGTTTGACTCGTTTAGAGCAGGAAAACTGAAATGTCAAGGGGTGTGCATTCATCTGTCAGCTTATAATGTAATTAGACAAGATAATTGGAGAGGCTGAGCTTACTGGCGGTTGACAAACATTAGTCTAATTTCATTTGCTCTGATATCTTCGTGGCATCATCACCCTTCTCACACAGGGACATAAGGTCTCTTTGGCTCCCGTCGCAGAGGGATTTAAAATGAAGAAAATGGCAGTTGGGTTCAATGGAAAGTTTCTTTATGTAGAGACCAAAAGTAGAGAAAATCTAGAATGAGATGAAAGAGAAAGTTAAACATGTAGAACTGCTTACATATTGAAAGAAATATGTGAGGAACCAGCCTGTTCCAAGAAAGCAATGAACAAGTGGCCCATTTTAGAATTTTCACTTTGAGTTATAAAACCTTTTTTGGTACTTACTCTTTATCAGTCTAACTGGTCTTAAGGAAAACCTAACTGGGCTGGCTTGGTAGTAAACTCCTCCCACTAGATTGTAAACTCTGTCTAGATTGTAAGGTCAGGGATTGATACTACTACCTGTATTGTATTCTCCCAAACATTTAGTACAGTGCTCTGCACATAAGAAGCCATCCTTAAGTATCATTGACTGGTTGGTTGAAAAGGCTGTGAAACAGAATTCTGAGACAATGAAAGCTTATACTTCTGTTTTTTCTCAGAAGCTCCAAGTGCTTTCCTAATTGCATTAAGGGAGGGATGGGCGTCAGTCCCATCTCACAGATGGTGACAGCAAGGAAAAAAAGATTAAGTAACTTGCCTGAACCCAGGGGCAGAAATGGAATTGGAAACAAGCTGGGTTCAGCTCCCTACTTTCCTAGATTACGATAGTACTGGATTAGTATTTAATTTAGTCATCTTATTACTAGGGAGTGAATTGGTCTTAAAATTCACTAAATGTCAAGTGTGTTTTTTTCTCTTTGATAAAAAAAGGCTTGTTACTGATACATGTGACCATTGTTTAGAAAAAACAAAACCATGTTTGGGTTTCACTGCAGGTTCTAAAATCAGAGGATTTGAAGGGACTTCAAAACGCTATTGAGTCCAGACCCCTGCTGCCAGTCAAGGCTTTACCCAGCCCAAGGATACTATAATCTAGTGGAAAGAACCTGGGCTTGGGGGTCAGAGGTCATGGGTTCGAATCCCCACTCTGCCACGTATCAGCTGTGTGACCATGGGCAAGTCACTTAACTTCTCGGTGCCTCATTTACCTCATCTGTAAAATGGGGATGAAGTCTGTGAGCCTCATGTGGGACAATCTGATTACCCTGTATCTCCCCCAGTGCTTAGAACAGTGCTCTGCACATAGGAAGTGCTTAGCAAATACCAACATCATCATTATTATTATTATAGTCTTTCCTTTCTTTAGAAGGAGTATTCTGTCTCCTTAGAAGGTCAATTAGAAAGAAGTCCAAATCTGTATGAGTCAATCAATAGTATTTATTGAGCACTTACAGTGTGCAGAGGTCTATACTAAGTACTTGGGAGATGACAACATGATAGACTTGGCAGACACGTTCCTTTCTCAGAAGAAGCTTATATTCTAGAGGGGAAGACAGACATTAAAATAAATTCTGGGTATGTACATAAGTAATGTGGGATTGATAGGGTGAATTTCAAGTGATTAAAGGGTACAGATCCAAGTGCATATGTGACACAGAAGAGAAAGGGAGTAGGGGAAATGAGAGCTTAGTTGGGGCAGATGTTTTAGAGATGTGATTTTAGTAGGGCTTTAAAGGTGGGGAAAATGATGATCTGTTGTATATGAACAGGGAAGGAGTTCCAGGCAAGAGGAAGGATGTGGGCAAGGAGTAAGAGATAGGTGAGATCAATATGCAGTAAATAGGTTGGCATTAGAGGAACAGAGTGTGTGGCCTGGGTTGAACTAGGAAATCAAGGAGGTAAGATAAGGAAGGGGTGAGCTAATTGTGTGTTTTAAAGCTGATGGAAAGTTTTTCTGTTTTATGTGGAACTAGAGTCAATATTAGATAATATTTCCAGGAGAAGGAGGTGGTCCAAAGTATTGAAGGCAACTGAGCGGTCGAGGAGGATTATGATATAGTAGCAGCTGTTGAATTTCGCAAGGAGGAGGTCACTAGTGACCTTAGAGAGGGCAATTTCTGTGGAATGAATGGGGTGGAAGCCAGGTTGGAGGGGATTAAAGAGAAAATTAGAGGAGAACTTGAGACTGCAGGTGTAGACAATTTACTTGAGGGAAGTGGAAAGGATTTGTTGGAGGGAGATAGGTGATCACTGGAGGGAGCTGTGAGTTCAGAGGAAAGTATTTTTTAGGATGGGGATACCTGAGCATGTTTACAAGCAGAGGTCATTGTACAGTGAACAGTTGAAGATGGCAGTCAGCGAGAAAAGAAGGGAGGGGGCAGTTGTTTTGATAAGGTACAAGGGGATAGGGTCAGAGATACATAGAAGGGTTAGATTTGAGATCATATGAGAGTCTACTCTTAAGATACTGCTGGGAAAAATGAAAGAGTTAAAAAGGCAGGAGGAGAGAGGGACTGGAGAGGAGCAGGGAAGATTTTAGAGAGAGCACATTTGATGGTTTCAATTTTATCAATAAATTATATGGCCAGATTATTAGGGGAAAGAGATTGGGATGGTAGGGGAACAGGAAATTTGAGGAAAGAGTTAAAAATCTGAAACACCTGGTGTGGGCAATGGGTATGGGAGGCGCAGAAGTTGGAGAAGAGGAGAGGACAGAATTAAAGCAGGTTGGATATCTAAACTCCGTAAATCCCATTAAATACTACTTTAGATTGTTCCTACCTAATTACCCTGACTGTGTTGTGCCTGGTGTTACTTTATCTATAGAAGCATGTATTTTTCTTCCATGGATTAGTTTCTAAAGTTAATCAAATACAACATATATACAGCACCATGGTCTGTCCCTGCCATTTATAGACTCGGACAAAAAGCAACTGCAATTTTGTTAGAACAAGAACTGAATGATCTTTGGAATGAACCTGAAGTAAACTCCCTTGATACATATGATTTAGGATAGTTACTGCATTTTCCATCATGTTTAGCATGTCAGAACCTCCTGGATAATTACAAAGTTACTACTGCCAGACCCATGAACAGAGAAACCACCAAGTTTGTTTCTAAAGACTTTGTTTATTAAGATGGTGTTGAAAAGTTGGTTTTTTCTGACCCAAAACAGTCTACCATTTCAATCAATCAGTGGTATTTATTGAGTGCTTACTGTGTGTAGAATATTGTACTAAGCCATTAACATTTTAGCATTTAGGCATTTTAACAACAAGGTAGAGTTGGCAGACATGATCTGTGCCCTCAAGGATCTTAAAACCTAGTTGGGGAGACAGGCATTAAAATAAATTACAGATAAACTGTAGAGCATAAGGATATACCAAGTGCTCTGGGGATGGGGTGGGATGAATATCTAAGTGCTTAAGGGGTACAGACCTAACATATAGACCAAAAAAAAGGAAGGATGGACAAGTAGGGTGGGCAAGTGAGAGCTTAGGGAAGGCGTCTTGGAGAGAATGTGATTTTTCAGGAGGTGAGGAGAAATGAGGAGAATGGTAGTCTGACAGATTAAAAAGTGGTAGGGAATTCCAAGCCAGAGGGAAGGTTGAGCAAGATGTCCAGGGTGGGAAAGATGAGAGTAATTGTTCAATTGTATTTATTGAGCACTTACTGTGTGCAGAATACTGTACTAAGTGCTTGGGAGAATACAGTAAAACAATAAACAGACACATTACCTACCCAAAGCGAGTTTACAGTCTAGAAGGGGATTAATCCTCACTGACGTGGTGTTAAAGGAGCAAAGTGTGTGGTCTGGGTTGTAGGAGATGATGGAGGAGAGTTAGGAGGGGAGAGCTATTGAAAGGAGGATTGCTGCTGACAGCCCACTCTTCCTGAATAAATGCCATGTTTAAGCAGAATTTAAAAGTCTTCTACAAACTTTGATCCAAAGTCAAACACTAGTGTGTAGACTTGGACCCTGGGTATCTCTTGGTCTAATGTTCCTGCCCAGCCCCATCCCCCTGCTTGTCTTGCCACCCCCTCCATGACGTGAATATACCTTTTCCTGAAGATGATCAGCAGGCAATCTTTAATCTCTGAGACCCCAGGGTCAGAGAGGTTCTTGGTTGGCATTTCACAAGTAGAGTTGCTCTCTGAGTAGCAACAGCTCTTTCCAGTTCCTCTGCTGTAGCATTGCAGATGCTGTGCTGGAGGATTTTGAGGACTCTAATCCACAAAGAGTATAAATAGATTTTTTTCCAACTCCCCTAGAGATAAGTGAATGTAGCTGAGTCCCTTCTCATCACTCTGCGATGACAGACAGATCAGCATTCTGATATTGGCCTTTCGCCCAGAGACTGGTCCTTTGCAAAATCAAGTCATAACTTCAAACTCGATTCATCATCTGACATTAATCCAAAAATAATCTTAGATAGGTAATGGGCAGGATCCACTTGTGGTACTCAGAAATTGTCAGTTACCCCATTCCTGGGTCAGAAAAATGCTGGCCAGGAATGGACTGTTTACACTTGGGGACCTAATGTTAAGGGTTTAAGGGGAAAGTGTTTTGCCATGCCTCTTGGAAAATGGGCACTCAAACAGTGCAGTCGCTTCACGTGGTCTGGTGAATAGAACACGGTCCTGGGAGTCAGAAGGGTGTGGGTTCTAATCTGGGCTCTGCCACTCATCTGCTGTATGACCTTGGGCAAGTCACTTAACTTCTCTGTGCCTCAGTTACCTCATCTGTAAAATTGGAATTGAGACAGTGAGCCCCATCTGAAACAGGAACTATGTCCAACCTGATTTGCTCATATCCACCCTAGCACAATACAGTGTCTGGCACTTGATAAGTGCTTAACAAATAACATTATTATTATTATTATTACTTCTCTCAGTTCTCAGCTGGCAGAGTTCACTTTGTCTTTAAGTGGAAGAGATATCAAGTTTTGCCTAGGCTCTGTACTTTTCCATCATCCCACTCACCATTTGGGATGACAAGTCAGAGGACCCGAGTTCTAATCCTTGCTTGGCCATGCATCTGCTGTGTGACCTTGGGTAAGTCACTTAACTTCTCTGTGACTCAGTTTCCTCATCTATAAAATGGAGATTAAATCCTACTTGTCTACTGTGTGACCTTGAGCAAATGATTTAACTTCTCCATCCCTCAGTTCCCTCATCTGGTAAATGGGGATTAAGACTGTGAGCCCAATGGGAGACAGGAACTGTGTCCAATCCAATTTGCTTGTATCCACCCTAGCGCTTAGTACAGTGCCTGGCACATAGTAAGTACTTAACAAATACCACAGTTGTCATTATTATTAATATTATTATTAGGCAGTAGAAAACTGAATCATAAGGGCCAGCACATCATTTGGAAGACTGTAAAACAGAAAGCCATGGCAGCTATAGGTGAGTCTCCAGACCAAACTAGAGATCTCCAGAGCTCTAGCTCTGACAATCCTTATGCTCTTCTGCCATGAGACTAGCACCCCACACAAACGTCATATTCAACTCACTGAACAATTTCATCAGGGTCATTTACTGGCTTCACTCACTATTAAATATCAAGGCGGGATTACCGTTAATGAAGATCTAAAACAAATTCAGACCCCTAGCATTGGAGCTATGCTCACATCAGTACAAGATAGCCTAATGGAAAGAGCATATCCAGGGAGTCAAGAACCTGGGTTCTAATCCCAGCTCTTCCACTTGATTGCTGTGTGATCTCGACAAGGTCAATTAACTACTCTGTACCTCAGTTTCCTCAACTGTAAAATGGAGATTAAATAAATGTTCTCCCTCCTAATTAGACTGTGAGCTCCATATGGGACAGGGACTCTGATCTGATTAATTTGTGTCTATTCCAGCACTTAGAACAGTTTTTGACTCATAGTGAGTGCTTAAATACCTTAGTTATAATTATTATAATTAACACCATAATTATAATAATAGCAATAACAATAATTACTCTCTGTGTTAGTTGGGACAGAGGAGAATGAATAACAGGGTTCCCAAGTAACTGCTGAATAATGAACTGAAACTGGGAAGCAGAAAATGGGGGGATAGTGGAAGAATTTTAAGGATACAATATAACAAAATCTCAGACAAGGCTCAAAACTGGGAGTCAATTGCTAGGGATACACTACCAGAGTATATCAAAATCATGAGAGGAGTGACTCTTTTTGAACAGAAACTTCAGAAGGATTAAGACAAGAAAGCAAAAGTGAAAAGTGTCAGGAGCTGCACACATCAAACATGAGATCATAACCTGGACAAATTTCTTGTGTGCATATTGGAGTTGGGACTGTGAAACCTACGCTGACCTTTGTCATTCACAAACATATCAGTTGGTGAGATTTACAGAGCACTTACTGGGTGCAGAGCATTGTACCAAGTGAGAGAACCAGCATGGCCTAGTGGAAAGAGCACGGGGCTGGGAGTCAGAAAAGCTGGGTTTCTAACTCAAGTTCTTCCACGTACCTGCTATGTGACCTTGGGCAAGTCACTTCACTACTCTGTACCTCAGTTCACTCATCTGCAAAATGGGGATTCAATACCTTTTCTCCCTCCTATTTTGACTGTGAGCCCCATGTGAGACCTAATTATCTTAGAGAAGCAGTGTGGTATAGTGGATGGAGCAGGCACCTGGGAGTCAGAAGGTCATGGGTTCTAATCCCAGCTCTGCCATTTATCTGCTGTATGACCTTGGGCAAGTCACTTCATTTCTCTGTGCCTCAGTTATCTCATCTGAAAAAGGGGGATTGAGACTGTGAGCCCCATGTGGGATGGGGACTGTGTCCATCCCGATTTGCTTGTCTCCATCCCAGCGCTTAGTACAGTACCTGGCACATAGTAAGTGCTTAATAAATAACATAATCCTCATCATCATCTTGTAGCAATGATAATAATAATAATATTAGTGATATTTGTTAAGCACTTACTATGTGCCAGGCACTGTACTAAGTGCTGGAATGGAATCAAGCAAATCGGGTGGGTCGTAGTCCCTGTCCCACATAGGACTCTTGGTTTTAATCTCCATTTTGCAGAAGAAGGAACTGAAGCACAGAGAAGTGAAGTGACTTGCCCAAGGCCACACAGCAGACAAGTGGCAGAGCTGGGGTTAGAACTCATGACCTCTTGACTCCCAGGCCCATGCTCTGTCTACTATGACATGCTGCTTCCCTACCGCTTAGTACGGTAGTTGGCACATAGTAGGCACTTTACAAATACCACAGATAATATTATTATTATTATTATAACATATCCATAGATGAGTTTTATTTTCAGAGGTGCTTATTTTTGAAAGACTGAAAGACAAGTATATCTGTAGACATAATATATCTCATGTTCGGCAGACAGGGTAGTATAGATACATTTTAGCATCATATACCTTTAGTTAGTTTAGAGAGATAAGCATTTGGAGAAAATCACATCTAGAGATGTTTCACCACAACAAGTTAAGGACTGACTCTTTTACATTCACTATTATAAAGTTCCCCTCAAATTACCTCTAGCAGACTTTTCAATAGGCTCTGTAGCTTACAGAATTTCATAAAAAGTCAATTCATTGTGGTATTTAAGTACTTTTTACGCTATTTGTTAAGTGCTTTCTGTACCAAGAACTGTACTAAATGCTGGTATAGCTACAACATAATCAGCTCCTACATGGGGCTCATAGTCTTTGTAGGAGGGAGAACAGAACTTAATTATAGCTAGAAATCTACCCTCATGGGATAAGACCAGCAAGTAAGCTTCTGGCAGATCAAGGAAGGACAAAAATCTGTGGGAAAACAAAGTTCCCTAATTTTAGGAGGTTCCCTGACCTCAAATAAATAAATTCCTGCAGTGAGGAAAAACATTTTGTAAGTCTCTCTTGCTGAGAGGTAAGAAAGTAATTTCACAAGGCACTGATTGCACAATTGAACAAAGATGCAAATAGAGGAGAAGATAATTGATCAGAAGTTCACTGTAACCCGTAACTGGATAATCTAAAGAAGGCTAAAATGGACTCATTTTTGAATTGCAAGAATAGTACATTCCAGGGTCCAGAGCCCCCAACCCTGGAGAAATTACTCTACCTCTGGTTTGCATATTTGGATGCCTCAGTAAATATTGTACTACTGCAAAATTAATCCCCTTCTTTATTCACTCTTGTACATTGAGTAAAATTCTGATGCTTCAAAATGGAAAAATCATTTTACCCAGAAAAACATATCCAGATTTTAAGATCACTCATTCTTTGTTCAATATTACTATTTTTAGGAGTGAATATTAACAAAAATGATATCAAATTTACATATTAAATCACTTTGTTCTAGCCCATGGAGATGTTCACATTTCCTCTCTAGACTGTAAGCTTGTTGTGGGCAGAGGACATGGCTTCCATCTCTGTTGTACTCTCCCAAGTGCTTAGTACAGTGTTCTGCACATAGTAAGTAAATAAATATCATTGATTTATCATTTGACTGACAGATCCATGCACTCTCCAGGATCCCTGGAGATATATGAGTATTACATACATGAACCATATTTCAGACCACAAGCAAACATACATACACTATCGCCTCTGAAGGCTCTGGAAATTGACCTTGTTGAATTTCAGATCACTCAGTCACCTGCAAAATGCTACATTAATTTTTTATTTTTTTCAAGCTGCTGCATTGGAGCCATTCCAGTTCCCAACAGAGCAGAGAAACCAAGGTACCTAATAGTGGAAAGGACTCAGTATGGCCCATGGGGAAATCCTTGCCACTATTGCAGACCCCTGAGAAAGTCTTAGCTAAGTACAGGTCATGGTCTTGGATTTAAAGAAGAGTTTTTGTCTAGATTTTTCCATTATCGCACAATCATACCCTTTCATTAACCCAGGTAATTGCAAGTATACTGCAATTGTTGAAAGCCATAATTTTAGGGTGACCCTTTGAATCCAAACAGCGAGAAAAATGTTCCTTAGTTTCAGAGTAATATTGGTATGTGGAAGAATTGGTCTCCTCTAAGTCAAAACCAAATACTAAATATTTGATTTCCCCAACTCCTTCTCCCTCAACACCCCTCTAGTCCCCACCCCTCACCCCAAGAGCTATACAGGAGAATAAAGCTTTAAAGGGAATCTTGAAAACTGAATTCTGTCCCCTGCATTCATTCACTCAGTTAATCAATGGTACTTACTGAGAGCTTACTGTGTACAAAGCACTGTTCCAAGCACTTGGGAGAATGTAGTGGATAGAGTCAGAGGATAGAGTCTGGGAGTCAGAGGATCATGAGTTCTAATCCTGGATCTGCCACTTTCATTTAATCATATTTATTGAGCGCTTACTGTGTAGAGAGCACTGTACTAAGCGCTTGGAAAGTACAATGAGGCAACAGAGACAATCCCTTCCCTACAACAGGGTTACAGTTATCTGCTATGTGACCTAGGGGAAGTCACTTTACTTCTCTGTGCCTCAGTTCCCTCATCTGCAAAATGGGGATTGAGATTGTGAACCCCACATGAATCAGGAACTGTGTCCAACTCGATTTGCTTGTATCCACTGCAGTGCTTAGAACAGTGCCTGGCACATAGTAAGCACTTAACAAATTCCAGTATCATAATCATTATTATTATTATATAATACAATACAGTTGTAGACATGATCCCTCCCCACAGAGGGCTAACTACCTAGAAGGATATTCCCCACTTCTATCTCCTTAAGGCCTTACTTGGAAAGTTGGGATAAAAAAAGGGAGGAGAAAACATGGCTTGAAACACCTTTTTTGCTTTTAAAATAGCTGTGGCGGTGAAGAGGTCAAGTGATACAAGGAGGGAGGCAAGATAACTGCACAGTGAGTGGTCACAGTATGAGGAGTAGAAAAAGGGTCCTGTTTCTAAACTATAATAATGAGAATGAGAATAATGATAGTGGTGGTATTTAAGCCCTAATTGTGTGCCAAGCACTGGGGTAGATACAGGATAATCAGGTTGGATACATTCCTATCCACATGGGGCTCACAGTCTAAGTAGGGTTTAATCTCCATTTTACAGATGAGGAAACTGAGGCACGGAGAAGTTAAGGGACCTGCCCAAGCCACACAGAAGACACTTGGTGGAGCTGGGATTAGAACCCAGATCCTTTGACTCCCAGGTCCATGCTCTTTCCACTAGCCCATGCTTCTTCTCACATTACCAGTGGATAATTTCAAAACTTCCCTCCCTGTTAGTTTTAATAATTATTATTATTATGGTATTTGTTAAGTGCTTACTATCTGCCGAGCACAGTTCTAAGTGGTGGGATAGATGCAAGGTAAACAGGCTGTCCCACATGTGGCTCACAGTCTTAATCCCCATTTTAAAGATGAGCTAACTGAGGCACAGAGGAGTTAAGTGGCTTGCCCAAGGTCACACAGCAGACAAGTGGGGGAGTCAGGATTAGAACCCATGTCCTCTGACTCCCAAGCCCGGGCTCTTTCCACTGAGCCAAGTTTTCCATTTGGAGTTTAACAGGATGATGATAGACAAGTCCACAAACCCTAGAATTTGACCTGCTAGGTTAATAAACACTAGCAGTTACTGTAACTCACAAATTACTGGTCCCAATTTTCACAACTAGGTTGAAAATGTTAATTAGAAGTGGTGTTACAAATCACAGTATTTGGAGTGTCTACAGTGTTTAAATTATCACCCTTATTGCTACCTTAATTAAAAGAGCACTTCCTATCATTTTTCCCCAAGAGGATCACCCCAGGCCCGAGCAGGCCTTTCACTTGAATTTTAGGATCCATTAATGCACAAGAAGCAAGTGAGTTGTGATAATACCTGGTGTGTTTAAGTACAGATCTGCCAGACTCGAGTTGAAGGGTATTGTCCATGTGCTCTTAATAAAGCACACACACACATATGTATATATAATAATAATAATAATAATAATGTTGGTATTTGTTAAGCGCTTACTATGTGCAGAGCACTGTTCTAAGTGCTGGGGTAGATACAGGGTAATCAGGTTGTCCCACATGAGGCTCACAGTCTTCAACCCCATTTGACAGATGAGGAAGCTGAGGCCCAGAGAAGTAAAGTGACTCGCCCACAGTCACCCAGCTGACAAGTGGCAGAGCCGGGATAGAGTCATTCTCCAGAAGCTGATCTAGTTTTTCGCCAATATGGCATCATATATCTCTGCCGGTTTGAGGGGGAGAAAAATTGATATAAATCCTCATCAATAAAAAACAAGCTCTACAAAGAAAACAAAGAGCTTTTTTAGAAGTAGAAATCAATTTGACGTCCACCGTGAAGTGTGAACACGAAACACAGACATCCTACCAGTGATCCAGGAGGGAGTGAAGATGGGAAAAGAATTAATGCTACCAGAGTAAAGAACTGGAATGAAACTGAGAAGAGGGACTAGAGGCTGTAGTCAAACATGTAATAATAATGTTGGTATTTGTTAAGCACTTACTATGTGCAGAGCACTGTTCTAAGTGCTGGGGTAGATACAGGGTAATCAGGTTGTCCCACGTGAGGCTCACAGTTAATCCCCATTTTACAGAGGAGGAAACTGAGGCACAGAGAAGTTAAGTGACTTGCCCACAGTCACACAACAAGTAGTCAAAAAACTCAGAGAACTAGAGAGCAGACAAAGACGTGAAGACAGAGCAAGTGAGCAATTACCAATGAAACAGGATTTCAGTGGAGATGGTAGACCTTTTGGGGCTGGGAGGAGGAGGGGGTCAGGTAGCATTTGGGAGGTTTTTTATGGTTTTGTTAAGCACTTACTATGCGCCAAGCACTGTTCTAAGTGCTCGGGTAGGTGCAAGTTAATCAGACCAGATACAATCCCTGTCTGACAAGGGACTCAAAGTCAAATAGGAGGGAGAACAGATATTAAATCCCCATTTTGCAGTTGAGGAAACTGAGGCACAGAGAAATTAAGTGAATTGTCCAAGGTCCCACAGCAGATGAGTGGCTGAACCAGAATTAGCACTCAGGTCCTCTGACTCCCGGGTCTGTGCTCTCTTTACTAGGCCACACTGCTTCTTAGTGTTGATTAATATCCATCCACAGTGAATGATAGAGTGGAGCAAATTCATTCTAAAGTACGTCGTCCATTAATTGGGTTCTTTCACTGAGATAATTAGATAATTGCAATCAGATAATTACAGTTGCCTTTAGACTGTAAGCTAGTTGTGGCCAAGGAAAATGTCTGTTATATTCTCCCAAGTACTTAATTCAGTGATCAGCACAAAGTACTCAATAAATACAATTGATTAATTGATTGATAATTAACGTAATCCATCTCAGCAAGATTTCTTGTCCCTGCTTCTCCCACTGCAACCCTTCTCTCCCTTTTCTCGATATGCTTTCTGGATATTGACCTATTTCAGTTTTCTGATTCGGTGTTTCTCACCTTCCTCTGTCTTGGTGGTCTTAAACCACCTTCCCTCCCCATTTCTTTTGCCCACTAATTGCTCATCTCCTGCTTACGTAGCAGTAGAAACCACTTCAAGCTGCCAAGGGAAAATACTAGCTTGGAATTTGGGGAACAGTCTAATGGAAAGAGGGTCCCAGAGCATCCCTAGATGCTGAAACTGGGTTTTGATGAATTCCTATCCAAGGTTCACAGAGACCAATTAGTTCTAAAAATAACTCAAACATTCATGATGGGGCTTCTGCCAGGAGAATCTGAATGAACTGACAATTTTTGGTTTTTTATATATAGTATTTGTTTAGTGATTAGTACATGTCAAACATTGTTCTAAGTTTTGGCATAAATACCTATTAATTAGGTCAGACTCTGTCCCTGTCCCACAAGGGGATCACAGGCTAAGTGATAGAACCGTGATACTGAGGTCTAATATTGGGCTCTTCCTCAGCCCAGCTTAGAGGATCACACTCTAAGGGTCCAAAATATTACTGTCATAATGACAGGGAAAATTTTTTGTTCAACTCATACAGGATTAAAATTTATCCTGGAACTTCAATTCAAAGCTCCAGCCCAGAGCTAAGGTCGAACAATGCTAGAAAACCCTACCTGGTGGGCTTTAAAGAAAACCTCTTAAAATAAATATTCTAAATTTTAATCCTGCAGAAATTCAGATAGGATCCAAGGAGAAATTTCTCCTCATGCCCATTCATGCATCAGCTTTTCTTTGGGATCAAACCCCTTTCCCCAGCAATATTAAATTCTTGTCACCCTGTCTTTCTCTTCCATCCTAATTGCAGGAATGTCTTGTTAGGAGTATCTCCCAAAAATTCAGCAACCTGGCTTTGGCTTGCAAATTTTGTTTATTTTTCTCAACTGTTTCCCATGTTGTTGTTGTCATACTGTCGAGGCATGACCCACTCTAAAAATAAAGTTGTCCTTTAAGGAAAGGAAATAGGATGAAAATATCCATGCCAAAACATGCAAATAATCAGTAATTTCTTAGCTACTCATGTCACAAGCCAAATTCCTGCGGATGTCTAAAGGAGTTTTTCTGTATAATCAGCCAATCAAATTTATTGAGTGCTTTCTGTGTGCAGAGCATTGAACTCAGTTCCCTCAGGGAGCTTACAGTCAAGCAAAGGAAGTCAGACAAATTACAATAATAATAATGATAATAATAATGTTGGTATTTGTTAAGCGCTTACTATGTGCCGAGCACTGTTCTAAGCGCTGGGGTAGACATAGGGGAATCAGGTTGTCCCACGTGGGACTCACAGTCTTAACCCCATTTTTACAGATGAGGGAACTGAGGCACAGAGAAGTTAAGTGACTTGCCCACAGTCACACAGCCGACAATGGCAGAGCTGGGATTCGAACTCATGAGCCCTGACTCCAAAGCCCGTGCTCTTTCCACTGAGCCACGCTGCTTCTCTAGATACAAGGTAATCAGGTTGTCCCACATGGGGCTCACATTCTTAATTCCCATTTTACAAATGAGGTAACTGAGGAACAGAGAAGTCAAATGACTTGCCTAAAGTTACCCAGCTGACAATAATAATAATAATAATGTTGGTATTTGTTAAGCGCTTATTGTGTGCAAAGCACTGTTCTAAGCACTGGGGTAGACACAGGAGAATCAGGTTGTCCCATGTGGGGCTCACAGTCTGAATCCCCATTTTACAGATGAGGTAACTGAGGCACAGAGAAGTGAAGTGACTTGCCCACAGTCACACAGCTGACAAGTGGCAGAGCCGGGATTCAAACCTATGACCTCTGACTCCAAAGCCCGGGCTCTTTCCACTGAGCCACGCAAGTAGGAGGAAGCAACAGAATGGAAAGATAGTCATTCAGTTGTACTTACTGAGCGCTTACTATGTGCAGAGCAATGTATTCAATCATTAAGGAGAGGAAAGGGTGTGTGACTACCCAAGACCTAAGGAGATGCAGAAGTGCTAAAGTGGCAGTTAAGAGATATAGGCCAGGTAGATGAGAGGTAAATATTTTTCTTTTAGTCAAGTATACCTTTATTGGGTACCTTGGGCTTATACAAACAGAGACATCTCTTTTATGGCTGTCTTTGCTTCAGAACTTTTTTAAAATTGGGTTTTGTGTAACAAAATATTGTCATGGGACTAATGTTTTATAAATTGAAATGTGGAATTAAGGTTCGCACATCACTAATTATTACTACCCTTTGAAACCGAAATGCTTTGGGGTGTGAAATTGGTAGGACTTTTCACTTCTTTACATCACTGCTTGTCTGAGGAACCCTACTTCCCTTCTTTAGGGATGTGACCTTCAGGTTTAACTCCCAGGGATCTTTCAGCTAGATTGAGGATACAAACCTGCCTGAGTATGGGTCATCAGGCCTTAAAATCCCTCATTCCTTTGGGCTGAGCATAGTTTTGCTGAAAACTCCCAGGGCTAATGATTCAACTGGCGTGGCTTCCTTGTGGTTCTCATTTATGAGCCTGGATAGGGGCAGGAGGAGAAGAGAAAGCTGGTCTTTTTTCCCCCTCAAGAACTCTAGGACTAAATCTCAGTCTGGGACTAAGCCCCACTTTTTCTCATCTCCCACTCCCTTCTGTGTCACCCTGACTTGTTCCCTTTGCTTTCCCCGTCTCCCTGCCAGTCCCAGAGCACTTATGTATTATGTATTATGTATTTGTGATTTTATTTATTTTTACTGATGTCTGTCTCCCCCCTCTAGACTGTGAGCTTGTTGTGGGCGGGGAATGTCACTATTTGTTGTTGTATTGTACCTTCCCAAGCGCTTAGTAGAGTGCTCTGCACAAGAAAATGCTTAATAAACATAATAATAATGGTATTTGTTAAGCACTTACTATGTGCCAAGCCCTGTTCTAAGCACGGGGGAGAGTACAAAGTCATCAGGCTGTCCCACGTAGGGCTCACAGTCTTAATTCCCATTTTACAGATGAGGTAACTGAGGCACAGAGAAGTTGTGACTTGCCCAAGGTCACACAGCAGACAAGTGGGAGAGCTGGGATTAGAATCCACATCCTCTGATTCCCAAGCCCAGGCTCTTTCCACTGAGCCATGCGCCTCTGTGAATGAATGAATGCTCCTTAGCACAGTCTCTTTACCAAAAGTAAAGCTGGAGGATTGACTGACCAGGCCATGAACCATTACAGACTTACTTTTATCAGACCTTGGGAGGACTTTTCCTAATAATAATAATGATAATTGTGATATTAAGAGCTTACCATGTGCCAGGCACTGTTCTAAGTGCTGGGGGAGGTACAAGATAAATGGGTTGATCATAATTCCTGTCCCACATAGGTCTCACCATCTTAATTCCCATTTTACAGATGAGGGAAATGAGACACAGAGAAGTGACGTGACCTACCCAAGATCATACAGTAGGCAAGTGACAGACTTGGGATTAGAACCCAGGTCCTTCTGACTCTCAGGCCCATGCTCTATCCACAAGGCTGCACAGCTTCTCTAGTATTCATTCAATAGTATTTATTGAGCGCTTACTATGTGCAGAGCACTGTACTAAGCGCTTGGGATGAACAAGTCGGCAACAGATAGAGACAGTCCCTGCCGTTTGACGGGCTTCCAGTCTAATCGGGGGAGACGGACAGACAAGAACAATGGCAATAAACAGCGTCAAGGGGAAGAACATCTCGTAAAAACAATGGCAACTAAATAGAATCAAGGCGATGTACAATTCATTAACAAAATAAATAGGGTAACGAAAATATATACAGTTGAGCGGACAAGTACAGTGCTGTGGGGATGGGAAGGGAGAGGTGGAGGAGCAGAGGGAAAAGGGGAAAATGAGGCTTTAGCTGCGGAGAGGTAAAGGGGGGATGGCAGAGGGAGAAGAGGAGCTCAGTCTGGGAACGCCTCTTGGAGGAGGTGATTTTTAAGTAGGGTTTTGAAGAGGGAAAGAGAATCAGTTTGGCGGAGGTGAGGAGGGAGGGCGTTCCAGGACCGCGGGAGGACGTGACCCAGGGGTCGACGGCGGGATAGGCGAGACCGAGGGACGGTGAGGAGGTGGGCGGCAGAGGAGCGGAGCGTGCGGGGTGGGCGGTAGAAAGAGAGAAGGGAGGAGAGGTAGGAAGGGGCAAGGTGTTGGAGAGCCTTGAAGCCTAGAGTGAGGAGTTTTTGTTTGGAGCGGAGGTCGATAGGCAACCACTGGAGTTGTTTAAGAAGGGGAGTGACATGCCCAGATCGTTTCTGCAGGAAGATGAGCCGGGCAGCGGAGTGAAGAATAGACCGGAGCGGGGCGAGAGAGGAGGAAGGGAGGTCAGAGAGAAGGCTGACACAGTAGTCTAGCCGGGATATAACGAGAGCCCGTAATAGTAAGGTAGCCGTTTGGGTGGAGAGGAAAGGGCGGATCTTGGCGATATTGTAGAGGTGAAACCGGCAGGTCTTGGTAACGGATAGGATGTGTGGGGTGAACGAGAGGGACGAGTCAAGGATGACACCGAGATTGCGGGCCTGCGGGACGGGAAGGATGGTCGTGCCATCCACGGTGATAGAGAAGTCTGGGAGAGGACCGGGTTTGGGAGGGAAGATGAGGAGCTCAGTCTTGCTCATGTTGAGTTTTAGGTGGCGGGCCGACATCCAGGTGGAGACGTCCCGGAGGCAGGAGGAGATGCGAGCCTGAAGGGAGGGGGAGAGGACAGGGGCGGAGATGTAGATGAGGTAACTGAAGCACCGAGAAGTTAAGTGACTTGCCCACAGCCACACAGCTGACAAGTGGCAGAGCTGGGATACTCTTGCAAGTGCTTAGTACAGTGCTCGGCACACAGTAAGCACTCAGTAAATATGGTTGACTGATGCACCTGCCTCTTTTCTCCCAGAAGCTGAGAGCCAGGGTGGAAATAGTGAGGAATTCAAATCTCCCAGCACTGTAGAATATCAGCTCTAAAATCCCAGAATGTATTGGCTAAACTGAGCAAGAAGTGAACATGCTCCAGCTAAGGCAGAGCTGGAGCCGGAGAGGCAGGAAGACATTGCCAGGTAGGCTGCCAGTTGCTCCAGGGCAATTCCAGGACATTTGCCAGTTTTCCTACAATTGCCCTGGAACGGGCTGCAAATTCCAGGAAAGCCTGGACAACCATGAAGTCTTGTCTGTAGCCATGGGGCCCAAGAGGGGGCTTGCTGCCATTGTGTTTGAATTCCCATTGGAGAGCTTTCAGTGTTGGCTGGGACAGTCATTCATTCATTCATTCATTCAATTCTATTTATTGAGTGCTTACTGTGTGCAAAACACTGTACTAAGTGCTTGGGAGAGTACATCCAGGCTGACAGTTGATGGACAAGTTATCTCCCAGTTTTTTTAAGGTTTTTGTTTTGCGCTTACGGTGTGCCAGGCACTGTTCTAAGCACTCGGGCAGATATAAGCTAACCAGGTGAAGCACAGTCCATATCCCACGTGGGGCTCACGGTCTTAATCTCCATTTTACAAATGAGATAACTGAGGCCCAGAGAAGTGGCAGAGCCGGGATAAAGACCCATGACCTGCTGACTCTCGGGTCCGAGCTCTATCCATTGGGTTGTGCTGCTTTTCCGGGCTGCCCCATTCACTTTCTGCCCCATTCGGAATCTCCATAAAACTACACCATGTGGAAAGATTCCCCAAAATGTATCAGAAGTGGAAAAGAATCTTGGATGTGCTTCTCGGAGGGAGAAGGAATTTCCCTGGGACTCATTTTGCTACCTTGCTCCGGTTCCCCTGACCATCAAAGAAAGGATCAGGGAGCCTCTCCAGGTAGGTATTCCCACTGCCTGGACTTAATAAAACCAAGAGAGGAGTGTTTGCCTCTGAATCCCTGCTCCTGCTTTTCTCTGCCCTTCCTCTCCATGGAGTGTGAATGGTGAAGGCAGTTTGGATGCACTGGGTAAATTTTATCAGTACCATTGTTGGGGATTTTTTTCCACACTGATAGAGTCAGTTGTAAGGCAAATTGCAGGCATTTGACTTTGAAGCAAATTTGGAGCACCGGAAGCTGTTAATCCCAAAGCTGTTGTTCTCTGACATTATTTAAAATCTAAAGGAACTCAGGAAGTCCCCATTACCAAACAGGGTGAGAAAATCTTCCATGGGCGTGAGCCCCCTTTGCCAGGCCCTTTCACAAGAATTATAGTGTTTCCCTCTTATTCTCTAGTGAGGGACATATTTGTTGAAGAGGATTTAAAAATCCATTCACATTTTTAGACTTTTTACCCAAGTGACTGCTCTGCAGCTAGAATGCAAGACACCATTTTCTGAGGCTCACTCCCCACACCCTCATCCTTCGGGATGTCATAAACCAAGACCATACAGACCACAGAGTCAGTGAGTAGTAGTAATAATAATGATTGTGGTATTTGTTAAATGCTTACTATGTGCCAAGCACTGTACTAAGCACTGGGGTGGGTACGAACAAATCTGGTTAAACCTAGTCCCTGTTCCACAGCCTCAGTCCCCATTTTACAGATGAGGAAACATAGGCCCAAGTGAAGTGACTTGCCCAAGGTCACACAGCAGACAAGTGGCAGAGCCAGGATTAGAACCCAGGTCCTTCTGACTCCCAGGACCGTGCTCTATCTACTACAACATGCTGCTTCTCTATTGGGTCGTGTGGTTGGCTCGATGATGGCTCCTTCAGGGTGACCTAAACAGATTCCTAGGTGAGAAACACGGTGGCTCCGACTCAGGGTATATAGATGACTAATTCAGGATCTGAATCAAATGCCCAATGCCCCTGACTGGGTACTAGTCATTAATTCCAGGCCCTTTGTTCTTTTCTCATTATTCCTATAGCTGTGCCTGTAGTAATAAGAACAACAATAACTGAGATCTTTGTTCAGTGCTTACTATGTGCTAAACTCTGGGGTAGATACAAGATAATCAGGTAGGGCACAATCCGGGCCCCGTATGAGGCTCACAGTCTAAGCAGTGTGACCTAGTCGCTAGAGCAGGGGCCTAGGAGTTAGAAGAACCGGGGTTTTAATCCCAGCTCTGCCACTTGTCTGTTGTGTGACCTTGGACAAGTCACTTCACTTCTTGGGGCTTCAGTTACCTCATCTATAAAATAGGGACTGAGACCATGAGCCCTACGTGGAACAGGGACACTGTCCAACCTGATTTGTTCGTATCCACCCCAGTGCTTAGTATAATGCCTGACACACAGTAAGTGCGTAACAAATATCATAGTTGTTATTTTTATCATCAAGGAAGGAGAACAGGTATTGAATTGCTATTTTATAGGTGAGAAAATGAGGCCCGGAAGTGTCGTGACTTTCCCAAGGTGACACAGCAAGCAGATAGTGGAGCTAGGATTGGAAGCTAGGTCATCTGATTCTCAGTTCGGTGTTCTTTCCATTAAGCCACACTGCTTCTCTGTTATTTATTAAGTGCTTTCTGGGTGTCAAGCACTCTGCTAAGTGCTGTGGTAGATACAAGATCAACAACTGAAGCACAGTCTGATATTTTTATGCTGCCTCACTGTCAACAGTATGAGTTAACACCGAGGTCCCATTTTGTGCAAAATGGGGTTTGGAAATTCTACTGAGAGGCAAGGCTGATTAGAATACAAAATCAACTCTCCAAATTATATGCATACACCCATGATATATCTCTGCAACAGCTGTTAGGCTTGCCTCCACATCAATAACTCCACTTAGATAACTGAAATATTCAGAGAAAGAGAAATGGCCTCTTAAAGAAGCAGGGCTATTAAATGACTCTGAGCCATAGTGAAGCCACCCCAAACCAGCTTCAGATCCTCAGCCTCCCTGAGATGGGAAAGAAACATCCACCGCCTATATTCTATATGAAACCAACACATGCTCCAAGGTTAAACACAGTCAGTTCCATTCAGTTAAAGCAGTGAGTGCTAGAATGGTCGTTCCAGTATGAATCATTTCAAAGCAGATGCTTTTTTTAAATCTTCGGGGCTGTAGTTTAGGAGGAAGGTTGGTATTTTTTTTAAATTGTATTTGTTAAGTGCTCACTACATGCCAGGCATTGTACTAAGCCCCGGTGTAGATCCAAGATCATTAGGTTGGACATAATCTCTGTCTCTCTGAGAGCTCACAGTCTTAATCCAACATTTTTTTTTAATCCCCATTTTACAGATGAGGGACCTGAAGCAAAGAGAATTTAAGTGACTTGCCTAAGGTCACACAGCAGACAAATGCAGTCGGAATTAGAACTCAAGTCCTCTGACCCCCAAGGCTTGTACTCTTTCCAGTAGGCCATGATCTGGGAGTTGTTGGGTTGGGGTCTGTATACCTGTGGACTGTAGGGCAGGGCCTTGGGATAAAAGAGGACCCCTTGTAAAAAATAAAAATGGGAGAGAAGTAGTTATGCCCTTTGGCAAACACGAGAGAGGCAGGGCAGGGGCTGGGGGTGGGGCTGGGCAACACAGCTTCTTCCTGTTTCACCGAAGCCTTCCAATTCCAGGCAGAGTCAAGATGATCGTTCTACTCCTTGTCCTGGCAGGACGTGGCACTGACCACTTGTAGTGTTCCCGTGGTCCTCACTGGGCTGCAGGGTGAACTGGAGCGGCTCTTGTCCTCCAACCCTGGGGCTCATGGGGTGACGCTGTCCCCTGTTCTCGGTGGTTGGCTACCCTGGTACTTGCTCTCTTCCCACCTCCTCACTCAGATGATCTACTCCACCTTACTGCTGCTTCTTGAAGGGAGACTTCTGGAAGATAGATCATTTTACTGCCATCCTGGTCACACAGGGTAATGGGTAATAATAATAATAATGATGGCATTTGTTAAGCACTTACTATGTGCCAAGCACTGTTCTAAGCACTGGGGGAGATACAAGGTAATCAGGTTGTCCCACATGGGGCTCACATTCTTAATCCCCATTTTACAAATGAGGTAACTGAGGAACAGAGAAGTCAAATGACTTGCCTAAAGTTACCCAGCTGACAATAATAATAATAATAATGTTGGTATTTGTTAAGCGCTTATTGTGTGCAAAGCACTGTTCTAAGCACTGGGGTAGACACAGGAGAATCAGGTTGTCCCATGTGGGGCTCACAGTCTGAATCCCCATTTTACAGATGAGGTGACTGAGGCACAGAGAAGTGAAGTGACTTGCCCACAGTCACACAGCTGACAAGTGGCAGAGCCGGGATTCGAACCTATGACCTCTGACTCCAAAGCCCGGGCTCTTTCCACTGAGCCACGCTGCTTCTCTAATGATGTCTGGATGATGTCGTTAGGTTGACCGTTCCACAAGGCCTCTCCCTTTCTCCCTCTCCATGCCCCACACCTTCCTGTGTGCACAGAAATGCCCTCAGCCACCCACCCTGGGGTTGCCTAAAACTGCCTCCATTGAGCCCTGCCATGTCTGGGATATCCCAGGAATATCACAGGATGCCACCAGGACTGGCAAAGGAAGTGGCACCCAGGTAGCCATGGCAGCCTTAAGGAGGGTCAGTCCAGGTCAACCTGAGTAGCCTGTGCTCCCTCGCCTACCCACAGTCATCCTCCACCAGGATCTGTCCTAATGAGGGGCCGCCACCCCTTCTCTGAATTGTACCCTGAGACAGAGACTGACCTCACCGTATGAACCAGCTCTGAGCCTCCCTTCTCAAGCGAGTGCTACAGTCATGCTCTGTCCATCTTATCAGAAGCATTTTTACCATCCTGAGCTTTTATCTGGCCATAATAATTTAAAGGGCTCCATAATTCATTTCAGGACATTGCTGCCCTTTGAAGAAATGTTAGATGCAGAAGGAGCAGTCTATGAAATTTGTATCAGCTTGGAGAAGTTATTTTACCTAGGAAACCGGCTCAACATATTATTGCTTTCAGCCCCTGGGCCTCTTTATCCTGCAGGAGTCAGGGCAACGGCACATCATCTGAAAGGACGCATCTGTTTTTTCTCTTTGTCCTAAACTTGCATTCCCACCCCAAAGTCATGCCCCTTTCATGGTTGGTACAGTTTCCTTGACCCTGGGAAAGGTCAGGAGACCATGAATCCCCATTGGGCAAGTTTTTTATTGTAGACGCTCTTATCAGAAGTGGGTTTAAGAGAGGTTAAAGGCAGGACAGAATCCCCTAGCAAGTCTTGGAGGGTGGTTGCTGTAATTTCTTGGTGAAATTTATATCTGCACTTGTCTGGGAGGGGATGAGACAGATGAGTTATTTCCTGTCACGGCTCAACAGAAGAGCGGGCGGGCATTTTTCTGCAGTTGCTGCAATCGGTGGCTTCAGGAGGAGGCTACTAACAGTCCCAGTGCAATAACTCACTTCTGAGTTCCTCCTCAAGATATTAATTGAATACCACAGTTTCTACACAAAACAATTCCCAAAGATTGAACCATCCCTTCCAGATCCACCCAGCCCCCAGATTGAAATTATTTTCACAGTTGAACTGCTAATTGTTACAGCAGAAAATGTGCTTCTGGATATGCCACGCTGCATAAGCTTGATGCTAGGGCTGCAGGATACTGTTCTATTAAAGAGAAACTGGCTCCACTCAGGCCAACCCACTCCAAATTTTCTTGGAAATAGCAAGTTTGTTCTTGTGGTGTTCATTAAAATGAGGGTTGAGTATAAAATGGCAGATCTGGAAAGAGATACGCAGGGGCCTCCTGGTCAATTCTGTGATGTGAGACAAGGGAACATCAAAGCCATCCAAGATGTAGATAGTTTTTCTACAAAATAGTTCACTCCTCAAGAACCTTCAGTGGTTGCCCGTCTATCCACCTCCACATCAAACACAAACTCCTGACCATAAGCTTTAAAGCATTCAATCACTTGCCCCCTCCTACCTTACCTACCTGATTTCCTACTATAACCCAGCGTGAACACTTTACTTCTCTAATGCCAACCTGCTTTCTGTACCTCGATCTCGTCTATCTTGCATCCGACCTCTCGCCCTCATCCTCCCTCTGAATATCCAACGATCACTCTCCCTACCTTCAAATCCTTATTAAAAACACCTCTCTTTCAAGAGGCCTTCCCTAATTAAGCTATCATTTATTCTTTTCCCATTCCTTTCTGCGTCACTCTCACACATGGTTTTGCACCTCTTATTTCACCCCTCCCTCAGCCCCCGGCACGTATGTTCATATCTGTTATTTACTTATATTAATATCTTCCCCTCTAGACTGTAAACTTGTTGTGGGCAGGTACCATATCTACCAACTCTTATACTGTGCTCTCCCAAGCATTTAGTACAGTGCTCTGCACAATGATTAAATATAATTGATTTGTTACTGTGTTAAACCCCTCTACTGTTGGGAAGTGTTTCTTTGAACATAATCTAACTCTCTTTTGCTGCCATTAAAGCCCTTTCTCCTGAGAACAAAGGATTTAGACTTTCTATCCTGCTCCAGTTTAGGGATGGGGAAACTGGGCTATTCAACAATGCCACCTGTTTGAATGGGAGAGGCCTTCCGGGTCTCTTTCCTCTCCATAGGGATGACAGAGCTCCCCAAAGCAGAATCTCTAAAGGATCTCCCTGTTTCCTTCCTGGGCTATTAGAGAAGCAGCATTGCCTACTGGATAGAGCCTGGGCCTGGGAGTCAGAAGGACCTGGGTTCTAATCCTGGCTCTGCCACTTGCTTGCTGGGTGACCTTGGCCAAGTCACTTCACTTCTCTGAGCCTCAGTTACTTCATATGTAAAATGGGAAATTAGATTGTGAGCCCCATGTGGGACAGGGACTATGTTCAACCCGATTTGCTTGTATCAACCCCAGTGCTTAGAAGAGTGCCTGGCACATAGTAAGTGCTTAACAAATACCACATTAGTATTATTATTATTAGGCAATCCCATCAGACTGAATATCATTATCTTTTTTATTAATATATTAGTAGTATTACTGTGCTATTATTAGTAGTAGTAATAGTAGTATTGAATTTGTTAAGCACTTATGTCAAGGACAGTTCTAAACACTGGGTTAGATTCAACTTAATCAAGTAGACAGAGTTCTTGTCCAACATGGGGCTCACAGTCTAAGTAGAAGAGAGAAGTTTATCTGCTCTTCCCTCTGCATTGACTAGACTTGGCTGTGGACTCCTTAGCACTTTGATACTCACCCCTGCTTCACAGTAAATAGTCTTATACACTACTAGTCTTATACACTACTAGTCTTATTCACTACTAATTCCTCTATTCCAGGGAAGCAGTGTGGCTCAGTGGAAAGAGCGTGGGCTTCGGAGTCAGAGGTCATGGGTTTGACTCCCGGATCTGCCACTTGTCAGCTGTGTGACTGTGGGCAAGTCACTTAACTTCTTTGTGCCTCAGTTACCTCATCTGTAAAATGGGGATTAACTATGAGCCTCACATGGGACAACTTGATTACCCTGTATCTACCCCAGCGCTTAGAACAGTGCTCTGCACATAGTAAGCGCTTAACAAATACCAACATTATTATTCCTAATCTGTTTCAATGTCTGTCTTCCCCGTAGACTGTAACATCCTTGTGGGCAGCGATTATATCTAGCAACTCTGTTGTAGTTTCCTCTCCTAAGTGCTTAGTACAGTGTGCTGAACACTTTAAATGCTCCGTAAATGCCATTAATTGAAGACTATAAGCTTGATGTGGGCAGGGAATGGGTCTGCCAACTCTGTTGTACAGTACTCTGCACATAGTGCTCAATAAATCTCACTGATTTTTTTTTAATGGTATGTGTTAAATGCTTACTTTGTGCCATGCACGGTTCTAAGCCCTGAGGTTAAAACAAGGTAATTCAGTTGGACACAGTCCCTGTCTGACACAGGACTCACAATCTAAGTTGGAGCGAGAACAGGTATTGAATCCTCATTTTACAGCTGAGGAAACTATACTCCAGGGAAGCTAGATGACTTGGGCCAAGGTCACAACGGACAGATGGTGGAATAAGGACCAGAACCTAGGTCCTTCTGACTCCCAGGCTCATGCTCAAGCCACAAGGCCATGCTGAGCCCCAGAGAAGTTAAGTGACTTGCCCAAGGTCACATAGGCAACTGGCAGAACTGGGACTAGTACTCTAGTCCTCTGACACTCTGGTCTGGACTCTTACCACTAGACCACACTACTCCCTCTAGACTGTAAACTCAGTGTAGGCAGGGAATGTGACTATATTGTTATAATGTAACATGTAAGGGCGGAAAGGGATCCGCCCTTTCCTCTCCACCCAAACGGCTGTTTTACTGCTACAGGCTCTCGTACTATCCCGGCTAGATTACTGTGTCAGCCTGCTCTCTGATCTCCCTTCCTCCTCTCTCTCCCCACTCCAATTTACTCTTCACTCGACTGCCCGGCTCATCTTCCTGCAAAAACCCTCTGGGCATGTCACTCCCCTTCTTAAAAACCTCCAGTGGTTGCCTGTCAACCTCGGCACAAAAGAAAAACTTCTCACTCTAGGCTTCAAGGCTGAGCCCCACACGTGCTGCTCCTCTGCCGCCCACCTCCTCACCATCCCCCCTTATCGCCTATCTCGCCGGTGACCCCTGGGCCATGTTCTCCCGCGGTCCTGGAATGCCCTCCCTCCTCACCTCCGCCAACCTAATTCTCTTCCCCTCTTCAAAACCCTACTTAAAGCTCACCTCCTCTAAGAGGCCTTCCCAGACTGAGCTCCCCTTTTCCCTCTGCTCCCTCTACTCCCCCCTTCACCTCTCTGCAGCTAAACCCTCTTCTCCCCCTTTTCCCTCTGCTCCTCCCCCCCCCCGTCCCATCCCCTTGGCACTGTACTCGTCTGCTAGTATATATCTGTATATATCTTCATTACCCTATTTATTTTGTTAATATGAGATGTACATCATCTTGATTCTATTTATTTGCTATTGCTTTAATGAGATGTTCTTCCCCTTGATTCTATTTATTGCCATTGTTCTTGTCTGTCTTTCTCCTCCAATTAGACTGTAAGCAATTCAAAGGGCAGGGACTGTCTCTATCTGTTACCGATTTGTACATTCCAAGCGCTTAGTACAGTGCTCTGCACATAGTAAGCGCTCAATAAATGCTATTGAATGAATGAATGAATATTGTACTCTCCCAAGTGCTTAGTATAGTGCTCTGCACACAGTAAGGACTCAATAAATGTGTTTGATTGACTGACTGGCTGCTCTGACATCACTCACCTCTGGCTCAGTAGTGAGTGATGGGGTGCAGCTGAGGGCATTAAAGAGTAGAACTACCTTCTGCTGCGTTGACTATGCCCCTTAAGAGGACCCTTTTCCCTGACAGAGCAGATGGTAGAGAAGAACCCCAGAACCAGGCCTCCCCCAAGGAAGGGTTGTTTAAGGAGTAGAACTACCACTGCAGAAACCCTCTTCATCCTTTTCTCAGAGACCACTAGGAGGAGTAATCGTTTTTATTAAGGGTTCAAAATAGCAGAGCGCTGTACTAAGCGCTGGGAAAGAGTCCACAGTTGGGAATGAGACATGGACTCTATCCCTCAAGGGGCTCAAGTTCTCTAAACCAGGCAGGCAACCAAGAAATGCATCTTGTCTGGGACGTCCCTGCTTCCTCAGTCATGCTCTTTAAGGATCCCACGGCCCAAAATTTTCCAGAGTTGTTCCATTGTTCATTTCAGTCATTAATAAGTTTTTCTAAGCAAAACTTAGTTACATAACTAAAGATCTTTGCCAATATTAGTCTCGGTATAGAAATGATGATGACGATGGTATTTATTAAGCCCTTACTATGTGCCAAGCACTGTTCTAAGTGCTGGGATAGATTCAGGGTAATCAGGTTGTCCCACGTGAGGCTCACAGTTAATCCCCATTTTACAGATGAGGTAACTGAGGCACCGAGAAGTTAAGTGACTTGCCCACAGTCACGCAGCTGACAAGTGGCAGAGCTGGGATTCGAACCCATGACCTCTGACTCCCAAGCCTGGGCTCTTTCCACTGAGCCACGTAGAAAGTGACTCTCCTAGGGTTTCTTCTCTGAGAAAGGCAAGGAGAGATTCATGAAATTCCCAAAAAGCACCAAAGTCCACTAAATGAAAGTCCTAACCAACACTAGGACTTCTCCCTACGACTAGGACTAGGAAGGTCCTTCTCCCACCAGTAGAAACCGATTTGGTACTGACTCAGTCCAGGGCCAATAAATCTAGAGTTAGGACCTAGGCCAGACCGGATTAAATGCAGATCAAAGGTTAAATTGAAGATATTGGGTAGAACCCCATGTGAACGTGGTAATTGATTGAGAACCCGTGCTTTCCACTGCTCATGTGGGGAAGAGGGTAGTCATAGGCTGAGGCTGAACCCTGGCTCTCACCTGTGGAAACTGAGGTTTGCTGTTATGCCCATGGGGATTAGGCTGCAAGAATTTTATTCTTTTGGTTTGTTCCTTGCCCCCAGCCATATTCACATTTGCCTCCTTCTCCCTCCTATCCATCTGCACTGTTTTTCTTCTCCCTGAATATGCCTGGATTAAAGGAACATTAACATCTGCCTGCAACAAGTTTATTTGGAGTTTCCCCCATAACCCAAGTCCCGAGAAACCATCCGAGGTGAGAATAGGAAGATGCTAAGTATATTCAGTTCCTTTCAGATCCACAGCCTGATTTCCATTAGGCCCATCCTGATTTATTTCAGCGGCTTTAAAGGTATGCAGACCAGTGTTTCTTTTCCTAGCTTATTGAAAGAACTGGGGGAAAACAACACTCAAATGCACTTACCCACAGGAAACCTGGGTAAGGGTGAAATAATAACTATTCGTAATTGTGACGTTTGTTAATTGCTTACTATGTGCCCAGCCCTGCACTAAGTATGGGCATAGATACAAGTTAGACAGATGGGACACAGTCCCTGCCCCACATGGGACCACCCAAGTCAAAATAGGAGGGAGAACACGTACTTAATCCCCATTTTACAGATGAGGAAATTGAGTCCCAGAGCCCCAAAGAAGCCCAAGGTCACACTTCCCTTATTGTGGAACTTAAAACCTAGGTCATGTGACTCCCGGGATTTTTTTCCATTAGTTCCCTTTCCAACATCAGTGATAATAGGAAGAAATTCCATAGTGGTGGGTGGCAAAGGGACAGATGCTGAATCTCCTGAATGCTAACAAGAAACAAGGTATTCTAGATTTCAGTAAAGACAAATGTGAAACCAAAAAGACAGGATAAGGCTCTCCTTGGGTCTTAGGTTTCCACCAAGCTGCCCTGTGTGTGGGTTTGGACAAGTTCTTCTCTATTCTATTATAGAGGAGTGAGCTGGGAGCCCAGCTGGCATATTCCCTGATGGATGGTCTTGCTGTCTTTCCACATTTTCTCCTCCTCTTCTCTTTTTGCACCTGCACTTGCTACTCATTTCTCATGTCTGCTGGCCCCTCACTCTGATGAATGGGACCAAGAAGACTACTTCTTCCTAAATGTGCCAGCTTTTTACACACTCTCCAATTCCTTTGTGTGGGCTCTGTTCTCTCTGATGTAAATATGAGGTCTTGGGGAAATTACTGTGATCTAGCATGATTTCAGAGATACAGCTTGCAATAGATCAATGAAGCCCACATAAAGAAAATAATAATAATAACACCATCTTGAATTTATATGAAGCCTTTTCTCCAAGGAGAGTGAATGTGTTGCTCCATTACTTTTCACAGTTTGTTTTAATAGTCCATTGCTCTCTGGTGCATTGTCATTTACCCTCCAGATGAGAGAACGGGACAGTACATTTTTCTATTAGAAGCAGCATAGTATAGTGGATAGAGCACAGGCCTGGGAGTCAGAAGGTCATGGGTTCTAATCCTGGCTCTGCCACTTGTCTGTTGTGTGACCTTAGGCAAATGCCTTTACTTCTCCATGTCTCAGTTACCTCATCTGTAAAATGGAGATTGAGTCTATGAGCCGCATGTGGGACAGGGACTGTGCCCAACCTGATTTGCTTGCATCCACCCCAGCATGTAGTACAGTGCCTGGCATATATAAAATGCTTAACACATATGGTTATCATTATTATTATTATTATTTTCCTCTTTGTTCCTCAAAGTAATCTAGTGGTTCATTGCTGGAACTGGGACAACAACCAAAGTCTGTGGTTTCCAGACCCAGTGTTCTTTGCCCCAAGCGGAGTCAGTCAGTTGATCATATTCATTCAATTGTATTTATTGAGTGCTGACTATGTGCAGAGCACTGTACTAAGCACTTAAGCAGTGTGGCTTAGTGGATAGAGCACAGGCTTGAGAGTCAGAGGATGCAGGTTCCAATCCTGCTCCACCATTTGCTGCATGACCTTGGGTAAGTCATTTTACTTCTCTGTGCCTCAGTTACTTCATTTGTAAAATGGGGATTAAGACTGTGAGCCCCATGCAGGACAACCTTTCATTCATTCATTCAATAGTATTTATTGAGCGCTTACTATGTGCAGAGCACTGTACTAAGCGCTTGGAATGAACAAGTCAACAACAGATAGAGACAGTCCCTGCCATTTGATGGGCTTACAGTCTAATCGGGGGAGACAGACAGACAAGAACAATGGCAATAAATAGAGTCAAGGGGAAGAACATCTCTTAAAAACAATGGCAACTAAATAGAATCAAGGCGATGTACAATTCCTACCTACCTCCTACCTACCTTAACCTACCTCCTACCTTCCTTAACTTCTATTTTTAACCACTCAATCTCCAAGCGCTCCTTCCCCTCTGCCTTCAAACATGCCCACGTCTCCCCCATCCTAAAAAAACCCGCTCTCCACCCCATTTCCCCCTCCAGTTATCGCTCTATCTCCCTACTACCCTTCCTTTCCAAAATCCTAGAACGTCTACAATCGATGCTTAGAATTCCTTAACTCCCATTCTCTCCTAGACCCCCTCCAATCTGGCTTCTGTCCCCTCCACTCTACCGAGACTGCTCTCTCTAAGGTCACCCGTGACCTCCTTCTTGCCAAATCCAATGGCTCCTACTCCATTCTAATCCTCCTTGACTTCTCTGCTGCCTTTGACACTGTCGACCATCCCCTCCTCCTCCATACCTTATCTCACCTTGGCTTCACGGACTCTGTCCTCTCCCGGTTCTCCTCTTACCTCTCTGGCCGGTCATTCTCGGTCTCCTTCTCTGGAGCCTCCTCCCCCTCCCATCCTTTAACTGTTGGAGTTCCTCAAGGGTCAGTTCTTGGCCCTCTTCTGTTCTCCATTTACACTCACTCCCTCGGTGAACTCATCCGCTCTCACGGCTTTGACTACCATCTCTACGCAGATGACACGCAGATCTACATCTCTGCCCCTGTCCTCTCCCCCTCCCTTCAGGCTCGCATCTCCTCCTGCCTCCGGGACGTCTCCACCTGGATGTCGGCCCGCCACCTAAAACTCAACATGAGCAAGACTGAGCTCCTCATCTTCCCTCCCAAACCCGGTCCTCTCCCAGACTTCTCTATCACCGTTGATGGCACGACCGTCCTTCCCGTCTCTCAGGCCCGCAATCTCGGTGTCATCCTTGACTCGTCTCTCTCGTTCACCCCACACATCCTATCCATTACCGAGACCTGCCGGTTTCACCTCTACAATATCGCCAAGATCCGCCCTTTCCTCTCCACCCAAACGGCTACCTTACTGTTACGGGCTCTCGTTATATCCCGGCTAGACTACTGTGTCAGCCTTCTCTCTGACCTCCCTTCCTCCTCTCTTGCCCCGCTCCAGGCTATTCTTCACTCCGCTGCCCGGCTCATCTTCCTGCAGAAACGATCTGGGCCTGTCACTCCCCTTCTTAAACAACTCCAGTGGTTGCCTATCAACCTCCGCTCCAAACAAAAACTCCTCACTCTAGGCTTCAAGGCTCTCCATCACCTAGCCCCTTCCTACCTCTTCTCCCTTCTCTCTTTCTACCGCCCACCCCGCATGCTCCGCTCCTCTGCCGCCCACCTCCTCACCGTCCCTCGGTCTCGCCTATCCTGCCGTCGACCCCTGGGTCACGTCCTCCCGCGGTCCTGGAATGCCCCCCCTCCTCACCTCCGCCAAACTGATTCTCTTTCCCTCTTCAAAACCCTACTTAAAACTCACCTCCTCCAAGAGGCATTCCCAGACTGAGCTCCTCTTCTCCCTCTACTCCCTCTGCCATCCCCCCTTTACCTCTCTGCAGCTAAAGCCTCATTTTCCCCTTTTCCCTCTGCTCCTCCACCTCTCCCTTCCCATCCCCACAGCACTGTACTTGTCCGCTCAACTGTATATATTTTCGTTACCCTATTTATTTTGTTGATGAATTGTACATCGCCTTGATTCTATTTAGTTGCCATTGTTTTTACGAGATGTTCTTCCCCTTGACTCTGTTTATTGCCATTCTTCTCGTCTGTCCGTCTCCCCCTATTAGACTGTAAGCCCGTCAAACGGCAGGGACTCAATCTATCTGTTGCCGACTTGTTCATCCCAAGTGCTTAGTACAGTGCTCTGCACATAGTAAGCGCTCAATAAATACTCTTGAATGAATGAATGAATTCATTAACAAAATAAATAGGGTAATGAAAATATATACAGTTGAGCAGACGAGTGCAGTGCTGAGGGGATGGGAAGGGAGAGGGGGAGGAGCAGAGGGAAATGGGGGGAAAAGAGGGTTAAGCTGCGGAAAGGTGAACCTGATTACCTTGTATGTATCTCAGCGTTTAAAACAGTGCTTGGAACATAATGAGTGCTTAACAAATACCATAATTATCATTATTATTATTGTTATTCCCTCTGAGTCTCTGTAATAGATTGGGGATGCATTTGTATGTGAGGTACAGAAGCAGTCCATCCAGTGATCTAGGTAGAGATCGATCAGTCAATGCAGAGCACTGTATTGAGCACTTGGGAAAGTACAATACAGTAGCTTTTTTAAAGAATTATATTTGTTAAGCACTTACTACATGTCAGGCACTGTTCTAAGCACTGGAGTAGATACAAGCCAATCAGGTTGGTCTCAGTCCCTGTCCCATGTTGGTCTCTCAGTCTTAATCCCCATTTTACAAATGAGGTAACTGAGGCACAGAGAAGCGAAATGACTTACCCAAGGTCATACAGCAGGTAAGTGGTGGAGTTGGGTTTTAAACCCAGGTCTTTCTGACTTCCAGGCCCATGTTCTATCCACTACGCCTCGCTGTTTCTAAATAGAGTTGATAGTCATGGTCCCTATCCACAAGGGCTAACAGTCTAGAGGGGGAGTCAGACATTAAATTAAATTACAGATAGGGAAAATAGTACAGTTAGGGACATTTACAAAAGTGTTGTGAGCATCAAAATGCTTAAAGGGTCCACAGCCAAATACATAGTTGATGCAGAGGGGAGGGTGGATAGGGAAAATGAGGACTTAGGGATGGCTTCTTGGAGATGTGATTTGAGGAAGGTTTTGATGGAGAGGCATCATGGATTCAGTCACAGTCAGACCACTTCTAACTTGCAGACCACGAATATTCCCAGGACTCCAGAGTAATGTTGTGTAATGTCTGGGAGCAAAGATGTTGGGTCTAATACCATTCTCACTGTTGGGATTAGAGATAGTCAAGAGGTGCTTTATCACCTCTGGGGAAGTAAGAAAAGGTAAGGTTTTTCCAGAACCATAGACCTAATGTCTGGATTCCTTACAGGGTAGTCTGACCCTGAATTTGGTCTGTAATAAAAGCGAACTATAGATTGTAAACTCTTGGAGTGCACGGGCAATGTATTTTATTTCCGTTTTACTCTCCCAAGCACCCAGAGTAAGTACTCAATAAATACCTCTGATTGATTAATATACACTTTGAAAGCATGCTTAATAGAGAGATTTGATGCAGTTTACTTACCAAGGTTATGGACTACAAAGGGAAAAATGAACTAGTTGAACCACCCAAGCCAAGATGCTCATAAGTTGAACCACACAGGGTAAGAAATAATTTGCAGTACAGAGTGATGCAAGATTTGAACAAAGCTGTTTGCCACAGGGCATCCTCAGCCAAATTGCACTCCGTGTTCTAACTGAAGAAGGTTGAAGTTACAAAGCATGCTGGAAGCAGATGAAAGGCTAGTCAACATTCAATTATCTGGTGGAGTTTGCTGCACCTGCTGTTAGAAAATAAGTGGGCTCGGGACCTTAATCAAGCATATTCTATAAGCTTGTTGTGGGCAGGGATTGTGTCTACCAACTCTGTTATATTGTTCTATTGTACTCTCCCAGGTGCTTAGTACAGTGATCTACACACAGTAAGCGCTCAAATATGATCAATCAATTGATATTGGCTCTGACATTGAGCTTGTGATAACATTGGCTACATTTTCCCAATTACCTCGAGTCTTATGCAGGATGCTGAATCTTATATGAAAATTGGCCCTGGTCTCGGTTTTTACAGTGCAGTTGACTTGGGCCTCTTTCTTATGCATCCCAAAATCTTCCAGGGGAACCACTACAAGAGCAGAGTAGATGTTCTTTCAGAGAAAACTACCTGGCACTATCATCTCTTGCCTTCTCTCCTGACCCAAACAGCATTTTAGCATCATTTTGTTTCAAAATGATGTGGTGCCTGACCAGAAACTCAGCTTGGTGTTTCACACAATCCTGTTGGCAGATGAAGCCAAACATATGCTGGCAACATGGTCTATAAAAAAAAGTTTTTAATTTACAGTAGTCTTGGTTGAATCAGTGCAGGAATCACTTTCCTCGAAGAGGGAGTCATGCCCCATGAAGATGAAGCAGAACCAAGTAATCAATCAATCAGTGGTTGTTATTGAGCGCTTACTATATGCAGTGCATTGTGCTAAGCCCTTGGGAGAGTACAGAACAACAGAATTAGGAGACACATTCCCTGCCCATAATGAACTCACAGTCTAGAGGGGGAGAAGAGGAAAGATCACTGATCCAATTGGGAAAAGCCATGGAAACATCACATTTGGTAACAAAAGATAGATGTGACCATTGAAACAGTCAAGCTTGTATCTAACCTTATCCAGGAAGCCTTCTATGATTAATTCCCAACACCCAATTTATCATTTCTTTAAGCATTTGATATTGACACCACCCTCTGCACTTATTCATTCATTCATTCAATTGTATTGAGTGCTTACTGTGTGCAGAGCACTGTACTAAGCATTTGGAAAGTACAATTTGGCAGCAAATAGAGACAATCACTACTCAATGGACTCACAGTCTGGAATTGGGGAGACAGACAACAAAACAAAACAAAGGAAGTGGATAGGCATCAATAGGATCAATATAAATAAATAGAATTAGAGATATATACACATCATTAATGTGTATGTAGCCATAATTCGTATTTTAATGTGTCTCCCCATCTAGACTACAAACTCCTGGTGGGCAGGGAACATGTCTACCAACCCTATTGTATTGAATCAATCAACCAATTTTTTTTACTAAGTGTTTACTGTGTGCAGAGCACCGTACTAGCACTGGGAAGAGTACAATATATCACTTGATGGGCATATTCCCTGCCCACAATATTTACGGTTCAGAGGATAAGCTTTTTGAAGTGCTTAATTCAGTGGTCTTAGTTCAGTATGTTATTCCTATCCCCAGCATTTTAGTATACATGTGTTCATTTAATTCTAATCTCAATTATTCAGTTAGTTCCTTTTGATGTATTTGTAGTGCATCCTGTTACATAACTCCTTCCCTTCTGATTTCAAACAGAAGACATCCACATTTCTTCCTCTCCCAGCATCTCAACCTCAAATTGTCGATTTCTGAACTCATAATGTTCTTCCTCTTTCTCCCATGATTTGATAACAATAATAATAATGATGATGATGATTTGCAAATAATAATGATAATTGTGGCATTTGTCAAATGCTCTCTATGTGCCATGCACTGTTCTAAGTGCTGGGGTACATGCAAGATAATCAGGTCAGACACCAAGTCCCATAAGGAGCTCATGGTCTGAACAGGAGGAAGAACAGATATTGAATCCCCATTGTACAGATAAGGAAATTGAGATCCAGAGAAGTTAGGTGACTTGCCGAAGGTCACACAGCAGACAGGTTGTGGAGCCAGGATTAGAATCCAGGCCCATGCTCTTTCCATTAGGACATGCTTCTCTACCTCCCCAGTTAAGCTGTAAGCATTCTTAGGACAGGGAGCATGTATTTGTTTCTGCTGAACTTCCCCAAGGGCTTAAGTAAAAGTTTCACACTTAGTTGCTACTCAGTCAATTCCACTGTTTGATTAATCGATTTGGACTTAAATTTATGGACCTAGGTTCTGTTGCCTCACCTTGACTGAATTCAGTGAGCCATACCAGAAAATATGTGTGACATTAGTGACAAGGTCATTATAAAATCATCCATTAGTACTCAACATAAGGTCTTAATGGAGCTAAGGTGGGGTACAGTAATTTCTACAAGACAGGGCAGCTGAAATCAATGTGGTATTTATTGAGCACTTATTATGTGCAGAGTTCTGTAATAAGTGCTTGGGAGAGCACAATAAAGCAAAATCAGTAGGCATGTTACCTGCCCATAACTGAAAAACCAGTTGATGGGAAAGAAAGGAATTTGCAGGGGAAATCTGTGTTGTCCTTCAGAGAAGTTAGTTGGACACCAGCACTCAGAAGAGGGACTTGGAGTGGTGATAAGAATCCAGAAGTAGATAACAATGGCATACAGCAGAGAGAAGATGGCTTTTTGCTATAGAGTCATCTTAAGGAAGGGTTTCCAAAATATCTGGGCTCAGTGAGGGTATCTGGGCTGGCCTTCACAGCTGTCCAAAGCCTGAGTTTTTAGTGGGAAGGCCAGAAATATTCAATATTCATATTGGGTCATTTTGAAGTTGAATGTAATCTCCTTGTAAGAAGGGGTCATGTCTAGCAACTCTGTTGTATTGTACTCTCCCGAGTGCGTGGCTGAGTGGAAGGAGCCCGGGCTTGGGAGTCAGAGGTCATGAGTTCGACTCCCAGCTCTGCCACTTGTCAGCTGTGTGACTGTGGGCAAGTCACTTAACTTCTCTGTGCCTCAGTTACCTCATCTGTAAAATGGGGATTAACTGTGAGCCTCACGTGGGACAACCTGATTACCCTGGATCTACCCCAGCGCTTAGAACAGTGCTCTGCACGTAGTAAGCACTTAATAAATACCAACATTATTATTATTATTACAGTGTTCTGCACTAAATAAATACCACTGAATGATAAATCAATTGGCTACAGCCACTGATGATACTGTGGTGGAGGAACAGGAAGCAATGGAGTATCACTGCAGTCCGCAACTAGTTTTCTCCAAATTTCCAGCAGCAGTTTCAAACCTTTTTTTGGCACCTATATTTCAGTTCTTGTTCAGACTTGTTAGTTCCGCTCCAACCTCCCGACATAGGCAGTTTTCCTAGGACTTTTGTATATCCTTGGGTCTTTCAGGACATACATTTCAAGTAGTTAATGGGCTTCCTGGAACACGACCCTGCCCAACTGCTTCATTTTGTTCCCTGAAACAGTCTCTTAATAGAGTTAGTAATGTTTGTCTTCTTTTAGCTCCAGAGGAAGCCACAACCAGGAGGAGATAGTCTATTCTCCAGTTTGTCCCAAGTATATGAACCACATTTTGTAGGTTGCTCTCAATACAGTGTTCTGAATAGAGTAAATGTCCGATGCTAGTATAGCAGCATGGCACAGTGGATAGAGCACAGGCCTGGGAGTTAGAAGGTTCCAATTCCGCTCTGCCACTTGTCTGCTGTGTGACCTTGGGCAACTTACTTAACTTCTCTGTGCCTCAGTTACCTCATCTGTAAAAGGGAAATTGAGCCTGTGAGCCCCATGTGGGACAGGGACTGTGTCCAGCCTGATTGGCTTGTATCCATCTCAGCACTTAGTACAGTGCCTAGCACGTAGTAAGTGCTGAGCAAAAACCATAATGGTGATCAATAGCTATTATTAAGCCCTTTCTGTGCGCAGATCACTTTACTAAGCACTGGGAATGAATACATAGGTAGGAATTGGACAGAGTCCCTATCCTTTTGGAGCCTCACAATCTATACTATGCCATAGGGTTAGCATAGTGCTCCATACCCAGTAAGCACAAAATGCATGCCATTGATTGATAAATACCACTGATTGATCGATTGCTGGGGTAATGGGGGAGGTGATTTCTAGGCAAGCAGGACAATGACTGTAAAATCTCAGCCACTGTTCCTATCCCAAAACAGCACAAGTCATTGGTCCACTCAAGTCACAGAGACTTTCTTGAAGGTCTAACCCTTTGGATCCATGAGCAAAGAGTCCTTCCATCCAGTATTAAGTCTATCAGGATGACCCAGGAATAGTGCACCATGGACTCACTATTTTTGTAGCAGAAGGTAAACATGAAAGAATAGCCTACTACCTCTGTTTTTGGAATTGCCTAGAAGTTTCCAGCTACCAGGGTCACTGTTGGTCTGCTCAATCAGAATAAGAGATTTTTTTCATTTGAAGTTGAGAAAATCAGTTTAAACCTACAGTTTCCAACTAGCATTGGGAAGAGGAATGTCAGAATGCAGAGAGTCAACTTGAGTCTGAAAGGCAGCAGGTTTGTGCATCGGCTGCATTTTCATGTCATTTCCAGCTCCACTTCCCCAATTCCAGAGATTTTGATAGTTTAGATAAGCTTCAAATAAACATCTGGAATTCTAGAATCTCATGGAAATCGCATACCGATCTATACCAATCTATTTGAGGTTCAGCCTCAGATGCATATCAGACATTGCTAATTTCTTTTTAGAGGACATCCATGGGAAACATACTGTTCTGAATAGTCATCTCAATGAATTCCAAATGATCCTAAAAGAATTCCAAGCCTAGTATCTTCAAGTGCTTTCCCTGAGGGACTGTGTGTTTTCTGTTTCCATTCAGGATTTTTTTTAGTGTTAGCCCTATTCAGCCGATGGTATCTTTCATTTCTGGTCTCCCTTTTATTCTGATACAGTCGGTTACTTATATGTCCTTGGAATTCATGCTACAATGTTGGCATTGTGGGACTCCTGGATCTTCTACCCTGGATAGTCTTAATTGAAAAATACCATTTTCAGAACTGTTCTGCAATGTGACCACTCTATGTCCAAATTCTGCATTTGGAAATAGGCCCTGGGCCACCAATACAATTTTTTGAGGCTTCAGTTGTCTATTTTCACAGCACATAAAATACTTAGCAATGGCTGAATTGTTGCCAAGGGAATTGCAAGAGAGTCAGCAGTCAACTAAGATGCAACTGCTTCATATCCATTTAGAGACTAAAGCCACCAGTGGCAAGTACTTTAAATCCTCCTACAGGAATGGGTCTTGGGCCTTCCTAGGCCTAAGAGCAGAGACCCACAACATGCCATAGGAGTTGCATCGAGTGACAGAGTGGCCTTTTGTACCATAGGGGATACAACTTGCCCCACCCACATCCACCTCCCTGACTAAGGTAGAAAAAAATATTGCATTAAGCTCTTGATCATAAAGGAGAAGAGGGGAATTCCACTTCCACTGGCCTTGGTCCATAACCCTGGTGAATAATAATAATAATGATGATGGTACTTGATAAGCATATATTATGTACCAAGCACCATGCTAAACCCTGGATTAAATTCAAAGCCCTACAGAAGGTGCACCTCCTCCAAGAGGCCTTTCCAGACTAAGACCCCTTTTCCTCAGCTCCCCCCGTTCTGCTTCACCTCGACTCTCTCCCTTTGCTCATCCTCCCCCTCTCCCCCGCCCCATAGCACTTATATATATATATATATATATATATATATGTATCTATAATTCAGTTTATATTGATACCTGTTTAATTGTTTTGAATGCTGCTTAGTGGATAGAGCACTTAGTTCAGATCAAGGGAGAATGTTCCCCAGAGAGCATGTCCAGGCCTTTCCAGTGGGTACTGCAGTCTGCCTTTGTACTGAGAGCCTTTTCCTCCTCTGGGGAGGTTATGTAATGTTTCTGTTTCAAAAGGTTAAATTGTTTGGCTAGCTGCTGGGACCCTGGGTGAAAGAGAACACAGGAAATCATTAACCGGAATGTTTTGCTGCAAATTTTTCTTCATTTGAAAAGTATTTAAATAGAGAACATTTGCACAGCTTGGGCAAAAGAAGCTTTGTGGGAAATTAAATCTCCATATTTCTTCATCTCTGCCTCCAATTGCTCCTAAAGTGTCATCCTTGAAAATGGGCTTAGCCGAGACCAAAATATTCAGATCCTTCCGGTGTTCCATCTGTACATAAATGCAAATATGAGCTGAGATGCAGTTACCCCTTAGTTTGAAAGCCCTTCTCCCTCCCAAATCCTCATTTGCCTCCCTATGTGGTGCCTAAATTACATCCAGTAGTAACCAGTGCTGAACTGGGATACCGGGATACTTCATCTATATGAGTTAGAATAGACTGAAAACTGAAAATGACCCCCATTTTAATGCTCTTAATAATGAAGCTATGGAGAGGATGTCAAAATGAGAGTGTAATGTAAAAGAAGAATCAGCAGTTCAGAAGGGTTAGATTGAGCCCTGTACTTTAAGCCTGGAAAGATTTGGCAAAAATTGGTTGCTCACTGCTGAAACAAGAGTTAGTTGTGCCTGCCAGTTCTGAACACCTAATTGAGCATTCTGTAGCTCCTGACATATTGCTGATGTCTCCGGGCTCACCACAAGGAGGGGTTTACAATCTAGTAGAAGAGACAGGCATTAAAACCATTCATTCATTTATTCAGTCATATTTATTGAGCGCCTACTCTGTGCAGAACACTGTACTAAGTGCTTGGGAGAGTACAATACCTTAGTAAACAGGCACATTCCCCGCCCACAACAAAGCCACAGAGTACAAGGATATGTACATAGGTACTGTGGGGGTGGGGAGTAAGGTGAGTACCTAAGTGTGTATCTATGTTGGAAGGGAAAATAGGATGGGGAGATGAGAAATTAATCAGGGAAAACTTCATGGTAGAGATCTAGTTTTAGTAAGTGAGGATAGAGGTGTACCAGATAGGGAAGGGGAAGTGAAGTAGGAGTGGGACATGTGAGCAAGGGGTTGATGGTAAGAGAGATGAGAGGGAGGCAGAATGAATAGGTTGCTTTTAAAGAAGCAAAGTGAGCAGGCTGGTTGTAGTAAGAGAGGAATAAAGATAAGTAAGGGGGAGAGAGCTGATCGAATGACTTAAAGCCGATAGTAGACTGTTCTAGTTGCAAAGATGGATGGACAAACATGGGAGGTTTTGGAGGAATGGGGAGACTTGGGCAGAGCAGTGTTTACAAAAAATGACCTGAATAATGGAGTGAAGTATGGACTGGAGAGGAGCAGTAATGGAGGCGGAGAGGTCAATTTATAGTCAAACTGCATGGTGGCAGTTTGAGAGGAAGAGGTGGATTCTGGAAGTATTTGGAAGATAGAACTGACTGAGCTTGGTTATTGACTGAATATGCAGAGGTGAATTTCAGAGTTGGTGAGCGAGTATATAGCGAGTAGAGATGATGAGATGGAGCATGTGGCCAAATTGGTGAGTGGGTGAGGAGGGGTGAAGCGTGAAGTTAGTGGAGTTGAAGAGTGAGAGGAAGCGGGCAGTGGAAAGGGCGTTGGGAGCATTCATGTGGATTTTGAATTCTCCAAGGATCAGTTAGTGATAGAGAAAGAAAGAAAAAAAATGAAAATGGGGTTGAAATGATTCAGAAAGTTGGAGATAGGGCCTGGTGGGTGGTAATACTTGCAACTAGTTATTGGAGTGACTCAGATGGTGCTGTCATCAAAGGAAGGGAAAGAGAGAAATGGGAGGTGAGATTGTACAAAAGTAATGTTGTGGGGCACGAAGGAAGCCAACTCCTCCCCCTTTTCCAGGAAGTCGAAGCAGCATGGTCTAGTGGATACAGGACAGGCCTGGGAGTCAGAAGGTCGTGAATTCTAATCTTGCCTCTGCCACTTGTCTGCTGTGTGACCTTGGGCAACTCACTTAACTTCTCTGAGCCTCAATTTCCTCATCTGCAAAATGGGGATTAAGACTGGGAGCCCCATGTTGGACAGGGACTGTATCCAACTTGATTAGTTTGTATTTGCCCCAATGCTTAGTATGGTGCTCTAGACTGTGAGCTGATTGTGGGCAGGAAATATGTATGTTAGTTGTTGTATTGTACTCTCCCAAGTGCTTAGTACATTGCTTTGCACATGGTAAGCACTCAATAAATACTATTGAATGAATGAATTAATGAAATTCAGGTTTCTGTATAGGCTAGGAGGAGCAGTGACTGGATCAGGAACAGGTCAAAGATGAAGGGAAGCTTCCCCATCTCGACCCCACTTCCCCTTCCAGTTATCGTCCTATCTCCCTCCTACCCTTCCTTTCCAAAACCCCTAGAACAGGTCGCCTACATTTGCTGCCTTGAATTCATCAACTCCAACTCTCTCCTGGACCCCCTCCAATATGGCTTCCGTCCCCTCCACTCCACCAAGACTGCTCTCTCGAAGGTCACCCATGACCTTCTTGTTGCCAAATCCAGTGGCTCCTACCCAACCCAACCCTCCTCGACCTCTCAGCTGCCTTTGACAGTGTAGACCATCCCCTTCTCCTCCACACCTTATCTCACCTTGGCCTCACGGACTCTGTCCTCTTCTGGTTCTCCTCTTATCTCTCTGGCCATTCATTCTCGGTCTCCTTCATGGGCTCCTCCCCCCCTCCCATCCACTAAATGTAGGGGTTCCTCAAGGGTGAGTTCTTGACCCTCTTCTGTTCTCCATCTACACTCACTGCCTTGGTGAACTCCTTCGCTTCCATGGCTTCAACTATCATCTTTATGCAGATGACACACAAATCTACATCTCCTCCTCTGTTCTCCCCTCCTCCCTCCAGGCTCGTATCTCCTCCTGACACCAGGACTTCTCCACCTGGATGTCTGCCCGTCACCAAAACTCAACATGTCTAAAACTGAGCTCCTTATCTTCCCTCCCAAACCCTGGCTTCTCCTTGACATCGCTGACACTGTGGACGGCACAACCATCGTTCCCGTCTCTCAGGCCCGAAATCTTGGTGTCATCCTTGACTCAGCTCTCATTCACCCCACACATCCAATCCATCACCAATGCCTGCTATCCTCACCTTTACAGTATCACCAAGATCCGCCCTTTTCTCTCCATCCAAACGGCTATCATGCTGATATAAGCTCTTATAATATCCAGACTGGACTATTGTGTCAGCCTTCTCTCTGATCTCCCTCCTCCTGTCTCTCCCCACTCCAGTCTATTCTTCATTCCGCTGCCCGGATCATCTTCCTACAGAAACACTCTGGGAATGTCACTCCCTTCCTCAGAAACTTCCAGTGATTGCCTATTAACCTCCTCACGAAACAAAAACTCCTCACTCTTGGCTTCAAAGCTCTCCATCACCTTGCCCCCTCCTACCTCACCTCCCTTCTCTCTTTCTACTGCCCACCCCCTACACTCCACACCTCTGCCACTCACCTCCTCAGTATCCCCCGTTCACACCTATCCTGCCATCGACCCCTGACCCACATCCTATTGCTGTCCTGGAATGCCCTCCCTCTTCGCATGAGCCAAACTAACTCTCTTCCCCTCTTCAAAGCCCTACTGAGAGCTCATTTCCTCCAAGAAGCCTTCCCAGACTGACCCCCCCTTTCCCTCTCCTCCTGCTTCCCTCCCCACCCCCGCTCCTCCCACTTCCCCCTCCCCGCCCCTCAGCTGAGCCCCCTTTTCCTCTGCTTCCCCTCCCCTCCCCCCACTTTCTGCTCCTCCCCCTTCCCCCTTTCCCTCCCCTCAACACTGTGATCATTTGTATATATTATATATTATTTGGCTAATGAGGTGTACATCCCCTTGATTCTATTTATCTCGATAATGTTGTCTTTTTGTTTTGTTCTGTTTTGCTCTGCTGTCTGTCTCCCCCGTTTAGACTGTGAGCCGTCACTGGGCAGGGATTGTCTCTATCTGTTGCCAAATTGTACATTCCAAGTTCTTCATACAGTGCTCTGCACATAGTAAGTGCTCAATAAATACTATTGAATGAATGAATGAATGAATGAGTGGGGTGTTCACAGGCTGTTCTTGACTGAGGCACGAGTTGGGGTGGGGGAAGGTGAAGGGGAGTAGGAAAGAGTTGCAAGAGAGTGAGCTGATGGGGGTCAGTATGAAGGGAGAGGGATGAGGGGCATTGCTGGGAAAGGAAGGCAGGGATGGGATGGGGAGGGGTCGGATGGGAGCAAGCTGAATGGGGCTGGTGGTGGGGTGGGAATGAAGGGATGTGCTGGAAGAGAGGAATAATAATAATAATGATAATAATGTTGGTATTTGTTAAACGCTTACTATGTGCAGAGCACTGTTCTAAGCACCAAGGTAGATACAGGGGAATCAGGTTGTCCCATGTGAGTCTCACAATCTTCATCCCCATTTTACAGATGAGGTAACTGAGGCACCGAAAAGTGAAGTGACTTGCCCACAGTCATACAGCTGACAAGTGGCAGAGCCAGGATTCGAACCCATGACCTCTGACTCCCAATCCCAGGCTCTTTCCCCTGAGCCATGCTGCTTCCCTGTAGGGGTGGGGTGATTAGAGTGAGGGATGTCAAATCATTTAAGAAAGAAAGTCTGGAGCTGTAACAGCTAATTGAAGTGTCCAATGAATTGCATGAGTTCTCAAAGTGGGGGCGGGCGGGGGGAAGAAGTTACATAGCAAAAAGAAAGTTCTGTTGGTACTGAGAACCAACATTCCCAACTTTAACTCAAATTCAAGTGGTTGAGAAGTAAACTAATACAAACTGTGGTTGACTCACAATTCCAGCAGTTAAGTATACATTGGTATCAGCTCTGCACAGAGGCTGCTGTGGCACATGGGAAAATAGGGTTCTGAGCCTGAATCCAGACTTTGTTCCCAGGGCTGAGACCCATGGATAGATTTTAAAATGGTTGTGTCTTGCCCACTGCCTCGCTGATGCAATCCCAGCCAGCTGTGCTACCAGAGTTATTTGTGTCTACTTTAACAGAAAACGATCATTGTGGGCTATAAAAGCCAAATTCATTTCATATTGCCACTGATCCCTGGACAGTTTTTATTCAGGCCTTTGCTAGGTGCCAGAAATTGTACGTGGCAGGTGGCAGAGCTATGTTTTGCTCCTGCTAATTGTATATACCGAAATCAGTGATTACAACTCATTAAACTGAACAGATTTCTTATTAATGAACCCTCGGTGCCAGCTCTAGGCACTCTGAAGTTACAGTTCTGGAAATAAAGTGGACACCAACTTCCGGAAGATGAGCTATCATGCCTGAATTTTCCCAAAATTTGCAAGTGACTTAAAGCATTTTAAAGACCCACCGTGGCCTCGTTGAAAATGTTGCAAGACCTTCTGCTCTGTGACGGTATATTTAAATTCTCACATTCTTTTCTCTCCAAGACTGAGGACAATGGCAAAAAAAGAAAGCAGGATTTCATTTTTGTTCACTTTTCAACCTATGATGTCTTTGTAGGGAAGAGAAAATTGACATGTAGAATCAGTGAAGTTCTTGTGGTGACACACACATACCCACACCACCCAAAGTTCCCTTTGGCCCCCTAATCTCCTCCATTTAGGCAGTAAGCCAAAGCAGCAGACTGTCTCTTCTGCATTTATGGAAATGGATCTAGCAATAATGAACCAGTAAAGGGAGCCAATGGATTGAAATGTACATTTAAAGCAGAAAGCTTTTCTACATGATGCTGTTCCTGAGTATGCATCTTGTGCAACTACCATCCAATGCAGCTTCTCTCTTCGGTTTGAGGTGAAGAAAAAAGAAAAGTTCAAAAAACTCTCAAATATTCTCCTTTGTAGACACCAGCTTCTCCTATTGATTAGTTAGGGGGGCCTGATTATATACCGTAAGGGGTGAGACCCTCCACACTTCAGTGACCTCATCTGTAAAATGGAGTTTGAGAGTGTGAGCTGGGACATGGACTTTGTCCAACCTGATTAACTTGTACCTACCCTAGCGTTTAGAACAGTGCTTGGCACATAGTTGCTTAGCAAGTACCACAATTATTATTTACATAGACCTAGATCATCTAGCTCTAGAGGGCTTCATGACCAACAACCCAATATTTTGCCTTTTTGGAAGAGAAGGAAGGCAGCAGCAACAGATCTGGCTATCCTTTGCCCCTTATTTAAGATCCATGCCTTAGGCCTGTTGAGACCTCACTCTGCTCTTTTCCAAAAAGAGCATCTGAGATAGACAGACACGTAGTAGCATCTGCACAGATGGCAGTCCAGTCAGCCTGAATGCACAATTCAGAACTGGCCAGTGTGCATCGCCTTCTGTTACTGACCATGTGAAATCATTGGAGAAGGGGGAAATTAAATTGTGGTATCATAAAAATGATATCTGGATGTGAATCACTCAAACTGAAATTGCATTCCAGTCAGACATTTTGCTAGTCTGGCCCCTAGTTCAGCATCTTCTTCCTAGGCATATTACAGTGAAGAGAGAATAGAATTGCCCCTCCTTCATGCAACAGGAATGCTTCATTAGGATTTCCAGAGAAGTATAGGACTGTGGGCAGGGCTCATGTCATCTCCATAATAATAATAATAGTAATGATATTGTTAAGCACTTACTACGTGCCAGGCACTTTACTAAGAGCTGGGGTGGGGTATAAGCAAATTGGTTAGACACGGTTCCTGTCCCACATTATTCATTCATTCAGTTGTATTTATTGAGTGCTTACTGTGTGCAGAACACTGTACTAAGCGCTTGGAATGTACAACTCGGCAACAGATAGATACAATCCCTGCCCAACAACGGGCTCACAGTCTAAAAGGGCTCACAGTCTCAATACCCATTTTACAGATGTAGTAACTGAGGCCCTGAGAAGTGAAGTGACTTGTCCAAGATCACACAGCTGATGAGTGGCGGAGCTGGGATTAAAACCCATGACTTTCTGACTCCGAGTCCAAGGGTCTATCCACTATGCCATACTGCTTCTGATAATAATGTTGGTATTTGTTAAGCACTTACTATGTGCAGAGCACTGTTCTAAGCGCTGGGGTAGATCCAGGGTAATCAGGTTGTCCCACGTGAGGCTAACAGTTAATCCCCATTTTACAGATGAGGTAACTGAGGCACAGAGAAGTTAAGTGACTTGCCCACAGTCACACAGCTGACAAGTGGCAGAGTCAGGATTCGAACTCATTACCTCTGACTCCCAAGCCTGTGCTCTTTCCACTGAGCCACGCTGCTTTGTGAAGCAACATGGCTTAGTGGAAAAAGCCCAGGCCTAGGGATCAGGGGACATTGTTTTTTTTTTCTTTTTTAAATGATATTTGTCAAACATTTACCATGTCCCAGGCAGTGTTCTAAGCACTGGGGTAATTCAAGGTAATTGGACTGGACACGGTACATGTCTTAATTCTCATTTTAAAGATGAGGTAATCGAGTCATGGAGAAGTTATGTGACTTGCCCAAGGTCACACAGCAGGCAAGTGGAGGAGTTGGGACTAGAACCTAGGTCCTTCAGATTCCCAGGCCCGTCCTCTGTCCACCAGGACATGTTGCTTTCTGCTCCACCACTTACCTGCTGGGTGACCCTGGTTAAGTCACCACTCTAGGTTATAAGCTCATAGTGGTCAGGGAATGTGTTGGTCATATTGTTTTTTTGTACTCTCCCAAGTGCTTATACCGTGCTCTGCACACAGTAAGTGCTCCATAAATACAGTTGACTGCCTAACTGACTTCACTGCTCTGTGTTCCAATTCCCTCGTATGCAGAATGAGAATTCAATATCTCCTCTCCCACCTACCTAGAATGTGAGCCTCATGTGGGACCTGATTATCATATATCTATTCTAATGCTTAGTACAGTGTTTTATACATAGTAGGCACTTAACAAATATGATTATTACCATTCCTTCTCCATTGTATTATGCTCTCCCAAGTTCTTAGTACAGTGCTCAGCACACATTAAGCACTCAGTAAATACTACTGATTGATTGGTGCACAAATTGGAAAGGTCAGTGAGATATTTTCAGCAAGATCATCGTCAATAATAATTATTAAGCACCTTCTGAATGCAAAATACTGTATGAGTCTCTTATGGGGGAACCTACAGCAGAAGTTTAAGATGTGTCACCTGTAAGTCAAATTCTCTATTTCCCAGCAGGGACTATCCAGAGCTGTCTATTGCTTTATGAAAAGTCACCGGAGGAAAGATATTCAGGTCTTAGCCTCTCTCACCTATTCCTGTCACTTAAAATCAGCAAAGTCTGGAAAGTCTTCCCTCCTGATGTAATTTAATCACACTTGTACAGTTGTCCTTCAGGACGACGACACTGCTACTATGAGAGTAAGACTGCATCTCTGAGTGTGAGGGTCCTTGTAAACATTATCCATGAAAATACAATATTGCACCTTTTCTGACCTCTTTCCATTCGGGATACACATTGCTTATACTTCACTGGTTAAAAGGGAAAGATATCTCCCCTCTAGATTGTAAGTTTGATGTCAACAGGAGACATTTCTATCTATTCTGTTATATTGTACTCATCCAAGCATTTAGTACAGTGCTCTTCACAGAGGAAGTGCTCAGTAAATACTACTGATTGACTCTCTGATATCTCCTATGGCTTTCGGAACTTGAGCTTGAGTTGTTTATGCAGTAGTGGCAGTGTTTTTCAATGAAGAACTGGATGAATGAGGGAATGGAGGCAGGAGAGTCCAGAGTGAAGTGTATTTAGGAGGTGGTCTTGGGAAGAGTGAAGAGTGGGAGCTGGGGAGCAGTGGATGAAGAGAACTGATATGAAAGATCAGGAAAGCTAATAGGTTTTTTTTTTAATAGTATTTGTTAAGTGCTTACTATGTGCCAGGCACTGTACTAAGCTCTGGGGTAGATGCAAGATAATTAGGTTGGACATATTCCTCAGTCTATAGATGAGATAACTGAGGCCTGGTGAAGTTAAGTGACTTGCCCAAGGTCACACAGCAACAAGTGGTAGTGATAGGATTAGAACTCAAGTCCTTCAACTCCCAGTCCCATGCTCTTTCCACTAGGCCATGCTGGATTTATAATTGAGTGGCTATGTACTGCAAATAAGAGCTTTTCTAGTCCTTCCCAACACTCAGTTTCTCCCCCTACTCTGAGGTTTTGCCCTCTATCCCATTTGTTCTAGTTTCAGACCTCTAAATGAAGAGGAGCAGAAGAAAAACTTACAACCCTCAGGGCCTATGTCAACATCCAAGAAAAGGCAGAAAAAAAGATTTGCATTGCATTGCAGCACCAACAAAGATTGTTATTAAATTGAGCAGGTTTCAGTAAACACTTAATCATTTATCATTTTTACAAAATGCTTTGATGTGTTAAATCTTTCCTTTTACCTGATTCATTATTGCAGGTGGTTGCTGTCACCCCAAGGGGTCTAAACTTCCTCAGCCGGAGGTTTACATTCTGCTTTGCATAATAATTGGGGATATTTAGGTGACAAGATTCCTCTCCCTCTCCTTCACTTCCCCCTGAAATGAAAATAAGAAACAATCCAGGCTTTTGCCACATAAATTGCCACACTTTATGAGAAGCAGATTGGCCTAGTGGAAATCTATAAGATTGCTGTGGGCAGGAAATGTGTCTTCCAACTCTGTTGTATTGTACTTTCCCAATTGGTCGGTACAGTGCTTTGCACGCAGTCAGCGTTCAATGGATACCATCAATTGAAAGAACACAGGCCTAGGAGTCAGAGGACCTGTGTTTTAATCCCGGGTCTGCCACTTGTCTGCTGTACAACCTTAGGAAAGTCAAATAACTTCTCTGTGCTCAATTACCTCTTCTGTAAAATGGGGATTAAGACTTTGAGCCCCATGTGGGACCGGGTCTGTGTCCACCTGGTTAGCTTATCTACCCTAGCACTTAGTATGTCTGACACATAGTAAGCATTTAACAAATGCCATTAAAAAACTTTTGAAACTGCAGGTTTGGAAATGCTTGAGACATTGGGGTTTGGTGTTTAGTTCTTTCTTCCCTGAATGTCTCAAAGAATAGTCCATTTTGAATAGGTGGAGCAGGGCCAAAGAAATGGAGCTAAATGGAAACTTGGGCTGGGGCAGAATAGGTAGACATCCCTGACACTCAGAAAATGTCATGGTTCTCTTGAATCCATTTACCTCCCATACCAGTGCTGGAGTGTCACAAGGCAAAATTCTCTGCTTGGCAGCACTGACATCAGCCTCGCTCCAATCCTTTGGCAATCAGCATTGTTTTAAATCATGCAAGATCTCATCTTTGGTACCTGTCCCTTTTTAATATTTCTCGACAGGAAATATGCCTTTGACTATTTTATCTTTGACTTGGTTTTAAGCCATCAAAACCATTCATTAGGCAGTCCCTGAAAGCATATGCTGAAAAAGGGAAAAGCTTGATCACTGGTGGCTTTGATTCTTCTTACCAGCCAGTCAGTTTCAGGGTGACAAGTAAGCTATAAAACAACCACAGTTTGGCTACTGGCCCACCCAGAAAACCCAAAGCCATTTCCTGGAGGGAATCTTTGGGAGCAACCAAGGAAACATAGTCGGAGAGGGTGAGCATCTAAACAGGGCAGGCACAACAGTTGATAGATGCATGGAAACCCCAAGAAAGAGCCTTCCAAAGGGAATCTGTTGGAGATCTGGTCATCAATCAGTCATTAATCATATTTACTGAGCACGTATAGTGTACAGATCACTGTACTAAGTTGGTAGACATGATCATAAAAACATCTCTAACTAGGGTCCATTAGGATCTTTACCATGTTTTCTAGGCACCATATTTTTACTAATATGGCAATCTTCTGATGGAAGCCAAAATCACGAAGCAGAAGAAGGTGGGGAGAAACATAATCTGAGGCAATTTGAGGCTGTATCCTTCATTTCTGTGATTCAAACAAGCCATTTGGGAAAATTGGCACAAATTCAAGCAAACATTCTTTTTCCCACTCAAATGCTTGATTGAGAGGCTGCAAGATAACCTTTTGTTAGTTAAAAACTATCGGGGCTGAGGTCGGCAAAGCACAGATGTTCAGAAATCATCACTGACTCAATCTCACTTTAGCACTCCAACTCCAGTGTTGGCGATCGGTACAATCCACCACTTTGTGAACCGGGCCATCCCATGTTGATTTTAAAACTTTGGGTCATTTGTTAATAGAATTCTGACAGGCTCATTTTTGGAAAATCAAACTTATTGATTCAAACTCAGGCCATGAACTAAATTTGCCTCAACATGCATTTTTTTCAAAAAGTGGAAAATTTGATCTCCATTTCAATTAATTCCTCTGCTAATTAGTTTTAACTTTAATTGATTTTGAGACACATTTTGAGGTACTTAACACTGGCAGGCAGCCATTTCCCTTTCAACTCCCTCCGGAAGCTCATCCAATTAAAAATGCATTACAGCTGCATTTTCATGTAAAGAAATTGAGAGTCATTTTGGTTTTTAAAGGCAAAATTTAGGTATGCCTATATATATAGCTGACCTTCATTTGCAAAGGTGACACTATTGATGGTGAGATTGTGCCCATACATGCAAGTGAGATAAAAAAGACCCATGCCTAGCTGATATGCTTTTCTGTATTGCTTGCATGGGAAGAGAGAGCCTCAATGACCTTATACATTTGTCCCAAACAAGCGAGTCCTGCATGGGTCAGACCTATTTGTTTTAAATTGAATTTGTGGTATTCCAATCTTTGTGAAACTTTGACTCGAGAAGAGAAACTCCTCTCCCAGTTAGTGCCCAGAAGGCAGATCTGATTGCTGCAGAGGTCACCCCAAACAGGGCATCATTAAGTTGCACTGTTTGAGACGATATCTTTAAAGCATTTGTTCTGTCCTCCCATCTTAATATGTCCACCCTTTCAGCTGCTTGACTATCCTCCCATCTTAATATGTCCACCTTTTCAGCTGCTTGACTATCCTGCTGCCTTCCATTTTCTTCAATTGTCCTGCCTGTTATGTTCCTGAGAACAGTTTTAATGTTCATGAACTGTCAGTGTCTAGGATCTTCCCACTTTATAAACTCAGATTGGGAGCCCATTGGGTACAGGGACCACATCTTTATTTTATCTGTGTTCATCTTTCCCAGCACTTAGCCCAAAGCTTTGCACATAAAAACACTGTAGTATTATGGTATTTGTTAAGCGCTTACTATGTTCCAAGTACTATACTAACTGTTGGGGTAGATACAAGCCAATCAGGATGGACACATTCCTTGTCCCACATGGGACTCACAGTCTTAATCCCCACTTTGAAGGTGAGGTAACTCAGGAGTAGAGAAGTGAAGTGACCTGGCCCCAGGGTCACACACAGCAGACAAGTGGCAGATCTGAGATTAGAACCCAGGTCCTTCTGATTCCCTGGCCCGTTCTCTATCCACTAGGCCACGCTACTTCCTTAATGCTATTGCTTCTAGTACTTCTAGGGCCTTAATGTTGTTGATTTGTTGTTGAGTATGGTTTTTAGGTGACTCTGGTGAAGCTCTACTCTCTTTCACTCTTACACACACATACACACACACACCTTTCAATAAACCTCTCCAGACAAGATTGAATGACACAACACTCAACACAACAGTCACCCTGACCTAGTGAGTATCAAAATAATGCCTCCTCCTGCTATCGCTTTCTTACAAGGTTTTCACTTTACGCAACATGAAGGCAGGGAACACCCAACTTATATGCACCAGCTGAAAGACACTATACAGGACTATTTAAGCAGAACAGAGTCACACTGAAGATTAAAAAAACGTTAATGTAAAGCATCTTAACATAGAGTAGCAGCCCATAATCTCCCATGCAGACATACACACACACATATGAATTAATTGTATATATTTCTATATTATTAATTCAATAGCATTTATTGAGCACTTACTATGTGCAGAGAACTGTACTAACCACTTGGAATGTACAATTTGGCAACAGATAGAGACCATCCCTGCCCAATGACGGGCTCACAGTCTAAACAGCGGAGACAGCAAAGCAAAACAGAACAAAAGAAAAACAAGACAACATCATCAAGATAAATAGAATCAAGGAGATATACACCTCAGTAACAAAATAGGGTAATAAATAACATATACAAATGAGCACAGTGCTGAGGGGAGGGGAAGGGGGAAGAGCAGAGGATCGGGGGGAGAGAGAGCAGAGGGAAAGGGGTGGTTGAGGAGATTATAAACCATTGAGAAGCAGCGTGGCTCAGTGGAAAGAGCACGGGCTTGGGAGTCAGAGGTCATGAGTTTGAATCCCAGCTCTGCCACTTGTCAGCTGTGTGACTGTGGGCAAGTCACTTAACTTCTCTGTGCCTCAGTTACCTCATCTGTAAAATGGGGATTAACTGTGAGCCTTATGTGGGACAACCTGATTACCCTGTATCTACCCCAGTGCTTAGAACAGTGCTCGGCACATAGTAAGCACTTAACAAATACCAACATTATTATTATTTTATATAAGTATGTGAAAATATTTATATATGTTATGTAACATATTGCCCCATCTCTAATATATCATTCCTCTTGAAACTCTTCAAGTGAGTTGTCTACACCTGCTGCTTCCATTTCCTCTCCTCCATTTCTCTCTTTGACCCATTCAATCTGGTTTCCACCCCTCTCACTCCACGGAAACTGCCCTCCCTAAGATCACCAGCCGCCTTCTTGCCAAATCCAATGGCCTGTACTCCATCCTAATCCTCCTCGACTTCTCAGCTGCTCTAGACGTTATCCTCACTTTTCTTTGAAACATTATCCAACCTTAGCTTCACTGAAAGAGACCTTTCCTGATTCTCCTCCTATCTCTCCGGCTGCTCCTTCTTGGTCTCTTTTGGAGGCTCCTCCCCTCCCTCCCATGCTCTTAATTGTGGGAGTCCCTCATGGCTCAGTTCTTGGTCTCTTTTACTCTCCATCAAACCCAGTTCTTGGAGAACTCATTTGGTCCCACAGATTTAACTACCATCTCTATGTGGACGATTCCCAGATTTACCCTTCCAGGCCTGACCTCTTTCCTCTGCAGTCTCACATTTCCTACTGCCTTCAGGACATCTCTGTGTGGCTGTCCCGCTGACACTTCAAACTCTAAATGTCCAAAACAGAACTCCTCATTTTCCCACCCAAACCCTGTCCTCCCCCTGTTTTGCCAATCACTTAGACAACACCATTATATTCCCTATCTCACAAGTACACAGTCTTGCCATTATCCTCAAATAATCACTCTTATTCAACCCACATACTCAGTCTTTCATCAAATCCTGTCAGTTCTACCTTAACAACATTGCTGAAAGCGACCTTTTCCTCTCCATCCAAACTGCTACTATGCAGATCCAAGCACTTAGCTTCCAGTCCATACTTAACTCTACTGCCTGGATCATTTAAAGAAATAAAAAAAAAAATTTCAGTCCATGACTCCCCACTCCTCCAAAACTTCCAGTGCTTGCCCATCTATCTCTACATTAAACAGAAACTCCTTTCCATTGGTTTTAATGCACTCAAACAGCCTGCCCCCTAATTTCCTAATACAATTCAATCCGCACACTTGGCTCCTCTAGCACCAGTTTAATAATAATGTTGGTATTTGTTAAGCGCTTACTATGTGCAGAGCACTGTTCTGGGGTAGATATAGGGTAATCAGGTTATTCCATGTGAGGCTCACAGTCTTCATCCCCATTTTACAGATGAGGGAACTGAGGCCCAGAGAAGTAAAGTGACTTGCCCACAGTCACACAGCTGACAGGTGGCAGATCTGGGATTCGAACCCATGACCTCTGGCTCCCAAGCCCGGGCTCTTTCCACTGAGCCACGCTGCTTCTCTTTGTCTCGATCTCATCTGTATTGTTTCCAACCCCTTGCCCACTTCTCCCTCTGATTTGGAACTCCCTCTCCCTCTGTAAATGCTAGACCACCTCTCTCCCCATCTTCAAAGACTTCTTAAAATCACATCTCCAAGAAGCCTTCCCTGATTAAGCCCTCTTTTTCCCTCTTCCTTTTGTATCACCTTTGCAGTTGGAGCTATACCCCTTGAGAAGCAATAGTGAGGCCTACTGGATAGAACATGGGCCTGGGAATCAGAGGATCTGGCTTCTAATTCCAGCACCACCACTTACCTGCTTTGTGACCTTGGACAAATCACTTAACTACTCTGGGCCTCAGTTCCCCCTTTTGCAAAATGGGTATGCAATACCTGCTCTCCCTCTTGCTTAGACTGAGAGTCCCATGCAGGCCTTAATTATCTTGTATCTACCCCGTCACTTAGTACAGTGCTTGGTGCATAGAAAGCACTTAACAAATACCACAATTATCATTATAATTTTTATTCTTTAAGTAGTTGATATTCACCCCACCCTCAGTCCCACAGCACTTATTTCCTATTCTCCTCTTCTCCCACTCCCTTCTGTTTCAACCTTAGACTTGGATTTGAAACCTTTATTCACCCCTCCCTCAGCCCTGTAGCACTTAGGAACATTTCTACAATTTATATCAATGTGTCTCTGCCCCTCTAGTTTGTAAACTCACTGTGGTCAGGGAATGTGCCTACTAACTCTGTTGTATTGTACCTCCCAAGTGCTTAGTATGATGCTCTGCACGCAGTAAGTGCTCAATAAATATGATTGATAGATTGATTGATTGGAATCATCATCTGTAAAAAGGGGATTCAATAACTGCTCTGCACCCCACCTTAGGCTGCGAGCTCCATGTGAGACCTGATTGTCTTGTATCTGCCCCAGTACTTAGAACAGTGCTTGGCAGATTGTAAGTGCTTAACAAATACCACATTCATTATTACTATTATATAATATGGGGCATAAATGTAAAAATGGCAGATACAGGCAGGGTCAACCTAAAACAGCATTCAGGAAACTAAGAGATGGGTGAGAAAATGATTGAACTGGAGTGGAGTGGGATGGGGTGGGTGTCAGTGAAGGCCAAGGGTTAGAGTCCCCAGAGATGCTCTTTTATGTCGTCAATCAAAATTACTCTCATTTTGTGTTTCCGGGAACATGCAAGGATCAATGCAAAATTAAGCAGGAAAGCAAATTAAATTAAAAATAACCCATGCTCATTAATAGTTTGCATTATGAACAAAATTAAAACCTAGTGGCAATTCTTTCTCTAGCTATAGTTTTTAAAATATTACTTCATCCATAATAGGTGTGCTAGGATTTTGTAAAGGTGCTTAATATTCCCAGTTTATTCAATTGTATTTATTTAGTGCTTACTGTGTGCAGAACACTGTACTAAGCGCTTGGAAAGTACAATTCGGCAACAGAGACAATCACTACGTGACAATGGGCTCACAGTCTAGAAGGGGGAGACAGGCAACAAAACAAAGCAAGTAGACAGGCATCAATAGCATCAGAATAGATAAATAGAATTATAGACATGTAAACGTCATTAATAAAATAAATAGAATAATAAATATGTACAAATATACACCAGTGCCTTGGGGTTGGGAATGGGGTAGAGCAGAGGGAGGGAGTAGGGATGATGGGGAGGGGAGGAGGAGAAGAGGAAAAGGGGGGTTCAGTCTGGGAAGGCCTCCTGGAGGAGGTGGGCTCTCAGGGCTTTGAAGGGGGGAATAGGGCTTTGAAGGGGAGCCCAGTGTCCTTGGCCAGTAAATCAAGGCACATGAAAGACTTGAAAATATCAAAGGAAGTGAACAATCCCCAAAATCCCCCAAGTGGGAGAAGAGGGAGTTATCAGCAAAGCAACATGTAAACAAGGTAGTGGAAAGGGAACAAGCCAGTAGAGAGATGATAATGAGGGAGAGCCATTAAAATTGTTGGAAGCAATGTGGCCTAGCAGGCCTGGGAATCAGAGAACCTTGGTTCTTATCCCAACTCTGCCAATTGCTTGCTGTGTGATCTTAGGTGAGTCACTTAACTTCTCTTTGCCTCAGTTTCCTCAACTGTAAAATGGGGATTAAATACCTGTTCTTCCTCCCACTTAGACTGCAAGTCCATGTGGGGCAGGGACTTTGTCTGACCTAATTAACTTGTACCTACCTCAACACTTAGAATGAGGTTTCACACATAGTAAGTGCTTAACAAATAGCATTTAAAAAACCCCAAAAACTGCAAGGAGAGAGAAGGAGGTCCAGGATAAGTGGTGTGCATGGAAGGGGCTAAACTGTTAAAGCTTCTATTTTTGCCCCTAAAAAGGTTAGAAGAGGAGGTACTCAGATCAGAAAGTCATGGAAAGAAGGACAGCAGAAAAATCCCTCGGATAGGTTAGAGGGGAAAGTGCTGGATCACAGAAGTGGGAAGTCTCAGAATGTTTTTGAGAAGTCCTAAAACTGTAGGAAGAAAAATCAGCAATTTTTCCTTTACTGGAATCCAGAAAATTTCCACCAAGAATGCTGAAAAATGAAAATGGTGTTTTTTGGTGTTTTGTATATAACTGAAGATTTTAGGCCCCTATGTGCCTTTCAGTTCCATGGAACTTCTCTTTATTTTCAGCTAATTCAAGTCACTTAACCAAGCACTTATGTGGCATCTTTTAGTTAGTGACAGATATCATAACTGTGAAATCCGGTAAACCTTTGTCTCCACTGTGCAAAATGTACTGTGGGATATTAACTCTACCCTTAATGGAAAATGCAACGTAAAGCACTATGCAATGTGTGATTAGGTTAGAAGTAGTGATCATATTTACCGAACACTTACTCTGTGTAGAGCACTGTACTAAGCACTTGGAAGAGTACAATACAGTTAGTAGACATGATCTCTGCCCCCAAGGAGCTTACATTCTAGCACTAAAATAAATAACTTGTAAGCCCGTCATTGGGCAGGGACTGTCTCTATCTGTTGCCGATTTGTACATTCCAAGTGCTTAATACAGTGCTCTGCTCACAGCGCTCAATAAATACTATTGAATGAATGAACTTGTAGGAGAAACAAATGAGTATAAAGATGTATACGTAAGTGTCATGGGGAAAGAGGGTGAATGAGGACCTAAGGGTTTACAGGGTGAGGATTCAAGTAGGGTGGGGAGATGAGAGATTAATCAATCGTATTTATTGAACACTTACTACGTGCAGACCACTGTACTAAATTCCTAGAGAGTGCAATTCAAAAGAATTAGCAGATACTTTCCCTGCCCATAATGATCTTACAGTCTAGTCTAGATTAGTCAGAGAAGGTTTCCGAGAGGAGATGAGATTTTAATAGACTTTGAAGATGGGAAAGGGGAGGGAGTTCCAAGCAGGAAGGAAGATATGAACAAGGGGCTAACAGCTAGAGTTAGGAGTGAGACACAGTGAATAGGAGGGGTAGGTAGGAAAGAGATCCAGTCCTCCCCAAACCCCATCTTAGCAAAGTCAGTTGTATTTATTGAGTGCTTACTGTTTGCAGACCACTGTACTAAGCACTTGGGAAAGTACAATATAACAATATTATAGACACATTCCCTGCCCAGCGAGCTTACGGTATAGCAGGGGAGACAGACATTAATATAAACAAATAAATTACAATATGTACATAAATGCTGTGGGGTTGGGGGAGGGGATGCATAAAGGGAGCAAGTCAGGTGGGACACAAAAGGGAGTGGGAGAAGAGGAAAGGAAGGCTTAGTCAGGGAAGGCCTCTTGGAGAAGATGTGCCTTCAATAAGGATTTGAAGGTGGAGGGAAATCCAGGGCTGCGGGGATTCGGCCATGGCCTCACCTGTGTCATCTCTCAGCTGTTACATATAGCGCTCCTCCAGGTTAATGGTCAGGGACAATGGGTCCAGGTCTTCCAGGGTGTGGGATGTGGTGACCCAGACCTCATCCTTACCGGCCACAAGTGGCAGGGTGACCAGGCTGTTCAGGAGGGGCCTGATGAGCCCACGGATCTGAAGCAGACTAGATTCACAATGTCAGGAGGTTAGCGATCATGTGGTTCCTGCCCGGAATCCTCTGGCACTGCTCCATCAATCAATCAATGATATTTATCGAGCACTTACTATGTGCAAAGTGCTTGGGACTGTAAGCTCATTGTTGTTAGGAAACGTGCCTGGGATATTGTGCACTCCCAAGTGCACAGTACAGTTCTCTGTACACAGTAAGCACTCAATGACTGAGAGTAAAATATGATGGAATATACTGACTAAACTCCCTATTTCCGCAGCTCCCCTTCACCTCGACTCACTCCGTTTGCTCTACCTCCCTCTCCCCGCCCCATAGCACTTGTGTGTATATATATACATCTATAATTCTATTTATATTGATGCCTGTTTACTTGTTTTGATGTGTGTCTCCTCCCTTCTAGACTGTAAACCCAGTTTGGGCAGGGATTGTCTCTCTTTATTGCTGAATTGTACTTTCCAAGTACTTAGTACAGCGCTCTGCACACAGTAAGCACTCAATAAATATGATTGAATGAATGAATGAATGGAATTAGCAGTCACTTTCTCTGCCCATAATGAGTTTACAGTCTAGAAGGTGATGCAAAAAGTGTCACTGTAGTGATGAAAGACAAGAGGAGAAAAAATGAGATGCAGCATAATCTGGAAATTACCCTTTGGACCAAAGGATGGTCCCCAGCAAAATGAGTAGGAGTATAGTTGATGAAGGCATGGCTGTGGGCAAGACTTGTCAGGAATCAAGTCATGAGTACCTAGAAAGCAATCCAGTTAATGAGCTTTCCCTAATCCTCTTAAACTAAAATTGGGCATTTGATAAGAACATTGCTTGGCTTTGTTGTTGTTAAACACCTTTCATTTATAGATTTCGAAGGATCTGACAACAGTAATTGGACCCCATTGGAAATCACAACTGTGAGGGAACTATCTCACAGATTTCCTTCTTATCATTAATAACTATTTAATAAGCTCTCATGATATTTTAGGAGCTTAGCAGGAGACTAGAACACAGTGGAGTGAGGCCTCAAAGAAACCATTAAATGGACAAACACAAACCATTATCTTTTCATGATTCATAGATACTTCTGCACAGAATCAATATAAACAGTATATAAAACAATATAAACAATATAAACCATAGGAAAATTCACCAGTGGGAAAGAATACAAAATTTATGTTACATCTTTGAGAGTTCACAATGTCCCACCCTGTCAGCAAACCCTTTACATTACCCAGGAGTTAGTCATAATAGATAGAATCAGTGAGAAGCAACATGGCCTTGGAAGTCAGAGGACCCGGGTTCTAAACCCCACCCCATCATTTGTCTGCTATATGACCTTGGGCAAGTAACTTAATTTATCTGTGCTTCAGTTACCTCATATGTAAAATGGGGATTAAGAACTTGAGCCCCATGTGGGACAGGGACTGTGTCCAACCTGATTAACTTGTATCAACAGCAGTGCTTAGTACAGTGCCTGACACACAGTAAGTGCTCATCAAATACCATTTAAAAAAAACCCCATTTGTGGTCCAAGTTGCCTGCTTATCCATTCTGAAATCTTCCCACACTAAATTTGAGCACTGTGGGTTCAAAGAGGCATTGTATTTAGCTTTACTAATCTTTTCAAGGGATTGATTAGGCAAGGAAAGGAATGACTAAAAGAAGGCTAAACCACAGTGCTCCCAGCTCAAAAGATTGCATTAGGGATCTGAGATACATAATGGGTGATGAGTTAGTGGAATGATGATCCTACTCTAGCGAACTTTAAATAGAGTTGATCTATATGTTTTAATATCAAAAGTCCCTTTTCATAATCATCTTCATGTACATGACAGTTTGCTTTCATAGTGGCCTTGGATTTGTCATTCATTCATTCATTCATTCATTCATTCATTCATTCGATAGTATTTATTGAGAGCTTACTATGTGCAGAGCACTGTACTAAGCGCTTGGTATATACAAATCGGTAACAGAGACAGTCCCTGCCCTTTGACGGGCTACAGTCTAATCGGGGGAGACAGACAGGCAAAAACAATAGCAATAAATAGAATCAAGGGGATGAACATCTCATTAAAACAATAGCAAATAAATAGAATCAAGGTGATGTACATCTCATTAACAAAATGAATAGGGTAATGAAAATATATACAGCATAGTGGTCGAGTACAGTGCTGAGGGGAGGGGAAGGGAAAGGGGAAGGAGCAGAGGGAAAGGGGGGAAAAGAGGGCTTAGCTGAGGGGAGGGGGTTAGAGGGGGAGCAGAGGGAGCAGAGGGAAAAGGGAATATAGATAGGGTATGAAATGTTTCAGAAACTATAAATTTAGCTGTTAAAATAAGATCTTTTTTCTTTTGCTGTGTATTGGCACAACAATTATTCAATCAACCAATGGTATTTATTGAGCACTTACTGATTGTGAAATCCTGTTGTAATGCTTGGAAGAGTACAGTAGAAATGAGGTACACATTCCTGGCCTTCTAAGAACCTACAATCTAATAGAAGATGGAATTTATATACAAATAGTATGAGCAAGAGGAAGAACAAGGATATAACAAGTAGGACAAATACATTAGGATGAAATAGCTGAATAAACAATTAGTTATATAAATGAAAATATTAATACAAAATATAGATGTTAATAAGTATTGAGGTTAATAAAATGCATAAGTTCTAGGTGTGGCTGTTGGATTGATGTGTCTTGGGTATTGTGAATTATTCTCATAGGATCCCTCCCTTCACTAGTGGAGAGTATTTCAGTAGTAGGAATTATTGAGAGCCCATCTGCCACAGTGCACTTTACTAGACACTTGGGAAATACAAAATAAAGAAGTGACAGCTTCCCTGCCTGCGAGGAGGTTACACTCTGGAAGTGACTTGCTTGCTATCAAGTCCCTACCAATCTTAAACAATCATGTATCATTCATTTTGGGTATTTTTTGATAAGGAAAATCATTTTGCCTAAGAATTGAGTGAAAGTTACTAGTCAACCTTTCTTCCTTCAGTGTTATTTCTTGAGAAAACTCTCCAGTGGAACTAGAGAAAGAATACAAAGGTCTCAAGAAATCAGACATAATGAGGTTTCTTAAGTCATAATTTTGGGCTAATATCTCTTTCATTGGTTCTCTAGTAAGACTCCAACTCCATGAGAAGCAGTATAGCCTAGTGGCTAGAGCATAGGCTTGGGAGTTGGAAGGATCTGGGTTCTAATTCCAGTTCTGCCACTTGTCGTCGTCTTCTTCTTTAAGGTATTTGTTAAGCACTTACTATGTGTTCATTCATTCATTCATTCATTCAATAGTATTTATTGAGCGCTTACTATGTGCAGAGCACTGTACTAAGCACTTGGAGTGTACAAATCGGCAACAGATAGAGACAGTCCCTGCCCTTTGATGGGCTTACAGTCTAATCGGGGAGACAGGCAGACAAGAACAATGGTAATAAATAGAGTCAAGGGGAAGAACATCTCATAAAAACAATGGCAAATAAATAGAATCAGGGTAATGTACATTTCATTAAACAAAATAAGTAGGGTGATGAGGATATATACAGTTGAGTGGACGAGTACAGTGCTGGCGGGGGGGACGGGAGGGGGGAAGAGGAGAGGTAAAGGGGGGAAAAGAGGGTTTAGCTGTGGAGAGGTGAAGGGGGGGTAGAGGGAGCAGAGGGAATAAGTGGGGGAGCTCAGTCTGGGAAGGCCTCTTGGAGGTGGTGAGCTTTAAGTAGGGATTTGAAGAGGTCAAGCACTGTTCTAAGAGCGGAACTGCTGTGTTCTGCACGAAGTTGGGTAAGTTCCTTAGCTGTGCCTCGTTTCCCTAATTGGTAAAATGGGGATTAAGACTGTGAGCCCCATGTGGGACCTGATTACCTTGCATCTACCCCAGAGATTAGAACAGTGCCTGGCATATAGTAAGCGCTTAACAAATACCATAAAAACAAAGCAAAAAGGAACTCCAACATTCACTACCTCACCCTGCCCAACTCAAGCATTCAGGGTCTGAAATTTCAAATGCGAGTTTGCTGCACAGATTCCCACCTAGTGGCTTTTTTCTTAGTAAAACAATTGCAATAAGCAAGTAATTTCAAAATTGGGGTGAAAATTTAAAACAAAGTAATTTTTTTAAAAACTCAGGAATTTTCCATAAAAATTGCCTTTAGCTGAAAAGGAAAGCCCCTCCATGCAAGTCTCAGTCCAGTTCGGTTTTACCTGGAAGAAAGCACACTCTCTGTGGCAACACGGCTGTCGGGATAAGAAAACATAAAACATAGCTGTTCTGCCCAGCAGCGAAACCAGTCATCCACCCCCACCAATTTTCAACAATCCCAGACTCCTCAGCTTCTATTTTTCACAGTGACAGATCACTGGCAGTAGTTAGATCTTGCAGTACAGCTGACACCTCACTGAACTCATCAGTGAGATGGAACAAAGCTAAATGCCTTCCAGCCCTGACTACAGTGAAGTGCTGTTGAGAGCTGGGCAGCTATTTCAGGGTCTGTAGGTTTTTGAAAACCCACGATACCAAATGCCAGCCCTCAGATAATCCAACCTGAATATCCTGTTTCTACCCAAGTGCTTAGTACAGTATCTGATGCATAATAAACTGTTAATAAGTACCATAATATTATATATTACTATCATTATTCTTATTATGGTTTGTGTTAAATGCTTACCATGTGCCAAGCACTGTACTAAGCACTGGGGTAGATATAGGATAATCAGGTTGGACACAGCCCCAGTCCCATTTGAGGTTCATAGTCTAAGTAGTAAGGAGTAGGATTCAATCCCCGTTTTACAGATAGAGAAACTGAGGCACAGAGAAGTAAAGTGACTGCCCAAGGACACACAGCAGACAAGTGGCAGAGTTAGGATTAGAACCCAGGCCCTCTGACTCCCAGGCCTGTGTTCTTTCCACTAGGCTAAGCGATTTCCCTTAATCTTTTAAGAAATCAGTAGACCCACGCTTTGCATTTAGGTTTAAACTGGTTCATTTATTCACTCAATCGTACTTATTCAGTGCTTACTGTGTCCAAAGCTTGGGAGAGTACAATATAACAATAAGGAGACACATTGCCTGCCCACAATGAGTTTACAGTCTAGAGGGGAGACTGGTTACTGGTTAATGATAAAAAAAAAAATGGTTCTTGTTAAATGCTTACTTTGTGCCAAGCACTTTTCTAAGCACTGGGTTAGATACAAGTTAAACAGGTTGGACACAGTTCCTGTCCCACATGGGGCTCACACTCTTAATCTCCCTTTTGCAGTTGAGGTAACTGAGGCCCAGAGAAATTAAGTGGCTTGCCCAAGGTCACACAGCTGGTCAGTAATAGTATGCTCCAGGTCTTCTGAAGGTCTCAGTCATAGGCAGGAACTCTTTAAATATTCCCTTTAAGGAAGGAGTGGCATTTAAGGAAATGGAAATTGTTTACTCAGGGGATTTTAACCTCTAAATGATTTGTGACTGACAAGTTCTCCCTCCTTCTCCCCTCACAATTTTTATAACTGATGTTTATGGCTAGATAGTGCTTTTAGTCATTACCGTTTTTCTGTCACTTCAGAATGCACGTCTAGCAGGGGTTGGGGCAGAAGAGACTGGCCTTCCTTGTCAAACTCAGAACAGATTGGTCCAATGGGCCAAAGGATGTTTTCAATCATTGACATTTACTGAGTGCTTAATCTTTGCAGACTACTGTATTAAATGCTTGGGAGATTACCGTCTAACAGAGTTGATAGATACGTTTCCTTTTCAGGATCCCTTTTTGTAGGTCTAGGATTCTCTGCATGTGGGAAACCTATTCCACTATGTGGTTTCACATATCCTTTCAGTGTAATGTCAACCCACTGTAAAGTGTCTGGCCGTACCATACCATCCTAATTTTCTTCATATTGCAGCACTCTTCTGAGGCAAAATAAATACAGGGTTTTGTGGCAGCCAACCAGCATGTTTCTTGGGGCTGCTCTGTGATGCTCCTCTGTTTAACACCATCACCTGTTTGAAAAGAGAATCGTTTCTTTGGCCCCTATTCATAAGATTACTTCTTTAGCCTAGTGGAAAGAGCATGGGCCTCAAAGTTAGAGGACCTAGTTTTTTATCCTAGTTCCACCAACTTCCTGTTCTGTGACCTTAGGCAAAACACTTAAGTTCTCTGGGCCTTCTGTTTCCTCATCTGTAACATGGGGATTCAATACCTGTTTTCCCTCCTGTTTAGACTATAAGCCCCATGTGAAACAGGGATTGTGGCCAACCTGACTGGGGCAAGATGATTAAGTGCTTTAAAGCTAATGGCAAGGACTTTCTATTTGATGCTGAAGTGGATGGGCAACTGCTGGAGGTTCTTGAGGAGTTGGGAAACATGGACTGAACGTTTTTGTAGAATAATGACCCAGGCAGCAGAGTGAAGTACGGACTGGAGTGGGGAGAGACAACACTTGCTTGCCAGCCCTCTTGCCAAGGTGAGGCAACAGAGGTGGCAGAGGCAAAGGGTGAGGGTGAGCCTAAGATGGACACAGCTCAGTGGTAAGGTCCATTTAATTCACTGGATACCTAGGCCTACTGTCAATCGATCCTATTTATTGAATATCTACTATTTTGCATGGCTTTATTCCAAGCATTTTGGAGAGTGTAAAATGAGTTACCGGACATATTAATAATAATGATGATGGTGTTTGTTAAGTGCTTACTATGTGCCAAGGGAGATACAAGGTAAGCAGATTGTCCCACGTGGAGCTCACAGTCTTTAATCCCCAGATGAGGTAACTGAGGCACAGCGAAGTGAAGTAACTTGCCCAAAGTCACAGAGCTGATAAGTGGGGGAGGCAAGATTAGAACCCATGACCTCTGATTCCTAAACCCGGGTTCTTTCCACTGAGCCATGCACTTGCCAGGCACTCTAATAAGCGCTGGGGTGGATACCAGGAAATTGAGTTGGACACAGTCATCTCTGCCCTCAAGAAGCTTACCTGTCAGCTGTGTGACTTTGGGCAAGTCACTTAACTTCTTGGTGCCTCAGTTACCTCATCTGTAAAATGGGGATTAAGACTGTGAGCTTCACGTGGGACAACCTGATTACCCTGTATCTACCCCAGCACTTAGAACAGTGCTCAGCATATAGTAAGTGCTTAATAAATACCAACATCATTATTATTATTGTTACAGTCTTGAGGACAGTCTATCTTACTGTATAGAAAGAATTGAACCTGGCACTATGGGACGTGATAATAATGTGGTCTCTGATCTAAAATAAAATGATGGGTGTGCCTCGGTCCCTTCAGGAGAGAAAACTTGTATAAAGTCATTGATTCAAATACATACTGAATGAAGAAAAGTAAGATTCAGCAGCATGGATTTGTGGAAAGATACATGGGCCTGGGACTAAGAGGACCTGAGTTCTGATCTCGGCTCTGCTGATCGCTTTCTGTGTGAGCTTGGACAAGTCATTTAACTTCTCTGTGCCTTGGTTTCCTCATCTGTAAAATGAGGATTAAATCCTACTCCATTTTACTTAGATTGTGAGTCCCATATGGGACAGAGATTGTGCCCAACCTGAAAAACTTGAATCTACTCCAGTGTTTAGCACATAGTAAGAGATTGTCATATACCATAAAAACAGTAGTCTCAAGTGTTCTCATTCATTCAATTCATTCAGTTGTATTTATTGAGCACTTACTGTGTGCAGAGCACTGTACTAAGTGCATGGGAAAGTACAATACAGTAATAGAGACAATCCCTTCCCACAAAGAGCTCACAATCTGGCGGGTTGGGGACGGTTCTCCTTTCTTCTCCTCACTGTGTCTGACCTGATCACCTTGCATCTATCCCAGTGCTTAGTAGAGCATTTGGCACATAGTAAGCACTTAAATAACACAATCATTATTATTAGTAGTAGTGATAATACTAATATTTTCCTTTCATCCCGTCCTTCCTCTTTTTCTGCTTCTCCTCCACATCGCCTCTCAACCCAAGTTCACCCCCTACTCAAAATGAAAACTGGGGTCCCCAGATTGGAATACTGGGATTCACCCCCAAATGATGCTCTCTAGCAACTTATCTTGGACTTAAAAAAATATTTTGTGTTGAATTTTGTGTGTTGATAGACTTTAAGTTCCTCAAAGAAAGGAACTAGATCTTATGCTTGTTTTGAGAGTCCCTGCAGAATAGGACGTAACACAAAGTCAGGGTTTTATACAGCTATGACTAGTACTACCCACCCTGGTGCCACTCTGCAAGTTAGGTGGGAGATCATTCAGAAGAGTTGGCTCCTTGAAGATGAACACTTTTAAAGCACCAATCTCATTTTAATGGAACTTTCAAAGACCTCTCCCTGTCAAAAGCAGAGATCATCTAAACCCTCAAAGATGTCCCCTTGTGGTTTCAGATGTTTCCTCTGGTGAATTCTTACCACAGGGATGACCCTTAGTGCTCTTCTTTGTAATTTTTCCCATCATCGGCAGTTTCTGATTTTGAAGATTCCCAGAGCCCAGTTTTTTCTGTGACTTCCATTTTCTTTTGTCAAAGCTTTAGCCTCTGATTCATGGGGAATTGCTTTTTATCTTTTTTTAACTTTTGATCCATCCAAAATGATGATTCTGAACTCTGGAAATTGAGGTGTGGTGAAAACATAAAGAAAAGGCCCTTATTTTATAAGCGTCATGGGACTTGGGGCTTTGTTGTAAGAATTCGGCGATCAAAGGCATGTTAGTCCTGTCTGTGTCTCATCTTAGACTGAACGCCTCTTCAGAGTCTATTGATGCACCTTTCACCACTCTCCTGGAGGCCTTGAAGAGAAGTCTTTTATTCCTGCTGTACTCTACAGCATGGTGGGTGCTTGGTGATGATTGACTCTGTGTATTATTCTAGTTAGAATATTTGCTTTTGCATGCTCTCTGGCTGTTTGAGATTTGCTGCAGAATTTAAAGATGGCATGTATGTTTATCACCAAAGGAACGGCTGTGAAAAATAAACACAGGTATCTACCTTGCTCCAGGAAGCAGCTGCAGTCAGTCTTCTCTTTACAAACTTGCCTGCTGCCTGTTCCCGGGTCAAAGAAAAACTCTAGGCACCAGGAGGGTTTTAGAGGGTTGAAATCTCAAATATCTGGAATGAATAAGGTTTCATTGAAATGTAAACCACAGTTGAGTGCATTAAATCAGTTCTGATGGAGGCTACCCAGCCATCTGCCTTCCAGGGCCAGAAATGATCTAAGATGCAGAAGAAGAAAAAGTGTTGATTCTATTCATTTAGACTTAGAGAGGCTGGGAGAGGATTTACTTAGGATGGTAGAATGTTTGCAATTCTTTGTCAGGTAGGCTAAGGAATTTTTGTTCTGTGATCCTAAAAACATTTTCACTTTTTTCTACAAAAACATTCAGTCCATGTTTCCCTACTCCTTAGAGTCTCCAACGGTTGCCTATCCACCTCTGCATCAAGCAGGAACTCCTTGAAGCACTCAATCCCCTCTCCCCCTCCTTCCTCACCTGATTACTCTCTTACTACAACCCAGCCTGCACACTTCATTCCATTAATGCCAACCTACTCACTGTACCTCAATTTCATCTATCTAACCACCGACCTCTCGCCCATGTTCTGCCTCTGGTCTGGAACATCCTCCCATTTCATATCCAACAATTACTCTCCCCACCTTCAAAGTCTTATTGAAGCTCATCTCCTCCAAGATGCCTTCAGCCTCATTTCCTCTTCTCCCAGGCCCTCAGCCTGACCTGCTCCCTTTATTCACCCCATCCCAACCCCACACATCACTTATATAAATCTGTTATTTATTTATATTAACGTCTGTCTCCCCCTTTAGACCATAAGTATATTGTGTGAGCAGAGAATGTGTCTATTATACTGTTGTGTTGTAGTCTCCCAGGCACTTAATATAGTACTATGCACCCAGTAAATGCTCAATAAGTGATTGATTGATTTATCATTGTTGAAGAATAATCCATATACACCAAGCAGTGTTGTTCTCTGCCCAACACAATTAAAACCCCAGATCTCGATGTGTAGGGTATAAGTGGGGGTGAATAAATATCTGCTATCCCCCAACCTTTCCTGAAATGGGCAGCTTACAATTTGTTGCCCTGAATGAAACAAAAATAACAGAAGATAGCATGTAATACTGACAATGATCACATCAGCAGCTTCCCAAGAAATTAAGTGTAAGTATCAGAAGTTGACAAATGGGGAGAAGCGGATGAGTCCCTTCAGATAAAGATACTTGGGTTTGGGATGAAGGAGTTACTGGCGATTCTGCTTTAAATCAGAAACCGAGGTTCTTGTGTACTTCAGAAAAATATGTCAAATTACTTTTCTGAGATGGGGTTGGGGCAGTGCTATTCCCAAACACAGAGTGCTTAGTAGAGTACTCTGCATATAGTAAGCACTGATGATGATGATAGACCATGTAATTCTGACCTGCCTTTTTGGCAGCAGAGAGAAGCAGGTGGTTCTTAGTCAGTACCCCTCTGGATGTGGCAAAATCTCAGTCCCCTAGTTTTGATTTAAAAACAATGAATGTCAGATAGAACATTAACACAAGCCCCATGATTCTGAATTTTCTGCAGAATCCCAACTGACCTGGATTCTAGGATAATTAACTTAGTTGGCCATGTGTAAACTCTACCAAAATGATTTGGGTAGATGCCTCCATTAGCTTCTGAAGGGGGAATTTAAATTGACAAATAGGCCAATATTATGGTTATCCTTCTTTTTAAACTCTTCATTACAGGTGTAGAAATGAACTTTTTGGTAGCCATAAAATCTGAGATATATACAGTAGAATATACTAATTAAATTAACCAGCACATTCAACATCTATTTAGAGCAGTAGAATGGAAAATGGGCTGTCTTTTAATCATGCCTTTCATTAAAGGGTGATTACTGCAACATTCTGTTCAGACAGATTCTGATCTCTATCCTCAATGCTTTCTCACCAACTTCAAAAATGGAATTAAAGAAAATGAAACTGTGCTGTCTTCTCTATTATAGAGTTTCTGTATCCCTCTGTATTGCTCTCTTTTTTCCAAAGTAATTCAAGAGATTTAGGATTTTCAACAAAGGGGTAAGTTTAAATTTTGCCATTTTCTAGAGTCAATGTAATAATAATAATAATTATTATGGTATTTGTTAAGCACTTACTATGTGCCTGGCACTGTTCTAAGTGCTGGGGTAGGTACAAGTGAAGCAGGTTGGACACAATCCCTGCCCCTCACAGGGCTCATACTCTTAATCTCCATTATACAGATGAGGGAACTGAGGCACAGACAAGTTAAGTGACATGCCCACAGTCACAGAGCAGACAAGTGGAGGAACTGGGTTCCGACTCCCAGGCCAATGCTCTATCCATTAGACCATGCTGCTTCTTGGTTCATTCAAAAGTATTTATTCAGCGCTTACTATGTGCAGAGCACTGTACTAAGTGCTTGGAATGTACAAATTCACAACAGATAGAGACAGCCCCTGCCCATTGACGTGCTTACAGTCTAATCGGGGGAGACAGACAGACAAAAACAATAGCAATAAATAGAATCAAGGGGATGTACATCTTATTAAAACAATAGCAATAAATAGAATCAACATCTATTAACATCTCATTAACAAAATAAATAGGGTAATAAAAAATATACAAATGAGCCGATGAACACAATGCTGAGGGGAGGGGAAGGGAGGGGGGAGGAGCAGAGGGAAAGTGGGTGAAAAGGGGGCTTAGCTGAGGGGAGGTGAAGGTGAAGGGGGGGTAGAGGGGCAGCAGAGGGAGCAGAGGGAAAAGGGGAAGAACAGTCTGGGAAGGCCTCTTGGAGGAGGTGAGCTCTAAGTAGGGCTTTGAAGAAGGAAAGAGAATGTTTGGCAGAGGTGAGGAGGGAGGGCATTCCAGGACAGCGGGAGGACGTGGCCCAGGGGTCGACGGTGGGATAGGTGAGAACGGGGGACGGTGAGGAGGTGGGCGGCAGAGGAGCGGAGAGTGTGTGGGGTGGGGAGTAGAAGAGAGAGAAGGGAGGAGAGGTAGGAGGGGGCAAGGTGATGGACAGCCTTGAAGCCTAGAGTGAGAAGTTTTTGTTTCTTGCGGAGATCGATAGGCAGCCACTGGAGGTTTTTAAGAAGGGGAGTGACATGCCCAGAGCGCTTCTGCAGGAAGATGAGCGGGGCAGCGGAGTGAAGAATAGACTGGAGCGGGGAGAGACGAGAGGAAGGGAGATCAGAGAGATGGCTGACACAGTAATCCAGCTGGGATATTATCAGAGCCTGTACCAGTAAGATAGCCCTTTGGGTGGAGAGGAAAGATCCGGTCTTGGCAACATTATAAAGGCGAGCCCGGCAGGTCTCAGTGACGGATTGAATGTGTGGGGTGAATGAGAGAGCCGAGTCAAAGATGACACCGTTGTTGCGGGCTTGAGAGACGGGAAGGATGGTCGTGCCATCCACGGTAATAGGGAAGTCAGGAAGAGGACATGGCTTGGGAAGGAAGATGAGGAGCTCAGTTTTGGACATGTTGAGTTTTAGATGGTGGGTAGACATCCAGGTAGAGACGTCCTGGAGGCAGGAGGAGATACGAGCCTGAAGGGAGGGGGAGAGGATGGGGAGAGATATAGATCTGTGTGTCATCTGCATAGAGATGATAATTGAAGCCGTGAGAGCGAATGAGTTCATCAAGGGAGTGAGTGTAGATGGAGAACAGAAGAGGGACAAGAACTGACCCTTGAGGAACCCCAACAGTTAGAGGATAGGAAGGGGAGGAGGATCCTGCAAAGGAGACCGAGAATGAACGGCCAGAAAGATAAGAGGAGAACCAGGAGAGGATGGAGTCCGTGAAGCCAAGGTGAGATAAGGTGTGGAGGAGAAGGGGATGGTCAACAGCGTCAAAGGCGTAGGTGTAGTGAATTCTTGGTATAGTGAATGTATCCTAAGTAGCCTTATCAAGTATGCCAGAGAGGGAATAAATTGCCCTGTTCTCTTCACCCTTAAGAGATTAGTGCAGACAAACCTGAGGGTCCCTGAGGCGGAGAGAGGGAAGGGGCGATTGGGATGGAGAAAGGGGAGTAATGGCAAGCTTGTGTAGCAGAAACCCAGGTGGAGTCAGTTCTACTGCTAAATAAAGGACCTTGATCTCATGTGCCATCAGTCAGCTTACAGCTTAGTTTATCCCAAAATAGGAAACATAATCAAGGCTGCTTTAAAATTATTTGAGCTGGAGAGGATTTTTTTTCCTTCTCCTGAAATAGGAATTTAAACAGGATCTTTGTATTTTTGTTCCTCTCTCTTAGTGGAGTTATTGGAATGCAGTAGAGATAAGACACCATTCAGCAGAGACAGAGTCCCACTTTCCCTCTGGGATGATCCGCTGTTACCCATCTGACATGTTTCCCCAGAGCTGCAGCCTAGATAGACCTCAGGTGGACTGTGGCTTCCCTCATATTTCATTTCTTCATAAATATAATTAAGAATAAGAATAAGAATAATTATATATTTTTTGTTGTTTATGAAGCAGGTGCCCTGGCACTATGCTAAGTCCTGGAGTAAATGGAAGATAATCAGGCTAGACCCTAACTCTGTCCCATATAGGGACTCTCCGTCTAAGAAGAAAGGAAAGCAGGGATCAATTTTCTCATTACAGATCTTACGAAAAGCACGTTTAGGTTATGATGTGAAAGCTAAGCTTCAACTCTAGGTAGCTGACAGTTCCTGAACTTCATTGTTTACGATCCTGTCTTTTTTTTTTTAAAATATTTTTTTAAGGGCTTACTCTGTGCCAGGCACTATAATACTAAATGCTGGGGTGGATACAAGCTAATCAGGCTGGACACAGTTCATGTCCCACATAGGGCTAACAGGTTTAATTCCCATTTTACAGATGAGGAAACTTGATCTCATCTATCTCACCACTGACCCTTTTCCCATGTCCTCCAGCTGGCCTGGAACTCCCTCCTCCATCATATCTGACTGATGATCACACTCCCACATTCAAAGCCTTATTAAAATCACATCTCTTCCAGAAAGTCGTCCCCAACTAACCTCCTTTCTCTTACTCCCTCTGTCTTCTGTGATGCCCTTGCACTTTATTCCTCCGCTCTCAGGCCAACAGCACTTATGTACATATCCATAGTTTATTTTAATGTCAGTCACCCCATTCTGGGCAGGGAAAGAGTCTAATCAACTCCTACTCTCCCAAGAGCTTAGTACAGTGCTCTGCACATAGTAAGGGATCAATAAATACAATTTATTGATTGATTCTTTTGGACATCATTAGTCTGGAATGTCTGGCTGATTTGTTGGGGCACATAAGGAGAATGAACTCAAACAACTGCTCTGTCATGGGTTTAAATTGGGAAACCAAGAGAGGAAATGTTTTATGGGAACTGAGAATGTGGGTGACTGAAGAGCAATCCATGGCTACGTCAGCAAAGACACTAATCAGGGACGTGACCTACTGGAGGTCGGGCAAACCCTTCCCATCTTACCAATTGGTGTCTCATTATTCCTCACACCGAATGGCTGGGAGCAAATAAATCATTCAATCATGTTTATTGAGAGCTTACTCTGTGCAGAGCACTGTACTGAGGGCTTGGGAAAGTACGATACAAGAGTGGGTAGAAGTGGGACCAGGGGAAATTATCTTACTATATTGTAGTGAGTCCGCTGTATGGGTATCCAAAAGATTCTTGCTCAGTCACACTCATCTCTGACAGCATCAACTCCAAATCAAAGGACAACTCTAACAATAATAACAATGGTACTTGTTAAGCACTTACTATGTGCCAAGCACTGTTCTAGGTACTGGGGAAGGTACAAGTTAATCAGGTTGGACACAATCTCTGTCCCATGTGGGCCTCACACTCTTAATCCCCATTTTACAGATGAGGTAACTGAAGCCCAGAGAAGTGAAGTGACTTTCCAAGGTCACAGCAGACATGTGGTGGAGTCAGGTTTCGAACCCATGTCTTTCTGATTCCCAGGCCTATGCTCTATCCACTAGGTCATGTTGCTATTACTCTGTTCGTATGATTTCATTCACTGGGTTGGGCATTCACCCCAACCTCAGCCTCACAGTACTATGTACAAATCTTTGAATCATTTATTGATATTAATGTCTTTCTCCCCCTCAAGACTGTGAACGCATTGTGCGTAGTGAAGGAGTCTACCAATTCTGTTGTATTGTTCTCTCCCAAGGGTTTGGAACAGTGCTGTGCACACAGTGAGCATTGATTGATTGACAGTCTGCTAGGGGCTGAGAGCAATGAATGGCTCCCTAACCTTGCTTTCCCTGCCTCATTTTATTCAGGATTTTAGCAGTTTTTTAAAAAATATTCCTGAGTCTCTTCTTTCCCAGACTGACAGTGGAGCCTTTCAAGATCTTTCTTCCTCTGAGACACTAAGATCCTGGGGGGCCCAATGTATTTAAGCTTCAGCTTTTGCCAGCACATAAATCAGATTGTTTTCCTCTCTAGTTCCTCTCAAACGTTTCTAGTTCTTCAGCAGGAAATTGCTAGTAGGTTGATGCAAAATATTCTTTCCAGGGTTTCTATTGTACTTGATGAGATGATTGGGTGTGATCTAGCGGAATGAACACAGGCCTGGTTGTCAGAGAACCTGGATTCTAATCCTGACTATGTCAATTGCCTACTTTTTGACCTTGGGCAAGTCACTTCACTTCTCTGGATCTCAGTTTCCTCATCTGTAAAATGGGGAATCATTATCCGTTCTCCTTCCTACTTAGACTGTGAGCTGCATGTCCAATTTAACTTGTATCTATCCCAGCACTTGTAAGCACTTAGGAAATACCAAACTTACTATTATTCGTATTCTTCTTCTTATAATTACTTACTTGGTGCCTATTTGCATCCTAGTGTCAGCATGTCATAATGGAATTTATTTGGTTCTGCATGGAGAAAATATGTTTCTTCTGAGGATTTTTCGAGTGGAAAATTCTACCCGTGACCAGAATCTGCATGGGGCAGTCTCATCCTAGACAGAATCAAGTGCTTACAGGCAGAGTGCTTTATTGGATATCTTTGCCTACCCTAAACCCCATCCTGGGAACCCCTATATTAGCACCTCTACCTCACTGACATTGTATCTGGGGCTTCAGTCTCCATCCTATCCCTCCTCTCTATGGCTTCCAAGCCTCAGAGCCCAGGCAGGACAAAAAGAGGAGGAGCAAAGTAGCTCAGAGCTTCCAACAATCCAAGCAACAGCAGCTGTCAACCACCAGTCCCAAGGTTCCTCCACAGAATCAATCAGTCAGCCAATCATATTTATAAGTTATTAGAGAAGCAGCGTGGCTCAGTGGAAAGAGCCTGGGATTGGGAGTCAAAGGTCATGGGTTCGAATCCCCGCTCTGCCACTTGTCAGCTGTGTGACTGTGGGCAAGTCACTTCACTTCTCTGTGCCTCAGATCGCTCATTTGTAAAATGGGGATTAAGACTGTGAGCCTCACGTGGGACAAGCTGATTACCTCTATCTACCCCAGCACTTAGAACAGTGCTCTACACATAGTAAGCGCTTAACAAATACCAACATTATTATGTCAACCATATTTATTAAGCGCCTACTGTGTGTAGAGCACTATACTAAGTGCTTGGGAGAGTACAGTATAACAATAAACAGACACATTTCCTGCCCACGATAAGCTTACAGTTTAGAAGGGAGCTTCCCTTGTGTGGTGGGAAGGCAGTGTGGCATAGTGGAAGAGCTGCAGTGTTGCAGGTCAGAAGCTCCTGGTTCTAGTCTCAGCTCTGGCATCTGTCTTCTGCGTTGCCTTAGGCACATTGGCTCAGTGCCTGCCATGCCTCAGTTTCTCCAGCTGTAAATTGAGGATGAAAATATCTGAACCCTACCTTGCAGAGGTGTTGTGGGGAGTAAATAAAAATAACCCATGTAAGGCACTTAAGTAATGAAAGCACCAAATAGAAACTCTTTTAGAGAGTCAGCGTGTCCTAGTGTAGACCACGGGCCTGGGAGTCAGAAGGGCCTGGGTTCTAATTCTGCCTCCTCCACTTGTGTGCCGTGTGACCTTGGGCAAGTCACTTCACTTCTCTGTACCTCAGTTACCTCACCTGTAAAATGAAGATTGAAACTGTGAGCCCCATATGGAACATGGACTGTGTCCAAACCGATGTGTTAGTATCCACCACAACACTTACTACAGTGCCAGGTAATAATACTAATAATAATAATAATGTTGGTATTTGTTAAGTGCTTACTATGTGCAGAGCACTGTTCTAAGCGCTGGGGTAGATACAGGGTAATCAGCTTGTTCCACATGAGGCTCACAGTCTTAATCCCCATTTTACAGATGAGGTAACTGAGGCACAGAGAAGTTAAGTGACTTGCCCACAGTCACACAGCTGATGAGTGGCAGAGCTGGGATAGTAAACGCTTAGCAAATACCACACAATTATTTTATTATTATTACTGAATGAGCTGATTCCCCTGGTTATAATCCCTCCCTGAAATTTATGACAAAATTGAATCCTTGCTGATCCTACTTTTGGTTTGCACTAGAACAGACCAGAACACATTTGCATATTCCTTTGGAAATGAATGTCGGCTTTCCCCCTTGCAGTCTTGGTCACTGTATCTTTATTTGAGGTGAGAGGGAATTTTCTAGCTCTGTGCACTTACTGTGGTTCCGAACAAGAGGAAATAATGTCTGCTCCATAAGTGCTAGCTGGGAGTTACCAGCTTTCACTAAACTGTCCAGGGGCTGACATCTGTCAGGGCTTTTTTTAAAGCTGAATGAGAAAAGAATTCAAGTCCTCAGATTGCCTGCTGGGACCCCTTTCCTGAAATTATATGCTGCACTTCATTCTTGATGTCGTACATTGCATTAAGCGAACCCAAAAACATTTTCAGCTTTGTCAGGTATAAAAAAAATGTCTATTATAGCCCTTCCATATAAAGCTTCCCAACATGCATTGGAGTCCAGGGCTCTCAGCACCCTGGCTGGGAAAAAAAATTCATACTATGTTGTCATAACAACAAACTCAATGATTTGTAATGCAGATTCTTCATCTTTACTCTTTACTTTGTGATTGCAAGGCTTGGATAAAGGGGGATTTTCTGTATTGAGATTGCACCTATTAGAATCCAAATGTGATAATAGACATTGGTTCAGTGCCCAAAGGGAAAAGGCCATGATTTATGAAGTACCTTTACAGAGAATTATGCGTATTTACCAGAAAGCCTATCCTATAGTTCTGTCTAGTCTACAAGACTTTCTACCACAGAATACCTTTCAGGTCTTCCTGAGGCAAAATGAGTTATCTCAAACTGCCCTGGTTTCCACAGTGCATTCAGAGATGGGATGAAACTTCCAAAATCCTAACAAACCCATCAATAAGTAAGGTTTTCAGCTCATTCAGTAATAATAATAAAATAATTGTGTGGTATTTGCTAAGCGCTTACTATCCCAGCTGATGAGAAATGCTGTGTCTGTGCTGAATAAAGAATTCAGTTCTCTGGCGACCGTCTGGTTCTTTGGCATTTATACAAATATCTGTATTTTTATTTATATGAAATATTAATGTATTATATAATCCATTATAATTTATATTAATTATTTATATTACTGTCTGTCTCCCCCTAGTCCACAAGCTCCTTGTGGGCCAGGAATGTGTCCTTTATATCACTGTACTGTACTCTCCCAAGCACTTAGTACAATGCTCTGCACACAATAAGCGCTCTATAAATATGAATGACTGAGTTTTCCCCACTTGAAAAGTGACCTGAAAGAATCCACGTGTTTTAAGTGAATTTGTATCTGGGTAGACAACCAGGTGGATTTATATCAATTTGAACTGAATGATTTTTGGGCTACAACTGGGCCTAGATTGTTTTGGGCCACATGGGCCATCCAGTGATGGGGTCACAGATCCCTTTACCTGCTTCACTTTCATTGTCAGTGTAGGTGAAGATTTCTCCATTTTCCTTTTGTGTTCATTTGGTCCCATGGAAAGAAGAGTTCTGAGTGACGTGGTACCTTCATTTTCACTCAGAGACCCTGCTGACCTTCGCATGATGGAGTTACAGGTAATGGTCAAAGATGCGATAAGTTTCCTGCTGGCCTTCTGGAGATGAGTCAGGAAGAACAAGAGGGTTTTAATACTTAACAAGTCTCACAACACTCTCCTTAGATAAGGCTGTGCTTATCTTAGGCCTTATCTAAGCATCTTTTCATGGAAACAATCGGAGATTAATTTCTCTGGTTTCTTCCACCTCTACTCAAAGCTGAAGAATAGTTGAAAGGATTAAAATCAAGAGCTGAGAATAGTGTGGCCAGTGATGGCACTCAAAATGCCAGACGTTGATATTCAGGTGACGTCACACACACTATGCCAGCAAGCAGTATGACATGATTATTATCACATGACCAACTTTTGCCAGCAGGGAACATATCTACCAACTTTGTTTTTACTGTATTCTTCCAAGTATTTGGCACAGTGCTGTGCACACAGTAAGCTCTCACTAAATACAACTGATTGGCACTACTTCTTCCTCCCACCCCCTATCTGTGGGTGTCACTCAAGTTTCAGTCCTGGGTCCACTTCTCTTCTCAATTTGCATTCACTTCTTTGGGAAACTCATCTGTTTCCACAGCATGAACTACCACCTCTATGTGGATGACTTGCCAAATCTATCTCACTTGCCCTTACTTCTCTCTTTCTCTGCAATCTTGCATTTCCTCTGACCTCCAGGAAATTTCTCCCCAGATGTCTTGCTAGTAGCTCAAAAGCAGTATGTGATAATGTTGGTATTTGTTAAGCGCTTACTATGTGCCGAGCACTGTTCTAAGCACTGGGGTAGATACAGGGTAATCAGGTTGTCCCACGTGAGGCTCACAGTTAATCCCCATTTTACAGATGAGGTAACTGAGGCCCATATATATATAGTGTAGATATAGTATATATATATATATATATATATATATATATATATATATATATATATAGTGTATATATATATATGAGATTTATATATATCATATATCTCAGATACAGTATATCTGAATCTAAACTCTCTATCTTGTTATGGTATTTGTTAAGTGTTTACTATGTGCAAGGCACTATATTATGTGTTGAGATAGACATAAGCTAATCAGCCTGGACACAGTCTATGTCCCACATGGGCATCACAGTCTTAATCACCATTTTACAGATGATGGAACTGAGGCCAGAGAAGTTAAGTGACTTGCCCAAAGTCACACAGCCAAGAAGTGGCAGAGCTGGGATTAATACCGGGTCCTTCTGAGTCCCAGGCCCAGGCTCTTTCCAGTAGACCACACTGCTTCTTCACTCTACCAGTTCATCTCCTCCGTGTCACTTTCCTATCACAGTTGACACCACCACCATGCTCCCTGTCTATCAGACCTGCAACCTTGGCATGATTTTTGATTCTACCCTTTCTTTCAAACTCCAAATCCATTATGTCTATTCTCCCTCCACAAGATTTTCAGCGTCTGTCCTGTTTCTTCATCCAAGCTGCCATCATACTGGTCCAGGCACTTGTCGTATCCCAGCTTGACTACTGCATAAGCCTCCTCACTAATCGTCTTGCTTCCAGGCTCTCCCCTTTCCAGTCCATAGTCTGATCTACTATCTGCTATAAGAGTTGCCACAATCACTAAGCGACTTTCAGCTTCCTTTCTAATTTTTTCTGTCCCCTTGACCTTCACTCTCCCTTCAAGCAGCCATCTCCAAGACATTTCCTCCTGTTCCTGGAAAAGAAAAATAGCTGTTCTTTCCCCACAACCCACAGAACACGGTTAGGCAAAACAATAATAATAATAATAATGGTATTTGTTAAATGCTAACTATGTGCCAGGCACTATTCTAAGCACTGGGGTAGATATGAGATAATCAAGTTGGACAGTCCCTATCCCACGCAGGACTCACAGTCTTAATCCCCATTTTACAAATGAAGGAACTGCGGTCCAGAGAAGTGAAGTGGCGTGCTCAAGGTCACACAGCAGACAAGTGGCAGAGATAGGATTAGAACCCAGGTCCTTCTGACTCCCAGCCACTGCTCTATCCAGTAGACCACGCCACTTCTCCAGTGCTGGGTTTTGCTGCGACTCTTCTCAGGCTCCTCTGGAATCAGCTATTTATGGCCCTGACACCTCTGCAATTGGCCTTTTATATTCCTGGCCCTACCTAGACTTGGTTCTTCATACCTCTAGAAGCACTCTTGCCATGGGCTGAATCCTGCTATTGGTTCAGTGGAAACAACACTGCTTTAAGCATCAGGAGAGGTGGGTTCTAGTCCCACTTCTACCCATAGCTGGGTATCTTGGCTGCAGACTGCACAGGCACTTCACAATGGGCTGCAACGCTATCTGCCTACTCGCTCACTGCACCACGTGCTCCAACAGGAACATGATGGCAGGGCAGCAGTTTGGCCAAGTGGAAAGAGCATTGGCCTGGGAGCCAGAGCACCTGGGTTCTAATCCCAGTTCTGCCACTTGCCTGCTGTGTGACCTTGGGAAACCTACTTAAGTTCTCTATGCTTCAGTTTACTCATCTGTAAAATGGGGGTTCAATAATAATAATAATGTTGGTATTTGTTAAGCATTTACTAGGTGCGGAGCATTGTTCTAAGCACTGGGGTAGTCGCTGGGTAATCAGTTGTCCCTCGTGAGGCTCACAGTCTTCATCCCCATTTTACAGATGAGGGAACTGAGGCCCAGAGAAGTGAAGTGACGTGCCCACAGTCACACAGCTGACAAGTGGCAGAGCGGGGATTCGAACCCGTGACCTCTGACTCCCAAGCCTGTGCTCGTTCCACTGAGCCACGCTGCTTCTCTAATATTAAGTCGCAGGCCCTAGTGAGATGTGAACTCACAACCCCTGGTTTACCAGACCAGTGCTCTCACCCCTGTACCTGTCCTCTCTCTGGCTTCACCATGAGCTCCATGTGGGACAAGGACTGTGTCCCACCTGATTATCTTCTATCTACCCCAGTGCTTATAATTGTGCTTGACACACAATAAGCACTTAACAAATACCATAAAAAAGAAAAACTTCAGGTGACAGTGCTCAAGCCACTAACACGGTAATCAATTCTCAGTCAGGTTCTTGGTCCTGAAGTGTCAGGCCTGAGGCTCAGGTGACATTCCTTATGAAAGACTCTCTATCACATTATCATTGGCTAAATGAATCTAATGTCACCACACATTCAAATTGAAATGGTTGTATCACTATTATAAGTGCACATGCAAATATGCGTGCCCAGTACATGGGGAGGAAATTTGGCCCAGTAGAAAGTGCAGTCCTGGGAATCAGAGGATCTGTGTTTTAATCCTGACTCAGATGCTTCCCTACTATGTGAACTTGGTCAAGTCACTTATCATCTCTGTGCTTCAGTTTCCTCAGCTGTAAAATGGGACTTAATTACCTGTTCTTCCCCCTACTTGGACTGTGAGCCCCACGTGGGACAGGGACTGTGTCCAACCTGATTATCTTGTATTTACCCAACAGCATATTACAGTATTTGGCTCAAAGAAGGCGCTTAGCAAATACCATTATTAATAATATAGTTACTATTATTATTATTCATACAAATTAATGTTTATATGCACAAAGTGGGAATTGAAGAAAACTTACAAATGGATTTTAAATGACAATAAAATACTGAGATAGTGAAAAAATGGGGTATTGGAGTGCTTTCATAGGGCGGGCAACATGATAGACTAATGACCACTATTGTTAGTTTCCCATAGCTAAATTTGGAATTCTAGAAATAATAAAAGTCCCCAGGGGAGCTTAATGGACCATCTTCCCATAGGTAATAATAATAATTGTAATAATAACTGTGGTATTTGTTGAGCATTTACTATGTGCCAGGAACTGTACTAAGCACTGGGGTGGACACAAGCAAATAGGGTTGGACACACTCCTTCTCCCATGTGGAACTCACAGTCTCAATCCCCATTTTACAGATGAGGTAACTGAGGCTCAGAGAAGTGAAGTGATTTGCCCAAGGTCACACAGCAGACATGTGGCAGAGCTGGGATTAAAACCCATGACTTTATGACTCCCAGGCCCTTGGTCTGTCTACTGTACTATGTGGCCCATCCCAGCTAGGTTTCCCTCGATGACCTTTGTTTTCAGAGTTAAGCACAGATCTAGGAGCCAAATATATATGTTTATCAGGTTTATTATGCCCGCTTCAGGTGACAACAGTGAAAAGGAAAAAAAAAACCAAAGAAGAGAGGCAGGATGTGAGGGGAGAAAAAAGAGATTCCAAATCCCTCAGCCAATCCTACTGGGAAGGTCAATGGGTACCTTGGGCAACAGAGTAGAACTTTTGCTCCAAACTTTATTGCATCCTTTGACCTTGCAGGCTAGGTGGTCTAGGATGGACTAATTCAGAAGGGCAAACAGAAGCTGCACAGTTGAAGTGCTCAGGATGTTGTGCAGCAATTTGTACTTTTCTGCCCTTTTAAGGGGCAGCATGTAACTCTAAGGTAACCGAGTGCTAATAAATGTGTGCAGAGCACTGTACTAAGGATTTGGGAAAGTCTGATTCATTAGAGTTGCTAGATGTGATCCCTCCCCACAGGGAGCTTATAGTTTACAGGGGGAGACAGACACTGAAATAAATTACAGATAGGGGAAATAGTAGAGTATACAAATATTTCCATAAATTCTTTGGGGCTGGGCGTGAGTATCAAAGTGCTTAAAGGGTTGACTCTCCATGTTTCTGTGGTTTCCATTGGCTTTAAAGCAGTCCATTACCTTATCCACTCCTACCCTACCTCACTGATCTCCTACTACAACCCAGCCCATACATTTGGGTCTTCAAATGCCAACCTACTCACTGTACCTCAATCTCATTTATCTCACTGCTGACCTCTAGCATTAGCCCTGCCTCTGGTATGGAATACCCTCCATGGCATAGTAGATAGAACATGGGCCTGTAAGTCAGAAGGTCATGGGTTCTAATCCAGGCTCCATCACTTGTCTGCTGTGTGATCTTAGGCAAGTCACTTTACTTCTCTGTGCCTCAGTTACCTCATCTGTAAAATGTTAAAAAAGACAGTGAGCCCTATGCGGGCCAGGGACTGTGTCCAACCTGATTTGCTTATATCCACCCCAGTGTTTAGTATAGTGCCTAGCACATAGTAAGTCACCTTCAAAGCCTTATTGAAGACACATCTCCAAGAGGCCTTCCCTGACTAAGTCCTTATTTCTTCTTCTCTCACTCCTTTATTGACCTTGCATTTGGATTTGTACCCTTTATTCATTCCATCCTCAGTCCCACAACACTTATGTACCTATCCATAACTTATATATTTATATTAATGTCTGTGTCCCCCTCTAAACTGTTAGTTCCTTGTGGGCAAAGAACGTGTCTACCAGTTCTGTTGTATTGCACTCTCCCAAGTCCAGTGCTCAGCATTACTACTGATCGATTGATTTATTCATTCAATCATATTCACTGAATGCTTACTGTGTGCAGATCACTGTTGTAAGGACTTGGGAGAGTACAATATTACAGGAAACAGACACATTTCCTGCTGACAATGACCTTACAATCTAGAAGGGGAGATGGATATGACTATAAATACATAAATTACAGATACGTACATAAGTGCTGTGGGGCTGGGAAGGGGGATGAATGAAAGGAACAAGTCAGGGAGAAGAGGAAAGGAGAGGTTAGTCAGGGAAGGCCTCTTGGAGGAGATGTGCCTTCAATAAGGCTTTGAAGGGGGAGAGAGTAATTGTCGGATTTGAGGAGGGAGAGTGTTCCAGGACAGAGACAAGACATAGGCAAGAGGTCAGCAATGAGATAGACAAGACTGTGGGCAAACTGTGTGGGCTTGGTTGTAGTAGGAGAGTAGCAAGGTGGGGTACGAGGGGGCAAGGTGATGGACTGCTTTAAAGCCAATGGTGAGGAGGGGATTTTTTTGTTGCGGAGGTGGATGGGCAACCATTGGAGTTTTCTGAGGAATGGGGAAACATGTCCTGAACAATTTTGTAGAAAAATGATCCAGGCAGCAGAGTGAAGTATGGACTGGCATGGGCAGAGACAGGAGGCAGGGAGGTCAGCAAGGAGGCTGATACAGTAATCAAGGCGGGATAAGATAGGTGATGGCTCGGTCCCCGAAGGATGAATTGCAGAAAATTCTCCCCATGGACCCATCGTCCCCTCTCTAAGGAGGGATGCACTCCTTTCCTGCTAACCTTCTGCTTGCCTTCTTAAGCATTCTTCAGAGGTCTCAGAGCTAAGGTGTCATCTGGGTTCAAAGCAGGAGCAGCTCTATCACATACCCTCCAGCCTCTTGTTGAAAGGGTCATGTGCTTTGTGTGAAAGGAAGCAATACCCAGGAGAGCAGTGGTTATAAAGCTCCAGTCCTGTGGTGGCATTCTGGCAATGCATCATTGGTTTCCCTTGATGGAATTATAGCCTTATAATCACCACTTTCTTATGCATTATCCTACGTATAATCCCACAGTAATGTCATTTATTTGCTTTGAGATTCCAGACACGTTTGCTGTGCCAGGCTTTGCTGCTATAGATTCTGCTTTGATATAAAATTCTGTTGAATGTCACTAGAGAATTACTCCTCGATATAGCATCAAGCAGAAGTCCACTCTTCCCAAAGTGCAATTTAACAGAAAATTTGAAAACGTATAGACCTTACCACTTGACTGTTTAACAAATATATATCTTCTCAATTTCAAAATATTTAAAAGAAGAAGAAGAAAGAGAAGGTACTGTTAGGCATTATCCTTAGGATGTGTTGACACACTTCACCTGTCAGCTGTGACTATGTGTAGTTTTGGGTGCTCTAAACTATCAAGGCAACTGACTGGTGTGAATTGTAAAAACACTATTGCAGTGAGGTGTTTGACACTTAACTGGTTGTCTGATTTGGGAGGAAAGGAACAGCTCTTCTTAGGCTTCACCTTCTCCCAAAGGAGAATAAAAGGAGTCCTCACTGGAAACCACATCTCAGTCTACAAGGCACATCCTTAAATGGTGTCACCTTAGGTGCTAAAAAGTGTCAACTCAGATGTCAGTAACTGGTGTCAGTTTGAGAGATTTTTCCTTTTACTCCTTGAGATCCCCAAGGGAAAGAGTCAAAGCAACCACCAGAAGAGTTATGGATTATCAGCAAGCCTAAAAAGGAACAGGAAGGGGGTGATGAGCTATTTGGAACCCTGGGGTTTTAACCCTAAAGTCCTAGATGGGAAAGAGACAAATGGTCAATGGTAAAGGGACAACCTACACTCTGTTGTCCTTGAGCAACACCCATTTCTGGAGGAGGGGAAGAGGACAGCTTCCTGAGGTTTTTGTCCAATTGAAGTTCACCTTTCGGGATGTTTCCTTCAAAATAGAAGCAGTGTGGCCTAATTGATCGATCACAGGCCTGGGAGTCAGAAAGACCTGGGTTCTACTCTTGGCCCCATCACTTGTCTGTTATGTGACCTCAGACAAGTCGGTGAACGTCTCTGTGCCTAGGTTACCTCATCTGTAAAAGGGGGATTAAGACTGTGAGCCCCATGTGGGACATTGACTGTGTCCAGCCTGATTAGCTTCCAGCGCTTCCTACAGTACCTGGTACAGACTAAGCACTTAAAAATATCATTAAAAGAAAAAGTGCCATTCTAAGGAAAATATCCAAGATGTGACTTGAAACTCAAATAAAAACCGTATTAAGCCGGTTGATGGTCTCACAGGGAAGAGAGTGTGGCCTCCTTTTCCCTGGTGACTTAATGCCCCAACTCCAATGGTTTTCAATTGCCATCATCATCAAATACATTTGTTTTGCATTTACTATTTGTAAAGCATTGTACTAAATTCTTAGGAGTATATAATACAACAGAGTTGGTAGACACATACCCTGCCCACAGTGAGCTTACAGACTAGAGATCAGTTTTCCCTTCCATCCGGGCCTGGTTGCAATTGCCTACCCTGAGTTTCCAGAACTCTCTTTTAAACTCATCCTCCTTTAATTTCAAGTTCACTGATTTGTCTGAGGTCACACAACAGATAGGTGGTAGGGCCAGGAGTAGAACCCAAATCCTTCTGACTCCCAGGCCTGTGATCGATCCATTAGGCCACAGTGCTTCTATTTTGAAGGAAACGTCCCGAAGGGTGAATTTCAATCGGACAAAAACTTCAGGATGCTGTCCTCTTCCCCTCCTCCAGAAATGGGTGTTGCTCAAGGACAACAGAGTGTAGGTTGTCCCTTTGCCATTGACCATTTGTCTCTTTCCATCTTGGACATTAAGGTTAAAACCCCAGTGTTCCAAATAGCTCAACTCCCCCCTCCTGTCACTACTTTACACTTTTTTTCTCCACATTTTGGATAGAACATTGTCAGGGAATTTGGGAAAGTCCATCCTACAAAACATCAGCTCCCAGCTTGTCTAGTTAGAACTATCTTGGTGATGTTGTCTTGTTTAGTTTTGTTCTGCTTTGCTTTGCTGTCTACCCCTTTTAGACTGTGAGCCCATCATTGGGATTGTCTCTATCTGTTGCCAAATTGTAAATTCCAAGCACTTAGTACAGTGCTCTACACATAGTAAGTGCTCAGTAAGAGAAGCAGTGTGGCTCAGAGGAAAGAGCCCGGGCTTTGGAGTCAGAGGTCATGGGTTCGAATTCCGGCTCTGCCACTTGTCAGCTGTGTGACTGTGGGCAAGTCACTTAACTTCTCTGTGCCTCAGTTACCTCATCTGTATAATGGGATTAAGACTGTGAGCCCCACGTGGGACAACCTGATTCCCCTGTGTCTACTCCAGCGCTTAGAACAGTGCTCTGCACATAGTAAGCGCTTAACAAATACCAACAAATACCAACATTTTTTAAAAGTATGAATGAATGAATGAATGAATGAATGAATGAGGTTGTGTTGTCAGAAAGAAAATTTTTGTCCAAGAACTTGTCGCTGGTCAAAGCAGGTGTCCTGTCATGCACATCTCTTTTGGTTCCAGGAATTTAATAAACCGTGATAATGATTCCCTTTTCATCCCCGGAGGACGCTCCACTCCCCAGCTGAGCCAGAAGCTCCGTCCCTTATGCCCCGGCTATGAACTGAAGGACCTGAAGCACAGAGAAGTTAAATTACTTGCCCAAGGTCATACAGCAGATTTCCAGAAAGCAGACAGGGTTGACGTGGAATGCAGCCCCTGGGTGATCTTATCCATTTAAGACAGGATGATGTATTGCTGCAAGAGAGAAGCAGCGTGGCTCAGTGGAAAGAGCACGGGCTTGGGAGTCAGAGATCATGAATTCGAATCCCAGCTCTGCCATTTATCAGCTGTGTGACTGTGGGCAAGTCACTTCACTTCTCAGTGCCTCAGTTACCTCATCTGTAAAATGGGGATTAACTGTGAGCCTCACGTGGGACAACCTGATTACCCTGTATCCACCCCAGTGCTTAGAACAGTGCTCGACACATAGTAAGCGCTTAACAAATACCAACATTATTATTAACATTATTATTATTATGTGGATTAACAGAAAGAGCCTAGGAGTCAGAGGCCCTGAATTATAATCTTGGTTCTGCCACTGGCCCGATCTGTGACCTTGAGCTAGTCATTTTATTTCTCTAGGCCTCCATTTCTTCATCAGTAAAATGGGAATTCAATACCTGTTCCTCTCTCCGCCTTAGAATTTGAGCCCTATGTGAAAGAACGTGAGCCCTTTGTGAGAGTACGGTGCTGGGCCCATAGTAAGCACTTAACAAGTATCGCAATTATTAAAGGGCAGGAAGACAGTGTAGCTTTTCCTTACTGCAATGCTCTATACTTTGATAGCCAGTCAATCATATTTATTGAGTGCTTACTGTGTGCAGAGCACTGTACTAAGCGCTTGGGAGAGTACAATACAACAATAAACAGACATATTCCCTGCCCAGGACCTTTCACATTGTTATCTTCGAGGTTCTGCCCAGTCAGTAGTCATATCTAATGGCAAAGAGTGAAAGAAATTGTATTAGATTGTAAAATTTTAGATTATAAGTGTCCTGATGGCAGGGAAGATTTGCCTTGCTACTGTCATGGCCTAGGGGAAAAAGCACAAGGCTGCGAGTAAGGAGACCTGGATTCTAACCCAGCTCTGTCACTTGCCTGCTGTTTGACCTTGGGCAAGTCACTTAAGTGGGCATGTAACTGCCCTTCTTGAAAACCTCCAGTGGTTGCCTATCAACCTCTGCATGAAACAAACACTTCTCACTCTAGGCTTCAAGGCTCTCCATCCCCTTGCCCCCTCCTACCTCTCCTCCCTTCTCTCGTTCTACTCCCCACCCTGCACGCTCCGCTCCTCTGCCGCCCACCTCCTCACCGTCCCCCGTTCTCATCTATCCCACCGTCGACCCCTGGGCCACGTCATCCCGCTGTCCTGGAATGCCCTCCCTCCTCACCTCCGCCAAACTAATTCTCTTCCCCTCTTCAAAGCCCTACTTAGAGCTCACCTCCTCCAAGAGGCCTTCCCAGACTGAGCTTCCCCTTTTCCCTCTGCTCCCTCTGCTGCCCCTCTACCCCCCCTTCACCTCCCCTCAGCTAAGCCCTCTTTTCCCCCCTTTCCCTCTGCTCCTCCCCCTCTCCCTTCCCCTCCTCTCAGCACTATGCTTGTCCGCTCAATTGTATATATTTTTATTACCCTATTTATTTTGTTAATGAGATGTACAGCACCTTAATTCTATTTATTGCTATTATTTTAATGAGATGTACATCCCCTTGATTCTATTTATTGCTATTGTTTTTGTCTGTCTACCCCGATTAGACTGTAAGCCCGTCTATGGGCAGAGACTGTCTCTATCTGTTACTGATTTGTACATTCCAAGCACTTAGTACAGTGCTATGCACATAGTAAGCGCTCAATAAATACTACTGAATGAATTAATGAATGAATGAAGTGTCCTCGTCTATAAAATGAGGATTAAATCTTACTCTCTCCAATGTAGATTGTAAACTCCATGTGGGACAGGGCCTGGGCCCATTTCCTTATTGTGTTTCCACCCAGCATTTAGTACAGGTCTGGGCACATAGTGTTGTAGAAATACCACAACCATTATTACTATCCTCTCTCAAGCATTGAGTGTAATAAATACCAATGATTGATCCTCTCCTTCTCCACAAATGGCTCTACATTCTTCTTCTAACGTGGAAGATCTTAGAGAAGGGTCATGTGCTTGCTCACCACATTTGATATTGTGCAGAGAACAGGTGATTCACACATGGGAATTCAGGAATGCTTTGGTAGGATGTGAGGGGAGGACAAGAGAGAGTAGGCTGTAACTGGATGAAATCTTTATGTTAAATGTGGAGAATTTTCCCGAGAGGCAGATCTGATAGACATTAGAATGAATGGGCTACTGCAAGATGCTGTGGAATTTCTTCCTCTAATATTCTTTAAAAGTAGCAGAGATTTCCGAGAAGCTGGAGCCCTACCTAGAGGCAGAGGAATGGACCAGGTGATCTCTCACCATCCCTTTCAGCCCTATGATTCTCTAAGATCAATGAGGGAGGACATTTTAAAAAGGGAAGAATAGATTTCATCAGAACAAACTCAAAGAAATTGAGAAACTGAGTAAAATCGACCAGCCTACAGCAGTAGAGGAAAAGGGCAGAGGAAGAGAGAGGATGAGAAATGGAAAGTACTCAAAGAAAAATGAACGTATGCCCAAAGGTTACAACTGCTTTCTAACAATCAAAGCACTGGAAGAAGAGAGAACCCTGATGTCTATGGACTCCAAAGTGAAAAAGTAATCACCAGAAAGGAAGAGGAGCCTAAGAGCTGAAAAACTATTAGGTTTGGAAGTGGAAAGAAAGTGGAATGAGACTGAGAGTTTGAGATGATAAAGCTGGAAGGGAGATGGCACAAGAGGTTAAGATGAATGAGTAGATTCTGTTTCAGAATGAAGGGGACAGTCCTAGACTAGAGGAGGAAAAGACCCAGCTCTTGGAGAAGAAAAGGATAAAGTCAGGGCTCCTGCCTCAGGGTTCATAAAGAAAGCTGAAGAAGAAGTGCTCTATGAAATGTTCAGGCAACTCCAGGCCAGCATCTTTGAAGATGGTTTTATCTCATCCATGTGTTTAGAAACATTTTGGTCCCAAAAAGGAGCAAAACTATTAACAGGTGTTTGAAACCACTTGATCAACTTGGTAGGTGCTACCAGGGGATTGGAAAACCATTAGCAAAGTGCCTATATTTAAGAAGTAACATTCATAGAAAAGCTGTAAAGAACCCCATAGTTAAGGGCTGATCTGGGACAGAGACAATCTGTTTTAGAAAGTTCCTCCACTGACTGAAGTCAGTGGCTTCATGCTGTTTTCAATAAATCACTGCCCCTGCTTCCCAAAAGAGCTGCTTGCTAGTCCCATTTCTTAAAGGGGAAAAACAGATTTTAAATGACTGAAAATTCCGGATGGGAGGAGGGTTTTGATCCACCTAGTCTGCTTTCTCAGGACAGCCTGTGACCAAGGTAGGAGTATCTCCATTCAGGAGATGGGTAAATTTCCATGTTAATTCCAGGTTTACAGGCTTGTGAGACAGGGAGGATGGCGATGTTACCTATAGTGATCGGAAGAAAAGTGAGGAGGAGAACAGGGTTTGGGTGGGAAGATGAGGAGTTCTGTTTTGGATATGTAAAGTTTGAAGTGTTGGTGTGACAAACCAAGAAGAGATATCCTGAAGGCAGGAGGAAATGTGAGACTGCAGAGAAGGAGAGGCCAGGATAGATATATCACAGCTGGCTGAGAGGAGTTATCCAGTGGTTTGTGCAATTAAAGCTCTCCAGCTGGAGCTTGGCCAAGATCCAATTCTGTCTAGTCGTTTACAGACCAGAAAGGATTGGAGTGTTGGGTTCCGGGGGGCAAAATATGTTAGAAGCTTAAATGCAAACACTACTCTTTCTTTTCCCCTTAAAAAATACAAACTACTAAATATTTTCCTTTCCTGCTTCCTTTTGAAAGCTTCCTGACATATTGGAGATGCTCTGGATGAAATAGGAACAATTACACAGGGTAAACTTTAAGAGATCCAGAACACTCAACCTCGGATAATCACCACTCTGTCCTACTACATGGGTGGATAGTTGGAGCGAGGGTATCTGAGAAACCGTCCAAAAGTCCATTAGCTTCATGGTTCTTCCTTTATTCCCATCGCTCCCTCCCCAATATCCATGTCACTTCTCCCTGTCCTGGATGCAGTAGGAGTTTGCCTCTTTGATATAAAGGACTCACACCTTGCAACTAGTTGGGCGATTTGAGATAATAATAATAATAATGCTGGTATTTGTTAAGCGCTTACTATGTGCAGAGCACTGTTCTAAGCGCTGGGGTAGATACAGGGTAATCAAGTTGTCTCATGTGAGGCTCACAGTTAATCCTCATTTTACAGATGAGGGAACTGAGGCCCAGAGAAGTTAAGTGACTTGCCCACAGTCACACAGTTGACAAGTGGTGGAGCCGGGATTCGAACCCATGACCCCTGACTCCCAAGCCCAGGCTCTTTCCACTGAGCCACGCTGCTTCCCAGGAGTACCCAGGAGGCATATCAGCCTGCTGTGGCCTAGCTTTGCCCTAGCTGAATCCAGAGTCTAATGAAACACAAGGGATCATGGTAACCATATGGAACCTGTACAGCACTTTTATCTTTAGACTTTGGAGAGGAAAGGAATATTCTCCCTGCTCTTGAGGAAGCCCCCAAAAGACTGAATGGCTTCCCTTTTCTCCCTCTAGTTGCTTCAGCATGTCTCATATATCTCTTGATTGTATCTCTTGAGTGTTTACTGCAAGAAGATCACCGTACTATGCACTTTGGAGAGTACAGTACAATAGATATGATCCCTGTCCACAGTTCTAAAGTACTTATTTATATTAATGTCTGTCTCCCGCTCAAGACCGTAAGCTCATTATAGGCAGGGAACATGTCTGCTAATCATGTTGTATTTTGATCTCCCAAGCACTTAGTACAGTGATCTGCACATAATAATTACTCAATAAATACCACTGATTGATTGATTCTTTGATGAATTTCAGATTTGGAGATGAGTAAACTATCCTGCTTGGGATTCCTTTCGTGAAGGACCCCTCTCTTCAATACCCCATTTGTGTACAAGAACCATTTCAGGGAATATTTGGGCAACATTAACTCTCATGAAGGCAGTAGGAAACTAACAGTGGGGTTAAAAAACTGAGGGTAGGAGGGTGGGGGAAAATAGTGATTTTTCTATTCAGAGTAAAGTTTATATGACATATTGGGAGAATGGGTGATGCTGGGTAATCAGACTCCAGGTGAGAGTGAGAATGCTGTCAGGGAGGGCAGCAGGAGATTCCTCAGAGCAGTAACATGGCTTGGTGGATAGAGCATCGGTTTGAGAGTCAGAAGGAACTGGGTTCTACTCTTGTGTCCCCCACTTGTCTGCTGTGTGACCTTGGGCAAGTCACTTCTCTGTGCCTCAGTTCCCTCATCTGCAAAATGGGGATTAAGACTGTGAGCCCCATGTGGGACAGGGACTCTGTCTAACCCAGTTGCCTTGTATCTACCCCAACACTCAGAACAATACTTGACACATAGGAAGTGCTTAACGGGTACCATTATTATTATTATTGTTATTAAAGCCTCTAGGCTGAGAAAAGACTGAGTAGTCATTAGAAAAGAGAGGGAGTTTGTTCAAAGAATGAACCCTGACCATCCTGAAGGTCTTTTAGTAGAAACATGGACCAAGACAACAGATCTTTCTTTGATTCATTCTTTCCGAAGCTTTCTTCAGAATCTTTTTACTCCTTCCGTACAGAGTAAGCTCCTTGGGAGCAGGTCATATCTACTGACTTTCCCAAGCACTTAAGGGTTCGAATCCCGGCTCTGCTACTTGTCAGCTGTGTGGTTGTGGGCAAGTCACTTAACTTCTCTGTGCCTCAGTTCCCTCATCTGTAAAATGGGGATTAAGACTGTAAGCCTCATGTGGGACAACCTGATTACCCTGTGTCTACCCCAACGCTTAAAACAGTGCTCTGCACATAGTAAGCACTTAACAAATACCAACATTATGATTATTATTATTACAGTGCTTTACTCACAGAAATTGGTCAATTAATACCACTGATTTATTAATCCCTCTTATGGGACAAATTTGGTTAACCCTGCTAATGAAGGTAATTCATCTCCCTGTTCAATTTAGATAAGTCTGGAAGTTCCTGGTATCAGTGCTATTTATTGAGCATTTACTGTGTGCAGAGCACTGTACTAAGGAAAGTACAATACAATAGAGGTGGTAGACGTGATCCCTGCCCTCAGGTAGCTTACAGCTGAGCTCAGGAGACAGACATTAAAGTAAGTGGCTCAGTGGAAAGAGCACGGGCTTTGGAGTCAGACGTCATGGGTTTGAATCCCGGTTCTGCCACTTGTCAGCTGTGTGACTGTGGGCAAGTCACCTAACTTCTCTGGGCCTCAGTTACCTCATCTGTAAAATGGGGATTAAGACTGTGAGCCCCACGTGGGACAACCTGATTCCTCTGTGTCTACCCCAGCGCTTAGAACAGTGCTCTGCACATAGTAAGCGCTTAACAAATACCAACATTATTTATTAAGTTACAGTTATGGGAAATGGCAAAGTATAAGGATATGTATTGAAATGCTGAGGGTTGGGATGAGTAAGGATGCTGTAGGACTGAGGTGGGGAGAGAATCAAAGTTATCTAGGGGTACAGACCCAAGTGCATAGGTGTCACAGAACAAAGGTGAATAGTTGGGGAAATAGGGACTTAGTTGGGGAAGGCCTCTTGGAAGGAGATGTGATTTTAATAGCCTTTTGTAGATGGGGAGGGTGGTGGGCAGCGTGGCTCAGTGGAAAGAGCGTGGGCTGGGGAGTCAGAGATCATGGGTTCAAATCCCGGCTCCACTGCTTTTCAGCTGTGTGACTTTGGGCAAGTCACATAACTTTTCTGTACCTCAGTTACCTCATCTTTAAAATGGGCATTAAGACTGTGAGCCTCACGTGGGACAACCTCATCACCTTGTATCCTCCCCAGTACTTAGAAGAGTACTTTGCACATAGTAAGCACTTAACAAATGCCACCATTATTACTATTATTACATTTGAGGAAGAGGGAGTTCCAGATTAGAGGAAGAAAATGAGCCTGGAAGCCCTGGAGTAGATACAAGCTAATCAGGTTGGATCTATCCATGTCCTGCTTTACAGACTTAATCTCCATTTTACAGATGAGGTAATTGAAGGACAGAGAAGTTAAGTGACTTGCCCAAGGTCACACAGCAGACAAGTGGCAGAGCCGGCATTAGAACCCAGGTATTTCTGACTTCCAGGCCCGTGCTCTAACCACTAGGTCATGCTGCTTCTCGAGAAGCTGCTGCTTGTCAATGAGGCAGTGAGCGGGTTGGCGCTGAGGAGTGAAGGATGTGAGCTGAGTTGTAGCAGGAGATTAGGGAGGTTAGATAGGAAGGGGAGAGCTAACGGTGAGGAGTTTCTGTTTGCTAGGCTACCGAAGAGTTGGCTGTCTCTATAACAAAATGAAGTACTTCATGCACTTCTTTCCATCCCCAGGGCTAGGTCCTGAAGCCCATTGTATAAATATTAATCGAAGCAGAGGTGTTATGTATCCTCAAGCATTGAGGTGAGTTGAGCATATCAGTATTCTACACCTGGCCCGTGCTTGTTGTAATATTTTTCTTCTCTTGCAATTGCAATATGCCTTTCAGCTTTGGCTACCGGCTTAATGGACCGATTGTCCTGTGCCAAGATCTTTCTTTTTCAAATACGATTTGCCTCAACTGAAGTACTTCTGTATACATTTAGTGCTCACTCAGTTAGATAGCTTGTTTGAACTTGTTGCCTTCATTCCGGGTGCTGAGGAAATGGTTTCCTTCTTGATGCTCTGCAGATTTAATCACTGAGAGAGTTGGGGTGCTGGATCAGTCCTGCCTTGTTTGATTTCAGAGAATACGCATGTCCTTGTAGTATTCTTTGAGCTTCAGATAAAATGAGCAGAGAATACACATGTTCTTGTAGTATGCTCTCAGTTTCAGATAAAACGGGCAGACTGGTTGTTCCTCCCGGGTTTTGGATGGTGGTTGCCCTATGCCCAACCCCCTGCTGGTTTTAGGTGGATTTCACTGAGTGTGATCCATATCATAAACATGATTGTACATCTTAGAATGGATACCCTGTGGTACTTTTTGAGCACTACCCAACTCAGCTCCACTCCCCCTCACCCTATCCCCACCCAATATTGACTACATGCCAACATTGACACACCCTGCTTCACTGCTGGTATCCCAGGCTCCATCCCTATACCTCTAAAGCAACACTGTCTAATGGATATAGCATGGTCCTGGGAGATAGAAGGTCATGGGTTCTAGTCCTGGCTCCAGCACTTGTCTGCTGTGTGTGATCTTGGGCAAGTCACTTAACTTATCTTTGCCTCAGTATCCTCATCTGTAAATGGGGATTGAGACTGTGAGCCCCAAGTTGGACAGGGACTGTGTCCAGCCCGATTTGATTGTATCCACCCAGGTGCTTAGAACAGTGCCTGGCACATAGTAAGTGCTTAACAAATGTCATAATCATTATTATTATTAGTGGTACCAGCCCAGGGAGTTAGATAGTTCCCATCCCACAAGCTTTCCTGTGTGGAGACCTCTCAATCTGCTATTTTTCACATGGAGATCTCCAAAGCTTCCCTCCTCCCACCTTGAAAGGAAGATTATAAGAAATCCCATTGACTATGTGCTCAAATCCTATTGCCAGTATTTTAAAACACTTACCCACATTCATCCTATCTTACCTGCCAAACTGTGCCAAGCCAAAGTAGGTGGTGTGGAGCCCCCAAGGTACAAGAGGCAGGAATATTTGCAAGGTGGTGCCACCCTACTCTGCTTCTTTGGGAAGGGCTGTAAAGCGATAGGCAGCTGTAGCTGGAGTAGAAGTCATAATGGCATTTATACAGTGCCCTCTGGGTGCAAAGCCCTGTAGTAAGTGCTTGGGAATGTACAACAGAAACAGCGAGGACTAGTGGTAAGAGCACAGGTGTGTGAGTCAGAGCACCTGGGTTCTAGTCCCAGCTCTACCACATGCCTGCCGTGTAACTTCTCTGTGCCTCAGATTCCTTCTCTGTAAAATGGAGATTAAATAACTGTGCACCCTTCTTCTTAGACAGTGAGCCCAGTGTGAGAGAGGAACCGTTTCTAACCTGACAATTGTTTATCAACCCCTGTGTTTAAAAAGTACCTGGCACATAGTAAGTGCTTGGAAAAAAACATTATTATCATTATTATTATAAAGTTTCCCTGCCAACAATGAGCTTATAGTCTAACAGAAGCAGAGGGAAAGTTCCTTCCCTAACAAGAGGCATTTGAGGACAGCTCCCTGTATTCGTGGTTGCTTTAATATTTAAGTGAGCCTGCTCTGGGCTGGATTTCTATCAAATTAACATCTGAACTGGACCCTTTGGGAGCTTCCTTGGAGAACACAGCTGATGGCAGTTGCCCAGGACATTTGCACCAAGAGTAGCCCAAAGTCCCTCCTCATTTCCCCCTCCACTTCCTGCAAATCCCTGGACTGTCTCCTCTATCAGGCTTCTACCGCTCCCCCGGCACCGGAAACCAGAAGCTCAGCCTGCGTTCCCAAATCCCGGCTGCTCGCAGAGCTGTTGCAAGCACAGCCACTGGGCTGGCAAATATGTTTTGGTTTAACTTAAGCTTTTTTATATCAACGATAAATCATCCTAAATTCTTCAGCTTTCTCCAACTGAGAAGCAAGATATGCAAAAGGTTCCTAATGAGAAAATATAAGTCAGTTTGACAAAAGCAAGCTCCCTCTGCTCCCAGAAGATACTGCAGTGAAACAGATTGCCATGGCCCATATAAATGTGCATTGTTTGTGGCTTCTGGGGTTGGGGTGGGGAAAGCAGCGGGGCTTTTGTCTGCCTTGACATCTTCATTAGAGGCAGACCCAAACCCCAGGCTGCGAAGAAGCTACACATTTGATCTCGCACTTAGCTAATTGAAACTCCTGCCTACGCCTAAAGTGGGGGATAAAATATAGGTGATAGATCATGCTGGGGTTCATCTCCCTAGAAAAGGAAGAGAAGGGTAAACCGAGTTCCTAAGGCACCCAACCTCAGAGGACCCTGACAACTCACAGGGAGGCAGAGCAGAGAAGCAGCGTGGCTCAGTGGAAAGAGCACGGGCTTTGGAGTCAGAGGTCATGAGTTCAAATCCCGGCTCGGCCACTTGTCAGCTGTGTGACTGTGGGCAAGTCACTTAACTTCTCTGGGCCTCAGTTCCCTCATCTGTAAAATGGGGATTAAGACTGTGAGCCCCCATGTGGGACAACCTGATTCCCCTATGTCTACCCCAGCGCTTAGAACAGTGCTCGGCACATAGTAAGCGCTTAACAAATACCAACATTATTATTATTATTAGAGTCTTGTCAGAAGGTCTCATGATCACCTTTTCTTTCAGTCCCTCAAGAGCAGAGCACAAAGCTGCCACTTCCCCCCACCCATCCAAATGCCCTCAACGAGCAGAGGGCAATGGAGGTTGTCTTTGAGCACTGTCCCACTCCATGCCGAAAGGAGCCCACAGAGGGTAAAGAGCACTGGGGCAGCTGGATCCTGCAATAGGGCTGCCTGCCAGTGAAGAACCTTCTCCTCCAGGAAGCTTCTCTTCTCTCCCAGCCAAGGGGCAGGCTAATTTGGGAAATGCTTGGCCTCAATGTGTGGCCTAGTGGAAAGAACCCGGCCTGGAAGTCAGAGGACCTAGGTTCTAACTCACCTGCTGTGTGACCTTGGACAAGTCACTCATCTCCTCTGCATCAGTTTTCTTATCTGTAAAATGGATATTCAGTTCATCTTCGCCCTCTCCCTTAGATTGTGGACAGGGTCAGGGGCTGGGTCCAACCTGATTAGCTTGTATCTACCTCAGCCCCTAGTACAGTGCTTGGAACATAGTAAGTTTTTAACATATACTGCAATTATTATTATTAGGGGTTTGAGAACTAGCTGAGGTAGCTATGGAATTTCCATATTAATGATGGCGTAATTGGTTAAGTGCTTACTATATGTCAGGCACAGCTCTAAGTATTAGGGTGGGTACAGGAGAGACAGATATGGTTCCTGGCCCATACAGCATTCACAGTCTCAGGGACAGGAAGAGCAGGTATCCTATCCCCTCTTTACAGATCAGGAAATGAAGGCTCACAGAGGTTAAGTGACTTGCCCAAGGTGATTCAGAAGACCAGTGTAAGAACTGGGATGAGAACGCAGGTCTTGGGACTCTGAGGCTCCCTCATTCATGTCACTCTTACAAGTTGAGCATTAACCAGGTGTTTAGGTAAACAAGAGACAACAGCACAAGTCCCTTCCCAGGATTTTTGTCACCTAAAATGAATATGATTTGTGCATGTGCATGGGAAAATTTTGAAGAATCCATTTAAGGCAGGATGAGCATAACCCATCACTGCCATCCTGGGCAATGACCTCCCTCCCCTGCTCTTCCCCTTTACAGCAGTTGCTGATGTGCTGAAAAAAGGCTCTCAAAGTTTTAGGGAGAGGAGTAAACTTGGAAAGGCAGAGAGACTCATGTGAGCCAGAAAGAAGTTCGGTCTTCCACTGGCTAGAGGCCATGAGAGACTTTCTCTCATCTGGGATTGGGATAAGGAGGAATGGGAACACAAGGGAGCGGTCAAGAGTCTTCACTGGGGCTCAGCTTATCCTGGAGTTGGGCTTAGATAATGAATTTAAAGAGGCATAAGGGAGAGAGTGGTTGTTTCAGGCATGTAGGAGGGGCAGTGTGGCCTAGAGGATAGAGACTGGGCCTGAGAGGGAGAAGAACCTGGGTTTTAATCCTGGCTCCCACTCTTTTTTTGATGTTTTTTATTAAACACCAGGAATTTTACTAATAGCTTATTTGTCTCCTCTGTGACCTTGGGCAAGTGACTTAGTTCTTTGTGCCTCAGTTACTTCATCTGTAAAATGGGGATTAAGATTGTGAGCCCCACATGGGACATGGACTGTTTTCAACCTAATTAGCTTCTATCTACCCCAGTGCTTAGTACAGTACCTGGCACATTGTAAATGCTTAACAAATGTCATAAAAAATATTGTAGGTTGGGGAGGGAAAAGTGATCAAAGGAGACTGAAAAAGCGATGTCCAGGGCTAGAGTTCTGTGGCCTTGGGAGAGAATGGATTATTGTAAAGTGATCCTGAAAGAGCCAAAGATTGCTGTAAAGAAGAAATAGCATTCGACGGATTTGGACTCCAAATATTATTGCTACACTTGCTAAAGAAAAACTTATTTTCCTTGGTTGCGGATTAGTTGATTTGGATGAGGGAAACTGGCAAGACTTAAAGAGCCTATTTTCCCCCCCGAGGGCCTACGCTATTTCTTGGTAGTAAGGGAAGCTTCAAGAGGCTCATGGACTAAATCAGTGCTTTCCAACCTTCTCTAGTCTTCAGTACACTTAGAAATTGGTTTCAGCTCTATGATCTGAGCTAAGAGCCCTGAGGCCTGTGAATTGGGCATCCCATATGCACTTGATGAATTCCCCTTTGCTCCCTGGTTCTCTTTTGGCCACCGCCAACTCATGCCTGAGTCTTCTGGGAATGTCATTGGAAGCGGCTTGTTTATTAGGACTAGGCAGCTGGAGAGCTTTTGGTCTCATTATTCCAAAAGTCTTCTGGCACATTAGGGAGCTCTTTGTGCCTCACCGGTTGAAAAGCACAGCATTAAAGGATCTCCAGGATGTCTGAATGGGCCTCTGCATTCCTAACTCACTTCCAGGAGTGTCTTGGGCTTGAAGGATGAGCTGCAAACACAAGGAGGTGCACAATCCATCTGAGGACAACTGGCTCTTAATAATAATAATTGTGATATTTGTTAAATGCTTGCTATATTGCCAGGGACTGTACTAAGCACTGGGCTATATACAAGGTCAGCGTGGCACAGTGGAAAGAGCCCAGGCTTGGGACTCAGAGATCATGGGTTCGAATCCCAGCTCTGCCGCTTGTCAGCTGTGTGACTGTGGGCAAGTCACTTAACTGCTCTGTGCCTCAGTTACTTGTCAGCTGTGTGACTGTGGGCAAGTCACTTAACTTCTCTGTGCCTCAGTTACCTCATCTATAAAATGGGGATTAAGACTGTGAGCCTCTTGTGGGACAATCTGATTACCTTGTATCTACCCCAGCGCTTAGAACAGTGCTCTGCACATAGTAAGTGCTTAACAAATACCAACATTAATAAGGTAATTGAGTTGGACTAAGTCCCTGTTCCACATAGAGTTCACAATCGTAATTCCCATTTGACAGATGAGGTAACTGAGGCCCAGAAAAATGAAGTGACTTGCCCAAGGTCATACAGCAGACAAGTGGCAGAATTGCCACTCTGTCCAGATGTAGAAACCAGATCCTCCTTACTCCCAGGCCCATGCGCTATCTACTAGGCCACACTACTCTATGAGGGTGCTGAAGTCAGTAGTCCCAGGCAAGTTTGCCAGATTCCCATTGATGATTATTATAATCATTATTATTGTTGTTGTATTAAGTGCTTACTATGTGCCAAGCATGGTTCTAAGCGCTGGGGTGGATACAAGTTGATCAGGTTGGTCACAGTCCTGTCTGATGTGGAGCTCACTCTCTTATTCCCCATTTTACAGATGAGGTAACTGAGACACAAAGAAGTGAAGTGACTTACCCAAGGTCACAGAGCCGACATATGGCGGAGCCAGGATTAGAACCCAGGTGTCTCACTCCCAAGTCCATGCTCTATCCACTAAACCATATTGCTTCTCCATGAATAATAAATGTTGCTTGAATCCATGGTGGATTCCATGGAGTAAACTGCTGGCCAGACCCCTCCTTATGGATTCCTCTGGAATGAACTACTGGTTGAGCTCCTCATAATGGAATCCTTTCGGATCCACTATTGGCAGGCCCCTCAGCCGTGGATTCCCACTGAGGGAGATTTTGGCTGGGTTTCTTGGACTGGACTCTTTACAACTTAGAGTGAAGGTTTTGGCAGTCTGTACTACAAGTCTAAGTAAAATCGTAAGGTCTGATTAATGTTGGGTCTCTAAGTGTTGTGAGGGATAACTCATCTTAATGAATGGGCGTTCAGAGGAATAAAGCCAATCCCTGACACATTCCAAGGCCAATTCTCTCTGCCTTCAATCCCCAAATTTCCCAGGACAGTATAAGTGCTCTCGAATTGTTAACCCAGGTATTATGCTAAATTGATGGATTCAGTTACCAAAGGGAGCCTCTGGAGTTTTATATCGTGCCACTGACGTAATATGAAGCCCCCTCCTCCCTTAGTGATTTCTTTCCCTTCTTGATTTGTTTCTTGTTGGCTAGACAATCAAACCTCCATGTTCAAGAGGCCCTACATTGCCTAGTGCAAAATCCTAGACCCTCAGGCACAGAAATGCATGAGAGGGATGGATTCACTCGATCAGAGGGGAGGAGGAGTCATTGCCTGCTGGTCCCTGAAAAACTGAACTGGCTTTTTCCCCCTTTTTCTAGGACATTATTTTCTAGATTCTAGGCAAAGACACTATTCATTCATTCATTCATTCATTCATTCATTCAATTGTATTTATTGAGTACTTACTGTGTGCAGAACACTATACTAATTATTTGGAAAAGTACACTACAACAATGAACAGAGACATTCCTTTCACACGAGCTCACAGTCTAGGGTGGGGGGACACAGACATCAATACAAATAAAATTACAGATGTACTTAAAGGAGAGCAAAGGGATAAATAAAATTATAGATATGTACATAAGTGCTTTGGGGCTGGGAGAGGGAAAAGCAAAGGGAGTAGGTCAGGGTGACGCAGAAGGCAATGGGAGATGAAAAAAAGTGGGATTTAGCCTGGGAAGGCCTCTTGTAGGAGATGTGCCGTTAATAAGGCTTTGAAACGGGGGAGAGTGATTGCCTGTCAGATTAGAAGAGGGAGGGCGTTCCAGGCCAGAGGCAGAATTTGGGCTAGGGGTCGGCAGTGGGACAAGTGACTCTAGCTGAATTTCTGAAAAAACATTCAGACCAAGATCTTGTTTGACTTCCGTTCCAGTCCAGTGAAGCTAAGCAGGGGTGTCGGGACATTTTCCAGGAATGATTTGAATATTTGGGTCCTTATCAACAGCCTTGATAATTTGAAATAGTCCTCGCAGGAGGATTAAACTGACGTGTTTTCTCTACTCTAGACAATTGGGTTTTGCGATGGAATACAAATGTTTTCTCTGTCTTTAGGGATAATGCTAAAGAAACACTAAGCTTTTTGATGCCTCCAATTGAAGAAATCACTGAGGTGGACTGGTCCTTTCTGTCGTCATTTTTCAAGTGCTGAGTAGTATGTTGCCCTAAGTAGGCATATAGTAGATACCTTTCCGGCTCAGTGGAAAAGAGCCTGGGCTTTGGAGTCAGAGGTCATGAGTTCGACTCCCCAGCTCTGCCACTTGTCAGCTGTGTGACAATGGATAAGTCACTTAACTTCTCTGTGCCTCAGTTACCTCATCTGTAAAGTGGGGATTAACTGTGAGCCTCACTTGGGACAACCTGATTACCCTGTATCTACCCCAGTGCTTAGAAGAGTGCTCTGCACTTAGTAAGCGCTTAAAAATACCAACATCATTATTATTATTATTACTATGCTACCAGTTAGAAAACAACCATCTTTTTAACCCCACTCTTCCGGAAGGACAAAAACAATGGCAGCAATAATTTCTATAAAGAAAAGGATTTGCCGAATGACATTCTGGATCTCGAGTATAACTCTTTTCTTCCCGCACAACTAGGGTGATTGCATCTTCTTGGTGTAATGTCAGATTTGTCCAAATAGAAGAGTGTCAGTTAAAGTACCTCATACAAGCCTGAGAAGTAACAAACACCTAAAATATGATTCTCAGATTTCCTTGTTCTGGACAGGTAGCTAAGGCAAATCTTTCAGGCTGTTGCCTTAGCGTTTCTAGATGTGTAGTAAAGTCAATCATGGTCATAGGTATTTATGACAGGGGGGAAGCAGAAAAGCAGCGTGGCCTAATCGATAGAGCACAGGCCTGGGGATCAGAAAGACCTGGATTCTAATCCTGGCTCTGCCACTCATCTGTTGTGTGCTTTTGGGCAAGTCAGAGAACTTCTCTGTGCTTCAGTTACCTCATCTGTAAAATGGGGATTAGTATTGTGAGCACCATGTGGGATATAGATTGTATCCAACCTGAATATCTTGAATTTTCCAGTGCTTAGTACAGTGCCTGCACATTGTGAGTGCTTAACAAATATCACCAAACAAAAGATACCTTTTTTTGAGATTCCTGACAATGCAGTTCAGTGTCATGGCCTAGTGGAAAGAGCATGGGCCTAGGAGTCAAAGGACCTGGTTTCTAATTCCAACTCCACTACTTGCCTGATGTGTGACATTGAGCAGTCACATAACTTCTCTGTGCCTCAGTTTCCTCATCAGTAAAATGAGATTCAATACCTGATCTCCCTCCTACTTAGACTTTAAGTGCTTTTTGAGACAGGGATTGTGTCCGACCTGATTAATTTGTATCAACCCCAGTGCTCAGAACTTGGCTGGACATATAGCAAGTGCTTAACAAATATCATAATTATTATGAATTATTATTAAATGAACATTGCTGTATGGATCACAGAGTTGAAATTTTAGATTAAGAGAGAGAGGGAGAAATTAGCCAAAGAAAAGGAAAAAAGCTGATGTGGAATGGGCAGAGGTGAACAGAAATATGTTCCCAAGGAGCTACATCTGCAAAGAAAAAGGCTCAGTCAATTTGTTGAGGACTTCCTGGGCACATAGCACTTTGCTAAGTGCTGAGTTGGACACAGTCTTAATTCCCATTTTACTGCTGAGATAACTGAGGCACAGAGAAGTTAAGTGACTTGCCCAAAGTAACACAGCAGACAAGTGGCAGATCTGGGATTAGAACCCAGGTCTTCTGCCTCCCAGGCCCATGCTCTTTCCACTAGGCCATGTTGCTTCCCACATCCCTAGGGGACGAAAGTCACAAGGAAAACAAATGTCCTGTTTTGGCTCTGCTGAGCAGTGAGGATTAATAGTCAGTAGAGAAAAGAAGTGTTTGAGCCCTGAAACTCAGATTAGACCATTAGGACCACCTGAGATCTGGTCAATGTATGTCATATGCCTCCTCTGCCCCATCCTCTCACCAAATGCAATTTGCCTGCTACTTTCGATTTTATGCAACTTTGGGATTACGCCTAGTAGGCTTTTAAGCGCTAAACCCTTATAACGGGATTAAGGGGATAAGGCTGTGTAGAAAACTATTAGTGATCTCTCAGGAGCTAGTGATGGTTTGGAGAGGCGCTAATCGAGGTAAGCCTGGGTTGTTCCTTGATAGGAAACTTGTGCTGCTTCTTCAACTGCAAGTTGAAAGAATGGCGGCTCTTCCTGAAATGGTTCCTGATTCCTGGCAGGCCTGTGGGGAGTCACCGAGGATGTGGGGTTAATCAAAGTGACATTGTGAAGGTGCAGCGAGCGAGATTTGGAGAGACGCTTTTGGTGGCCACCGGCCATAGAGTAACAACCACAGTAGAAACTTTAAGGCACTCACTCAACTCTCTCTCCTTCCCTTAAAAAAGGAGAACTCCTTTCCTCTCCCTCCAAACTACTACACATTAACTCAAGCATCTATCCTATCACGCCTTGATTACTGCATCAGCCTCCTTTCTGACCTCCCTGCCTCCTGTCTCTCCCCATTCCAGTCCATACTTCACTCTGCTGCCAGGATCATTTTTCTCCAAAAAAAATTCAGTCTGTTTCCCCACTCCTCAAGAAGTTCCAGTGGTTGCCCATCCACCTCCACATCAGAGACTCCTTACCATCCGCCTTAAAGCACTCAATCACCTTGCCCCCTCCTACCTTACCTCGCTGATTTCCTACTACAACTCAGCATGTTTACTAATCCTATTGTGTTCTCAAGTTCTTAGCACAATTCTCTGCACAGAGTAAATGCTCAATAAATTCATTCATTCATTCAATAGTATTTATTGAGTGCTTACTATGTGCAGAGCACTGTACTAAGCGCTTGGAATGTACAAATCGGTAACAGAGACAGTCCCTGCCCTTTGACGGGCTTACAATCTAATCGGGGGAGACGGATAGACAAGAACAATGGCAATAAATAAAATCAAGGGGAAGAACATCTCATTAAAACAATAGCAAATAAATAGAATCAAGTTTGCCGCTGATTGATAATCGACTGTCACCTTATCTCAACATAGACTGAGAAATCAGCACCTCCTTTTGGCACATGGTAAATGTTTAACAAATATGATAATTATTCTTTTTATTAATATCAAAAGGAAATCAATTCACTGTGGGGCTTTGGGTTTTTTTTAAGTATTTCTATTTCCCCTTAATGGAACAGTGGAAATTTATTCTATGTACCAAAGTGGCTTGCATTATGCTTGATGGCCAACAAGTATTTTCCCTGCAGGCTTTAGCCAGACATCTCAGCACCTCGACTGGATCACCTCAGCCCAGAACTTCGTAGATATGGATAACTTTCATAGCCAGCCTCGTCCTGGAAATCTTATCAGGAAATCTCCTTGAGGAAGACGGGAATCTAGACTAGAGGAGGAACCTGAGGAGTGAGCAACTCCTCACAACTCACTCATTACACTCTTTCCAGACTGTGGGGCTGTCCTGAAAGAAGCTGGTAGTTCCATTTCCACCTCTGTCCCCAACTTACCGTCACAAGGAAATGTGTCTACCAGGATTTTCCTAATGTTTGCCTCTCTCAGCTCCAAGATGCCCCTCTCCCCTAAGTAGGAGCTGAGCCTTCTTCAGGCAATGCTTTACAGCTCGAAGGGGGAGATTTTCTGTTAGAAAACAGAGCCCTCCCTAGAGAGAAAAGCATAGAACCAGAGAACAGGAAGTCCCCATTCATCCATGTTTCTGTCATCTAGCAAATTTGGGCCTGTGACTGTTACCTTGGGGAATGAGGATCTTTTAGGGTGCAAGTCTCCAGACAATTGCTACCCTTTTCTTTTCCCACCTCCTTCTGGATGAAGAGTCCAGGGACGGATCGAGGACCACTGAACTTCTTTCATCGACTCTACATCCCGAGCTTCCATCTGGATCTGACCGTTTCCTTGGCAACCCCCTGCACCCGTCTGCCTCCTTAATCACATCCCCTTCCCTGTGGGGCAGGACTGCTCGATCAGTGCTTTGGCAGAACCCGACCTCCTTTGGCCTCTCCCCAACCCATGTGCTTCTCAGCGCCAAGGGACGCTACAAAATGGGAGAGCATTCCCTCTCCTCATCCCCCTCCTCAGACAACCTGTGGTCCATGGGGAGGGAGCTGCAAATCACCTAGGTTTGCCCTGAAGGTTTTGCAATAAGCCTCAAGACTCAAGTCAGAGATTCAAGAGGAGAACAAAAGCAAAAATATCTAAAAATTTGGAGAAGATAAAGTGAGCCACAGCCTGCTAGGAAGCTAGAGCCAGAAGCATGCCATTATAAACTCAGAGTGGCAACAGGGATGTCTCTTCTGTAGGAGCTTATGAGAAAAAGTATTACTTCTGACATTAGTGAACAGCAACCTGACTCCCATGCTCAGACCCTGGGCGGCTAGGTCTTCTCCGCTTAATACTCACTATGATTCTATTCCCTCTTCTCAGCTCCTAAGCCCCCAAAGTATTTACAGTGACAGTAATCATTTTCAGAACAAAGCAAACAAAATGTGCATGTTTAAGGACGTGAATTTCCCTTTAAAATCCTCACTGAAGTCAGCTACCAATTTTCAGCAATCAGAAGAAATGATGCTTTGTGCTTGACAAAGAGAATTCTATAGTGAGACCCGTTTGCTTTTTGCCTTCTTTTGCACCTCTTTCCAGGCAGTCAGAAACAATGTATTGTGCAAATAAGTGTCCAATTTTTTCCAACCAGATCAATTTATAACAACTTTTTTTTAAAAAAAGCACTCTATCATTTTCCCTTCCTCTGCCTTTCAGGATTGATATAAAACCAAAGGAATCTGCTCTGTGCTGCAGAACAGTGCAGCTGAAAAATAAGACATCAGAGGAGAATATTGTCCATCACACTAAGAAACACATGCTTGGGATACATTTATTATAGTAAACTGAGTCTATACTGTCTCTGAGAGAAACGAGATCCCCTTGTGTGTTTCTAGGCTCAGCTACTGAAAAGAAGCGAGAGGGGTAAAATATAACAGAATAAAGATCAGAATCCTTGCTCAACCCTGAAAATAAGCACTGGCCCCTTAGCCTAAGAGGTGAAAGAAAACTGTGTGGCCCTAATAAGCATCAGGCGAGAGGCCTAATGAAAAATTTACAGATTCTCCCCTCCAGTTCTCTTTCTGCATGGTTTCCATAGAAATCGGGTTTTGAGAATGTTGGCTGCTAAAAGATGCTTATGTTATCTTTGCCTAGTGTTGGGGAGTGGTTTTTGAGGATGGCTGGGGAGGCATTGGAGGATGGGACAGGCAAATTCTATAACCAAATAAATGCAGTTAAATGGTTTTGAAAACTACTGAATCTGTTCCTCCTCACATCTGTAATTTTGTTTATTGTCTATCGCCCCTACTAGATTGTAAGCTCCTTGTGGGCAGGGATCAAGTCTACTAACTCTATTGTAAATTATGGCATTGGTTAAGCACTTACTACGTGCCAAACATTGTTCTAAGCGCTGGCTACATACAAGGTAATCAGGTTGTCCCATGTGGGGCTCACAGTCTTAATCCCCAATTTACAGATGAGGTAACTGAGGCCCAGAGAAGTTAAGCGACTTGCCCTAGGTCAGATAGCAGATAATTGGTGGAGCTAATAGTAGAAGTAATACTACTAATGGTATCTATTGAGCACCCATTAGGTGCAATGTACTGTACAATGAGCTCTAGTACAAAGGGCTGGTATCCCCAGACTTCGTATTAATTCCAAACCAATTGTGCCTCAAGTGAAGTAATTTCCGTACTAACAGAGGAGGCTCTAATTATTCATTTATTGTTTTCATTGTGTTTAGGGCAGTGATGGTGTGATTTCATCCCGGGGTGTGGAAATGGTGGAAGGAACCAAATTCAGGACTACAATCCCTGGGGCATGTAACAATCTTCTTCTGCTGTTTTCTATAAGCTTACTTTGGGCAGGAAACATGTCTACCAACTCCGTTATACTGTACTCTCAGCATGGCCTAGTGGATCGCCCCACTTCTATCTGCAACCCTTCTGTGAGTGTATCCACAGAGTTTTCTTGGTAAAAATATGGAAGTGATTTACCATTGCCTCCTTCCACCCTGGGAGAGTACAATAGAGTAAATAAGCACAGTCTTTGTACTCGAGAAGCTTACACTAATTGGGGAGATATTAAAATAAATTACAGGTAGGGGAAGCAACAGAGTTTAAGGCTATGGGGATGGGGTGAGTATCCAAGAGGTTAATAGTAATAATAATAATAATAATGTTGGTATTTGTTAAGCGCTTACTATGTGCAGAGCACTTTTCTAAGCGCTGGGGTAGATACAGGGTAATTAGTATGCCCCATGTGAGGCTCACAGTCTTCATCCCCATTTTACAGATGAGGTAAGTGAGGCACAGAGAAGTGAAGTGACGCCCACAGTCACACAGCTGACAAGTGGCAGAGCCGGAATTCGAACCCACGACCTCTGACTCCCAAGCCCAGGCTCTTGCCACTGAGTCACGCTGCTTACGGAGGGCAGCTCGTATCCCGATGGTAACTCACCAGGCTGATCTGTCTGTTGTAGTATAGTCCCCATAGTACGCTGCTCCACCATGATGTTTAAAACAGTGCTTCACCACATCTTTAAAATATTCTTTAATCACACTTAGCACCACAAATAAGTAGACCTTCCAAGAAAGCAAGTTTCTAATACGCTGCCACCTGGTGGCACTTTACTAATATAACATAGCATTAATAATAATAATGGTGGTATTTGTTAAGCGCTTACTATGTGCAGAGCACTGTTCTAAGCGCTGGGGGATACAAGGTGATCAGGTTGTCCCACCTGGGGCTCCCAGTTTTAATCTTCATTTTACAGATGAGGTAACTGAGGCACCGAGAAGTCAAGTGACTTGCCCAACGTCACACAGCTGACAGGTGGCGGAGCCGGGATTTGAACCCATGACCTCTGACTCCTAAGCCTGGGCTCTTTCCACTGAGCATAACTGATGGGTGGGTGGCACAGACTGCTTCATTCCTCGCCTTGGGCTCCCTGCCTCACCCTCTTCTTCGCTTTCAGTCTTGAAACATCATTTTCCTAATTTTTATTTTCCATGTAGCTCAGAATTATAAGCTAAAACTCTGAGGACTGGGACTCTACCTGTTCCTTCTTCTACGGCTCCCTCCTCAGGAGACTGATGGGAAATTCCAGAGAAGCAGTGTTGCCTGAAAGAGCACGAACCTGGTTGTCAGAGGACCTGGGTTCTAATCCCAGATCTCCCACTTGCTTGCTGTGTGACCTTGGTCAAGTCACTTAACTTTTCTATGTCTCACTTAACTCATCTATAAAATGGAGATTATGACAGTGAGCCCTTTTGGGACCAGGACTGTGTCCAACGTGATTGTGTCATATCTATCCCACTGCCTGGCTTATAGCAAGCACGTAACAGATACCACTAAAAAAAAAAGTTTTCAGGTGTCACAAAACTCACTGAAGGGGGTATGTTGAACTTGCCATAGTCCACATCAAAAGGAGTTGTTGGTATGTGGGTGTTATTTTCAGTAGTAAACAAATCAGAAATACATAGCAAGCCCTTAATAGGTCGGGCTGATGCTATCAGTGATTAACATCTCCTGGGGAAATTTCTGTGCTGGGAGATAACTTAGCTGGATTGCAAAATGGCTTCCTCATCTTCAAATGCTTCCTAATTAAGCCCCATCCAGTGGGCTGTCTTCGGGGGGGTGGAGTGGGGAGAGTGGCAAGGGGCTCCTGGAAGGTAGTACATAAGCAGGACAATCCGAGCCCCTGAGGAGCTTCACTCCCGATGAAATCAGGGCCAGTCCATTTGAAGTGGAATTCATCGGATACCAATTCAGGTGGCTGCCAAGGGACAACAGAAGGTTTGAGGCTTTGACGTGAATTGGGGGCAGGCAACGGTGCTCTTCAGCATCCTGAAGAAGAGTGATTATGGCATTAACTGAGACTGGCGGATATGGCAGGATGTCATTAGCACGGAGTGATAAGTGTGCTTTGTTCAGTTCCAGATGATGATTCCCAGTGGACTCAATCCTCTGAAAAGCCTTCCACAGGGATTTGGAGGCATTTTAATGGTGCATTGTTTATCCAGATGACCCATTGTCTGTTGTCACTTTTTTTAAAAATTAGAATTATCTCCCAGAATCCTTCTGCCACAGAAACATTTGCTTACTCAAATTCATTTTGCAATAGACACGTTTTGATTATTCAGTCCCTTGAATTCTTTCTCCAAGGAATTCAAATTTCTCATTGTCTTAAAACATAAAAAGAAAAACCCAACACCTGGGGTTCTGAAATGCCCAGTGGACCTATAGAGTAAACTGAGGCAGAGTGGGGGGTGGGAGGTCAGAGATGACAGGACCCCAGGTCCTGAACTGACCATAAGATTTTTCTTCCCTTAGAGAAATTATAATCTTCATTACTGGATGCTTTTGGAGTTGCTGAAATAGAGGATTTTCAAAGGACTTCAGGATCCCAATAGAATATAAGCTCATTGTAGGAAAGGAATGTGTCTATCAACGCTGTTATATTGTACTCTCCCAACTACTAAGTATAGTTTTCCGCACACAGAAGGTGCTCAGTAAATACAACTGATTGATTGATTCCCCTACAGGAAGTTGCAAGGTGCATTTGTCTCAGCGTGTAGTGGGAAGCTTAAAGTGGAGTGTCTAGACACCTTTTCTAATGTCGACATCTCTCCTCAACATTGTACTTCCAAGGAGAACAAAGCTGTGCTCATTTTAATTCCTAGCATTGTGATTTTGTCATAAATCCCCTGATTCTACCTCCTCTAACCCTTAATCAAGGCAAAATCACCCAGTCCCCAGCCCCTGGTCCACCCTCCCCTGACCTAAGCTACTCCTGTCAGAGAATTCTTTATGAGGAGAGAGAGGTCTTCTCAGCACCTGAGCATTTCAGTCAGGCGAGTGCAGTCCATTAGCCACTGTCCAAGCCGAGCTGGCCCTGCTGATCCATCATATTTACGGGGGCCGCCATCTGTGACAGTAGAACATGAACGCCGGTGCCCTGGTTTGAAGCCCCGGCTGCTTCCGAGGACAGAGTGATTGGAATTGGAAACGAGTCAGGGAGGATGAGGTGGAGGCGACAGGAAGGAGGGAGGGGGACCCTCGGTGTGATCTCTGCTTTTCTCCCCTCTTATCATTCAGCCCTACCCAGTGTAAAAGAAGGAGGACCTGAATGCACCATCAGTAATTTAGACAAGATTCATCCATTGAGGACACTATCATTTCATCAGGTCACATAGAGACCTCCCTTTCACAAGGCAAGCTGGGGTGCAAAAGTGTAGCTGAGGTTAATGGAATGAGATAGAAACAATTTGTAGGATCCCTGGCCTCTGCCAGGTTGGCAAAGCAAACCACTTTCTGTTCCTTTGTCTTCACTTCTTGCTCCAGCAAAATCTCTGAAGCTGAAATATCTGGTAGTTTGCAACGGAGGCCCTTTCTGAAGAACAGGAAAACATACCTAAAAGAAGTCAGCTCCAGGGATGTGATCGGAAGACATTATGGACACCATTGTGGCCTACTGGAAATAACACAGGCCTGGCAGTCAGAGGGCCTGAGTTCTAGTCCTATCACTGTCATTTGCCTGCTGTATGACTTTGGACAAGCCACTTAGCTTTTCCATGCTTCAGTTTCGCTGCAAAAATGGAGATTAAATAGCTGTTCTCTCTCCTACTCAGACTATGAGCCCGAAGAGGGACAGGGACTGTGTCTGAAAAGATTATGTTGCATCTACCCCAGCACTTAGTATGGTGCCTTGTAATCAATTAATTATATTTATTGAGTGCTTATTGTATGCAAAGCACTGTACTAAGTGCTTAAAAGAGTGCAATATAGCAAAGATGGCCAACACATCAATCAATTGTATTCATTAAGTGCTTACTGTGTGCAGAGCACTATAATATGTGCTTGGGAAAGAGCAGTATAACAATAGACATATTCCTTGCCCATAATGAGTTTACAGTCTAGAGTGGGGTCAGACATTAAATAAATTACAGATATATACACAAGTGCTGTGGGGTTGGGAGAGGTGATGAATAAAGGGAGCTAGTCCAGGTGAAGCAGAAGGGAGCGGGTGAAGAGGAAAGGAGGGCTTACTCAAGGAAGACCTCTTGGAGATGTGCCTTAAATAAGGCTTTGAAGGTGGGGAGAGGAGATGTCTGTCAGATATGAGGGAGGGTGTTCCAGGCCAGAGTCTGGATGTGGGCAAGAGGTCATTGGCAAGATAGATGAGATCGAGGTGCTGCGAGAAAGTTAGCATTAGAGAAGCAAGGTGTAGGGGCCGGGTTGTAGTAGGAGAGTAGCATGGTGAGGTAGGAGGGAGCAAGGCCATCTTGTCCTGCCATTTGATGTCGTGTGCGTTGTGTGAGGTTTGTAGGTTATGCTGGTGGAAATGCACAAGAGGCTGGATGTTTCTTCTCTAGTAGATTCAGGTCCCACCGCGAGATAAAAGGTTAAACCAAGCTCTAGTCCTTATTATACTTTTCAGTGATTGAGGTCATCTACTTGTTGATTGCCCATTTAGGAAACATGGAGACCTAGGACTTCAGGCCTAGAATTTTTGATGATTTATCTCTGTCCCAACAAAATTGCCAAACATGCAGTTGTATGAGAAGAACGTGCTGCTATCCAGGAAATATAGGTTTCTGGGCCCTGGGCAGTCTCCACAGCCTTTTCTCCAGGATTAAGCCCAGCTCCGGGTAGAGAAATTTTGATGACTTCATCTCTGTATTGCAGAGGCTCACAATGTTAGTGAATTTTAAATAGTTTTAATGATTCCCCACAGACTGCAGGTTTGAGAATCGCTTCAATGTGTAAATGTACAGTCCTAGCTCAATGTGAGAGTACAGTGGAAAGTTGGAAAGTATTTTGCCCAATTTAACTGTACTGGCCTCTTGGGAGAAGTTCATCTTTTTGTTCTTGGGTCTGTTCGGTTCCCTTGTAGTGATTTGCTGTTACTGAACAAATGGTATTGCAGATGTGAAAGGCAGTGCACGTCCAAAGGTGGTGTGAAAAGTTCTGTGTTCTGTTTGGAAGCATTCGTTTCCCATTCATTCTTAGCAATGCTTGGATGTGCCTGTCTTTGAGCTTGATTTCTATTCTCTTGAGTGACGACTGATTTGAGGCCTGGGATATGGTTTCATGGAAAACTAGCACGGGGAGTTTGATTTAAACACAGTTGTTGCCTAACAGTCTCCTTTGGGGACAATGGAAAATAGTCATAAAGCCTTCTCATCTTCACCCAAGCCAGGGTAACCAGAGGCCTGCTCAGAGAATTGGAGTTATGATGGTAGTGGTGGTAAATAATTATTGAATACCTTCAACTTGTTAGGTGTGGTACTAAATTTTCACACAAAGATACACACACACACACACACACACGCGCACACACCCCCAACACACCCTAATCTGAAAATTTACGATCTGAGACAGCATACCTGTTCTGACAATATGCTGTTTCTTTTGTACTCAAAGCAGATGCCACTGAGAGTGAAATTCATCCATGAGTGCTTGTGTGACTGAAAAATGTGGAACAGAGGTGGTCAATCTAGTTAGCTTCTCCCCCTTCTTTTCTCCCCTCCCCTCCTGCCCCCACTACCCCACTCAGAAGGGCATGAATGAATTCAGGAGAACATTCACTTCCTAAGAGCCCCTCCTTGAGCAGGTTCTGAACCTTTAAATGAATTTGGAACCCAGCTAATCAAAGGGAAGGTTTGGGAATGTTTAAAGGAGGACAGGTAGTTGGGGAAGGATCCCTTCAGTCATTTAAACACTGAAGGGTTTGAGCCATGATCCTGGGAGAGCAGGTCATGTGGAAGGGTTCAGCCATCATCCTGCAAGGGCAGGACACAGGGAAAGTTTGGAGATGTGAGCCTGAAAGAACACGGGGCTCAGAGAGGGATCTGAGATGTGATCCCCAAGGGTTACGATACCCAGAAGATTTAAGGGTCTAGAGGTTAGGTCACTAGAGTGGTGAGGTTTCTGTCCCTGGGGCTGAGACATGATCAGAAAGATCAGTAGCAATGTACAACTGAAGGATTCAGAGAGGGTGAGACTGCAGAGCACTGTCTTGGGAAAGTACAGTACAACAATAAAAAGTGACATTCCCTGCCCAAATGAGTTCGCAGTCTATGCCGTGGGAGAGAGACATCAATACAAATAAAATTAGAGATCTATGCATAAGTCCTGTGGGGTTGAGAAGGAAGGGGAAAAGCAAAGGAAGCAAGTCAGGGCAACCAGAAGGGAGTGGGAGATGAGGAAAAGTGGGGCTTAGTCTGAGAAGGCTTCTTGGAGGAGATGTGCCTTCCAGAAGGTTTTGAAGCAGGGGAGAGTAATTGTCTGGTGGAAGGGCAGAGGGAGGGGTTTGAGGAGGAAGGGCATTCCATGCCAAAGGCAGGATGTGAGCCAGGGGTTGGTAGCGAGACAGGTGAGATCATGGCATAGTGAGAAGGTTAGCATTAGAGAAATGAAGTATGTGGGCTGGGTTGTAGAAGTAGAAAAGTAAGGTGAGGGAGGAGGAAGGGTCAAAGTGTGGAGTGCTTTAAAGCCAGTGGTGAGGAGTTTTTGTTTGTTATGGCAGTGGATGGGTAATCACTGGAGATTTTTGAGGAGGGGGGTGACATGTCCTGGACATTTCTGTAGAAAGATGATCCGAGCAGTAGAATGAAGTATGGACTGGAGTGGGGAAGAGACAGAAATTTGCGAGGTCAGCAAGGAGGCCGATGCAGTAATCTAGGCAGGATAGGATTAATGATTTGGATTGGAACTCTGTTACCTTATTAATGTGCAAAAAATACTTGAAAGAAGTCTATTAAAAGTTAATGATCTCTCTGACCTCAGTGCTGCTGCTGTTATGGGCTGAAGGAGGTGCTCTGGGTTCCAGAAAGAGACAGGGACCTGGTTGATTAGCTGAGGGAGGGGGAGGAAGTTCTTCTCCATGAGGTTCCTGGCATGGGGTGGGGGTGGGGGGGAGTGTAAGGCTTGTCTCTTAGGTTATGCCTGGACTTTGGAGGAGGGATGGTGGCAGCAAATAATAATAATGGTATTTGTGAAGTGCTTACTATATGCCAAGTACTGTACTAATTGCTGTGGGAGATACACGGTGATTATTGTACACAGTCCCTGTCCCACATTGAACTCACGGTCTCAATCCCCATTTTACAGATGAGGGAACTGAGGTCCGGAGAAGTGAAGTGACATGCCCAAGGTCACACAGCGGACAAGTGGCATAGCCAGGATTAGAACCCATGAACTCCTGATTTCCAGACCCGTGCTCTATCCACTACACCATATTACTTCTCGAAAGGGGAGCAGGCAGGAATTTGAGGTTCACTAGGGAGGGACCCTCAAATCTTAATAATGTTGGTATTTGTTAAGCGCTTACTATGTGCCGAGCACTGTTCTAAGCGCTGGGGTAAACACAGGGGAATCAGGTTGTCCCACGTGGGGCTCACAGTCTTAATCCCCATTTTACAGATGAGGGAACTGAGGCACAGAGAAGTTAAGTGACTTGCCCACAGTCACACAGCCGACAAGTGGCAGAGCTGGGATTTGAACTCGTGAGCCCTGACTCCAAAGCCCGTGCTCTTTCCACTGCGCCAACTACAGGGCTTTAGGACTCAGAGAAGATTAACTGTGATCCAGTGCTCTAAAAGTTGGGTTATTTTCAATTAATTAATCAATCAATGGTAGTCAAGTGCTTACTCTGTGCAGGACACTATGATAAGCTCTTGGAAAATACAATATAGTTATTGTCATTGTTCTTGTCTGTCTGTCTCCCCCGATTAGACTGTAAGCCCGTCAAACGGCAGGGACTGTCTCTATCTGTTGCCGACTTGTTCATTCCAAGCGCTTAGTACAGTGCTCTGCACATAGTAAGCGCTCAATAAATGCTATTGAATGAATGAATGAATGAATGAATGAATAGACATAATCCCATCTCTCAAGGATCAGGCATAAGGGGTGCACAGTCAAGTAAATAGTCGATGCAAAGGGGAGGGCAGGTAGGAGAAATGAGGACCTAGTCAGGGAAGGCTTCTTGGAGGAGATGTGATTTTAGGAGGATTTTGAAAGTGGGGGCAGTGGGGGCCAAGATTTCAGGCAGAAGACCCCCACAAACACCATAGGAACCCACAGTCCCAGCAACATTGTGTACAGGTAAAGATTGTCCCTTGCTGTGCTGTCATGTTTGATGTTTGTAGGGCCTGGAACTGTTTTTGCTTCTGCCTCCTCGTCTTTTATCCTTACGAAGATTCTGTTCTTAAAGAGCCTCTCCCTCCTTGATTACAGTACACAGTGCAGGTCTACACCTCGCAGTTGGCTTCCAGTTTTCATCTTGGGCCTGGGAATCAGAAGGTCCTGGATTCTAATCCTGACTCTGACATAGGTCTGCTGTATGACTTTGGGCAAGTCACTCAACTTCTCTGGGCCTCAGCTACCTAATCTGTAAGAGCCTGGGCTTCGGAGTCAGAGGTCATGGGTTCGACTCTCGGCTCTGCCTCTTGTCAGCTGTGTGACTGTGGGCAAGTCACTTCACTTCTCTGTGCCTCAGTTACCTCATCTGTAAAATGGGGATTAACTGTGTGCCTCACGTGGGACAACCTGATTACCCTATATCTCCCCCAGCGTTTAGAACAGTGCTTGGTACATAGTAAGCGCTTAACAAATACCAACATTATTATTATTATTAAAATGGGGATTAAGACTTTGAACCCCATGTGGGACAGGGACTGTGTCCAATGTGATTAACTTGTATCTATCCTAGCACTTAGAACAGTGCTTGACACATAGTAAGCGCTTAACAAGTACCATAATTATTATTATACTGGGAAGCCACATAGTCTGAGGCTTTGTTTAACTGTATCCTGAAAAAGTTTCCATTGCCCACCTTGTTATGGGTTTCCTTACTTTAACTTACTATTTAGAAATTGTTGGGTTTCCTGCTGTCCTCCTTTCTCATCAGATATTCCACCCTGTGTAGCTATATGGAAGTGAACATAAGATTTAAGATTAGAAGATTGATTTTGTACCACAACTTCATAGTTTGTGATCCTGCCATTTGATGTTTACAGTAGCTCATGAATGTTGCTTATGGAACTATTCAAGAAGCTGAATACACAGGGTTCACGTCTCACAGTCTTAGGGAAGGTTGAACAGCACTACAGTTCTATATACCTTTGTTTTAGTCTGAAGCCTGTTACCACACTGCTGCCAGGCAATTTTTGACACTCTCCCAAAGAATGTACTGGTCTTATTGATTTGTTTTTCTGTTCCCTTTTCTCTTGTTGCATCACTGATCTGTGTGCTACCTAGGTAACAGAATTCTGTGATGATGCTAAGCTCAGTACTGCCAATATAAACTCTTTTCATGTATGGTTTCTTGATTTTCTTTAGACTTAATGCCAATCCATTATGTCCAATTGATATGGTGAAGTGATTTCTAAGCATATCTTCTTGGTTGTGTATTTCTAAGAGCAGGGTCATCTGCTTACAACAGTTCAAGAATGACCGGCACTAAGACTTTGGAAAGTCTAATGATTATAGCATGGGCCTGGGATTCAGAAGGACTGGGGTTTTTATCCTGGCTCTGTGACATGTCTGCTGTGTGACCTTGGGAAAGTCACTTAACTTCTCTGGCCCTCGGTTCCCTCATCTGTGAAATGGGGATAAAGACTGTGAGCCCCACGTCGGATATGGATTGTGTCTAGCCTGATTAGCTTGTAACTACCCCAGTGCTTAGTATAGTGCCTTCCACATAGCGCTTAACAAATACCATTTTTTAAAAAGTAAAGAGCAATGAGAGACCTCCATAATAGCTGCAATGTGATCCTTCACCTTTCTTCTCAAAATGGTGGTGATGGTGGTGTCTTTGAGAGTCTATGGTATTTCTTAAGTGGTCTATATATTGAGGAAGAGTTTCTGAAAGTTCATAAGCCAGATGTCCCCTTCAAGCTTGTAGATCTCTGCAGGTAGCCTAGTGGGTAGAGTAGGGGCCTGGGAGTCAGAACGACCTGGGTTCTAATCCCGGCTTTGCCTAGTGTCTGCTGGGTGAATTTAGGCAAGTCACTTCACTTCGCTGTGTCTCAGTGACATCATCGGTAAGCTGAGGATTAAGATGATCAGCCCCATGTGGAAAATGGATGGTGTCCAACCTAATTAGCTTGTATCTACCGCGGCACTTAGTTACGGTGCTTGGCATGTAATAAGTGCTAAACAAACACCATTAATAAAAACACGCCATTGAGCTCTGATACATTTCCATTTTGCTGGGTCTAATATGATGACTTCCACAAAAGTTATGTCAAGTGCTATGTCTGTGGACATTGAAAGTTTTTGATTGTTTTGAAGGGTCTCTGCAATAGTACAAGGTAAAAGGAGGAGAATATTGACATTTTCTTGTCAACTCTTAAGGGTTCCCTTCCTATCTGTGATGAGGTGGGAACTGCCTTCATAACTGCCTTCAACTCTTCAGAAGTACTAGGATGTCACGAACAGGACCGAGGTGTCTTTAGCAATATATAGAAGTTTTTCATTTTGTAGATATCTTGTTCTCTTCCACTCTGTCCTCCCACCACCTGTGGTGCATGTTTCTTCGTTTGATTTATGTGTTGCGATGTGAGTTTCTGAAAGCTCACTCCCATCTGAGATCTTGGGTGCAACAAGATGCTGCTGATGCAATAGCCATTTTGCAGCAAGTGGTTGTTTTGTGTCTGAGTCATTCGACTCTAACTGACCTTGGTGACTTCCTCTGGCTGAGCCCATGCTCTTGAACCATTGCCATTATTTGGCAATACGTAAACATATACTTCGTCCTTTTCATTATTTTAAGTTCTTGGTCATGCTTTGCTTTGCCCTTTGGCTTATTTGTTATTTTTGGATGTGGGCCACCTGAACTAGACAAGACATTCACTGCGGGATGAGACTCCTTAAGCATTTTGGCTCTCTAGGGTGACTAAGCTACTTGTCTGCTGTTTAACTGCTTTGCTCAGCTGGTTCACGTAAGCCCAGCCCTCCCCTTCCCTGAATCTGTCTTCCCCAGAAATTTCTTCCTACTCTGAATTAAATTCCATTTGTATACCCTCTTGTAGGTTTTAGGAAGAGGGAGGAGACCTTGACTGAAAAGTCTCTAAGGGTAGAGGGCGCAGGGTATGTGGGGGCAGGGGAGAGGTTTGTGTGTGTGTGTGCAATCAATCAGTGGCATTTATTGAACACTCACTAAGTGCAGAGCACCATACTAAGCGTTTGTGAGAGTACACTAAACAGAGTTGGTAGATACATATCCTGTCCTTACAGTCTAGAGAGGGAGAAAGAGGAAGAAAGACATTAAAACAAACTACAGATAGGGAAAATGGGAGAATGTAAGAGCATGTACAGGAGTGCTGTGTGGCTGGGATTTGGGATGAATATCAAGTGCTTAAAGGGTGCAGATCGAAGTACAAAGATGATATAGAAGGGAGGGTGAATATGAGGAAGAGTGAATAGTGGAAATGAGAGCTTAGTTAGCAAAAGTATTTTAAAGGAGATTTTATTTTAGTAGGACTTTGAAGTCAGGGAGAAGGGTTGGCTGTCAGGTATGAAGGGGAGGGATTTTCAGGCCGCAAGGAGGATGTGAGACAGAGGTCAGCAGCGAGATAGGCAAGATTGAAGTACAGTGAGTAGGTTGGCATTAGAGGAGCAACTCTGCAGGTTGGGTTGCAGTAGGAGATCAGAGAGATAAGGTAGGCAGGGAAGAGATGATTGAGTGTCTTAAGGCCGATGGTAAGGAGTTCTTTTGATGTGGAGATCAGTGGGCAAATATTGGAGAATTTTAAGGAGTGGGGAGATGCAGACTGAACAGCTTTTTAGAAAAATGATCTGGGCAGCAGAATGAACAGGGTAGTTACAAGCTAATCAGGCTAGACACAATCCATTACCGACATGGGGCTCACAGTTCTAATCCCCATTTCACAGATGAAGTAACCAGGCCCAGAGAAGTTAAGTGACTTGCCCAAGGTCACACAACAGACATGTCGCAGAGCCAAGATATAAGAACCCTGGTCCTTCTGTGACTCTCAGGCCCATGCTGTAATCATTAGGCTTTCCAAAATATTAGTGCCAGTTATTCTAGAATTGTTGTAGGCAGATGACCCTGCTCTTAGAAATACACATCCAAGAAGATATGCTTAGAAAACACTTCATCAAATCAATCAGGCATAATGGATTGACATTAAGTCTAAAGAAATTTGGGGAAATGGGGCAAAGTGATCCTAGGATGACCATTTAGCATTATTGCTGCTCTTCATTATTTGTTGATCCAGGGCTCCTGATCTGACACTGCTCTGTCAGTCTAGTCTGCCCCACTGCCTCTGACTTAGAACTGAAATTTTGTGACCACTATACTCTCCCAAGTGCTTAGTACAATGCTTTGCACACAGTAAGTGCCTAATAAATATAACTGAATGAATTGTTGCTCAAACCACAGGAATGGCAGCTTTGAAGGTAGCTGCCATCCAGTTGTGGGAAGTACCATACATTTTAGGTGGATTCTGGAAAAATACTCATTTATCTGGGGGAAGCCCTCATCTTTTCAATCAGATCAGCTCCATGAAATATTCCTTTGGCAGTGGCAAAGGGTTGTGATGGACATTCATTCATTTTCTCCCAAGATGGGTTAGAAATACTAAATAACATGGTTCCTCCAGGCTAGAACAATATTATTATACAGAAACAAAATAGCTATACTCTCCATGGCTTTTATCAAGGGAATGTGCCACTAGGTAGAAAGTCACCAGTTTTAAGGGCTTCACACTCTGCTTTTTTAGCAATGTTTTCTTCGGAAAGTTTAACGGAGGATTTTCTGTCCAGGTGGATTTGAAGACTGGTTAGAGGGAGCGCTCCCTTCTTATTTGTATGCTAACTGGCATCTGTTCTAGTTACATATTTTGTGTGCAGTAGAGTACTTTAACTCTTTCTTGATTGATAGACTCCCTCACTGCCTGCTTGTCCCAGTCGGTGAAAGTGAGGATTGTGCCATGTGAGTGTTCCAGACCAAAGAGTTTTCTCTGAATTCTCCTCAATTGAATATGGTTTAGCCTCCTAATATCTTGAAGTTCCCCAGTTGGAGTGGGCCAAGAATGGGAATGAAGGTTCTCGAGGGACTGGTTGACCTGACTGACAACCTAAAGCTTGGGATGTCACCCATGTAATCAGGGCAGCAGTGTGGCTTAGTGGAAAGAGCACGGGCCTGGGAGTCAGAGGACCTGGTTTCTAACCCCAGCTCTGTTACTTGTGTGTTCTGTGACCTTGGACTAGTAACTTCAGTGTACCTCAGTTCCCTCATCTGTAAAAATGGGTATTGGATACCTGTGCTCCCTCCTATTTAGACTGTGACCATGTGGGACCTGATTATTTTGTATCTACCCCAGGATTTAGTACAGTGCTTGGCAAATAGTAAGTGCTTAACAATTATTAGTAGGAGCAGCAGCAGTACTAATAGTATCTTGTAAATCCAGCTTGCTCAGAGCAAATGAGGAGCCACTTGAAAACAAATAGGAATGCAGTGGGCAGAAGTAGAAGAACTTTCAACCCTCAAACCACCCCAGCTCTCTAGAGGTCACCCGGAATAACTTCTCCCCTGGCAACTGATGAGAAGAAGCACGGCATAGTGGATAGAAGATGGGTGTGGAAGTCAGACGGTCATGGGTTCTAATTCCACGACCACCATTTGTCTGCTGTGTGACCTTGAGCAAGTCAATTGACTTCTCTGTGCCTAGTTACCTCATCTGTAAAATGGGGATGGAGACTCTGAGCCCCATGTGGGACAGGTATTGTTTCCAATCAGATTTGCTTGTATCCACCGCAGCGCTTAGTAAAGTGCCTGGCACATAGTAAGCACTTAACAAATACCATAATAATGAGGATAATAACTCCCCTACGTTCGGGTTTACGTCGAAGCTCTGTGTTAAGTAATGCAGATGTGGGGGCTACAGTGTTGCATTCTCACTTCCCTTCCTGGCAGGATGACACCAAAGGGCCAGGGCATTAAATGTTTTAAAATGAGAAAAGTAAAGGTTGGCCATCAGTGCATAAATGAGTTGCCAACCAACTGATCATCAAGCAAACCCCGCATCGCGACTGAAGAAGCAGCCACGTCACTCTGGCCTCTCCACACAGAGTGGACACAGATCCCACCTGAGGGTAAGATCTGAGAGCTAGATTGAAACTGGGTCTCCAGCAGCCCAGTGTCCATGTGGAAAAGTGGGGAGGAGGATTTCCTGGAGCAGAATTCTGCCTGCTGGAGCAGAGGAAGCTACCCTAGTTAACCCAAATTATTTGACAATGGAAGCTGGGCTGGTTCCAGGCATAGTTGCTGCTGGGGCTTGCCTGGACCTTACCCAGTGCCTATGGACAGAGCTTCATCATCTGTGCCAGGCTCCTGGCACCTCTTTACAGCACCCAAAATCCCTCAGGGAGCATGCAGGTGCTACACACCTGTGTAGCTCAGAGAGAATTATGACATTGGCCAGACCTAGCCCCTTTAGTCTTCGCTCCTGGCCCGAGGCTGCAGCTGGGCTAGTGAGGCTCCATCTCCCGGTGCTGCTTTAACACCGTTTCACTGAAGTACCCGAGTTTCCCCTCCTCAAAGCCTCTCCCTTTCCTCACCTCCCTTTGTCCGCTGCACTCTCATGGGGCAAGGATTCTTTCCAACCTGATTATTTTTTATCTGTCAACCCTAGTGCTTATTACAGTGTTTAGCGCAAAGTAAGCTCCTTATAATAATAATAATTACTAGAGTAGTAATAATAACAGAGATGGCTGCAAAGAGCACCAGTATCTCTCTCCCAGGAAAAATTAAACCTGGGACTGTGTTCCAACACTGGCGATTGGAATTTGTCAATGGTACCCTTTTAAAGCATTTAATTTTAAATAAACTATCCCTTCCCCATGCCTAAGGTTGAATGTCAGGCCACCAGCTGCAAATGCTGATTGGAGTTCTGTCTCCTCCGTTGCTGGGAAGCAAGGTAACAGTAGAATCTGAGAAAAGTAGTGTGGCTTATTAGATAGAGCATGGACCTGGGAATCAGAAGGACCTGGGTTCTAATCCCTGCTCTGCCACTTAATTCATTCATTCAATCAATCGTATTTATTGAACACTTACTGTGTGCAGAGCACTGTACTAAGCCCTAGGAGTGTACAATTCAGCAACAGATAGAGTCATTCCCTGCCCAATAATGGGTTCACAGTCTAAACAGGAGAGACAGACAACAAAACAAGTAGTCAGGCATCAATACCACCAAGATAAATAGAATCATAGATATATACACATCATTAATAAAATGAATAGAGTAATAAATAATATATACAAATATGCACAAGTACTGTGGGGAGGGGAAGGGGAAAGAGCAGAGGGAGGGAGGAGAGGAGGAGGGGCAGAGGGAAAGGGAGGGCTCAGTCTGGGAAGGCCTCCTGGAGGAGGTGAGCTCTCAGGGCTTTGAAGAGGGGAAGAGAGTTAGTTTGGCGGATGTGAGGAGGGAAGGCATTCTAGGTCAGTGGTAGGGTGCGGGCCAGAGGTCGACGGCGGGAGAGGCGAGAATGAGGCACCGTGACGAGGTGAGCGACAGAGGAGCGAAGTGTATTAGGTGGGCTGTAGAAGAGGTGAGGTAAGAAGGGGCCAGGTAATGGAGAGCTTTGAAGCCAAGAATGAGGAGTTTTTGTTTCATGCGAAGGTTGATAGGCAGCCATTGGAGGTTTTTGAGGAGGGGAGTGACAAGGCACTTCACTTCTCTGGGCCTCAGTTACCTCATCTGTAACCATGAGCACCATGTTGGACAGGGACTGTATCCAACCTGATTAACTTGTATGTACCCCAGTACTTTGAACAGTGCTTGGCACACAGTAAATGCTTATCAAATACCATAATAATAATAAATATTATTTTTCCAAAAAGTGCACACCTGCTGTAATATGCAAGTTGCCTGTTCCTCACCATGCATTAATGAATGAAGCCTATTCTACCAGGCCTTGGCAGTTTATTAAATTAGGTAAGCACCCATTCTGTAGGTTGTCCCAAATTCAAGGATGACATTTTTCTGCCTCCTTAGATTTCTCTTGGGAAGAGGTATTTGGGGCAGATATCTAGAGAGAAGCTCTTAGGAGGAATGAAGGAGGCCAAGGGTGCACTTCAGGCAGCTCTTCTAGCTCAGATCCATCAGCCAACATAGGAACTCTAGGTTAGGGGGCTCTGCCCTAGTTGCATCACACTCCCGGCATCAGTAACTGATTTCATTTTTTATTTTTGTTCACGGTTGGTCAGTGTGGTACTTGACTGATAAGTGCAGTGGTTCGTATTTGGCAAGTCCTACCAACAGGTTGACATCAGACCCCCAGGTTTCTGACTTTGGGCTTTGACCTTGTAACCAATCCTTCAAACATTTGTCTTTGAGATTTTGCTCATTGCTTTTCCATTCTTTTGTACTCCCTTCCCAGACTGATTTCTGAGTGGCTTTGGTTTAATGTTGGTGGTGTTCAGTGTGGTATGACATTTCCAAAGTGGACTTCACCGGGTTTTCTGGGCATCATTCTGTCAATCTTCAAGCATTTGGTACTGGGGGGATAGAGCAACAATTAGGGAAATGAAGAGGCAGGCTCTTTCAGAGTATCCAATGCGAGCACTTATGTATTTTTTTGTTCATAACTATCCTCTGTTCTTGAACATATACGTATAATCTATTCAATCTATCGTATTTATTGAGTGCTTACTGTGTGCAGAGCACTGTACTAAGCGATTGGGAAAGTAACATATAACAGAGTTGGTAAAACGTTCCCTGCCTAAAAGGAGCTTGCAGTCTAGAAAGGGAAACAGACGTTAAAATAAATTAATCACAGATTTTTACATAAGCACTATGGGGCTGAAGGAGGGGGGTATAAAGGGTACAAATCCAAGTGTAAAAGTGACATAGAAGGTAGTTTTGAAGAGGAAATGAGGGCTTCGGGAAGGCATCTTGGAGGGATTGTGCTTTTAATAAGGTTTAGTGATTGTGTGCAGGATATGAAGAGGGAGAGTGTTCTGGGCGAGGGGTCAGCAGTGAGATAGACAAGATTGAGGTACAGTGAATAGATAAGCAAAACTCTATTAGATAAACATTCAATTTATTTTTTCCAGCTTCAGTTTTTATAAATATATTTACGGCTTCCTTCCCCATTAGAGTGAAAGCTCCCTGTGCTCAAGGAACACGTTGTTTGCTTCTCTCATACATTTCCAAGCACTTTGTATAATAAATTGCCCTCGATGGGTTCTCAATAAATCTGCCCTGGCAACATTAAGCAGTAGATCCAGACTTTCTTTAATCATCAAAATCGCCACATTAGGCCATCCGCTCCAAAAGGAAACATTGTCAAGATTAGACAAAAGCATTGTCAAATGATCAGAATCAAACGTTACCTTCACTGTAAAAATATCGGGCACCAGATTCAACACCACATCAAGAAAACTTTGGGTGGTAGTAGTCTAAAGAAACTGTTTTTCATCTGTGATATTAGAGTCTTGTAAAGTTGACAATTCACGATCTTGGGTTTGGGAAAAATAACAAAACCTTTTCCATTCATTTTCATTTCATCCTACTTTTTTTTTTTGTAAAAAATGAAAGGCCATTTTCATGAGCAGAACACTGTTATTGCTGCTGAATTTGCTAAGGAAATTGGACAATTTATCAGTGGAAATGGTGGTGGTAGATCACAGTGTTACCAGAGGCGCTATTTTGCCATCTCCCGGTGCAGTAGTAATGAAAAAAATTAGGGTTATAACTGGAAATGATGAATCTGACTCCCCTGGGCAGGGCCGCAGGTATGGAATCAGTTTTCCTGTTAAGGGACCTCAGGAGGCATCATAGGTTTAAGAAGAGCACAGTGTAAAACTCCAATTAGTATTAAGGGAGGAGACAGAACTAAATCCCTAAACATCATTGTACAAATTGACATGAACAAATTGACCCCTAAGCTCTCTAATATTGGAAAAGTGAGCCAACAGGCTGGATTGGATGACTATTTTCTCTATATTTGGTGGTTTGACCCCTCCTTATTGGCAGTCTGGGTTGCTGTTTGCCCTTGAAAATTGCCTGATTTTATAAAACACCAAAAAAACTGTGTGCATGATTGGGAGCAAAATAGATGGAATAGCGTCGATACTACAAATGCTTTTTGGAGGGGAAATGGCAGTCTAGGTGTTGGTAATGTTGAATAGCAGAGCTATTGTTATTTACCTTTTCTTAGAAATTTTTTTTTGGCTATCTGCTCTCATTTGTCCTAAATGTGCCCCAAGGATGTCTAGTGAGATCTGCTGGATGGAGTAGGGATGAATCCTGGGTTAAGATGGATAGCCCGGTTGGAAATTTTCAGGCCGTGAAAAGCAGCAAATAGAAACTCAGGCAGAATTTTATGTCAAATAGACTGATGAAACATTGAGAAGAGCACTCTCCACAGTAACCATCAGTAAATGCTTAGTCAGCCTGCAGGTTTGGCAACAAATGTTTGTCAATGTAGGAGAGAGCTATACTCCAGGAGCAAGTAAAAGCACAAGGTAAAGGAAATAATAGAAAGATGAGAGAGAGCCATTTTGCTTTCACTAAAGACCAAGCAAAAATGCCATGAACAAAATAATCCTCCTTCACCGGGATAGAGAATCTTCTCATTATAAAAAATTTAGGGTTGTCGACTATCTCCTGAAATCTCCCCAGAAACATGTATTATATTGAATGTAGGTTTCCTGATATGTTTTGCGAGATCAGTAGCACTATTTTTAATGTAGGTCTTCTTCTGTAGATTGTAATCTCCTTGTGTTCAAGGAGGATGTCTACCAATTCTATAATATTGTACTTTCCCAAGTGCTTAGTGCACAATAAGAGCTCAATAAGTATCACTGATTGATCAGTAACAAGCAGTTTACAGCCAATCGGTGCTCATTGCCCATTATTATGGAAACACTCTAGTGCTGATCAGCCTTCTGCTAGACTGCAAACTCCTTGAGGGCAGGAATCATGTTCATTAACTCTATTGTATGGCCCCAAAGGCTTAGGGCAGTGCTCTGCACATAGTAAGAACTCAATAAATACCATTAATTTAATGATCCTAGGACATTGTGATTGGGGGATGTAGGATTTATTTGGTCCTGGAACAGGGATGTCCATGGGGAAAGCAATACTCCTAAACTTGATCTTTCTCTGGGAATGTGAATGGGTCCACCATTTGGGGTGCTAACCCAAGGTAGATAATGATAATAATTGTCACTGTGGGATTTGTTTAGTGTTTACTAGGTAGCAGACGCTGAACTAAACACTAGGGTAGATACAAGATAACCAGGTTAGACAGTCCCTGTCTCACGTGGGGCTTACAGTTTAAGTGGGAGAGAGAACAGGTATTTCATGCTCATTTTGCAGAAGAGGAAACTGAGGCATAGAGAGGTTAAGTGACTTGCCCAAGATCACACAGTAGGTAAGTACCAGAGCCAGAATTATAACTAGGCCATTCTGCTTCTCTAGGTGGAAGGAAGAAGGAACTGGAGTGGAAGGGGGAGGAATGTTACCAGGCATCGTGCCTACCACAAGTGCTCAGAACTTTGAGAACTTTGGTTTTCTGGTCCCAAAACCAGAGGCTGTTTGTTTAAAGGGAGAGAGAAAAATCCATGCCAAATCTTTTTTTTTTTCCATTCATGACTTGGATGAAGCCCAGATCTCGGTGCTGACTTAGCTTTTATTTTCAGTTTATTGCAGTTTCTCAAACTGGGTCTCAGGCTCCTGGGACCAGCAGGCCTACCAACCCAAGTGGCAGATGGAATTAAGCTAGCTCATCTGCTTCCCAAATAAGAGGCTGAGATTGAACCATGAGATTATAAAATCCATGAGGGCAGGCATCATGCCTAAGCAGTGTGGCTTAATGGATAGAGCACAGGTCTGGGAGTCAAAAGGACCTGGATTCTAATTCTAGATTGTCTGCTCTGTGACCTTGGGCAAGTCAATTCACTCCTCTGTGCCTAAATTACCTTATCTGTGAAATGGGGATTAAGATTGTGAGTCCTATGTGGGACAAGGAGTGTGTCCAACCTGATTTGCTTATATGCACCCTGGCACTTAGTACAGTGTCTAGTATATTAAGTGCTTAACAAATACCACAATTATTCATTCAATAGTATTTATTGAGCGCTTACTATGTGCAGAGCACTGTACTAAGCGCTTGGGATGAACAAGTCAGCAACAGATAGAGACAGTCCCTGCCGTTTGACGGGCTTACAGTCTAATCGGGGGAGACGGACAGACAAGAACAATGGCACTAAACAGCGTCAAGGGGAAGAACATCTCGTAAAAACAATGGCAAATAAATAGAATCAAGGCGATGTACAATTCATTAACAAAATAAATAGGGTAACGAAAATATATACAGTTGAGCGGATGAGTACAGTGCTGTGGGGATGGGAAGGGAGAGGTGGAGGAGCAGAGGGAAAAGGGGAAAATGAGGCTTTAGCTGCGGAGAGGTAAAGGGGGGATGGCAGAGGGAGTAGAGGGGGAAGAGGAGCTCAGTCTGGGAACGCCTCTAGGAGGAGGTGATTTTTAAGTAAGGTTTTGAAGAGGGAAAGAGAATCAGTTTGGCGGAGGTGAGGAGGGAGGGCGTTCCAGGACCGCGGGAGGACGTGACCCAGGGGTCGACAGCGGGATAGGCGAGACCGAGGGACGGCGAGGAGGTGGGCGGCAGAGGAGCGGAGCGTGCGGGGTGGGCGGTAGAAAGAGAGAAGGGAGGAGAGGTAGGAAGGGGCAAGGTGATGGAGAGCCTTGAAGCCTAGAGTGAGGAGTTTTTGTTTGGAGCGGAGGTCGATAGGCAACCACTGGAGTTGTTTAAGAAGGGGAGTGACATGCCCAGATCGTTTCTGCAGGAAGATGAGCCGCGCAGCGGAGTGAAGAATAGACCGGAGCGGGGCGAGAGAGGAGGAAAGGAGGTCAGAGAGAAGGCTGACACAGTAGTCTAGCCGGGATATAACGAGAGCCCGTAATAGTAAAGTAGCCGTTTGGGTGGAGAGGAAAGGGCGGATCTTGGCGATATTGTAGAGGTGAAACCGGCAGGTCTCGGTAACGGATAGGATGTGTGGGGTGAACGAGAGGGACGAGTCAAGGATGACACCGAGATTGCGGGCCTGCGGGACGGGAAGGATGGTCGTGCCATCCACGGTGATGGAGAAGTCTGGGAGCGGACCGGGCTTGGGAGGGAAGATGAGGAGCTCAGTCTTGCTCATGTTGAGTTTTAGGTGGCGGGCCGACATCCAGGTGAAGACGTCCCGGAGGCAGGAGGAGATGCGAGCCTGAAGGGAGGGGGAGAGGACGGGGCGGAGATGTAGATCTGCGTGTCATCTGCGTAGAGATGGTAGTCAAGGCCGTGAGAGCGGATGAGTTTACCGAGGGAGTGAGTGTAAAAATAACGTTGGTATTTGTCAAGCACTTACTATGTGCAGAGCACTGTTCTAAGCGCTGGGATAGATACAGAGTAATCAGGTTGTCCCACATGAGGCTCACAGTTAATCCCCATTTTACAGATGCGGTAAATGAGGCACAGAGAAGTTAAGTGACTTGCCCACAGTCACACAGCTGACAAATGGCAGAGCCGGGATTCGAACCCATGACCTCTGACTCCCAAGCCTGGGCTCTTTCCACTCAGCCACACTGCTCTCTCAAGTGCTTAATAATAATAATGGTAATAATGGTATTTGTTAAGTTACAAATACAATACAAATACCACGGAGAAGCAGCGTGGCTGGAGAAGCAGCATGGCTCAGTGGAAAGAGCACGGGCTTTGGAGTCAGAGGTCATGAGTTCGAATCCCAGCTCTGCCACTTGTCAGCTGTGTGACTGTGGGCAAGTCACTTAACTTCTCTGTGCCTCAGTTACCTCATCTGTAAAATGGGGATTAAGACTGTGAGCCCCACGTGGGACATCCTGATTCCCCTGTGTCTACCCCAGCGCTTAGAATAGTGCTTGGCACATAGTAAGCGCTTAACAAATACCAACATTATTAACATTATTATTATTAAGTTCTTGCAATGTGCCAAGCCCTGTTCTAAGTGATGGGGTAGATACAATGTAATCAGGTTGTCCTATGTGGGGCTAAAACTCTTAAGCCACATTTTTACAAATGAGGTAACTGAGGCACAGAGAAGTTGTGACTTGCCCAAGGTCACATAGCAGACAAGAGGCAACGCCAGGATTAGAACCCTTGTCCTCTGATTCCCAAGCTTGTGCTCTTTCCACTAAGCCACACTTGCTTAGTATGGGGTTCTGTGTACAATGTAAACACTCAGTAAATACCATTGATAGAATAATGGGTCATTCTAGTTGCATGTTTCCCCAACTCTGGTATTTTGAAGATTCATAAAAAATAAACAAAGCGGTGCAGTTTGAGAACACAGATCAAGTGGAAAGAGTAAGGATTGGAACACAGGACAAATGGAACAGTGCTCCAATGCTGAGAACAGTGCTTGGCACATAGTAAGCACTTAACAAATACCATAATTCTTATAATTATTATTATGGATTCTTATCCTCTTCTACCATCCACTAGCTCTGCAACTTCAGGCAAAGGACTGAATTTCTCAGTACTTCAGTTTCCACTCTTCAAAATGGATACAGAGAAAGCATCTAATAGTATAAATTCATTCATTCATTCATTCAATAGCATTTATTGAGCACTTACTATGTGCAGAGCACTGTACTAAGCGCTTGGAATGTACAAATCAGTAACAGATAGAGACAGTCCCTGCCCTTTGACGGGCTTACAGTCTAATCGGGGGAGACGGACAGACAAGAACGATAGCAATAAATAGAATCTAGGGGATGAACATCTGATTAAAACAATAGTGCTCTGAACTCACTGAAAGACAATTCCTTTGGGGTATTACCATTGTATTTATTTGTTTATATGGACTGCTGAGATTCCCACACAGCTAATACCCAAGCATTTTTTTCAAGTTCTGGAGCTCAAACTTGCCTAGCCCATAGTGAGATTTTAAGAAAGCATATTTGACACACAAACCCTTTGGCTAAATAGTTTCTGCAGATTGCCAGACCACCACAGCTTTGGAGGAGTACCATGTAATAATTATAAAAATAGTACTTGGTAAGCACTTACTTTGTACCACACACCGTTCTAAGTGCTGGGGTAGATACAAGTTAATCAGGACACAGTCCCTGACCCACATGGGGCTCACACTCTTATCCCCATTTTATAGATTAGGAAACTGAGGCCCAGAGAAGTGAATTGACTTGCCCAAGGTCACACAGCAGACATGTGGCAGAGCAGGGATTAGATGCAAGGTCCTTCTGACTCCCAGGCGCATGCTCTATCCACTAAGCCTCACTGCCTCCACAGCTTGTTCCTTAAAGCTGATGCCATTTTCAAGACAAATCTCTGTTAAAATAACTTAAGACTCGATGAGAAAATACAGGCCTAATGGATTAATTGGCCTCAGAATGTGTAATTAATAATTTCACATGATCCAAATCTACTATTTTGGAAATCGGACCCTCCAAGAGTTAGTGATAGTGGTGAAGTTGCCTTTGCTCTAGAGGACAGCTGAAGGGCCGTTCGTTCTAGACCATTTCACCATGATTAGGTGTAAAATTTATTTTTTCCTTTGGGACTCATGATTGTCTTATTTCTTGAGAATCTACTCTATGCTGGGCTTGATCCATACTCTACTGAAGAACGCATTTCAATCCACTGGGTGCTAACAATCAGTCAGTCAGTCAGTCATATTGATTGAGCACTTCCTATGTACAGGGCACTATACTCAGCACTTGGGAGATACACTATAACAGAATTAGTAAACATGATCCCTGCCCACAGTGAGCTTACACTCTAGAGCGGGAGACAGATATTAATAAAAATAAATTACTAATATGTACATAAATGCTGAGTCAGTGTCTCCACTACCATCATCATCGAGTAGTCTGACCTCCTTCAGAAATTGAGCTATATCCCACATTGAGGGTTCATAATTTTTTCTAAATGGTATTTGCTAAGCACTTATTATGTGCCTGGCAGTGTACTAAGTGCTGGGGTAAATACAAGCTACTTAGGTTGGACACAGTCCATGTGCCACATGGATCTCACAGTCTTAATCCCCATTTTACAGATGAGGTAAATGAGGCACAGAGAAGTGAAGTGACTTGCCCAAGATCACACAACAGACAAGTGGCAGAGCCAGGAATAGAACCCAGGTTCTTCCATCCTGTGCTCTATCCACTACACCATGCTGCTTCTCATTTTAGAATACATGGAAAGGGGAGAAAATGGAGACTAGGAAATATGTCCCAATCAAATGCTCAAAAATCATATTTGCCAGCCAAGATTAATCTAGATTGACTTTTAATACAAGGAGTTCGAATCCCAGCTCTGCTACTTGTCTGCTGTGTGACCTTGGGCAAGTCACTTCACTTCTCTGTGCCTCAATTACCTCATCTGTAAAATGGGGATGAAGACTGTGAGCCCTACGTGGGACAACCTGATTCCCCTGTGTCTCCCCCAGCGCTTAGAACAGTGCTCTGCACATAGTAAGCGCTTAACAAATACCAACATTATTATTATTATTATTAGGAGGGTGTGTGTGTGTGTGTGTTTAAGTAATTAGAGTTTCTGGCATTTTAATGTAGGATGGAGCACCTCACACTTTCAGTAGGTGAGCTCAGCAGAGAGTCTTTTGCATCTATTTTAGGGTACAACCAGCCATAGACTGTGAGCCCGTTGTTGGGTAGGGATTGTCCCTATTTGTTGCCAAATTGTACTTTCCAAGCACTTAGTACAGTGATCTGCACACAGTAAACGCTCAATAAATACAATTGAATTAATGGACTGGGAGCTACACCTCTAGTCTATAAGCTCTTCATGGGTATATATAATAATAATAATAATAATAAAGATGGTATTTGTTAAGCATTTACTATATACCAAGCACTGTTGTAAGTGCTGGAGTAGATACAAGGTAATCAGTTTGTCCCATGTGGAGCTCCCAGTCTTAATCCCAATTTTACAGATGAGGTAACTGAGGCCCAGAAAAGTTAAGTGAGTTGCCCAAAGACACACAGCTGACAAGTGGCAGAGCTAGGATTAGAGCCCATGACTTCTGACTCCCCACCCTGTGCTCTTTCCACTAAGCCATGCTGCTTCCCTATGAATCGTGTCTACAAACTCTGCTATATTGTACTCTCCCAAGCACTAAATACAGTGCCCTGCACACAGAAAGTGCTCAGTAAGTACCCTTGATTAATTGGTTGGAAGTGACCTCTCGTCTTCATTTCTTCTAGAGCATCCATGGATTCAACATCATATAAACTAACGGATTCCTTCTTGTGTTGTTGAACCTGGATGCCAGCCATCCATATTAGTTTTCAAGCAATAGTTGAGATCCTTATCATGCAGAGCTTCAAACACTTTCACCTTGCATGAACTAGAAAGTGTGATTAAAGCTAGGTACACCCTCGACCTCAATGAGTACTCATTGTGCACTCTTGGGTAAATGGGGAAGGGTGAGGAGATCAAAATAGACACCAATCTTAGCAGTGAGGATTTGAATTTAGGGACAGAACAAGCAGACCAGTACATAATGAATATAATATAAGTGAACAAATGACCATGGATAGCTTCATAAACATTATAATACCTTGAACTGATTAAATTCTTTTATTTTTTTCAAACCCCTTTCAGTTCAGTTATCCATTAGTGTCTTGACAAGATCCCTGTTCTGTAGAAAGAGATAGGTATTATAATTTTCATTTCACAGATGAGAAGACTGAGGTTCAGAGATGTTAAGTGAGTCACCTCAGGTCACATGCATGAGGTAAGAGGCAGAGCAGGCCCTAGACCCTACATCTTCTGACTCTTAAACCCCAAATTCCTTCTATTAGATTGTGCTGTCTCTGAAACTGTAGTATCAGAACTACTGTGAACACTTGAAAGCCTGTATACTACAGTCCTCTAGACTGAAATCTCCTTGTAGGCAGGGAACATGCCTACCAACTCTGTTATACTGTACTCTCCCAAGTGCTTAGTACAGTGCTCTGAACACAGTGAGTGCTCAGTATACTTTTTTAATGGTATTTCTAAAAGTGCTGACAAGTTAATGAAATTGGACCCAGGCCATACACCACATGGATCTAAGTCTTAATCCCCATTTTACAGATGAAGTACATGAGGCACAGAGAAGTGAAGTGTCTTGCCCAAGGTCACACAACAGAGAGGTGGTGGAGTGGGATTAGAACCCAGGTCCTTCTGACCGGTGGACGGTGGACGGTACTGCTTCTCTGATTGATTTATTGCTTTAGCTTACGACTCCCTCACCCCAGGTTCCCTGGCTCCAGGCCATTTCCTAGGCCTGTTTACCGTGTTTATTCATTATCCCCTTCGAGTTGACTGGCAGCTATCGATTTCTGTTCAAGCTGTTGCCCTTGGTGTCAAATAGTTTTACCATTTCTTCCCCAATTTTTCAGACAAATTTAATCATTTTTTTCCTCCTAAAGGTTTAGCTTTGTTCTTTGCACAATAATGAATGGTTTAGTAAATGGCTCATTGCAGGACTGAGGGGATGTAAGGGTGACCTTTATTCAATCAAATGTGCTGCCTCCTCTCAGGGTTTGGAAGATGGGAGGAGTTAGAGTCAGAACACAGAGGCTAGCAAAATCAACTGCTTATAGCAAATGGCCACCCACTCTTTTTATTTTTTATTTTGCTTTTTTAAACATTCTTTGAGGCAGTTGCCTCTCCTAGTGCACTTTCTGGGTCTCTTAAATTATAAATAACTTATTTTGTATCCCACCCCCTCTATCTAGCTCCTGCTGGTGTAGTTCTTCCCTTATGGTTCCAGATCGGAGGACAGAGTTTTGCCATACAGTTCTTTCAATAGAACTGCATTTAAGTACTGAGGAAAAACACATGGGTGCTTATTCAGATACTATTCCTGGTCCACAGGGGACTCACAATCTACAAAAATGGGAAGGGAGGGATTGATGATGGATCAACAAGGAATGAATGTATGGCGAAAGAAGTTAAGGAAACAGCGACAACAATAAAACAATAACAGCTACCATACATTATGGCTATAAGAGACCATTTTCAGGCTCCTTATCACTACGGTGGGATCATCCAAAGTCTTACAGTCATAGATTGGAGTCCAACATTTTAAAGGTTTGGAAATTCAATTCTTGCTTCAGTCTGCCCCATTCCAGCAGGATAGGACTAGGCTACCAAGGTGGGATTGGGGCGAGAGTGTTTCATTCCTCCTGAGGGGCCCCTCACTCAGAAGGAAGAAGAACTCCAGAGACCTAGAAGTTGTAGCCCTTACATTCATTCAATCATATTTATTGAGCGCTTACTGTGCGCAGAGCACTATATTAAGCTTCTGCCCATCTCCACCTTGAGGCTCATTGGAGTGCTTTCCTCATAACCACAGCCCAGAAAAATAGATTTTCACAAATAAAAAGAGCTATAGTTTCAGGAGGAATGAGGAAATGGAGACCCGCAACCAAGTTTTGGAGGGCTGAAACCTGTTCAATTCCCTCTCTGTAGCTAACTGGATAGATTGGGGCATTAATGCACTCCCTATGAGATGGCATCATCACTTTCAGGATGTAAGTCTCTGAATGTTCTCAAGTGTATCTGCCACAGATTTCCCAAAACAATGTCCCAGTGGCAAAGCTTTAAAGCTGACAATTAGAAAGCTGTGAACTTAGGTTCTAATCCCAATTTTGCCACTTTCCTGCTCTGTGACTTTGGGCAAGTCACTTAACTGGCAATCAATCAATTGTATTTAATGTACGTTTACTGTGTTCAGACCACTGTACTCAGCTAATAATAATAATAATAATGGTATTTTGTTAAGCGCTTACTATGGGCCAAGCACTGTTCTAAGCACTGGGGTAGATACAAGGTAGTCAGGTTGTCCCATGTGAGGCTTACAATCTTAATCCCCATTTTACAGATGAAATAGTTTAGGCCCAGAGAAGTGAAATGACTTGCCCAAGGTCACACAGCAGACACGTGGCAGAGCCAAGATTAGAATCAGTGACCTTCTGACTCCCAGGCCTGTGGGCTATTCACTATACCATGCTGCTTCTCCTTCTCAGCTCTAGGGAGGGTAAAATCAGAGAAGCAGCATGGCTCAGTGGAAGGAGCCCAGGCTTGGGAGTCAGAGCTCATGGGTTCTAACCCTGACTCTGCCACTTGCCAGCTGTGTGACTTTGGGCAAGTCACTTCACTTCTCTGTGTCTCAGTTATCTCATCTGTAAAATGGGGGTTAAAACTCTGAGCCCCACATGGGACAACCTGATCACCTTGTATCCCCACAGTGCTTAGAACATAGTGTTTTGCACATAGTAAGCGCTTAACAAATACCATTATTATTATTATTATTAAAAGATTAAAATATAACCGAGTTGGTAGACATGTTCCCTGTCCACAGTGAATTTCTTTGCCTCAGTTTCCTCATCTATATAATGGGGATTACATACCTTTTCTCCCTCCCCCTTAGACTGTGAACCCCTTGTGGGACAGGGACTTTGTCCAATCTAACTACCTTGTCTATACCCCAGTGTTTAGTACAGTCCTTGACACATACTAACCACTTAACAACACAATTATCATTATTATTATTATTATCGTTATTTTTATTATTATTACTAAATGTAATAATGGTAGTCACAATGCAAAAACATTGCTGAGAAGATGTCTAAATCCCTAGATACTGGGAAACAAACATATGGTAGCTTGTTTTGGGCAGGAAGCATTCTCCTAACCTTTATATTGTGTTTTCCTAAGCACTTAATATAGTGTTCTGCACATAGTAAGCACTCAGTAAATACAATTGATTGAATGATAATAGCAATAACAATTATAACAGTTGTGGTATTTGTTAAGCAATTACTCTACGATAATAATAATAATAATAATAATCATGTTGGTATTTGTTAAGCACTTACTAAGTGCACAGCACTGTTCTAAAGGCTGGGGTAGATACAGGGTTATCAGATTGCCCCACGTGAGGCTCACAGTCATCTCCATTTTACAGATGAGGTCACTGAGGCACAGAGAAGTTAAGTGACTTGCCCACAGTCACACAGCTGACAAGTGGCAGAGCCGGGATTCGAAATCATGACCTCTGACCCCCAAGCCCGGGCTCTTTCCACTGAGCCACGCTGCTTCCTCTATGCCAAGCACTCTTCTAAACATTGGAGTAGATGCAAGATAAATGGGTTGGACACTGTGCCTGTCACACATAGGGCTCACAGTTGTAATCCCCATTTTATAGATGTCTAAAACAGACTTAATCATCTTTCTCCCTAAATCGTCTCCTCTTCTTATCTTTCTCAGCCCAGTTGTGATCACCACCATCTTCCCAGGTCCAGAAGCCCCCAACCTCAGTGCCATCCTTGATTCCTCAGAGGCACTGAGAAGTGAAGTGACTTACCCAGGGTCATAGAGATAAGTAGTGGAGCCAGGATTAGAATCCAGGTCCTTCTGACTCCCAGGCTCATGCTCTATCAACTAGGCCATGTTGCTTGATAGTATGGAGTTTGGTGACTGGCACAGGGAGGTCAAGTGACTGATTCAGGAGAGTATATATGTTTTAAAAATGAGATAAATGAAAGGCATTCCTGAACCACAGACTTCCACACTCCATCATTGGTATTAAATCTGCAAAAGAAAGCTACTACTTCTAGACGGTGAAAAGAAGGTCACTCACCACTTAGAACAGCAAGTTTATCTTCCTAAATTGTTAACTTCCACTGAAGACAGCGGTGACATTGATCACTTTCTTTCATGTTTTCATATTCTTTTCTCTAGCCAAGCTATTCTGTCCCACCAGTCCCATACTTCTGACCCATATTCTGTTCTAAGACAACAGTAACCTCTTTACAGCCAAATCCAAAGGACTACACTCCCTCATGATCCTTCTTGAACTCTCAGTTCCCTTTGACCCTCAGGACTTCTCCTTCCTCTTGGAAACACTATCTGGTTTTGTTTTGTTGTCATAAAACCTATAAGGTTCTCCTGCTATCTCCCTAGTCAGTCAGTCAGTCATTAGTATTTACAGAGTGCTTATTATGTGCAGAGCACTGTACTAAGTGCTTGGGAGAGTATAATAATAAACGGACACATTCTGTGATCACGATGAGGTTATAGTCTCAGTTTGCTTGTTGGTTCCTCCTCTGCCTCTCATTTTCTTACAGTGGGTTGCCTAGAAAGCTCTGTTCACATAATAATGTTGGTATTTGTTAAGCGCTTACTATGTGCCGAGCACTGTTCTAAGCGCTGGGGTAGACATAGGGGAATCAGGTTGTCCCATGTAGGGCTCACAGTCTTAATCCCCATTTTACAGATGAGGGAACTGAGGCATGGAGAAGTTAAGTGACTTGCCCACAGTCACACAGCCGACAAGTGGCAGAGCTGGGATTCGAACTCATGAGCCCTGACTCCAAAGCCCGTGCTCTTTCCACTGAGTGACGCTGCTTCTCCCATCCAATCACATGGCTTCAGCTGCCCTCACCATGTATACCTCATCAGTATACCTTTCCTAATTAGTTCTCCACCCCTCGCCAAATAAACCCATCAGCCAACTCTACTAAATAGGATTTTTTTTTAGTACTGCCAGCCACAGTACTAAGCTCTTGGGTAGATACTAGCTAATTGGGTTGGACACAGTCCATGGCCCACATGGGGCTCACAATCTTAATCCCCATTTTACAAATGAGGTCACTGAGGTACAGAGAAGTGAAGTGACTTGTCTAAGGTCACACAGCAGACAAAGGGTAGATCCAAGGTTAAAACCCAGACCCTCTTGACTACCAGGCCCATGCTTTATCCACTAGGTCGTGCTCCTTTTCTTCCTTATAGACATCGTCAGCACTTTTGAATTTGTTTATTCGACTGTGCATTCAGTTATTGATTTCAAATTCTCTATTTGTGCCTACTTCTCCTATTAGAGTGTAAACACTTTGTGGGCAGCGAACGAGTCATTTCTTCCTTCTTAGTACAGTGCACTGTGGTAATACTTTTAGTACTTACTGTTCACCAAACCTCTTTCCTTCGTGCCTTCAGGACTGCAGTCAAGACAAGTTTCCTCCATAATGTGTCCCGCTTGACTGAGTATCCCTGTCACTCCAGCCCTTGTTTACCTCCATTGATTGTGTACTTCTGCTTCTGCCATCTGCACCTGGTTAGATTTTGTATTCAATTTCTCTGCCACTTGTGATTTTTGTCTCCTTGTATGGTCTTCATTTGAGTCAATCTCATCTAGGCCCAGGACTTGCTCTATCATAGGGGCAAACTAGGTTAGGAAGTTGTGAAAGGAGCTTGAAGCACATGGTCTGGTATATAAGCCCAAGAGTGGATCTGGCCAAGGCGGGTCAGAGATTTCTCGTTCTGACAAACAGGGCAGAAACCTAACACTGACTGGGCGACTTGAACATCAGTGGCTTGGCTACCTGCCACTCGCCACATCACACTCATCTACACAGCATGGCCTAGTGGAAAGAGCACAGGCCTGAGAGAGAGAGGACTTGGGTTCTAATCCCACCTCCACCACTTGTCAACTGGGTGACCTTGGGCATGTCGCTTAACTTCTTTTATGCCTCAGTTCCCTCATCTGCAAAATGGGGATTCGATATCTGCTCTCCCTCCTACTTGGACTATGACCCTCTTGTGGGATCTCGTTGTCTTGAATCTACTCCAGCTTTTAGTACAGTGCTTGGCACATAGGAAGTGCCTAAAAAACATAATAGTAATAAGAATAACTATATTATTATTATCTTCATCCCCCTAACTTGCCTCAGGAAAAGGAAGAGAAGACAGTGTTATTTGACTGTCCCAGTTGCACCTGCTAAGCACGTTTCAGTTTCTACTGTCTTAGATTCATTCATTCATTCATTCAATAGTATTCATTGAGCACTTACTATGTGCAGAGCACTGTACTAAGCGCTTGGAATAAACAAGTCGGCAACAGATACAGTCCCTGCCATTTGACGGGCTTACAGTCTAATCGGGGGAGACAGACAAGAACAATGGCAATAAATAGAGTCAAGGGGAAGAACATCTCATAAAAACAATGGCAACTAAATAGAATCAGGGTGATGTACATCTCATTAAACAAAATAAACAAAATAAATAGGGTGATAAAGATATATACAGTCGAGCAGACGAGTACAGTGCTGAGGGGGTGGGATGGGAGAGGGAGAGGAGGAGAGGGAAAGCGGGGAGAAGAGGGTATAGCTGCGGAGAGGTGAAGGGGGCTAGAGGGAGCAGAGGGAAAAAGGGGGGAGCTCAATCTGGGAAGGCCTCTTGGAGGAGGTGAGTTTTAAGTAGGGATTTGAAGAGGGGAAGAGAATTAGATTGTCTGAGGTGAAGAGGGAGGGCATTCCAGGACCGTGGGAGGACGTGGCCCAGGGTTTGATGGCGGGATAGGGGAGACCGAGGGATGGTGAGGAGGTGGGCGGCAGAGGAGCGGAGCGTGCGGGGTGGGCAGGAGAAAGAGAGAAGGGAGGTGAGGTAGGAAGGGGCAAGGTGATGGAGAGCCTTGAAGCCTCGAGTGAGGAGTTCTTGTTTGGAGCGGAGGTTGATAGACAACCACTGGAGGTGTTTAAGAAGGGGAGTGACATGCCCAGATCGTTTCTGCAGGAAGATGAGCCGGGCAGTGGAGTGAAGAATAGACTGGAGCGGGGCGAGTGAGGAGGAAGGGAGATCAGAGAGAAGGCTGACACAGTAGTCTAGCCGGGATATAACAAGAGCCTGTAGCAGTTAGGTAGCCGTTTGAGTGGAGAGGAAAGGGCGGATCTTGGCAGTATTGTAAAGGTGAAACCGGCAGGTCTTGGTAATGGATAGGATGTGTGGGGTGAACGAGAGAGACAAGTCAAAGATGACACCGAGATTGGGGGCCTGAGAGACGGGAAGTATGGTCGAACCATCCACGGTGATAGGGAAGTCTGGGAGAGGACCGGGTTTGGGAGGGAAGATGAGGAGCTCAGTCTTGCTCATGTTGAGTTTTAGGTGGCGGGCCAACATCCAGGTGGAGACATCCTGGAGGCAGGAGGAGATGCGAGCCGGAAGGGAGGGGGAGAGGACAGGGGCAGAGATGTAGATCTGCGTGTCATCTGTGTAGAGATGGTAGTCAAAGCCGTGAGAGTGAATGAGTTCACCGGAGTGAGTGTAAATGGAGAACAGAAGAGGGCCAAGAACTGACCCTTGAGGAACTCCAACAGTTAAAGGATGGGAGGGGGAGGAGGCGCCTGTGAAGGAGACCAAGAATGACCAGCCAGAGAGATAAGAGGAGAACCAGGAGAGGACGGAGTCCGTGAAGCCAAGGTGAGATAAGGTGTGGAGGAGGAGGGGATGGTCGACAGTGTCAAAGGCAGCTGAGAGGTCAAGGAGGATTAGAATGGAGTAGCAGCCATTGGATTTGGCAAGAAGGAGGTCATGGGTGACCTTAGAGAGAGCAGTCTCGATAGAGTGGGGGGGACGGAAACCAGATTGGAGGGGGACCAGGAGAGAATGGGAGTTAAGGAATTCTAAGTAGCGATTGTAGATGACTCGTTCTAGGATTTTGGAAAGGAAGGGTAGTAGGGAGATAGGGCGATAACTGGAAGGGGAAGTGGGGTCGAGAGCGGGTTTTTTTAGGATGGGGGAGACGTGAGCATGTTTGAAGCAGAGGGGAAGGAGCCATTGGGAGATTGAGCGGTTAAAAATAGAGTTAAGGAAGGAGGAGGGCAGGGGCGATGGTTTTTATAAGGTGAGTGGGAATGGGGTCCGAGGCGCAGGTGGATGGGGTGGCATTTGCGAGGAGGAGGAGATCTCCTCTGAGGATACTGCAGGAAAGATGGGAAAGTAGGGGAGAGGGTTGGTGGGGGGAGGGGGAAGGGGAGGGTGACTTTGGGGGAGCTCAGACCTGATTGTGTTGATTTTTGTGATGAAATAGGTGGCCAGATCATTGGGGGTGAGAGATGGGGGAGGGGGAGAAACAGGGGGCCTAAGGAGAGAGTTAAAGGTCCAGAACAATTGGCAAAGGTGACGGGCATGGGTGTCGATCAGGGAGGAGAAGAGGTTTTGCCTGGCGAAGGAGAGGGCAGAGTTAAGGCAGGAAAGGATAAATTTGAAATGTATGAGGTCGGCTTGGTGCTTGGACTTTTGCCAGCAGCGCTCAGCAGCTCAAGCGTAGGAGCGTAGGAGGCGGACAGAGGAGGTGATCCAGGGCTGTGGGTTAGTGGAGCGAGAGCGGCAGAGGGAAAGGGGGGCGAGAGAGTTGAGATGAGTAGAGAGGGTGGAGTTGAGAGCGGAGACCCGATCATCAAGAGTGGGAAGTGAGGACAGGGCGGCAAGGTGAGGAGAAATGCTTTTGGAAAGACGGATGGGATCAAGAGAGCGGAGGTCTCTGTGGGGGAGTAGCAAAGATTTGCAGGGGGAGGGAGAGTGAGAGATGAGGCAGGTGAGAAGGTTATGGTCAGAGAGAGGGATTTCAGACTTGGTGAGGGAGGAGATGGTGCAGCGGTAGGAGATAACGAGATCGAGGGTGTGACCATATTTATTGAGTCCTTATTGTGTGCAGACCACTGTACTAATAGGAACCCCACAGCCACTCACTCCCAAAAGAGGTCTTAGGAAGGATAAAGAACGGTTCCAACAGGATCTTTTGGGAATCTTTCCTCAGGAACAGAATCCCAGAAGCATCAGTCCACTCACTCTTGCCATTTGCAGACTCATCTTACTGCCACCTTTCCTTATGGTTCTGTCCCCACAAACTCCCTGGATAATATTACAGGGAGAAGCAGAGTGTCTAAGTCACCAAGTGGCAACCAGTCTGATAAATTTCAATCATTGTCCCCAGCCCTGATGTTAACTGAATGAGGCAAAATCTCCACTTTAAATTCAATTAGATACAGGTCAGCTCAGAAGCAAGCAAAGGTTCAATATTTCATTTTAGATAGTAAGTTTCCTGAGGGCAGAGATCAAGTCTGTGGATTTGGCTGAGTAACATGAAGGATCATACAGGTGGGAGACTAGGGAATTCACCCAGTTCTAGGGGATAATATGGTCAGAAGTGTGAGAGAAGGAAAGATGCACAATAGTCACTAGAAGCAAAAGTCAGATTGGGGTTAATGAATGATAAATTTCATAGGAATGTATGGGAATTACAAAAACACCCCTCTTTATTCAGGCTATCCAAAAATCTGTGAGAATGCTATTCTTACAAAGCAAATACTTGAGATTTCAAACCCCTTCTGTTTTGAACCAAGGAGGGAATTCCAGATTCCTTGTTGAGCCGTTCTTGTGCTCTTGGAGCCCAACTCAGTGAATTCATGGGAATTGAAGAAGTGGACATACCCCTCAATCCTCAAACTTGTTTGGTTTCCAGTTAGGAATGAAAGACCTGAGGAGGTTTATCTCGCTTGCTCTCCACCCATCTATTAGGGGAGTGAGATGATAGATTGCAAGTGGAATTATTTTTAAAGTGATGGATGTGGTGGGAGTAGTGTCCCTCTTAAATTTACTGTTTCATAGCAGCCTTAGTATCCACTCAAGATTCAAGAAAAATAAATTGGAAACAGAATGTAAAGCCTCATAATTTGAAACCTGCTACCTGCTCAGAATATTCTGCAACCATTTGCAAACTTTAGAATCTTTCCTTTTAAAATCTCTCCCTTTTTTTATGCTATTTAAGTGCTTACTATGTGCCAGGCACTGTTTTAAGCACTGAGGTAGATATGAAGTAATTAGGTTAGACATAGTCCATGTTCCACATGGGGCTCTCAGTCTTTATCCCCATTTTTCAAATTATTATTATTATTACTACTAATAATAATAATGTTGGTATTTGTTAAGTGCTTACTTTGTGCGGAGCACTGTTCTAAGCTCTGGTGTAGATACAGGGTAATCAGGTTGTCCCATGCGAGACTCACAGTTAATCCCCATTTTACAGATGAGGTAACTGAGGCACAGAGAAGTTAAGTGACTTGCCCGCAGTCACACAGCTGACAAGTGGCAGAACCGGGAGTCGAACCCATGACCTCTGACTCCGAAGCCCACGCTCTTTCCACTGAGCCACGCTGCTTCCCTAATGTTGGTATTTGCTAAGTGCTTACTATGTGCAGAGCACTGTTCTAAGTGCTAGGGTAGATACAGGGTCATCAGGTTGTCCCACGTGAGGCTCACAGTTAATCCCCATTATACAGATGAGGTAACCGAGGCACAGAGAAGTTAAGTGACCTTCTCACAGTCACACAGCTGACAAATGGCAGAGCCGGAATTCGAACCCATGACCTCTGACTCCCAAGCCCGGGCTCTTTCCACTGAGCCACGCTGCTTCTCATTAATAATATTAATAATGATACTTGTTAAGCACTATGGCTAAGCTCTGGGGTAGATAATCAGATTGGACACAGTCTCTGTCCCACATGGGGCTCACACTCTTAATCACCAGTTTACAGATGAGGTAACTGAGGCACAGAGAACTTAAGTGACTTGCTCAAGGTCACACAGCAGACATGTGGCAGAGCCGGGATTAGAACTCAGGTCCTTCTGATTCCCAGATCCAGGCTCTTTCCACTAGGCCATGCTGCTTTTCCGAACAAATGCGGGTTCTCAGAGTGGTCATTTCTGCTTGCAGCAAGTCAGACAGCGAGCCTCAGAAGATGCATGAATTCTACTATTTTCTTAGCAGTAACAATCTCTTACCCATTCACACTCACAGATGTGAAGATAATTTTCTACTAGTGCGATACAATTTCCTTCAGCTTACAGTTCTTCCCTGGTGTTAGGTTAGGCAGTTTGGGAGGAGAATTGATACTTTCAGACAGTGTCGAGATGCATCCGTTCCACAAATTATGGCAGCAGTGCACTACAGTGTGCTTCAGTGGAAAGAGCCTAGGATTGGGAGTCAGAGGTCATGGGTTCTAATGCTGACTCCTCCACTTGTCAGCTGGGTGACTTTGGGCAAATCACTTAACTTCTTTGGGCCTCAGTTACCTCATCTGTAAAATGGGGATTAAGACTGTGAAGCCCATGTGGGACAACCTGATTACCTTCTATCCCTCCACTCCCAGTGCTTAGAACAGTGCTTGGCACATAGTAAGCGCTTAATAAATGCCATCATTATTATTATTATTACTACACAGATCTCCATTTCCTGAAAAAGCTCATGCTATTCCTATAGTTCTTAGCATACTGTGGTTGTGCAACTCAAGTGCAAACCTAATAGGGGTCACTTAATTTCTCTGTGCCTCAGTATATGCAACTGTAAAATGAAGTCTGTACTTGTTCTCCCTCCTACTTACACTATGAGACCCATGTGGGACAGGAACTACATCTGACCTGATTAACTTCTATCTACCTCAGCACTTAGAACAATGCTTGACATATAGTAAGCACTTAACAAATACCATAAAAAAGGACAGAATCCTAACAAAGAGGCTCACTCCCTCCCCCAAAATAACTTTATAATCTAATGGAGAAGACAAGCATAAAACATATTTATGACCCTGTCAAAATAACTAAATTGAACATTTAATTTAAATATTTATTTTTAATTTTTATTGAAATAATTTTAATATTTAGTTTAAATATTAAATTATTAAATTAATTAATAATTCCACCTGGAATTTTAGGATTTGAATGTGAGGAGAGCTGTCATCTGTTTGATATGGGGGAGAGGGTGTTCCAAGCTGTAGAATACAGCCCGAACAAAGGGTCGGAAGCAGGAGAATAGAGAGTGAGAGGATGGAGGTGGGAAAAGCGAGAGTGGCGTACACTTACCGGTTTGACATGGGAGAAATAGAAGGTGAAGAGAGCAAATAGGTAAAGGTGGACCAGATGGTGGAGAGCCTTGAAGCCAACTGTGAGGAGTTTGTGTTTGGAGCAAAAAGATACTAGGGACCAGTGGAGGGTTTTGAGGAGAGGAGAGATGTGGACCAAGCAATGCTTCAGGAAGATGATTCATGCATCAGCAAGTAAAATAGATTGGAGCAGGGAGAGGCTGGAGGTTGGGAGACCAGTAAGGATGCTAATACAATAGTCTAGCCAAGGCAAGACCAGAACTTGTACTAGGGTGGAAGCTGTTTGGGTAGAGAGGAAGGGGCAACCCAGTGAAATATGGTGCAGGAAAAATCAGCAAAATTTGGCAGTAGTGGGTAGTGTTTCAATGTAGTGATTTCCCTGCTGAGATTTGCCCTGCTCATTTATCCCTCTCTTTAATGTTACTCTTTGACAGTTTTCAAGGTGTGTTTCCAGAGCGATGCTTCATGCCCCTTCTTGGTTGCCCAGTGAAATCTCACCACAGTGACGTGCCTCCAGCATGAGCTAGTGGAAAGACCACTGGGCCTAGGAGTTCAGAGATCCAGGTTCCAGTCCTGCTTATACCACTTATCTGCTATGTGACCTTGGCCTTTGTGCCTCAGCTTACTCATTTAAAAAAAGGAGACAAAATGCCTGTTATGCCTCTTAGACTGGAAGCCGTATGTGAAACAGGAACTGTCTCTGATCTGATTTTCTTGTATTTGCCCAAGTGCCAAATAAGTGCTTTCTTAATTACTATCATTATCATGATTATTCATAATAACAGTACTAATAGTAATACATTATAGTTTAAGCTTATGAAAACATGGCATTTTTGCCAAGAAATGCACACTATTGCATCAAGACTAGTTAGTCTGTCTGCCCTCCTGATCGGCAGTTCTTGTCAGAGAGTCCTGGTGGCTGACCTTCCATGCCCTTACCCCCCTGCCAAACCTGGGTGCCCTCAGAACCCAGACAGGCTGGCAAGAAGGTGGAGGCCAGAGTTTGGGAGATCGGGGGATTCTGAATGTGCTGTCAGTGATTTGAGGAGAGGCGGAGAGGTAGCCCTTGTGTAAATGGCTCCAAATCATTCATCATGTCAGCATAACCCACGTCCCTCTAACACTATTTTAGGGTTTAGCACTGAGTTTTCTCTGGTCAAATTTTTCTAGTGAAAAATTATCATCAAAATGTTCTTATTCCCTGCAGACTCACCCCTAACAGTAAGGGTTGCAACAACTGGAATTCATAAAGGAAGTTTTTGAGTACCGTTTGTGTCAAGAGCCAAATTCCTCACCCCAGAAGGTTTAGTCCAGAGACTGCTGATAAACGTTTTGAATTTTAAAATCTTTGCAATAATATAAACCAGAACAGCTCATCATCTCAGGGGGACAGGAAACAAGTTTCCCTTGGTGACCAATACCGTGCATTTCACCAGTTTTATTCCAGGGTGTTGGCTATTGAGAAGAAACAGGCTGAATCGTAGCCTTGAGAGGCCACTGATCTGACCCAGATCCTAAATTCCTGTGCAACTCTATATAAATGATGTGTTCTGACCTTTTATCTGAAACAATTATCCTCATACAATGCAGTTTAGCTTGTGGCCAACTAAAAACAGGAGAATCAATCACGTCTATGTGAGCCTAAGAGGACCAACTTTTTCTTTTCTGTTGCAATCCATAGATTCGATGAGATACAATAAATCAGTGTTTACAGTTACCGTGGTGTGCTTCACCGAAGGCATTTCGGAGGGCAGAGGATAAATCAGGAATTTTATCATTTCTTTCAGCAACTTGGGTTACAAACTATGGGTTCAGCATTGAAACGTCCAGTGCTTCTTTGCTTGATCTGTGTAGATTGAGAAACAACATGGTCTAATGAGATGCAGTATGGTCTAGTGGCTAGAGCATGGCCCTGAAAGTCAGAAGGATCTGGATTCTTCGCCTGTGTGACCTTGGGCAAATCACTTTACCTCTCTGAGCCTTGGTTCCCTCATCTGTAAAATGGAGATTAAGACAGTGAGCCCCATGTGGGATAAGGACTGTGTCCAACCCGATTTGCTTGTATCCACCCCAGCACTTTCCAAAGTGCCTGGCACAGAATAAGTGCTTAACATACCTCTATTATTATTACTATTATTATTATTATAAACTGCACTAATAATAGTAATAATAAACTCCCTTGAGACCTGTGCTGTGTGGCACTCCTCGGAGGGCTACTGACTCTCATTATTCAAGTTACTCCGCATAGCTAGGTTGACCTTCCTGACAAGGAAGATGAGAATTGAATGAATGCATGGAAATGAGTTATGTTTTTGCCGACTGTGAAACGTGGTTCCTCAAAGTCAGAGCCAAAATACATTTGAGGCAGCCAGAGGCTGGGCAGGGGAGGGGTGTTATGAGAATGTCTTGTGATTCTTTATTTATTCTGTGCCTCTGGGACTGTCGGTCTCATGGAGTTTTCAGGAGAGAAAAAAAAAAGGTCATACACCTTGGTCGCTCAACAATTCAAATACGTTCACAGAGTGAAATTCTTTTGTATAAAAGGGGATTTGGGAACTATTGATTCTTTGGTCTAAATCTGGTTGTGGACCTCTTGTAACGTACATCAATCTGGAACTCAATCAATCAGTCAATTAATGATATTTATTTAGAACTTACCTTTCCTGACTTAGCCCCATCCTTCCTCAATTCCCATTCCCTTCTGCACTGCCCTGACTTTTTACCTTGGTTCTTCCCCCGTCCCAGCCCCACAGCACTATGTACATATCTGTAATTTATTTATTGAAATTAATGTATGTCTTCCCCCTCGAGACTGTAAGCTCATTGTGGTCTGGGAATGTGTCTGTTTATTGTCGTATTGTACTCTCCAAGTGCTTAGTACAGTGCTCTGCACACAGTAAGCTCTCAATAAGTTCAACTGAATGAATGAATGAATGATTGAATGTGCAGAGCACAATTCTAAACATTTGGGGAAGTACAATAGAGTTGGTACCCCAGGACTTAGTATAGTGCCAGGCACATAATAAGCACTTAAGTACCACAGTTAAAGCAGCATGGCATAGTGGATAGAGCAGGGCCTGGGAGTTAGAAGATCATAGCTTCTGATCCTGGCTCTGCCACGATCTTGATCTTGATCTGTGATCTTGGGCTCTGTGATCTTGGGCAAGTCACTCCACTTCTCTGGACCTCAGTTACCTCATCTGTAAAATGGGGATTGAGACTGGGTCCACCCTATTTGCTTGTATCCAGTGGTTATCATAGTGCCTGACACATAGTAAGTGCTTAACAAATACCATTATTATGAGAAGCAACATGGCATAGAGCATGGGCCTGGGAATCAGAAGGTCATGGGTTCTAAACTTGGCTCCACCACTTTTCTGCTGTGTAACATGGGGATTGAGATTAACAAGAGCCCATCAGTTACATCAGGATGAAAAAGCTCTTAGGGCACTGAAAACCCACATATCTCTCCAACATTTTTTAGAAACTATGCTTGTTTTTGGCCTTCACAACTTTCTGTGTTATGTATCTCTGTCTTACCGCTCAATCAATTGGTTGTATTTATTGAGTGCCTAATGAGTGTGGACCACTCCATAAATTCGAGACACAGAGAGAGAGGGATTTAGAAGACACAATCCTGATCTCAAGGAGCTTAGAGTTTAGCAGGGAATGGATAGAAAATAATTTCTAGTTAAGAGAGAGACAAAAAGAATATGTAGATGAGGAAGTGCTTACATAGTAGGATTGTGTAACTTAACAGAGACGTAGCATGGCCTAGTGGAAAAGCACAGGCTTGGAACTCAAAGGACTTGAGTTCTAATACCAGATCTGCCACTTACCTCCTGTGTGACCTTGGGCAAGTCACTTAACTTCTCTGTACCTCAGTTACCTCATCAGTAAAATGGGCATTAAGACTGTGAGCCCCTCGTGCACAACCTGATTATTCTGTATCTACCCCAGGACTTAGAACAGTGCTCGGCATATAATAAGTGCTTAACAAATACCAGCATTATTATTATTAACTTCTCTATGCCTCAGTTTCCTCATCTGTAAAATGGGGATTCAACAATTATAATAATAATAATAATGGTATTTGTTAAGCACTTACTATGTGCAGAGCACTGTTCTAAGCACTGGGGTAGATACAGGGTAGTCAGATTGTCCCACGTGGGGCTCACAATTTTTAATCCCCATTTTTACAGATGAGGTAACTGAGGCACAGAGAAGTTAAGTGATTTGCCCACAGTCACACAGCTGACAAGTGGAGGAGTTGGGATTAGAACCCTCGACCTCTGACTCCCAAGCCTGTGCTCTTTCCACTAAGCCACGCTGCTCCTGTTTATTATATGTACAGAAGTGTCATATAATAACTGGTGTGAGTGCAAAAAGGCATATTTCATTCATTCAGTTGTATTTATTGAGAGCTTACAGTGTGCAGAGTACTGTACTTAGCACTTGGAAGAGTGCAATATAACAATGAACAGACACATTCTGTGCCCACAATGAGCTTACAATTTAGAAGTGGGGAGACAGACATTAATATAAATAAATTTCAGATATGTACATAAATGCTGTGGGGCTGGGGGGAGGGTAGTAAAAAGGGAGAAAGTCCAGGGCAGATGGGAGTGGGAGAAGAGGAAAGGGGGCTTATGTAGGGGAGGCATCTTGGAGAAGATGTGCCTTCAGAAAGGATTTGTAGTGGGGGAGTGTAATTTTCTGTCAGATTTGAGGAGAGAGGACATTCCAGGCCAGAGACAGGACTTGGGGGTGGGGATGGCAGCAAGATAGAGGAGATTGAGGCAAAGTAAGAAGTTTAGTATTAAAGGAGCGAAGTGTGCAGGCTGCGTTGTAGTAGAAAAGTAGCGGGATGAGGTAAGAGGGGGCAAGGTATTTGAGTGCTTTGAAGCCAATGGTGAGGAGTTTTTGTTTAATGCAGAGGTGGATCGGCACCCATCGGAGTTCCTTGAGGAGTGGGGAAACGTGTCCTGAATGTTTTTGTAGAAACATGATCCGGGCAGCAGAGAGAAGTATGGACTGGAGAAGGGAGAGATGAGAAACTGGGAGGTCAGCAAGGAGGCTGATGCAGTAATCTAGATGAGGTAAAATGAGCGTATTGACGTGGTAGCAGTTTGAATAGAAAGGAAAGGGCAGATTTTAGCATTGCTGTGAAGGTGGGACCAACAGGATTTAGCGATGGATTGAATACTTGGCGCAGACATAATGAGGTTGCAGGTAGGGGAGAGTACAGCTCTGGGACTCCGCCCCAAATAAAAACCCCTTACCATCAGCTTGATGGCACTCAATCACCTTGGCCACTCCTACCTCATCTGGCTCCTCTCCTCCTACGACCCAGTCCACACCCTTTGCTCCTTTATTGCTATTGTTCTGGTTCTTGTCTGTCCGTCTCCCCCAATTAGACTGTAAGCCTGTCAAAGTGCAGGGACTGTCTCTATCTGTTACCGATTTGTACATTCCAAGCACTTAGTGCAGTGCTCTGCACATAGTAAGCGCTCAGTAAATATTATTGAATGAATAGTGATAACCTTCTCATCGTACCTCTCAGTCTCATCTATCTCACTGCTGACTTCTCGCCCATTTCCTGCCTCTGCCCTGGAACGTCCTCCTTCATATCCAACAAATACTTTCCCCCCTACCCCTTTCAAAGCCTTATTGAAGGCACATCTCCTCCAAGAGGCCTTCCCTGACTAAGCCTTCTTTACTTCTTCTTCTACGTCCTTATGCATCACCTTGAATTGCTTCATGTCTTCATCACCCCTCCCAGCCCCACAGCACTTATTTACATAGTTGTAATTTAAGGTATTCGTATTAATGTCTGTCTACCCTTCTAGACTGCAAACTTGTAGGTGGAGAATGTGTTGATTATATTGTTATATTGCACTCTCCCAAGTGCTTAGTACAGTGCTCTCCACACAGAAAGCATTCAATAAATACTATCGACTAACTGACGGATGAACTGACTGAAAGCACTTATTAACTGTTAGAATGTAAGTCCCTCAAGACCCAGGGACTGTGTCTGATTTCTACACTTGAAGTCCTTCCCAGCACTTAGTGCTGTGCTCCATATACAGTAAGCATGGAGTTGCAGTGTGGCAAGAGCAAGGGCTTGGAAGTCAGAGGTCATGGGTTCTAATCCTGGCTCTGCCAACTGTCTGCTGGGTGACCTTGGGCAAGTTATTTAACCTCTCTGTGCCTCAGTTACCTCATCAGTAAAGTGGGGATTGAGACTATGAACCCCATGTAGGATAGGGACTGTATCTGACCTGATTACCTGTATCTACCCCAGCATTCAGTGTTTAGCACATAAGCACTTAACAATACTACAATTATTATTATTAAGCCCTTAATAAATATCTTCAATACAACTCCTACAAAGCCTTCCTGATATGATATCATTTTGTCAAATGTTCAGCCTGACTTTTCTTCTGTAGTGTCTTTTAGACAGGAAATATTTGGGAGCAGTGGGGAGGGGAGACATTATTGGCCAAACAATTGCTGTCTGATTTGACAGCATTTGCTTAATGTATATCTACCTTCTAGGTAGGATAGAGGGCTGAGAAGGGTCTGGAGGGAGTGGAAGGCAGCTGCCAAGGAGATTGGAATGGCACAATAATAATGGTATTTACTAAGCGCTTACTATATGCCAGGCACTGTACTAAGTGCCGGAACTCACCTGGTCCTGCAGGCAAGATGAGGCAGTGACGGTAGGTGAAGTCTGGGTTGGGGGAAGTCAGAGGAATCGAGAAACTGCCAGAGTGAAATACACTGAGGGTTGAGGCATCAGGAAGAGAAATGATGAAACTAGATGAGAGGAAAGATGGAGTTCAGCCCAAAAAAGAGAAGAAATGAGTTAGAGGTAAGGGAGGTGGGCTGCAGGGTTTCAAGAAGCCTGGGAGGAAAATAGTCAAACTCTACTTCCTTGGGAAGCCTATGAATCCCTAATTTTCAGGCCGTCTGGATTCAAGATGAGTGGCTGAATGGCCTTGTGAATGATTCTTCTAATGGAGTTGCCAGTTTAAAGGAGATTTAATTTAAGGTCAATCAATAGAAAATTTTATTCAGGCTTAGTGATGAACAGACAACCATAAAGAAGAGAAGTGACACTAATAATTTTGCCTCAATCAGACTTTCCTTTCAGACATGCAAAACACGAGATAAAGACCAAACCCATAGATCAAGGCAGATATTCTCCTAGCTCTGGGGCTTAGTGATAACTAGCAGCAGCCAAACCGTTGCTCCCGACCTAAAGACAAACTCCCACTGCCAGAAAATGCCTTTGCCCAATAAGGAAGGACTCATTTTTCTTCCTCTGGCTTTTTCTAAGACTGTGGCAGATCAGAATTATTCAAATTAACAGTGCTGATAGGTCATATTTCTTGGATTCACTAGGAATGGTTGTAGTAAATTAGAATGAGTCAGAATTTTAGTTTGACAGAAAATGATTATATTATGTTCCCTGCAAATCCCTGGGTCTATGTCTGCCGAACTCTCCGTATTTCAGATAGCCTCAGGAAATCAAGAGGAAATGAGATGTGCAGTCTGGGTTGCCAGGAAAAGTGTACTTAAGTGATCTGCCATTGACTTGGTTAGAAAATTAAGGGTAAAACGGGTTTTCTAGAAAATGGAATTGCCTGCAGGTTTCACAGACCGATTCAAAGGCTTGAACAAGGCACTTAGAAATTATGACATTTGGAGGTAATGGGTGTTTTCCTTTTTTAATCATTTGTCTCCTGCAAGCCAATCGAACCAACTGCTTTCTTTTTTAATTGTGGGCCTTAGGAATGAAATATCATTTCTTTCTTCTTCATGGCAAATCGGTTTTCCAAAAATGTTTTCTATGTGATCCAACATTTTGGCTTCCAAAAAGGCTTCATCCAAGATCAGGTGTTTATCCATCCAGGCCAGCTTTTCACTGAGTTGAGAAACACAAGATGAAAGATCCTGCCGTGATTTATATTTTAATAAATATTCTATAAAGAGGCTGTGATTGTCACTCTTCGTGCATATACACAGTCTACTGTAGTTTTGGGTACAGACCCTGCTGTGAATCAAAGAAGAGTGCTCTGAAACTCATCTCCTTGTTTTATCAAGAACCAAAGTAAAAACAAGTAGCACTTGAAAAAATGCCAGAAGTATATTAAAAATGGGAAAATTATTTTAGGGGAAGGATTTAGGGATAGTGTGTATGTTTTGGGGTATACATGTATGTAAATGTGTGCTTCAAGCTAATGATGCTCAAGAGCTGATAAATAGATTAGAATAAAATGGGTCTGGCATCATTTTTAATATTTTTATTTTTGTAATGTCACAACCAAATAAGGTACTTTAGCCTGAGGCTCGAATAGCTACTTGAAGGACTTTAATTATTATTGCTGCTGAAAAGGTCTGTGATCAAATTTTTAGTACATTTATAAAAATGATGGATGGCAACAGTGACCGAGAAAACAGCATTATAATTTCTGCAGCCCCAGGAATTGTTATTGTAAGAGCCAAAATGGAGCATGTGCCTAAGAATCCCATCCACTTGAGAACCCATGATTGGATTTCTCCTGAATTGAGACTTCAGGGAACTAGGGGTGGCTTCCTAATAAGGGTTTTGTGCATTGACAAAAAAGCAAAATGTGACACACATTCAAGCCATAATCTCAGCACATGCAGTGTTGGATTTCAAAGGTTCATTTACAACATTGGAATCCCAACGATAGGCTCAAAGGACACCTATATGGGGATCCATAATCCTAGCGGTTCCTTGCCCAGGTAATGATCTTTCATTTAGCTAAAAGACTAAGAAAGTTAACTTTATCCCTCTGGCTCTTAATGTCTGATTTGATCCAGGATTGAATGAAAAACCCCTGAATTTTCCTTTCCATGAATGTCAAATCGCTGCCTGATAGAAGTGAATAACCATTACTTGCTTGCCCAAAAGAAATGCAAGAAGACCAGTAACCAGAGCATCTTTAGGAATGGTAGCTGTTAAAACTTAGGTATCCTGCCTTTGCTTTGGGAATCTGACTAATGGAGAAGAGAGGGAGAAGGAAGTGAAGTTGAACCTCAATTATGAAAGATTTAAGGAGATGAGTGCTTTTACTGTGCTCTGATAGAGTTCATGCTTTTAAATGCTTTTATACTTAATTCTTTCCTTAATGAAAATAATCCAGTATTTTTTATTCAGCCCGTAAGAGCCCAAAGTGGTTCACATAATGGCAAACTGTAATAAGTGCTCTTGAAAAAAGAAAAACATTTAGCAAATGTAAACCAGAGTCAGAACTATATTTCTTAATTTGGCCAAGCAAAGCAATAGATAGCATTTTGCTTTCTCAGAACATGAATTTCAATTACTTGCAGGAGGTTTTCAAATTAAGGGAAGAGAGGCTAACCATGAAGTCAATTTCCTTAGGGTTGAAGTTTGCCATAGAATGAGTCTGGATTTGAAGACTGATTAAAATAATAAGCTATTTAATATGTCTTGTCAGGGATGGCCAAACCCGTCCAACTTATGAAGTAGCATTATTTGGGAGACTGGCTGCTGGCTGAGTAGGTTGAGAACAGGTTATGGAATTTAGGATAATTGGAGTACTATACCAGTAGTCCAGAGTAGCCTCCATCTGTTTCCGTCATCTCTTAGAAGCGGGTTATTGATCTCAGGCCACCCCCGGGTGGAAGGGTCACACCTAGGAACATAACAGAGTTTGGGCCTGGGAGTTAGAAGGACCTGGGTTCTAATCCTGGCTCTGCCATGTCTGCTGTGAGACCTTGGGCAAGTTGCCTCACTTCTCTGTGACTCAGTTACCTCATTTGTAAAATGGGGATTAAGACTGTGAGGCCCATGTGCAACATGGACTGTGTCTGCCTGGTTGCCTTGTATCTACCCCAGGACTTAGAACAGTGCTTGGGAAATAGTAAGTGCTTAACAAATGCCATTAAAAAGAAAACCCAGTCAGAGCCAACTTAAGATATTTGGCTGCCTTGAGACAGGGAATAATTCCCTGCTGTCTCCTGTTCTTTAGTAATGGCACAACTTTCAGTCAATCTGTCAGTGATATTTATTGAATGTATATTGTGTGCAGAGCACTGTTCCAAGTGGTTGGGAGAGTTTAGTACAAAGAGTTGGTAGACACGATCTCTGCCCACAACTAGCTGTATATATCTATAATTTATGTATTTATTTATTTGTTTATTTATTTATTCATTTATTTATTTATTTATCTATTTATATTGATGTCTGTCTCCCTCTTTAGACTGTGAGCTCATTGTGGGCAGGAATGTGTCTGTTGTTATACAACAGTGCTTGGGAAATAGTAAGCACTTAAGAAATACCGTTATTATTATTATTGTTGTCATCATTATTATTATATTGTACTCTCCCAAGTTATTATTACGGTGCTTTGCACTCAGTGAGGGTTCAATAAATACCATTGAATGAATGAATGAATGAACGAACTCGCTTATAGTCAAAAGGAAAAGAGAGACATCAATATAAATAAATGGTTTATAGATATATGCATAGGTGCTGTGAAGCTGAGGGTGGGCGAATACCAAATATCCATAGGGGAGAGATCCAAGTGCAGAGACGACACAGAGGGAGCCGGGAAAAGGGGGGCTTAATTGGGGAAGAGCTCTTGGAGGAGAAGTGACCTTTGAAGAAGGCTTTGAAAGAGGGGAGAGTCATAGTCTGACTTAGAGGAGGAAGTAGTTAGAAGATGGTTTGCCCAATGCCGCTTCTACCCCATGCTACCCCCACTGTCATGTACCCCCTTGACCAGAGGCCCTGAATGCTCTGGGCAGTTTGACTCTGATACACCCCTCCACCTCCTTTATGGATCACTTCAGTCTTGCAAAACACTCAACCCTGCTGTCTCTATCGTAAAGAGCAAACAAGGGTCACATAGAACTGAACTATAAGCTCCTAATGGATATATATTGAGGTGTAGCATACTCTCCCGAGTGCTTAGTACAGTGCTCTGCACCTAGTAGAGAAACAGTGTGGCCTAGTTGATAGAACATGGACATGAGAATCAGAAGGACCTGGGTTCTAATCCTGGCTCTGCCACTTGTCTGCTGTGATCTTGGGAAAGTCACTTAACTTCTCTGGACTTCATTACCTCATCTATAAAAAGGAGGATTAAGGCTGTGAGCCCCTTGTGGAACAGGGACTGAGTCCAACCTGATTTGCTCGTATCCATCCCAGGACTTAATACAGTGCTTGGCCCATATTAATAATAATAACAATAATAATAATAATAATGTTGGTATTTGTTAAGCACTTACTATGTGCCAAGCACTATTCGAAACGCTGGGGGAGATACAGGGTAATCAGGTTGTCCCACGTGAGGCTCACAGTTGATCCCCATTTTACAGATGAGGTAACTGAGGCACAGAGAAGTGAAGTGACTTGCCCACAGCTGACAAGTGGCGGAGCCAGGATTCAAACCCATGAGCTCTGACTCCCGAGCTTGGGCTCTTGCCACTGAGCCACGCTGCTTCTCTATTGTCTTATGTTGTTGAGTCGTGTCTGACCCATAGCGACACCATGGACACATCTCTCCCAGAATGCCCCACCTCCATCTGCCATCGTTCTGGTAGTGTATCCATAGAGTTCTCTTTGCAAAAATACAGAAGCAGATTACCATTGCCTCCTTCTGCGCAGTAAACCTGAGTCTCCATCCTCAACTCTCTCCCATACCGCCAGTGCCCAGCCCAGGGGAGTTTTGATTAATAGCATATTGCCTGCCACTTGCTAGGAATGGAATGGGTATACCTCTGCTTGACTCTCCCTCCCGTAGTCGAGACTGGTAGAGTACTGGAAACTCTCCAGCTGCGACTGAGTGGTGGCTTGGCCCATAGTAAGCGCTTAACAAATGACATTTTAATCATTATTACTGTAACAAGTACCACTGATTCATTTAGGGATAATTCTTGCCTCTGCCATCTATAGAGAGACTCCACTATTGCCTACTGTGCTTGTGTCTCGAGATGGTGGATTACCTCATTTACCATCGCAAGCTCGCCCTGATGACAATTCACAATTGAAAGAAAAGTTGTTAAGTACCGATGCACACTTTCATGCACGTGTAGAGAACAGACCTGCAAGTGCACTTTGCAATGTACTGTAGGCTGTGTTCTGGGCAACCTTCTAATCTTCATTTACCTCCACTCCCTTGGAGAACTCATTTGCTCCCTTGATTTCAACTACCATCTCTATGAAGATGATTCCCAAATCTACATCTCCAGCCTTGATCTCTCACCTCCTCTGCAGTCTTATATTTCCATCTGCCTTCAGGACATCTCTACTTAGATGTCCTGACAATACCTCAAACTTGACATATCCAAAACAAAACTCTTCATTTTCCCACCTAAACCCTGTTCTCCGCATGATTTTTCCATCACTGTAGACAGCACCACGACCCTTCCTGTTTCAGAAACCCTTAACCTTGGCATTTTTCTTGACTCCTTCACAATCAGGTTGGACACAGTCCATGTCCCACTTGGGGCATCCTAATCCCCATTTTACAGATGAGGCACAGAAAAGTGAAGTGACTTGCCCAGTGACACACAGCAGTCAAGGTGGACATGCTAGGACTAGGGCCCATGTCCTGCTGACTCCCAGGCCCGTGCTGTATCCACTATGATATGCTGTTTCCCTGGTGTACTAACCCCTCCCAGCACTTAGTATTGTGCTTCACACACAGTAAGTGCTCAATGGAAACCATTGATTGATTGGTTACTGGACCCCTACCCACCTACTAGCTCATGGCACTCTGTACCCCAGTGGAAATATAACTGGAAAAGCGAGGGTAATCAATCCATGGCATTTATTGAATACTGCACTGTACTAAATGTTTGGGAAAGTACAATAAAGTTGGTAAAAGCAATCCCTGCAACCAAGAGCTTACACTCTAAAGTGGGAGATCGACATTACAATAAAGTACAGTTTAGGAAAACAATAAAGTGTAAGGATATGGGCCTAAGCATCAAAGTGCTTAAAGATGCAGGAAATTCCGTGCAAACCGCAAAACTGTAATCAATTCCTCGACTCACGTCCTTAGTTGTGAAATGTTTTTAGTTGTGAAATCTCATGTTCAAGGCTCATCCCTAGTTCTCCACAGGGGACATCATCATCACAGTAAGGAGATTGTGAGCTTGTTGTGGGCAGGGATTGTCACTGTTTATGGTTGAAATGTAATTTCCCAAGTGTTTAGTTCTGTGCTCTGCACACAGTAAGCACTTAATAAATATGATTTAATGAATGAACATGAGAAGCAGAATGAACAGGTGGATAGAGCATTGGCCTAGGAGTAAGAAGGCCCTGGGTTCTAATCCCAGCTCCATCACTTATCTGTTATGTGAATTCAGATAAGTCACTGAATTTCTCTGTGCCTCAGTTACCTCATCTGTAATGAAAGGATTAAAACTTTGAGCCCCATGTGGAACATAGACTGTGTCCAAACTGATTGGTCTGTATCTACCCTAGTGCTTAGTATGTGCCAGGGCACATAAGAGTTTAACAAATATCATTAAAAGAAAACAAACAAAAAACTTGCACACCCATGAGAGCACCTTTTAGTATCTTGAATGAAATTCCTAAGCTGTTTTTCTGCCTAAGGCAGAGCCACCAGAAAAAACTGGGGTTTCTTAACATAGGAGTATCTTCTCTAGAATGCAAACACAATGAACAGTGTAGGAAAGGAAAGGGAGAAAATAAATCTGTCATTTTATCTGTAGTCTACATTTTGAGATGATTTGATTGTTTCAGACTTCACACCTGCTTTGGTTCTTGGGCGGGGTAGAACTGTCCTGATGTGATGCCAACTTATTGATTTTCCTAAGTTGGAAGATATTGATCCTGCAACAATGGTCTTTATGCCTTTCTTCCTGAGGCTGAAGAGAGGTTTGCTATTGTCCGTGGAGGCAGTGCAGCTGAATAGCAGTGGCTCATTGTGACAATATTGATCGAACTGCAGTCTGACTGGGTTAGAGCTGTTCTACATTTCATCACTCTCCATACCCCAAATTCCTTTTTTAAAAAGAGAAATATTGTGGATTTTTTGGAGACACAGACTCCTGAAAGGCTGAATTTTGATTTCATTTTTAACCTAGCCAGTGATTCTCAGTAAGCCATCCACAAATGAATGACTAGCATAGCATACAGAATCCAATGAGTTGACAGAATGACATGTGAAGTATCCTTCTTAGTTGTAATAGTTATAGTAGTAGAAGTAATAATTATATTTATTTAGGGTCCTACTGAACACAGGGCACTGTACTAAGGTACAACAGACATACAAGACAGGTTCCCCCTCCCTCAAGGAGCTATCACTCTAATTGGGGGAACAGACATAGAAATATTAAATATGCATATGTACCCACAGTTGCTGAGAATGGACAGAAATGAATAAGTACTAGAAGAGGCTGAAGGGTTCCTAAAAATCAGGGAACTTATTAGTCAGAGAAAGCTTGTTAGAGGAATGAGATTTTAGAAGTGTGGGAAATCAATAAATCATTTATTGAGCACTTACTGTGTGCAGAGCACCATACTTAGTGCTTGGGAGAGTACAATACAGCAGAGTTGATAGACACGTTCCCTGCCCACAATGAGCTTTCAGTCTAAGGGAAGGCTGAGATCCGGTAGAACATTGTGACAAAGAGTTCCACTGGCCCCCACACTTAGGAGAGGGAGGAAGAAACCAGGAGGGTCACTCCTTGGTGCCCTCCCTGAAAGTGTAAGCTAACCTATCAGAGAGAAGCTTTGGGGAAGACATAGAAGGCCAGGTTTGGAAGGAGAACCTCAGCCCTCTTGAGGTGAGGGAAAGCAAGCTGCTGTACCTGGGAGATAACTTAAGCCAAGTACCCAAGTTCTGGGCTCTCCTACCATGTCTCCATAGGGTTCTTTCCTCCAGGATTTAGGGCTGAAAGTCCCCAGTAACATCATAAGTGCTTAATAAATACCATTGATTAATTGCTTGATTGACTGCTATGAGGGGCAGGGAGAAAGGATATCCAGGCTGTAGAGACAATGTGAGCAAGGAGTCAGAAGTGAGCAAGAGGAGAGGTGGATACAGAAAATGGCCTTGGAAAGAACAGAGAGAACTGGAGGTGATGGCAGGAAGGAAGCTCAGGAGACACTTGGGGAACAGTGAATAGGGTACCCCCAAAACCTGTGGTAGAAGAAAGAGGAATCTGAGAGCTTTAGGATGCAGTGGAGGCTGACCAAGAGTCTTCCATGACTCTGAGTGCTCTCCCTGCCAGGATTTATGACTGAAAATCCCCAGTAACATCACAAGTGCTCAACAAATACCACTGATTGATTGGTTAATTGATTTCTCTGAGGTGCAGGGAGAAAGGAAATCCAAGCACTAGGGACAATGCAGACAAGGAGTTAGAAGTGAGCAAGATGAGAGGAGGATACAGAAGATGGCCTTGGAAAGAACAGAGAGAACTGGAGTTGATGGCAGGAAGGAAGCTCAGCTGGTTTTTCTCATCAAAAAAAACCACCTAAGTCTAAAGTAAATGAATCTGACTGAAACTTACATTATTGTAAAGGAGAGGTATTGTTAAAACCAAACCTGAGCCCACAATATAATTGATTTTAAGTAGGAAGTGTTACCTTATCTTTGAAAAAGCCTGGTTCTAATCCCAACTCTGCCATTTTCCTGGTCTGTGACCATGGGAAAATTGCTTACCTTCTCTGCACCTCATTTTTTTCAGTTGTTTGGGTGAAGAGGGATATGTTTTGAAGGAAGAATTAGTAGTTAAAACTCCACAAAATATTAGATAAGGAGGCACAGTTGGTGAAAATAAGTAAAATGAGAAAAAAACAATGAGTAAACATCATAGAGAAGACTCCTCTGGTTTGGAAACTGAACAATGAGAAAAGGATCAGGGAAAGATAATACACTGAAGCAAAGGAAGTGACATGAACCTCTTTACCAAACAACAAAAGTTCAGTTGTGCCTTGTGAAGAAAGAAGTTATTTGTAGTAACAGAGGGATAATATTTACTGCAGAGAGAAAGCTGTGGTTGGAACCCTGCCTTTCTGCTATACAATTTTATTCTAGTATAAAGTCTTTCATTCAAGGATCCCAATGCTCTTTATGAGTATCAAGCATCCTCACTGTACCTCTGTGAGGTTAGCAACATTATTTCCTCTTCACAGCTAACACAGAAGTCGAGTTCCTTATCACTAATCACTAGTTGGTGCCATAGCCAGCAGGGAAAGCTCACAGTTTTATTTCCTTTTCATTCACCCTAAGTCTATTCACAAATCCATAGAAAATGCAGGAATAATCCAAAGTGGAGCATCAAAAGTCAGAAGCAACGTTGGGATTCTATATCCAGTAAAGTAACTAGGCTAGGAAAAACTATTAATTCTGGTCATCCAAAGACAACAAGGTAAGAAAAAGAGGACAGAAATTTATAATGATAGATGGAAATAGAATCTAATTTAAGCAGGTACAGTAGAGGGTTTCACTGTCTAATCAATTTAACCAAGTGAATGAAAATGTGCGACAGACTCTTCCCCACTCTCAAAATCCTATTACAATCACATCTCTTTTAAGAGGTCTTCCCTTACTAAGCCCTCATTTGCCCTACTCCCTCTTCCTTCTGCATCACCTATGCATTGGATCAAACTCTTTAAGCAATTGATATTCATCCCACCCTCGGCCCACAGCACGTCCATCTCCCCATCTAGACTGTAAGCTCTTTGTGGGAAGGGAACACATCAACCAGTTCTGTTCTGTACTCTCTTGAGCACTTAGTACAATGTTCTGCTCAGGAAGTGCTCAATAAATAAATAAATTATGGACGGTTAATAAGGTATGATATAACTGTTGGGTAAGGTGAGCAGAAAGGGCAACCAAGATGATCCGGGGGATGGGAAAGATTTCTTATGAGGGTAGGACTCTTCAGTCTGGAAAGTCAAAGGCTGAGAGGAACATAAATGAAGTTTACAAAATCATGGAGGGTGCGGCAGGGCACACACAAACTTTCTATTCACAAATTCCACAGCATCAGGAGGAGGAGGATGCATTTATTGAACCCTGAGTAATAGTAAGGATCATTATGAAAATTTATATAATGCCAAGTTAATGGATATGTTATCCCCATTTTACAGAAAAGTTAACTGACTTGCCCAAGGTAATGCAGAAATCAAGTGGCAGAGTCAGAATTAGAAGCCAGGTCTTCAGACTCTGACTCCTGTGCTCTTTCCAGTGGACTACACTGCTCCTCTAAGCCTGAGGGTGGTAGACTCAAAATAAGTAAAACTTCTTCACACAGTGAAGGGATTTGGTTGCTGGAGGAAGTTACACAGGTCAAAAATAAGAATAGGCTCAGAGGATAAATTCATGGATGAATGGTCATTTATTCATTCAGTCGTGTTTATTGAGCGCTTACTGTGTGCAGAACACTGTATTAAACACTTGGAAAATAATTCGGGAACAGATAGAGACAATCCCTACCCAACAGCGGGCTCACAGTCTAGAAAGGAGTAGACAGACAATAGAACAAATAGAACAAATCAAATAAACAGGCATCAATAGCATCAAAATTAATAGAATTATAGATAGATGCACAATAATAATAATAATGGTCTATAATGGATTCCACATTAGAGGGAAAATTAGGGTGTAGAGTGAAAGGTTTGGGATGGTAGGGATGGTTACTTTAAGAAAAGGAAGGTAGCCATTACACTGTTCCTACAAACTTATTGTTGCCAATCTGTAGTATTTACTGAGCACTGTTGAAGGTAGGGAACTATAGTAACCACTTGGGAGATTATAATAAAACTAGTAACCATGAACCCTACCCTCAGAGAGTGTACAGAGTAGTGGGAAATTTGCCACTGTCAAAGAGAATGCTCAACTGTTTGGTCGATTTTGCTGACCCAATAATGGCATTAATTGGGTTTTTATGAAAATGTCCTCTCCAAATGCAGGCCTTAATTGCAATGGCTCTTGTGTCCTTGGAAGTGAAGACCAGATGGGAACCTAGTAGAGTGGTATTCTATAATAAGTGATGTCAACCCTGACAGTGAGGTTTCCTGAAGGGCGAGAGGAGGGCTGAAAAGACAAGGGCAGGCCCTACTGTCAAAATCACACTAAGTGCTGATGTGTTTGCCCTTTGAAGCCCCTCACAATTTTTCACGTTTCCTTCATTGTTTCATCATTCATTCATTCATATTTAATGAGTGCTTACCATGTGCAAAGCTCATGACACTTCTGCTCAGGAAGAAAAATCCTATTCTTGATTGCAGGGCACCAAGCTGATCTACTTGCCTCCCAGATTTCACTTGTGATGAACTGTCTGAGTCTGGGCTTGTCACCATTGTTAAAGCATTTCTTCTGTCTTCTTTGTTTTCAGTTGTCCCATTCCAACTCACCAAACTGCAGCTGTTAAGTGAAACCCCCACCCGTGCATTTTTCCTGATATTTAGTACAGTAAACTGGACATAGTAAAAGCTTAATAAATAATATTACTAAAAAGCTTAATAAATAATATTACTACTGCTGCTATTACTGTATGTTTCATCTAGGGCAGCAATGTTGAGAAACATCATTTCAATGCTAGCTGGTTGACTTTAGAGAAGCAGTGTGGCCTAGTGGACAGAGCACAGGCCTGGGACTCAGAAGGACCTGGGTTCTAGTTCTGACTCTGTCACTGCCTGCTGCGTGACCTAAGGCAAGTCAGTTAACCTCTCTGTGCCTCTGTTCCGTTTTCTGTAAAACGGGGATTAACAAGCCCCATGTGAGACAGGGACTCTGTCCAACCCGATTTGCTTGTAACCACCCCAGTGTTTAGTACCCTGCCTGTCACCTAGTGAGTGCTTTGCAGCATGGAGAAGTGGATAGAGCGTGGGAATCAGAAGGTATTGGGTTCTAATAACGCTCCGCTACTTGTCTGCTGTGTGACCTCGGGCAAGTGGCTTCAATTCTCTGGGCCTCAGTTCCCTCCTCTGTAAATTGAGGATTGAGACTGAGAGCCCCATGTGGGACAGGGACTGTGTCCAACCCGATTTGCTTGCGTCCACCCTGGCACTTAGTACATTGCCCGGCGTATAGTAAACTCTAAACAAATACCAAAATTATAATTGTTATTAACAAATACCACTATTAGGAGTAGTATTTGTGTTTGGATTTCTATCTTGCCATTCAATGTTGAGAATGGTCTGTAAGTGACACTGATGGAATCACTCTAGGAGTTGGATTTGGTGTTTCTAATGGGCTCGGGTCTCACAACCACATAAAACGTTATATAGCAAAACAGCTCTATAGACCTCCAGTTTGGCCTGAAACCTGATAAAACATTGCAGCCACAATCTTTCTAACAATCTCCCAAAGGATATGCTGGCCTTCTCGATTGGATTTTCTACTTCCTTGCTGATCACTGCATCATTGGATAGTGCGTTGCTAGGTAACAGAATTCTATGATGGCATTCGGTTCTTTCTGCCAACGAAGGTCTTTTGTTGTGTAAAAGGTTTCCCCGGTGCTGACTAATATAGTATTTTTATATTAGTTTTCTTCAGATTTACTGTCAGCCAGTGATGCCGGGCTGACTCTGACAAGTGTCCTCTTGGGTGTGTGCCTTCAGACTCAGTCATCCACATGTTAGCTTGTGAATGGTGGTTCTTCAGTACAATGCTTGGCACATAGTAAGTACTTAACAATTACCAAGTATTGGACTTCTGATACTGACGTTCAGGTCACTTGTTACCTCCTCCAGCAAGGCTGTGGAAAATAAATTGAACAGAACCATTCCCATGACCTTTATCCTATTTGGGAAACGAAATGAGTCAGAAAAAGACACTCCTCAGTTCTTATGTGACCTGTTGTGCCATTTTGAAGCAATCGCATCATGGCCATCTCAGGAAACTCAAATTTATTAAGTATCTGCCAGGACTCAAAGCTCATGATTTTGCCCCTGCCCACAAGGAGCTTACAAGGAGCTATATGGGGAGAAATCCATTAAAATACACTACAGGTAGGGGAAGTGGGAGAGTATAAGATTATTTACAAAAATGCTGTGGGTCTGGGGGAGGTATCAAAGTGCTTATGGGGTTCACAGCCAAGTGCATAGACAACATGGAGGGGAGTGAGGGGAGCTGAAATGAGGACTCTGCCATTGCCTGTAGTGTCACCTTGGGCAAGTCTTCTCTTTGCTTCAGTTACCTCATCTGTAAAATGGAGATTAAGATTGTGAACCCCATTTGGGACAGGGACTGTGTCCAGCCTGTTTATCTTGTATCTACCCAGTGCTTAGAACAGTGCCTGGCACATAATCAGTGCTTAACAAATATTTTAAAAAAAGATGGAAAAGGATGATATGGTAGTCTAGCTGTATGGCAAGATTTTGAACCTGAGTCCCCCTCTATTGGTGGGGAGGATGGGGCATGTCCATAAAATATCATGGAAGAAGAACCAGCAGTAGATTGAATGTCAGAGCTTCAGGTTGGTGAGGAGTCAAGGATGACACCAAGGTGGTGTAGTTCTGGGATGAAATGGTTGGTAATGGTGTTGAAGGGGATGGAAAAGTGAAAAGGAAGAGTAGGCTAGTAGGGAAGTTGAGGGGTTTAGTTTTATATAGAGAGTTCAAGATGAAGTAGGGAATTCCTCTTACCAAGGGTTACAAGGAATGGCAGGATTTTAAATTAGATGAGTGAATGGGGCTGGGGAGTAGATTTAGGAGTTATCCTGATTAGAGATTTTAGCTAAAGCCATGTGAGCAGATATTTTTTATGGTGTATGTGTACACACTGTGAGGCTCTGTACTGAGTGCTGGGGTAGATACAAGATATTCAGGTTGGATATAGTCCTTGCCCCACATGAGTATCATAGTAAGTAAGAGGGAGGAGGATTCAATCCCCATTGTACAAATGAGGTAACTGAGATTTACAAATTTGCCCAAGGTCTCATAGAAGACAAGTGACAGAGCTGGGAATAGAACCCAGGTCCTCTAGCTCCCAGGCCAATGTTCTTTCCTCTAAGCCACACTCTCAGAGAGAGAGTAGAAAGACAAGACTGGGGGATAGGGACAGATCCTTGTAGTAACCTGCATGCTTGTAGATTTCAGCAAGTGTCACATCAGGTTCGTGTGCTGTGCCATTTTTCATTGCTCTGATTGCACTGGGGCCTTTACAAGAGTTGGAATGAGTCCTCTCTTCATAGCTTGGTAAGTTTTCTCTGTTTTGTAGGGCCTCATCTTTAGTAGCAAGAGGTGTGACGAAAAAGACATCGAAGTGTTTGTCATTTTTCAGTCTCCCCTCCTGGACTGTGTTGAGGTTGGAGCCACCTTTAATCTTCAGAGGTGCTATAAGAGGGTATGCAGGGGCTGAATAGCTTTTCTATGGTATTTATTAAGCACTTACTACATGTCAAGACTGTTCTAAGTGCTGGAGTAGATACAGCTTTCATAGTGATATAGATCACATTTTACATTTCCCAGGGAACAGAGATCAGTGAAGGCCCCGTTTATTTGCAGAAATCAGTAGTAACTGTGGGCCACAATCTGGAGGCCTCCAGTGCTACAATGTGCATTAGCTTCTTTTCTAAATAAAGCAGCTTCTTGGTTGGACTGTTTTTTCAAAAAACTCAAAATTCTTTCTGAGCTTCAGTCATTTATGTGTGCTCACAAAAATGAATTTTTTTGGTCAAATGGGGCTTTGTTCCTTATCAATTCCGTCCATCTTGGCAAAATGACTTACAGCAGCTGTTCCATGAAGTAAAATCTGATAGAAACAGAGTCTGCATAGATATAAACATAAACATTAGTTTCTATGGAAACGAAAGTGTATGAGAGATTGCTTGAAAATGGGTGAGCCTATATTCCAGGAATCAAATGCCAAATATATACTGCATTCACAAGAGACTTCACCAATGACTCTGAATTTTTGGTAAGTTCACAGAGCAAAGGATACATATGATTTCGGCTGAAATGGACAGCAAAATCCACTGGTGACAGAACCAAGCATCATTTGAAGTTGAATCAAAGCCAAAGATTTTCCTAATTGAAAGTTCTGGGGCAGAGAATTGAACACTGGCCATAATATTTGGAATTTATTTATTGTACCTGTAATTTATTTAATCTATGGAATATATTGATATTAATGTCTGCCTCCTCCTCTAGATTGTAAGCTCATTATGGGCATGGAACGTGTCTACCAACTCTATTGTATCATGCTTTCCCAAGAGCTTAGTAAATACAATTCTCTGCATATGATAAATGCTCAATATCACTGATTGATGGTTTAATTGATTGACCCTGTTCAGCACTGGCATTGGTCAGAACACTTCAGCACTTGGATCTGTGACCTTTGGGCATTTGCTATTTGCCCCTCCCTCAACACTACAGCTCTTATATGCATATGTATAAATTATATAAATATATATTACATTAATGTCTGTCTCCCCCTTTATACTGTAAGCCAATTGTGGGGACGGAATGTGTCTGCCAACTCTGCTGTATTGTAGTGTCCTAAGTGCTTATTACAGTGTTCTGTACAAAGTAAGTGCTCAGTAAATACCATTGATTGATTACTTGATTCTGGCTCTGCCCTTGGTTATGCATAATATTATTATTATTGTTAATAATAATAACAATAATAATGGCATTTAAGCACTTCCTATCTGCCAAGCACTGTACTAAGCTCAGGAGTAGATACCACTGCTTACTGTTTGCAGAGTACTGTATTAACCGCTTGGGCGAGTAAGTATAACAAAGTGGGTATACACATTCCCTGCCCACAAGGAGCTTACAGTTCAGAAGGGGAGACAGACATTAATATAAAAAAATTATGGATATGTACATAAATGCTGTGGAGCTGATGGTGGGGTGATTAAAGAGTGGAAATCCAAGTACAAGGGTGATGCAGAAGGGAGTGGAAGAAGAGGGAATGAAGGCTTAGTCAGGGAATGCCTCTTGGAGGAAAATGTGCTTTGAATAAGGCAAAACTGGAATGCTTCACAAATTTGTATGTCATCCTTGCAGAGGGGCCATGCTAATCTTTTCTGTAACATTCCAATTTTAGTATATGTGCTGTTGAAGCGAGCCTGATATATAGCCAGCACAAGATATATAAAGTATTCAGGTCAGGTGCAGTCTCTGTCCCACCTGGGGCTCGCAGCTTAAGGAAGGCTGCAAGGCTCAGGTTGGCCCTGGATAGTCACCTAAGTGAAGAGCCCCAGAGGGCAGGACTTTGGTGTGACATTAGGAGAATTGGATTGGACCTGACTCGCAGACCCATCCTGTTCTGGACCCTAACCCTCAGATCAACCTCAGAACCACTGAGCTCTCTGGGCCCCTGCAGACTGGCCATGACTGCTGTTTGCAGATCACTATTCTAAACCCTTGGGAGAATAATACAGTAAATACACGCAATCTCTGCCCTTAAGGAGCTGAGAAGCAGCATGGCCTAGTGGATTGAGCCAGGCCTGGGAGTCAGAAGGACCTGGCTTCTAATCTGTGCTCGGCCACTTGTGTGCTGGGTGTCTATGGTCAAGTTACTTAACTTCTTCTGTGCCTCAGTTACTTCATCTGAAAAGTGGAAATTAAGACTGTGAGCCCCATGTTAGGCAGGATCTGCGTCCATAGTGATCTACCCCAGGGCTTAGAACAGTGCCTGACACATAATAAGTTCTTAACAAATACCACAAAGAAAAGGATTTTACAATTCATCAGAGGAGACAGGCACTAAAAGACATATATGTAAGCGTTTTGTGGATGGAGATGACGAGAGTACCTCATCATCATCTTCAGTATGTGTGCAAAGTACTGTACTAAGTGCTTGGGAGAGTACAATATAACAACAGACACATTCCTGCCCACAACAAGCTCACAGTCTAGAGGTATTTTTTGGGCGCTTAATGTGTGCCGAGCACACTGTACTAAGTGCTTGGGTGAGTACAATGCAACAGTGTTGATAGACACATTCCCTGCCCACAACAAGCTTAGGGGAGACATATATTAGAATAAATAAATAATTTATAATATAGCGTTTGTAGACATGTACCCAAGTGCTTAGGGTGTGGTTTGGACTCAAGTCCATAGCTGGTACAGTAGGGTTGGGGGAAATAGGTGGGAAAACGAGAGGTTAGTCACGGAAGGCTCCCTGAAGGTGATGAGGTTTTCATAGGGCTTTGAAGCTGAAGAAAGTGGTGGTCGGTCAGATATAAAGGAGGAGGTGTTCCAGGCAGGGAAGAAGACAACGTAGGGCTTGGTGAGATCCACCACACTCAATCCTCATTTCTGGCAACCAAGTACCATGTGGTGAAGTGTGGCTTGCAATAATAATAATAGTAATGATAATTTTAGTATTCTTTGAACAAGTTACTATGCACTCTACTAAGCGTTAGGATGGATACAAGATAATCAGCTCAGATAGTCTAATGTGTGGCTGAATGGTAAATATTTGTCTCCCTTTGGGATTCCTTTTAAGCAGAGAGGTTGAGCAGCTTCCACAACCAATTAAAGCTCAGCAGAGGGTTCTATGTTGACAGCTTCCTTTTCCAGTCACCTCCTCCAGCATTTCATCTTAGGGTTCAATCCTCTAACGCAGTGAATACAGAAACTTGAACGCAGCCAAGCAACCCTAAGAGAGTAACAACATATGTTCTTCACTTGAAGATGAAATGACTCTTAAGTATCTCAGAACTTTGTATGGGTAGTAATTCTGCCACACAGTTCTCTGGTGAGGTCACTTGGGATTCTGTCCCATTTAACAGCTGATAAAACATGCTCTAGTGGAGTCTTTCCAGGGGAAAACTAATGTCAGAAAAAAAAATCAGAGAATCCACATATCTGGCCTTAATGAAATCTGCCTCGTTAGCCAGCTAATGATAGGGGGATCTGATGCTAGTACTTCTCAGTATAATTCAGCATGGATGTCCTGAAGGCAGTGAGTTGAGGTTGTACAGGCAGAGTTTCCTTTGTCAGATTCTGTTCACCTACCTAGCTTCTATTGGTCATGGACCCCATCTAACTGACAGCTGCTGCCCTGGGGGAAACTTTCCATCACCACAGTTCCCCACCCTGTTTGAACTCAGGGACGGCTCACAAGCTCCAGGGTAGAGTCAAGATCCGTAGCATTAAAACTCAACTCCGTCTGGAACTCTACATGGACATTCTAGGACTTTCTTAATTCTCTCTAGAATCCCCTCAGCCATTGCCAGGAAGAACAGAGACATGATGAAAGTAGTGGATTGGGGGGAGAGGCTGGTACTTAGAGAGGCCTTGCCTGACTAAGCCCTCTTTTCATTTCCTTAATCTCCCTTCGGTGTCGCCCTGACTTGCTATGTTTATTCATCCCCGCTCCCAGCCCCACGGCACTTGTGTATTTATCTTTAATTTATCTATAATAATGTCTGTTTCCCCCTCTAGACTGTAAGCTCATTGTGGGCAAGGAATGTGTCTTTTATATTGTACTGTTCCAAGCATTTAGTGCAGTGCTTTGCACAAAGTAAGCACTTACTAAGTAGGATTGACTGACTGACTGACTAGAGATACCCAGTATTTTGCTTTTAAGGGCTGTGGTCAGCACAATGTAGATTTGCTACAGTCCTGTGTGGCATTCCAACTTCACTTCCCAGCTAGGGATAGTTTGGGGTTAATTTGATGTCAGAAGTGAGGTGAGGGGTTCCCCGTCACTCTGACCTTACACCCTTCTGTGTTCCTGGCCTTCCCTCTCTTCCATCCAATCTTCCATAGCTCAACAGGGAAGCAGCAGGAGTCAGAGTATCTGGGTCCTAATCCCAGCTCCATTACCTACCTACTGTGTGACCTTGGGTGAGTCACTTAACTCCTCTGCGCCTCAGTTCCCTCATCTGCAAAATGTGGATTCAAGACCTTTACTCCCTCCTACTTAGACTGTGAGTCCCATGTGGGACCTGATAATCTCGTATCTTCTCCAGCGCTTACTACACCGCTTGGCACATAATAAGCACTTTACAAATACCACAATTATAAATGATTAAGTCTAACTGGCCACCACTGTTGTGGTAGTAGCTGGAAGGGGGGAGAGGGTGGTGAGTAGTGACAGAGTGATCAGGGAAGTACAGAGAGTTTGCAAAGTAGAAGTAGTCCTGCCTAGCCCCAGCCCCTCATGCTTATTTCCCTGTTCCCTTTCCTGCTCGGACACCATAATCGGAGGGTTCCTGACTCAGAAGGGAGGGTAATCATGGGAACCTTAGTACTGTGTAATATGAAAGCCATTTCTATAGCTGTCTCCATTAGAAACTGCATACCTTCACCCTCCTCTCAAACCCTCATATTTTCCAGTCACCTGCGGCCCAGCTTGGTCCTCTGGAAGACTTCCAAAGAAGGGAAGTGGCAGGTGAACACTCTGTAGACACAGGAACATCGCACATTTTGTGTTTTGGTTTCCCAAACTGGGATAATAATTTGGAACCCAGAGAGGCACCTGGTTTCAATACCAATCCTCCTGTAATAGCTAGCAAGTGTGTATAAAAGTCTGTGGTTTCCATAACTGGAACATTTAAAGGACTCAGGTGCCCAAGCAGTCATCTTCCAGTATTTATGTACTGTGCTAAAGGAAGAGTAATTACTTTGGCACTCCGGACCTTCGCTGTTTCGCCCTTTATCCCAGCTCTGCGCAAGTAGTTTGAGGCAAACTGCACCAGAACAGTTACCATGGCAACGGCAACATCTGTAGTACATGTAGCATGGAGTGTGTTTGAGCGGAACTGGCTCAAACAGCAGTCGGTTGTATGGGCGTTGCGAAGAAAAACAGGTCTTTCTGGGATCAGTACCCTGCCGACAGCTATCGCTTCCTTGCATTGTCATACAATATTCAAGAAACAGTTCCAAGTGCCTCCAATTTTGGGACCTTTTAATTCTCAAAGGGATCACACACTTTATGAAGAGAGGGTAGTCAAAGGGTCTGAATCACCCTCCAAGTACAATGCGCAACTCTTCGTCATGCCAGTGGAAAAGAAGCAGTATGGCATTAGAAGCAGCATGGTTTAGTGGATAGAGCATGGGCCTGGGAGTCAAAAGGACCTGCCTTCTAATCCCAGCTCCACCGTTTGTCTGCTGTGTGACTTTGGGCAAGTCACTTCACTTCTCTGTGCCCCAGTTACTTCATCTGTTAAATAGGGATTGGTTGATTGATTCATTCATTCAGTAATATTTATTGAGCACTTACTATGGGCAGAGCACTGTACTAAGCACTTGGAATGTACAATTCAGCAACAGATAGAGACAATCCCTGCCTATAGACGTGCTTACAGTCTAATCGGGGGAGACAGACAGACAGACGAAAGCAATAGCAATAAATAGAATCAAGGGGATGTACACCTCATTAACAAAATAAATAGGGTAATAAAAATATATACAAATGAGCAAATGAGCACAGTGCTGAGGGGAGGGAAAGGGAGAGGAGGAGGGGCAGAGGGAAAGGGGGAAAAGGGGGATTAGCTGAGGGGAGGTGAAGGGGAGGGCAGAGAGGCAGCAGAGGGAAAAGAGGAAGCTCAGTCTGGGAAGGCCTCTTGGAGGAGGTGAGCTCTCAGTGGTGCTTTGAAGAGGAGAAGAGAGTTAGTTTGGTGGAGGTGAGGAGGGAGGGCATTCCAGGACCGCGGGAGGACATGGCCCAGGGGTCGACGGCGGGATAGATGTGAATGGGGGATGGTGAGGAGGTGAGCGGCTGAGGAGCAGAGCATGCGGGGTGGGCAGTAGAAAGAGAGAAGGGAGGAGAGGTAGGAGGGGTCAAGGTGATGGAGAGCCTTGAAGCCTAGAGTGAGAAGTTTTTGTTTTGTGCGGAGGTTGATAGGCAACCACTGGAGGTTATTAAGAAGGGGAGTGACATGCCCAGAGCATTTCTGCAGGAAGATGAGCCGGGCAACGGAATGAAGAATAGACTGGAGTGGGGAGAGACAGGAGGAAGGGAGATCAGAGAGAAGGCTGACACAATAATCCAGCCGGGATATTATGAGAGCCTGTAATGGTAAGATAGCCGTTTGGGTGGAGAGGAAAAGGTGGATGTTGGCGATATTATAAAGGTGAGACCGGCAGGTCTTGGTGACGGATTGGATGTGTGGGGTGAATGAGAGAGCTGAGTCAAGGATGATACCAAAGTTGTGGGCCTGAGAGACGGGAAGGATGGACGTGCCATCCACAGTGATAGGGAAGTTAGGAAGAGGACAGGGCTTGGGAGGGAAGATGAGGAGCTCAGTTTTGGACATGTTGAGTTTTAGGTGGTGGGCAGACATCCAGGTAGAGACGTCCTGGAGCCTGAAGGGAGGGGGAGAGAACAGAGGCGGAGATGTAGATTTGGGTGTCATCTGCATAGAGATGATAGTTGAAGCCGTGGGAGCGAATGAGTTCACTAAGGGAGTGAGTTTAAATGGAGAACAGAAGAGGGCCAAGAACTGACCCTTGAGGAACCCCTATAGTTAGAGGATGGGAGGGGGAGGAAGATCCCGCGAAGGAGACTGAGAATGAATGGCCAGAAAGATAAGAGGAGAACCAGGAGAGGACGGAGTCCGCGAAGCCAAGATGAGATAAGGTGTGGAGAAGGGGATGGTCTACAGTGTCAAAGGCAGCTGAGAGGTCGAGGAGGATTGATAGAGTAGGAGCCATTGGATTTGGCAAAAAGGAGGTCATGGGTGACCTTTGAGAGAGCAGTCTCGGTAGAGTGGAGGGGACGGAAGCCAGATTGGAGGAGGTCCAGGAGAGAATTGGAGTCAAGGAATTCTAGGCAGCGAGTGTAGACGACTCGTTCTAGGAGCTTGGAAAGGAAGGGTAGGAGGGAGATAGGGTGATAACTGGAAGGGGAAGTGGGATCGAGAGGGTTTTTTTTAGGATGGGGGAGGCATGGATATGTTTGAAGGCAGAGGGAAGAAGCCATTGGAGAGTGAGCGGTTAAAGATAGAAGTTAAGGAGGGGAGGAGGGAAGGGGTGATGGTTTTTATAGGGTGAGTGGCAATGGGGTCCGAAGCACAGGTGGAGGGGGTGGCACTTGCGAGGAGGGAGTTGTTCTCTGAGAATACTACAGGGAAGGATGGGAAAGTAGGGGAGAGGGTTGGGTCGGGGGGAGGCAGAAGGGGGAGGGGTGACTTTGGGGAGCTCAGACCTGATTGTGTTAATTTTTGTGATGAAGTAGGCGGCCAGATCGTTGAAGGTGAGGGATGGGGGACGGGGAGGAACAGGGGGTCTGAGGAGAGAATTAAAAGTCCGGAACAATTGCGGGGGTGACGAGCATGGGCGTCAGTGAGGAAAGAAAAGTAGATTGATGGTGATCCCCATGTGGGACATGTACAGTTACCTACCTGATTAGCTTATATCTACTCCAGCACTTAGTACAGTGTCTGGCACATAATAAGTGGTAATGCCATAAAAAAATGAATAGGCAGAGGTGAGTGGCGATATTCTGAAAATGCAGTTGAGCAGAAGCGTATCCAGATGAACATGTTCCACCTATTTGCCCAAGGTCACACAACAGACAAGTGGCGGAGCTGGGATTAGAACCCATGACATTTTGCCTCCCAGGCCTGTGCTGTATCCACTACTCCGTGCTGCTTCTCTCAGATCCTCCTGGTCCATGAGCAGCAGTGGAATCCCATAATGATGATGCATGCCTTTCAGCCAGAAGTCTTGTCTTGTCCTATGCCGTTGAGTCATTTCCGATCCATAGTGACTCCATGGACACATCTCCCCCAGAACGCCCCAACTCCATCTGCAGTCGTTCTGGTAGTGTATGCATAGAGTTTAAAAATACAGAAGTGGTTTACCATTGCCTTCTTCTGTGCAGGAAACTTGAGTCTCCACCCTTGTCTCTTTCCCATGCTGCTGCTGCTGCTGCCCAGCACAGCTGAATTTTGACTTGTAGCAGATTGCCTTCCACTCAGTAGCCACTGCCCAAACTAGGAATGAAATGGATAGGCCTTTGCTTGACTCTCCTTCTTGTAGCCGAAACTGGTAAAATACTGGAAACTCACCAGGTGCAGTCCTGAGAAGATAGCCAGAAGTCACTCTTTAAAGTTATTCACCTTCAGTCTGCATTTTGAATGAGCCTTCCCCTTATTGGCATCCCCCATTTAGATAGGATTTTGACTCCCACGACCACTTACCCAAGTCAGAAATTGCTGAAAACTGGGTCCTTTTCCCGAATGATCAGGTTTGTCATGGCATGTTGAAAGATGGTGTTGTTTTTAGATCTGCGCCATGCTGCCCTTTACCCTCAAGAGAAGTAACAGTTCATTTAGCTCTTGTGGGCTTAGCCAGAAAAGACATGTAATGGAGCCAATAAGAACTTTCTGGCCAAGCACTGTTCTGTCTCTGTCAGTTCAGATCACTTCAGGGAATCGAAGCTTGTGAAGGGTAGTTCAGGGAAAGAAATTAGAGCAAGGGATCTAAATATCATCTGACTAAACAAAGGAGCCCTGTGTTCCCTTGAGTTGCATGTTGACTTAAAAACACTATACTACTGTATGTGATCACAAAACTGAAGAAAGAGTCAAAATGCATTTATCATTCACGAGGCGCAATTATTTTGGCATAGCATCTGGTTTGGCAAATACATTATTCTAGCTGACTACATAGTGTTAAAATGTAGATTTTCAAATCCTCTGGGGGCCTGTGTCACCATGCCAGGCTTAAGGAACTGAGTGATTATACCATTGATGGGTTGACTGATTGATTATATCATTATAGTTGCACCAAATATGTTGGATAATAATAATAATTATGGTATTTGTTAATATTGTTAATATTAAATTATCCAGGTCTTGTTAATGTTGGAAGTGAAACCCTGGTGTATTGTACATTCATATTTTAAAACCCAGAGAGGGAGAGGTTGATTCCTCTCGGTGATTCCAAAGAAAGATTTGTAATGTCCTAGTGGAAAGCTACATTTGGCATAAATAAATGCATTAGCTCAAACATTAGAATTCAAAGGGCTGAAGCAGCGTTGCTTAACCGCTCCTTGTGAGATGGAATGAAATGGTGTGCACCTCTTAACGAGAGGGGAATTCCACTGTAGGTGATTTTCACTTTTCAGGAGCAGTTGGGGGTGGAGGAGGGTCGTCAGAGGATGACAGAAAGGTTCTGTGATTAGAGAACCCACTAAGTTCACCGTGATTTATCTCCTGCAGCGATGAATACTTGCAGCTTTGGAATTGTATTACGGAATCCCCTAAAGTCTCTTCAACCTTTTGTCCCTTCCTTGCTTTCTCTCTCTCTGTGCCCCTCTCTCTTTCTCATGCTTTCAAGTAGAAATCTTCAACTAGAATAACTCTGTGCATTTGGAAAGTACTGGAAATTGGCTCAGAGACTTGCATATAACACACATACAAACACACACAGCTAACCTCATATTTGAAGCTGACACTATTGACAATGATCCTCCATACAGAGCCATTGGAAAAGTTGTCCTTTACAGAGTTGTTGTGCTTACAATGAGCAACCCCTGTCACTGTTTTTGCCTTACTTACCCAGTCTCCCTGACGTCTTTGCACAAGGAGAGCAACCCGTCTCATTCATTCATTCAGTCGTATTTATTAAGTGCTTACTGTGTGCAGTGCTCTGCACATAATCGATCTATCAATGATATTTATTGAGCGCTCACTGTGCGCAGACCACTGTGTGTATTAAGCGCTTCGGAGAGTACAGTGCAACAGAATTGGTAAACGTTCCCTTCCTAAGAGGAGCTTACAGTCCCCTGACAGTGAAATACATTACAGATATGCCCAAAAATGCTGTGGGGAGAATGTCAACTGCTTAAAATAAATGGATCCAAGTGTCTGGGCACTAAAGAAGGAAGAGGGAGTAAGGGAAATGAAGACTTAGCTGGGGAAGACTTTTGGAGGAGATGTGATTTTAATAAGGCTTTTAAGGTAGAGAAGAGTGGTGGTCTGTCGACTACCAAGTGAGAGGGAATTCCAGACCAGAGAGAAGACATGGGCAAGGGGTCAGAAGTGGGCTGGTCATTCTGCAGCAGTTGTTGTTGCCCAACAGATTTCTGCTATGCCACATGTTTTGAGACTATGCTTAAGTTTGTCTTTAAAACCTTTGTCTTCCTTCCCGGCTCAGGTGGGCCCCATTTCAGTTCACTATACAACATCCGCTTGGGTATTTTTGCTGTCATCTCTTGTCCTCACACATCCTGCTGTGCTCCTATTAGAATATGCCTCAACTGTCTCACACGGCCATTCAGTTGGACCTGACGAACAGTGCAGTGTTGATTGATGAGACATTCATTGCCGCCTGATTGATTAAGTCCGGCAGCCTTTGAGCTTGACTGAGAGTCTCATCTGAGATCATTTAGAGCAGTAGTTTGGTGCCAGGCGGCATCCCGGGGTTGAGTTCTGTTAGCTTTATTCTCCTGGAGACATTTCTAAGGAATGAGATTTAGACAGAGACCTAACTGTGGTTTATTCCTATTAGCTCCTGTTTCCAGAGCAGTCTGAATTTATCCAGCCTTCTTCAGTATCTTGGGGGACTTGGTATCCCCTCCGCATGTTCAACTGAACAATAGAAAATACGTGACCTTGTTGGGGGCAGGGAATGTGTCTGTTGTTGTACTATATTCTCCCAAACACTTAGTACAGTACTTTGCACACAGTAAGTGCTCAATAAACACGATTGAATGGATGCTGATTTTTCTTCATTATCAGAGCCAAGGGAGAGAAAGTAAATGCCTCTTACCGTGGAATAGAAACCACAGACTATCAATCTGTCAATCAAGAGGGAGGCAGTGTGACCAGTGGATAAGTCTGGATGGCAGGAGATCCGTCTAGTAGTCCAGGCTTCGCCACTTGCCTGTTGGGTGACTTTAAGCCAGTCACAGCTTCTTTGTGCCTCACTATCCTCATCCGTCCAATGGGGAAAGATATTCATTCTCCCCATCTCTTATACTGGGATGCCCATTTGGAGAAGAGATTATGTCTGACCCGATCCTTCCATCGTCATCAATATTGAGGGCCTACTGAACGTAGAACACTACCACATTCTTGGGAGAATACAGTAGAAACAAAGTGTATGTGCCCTACTCTCAAGATGCTTACGGTCTTAGGGGAGAGATCAACTATGGGAGCAGAAAGAAGAACAAGAACAAAGTAAATAGCAGGACATTTTGCCAAGATGATGTATGGTTAAGCAGATGAATAAATCAACTAGTAGACTGATGCAGTAATCACATGGGGATATTCATTCATTCATACTCTTATTTATTGCATGCTTACTGTTTGCAGAACACTGTACTAAACACTTGGTAGAGTACAATGCAACAAGGATATGCAACAAGGTGGTGGCCATTGGGATGTCGAAGAAAGAGTGGATTTGGAAAATGATGTGGAGGAAAGAAACAAAGGATTAGGCAGTGTTAGAGTTTAAAGAAGGACAATACCACAGTTGGGAAAGAGGATAATAATAATTATGGAATTTGTTAAGCATTTACTATGTGCCGTGCAGTGTTTTGCACACTGAATGGTAGTGTTGTGTACTCTGATAATGAAGTAAATTGGCTTAGTGGATAGAGTACGAACCTGGGAGTCAGAAGGACCTTGGTTCTAATGCCAGCTCCGCCTCGTATCTGTATGTGACCTTGGGCAAGTCACTTAACTCTTCTGTGCCTCGGTTACCTCATCTGTAAAATGAGGATTAAGACAGGGACTGTGTCCAACCTGATTAACTTGTATCTATCCCAGTACTTAGAACAGTGCTTGGCACATAGTGCTTAACAAGTACCAAAATTATTATTATGATTATTATTATATTTTTAGGCACTTACTATATGCCAAGCACTGCACTGAGTGCTGGGGTAGATACAGGATAATCAGGTCAGACACACAGTCCCAGTCCATGGGGTTCTCAATTTAAATAGGAGAGAGAACAGGATTAAGCCCCCATTTTACACATGGAAATTGATTGCACATGGAATATAAATATATGCAGAAGTGCTGAGAATGAGTATAAATGGTGAAGTGTCACAATGAAAAGTACCTTTAGTGAGGACCAAAAAGATTTCATAGCATGGTGGTTGCTCCTGAAAAGTGATTTTCTATCCTTATTCTGCCATGCTCACCTTTCTCATTGTTACCAAATCAGGCCAGATTAGGTGGTTCTAGCTGGGACACAACCCTTCTCTGTCCTTCTCCCTCTGCGGGGCAAATTTTCTGATATCGATATGAACTTCCTTCTCATTAGGACTTTATTTTCTTATTCTGCCATCTAAAGTATTCCTTCTCTCCCCCGGAGAGTCTTTTGTATCTCTTCCTAGAAATAGCCCAAGGCTGTAAGAACCAGCAGAAATCCAGAGGAGGTAAACTGCAATCCCTTCATGAGGATTTTTTGTATCTGTTTGAAACCCCCTTACAAATTCACTGGAAAGTAGTTGGATAGTTGGAATTCACTCTTCCCCAAGTCCCTTTCCATCCACACAGTGGAGGTTAATGAACTGAATTGTGGTTCTCTCCCCAGTCTGAGGCTGAGAGGCTCTAAATTTTCCATTCAAAGAAAGAATAGTGATTCTCAAACCATCTGTCCATCTGGAGAAGGAGGTTAGCCTAGTGAAAAGATAATAATTATACTAATTATGGTATTTGTTGAGGGCTTATTATGTGCCAAGCACTGTACTAAGCACTGGGGTGGATACAAGCAAAGGGGGTTGGATACAGTCCCTGTCCCACGTAGTACTCTCAGTCTTCATCCCCATTTTACAGATTAGGTAACTGAGGCACAGAGAAGTGAAGTGACTTGCCCAATGCCACACAGAAGACAAGTGGCAGAGCCGGGATTAGAATTCTTGACCTTCTGACTCCCAGTCCTGTGCTCTGTCCGCTACGCCATGCTGCTGGGTTCTCTGCTACTTGCTTACTGTGTGACCTTGGGCAAGTCATTTCTCCATGCCTCCACTGCATCTGCAAAATGAGGATTAAATAACTGTGAGCCCTGACTGGGACAGGGACTATGTCCAATCTGATTTGCATCATATAATAATAATAATAATGTTGGTATTTGTTAAGCACTTACTATGTGCAGAGCACTGTTCTAAGTGCTGGGGTAGATACGTGGTAATCAGGTTGTCCCACGTGAGGCTCACAGTCTTCATCCCCATTTTGCAGATGAGGTATCTGAGGCCCAGAGAAATGACGTGACTTGCCCACAGTCACACAGCTGACAAGTGGCAGAGCCAAGATTTGAACCTATGACCTCTGACTCCCAAGCCTGAGCCCTTTCCACTGAGCCACGCTGCTTCTCTATCCACTCTCTGTTCCAGTACTTAGTACAATGCTTGGCACATAGTAAGTACTTAAAAGTACCACAGTTATTAACAAATGTCACCATTCCTGTACATTCTACATTTCAGAATGAAGTAGAGCTTGCATCCATCTCTGCCCAAATGAACCTTTGAAATTAATAAAGCCTTGTCTGGAAGTTCAAAGTAATTTCTCTAAACTCTAAGCTCATCTCTGGGCTGTAAGCCTGTTATGGGTAGGGAACATTTTGGCTAATTGTGTTGTACTGAACTCTCCCAAGTGCTTAGTAAAGGGCTCTGCACATAGTAATAGCTCAATAAATAATAATAATGTTGGTATTTGTTAACGCTTACTATGTGCAGAGCACTGTTCTAAGCACTGAGGTAGATACAGGGTAATCAGGTTGTCCCACGTGAGGCTCACAGTTAATCCCCATTTTACAGATAATGTAACTGAGGCCCAGAGAAGTGACGTGACTTGCCCACAGTCACACAGCTGACAGGTGGCAGAGCCGGGATTCGAACCCATGACCTCTGACTCCCAAGCCCGGGCTCTTTCCACTGAGCCACGCTGCTTCTCTTAAATACCACTGATTTATTGATTGATTTGACTTTTCTGAACACTTTCTTGCCTTTGGTTCTCCTGGTTGTACATGGGGACCTTGAAAGAAATAAAAATTTTAAAAAACTATCTTTTTGAAGTATTTTTCTTAAAAGCAGCATGGCCTAGTGGATAGATCATGGGCCTGGGAGTCTGAAGGACCTGAGTTCTCATCTCAGCCTTACCAGTGGTCTGCTGTGTGACCTTGGGTAAATCACTTCTCTTCTCTGCGTCTGTTGCCTCCTCTTGGAAATGGGGATTAAGACCTGTGAGCACCATGTGGGACATGAACTGTGGCCAGCCTGGTTAGCTAGTGTCTACCCCAGCACTTAGTATAGTGCCTGGCACATAGTAAGCACTTAACGAAATACCATAAAAAAAGAACGTTGGGGTTAATCGACAAAGTATAACACTTTGCTGATACCAAAGTGTTTCCTATTTCGAATTATTTAAACATCTTCCCTCCTAGGCCCTTTCCTGGCTCTGTCTTGGAAGCAGCATTCCTAGTGGAAAGAGTATGGACCTGAGACTCAGACAACATGGGTTCTAATCCCGGCTCCCCCACATATCTGCTGTGTGACCTTGGACAAATCACTTAACTTCTCTGTGGTTCACTTACCTTAATCTGTAAAATGGGGATTAAGACTGGGAGCCCCATGTGGGACAGTGACTGTGTCCAACCTGATTACCAGCACTTAGGACAGTGCTTGGCACATAGTAAATGCTTAACAAATACTATTATTCTTATTAGACTGAAAACCAAAAGAAAAGCAGACAGCTGCAAAGTTTCAGTGTTCCATTTTTTCATGGATATTTCAAGATTAGGCCATAAGGAGACAGAAGTTAGGATGATATTCAAACCAGCACCTTTATCCAAATCTGGATAAATGCACAACTTTTAAGTCCTTTCCAACTCCAGTTTCAATTGGGTCATTTTAAGATGGAGTAAGGATGGTGGCCCCCGTCTCAGGGTCGCACCTGGAGAGTTTCCAGTCCTCTACCAGTCCTGACTACAGGAGGGAAAGTTAAGCAGAGGCATATCCATTCCATTCCTAGTTTGGGCAGTGGCTAGCGAATGGAAGGCAATCCGCTACAAGCTAAAATTCACCTGTGCCGGGCAACAGTGGCATGGGAGAGAGTCAAGGGTGGAGACTCAAGTTTACTGTGTGGAAGGAGGCAGTGGTAAACTATTTCCATATTATTCCGAAGAAAACTCTATGGATCCACTACCAGAATGATAGCACATCGAGGTGGGGCGTTCTGGGAGAAATGTGTCCATGAAGTCTCTAGGGGTCGGACACGATTCGACAGCATAAGACAACAACATCAAGAACAGTGGTATTTTGAGGTCTATAGCCAGAACCACATCAAGTAGTACTTATTGAGCGCTTCCTATGGGCAAAACACTGTGCTGAGCAGTACGGGTTGGATGCCAGACAGTCAGATCAGCCACTGGGCCTGTCCCCTATGGGGCTGACAGTCTAAGTAGTAGGGAAAGCAGATATCTTTTACATTTTACAGATGAGATCGCTGAGGCACAGAGAAGTAACATGACTTGATGATAATAATAATAAATATGGTATTTGTTAAGTGCTTATCTATGTGCCAGGCACTGCTCTAAGCATTGGGGTGGGTACAAGATAATCAGGTAAAACAGAGTCCCTATCCCACGTGGGGCTTACAGTCTTAATCCCCATTTTACAGATGAGGAAACTGAGGCACAGAGAAGTTAAGTGACCTTGCTGAAGGTCACACAGCAAACAAGTGGCAGAGCTGGGATTAGAACCCAGATCCTTCTCATTCCCAGGGCCGGACTCTATCTACACTAATCACACTGCTTCTCTTGTTCAAGGTTGCATAGCAGATGAATTGGCAGAACTGGCACTAGGACTCAGGTCTCCTGATTCCCAGTCCCATGTTCTTTCCACCAGGCCATGCTGCCTAGTCATGATTATTAACACTATGTAGAAATTTTCCTCCCGCCCCAGTCCATCTCTTCACCCACAGAAAAGCAACGACAGCTACAAAAGTGGAAAAGCATTAAATTGCGACCCACTTAGAAGCATTTTCCTCTAGCATCCTGGGACCAGGAAGTATGATGAAACGTGGTCATTTTTTGGTAGGCGGCTACCGTGTTGGCGAAACACGATTCAAACTCCGTGCAGTAAAGTCCTCTATATAAATATACCAAACCCAGACTACTCTTAGAAACAAACTTAGTCCATACCATTCTGTGTTTTCTATAAATTCCATCTCAGAACTATATAATAGTAAGCATTTTAAGAGAGGTGCTTTATTTCAACTTTACTTTCCAAAATGATGCAGTTATGTAGAGTAATTACTTAATAAATTTGTAAGCGGGACCTAAAGCAATAAAAGCGGTGGTAATGCTTTGCCATTTAATAGCTGAATTTTAAATGAGTTTTTCTGCATTAATGTTGCAGGTTGCTTCAATTAGGAGAACATTCTTTGGGGTGCCTTTATTTTTTAAAAGTGGTTTTGAGGTTCAGTGTCATTAACTTTCTCATTTAAAGAAGCTCAATAGTTAACTATTTGAAGTGAGGGAACAGTTTGCTGTCCTGAAGGTCAAATTCCTACTGAGGCAAAAGAGTGGAGAACTACCTGAGTTCTGAAGGCGTCCCTCTTTTTTTTTTATGTATTTTTTAAGTGCTTACTATGTGCCAGGCACTGTACTAAGTGCTGGGAGTTAGAAAAAGCCCATATCCCAAACTGGACTCGCAGTCTTAGTCTCCATTTTGCAGATGAGGTACTTGAGGCACAGAGAAGTGAAGTGACTTGCCCGAAGTAACATACAGCAGACAGGTGGTGTTGTCAGGATTAGAATCCAGGTTTTTCTGATTCCCAGTCCTTTGCTCTGTCCACTAGGCCATGCTGACTCATTAAGCTCTCATCATCGTCTCCTTTGTCAGCTCCTTGAGGGCAAGGACTCTGTCTTTTACTTCCGTTGAACTACCCCAGGAGCTTAATACAGCCCTCTGTACTTCAGTAGGTACTCAGTAAATCCTATTATGGAAGATGATCTTTACGTTGGCCTCATTCCATACTTTTTTTTCCATATTTCTTTTTTCTGAAAATTAAACTCCAATGCGGAGAAAGAGAATTCAGATTCTATCTGCCCCCTAACAGGATCTCCCCAAGTCCCTCTGGGAAAGCCATTCCTTCCATGCTATTAGCTCCCTCACATGGGATTCTCTGGCAGGGAATGTGTCTCCCAAATCTGTTATATTTCACTCTCTCAAGCACTTAGTACAAAGCTTTGCACAGTGAAAGTGCTCAATAAATACCATTGATGATGATGAGGGTGATAATGATCAGACTCAGTAATATTTGGGCGGTCCCTGCCAGTTTCCCTGGAATACTTGGGAGGATTTTCAGTTTGTTAAGGTTGAGGGGCTTGAAGAGAATGTAGTGAAAATGTAATTGCTGCCTAACTACGATCATGTTGTTACTTGACAAACGTTTGACGTCCCCTACTCCCTGTAGCCTTACTGAAGGCACATCTCCTCCAAGAGGCCTTACCTGACTGAGCCCTTCTTTCCTCTTATCCCACACCCTTCTGCATCACCCTTGCACTTGGATTTGCTCCCTTTATTCACCCCTCCCTCAGCCACAAAACATTTGTGTATGTATCTGTAATTTATTCATATTAATATCATTTTTATTAATTGATTTATAGTAATTGAGGTAGTGGATAGAGCACGGAGCTAAGAGTCAGAAGGACCTGAGTTCTAATCCTGCTTCCACCACTTGTCTGCTGTGTGACCCTGGGCAAGTTACTTAACTTCTCTGTGCTTCAGTTACCTCCTCTGTCAAATGGGGATTAAGACTGTGAGTGAGACCCTTACAAGACATGGACTTTGTCCAACATGAATAGCTCGTATCTACCCCAGTGCCTAATATAGTACCTGGCACATAGTATGCACTTAAAAAATACCATAAAATAGTGCAACTCTGTTTGGCTTCATTAATAATAACAATGATGAAGACGATGATAATAATTGTGATATTTTAAACTGCTTACTTGGTGCCAAGCACTGTACTAGGTGGTGGAGTTAGATACAAGGTAGTCATGCGAGACACAGTTTTTGTCCCACATGAGGCTCGCTATGTAAGGAGGAAGGGGAAAAGTACACAATCCCCATTTTACAGAAGAGGAAACTGAGACACAGAGAAGTTAGTAACTTGCCCAAGGTCCCACAGCAGCTAAGTAGCAGAGCTACAATTAGAACCAGGTCCTCTCACCAACAGGCCTGTATTCTTATACTGGGCCATGATGCTTTTCTTGAGCGGGGACAACACCTCAGAGCTCGGGAGCAGCTAAAATGCTGAGGCTGAAAGCTGTCAAGGGAAATACCATCAGGTTGTTTTTCACTAATACTGAAATAGATCGATGACCCCAGTTTTTTACAGAGCAAGGTGTAGGGTAGGGTTAAAGATTTATAAGAGACTAGGGGAATGGCCCAAAGTGGAAGATTTAACATGGCCGAGATGATATGCCTCCTTCAGTTTGCCCAGCCAAATCTGCTCATTTCCACACCCAAAAGCCCAGACTCTTTTTGGCGAGTCCTGGAATGCCGGAGGCGTTGTCGTGGTTTGGGCTGGAATCTTAGTCTGGAATAGGCGGGTTGGTAACTGGCATCTCAACCCTAGTCGGTGGTTCTGACACCCAGCAGCGGCTGTCTGCGGTGGCTGGAGCCAGGCCGTGGTGGGCAGTGACATGCCTGATGGGCTAAAACTGCCTTTCCACCTCCCACTCTCACTAATGTTTGCAGCAGAGAAGGACAATGTACAGATGGTCTGATGTATATTTCTCCATTAGGGTTAGTTGGGTCTCTTGAGGAATCTGCTGTGGAGGGAAACCGTGGGTGTAGTCTAAATGTAGCATTTGGAGAATGAAATTAAAACAAAGGGCACACTGAACAAACTTGAGGAGGCAGGAAAAAGCTGCCCATACCATCCTATACAGAGCTTCCCACAAACAGTTTAATACCAGAGCTACAACTACAGGGCTTGTAAGTGGCCGGGAGGTGGGGGAGTGAGTGAGGGTCAATGGCCTACTCGATCCACTGTGCTAGAAGAACTTTTCTGCTATGTGATCTTGGGCTGTTCGCTTACCTTCTCTGCGTCTCGGCTACCTCATTTGTAAAATGGGGATTAAGTCTGTGACATGGACTGTGTCCAAGTTGCTTAACTTGTATCTACCCCAGTGGCACAGAGTGAGTGCTCAACAAATACCATAAAAAAGCATCCCCTTCTCTGCTGCTTTGGAGGATGAGAAGAGCACCTACTTGTGATAATGGGGACTGTCCCCCCTCTGGGATCAGCATCAACACCCAATCTCACCTCACTTTTGGGTGCTGAGCACCCAACTGTTCAGCTGGGCAGAGCCATGCTCAAAAAATGGGTGAGGGGAGACTGCTTACAGGAGAAGGGATTGTGTGACTGTAGACTGTATGCTCCCCTTAGACCGTAAGCTCATTGTGGGCAGGGAATGTGTCTGTTATATTGTACTCTCCCAAGTGATTAATACAGTGCTCTGCATACAGTAAGTACTCAATAAATACGATTGACTGACTGATAGAAAGCTCATGAAATTTCCTAGGTCTTTCCACTGAAGGAAATGGCCACTGTATTCATTCATTCATTCATTCATTCATTCACTCATATTTATTGAGAATTTACTGTGTAGAGAGAACTGTACTAAACACTTGGGAGAATACAGTATGACAATAAACACATTCCCTGCCCACAGTGAGCTTACCTTACTCTCCCAGGTGCTTAGTACAGTGCTCTGCACACAGTAAGTGCTCAATAATATTATTAACTAACTGACAAGACTGAAGAAGGAGTATAGAAGATACCATTCATGCCAGTTCACTCCCACCCCAGTGAGTGTGTTGATACTCTACTCACCTGTCACTGAAAAAGTCTCAGAAGGATGGGTCACAGTAGTGTGGGTCAACCCTCATAAAGTCTTTATGAAAATAAAATTTTGTTTCATTTTTCATTTTGAGTTTTTTATATTTGTTAACCACTTACTATTTTCTAGGCACTGTACTAAGCACTGGGGTAGATAAAAGCTAATCAGGTTGGACCCAGGCCCTGTCCCACATGGGTCTCAGAGTCTTAATCCCATTTTATAGATGAGATAACTGAGGCACAGAGAAGTTAAGTGACTTGCCCAAGGTCACACAGCAGACAAGTGGCAGAGTCAGAATTAGAACCCAGATCCTTCAGACTCCCAAATTATATAAATTATTTTTCATTTCATTGTATGTAAGACTTTTTTAAATTTGCATGCCTTTTTTACTTAAACTATCCTCTTACGGGGTTTATATCCGAACACTGAATCGAGGAAAAGACTGGCTAATTAGTTCCCATTCTCCCAAGTCGAAGTGAAAGCTACATTTTTCCAAGAGTAACAAAGAAAGGAAAAAAGTAAAACATCAATTACAGTTTTTATTAGATTAACATTCGAATAGGTCAGAACATTTTGGTAGAATGTGATTTTGATGGGAGGCAGCATTTAGTTGGCCCTTCTGATTTTCAAAACACTTAGCAATCTTTAATTAATCCTCACAAATGAGCTCATTAGGCATCATCATCCCCATTTTACAAATGAAGAAACAAACACACTGAGCAACTAGCCCAGAGAATCGGCCACAGAGCTGACACCAAAACTTTCACTCTGATCCTACTCCCGGGACCGTGCGGTTTGTTATTAAGGTTGCCACCTTCCCGGTTCCCTTTGAAAGCAAAACGCTTCCCTGAGCCAGGAGAGGGCATGTGAGTCCCAAGCTGGTGCCTTATTTCTAAACAATGCACAATTTGGGCCAACTGTTTCCATTATAAATCCACATCCTGGGGTTTCACAGGACAGCATGTTCTTTTGGTCAATGTGTATTGTACATCTGCATTTTTTTCATACTGGGTTTAAATGCCCAGGAAAAAGAAATCTATGTTTGTAAATATCAATCACTTTTCAAACCACTGTGGTGATTTTTCTAAAAGTGTATTTCTTAGACCTCAAATAGATCCAGATTGCATTTGAAATTGCACTTCAAACTGATCTATTTTGAAACCTTAAAAAAATGCACCTTCTAAAGATGGTTTGGGTAGACACACTCTTAAACCCAAGGTCTTCCCATCTTCCCTCCAGGATAATAACAACTGTGGTATTTGTTAAGCTCTTACAATGTGCCAAATACTGTTCTAAGCACTGAGGTAGATTCAAGATAATTAGGTCAGATACAGTCTGTGTTACACAGGGCATTAACAGTTTAAATTGGAAGGATAAGTTTTACACGTGATTCACATCAAGTTCAATAGCTGTGATAGGTTTATCTTTGCTTCTACCTTATCTTATTTCTAATTTCTCTAGGGAGATGACTTATTGAAAAAATCCACTCTCAGTTCAAGTGTTTCTCTTTAACGCTAATGGTGATTTCACATCTTCCCAAGAACAAACTGTCTGAGGTAGATCTACATGCAAGTTATCTGACAGACAGCCAACGCTCAGCTCTTTTGTAATGAAAGCAAGAGGTTTGGAACCAAATTGTGTCAGCAATGCTATTGTTCTCCTATAACACACTGATAATCCCAAATATTAAAGCAGTTGGGAAGCAATGCTTTCCCATGCTAGTAATGGTATGTGTCAGGAAATTAACCGTATGCCAAGCACTGTATTAAACGCTGGGGTAGATATAGACTAACATGGTCCCTCTCCCACAAGGAGCTCCTAGTCTAAGAGAGAGGAAGAACAGGTATTTAATTCCCAGGAAACTGAGACCCAAACAAGTTACATGACTTGCCCAAGGCCACATAGGCAAGTGGTAGAAATGGGGTTAGAACACACGTCATCTGACACCTAGCCCTGTGTGCTAAGTGCTTGGGAGAGTATAACACTATATACTATACTGTCCACTGAGTCACACTGCTTCCTAAATGTTCCTTCAAAAGTGTCCCTCATAGTCCATCCACCTTGCATCAAACAGAAACTCCCTATGGTCGGCTTTAAAACACTCAGTCACCTTGGCCCCTTCTGCCTCACCTAGCTACTCTCCTACTACAACCCTGCCTGCATACTTTGTTCCTCTAATGCTACCCTTCTCACTGAACCTCAATTTCACTTTTCTCTCTACTGATGTTTCCCCTCATTCTGCGTCTGGCTTGGAATGCCCTCCCTCCTCATAAGGGGCAGGCAATTGCTCTCCCTTACTTCAAAGCCTTATTGAAGGCACACCTCTTCCCAGAAGCTTTCCCTAAGTCCCCCTCTCCTCTTCTCCCACTCGCTTCTGCATCATCCTGACTTGCTCCCTTTGTTCATTTCCCCTCCCAGCCCCCCAGCACTTATGTATATAGCTGTAATTTATTTATTTACTTTATTCATACTAATGTCGGCCTCCCTCTCTAGATTGTGAGCTCTTGGGCTGGGAATGTGTCTGTTTATTTTTATACTGTACTCTCCCAAGAGCTTAGTACAATGCTTTGCACACACTAAGGGCTCAATAAATATGAATGAATGAATGAATGAATGAATGAATGAATGAATGATTGAAGATGTAGAGGGTGAGGGTATGTCAGATATGAAAGAGGAAAGAATTTCAGGTAAGAGGAAAGATGTGAGCAAAACATGAATAGCAAGAGATATGAGATCAAGGTGCAGTAAGTAGGTTGGTTTTAGAGGAGTGAAGGGTGTGGGCTAGGCTGTAGAAGGAGATGAGTGAGGCTAAGTAAAAGTGGGAGAACTGAGTTCCTTAAATCAACAAGCCAGTAGTTTCTGTTGGATGCAGAGATGGGTTGGGCTACTATTGGAGGTGAGAATGAAACAAGTTATATTTGCTAGGAACAGGCTCTGAAAAACTCTGAAGAAGGTGAGTGAGTAAGATGTTGTCAGTCATGAGAGAATAAAGGAAACAATCTGCCATAAGCCTGTAAAATATTCATATCCAATTTTGGAGACCCAGCATGGATTGGAGGAGGCCAGTAGTTTTCAACACGATCAGCCTCATTTACTTCCAAATGTCTTATTGCAGAAACCACAGCTGGATACAGAGTGGATAGGTACATCATCAAACATCACAAGAGACAGAGAGAGCACAGTAAAATATATAGTAAGCAACTTAAGAGCTGTGTGTGTGTGTGTGTGTGTGCGCACGTGCGCGTGTGCGCACATGTGTACATGCTAAGGGCATACATGCAGGCATACAAGACTTTCAGCTCACTACCAACCCCTGAGGGTCTAGGAATCTCCTTTCATTCATTCAATCATATTTATTGAGGGCTTACTTTGTACAAAGCACTTGGGAGAGTACAGTTTAACAATAAGCAGGTACAATCCCTGCCCACAAAAAGCTCACCTTCTCACTCGTACTGCTGCTATAATGAGAGAAGTAAAAGTTACTAGTCAGTCGGTCAGTCAGCCAGTCAGTAAATTGTATTTCTTGAACGCTTACTGTGTGCAGAACACTGTACTAAGCGCTTGAAAGAGAACAATATAACAGACAATTTCCCTGGCCACAATGAATTTACGGTCTAGAGGGGAATATAATACGTTTACCCAGCTATTTTAACACAGCACCCTTAGAAATCTAGCGCAAGTCATTTTGCATTAAATTAGCTTGGCACATATTCTGATTCCTGTGTATAACTCCCTGATCCAGAATGGTAACTCTGTCCAACCAAGCACCCAGTCTTCCGTACCCTAGCTTGGCTGCGGTTTGGAGGAGTGAGGTGTCCTGCCTTCCTGGGAGCCTGCTGGAACCTCCAGTCTGGATGTTCTACTTGCCACTGCTACTGACGTGGGAGGAAAGCAGAGTGGCCTTATGGATAGAGCACAGGCTTTGGAGTCCAGAGGACCTGGGTTCTAATTGTGGCTCTGCCATTTGTCCGCTGTGTGACTTTGGACAAGTCATTTAACTTCTCTGGGCCTCAGTTACCTCATCTGTAAAATGGGGATTAAGATTGTGAGCCCAATGTGGGACAAGGACAGTGTCCGACCTGATTAGGTTGTATCTACCCCAGTACTTAGTTTAGTGCCTGGCACATGGTAAGTGCTTAATTACTCCCCCCCCTTCAGCACCTTATTGAAGGCACATCTCATCCAAGAGGCCTTCCCAGACTAAACTCCACTCTTCCTCATCTCCTACTCCCTTCTGCATCACCCTGACTTACTTCCTTTTCTCTTCCCCCATCCCAGCCCCACAGCACTAATGTACATATCTGTAATTTTATTTATTTCTACTGCTGTCTGCCTCCCCACTCTAGACTGTAAGCCCATTGTGGGCAGGGAGTGTGACTTCTTACTTTTGTATTGTACTCTTCCAAGCACTTAGGACAGAGCTCTGCATACAATAAGCATTCAATAAATACAATGGAATGAATGAATGAATGAATGAGCAAATACCACAATTACCATTATTATTGTTGTTCAGCATTTCCAGCCTTCCTTTGAGGTGTTTGGCAGTGTAGCAGGAGGCAATTCTCAGAACATAGTTCCCCTTTCAGAGAGCAGACCCCCGTACCACCGAGAGCTAAGGATCAGGCATGGATGTAGGAGAAGAAAGAAGCAGTCTGCTCCATTAGTCCTCTGCTGTTAGTGACAGACTTTTGGGAACTGATCATTTCAGTGAATATGAGTGTAATGGGTTTGGGTCTACCCTCTGTATTTCTTCTCCCCGTTTCTTGCCGATTGTTTCCCACTAATCATGAACCACTATCCCTCCCCCTACGCTTTCTGCGCATTTACACTAGAGCTGCAATCAAGTAATGAATAGAACAATCTTAATTTCCTTTTGCTTTGTCTAATAATAGTATCAAACTCCTAATTATTTTACAAGTTATTTATTGGTAATTCTCCAGTCTCTTAAAGTGCGACCTGTGACTGAATGTGCCTCTGCGAAAGTGGCCCAACCAAGAAAATCAGTTTCACATGCCTCCTATCTGGGCAGGTGAACTTTGGTGAAAGGTGCCTCATCAGTTCAAGATTGTCCGGGAATAATCCTTGGGGTTACTCCATCTTTAATCTAGGAGGCTTGCGTTATATAGTTCAAATGTGTCTTTCATCCTAACAGATTTAAGGTTACGATGACTCAGGATATATTGGCACTGAACTGGGATCTGCCACTTAGGTCACTTTTTAGCTTGGGCTCTTCTGGCTCAGTGGAAAGAGCACAGGTTTGAGAGTCAGAGGTCATGGATTCTAATCCCAACTCCACCACTTGTCAGCTGTGTGACTCTGGGCAAGTCACTTCACTTTTCTGTGCCTCAGTTCCCTCATCTGTAAAATGGGGATTAATACTGTGAGCCCCAGGTGGGACAACCTGATTACCTTGTATCTACCCCAGTGCTTAGAACAGTGCTTGGCACATAGTAAGCACTGAACAAATACCATTGTTATTAGAGGGGGAGACATACATTAAAATAAATTACAGTTAGGGGCAATATTAGAGTATAAGGAAGTGTACATATGTGCCATGAGGCTGGAGTGAGAATTGAAGTGCTTAAGGAGTTCACAGTCTGTGTAGAGTTCCCAGTGCTTAGTATAGTGCTCTGCCAGTTGCCTGCTGTGTCTTTGGACAAGTCACTTAACTTCTCTGTGCCTCAGTTTCCTTATCTATAGAATGGGGATGTAATGTCGGTTCTCCATCCTACTTAGACTGTAAGCCACATATGGGACCTGATTATCTTGTTAGTACCTCAGCACTTAATACAATGCTTGGCACAGAGTAAGTGCTCAACAAGTACCACAATTATTATTATTATTATTATATAAAACAATTGTTTTTACTTGGCCCCATCTTATCTGAATCTCTTCTTTATCCAGATTGTATTGGATTCACTCTGCTATAATATTCTGTCAAGTGTTTCTGGTATTTTGTTATTTGTTTTTATTTCATTATATGTATTAAGCACTTGTTGTGTGTCCAGCACTGTTCTAAGTGCTGGGATAGATACAAGTTAATCAGGTGAGACACAGTCCCTGTCCCACATGGGACTCATGATTAAGTAGGAGGAAAAACAGATATTGGATCCTCTTTTGACAGGAAACTGAGATGCAGAGAAGTTAAGTGACTTGCCCAAGATCACACAGCAGGCAAATGGTGGAGCCAGGCTCTCTGGCTCCCAGACCTGTGCTTTATCCACTAGGCCATGCTGCGTCCCTGTAGATGTTTAGTGCTGGGATAAGTTCACAGGCCTGTGCCAGTATGCAAGAGATTCTGTCTCTCTTGTTCATACTCATGGCTGCCATCTCACTGCTGGCATCATCATCATCTTCAACTTGAAGGACAGTGCGACTACATCTATGTTCCAAGGGTACCAGAATTACCTGCTGAATTAGAATTCATTTAACATTATCTCCCTGAACTATCTGCAGTTTTGAATAACCAGATTAGTTAGAATATGCCCAGTCAGTTGATAAATCGTATTTATTGATGCTTACAGTGTGCAGATCACTGTACTAAGCCCAGTTCCAAGTGATCCAAATAAACAAAATGATACTCTACACACATGCACGGGTGCACACACACACACACACACACACACACACACACAATGTAAATCTCATTGGATTCATTGAACCAAGTAATTGTTTCCATCCAGGATGCCTAAGTCAATAGAAGTTTTGAGCCCTGAAGCAATATTCAGGCTGGGTCCCCTGGCAAGCAAAAGAACAAAGTCCATATTGCCTATTAATAGTGAATTCACTGATGGAAATCTTTTGGGAGCATTAAAGAACTGCTGCTTCCTGAGGAAAATCTAAGGCTTGCATGTTTGTGAAAATGCCCCAGATCCTTCCCTTGGTGAGGGTCCACTTTCCAAGTCTCCTAGTCCTCCTTCCCCACAGAAAAGTACTAGGTCTGATATCCTGTTAGAACTGAACTATTTATAAACTCTGGGGGAAAGTTTATACAGGGAAGTGAATGAACATCAGCCCTTACACCAACAGGCCTAAATTGCTGATGTTTCAGGGGGTAGATTGCAGTTCCTTAAGTTTCTTTGCAACCTGCCTCTTGTTGGTTACTAGGCCAGGTCCTCCAGTTTCCAGTGCCCTAAAATCGACCCAAACAGCTCCTGGGACAGCTGCATTATTTTTGACAGTTCAGGGGTTTGTGTCTTGCCTCAAGTTTTGAGAAAATGACTGCTAATCGAGAGAATCAAGCCCATGTCCTCTGAGTTTCAGCTCAGTATGCTTTCCCCATTTTGTTTTTGCAAGCCCCATTCAGATAGAATATCTCTTCCTGTATCATCTGAAGACCTGCAAGGGGAAGGAAATAGCTGATAATACTCAGAATGGAGAGCCAAAATAACACTTATGTAACACATCCTTTAAATTTAATATTATAAGCTTCTTGTGGGCAGAGATCATGTCTATTTACTCCATTTTAATCTCCCAAGCACTTAGTACAATGTTCTATACAGAATAAGTGTTCAATAAATACTTCTGATTTATTAAAGATGCCCAACAGTCTCCTAAAGCAAACAGATCACTTTAAGCCTCCTTGAGCAAAACAAATATTACTTGGTTTATCTAAGTGACTTCTTTATGGTACTTGTTAAGCACTTACTAAGTGCCAAGCATTGTAGTAAGTGGTGGGGTAGATACAAGCTAATTAGGTTGGACATAGTCCATGTGGAACATGGGGCTCACTTTCTTAATCCCCTTTTTACAGATGAAGGAACCAAGGCTAGAAAAGTGAAGTGACTTACCCAAAATTACAAGTGTCAGAGCCAGGATTTAGAACCTAAGTCTTTCTGACTCCCACAATGCTTCTCTAGATTGTAAGCTCCTTACAGGCAGGGAACATATCTATCAGCTCTGCTGTATTGTACTTTCCTAAACTCTTAGTACAGTGTTCTGCATGTAGTAAACGCTCAGTAAATAACATTGATTGACTTGGAATTAGACATGGTCCCTGTCCTTGGGTGGGGACAGACGGTCTTTATGATCCTGTGATCTATCCACTTGGCCACACTGCCTTTGGACTTGGAGGTTCCCAAGGAAGCTGCGAAATCTTATCATTGGACCTCAGCACTGGTTGAGACACATTGGCCCTAAAGGGTAACGTTACCAGTGTCCAGGGCTAAGAAGAGGACTGAAGATCAAAGAGTAAAATGCCCCTTAAAATTACAAACCCGGGCAGCCTGCCTGTGAAGTAATAGTTGGAAAGTGAAATAGTTCAGCAAATAGTCTCAAAATGAAGTACTTTTTTAATTGCAAATTTATATTTTTAAAAGCTCTATTTCTCCCCTTTCCTCAAAGCGAGAACACGGTTTTAATTGTGTCCTGGCACCTTTAGAGCCTTTACATTTTTATGCTTCATGGAAACCTTAATAATACAAAAATTGCCTACAGCATTGTGCATCGAGTTATGAAATCATTAAACTTCTGGAATAAACATAATATTCTAGTATAAGCCATTAGACATATAGTGGTGACTAACCGGCTCATCTTCCTGCAGAAACAATCTGGGCATGTCACTCCCCTTCTTAAACAACTCCAGTGGTTGCCTATCGACCTCCGCTCCAAACAAAAACTCCTCACTCTAGGCTTCAAGGCTCTCCATCACCTTGCCCCTTCCTACCTCTCCTCCCTTCTCTCTTTCTACCGCCCACCCCACACGCTCCGCTCCTCCGCCGCCCACCTCCTCACCGTCCCTCGGTCTCGCCTATCCCGCCGTCGACCCCTGGGTCACGTCCTCCCGCGGTCCTGGAACGCCCTCCCTCCTCACCTCCGCCAAACTGATTCTCTTTCCCTCTTCAAAACCTTACTTAAAAATCACCTCCTCCAAGAGGCGTTCCCAGACTGAGCTCCTCTTCCCCCTCTACTCCCTCTGCCATCCCCCCTTTACCTCTCCGCAGCTAAAGCCTCATTTTCCCCTTTTCCCTCTGCTCCTCCACCTCTCCCTTCCCATCCCCACAGCACTGTACTCGTCCGCTCAACTGTATATATTTTCCTTACCCTATTTATTTTGTTAATGAATTGTACATCGCCTTGATTCTATTTAGTTGCCATTGTTTTTAGGAGATGTTCTTCCCCTTGACGCTGTTTATTGCCATTGTTCTTGTCTGTCCGTCTCCCCCGATTAGACTGTAAGCCCGTCAAACAGCAGGGACTGTCTCTATCTGTTGCCGACTTGTTCATCCCAAGCGCTTAGTACAGTGCTCTGCATATAGTAAGCGCTCAATAAATACTATTGAATGAATGAATGAATAACCGGACACAATGAAATGGGGTCTACATTTATAAAATGCAGATGAGAAAAAGCTCCAATACTAGGTCAGATGACAAAGAGCTAGTCGGACAATGCTGCATCCAGCCCACTTACTCCATTTTTTGGGTACTGGCAAATTTTGAAAGAATCAGCATCTCATTGCCCTGGGGTCAACAATCCATCCAAGTTCATGACTTGGGTTCTACCTCAAGGCCTTTGGTCTTTATGATCCTGTTGACCACAGAGAGGCTGCTCACACTCAATTTATTTCCTTATGAAAAAAAAGAGCTGGTTTGATCTGAAATTAGCAAGGGAACCAAACATCCCAGGGGATGGAATTCTTCTGACTAGATTCAATGTGTTGGGTTCTGCTGTCATCCAGTTCTTGTTCTCTTTTTGCTTGAGCTCCTGAAGATTGACTTTAAACCATTCAATCACCTGCTCTCTCCTACCTTACCTTGCTGTTTTCCTATTACAACACAGCCTGCACACTTCATTACTCTAATACCCATCTACTTACTCTATCTCGATCTCATCTCTCTCACTACAGACCTCTTGCCCATGTCCTCTCTCTGGCCTGCAACGCCCTCCCTCATCATATCCATCGGCAAACATTCCAAGTCTTATTAAAAGCACATCTCCTCCAAGAGGTCTTCCCTGACTAAGCCCTCATTTCCTCTTCTCCCACTCCCTTCTATGTCGCCTTTGCACCTGGATTTGCTCCCTTTATCCACCGGTCCCGCAACCACAGAGCACTTACATATCTGTAATTAATTTATTTATAGTAATGTCTATATCCCCCTCTAGACAGTAAGCTCATTGTGGGCAGGGAACACGTGTACCAACTCTGTTATATTGAACTCTCCCAAGCTCTTAATACAGTATACTGCACCCAGTAAACTCTCAATAAATATAATTGATTGATTGTCATGAAACATGGATGATCATTGGGGGTAGATTATTATTAAGGAATTAGCAGGGTGTTGCTTGTCAGGCCCTGAGGATCCTCTCTAATTATTTTTATTAATAATAATAATAATAAAGGTATTTGTTAGGTACTTACTATGTCCCATGTACTGTATTAAGTGCTGTAGGTTGGATACAGTTTGGATACAGTCCCTGTCCTATATGGGGCTCACTATCTCAATCTCCATTTCACAGATGAGGTAACTGAGGCCCAGAGAAGTGAAGTGACTTGCCCAAGGTCACACAGCAGACAAGTAGTGGAACTGGGGTTAGAACCCATGGCCTCCTGACTCCCAGGCCTAGGCTCTACCCACTGTGCTATGCTTCTCTTCCCTGACTGATGATGTAGTCTGTAATTCTGCCTTCTGCTACTCCAAACTTCTCCGAACCTATGTCCTAAAAGAGTCCTCATCTTCCTCTCTTCCTATTGACACTAACTGATTGAGGTGTTTTTCTGCCAGGGAAGCAGTGTGGCCTAGTGGATAGACCATGAACATGAGAACCAGAGGACCTGGATTCTAATTTCAGCTCCACTACTTGTCTGCTCTTTGATCTTGAGCAAGTCATTTAACTTCCCTGTTCCTAAATTGCCTCATCTGCACAATGGGGATTAAGACCTTAAGCAGCATGTAGGACATGGACTGTGTCCTACCTGAGTAGCTTCTATCTACCCCACTGCTTAGTACAGTGTTTGGCCTATAACAAGCACCTAACAAATGTTGTTTAAAAAAAAAAGCTGTCGACTCCTTGTCTTGTTTTGTCTTATGCTGTTGAGTCTTCCCAGACCCATAGCGATTCCATGGACGCATCGCTCCCAAAAGGCCTAGCTCTTCTCAACTACCTCACTGCCTGAAGCCAGGCTTTATTGAATTTAAAGTATTTCTTTCCTCTCCCTCGCCTCAACTCTGAGAATACTGTAGCTCTCCCCCATATTCCTAACATATCCCCTGCAGGGAAGCCATGTTTCAAGGGACTTATGGTGAGCAGGAATAGAACTGCTCTTTTTGCTCATACACTTCGCTGAAAATAGGGAAAGCAAGAGATAAAATGGAAAACACTGCCAGGTACAAAAAGAGCCTGTTGTAACAGCATGAATATTATCAAGGATCAAAGACAAATATACACACACACATCGAATAGGACTGGCTGTGAAGTCGTTTAGGACCATAAATTCATTGTGGACAGGGAATGCTTCTCCCACCTCTGATATATTGTATTCTCCCAAGCACTTAGAACAATGCTCAGCACATAATAAATGCTCAATAAATGTCATTGATTGATTGGTTGATTGAAGAACGAGGAAGGGAGAAATGGTAATGTCTAAGTCTTTCCAACTATATCCACAGTTAAATCTCTCCATCAGAATAATAATTATAGTACTTGTTCAGTGCTTCCTATGTGCCAGGCACTATTCTAAGCGCTGGGGTAGTTACAAATTAATCAGGTTGGACACAGTCCCTGTCCCACATGGGGTTGACACACTTATCCCTGTTGTACAGATGAAGTAACTGAGGCACAGAGAAGTTAAGTGAAAATTAATCAGGTTGGACACAGCCCCTGTCCCATATGGGACTCACACTCTTATCTCCACTGTACAGATGACCTGAGGCACAGAGAAGTTAAGTGACTTGCCCAAGGTCCCACAGCAGGCATGTGTTTGAGCTGTAGAACCCAGGTCCTTCTGAGCTCTATCCACTAAGCCATGCTGCTTCTCTGCTTTCTGCTCTCAGAAGCCTCATCAGCAAATGGAAATGACACACCTTCACCTCCTATGGATATCTAGGGATAAACAAGTTGGGATGGGGGGATAGGGGAAGAAATAAGAGGGTTGGCAGTGTGTGTAGAGGGAGGTTGAACCCCATTTATGGTCATCCCTGACCTGTCCTAGATTTTAGTTTCTGAGGATATTGATCTCTACCAAGCCAAAGCAAGAGAGAATGAAAGGCCAGGAGGAGGCAATCAGGGCAGGTATTCGGGGAGAGGAGGCAGCGGAGAGGAGGCAGCCTGAGGAAAGCTGAATGGAAAGTGCTATAGCTCAGTCTTGCAGCTAACATCAAATAGCTCATGCTCAGGTTGAGAGTCTCTAACAAAGCCCAACTTTATTGACCTACAGAGTGCCTTGCAAGATATGGATTTGAATGCCTGTTCAGCAGGTTTCTTTTTTATTTCCGTGAAACTGAATTTGGTTTGACATGGTGTAATTGTTCTGTGTTCCGTATTTCTTTTCTTCACACACCCTGCAATCTGTGTGCTGGAGATTCTAGCCTACTGCTTTCCTTTCAGCTCCAGGGACTGGTACCTCAAAGTGGTTATGTAATCAGTAGATTGAAATCTTCTCGATAAGTCAAATCTATCTTGGAGGGAGATATCTAATGAAACTTTGGAGGAATTGTGTTGTGCTGTTTCTTGGGGAGGATAGGATATATCCTACTGTAAAATGTTTACACACTGCTCAAGTGTTTAAACTAATTACGCTCCTCACTTAGAGTACTTGACTGGAACTCTCCCAAGGTGTTTTTAAGAGTTCTTGAATTTTCTGCTAGCAGATATCGATTTAATGGCAGCCACTTCTAGAGTCAGAATTCAGATTGCCTCAGAGCAAAAATGAGAACTGAGTAGTTATTTCAAAGAGTAATCCCAATTTTCCCAAAATAATTGAAGAATAACAGACTGGATAAGGAATATCACTTGACTGCAAGCTTCTTGAGTACAGGGATCATGTCTCCTAATTCAATTGTATCCTCCTAAGTGCGTAACATAGTTATCTGCACAAAGTACTCGAATATGATTGATTGATGGATTGTTTGAATAGGTTTCCCAGTTTTAGACTATTAAAAAAAATATCAGGGTCACTTTTCAAAAGAGGCTTATCCCCATTTCACAGGCAAGGTCAAGCCCAGTTTTTAAATCTGAGGCATGGCTGGGAGCAGAACACTGTGCCCTAAGTTTTGGAAAACCAAAGTTGTCCACTGCAAAACAGCCTGACCAGGAAGTGTAATCCTGACTTCCATGATTAAATATGTAACTTTGACCAAACCTCTAATCCTTTGCTTCTGTTTTCCTCATGGATAAGAAGGTGCCCCTAATCTGCCTAAGGGGGAAGTAGAACAGGTACTTAAACCTCATTTTGCAGATGAAAAAACTGAGCCCCAGGAAAGTTAAATGACTTGCTCAGGGTCACACGGCAGACAAGTGACAGAGCCGCAATTAAACACCTTCTCTGATTAACCTCTCATTTCTACACCCTAATCATCCTCTAATCCGCACTAGGTACTTTGGTCCAGCCCCCTAAGCACTTTGCTCTACTCCACTCCACTCCTAGCCCTTGAGCATGTGGGTACATATTGTCACACTCCCCCACTTCCACTCTCAGTAATTTATTGTAGAGAAATGGCGTGACCTAGTGGAAAGAGCATGGGTCAGGGACTCACAGGACCTGGGTTCTAATCCTGGCCCTGCCACTTACCTACTATGTTACCTTGGGTAAGTCATTTAACTTGTCTTTGCTTCAGTTTCCTCATCTGCAAAATGGGGAGTCAGTACATATTCTCCTGCCTACTTAGACTGTGAGCCCCGTGTGGGAGCACTTAGTACAGCGCTTAACAAATATGAACATTATTATTACAGTATTTGGCATAGAACAAGTGCTTAACAAATATCATTATTATTATTTCAATGTCTATCTTCCCAACTTGTTTGGAAGCTCCGCGAAGGTAGGGTTCATGGCTACCAACTCTGTTATAATTGTACTCTCCCAAATGCTTAGCACAGTGCTCTGTAACCAGTAAGCACTCAATAAACATCAGTAATTGATTGCAATATCTTCAGCCAAGGGGATGCCACTAGAAGCAGCATGGCTCAGTGGAAAGACCCCGGGCTTGGGAGTCAGAGATCATGGGTTCGAATTCCAGCTCTGCCATTTGTCAGCTGTGTGACTGTGGGCAAGTCACTTAACTTCTCTGTGCCTCAATTACCTCATCTGTAAAATGGGGATTAACTGTGAGCCTCACGTGGGACAACCTGATGACCCTGTATGTACTCCAGCGCTTAGAACAGTGCTCTGCACATAGTAAGTGCTTAACATTATTATTGATTAGACTGTAAGCCCATGATTAGACTGTAAGCCCGTCAGTGGGAAGGTATTGTCTCTGTCTGTTGCCGAATTGTACATTCCAAGCGCTTAGTACACTGTTCTGCACATAGTAAGCGCTCAATAAATACTATTGAATGAATGAATGAATGAACTTCCAACTCTTTGAGCAATTCCATCAGTATCACTGATAGACCATGTTGTTGTTGTTGTCTTATGCTGTCGAGTCATGTCCAACACGTAGCGACGCCATGGACACATCTCTCCCAGAATGCTCCACTTCCACCTGCGATCGTTCCAGTAGTGTATCCATAGAATTTTCTTGGTAGAAATACAGAAGCGGTTTACCATTACCTCCTTCCATGCAGTAAACCTGAGTCTGCCCTCAACTCTCTCCTGTGCCACTGCTGCCCAGTGCAGGTGAGTTCGACATCAAATAGCAAGACAGGTTCACAAACAAGGAAGCTCTGCCCTAAATGCAGTCTCCCGGTATAGAATATATGCTCACCCCTGGTTCAGCACCTTCACTAGAAGGGACATGTGAGGAAAATGGGTGACAGTAGAATACTTAAAAGTCTCCTATATACTGACCTTAAATTGGACAACCAAAAACAAGAGGGGCAGAAGAAATGTTTCAAAGATGCGATAAAGCAACATCAGCATATCAGCAACTGTGTAGACCAGAAGAATGCACTGAGAAAGGAGAAGCTCTTTCATTTTTTTCATTGTATCTGTTAAGCACTTATATGTGCTAGGCTCTGTGCTAAGCTCTGAGGTAGCTGCAAGCTAATAAGGAATTAAAACCAAGGTCCTTCTGACTCCTAGCCTGGTGCTTGATCCCAAGTTGTTTCTCTTTTTGAGCAAAAGCTTCAAGAGAGTCATGAAGGGAAGAGAAAAGAAGCCAAAAGAAGACCAGGCACTGGCAACAATTAGCATCAGCATAACAAAGGACAGTGTGTGTGTGTGTGTGTGTGTGTGGTGTGTGTGTGAGAGAGAGAGAGAGAGAGAGAGAGAGAGAGAGAGAGAGAGAGATTGGGACTGTGCCTCCTTCATTGGCCATTTCAGCTCACATGAATCGGTGGGTGAAGTCAACCATCGTTGGCACCCACTAAGAATTAGAAAAGCAGCTAGGTAGATAGACAATTCCAACTCGAATTAATAGTTCCACACTCAGCTTCTCTTTCAACCTTGGTTTCTGGTAGCTGATCACCCAAACACTCTAGAATGACCTATATTCTGGACACTATATCCTATAGCTAGATTCATGGTGTGGCCTAGTGGATCGAGCCCGGGCCTGGGAGTCAGAAGGACCTGGGATCTAATCCCTGCTCTGCCACTTGTCTGTTGTGTGGCCTTGGGTAAGTCATTTCACTTCTCTGTGTGCCTCAGTTACTTCAGCTGTAAATTGGGGATTAAGACTGTGAGCCCCAAGTAGGACAGGGACTGTGTCTAACTTGTCCCCAGTGCTTAGTAGTATCTCTTAAATACCAACATTATTATTATCTTATCTGTCTTGACAGCCAGCCAATCAAGCTTCAACTCTAGATCTTGCTGTGGCAGTTTATGGCCAGTCAGATTTTTCAGAGAGCTTCTTTCTTGAAGAGTACAAATTCATGATGAGATCTAGCAATTCATGGCTTGATCTAGCAATTCATGGCTTCTTCTGAAGGCAATGAATCTCTGCTCTCCTTGGGAATTTTTTGGACTTCATGTGGAAATGAGAGAAAAAGCCTTTATAGTTTACCTTTATAGTACTGTGAAGGAACCTTGCAAATAAGTACCAAATAATTGCCAGCTCAAACATATATAACTAGTATGGCAATTCCCAATGTAGTATGGTGAAATTAGCATTCTGAATTACTCACTTGGCATAAATTATTGCCCGCCATGGGTCACTGGGTATTAAGAAGTGGTGTTTGGCTTAGAGGTCTGGGAATTAAGACTGAGCTCTAGTTCTGACTCTGCCCCTCGCCTAATGTGTGACCTAGAGCAAGTCTTTTTTAACCATTCAGGGCTTCAGTTTCCTCATCTGTAGGGAATGATAGTACCTGTCTCTTCTTACCTTGCAGGCATGCTTGGAGGATAAAATTTGAGTCATTTCTGCGCTTGAGAGAGGAATCAGGCTCAATATTATTAAAACAATAAATTGCAAAATCGCAATGCTACTGGTGCATTTTACATTTTCTTTTGTGATTGTAAATGGATTCTCCAAGAGTGGGTGCATCTAAAAGTGTGTTGAATCAGACCCAGCTCTGCAGAGGATCATTATTTCTCTGAGTTTAGAGAATGTATATTTTGCCAGCTAATAGCAGAAAAAGGATTTCATAATCCAAAGAAGAAATGTTTCTCCTCAGAAGCAAAGACAGCTTAAATCAAAGATTTTCAGAAAATTTAATAGACTTCCAGTAAACTTTGAGCTCTAAATGCTTTTCCATTGTGTATGCTGAATCATACTTCCTATCTAGTCCTCTAACACCTGCTTATTCTAGACATATCCTCTTTAGTTTTATTTATTCACTTTAGCCAGTAACTTTTCAAAGTGTTTTTTAATCAGAAGAATCAGTAAATCCTTCCCTGATATTACTATATTTCTTGTGATTTTGTTTTCTGTTGATATCCGTTGAGAAGCCATATGGCCTAGTGAGTAGAGCACAGGTCTGGGAGTCAGAAGGACCTGGATTCTAATCCCAGCTCTGCCACTTGTCTGTTGTGTGACCTTTGGCAAGTCACTTCACTTCTCTGGGGCTCAGTTTCCTCATCTGTAAAATGGGGATTAAGACTGGGAGCCCCTTGTGGGACAGGGACTTTGTCCAACCCCATTTGCTTGTATCCACCCCAGTGCTTAGTACAGTGCCTGGCACATAGCGCTTAACAAATACCATTATTATTATTATTATTATTAGCCATCCTCATAGCACCCCTTCAAGAAAATCAAGATATATTTCCATTTCAAAGATGAAAAGACTGAGGCCTAGAGAAGAAAAGCCACGAGAAGCAGCATGACATTGTAGATAGAGGACTGGCTTGGGAGTCAGAAGGTCAGGGGTTCTAATCCTGGCTCTGCCACTTGTTTGCTATGTGACCTTAGGTAAACCTCTTAACTTCTCTGGGCCTCACTTACCTCATCTGTAAAAAGGGGATTAAGAGTGTGAGCCCCATGTGGGACAGGGACTGTGTCCAACCCGCTTAACTAGTATCTACCCCAATGTTTAGAACAGTGCTTGGCACATAGTAAGCTCTTAACAAACACCATTATTATTATTATTGATTATAGCAATGTTGGTATTTGTTAAGCGCTTAATATTAATATTAAAGTAGCTGCCTTGTCGAAGATTCCTCTAGGAGTCAGTGGAGGACCCAGGCACCAGAAATAACAATCAGTTGTTATTTCTGTACTGTACTAGAGGTTTGACTTGGTTCCGTAGATGAAATCATTAGTAGTATTCATTCATTCAATAGTACTTATTGAGCGCTTACTATGTGCAGAGCACTTGGAATGGACAATTCGGCAACAGAGAGAGAGACCACCCTGCCCAACATCGGGCTCACAATCTAAATGGGGGAGACAGGCAGCAAAGCAAAACGGAACAAAACAAAAGCAAGACAACATCACCAAGATAAATAGAATCATGGAGATATACACCTCATTAACAAAATAAATAGCATAATAAATTATATATACAAATGAGCCCAGTGCTGAGGGGAGTGGAAGGGGGAAGAGCAGAGGGTGGCGGGGGAGAGGAGGGGGACTAGTAGTAGTAGTAATAGTGGTAATATTAGCATTACCATAATACTACTAATGATAGAATATTGTATTATAATGCTATTGATAATAGTGGTATTTATTAAGCACTTACTATGTGCCAAGCACTGTATTAAGTGCTGGGGTAGACACAAGATATTCAGGTTAGACATGGTCCCTGCCCCAACCAAGGTTCACCTTCTAAATGGGAGGGAGACTAGGTATAGAATCTCCATTTTGCAGATGAGGAAACTGGGGCACAGAGAAGGTAAGTGACTTGTCTAGGTTCGCCCAGCAGGCAAGTAGCCAAGTTGGGATGAGGACCCATGTCCTCTGCCTCCCAAGCCCGTTCTCTTTCCACTGGGCCATGCTGCTTCCCAGACCAGGCTGCTTCTCCACCTTTTTAAGATTCTGTCGTGGGTACCCCATGAAACCCTCCCTGTTTTTCTCTCCTTTGGGTTTTCTTTTCTTCTTTTTTTTTATTAACAAGTACCATTAAGGACCTACTATGTACCTGGCCCAGAACTAAGTGCTGGGTGAATACAAGATAAGTCTCTCTCCCACATGGAGTTCAGTCAATCATCAGCCAGTCACATTTACTGAGTGTTTACTGTGTTCAGAACACTGTACTAAGCACTAGGGAGAATACAGTATAACAGTAAACAGAGAGATTCTCTGCCCACAAAGAGCTTAGAGTCTAGAAGGGGAGGCAGACATTAATATAATGGTCTGAGGCTCACAGTCTTTGGTGCCGATGCTCCTTAAAGGTGATTTTGAATGACAGAAGCACAGACTGCCAAATCCCCACTGCTTTGCTTCCCTCCTCTGACCCTTACCTTCTAGAGTTTGAGTCCCCAGAGGAACAGGGGCTGTGTCCAATTCCCTCCTGTGTTTTCTTTCCCAGAGTTTATCTCAGTGCTCCAAACACAGCACTAAATAAACATTATTACTAATACTACCTGCTCTGCCTGCATGGAAAGTCTCAGTCATTCAATGGTAGCACTTAGTACAATGCCTGGCATGAAGTAACCATTTAACAAATACCACAGTTATTATTATTGTCATTTATCAAGTGCTTACTGAGTGCTGCACACTGAACTAATTGCTAGGGAACAGACAATATAAAAGAGTTGATAGATGAGAACCCTGTCCACAAGGTACTTTCGAAGAATAAACAAGTATTGTGCTTTGAAATTAGAAGTGCTATTAATGATAATAATTGGAAATATAGTCATCATTATCAGACTTCCTAATGTAGATGACCTAGGCTCCTTGAAAACTTTCATTACAGGCTCCCAAGGATTTCCTTACAAGTGTTCTGTGCAAAAAAGGTGCTCAGATACTGATTAAAATACAAAATAATTATTAAAATGATTTATCCCAGAGTATAATAAAATACTTGCTCTCAGAAATGGACTCTTGGAAGAGTGAAGTCAACCCCTACCACTCGAATGAAGCAGACAGATGGTTTCGGTAAGGTTGTTTGCCAGGCAGTAGGAACCAGGTCTCAAAGTGCCACAAGGTTAGAAAGGAAGGTCCTAAACAATCAATCAATGAGATTTATTGAGTGCTTACTGTGTGCACTTCAGAGAGTGCAATAGAATCAACAGACACAATCCCTTTCCACAAGGCACTACAAAACACCCACACACTCTCTTTCTCTCCTCCCTCTCTCTCTCCCTCTTCCCTCTCTCTCTTTCTTTGGCATCTTTATTCAGGGAAGATGGTCTTGGATCTATCTTGGGTCCTGATGAACATATTTACTGAACACTGATCATGTGCAGAGCACTGTACTAAGCTCTTGGGAGAGTACAATAAAACAGAGTTGGTAGACATATTCACAAGCACCTTCATGTTTGCATACTGTATCTCCACTCTGGGTAGGCAGTAGTGAGTCTTTCTAATGAGGCCTGGATTCTTTTGCAGTATCTCCCAAACAGGAAGGATTGGACCCTATTTCCAACTCTTCCTTGTTCTTGCCCCTTATGCTTCGATGGCCTCCTCCCCTGTCTCAGGGCTGGCCTCCTTCCTATCCAACTCTGGACTGGTCTCTTCTCTCGACTCTGAGCTGGCCTCCTCTCCTGACTCTGGGCTGGCCTCCTGCCCTGACTCTGCCTGGTCTCCTCTCCTGTCAGTCAGTCAATCAGATTTATTGAGATCTTACTGTGTGCAGAGCTCTACTAAGCACTTGGTAGAGTACAATATAACAGACATATTCCCTGCCCACAATGAGCTTACAGTTCTAGAGACTGTAGAGACTAGAGATAGTTTCTAGACTCTGGGCTGGTCTCCCCTTCAGACACTGGCCTGTTCTCCTCTCCTGATTCTTGAATGGCCTTTCCTGAGTTGCTTCAGGTATGAATTAGGGCTGTGTTGGATGCATTATGTTCCATGAAACTCTGGACTGAACAAAAGGCAGTTGGTGATCCCCTAAAGGAGAGAAAACACACACACACACACACACACACACACACACACACACACCCACCCACCCCCCCCTCCACCACCACCACCACCACCACCTCCTTTTTGGGTCCAAGAAGCCTTCACTAATATATTCTTCCTCATCAGTGGCATTTATTCAGTACTTACTATGTGCAATATACTTTATTAAGCACTTGGGAGAATACAGTGGCAGGCATGTTCCCTGCCAACAGTGAGCTTACAGTCTATAACATATATTCTGGGGGAAGGGGTGGTTTTTTTTTTCCTACGGGTTTTTTTAAACAGACTAAACTGTCATTAGCCAAGCATTCTTAAGCAACATTACAATGTTTCGATCTGTCTGGTGGATGCTGGGGAAAGCAATCAGAAACAAAAGGAAAGAAAACTTGAATTCCATTCATTCATTCAATAGTATTTATTGAGCGCTTACTATGTGCAGAGCACTGTACTAAGCACTTGGAATGTACAAATTGGTAACAGATAGAGACAGTCCCTGACCTTTGACAGGCTTCCAGTCTAATCGGGGGAGAGCCACCTTGCTAGAGGTTTGTATAAGCAGTAGCTGCAGCACAAACTGCAACCTGCTGTGAGAACAGTAACTTTTCCTGGATCAACCAGCCTTTCAAGCCCTTGATTTTAAAGCTGAGAATTTCCTTCAGCTCAATATTGTAATAAGAATAATAATAATTGTGGTATTTGTTATGCTTTTACTATGTGCCAGGCACTTTACTAAGTGTTGGGGTAGATACAAGCAAATCAAGTTGGACACAGTCCCTGTCCCATGTGGGGCTCATAGTCTCAATCCCCATTTTACAGATGAGGGAATTGAGGCACAGAGAATTGAAGTGATTTGCCCAAGGTAACACAGCAGACAAGTGGCAGAGCCGGAATTAGAACCCACGATCTTCTGACTCCCAGTCTTGTGCTCTACCTACTACACTCTGCACTGATATTGTGGGGCAGAATGACAGACCCTGAAGACAACCAAACTGTGCCTTTCCCTTTCCAAAGGCCTCAGCTGATTTACTTAACAAATAAGTAAAGCCCACGAGGAAGCTAGGAAGGCTTCATTTGATCTCTTCTGTAGAGAAACTAAAAGAAGCAGCCTTTGCTATAATACTTCAGAGGTTGCTAAACTGCTCTCTATTGATTTTATACTAAGATACTTTATCACTCTTGTTGCTTTAAAACGAAATGTAATCTGTGCCAGAAACTGAATAGACTTCCCTAGAAAATCATGACCCTCATGGTCTTCTATTAGGGGATGTTAACAATATTTATCCATTTTGACAAATCAACTTCAGGAGTTGTATTTGGGAGCAGTGGGGTGGAGGTAGCTTTAATGAAAAAATACCTCAAGCTATGGCTATGACTTTTCAGAAGACAGTGAATTTAGTTAGCCCCTTCAATATCTTTTTCATGGTCCTGCCAATACATGTTATTGTGTCTTCCCTCCAGGACATTTCGTGAACTCTTGTTTTTCACTGTTTCTGCCATTGAACTTGGGGATGGAATCCAGTAGATTGGGGAGGTGTTTTAATTTTTATTTTTAAATGTGTTGGTCCCCTTTCCACAGGTGTGGTTCCTCTCCCTCAAAGCATCCAGGCCAAAGTCAGTCCCAGTGCACCCGATCACCAAATTCCCAAGACAAAAGTCCTACAAAGAACCAGATGGAGAGTTTCTGGAACAGTAGGGCAAGACAAAATAATAATAATTATGGTACTTGCTAAGTGCTTACTATGTGCCAAGCACAGTTCTAAGCACTGGAGTAGATACAAGTTAATCAGGTTGGACACAGTTTCTGTCCCACATGGGGCTCACAGTCTCAATCCCCATTTTACAGATGAGGTAACTGAGGCCCAGAGAAGTGAAGTGACTTGCCCAAGGTCACACAACAGATCTGAGGCAGAGCCTGGGTAAAAATGCCTGTTCGATCAAGTCTCATTTTGGGCTTTGGTGGTGTGGGAAGAAAGATGGAGATGGAGGAAGCCTCGTCTGTTGACCTGTTTAAGCATGTTGCCACTTCTAGGCTGGGACTCAGAGTCTGTCAAGTGCCTTAATTAGCACTTCTCCAAAGCAGAAGGCTCTGTGTGAGAAATTATCAGATAATAAATCTACAGATAATAGATGGGGATGCTTGACTGTCACCAGCTTAATCCTTTAGATCCTGGGAGGGAAATGTTTGACAAGTAGTAGTAGTCACAGTAGGCTTCCTACTAAATAGATAAGGAGGCTTGGTGTCAAAACAAGGCAGCCAGTTGGGTACTGACTGTCAAGATGTATTTCCTGTGACAACATTATTGGCTATCTCCAAGTCCTATAGTAGTCAACCATGTTCCCCCAAGTTCCCCTTGATTTTATTTTTTGCACTTGGTTTTACTGCCTGCACTCTCAATTGGCTTTGCACATACAGGTTTTATGGTACGTGCGCCAGGAGCAACATATACCCAAAGTGGGAAAGACTCAGGTTTTCAGGGATGGAGACCATCTCCCAAAATAGTACTTTGAAGACTACTGCAGCATCCAGAAACATTTGTTCCCAGATGGTCCTCCTTTGCCTAGAGAAGCAACATGTCCTAATGGATAGAGCCCAGGCCTGGGAGTGGGAGGTCATGGGTGCTAATTCAGGCTCCAACATTTGTCTGCTGTGTGACCTTGGGCAAATCACTTCACTTCTCTGTACCCGAGTTCCCTCATCTGTAAAATGGGGGCTAAGACTGTGTGTGACCCAATTATTTTGTATCTACCCCAGTGCTTAGAACAGTGCCTGGCACATAGTACATGCTTAAAAAATACCATAATAATTATTATTGTTATTATATTAAGGCTTGATTGAAGGCATTCTTCACTCTGAAGACAGGGATGAAGTCCCAAGATCTGATTTAAGTCCAGAAGACTTGCAGACTGAGGTCTTCCTTGGGTAGAAATCTAGATTGGGAGTCCAGGCACTTGGATCATGTTCCCAGTTCCCTCTGGATGCCTCAGTTTCCTTAGCCAGGAAACTGAGAATAATGTTTCTTCTCTCCTGAGGCTATTATTAGGACAAATTAGATCATGTCAGTGAAACATTTTACATTCTTTGGAGCTAGTTACCTCTCTTAGAATGTGTCACCCGAGTGAGACTTAGGTGTAGAAAATAATAGAATCCCACTGCCACAGCAACGTAAGGGTAGCTGTTCCAGTAATTTATTCCAGTTAAGGTTTACAGAATATGTAGATTATAATGCCAGTGACTCAGCCATGGAGGTAGTTGAGCAGTTGAGGCCTCAAATTTGAGTCAGCCAGTGTTTCTGGATTAACAAATGCAAATCCCAGTGCCGACTACCATACTATTCCCTAAGCTTGTTGTGGGCAGGGATCATGTCTATCAACACTTTGGTATTGTACTCTCCCAAGTAATTAGCACAGTGCTCTATACAGAGAAGCAGCTTGGCTTAGTGGAAAGAGCACAGGCTTGGGAGTCAGAGGTCATGGGTTCTAATTCCAGCTCCATCACTTATTAGCTGTGTGACTTTGGGCAATTCATTTAACTTCACTGTGCCTCAGCTCATCTGTAAAATAAGTATTAAGACCGTGAGCCCCATGTGGGACACCTGATTACCTTGTATCTACCCCAGCGCTTAGAATAGTGATTGGCACATAGTAAGCACTTAACAAATGCCATCATGTAGGGAAGCAGCATGACGTAGTGGATAAAGCACCGGCCTGGAAGTCAGGGTTTTAATCCTGGCTCCTTCACTTGTCTGCTGGTCAAGTCACTTCACTCCTCTGTGCCTCAGTCACCTCATCTGTAAACTGGGGATTAAGACTGTGAGTCCTAAGCGGTGCAGGGACTGTGTCCAACCCAATTTGCTTGTATCCCCTCCAGCATTTAGTACAGTACCTGACACATAGTAAGCACTTAAATACCATTATATATATATGCACCCCCCACAAACACACACACACAGAGTAAGTACTCAGTAAATATCATTGGTGGATTCAAAGACAACACTATTGGTCTAGGTTGGCCAAGTATATTATTGCCTGGGGGTTGAGAAGGTAGCTGTGGAATTCCTTACAATCATTTTTCCCTTGACCTTTTCCTCTTGATGAAAGTCAGTTCAAAGCTTTGCCTTTATCAGAATGAGTGCAGTAAGACAGCAGTCAATCAGTGGTATTTACTGAGCATTTACTGTGTGCAGAGCACTATACTAAGCACTTCATTCATTCATTCAATAGTATTTATTGAGCACTTACTATGTGCAGAGCACTGTACTAAGCGCTTGGAATGTACAAATCGGTAACAGAGACAGTCCCTGCCCTTTGACGGGCTTCCAGTCTAATGGGGGAGACAGACAGACAAGAACAGCAGCAATAAATAGGATCAAGGGGATGAACATCTCATTAAGACAATAGCAAATAAATAGAATCAAGGTGATGTACGTCTCATTAACAAAATAAATAGGGTAATGCACTTGAGACAGTACAATACAATGGAGTTAGTAAACATGATCCTTGTCATCTAGGGGCTTTTGTTCTAGTGAAAAGGACGTCTTGTTAGGTCAGAATTCAGTTGGAATGTCCTTAGCCAGAAATTCTAGACCCCAGTGGAAAACTGAATGCTCAATCAATTATACAGGAGTATTTATTGATTGCTTGCTCTGTGTGAAGCACTGAACTAAATGTCTGGAAGAATAAAGTTAGTAGATACATTTTACATTCCCTGCTCTCAAGGATCTTACAAGCTCATTGTGGGCAGGAGATGTGTCTGTTTATTGTTATACTGTGCTCTTCCAAGCACTTAGTACAGTGCTCTGCACACAGTAAGTGCTCAATAAATATGATTGAATGAATGAATGAATCTAGCAGGGAAGACAGACCCTAAAATAAAATAAAGGTAGGAGGAGCAGTGGAGTATAAAAATGTGTCTGTAAGTCCAAAGGTGGGGGTGAGAACCCAAGGGTACAGGTGGCAGTTAGGGGAAATAAAATGGGGATGCAAGAGATTAATCAGGTAAGACCTTTTGGAGGAGATGTGATTTCAGAATTACCTTGAAGACAAGGAGGGTAGTGGCCTGCCGGGTGGGAAGGAGGAGGGAGTTTCTGGTGGAAGGGAAGGTATAGGCAGGGGTTTGGCAGGAAGAGAGATGAGAGCAAGGCACTTGAAGTAAGTTAGCTTGAGAACCTATTAAAACATAATCTGGGCTATAGAGTAATCCTCTATCTGGGCTATTTTTACAGGGGGAATGGATTAGGGGGTTCCCAAAGCAGAAGAAATGTATCTCCTACTCCAGCAACATTCCCCTTGGGAAATGGTTGGAGATAGTTCATTTATGATGCACTATTAGAAAAGGGTTGGTGGGGGTGGGGGGAAGGGGTACCGCCTGAGGCATCCCACCTTAGGCAACAGGCTAGGGAAGGGAAGGGATGGCAGCTGCCGGCATGTCAGCATCCCTCCCCCTGACTCAGGAAAGGCTCCACTAGCTCTGGAAATAGCCCTGGGCAGGAGAGCAGCCCTAGAGTCAACAACCAAGACGACCAACAGCTGTTATTTTCGACTGGAAAGCATGTCAACTTGTAGAGGCAACTCCTAAGTTTCCATGGAAACAGCTTTCTTTTTATCTGGAGGCTACCATTGGATGGTACTCTATGTTAGCTTTGTTCAGAAGAACAAGGAAGCATGTACAAACAGTGGCAAAAAGGGAGCCCCATCACTATGAGAACAGGAATTTTTCAGAAAAAACAACAACAACCTTACACTTGGGCCAGGTTTGCAGGATGAGAGAAGGGCTCAGTTGAACTTTTCTTTCTTGGGAAACTCTATTTTTTGTCCCAGTATCTGAGGAAACCTTACAGTCAGCCCTCCTGATGATGGAGAAATTTGTGTAATTTTTTAATACCATATTCTAAACCCCATCACAGATGTCCTGAATTGCCCATCCTCCCCCTGGGGTTTATCTGAAGACCACTCTTCTTGTATTAAAATGACCAGTGGCCTTGCCTTGCCTGCCAATCTTTAGTATTTTTTTCCTAGAAAGTTTTCCTCCCTCTCTCATTCTCAGCTTTCACAGATGCTGCCTGGAGCTTAATGGGACAGGAAGAGAGAACAGGAGGTAGTGGGAGGAAGGAAAGGGGGAAGGAGAGATGAAACTAGAAGTGCTAATAGAAAACCACAGGAAAAGGTTCTTGTTCCCAGTTCTGGAGGCTGGGAAAGTATAACGATACCTCATTCTTGTCTCTCCCACCCAACATACCATCCATATTCGAAGGCTTTTTGAGAATACAGTGTATTGCACACAGTAAGTGCTCAATAAATACAATTGAATGAATGAATGACCTCAGACTTCTAGAATGTAAGCCCCTCGTGGGCAGGGAACTTGTCTACCAACTCTGACATTGTACTCTCCCAAGCTCTTAGTTCAGTGCTTTGCACAGAGTAAGCACACAGCATGGCTCATTGGAAAGAGCCGGGCTTGGGAGTAAGAGGTCTTGAGTTTCAATCCCTGCTCTGCCATTTATCAGCTGTGTGAGTTTGGGCAAGTCAGTTAACTTCTCTGTGCCTCAGTTACCTCATCTGGAAAATGGGGATTAAGACTGTGAGTCCCATGTGGGACGAACTGATTACCTTGTACCTCCTCAGCGCTTAGAACAGTGCTTGGCACATAGTGCTTAACAAATACCAACATTATTATTATTATTATTAAATACCTCTCCTCCAGGTGGCCTTCCCCAATAATCTCTAATTTCCCCATTTTAAAATCTTCCAAATGCCACTTCCACCCTTCTGCTCAGCCTAAGCATTTAAAGTGCCATAATCCCTTAGCACTTATATTTTATATACTCTACTGCTCCTCTTATCTATAATTTATTCATGTGTATGTCTCTACCCCCTGCTAGACTGTAAATGCCTTGAGGGTGGAGATTGATCTTCCACCTCTATTGTACTCACCCCAGACTTAGGTGAATGCTCTGCATACAGTCAATGCTCAGTAAGACTACTGATTGATTGATTGGGGAAAAGGAAAAGGTTACAGGGAAAACTAATTGTTCTGAGAGGAATAAAGGAAGTTATCCATTCATTCTTATCAGATAAGAGATTAGCCCACTCTCCTAACTCTAAAAGACTAACTCTAACTCAAACTGACAGTTAATACCCTGCGTAGTGTACTGTCTGGGATTTGCAACAACCAGCACTGACATGGTTTTAGCTACAAACTTGACAGTACTGAAGTACTTCAGTAATACCAAGAAAGTGTGAAAGATTGAAAAGATCAAGTCAGTAAATTAATCATATTTATTGAGTGCTTACTGTGTGCAGAGCATTGTACTAAGTTCATTCATTCATTCATTCAATTCAATAGTATTTATTGAGTGCTTACTATGTGCAGAGCACTGTACTAAGCGCTTGGAATGTACAATTCCAACTAAGTGCTTGAGAGAGTACAATGTAACAACATAATAGGTACATTCCCTGCCCACAACGAGCTTACTGTCTGGAGGGGGAGACAGACAATATAAATAAATAAAATTACAGACATGTACATAAGTGCTGTGAAGCTGAGAAGGGAGAAGAATAAAGGGAGCAAGTCTTGGTGACAGAGACACAAGTGGGAAAAGGAGAAAGGAGAGCTTAGTCAGGGAAAGCCTCTTGGAGGAGAGGTGCCTTCAATAAGGCTTTGAAGGTGGGGAGAGTAATTGTTGGATTTGAAGAGGGAGGGAATTACAAGCCTGAGGCAGGACGTGGGCAAGAGGTTCCCAGCCAGATATAGACAAAATTGAGGTACAGTGAGTAGGTTGGCTTTAGAGGAGTTAAGTGTGACGGCTGGGTTATAGTAGGAGAGTAGCAAAGTGAGGCAGGACAGAGCAAGGTGATTGAGTGCTTTAAAGCCAATGGTAAGGAGTTTCTGTTTGATGAGGAGGTGGATGAGCAACTACTGGAGGTTTTGGGGGAGTGGGGAACCGTGGCCAGAATATCAGGGCCAAACTATATCCATGAAATAGAATCCATCCTTCACCTTTAGAATCTATGGGCAACAAAATAGTTTGCATTCCAAATCCAACTATACATTTCAACTTTTGCAACACTCCCCACCTTCAAAACCTTATTAAGGCACATTTCAGAGGCCTTCTCTGACTAAGCTCTCATTTCCCCTTTTCCCACTTCCTTCTGCATCTCCCAGACTTACTCCTTTTATTCATTCCCCCCTCCTAGTCTCACGGCACTTATGTACATATCTGTAATTTTATTTATATCAATGTCTGTCTCCCCTTCTAGACTGTAAGCGCATCGTGGCCAGGGAATGTGTCTGTTTATTGTTATACTGTACTCTCCCAAGCATGTAATACACTGTTCTGTACATAGTAATCACTCAGTAAATACAGTTGACTGGCTGACTGACTGACTGAAGCATCAGTCAAGCAGGCTCCTGGACCCATCAGAAAGAAGCAATCTGAGTGACAGATTGGTTTATACAGCCTGAAGAAACAGCTGTCAGCTGATGCATGTAAATCGGCCATGGATTTCTACCTTCCCACCTACTTTGTGGAGAATAAGGCTAAAAGCACTATTCCCATTTAGAAACGTGTCTTTGGAATTTTTTTCTTCAAATGGATGCTAGTTTTACCCCATGCAGATTCAACCATGATTTAATACTCTGGGACTTTTCACAGTAATTCCAATCGAGTGGCCTAAGTGTTTAGGATGGCTCAGGAAGAAAAAGTCACACCAGGCCTCCATTGCACTCTCCTGGGAAATGTCCTCCAGATTTCACATCTCTTTTTTTAACCCAGCCCTTGCCTAGAGCAATTGGTGGGGTGAGGGGAAGGAAACGCAGCTCATAACTCTTTTCCTTAAACAAATGTTTTGAAATGTATGGGTGAAAGACACTTTATGAGTTGGAGTCTACTGGATAAACAACTCCCTAGGAGTAAATTGCTCATTTTAGAGGATGTATTAACTGAGGATGTATTAACTCTTTCAGGACCCCAAACTACCAGCTAGTTCACTGAAGGAGGAGCTTTCTAAAATTGTCCCCCTCCTCCAGCATTATGTTTAGTGTCCTCGCTGGAGACCAAAGAATCACCCTGCCCCGTAGACCACACTGCTTCTCATTCTCAACCTTGCCTCACATGTCCCCAGTTGGGCTCGGATTATAACAAGAGAGTAGGCAGGCAGGGGCAGAGCAAGCTGCAAAGTGCACAGGAAATGGTATAGTTGCAGGACCCATTTATGGGTCATATGACTGCAGTTTAGCCCCATTGTTGTGCTTTAGGGGCTGCACTTCTTATATGTTCTGTGTCCTAGTGGGATAATAATCTTGGTATTTGTTAAGCGCTTACTATGTGCAGAGCACTGTTCTAAGCGCTGGGGGATACAAGGTGATCAGGTTGTCCCATGTGGTGCTCACAATCAATCCCCATTTTACAGATGAGGTAACTGAGGCACAGAGAAGTTAAGTGACTTGCCCAAAGTCACACAGCTGGCAAGTGGCAGAGCCGGGAGTAGAACCCATGACCTCTGACTCCCAAGCCCGGGCTCTTTCCACTGAATCACTAAAGACTGAGAGTGAGAAACAGGGGAGCCTAGGGAAAGAGTTGAGGCCTGGGTGTCAAGGGACTTGGGTTCTAATCCTGGCTCTACCTCCCTGTGTCTTTTCTTTATGGTATTTGTTAAGTACTTACTGTACTAAGAACTGGGATAGATACAAGGTTGTTGGGTTGGACACAGTCCCTGTCCCGCAAGGGGTTCACAGGCTAAAACCCCATTTTACAGATGAGATAATGAGGCAAAGGTACTTACCTGCTGGGAGTCCTTGGGCAAGTCACCTAACTTCACTGGGGTTCAGTTTCCTTATTTTTAAAATGGGGATTCAATACCTGTTCTTCCTCCCATTTAATAATAATAATAATGTTGGTATTTGTTAAGCGCTTACTATGTGCAGAGCACTGTTCTAAGCACTGAGATAGATAGAGGGTAATCAGGTTGTCCCACGTGAGGCTCACAGTTAATCCCCATTTTACAGATGAGGTAACTGAGGCACAGAGAAGTTAAGTGACTTGCCCAAAGTCACACAGCTGGCAAGTGGCAGTGCCGGGAGTAGAACCCATGACCTCTGACTCCCAAGCCCGGGCTCTTTCCACTGAGTCACTAAAGACTGAGAGTGAGAAACAGGGGAGCCTAGGGAAAGAGTTGAGGCCTGGGTGTCAAGGGACTTGGGTTCTAATCCTGGCTCTACCTCCCTGTGTCTTTTCTTTATGGTATTTGTTAAGCACTTACTGTACTAAGAACTGGGATAGATACAAGGTTGTTGGGTTGGACACAGTCCCTGTCCCGCAAGGGGTTCACAGGCTAAAACCCCATTTTACAGATGAGATAATGAGGCAAAGGCACTTACCTGCTGGGAGTCCTTGGGCAAGTCACCTAACTTCACTGGGGTTCAGTTTCCTTATTTTTTAAATGGGGATTCAATACCTGTTCTTCCTCCCATTTAATAATAATAATAATAATGTTGGTATTTGTTAAGCGCTTACTATGTGCAGAGCACTGTTCTAAGCACTGAGATAGATAGAGGGTAATCAGGTTGTCCCACGTGAGGCTCACAGTTAATCCCCATTTTACAGATGAGGTAACTGAGGCACAGAGAAGTTAAGTGACTTGCCCACAGTCACACAGCTGACAAGTGACAGAGCCGGGAGTCATTTAGTCATTTAGACTGTGAGCCCCATATGGGACAGGAACAGTGTCCACACTAATTGTCTTGGATCTACCCCAGGTCTTAGTACAGTGCTTGGCACCAAGTAAGCACTTAACAAATTTACCATAATTATTACTATTATTATTAGAATATGAGTGACACTGAGCAAAACACTCCTTCTCCAGTCAATTTCTTTATGCAGCATCTCGGTCCTCAAGTCTCAAGTCTATGGCGAGTTCAACAGCCCTGATGAGAGACTCCATCATTATCTTCATTGGTGCACAGACAATTTTTTTGGAAATTATCTTATAGATATTATTCCAACAGGAAGGTTCCTGTATATTAGCTTTCCTGTACTGGTAATCCCCTAAAATGAGTTAGATTAAAATTGCTATCTCTTGGCTAAATTACCTCATTTTATAGAAGTATCCTACTTACTAGGTCCTCCAGCTGTGCTTAAACAATGATAACATTATTAAGAATCATTTATTCTTTCAGCAGCACTGATTTACCCAACTCACAAAGTCCTGCACAAACCACAAAGAAACTGCTCTATTGGAATGCACTTTTTGCAAAGGAAGGGATGGATTTTTCTAAGTACACTGTTAAAATCTGTAAAACTATTCTGTAAAATTACTCAAGATCACTGTCTGAAATCTAAAGAACAGGGCCCTTTGGTTACAAAGGTATGGTCGTGTTAGAATTATCACAGGACCCCAAGATTAAGCCATGTGGTTGTCCATCTGGTGCAATTAAATTTCTTGTATCAGTCCATGGAATATACTGAACACTTCTTATGGGCAAATCAATCAATCATGTTTCTTGGGTGCTTTTTGTATTGAGAGCACTGTACTAAGAGATGAAGAAAACACAACATAGCAATATAACAGAGTTGATAAACCCATTCCCTGCCCACAGCGAATTCACAGTCTAGAGGGGGAAACTACAGTCTAATTTAAAGACTAGAGCTTAGAGTCTAGAACACTGTACTAAGCACTTGGGAGTGTAGCATATAATAGAGTTGGTATACGTGATCCTGACCCACAAGGAGACTGCAGTCTGGTGGACATTTAATGATGATGATTATTCATTCATTCAATCGTATTTATTGAACATTTACTGTGGGCAGAGCACTGAACTAAGCACTTAGAGAGTACAATTTGGCAACACATAGAGACAATCCCTGCCCAACATTGGGCTCACAGTCTAGAAGTGGGGAGACTGACAACAAAACAAATAGCATCAGTATAAATTGATCAATAGCATCAAAATAAAGAAACAGAATTATAGATATATACAAATCATTAATAAACTAAATAGAATAATAAATATGTACATATACACAAGTGCTGTGGGGCGGGGAGGGGGTAGAGCAGAGGGAGGGAGTCGGGGCAATGTGGGGGAGGAAGAGCAGAGGAAAAGGGGGGCTCAGTCTGGGAAGGCCTCCTGGAGGAGGTGAGCTTTCAATAGGGCTTTGAAGGGGGAAGTGTGTTATTTTGATGGATGTGAGGAGGGAGGGCATTCCAGGCCAGAGGTAGAACCTGGGCCAGGGGTCGATGATAATGACAATCATATTTAAGTGCTTACTATGTTCCAAACACTGTACTCAGCACTGAGGCCAATATAAAATAATCAGATTGGACACCGAACCTGTCCCTCATGGGGCTCATAGACTAAGTAACTCGCCCTTTGGTATTCCCTCCAACACAAATGTGTGAGCCTGCTTTTGCTGGGTGTCCCACATGAGGATATCAAATCACTTCCATTATCTATTACCACAATTAACTTATCTGCTACTCTGTTAGAAATTCACTTTTATAATAAGGGGGATTTATGGCCCTTTATTTTGGGCCTCCCTCCCCAAATTATACAACCTTGAAGGGCAGAGATCAGGTCTACTAATTCTAATGCATTCTTCCAACACTTCAGTGCTCTGCTCGAAGTAGCTGCGTAATAAATACTGTTGGCTGACTATATGCCCAAATTTACTCTACATCAGGCAAAAATGCATGCTTGGGTATATAGGGAAAGAATGGCTAGGAAGGGATGAAATGTGTATTTGTGCATCTGTTAAAAAAAGAGGAAAATGGACATTTTAAAAAATGCAGCCACATTAATGGTTATTGCAATGTCTGTAGTGTATTGATTTATGGTCCTTTTGTGTAACAATCCTTTGCCTCTTTTTATATCCTTCATTTGTGTATGTTGCTCAGTTTATTGTCCACTTACTCATTCTGAGGCAGTTTTACTCTGAATGTGACATAAGCACTGATTTTGAAATAAGTGACTCCAGCTTAATAGCTATGTACAAGGAAGTGATCACATGCATATTGCACTTATTCATGACTCAGGGGTAAAAATACCAAAAAAAAATCAATTGTAAGGTATGAGAGCCTATTTCTTGGGCTAGAAATCTGCTTCTCAGCTCTTTTTATCCACACCCAGGTAAAATCTCAGTTTAAATCCCATGGCTACATCAAGTGAGTGACTATTGAAAAATGGATAATCATATATTCAAAAGTTTAAGAGCATCTTTTCTGCAGGCAAAAAGTTTTCCAATGGTATGAATGCGAACAGGCATTTAGGAACACATTTCTTCTTCTCCCAAATCCTTAGTACAGTGCTCTGCACTTAGTAAGTACTTAATTAATACCATTGATTGATTGAGGCCCAGGAGAGCAGCCATTCCTGAATAATGAATTCTGAGCATTCCTTACCACTTCTCTTAGACTGTGAGACCTCCAAGGAACAGAGACCAAGTCGAATTTCCACCTGTGTATTTTCTTCCAGCACATAGTACAGTGCTTTGCACACAGTAAGTGTTTAATAAATACTATTAAGATTAAACCCAACTCCCATAATTCAGCTTGTCAAACTACAGTGTCTACTAATGAACTTGAACATTCAGAAAGCAATGAAATGCAAGTCAGTCCTGTGTGGACCTAGACTTACACTGGATGGATAGTGTTGGATCTGGCCAGGATTACCTCCTCTCAAAGAAGGATATTTTTTCAGCAAAAAGGAGGCTTCCAGTAAAGTTATCCAACTGACAACAGTAAAAACCACAAAATGATGCCAGAAGAATAAATGGATTCTTTCTTAAGGTGGTGCTTTGTCAGAAATACTGCCAAAACAGCAAGCAAAGGATGGCAGGTACATTAACAAGGAGAGATCTTGTGTGACATCAAAATAAGCCCCCAACTCCTTTCACAATCAGGATTATTATTACTAATAATAATATTAATTGCATTTCTTAAACACTTCCTTTATTGAGTGCTGGGATAGGTACAAGGTACCTGGAACTCACAGGCCAAATAGGAATGAGAACAGGTATTGAATCCTAATTTTACAGATGAGGGAACTGAGGCACAGCAAAGTTAAGTGACTTACCCAAGGTGACACAGCAGGTAAGTGGCAGAGCCAGGATTAGAGCCCAGGCAGCAGTGTATGATTGAGTTATCAGCAGAGTGTGGAAATCAGTAAGGAAAGCTTTGTTCCCGTCTGATTCTCATCTTAGTCCTGATCATGAGTCCTGCATGTGAAAAATACCTTAATGTGTCCTTTCTTTTAAAATTGTATTTGTTAAGCACTTAGTACGTTCCAGGCCCTGTACGAAGTGCTGGCCTAGACACAAGATAATCATTTTGGACACAGTCCCTTTCCCACATAGGTTTCACAGTTTCAGTCACCTTTGCAGATGAGGTAACTAAGCCATTTACTCATTCATTCATTCGTACTTATTGAGTGCTTACCGTGTACATAGCTAAGCGCTTGGGAATGTACAATATAACAAAAAACAGGCTCATTCCCTGCCCACAATGTATAGTCTAGAGGGGGAGACAGCCATTGATATAAATAAATAAATTTAAAATATTCATTCATTCAGTCGTATTTATTGAGTGCTTACTGTGTGCAGAGCACTGTACTAAGTGCTTGGAAAGTACAATTCAGCAATAAAGAGAAGCAATTCCTGCCCACAACAGGCTTACAGTCTGGGCAGGGAGGAGACAGACATCAAAACAAGTAAACAGGCATCAATTTAAATAAATAGAATTATAGATATATACATATATATGTATAATCAGATATGTGTAGATAAGTGCTGTGGGGCTGGGAGGGGGGATGAATAAAGGGAGCAAGGGATGACATAGACAAAGAGAAGTGAAATGACTGGCCCAAGGTCATGCAACAGACAAGTGGCAGAGCTGGGTTTGGAATCCAGGTCATGTAACTCCCGGCCCATGCTCTTTCCACTGGGCCACTCTTCCTTTAGCAACGTGCTATACCCGTCTAATACCTTGCTATATACCATGCCCCAGCAGGAACACGACTGCTAAGGATGAGATTGCGAGTAGCATTGCACAGACCTCTAACTAGAATTAATTCTAGACTTGTCCCGTCATTCTCAACAGGAGATGTTATCATCTCTACTGATAAGATAGTGTCTCTCAACAAGGTCCTCCCAAAGGTGTATTGGATTGCACTGGGAGAAATAATCTACCTCTGCAGGTAGGTCCACTGTGAGCTTGGAAGGTTTATAAGTGAAAGCCTGGACAACGTGGGCTGTCCATTCAAAGAAGGAGTAGCAAATCACTTCTCAGTAAATTCAACAATGTTTATTTGAAATAGACCTCTCTGTAAGCAACTGTAGAAGCAACTGCTTTTGTGTGGCTAGTCAATCCTGACACACAAGATAGTAGAGAAGCATTGTGGCCTAAAGAATAGAGTATGGGCCTGAGAGCCAGAAGATCATGGGTTCTAATCACGGCTCCTCCACTTGTCTGCTGTGTGAATTAGAGCAAGTCATTTCACTCCTCTGTAACTCAGTTCCCTCATCTGTAAAATGGGGATTGAGACTGTGAGCCCCGCAAGGGACAACTGTGTCCAACTCAATTTGCTCGTTCCCGCCCCAACACTTAATACAGTGCCTGGCACATAGTAAGTGCATAACAAATACTATTATCTTTATTATTAAGAGAGAAGTTATAGAAATGGAGGATAAAGTGGCGTGGCTCAGTGGAAAGAGCATGGGCTTTGGAGTCAGAGGTCATGAGTTCGAATCCCAGCTCTGCCACTTGTCAGCTGTGTGACTGTGGGCAAGTCACTTAACTTCTCTGGGCCTCAGTTACCTCATCTGTAAAATGGGGATTAAGACTGTGAGCCCCATGTGGGACAACCTGATTCCCCCGTGTCTCCCCCAGCGCTTAGAACAGTGCTCTGCACATAGTAAGCGCTTAACAAATACCAACATTATTATTATTATTATTAAGTAATATATACCATTAACAATACATTCATAAATCCCTTTCAGCTGAAGGCCATACATTCTTTTACGGATGCAGCGTCCACTGGTAGAAAATTGCTGGCCTAATAGACCCAAAGCTGTTTGAGATCCCCAGGAAAAAGGTAATGTGTCTATACACAAAGAAGCAGTTACATGACTGAGAATACTGTACAAAACCAGAATCACATATTTTAACTTTTAAAACACTGCCACAGGCAAAGTAGCAGAACAAAAATATGAGAGGATGCCGGAAGAATTCAGAGAAGTCCAAAGACCTGGAAAAATAGCCTATAGTAGTACTAATGTGGTGTGAGTTGTGAAATGACTACATCACCTGAGAGAAGGGTAAATAGCATTCACCTCCTCCCTCCTCCCAAATCTTCTCGTCCACCTAACTTCCAGATGACCGTTCACAATATGGGCTTCTTCCTTACCCCTAAAATCCACAAGCTTGGCATTATCTTCCACTCCCCCCTCCTTTTTAATGGTATTTGTTAAGCTCTTACTATGTGCCAGGCACTGTACTAAGCACTGGAGTAGAAACAAGCTAATAAGGTTGGACACAGTCCCTGTCCTGCATAAGGCTCAGTCTCAATCCCCATTTTACAGATGAGGTAACTGAGGCACAGAGAAGTTAAGTGACTTGCCCAAGGTCACACAGCAGACAAGTGGCTGAGCTACTCATCCTCCTACCTCTAGCAACCTTGTTTATGTCCTTGCCCTGCCTGGATCCCGCTTCCCCCTTCAAATCTAACAGATCACAGCTCTTTCCGTCTTCAAAGCCCTCCTGAAATGAAACCTCCTCTAAGAAGTGAAACCTCCTCTAAGAAACCTTCCTTGATTCATTTCAAATTTCTTCAAACTCTTTCTCCCACAACTGTTTTCTCGGTAGTTCTACTACATCTGAGCACCTATGAATTCACAAAATCCAATAGCACGTCTGTGCATATCTTACCTACTGGATTACTTACGTGTTAACTCGTGACTTTATCCTTTTTCTTTTTCCGCTTACCTGGAAATGATTTTGGTGTCTGTCACTCTCTGCTTGAAAGTTGAATCCTCAAGGACAGGGTCCATGCCAACCCTACTGTATTGTACTCTCCCAACAATTTAGTATAGTGTTCTGCTCACAGAAGGGTCTCAGGAAATATTAATGATTTATTACCACTTGTCACACATATGTCTGCAAAGAATTTAGAGGTGACTAATGTAGACAAAGGACTTCTGAAACAGAAGGTGGCAGAGTTGGTAAACTAATTAGTAGTAGGATCAATACATTTATCTAAGTCTTTCTCAGCTGGTGTTGGTAGAATATCATTGTTCTCCATGCGGATATGACTAAACTCCTTTGTCTCGTTCTGAGACGGTATTTGACCTCTACCTTCACCACAGAGTGAGAAATGTGAATTTGTATTTTATATTGTTCCATGGCAAAAAGATATTCTCTTCCTGGGTGGTCCTTTTCGGGAGGGCTTTACTGAAGCCAGGGGGCTCTTTCTTGGAGATGCAAGAATGACCCCCACAACAAACTGAAATGCCTGGCCCTTTTCCCCCACATCTGGTGGTAATATCATTATCCAGATCAGTAAACCAAAGAACAGCTGTCTCTTCCTCTCTCCATTTGTATTTATATGTACATATAGCTCGTGTTTACTGTAATCTACAAAGCGTGATGATCAGAAAGTTGTGTATATGCATGAGACTCTGATCCATTAGTTGCTCAAGGTTCCAGGAAGCTTAAGGACAGAAAGGCTGGTAGTGAGGAGGAGTCAGGGAGTGAGGCCTAGTTCCCCAATACTGAGAGAAGGGTAAATAGCATTCACCTCATCCCTCCTCCCAAATCATCTCCTCCACCTAACTTTCAGATGACCATTCACAATATGGGCTTCTTCCTGCCCCTAAAAACCACAGGTTTGGCATTATCTTCCACTCCCCCCTCCTTTTTAATGGTATTTGTTAAGCTCTTACTATGTGCCAGGCACTGTACTAAGTACTGGAGTAAAAACAAGCTAATAAGGTTGGACACAGTCCCTGTCCTGCATAAGGCTCAGTCTCAGTACCCATTTTACAGATGAGGTAACTCTCTCACCACCTCCTCCTTGCTCCCTGAGCCAGAGCTAGCCCCCACTCCCCATCTCTTCAGCAGTTTCTGCCAGATGTGGCTAAGGTAGCTGTCTTCATTTCCCACCCCTCCATAGCTCAGACATTGCCATGTGATAGGCTGGTGTCAGAAGGTGATGCGTTCTAATCTCGGCTCTGCTGCTTGTCTGCTGTGTGACCTTGGGCAAGTCACCTCATTTCTCTGGGCCTCAGTTACTTCATCTGTAAAATGGGGTGGAGACTGGAAGCCCAGTATGGGACAGGGACTGTGTCCAACTCAGATTTGCTTGTATCCACTCCAGTGCTTAGTTGAGTGCCTGGCATATAGTAAACGCTTAACAAAGAACATCATTGTTATCTGATGTATGGATACTTAGCTTAAAGTCTCATGAGGGAAATGGACTCTGAAATCAATTCCAAATAGGAGGAAGAAGGAAAAGATGATGTGTATATACTCAGAAGAGGGTATTTTAGACATATACAAAAGTGCTCCTGAAGGTTGTCAGAACTTAAGTTCTGAAGTGGCTTGGAAGGGTTGAAATGGCAGTTATGGGAAGATAAGCAGAGGAGATTAGAAATGAAGTGGGGAAGTCTAACTGGAGGAGGTGTGATTTAAAATAGTTCTTTAGATGGTGATAAGTGCAGCCTTTCGAATTGAAGTGGGAATTGAAGTGGACGGAAGTAAGAGGTAGGTGGTGAGAGATCTTCAAAGCCCTATTATAATCACATCTCCTCCAGGAAGCTTACCCTGATTAACCTCTCATCTTTATTCCCCCTGTCACTGTGTCACCTATGCACTTGAGTCCTTACCTCTAAATCACTTAAGTACTCACCCACCCCCCATCCCCACACTATTCATTATCATCATCATCATCATCAATGGTACCACATGGCTGCTGACTTTGCTGCCTCTGAGCCTTGAGTTTCAATCAATTGATCAATTGAAATTATTGAGCACATACTATGTACAAAGCACTGTACTGAGCACTTGGGAAAGTACAATATATTGGAGTGGATAGACACATTCCCTGCTCACAATGAGCTTACAGTCTAGAGGGTGACAGACATTAATATAAGTAAATAATTTATGATATATAATTCCTGCACATATTTGATTTCTTTCTCTACCTGTAATAATACTAATGGTATTTGTTAAGCTCTTACTATGTGCAAAGCACTGTTCTAAGCGCTGGAGGGGTACAAGGTGATCAGGTCATCCTGTGTGGGGCTCACAGTTTTTTAATCCCCATTTTACAGATGAGGTAACTGAAGCACAGAGAAGTTAAGTGATTTTGCCCAAATTCACACAGCTGACAAGCGGCGGAGCCGGGATTAGAACCCATGACCTCTGACTCCCAAGCCTAGGTTCTTTCCACTGAGGCATGCTGCTTCTGTAATCACTTAGTCACTGTAATATATTTTGTCTCCCCAATTAGAATGTGCACTCATGGAGGGCAAGGATTCTCTTTAATTATTCAATTGCATTCTCCCAAGTGCTTAGGACAGTGTTCTGCATAGAGTAAGCACTCAATATTAACCCTAATTTGATTGATTGATATGCAAATGAAGCATGGTGACTAGGCTGGCTTGAGAGAAAATCTAGAGAAGTCTGGATGTTCTAAGGTATCTTCGATTCATGTCCCTGCTGTCAATGACAGACTCCCTTTAATGCATAGACAGTTAACGTCTCAGCTTCCTTCCTGAGTGGTTCTCCCCATCCCCTTTCCAAACAAACACTCTCATTGATGGATCTTAAGAGATTCCCACTAGGAAGAAAGTGTCAGAAGTCCCTGGGGAAGATTGGACCATATTGTTCAAAGTTAGAGCAAGTTCCTACCACAAGGGAAAATTAGAATTAGGAAATTCACAACCGGTAGGTCCCGAGGGAAGCCAGTTTCACAGGCACATTTTAAAGAGCTAGTCTCAAGTCTCAGAGCAAATGCTAGAAGGCAGAGAGAGAGTTGAGAATGGACACAGCAGTGAGTGCTCCAGAAGGGCACTGGGAGAAGCAGATGAAGAGAGCTTGGGGAAAGACAAGTTGGAAAGCTAATTAGAGTCTGTTTAGAGAAGCAACATGGCCTAGTGCATAGATTACGGGCTTGATAGTCAGAAGGACCTGGGTTCTAATCTTAGCTCTGCCACATGTCTGCTGTGTAACTTTGGGCAAGTCACTTCACTTCTCTGGGCCTCAGTTCCCTCATGTATAAAACGGACTTCCGACTGAGAAGGGCCAGTATCCATCCTCTCCTCAAAGCTCCCCTAATCCAGCTTTCTCCCCATGCCTCTTATTGTAGCAGGGCTGAAGGAGATTGGCTAGATATTTCTGTTGCACACACTGGAGTTTCTCATAACCTCTCATAACCAAAAAACATCTTTGCTGCACTAATATGGTAGATATTAATCTGGTGAAATTCAAGATCCACATTTTTTATCAACACATCAGACAGGAAATAAATTGGTCCAGTGCACAAATATTCCAAATAAAGTAGCGGTAAAATATAACGTCAATTTATTTTCCATCAGAGGGGAATGGATTTTTTTTTTGGTCATTATTTATGTGGTGTCAGTCTTGGGGTTGTATCATTTATGGGCTTGCTAAACTCACAGCTGAGCTGGAAAAACATACGAATAAGAGAAAATTTCAATTTAGGGAACTAAGTTCCATTGTTCAGTCAACTTCATGCTGAAAATATAGCTAATTCTCAGTTTTAGACAATCTTTGGCAGGCCCCCAGAATATTATGTGGGACCCATTAGAGACAAACCTGTTTTTCTCTCCATTTAATTTACCATCACTATAGTCTCCAAATAGTGGCACTATAAAATTGAAATTTTACAAAGTGTGGAACTTGGATACAGGGATGAACAAAAGAATTGCTATCTAGACAAGGAATGTTGAAGCATTTTCATCTTGTTTTAGATTTGGGTTTGTTTTTTAAGATTTGTGGTCTGACAAGAATTAGGAAACTGTTATTCAGTTATTTCTGCAATTGGATTTAAGTGTTTCTGCTTATTTAAAGTGTTCCATAGCCTCTTGATTTGAAAATCTTACTGCAAATACATCATTTATACTCAAACTTGAGTAATAAGTAGACCAGCTCTTCATAGCATCAAACATTATGTATATTTCCTTACCCCCTGCCATTTCCCATATCTGTAATTTATTTTAATGTGTGTGTTCCCCTCTAGACTGTAAGCTCCTTGTGGACAGGGATTGTTACTACCAACTCTATTGTACGTGCACTTTCCTAGCAGTTAGTACAGTGCTCTGCACATAGTAAGTGCTCAGTACATATCATTGATCGATTGACTGAAAAAGACAGTTGATCTTGGGCAGGGGAAAACATTTCTGTTAATTATCCAGGTAATTATTGTCACAGATTAATTTCACAAGGGGTTTGAAGTGCCCCGGGGGGTGGAGGGGCAGGGGGAATTTTGCCCAGAATTTGGAGATTGGCTTAAAGAACTGCAATCTTCCCAGGATCTTGTTCACACTACATAGCAGCTTTTTATCTCTCTCAATGAACCTCTTCAATCATTCATTCATATTTATTGAGAGCTTATTGTGTGAAGAGCACTGTACTAAGCAATTGGGAGAGTAGAAGAGAAGTAGCGTAGCCTAGTGGGTAGAGCATGAGTTTGGAAATCAGAAGGATCTGGATTCTAATCCCGTCTCTGCCACTTGTCTGCTGTGTGAACTTGGGCAAATCACTTCACTTCTCTGTGCCGGAGTTTCCTCATTTGTGAAATGGCAATTCAGACTGTGAGTCCCATTTGGGACAGGGACTGTGTCCAACCCAATTTGCTTTGTAGCCACCCCAACACTTAGAACAGTACCTGACGTGTAGTATGTGCTTAATAAATACTGCAATTATTATTATTATTAGAATTGTTATTATTACAATTATTATTATTACAGTATAACTGAGTTGCTTCAGAAACTTGGAACGAAGTATGGAATTAACACCTGCAGAAGACCAGCAGTAAAAATTTTCAGGAGAGCACAGCAACAACCAAATAGTGACTACTAATTAGTGCCCACATCTGCATGGCAGTATCCTGACTGGTGAAAAGCTCTAGCCCCCTCCTGTAAAGTATCTGACAATCTAAAAATAATGAAGCAGTGTGACCTAGTGGAAAGAAAGGGATTGTCGACAGTGTCCAAGGCAACTGAGAGTTCATGGAGGATTAGGATGGAGTAGAGGCTGTTGGATTCGTCAAGAAGGAGGTCGTTTGTAACCTTTGAGGGAGAGGTTTCTGTGGAGCGAAGGGGGTGGAAGCCAGATTGGATAGAGGTCAAGGAGAGAATTAGAGGAGAAGAACTGGACATAGGATTGGAGGTAGGAATCAGAGGACCTGGATTCTAATTCCAGCCCTGCAACCTGCTCGCTGTTTGGCCTTGGAAAATCACTTAAGTTCTCTGTGCCTCAGTTTTCTCATCTGTGCACACAGTGGTTGGCAAATAATCAGTCAATCAGTGGTATTTATTGAGTGACTTCTGTGTGCAGAACACTATGCTAAGTGCTTGGGAGACTACAATACAGTAGGTTTGGCAGATATGATTCATGTCTGCCAAGAGCTTTAGATTAAATATAATAAATTATATAAATGTCTGTCTCTCCCTCTAGACTGTAAGCTTGTTGTGGGCGGGGCATGTGTCCTATTGTGTCATGTCCCAAGTTTTTAGTATAGTGCTCTGCACCCAGAAAACACTCAATAAATGCCATTGGTTGTTTGATCAGAGAAGCAGCATGGCCTAGGGGAAAGAGCACACACAGTCCTGGGAGTCAGAGGATCTGGGTTCTAATCCCAGCTCTGCCACTTGTTTGCTGTGTGACCTTGGGCAAATCACTTAACTTATCTGTGCCTCAGTTATGTCATCTGTAAAATGGGAGTATACACTGTGTCCAACCTGGTATTTGCCCCGATACTTAGTGCAGAGCTTGGCACTAGCAGGGCTTAACAAATACCATTTTTTAGTGTATTTTTGTATTTTGTATGTATTTAATGTATTTTTAGTACATTGTTCTGCACACAGTAAGCACTCAATAAATGCTACCAATGATAATGAAGTGCTTTCAGGCAAGAGAGGGAGACACACATTAAAATAAGTTAAAGATTGGGGAAGAGAATTGGCAGAGTATAAGAATATGTACATAAATTCTGTGGGGCTAAGGGTGGATGAGTATCAAAGTACTTAAGTGCTTAGGAGCACACCCAAGTACATAGGTGACATGGAGAGTATTTGTGGGGAAATGAAGGGTTAGTCAGAGAATGAGAAGTTTAATCAGGTTAATGAGAATTAGCATGGCCTAGTGGATAGAACACAGGCCTGAGAGTCAGAAGGATCTGAATTCTAGTCCCAGCTCCGCCACTTGTCTTCTATGTGAGCTTGGTTAAGTTACTTAACTTCTGTGGGTCTCATTTACCTTATCCGTAAAATGGGGATAATACCTACGAGTCCCTTATGGGACATGGACTCTGTCCAACCTGATTAGTTTGTATCTACCCCAGTGATTAGTACAGTGCCTGACTCATAGTAAGCAGTTAACAAAAGCCTTAAAAAAAATAAAGAGGAGCAAAATACATGAGCTGGCTTGTCATATGAGATTAGTGAGGTAAGGAAGAATGGGGTGAGCTTATTGAGTGTTTTATAGCCTTGGGCAAGGAATTTCTGTCTGGTGTACAGATGGATGAGCTACCATTGGAGGCTTTTGAGGTGTCAGGAGATGTGGAGTGAACATATTTTTAGAAAAATGATCCAGGCGGCACAGTGTGGGATGGAGAGGGGAGAGACATGAGGCAGGGAGATCAACGACAAAGGGGATGCAGTAGTCAAGGATGATGTGTTTGGGTCAGCATTGTGGCAGTTTGGATAAAGAGGAAGGGGTGGATCTAGAGATGTTGTGAAGGTAGAACCGAGAGAATTGGGTAACAGACTGAATATGGGGATTGAATGATGAGAGAGATGTGTTAAGAGAAATGCCAAGGTTATAGGCTTGTAAAACAAGGGAGAATGGTAGTGTTGTCTACAGTGAGTGGAGAACCTGTGGGGAGACAGAATTTAGGAGGGAAGATTGGAGTTCTGTTTTGGACATATTAAGTTTGAGTTGTCAGTGGGATATCCAAGTAGAGATGTCCTGAAGGCAGGAAGAGATGCAAGACTTCAGAGAGAGAGGTAAGGGCTGGAGAGGCAGATTTGGGAATTTGAAGTTGATGCTCTAGGAAAAGATAAGTTCTCCAAGGGAGTTGGTGGAGATGGAGAGTAAAAGGGGACTCAGAATCGAGTCTTGAGGAACACACTTAATCGGGGGGAAGCAGAGGAGGAGTTGGCAAAGGACACTGCATGCTTAATACAAGGCTCTTTACACCATAAACACTCAATAAAAATACCACTGATTGAAATGGAGCAGCCAGAGAGAAAGGGCATGTTTGAAAGCAGTGGCCAATGGAGAGTGAGTGATTAAAGATGGCTGTTAGGGAGGGGGCAAGTGTTTTAATAAAGTGCAAAGGGATGGGGTCAGAGGCACAAGTAGATTTTAAGAGTTGGGAGATCCTGAGATACTGCTGGGAAGGACGGGAAGGGCACAGAGGGATCAGGAAGAGCGGTGGGGCTGGAGAGGTACAGGGGAGATTTTAGGAAGATCACATCTGATGGTTGCAACTTTATCTATGAGATAGATGACAAGGACATTAGGGTTAAGTAATGGAAGAGGTGGGGAACAGGGCATTTGAGAAGGAAATTAAAAGTCTGAAACAGCCAGTGAAGTCAATGGGCAAGGAAGTCAATAAGGATGGAGAAGAAGTATTGTTGTTGAGTGGAGAAGACGGCCCAAGTTTTGCTAGTAAAGTTGATTTTGAGATGGACAAGATCAACCTGATGTCTGGACTTCCGCCAGCAGCGATTCACAGCTTGAGCACAAGAGTAGAGAAAGTATAGTTTGGAGGTGATTCAGGGCTGCAGGTTAATGATATGAAATCGGCAGAAGAGCAAGAGAGTGAAGGAGTTGAGGTCACTGGAGAGGGTGAGTTGAGGGCATGGATTTGTGTCTTAAGAGAATGTAGTTTGGGCTTGGAGACCAAATGGGGGACATGATGACTTCAGAAATTGGAGGAAGTCAATGAATTAGAGGTCTCTTTTGGGGAACAGGACAGTTTTGCAGGGAAGGGATGTGTGGGAGAGTAGCCAGATGAGGTTTTGGTTGGAGAGTAGGATTTTGGAGTTAGTGAGGTAAAAGATTGTACGGTGACTAGAGAAGAAGAGATCAAGCATGCATACAGGTTGGGGAAAGGGTGAGGTGGGGTGGAACAGGAGGTCGGTAAAGTTGATGAGTGAAAGAAATGGGCAGCAGGAAGATCATCAGAAATATCTATGTGGATATTGAACATTTAATTCTTAGCAAATACCAAAATAATAATAATTATTATCATTTAACTTAGTCTGGACACTCCATCCTCCTTGAAAGCCAGTCTGTCAGATAAATACTTAAAGGACCTGCTAATTACAACTAGTAAACCAGATTCCTGATTGGCAGTCAAGATCTGGGCATCATTTTGCTGCCTATAGGCACTAAACTCATAGAATTTTAAATAATTATAAAATTGCAATTTATTTTTAAAATATGCTAAATGAAATTTGTAGTGTTATGTACACAACACCTCACATTCCTTTCGGCGAAAAGATTGATGTGGTAGCAGAGGATTATAGCGCATCTTTCTCAGGGCTCTTTTATTATTATTAGCATATTATAATAATAATAAATGTGGTATTTATTAAAGCATTCAGTATGTGCCAAGCACTGTACTAAGCACTGGGGTAGATACAAAATAATTAGGTTAGACACAGCCCGTGTCCCATGTGGAACTCACAGTCTATAGATTTTACAGAGGAGGAAACTGAGGCCCAGAGAAGTTAAATGATTTTCCCAAGGTCACAGAGTAAACAAGAGTCAGAGCTGGAATTTGAAATCCTTTGCTCTTTCTAATCCAGGCCACCAGGTCACACTGCTTCCCAGGCTACAGTCTTATTCTCATCTCCGTTTAACATTGTTTTCCTGCCACTCATTATTTACAGAAAAAGTGCTTTGTCTCCTGGGTACAACCAGGCTGCTCCCAAGATGAGCTCCCTTCTGGACTACCACAGCCATCTGGGAATCCCCATGCGTTGCTTGCTTTTCTGCAGTGTGTTCACATATGTGTAATGCACAAATCAGTTTTCAGAAGATGTGTAACTACCTTTTACTTGGGGAAGAAAAAGCTTTATTATTTTTCCTGAAAAATTGCTGCCCTCCCAAGTGGCCATCCTAGGTCAGGGTCTAAAGGGTCTAGTGTCGACAAGCCCAGAGGCCATCACTTTTATTTGTGCAGTGGGGAAGCTCAAAACACAAAGAGACAGCTACATCCTCTGCACATGCTCTCTGAATATCCCTGACCAGTTCCAGAGAGTTCAACCAAATCATGGTAAGTTGATATGTGTCGTTAGTTCCCATAATAATAATGACAGTGGTGTTTGATAAGCACTTACTTTATGCCAAGCACTATACTAAACGCTAGCTAGTTATAAGGTTCGAACACACTCCCTGTCACACTGAGCTCACTATCTAAGTAGGAGGGAGATCAGGCACTGAATCCCTACTTTATAGATGAGGAAACTGAAATGGAGAAGTGAAATAACTTGCCCAAGGTAAGGGAGCAGGCAAGTGGTGGAGCTGGGATTAGAAACCAAGTCTTCTGATTTCCAGGCCCATGCTTTTTCAAATAGGCCGCACTGGTTCACTTTATTCCCTTCCCAGTACCATCAAGCCCTTTTTTGCCAAGTCAGTTCTAAGTTCTTATTGCCTAAAAAGGGATTCCCATTTCTGGGGGTCTAAGCCATGGATAGAATGATCTGGTGAAACTCACTAGCACCATACTTACGGTGTACTGGTTCCTGAAATGTAGCAAACTTACAGGAGAGTGTATCTCACTGGTACCAGGGTAGAGAAATACTAGGTACAAGTGGTTTGTTTCCATTCAGTTCACCCTCAATTATTCCTCCCCTTCATCCAACTAATATATTGGTCAGAGCTGCTTGAAGTGAAACAAATATCCTCATGGACAAGAATGTCCCAAAGTGTCATGTTTAATAATGGTAGAAACATGTTCCATCTTATTCCTGCTGCAGTAAATGGAGGTTTTGCCAAGGTGAATTCTGTTGCGTTTTGCAATTTCGCAATTGAACTCGAGGAGTTTGGCATCCTAAGTACTAATGTTTATCTCCTTCGAGGACTCTCTTGGGGAAGCCTGATTTGTTCCAAGCATTTGCCAGATTGACACTCCTACCAAGATGGCAAAACCCAAAGATGCTCAGGGAAGTTAAAAAGCTAGTTTCAGCACTTTGCTTATCTTATCTGCTAAGGATTTATCATTTAAATTGAAAAGTCCCAAATGTGCTAGAGTCCAAGATAGGGGAAAGATGTCCTTCCAAGGACAATAGCAGAACAAGAGGGCCAAGCTGGAACTGAAATGCAATCTGTCAGCTGGTTGGATATGCTGACATTGGTGTTCTTTTTATGTTTCTGATATGAATTCATTTCACTTCTTAATAATAATAATGCTTATAATGACCATCATATTATTTAAGTATTTACTATAAGCCAAACACTTGTACTAAGCACTGGGGTGGATAAAGATAAGTAGGTTGGGCACAGTCCCTATCCCACATGGGGCTCTTTTATTTGAATTAGATGTCTTCTCATTTCTATCTTTGCTCTTACCCTTTTACCTATTATATATTTGACAATGTATATCTACTTGTCTCCTTAAGGGCAGTCACTTTGTCTTTTACCTCTCGTTTATGTTCCTTAGTGCCCAGTATAACGCTCTGCCCACTTGGCCCTCAGCCAATGTTGTTAATGAAATAGTGACTTGGATCCAAAATATTCCATCTGTCAGTACCTGGCAGTCCCCGCTCCTGGCATTTGTCAGGCATGAGATGTTTGTTTTGCCCCAGTCAGATTCAAGTCAAAATGGTTATTTCTAATATGAAGAGCTTTTCACAAAATACACCTGCTCCAAGAAGGCTTGACTTCTGCTAGTGAATAATGAAAGGATTTTTCCTGCTTTTTTTTTTATTTTTAAATGGTTGGTAAATCCCATGCCACCTCGTTGGTCCCAAGTATGATGTTACCTCCTCTCCAAAATAATAATAATAATAAATAGTACTTGTTAAGCATTTACTATGTGCCAGGCACTGTTCTAGGCTCTGGGGTAGATACAAGGTAGGCAGGTTGGACACAGCCCTGTCATTCATTCAATCATATTTACTGAGTGCTTAATGTGTGCAGAACACTGTACTAAGTGCTTGGAAAGTACAATTCAGCAATAAAGAGAGACAATCCCTGCTCCCAACGGGCTTACAGTCTAGAACGGGGGAGACAGACATCAAAACAAGTAAACAGGGATCAATAGCATCAAAACAAATAAATAAAATTATAAATATATACACATCAAAACAAGTAAGCAGACATTAATATAAATAAATAGAATTATAGATATGTTCATATATAACCAAGTCCTGTGGGGCGGGGAATGGGGGTAGAGCAAAGGGAGCAAGTCGGGGCAATGGGAAAGGGAGGGGGAGAAGAGGAAAAGGGGGGCTTAGTCTGGGAAGGTCTCTTGGAGGAGGTGAGCCTTCAGTAGGGCTTTAAAGGGGGGAAGTGTGATTGGTGGATTTGAGGAGGGAGGGCATTCCAGGCAGAGGTAGGACGTGGGCCAGGGATTGACGGCAGAACAGGCGAGAACGAGGCACAGTGAGAAGATTACCACCAAAGCAGTGGAATGTGCAGGGTGGGCTGTAGAAGGCGAGAAGGGAGGTGAAGTAGGAGGGGGCCAGGTGATGGAGAGCTCTGAAGCCTATAGTGAGGAGTTTTTGCTTTTAGACAACCACTGGAGATTTTTGAGGAGTGGGGTGACATACCCAGAACGTTTCTGTAGAAAGATAATCTGTGTAGCAGAGTGAAGTATGGACTGAGGAGGGGAGAGACAGGAGGTTGGGAGGTCAGAAAGGATGCTGATGCAATAATGCAGTCAGGATATGATGAATGACTGTGCTAACATGGTAGCAGTTTGGTTAGGGATCACACTCTTAATCCCCATTTGACAGATGAAGTACCTGGTGCCCAGAGAAATGAAATGACTTGCCCGAAGTCACACAGCAGACATTTGGCAGAGCCAGGATTAGAACCCATGACCTTCTGACTCTCAGGCCAGTGCTGTATCTACTAACCTGCACTGCTTCCTCAAAATGTTTGGGTGAGGTGGGATCGAGGGTCATTTGAGTGATCTATCAGAGAAGCAGCGTGGCTTAGTGGAAAATGCACGGGCTTGGGAGTCAGAGGTCGTGGGTTTTAATCCCAGCTCTGCCACTTGTCAGCTGTGTGATTTTGGGCAAGTTACTTTACTTCTCTGGGCCTCAGTTACCTCATCTGTAAAATGGGGATTAAGATTGTGAGCCCCATCTAGGACAACCTGATTATCTTCTATCTACCCTAGCACTTAGAACAGTGCTTGGCACATAGTAAGCGCTTAACAAATACCGTCATTATTATTATTATTATTATTATTGTCTGTCATTGCCCTCTGACACATTTGGGTAGCAAATTAGAAGCTCTGAAGAACACCCACCATTCACTGAAAAGATACAGATAACCTTACAAAGCTTTTTACAGGGATTTTTTTTTTCCAAAGAATCTTCATACTCGGATTTGTTGCCTTAAAAGAAATCACCTGGACCTACTCAGAGTCCAAAATCCAGTGGAAGATCATCACTGAGGGCAATAATCAATACTACAATGTTTTTTTAAAAGCTACTGTTGAACAAGGAAACTTATTCTGGATACTATAAGATTGAAATATTGGTTCAGTGTGTTTGTCTTCATGCAACGCTAGCAGTGAGGAGAAAGAAATGAGATGCTATCGACCCTAAATGTTGGCTTTCCACATTTATTGAATCCTACTCTGTGCTCACAGACTTCACTCTGCAAGATTTCTTTCTCTTCTAAACCTTGTGTTTTGTCTTTCCCAGAATATATCATGTTCTTTTTATACATATGCCTAATCAGTATTGTGTTCTCTTTTTGAAAATCTCTTTTTGATGCTGCATGTGAAGCCAATAACTTAGCGAGAGCCCATTTTTTGAAGTTGAACTCTGGCAACAGACTGCAAACGAGAATGAGTTGTAATAACTAATAATGAAGACACTGGCAATTGCAGATGTGTAAATCCTGCACCCTGGAACCTACAGTGAATTCTAAAAGTCCATGGTCTCTGCCTCTGTCTCCTGTACATTGTCATCATCATCAGTTTTTACTGGGTGCCTTCTATTTTGAAACGCTTAACATAAAGCGTCTCTTCCAGGAAGAGCTCATGGAGATGCACGTATAGGTAAATTGTCCATTCTTGAATGTTGTGACACTCGGGTGGGATCCAGCACCTGTTTAAGGGACTGGAAGCAGTGACAAAGGATGAAAAGTGAAGGAGATCGAGGGGAGACCCAGTGTTAAATGGCAAAGCGTGAATTTAGACCAGAGGTCAATGCATCTTTCTGCTCCTCTAATAATAATAATGATGATAATAATTAAATGCTTACTATAAGCTAAGCACTATTCTAAATGCTGGTGTTGGATCCTGTCCCACAAGGGGCAAACAGTTAAAGTAGGTGAGAGAACAGATATTGTGTGGTGGATAGAGCAGGGGCCTGGGATTCAGAAGGTCATGGGTTCTAATCCTGGCTCCACCACTTGTCTGCTGTGTGACCTTGGGCAAGTCACCTAACTTCTCAGTGCTTCAGTTACCTCATCTATAAAATGGGGATTGAGACTGTGAGCCCCACTTGGGAACAGGGACTGTGTCCAACCCGATTTGCTTGTCTCCACCCAGCACTTAGTACAGTGCCTGGCACATAGTAAATGTTTAAAAAATACAGTCATCATCATTATTATTATTATATTGAATCCCCATTATAAAGGAGATGATGAAACTGAGGACCAGAGAAGTTAAGTGACTCACCCAAGGTCATAGAGCAAGCAAGTGGCAGAGTTAAAATTAGAACCCAGGTCCTCTGACCCCCAGATCTGGCTGTCTCCACTTGGCCACTAGGCTTCCCTGTGAAAAAGTCCAGGAGTGGCTTATTTGGTTCATCTTGCAAATGGCAGTTCAGTACTTCCTCAAACCCCACTCCCCTCCATCCTTCACTGCATTATTCCCCCTTCCTCTCTTCAACACTGGACTGCAGTCACTGCAGTAAAATCCGGCCCCCTTTTGTTTCATTGCTGCCATTCCTGCCATCATTAATACCTGCTCATAGAGTCCAGGAAGTAATTATTTGGTTTTATTCATTTTCAAAATTTGAGTGAAATCTGTATTAATTTCAGAAATTGTATGTCTTATTTTCGCTTTTTGACTTGTGATTTCCCTACAACTACATCTGCATGGCAAGTGTTTCAACAATAATATAACTCCTTTCCTGTACTACAGTTGGTATAAATGGCTAAGTGATGGACTTTTCAGTGCTGGCACACAGAGCAGTGTTAAAGCAGTCTGGCTGAATGTGGTCTATCAAATTCTAGCTTCATTCCTAAACTTAGTATCTAGATCTTGTTGGAGCATTAGAGTGTTGAATTGGCATAAGAAATGATAGCTCTCATCCAAGAGATAAGCAAAACTGACCCCAGGTGCCAGTTACCATAGGACATTTGAGACTCATTATAGAGTGGGAAGTGGAGAAATCCCCAGGGGGTGAAAAAATAATTTGCAATCAATCAATGGTATTTATTGAGCACTTACTGTGTGCAGAGAACTGTTTTAAGTGCTTGGGAGAGTAGAGTACAGTAGCGTACTACTGTATGCATCTATGTACATATCTGTAATTTATTCATATTAATGTCTGTCTCCCCCTTTAGACTGTGAGCTTTTTGTGGGCAGGGAATGTGTCTACCAACTCTGTTATATTGAACTCTCCCAAACACTTAGTACCGTGCTCTGCACACAGTTAAGAATCGATTCATATGTTTGATTAGAATTGATAGACACAATCCCTGCCCTCAAGGAATTTACAGTCTAGAAGGGAGACAGATATTAAAATAAGGTAAAGTTGGGGGAGATATCGGAGAGTAAGGATATGTGCATATATGCTTTGGGGTTAAGGGTGGGGTGAATACCAAGTGCTTAAGATGAATATCAAAGTGCTTAAGGGGTACAGATCCAAGTTCAGAGGTGATGCATAAGGGAGACCCTTCTGAGTGGGGAAATGAGGGCTTAGATATTGAAGGTTTTCTGGAAGAGATATAATTTTAGTAGAGCTTTGAAGCGGGGAGAGTGGTGATCTGTCAGATTTGAAGGGGGAGGGCATTCCAGGCCAGAGGGAAGATTTGGGCAGGGGATCAGTGGCAAGACAGACAAAATTGAGGTTCATTGAGTAGAAGTAGAGCAGCAGAATGAACAGTATGGGTTGTAGTAGATCAGTGAGGTAAAGTAGGAGGGGACAGCTGAATAAGTGCCTTAAAGCCAATAGTTAAGGTGGAAGGTTTTGAAGAGTAGAGAGAGGTATACCAAATGGTTTTTTAGAAAAATGATCTGGGAAGCAGAGTGAAGTGTGGACTGGAGGGGGGAGAGACAGGGCATAGAGAGATCAGCTAAGAAGATGATGCTGTAATTTAGGTGGGATGTGATAAGTGCTTGGATCAGCATGATAACAGTTTGGAGAGGAAAAGATGGATTCTAGAAATGTTGCGAAAGGTAGAACTGACAGGACTTGGTGACATGAAATTTATGGGTTGAATGAGAGAGATGAGTCAAGGATAATGCCAAGGTTATGGGTCTATGAAACAGAGAGAGTAATGGTGTTGTCTACAGTCATGGGAAAGACTTTTGGAGGACAGGGTTTTGGTGGAAAGATGAGGAATTCATTTTTAAATGACACAATCTTCCACATATCAGGTTCCAAAATAAATGTTCTTCTGAAAACAGTGGAGATATTGACAAACTCAATACACATACTGGGTGACTTAAGTTGCCAAAAACAGAATTAGTAATGAATCTGAAATTCAATAACTAGTATTGGGTAGAGCACTTTACTAAGCCCTTAGGAGAGTACAGTAGAGAAAGACATAATCCTTGTTCTCAAAGAGTTTAACCTCTAGTCGGGGAGACAGGTCCCAAATAATTTACAAGTAGGAGGAAAAGAAGGGAAAGATGTAAATAATAAATAATTGTGGTATTTGTTTAGCACTTATTATGTGCGAAGCATTGTACTAAGCACTGGGGTAGGTGCAAGATAATCAGATTAGGCCAAATCCCTCTCCCACTTGGGGTTCACAGACTAACTAGGAGGGAGAACAGGCTTTGAATGTGGATAAATGTGAATAAGTGCTTAAATATTAGTGTATATAACTTGATTGGTCCAAAAGTGTGATGCCTGTGAGTGTGAAAGTGTTGAAGTGGTAGCTGGAAAGACATGACCTAGAGAGAAAAAATTAATCAGGGACTGTGTCCCTGTTTAAATCAATTCAAATTTAATTACATTAATTTAAATCTATTTTGCCAGCAAAACTGTTAAAAAAGGTAAACATTTATAAAAATAAATAAATGTTGGGTTTTGAGGGGGGTGTTTAACCACAATTTTAAAAAAAACACTTTTTGAAGAGAAGAAATTGCATTAAGTAGGACACAATTCTGTACACTTCCAGTGTTGAGAAGCAATAGTAACCTTGGCCAAAATGAGAATGGCACAGTGTATAAGTCACTTTTACCATTTAATCGAAAAAAGTTGATGAACTGCTCAAGTCAATAATAATGGTTTATATGATTTAAATAACTGTTCTCTCTCCCTCTTAGACTGTGAACCCCATGTAGGCTTTGTCTGACTTGATTATCCTGTTTCGAAGCTAAGATTAAAAAAAAATCATTCAAGTGCTTATTTATTGAGCACGTAGAGAGGACTGTACTAAGCACTTGGGAGAGAACAATTCAATAGACTTTGTAGTCACAATTCCTGCCCTCAAAGAGTTCATAATAATAATGTTGGTATTTGTTAAGCGTTTACTATGTGCAGAGCACTGTTCTAAGCGCTGGGGTAGATACAGGGTCATTCCAGTCTAAGTAGGAAAGAGAACAGGAGAACTCCCCCTGCTTCTCTATTCTGCCTTTACATATCTCATCTCTAAAATGGAAATTAAACCCTATTCCTTCTTACTTAGACTGTGAGCCCCATATGGGAAAGGGATTGTATCTAAACTGATTATCTCACATCAACCCCTGTGCTTAGTAATAATAATAAATAATAATGTTGGTATTTGTTAAGCACTTACTATGTGCCGAGCACTGTTCTAAGCGCTGGGGTAGACATAGGGGAATCAGGTTGTCCCACGTGGGGCTCACAGTCTTAATCCCCATTTTACAGATGAGGGAACTGAGGCACAGAGAAGTTAAGTGACTTGCCCAAAGTCACACAGCTGACAAGTGGCCGAGCCGGGATTCGAACCCATGACCTCTGACTCCAAAGCCCATGCTCTTTCCACTGAGCCACACTGCTAGTACAGTGCTTGGCTTGTAGTAAATAATAAATGCCATAGTCAGCACAGCCTAGTGGATAGAACACGAGCCTAGGAATCAGAAGGACCTGGGTTCTAGTCCTGGCTCCACCACTTGTTTGCCATGTGACCTTAACAAATATTATAAAAAATAACAATTATTATTAGTCTGGTTTGCCAGTGCCTGGCTAAAAATTCCTACCTTCCAAAAGGAAAAAAAATTAAAAGTAGCCACACACAATTAGGACATGTAACTGGAAACATTTTAATTAGGTAATTACAGTTACAACAGTGATCTGCCTGCAGGTACTACACTGTCTGTGCTGGTGAGACACCAGCTGGCTAATAACTCCAGTCCCATTTACCTCCGTCTTGTTACTCCTATTGGTTCAGCTGGATTTCCTTGAATGCTGTGGGGTCTTCCATCGACCCATGGCGGCTTTCAGATGGGAAGGTTCAACTGGATTTGGGTGATTTTGGTTCCTTGAGTACCTCCCTACTCCTGGGGAGGCCAAGGGCTTTTATAATAATGTTAATAGTAATAGTAATAATAGCCATAGATGTATTTGTTAAGCACTTTTTTGGTCTAAGCTCTGTTCTAAACATTGAGGTTGGGCATAGTCCCCGCCCCTCATCGAGCTCTCACCTGTATAAGTGTTTGGGTGGAAAGTCGGAGAGAGAAGGCCAGGAAATCCCTGAACAAGTAACACTAGGCTCTCCTCAGAAGATCCAGCAGCTTCCTTTTGGTAATTTTAAGTCATTTACGAGTTGAAAGTCATTTACTGTCCAAACTGAATGAGGCATGCACTCTGCCTTACATGTAACAGAGCTGAAACAGAGTTCACAGACTCACCTATTAACAGGACTAAGAAGATTCAATTCATTAAACAGCTAACGAAACTATGTTTGGCAATTACAATTTTTGGCATAATTCCTTACAACAAGACAATGTGAGTTGGGTCTGTTGGGACAGGCCTGGATTGGCATAGGATGACTTTTCCAAATGGCATTCCATCACCTTGACCCCTCCTACCTCTCCTCCCACCTCTCTTTCTACTCCCCACCCCACTCCTCTGCCGCCCACCTCCTCACCGTCCCCCGTTCTTGCCTATCCTGCTGTCGACCCCTGGGCCACATCCTCCCATGGTCCTGGAATGCCCTCCCTCCTCACCTCCGCCAAACTAATTCTCTTCCCCTCTTCAAAGTCCTACTTAGAGCTCACCTCCTCCAAGAGGCCTTCCCAGACTGAGCTTCCCCTTTTCCCTCTGCTCCCTCTGCTGCCCCTCTACCCCCCCTTCAGCTCACCTCAGCTAAGCTCCCTTTTCCCCCCTTTCCCTCTGCTCCTCCCCCCTTCCTTCCCCTTCCCTCAGCACTGTGCTCGTCAGCTCAATTGTATATATTTTCATTACCCTATTTATTTTGTTAATGAGATGTACATCACCTTGATTCTATGTATTTGCTATTGTTTTTTGTTCATCCCCTTGATTCTATTTATTGCCATTGTTCTTGTCTGTCCGTCTCCCCCGATTAGACTGTAAGCCCGTCAAAGGGCAGGGACTGTCTCTATCTGTTACCGATTTGTACATTCCAAGTGCTTAGTACAGTGCTCTGCACATAGTAAGAGCTCAATAAATACTATTGAATGAATGATTCACCTGAAGCATGCATGCCTGATAGGAGATGACTGAAGGGGGTTCTGTCTGCTTCCTTATTATCTTTTTATTAAACTTACCTTTTCATTAAACTTTCTGACCCATGGAAACTGCTCAAAGTCCTACTCAGGGGGAAGCAAGCTTGGATGACCCACCTAGGGCTGGGTGAGACTGAAATGGGCACAATAAACAGATAATAAATATGATCGATTGATTGTCATTCCATCAGATCAGATGACCCGAAGGTTCTGGATGCAGAATCAGAAGCAAGACTAGTAGCTTCAGACACATCATTTGAGACTACAAGGTTCAGCCCCTGAAGACTTTAGGAGGATGCTTAACTTGAGATTTGTTCTATGCAGATTTGGGACAAAACTGAATATTTTTTATGAACAAAATCTTCCTCCCATTTATTTCTGACATTTGCAGAATTTGAGGAAACAGTAATTATTACATACTGGACAGCTCAATAACAACACCTGGAAAGATATTAGAAAATAACTATCAATTTGGTTTCAATCACCGAGAAGTGGAACAGAATAGTGAGAAGCAACTAATCTGCCTTTGTGAAGAGAAATTGCGGCCAGACAAATTTAATCTCCTTTTATGATAACAAAAGGTGACATTGAAAAGAAGCAATCGAGGAAATCTAACTAAACTTCAGTGAGAACTGTAGAATTTATCACATCTAACAACCTGGTTGACAAGTTGAGAAAACACAGCTAGAATACCCAGCTGGACTTGAAGTCCTGTTGTCATCCATGGCTTTGTGTCAAACTGAGAAGTATATCCAATGATGTTCTCGAAGTCAATGATGAATCAGAAGAAGGAATTTGAGAGTACACTCCTCAAATTTAAAATGACACTCATTTGAGTGGGGTTGCTAACACTTTGAAAGGTAGGAATGGAAAAAAATGATTTTGAAAAATTGAAAAAAAATGATCTTGTAAAACAGGATCAAATTCAACAGGGAGAAGTGCAAATTACTGTACATTGGATAAAAAAAAATATGGAGAAAGACTGTACCCTCAAATAGAGCATAAAAGGCCCATGGGGGGGGTCATAGGTGGCCATCTTGGCCATATTTTTTTTTCTACTACCCCTGCCCTGAAAAGCCTCCCATCCTCTCTCATCCTGCCCTTCTGAGAATTTGTGTCCTCATTCTCTGGGGCTTGGAGAGACTCCAAATCCTCCCACTTGGAGCCCCAGATCCTGAACCTACCTATCACCCTCTATCTAAAAGCCTATCCTACCTTCCTCATCCTTTTCCTGTCTCGTTGATCTCAATCCAGTGCTTGCCATCCTCATCCTTCCATGCTTCCCAGAGGAAGGTTATAGGTTTCCTCTGACTCTGCTGCCACAGAACTATGGAGGACCAGGATGGCAAAGGCAGGGATAGCAGTTAAAAAATAATAATAATAATAATAATGATAATACCAGACAGGTCAGATGTGTTGAGATAGGGGACCAGACCAGCAGAAAAAGAATAGGAGCGGTTTGTCCAAAGCCATAGAAACACAAGTTTGAAAGGAGGGTTGAACAAGTGAGGCCAGGAGAAGGGCAAGGTGAGTAAAGAAAAAAGGAGAAATGGCTTACCTGATCAACATCTGACAATAGCAGAGAGATTTGGAATATTTTGCCAGATATAATTAGCGAGTAAGACCCTCAGATGTACAATCAATAATATTTATTGAGTACCTACTTTGTGCAGAGCACGGAACTAAGAGCTTGGGAGAGTAATAATAATAATTATGGTAATTGTTAAGCACTTACCATGTGCCAAGCACTGTTCTAAGCACTAAATTAGATACAAGGTACTCAGATTGGACCCAGTGCCTGTGCCACATGGGGCTCAAAGTCTTAATCACCATTTTACAGATGAGAGAACTGAGGCCCAAAGAAGTGAAGTGACTTGCCCTAGGTCACACAGCAGACAAAAATGGTGAAGCTGGGATTAGAACCCATGACCCTCTGACCCCTAGGCCTGTGCTCTATCCACTAGGCCAAGCAGCTAAGACTCAAAACAACATTCCCAACAAATAGATGAGACCCCAGATCTGAAATACTGTTAAGAGCTCAGTGTCATTAAAAGAACATTATACTCTGAAATCTAGCAGAAGTACCTGTTCCTTCTTGAGGGAAGTGTAGACATTCTCAGAACAAAACATGAGAATTACAATTCTGTAGATTCTGCTTGGACAAAAGTCTCTTCTGAAGATGTGAGGGACAGGGTACATGTCTAATTCCCACCGGTATACTCTTTCCCAGTGCTTAGTATTAAAGAACAGATTAACCAATGGTATATATTGAGCGCTTACTCTGGGCAGAGTACTGTCCTAAGCACTTGGAAAAGTACAATAGGACAGAGTTGGTACATTGCTCTGCACACAGTAACTGCTTGATAAATAATATTATTACTACTTGTACTACTATAACTACTAGCTTTTATGTGAAAAGCAAAACGTGAAGAGCCTCCTTGAGGCAAATATCTCCAACGCAAACAGGCTGGTACTGAATACCTGGATCCTCTCTACCCTATCCCCAATTACCCACAAATTAAATTTCACAGAAGGGATAATGAACTATATTTTGCCCAACTATTTTAAGAACTGATAGATGAGATCTCCCTTTGGTGATTGGAGAGGCCACAGAAAGATCAGCAGATTCAAAATAGGAAGCAAGTTAGAACTGAAACTGCATTATAATGAATGGAAATAATCTTACATTTTATTAAGGTCTGTCAAATGGTGTCTTACTAGTATTGATAAATCCCTTTAAATCAGGAACTATAAAATGGATCTGACACGGCATATGTCAAACCAAAAACAGAAAGTTCAAAATAAATTGTATCGAGAATTTGTGCCCCCTATTGATTTCTGCTTTTAAAGCTGGAGCAACCACATAAAGTTAGTTACAAGCTGGATATCTATGGATGGATCGAATTGCTGTAATTCATTAAACAAGCGATGGTTAGAATAGCTCGGGGTCTAAAGATTTCTGCTCTAGATGCACTCAGTTTGGAAATACGCCACCGATCAGAGCGGGGACATAAAGTAATGTCTTTGGCAAGGATGTTTTGTATGGTTCTGCTTTTCCCTCAATTCTGAAGACTGGTTCTCCAAAGGAAAGAATGTGACTCCAGGAGTAGATGAGCTCACTAGGAAGGAAGGACCCCCCCCAAGTCCTAACTGGAAGTTTTTCCAAATTCAGCCCAACCCCATGAATAGTCTCTGTTCTCTAGCCCCCCACCCCCACATCTCTGAGGATATGGTGGCTACCGTGGGCTAATTTCCTTGGTAGTTTTCCCACTTGCACCTTAGGATCAGGCTGAATAATCGTAATTAATTTTGGTATTTGTTAAGCACTTACTATGTGTCGGACACTGTTCTAAATGCTGAGGTAGAAGATAGTCCCTGTCCCTCATGGGGTTCACACTCTGAGTAGGATGGAGAACAGGTAGTGAATCCCCATTTTACATATGAGGAGAGTGAAGCACAGAGAAGATAATAGATTTGCCCAAGTCACATAGCAGGCAAGTGTTGAAGCACAGATTAGAACCCAGGTCCTCTGACTCCCAAGCCCACACTACTTCTAGGCCATTTCTCCCTGGATTTACAATGTCCTTGTTGAGTGACAGATGTGAAAATCCTCTATTTCTTCACCTGGAAAAGGACGATGACCACCAACTCCTCCTCTTCCTGGCCTCTGGGCTGTTGGGAGATGAATCAGATAATGCCCTGAAACGTGTCTGGAACTCTCTGGTTGAATGGAGCTATATCAGTAGAGGAGATAGCATTATTATTCCTTAATGGCAAGAAAAATATGTTCACTGTGAATCGGGACACAAAGAACTTGTGCCTCTGAATGTAGGAAAGGTTGTCAGATTTAGTTATTATTAATAACATTGGAGACTGGCCTTTGGTCAATGGAAACTTTTTAGCTTTAAAATGACAGCATAAGTTGACAGATGAGAATTGGGGAGAGATTTCTGGAGGATGTAGGGGAAATGTGTGATATCGCATCTTAGGCCTGGTTCAACCGGGATGCTTCACTGGTTTTCTTGTGGGTCCTTTTTAAGATGTATTTATCGTGATGATTGTTTATTTGTTTACTCTACTGCCAGTCAGCTCAATGGCTGCTGTCAAATGAAATGTGGAACAGGCCCAAATGTTGTTACATTTACAAAGGCAGGAGGAAGCCAGGGACCCTAGCTTGGGTTCACTGGGATTTGATGGCCTTTTTCCTAACATCAAGAGGCTATTCTGTTGGCACGAAATAAAAGAAACTAGTAATATTTTCAATCCCTTTTAGCTAAGAGTCATTATTACAAACAACGATGTAATAGGATGAGAAAAAATTTAAATCCGCTGACAGACAGGAATTTTATGTGGAAGTGACACCCAAGCAGATAAAAGGCAATCAGAAGAATTTACATAAACCTTCATGATCTCAAAGGTCATCGATTTGTGAAGCGACTCGCTGAAGTTTGTCTTATTAAATTCTGGGTGATTATTTAATCGTAAAGAAAGGATTTAATTGAATCAAGTGGAAGGCATATTAGATTACGGTCAAACTTGACCAGAAAAGGCATCTTTCTTTCTTTTTGCTAACTGGTTTATTCCCATACAAATTGGAATTTGTCTGCTCAAGTGAATTGAACTATATATCATGACTTTTCTCCAAGCTTGGTAAGGTAGCAGCTTAGGGCCTGGTAGAGGAGACACTTGAATGTAGTTCCCAAACTCCTGGATGCAATGAACAAATCAGATGCATAAAGATGCTAAATTGCTGGGATTAAATATACTGATCGGATCATTTAAATAAAGATATCCTTAATGACCTAATTCAGAAATATCAGAAGCAAAGTGGGCCCTAGTGGGTTGAAGTCTTGATAAAGTGCAGCATCCAGTTGAATCACATAGCAGTTGGATGGAATTCTGGTTTCTTGGTCCATATGGGGACAAAGCCATTCTCTAATTACAGGCAGTGTCCTGCTGCTAATAAATGCCAATAGGCTTAGTTTGAGGCTGCCTGCTGCCTTTCAGAATCTGGCCCTTCGCATTTATTATTTAGAAAGGCATCACGCGGACCTTTTGCCAGGAAAAATATCCTGTTCACTTAATCTCCAAGAAACACATAATTAGCATCAATACTGATTGAGGAATCTAACATCTTTTAGTGTTCTATTTAACTGGGCTGAATACGAATTCATAAAATAGGTCTAGAAGCTGCTGGGAATTTGAACTTTGTTGCCAACTTTGTACTCTAGTTCAATCGGCTCAATTTTCACTGTAACTGATCCAATTTTTATCTTTAAAAAAAGCCAGAATAGGTCGTTGCATGTTACTAATAATGTATCCCTGCAAGGGACAATGAATGTCTTCCTTTCAAAGTTTTTTTTTTCCCCTTTCTAAAGTTTTTAGGGCAAAGAGTGACCCTGAGTTAGTCCTTAAAGCAAATAACCAAGACTTGTAGGTATCCAAAGTGCAATGTGAATTAGGTCCTGAAAACAAATCAGTTACATTTGGAATTGCCAAGAAGTGAATTTCAAACAGAAAGAACCATGGCTCTCCCAAACCTGATAATAATTAATAATTTTGTTTCTTATTTAGTGCTTACTAGTGCCAAGCACTGTTCTAAGGATTAAAGTAGGTACAAGCTAATCAGGCTGGACAAAGTCCCTGTCCCACATGGGGTTTACACTCTTTTACATTTTACAGATGAGGTAACTGAGGTCCAAAGAAGTTAAGCTATTTGCCCGAGGTCACCCAGCAGACATGGGGCAGGGCTGGGATTAGCACTGAGGTCCTTTTGAATTCCAGGCCATACTATATCCACTAAGCTACATTGCTTCTCCAAACCATTAACCCAGGGCCCTTTTTCTTGAGGATTTATATAAACCAAGTTACCGAACTGAGCTATAGCTTCTGAGAACATACAGTATGAAACACACCACACCAATATGGACAAATATACAAGAGTTTATTCAGACACACACATGCAAATGAATAATGTCCAACAAATTAGACTGTAAGCCCGTCAAACGGCAGGGACTGTCTCTATCTGTTGCCAACTTGTTCATCCCAAGCGCTTAGTACAGTGCTCTGCACATAGTAAGCGCTCAATAAATACTATTGAATTGAATGAAATTAATGAAATAACACCATTAGGCAAAGATGTTTTTTCCTAATGAAAATTTAAACAAAAATAGAAATTGAATCTTCAGAAAAGGGATATTGGGAGTGTTGGATATGATCTCACAGAAGAGATGGATTTAAAGAACTCTTTGAACAAAAGGGAGGGAGCTTGGATAGCTAAAAGGATCATACTTAGTACAGTTCTTTGCACCTAGTAAGTGCTCAGTAAATGCGATTGAATTGAATACCTCCATGCCTGATTTGAGATTTAACTGGGCACTGATTAGTCACATGAGTTTAGTTAATCTCCATTTATGGAGAAAGTTTGTCACTGGGTTCTCTCCACAGTTCGGTAGACATTTAAGAGAAACACCATCTTTGTAATCAATAAAGCCCCTTGCAGAAAACTGGCCCCTTTCCTGCTACCCTAATGTGGTCCAATAGACCAATTCAGTCATGTGTTTGTGTCTCTTTCTGTGAACTGCCCATTTTCTGTTAGAATGCCTACTGCTAATAATAATAATGAATAATAATTGTGGTATTTGTTAAGCACTTACTACGTGCCAAGAGCTGTTCTAAGCACTGGGGTAGATACAAGGTAATCAGGTACTCCCATGTGGGGCTCACAGTCTTAATCCCCATTTTACAGATGAGGTAACTGAGGCAAAGAGAAGTTAAGTGATTTGCCCAAGGTCACCCAGCAGACAAGCGGCAGAGCCAGGATTAGAACTCACGCCCTCTAACTCCCAAGCCCGGGCTCTTTCCACTAAGCCATGCTGCTTCTCAGACAACACCTCAGCATTTCTGGTAGACTGTTGCATTGCTGTTTTGAAGTGGCAGCTCCATGTGCGATCAGTCGATCAATCAATGGTACTTATTGAGCACTTACTATGTGCAGAGCACTGTACTAAGTGTTAGGGAGAATAATAATAACAATAATAATAATGATAATTCTGGTATTTTTAAGCACTTACTGAATGCCAACCACTGTACTAAGTGCTGGAGAGGGTACAAGCAAATCAGGTTGGATGCGGTCCCTGCCCCACATGGGGCTCACAGTCTTAATCCCCATTTTACAGATGAGGTAACTGAGGCTCAGAGAAGTGAAGTGATTTGCCCAAGATCATACAGCAGGCAAGTGGTGGAGCAGGGATTAGAACCCATGACCTTCTGACTCGGAGATTCGTGCTCTAATACAGAACACCATGCTCCTTCAATACAACAGAGTTAGCAGACACGTTCCCAGCCCACAATTAGCTTGCAGTCTAGAGGGGGAAACAGGGAGGCAGAGAAAAGAAGGCTTAATCGGGAAAGCCCTCTTGGAGATGTGACCTTAATAATGCTCAATTTTAAATAGACACAGATGTTCAAAAATAGGAGTGAGAACATGGAGAGTGGGAAACCTAAAGGAAGTATTTACAGCTTCTTCAGTCTATAAGCTCCTTGTGGGTAAGGAATCATGTCTCCCAACTCTATTATATTGTACTTTTCCAAGTGCATAGTGAAGTGTTCTGTACACAGTAATTAGGGTTTAAGCAGCAAAGCCTAGTGGAAAGACCAGAGGCCTGGGAGTCGGAGGATGTGGGTTCTAATCCACCTCTGCCACTTACCTGCTGCATGACTTTGGGCAATTCAATTAATTTTTCTGTGCCTCAGTTCCTTTATCTGCAACATGGAGATTCAATGCCTGTTCTCCTTCTTAAACTGTGAACCCCATGTGGGACCTGATTATCTTGTATCTATCTCAGGGCTTAGTACTGTGTTTAGCATATATTATGTGTGTAACAAATATTACTATTAATAATAATAATAATAATAATAAATAATCATGATGAATGCCATGGACTGATTCAAAGGTACTGTGGCAGGGAGGAAAGTGAATAAGAAAGCTTTCAAAGGTAAGGGTTAATTTATGGAGGACTTTATTGAAAAACATAGGATTTTGAGGGAAAGATCAACCAATCAATCAGTGGTATTCACTGAGTACTTACTGTGTGCACAGTACTGTTCATGGGCTTGGGAGAGTATGATAGACACTTTCTTTGCGCACAGAAAGTTTTCAGTCTAGAAGGGGAGACAGTAATATAAATGAATGAATAAATTAATTACATCTACGCACATAAGTGCTGTGGGGAAGAGGATGGGGTGACTATCAAGTGCTTAAAGGGTACAGATCCAAGTGCATAGGTGATACAGAAGACAGAGCCTGGGGGAAAGAAGGCTTAATCAGGGAAGGCCTCTTGAAGGAGCTGTGCTTTTAATAAGGTTTGAAGGTGGGAAGAGTGGTGGTCTGTTTTAATTGAAGAGGGAGTCTGAAGCAATAGGTCCTACAAAAACTTCTACCTCATCGAGAAGGAAAATAGACTTCTAGAATAGCACTTCTGGAAATACAGACAAACTGATTCTACCATCTGTCCATTCTGGTGCAATAATCCTGCCAGTAACTTCAACTCTATTTCAATGCTAGATGCTTTCCTTAGGGATTGGCTGAAGAAGGTAGCTCCTGCATGCAAATGGTAATTTTTTTCCTATCTTCTAGATTGGCTGTGTCTCAACAATGTGTTATCCCCCAGAGTTCTGAAGAGTGGTAGCACAACGCAAAAGTCTATAGATAAGATTCTGCCATGGCTAAATGAAGAATGCTGTCTTACAATGCGTGCTCTGTCTCACAAATTAACGTGGGGCCCTTTTCCCAGTTGGTTCATTCCTTAATAGCAATTGTGTGTGCATTAGCATTCCTTTCTCTGCTCCCTGAAAGTGCTTATATTTACAAGAAATGGAAGGGATCAATTTGGGGAGACTTTGTTGTATTGAGTGTTCTTTGTGAGGACGTCTTTTTCAGTGAAATTCCAGGATCAGTGAAAATGTTGATGTGAAAGTTTGTGGTCCTAAGGGAATTCATTATAAAGTGGTTATGCTGAACTGTGTTTCTAAAGCTAGGAATCATCCGAGAGGGATTTGCTTTCTTTTGATGAGTATCGAACATGGCACACTATAAGAGATCTACATTGGCAGCTTTCTCTTGGAAATGTGCTACGGCCTCTTCTTCTCTGCAGGGACAGGGTAGGGTGAGGGACAGGGTAGGGTCTGAATATGGCTCTGAATTGTCTCCTTCAGACGCATTTATCATCTGTCCATCTGGCAATGTTCCTTTCAACTGGTGAGGATCGGGGAAAAGATTTGAGGGTCCTAGTTAACCAAAAACTGAATGAGTGAACAGCGATAAGTGATATTTCTTATTACCAGCTTGGAATTGGGCTGCACTGTAGGTGTTTGACCTATAAGAACTAGGAAATAGTGCTTTTAATCTATTTTTAGTAACACTTAGGTGCCCCAATATGCACTGAGGAGCCTGGGTCCGGAAATGTGATCTAGTATGGATTTTCCCCTGTTTCCAAACAGTCTTGATTATTCTTGGAATCTGGAACGGTTCTAGGCCTCCAGTTCCCACAGAGTTCACTGGAATTCGGAATGACTATCACTGAGTCAGTCTCGCAAGGGAGGTTGGCAGACTCTCAAAGCCACCCAGGCGAACTCTGGCTAGGTCAGCCATATTGTTTTAGACTAAACCCGAGACATTGGGACATATCCCAAACTTGTCCTCCTTCCTCTTCTCCAAGTAATCTGGGCTCAGGGTCTCTGGCCGGGTGTGCACTCTGGGCTCTGAAGAAACACAGCCAGTTTAGAAGGGCAGAACTCTCATGAATCAGGTGTTTCAGTACCCAAAGGAGGTCCATCAGTCAGCCAGTTAATTTTGCCAGGCACTGTACTAAGCAATGGGGTAGATACAAGATAATCAGGCTGGACAGAGTCCCTGAACCACATAGGGCTCACAGTCTTAATCCCCATTTTCCAGATGAGTCCCTCAGTCACAGGGAAGTTAAGGGACTTGCCTAAGGTTGCACAGGAAACAGGTGGAGGAGCCAGGATTAGAACCCAGGTCTTATATTGTACTCTTCAACTGCTCAGTACAGTGCTCTGCACACAGCAAGCACTCAGTAAATATGATTGATTGAAAAGTAAACTGAGAGTTCATCCTACTTTAGCCATCTCCAACCAGACTTTTGTCGACTGCCCTGATCATTAATTAGAATAATCTACAAATGTCCAGAATTGGGATTCTTTGAGAGAAATAGATCTGTCTCCCTTGCATCAAACCCCAGTTGCTCTTTTAAATGTGTGGATCTCCCTGAAAAGGCTGGAATGTACTCACTACTTGCTCAGTTTATATGCTATTACATTCTGGGATGCAGATGATTCCCAGTTTTGGAAGACTTTAATCCTCTAACCCTTGTTTTTCTGCTCACAGTGGGTAGGAGAAGTCATGCAGGTATGGGATGTATCATGAAGCTCCAGTTTTATTCAAAAATAGTGTAACCAACCAAGCAAACTTCACCTTTTCAAATTGCCCTCATAGCCTTATGAGTGGGTGACCTCTCTGTATCCTACTAGTAAATCTCTTCTTTTGCAGGCCTGAGCAATTGGAGATGCTTGATGCTTTGGCATATCAATCAATTAATCAATAGTATTTATTGAGTGCTTACTTTGTGCAGAGCACTGTACTAAGAGCACTGTACTAAGAACTTGGGAGAGTACAATTCAACAGAGTTGGCAGACATGTTCCCTGCCCATAATTAGCTTACAGTCTAGAGGGGGAGACAGTTATTAATATACATAAATAATTTACATTTATATACATAAGTGGTGTGGTACAGCATAGCACTGTACTCTAGTCTGGGCATATGTAATAATAATAATAATAATATTGTTGGTATTTGTTAAGCATCTACTATGCACCAAGCACTGTTCTAAGCACGGGGGTAGATACAAGGGAATTAGGTTGTCCCACGTGGGGCTCACAGTCTTCATCCCCATTTTACAGATGAGGTAACTGAGGCCCAGATAAGTTAAGTGACTTGCCCAAGGTCACAAAGCTGACAAGTGGCCGAGGTAGGATTAGAACCCACGACCTCTGACTCCCAAGCCCGGGCTCTTTTCACTAAGCCACTCTGCTTCCTACTGTGTCATAGTACCCTCAAGCTCACCTTCCTACTCTCCAACCATTAATCATTTGATAGTATTTACTGAGCCCTTACTGTGTACAGAGCATTGTATTAAGTGCTTGGTAGGGCACAATAAAGTAGAGTTCGAAGGCCTGCCCTCAGGAGCTTACAGTCTCCCTGCTACCAACAGAACATACATACACAAAAAATGAATAATGAATTCAGAATTGCATTCAGCCTCTCATTAGGGAGCATAGAGAAACTTTAATGAAATTTTAAAAATAGCTCTCTACAGATGTGTTTGATATAAATGTGTCGCCACAGAATCTTAAAAATCCTCATTTATTACTTTGAATAACAATAGCAATCAAAGAGAAATTAAAAAGAGGTCAGAAGCTAGCCAAAGATAGCATCACTATAGAATACCCTGCCTGTAATAAACTAATTTTGTACTGAAAAAGAGAGTTTTCCAACTGAAAGAGTAAGCACTGTCCATTGAAGTTAATGGCTATGGAAGTTGTTTTTAGATGGCTTAACATCTACTGAAGAATGACAAGATATAAATAGAGAACTACCTGTTTTCTAGTCCCAAAAGCAACCTGGAGAAATATTGCTTGCTAACCTTCTCCGATGTTTTACGGTCTCACATCCCAGGGCTCCCTGAAGGATCATCAAGATCCTAGACAAAAAACAACACTTTTCCTTTCCCTTACCTTCTTGCCACCATGAAACCAGAACAGATGAGCCTGTTTCCTTGCTCCATAAAGTTGACTCCACCTCTTTGATACAGTGCAGAAGCAGCATGGCATAGTGGATACAGCATGGGTTTGAGAGTCAGAAGGTCATGGGTTCTGATTCTGTCTCTGCCATTTGTCAGTTGTGTGACCTTGGGCAAGTCACTTCTCTAGACCACAGTTACCTCATCTGTAAAATGGGGATTGAGATTGTGAGTCTCATGTGGGACAGGGACTGTGTCTATGCCAATTTTCTTGTATCCACCCCAGCACTTATTATACAGCCTGGCATATAGTAAGCTCCTAACAAATATCATCATCATCATCATTATTATTTTTTTATTATTATTACAGCTGTTTCACAGCCCAGGAACACAATTCTTCCACATACACTCTTTGAAGAGAACTGTTGTGTTAGAAATGGGACAAGAGAAAGAATGTAGGCCTGGGTAGACAACAATGTCTGCAAAGGAGCAAACAGAGCAGGGGCAACTTGTCTGTCTTGCAGGGTCCTGATCTAAGGGATGAACTCTGGGGGTGGTGAGGTGGGTGGAGGGAGTGGAAATAGGAAAAGACTTTAATACTTGTTGCCTTTCCTTCACCTTCAGTTCACATTACATTTTGCACTAGGAAAACTGCTGATAGCCGACTTCTCCTGGAACAAGGGATAGCCCTCAAGCTCCGATCTGCTCTAAGTTCACTCATTTCTGCTATAATGCATGTTTACAATATGTGCTTCGAGTAGAGCACAGATTAGGTACCATTCATTGGATTAGAGAACATTTATCTAACAGTGCGAGTCTAAATTTAGAGTCCTGCATTACTGAAGAAACAACAGGGCCCATGTGTACCTACAAGAAGTAGCATGGCTTAATAGATAGAGCCCACTCCTGGGAGTCAGGGGGTTCTAATCCTGACTGCCACATCTGCTGTGTGACCTTGGGCAAGTCACTTAAATTCTCTGTGCCTCAGTTACCTCATCTGTAAAATGGGGACTAAGAGTGTGAGTCCCATGAGGGACAGGGACTGTGTCCAACCTGCTTAACTTTTATTATTAACTACTTGTAATTATTATTATTAGTTGCAGTTATTATCAACTACCCCAGGACTTAGAACAGTATAAGCACTTAACAGGTACCATAATTGTGACTATCATTATTATTATTATTATTATTATTGAGGCATAGGAATGGGTTACTATTACTGCACAAATCTTCCATAAGTAGAGTTTAGCAAGAACACAGCACTTGCCTTATAAGAAAATCAAATGCCTTGCCATTTGGCACTCTCATAGAGGCCCTGAATTAGCCACTTTTCTACTTGTATTGTTCTGGGCAGCAGCTATCTTCCCCCTAGTAGGACTCCCCACCCCCATGGGTCTCGTTTGGCTCACAATTGTTTGATTACAAATTAGAATAAAAACTCTCCCATGTGGAATAAATGGGACAGCTGAACCCTCCAAAGAGCCTCAGGTAAGAAAACCTTGGATACTAATGAATAAAAATTCCCACTGTAAAGAGACAAATGGAGATACTAGGTCCCTAATTCTGCAGAGTCTGGCATACACATCAGTTCAATGCCACCATTAGCACTTATATATTATGTTCCATTCTTCCCAAACCTATGTATAATTTTATTTGTTTAACTCAATATTATTCATTCAACTATTTAATCCTCATATATTTGTACTACTTTCCACTCAATTGGGTTATTTCTGGCCCAGTATTTGTTAAAAAAAAGAAACCTTTTATCTGTTTGTCTCTCCCACTAGATTGTAAGCTACTGAAAGGCAATAACTGTGGGCCTTGCTTCTGAGGTACTCTTCCTAAGCATTTAGTGCCTCACACTCAATAAATACCACTGACAATGAAGATATAGCTGGCCAGTTAATCCTGGCTACCAACCTGCTGAACCAACTTTAACATCACATCTAGAGGGACATAATTGTCTCCAAGAATGATGAATGATGATTGAATTCATAAGCATTTCCCCTTCCTGTCTCTTCTCCACTCTGAAAACTGGGGTCTTCCTTCAAAATGGATTCACAGGGAGCTGTGTCTCTTTTTTGGAGGAATGTCTTCAGCAGCATCACCTAGCAAAAAAAACACAGGCCTGGGAGTCAGAGGACTTGTGTTCTAATCCTGGCTCTGCCAAATGCTTGCTGTGTAACCTTGGGCAAGTCACTTAACTTCTCTTGCCTCAGTTCTTCTCTTTTCCCTCCTTTTTAGACTGTGAATCCCATGTGGGCGGGGAATGTGTCCAACCTTATTAATTGTATTCATTCATTCATTCAATCATATTTATTAAGTGCTTATTGTGTGCAAATCACTGTACCTAAGCGCTTGGGAGAGTACAATACAACACAAAACAGACACATTCCCTGCCCACATCGAGCTCACAATCTAGAGGGAGCTACCCCGGAGTTTAGAACAATGTTTGACACATAGTAAGCATTTAAAAAATACCATTAGAAAAAAAACAACACTTGACTGTCCCTTCAGAATTCCTTGTCTGTGGAGACTCATACCTCTTAGGTTTTACTAAGCATGCCATTCTGGAGTCACACCAGTGGTCCATCCGGAGGGACTCTGGGATGGTCATCTTCCTTGACATCCATCCTAATGATTAGGGATGCATCATATAACATCTCTAAGCATCCCCCTAGTAAGCCATTAAGGATCACCTGTCCAGGCATTTATCATAAGCCTTCTTGAACAAACAAATTTTTTGCCTGCATAGCTTCCTGTAGTAATACATTCCCTATGTTTATCAGCCGCTGCTTGAATCAACCAATCTACTACTATCATTGAGTCTTTACTATGTGCAGAGCACTGTACTAAGCACTTAGAAGAGTCAATACAACCCAGTTAGCAGACATGTTCCCTGCCCACAAGAAGTCTTTTGTTTTGTTTGATTTGAACTTATCCTCAGGCTTCAGTGGGTGATTCTCTTATTCTGAGCTCATGAGATTTGGGGAGGAACAATTCCTTAATTGCCTTGTGTACAACCTTTGTAGATTTGCAAGCTTCAATCATATCCCTTCTCAACCTGAGTCTTTCCAGGATGAAGATTTCTAATTCATTCACTTCTTCCTCCTACAGAAGTCTCTCCAATCCCTTGATCATCTTAGTTGACTTACACTGGCATTTTCCAGGTCTGTCATGTTCTTACTTAGCTGCAGTGACAGTATTCCAGATGTGGGCATTCCATGCTTTTTTTAGACTGTTGAGGGATAAAACTCTATCTTTTATTTTTCTTCTTGATAAAGTCCAGCATTTGGTTGGCCTTTTTGACACACGCTGAACAATGGATCAATGATTTAATAATAATAATTATGGTGGCATTTGTTAAGCGCTTACTATGTGTGAAGCACTGTTCTAAGCGCTGGGAGGGATACAAGGTGATCAGGTTGTTCCATGTGTGGCTCTCAGTCTTAATCCCCATTTTTCACATGAGGTAACTGAGTCACAGAGAAGTTAAGTGACTTGCCCAAAGTCACACAGCTGACAAGTGGCAGCGTCAGGATTACAACCCATGACCTATGACTCCCAAGCCTGTGCTCTTTCCACTGTGCCACGCAGCTTCTCTATGCTCAGTGATTTAAATGGGAAGCAGTCTGGCCTAGTGGGAAGAACACAGGTCTGGGAGTCAGAAGACCTGGGTTCTAAACCCTGTTCTGCTACTTGCCTGCAGTGTGACCTTGGACAGGTCATTTAATTTCTCTGGGCCTCAGTTTACTCACCTGTAAAATAGGGATTCGATACCTGTTCTCCCTCCTACTCAGACTGTAAGCCCCATGCGGGACAGGGACTGTGCCCAACCTGATTAACTTGTATCTATCCCAGACCTTAGAACAGTGGTTGAACACAAAGTAGCCACTTAACAAATGCCATAATAAATAGTGAATAATAATTTAATGTAATTAATTTAAAAGAACTTTCAACCATGACTCCTCCTACCACCTGCCTGCAGGGCATAATGCATTTGAACTGTGGCACCCATACCAAAATGGGATCCATTGAATAGACAGACTCTCAACAAAGTCTGCTTTGGTCTCCTTTTAATCCCGACTCTTAGAACAGTGCTTGGCACATAGTAAGCACTTAACAAGTATTATTATTGTTATTATTATTAATTGGTTTCATTGTTGTTAATAACAATAACAATTGTTAATTGTTATCATTGTTCTCCTTTTCAAACTATGAGCCTCACATGAGACAAGGAATTTGTCTGATCTGTATCTGAGCACGGGCTTGGGAGTTGGAGATCATGGGTTCTAATCCCAGCTCCACCGCTGGTCAGCAGTGTGACCTTGGGCAAGTCACTTAACTTCTCTGTGCCTCAGGTTACCTCATCTGTAAAATGGGGATCAATACTGTAAGCCCTACATGGCACAACCTGATTACCTTGTATCTACCCCAGTGCTTAGAACAGTGCTTGGCACATAGTAAGCGCTTAACCACTACCAATATTATTATTATCATCTACCCCAGCCTTTAGCATTGGGCTGGGCATGTTCACTCATTCATTCAACAGTATTTATTGTGTGCTTTCTGTGTGCAAAGCACTGTACTAAGCGGTTGGACCTAGTAAGTGTTTAACGAATAACACAATTATTAATTATGAAAATTACCATGCCCATTCTGAGGAAATGTCCCCAGGCACCAGGGGCCTGTTTGACAACTCTGAGATCCCTTTTGTGAGGGGTGACATAGAGGTCTGAGCTCATCATCATGGACTTGTAATTTGCTTTGTTTCCCCTTCAGTGCATTCCCTTGGGGCTGCTCACATTGTGCTCATCTGCCATTTTTCAGCCCACTCAGCTTTCCAAATTCTTCCTGCAGTTTATCCCCATCTGAATGGTACTCTCCCACAGAGCTCAGTGTCACCTGCAAACTTTAGATTTTACTGCATACTCTCTCTTCCAGATCATTTATGTCGATTGTTAAACAAATCTGCACCTAGTATTAATCCCTGGAGGACCTATTTCCACTTTTGCATTTCAAAAGGTGGCCATTTTCCTCTACTTCTGTCTCCTATCTTTTAGCCAGTTTTCTATATATTGTAGACTTTCTCAATCACGTGATTGTCTTGTCTTATGCTGTTATCTCCAACCCATAGAGACAACATGGACACATCTCTCCTAGAATGCCTCACCTCCATCTGCAATCATTCTGGTAGTGGATCCATAGTTTTCTTGGTAAAAATATGGAAGTGGTTTACCATTGCCTCCTTCCGCGCGGTAAACTTGAGTCTCTGCCCTCAACTGTCTCCCATGCCACTGCTGCCATCCCGTGATTAGTCAGTTTTATTTTTAAAGCCTCATATTTGGAATCTGGTCAATGTTCTTTTGGAAATCTGAAAGTAATTGTCTTCTGAAACTCTTCTAACCAGATTTGAATCAACCCTTTGAAAGAACTCCAACAGATTAGTGTGGTTTGCTTTCTCCTTTTCAAAGATATTGTTGTCTTTGCCATTTCCAGGGAATGTTTCTGTAAGTGCTCAGTAATCATGCCCAGTGTAAAAATGAGACGGAACAAAAATTCTAAGGACCACTTCTAGAATGCTTTCTATAGATGGAAGTAAATTTGGAGGTCTACCAGCCCTACTGTCCTCAGGCTATTTGCAAAAGACTGGTTATTAAACTCTCACCAGAGTTCTCCAGTTTCTCTTCCTACTTCCTTTAGAATTTTGGGGGACATGCCCTCCTATTATGGTGATTACTAGCTAGTCAGTTTGGTATAGACCATCTAACATTTTTTTCCAGTTAGGGTGGTGGCATCTAGTTGATATGTTTTAAGCAGCATTTCCATAAATGAAGGACTTTTCCTAGTTTAGATGTGAATGTTCAGAAGTTAGAGATCAGAGGCTGAATTGGAACGAGTTATTCAGAGGAGAAAAAAGCATGAGTCGGTGATTATTTGTGAGAAACAGGGTAAAGAGGAATTAATACAAGCAAAACATGGTCTTTTTATAAGAGTCAAAATAACCAGAATGGAGAGTATTCAGACTATACAATTTCATCAGCTCTTAAAGGTTTGTACACTTTTAGTCAACTTATTGCCTTATAGAAGGCTGTTTAGTTTTATGCTTTTCCCCAGGATAAAGATACCACCCTAGTGGTATGTGTAAGTCTACTATTACCAGTGTGAAAACAATTAATTTGGAAAGTGGCATTAAATATTTTGGAGAAATTTGCATAAGAGGGGCCAATCTATTATTAGAAGCAAAATGGCTTAGTGGATAGAGCACGAGCTTGGAAATCAGTAGGACCTGGGTTCTAATGCCTGCTCTTCCACTTACCTGCTCTGTGAACTTGGGCAAATCACTTCACTTCTCTGTGCCTCAGTTCTCTCATCTGTAAAATGCGACTGTGCAGCCCATGAGGGAGAGGGACTGTATCCAACCTTATTAGCTAGTGGCTTAGTGGAAAGAGCACAGGCTTCGGAGTCAGAGGACATGGGTTCTAATCCCAGATCTGCCACTTGTCTGCTGTGTGACCTTGGACAAGCCACTTAACTTCTCTGGGCCTCAGTTACATCATCTGTAAAATGGGGATTAAAACTGTGAGCCCCTCGTGGGACAACCTGATCATCATGTATCCCCCCAGCACTTAGAATAGTGCTTTGCACATAGTAAGCACTTAACAAGTACCATTATTTTTATTACTATTATTACTATTCTCTGTGCCTCAGTTACCTCACCTGTAAAGTGGGGATTAAGACTGTGGGCCCCACATGGGACAACCTGATGACCTTGTATCTACCCAGGGCTTAAAACAGTGCTTGGCACATAGTAAGCACTAAAATACCATTATTATTATTATTATTACAGTGCCTCACACATTGTAAATGCTTAAGAAATACCATTCCAAAAAAGATTTCAAAAGCCCTGTATTATGAGGGTGGGAGCAAAGAGGTGGTAGAGTTTTGGGGGGAGAAGGGGAATAGAAGGAGAAGATCTTTGAAGAGTTAATAAACCAGAAAACCACCCTTTTGTCTTTCCAAGCTTGACTGGAAATGTGTGAGGGATTCCAGTGAGGCAAGGAGTCCAGCTCAAAGGACTGTGGGAGGCATTGCCACATTGTCCTTGTAGACTTGTCATCTGTGATGTCAACAATCAAAAAGAGTTCCTGCACCTCTTTGAGGTGACTAGTGGAGTTGGTCCCTCCCTCCTGGAAGACTAATTCAATCAGCCCATCAAATGTATATATTTAAATAAATGTATATATTAAATGTATATATTAAATTCCTCTTGAGTGCAGAGCAGGTGTTAAGCACTTTGGAAATTACCATAAGTAATGAGGGTATTTGTTAAGCCCTTACTAAAATAATGATGGCACTTGTTAAGCGCTTACTATGTGCAAAGCACTGTTCTAAAGTCTGGGGGGATACAAGGTGATCAGGTTGTCCCACATGGGTTTCACAGTTTTAATCCCCATTTTACAGATGAGGTAACTGTGGCACAGAGAAGTTAAGTGACTTGCCCAAAGTCACACAGCTGGCAAGTGGCGAAGCCGGGTTTAGAACCCATGACCTCTGACTCTCAAGCCTGGGTTCTTTCCACTGAGCCACGCTGCTTCTACTATGTGTCAAGCACTAGGGTAGCTACAAGGTAATCAGGTTGGGCACAATCCCTGTCCTACATTGGGCTCACAGTCTAATCCCCATTTTACAGAAAAGTAACTTAGGCCCAGAGAAGTTATTATAAAAATAATAATAATAAAGTTGGTATTTGTATTTGTTAAGTGCTTACTATGTGCAGAGCACTGTTGTAAACACTGGGGTAGGTACAGGGTAATCAGGTTGTCCCACGTGAGGCTCACAGTTAATCCCCATTTTACAGATGAGGTAACTGAGGCACAGAGAAGTTAAGTGACTTGCCCACAGTCACACAGCTGACAAGTGGCAGAGCCGGGATTTGAAACCATGATCTCTGACTCCCAAACCCGGGCTCTTTCCACTGAGCCATACTGCTTCTCAACAATAATAATTCTTCTCGATAATAATAATAATGTTGGTATTTGTTAAGTGCTTACTATGTGCAGAGCACTGTTCTAAGCGCTGGAGTAGATACAGGGTAATCAGGTTGTCCCACGTGAGGCTCACAGTTAATCCCCATTTTACAGATGAGGTAACTGAGGCACAGAGAAGTTAAGTGACTTGCCCACAGTCACACAGCTGACAAGTGGCAGAGCCGGGAGTCAAACTCATGACCTCTGACTCCGAAGCCCAGGCTCTTTCCACTGAACCACGCTGCTTCCCCATTGTTGATATTATTAAGCGCTTATTATGTGCAGAGCACTGTTCTAAGCACTGGGGTAGATATAGTGTAATCAGGTTGTCCCACATGAGGCTCACAGTCTTAATCCCCATTTTACAGATGAGGTAACTGAGGCACAGAGAAGTGAAGTGACTTGCCCACAGTCACATAGCTGACAAGTGGCAGAGCTGGGATTCGAACTCATGACCTCTGACTCTCAAGCCCATGCTCTTGCCATTGAGCCACGCTGCTTAATTATTATTATCTTTATATAATTATAATACACTTTATATAAAATAATAATAATAATGCCTCTCAATAATAACAATGGTATTTGTTAATTCATTCAATAGTATTAATTGAGCGCTTACTGTGTGTAGAGCACTGAACTAAGTGCTTGGAAAATATATTTCGGCAACAGATAGAGACAATCCCTACCCAACAACTGGCTCGCAAGTACTTACTATGTGTCAGGAACTGTTCTAAGCATTGAGGTAGAAACAAAATAATCGCGTTGTACACAGTGCTGGTCCCATATAGGGCTGGCAATCTTGTCTTGCCCAAGGTCATACAGCAGACAAGTAGTGGAGTCCGGATCAGAAAGCAGGTCCTTTTGACTCCCAGGCCCATGCTCTATCCACTAGGCCATGCTGCTTCATAACAAAATTCAGTACAATAGAGTTAGTAAATATGATCCCTGCTCTCAAGGAATTTAAAATCTAGAGAGGAAGATTAAAATGAACTGAAGATATAGGAAGCAGTTGAGTAGCAGGATATGGTCATGAGTGCAGTAGGACTGGGATGGGATGAGTATCAAAATTCTTGAGGACAGACCCAAATGCATAGGTGAATAGGGTGGGAAAATGAGAGGTCAAGAAAGGCTTCCTAGAGTAGATATGCTTTCAGAAGGGCTCAGTAAAATCCTATATGATTCTAGGACCAAAGAGCACAAAGCACAGATTTTGTTGAATCGCAAGACTGGTGTTTTGGGGTTTTTTTTTAAATGGTATTTGTTAAATGCTTACTATGTACCCGGCATTGTACTAATCACTGGGGTAGATGCAAGAGAATAAGTTTGGACACAGTCCATGTCCCGCATGGGGCTCACAGTATTAATTCCCATTTTCTAGATGAGGTAACTGAAGCACAGAGAAGTTAAATGACTTGTCCAATGTCACACAGCAGACAAGTGGTGGAACTGGGATTAGAACGCAGGTCCTTCTGACTCCCAGGCCCGCGCTCTATCCACTAGGCTACACTGCTTCCGAAAGGGAAGCTCCAAAAATCCCTTAATCCATCCTCCTGCCTCCAGAAAGGGGAAGTTCACTATCCCTCACTATCCCTCTAAAGATTGTCTCTCTTTATTCCTGAATTGTACTTTCCAAGTGCTTAGTACAGTGCTCTGCATACAGTAAGCGCTCAATAAATATGATTGAATGAATGAATGAATGAATGAGTGAATCCCAGATAGATAACCTTGTCATTTTAATGTGTGTCTGTCTCCCCCATTAGACTATGAGCCCGTCAATGGGCAGGGACTGTCTCTATCCATTCATTCATTTATTCAATAGTATTTATTGAGCGCTTACCATGTGCAGAGCACTGTACTAAGCGCTTGGAATGTACAAATCGGTAACAGATAGAGACAGTCCCTGCCCTTTGACGGGCTTACAGTCTAATCGGGGGAGACAGACAGACAAGAACAATAGCAATAAATAGAATCAAGGGAAGGAGGCTGTATAAATGCCCCACCCATTCCTGCAGGATAGGGAAAGAAAGCTACAGAAGCTCAAGAAAATAAACTCCATGGGATTGTATTTTCCCAATTACTTAGTAGAGTGCTTTGTATTCAGTAAAAGCTCAAAAAATACCATTTATTGTTAAACTGACCTGCCTACTGTTCCACCTCTAATGAGTGAGGCAGGAGGACAGGCCCCCTTAGCAGAATTCAGCAGACCAATCAAAAATCACACTGTCAAGTTTAGGAAAACTCAAGGAAAAACTAGTATACATCTATCAAGTAATGAATAACGTAGTCATATATTAGTTCATGTTTAAGTGTATTTTAGCCTAGATAGTTAATATTCATTTAATTCATTCACATGGATGAATGAAAGGAGATTACATTATAATCTGAATTTTAAGAGATTATTTAAAGGAATGTTTGAAAATGAAAACCACACTCAGAAGAATATGTTGATTAAATTTACACACACATACCCCACTCACATACAAAACATGGGTGAGCAGCCTCTTCCTCTGTGAAAAATTGCTTAGAAAGACAAAAAGACTGACTATTCACCCTCATTTGTGTATTTTAGGCCCACAATGAGAATGCCCTGATTTTGTAATAATGATAATTATTATTATGGTATTTTTAAGTGCTTACAGCATGCCAGATACTGTACCAAGTGCTGGGGTGGATACAAGCGAATTGGGTTGGCCGCAGTCTCTGTCCCTCGTGGAGCTCAGAGTTTCTATCCTCATTTTACAGGAGAGGCAATTGAGGCCCAGTGATTTCAAGTGACTTGCCCAAGGTCACACAGCTGACAAGTGGCGAAGCAGGAATTAGAACCCACAACCTTCTGACTCCCAGGCCCATGCGCTATCCACAATGCCATGCTGATGTATAATTGACAAGGCACTCCCATCCTGAAGGGCTGTACTCTATTTGTTCTCCTAAAATCTTTTTTCTGAATCATTCCCATTTCTTAAAGTCAGGACTGTGATACTATGGCAGATAGATTTAGGGTGCGTGGGGAGAGGAGGAAGAAAACTTTCTGGAAAGCCGTACAACTGCAACGGCTAAGTTTACATTGGCTTTACTATGCTTTACGAACTGTCTCTCACCCCAGCTGTGATCCTAAACCCCCTGTCCCTGATAGTCTCTGTAGTGGTTTACCAATTTCTGAGAGCATGTGTTAAATGCCACTCAACTTAAAGCAAACTGTGGAAATGGACCGGAGATACATTTTTAGATTGGTGGCACTAGCAGGTGATAATTGGAATAAACAGAGGATCCACTTGCAAAGAGGAAAGGGAATTTTCTGTGGCCCCCCTGGGTGGACTATTTGAAGGAGAAGAGTAGGTGTCAGGAAACCTCCGTGGTAGTTTGTGGATGAAAAACCTGTGAAGAGAATCAATACTCAGCTCCCTCATTATTCAGCCTTTGTGTGGGTGCACGTAGAGAGCAGGATTTAGAATTGTCTTCCTCCTCCTCCGGGCTGGATTTTTCTTCTTATCAGGAGCTCTGCATTTATTATCAATTTATAGTTAAGGATCACCATAGAGAAAGTCCTTGACTTAAGACTTTTTGAGTTAAGGTGAATGGCACTTGGGTTTCTAAATTCACACTGTATTTCTGCTTTATAACCCTAGCCTTCTTAAAGGCTTTAGCTCTCAGGGAGAAGGAAGTTGCAGGGGCCACGGGACTCATGGGGAATTGAAGAAACGATTGAAAAACTGTGGTTTGGGGAGGCAGCAATGACAGAGAAAATATAAAGAGGGTGGGGTCAGAGTGGGAGAGGCCAGGGCACAGGTAGAGTTACCAGATCTCAAGGCAGAGTATCTAGCTAGGGGCAACATATCTATTGTATTTCTGACTAATTAAAATTTGGACAGCCTATTGTGAACTGGCAGATTCAATATTAATACATTAATGTAGCAGTGTTAGCAGTATTACTCACCTACAATGATTAACAAAAATTAGCTATTGGTTCCTAAACCATGGTGGGGTAATTTGGGTAAAAATAGGTTACCCTAACATGGTACAGGAACCTATCCCCAATGTTTTAACATGATTTCTATGAAAAAGTTGCTTCCTATCTAAAACATTACTGACACAGTTTTCAAGAGCTAATTATGTTATAAATCAGAGGACTGAGGGTACCTGGCATTTTGCTGGCAAACTGCAAAAAAAAAAATGGGAAGAGAAAATGGGGAATGGACACCTTCTTCAAAGCCCTACTGAGAGCTCACCTCCTCCAAGAGGCCTTCCCAGACTGAGCCCCCCCTTTTCCCTCTGCTCCCCCTCCACCCTCTGCTCCTCCCCCTTCCCCTCCCCTCAGCACTGTGCTCATTTGTATATATTATTTATTACCCTATTTATTTTGTTAATGAGGTGTACATCCCCTTGATTCTGGTTATCGTGATGATGTTGTCCTGTTTTGTTCTGTTTTACTCTGCTGTCTCCCCCAATTAGACTGTGAGCCGGTTATTGGGCAGGGATTGTCTGTTGCCGAACTGTATATTCCAAATGCTTAGTACAGTGCTCTGCACATAGTAAGTGCTCAATAAATACTATTGAATGAATCGATCAATGGAGGTCAGAGTTGGTGTGGTTTGCCAAAAGATGGGCTTTACAGTAGGGCTTGTGGTAAGGACAGTTGCATGAAGAGACATCAACAGCTTAAGGATCTTTGATGATCCTTTAGGCTGAGCTCTGCAGCCTAGGAAAGGAGCTGGCCAGCCTCTACTCCACCGGTACTGCCCATCAGCACCCTCTCCATCCTAGGAAGAGTGAGAGACAAGAGATGTCAACCTTGGGAATGTTAGGGAAGCCAAGTCTTTGGCTGTGGGTGGGACTGTTATGAATGTTAGTCTCTTAGCTGCAACTCTGTGACTGAGAGCCTGAAATTCTGCTCCTCTAATAATAATAATAATTATGGCATTTGTTAAGCACTTACTATGTGCCAGACACTGTACCAAATGCTGGGGTGGGTACAAGCAAATTGGGTTGGACACAGACGTCCCCACCTGGATGTCTGCCCACCACCTAAAACTCAACTTGTCTAAACTTGAGTTCCTTATTTTCCCTCCCAAACCCTGTCCTCGCCCTGACTTCCCCGCCACCGTGGATGGCACGACCATCCTTCCCGTCTCACAGGCCCGCAACCTCAGTGTCGTCCTTGACTCAGCTCTCTCATTCACTCCACACATCCAATCCGTCACCAACACCTATGGCCTCACCTTCACGATATTGCCAAGATCGGCCCTTTCCTCTCCAACCAAACGGCTATTGTGCTGGTACAAGCTCTCATAATATCCCGACTGGATTATTGTGTCAGCCTCCTCTCGAATCTCTCTTCTTCCTGTCTCTCCCCGGTCCAGTCTATTCTTCATTCCGCTGCCCAGATCATCTTCCTGCAGAAACACTCTGAGCATATCACTCCCCTCCTTAAAAACCTCCAGTTGTTGCCTATCAACCTCTGCATGAAGCAAAAACTCCTCACTCTTGGCTTCAAAGCTCTCCATCACCTTGCCCCCTCCTACCTCACCTCCCTTCTCTCTTTCTACTGCCCACCCTGCACGCTCCGCTCCTCTGCCGCTCACCTCCTCACCGTCCCCCGTTCACACCTGTCCCACCATTGACCCCTGGCCCACGTCCTACCGCTGACCTGGAATGCCCTCTCTCCTCACGTCCGCCAAACTAACTCTCTTCCCCTCTTCAAAGCCCTACTGAGAGCTCACCTCCTCCAAGAGGTCTTCCCAAACTGAGCCCCCCTTTCCCTCTGCTCCCCCTCCTCTTCCCTCCCCCCACCCTCTGCTCCTCCCCTTTCCCCTCCCCTCAGCACTGTGCTTACTTGTATATATTATTACCCTATTTTTTTATTAATGATTCTATTTATCTTGATGATGTTGTCTTGTTTTTGTTTTGTTCTGTTTTGCTGTCTGTCACCCCCGTTTAGACTGTGAGCCCGTCATTGGGCAGGGATTGTCTCCATCTGTTGCCAAATTGTAATTCCAAGCGCTTAGTACAGTGCTCTGCACATAGTAGAAGCAGCGTGGCTTAGTGGAAAGAGCCCGGGCTTGGGAGTCAAATGTCGTGGGTTCTAATCCTGGCTCTGCCACTTGTCTGCTGTGTGACCTTGGGCAAGTCACTTCACTTCTCGGTGCCTCAGTTACCTCGTCTATGAAAATGGAGATTTAAAAAAAATGTGATCCCCACATGGGCCAGTCTAATTACTCTGTATCTACCCCAGCGCTTAGAACAGTGCTCTGCACATAGTAAGTGCTTAACAAATACCATTATTATTAGTAGTAGTAGTAAGCGATCAATAAATACTATTGAATGAAGGAATGAACATAGGGCTCACAGTCTCAATCCCCATTTTACAGATGAAGTAATAACTGAGACACAGAGAAGTTAAATGACTTGCCCAAGGTCACACGGCAGGCAGGTGGTGCAGCCGGGATTAGAACCCACGACCTTCTGACCCACAGGCCCATACTCTATCCACTACATTATGCTGCTTCTCTAGACATAGTAACCTACTATGAGAAGCAGCGTGGCGCAGTGGAAAGAGCACGGGCTTTGGAGTCAGGGCTCATGAGTTCGAATCCCAGCTCTGCCACTTGTCAGCTGTGTGACTGTGGGTAAGTCACTTAACTTCTCTGTGCCTCAGTTCCCTCATCTGTAAAATGGGGATTAAGACTGTGAGCCCCACGTGGGACAACCTGATTCCCTTGTGTCTACCCCAGCGCTTAGAACAGTGCTCGGCACATAGTAAGCGCTTAACAAATACCAACATTATTATTACTATTTATCTCTGTCCTTTTCTTTTATAACATTTTTGGGTTTTTTTTTTATTTTCATCTTTCCATATGTATCTGTCACCAACTCTTTCCACCCCCTTTATTCTTTAATTGTGAGCCCCTTGGGCACCAGGGGCCATCAAGTAATCAATAATTCTCATTAAGTCCTTACTGTGTGTACTGTATCAAGTGCTTGGGAGAGTACCAAGGAGTCAGAAAACACAGTCCCTCAAGGAGCTTACTATCTAGAAGACATTAAATAAATTAAAATAGATTATAAAGTCCTTGAGGTCAGTGATATGTCTACTGACTCTATTGCACTGTACTCTTCCCAAGGACATAGTACAGTGCTCTGCCCACAGTAAGTGCTCAGTAAAATTCACTGACTGATTAATTGCAGGTAGGGGAGGCAAACAAGTATAAGTATATGTACATCGTTCTAATTCTCGCCCATTTCTTTTCTTCAGAGTTTAATAGTACTTTCCACACAGTAGGTATTACTTATTCTAGACAAAACTTGGGAGAAATACTTCCAGAAATAGGTCTTAAAATCAAACAACTTCTTTTCCACTTCCAAACGTTGGTTGATTTTCAGATGCATTTGTCATGGTAGGCCACAATCCCAGCTCACAGTGGGCTCACAGTCTAGAATCGGGGAGACAGATATCAAAACAAGTAAACAGGCATCAGTAGCATCATTATAAATAAAAAGAATCATAGATATATACACATCATTAATAAAAATAAATAGAATTATAATTATAAATATGTACATATATACTCAAGTGCTGTGGGGCGGGGAGTGGGGTAGAGCAAAGGGAGTGAGTCGGGGCATTGGGGTACAATTGAATCTGCAGACCTGATCCCTATCCACAAATTTAAACTCTTGGAGAGTACAATAGAATAAGTACAGAGGATACCTGCCCTCAGAGAGCTTACAACCTAACCTCAAGGAGTGCTTTGCACTAGATTGGCAGGAAGTAGGCACTGTTGATAATGCTGATGATGGTAATGATAATAGTAATCATGGTATTTGTTAAGCGCTATGTGCCAAGCACTGTTCTAAGTGCTTGGTAGATACAAGGTAACGAGCCATCATTGGGCAGGGATCGTCTCCATCTGTTGCCGAATAGTAGATTCCAAGTGCTTAGTATAGTGCTCTGCACATAGTAAGTGCTCAATAAATACTATTGAATGAATGAATGACATGGGAAACTTGTAACATTCAGCATCACACATTCTATCAGGAACCAGGAAGCAGTGTGGCTCAGTGGAAAGAGCATGGGCTTGGGAGTCAGATTGGGTCATGGGTTTGAATTCCGCCTCTGCCACTTGTCAGCTGTGTGATTGTGGGCAAGTCACTTAACTTCTCTGTGCCTCAGTTACCTCATCTGTAAAATGGGGATTAAGACTATGAGCCTCATGTGGGACAATCGGATTACCTTGAATCTACTCCAGACTTTAGAAGAGTGCTCTGCCCATAGTAAGCACTTAACAAATACCAACATTATTATTATTATTAATAATGGAATGGGAAGCAGCGAGGTCTCGTGGATAAACCATGGGCCTGGGAGTCAGAGAACCTGGGTTCTAATCCCTGTTCAGCCACTTGACTGCTATGTGACTGAGCAAATCACTTCACTTTTCTGTGCCTCAGTTTCCTCTGTTGCTAATGGGGTATTCGATAGCTGTTCTCCTTCCTACTTCGATTGTGAACCCCATGTGGGCCAGGGACTATATTCAGTTTAATTGATTTGTATCAACCCCAGCACTTAGAAAAGTACTTGACACAAAGTACTTAACGATTACCATTAGAAAAAACAAACAAACTTTCAAGTGGATCCAATGTACTATCTATTGCATAACTCCTAGAACACTGAAAACATTCAGTAGTGAAATTGGTAGTCGATGGCCAATATAGTAGCTTTTTTTATGCTGAGGGGAACCTCAGAAATGCAAAGTCATGTCTTTTGATGTCAGGGAGAGGTGAGGGTAAAGGCTAGAGATTGGATAGGTAGAGTATCAGCTGGCTGCAATATTCTTAAACCCTGCTGGAGAATTTGAAATGTCAAGTGAAGGCAAACCTCCAACCCAGCAGGATCCTTATTCTCATCTCAATCAATAACCGGTATTCACTGAACACTTACTGTATGCAGAGCACTGTACTAAGCACTTGGAAGAGCATGATACAAAAGAATAAATATAGACATCCCTTCCCACGAGGAGTTTACAGACTAGAGGGGGAGACAGACATCAAAATAAATTACAGCGGATAGGTACATATGTGCTGGGGGAGGGGTGACTATTAATATCAAAGTCAATTTCTTCTTCCAGTTAGAGAAATACTGTGAAAGTTTATTAGTCTTGTGAATAGTCCTCCCAGTAATACTTAATTAGGAACAAGGGACGAAAATGTTAATCCCCTTAATTAGCCTTTGTTCTCCTGGAGAGTCAGGGTGGTTAAAAGCTTTTTTTTCCTAGTTTTTGAGAACCTGGAGGAAGCAGCATGGCCTATGGATATAGCACAGGCCTGGGAGGCAGAAGGACCTGGGTTCTAATGCCAGCTCCACCACACGTCTGCTGTGTGCCCTTGGATAAGTCACTTCATTTCAGCCCTTGGGTGGCTCAGTTACCTCATCTCTAAAATGGAGACTGAGACTGCGAGCCCCATGTGGGACAGGGAATGTGTCCAGCCTGATTACCCTGTATCTACCTCAGTGCTTAGAACAGTGCCTGGCACAAAGTAAGCACTTAAATACCATTTTAAAAAAACCACACAAGTTTAGTTGCAAGGCTGTTTTAAATAAGGGGAAATCTCAAAACAGCCTGATCCAGTGCCATTTTTCTTGGATATAGTATTTTCGGGGAGGGTTAGGAAATAGGGGATGTGGGGTGTGTAACCTGGGGGGAGAGGGACTGGGAAATCCCCCTTCTGCTGTCATGCTAGAAAGGAAAAAAAAGGGAAAGCTTTAAAAAAAAAAAACAAACACAAAAAACACCTTTTAAAGCCTTCAAAGTCACCCAAGGAATGCTCTCTTTATTCTCAAGATCATGAGAGTTTTGATGCATACACAGCCGGCAGAGATAAAAAGGAAAAAAGGACAGGTCAGTGATATCGGGATTGATGTAGGTGAAAACCATAAAAATGCGGTATTTTTTTCTTTCCTTTTTGGTGATTTTCCTTCAGAGCCCCGCTAAGAGGTCCGGGTTTGGTTAAACTCTTTATCGAGATAAGCTGGAAGAAGGGGGGGGGGATAAAAAGCCATATTTTTCGAGTTAATTTTTCGAAGAGGTTTGCATGCCCGTTCTGAAAGTGTTATTTGAAAATGTAGCTCCCTCCCAAGGACCCAGGAGTACTGCAGTTACCAGGGGAAGAAGCCTGGTTCAGTGGAAAGAGCCCGGGCTTGGGAGTTAGAGGTCGTGGGTTCGAATCCCACTCTGTCAGCTGTGTGACTGTGGGCAAGTCACTTTACTTCTCTGTGCCTCAGTTCCCTCATCTTTAAAATGGGGATGAAGACTGTGAGCCTCATGTGGGACAATCTGATTACCCTGTACCTACCCCAGTGCTTAGAACAGTGCACATAGTAAGCGCTTAACAAATACCAACATTATTACTTAACTTCTCTGTGCCTTAGTGACCTCATCTGTAAAATGGGGATTAAGACTGTGAGCCCCACGTGGGACAACCTGATCACCTGTATTCCCCCCCGCGCCCCAGCGCTTGGAACAGTGCCTCGCACATAGTAAGTGCTTAACAAATGCCATCATTATTATGATTATTATTACCAAACTCGTTGCAGGCCGTCCAAGGCCAGAGGCCGGGCCGGGGGGAGGGGGCAACCGAAATCCCCCTGCAGCGAGGGCGGAGCTGAAAGTAGGACTCCTTGCCGTTCTCGATGTGAGTGTAAACGTTGTCCCGTTTGCATGGGATGATCCCGGTAGCCATGGTAACAGGGGGCGGGCGTCCGGGACCCACGTGAAACAGATCCGCACGAGGAACTGGCCCCAAGGGAGCCACTTCTTCTTCCTTTTCTCTTCGATGGGACCTTGGCTCCATTTTCCAGAGGAGCAAACTGAGCCTTCCTTCCTTAGGGAAGGCCCCAGCCTGAGAAATCCTCTTTTTGGGAGGAGGGTGACGAATTCCCTCCCCGTCCCCCACCCCGAGAAAAAGGGACCGGCCCCGTCTCTACCCCGGGTAAGTGGGAGAGAAGGGAATAATAATGATGATCGGGGCATTTAAGTGCTATGTGCCAGGCACTGTACTATTACCCGCCCCCCTCCCCTGAGAAAAGAGACCAGCCCGTCCCTACCCCGGCTAAGTGGGAGAGAAGAGAATAATAATAATGGCATCTGTTAAGCGCTTACTATGTGCCAGGCACTGTATTATTGCTCCCTCCCAAAAATGGGGACCAGCCCGTCCCTATCCCGGGTAAGTGGGAGAGAAGGTAATAATAATAAAAATAATAATAATGACATTTGTTCAGCAACTTACTATGTGCTAGGCACTGTACTATTATCCCCCCCACCCGAGAAAAGGGACCAGCCCGTCCCTACTCCATGTAAGTGGGAGAATAGGTAGTAATAATAATGATAATAATAATGATAATAATAATGACATTTGTTCAGCGCTGTGTGCCAGGCCCTGCACTATTCTCTCTCCAACCCCCCAGAAAAGGGACCAGCCTGTCCCTACCCCATGCAAGTGGGAGAGAAGGTAATAATAATAAAATTAAAATGGCATTTGTTCAGCAACTTACTCTGTGCTAGGCACTGTACTATTCTCCCCCACCCGAGAAAAGGGACCAGCCCATCCCTGCCCCCGTGTAAGTGGGAGAGAAGGTAATGATAATAATAATGGCATTTGTCAGCCCTTACTACGTGCCAGGCTCTGCACTATTCTCTCTCCCTCCCCAGAAAAGGGACCAGTCCGTCCCTGCCCCCATATAAGTGGGAGAGAAGGTAATAATAATAAAAATAATAATAATGGCATTTGTTCAGCGCTGACTATGTGCCAGGCACTGTACTATTATCCCCCACCCGAGAAAAGGGACCAGCCCGTCCCTCCCCCGGGTAGGTGGGAGAGAAGGGAAGAGTCGGGGAGATCTCTGAGTGTCCAGCGGCCCCCTCTTGTCCCAGCTGACCGCTGCTGACAAAAGTCCCCCGTTGGGGGGAAAAAAAAAATTGGTGTCCTGCAGGTCCCTGTCCCGTCCCGGCCTGGGGAGGGGAAGGGGGTCGGGGCACGGGGGAGGCCACCTGGGGGGCGAGGGGGGGGAGACCCCCGGGTGAGAAGCCCCCCACCTCCTCCAAGGTGGACCCCGGCCCTGTCTGGGCACCCCCCTCCTGTGCACAGTCCCAGCCGGGTCTGGGGGTCCCGGGCCGGGGTCCGGGGAGGGGGAGCCCGGGGGGCGGGGGGTCCGCAGAGGGTCCCTCCACCCCTCCGGAGCCTGCCGCCAATGGTAGGCTCCATTTAAAGAGGGCTCGTCCCCGCTTTTCCGCGCTATGGTCTGCTCCTCCTCCTCCTCCTCCACGCCAGCTCCCCATCCTCCTCCCCCTCCGAGCAGCCCCCCGGCCTTCCCCCTGCGCAGGACCGGCCGGCGGCCAACCGGGCCCCGCGGGGACCCCGCGGGTAGAGAGGAGGTCAGCCCCGCATCATGCTGCCCTTTGTCCCCCCTGTCCCCCCCAGGCCAAAATCCTGAACATGATGGAAGACAACAAGCAGCTGGCCCTCCGCATCGATGGGGCCATCCAGGCCGCCAGCCAGGAGGTCACCAACCTGCGAGCCGAGCTGACCGCCACCAACCGGAGACTGGCCGAGCTCAGCGGCCCCGGCCCCGGCCCCGACCCTGCGATCATGGACAACAACCAGCACAACACGCAAGGTACCGGGGATGCAAGTGGACCCTTGACCCAGGGGCCTCCGACCCCCCCTACCCCCCTTCCGAGCCCCCACACCTCCCTTCCCACCCCCCACTCTCCCTAGGGTTCATTCAATTCAATCCTATTTATTGAGCGCCTACTGTGTGCAGAGCACTGTACTAAGTGCTTGGGAAGTACAATACGGCAACAGAATTGTTGAATGGCAACGATAATGGGATTGAAACAAAAAAATCAACCGGGGGGGCCGAGGGGCAGTCCATCCAGGAAAGCCCAGCCGGGCGGTAATGACTGTTAGACTTGCGGGGCGGGGGTCCCTCTTTGAGCCGGGCCATTTAATTAACCCTCTCGGCCAGCCGGTGTGATTCCCCCATCCGCAGCGAAACGTGTAATTACAAGGATAATACTGATCTTTTTTTAAAAAATCACCCTATCTGGGCAAGAGGAGGGAGAGTAAGCTCCGGGCAGAGAGGGGTCGTTTGGGTCTCAGCTGAACCCAATCAGTGGGCAAACTTTTCATCTGGCAGGCCCGGACATCTAGTATCAATCCCCTCCCGGGGGGAGGCCCAAATAGCCCAAATTCCTAGAGGTTTATCGTTTCGGTGACAGCTCCGGCCTGGAATCGTAGCGCTTAGTGATGCTGCCACATTTTGGGCAGAACTGAGAGGGCTTGAGGCAATCGTGGGGTGTCGGTCCTTCCCCCAACCCCCCCGTTCTTGTGACTTGGTGTTATCTGACATTTATTTCTATTAGCCCTCCCCATTTGAATTCGTGGAGCCAATGGAATGCATGCGACGCTAATAACACCGGCCCTGCAGGGAGTTTACGTTTCCGGCAGATATAAGCACAAAGTGCATTTTCCCTCGTAGACCCGTTTAAAAGACTGTGAATAACATTCTCGTGCTGATATAAGTGCTTTAATGGATAAGGAGGGTGGCCGGGGGCGTGAGCGTGAAGTCGCGGCTTGAAGTGACCCCGTGGACCTGGCTCCAAAGAGTAAAACCACCTAGCTGTTGTATGTTGATGTTGAGGCAAGGGTTAATGCGGGTTGAGGTATTCCTAAAAATGCATTGTTTGGGCCATGTGGATGGTAATTGCATTGGAGAATCTCTCCTAATCACTTTTGGATTTTGTTGCTTTCTCCTAATTCAATTTCACTGTAACCTAAACTGCTGAAATCCAAAACAAGGGGTGGAAATCCATTTAATACAGGGCATTTGAATAGTATGCCACTATAAGAAGCATATGGTAGCGGTTGTTCAGGAGCTAAAACTGCTTTTTCTTATTAATTTCTCAAGGGCCATTCCTTTATGAACTAAAAAGAAGTGACAATATTCATATTCGTCTTCTGCTCAGATTTCAGTTGCTTGGGTAAAGAGGGAAAGGTTTGCTTTCCAGTAACTATGAGTTGTTTAGCCTACAGATGAATAATTTCAGGTTGAATTCCATTCCAACTATTAACAGGGTATCAAGAGTATAATAAAGGTCTTAAGAATTAGCTCAGCAATTTGGTTACAAAGCAGCCATGATATGGTGGTGATTAATGTGTTACTGCCCTGCCGTTTCAAGGCGGAAATCTGGCCAATATCAAACTTGTCCCACACTGTCTTTCAAAATTCACAACTGATCTACTGGCTCTGAAGATATCTTGGGTGCCCTGTCTAAAAAGTGTATGGGGATTTATAGTCGATAAATGAGTGTTTAATGTTACAAGCTGAGTTCTTCTAATATAAATGACCAAGAACTGATGTGATATTTTCACCAGACTTCCCACAACCCGAAAAGTTAGGTGGCCTTCCACGATAATCAGTCGAGAGAATGACAGAGCATGTCAAACAGGTTGCAATAAATGCATCGAGTGATTTATGGACTTAATTTTCCATCGGGGTTCCTAGAATGAGGGCTCCGATTGATGCTGCAGAGCTTTTTAGGACTGCAGGCTCACATTTCCATTTCTCTGGCCCAGTGAAATCCATGAGGCTGAAAAATGAAAATCAGGGTAGGGCACGGGCTCTTTACCACTCTAGAAATGGTAAAAGTAGGAGACGCCTCTGAAGGCTGTGTTGGTGTCTCTTCTCGGGGGCAACCGGGTTTCAGTTCATTTGGAAGGAGTTGCCTGTCAGCCTGTCCCCTCTGGAAACCTGATTTTGTACCTGTGGGATCAATGATAGACGTGATTATGCATTACTCATTTGCTGCAAATGTCTCTCAGGTGTGATGTTTCTGACAGTATATGGTATTTAGCAGCTAGGTGTTTTCCCCACCTTTCTTGTAGCCTTTTGAAACAGGGAAACCTTTGCTGAGACAGGCTAGCTATTCTACACCACCTCTCCCCTTCATTAAAGGTGTCTGTGCTATTAAATGGATTCTGTGGTTGTGTTATTGACTTCTTGGGCCTAAATCATGTGAGAGTAGCTACCTGCCTTTATTAGTATGATGAATATATTTTTGGAGTGTTCCCAAGGGTCAGGTGAAAGGCCCAATCCCCAAGATCTGCTAGTATTTGTTCTCCTGAGCTTTTTCACCCATTTCCCGAGTTGTTCCTTCCCTGCTCCAAGTTTTTCACAGCTGAATGAAATTACTTTCTATTTTGAAATGTGGAAATGTAAGCCTTCTCCCATAAAACATGTTATGCAAATAAAATGTATTAGCATAAATTGATGTAGAGAGCTTCACTCTATTCCCCCTGCCAGCAGGCTTGTTAGTTTGCCATTTAGGGGACATGGGGACTTAAGAAAAATTTAATTAAGCAAACTAATAAATCCATCATCCGATGCCTTATTCAAATGGGATTACCGTGCAGTTGGTATTTATGCAGCAAATGTGCTGGGGAGTCGGATTAATTTTTTTTATTCTTTTGTGAGCCATCATTTAAAGAAAATAGCAGCTTCTGTGGTGTACTTAATCTATGGGATAGCTTTGTAGTTCAATCTAGAAAGTGAAGTGTTGCAGATAGTGGGCTGGGCTGCTTGCAGGGTCTTCTTTCAGACCTGAGGTTGCAAAAACCCATAGGAAACAGCTCATCTCCGGTCTTGAAGAGAGCTGGATGATTTAGAATGAAAATCTCCGCACATACTGTAGAGGGCATCTGTGAAGAGCTACAGTTTACAGATCCTTGGCTTTGGCCTCTCAGGTGTGTGAAGTCAAAGATTCTTTTGACAGGTGTTGGAAGCCCGTTAAACGTGGAGAGAAGCGAGTTCAGTTTGGCTAGTCACCATTCATCTTGTGGAAGTTAGAAAACTGGATTTGTTTAAGGTCACAGTTCTTAGCTGTTTTCCTCAGTGAATCCTTTCTGGGAAAATGTGTCGGAGAATGCATGCTAGTGTTTTCCCGAAGAGGAAAAAAAACCACCAGTTTGTTTCTCCGAAAATTTCTATCTGATGAATGACTAATATTAGATTCGGTTGGATGCCTTGCTTTAAGTGTAATGAAACAATTAATTAAGCTCCATTGTAACCAATTCAAAGAGGTGTTAACTATATACAACATAAAATACTTAAGCCCAGTAGGATGTGTGCTTGCTGCTATTAATTTTTTTGAAAATAATTATATTTATAGGAACACGAGAAAACACTAAGTGAACATGTTGAGAGGTTCTTTCTGTAAAGCTTATTTAGAGAGGGATGAAAGGGACTCTTTCCTAGAGATGTGTAAATCTTGGGGTAGGATGGCCAAGTCTTTCACCTTTCTCTCTCCCCAGCCATCAGACATTAAAAAAAAGCAGTGAAAGTAGCAGCCACACTCTGCCACTACCAAAACAGTAGAAGCCCATCCATTAAGTGAAGAGAAGCAGCACGGTATAGTGGATAGAGCATTGGCCTGGGAGACAGAAGGTCATGGGTTCTAATCTGTTACACCATTTGTCTGCTGTGTGACCTTTGGGCAAGTCACTTCACTTTTCTGTGCCTCTGTTACTTCATCTGTAAAATGTGGAATAAGGCTGTGAGCCTGCTGTGGGATAGGAACTGTGTCCAATCCATTTTGTTTGCATTCCCCCAGTGCTTAGTATAGTGGCTGGCACATAGCAAGCGCTTAACAAATTCCACAGTTGTTATCATTATTATTATGTTATCAGTAATAAACTATGATTTGAAATGCATTTGTCAATCATGGTGGTGGGGAAAGTGGTTTATGGGGTCCTGTCCTCCATTCATAATAATAATTTTGGTATTTGTTAAGTGCTTACTATGTGCAGAGCACTGTTCTAAACGCTGGAGTAGATACAGGGTAATCAGGTTGTCCCACGTGAGGCTCACAGTTAATTCCCATTTGACAGATGAGGTAACTGAGGCACAGAGAAGTTAAGTGACTTGCCCACAGACACACAGCTGACAAGTGGCAGAGCTGGGATTCGAACTCATGACCTCTGACTCCCAAGCCCATGCTCTTTCCACTGAGCCACGCTACTTCTCATGTGAAACTCTCCTGTAAGGTGGTGCCTGTACGTTTCCCCCCTCCCCCCCCTAAGCAAAGGAGGAGTCTAGTATCAGGAAGCAGGGCATCTATCTAGCCTATCCATTGACTTGTGTCTGCTAAGGAATTCCACATAGCTCTTTGTCACGACTTCTTTCCTTGCAAAACGGAGATAGTTCTTATCACTTTCCACCCTGCCTCCCAAGGGTGATGGGAGATCAATCTAAAGCCCTCCCGAGAAATTCACTCCCTAAATTTGTAGTATCATTACTTACAGGTCAGCACCCCCTACCGAAATGAGTTATTGATTGGTTATTACATTGGCTTTCAATAATCTAGGACCAACTCCCTCTGGGGGCTAGCGAGGAAGAAGGTCTGGCTATCCTCAGAAGTTTTCACAATTTATTCCGGGTTCTGCCAGTCATCAGTGTGTTTCCTTAAGGTCTAAGCCAACCTCACTAAACCCGCAGGGCATCGGCTACACGTCCTGTCTGAGCTTTTCCTCCTCTCAGCTGCCTGTTTCCTATAGGCAGACTGTAAAGTAGCACCCTTTAGCAATCCTGTTTTGCTGTAATTTGTGGCTTCCTAGCAGCTTGCAAGGATAAAGCAGATGGGCATAGCAGGTGGGAACAGCTCTGTGCCTCTGCCTCTTCACAGTCCACAGATCAAATGGTCCAGAAGGTTAAGTTTGACTGTACCTTCCCTGCAACCTGTTCATATGTGCTGCCGGACAGTGAACTCTCCCAGCCTTTGTCTTTATTTCACCCGTCCTAAGATCGGACCTCTGGAAATCAAACATTTAGTTCCCACTTGCAGCTCATGGCCCTTCCAGGAATGGTCATTCTGAACATTAGGCCCCAGCATCTTACCTTTCTGCCCCAAGTCACATAAGGACTCCTCCATTTTGCCTGCTGAGCCGGGAGAATGAATATTTAAATCATCTTGTAAACGTGAAGAAGTCCAGGTTCTTTGGGTTGGATGTCAGTCAGTCACATTTATTGAGCACTTACTGTGTGCAGAGCACTGTACTAAGTAATTGGGAGAGTTCAGTACAACAATAAACAGACACATTATCTGGCAATAACAAGCTTTCAGTCTAGAGGGAGAGACAGACAATACAAATAAATTACAGATATACGCATAAGGCTGTGGGGCTGGGAGGGGGGATGAATAAAAGGAGGAAATCAAGGCGTTGCAAAAGTAAGTGGGAGAAGAAGAAAGGAGGGCTTAGGGAAGGCCTTTTGGAGGAGATGTGCCTTCTATAAGGTTTTGAAGGTGGGGAGAGTAATTATCTGGCAGATCTGAAAAGGGAGGGCGTTCCAGGCCAGAGGCAGGACGTGGGCGAGAGGTCAGTGGCAAGAGAGACGAAATTGAGGTACAGGGAGAAGGTTACCATTAGAGGAGCAAAGTGTGTGGGCTGGGTTAAAAAGGAGACTAGTGTGGTGAGGTAGGAAGGGGCAAGGTAATTGAATCCTCTAGATTGTGAGCTCATAGTGGACAGGGAATGTGTCTGTTTATTGTTATATTGTACTCTCTGAAGCGCTTTTAGTACCGTGCTTTGCACCCAGTAAGTGCTCAGTAAATATGATTGAATGAATGAATGCTTTAGCCAATAGTGGATGGTAAAGGGGTATAACATACCCGAGAGAGAGAGAGTGTGTATGTGGCCGGGGGGGAGGTGTCACACTTCTGGGAAACAGTTGCAGTCCTTGTTGCTTCACAATATGCCCAAAGAATAGTGTTTATGAACATTTACACAAACCCTGCTTCACTAAGACCAACAGAGGGACCATCCATCAGCTTGAGCATTTGACAGCCATCCCTACTGACAGTTAAGAATTGGTGAATGTCACCCACCAATTATTTCCTCATAAGGGACACCTTACCAGGTCCGTTCCTCGATTTGGAGGTGACGGTGGAGGCTGCCAAAGGGATTTCCTTATTGGACTCCCAGGTCGCGGATTCACACTCCTTGCCGTCGCCCAAATTTTTTTGCGTGGGTTATGCCATCTTGTCCTCAGAATGTTTGTGGGTGGTTGTGTTGTCTGTGTTCGTGTATTACTATCCTCTGGAATCCCAACCAGTGGGAAAAATGCCAAGGACTTTTGTGCTTGTTTAGTGAGATTTACACTAGTTGCTGTTTGAGCAGGTACATCCCCTGGACAGTTTGAGGGAGATAATCTAAACCAAGCTCCCAACGATAGTGCTGACAGAAACTCCTGTTTGGTCAGCTATCAATCAGTCACATTTATTGAATACTTATCATGTGCATGGCACTGTATTAAGTGCTTGGAGAGTACAAATAACACTATAATAAAATGGGCTGAACAAAACCTTTATTTCTGATATTCTGTATACACCACCTCAACAGACATCTTTTCTCCAGGTCTGATCACACTCAGCCAGACAAAATTCTAACAAGAGGTACCTAGATGGGAAATGGAGCAGAGTGCACAGAAAACAAATTCCAGACCTCTAACACTGTGCTTGAAATATCCTTCCCACCTTTTCAAACCCAGCTCTCCTGCAGGCTGAAGATGCCCTGCCTGAATTTTTTTAAAACTTTCAGGAAGTTAAGGGGGCAATGGGAAGAGAGAACATCTGTCCTCCCTCCTTCCTGTTGGTGACCCGATGCCTCTTCGCCTTATGATCCCAGTCCCCATTAGCTACCCTTCTATGGGAAGATGAAGGCCAAGCTTGCCAATTCTTGAGCTGCCTTGACAAACTACTTCAGGTAGTGGTAGTATACAAGGTCAAACCGTTATTCGAAAAAGAAGCAGGCTCCACCTCCAAATTGTAAGCTCCTTGAGGCAACGATCATGTCTACCAACTCTCACGTGCTCTCCCAAGTGCTTGGCACAGTGCTCTTCACACAGTAAGCACCCAATAAATTCCACTGACTGACTTCCATTATTCCATATTGACACATTCTTTTGGAGGGTTTCTTCGTGCCTAATTCCTAGTCTAGTTTTCCTTTGACTCACTGCCTATTATAGAATGGGAAGGAAATGCATTCATGCTTGAGCTACTGCTGGGCATTCTATCTGCTGGGGCCAAGAGCCAACGTAACAAAGAAAAACTACAGCCCAGCTTTGTCTCACTGAGTGGAGCTGACTAAGATGGATTTAATCCGTAGTTTAGTCCACTGGACTGTAAACTCCTTGTGGGCAGGGAATAAGTCTACCAAATCGTGTCGCATTGCACTCTCCCAAGCGCTTAGGACAGTGCTCTGCACACAGGAAGTGTTCATTAACTATGATTGATGGGTTTTGAGTCTGGAAGGCTAGCACGCCTGAGTATGACATCCAGTCACTGGGCCCACTGAATAGTGTGTCGTCTTCATCTCACAGTGTGTCCCAATCTTGTCTGCTCCCTACTGTTTTATTTAATATTCAGCAGGGGATTCTGATGGCCCTGTCCTGAAGGATGCTCACTAGAGCTTGGGATTTACAGCTTGAGAAGCAGCGTGGCTTAGTGGAAAGGGCATTGGCTTGGGAGTCAGAGGCTGTGGGTTCCAATCCTGGCCCTGCCACTTGTCAGCTGTGAGACTTTGGGTGTCACTTCACTTCTCTGTGCCTCAGTTACCTCATCTGTAAAATGGGGATTAAGACTGCGAGCCCCACATAGAACAACCTGATTACCTTGTATATACCCCAATGCTTAGAACAATGCTTGGCACATAGTAAGTGCTTAACAAATACCACTATAATTATTTACAGTGTTATCTCTGCTCCACCTGGCTCCCCCCTTAAAGGGCCCTGTACCCCCAAGCTACCTAAGGCTGAGAACAAAGCACTTCCCATTTACCCAAACTCACTCTTTTAGGTTACAGATGTAGAACTAGTCAAAACTCTGAGACTAAAGCATATGAATTATACATTATTTAGAGAAATGGACATTGCAGATTGTAGTCCATGGTTTTAATGAATCCCAACAGATCTTCTGGTCATGAAGGTAGCTCATCCTCAGAGGGTGTTTTCAAACCATTGGTTGGAGGTCCTTGCTTCATTCTGCTTCACCTATCTTTCAAATTCTGCTCAATTCATTTCCTGCGAAACAGCCCTTAAAATCATGCTCCATCGTTTCCTGTGTGGGAAGCATATGGATCTCAATGGCAGTAAATGCTCAGAATTGTGCTCTGAGGAATAATGTCTGCTCACAGTACAGCGAAGGCAAATGACTAATCAAAGGTAGCAGAGCCACTTCATAGCAGAGAAACCTAGGAGCCCCAACTTAATCCCTTGCTTTGCTGTCAGCCCCCCTCCCACTAACAGTGTTGAAAGGGTGCAAAGAGAGCAATGGGAGGCAATTTGGCTGCCAAAGAATTTCCCTGCTCCAAAACAATGGAGAAGAATGTTACCCAGATGGCTTTCCATGTTTCTTGTGAGGAGAGCTGCTTGAAATCTCCTTGGCGATCACTATGGAATTCGAGGGATGAAAGAACCTAAAAGCCCTCTGGTCTAATTAACATTATTATTATTAGTGATAGTATTATAATAGTATGTGGAGATAAGGAAACTGAGGCACAGAGAAGTGAAGGGACTTGTCCAAGGCCACCCAGCAGGTAAGTGGTAGAGCCGGGGTTAAAACCCACGTCCTCTGACTCTCAGGTCCGTGCTCTTTCTGTCAATCAATTGTATTTATTGAGTGCTTTCTGTGTGCAGTGCACTGTACCAAGCGCTTGGATCTTGTTCCCTCCCTGCCATTAGGAAGAACTGTGCCAAACTACTCCAAATGGGAAGACTATGGAATTAAAGTCTCTAAGAAAACAGATGGCATTGCATCACCTTCCTCAGTAGCCCATTCTAGTGTTTTAGAATGAGAATGCTGAATGGAAATAATGCTAGAAGTGAAGTACTGGCACCCCTGCAGGGTAAAGTGAATTCACAATAAGCCAGGCTCTTTTTCAGCTAGACTGTATTTCAGTAATGTTTCTGGTTGATCTGCTAGCCCTCCACTGAGTTGTTGTGTACAGTAAGAGCACTTCCTTGGGAGGAGTTAGGGAAGAGGGAGAAAAGAGAGAATTGGGAGATTGGAGCATGACATTTGCCCTTCCAACCAAGTTAGGGAAGATATCAATTTTTGAAATGGCTGAGGTTTCCAGATGTTTTTGCAGCACACTTATTATTAAGTGCCGTCGAGTTGTTTCCAATTGATAGTGACTCCATGGATATACTTTCTCCAGAACGACCTGTCTTCTGCCATAATCCACAACCTTTCTAACGGTTATTCGGTTATCGTTGTTACGGCCTCTGTCCTTCTAACTGCTGGTCTGCCTCTTCCATGTTTTCCCTGGACTTTTCCTAGCATTAATATCCTCTCCAGAGAATTAGTCATCCTGATTGTGTGTCCAAAATATGCTAATCTAAGTTGTCATTTGGCCTTCCAAAGACCACTTTGATTTAATTTGCTCCAAAATCTGATTGCTTTTTTGGGGGGCAGTCCATGGTATTCACAAAAGCCTTCTCCAATACCACATTTTCAAAAGAGTCGCTGTTCTTTCTATCCTTTTATTTCACTGTCCAGGTTTCGGATCTGTACATTGTCAATGGAAACACCACAGAGTTGACAATTTGTTTTTTTGTGGCAGTTGTCACATCAGCACATTTCATGACTTTTTCCAGGCTCTACATAGCAAGTCTTCCTAACATTAATCTTCAGAGTATTTCTTGGCCACTAGTTCCTTTATTATTGATTATCGATCCCAGGAGAGAAAAATTGCCCACTATTTCAATCTTCTTTCCATCCAGTACAAATATGTTACAACTTCCAGTTGTCACGATCTTTTTCTTGATATTCAAAATATAGGCCCATCTTTTGGCTCTGTTCCTGATTAAAAAAACCCCTTCCCAGTTGTGGTACCAAATGACATAATTTTCTTGGATCAATGTAAAGTCATCAGCATTAAACCAAACTTATTTACCTATTTTCATTCAGACAGCTCAATTTGAGATCATAACAGGACCTACATTGGCATTTCGTATCCCTGCCTAGTGACTTCGAGTTTTTAGGCTTTCTTCAAAAGGGAGGTATGAGAAAAGAGAATTTGAGGAGGATGCCAAAACTTAACAAATTCATAACCTGAGAAATGATAGATGTTTAGCACAGATTGGCAGTTATATTTGCATTAGCTATTGGATCTTGATTATTAATCAGTTGACCAGAATAACGTCAACATTTCTACAGTTCACAGTAATGAAGTGGATGGCAAAGTACTGTATTGTGTTGATGACATGCGAATTTGTGAAGTGTTCCATATTTTTCCTGTCTGTCTCCTCCACTCTAGGCAGTGAGCCTGTTGTGGGCAGGGATTGTCTCTATTTTTTGTATTATACTTTCCAATCACTTAGTACAGTGTTCTGCCCAAAGTAAGTGCTGAATAAATATGATTGAATGAATGTTGAGGGTGTAGGAGGTTGTATGGGGAATTTTCTTAGTATTGGAGAAATTCTCATAGATGTCTGGCATCAAGAGCATGAGGGAAGGTCTTCAGTTTTTTCTTGAAAAACTAACATTTGCAACTCTCATGGCAGGCTGTTGGGGTTAGCTGTTCCAGAACATGTTGGGCTAATAGCCCAAGCGCGGGCTTGGGAGTCAGAGGATGTGGGTTCTAATCCTAACTCTGCCACTCGACTGCTGTGTGACCTTGGGCGAACCACTTGACTTCTCTGTGCCTCAATGACCTCATCTATAAAATGGGGATTAAGACTCTGAGCCCCATGAGGGGCAACCTGATTACTCTGTATCTACCCCAGCGCTTAGAACAGTGCTTGGTACATAGTAAGGGCTTAACAAATACCATTATTATTAGTAATAATTATTATGTTACTTGTTAAGCCCTTACTATGTACGTTAAGCACTGGGGTAGGTACAAGATGAGACACAAGATCCTTTTTCATTTGGAGTTCACAATCTGAGGAGGGAGGAGAGGTATTTAATCCCCATTTAGCAGATGAGGATACTGAGGCACAGAGAAGTGAAGTGACTCACAAAAGTGGAATTGTTGGGAATAGAACCCTGGTCCCCTGACTCCCAGACCATGCTCTTTCCACTAGGCCATGCTGCTACTTTGTAATGCTACTGAAGGATATACAGGGTGACCAAATCATGCCCTGTAGCATGCTGTTGCCAGAAGGGGTTTTGAAGTGAAAGTATATTTTTTGTCTACCCTGAGAGTCATATACTTTCAGCCCTGACTTACCTATGTATTACAGGGGAACCCAGACTTATGTGCAATGTAGCTCTCCATTCTAATCTGGCGGGGGTCGATTTATTAATATATATTTCATTTTTGGTCCTTGCCCGGGACTCGAAGTTGATGTCAGCAAGAATTTCTTGCATGAAATGGAGGTGGAATATGTAAAATAAAATCCTGAGCTTGGATCCAAAGACGTATTTTTGCCCCAGCTTTAGAGTTTCTATTAGCAATGCTTATTATAGTGCTATTTGGCAATGAGTAAGTGAAGTCCCATCTGATCTGGCAGAAGTAGAACAGATCCAGGAAACTCCCTACTTGATGACTCACGGGCATTCTTGAATGGATGTGGGATTGTCAGTTGGATGATTGTAGCTGGGTGGCATGGTGGGGGACGCAGCGTGGCGTAGGGGGAAACAACATGGCATAGTGGATAGGGCACGGGTATGTAAACCAGAAGGTCAGGGTTCGAATGCCCACTCTGCCACTTGCCTGCTGTGTGGCCTTGGGCAAGTCATTTCACTTCTCTGTGCATCAGTTCCCTCACTGTAAAACAGATGAGACTGTGAGTCCCATATGGGACAGGGACTGTGTCCAACCCGATTTGCTTGTATCCTCCCCAGTGATAGCTTAGTACAATGACTAGCACATAGTAAGAGTTTAACAAATATCACAATATTATCATTTTGACTCTTTGGGTGTGGTCCTAGGTGCCTGGGCTAGCCATCAGTTTACCCTCCAGTAGAGCCAATACTATTCACTGTGCTTTGCTAGTGAAGCACTTCGAGTTCTGTGGCTAGTATTCATTTACTGTACTAGGCATTTGAGAGCACACAATAAAAATAAAACGTTTTGAGGAGCAAAGACAAGCAGACATAGGTTGTACTCATACTATCAGAACCAGAGGAAAGCAAAGGTACAATTGGGAACAATCATAATAAGCCAAAACAAATGAATAAATGGAGTAACCTTTCATTCAGTAGTATTTATTGAGTGCTTACTATGTGCGGAGCACTTTACTAAGCGCTTGAAATGTACAATTTGGCAACAGATAGAGACAATCCTTGCCCAATGATGGGCTCACAGTCTAATCGGGGGAGAAAAAAACACCTCTGCCCGAACAGGGACTTGAACCATAGACCCTCAGATTAAAAGTCTGATGCTCTACTGACTGAGCTATCCGGGCTCCCATAGTAATAATGGTGGTATTTGTTAAGTGCTTACTATGTGCAAAGCACTTTTCTAAGTGCTGGTTGGATCCAAGGTGATCATGTTGTTCCACTTGGGGCTCACAGTTCATAGATGAAGGGTAGGGATGACATGACCAGGGAGGTGCCCCTTGGTGTAGGTAGCTTGGAAGGAGGGCTCTGAAGATGAGCTGATTTGGTGGGTTCAAGTAGTGGGAAGTTTAAAGCAGTGGGGAAGAGGGTGCAAATGAATCAGAGATGGGAGTATTGACTTGAAACGGGTAAAGAATCTGAGCTGGGGTCAAGTCTGTCAATCATATTTATTGAGCACTTACTGCATGCAGAGCACTGTACTAAGTGCTTGGGAGAATACAATATAACAACAAAACAGACACATTCCCTAGGAAGAAGCAGCATGGCTCAGTGGAAAGAGCGCAGGCTTGGGAGTCAGAGGTCATCGGTTCAAATCCTGGCTCTGCCACTTGTCAGCTGTGTGACTGTGGTCAAGTCACTTAACTTCTCTGTGCCTCAGTTCCCTCATCTGTAAAATGGCGATTAAGACTGTGAGCCTCATGTGGAACAACCTGATTACCCTGTATCTACCCCAGCGCTTAGAACAGTGCTCTGCACATAGTAAGCTCTTAACAGATACCCACATTATTATGTGACCTTGGGAAAGTCACTCTCTTCTCTGTGCCTCAGTTACCTCATCTGTAAAATGGGAATTAAGACTGTGAGCCCCACGTGGGACAGCCCAGTGCTTAAAACAGTGCTTGGCACATAGTGAGTGCTTAACAAACACAAACAAGCAATAATTATTATTGTTATTACGAGTTTAAAATCTAGAGGGAGAGGAGAACCAAAAGGATAGCAGATGGAGAGACTTGAATCCAGTGATTGGAAGTTTCTGTTTGATCCAACAAGAAATGGGTAGCCACTGGAGTATTTGAGGAGGGGAGTGATGGAACTGGATGATTATAAAGCAGCCAAGTAGGATAGACAGATGAGGGGAGAGGTTGGAGATAGAGACCAGTAAATCCAGTAGCCAGGTGATGAGGGGTTGAACCAGGATTGCAGGGGGCCATAAGGGTGTGGGAATTACATAGAAGGTGATGGTTTAGAATGAATGGGAACATTAGGAGGGAAGATAAAAAGTTTGGGCATTTTGAGTTTATAATGCTAGGAGGTCATCCACATTAAATAGTCATTCAATAGTATTTATTGAGCGCTTACTATGTGCAGAGCACTGTACTAAGCGCTTGGGATGAACAAGTCGGCAACAGATAGAGACAGTCCCTGCCGTTTGACGGGCTTACAGTCTAATCGGGGGAGACGGACAGACAAGAACAATGGCAATAAACAGCGTCAAGGGGAAGAACATCTCGTAAAAACAATGGCGACTAAATAGAATCAAGGCGATGTACAATTCATTAACAAAATAAATAGGGTAACGAGAATAAATGTTGGTATTTGTTAAGCGCTTACTATGTGCCGAGCACTGTTCTAAGCGCTGGGGTAGACACAGGGGAATCAGGTTGTCCCACTTGGGGCTCACAGTTAATCCTCATTTTACAGATGGGGTAACTGAGGCACCGAGAAGTTAAGTGACTTGCCCAAATTCACACAGCTGACAAGTGGCCGAGCCGGGATTCGAACCCATGACCTCTGACTCCAAAGCCCGTGCTCTTTCCACTGAGCCACACTGCTTCTCTATGTTCTAGAGACAGAAAGAAATGCAAGTCAGTGAACACTTACCTTCTTTGGGTTTGGTTTTCACAGGGTCAGTCAAATACTGACAGAAGCAGAAACCCCAGTGTTTTAGCAAGGGAGAAGAGATGCTGGGCTAAGAAAAGTCCAGAGTTAAAGGAGGAGTTGTAATAGTATTCATTAAGCACTTTGTCCAGAGCACTGTATGAGGTGTTGGGATAAAGTACACAGGTGGGACCATATGGGCTTGTATGGTGGTGCTGCCTTAGAGGAAATGGCAATAATGAATAACATTCCCTTTCATTCCCCTGGGTAGAATGCCACCCTGGCCCTCTTAGAAGACAAATTGTTTCAGGGTTTTGGTAAAAGGAAACCTTGTGCCTGGACACATCTGGACTAATACCCAGTGTGTCTTTTCTCTTTCCCTTCTCCTGTCAGTAAAGTTTTCTTCCTCCCCAGACTGGATGAACCCTGTATGTCGCTCTGTTTGCTGTTCCTTCTCCACCTCCTTTCTTCTGTCCCAAGTGGCCTAGGTTTGTTTTTCTTGGACTTTTCCCATCGAAAGGGCAAAGCCTCCAGAGGTATTTTTAGCTCTAGGGCACAGGCAGCCTCTGGGGAAGCAGTTGGGTCAACTCAGAGGGCAGGAAATTCCATCTCCCAAGCTTTCAGCTTCAGCCATGCAGCCTGCCTGCAGCCCAAATCACACCAGCACGACTGGACCAGACTGGGCCCTGGCCCATTCCTTTTTCTGAAAATTCTCCTTTGTCCTTGAGCAAAATGAATGTAAACAAAAGTCAAACTGACTTATAAACGACATGGACCTTTCATCCATTCATGCAATTGTACTTATTAAGCACTTACCGTGTTCAAAGCCCTGTACTAAGAGCCTGAGAGAATACAGTGTTACAATAAACAGACACATTCCCTGGGACTGAGCAAACATATTGGTCTCCAAACCAGTTCTGGGCCTTAGAATTTGATTGGACAAGCCTCATTCTGTCCCAGCCCCATCCAGACCCATTCTGAAACCCCTCAAGCGTGTGATCCTGCTCACATCATGTTCTGTTAATGCCCATCGGATGTAAGGGGCTAATCTCTTGAGCATCATTTAGATTTATTAGGAAAGATGGCATTCATGAAATGATTTCAACACAGCATTGCAAACAAGCTCAGGTGGTCTTGGCATTCCCATTATAAATCTCCCTTTCCCTGAGGTTTATTACTTGCAATTAAAGTTATCTACCAGTGGAAACTTAATCTTTGTAGTCTGAATTGCCGGAGCACAATTTATTTCCATTTTTTTCTTATTGCCTTGGGCAGCCTAGAGCAATTGGCCTGTGCTAAGCACCAAGGTATCTGGCTGGGATGCAGCATTCTTTGCTGTGCTTTGCTTTAAAATGCGGCATTCAAAGACTTTAAAAGCGTAACAACCTCATTCTTCTGCTTAGGAGGCAAGTTTGGGAACTCCCAAGACCCTAATCATCTAAAAGTGGCTAATTTACATAAGCAGCAATTAATTATGCCAAGGAATTTAGATACGGATGTAGGAGAGGCCAACATTCTAAATCTCACTACAAAGCTTTCAGCATTTTTCCCATAGACAATTCTATTTCTCTAGCAAACGTAAATACCCTTTTTAGGAATCTTTTGCTAAAGCATGAAGGCGATTGCTTGCTTTTTATATTTTATTTTACTGTCCTGAAATGAAATGAGTTAAATCAGGTAGGGGTAAACCCCCCTCCGTAGATGAAACACGACATGAGAGGGGAAGGACAGGAGGAGACATTGAGACAGGAGGACAGAACCCTGGGCAGAATGAGTAGTGTTGGAAACCAATACCAGGAATATTTTGAACAACCAAGTAGTACCCTAGGCATTGAACTGTACCTGGTATTGTGCAGAGCCCAAATTACAGAGATGTCATAATCCTGACCCTTAAGCAACTTCCTATCAGATGGAAACAAGACAAACCTGCAAGGCTCCCATTTTGAGTATCACAGGCTCATGATGTGTTTTGGTGGAAATGGGAAGAGAAGTCTGACCTGAACACTCAGACCCAAACCGCCCTCCCCTTTCCGCTTTTTTTTTTTTTTAAATGGTATTTGTTAAGCGCTTACTATGCTCCAGGCACTGTGCTAAGCACTGAGGTAGATAAAAAGCAATCAGTTTGGACATAGGCCATGTCCTACATGTCATTTCATTTATGCTGCCTGAGCAAGGTGCCAATTCTCAGCACTAGCTGAGACTCTGCCCATAAATCAGCAGCAGCCAAAGGCTCACTCCCCACCCTCTATTTAGCCCTCAGCCCATCTAGTACATCACACACACCTCAGCATTTCCTAGAACCAAGAGGGAGTATTTCATCTGTCACCCTGACGGTCTTCCCGTGAGTTGGCCTGGGCTATGATCTGAATGTTGACTTTTGCTTGAAATGTTGAACTGTTAGGCGGAGACATGACATTTTAACTAAGCCAGTATAACTTTTGAAACACTGTTTTTCTGCCCTCTTGGCCTCCTTTATATTTCTTTGTTGTCTCTCTGCCCATGGATGAGGTCATTAATGACAGATTGGTAGTGCCCAGCAAATGGACACTTTCCACTGGGCTGCTGCACAAGTCAGGCATGCTGAAGGAGCAGGAACCTTCCTAAAATGCCGACTTTAGCTCCCAGAGATGCTGCAGGTGCATATCACATCATCCAGAAGGTACTTTACACTCCTTAAGACTCTCAGCTTCCCTACTTTATCTCTTTCAGGGCTTTAGACAAGCTAATAGGCTTTTTTCTGCGTCTAATTTCATTGCAAGCATAGCTCCTTTTTTCTCTGATTGATTTTTCCCTTGGTCGCCAGGAGCGTGCGCTAAAGTCATACATGCAAGTCCTCCAGGTCTGAGTAGTTGTTTCTCATAGACACAAGTACAGCCTTTCCAAGATGAGCAGGGATAACTTGGAGTGGCTTTAAAGGGAATCTTGGTGTATCTACTAAGGCTCCTGGGCACCATCAAGTCGGTAATGATGACCGATTCTTTTGTAATGTGGTACATGGGATCGCCTATCATGTGGGTTCCAAGGAATGTCCCTAATGACCATGGCTATTTATGTTTGTCTTCAACATATCCAGCTAGAATCTTATATTTGACAATTAATGCATTATTCTCCTTGGAAAAGCAAATGTTCTCTTCACCGATGGACCCTCAGTCAATTCTTGGAATTTTTTCCCCCACTAATTTTTAAAGAGGGGCGGTGAGACTGATGGCCAAAAAAAACAAAGTACCTTTCAGGGCTCAGTAAATATGATTGATTGATTGATGCAAAAATACCTTTAACAGAACAGATGATGAGAACATGTAAGATTCAGGGATCCTGCTCGTGATTGATTATTTATCGTGTTGAGCCATGTTATGTCAGCTAATGAAAAACCATCAGCTGGTTAATCAAATCAGTCATCTTAAAAGTCCAAGATAGGTTTTTTTTAAGAACTTAATTTCTTAAGAAAAATAGCCTTCCTCAAATTAAAGCTTTGCCTGAAGACCCCTTAAGTACAATCCATGACTGTGATTTTGGAAGCAGCTAGAGTCAAGGGCCCCGGATGACCAGAAGGATATTATTAGTCATTTCTATTTCCCCTTAGGCATGTTTTCGTTGTGTCTTAAAGTTCCTTAAGCTTGTGTACTTAGTTCAAAGGGTCCTGCCATTAATTAGACCAACAAGGTAGTATAATAAAAGCTATAAGCATCCACAGTATATAAGACTTTTTATCCTGATTAACAAAGCAACCCCCATCACTCTGTAAATCTCTCTAAATATTCAGAGGGTGTTTCTATATGTAATTAACATTGTTAAATAATTTTCTCTCTTACCTCTGAGAAGCTGGAGGTTTGAACAAAGGATCCAAGCTAATCATTTAGGGATGTCAAAATAGTAATAAAAATCCCCCAAAGATTTTTTTGGATTGGATATTAACAATTGAGAAATGTTTAGCCATCACTCATTTGTCTCTGTACGGTGATTTTTATTTTTTTGCAGGGCTGAAAAAAACTACAAATATTCTTTACTTAAAAATACTAACACTCAGGGATCATTTTGCCCTTAAAAGTCTTTGGTTTCTTTAGGTAATGAATGAATATGAAGGGATCCAAGTACTTTTATATTCTGTACAGTGAGATTTAATAATGATAGTAATAATTGTGGTATAGAGAAGCAGCATGGCCTAGTAGCTATAATACGGGCCTGGGAGTCGGAAGTAACTGGGTTCCAATCCCAGCTCTTGCACTTGTCTGTGTGACCTTGGGCAAGTCACTTCCCTTCTCTAAGCCTCAGTTACCTCAACTGTAAAATGGGGATTGAGACTGGGAGCCCTGTGTGGGACAGGGACTGTGTCCAACCTGATTATCTTTTATCTACCCCAGCATTCAGTACAGTGCCTGGCACATAGTAAGTGCTTAACATGTACAATAATAATAATAATTTGTTCAGCACTTACTGTGTGCCAAAAATATACTAACTGCTGGGGTTGATACAAGATAATCAGGTCAGACACAATCCCTGCCCAACATGTTGTTAGGCTGCCATAATTTAAATATTTTCCAGCATTTATCTAGATTTATTAGTCATGTTCGTATTACATGAGGATTCTTACAGATTTGTCCAGTTGCAGATGGATCCCAACGGATCTGGATATTTCAAATGGATTGGTTTCTGGGTGTGAATAAATTGTGTCCTTTTTGGTGATGAAGATAGAAAATGAATTATGCCACATGGCACTTTCAGGAAAAGCAGACTTCCCAGCATAAATCCATTTGAAGACTAAAATGCAGCTATGCCATCCAAATGAATTCTGGTCTGGTTGTCACTATTGACCCTGCTGCCAGTACAGATTTAGCTTTTGAGGTCATGAGAGCAGAAAATTACAGCAGAACTCTGACCAATCAGGATGCATTTCTATATTATCGAATGTACACGTTTGAAAAATTCAAACAAAGGAAAATTGATATTTCCATCATCACGCAGAAACATATGTTCCATGTCAGGGAATTCGTCTTGTAAAGAATCAGCCAGCTCTGTTTCGGTGCATATTTATTTTTCTTGGATTTTGTGATGTACTAAGTACCATGCTAAATTAAAATTCAAGCTATAGCGATTACTCAACGGTAATAACATACATGTCACATTTCATGCTGTAACAACTCCCGAACACATGCAAAAGTGACCCAGAATAATTAGGTCTCTGTTTACCTTGGAAGGCTATGAAACATCACATCTGGTCAGCCACCAAGGGAGGTTTCTCAAGGCTACGGCACTCCACTGGAAAGCTTTAGCTCCACAGAGGCCAAACCTTCTTGGGCCCCCAATTGACTCTGTCAGTGTTTCATGACCAAACAGTGGCAAGTGGTTGACCAGTTGAGAAACAAGATCCTAGGAGTCAGAAGGACTGGAGTTTTAATCTCAGCTCTATCACTTGTCTGCTGTATGACCTTGGGCAAGTCACTTAACTTCTCCATACTTAGTTACCTCATCTGTAAAATGGGGAGCCCCGTGTGGGACATGGACTGAGGCCAACCTGATTAGCTTGTATCTAGCCCATCGCCTTGTACAGTTTCTGGCACATAATGAGCACTTATCAAATACTAATAAAAAATTAAAAAGGGCCCCCTTCCTCATGCCCTTCCACACCCTTCCTTTTCCCAGGTTCATAGGTGAGAGCAGCAGCATAATCATGAGAAACTTTGGGTGACTCTTCCATCAAGTTGAAGAAACATTTTGGAGACCAGCATCTCCATATTCTGCTTTGTGAAGGATTTTTAAATGCCTGCAGGAGGCCTAGTGGAAAGTATCTATAAGAAGATGTGAATTTTCTTGCAGTAGTTGTGCATGCATGTGTTTCTCTGTAATTGATATGGTTGAAAGGAGGAGTTTTCGTTTGTCAAATAATTTTCATTTCATTTGGTACCAAAAACAAGGCCATCATTTCCCAGTAACCTAGTACTTTCAACAGCCATGTTTTTCAGTGAGATTTCAGGAAAATTTGGCAGTAACTTGGGATCTGTAATTTAGGCCTCATCTAAAATTGTAGATCAAACTTATTCTGCAAAAGAAAAGTTAAAAGTGAATTGCAGTCACACCTTTTTTAGAATTAAATGGAACCATTCCACCGCACCATGGGAGACTGAAGTGTCACAATCCTGTGCAAGAGAGACTGAAAACAGAATGGAGGGGCATTTAGTTTTGGCTCGAGGATCACAATCAATTTGGTTTATCAATGATCACATTAAACGACTGTGGTGTGTGGAACACAGTATTAAGCAGCGTGAAGAAGTCGTGGATATTATTTCAGGTCCCGTCTCTGGTCTTCAAGAGGCTCATGGTCTAAACAGAGAGGACAGGCATGCAGAGATAGAATAACAGACCAAATTCCACAATTCAGAAAGCAACAACAGTGAAAATAACCGTTCATTCTTGCTTACAGGGGAGAGTCTCATCTCCTTGGACTCCTTGCTGCTCCAAGAAAGATTTAGTGATTCAGTCTCCCCCTTAATTAACATGGAATTAGGGTTGTTTGAGAGGCACATATTGTTTTTATTATTAATGCTTAATTTAATTATTAGTTATGTAGCCAACTCTCAATTATCCAGTTTATGGATTATCCACTCACCTTTGCTTCTTTTTCTTCTGCCACCTACCATCTGCCTCTTGGCATTTGCAACGCTTGTTAGCACCTGTACTAGAGGATGTGAAGGGAGGAGAGATGAAGCTCGGGAAAGTTCACTTTTCGGCTTGCTAAAAGCATATGAAAGACATTTGGAAGAGAAGAAGGCCAGAATATTTGGGCATTTATAATTTTCCACATGATCCAGACCCCGTTTTCTGTCAGGAAATTGCAAGTTGCTGAAGTTGAAAATGGGAAACATTAGTGAAGTTTAACTAGGAAGTGATGCTATCATCTACCAACTGGTCAGAGCCTGACTTTATGGGGTGAATTTCTGCTTTCTCTTCATTGTCATGATCATCACTGTCATCAACGATGGTATTTATTAAGGGCTTACCTTGTGCAGAGCACTCTGCTAAGCACTTGGTAGAGTACAGTGCAACAGAGTTGGTCGGCAAGTTCCCTGACCACAAGGAGCTTATAGTCTAGGCGGAAGACAGCCATTAATATAAAGTGATTTGTATTATATAATTTGTATACAAGTGCTGTGGGCCGAATAAGGTCACAGATCCAAGTGCATAGATGACACAAAAAGGACGGGGAGCCAGGAAAAAGAGGGCGTAATAGGGGAAGTCCCCTTGGAGGAGATGTGAAGTCTGTATTTCTTTTTATTAAGCATTTGTTGGACATTAAAGATGATTGCTACAAACTTGCCCATACTTTGTTGAGATTCTAGAATATTATAACCAATGTTTTACTTCCCATCCATGGCTTTCTCAGAAATTAATGCCTCTCCTAGATCTGTGTTGTTTTTTGCTTTGTAAGAATCAATCAGTAACGACATTTGAGCACTTACTGTGCGGAGCACAGTACCGAGTGTTTGAGAGAGTTTGGTAGAGTTGAAGACATGCTACTTGCCCAAAGAATTGACAATCTAGTGCATGTCTGGCCAAAGTAAGAGAATGTTCATTTAAAAACAATATGCCAAATGTTCAGTGTGTAGCATCTATTTGCTGTGTGATGGAAAACTGGAGGGCATGCCATTTTATCTTCTGAAGATTTCAACTTCCTTGTGGGCAGAGATGATGTCTGCCAATTCTATAATAGTTTACCTTCCCAAGCACTTAATACAGGTCTCTGCACACAGTACATGCTTACTATATATGATTGATTTTTCTTGTTCCCTGCTGGCTACCTCTGAAGAATGAAGAAATATCCAACTCACTGATTATGTGTAGAAATACATCTGTGCCTACCCCAGTGTTCAGAAGCTAGAGCTTCTACCTGCCTGATTATTCCTAAAGATTCATCAAGCCCCTGTGAGTGCTGGGTGGGCCAGGGACTATATCCAATCTGATTTTCTCATGTGTACCCCATAATTTAACATAGTACTTGGCACTATCAGTTGTTAATTAAAGCCATCATCATCAGAAGGTCAAACATCTTATGGCAGTTCCATTCCACTTTCCTTTCCCCACTTAAAAACATCTTCTTACCATGCATGTCTGCCTAATTTAACTTTAAAAACTTTTTTATGGTACTTGTTAAGCATTTACTATGTGTCAAGCATTGTTCTAAGAGCTGGGGTTGAGATTATCAAGTCAGATAGTCTCTGAACCATATGGGACTTAAAGATCGAGGGAGAAAAGGAATGGAATCCCCATAACACAGTTGAGGAAACTGAGGCATAGAGGAAGGGAAATGACTTGCCCAAGGTCACACAGCAGGTAATTGGCAAAGCTGGATTTAGGACCCAGGTCCTGTGACTCCCCAGTCTGTGCTCTTTCATGCCAGGTGTTCTGCTTCCCTATTCAAGCCCCTTGAGCCAAAGGACTTGACAGAATGTCATCCACATTTACTGAGATGATTAATAAATCTTTAGATGTTATTTAGAAGTTTGGTTTAGGAAAGGTGGCACATTTTACAGTTTTTACAGTTTCCTTTCAAATCAAAATCTGCCCTCCAGACTGGTAAAGAACAGCTTTTATTAGCCTCCACATCTCTTAAGCAGTTTTATACATGCGAAGAGCCTGGTGATCAATTTTACTTGGTTTTATCATCAATGATATTTACTTAACCATCAACAATTAATATTGAGCATTCAGAAGATCAGTTTTCTGCCCTTTCAGAGCCATATCTAAATCTTTTATAGCAGTGATTAGATGAAACTTTGTATTTTAAAAGCGATCAAATTTTCATCCATCCTCTGCCAGAAGAGATTGGGATTAAAGACCCAAAAACTGTGGAAAAACTTATCTGAACTGAGCCAGACAGGTGGATTTGTTACTTATATCCAGTTGGCATCCCTATTATTTTGGCCAAAGCTAGTCCACGACGCTGAAATCGAACCCTGTCTTGTTTTCCAGTTGTCGGCACCAATCAATCTAAACCCATAGCATATAGTATTCTTTGAGGCACCCTGTAGTTCTGCAAAACTGATTACAATATGCCTTGCTCTGTAAAGAATGGACTCAAAGCCCAAACTAAAGGAAAACCTGTCTAACTCCTAAAACCCAGCTCCATTGTGCCTATGAACTAAAGCACATGACCCTTCATCAGAGGTACCTTCTAAATGTTCACTCATCCTTTCAGAGAGCAGTTTGTTTTCTTCTTTACATGCATGCATAGTTCCCATCAATGTCCTTGCAAGTGACGTGTGTACAGGTTGAAAGGCCTGGGTTCCATAGAGTCTAATACAAGTGAAGCACAAGATTCAACTCTTATGTCTGTCCTTGCACATAAGGCACTCTGGTGAAGTAGATTAACCATTCCCAATGGTATGTGTCAGCAGCTTCCATTCATTTTTCACATGCTCATTGAATGATAAAGCAGGAGGGACCACTAAATACTCTCTCTGAATCTCCTTTTGTGATGACCTTTTCCATTTTGTAATCACAAAAATGGAATCTTCTTTCTGCTTATTCTGTTGTATCGTACTCTCCCAAGCTCTTAGTACAGTGTTCTGCACACAGTAAGTGCTCCATAAATGTGATTAATAGTTGATCATTTCAGCAGGAGGAAAGTAAATTATGTAAGTTATTGGAATATTATTAACATCTAGCCAGAACAAAAGCAAGGAGCTTGATTTTGGACAGACATTGCTGAATTCTTTCTTCTTGGTGCACCCGTCAGGGTCATTGGAGGGAAAGGGCAAGGAAACAATTGTAGAGGGAAATCTTTGCTCTGATCTTCCGTGGACTTAGCCAGTGTGTTCACATTTGCCTGTATGAGGCAGTTTATCTCCCTCTGCCCCTCCACCTTTTCAGTGACATCCTGTTTGCGTAGGCCAGGACAGACTGGCTTTGTTAGTTTTCTTGTCTTTTATAAACGATGAATGGAAGTGGTGGTTCTGGGCCTTGGGATGATCTTGCAGGCGTTTTTTGATACTCTTTGGGGTCAGAGAGTGCTGACCAGGAAAGACGCCTCCAGAGCAAGAATGCTAGGAATGCTCACAAGGGGATGCCCCTTCCTCTCGAGGCCAAAGTCAGCGTCTGGACTGAAATCCAGCATGTGGAGAAGGAGGTGCCTCCTTGTTCCTGTTTTTCGGTATTGGTAAAATTAATCTTTGATGGTATAGGCCCCTGCCTGAGTGGCAGAGACAGTAAATAAAATTTCTGATTGTACACTGATTTTTGTCCTTGGAAGATGGAAATAAACATCCTCGCGTATGTTTGTGTCAGAGGATACAAGGGAATGATCAGTTATAAGTTTCCCAGAGTGGACTCTGTGGAGGCAGGTCACCTGCAGTAGGGGACTGAAATCAGTATTGGGGTCAAGCAGGTGGGGAAGGGAGAGATGTGTGAACACTCCCCCGATCACTGGTTAAAAAGATGTGTTGGTTTTGATGAGTGAAGATGTGGACTGAACGTTTTTTGGTTTTTTTTTCCAAAAAATGATCCCTTCAGCAGAGTGAACTATGAAATGGAGTGGGAAGAGACTGGAGGCGGGGAGGTCAGCAAGGAGGGAGTGTGATAAGTACTTGGACAGTCAATCAATGGTATTTATTGGGCATGTACTCTGTCAGGAGTAGAGTGGAGGAGGCACACCATATTTGATCCTAGCACTTGACACTGGTTAACTGGGTAGCCACGGACCCATTTAATACTTGCGGGCTGAGAATGTGTCGGTTTACTGTTATATTGTTATACTGTACTCTCCCAAGTGCTTAGTATAGTGCTCTATGGATGGTAAGTGCTTAATAAATACGATTGAATGAATGAATAAACTTCTGGCTGAGATGTGGGTGATGCCCATCTCCCAGGAGGTTGATGCAAATTAACAATTTAGTTTTTGTAGTAGGACTTGAACTCAGGGGATTGAAGCCTGGGTGATCCTTTCATTGACTTATGGAATCCAAGTTCTCCAGGAAGGGGTTGCAGATCTCTATGAGATTTTCAAGTCGCAGACTTTTTTTTCACCAGGGTGCTTTCATTTCTTATCCTTATTAATGATCAGGAAGAAAAGGGTGAACCTCATACAAATTACTTTGATAGATGAAATTAATTCGTTGGCTGTCACTAGCTCTTAGGGAGGGCAGAAGTGATACGGAAGAAAATGTGGACAGGAAATCACGAACTGAGATTGATAATATGGGGAAAAATGCAAACTAGTGCATCAGAGGGAAGAAGAGGGGAGAGGGAAGGGAGAATAAATACAGAAATCAGGAATTTAACAGGAAGGAGAAATTTGGAGAACAATAATGTCCAAGGAGATGTGAGGGTAGGCAGGGCAGCTCAGCCCTACTTCACCCGTGGAGCGAGACCTGATGTGCTTTGGCTCCCAACACTTGGGTTTTCTGCATAGTCTTTGCCACTATTTTAGGAGGTGGCTTAGCTTCTACAACCACTTCTGGGCCACCATTCGGAAAAGAGCTATTCTACTCACAGGATGCCTTATAACTATATTGAGAGGGTATGTAGTAATAATAAAAGCATATTAATGATAGTAGCATGGCCTAATGGATAGAACACAGGCCCGGGAGTCAAAAGGACATGGATTCTAGTTCCAGCTCTGCCACTTGTCTGCTGTGTGACCTTGGGCAAGTCACTTCACTTCCCTGTGCCTCATTTACCACATCTATAAAAAATGGGGATTAAGACTGTGAGTCCCATGTGGAACATAATAATGATAATAATGTTGGTATTTGTTAAGCACTTACTATGTGCCAAGCACTGTTCTAAGTGCTGTTTTATTACAAGGTAATCAGCTTGTCCCACATAGGGCTCACAGTGTTCATCGGAGTCACAGTCTTCATCCCCCTTTTGCAGATGAGGTAACTGAGCCACAGAGAAGTTAAATGACTTGCCCAAGGTCACACAACTGACAAGCAGAGCTGGGATTAGAACCCATGACCTCTGACTCCCAAACCCAGGCTCTTTCCACTGAGCCACAGTGCTTCTCACAGCATGAACTGAACATGAACTGTGTCTAACCTGATTGCCTTGTATCTATCCCAGCGCTTAAAACAGTGTCTGGAACATATGAAGTGCTTAACAAATATGGTAAAAAAAAAAGAACTGTGGTATTCATTATATGCTAACTATGTGCCAACCACTGAGTAAGCGTTGGGGTAGATACAGGTTTATCAGGTCAGACGCAGTGTCTGTCCCATATAATAATGTTGGTATTTAAGTGCTTACTATGTGCAGAGCACTGTTCTAAGCGCTGGGGTAGGTACAGGGTAATCAGGTTGTCCCATGTGAGACTCACAGTTGATCCCCATTTTACAGATGAGGTAACTGAGGCACAGAGAAGTTAAGTGACTTGCCCACAGTCACACAGCTGACAAGTGGCAGAGCCGGGATTTGAACCCATGAACTCTGACTCCCAAGCCCGTGCTCTTTCCACTGAGCCACACTGCTTCTGGGACTCACAGTTTGAGGAGAAAGGAGAACAAGTATTTCATCCCGATTTTACAAATGAAGCGGAGGCACTGAGAAGTTAATTGACTTGCCCAAGGTCACATAGCAGGCAAGTGGTGGAGGTGGGATTAGAACAGGAATTAGTATGTGGAGCAGGGTCTTATGAAGCTTGAACTCCTAGGCAAGTCTGACCAGGCTTGGCACTGGCTGGTTAACTTCCTGAGTGCTGTTCTGAAAGTTCTAGGGGTTGAACAAAATGTGCCTTTTGCAGGACTTCATTAATTATCCATTGGGCTGGATAATTAATCAATCAATCATATTTACTGAGTGCTTATTGTGTATAGAGTACTTTACTAAGTGCTTGGAAGACTACAATATATCAGAGCTGGTAGACACATTCTCCCCAACACCCCCACCACAAGAATTTATAGTGTAGACGGGGAGACAGACATTAATATACATAAGTTATGGATATGCACAGAAGTATTGAAGGAGTGATGGTAGGGTGAAAGGGTGCAAATCCAAGTGCAAGGAGTTGATAAGCACATTTCCTGCCCACAGTGAGCTTATATCCCAAATCTCCCTCTCCGACTTCAACAGCTCTTCTTTCTCTGCAGTCTTGAATTTCCCCCTCCCCCTTTAGGACATCTCAACTTGGTTGTCCCACCAACACCTCAAACTCAACCATGTCCAAAACATGCTTCCACCCCAAACCGACTTTCCCATCAATCAGTCAATCAATCACTCATATTTATTGAGCATTTACTGTGGGCAGAGTCCTGAACTAAGCTCTTGAGTATAATGTAACAGAGTTGGTAGACACATTTCCTGCCCACAATGAGCTTACAGTCTAGAGATGGATACAGACATTAATGTAAATAAATAAATTATGGTTATGTACATAAGATCTATGGGGCTGAGAGACGAGTGAATAAAGGGTGCAAATCCAAGAGCAAGGTTGACGCGGTAGGGAGTGGGAGGACAGGAAATGAGGTTTTAGTTGGAGGAGATGTGCTTTTACTAAGGCTTTCAGCGTGGGGAAAGTGATAGTCTATGTGGGTTAATTGAGAGAGATGAGTCAGAGATAATGCCAAGGTTATGGGCTTCTGAGAGTGTGATGCTGCTGCTGCCTACAGTGATGGGAAAGGCAGCTGCTATGAACCACTTTCCACCACTTGTTTGGCAGTAGATTCCTTCAGTGGACCACATCCTGTAAATCTTTTGCCCTCAGCAAAAAAAGCCTGTGTATGAAAGGTCAGCTGCAATCTCTGAACTAGGTCCTTTGACTTCCCTGTAGAGACAAGGCAAATAGGAACTGGCTGGAATGGAGAAAATTCCAGTCATTTCTGGCGACTGGAGATGCATGCTGCCACTTTCCAAGTTGGATCAACATTTAAATGTATGCTACAGCAAGGAAATATATCTTTCTGAAAAATTCAAATTTCATTTTAGATCCACTCAGTTCTGCCATGATTCATGTTTTCACTAGGCATTTTGCTTAGTTTAGGGAATTGGGGAGCGTTCATCTGACAACTCAAGGCTTTTGGGGAAATGTCAGGGTGACAGAAGAAAGGCTCGTTCACCTGGAAGCAGGTGTACGGCATCAGACGCCATGACGTCTTCAGCGAAAGTTTACCTTCATGTGGGGGGATGCCAGAATACAACCCTCGTATTTTAGGAGGACTGGATGCATTTTCATTCATGGAGGGGTCAAATGTTTTCTCTCAACCCAGGCACAGAGAAATCACCCAGCTCCACCACTTGTCTCCTATGTGGCTTTGGGCAACTCACGTAACTTCTTTGTGCCTCAGTTACCTCATCTATAAAATAAGGATTAAGACCATGAGCCCCTTGTGGGACAGGGACTGTGTCCTATCTGATAAAGTTTGTTTCTATCTCAGTGCTTAGTACAGTGTCTGGCACAGAACAAGCACTTAACAAATACCATAAAAATAGATTAGCTCCCTAATTCACAGACAAGCAGAATTTGAGTTGACAAAATGTTGAGGAAAATAGTCTGAATTGGGGTGTTAGAATATGGCATTTATTTAGGGGTGGCCCTGTGTGGTTGGGTTTTCCTTTTCCAGCTGCTCAAAAATTTGGAAAAATTTATTCTTTTCTTTCCTTGTTTAATCTTTTTTGGTATACAAGGCAGAATCTGTGTCTGTGGATGGATCCTCTTTAGTCCCTGAAAATCAAGGAAGATTGACCTGGGGGCACAAATGGCGACTCAAGGCACCAAGCCTGTATGTGGTCCTGTCCATTTAATAATTGTAGTATTTATTAAGCATTTACTTAAGGATTTACTATGTGCTAAGCAGTGTACTAAGCACTGGGGTTACTACAGGATCAGACGCAATCCCTGTCCCACATGAGGCTCCCAGTCTAAATTGGAGGGAGAACATATATTTAGACCTCATTTTACAAATGAGGAAACTGAGGCATAGAGAAGTTGTGACTTGTCCAAGGTCACACAAGGAAGCAAGTAGTAGATCTGGGATTAGAACCCAGGTCAAAAGTCCAGGCTCTTTTCACTAGACCACGCTGCTTCTACTCAGGTGACCTAAAGACTGACCTAAAGACTGATTTTCCTGTAAAGTTCTTAAATTCCTCATTGACCATTCCACATGTGTCAGGGGAGCCCAGAGGTTTGAAATCAATTAATAGTGTTTATTGAGCACTTCCACAGTGCAGAGCACTGTACTAAGCACTTGGGAGAGTAAACTGCAACAGAGTTGGTGGACATAATCCCTGCCCACAGGGAGCTTACAGTACAGAAGTGGAGACAGATATTAAAATAAATTACAGGTACATACATAAATGATGTGAGATTAAGGGTGGAGGGAATGTCAAGTGTTTAAAGGGCACAGATTCAAGTGCAAGGTTTATCAGAAGGAAGAGGCTGAAGGGGAAAATGAGGGTTTAGTTGGGAAAGGCCTCTTAGAAGAGATGGGATTTTAATAAGACTCTGAAAGAGGGAAAGGGCTGAATCTGCTGGATATGACGAGAGAGGGAGTTCCAGGCCAAAGGGAGGATGTGGGAAAGGGGTAGGCAGGGAGATAGATGAGATTGAGGTATAATAAGTAGGTAGGTATTAGAGGAATGAAATGTGTAAACAGAGTTGGAGTAGGAAATCAGAGGGGTAAGATAGGATGGGGACAAATCGATTGAGTGCTTTAAAGCTGATGGTAAGGAGCTTCAATTGCATGTGGAGGTGGATGGGCACTTCCTGTACGTTCTTGAGAAGTGGAGAAACTTGGGATGTTTGTGTTTTGGAAAAATGGTCTGGGTAGCAAGAGTGAAGTATGGACTGGAGTGGGGAGAGACAGGAAGCAGGGAGATCAGCAAGGAGGCTGATGCAGTAGTCAAGGCAGGATATGATAAGTGTGGGACAAAGGGCAGAATTTTGGTGATGTTTTGAAGGTAGAAGAGGCAGGACTAAGTGACAGATGGAATACACTGGTTGAAAGAGAAAGGTGAATCAAGGATAATGCCAAGGTTTTGGGCATTTGAGACAGGGTGGATGGTGGTGCTGTCTACTGGGTTGAGAAAGTCAGAGGAGGTCAGGATTTGGGTGGGAAGATGAGTTCTGTTTTAGACATGTTAAGTTTGAGATGTCGGTGGGCTATCCAAGTGAAGATGCCTTGAAGGCAGGAGGAAATGTGAGACTGCAGAGAAGGAGAGAGATCAGGGCTGGAGATGAAGATCTGGGACTCATCTGCATAAAGATGGTAGTTGAAGCTGTGGGAGTGAATGAAGTGAAGAATTTTGATCTATACCATTTGTGGTTACTAATGGAAGTCCTGGCTTGGGATCTGGGATGACACAAGGGATTATTAAAATGATGGACTTGAAACAGCAATCTTCATTCAAGCCAATAAGCTACTCAGTAATGCTTAAAAATACCCTTTACAATTTTATCAACTCCCAGTAAATTTGGAGGCAGAATGGTGTAGTGGAAAGAGCATGAAATGGGAAGCTAGGAGACTCAGTTTCGAGTCTTAGCTCTCCCACTTGCCTCCTGAATGAACTTGGGCAAGTAAGTTAACGTCTCTGGGCCTCTGTTTCCTGATCAGTAAAATGGGGTTAAAGTAGATTGTGACCTCTCCCGCGTAGGACAAGGACTATATATTTAATATATAAGTGCCTACTAAATGTTATAATTACATTTTAGAAAATGCTAGAAGTGATCCAGATGTATTCAATACTACATTCACTCATTCAATAGTATTTATTGAGCGCTTATTATGTGCAGAGTACTGTACTAAGCTCTTGGAATGTACAATTCAGCCACAGATAGATACAATCCCTGCCCAGTGATGGGCTCACAATCTAAACGTCTAGATTGTAATGGATAAGTGATCTATCTAATCCTCACTGCCAGGCTGAAGTTTGGTAGAATCATTTAAATTCTCAGGGCCAGCACAGGTCTGGGTCTGTGGGGGTTGTGGAAACAATACAGTGACAGGTATGCAAAGGCATAGTAGAAAACAAAACATACCAGCATTGCCACCCCTTCTAAGCTTTCTTTATGGGGTCCCGAGAGTTGAGTGGTCTTATTTATAATCCCCTATGGAAATAGCTTCATAATATCAGCTCAGTGAACTAAAAAGCTTTTAATTGTGGCTATTAGCCAAACCACAGTTTGGAAATGACTCTATTTGCTTTACATTCCATTTTTGGAAGTAGTAATGATATTTATTAAGTGCTTACTCTGGGCACAGCACTGTTCTAACCACTGGGAAAGAGTACATAGGTGGAAATTAGACACCTATCCTGTTCCTCGAGGGGCTCAAATCTGAAAATCTATGAAGTTGTAATGACTTTCATGGAGATTTCTGAAGCTTCCAGTTTCCTTCCCTTATTCCCAGCCTAGAAACCTCTGTAAGAAGCCTACCCACTTGTTAAGTGTTTTGGAGGAGTTGCCTGGGCTGCATGTGGAATCCTAGCTCAGGAATAGGTCTGATGACCCCAGGATTCCTGCTATTAAATCCCAGGTTGTTTTATGAGTAATTTGGGGCCCCTCTTTCCAGGAAGTGAAATGTTGATGGATGCCAGATTTGCTTCCTCCCTTTGGAGTTCCTTGAAAACATAGTGGAAAGGGAGAAAAAAGTGTATGTGGACCAAAGAAAGTTATAATAGAACAAAACATATCAGTTTCCTTCTCTATTTCTGCAGTGCTTCTCAAACTGATGGGCACATTCCAGAAGCCATTTTCTTCAAAATGTGGTACCCTGGAGATTAAATAGATGGAGGCAATGCTGGGAACCTGCCCCTTCTATTTGCCTCAGTAAACATCTTTAAAATGTGGATTAAGACACTGAGCTCCATATGGGCCAGAGATTGTGTCCAACCTAATTGGTTTGTGTCTATCCCAGTGTTTAGTACGGTACTTGACACAAAGTAAGTGCTTAACAGATTCCATCATCATTATTATTATTATACAGAGAGAAACTGGTTCATTGTTCTAGGGGCCAAAAAATAAATGGCTTTAATTCCAATAGATTAAAACAGAACGTAACATGCTGTAGTTTGCTACCACTGGGTGATTGTCCAGGGCCAGTTTGGATGAGAAATTGTTATAGAGCTGATGATCCGAGGATGGTCTTTCCAGATTCCATCAGATAGGAATCACTGACGTGATTTTAAAGATGACACAATTACTAAAAGCTTACTATGTGCTAAGCACTAGAGTAGAGCTAAGAAAATCAAGTCTCACATGGGGCTCACAGTCTGAGGAATGGAAAGCAGGTAGAAGTCATATTTCTTGAGGACAGGAGTTTGAGAAGTACACAATAAAGAAATGGGCAGGAAATGTGACTGTTGTTATAATGTACTCTCTCAAGCACTTAGTATAGTGCTCTGCCAACAGTAAGTGCTTAATAAATATGATTGAATAATAAATACAACTGAATGAGCAGGTATCAAATCCCCATTTTATAAGTGACGGAACTGAGGCACAGAGAAGTTAAGTGACTTTCCCAAGTTCACTCAACAGGCAAGTGGCAGAGCTGGGATTAGGACCCCGACCTCTGACTCTTAGGTTTGTACTCTTTCCACTAGGCAATGCTGCTTTTCTAATTAATCAATGGAAAGATTTCACCTGCATGTGTGAGTTGGCTTAAAAGTAGTAGAGATCATATTTCTTGAGGACAGGAGTTTGAGAAGTACATACTAAAGAAGTGGGCAGGGAATGTGACTGTTTATTGTTTACTCTCCCAAGTGCTTAGTACAGTACTCAGTACACAAATATGATTGAATGAAGTGTCACATTTTGTGCTCAAAAGAAGCTTATACTCTAATTGGAGCAGATAAGCCAATAGCCTTCTGTGGTGCCCATGAAAACAGAGTTCAATACAGAGCTACTGCTATTAGTGGAATAATTTGTGGGAAGGAGAAGAATAGGGAAGCAGAATGGCCTAGTGGATAGAGCACAGGCCTGAGAGTCATAAGGATCTGGTTTCTAATCTCAGCTCTGCTACTTGTGTGCTTTGTGACCTTGGGCAATTCACTTAACCTCTCTGTGCCTCAGTTCCCTCATCTGTAAATTGAGAATTAAGAATGTGAGCCCTATGTGGGAGAGGGACTGTGTCCAACCCTATTATCTTGTATTTACCCCAGAGCTTAATACAGTGCCTGGCATATGACAAGCACTTAATAAAATTCCATTATAAAAATGAAATTGTTTTATTTTTTAAGATGAAAACCCTATCATGATAATGATGATGCTATTTATTAAGTTCTTATCAAGGTCACAGTGCAGGCAAGTGATGGAATCCAGACTAGAACCCAGATTCTTGACTCCCAGTCCTCTGTCCTTTCCTCTTCACCCCGTATTCAAATAGAAGGACAATTTTCTTCTTTAAAAACAGTAAAGTAATTCATTATCCTTGCAAGGTGCCAGAAAGGAATACCCTAGAAGAGGGGGCTTCCAAGTTTTTTTTCAATAGTAGGTCAAGTGACCAGAAATCCATATGTGTGGGCCGCATGTAATTTCTTTTTACTGCTAGCAATGGTGAAGAATAGCCTGTTACCTATTCAAATCTGTGGCTTTTTAGCAGTAATGATAAACTCTTTTTTAAAACGTAAAAACTGAGCCAACTCAGATCCCATTACAATATTTCAGGTGATGATGTAACTGTAGTAGAATTAAATTTGAAGAGCTCAAACTTTTGTAATTAATTACATTCAGCTTCAATTACAATTGCTAATTAGTGTGAGCCTGGTAGCATGACATCTAGCGGCAAGTACTTAAATAATGGCAGTGTTGGCAGTTGGTTAGATCCTCTTAGCCTAGTAGCTCATGTACACGAGCTAATTGGATGAAAAAAACCCCAGCAAACAACTTTATTTTTTAAAAACAAATGTCAAGTGGGCCGCACTCTAATCACATAGGCTGTATGTTAGACGCCTGAGCCCCAGAGACTTCTATAAATCAATCAATAGTATTTACTAAGCATTTGGCGCAGAGCAGTATTCGAAGTGCTTGGGAGAGGACAATACAATAGCATTGGTGGTAATAATAATAATGTTAGTATTTGTTAAACGCTTACTATGTGCCGAGCACTGTTCTAAGCACTGGGCTAGATAGGGGTTAAACAGGTTATCCCACGTGAGGCTCACATCTTAATCCCCATTTTACAGATGAGGGAACTGAGGCACGGAGAAGTAAAGTGACTTGCCCACAGTCACACAGCTGACAAGTGGCAGAGCCGGAATTCAAACCCGTGACCCCTGGCTTCCAAGCCCGGGCTCTTTCCACTGAGCCACCCTGCTTCTCATGTCTCTTGGTAGACATGATCTCTGCCTCCTAGGAGCTTACAGTTTAGTTGGGGGAGAAAGACATGAAAATAAATTACAGATAGAGGAAGCTGCGGAGTACAAGGGTTTGTACATAAGAGTTGTGGGGTTGGCCTTGGAGTGAGTGTCAAAAGGCTTAACCTTTTCCTCAGAGCAGTAATGGAAGAGAATCCCTCCCCATTTCCTCCGACCCATTCCCAGGCCAACTGCCACCTCATCTCAGACTGCCTCTTGTAGGCCCACCTTCCCTTCAAATTAAACTGATGCCTCCAATTTGCTCTCAAGCTAGCTACTGAGTGACCACCCCAGGGTCAGGATGATGGATTAGATTCAGAACGAGGCATAATAATCCAAAGAACTTGGCCTTCTACCCCACCTTTTGATGCAGAAAAATTGCAGTGTGTCTGTGTGTGTGTGTGTGTGTGTGTGTGTGTGTGTGTACACCCACATGCCTCTAAAAGTGCTCAAAACGGTGGTACCCATCTGCCTGGGATTGGCTCATGTGGATAACATTAGAGGGTCATGAGGTCTAATCCCGGCTCTGCCACTTGTCTGATGTGTGGCCTTGGGCAAGTCACTTAACTTCTCTGTGCCTGTAACCGCGTCTGTAAAATGGGGATTAAGACTGTGAGCCCCATGTGGGGCAGGGACTGTGTCCCACCTGATTTGCTTGTGTGGACCCCAGCACTTAGTACAGTGCCTGGCACACAGTAAGCGCTTAACATATACCATTGTTATTATCCCAAAGAACAAGTCCCAAAACCTTGCATGGTATTGTGCACTTCCCAACAGCACAGGCAGGTATTTCTCTTCATTGCACCTAAGGGAAGTAAAATGCCCCCTCCATTTTCCAGAGAAAGAACTTGGGGCCCCAAGAGCTTGCTGAGCTCTTACCTGAGCCTGCCCAGCAGGTCCTTGTGGTTAGAAGCCAGTACTCTCTGACTCCTGACCTTGCCTTGGGCTACAGTTTCATTCAATGACATAGGACTTGGATTGCGTGGGACAAGTATATTAAGAAAAATCTAGTCCAACGTCTATTTTTCTGCAACAGTCCCAGTGCAGTGACCAACCTAATGGGAATGTTTGCACAGTGCAGGACTGCCTAGGCCTTTTTGAAGCTCTTGCCTCTGAGAGTTCATCCCCAAAAGCTTGGTTGTCAGCCCACTTAGCTTTTAGAATTCATTTTTCCCCTGCTACATCACCTTCAACCACTACTCCCTTATCATCACGTATGGCCCCATGAAAATCCCCAGAGAACAGGCCGGTCTGTAGGGAGTGAGGTATTTCAGCATCCCCCAGGGAACAAGTGTCAATCACACAGATGCACCAGTGAGGAAGTACATCATGCAAACGTGCAGTCTCATGGCAAAAAGGACCCTTTCTCCTGGACCACATGCTCAATTCTGATAAAACCTTCCAGACTGTGATTTGTCCCTAATATTTGCCAGATAAGTATAAGTATCAATCATTTGGGTTTTAAGACCCAAGAAGATTCCATGAAAGTTTTTTTCAACTGGCCATTCAGTTTGCCCTGAGAAGGCATGGCCAAAAGGATATTTTCCATCTTTCTTCTGAAATAACTTTGGACCAGGTTTATCTCTCAGAATCTGAAAGTCAATTCACTTTAAAGCCCTCATAGTACAGTGCTCTGTTTGATCCTGTCTACAATGAGAATCCTCAGGCAGACTTTCCAGATTTTCCCCCAAATTTCCAATCCCCTCCATTCCAGGTTGTAAGAAATCTCTTCCCTTTCTCCTGCCTTCATCCTGTGCACAAATCCAGCGCACGTCACGGGGAGGATAAATCCCAAAGCAGTTATTGTTTCCAAGCTTGTGGCATGATAAGCCTACATTTTAGTTACATCTTTAGCAGTAAGTATTTCCCTTGGAATACTTTCAAGCTCACTAAAGTCATTCCACTATTTAAATATAGAACAGTAACATATTTTAATAATCATGCCCTGGAGTATAGTTTTTCCTGTTGCATGAAAAAATAACGGTCAAAACAGCCCTCAGTCGATTGTAAAAATAATGAAAAGAAGTCCAAGCCAGTGGGTCTTCTGATCACATTATACTACCTTAGCTGCAATAATTGATCTTTAAATTAACACACTTTCCCCAGTGCCAGATCCAGATAATAGTCTGCTGCAATTCTTCTTCATTTTCCGAAGAAATCCGAAGGTTGCTTCCACAGTTGTGAGAGGGAGAAGGGCTGTTCCATTTTCAACCTTGAATCAAGCCACTGGCAGGATGGACACTTGGTTCCCTCAATTTTTAAGATTCACAAAGGAACCTTAATTAAGAGATCATTTAGCCCAATCCCCTGCCTTCAGGTAGAACATACCCTGAGCCAAATTCTACCTCCCATGTGAGAAGGGCTTTTAAAGGGTGATAGGAATAGGAATTGTTATTGATAAAAACCAAAATTACTTTGGTAATTAGGTCAGGTCCAAATAAGGGAGTAAACAATTCCCTTGAGAGAACATTCGGCTTTTTGAAGATGCTTATAAGCCTTTGAGATGCCTTGTGTGATTAAGTTTGCTGGAAGTAGCAATTTTCTTCAAATGGATTTGAATTCACTTGCCTACTCCTCGTCACTGAGCTAGACTTCCTGGGAACCCTTCCAGCCCTGCTTGAAAAAGACAAATCCTCTCGGGCCAGTTTGTGGTGAGATTTCACAGACACAAAGAGTGAGAGCTCTATCAGTGATGCAAACATGCCTGAATTTTCTGAGAGTTGGTCTAATAATCCCGCAGTTCAGTGCAGTAGGCAGAGTATAAGAGTCGTGACCCTCAGTCTTGTTGTTGAGACCTGATGCTCCTTGCGCTTGATGGATGCAGAGGAATGCCTACATTGAAGATTCCGGATCCAGATTTAATGAGCTCATCTTGAGCCTGACATTGAGAGACCTGGTGCAGAAAACCTTCTTTGACTAAACTCTGAAGCAGTGAAATGGTTAACTGCTCCTTTTATCCAGGGGAATGATTAATCCAAACCCACGAGGTTAAGTCAAGATTTTTCCAGTTATAGTATTTTTGAAAAAAACATAAAAACATTCAGTATTAAGGTCGTAAATTTTTCCTGTTGTCAAACTCTCACTGTAATAAATAGAATGAGAACCTAAAATATGAAGCAGCATGGCCTAATGGAAAAAGTACAGGCTTGGGAGTAAGAAGAACCTGGTTCTAATCCAGGCTCTGCCACTTTCATTATGTGTTATCTTGGGCAAGTCACTTCACTTCTCTGTGCTTCAGTTATCTTTTCTGTAAATTGAGTATTAAGGCTATGAGCCCCATGTGTGATATGGGCTGTGTCCAACCTGATTAGGTTATATCTACCGCAGCTCTTAGTATGGTGCCTGGTTTAACAAGTACTATTTTTTTTTTAAAAAAAGCATTAAAAACCTAAGAAAGAAAATATCCCCGCTTTTCACTTATGAATTAGGTGAGTTTATTTTTAAGTTCAAATTATGGGTAACGACAAAAATATAATAATAATGGTATTTGTTAAGCACTTACTATGTGCCAGGCACTGTACTAAGAGCTGGGGTAGATACAAGCAAATCGGCTCACAGTCTCAATTCCCATTTTACAAATGAGGTAAATGAAGCCAGAAAAGTAAAGTGACTTGCCCAAAATCACTGCAGACAAGCAGCGGAGTCAGGACCAAAATCCCCTGAATGCCTGACTCCTCCCTAAATCATCATTTCTTCATTCCATTGGAAATAGACCCCAAATCCAGGCTGCTTTTGCATAATGACAAGTGTGGGAAGAATCCCCTGAACCATTGGCTAAACGGCTGTGGGCTGATAATTGGCTCAGCTATTTTTGTCTGCAGTTATTAGCCTGTCAGGACATATAAGTTTTTGAAATCATTACATCCTCCTGCAGTGCTTTCATATCAGTCGCTGACAGTTCAGGTGACATCACGGTTTTAAGAAGAAGGGGGAAACTGAACCCCAACAGGGATGCCTGGCAACTGTTGAAGTTTTAAGTTCCCGGGAAGGGTTAAGGGAGATGAATCTTTTGACTTACTTTTGTTGCTATAATACTCTTCCCAAAATTGAAAGTTTTCTTGTTAACAAAGTGATATCTGCTTTTGGTGCTTCCCTCCTGGACTCTGGTAACTGAACTACAAATCAGGCTCTGCCTTAAGGATGGAGAATCAGGGCAGTGGTAGGGAAAAACAGAGGCCAGACTCAAACCTATTATAAACTTCTTCATCTTTGACGACCTGAACCAGATCCTTCCTCATGGATAGAGCATGGGCCTGGGAGTCAGAAGGTTATGGGTTCTAATCCCAGCTCTACCACTTGTCTGCTGAATGACCTTGGGCTAGTCACTTCACTTCTCTGTGTCTCAGTTACCTCATTTGTAAAATGGGGATGGAGACTGTGAACCCTAGGTGGGACAGAGGCTGTGTCCAACCCAATTTGCTTATATCCGTCTCAGGGCACAGTGCCTGGCACATAACAAATACCACATTTTATTTTATTTTTATTACTTGAGAGTGCTGGCTAGTAGTTCATTTCATATCTGAGTCTCCACAGAAAATGAGCTAGTTATTCAGTCCAGCTAATTATTCAATGTTTATTTTGTGCTTTGAAAATGTAAAGCATTGACTGCTTCATATTATTTTGCCATTAAGTTCTCCCCCTTGCTTACTTGAAAAATCTGAGTATTTCCTCGGGGAACCATTGCCTTTGACCAGGGATGAGGCCCAGCCTCTCTTTGTGGGTTAGGATTAATAACTATCCTTTTGTGGGCAGGGAATGTATATTTATTATTATACGGGACTCTCCCAAGTTCTTAGTACAGTGCTCGGCACACGGTAGGCACTCAATAAATAGAATTGACTGTATATAGTGTCTCATCTAACCTCTCACCAAATTCCTCAACCCTGTTTCATTTTACTCTCCTAAGCACTTCATAAAGTGCTCTGCACCCAGTAAGTGCTCAATAAATGATTGATTCCTGAGAGTCAGGGATTGTTTTCCCGCATTGTACCCCTGGAGGTATTTTAATTTATTTTTAATGGTATTTGTTAAGCACTTATTATGTGCCAGGCACGGTACTAAGCGCTAGGGTATATGCAAGTTACTCAATTTGGACAGAGTCCATTACCCACATGGAAATCACAGTCTTAATCCCCATTTCACAGATGAGATAACTGAGGCACAGAGAAGTTAAGTGATTTGCCCAAGATCATGCAGTAGAAAAGTTGTGGAGCCAGGATTAGAATAATAATAAAAATAATAATAGTGGCATTTTGTTGAGCACATATTATGTATCAGGAACTGTACTAAGTGTTGGGATGGATACAAGATAAGTGGGTTGGACACAGTCCCTGTCCCACATGGGGCTCACCGTCTTAATCCCCATTTCACGGCTGAGGTAGCTGAGGCACAGAGAAATTGTGACTTGCCCAAGGTCACACAACAGACAAGCAGCAGCACATGCTCTATCCACTAAGACACACTGCTTTTTTTAACAAGGACATAGGGCAGTTGTTAGGCTTATGGGATTCCTGCTCTGGAGGTTTTTCAGTGTCATCCCTGAAGCTGGGATACGCCTTCCTTGAGTGTCTGAGGTGTTGTTTTTTTCCTTCTCAGTGAAAATACTGTTGATTTCAGGTGCTTGTTGGATCTTGTCATTGGCAAGTGCTGTCCATGTTGGGAGGGGGATTCTGGGAAAAGTGATCATTCCTGGAGAATAATTTATTGAAAATGAGCAAAACAGATAGTGCCCAAGGCAGGGCCTGGGACTGATAGCTTAAGCTTGTTAATAATGCTGGTATTTGTTAAGCGCTTACTATGTGCCGAGCACTGTTCTAAGCGCTGGGGTAGACACAGGGGGATCAGGTTGTCCCACGTGGGGCTCACAGTCTTAATCCCCATTTTACAGATGAGGTAACTGAGGCACAGAGAAGTGAAGTGACTTGCCCACAGTCACACAGCTGACAAGTGGCCGAGCCGGGATTTGAACCCATGATGTCTGACTCCAAAGCTCGTGCTCTTACCACTGAGCCACGCTGCTTCTCAACCAGAGTACCTTGTCTACTAGCTCTGTTTTAGTGTACTCTTCCAAACACTTAGTTCAGTGCTCTGCACACAGTAAATGTTCAGTAAATACAATCGATTTTATTGACCCTGGAGAGTCCAGCGACAGGGAATTTCTTAACTGTGGCTGACCTGATACTTGTACTTCTTGTGACATCTGTGTAACTGAGATGGGTGGAGAGGACACCAGGAAGAATGTGGTCCTGAAGCCCTGAGAAATCATTTTTAGTCTTAGATTAGGGTAGAGACAAGTGTCTTGCTGGAGCAAGACACACCAGTCCCCCCTTATCAAGAGAAAAAAAGTAGCCCTTGCACTCTAAAGCAAGCAGGTTGCCAGGTAAGCAGTGGCTGGAGGTATTTGTCTGAATGTTAATGAAGAATTCAGTTTCTGGACCTGTCCAGGACCTTGACAAATTGAAATACAATAATAGTAGTGATAGTATTTATTAAGCACCGACTATGTAAAGGCACTGTATTAAGCACTGGGGTGGATACAAATAAATTGGTTTGGACACAGTCCCTATTCCACCTGGGATTCAGTGTCAATCCCCATTTTACAGATGAGGTAACTGAGGCCCAGAGAAGGGAAGTAATTTACCCAAAGTCACACAGCAGACAAGTAGAGAGCTGGAATTAGAACTCATGACCTTCTGATTCCCAGGCTCATGTTCTATACACTACACCATTCTGCAGGAACCCTCACCCAGACAGTTCTTGACTCTTCACTCTACTGGTTGATGTTCCTAGTTGAGGAAAGATGGGATGGGGCAAGAATCAAGGAAGACCCTCAGGGATGTTTTTCAAGTTCCTTTCCTGGCAGTGACAGATCTGCAGGCAAGATCCAGTTGGGTGTTTATTGTGACCTTCAGTTAAGTGGCAACTTGCTAAGCGAATGCCTGTTGTGTTTTCTAAAGCAAATTTCTAGGCTACCTTAATTTTTTTCCAATGATTTCCCCCTTTCTGTTTATTATGTTCCACTCTTTGCAATTTACAGTGGAATTCCTAGGCTCTAAAATGATTGACTAAAATCTTTTGAAATGGTCTTCATTTATGTTACCCTAACAGAGGTCATTTAAATAACTGGAGGCCTGGAATGGCTTATTATCTCCGAATTCTCATACAAAGCTTCATTGTGGGCAGGATTCGCTCAGGCAGGAGGTCTAGATTGGAATAACTTGCTCATCAGCTGACCCAGAAGCAGAGGAGTCTGCAAAATACAGACAGGCTGCCTTGTTCATTTTGGTCCCATTCACTCTGCACTGGTTGGATCTGGACATCTGTAATTAAAAGATCTCTGTGCAAAAATCATATGACAACGTAGTCATCATGGGGCACTGACCTGTGTACCTGAGCAGAGCTTGGAAGGGAGCTGGAGATGGAGCATGAAAGATCATTTTGTTGATGTGCTTGGTGACGTTTTTACTTAAAATTGTATAAACATTGCACAGGGCAGGCCCCTAGGAGGGGAACCTTTTCAGAAGTGGCCACTGAGGCAACCTAGGAAGAGTGGCAAAGAGGCAGAAATGCACCTGGTCACAGGGTTGAGGTCCCAGTCAGAGCAGTCAGTCATTGATTCAACTGTATTTGAGTGCTTATTGTGTGCAGAGCACTGTACTAAGCGCTTCGGAGAATACAGTACAATAATAGACACATTCCCTGCCCACAAGGAGCTTACAGTCTAGGAAGACCACACTTAAGGTAAGAAAAGCTAAATGGAGGGAGAAATTGTTTTAAGTGAGCAACCCTGCTCCTTTCTCCCCAACATATCTGCAGTCTTTGGGCCAACCTGATTGAGGGATCTTACTTCCTCCCCTCCATCTCAGCTGAGTTCTGAGTTGGAAGCCAGTAGTTCTGGAGACTTCTCTTGAAGAAGTAATAGACATAGTATTTATTTATAATCTACTTTGTTTGAAACACTGTCCTATGTGCTGAGAATAAAAATTCATAAGAGAGGATTAGCACTTCCAGGGGCTCATCATCTAAGAATATGCAGGAAAGAGTGTGGTGACACACACAACAGGAAAGGTGAATCAATTAATCAGTGATATTTATTGAGCCCTTCCTGTATGCAGAGCATTGTTCTAAGCTCTTGGTAGAGTGAAATAATATAAATACAAAACAGTATAAATGAAAAAGGTCTGAGTCCAACTTGTTTGTTTCAGGCAGGGAATGTATTTGTGTATTGTTATTTTGTACTCTCCTAAGTGTTAGTACAGTGCTCTGCATACAGTAGTTGCTCAGGAAATACAATTAAATGAATGAATAAAAGGAGACCAGCAGGGGCAATTTGGTTCCAACTAAGGCCAATATTCTAAACATATGGAGAGGCCACCTACTGCAGCTGTTTAAATCTCTCCAAGCCCTTCTGGTGCGCATCTTTTATTCATTCAGTCAGTCATATTCATTGAGCACTTGCTGTGTTCAGAACACTGCACTAAGCACTTGGAAGAGTACAGTACAATAATCAGTCACATTCCCTGCCCACAGTGAGCTTACAGTCTAGAGTGAGGGAGATAGACATCAATACAAATAAATCAAATTACAGATATGTACATAAGTGAGGTGTGGGGCTGGGAGGGGGAAAGAGCAAAAGGAGCAAGTCAGGGTGCTGCAGAAGGGAATGGGAGATGAAGAAAAGTGGGGGTTAGTCTGGGAAGGCCTCTTGGAAATGTGCCTTTACTAAGGCTTTGAAAGGGGGGGAGAGTACTTGCGTGTAGGATTTGAGGCGGGGGATGGAGGGGGCGGCATTCCAGGCCAGAGGCAGGACGTGGGCTAGTGGTTGGTGGTGTGACAGGAGGGATCCAGGCACAACAAGAAGGGTAGCACTAGAGGAGTGAAGTGTGCAGGCTAGGTTGTAGAAGGAGAGAGGTGAGGTGAGGTGGGAGGGTACAAGGTGGTGGAATGCTTTAAAGCCAATGGTGAGGAGTTTTTGTTTGATGCGGAGGTGGATGAGCAAACCACTGGAGTTTTTTGAGGAGTGGGATGACGTGTCTTGAAATGTTTTTGTAGAAAAATGATCTGGGCAGCAGAGTGAAGTATGGACTGGAGCGGGGAGAGACAGGAGACTGGGAGGTTAGCAAGGAGGCTGATGCAGTAATCCATGAGGGATAGGATGAGTTATTGTATTGACATAGTAGCAGTTTGGATGGAGAGGAAAGGGCAGATTTTAGCTACCTTGTGAAGAAGGAACCGATAAAATTTAGTAATGGATTGAATATGTGGGTTGAATGAGAGAGAGGAGACAAGGATACCACCAAGGTTAGGGGCTTGTGAGACAGGAAGGATGGTGATGCCGTCTACAGTGATGGGAAAGTGGGGGAGGACAGGGTTTGGGTGGGAAGATAAGGAGCTCTGTTTTGGACTACTTGTTAAATTCGACATAATGGGAGGACATCTAAATAGAGATGTCTTGAAGACAGGAGGAGTTGTGAGACTAGAGAGAGGGAGTGATCTGGGTAGGAGATGTAGATTTAAGTATCATCCGCATAGAGGTGGTAGTTGAAACATTGGTAACAAATGCGTTCTCCAAGGGAGTGGGTGTAGATGGAGAATAGAAGGGTACTGATTCATATTGGGTATAGGCAGCCTGGGCGGCAAGGTGGGAGGGCAATAGTAGTTCACGATGATTTTGCTTAGCGAGCCAGGGAAGACTTTCCATATTTTTGATGGGATTTATCAAGCAATCATTCAGTAGTATTTATTCCTTCATTCAATCGTGTTTAGTGAGCACTTACTGTGTGCAGAGCACTGTACTAAGTACTTGGGAGGGTACAAAACAGGAATAAACAGACACATCCCCTGCCCACAAGGAGCTTTCAGGCTAGAGTGGGTGGGAGACTGACATTAATATAAATAAATTCTAGATAGGTACATAAATGCTGTGAGGACTTATTTTGTGCAGAGCACTATACTTAGTGCTTGGGAGAGTATGACACAGTTGAGTTGGTAGGCTTGATCCCTGCCCTCAGGGAGCTTACAATTTGTTGGGGAGACAGAATTAAAATAAATTACAGATAGCGGAAGCAGCAAAGTATAAGTGTATTTGCAGTAAGGGGTGTGGGGCTGGGGGTGGGGTGAGCACCTTAGTGTTTAAAGGAAACATATCCAAGAGCAAAAGCTACACAGAGGGAGGGTGGGGGGAAGGAAGGTTAATCAGGGAAGGCTTCTTGGAGAAAATATGGTTTTAATAGGGCTTTGAAAATGGGGGGAGTGATGGTTGGAAGAGTAGAGGTGGGTGATTGTAGCCTCTACTGCCTCTGCAGCTTCCAGGACTTAGCCAGCTTCATGAGAAACGTCGTTGCAGACAGGTTCGTTAGACATTACAGTTGCAAGGTTTCCACCCACTATCCACCCTGAAGGCATTAGGGCAGATGGGTGAACTAGGCTTGAATCATATTTGGATTTCTCCCTTCTCTTCCTTTGGACCTCAGTCTGCTGAAGCATGTGCACTTATTTGAAATAACCTAGCCCTGTGGTTTAATGCTCACAGAGCGCAAGGTTTGTTACCTTAACTTCATTTCTTGCCTTATTACATCCTCTATCCTTGCAGTTCCACAGCCCCATTCAGTTATTAAAAAAGCAATAAGGTGGGTATTTACCTTCCTCTGGTGCTGTGATCATCCATGATTATTTGTCAATGCATGTTGTACCTACATGCTGTTGCCTCACAAGGGCTGGTGAATAAATTTATTTCATCCTCCATTTTGGAATCTTACTTTTCTTTTTCAATTAAAAAAAATGAAAATGAGGTGGGGAGACTGGTGTCTTTGAGGAGTAATCAGAAGCTAGGAGGCTTTGTGTGTGCGAGGAGCTGTATAGCCATATGTGCAAAGGAGGGGAGCAGGTGAAATACTCAGAAGCAAATTCTTTTGGAAAGAATAACAGGGAATCAGGCTATTTTATCACTGCTGAGTGTGGCCCATGACTGAGCCTGTCGTAAGGCTGTAAGCTGTAACTTATTTTATATCTGTCTTCCTGTCTAGACTGCAAGCTCCTGGAGGGCAGGGATCATGTCTCCTAACTAGTGTAGTTTCCCAAACACTTAGTGCAGTGTTCTGCACATAGCAGTAGGTGCACAATAAATGTTGTTGATAGTGAATAGAGTACAGGCCTGGGTGTCAGAGGACCTGGGTTCCAATCCCAGCTCTGCCACTTGTCTGATGTGTGACCTTGGGTAAGTCACTTAACTTCTCTGTGCTTCAGTTACGTCATCTGTAAAATGGGGATTGAAACTGGGAAACCTATGTGAGATAGGTACTCTGTGCAATCCAATTATCTTGTATTTACCCCATCACTTAGTACAGAGCCAGTCACATAGCACTTAAATGCCACAGTTATCATTAATATTATTGCTATTAATTGATCAGCCGTGACCGACTGGTTCAGACCAGCATCCATGCAGCCTAATGTTTTCTTTCTAACAGTGGCAAGAGGATGCTTTAAGGAACAATGTGATAGTTGCCTTCTTGGACGTCCATCTGCTGTTCAGAGAAAGGGGACACTTTCTTCCTAATCATTTCTGTATATGCCAGGGGTACATCTTGCTAATCTGTTTCATCCACAGAGATCCACCGCTTGACCTTGTCTTGGGCTTGTCTTGGGGTGGGGAGGCACTTGTATGCCTCAGAAAGTCTGATTTTTCTATCCTGCCTTCCCTCTCTCCTGCCCTAACCTAGGGAGAACCACCCGCTCTCTCAGATGCTTGGATTTTGCATCTGTCAGCAGTGCCTCAGGATAAAATGACAGCCCCTGGCATGCACTGCAAAGCCTTTGGAGAATCTGTGTGATCTCTTCTATGCAAGGTAGACCAAGATTCATTACCAACAGGCTGCATCATGTCTGCTACCTTTCTAAGGACTTTAAATCTTTTCTTTCCTGCACTTGGGTATTCATAGGTTCACTAGTTTTCATTTGTATTATACAATTTGATTTCTATAATTGTGCTATCTATCACTGTACTAAGCACTTGGGAAAGTACTATATGACAGCATAACAGACACAGTCCCTGCCTGCAATGAGCTTGCAGTGTAAAAGTTAATTGATTTGTCCAAGGTCACACAGCTGACAAGTGGAGAGCTGGGATTCTGTTCTCCAGTACTATGGTCTATCGACTGGGCCACATGGCTTCTTTTCTATCTTCTTGAATATTTCAGTGACCTCCTCCTTGTCAAATCATTTGGTCTCTGCTCCATCCTAATCCTCTTCAACCTCTAAGTTTCCTCAAAACTGTGGACCATCCCATTCTCCTGAAAACATAATCGAATCTTGCCTTAACTGTCACTGTCCTCTCCCGGTTCTCTATCTCTCTGACTGCTCCTTTTCACTCTTTTTTTTTCAGGCTCTTCCTCCTCCTTCCACCCTCTATGGGAATACTTCAAGGCTCAGTTCTGGGTCCCCTTCTATTCTGCATTTACAACCACTCCGTTGGACAATTCATTTGCTCTTACGGCTACCATTTCCTCACAGATACTTCCCAAATCTTTCTGACCCCATCTTCTCTCCTTCTCTGAAGTCTCACATTTCCTCCTGCCTTTAGGACATCTCTTTAGGATATTGGGCAGAAGTCAAACTTAACATGTCTAAAACAGATCTCCTCATTTTCCCATCCAAACTCTATCCTTCCCTTGTCATTCGCATGACTGTAGACACTATGCTCCCTATTCTCCCCGTCTCACAAGCCTATAACTTTGGCATTATCCTCAGTTCATCTCTCTCATTCAACCCACATATTCTTTATTTGTTAAGCGCTTACTATGTGTCAAGATCTGTTCTAAGCACTGGGGTAGATACAAGCTAATCAGGTTGGATGCAGCCCTTGTCCCACATAGGGCTCACAGTTAAGTAAGAGGGGGAACAGGTATTGAATCACCATTTGGCAACTGAAGAAAGTGAGGCACAGAGAAGTTAAGTGACATGCCCAAAGTCATACAGCAAGGCAGCTGGCAAAGCCAGCTTCAAAATCCAGGTCCTCTGGCTCCCAGGCCCTGCTTTAACCTCCAGGTCAGGCTGCTGCCCAGTCAGTCTGTCACCAAATCTTGTCAGTTTTACCTTTACTACATTACTAAAGTCTGTCCTTTCCTTTCCATCCAAACTGCTGCCCAAGTCGTTTTTTTTTTTTTTTAAAAAAGTTCAGTTCATATCTCCCCATTCCTCAAAAACCTCCAAAGGTAGCCCATCCACCTCCATATCAAGCAATAACTCCTTACCATTGTCTCTACAGCACTTAATCACTTGGAGAAGCAGTGTGGCTCAGTGGAAAGAGCCTGGGCTTCGGAGTCAGAGGTCATGAGTTCGACTCCCAGCTCTGCCACTTGTCAGCTGTGTGACTGTGGGCAAGTCACTTAACTTCTCTGTGCCTCAGTTCCCTCATCTGTAAAATGGGGATTAAAAGTGTGTGAGCCCCACATGGGACAACCTGATTACCCTGTATCTCCCCCAGCGCTTAGAACAGTGCTCAGCACCTAGTAAGCACTTAACAAATACCAACATTATTATTATTCACCTTGATCCCTCCTGTCTTGCCTCTCTGATTTCTTACAACAACCTAGCCATAGTGCTTTGCTCCTCCACCACCCTATTGGCTTTATCTTGATCTTGTCTACCTTGCTAGCGACCGCTTGCCCATGTCCTCCTGCTGACCTGGAACTCCCTCTCCCTTCATATTCAGCAGGCCATCGCTGAAAGCTTTAATAAAATCACATCTCCTCCAAAAGGCCTTCCCCGACTAAGCCCCTTCTTCCCCTACTTTCTCTCCTTTCTGGGTCACCTGTGCACTTTGATCTGTGTACCCTTCAAGCACTTGATATTCTCCTCACCCTCAGTCCCACAGCACTTCTGTACAAATCCATATTCATTTTAATGTCTGTCTTCCCCTGTAGACCATAAGCTCCTGGTGGGCAGGGAACAAGTCTGCCAATTCTTTTGCTCTTACTTTCCCATGTGCTCAGTATAGCGTTCTGCACACAGTAAGCACTCAGGACCAATGATTGATTCCTCAAATGCTTAGCACAGTGTTCTGCAGGCATTTAGCACTCAGTAACTACAGGTGACACTGATACTCATAAGTGGTTTGGAAATGAATTGATTTAGGGGGCCTTGGTCCATCTTTCACTGGAGAGTGGATGCATCACAGATCACCTCTCCATTCAAGGGGGAGGACAGTTATTCGGTGGGTGATGAGGACCAAATTTTTCTTTTAGCTTGAAGATAGTGATGGCAATGAGGGATAAAGCAGTTTTGCAGTGATCTGCCCCAGACTTGCTGGTGAAAGTCTCTCCTCCATCTGCCAGGGCAGCGGAAGTCTCTCTTCTCTATCTGCCAGGGCAGCGGCCAGCTTTATTCCACCTTTATGATATGGGTTCCCAATGTGACACTAAGTGAATACATTCACCCCATGTTTGGGGCTTCCTTTCTCTTTTATTGGTGAGAAGTACAGTTTTGTGTTCTTAATTCTTGAGTACAAGAGAAAAAAGGTGCTGGAATCTATCTCGAAGTTACAGAGAAAGGATATGAGTTGAGAGCTGGGATTCTTTTTAAAACCATGGTCTCAGCTTTCCCAGTTGGGCTATCCAGGCAACAAGAAATATTTTTGAACAAGACAGGCAGCTGTCACTGGGGAGGCTTTTTGAGCTTGTTTCCCTGCCTCTGAGCATAGAATTTCACTTGAAAACTTTCCCGAGAATCCAAAGGACCATCTTCAAAACACTTGCTGTAGCAGACGAGAGGGTTCTTCCTCCCTTTCCCTCCCCACCCCAACTCTCCAGAATGGAAGGGCAATATACTTTTTTGTTTTCAAATATGTTAAAAACTTGTCGTTGTAACAGAATTAAACCAAAGTTCCACTGCAGCTGCTTGGGATTGTGGTGAGATAATCTGCATAATATGATTACCAAGTGTATGAATGGGGATCATATTTGAAGAGAAAAATGCAGATTTTATTACCTCTCCATCGGTTTTGTGTACTGCATGTAGCCTTACAAAAACATTTCTTCTAGGATTTCAAAACACACAATTGCATATCTAGCCTTACTGAGAGGCTTATGTCAGGATGACACTTTGTAATTAATATTGTTTTGAAAGAAAACTGATTTTTATATATGGGGAGGGGGACATTTTATTCCTCAGCAGGGGGTGGGGATTTCCAGTAGGAATGCCCTTATTTAATGCCAACCTTTGACTTCTGCTTCCCTACAGCCAGCTCTCAATTGTCATTTTAATGTTCTCTCCCTTAGCGGCTAATGCCAGTGCAACATGATTCATTTTAAGTACGGAAATGGTAAAGGATGGGGTGGGGGGGGAGCAGGACATGAAACAAATTTGCTATTGTGGTGCATTTTGCCTTTAGTGTCTGTTCCCCTTGCAGATGGGATTCTGCCCAAAAGCTTACCTTCTTTTTTTGCAAAATTAAATGAGAATGTATTGAGCCTCTGGTTGTGGGAATTGATCTTTCCTGCACTTCAAGTTAGCCTGAGATCCTAGGATGGAGGATAGGAATGGCTGTAGGGAGAAGCTCCAAGATGATCTTTCAGGCAGTAGGAATTACATTTCCAGCTAGGATCTTCAGGGGTCACCGGTGATCCCCATGTTATGTTTCTTCCCTCCAGGAGGCTTTTTCGATTCCTTTCCCCCAGCCCATCCCATTTGCCTTATCATTGATTCTCAGCTTTGTACCCTGCCCTGAACAGCAGGCAAAGGCTTGTGGTCTTTCTGAAAGCCTTTATCTCAAAGAGACTCAGGCACCCGAGACCAGTTTAGTGAAGCCACCGTCTGGTGTGACTGAGTGAGCAGGGGCTCCCTCCTGGCCCATCTGGTCAAGGAGGAGCCTCTAACCTAGTTTGGGGTGGGGATACTCATTTGTGACTTCTTTTGAAAAGCCTTAATGAGAGTGCCAGGGGAGGGGCGGTGGAGGCTGTGAGGATCTGAACAAAGCTGCAGCAACAGCTACAAAGCAGCCTCCCCACTCCATTCATTCATTCATTAATTCATATTTATTGAGCACTGTATTACTGTGTGTGGAGCACAATATTAAGTGCTTGGGAGAGTACAGTACAACATTCCTGGTCTTCGATAGCCACGTGGCCTAGGAGCAGGAAGAAGAGGCCTTTACTTCAGGGCAGCGGGCCTGGGGGCGGGGGGTGGGGGGGGAGAAGGGAGGTGTGTGTTTGTGTGGGTGTGTGTGAGAGAGAGTGTGAGATTGAGAGATTCCACTCTGAGGTTTTTTGTACACACACATCTTACAACTGAATGTGAATGAACCATCCCAGAAGTGATGATTATTTTCAATTTTTTTAAAATAGCCCATTCTCCAAGGAATCTAATAGTAAGCTCCACCACTAGGTTGTGTTCTATTTATCAATTTTATTGTACTCTTCCAAGTACTTGGGACAGTGTTTTGCACTCAATAAATGCCACTGATTGATTGAAATCTGCACTACTTTCTTGGCATAAATATTTAGGCTTTGAGTGAGGAAGAGTTTTTGTTTAAGGTTGGGCTGCTTGCACTCCCTCTGTCTGTGTGGTCTCTGTCTCTCTGACTGTGCCAGAAAATGGACACACATCATTTTTTGGGTTGTTTATTTTTCATGGCATTTGTTAAGCACGTACTACGTGTCAGGCACTGTACTAAGCACTGGGATAGATACAAGCTAATCAGGTTGGGCACAGTCCATCCCACATGGGGCTCACAGCCTTAATCCCCATTTCACACATGAGGTAGCTGAGGCACAGAGAAGTGAAATGACTTGCTGAAGGTCACACAGCAGACAAATGGTGGAGCCAGGATTAGAAAACAGGTTTATATGATTCAACTGTGAGATCTTGTCATGAGTTTTGCCAGCAGCAATCCAGTAGCCCTCTGTGAAAAGGCCAAGATTGTGTTGAAAAGGATGGGGAATCTGAAAGAATGAAAAAAACAAGTCCTATCTATCTGTTATCTGTTAGACGATCTGTAAATATGTCAGGCAGCCGCCTTTTCCTATTGCCTTTTAAAAACATTATTGCTTTTGCTATACAACCTTTTCATCTCTTTGGATAGTTTGGCTTCAAACAAGTGACATTCTATCTGCTCTACCGGTAAGGTGATTGATGAATAAGTTATGCCACAGTTTCGTTCCCCTCAAAATAAATTATTAAAGTTCTATACATTTATATTTGCTGTCAAAAACTGTGGTGTGGCTTCACAAGGAGAAAAGTCCCAGGTACAAGCTACTGTCAGGGTTGGTTGAATTTTGCTAAACGAACCAGCAGCCATGTCCTAGTTGGGAAGAAGTGAATTTCCATTTCAGATTGAAGTTCATTTCCTGGTGACCAAATGTTAACCTCGAAAATCCTCTTGCAGGTTAAAAATGACTGAAAATTGTGAATACTATTTTTTAATTAATGTATTTTCTAACACAGGGCTTGCGTTCCCTAGATAGATGGGAAAACTAAGGGAAAAAGTGCCTGTTTGTCTCAACCCCTGTTTGATCAACTCTCCTCTATGCCAAAGCACTGGCTAGGTGCTGGGGTTGTTGTAAGGCAAGCAGATTGAATGTAGTGCCCCTCCAACCCAGGGCTCCCAATCTAAGAGATTGGGAGAGGTAAATGCCTTCTTTCTGTTGGCAAGTGGGTAAGCCATCACTTGCTCCTCCGAAGGACCCCATAAGGCGGTTCATTGTTGTTTAGTTTTCAAGGAATTACTCTGGGACAAATGGGACAATCTGCCCTGGTTCTGCAGAGACTGAAGAGGCTGATTATCATTGTGCTGCAGCCCAGGACCTCCCTGGTTATTCCACTGGAGTTCTTGGCTCCATGGAGACAAGCCCTAGACTTGAATGAATATCCAGGGCTTGGAGAATGCACAGTGTGCTGTTCTTACAATACTCTGTCCAAGTCAGGAGTATCAAACTCATCTCCCCCCGGGATATTTCCGACCAGTAAATAGCTCCTTCCCAGCCCACGGGAAAATCCCCAAATTCTAGGATCTGCTGTACCTCCCTGAAAGAGAGTTGAGGGGGAGTGAGGAGGAAGAAAGGAAAATCCCCAGCCTGGCTCTGTATTTGCCTGGGAATTTCATTCAGAAACACTGATTTGTGATTCTCAACTAAATATGTGTGTGTGTCCACATTTGTCCCTACTGTCCCCTCTTCCTTGTTGCCTCAAATCCTTTTTCCCCTCCTCCTCCTGCTCTACCCCCCAGGATTCATTCATTCATTTAATCAAATATATTGAGCACTTGCCATGTTCAGTGCAGTGTAATAAGCACTTGGGAGAGTACAGTGCAATTATAAACAGATACATTCCCTGTCTACAATGAGCTTACAGTCTGCCCCAGGTCTGAGGCCAAGTCGACTCATCTATTTTCACAGAATATCATTTGGCCCCCTAGAAAATGTGATTGACCCCTTCCCCGCCCCTTCTTCCACATTTGACCTGGTTCCAATTTCCAGGAGATTTTGATCTGTAAAAGGTCCTCCCTCACCCCACATCCCAACCTCCTATTTAACCCTGCTACATCATGGCTCCAGGAATAATAATAATAACGATGGTATTTATTAAGCACTTAGTATGTGCCAAGCACTGTTTTAAGCACTGGGATAGATATAAGGTAATCAGGTTGTCCCACATGGGGCTCACAGTCTTAATCCCCCTTTTACAGATGAGGTAACTGAGGCAAAGAGAAGTTAAGTTATTTGCCCAAAGTCACACAGTTAACAACTGGCAGAGCTGGGATTAGAACCCATGACCTCTGACTCCCAAGCCCGGGCTCTTTCCACTAAGCCAGGCTGTGGGGTCTGGAGTTTGACCAGTGGATTTGTTCCACCGTGGTTATTGACCTTATTTTACTGATGAGAAAACTGAGGCTCGATGGGAAAAGCCTGGTGATTCTCACAAAGTGATAGGGGTGCATTGGGAAGCGGCAGAGCCCTTCCTTTGGCTCTTTGGGTCTCAGTGTCTCTCTCCTTTGAAGGTTCTAGACCCAAACCTCTCTGTTGGCTGGAAAAGTGGCAGCCGATTCACTATCCGGACAACCCACATCAGGATGGTTTGCACCCAGTTTCCTGAAACCCTTGGAGTTGAAAAAATTGTTATTTTAGAAACGACATTGAAGAAAGAACGACCCTATTATGTTTTCAACGCCTGACTCGGCTTCATAGCGTACCGGTTTGTCTTCGACCCAGGAACACTGAATAAATTGTGCTTTTTTAGTCAAGCTGAATGTGCTCTTATCTGAATCAAGCATCTGAATTCAACCCAAGGCAAAATTCTTTGCAGATCACAATTATTCCAGAACAGACAAAATGCAAGTGGAAATCTCAGTGGGAACAATGCATCTGTTATGGAACTTTTCCCATTGGAAATCTTCAAAATGCAGTGCCCTTAACCCATTCAGTTTGGAACCTTGCTTTTCCTCTATGGATATGAGCATCCTAGTCATGGAAGACAGAGAGAAAGGAAGATTTGGTTTTGAAAATGGATATCACACTGGGTAATTTAGAATGGCAAATCCACTAACCTTGCCAAAGTTTAACAAAGCTCCAGTCCCCTGTCAAGCCCACTCTTTTCTGCTGAAGCTTTCCAAGTTCTGCTCACAAGAACAGACTGTCTTAGCCCTGGTGTTGCTATAGCCATGAATAGAGAGGATGTTGGGGTACTTAGACAACTGCACTGAAATGGATGGATTCCAGTTTTGGTTCAGGAGTCATTAGCCTGAGAATACAAACCACAAGGGGAGATTCTTTTCCTTTCTTTTCACTTTGAAGGGGGGGAAAAAGGATTTGCTTGGGGGCAGAGCAAGGGAAAGAAAATCCTAACCAACTTTGATCTAACTTTCTGTCCTGGAACCATAACTTGGCATTGGTTTGCTCCAATATCTAAATCTAGGGGCCATGCCATCATTCCTCCATTGTTGCCTTTCTGTAGAGTTCCATCCTGGGTGCATTTTTCTGAGACTGAGCTTGTTACAGATAATCTTGTTTGCTGGATTACCTCTCCAGAGGGCAATCTTGTTAATAACCCCCACTGGAATTTCAGTGAGTCTGGAAACTGGACCCTAGTACCACATAACAGTTCTGCATTTCCCCCCGCCTTCAAATTGAAACAAAGGCCGCTGTTTCTCCGTAATAAATTTTCCTGTGAGGCACTGAAGACTTCAGGAAGAGTCTGGAGGTGCAAGAGGGAGTCCTCCCAGCTCCTCCAGTCCCTTCCTTCCCAAACCTAGGCTTGGCATTTGTGGTCTGTTTTTTTGGCTAGGCAGGTTTAATGCTGCCTGGGAGTGGCACCCCATTGGCAGTTATGAAAATTAAACTGCTCCAGACCTAGAGATTCTACAGTGTAAGAATCAACCGGTTGACTGGTACCTCCCTCCTGGCCAGAGGCAGGGATGGGAAGAGCAGAAAGAGTTGCCTTAGTAGACTAGAATGAACTAATTTTGGAGGGAACAGGTATTCCGTGGCTCCAGCCCTTTCTAGTCTGAGAACCCCATGTTTCTATTGCCTTGAAGAGACATGGTGGGCATTGTTGGGAAGGAGAGAGCAGAACTGCAGCCCTCCTTGTCCCCCAAACTTCTCCTCCCTTCTTTCCTTTGAGAATCTCCTGAGAACTCCTCTCCACTTGACTCACTGCAGGAAAAAGGAAGATTTGTCATGGCATTTTTCAGGGATCCTCACCGGATCTTTAGCAAGAGTATTAAGTTGGTTGGGATTGGAGAAGCAGCTTGGCCCAGTGGAGAGAGCACCGGCTTGGGAGTACGTCGGTTCTAATCCTGACTCTGCCACTTAACTGCTGTGTGACCTCGGGCAAGTCATTTAACTTCTCTGTGCCTCAGTTCCCTAATCTCATAATGGGGATTCAATACCTGTTCTCCCTCCTACTTAGACTGTGAGTCCACTATGAGACCTGATTATCTTATATCTACCCCTGTGCTCAGTACAGTACTTGACACATAGTAAGCACTTAAAAAATACCCCAATTATTATTATTATTATTAGAAAACATTGCGTCACTCTGTAAAAATCCCAAGAATTGTTCCAGTTCGTTATACAGGATGCTTTTTTGGGGGTTTAATTTTTACAATCCAAGTATGGTGTGGGGAGATAATAATGATTAAAAGCTGTTGGGTTTATCTGATGATTTTTCTCTGCAGAGCCATTACTGATATGGTCTTGCTTATCTTCACTTCCATCCTGGGAAGTTAATGGGGCACAGTCAGCTTTACTATTCTCACTAGAGAGTTGGAGCATCACTTAACCTCTCTGGGTTTCCTGTCCCCTTGTGAGTGAGGGTGAAGGCAGGATTAGAACCCTGGTCCCCTGATTCCCAGACCAATTCTCCATCGGGTAGACTCTTCTCCTGCCTTGCTTTTAAATTCCAGTTCCGGATCCTCATCGGTGGTATTTACTGAGCACTTACTGTGTGCAGAGCACTGTGCTAAGCACTGGGGAGAGTACAGTAAAACAGAGTTGATATACTGAAATGGTTCAGGTGGAGTGTGGTGGCCCCCACTTTTCTTACTAGTACTTCTCCCAGAAGCTGCTGCTGCTGCAAACTTAGGGAAAGGAATAAATATATTGCAATGGGACTTCAACCGTAAAAGTGATCATCCCTTGTAGACCTGCAAGTCTCAGAAGGAGCCTTTATTTTTTATATGTAAATAATAAAACAGAGACATGATAATAGTATGAATTGTGTAGCAGCATACATAGCCCGACATCCATTTGTAATTGTAAGTTATTGTATAATTAAACAAAGCTAGGGCAGGGAAAGTTATTCTGCTGGTGGAGCTTTTGTTGGATTCTTCACCAGTGCTGAAGTTTAAAGCCTTGAGCACACTCACAGCTCATAGTGCATTCAGTATAGCTGCTAGCAAAGAGACATTTTTAATGATTTGTGTTGATCATAAGCCTTCTCTGGTAAATTATGTTTTCAAGACCCTTCTGTAGATGTTGAGTTTGTACTAGCAATCACAATGAGTCAAGGAATGCCACAGTTGGGGTAGCCAGCCTTCCCACTTTATTGGGGACAGGCTGATTTTCAGCTGGCCTATCCCCCATCTGGTCTGATTTGGAGTTGGAAACTGAAGACTTTTATGCCTATTTTTCAAATTTTTAGGGAACATTTCCCTCCTCCATGGCTCATGCTACCAGGTTCCGTGTCTCAGGTACGGCGCCAGAGTTTAAAAAGGACCTGGGAGGGAGCACAAAGGCTTTAGACTAAGTGTGGAGGAGTTAGGAGTCTTCTTGGAGATGTGAAATTGACCTACTTAATAATAATAATAATGTTGGTATTTGTTAAGCGCTTACTATGTGCCGAGCACTGTTCTAAGCGCTGGGGTAGACATAGGGGAATCAGGTTGTCCCACGTGGGGCTCACAGTCTTAATCCCCATTTTACAGATGAGGGAACTGAGGCACAGAGAAGTTAAGTGACTTGCCCACAGTCACACAGCAAAATGTGCTGTACTTCTGCAAAATGTACTTCTGCAAAATGGTGCATGTGACATCCTCACGTTAATTCTCTGTGCTTGGCATGGCACGTGTCGTCTTATCCAGTGTCTTTGAGGGTGTTTGGGTTCCATCGTAGCTGTGGTTATGGTGGCACTGTGTGAGCCGTGGTCCCTCCCTTCCCAAGGATGGCAGGGTAATCTAGCAGTACCAATCTACTTGGATTTATTTCATCCTCTGCAGTTTGGTGGCCAACCTAAGCAGAGGTTTTAGTGGGCAGGCAACTCCGAGCAGGAGTGATGCTGGAGAGTGAAGGGCAGGAGGTGTGGATTCCAGACTTGACTGGATTAGTGACTCAAGTCTTCAAATTTTGGTACCTGAGTCACTAATTTATACATGCCAAGTGGAATTCTTCTCAGAGAGAATGAGAGTTTATGGGAAGAGGGAGATTCTGGATGAGAAATATATTTGTATTTTAGTTGACACTACACAGATTGAGGGCTTAGGGAAATATTTCCCAGGATGTTAGTGCTGTGCTGCCTGCTGTTGCCATTTCCAGCAAGTAGGTTCTTGCCCCCATCACACATCCTCAGGCACTTTCCACCTGTGCCTAGTGAGAAGGTCAAACTGGGTTCTCCTCCCTCTGTTGGCCTAGCCCTTTGATGAAACTGTAGTAAGACAAAGGCCTCACGGGGCCCTGAACAATAAGAGACCATTCAGGGCCTGCAACATTAAGGCATTAAATCAAGGGTGAGCCTGAAGATGGCCAGCCAAACCCTTTCATCCACCTAGCCTGCCTCTGGCCGCAATTTGGGCATCGATGCCTTTGCCAGCTCTTATACCACCTCCACTGCTATTGCTCCTGATTCTTTCCATGCTTCCTCTGCCCTCTCTCTCCATTCTCTCTCATTCCCTTGAACTCTGAAACATAAGTTTCAGGAGCTATGGCCAGTAATGTGGAATCCTTGATAGTCACATACCACGAATGGCTCTCCTAAGGCCAGAGAGAGATAATGGGCTTCCCAGAGTACATGGAACAGTACAGGGTAGCCAAGGGGGAGGAGCAGACCCTAGCATCTACTCTGAAGCCCTTGATGGAGTCTTAAATTCTTCAAATCCTTCAGCTCTCTCCATCTTCAAAGCCCTTTTGAAGTCACATCTCTTCCAGAAGATCTTTCTTGAATCATTTTTCTTTTCCCTAAGTCATATTTCCCAACCTTTATCTCAGCATGATGAGTCTATGTACTTAAGCACTCACATGGACCCTTAGCAGTACTGAATTTCCATTCCCTACTATTTGAGCACTTCCTTAAAGTACGCATTTTTCCTTTCTCCTCTTCTCTCTGTAAATTATTCTGTGTCTGTCTCTCCTGCTAGAATGTAAACTCTCTGAGGGCAGGGAACATGTCTGTTTCCTCTATTGTACACTCCAAGAGGCTTAGAACAGTGTTTTGCAGAGCCTTGTCTTCTGCCCTCAAGTCATGTTTGCACAGCAGATATTTGGAATATTCTGTTGTAGGATTGGACAAAATTGCTGCAAATTCAAGGGTGCTTCATCTAGGTGACCCTACAGGGAGACCCCATATTCCATGTCTTGATCTCATCACTCAGCCTGGTGTAAACATTATGGTGAAAAGTGTTAGTGCACAAATGCACCTTTGTTGACAGTGAAGGTTTCCAAAAAGCACTTTGATCCAGAACTCCACCATTTCATCACAGAGAGACTGTATGGTATTTACAAACTTTTCTCAACAGTTAAAGGCCTTAGCGGAGGCTTTCATCATCCAATTAAGTTTCAAGCACAACAGAAAAAGATTAAAAATTATCTTTACTGAGAACATAATGCTTTGCCCGAGCGATGACCGTCCAAGGCCTTCAAAGTGCTTACATTCCAAGAATGGTGGATGTAAATGAAGTATGGTGCAGAGTTTTCATGAAAAGGAAAAATAATTCTTTCGGAGAAGGTGAAAGATGAATCAGTCAGTGGTATTTATTGAGGACTTACTGTGTGCAACACACAAAGAGAGTTATTAACGAGTGCTCACCCCTTTTATTTCTCAGGGGGCCAGGGTGGAAGTTCCTGGAAATAATCACAAAAGGCTAAAAATGAATTGCCATTTTCCCCAACATTAGTTCCATAGTTCATTGTTGTTCCCTTTTCTTTCAATTTCTCCTTATCTTTTCTTTCACAATCTGTTTTTGCCCTATGTTTTCTAGAAGACCTTAATTTTATTAGTCTGCTCATCTCTAAAGAGAAAGGATAAAGGTGTAGATTCCCAAAAAACTAATTTAATAATAAATAATGGTGATATTTGTTAAACGCTTACTGTGTGCCAAGCACTGTTCTAAGCACTGGGGTAGATACAAGATCATCAGGATGTACCACGTCGGGCTCACAGTCATAATCCCCATTGTACAGATGAGGTAACTGAAGCACAGAGAAGTTAAGTGACTTGCCCAAAGTCACACAGCTGATAAGTGGCAGCGCTGAGGTTAGAACTCACGACCTCTGACTCCCAAGCCTATGCTCTTTCCACTACCCATCCTTCACTCAAAGGAATATTATCAAACACTGTCCAATCATGTATTTTTGGTCTCTTATTGCTAGAACTTCCACAAAGCCTGGAAGTGAACATCTCTGCCAAGGACTTTATTCCTTTTCTAGTGAACATACACCGTCCCTCTGAGTTATAGGGGACACGAGCCTTAGAGGCTTTCTTTGATTTCGCTCATTGTGGTATGTCTCAGGATCATCATGGAGGGGGCAAAACAGAGGCTTGAGTTAATTTGGCTTCCTTTGCTTGTTCTAGGACACAAGTCCATGAAATGCTGCAGTTGCCCCCTGGCTTGTTTTCATTTCCTAGAAACAGAACGTGAAGTTTAAGAAACAAGGGTCCCCGAGACTGACCCACTTTCCCAATCGATTGAAAGCTTCTTGTGGGCAGAGAACGTGGGTTTTGCTACTGATGTATTTAGTACTTGCATAGGGAGTGAAAGCAACATGTTTTCAGAAGTTGGAGGAGATGGGTTATGGGAAATGAAAATTCTCAGCTGTGGAAACTTTGTCATTTTCTGTATGTTGCTATCAATGTTTCTGTAATGGTATTAAAAGGACCCAGTGGCTGGTGTAGGACATATGTCATGGCTTTAAAAAAAATCAAAGTATAAATAATTTCTGTCTTGATAAATGCAATATATTTAGGTCATCAAAGAGCCTCCCCATTAGACTCTCTAACAGTTTTAAGGCCTGTCACATACAGAGCATAAATGGCTCAAAAAGGTCTCAATATACTCTGTTACTTGTAGCTAGCCATTCTACAGACCCCTCTGTTTCTCACTGAAGCCCACTGGGAGAATTCCTTCATTTTTTCTGCCTGGGACATTGCAGAGAGTTGAAAATGAAAGCCCCAAACAACTTCTAGACAAATTGCATTATGGACCCTCCATTAATTTAATCCCTTTTCAGAGAGGAAGAAAGTAGTGGGGAGAGAGAGAGAAACAGAGAGAAAGATTTGCTCTTCAGATGTCCATAATAGACAAATAATATCAGAGCCACTAGGAGACAGGGCAAAACGCCTATTCTGATATGGCTGGAGGGATTTCTGGTGAGGATGAGAGTTGACCAAATGCTTGTTAGCTGTAACTCATTTTCACCTTGAGATTTGGCTCTTTTCCTTTCCTTGCAAGGACCTCAAACATGTTCTTGCTATGGATGTTCTGTTTCTTAGCTAATTCGTCCTGGGGTTTGGGACTCAACCACCATCTCAGAGACATTTAACATCTCCGTGATAGTACTGTTTTTTGGGTTTGTTTTTTATTAAACACTTACTATTTACAAGGCATTATGCTAAGCAATGGGGTACATATGAAAATCCGATCAGACCCACTCCATGTCCCACATAGGACTCAGAGAAAGCACATATGCAATTGACCATTTTACAGATGGGGTACAGAGAGATTGTATCTTGCCAAGGGTCACGATAAAAGTTAAAGGCAGAACTTGCATTAAAACCTGTTTTTTTGGACTCCTGTATTTATGGTCTTCCTATTAGACCACGCTGCCTCCCCAGGGATTTTTTTTTTGTTAAGCACTTACTGTGTGCTGGGCACTTTACTAAGCACTGGTGTATATACAAGCTAATCAGGTTGGACACAGTTCATGTCCCAAATGGGGCTCACAGTCTTAATTCCCATTTTACAGATGAGGGAATTGAGGCACTCAGAAGTGATTTGTCCAAGGTCACACAGCCAAGTGGCAGAGCTGGGATTAGAACCTAGGTCCCTCTGACTCCCAGGCCCATGCTCTATTCGATAGTATTTATTGAGCGCTTACTATGTGCAGAGCACTGTACTAAGCACTTGGAATGTGCTTCTCATGGATTCTCATGAATCCACACTTGGGAGAGTACCGCAATAAATAAATAAATTCCCTGCAACTTTTCACCAGACCAATTAAGCTCAATTCCCAATTAGAATTTCCTCCTAACCGTTATTATTGTTATTATTATATATAACTGCTTATTATGTGCCAAGCACTGTTCTAAACACTGGGGTAGATGCAAGTCAATCAGGTGGGTCTCTATTTCAGGGGTACTGTGGTCCTGCTATTAATGCAACGACAATTATTTCTTCTTCTTTAATGGACCCGCCTCGTTCTCGCCCTCCCCTTGCGTACATTTTTGACGGTTGATTTTTGGCAATCCCGCCCTCTCCAGAGAGGGTCTGAAGACCAGAAAAGGGCAAAAAATGCAGATGGATATGACCTGACATGTTAAAGGTGGGGGCCGACGGGAGGGAGTGGAGCATATGCAACTTACAATTACCAGAATCAAGCCCCGAGGACCAAAAGTTCTGGCTTTCGCCTCTTTGTATTTGCAGTAGATTTATGCAATGATTCCTCTCACGGATAGGGAAAATCAGTCCACTTGAGACATGTTGAATTCACCACTCCCTGCCAGGGTCGGAAATAGAAGATAGTTCATAATTACAACTATTCTTCTGTCTGAAGATCAGAACTAAAATGATCACCAGGTCTGAAGCTGGGTTTGAGTTCACCCTCAGCCCAATTTGGCAGGACCCTTGGGATCCTGACTTGATTTCCTCTACACTGTAAGCTTGTTATGGGCAGGGAACCTATTTGTTGATTTTGTTAAAGGGTACTTTGCCCAGCATTTAGTTCGGTGCTCTGCACATAGTGAGTGTTCAATAATTAACATTGCTGATGATGATTTCCCTAAGACATTGATCTGGGACTTTTCTCCTGAGTATTGGGACCCTAACTGGAAACTCCTAAAGGATAGGAATCTTTCATTAACTTCTAACATTTGTTCCCAAGTGTCTGAAATGATGCTCTGCACATAGGCATCAATAAATGCTTATGATATGGCTCAGAGACTGACACTTGGTGGAAGCCTGAATGTTTTTATTTTGCCAGTATTTTTCTCTTCCTGTGATCAAAAATGAACCCTCAATGCACAATGCATACAGTCATAAAGGCCTTTCTGAGGTCTACTCTAAATCTGTCTTGCTTCAGCTTAAACCCATTCCTTCTTACCCAACCCTCAGTGGTGAAGGAGAATAGCTCCTGCCCACCATCTGCCCAGTATCCTTCACTGACGCCTTATCTAAGCATCCTTTGATGCCCTGGTTGGAGTCAACCCTGGGCTGGATGGACCACTGCTCTGATCAGGGTGGCCCCTCTAATGCTGTGAAATAAGATTGGTTTTGAAGCTCTAACGTGAGTACATCAATCAATCATATTTATTGAGCGCTGACTGGGTGAAGAGCACTGTACCGAAGTGCTTGGGAGAGTTCCACAATAAACAGAGACATTTCCTGCAACTTTTCACCGGAACAATTAAACTCAATTCCCAATTAGACTTTCCTCCTAACCCTTATTATTATTATTATTCTTAAGTGCTTATTATGTGCCAAGCACTGTTCTAAACACTGGGGTAGATAATAATAATGTTGGTATTTGTTAAGGCTTACTATGTGCAGAACACTGTTCTAAGTGCTGGGGTAGATACAGGGTAATCAGCTTGTCCCACGTGAGGCTCAAAGTTAATTCCCATTTTACAGATGAGGGAACTGAGGCCCAGAGAAGTGAAGTGACTTGCCCACAGTCACCCACCTGACAAGTGGCCGAGCCAGGATTCGAACCCATGACCTCTGACTCCCAAGCCCGGACTCTTTCCACTGAGCCACGCTGCTTCAATCAGATGGGACACAATCACTGTCCCACATGGGGCTCACATTCTTAATCCTCATTTTCCAGAGGAGGTAACTGAGGCCCATAGAGATTAAGTGATTTGTCCAAAGTCATGCAGCAGACATGTGGCGGAGCTGGGATTAGAACCCAAGTCCTTCTGACTCCCAGGCCCATGCCCTATCTACTAAACCATGCTGCTTCCCTGTGATAAAGCTTAGTGGATACCCAAGAAGACACCTAGCAAGAATGGGGCCTCTTCAGATACAATTAAAGGGCAATCAGGAAGATGATTCCAGAAGGATTTGTTAGTCCTGTGGGGATCTTTTTTTTTTAATGGTATTTGTTGAGTGCTTACTATGTGCCAGGCATTGTTTTGTGTGCCGGGTTAGATACAAACTAATAAGGTTGGACATAGTCCATGGTCTATATGGGGCTCACAGTCTTAATCCCCATTTTACTGATGAGGTAACTGAGGCAACAGAGAAGTGAAGTGATGTACCCAAGGTCACACAGCAGTCAGGTGATGGAACCTGGAATAGAACCCAGAGCCTTCTGACTTGCAGGCCTGTGCTCTATCCACCTCTATATTGTAAGCTCATCGTGGGCAGGGAATGTGTCTTATATTGTTATGTTGTACTCTCCCAACCACTTACTGCAGTGCTCTGCCCACAGTAGGCACTCAGTAAAAACGAATGATTGATTGTTTCTTCAGTTTTAAGCTATTTAGCTTAAAATGTTTGTAGGCTGTCTCTTGACATTTATTTAATGTCACCTCTCCAGTTAGATCGTAAGATCCTAGGGAGTAGAGATAATATCTGTCTCCCCTTCTAGACTGAAAGTTCCTTATGGGCAGGGAACATGTCTATCAATTCTGTTATATTGTGCTCTTCCAAGGGTATAGGAAGTGCTCCATAAATACAATTGATGACTATGTGGTATTCTCCCAAGGTCTTAGTACAGTGCTCTGCCCACAGTATATATGACTGATATATGACTCAGTATATATGATTGATTCCCCGTTAGCATGGGGAACCTGGCTTCAGGAAGAGGGCTTGGTCCTCACCCATTATCGTCAGGTAGGAGAAACCTGGGGCTAGGAAAATTCCACTGCAGTCACAAGAAAGAAGAGAAAGGACAAGAACTGGGGACACAGTCACTATCAGTGGGACATTTCAGGGGACTTCTTTAGAGGTGGACATTTCTAGGCCAAGAGTTGGGCACACTGAGGCAATCCTCTGAGAGCCCATTCTCAACACTGCCAAATCTCGGGTAGCTGAAAGATTTGGGCCAATATAGCAAAAAAATGCTTAATGGTAAAAAAAAAAAAAAAAAAAACCAAAACAAAACACCAAAAAAAACCTCCCTAATTGTTGATATCAGAATATGAGGAAAAGAAAAAAAATCCTCCCCAAAAGAATTCACAAGTTCTCCATGCCATTCCTGCTTGTGTCTGCCAGAGACCGGTGCTCCTGCCGACCATGGGGAATTCTGGCATTGACGCAGCATTCGTCCTGTTCTCTACCAGCCTTTCCGTCAACGGAGAGATGGTGCTGTATCACGGTGGGAAACATAGATGGGTGACAAGAGGAGGAGAAAACTTGGGAAAGGAAACTTTGTTTTTCCCCTCAAATAAAAATTCCCCTACTCGTGCAAGAAACATTGGCTGTATTAGCATTAACACTGCTCCATCCTCTGCAGATTTGCTGGAGCTGACAGCCCTACTGCACTCGATGGATTTCATGATCATTATTAATCCGAAAAGGGAGAGGAATAATGAGCAGCCATAACTCTCTGGCAAACATTAGTATCCAATCTATCCTCATCTGAATTGGATTCCCAGGAAGTCCCTTAAAATGCTATCTGTATTTTGTTGGTTTTAATCTCCCCCTCTAGCCTGGAAGCTTGTTGTGGGCAGGGAATGTGTCTGTTTATTGTTATATTGTAGTCTCCTAAGGGCTTCGTACAGCGTTATACACACAGTAGGTTCTCAATAAATAAAGTTGAATTAATTGTAATATTGATCTGTTAATGCCAATTTCTGCAAGGCAGTTTGTATTTCTCCTGACTGTTCCCCAAATCATATTTGTCAAACCTAACATCCTGCAAATTTCATGTCAGATTTGAGAGGAGGCTGCTGTTAAATGACTGATTTTGGGGGGTAGGTGGGAACTGAAAGCTATTTAGTCTGTAACCTCTGGCTAAAACATGGCTGGGGAGTTGGGGAGAGAGTAGGGAATAGAGCAGCTAAATGATAGAGTATAGGAGTGGACCTAAGACAGCTGAAGAGATCAGGATGAAATTGCTTTGGTGCACTATTGCCCCAGAAGTATAAAGAAACTTTGAAAGTTGCAATTAAGACCGTGTGATTCTCATCCGACAATAATCGCCAGCATGCCTGCAGACATGTTTCCATTTTAACACACAAACTGTTAATGTAAGGGCATGAGATTCCCGTGCCCATCTCGCCCCAGAGCAAGGGGTTAGCCTGTCTGCTTTGTCTTTTTGCTAACTCTGGATTAATGACAAAACATCATAAATTACATCATTTGTTTATGGAGATGTCCTCTCATAGATAATACCCACTGGAAGAAAATCAGATTGAGAAGTGTAACTTTTGGCTTAGTGTTGCTTTAGGTCTTATAGGTTTTTGCTTATTCCCATTACCACTGGGCTAATAATAGTGGTGATAGTCACTTAATGTAGAAGTGGTAATAATAGTTGCAGAATTTACTGAAATCAATGGACTATACTAATTAATCATTTATTGAGTGCTTACTGTGTGCAGAGAACTATTCTAAGCACTTGGGAGAGTACAATACAACAGATTTAACAGTCATGTTCCCTGCCCATAACAATAGAACAGACACATTCTAGTGCTTGAGAGGAAAACAAAAACACAAGACATGTTTACTACCCACAAGGAGCTTACACTCTAATGGGACAACACAGAAGTATTCTTAAGCAGAGAGATCAGGCTACCTCCCATGGTTTTCTTTTGGCAACAACCTGGCTCTCAGGGGATGCTTTTTTCAGGGTTACTTTGTCTGGGCTTATTTTGGCACACATTGTCCCTCCTCACCCTCTAGGCCCTCTAGGTCAGATTAGCTACTCCATAGGGCAGTAGACGGCTCTGAGTCAATCCTATATTAATGATCCGATCTATGTATACAGTCACCTGATTTTGATGCGTGTTCAGGTATATCAGAGCCCTGCTGTTGGTCCTGTGGAAAGAACACTGGCCTGGGAATCAGGGGATCTGAGATTTTGTTTTACTGTTGTACTCTGTATTGACAGTCCCTGTTCTACCTGCTGGAGCTCTTTCATCAGTGGTGAGTGTTTCTACCTGAAGGACCGTCCAAGAGTCTCTGCAAGGTGGACAGGTTGAGCAGGAGTCCTGTAAATAGCTTCCCAATATAATTCATTCATATTTATTGAGCACTTACTGTGAGCAGAGCACTATACTAAGCGCTTGGGTACAATACAATAAGCAGACATATTCCCAGCCCACAGAGAGCTTACAGCCTATAGAAGGGGAGACAGACATGAATAAAAATAAATAAAATTACATTTATGTACATAAATCCTGTGGGGTTGGGAGGGGCGGCAGATATGAATTTGAGCTTGGGAGTCAGAAGACAAGTGTTCTAATCCCAGTTCCACCACTTGTCTGTTGTGTGACTTTGGGCAAGCCACTTAACTTCTCTGTGCCTCAGTTACCTCATCTGTAAATTAGGAATTAAGAATGTGAGGCCTTTTCTGTAAAGGCCTCACCCACCAACCTCTGCTTTGGGAAGAGGGAACCAAGGAAATGCTTATCTTCTCCCCAGGGATTGGAGTAGTGGAGAGGAACCAAGTCTTGAGTCTGAATGTGGTAAAATAATCCTTATGGAAGAATCAGCCATTCTGAGAGTCCTTGCTGTTTTGAGAGGATCCTTGCAACCTTGCCTTCTACCCTTGAGTCAGAAATCACTTTTAAGAGGGTTGGGGACAGGGAAATTGGGGATATCTCATGGCCTGTTGATGTTCTGACCAAAGTGCTGGCAATCTGCAAACCAACTTTTGAATGCAGCTCCCAGTGCGGTCCCGAGGTTGCCTAGGCTGTAAGCTTAATATGGGCAGAGAACGTATAATGATAATAATAATAATTATGGTATTTAAGTGCTTACTATTTGCCAGGCACTGTTCTAAGTGCTGGAGTTGGATACAGATAAATCAGCTTGGACACAGTCCCTGTCCCATGTTGGGTTTACAGTCTCAATCCCCATTTTCCAGATGGGGTAACCGCGGCACAGAAGTGAAGTGACTTGTCCAAGGTTACACAGTAGTCAAGTGGTGGAGGTGGGACAAGAACCCATGACCATCCAACTCCCAAGCCCGGGCTCTTTCCACTAAGCCATGCTGCTTCTCTAATGTATCTGCTAATTCAGTTGTTTTGTACCCTCCCAACCACTTAGCACAGTGTTCTGCACATATTAGCACTCAATAAAAATCATTGATTGATTGATTGGGAAACTGGCAATGGATGCCAGAGCAGCCTTATTCCAAGAGCTTCATCTTGTAGGAAGATTCGTGGAGACTTGGCAGTAGATTAATGACTGCATGACTGCATGTCCTTTTTCCAGAAGAGAGCCCTCCAAGAAGAGCCTTGTGGCCCTCCAAGAAGATATTGTTGCAAGCAATGTTTCTTAGCCTCTTCCTCCTCCCTTTCATTACGGTTTTGTGTTAAAGAGAAGTGGAAAACCATCGTGTCGATCATTCCTTGAGTGTCATGTGCCCTGCAGTGCAGAATCAGATAGGCTATGCCCACTCTTCAATAGAAGTTTGGTTCCTATAGTCAGCCAGGTAGACATTTCTGGGAACCTTAGGGACCCAATTTGCTTTGCTTACCAGCTCCTGCTTTCAGTGACCCTCTCAGCCCAAGGAAAGATAACACTGATAGGCAGAGCAGGAAACTAAAGATAAGGTCTAATCCCTTTCTCCTCTGGAAAGTCAGCCCAAACTCAGTCTCAACCAGGGGCACTGGGAGCCCAATCCCAGACAGTAGCAAAGTCACGAGTCCAGACCCAATAGCGACTCATCCTAATACCCTAGTTAATGAGCTCCTGATTCTACTCAGTGAGAGATGAAAAGTTTTATTATTCCTTATGTGGAGAACTTCAAAGGCATCACATGAGAAAAACATTTTTTTCCATCAAAGATGAGCTTAAAGAGGAATAAGGCCTTAATTTTTTTGTTTGTTTCTGTTTTCTTTATGGTATTCGTTAAGTGTTTAACAGGCACTGGTTCTAGCCCTGGGATAGATACAAGCTAATCAGGTCAAACACAGTTCATGTCTCACGTGGGGCTCACAGCTTTAGTTCCCATTTTTACAGATGAGGTAACTGAGGCTTAAAGAAGTTAAATGGCTGGTCAAGGTCACACAGCAGACAAGTGGTAGAATTGAGATTAGAACCTAGGTTCTTCTGTCTCCCAGGCCCATGCTGTCTACACTAGTCCATGGTGCTTTTCACTGTTGGAAAGAGGTCTTTGAATCTGCAAGGAGAAACTGGTCCTGAAGACATCAGGATGTGTCTCCCTCCTGGTGCCTGCTCCTGCCCATGGCAGAGAATCCCCCCCCAAAGCCTACTTTGCCACCCAGAGCTCATCTATTAACTTTTGCCAGCACTGAAAGCCAGGCTGGTGGATGTTCCCAATGCTGACATGCTGCCTCTAAACAAATGTCTGGTGGTGGGAGGCCCTCTTTGTGAGCCAGCTGGAGATTGCTTTAAACTGTTGATAAGATGAGTGTAAGCAAGCAGCTCTACCTGGACTACCACTTGGCAGGGCCCTGCTGACACTTCTGTAAAGAAGGGGAATTATTTTCCCAACAGAAAGCTGAAATAGAGAGAAAAAGCAGGTGCCCATTCCCGCGAGCTGCCCACCACTCGGGATATAATATGTATCCTGACTGACCAGTTGGTATTGGCATATAGAGTGAAGCTCCTTAAGGGGTGGTCAGAAACTGGCAGTAATATACTATGGCTTAACTCACCAATGCTCCAAGTGTCAAAGGGCAGAAGGAGCAGGGAGCCCTAGAGAAAGCAGGGTTCCCCGAGACAGAGTCTGTGCGAAACATAATGGTACATGCAAAACCAGTCTTGTACGTCAGCATGGCAGAAAAAAAATTGATTTAGGGAAAGTGAAATGGGCAGCTAAAGGGCTGCCTGGCTTCCAGCTCCTGTTTAGAAAATAAACTTGTTTGGTATCAGACTCTTCCCCCTTCAAAGTCTGTTCAGACTTTTGATAAAGCCCTTCTGTGTAGCTGGAACAGCCTGGACTCCCCACCCACCTGTGTGTCACACACATGCTGCAAAAGCAGCCTATCATATGCTGTGCTCCAGAGGACCAGCTGGTTGGGATGCTACTGATTGAGGATCCCATGGAGCAAAAGGAGAGCCATGCCAGGCCCCTGCCCCAGCTCTGGCCCCTGCCCCAGCTCTAGCCCCTGCCAAGAGGGTGAAGAGTCGCTTCAGGCTGCCCCAGTAGTGGGAGCCCAGCCTTCCTTTGTCCAACTCACAAAGCCTTGGGAGAGGAATGCAGTGGCTCTGGTCGCCCTGGAGAAATGCTCACAGATTATTAGTAGTAATGAGAAGCAGCGTGGCCTAATGAATAAAACTAGGGCCTGGGAATCATAAGGACCTGTGTTCTAATCCCAGCTCCACCACTTGTCTGCTGTGTGACCTTGATAGGTCACTTCACCTCTCTGTGCCTCAGTTACCTCGTCTGTAAAATGGGGGTTAAGACAGTGAGACCAACGTGGGACAGGGACTATGTCCAACCTGATTTCTTGCATCATTCATTACTTCATTTCATCACTTACAGTTCGATCATTGTATCATTCATTTCATCATTCATGAAAGGGTGAGGCTTTTTTGTTTTGTGTGAAGGTTGATAGGCAACCACTGGAGGTTTTTGAGGCGGAAAGTGACATGCCCAGAGCGTTTCTGTAGGAAGATGATCCGGGCAGCAGAATGAAGAATAGACTGGAGAGGGGAGAGACAGGAGGAAGGGAGAGCAGAGAGAAGGCTGACACAATAATCCAGTCTGGATATTATCAGAGTTTGTACCAGCATGATAGCCCTTTGCATGGAGAGGAAAGCGTGGATCTTGGCGATATTGTGAAGGTGAGACCGGGAGGTGTTGGTGATGGATTGGATGTGTGGGGTGAATGAGAGATCTGAGTCACAGACAATACCAAGGTTGCGGGCCTGTGAGATGGGAAGGATGGTCCGCCGTCCACAGTGTCTGGGAAGTCAGGGAGAGGACAGGGTTTGAGAGGGAAGATATGGAGCTCAGTTTTAGACATGTATCCACCCCAGCTCTTAGTACAATGCCTGGCCCATAGTAAGCATTTAAATACCACAATTATTATTAATGATAATATCAATAATAGCAATGGTTCTGATATTTGTTATGCCCTTACCATGCTCCAAACACTGAACTAAACGCTGGTGTAGATACAGTATGTGTAGATTGGATACAGTTCTTGCCCCACATGGGCTCAGAATCTAAGTCATTATGTTACCCCAGTGCTTGGCACACAGTAAGTGCTCAATAAATGCGATTGAATGAATATTCTCTGTGCCGGGCACAAAGCACCCAGCACTCTGTGCATTGGAGTGACCACGCTAGAGAGAGGGCAACCATTTTTTTCTCTTAAGGCCACGAAGTCCTGTGTTTCAGAGCTGCCCCATGTGTCATGGGTCCGGGGCACAGCTGTAATCACAAGCTGTCGTAGCTGGATTTGTCATGTCTTATGTTGTCGAGTCATCTCCAACCCATAGCGACTCCATGGACATATCTCTCCCCAGAATTTCTCACCTCCATCTGCAATCATTCTGGTAGTTTATCCAAAGAGTTTTCTTGGTAAAAGCATGGAAATGGTTTACCGTTGCCTTCTTCCTTGCAGTAAACTTGAGTCTCTGCCCTCGACTCTCTCCCGTGCAGCTGCTGCCCAGCATAGGTGAATTTTGACGTAAAAGATTGCCTTCCACTTGGTAGCCACTGCCCAAGTTACGAATGGAATGGGCATTCCTCTGCTTGACTCTCCCTCCCATAGCTGAGACTAGTAGAGTACTAGAGAGTTTCCAGGTATGATCCTGAGAGGGTAGGGGTAGCTGATACATTGAATAAATACCACCAGCTAGATATGAAACTCAGGGCCCTCTTAGGCCTGAGCTACAGTCTTGGGGCTTTGACTATTCTGGGTTGATTAGAAGTCAACAGGCACTGAAATCTTGGTCCCCACAAAGCTGTTTGACAGAGTACTGAACTAGGCTTTGGGGGTATGCGTCAAAGAATAGACATGGTCCCTTGTCTCAAGGAGTAACCATTCTAACAGAGGTTAACAAACATTGATTCTGTATAATATGTAAGGATAAAAATGATGATTGTCAAGTGAATTGAAAATTCATTCCTGGACTAGCCAACCTGAGTCAGGAACTGCTTCCTAGAAAAAGGTGACCCCAAACTGTGATATAAATGCCAGGAGGGAGGCGGTTCCAGGTGTGTGGCCTGAACCAGGGCATCTTCCAGCCAGCTACTGTGGTGGCCTAGAGGCAGGAGGTCTTGTCAGGCATGAGTGAAGCAATTGGGTTGGGGAATCTGCTATTGCTACCTCTGTCTCTAACAGTGAGACCTGAGCCTCAGCCAAACCTGAATCCCATGACAGTTGGCTTGAACACCTCTCTCTCTCCCTGTCCTACTACCTCAGAAACCCTGGAAGCATTTGCTATATATTCAAGGTACTATCTAGAATAGACACTCCGGGTTCACCGTCTTTGGGAACTTCTGAGGCAAATATATTCACCAGCGTATGTTCACCAAACTTACATTAAATACTTACCACACATACACGACACCAGTGTCACCCAGAGATACCAAACAGGAAGGCTAGAGGAATAACTGTAATCCACCCTCTCACGTCCATTTTGTTGATGTGTCTAGGAGGTGTATTTGCAGGTCAAAGACTAGGCCAGGAATCTCTCCAATACGATTCTGCAGTGAAATCTATGTAATGTAATACAAACCACACATAGCACAAGGAGGCATTAAAACAAAACTATATTTTCTTTCTTTCCCCCTCAGTCCCCCAAAAGCCAAACTCCAAACCCACCAAAATGAAAAAAAATATCCAAGACCCTAAACCCACATGCTGCGTAATGACACAAACATTTCCAGGCTTATTTTATACCAGATGAATGGGGTGATTGTTAATAGCCCAGCAACAAAAACTGGTTTCCAGATCAGCTGAAATCTGTGTCTGCCCAGCTAATTTTGCCCCTGGGTGGGAATGCGTCCTGGGAGACTCTGCCAGATTGGTACTGGTGCCATAGGGTCTGTGGACTTTATTTGTTCTTATAAATTAGTGCAAATTACTCTCTCATTCATTCAATGATATATGCTGAGTGCCCACTGTGTGCCAAGCACCCAACTAGGTGGTGGGTAAGAAAAAAGTAAGAAATACGACGTGGTCCATACCCTCAAGAGGCTTCCAGTCTAGATGTGGCAGTTGGGAGGTTGGTGGCACGCACATGAGGAAAGCTTGAAAGTCACAATGACTTTATATGAATATCTGTCCCCATTACTTATTCATTCATTCATTCAATAGTATTTATTGAGCGCATACTGTGTGCAGAGCACTGTACTAAGCGCTTGGAATGAACAAGTCGGCAACAGAGACAGTCCCTGCCGTTTGATGGGCTTACGGTCTAATCGGGGGAGACAGACAACAACAATGGCAATAAATAGAGTCAAGGGGAAGAACATCTCGTAAAAACAATGGCAACTAAATAGAATCAAGGCGATGTACAATTCATTAACAAAATAAATAGGGTAATGAAAATATATACAGTTGAGCGGACGCGTACAGTGCTGAGGGGATGGGAAGGGAGAGGGGGAGGAGCAGAGGGAAATGGGGGGAAAAGAGGGTTAAGCTGCGGAGAGGTGAAGGGGGGGTGATAGAGGGAGTGGAGGGAGAAGGGGAGCTCAGTCTGGGAAGGCCTCTCGGAGGAGGTGAGTTGTAAGTAGGGTTTTGAAGAGGGGTAGAGAATCAGTTTGGCGGAGGTGAGGAGGGAGGGCGTTCCGGGACCGCGAGAGGACATGGCCCAGGGGTCGACGGCGGGATAGGCGAGACCGAGGGATGGTGAGGAGGTGGGCGGCAGAGGAGCGGAGCGTGCGGGGTGGGCAGTAGAAAGAGAGAAGGGAGGAGAGGTAGGAAGGGGCAAGGTGACGTAGAGCCTTGAAGCCTAGAGTGAGGAGTTTTTGTTTGGAGCGGAGGTTGATAAGCAACCACTGGAGGTGTTTAAGAAGGGGAGTGACAGGCCCAGATCGTTTCTGTGGGAAGATGAGCCGGGCAGCGGAATGAAGAATAGACTGGAGCGGGGCGAGAGAGGAGGAAGGGAGATCAGAGAGAAGGCTGACACAGTAGTCTAGCCGGGATATAACGAGAGCCCGTAGCAGTAAGGTAGCCTTTTGGGTGGAGAGGAAAGGGCGGATCTCGACGATATTGTAAAGGTGAAACCGGCAGGTCTCGGTAACAGATAGGATGTGTGGGGTGAACGAGAGAGACGAGTCAAGGATGACACCGAGATTGCGGGCCTGAGAGACGGGAAGGATGGTCGTGCCATCGACGGTGATAGACAAGTCTGGGAGAGGACCGGGTTTGGGAGGGAAGATGAGGAGCTCAGTCTTGCTCATGTTGAGTTTTAGGTGGCGGGCCAACATCCAGGTGGAGACGTCCTGGAGGCAGGAGGAGATGCGAGCCTGAAAGGAGGGGGAGAGGACGGGGCGGAGATGTAGATCTGCGTGTCATCTGTGTAGAGATGGTAGTCAAAGCCATGAGAGCGAATGAGTTCACCGAGGGAGTGAGTGTAAATGGAGAACAAAAGAGGGCCAAGAACTGACCCTTGAGGAACTCCAACAGTTAAAGGATGGGAGGGGGAGGAGGTGCCAGCGAAGGAGACCGAGAATGACTGGCCAGAGAGGTAAGAGGAGAACCGGGAGAGGACAGAGTCCGTGAAGCCAAGGTGAGATAAGGTATGGAGGAGGAGGGGATGGTCGACAGTGTCAAAGGCAGCAGAGAGGTCAAGGAGGATTAGAATGGAGTAGGAGCCATTGGATTTGGCAAGAAGGAGGTCATGGGTGACCTTAGAGAGAGCAGTCTCGGTAGAGTGGAGGGGATGGAAGCCAGATTGGAGGGGGTCCAGGAGAGAATGGGAGTTAAGGAATTCTAAGCAGCGATTGTAGACGACTCATTCTAGGATTTTGGAAAGGAAGGGTAGTAGGGAGATAGGGCAATAACTGGAGGGGGAAGTGGGGTCAAGAGCAGGTGGATAGGGCTTAGTGGATAGAGCACTGACTTGGGAATCAGAAGCATGACTTAGGGGAACGAGCACGGGCTTAGGAGTCAGAGGACGTGGGTTCTAAATCCAGCTCTGCCACTTGTCTGCTGTGTGACCTTGGGCAAGCCACTTAACTTCTCTGTGCCTCAGTTACCTCATCTGTAAAATGGGGATTAAGATTGTGAGCCTCAGGTGCGACAACCTCACTACCTTGTATCTACCAGTGCTTAGAACAGTGCTTGGCACATGGTAAGCCCTTAACAGATACCATAATTGTTATTATGAGATCATGGGTTCTAATCCTGACTCTGTCACATGTCTGTTGTGTGACCTTGGGCAAGATACTTAACTTCTCTGTGCCTCAGTTACCTCATCTGTAAAATGGGGATTAAGTCTATGAGCACTTTGTGGGACAGGGATTGTCTCCAACCCGATTAACTTATATCTACCAGAGCACTTAGAACATTGCTTGGCACATAGAAAGTGCTTAACAAGTACCGTAAGTATTAGACTGTGAGCCTCTTGTGGGCAGGAGATGTCTATCAACTTTATTGTATTGTACTCTTCCAAGTGCTAAGTGCAGTGTTAATAATAATAATAATGTTGGTATTTGTTAAGCGCTACTATGTGCCGAGCACTGTTCTAAGTGCTGGGGTAGATACAGGGTAATCAGGTTGTCCCACATGAGGCTCACAGTTAATCCCCCTTTTACAGCTGAGATAACTGAGGCACAGAGAAGTTAAGCGACTTGCCCAAAGTCACACAGCTGACGAGTGGCAGAGCCGGGATTCAAACTCATGACCTCTGACTCCCAAGCCCGTGCTCTTTCCACTGAGCCACGCTGCTTCTCTATCTTCTCACGTGGCTGCCCTATCTCCCTACTACCTTTCCTTTCCAAAATCCTAGATTGAGTCGTCTACAATCGCTGCTCAGTGTTCTGCCCACAGAAAGCACTCCAAAAATATAATTGGTTATGACAGAACAACAAAAGAACCCCAAGGAAATGGTGAATACAAAAACTCAAGAAGAATGCTGAAGGAGCCAGTTTTTTAGGCTCATCACCACACAATCAGTCAGTGGTATTTATAATAATGTTGGTATTTGTTAAGCGCTTAGTATATGCAGAGCACTGTTCTAAGCACTGGGGGAGATACAGGGTAATCAGGTTGTCCCACGTGAGGCTCACAGTTAATCCCCATTTTACAGATGAGGTAACTGAGGCACAGAGAAGTGAAGTAACTTGCCCACAGTCACACAACTGACAAGTGACAGCTGGGAGTCAAACCCATGACCTCTGACTCCGAAGCCCAGGCTCTTTTCACTGAGCCACGCTGCTTCCCCCAGGCCTTATAACTCAATAAAACAGTTAGTGCTTTATTGAGCACTAACTGTATGCAGAGCACTGTACTAAGAGCTTCATTCAATTCAGATGTTCAGTTGTATTTATTAAGCCTAACTGTGTTCAGAGTATTTTGCTAGACATGTACCTTGCCCACCATGGGTTTACAATCTAGGTCTGGACTGTCCAGGAATCAATAGTCACTACAGCCACTGCCAAAGTCTTCCCATTGTTCTGAAGTTGGCGGAATCCCTGCTGCCACTGGTCGAGTCCTTGCCATTTGTTGTGGGTAGGGAATGTGTTTGTTTATTCTTGTACTCTCCCAAGTGCTTAGTACAGTACCCTGCGTAAAGTAAGTGCTCAGTAAATATGATTGAATGAATAAATAAATGAATTCTGCTGGGATGAGAGGTGGCTTGGAAGCAGAGCCCCAGGATGCTGTCAGTGGGCCTGGCATTGAATGGTGACTTGGTGGGGCTGGAGAGGCTGAGACACACTGTGGCTAACGTCCTTCGTGCATATGAGGGCAGTGGATAAAGAGCAGGATCCGTTTTGTTACTAGTCACGGCCTGAAAGAATCATTTGGCATTTTGGCTTTTGGTGTTATGTGGTCATTTGTGTCCTAGTAGATTAAGTGACTGGAAGGAAGGACCTCACCTGCTTTGCCACTTCTAAGGTCCAAGATCCCCAGAAGAAATAAGGTGAGGGAACAGTCCTTGGGGCAGGTCATTGTCTGAAATATGGATGTATTGGCTGACCCTAGTATTGCTGGGAGCTCCCCTCTCCAAACACATCCCCTTTGTAGGCACAGATGAGTTGTTTTTGAGTGCCAGGAATTTTTCTGGGCTGAAGGAATGAGTCAAAAATGGTAGGTTCTCCTCCACCTCCAAGTCCCCTGGAAATATCTTACCCCATCTGGACTCAGATTGTATCCCTTTTTCCCCAGGCTCTGTGCCTAAGTGATTTGATATAGACCAATTCTTTTGGGCCCCTCTCAGAGTTGCACCTGGTGGGTTTCCAGTACTCTACCAATCTCGGCTATGGGAGGGAGAGTCAAGCAGAGGCCTGCCTATTCCATTCATAACTTGGGCAGAGGCTAGGGAGTGGAAGGCCATGTGCTAAAAGTCAAAAAATCACCCGTGCTGGGCAGCAGCGGCAAGGGAGAAAGTCAAGAGAGGAGACTTGAGTTTACCGCGCGGAATGTGGCAATGGTAAACCACTTCCATATTTTTACCAAGAAAACTCTATGGATACACTACCAGAAAGATCGCAAATGGAGAGCGGGGCATTCTGGGAGAGATATGTGTGTGGTGTCGCTGTGGGTCGGAAACGACTCGACGGCATAAGACATGACAATTCTTTTAGCTTTAGGCTAAAATGACCCATGTCTTTGTGGTGATGTTTAAATGGAGATCTGTATTTTCACTCAGGACTGTCATTCATGGTGAGTTGAGAATGCTTCCTGCTCAACTGGACCCTATGTCAAACCACCCAGGGAACCCAGCCAGGACTCGCCATCCCCACCCAACACAGGTGGCTGCACCAATTGGCGATAGAGTTAATTATTTTGCCCCACCCTGAGTGCATGTTTTGAGCAGCCGGAGGTTTAGGCGGTTTTGTTTCTGGGATAATCTTGCCTTTTTGTAGCTCTGCACTGAGTGTGACCCAAGCCCATTGATGATACCCAAACAATCCATCTTCTGCAAAGGTCATTAATAGAAAAGAAACAGCAAGTTATTTTTTTAACTTTCTCATCAGGGCAGAATTGTTGATATCAGACCATCTGTGATACATTAACCCCCAACCCCCCAAAATAAAACCAACCCTTAATAACTTTGCTTTATAGGTAATATCCATAATTCATTCAAGAATGGAGGTTTGCCTGGTCTCAATGAGGTGTATCTTATTTTTTATAATTAGCCTCACCCCCTCACAGGGAGAGCAGGATGATTTATACAGGTATTATGATGCTTGGTTATTATTTTCTGATCATGATCTATTATTATTCTTTCTAATTTTGTTCACTCAGTGGTTGGATAAGGCAATTTAGAAAACAAATGCATATTTGAATAGCTAATACCAGATTTACATTTACACCTCAGGTGTATAAGGATAATAATGTGGCAATTAAAGGAGAACGTATAATGCTTTAGTCATGACTGTGGATGATCCGGTCAGAACAAGGGCTGACAGACACTCCTAAAGCTTTAGAACCTTAGGGCTTTTTTGCGTGTCTTTGTCTTTCCAAATTTCAGCTGGCAAAGGAGCCAAAAAACCCACCATCACTAATCTTCAAAATATGTAAAAAAACAAGGGTTATGCCTGTTTCAGAGGAGGATAAATTGGGATTAAATTGGAGGCACCACCTTATTCCCACCCACCTATTGAGAAATCCCTCTCTAGGTTCAAGGTATCTCCTTTAAAGGAGCTGACTTTCAGATATTCCATGGCATTGATCTTCAATCTTTCTGAAGATCATGCTTCTTGAGGTTCATGAGTACAAGAGAATTGTCATGGGTATTTCTTCAATATCCTTCATTTGAGGCTGTCAAAGAGCTCAATAAATAATCTTTAAACTGCTGGCTGACTATCCGTTGAGGAGCTGCCTCCCTTTTGTGTTATATGAGAAAACTCCCTTACCGTTGTCATTATAGACAGGTTATCTATCTTCCTAGGAAATCCACTAGACTGTAAGCTTCTTGAGGTCAAGGATCACATCTAATCTGTTTAATTGTTCCCTCCCAAGAATTTAGTTCACACAGTAAGTACTAAGGACCATTGATCTACTGCTTACTGTTTGAGACCCCTGCATAGTTTAGCATAGCCCTGTCCCCAGACATTGTCTTTCAACATAATAATTGTATTTGCTAAGTGCTTACTATGTATCAAGCGTTGTTTTATGTGCTGGTAAGATACAGGATAATCAGGTCAGACATAGTCCCTGTCCCCCACGGTGCTCGCAATCTAATTAGGAGGGAGAACTGAAATTGACTCTCCATTTTACAGTTGAGGTAACTGAGGCAGAGAAAAGTTAAATGACCTGCCCAAGATCATAAAGCAGACACTTGGTGGATCTGGGATTAGGTCCTCTGACTCCCAAACCTGTGCTCTTTCCACTAGGCCACGCTGCTCCTCAGCCCCATGACACCTATGACCATAGCTGCAATTTATTTTGATATCTGACTCCTCCTCTGGACTGCAAGCTCCCCACAGACAAGGAACATGTCCACCAACTCTGTCTGGAAAGAAATAAAGTTTCACAGTCACTGAGGCCCTAAAACTGCTTGCACATTTCTGTATATATTTTTTCAACTCCTTTATAGCATCCCTTCCTTCCTTCCTTCCTTCCTTCCTTCCTTCCTTCCTTCCTTCCTTCCTTCCTTCCTTCCTTCCTTCCTTCCTTCCTTCCTTCCTTCCTTCCTTCCTTCCTTCCTTCCTTCCTTCCTTCCTTCCTTCCTTCCTTCCTTCCTTCCTTCCTTCCTTCCTTCCTTCCTTCCTTCCTTCCTTCCTTTTTGTTTATTTGCCTACTGAGAACAAAGCAAGACTGTAAATCACCTGTGGACTCAAAGTTCCTCTCTAGACCATAAGTTCCTTGTGAGCAGGGAACATGTCTACTAATTCGGTTATGCTTTGCACTCCCAAGCACTTAATTCAATTCTCTTCCAAGGGCTTAATTGTTTGTTGAGCACTTAATGTATGGAGAGTACTGTATTAAGTAAAAATAAACAACAAAAGTCATGATCCTTGCCCACAAGGAACTTTCACTCAAATGGGGGAGGGGACACTTTGTGGAACCCTTTGCTTTTTAAAACCTCTAGTTCTGATTTCTTCCTTCTTCCCCATGTTAGCCCATTCAAAAGAGAACATTTACTTCCCCAAAATGCCCAATTGCAGAGCTGATAATTGTTACTAGTGTGAGAGCAGAGGGGGGCTGTAGGATCCCCTCGGCCATCAAGAACCTCTAGAGAATTAGTATAGATGAGGTAACCGGGAAACAAGGTCACACAGCGACAATATATATAGGTATTAAGTGCTTACTATGTCACAGGCACTGTACTAAGCCATGGGGTGGATACAAGCAAATCCAGTTGGACACAGTCCATGTCCCTCACAGGGCTCACATTTTTCATCCCCATTTTACAGATAGGATAACTCAGGCACAGAGAAGTGAAGTAGTTTGCCCAAGGTCACACAGCATACAAGTGGCAGAGCTAAGAATAGAACCTATGACCTTCTGATTCAGGCCCATGCTCTATCCAGTTTCACACTGCTTCTCCTGTTAAAAATTGGTTGTATTTTCACCCAGAGACATTAGTTAATAGTAACATTTGTGAGGGGCTTTCTGTTTGCAGTGCCCTGCACAATGCTAAGCCCTGGGCAGAATGTGCTGATGTTTATTCACACACAATACTTGGCCCACAAGAAATCAGTTACTGTCCACCCTAAGTGTTGCTCCAAGTTCAGTTAACCTGTAAGTTTAGCTGCATGAGGAAGAAACTGAATGTTTTTCCCAGGGAGCAGTTACAGGAGTGGAGGGAGAAATGATGATATGCTCTTCCCCACTAGGCCCAAAATGAAGGGTGATTCTGAATCATCCTGGCACCCAGCTTTATGTTCATGAAAGGGGAGAGATGTCGGTCGGCCCGCCACCTAAAACTCAACATGAGCAAGACTGAGCTCCTCATCTTACCTCCCAAACCCAGTCCTCTCCCAGACTTCCCTATCACCATGGATGGCACGACCATCCTTCCCGTCTCTCAGGCCCGCAATCTTGGTGTCATCCTTGACTGGTCTCTCTCGTTCACCCCACACATCCTATCCGTTACCGAGACCTGCCGGTTTCACCTTTACAATATCGCCGAGATCCGACCTTTCCTCTCCACCCAAACGGCTACTACGGACTCTCGTTATATCCCGGCTAGACTACTGTGTCAGCCTTCTCTCTGATCTCCCTTCCTCCTCTCTCACCCCGCTCCAGTCTATTCTTCACTCCGCTGCCCGGCTCATCTTCCCGCAGAAACGATCTGGGCATGTCACTCCCCTTCTTAAACACCTCCAGTGGTTGCCTATCAACCTCCGCTCCAAACAAAAACTCCTCACTCTAGGCTTCGAGGCTCTCCATCACCTTGCCCCTTCCTTCCTCTTCTCCCTTCTCTCTTTCTACCACCCACCCCGCACGCTCCGCCTCTGCCACCCACCTCCTCACCTTCCCTTGGTCTCGCCTATCCCGCCGTCGACCCCTGGGCCACGTCCTCCCGCGGTCCCGGAGCGCCCTCCCTCCTCACCTCCGCCAAACTAATTCTCTTCCCCTCTTCAAAACCCTACTTAAAACTCACCTTCTCCAAGAGGCCTTCCCAGACTGAGCTCCCTTCTCCCTCCACTCCCTCTACCACCCCCCCTTCACCTCTCCGCAGCTTAACCCTCTTTTCCCCCCATTTCCCTCTGCTCCTCCCCCTCTCCCTTCCCATCCCCTCAGCACTGTACTCGTCTGTTCAACTGTATGTATTTTCATTACCCTATTTATTTTGTTAATTTTGTTAATGAAATGTACATCGCCTTGATTCTATTTAGTTGCCATTGTTTTTACGAGATATTCTTCCCCTTGACTAAATTTATTGCCATTGTTCTTGTCTGTCTGTCTCCCCCAATTAGACCGTAAGCCCGTCAAACGGCAGGGACTGTCTCTATCTGTTGCCGACTTGTTCATTCCAAGCGCTTAGTACAGTGCTCTGCACATAGTAAGTGCTCAATAAATACTATTGAATGAATGAATGAATGAGAGATGCCCCAGCAATAGACATGAAGGTATCTGCCCCCACCCCTTCACATCACTGAGAAGCTAATAGTTTGCATTTAATGGAAAAGATTTAAAATGTAGCACGCAGGCTAAGCTTGGTTTTAACTCCAGGCAATAATGTGGCTTTAGCACTGAGCTAGGAGGAGCTGGGCTATTAATCCTTTTGACATTACCTTTGAATACCATCATATTTCAATCCGGTTAAGTCACTGGGCCATTGTTTATTGGCCGTGCCCTTAAAGTGAGAACTCTGCTGAAGCGACAAAGCGATGCTGGATTCTGTAACTTGGAGGCAACTTCAATTTGCCTCATCCATCGTCTCCATCCCCTGTCCAACCCAGCCCTAATCTCGGGTAGGTCACAGCTGTTGTTGGGTGTATATCTGCTTCACTGAAGCTTGACCCACAGGCCTGACCCTTCCCAGGAGGAGACAGAAGATCCAAAGATTTGATTGAGCCTTGGGGCTCGAGAGGGAGGGGCAGGTTAGGGATGTTGAGAGGTGGCTCAGGGAAAGGAGGGGAGCATTTGAACTCCTTCCAGTTGTATCCCCAAGCATTCAGTTCTTCTTTCCCCCCAAAAAATCGACTGTGGAATTCCCTGTAATCCCGAACTCTGAGACTCCGGCTTTCAGCATTGCCTCACTTCTCTACCTGTTTTCTTTCTTTGAGGTCAGTGCAGACTTAGTTTGATATGGATCCTGCTCCTCTCTCTTCCCCCTTCCCATCCTCTTCATTCATTCAATAATATTTATTGAGCGCTTACTGTGTGCAGAGCACTATACTAAGCGCTTGGAAAGTACAATTCAGCAACAAATAGAAACAATCCCTGCCCACAACGGGCTCAAAGTCTAGAAGTCGGCAATGGTGGAAAATTGGTTAAACCCAGGTTGTTGGTTTAGGAACCCTGAATTTTCCAAGCCCCCCAACCCTTCCTTTAGTTTTGCCTAAGTCAATTCTGTGTCCAAGTTCTCACAGGTCAGAGATGAGAAAGTCACAGACCCACCCACATCTTTCTTTTCCCCTCCTTTGTTTTCACATATTGCTGGATTTCCTATTCTCTTGGCCATGGTCTTTTGGGTTCATATTCCTGCTACTCTACTGGCAGACCTAGCGATAAAGAGCAAATCACTGCTTGGAGATTCCTGAAGGCAAGGCATCAGTAAATATTGATGGACAGTCTATTAATGATGGGATAGGGTTGTGGGAAGAGCACAAACGTATTCTGTAGGGGCTGGCTGTGGGTCTTCCAAACTAAATAACTCATCCTGGACATATTTTAAAAATTTACAAAGCCACCAGTCTTTGGGACCAAGCAGAAAGTCTCTAGCAAGGAAGGGTATCCCCAGAACATTAAAATGTGTATACAATCAATTGTATTTATTGAGCACTAATTGTGTGCAGTGCACTGTACTATAACAAACACATTCCCTCCCTACAGTGAATTTACAGTTCCGAGGGAGATTATCCTATCCGAACATTGCAGTTGGAAATGCACTGTGACTCTCTCTTTCTGTAGGGAGAATTTCGGGAGTCACTATTGATCAAATTATAAACCACTGGTGACAGCCCTTCCTAAATTATGTGATCTGAGAAAAATAAGCCTAATCAATCTCTGCTCTCGCTTAGTATGACTGTTGAGAGATGCTTTGCTCATAAAGATCCAGTCAGTGAGGCACTCCAATTTAGTGGCCCTTTGTTGTCAGCCCACTGAACAAAAGACACTAAAGAGCACAATTAGGTTTCCAACAATCTCTGAGACCAGGTCATCTTCTCTGAACAGGAAACAAAGACACCAGATAATTATGTGGTGTTCAGTAAGATTCAGGTGATTTTTCTGTTGGCTTTCAAGGAGAAAGTTTGATAGTACTATTTCCTGACAGCTTTAAATCAGAGCCTGGGTTCTCTGAAAACCTGGCATGAGGCAGCTAGGATTAGACTCTGTAAGGGGGCCTAGCCCATTCGGTTTATTCACACCCTTCGACACATCCACTGCACCATCCTCCAGAGAGCCACCCGCTCAGCTGAACTAATGGGGCTAACTGAAAATGGGACCAACTGGAACTGTATTTGCAGCCCAAATTTACTAGAATTCCCCTCCATTGCTGAGTCAAGAGGATTCAGGAATTTGTTTTACTACTGATGTTCCTGTGATATTTCAACTGGAAAAAAATATTGTAATGACAAATTTGTGTTCCCACCCACATCACATTTGTAAAATGTCACTGGGATGGAAAACCAGAGTTGCCTCTAGCTCCCATCTTAAAGGCACAGACATAAAGGGTTGGCAAGAGTAACAACAAAATAAAAAAGGCTCTTTTCACAAGCAACCAATTATTTTTGCCCAGAGAATTTTAACCAGTTGTTTTTTCCATGCAGTCCCGTTGCTTGGTTCCCAAGCCAGAATGAAAAGTTCAGCTTCCTAATGTGTGAAACAACAGTGACAAATTGATTTTGTTGGTATCGTCGACGATTGGGTTAAATTAAGCTTGGGAGATTCCTTCCTCTGTCAGCCCCTCTTCTCAGCTTTTGTGCCTTCAGAACACCTTGGGTGACCTGTGGAAATTGGATCTGACAGTCGAGGAAGGAAAAAGGACGTGGGAGGTAATCCAGGAAAAGGCCCAGAATTTTGGTTGAGAAGGCGAGAAGCTTTCAATTAAGCTGGTTTTATTTATGTATTGGGTTTTCAAAAGGATTTGCCTTAGGCCCTCCAGGCACCGTTTCATAATTTAAGATGCATATCATTAGTTACATTTAAAGAAAACGCCCTATGGACATGGGCATTGGTTCAGATCCTACCCAATGGGGAGATGCCAGAGGAAGAGGGAAAGAACACATGGAAGTAAAGAGACAAAGAAGAAAATTCCACATGTTGTGAATCTTTTCTCTCATCTCTCTGCTCCTACACCCCTCCCTCCAAGATGTGAGCATGTGCATCGCCCCTTCTCTTGCTCATTTTGTGTATTTGCTCTCAGGGCTTCTTAAGAGGGGGTTTGGAAGTGGTCTAGTAAAATCAGGCAATCAATTAATGGCATTTATTGAATCTCTACTGTGTGTGGAGCACTAAACTGAGCCCTTGGGAGAGTACAAAAGAGAAGACAATATCCCAGGCCCAACAAGCGACTCTCAGCTTTCCCATCCCTTTCCCATATTTTCCTCCAGGGTGTCCTTTCTCTGCTGCCATACATTCTCAAGCACATCTCTTTTGTTGTTGATTCTGCTGTGTGAACAGGTGGATCCGCTGTCTGCTCTTCTGTGTGTGTCTTGGACATACAGGCTATAGTGGAGCAAAAGAGACTTGTTCTTGGTGTTCTTTTGTAGGTTTTGTTTTTGATATTTGGATGATGGATGAGCAGGGAGGAGAGGGGAAGGAGAGGGTGGGTTAAGAGCCAGCAGATTGTTAACTGCTTTCTCCTACAGCTGAGGAGGGAGAGGAAGTTGGAGGCTTTTGCGTTTGGGCTTCAGAATACCATCACCTGCCCTCTCTGCTCCCATTTGTCACCTGGCATCTCTTACGGCAAAAGGGGAAGGAAAAATAGCTTTGTCAACTGGTTCTACTGCATTATTCGCTCCTCTGGCATGCACAGACAACTCTAGTTCCAAGGAGCTCTAAGCCCTTTAAAGATGGACTGTACTTCCTGGCAGAAAGACTGCCATCACATACGTGTGGATATGCAGGTGGCTGTGACTTTTTGGGTGGAAAAAAACATGAATTTACCCCTGGCAGACATGTATTAAAGTTTCTGCCCTGCTTCATGGAACTTGAGAAATTCACCAAAAAATTCCTCTCCTTTCTATTTCCCCTTCTCTTTCCTTCTCTCTTCCCTCCTTTCTCTTCTTTTCTCTCCTGGACCAGATGGCTGTTTGTGGGCCTTTCCAGTTCAGTGGGGCTCTGCTTCTATTTGCAAATTCAGAGCTTGTGCAGGGGCCCTCACAGCCCCTGTCAGAATCAGTCTATCAATGGTATATAATGAGCACCTACTGCCTGCAGAGCACTGTACTAAGCACTTGGGAGAGTACAATAGAGTAAGTATTTGGAACCTGTTTGATTCTGCTATGAAGCTGAAGAATGGATCTAGCTTTGTATTTGAAAATGCTGCTGCAGTAGAAACTGGGGAATCTGGGATGCATCTTGGAGCTGCATTTGAGACCATCTGGGTTTGCCAGACCTGAGTTAGGTTTTCTTCCCTCTCTCCTCTCCTAGGCAGCCATCCCTACCCCCACCCGGCTTTTTGAGCCCATGTGTTTCTGATTCATTTACACTTAAGTCATCAAAATGTCTCTTTGTGAGCGTTGTTTGAAGTCCAAGAAGCTCTGTGTTTTAAAGGGTTTTTCTTTAAAACCCGGATGGTGCTTTTTGAGTTAACAAACTCTAACCACGAGATTGTACATATTCAACATGAAACTCTAAACCCAAGAGATTAGAGTGGGCTCTAATCCTGGCAGGTTGCCAGGGAGAGAGTGTATTCTTGCTTGCCATGTGCAAGGTCTGATTCGTGTTACCTCCCCGGCAACCTCCCCATCCCCCCGCCCCACTCATCGGAGTCAGATTTGATGAGGTCAGATTCACCGATCAGTCTCAGAGGTAACGTCCACAAAGCACCTGGCTAATCCCAGTCCTGGCCGATGAAGTGAAACCGATACCATGGTTTGGTTAGGGATCAAAACTCCTGGTTTCTGAAATCCTGGGCTGGGAAACATTTTTGGTGTAATGAAAACATGCAATATTGGGTGTGGCCATTTCATTGTGCACTGTTTAGTGCAGGTCCATTTGCCCAGCTTCACTTATTTGTATATTTTAAGTTTCATGGATAGCTTTGGCTTCGAAATTATCCCCATCACTAAAGAGGAAGCAAAGTTTTAAGTCCAGAAATATTCATGGATAAATTCACTGTTGAAATTTAATTGTTGGACAATACATGCTCCCTTTTAGAGTTTGTAGAAATAGTGCGTTCTAATGGAAAGACCATAAGACTGGGCTTTAGAAGATTTGGGTTTTTCTAACTCCAGCCCTGTCAAGGACTCATATCCCTCATCTGTAAAATAGGGAAAATAATACCTGTCTCTCCCTGTCTCGCAGGGAGATTGTGAGAATGAGAAGAGATCATTGCTGTCAAAAACTCTTTGGAAAAATATAAAAGGGCTATAAATAAGCAAGGCAGTATTATTATTATTTTTATTCCTGGTACCATCAGACTAGGATGACAAATGTGGGATATTTAGATAAAGAAGGTTTATCGTTTTGTAAAACGGTTGGTTTCAGGAATCTAGCCTTGGCCATCAGGACTGCAGTGGGAATGATCCTTTCCACAAGGTGTTGTGGAAGCAGAGCTTCGGCCTTGGAATCAGGTCTGCCCCTGGAGGAACATGGAGCCTTCTGCCATCATTTGGGTTTTGCCTACTTCTCCAACCTGACAGAAAACTATGCGGTGGACAGCACCTATTCTCTTTAATAAAGGTCACCCTCGGTTTTCTCCAGGCCCTGAACATGACAGTTGCTAAATCATCTATTATTACACAAAGAACAAAAGCTGTGCCTCAATAAGCAAAGAAATGATGAAAGTCAAAAATTTGGGGGCAGAAACAGCTCAGCCATTGTAAGGCCAAGGCACTCCCCCGGGTGAAATCAATAACTGTCAGCCAACTTCCTGCAGTTACAGGAGGGCTAAACCCACTGCACAGTAAATAGTAACACGATATTTCTGGCAGCAGGGACCCTGGCAGTCCAGGAAGGAACCTGTTGGCAGGAACGTTGTATACAGTGCCCAACCCATAGGATGTTCAGAAAAAAATACTGCTAACCAAGGAATGATGGAGAAGGAGAAGGAGAGGACCATTATAAAAGGGTGAATCTGAACCTTGAGAAGCAGCATGGCCTAGTGGAGAGAACACGGGCCTCGGAGTCAGAAGGACCTGGGTTCTATTCCCGGCTCTGCCAATTGCTTGCCGTGCGACCTTGGGTAAGTCACTTAACTTCCCTGTGCCTCAGTGTCCTCAACTGTAAAACTGTTCTCCCTCCTAATTAGACTGTGAACCCCATGCAGGACATCCCTGTGTCTGATCTAATTAACTTGTACCTGTACCAGCACTTAGAACAGTGTTTTACATGGAGTAAGCACTTAAAAAATGCCATTAAAAAGGTAAGGGATTAATAAATACCATAATAACATAATAAGCACTTAACAAAACATTTTTAAAAAAATTTTTAGTGGTATTACTTAAAAGCTTATTTTGTGCTAGGTACTCTACTGAGTGCTGGAATAGATACAAATTAATCCATCAGTGGTATTTATTGAGTGCTTACTGTATGGAGAGTACTGTACTAAATGCTTAGGGGTGTCCAGTACAATAGAATTGGTAGACATGATCCATGCCCACAAGGAGATTACAGTCTAGAGGGGGGACACAGACATTCAAATAAATTATAGAGAGGGGAAATGGGAAAGTATAAGGATATGTACTTAGGTGCCATGAGGGTGAGGTGACTATCAGATACTTAAGTGGAACAGATCTAAGTGCAGTGAGGGTTTAGGGAAGGCCTTTTGGAGAAGGGTGTGATTTACTTGGAATTTTGAAGGTGGGGGAAGTGCTATTCTGTTAGATATGAAGGGAGAGGGAGTTGTATTGATGTCTGTCTCCCCACCTCTAGTCTGTGAGCTGGTTGTGTGCAGGGAACATCAGTGCTTATTGTTGCATTGTACTTTCCCAAGCACTTAGTATAATGCTCTGCACACAGTAAGTGCTCAATAAATACCATTCAGTGAATAGGGAGGACAAAATAATAATTGTGTTTTTAAAGTGCTTACTATTTTACAAGCCCTATACTAACTCCTGGGCTAGATACAAGATAATCAGGTCCCACTGTAGTGCTCACAGCCCAAGAAGGATGTTGAACAGTTATTGAATCCTCATTTTGCAGATGAGGGAACTGAGCCACAGAGAAGTGGCTTTCCTTTAACAGCACAGCAGAGAGGTGACAGAGTCAGGATTAGAATCCAGGTCCTCTGTCTCCCAGGTCCATGCTCTTTCTACTATGCCATGCTGATTCTCTTCACCCGCACAGGGTCGGTGAATCAGATGCGATAGAGGCACAGTGAGTTAGTTGGCAGAATCGAAGTGTGCAGATTGGGATGTAGTAGGAGATTAGCGAGAAAAAGTGGGAGCGGAAAAGCTGATTGCCTTAAAGCTGATGGTAAGGAGGAAATGCAGACCTACAAAGAAGAGAGGTTGAGGCTGGAGAGGAAGATCTGGGAATAATCAGTGAAGTGCTGGTAGTTCATTCATTCATTCAGTCGTATTTATCGAGTGCTTACTGTACGCAGAGTGCTGTACTCAGTGTTTGGGAGAGTACAAATGCTAATAGACATAGTCGAAGCTGTGTTAGTGATTGGGTTCTTCTGTTATCTTTTCTGTGGCCAGCTTGAGCCTGTGCAGGTCTCTATCCTCAGGACCAGGGTGAACCAGAGGGTGGAGTTGGCCACATCATTGGAGTCTGGAAGGGGTGAGGTGGGCGGGGGTGGGAGGGTGGTACTGAGGGTTTAGCAGCAGGGAGAGATTTAGAAGACAAACACACCCACACTTGTAACTGGCAAAACCTTCAAATCTGCTGCAGTTAATCCACCTAGATAATTGAGAATTGATGCTGCTAATGTTCTCTGTCATGAGATACATCATTTCAGTGATGATGATATGCGTGGGAAAGGTTGGGGAATTTTTTGCAGGCTGATAATATGTTTTGCTTGGTGGTATTTTTTTTTAAACCTGTCTGAGGCTGCTGGAGGGATATAAAGTGGAAACTGTCCTTGATAATGAAGCTTTTGATTTCTTCCCCTTTGGGTGGGAAACAATGACCCATACTTGACACCCCATTCTTCTGTCTTGTCACAGATTCCCCCCAAGAATTGAGACACATTACTAATAGATGAACCCATTAGCTGGCATCCAGAAACATCAATAAGATGTATGGATCTGAAAGCGAATTGGATTCATTTGTTACTCTTTGTCAAAACAACACTCAAAATCTCTTGAAAGGAATGATTTAGTAAGCAAATGACACTCATCCCAAATAGCACAAGCTTCTTGGAACAGCGTGACCTTTTGTAGTGAGTCAATAGCTCATTGGCCTAAAGGCCTCACACTCACATATCTCAGGTTAACCAGGAAGAGATGATCTGGTCAAGAGCAATTCTGAAATCTTTGAGACTGTCTGTCATGGTTTTTTTTCCTCTTGCCCCACTGTTTTTAATCTGTCATAGCTCAAATCTTTGCATTGGCTTCTGTTCTTAATCCCCTTCATTTTAAGACTCCTGTCCTTGGTTTATAGTTCAGAACACTTCTTCCATCACTCTTGTTGTCTTATGTTGTCGAGTCATGTCCGAACCATAGCGATGCCATGGACACATCTCTCCCACAACGCCCCACCTCCATCTGCAGTTGTGGTGGTAGGGTATCCATTGAGTTTTCTTGGTAAAAATATGGAAGAGGTTTACTATTGCCTCCTTCCGCTCAGTAAACCTGAATCTCCGCCCTTGACTCTGTCCCATGCCACTGCTGCCCAGCACAGGTGAGTTTTGACTTGTACCAGATTGCTTTCCACTTGCTAGCCAATGCCCAAGCTAGGAATGGAATGAATATGCCTCAGCTTGACTCTCCCTCCCATAGTCGAGACTAGTAGACTACTGGAAACTATCCAGGTGCGACCCTGAGAGGTATCCAACACTCTATCCTCTGCCATATTGCCATATCCTATTCATCCATGGTCAGATTAAAGGCTGGGGTAAGAGTCATCCTCACAGAAATTCAGTGGCGTATTTTGCGTATGTGCTTATTCCTACAGCATTATTGTTGAATATGATTTAGTTTCCTTGGGTAACTTCACGCATACCTGGGCAAACATCATTCCCAGGAGTTTAGAGTTAGAGGTGGTACATTAGGGGACTTACACAATGGACTACATGCTTCTCCTTGAAGTATTTTCCAATCTGAGCTTCACTGGTGGTGTCCTCTTCTGGTTCTGCTCCTATCTCTTTGGCTGCTCATTCTAAATCTCTTTTGTGGTCTCTTCTTCCTCCCACCCTTTGATTGTGTGAGTCCTTCAAGGCTCAGTTCTGGGTCCCCTTCCATTCTCCATTTACACTCTCTCCTTTGGAGAAATCATTCACTCCAGTGGCTTCAAGTGCCATCTCTATGTGGATGGTTCCCAAATATATCTCTACAGGTTTGACCTCACTCCTTTACAATTTCACATTTCCTCCTGCCTTTAAGAAGTCTTTACTTGGGTGTCCTGCCGGCACCTGCAAATTAACATGTCTAAAACAGAACTTCTCACCTTCCCACCCAAAGTAGCATGGGCCTGAGGTTCATAATACCTGTGTTCTAATCCTGACTCTGTTAGTTACTTGCCATGTGTCCTTGGGCAAGTCACTTGGTCTTTGTAAAATGGGGATTAAATCTTCCTCAAAATTAGACTGAGCCCCATGTAGGACTGATAAACGTATATCTACCCCCAGCACTTAGAAATGTACTGGACACATAGTAAGTGCTTTACAAATACCATAAAAACCTTCTCCTCCCCCATTATTGTAGACAGTGCCACTATTCTTCCTATCTCACGAGCCCTTGACCTCATTATCTTTGCCTCCTCTCTCATTCAACACACATATTCAATCTGTCACTAATCCATCAGTTCTACCTTTACAATTTAGCTAAAATCTCTTTCCTCTCCTTCCAAACAGCTTCTGTGCTGATACAGTCACTTATTCTATCCTGACTTGACTACTGCATCGGCCTTCTTGCTGACCTCCCTGCCACCATTCTTTCCCCACACTAGCCCAAACTTCACTCTGCTGTCTGGATCATTTTTTTTTTTTTTAATGTTCAGTCATGTCTCCCTACTTCTCAAAAACTTGTTTGCTATCCACCTCCACATAAAATACAAAATCCTACCGTTGTCTTCAAAGCATTCAATCCCCTTGCTCCCTCTTATCTTTCCTCACCATTTTCCTACTAGAGCCCAGCTTGCACATGTCACTCCTCTAGTATCAACCTACTCACCATATCTCAATCTCATCTATCCGACTACCAACCTCTAGTCCAAATCCTGCTCTGGCCTGGAACTCCGTCCCCTTTCATGTCTGACAGATCATTACTCTTCTCACCTTCCAAACCCCATTAAAATAATATCTCCTTCAAGAGGCCTTCTCTGAATAAGCTCTCATTTTCCCTACAGCCTATTCCTTCTGATCAACCTTATACTTGGATCTGTTCCCTTTAAACACTCAATATTCACCCCACCCTCAGCCCCTCAGCATTTATGTATATATCTGAAATTTATTTTAATGTCTGCCTCTCCCCCTACACTGTAAGTTCCATATAGGCAGGGAACATGTCTACCAACTAGTTTGTCTTATACCCTCCCAAGCGCTTACTACAGTACTCTGCCCACAGTGTGTGTGCTCAATAAATTTCACTGATTGATTGATTGACATTTCAGCACCCAGAAAAGCCTGAATCTGGTCTTGCATTTTCCCTATGCATGGCCTAGTGAGAAGCAGCATGGCTTAGTGGCAACAGCACAACGAGCTTGGGAGTCAGAGGTTGCGGGTTCTAATGCCGACTCTGCCACTTCTCTGCTGTGTGTCCTTAGGCAAGTCACTTATACTTCTCTTTATCTTAGTTACCTCATCTGTAAAATGGGAATTGAGACTGTGAGCCCCATGTGGGGCAGGGACTGTGTCAAACTTGATTACCTTGTACCTACCCCAGTGCTTAGACGAGTACTTGGCTCATAGTAAGTGTTTAACAAATACCTATCCCCCACCCTCATTTCACTCTCTGTCACTGTCTTTGTCCGTCCACCCTCTTTCAGTCTTGTATCTTTTGAAACAAAAGTCATCTCTCAAATGAATGTTCCATCACTTTCTTCTCCGCCTTAAAGCTTTCCTCAGTTTGGCATACCTATTTCCAGAAACCAGTGTGAGTGTGCCTGCCTTGCTTGTGTATCTGACTCGCACAGCCCTGGTGTGCCTAGAGATTGTCAATTCTCCAGGACCAGAGGTTCCTTCCTCTTCAAGTGGCACATCCTGTACAGAGTGTTAAATGTACCTGTAAGGTTGTACAAATAACAACATCATATTTGAGGCAGTCAGTGTTTTTCTTCAGTTAATTTGCAAGTAATAGGTTCTTTGTTATATGTTCTGGTAGCAAAGTACAGTGGTAAGTGCATTTCTCTGTACTGTGCATTTGCTAAATTACTGCTTTATGCACTTTTGGCTTAACATTTATTTAAATTTTGTAGAGAGCAGAGGGGCCTGAAAAGAAAGGGAACTGTCAAGGCTGAGGAGATTGACAGCTAAGGAGAAATTTAGAAAAGGTGGTATATGATGAATGTCCTGCTAGCCTTCACCCCAGAGTCAGAACCAGTGGTAGTTCTTTTCTCTTGAAAAATCATTTTTTTGCCAAGTTCAGAGAATTGTAACCTGGTGACCTTTATATTTATATATATATGTGTGTACAAAACAGATGTAGCTTGCTTTTATTTGGTTGAGTTGGATGTAGTCTAGACTAGAAGTCATGTGACTTGAGTTCTAGTCGTGTGTGACATTGAGCGAGTCACTTACCCTCACTGTGCCACCGTTTCTACAACTATAAAATAAGGATAATTAATGCCTGTTCCTCCAGCCCTTCAGGGTCCCAGGTTCCGTGAAATAACAGATGGATGAGGGCTTTGGAAATGAAAACTCTAGACAGAGTATTTTATTGTTAAAGGGGAGTCATTTTCAGTGCCACTAGGGAGTTTAACCTCCATGAACCAATTTTGTGTTTGGTTTCTTTTCCATGATGGCCAGAAAGAACACCAATATAAATTTGTACTCTTGCCCACTGGGACCTGTTATTACTGCTAACATTTATCATTCTCAAGAGTTTTGGGGGAAAATAGCCCTGTCCTCGGTTAATATATGCAAACCTCCCAGCCCTTACTAGTTAGCTGTTTACTGAAATATGTCAAAAAGCTGGTTGACAGCTTCATCAATCAGAGGAATTTACTGAGTGCTATCTGTATGAAGAACACTGTACTAAGTGCTTGGGTAAGTACAGTAAAGATAAAAGACACTTTTTCTGAACTTAGAGTTTACAATTGAATGGAGAAGAAATTCCCAAAATGATTTTCAGTTGGGGGAAAAAGAGAATGGAAAGATGGGTGAATGGGTAAGTACTTAAGTACTACAGGTGTCTGTGAATGCATTGAGGCTGAGTTGGTAATGGTGAGGCTATGATGTGGACTCTTCCAAGTGTAGTATAGTGCTTTGCACAAAGTAAGCACTTGATCAATACAATTGAATGAATTAATATAACCCAAGAAGAAGAAAATTAAGCTCACTGTGGTCAGGGAATGTGTCTACCAACTAATAATAATAACTGTGGTATTGTTGAGTGCTTACTATGTGCCAGACACTGTAATAAGCACTGGGGTGGATACAAACATATCAGGTTGGACACAGTCCCTGTCCTACCTGGGGCTCTCAATCTTAATCCCCATTTTACAGTTGAGGTAACTGAGACCCAGAGAATAATAATAATAATGTTGGTATTTGTTAAGCGCTTACTATGTGCCGAGCACTGTTCTAAGCGCTGGGGTAGACACAGGGGAGTCAGGTTGTCCCACGTGGGGCTCACAGTCTTAATCCCCATTTTACAGATGAGGGAACTGAGGCACCGAGAAGTTAAGTGACTTGCCCAAAGTCACACAGCTGGCAAGTGGCAGAGCCGGGGTTCGAACCCATGACCTCTCACTCCAAAGCCTGTGCTCTTTCCAGTGAGCCACGCTGCTTCTCTGAGAAGTGAAGAAGACTTGAAGTGACTTGCCTAAGGCCACATAGACAAGTGGCAGAGGCGGCATTTGAACTCGGGTCCCTCTGACTCCAGGCCCGTGCTCTATCCACTAGGCAACACTTAGTACATTGCTCTGCATAAAGCAAGCTCTCAATAAATACTGTGGATTGACTGATCAATGAGTAGAATTTCCAGGCTGGGGAACTCCTTGAGCTTTTCTGCAGTGTGAGGAGGGCAAAGGTAAGGGTAGTTTTTGAACCAGCCCCTTTCCACAAAGAATCACAGCATCTATATGAAACCATTTCACTTGTTTTTAGGTTGTGAGAGACAGGGACCATGTCTTATTCCCACTTGGGTATTCTTTCCCAGTGCTTTGAAAACTTGCGCACCAAACCCGAGAAAGATTCTGTCGCAATTCATGAAAGGATTAAACATATAGTCATACTAGAGGCTTCATCGCTAGCAAGCTTATAGTCTCCAAGGACCATATCATCATTCATGACTCAATTCAGGTTGATCTATTTCCTTTGCTCTAAAGGTCTATGCTGTTAAAGCCAAGCCTGCAGCATTTCTCTGATTGCGCTAAAGGTATACAGTTTCAGTTTCATTCTCTTTTCCCTCTTGGTCAAGCACATTTTTAAATAATCTGTTAGAAGAATAAAACGCTATCTAATTAAAACAGCTCCAAGAAGCTGGACCATATGCTACCACCAACCTGAACTCTGTGGTTTGTATCCTACTGTGTCCTTGTTTTTGAATATTTAAGCAATCTGGGAAGCTTTAGCCATGAGTAGGAGAATGTTTTGAGCAATTGGATAAAGGTGGCAGGACCCACAGGTCTTTAATCAAACTGCGGCCAGCAAATAAAAGGAAATGACATTTCCCTTGAAGCACTGAAAGGTTTGGTTTTCTCCATTTTATGTGTTTTATGAGCAAAAGGCAGGCAGCCTCAGGCAGGGCTCTCTCTTTCATCTGTCAATCCAAAGCCTTCTCCAGTGGGACCGAGCCAGAAAAATGGTTAAAAGTTTGTCCCTGAACTTACCACCCTGGATAATGGGTTCCCTGTCTTTGTTCTGGGTGTTGCGGTAACCGCACTGCGCCTATCTGGACACTCCTTGCTTATGCAGACGGCATTCATTGTAAACCTAGATGGTGTTCCTGCAGTATGGCATTCATGCAGTAACCCGATGCTGCAACAGGACATATTGGCAAGCAGAGTACCTATGGAAACCACTCTGGATGCTGCATCCTTTCTATTCGTTCATTCAATTGTATTTATTGAGCAGTTACTATGTGCAGAGTGTACTAAATGCTTGGGAGAGTACAATATAACAATAAACAGGCAGATTCCCTGCCCACAGTGAGTTTACAATCTAAAACCCCTCTTTGTGGTTGTGGGATGCTACTTTCATTGGGAGTAAAAGTGCCAGTGGGTCTGACAAGTCTAATGTAGGAAGTCTCTCTAAAAGCCACCTGTCCAATAATAGGAAATGTAAACCGCAATGAGTGGGAAATCCTCCTGGCTGTCACTGACATTTCCTGTTATAATTTACTAGTTTTAAGATGCCTCTTTTACCCCTTCTTTATTTTTTCCCCCAGAAAGCTAGGTCAGTCATTGTACAATATGGTAATTACATTACGATGAAAAACATCTAGCGAAAAGTATTCTGAGCACTCCTGCAGAATTTGGTGCTAATGAGCAAGCAGAAGGATTGAACAAAATGCACATAATACATATGATGGCTTTGTGATCCAAATGGAAGAAAATTCCTCTGCTTGCTAGTAGGAAGACAGGTGATGGCGATCACTTGCCGCCATTTAATTGTAGAGTGCAGAATTAGCTATGCTGCTTCTGGAAAAGAAGCAGCTTGGTCTAGTGGAAAGAGCGTGGTCCTGGGATTCAGTGGACTTGGGTTCTAATCCTAGGTTTGCCATTTGCCTGCTGTGTCACCTTGGGCATGTCACTTCTATATGGCTCAGTTTTATCATCTTGAAAATGGGGGTTAAATACCCGTTCTCCCTCCCTTTTGGACTATGAGCCGCATGTGGGACAAGGACTGCATCTGACCTGATTATCTAATATCTGCCCCAGCGCTTGCACATAGTAAGCCCTTAACAAATACCACACTTATTACTGTTGCTGAAAGGAGCTCAGCTGATTTGTGAAATCTGGCCCGTGAAACCCACAGTGTAAAACATTTGATTTGCTGCTCTTAAAGACCATCCTTTCTCAAACCTCGGCCTCTTACTTCCTCCCCCATGTCCCATGTCTCCTCTCTCTGGAGGAGAATCACTTCTCAACATGGGGCCAGTGAGGAATTAGAAAATGGAGGGGAGAGAGGTTCTGCTTGGAAGAAGCTAGGGGCAGAGACACCCATGATCTCCCTCCACCCACCCTGGAATCAGTCTCTTCCTATGTGGCCTGCTCTTAAACTCCCTCCACCCCTGGCCCTTGAGTAGTCGGGCTTCCAGAATAATCCTGAAGGGCAGATAGGCCTTCTCTCACTTTGCAGTTTTAAATCTGAACTGGGTAGAAAAGGGGGGGGGGTACCCCTTTTCTGTGTCCACTGAGGCTATCCTCTAGACTATAAGCTTCTTGTGGACTGGGAACTTGTCTACCAACTCTGTTATACTGTATTCTCCCAAGCCGTTATACAGTGCTCTGCACACAGTAAAACACTCAATAAATATGATTGATTGATTGATATTCCCTCCTATACATTTTTTTAAATGACTTGAATAGATCCCTGTCACCCTGAAGCCTAGTCATTGGACTGACCAGACCCTAACTCCAAAATCTCCAAGTGCATCCCCTTGCCAACGCATGGAACCTTTCAACCTCTGGCCCTTCCTACGCTTCCTAACTGTTAGAATTGTTCAGTGTGTGATCTAACTTCTCCAGTATTTGCAAAGCACTTATTACTTAAAGTACCAGGCACTGTACTAAGCACTGGGGTAGATAAGCACAAATTAGATTGGACACAGTCCATGTCCCATAAGGGGCTCACAGCCTCAATCCCCATTTTATAGATGAGATAACTGAGGCACAGAGAAGTTAAATAACTTGCCCAAGGTCATACAACAGACAAGCAGTAGAGCTGCATTTAGAACGCAAGTCCTTCTTACTTCCAGGCCCGGCTATATCCACTTGGCCATATTGCTTCTCATTTCCTATTTCTCTTGCACCAATCACCTAGTACTTGGGGTCCATTTAATAAAATCAATAGAATCTTTTAAATTCCTCAAGAGCAGGCTATACTTTCCTGTGTGGTTCGCCTGCTTTTCAAGAGGACCGGGTTCTAGGGACAGCTTTTAAGATTGGCTCCCAAAGACTCATATCCGCAAAGCCCAGGAGAAGGGTGTGTCTTAGTGGAAAGAGCACAGGCTTGGGAGTCAGAGGTCATGGGTTCTAATCCCAACTCCTCCATTTGTCAGCTGTGTGTCCTTGGGCAAGTCACTTAACTTCTCTGTGCCTCAGTTACCTCATCTATAAAATGGGGATGAAGACTGTGAGCCCTACGTGGGACAACCTGATTACCTTGTATCTTTCCCAGTGCTTAGAACACTGCTTGGCACATAGTAAGTGCTTAACAAATACCAACATTATTATTATTATTATCATCATCATCTTACAGCTCTAAACTTTAAGCCCCCTGTGGGCAGGAAACATGTCTGTTAATTGTGTTGTACTGTAATCTCCGAAGTGCTTAATGCAGTCAGTGTTCTGCACAGAGTAAGCACTCAATAAATACAATTGATTGATCTTACAGCCATTCGTCGTGGCCTACCATTTCTAGGATGGGCAATTGAAGCAGTGTGTCCTAGTGGATAGAGAATGGGTCTGGGAATCAGATGGACCTGGAGTCTGATCCTGACTCCTCCACTTGTCTGATGTGTAACCCTGAGAAAGTCACTTCTTTTCTCTGTGCCTCAGTTACCTCATCTGTAAAGTGGGGATTAAGACTGTGAGCCCCATGTGGAACAGGGACTATGTCCAACCAACCCAATTTGCTTGTATCCATCCCAGCACTTAGTACATTGCCTGGCACATAGTAAGCCCTTAACAAATGCTGCAATTAGTATTATTATTTTTATTGCTAATTGTCTGGTCATGGTGGAGAAATCCTCAGCTGAGAAGGGGTCCCAATAGTAATGAAAGGCCCTGGAATGGACGTGGAGAGCACGGGCAAGAGAGCCCCTGGGGAAAGGCTGTCCTTGGACTCACTCAGGTCTACATTTTTCAAACCAGAGCCTCCAGCTGCTCACATTGTTCATTAATAATTAATACCGCTTCCCCATCGAAAGAAATTGTCACCCATTTCCTAAAGAGCCAGGCTTACCAGCTTATATAGGGTCTGAACAGGCCTTTTCACTTGTCACAAGTTCAAATAGCCTAGTAAAATGCACTCTCTATTCTCCATTCAGAACCTCTTTTGCCCTTCCTAATCACCTCCCGCTGAACAAAACAGACCTAATTTCGGCAACTCTAGAGTACTTATGTCATTCTGGCTCCTCGCTTTATGCAGCATCTCAGTGAATCACAGTCTCCTTTCCATAATGAGGAAGAGAATTGCTGACAATTTTCTGGATTTGGTCTCGTGCAAGAATAATCAAGTTTATCTTTTATTCTTTGCTTCTATGTATCCCAGATTTTGTTTCCTCTTAGTGCCACTAATAAGTCTGAAATTAAATATTGGTTATTCCCCCTCCACTTTATGGTTTCAGAAGGTTTAAACTGAATTCTAGAGGCTTGCCTCTTAACAGTCCTCTTGTTGTCAATGCCTGGCCGCAGTAAGAATCCCAGATAGAAAATAAATCTGTGGAATGGAAAGGTTAAACTGAGAACTTTGCTGGGCTCACAGTCCGGGTAGGATCCTCTTGAATTACTGACCACTGGGAGCTGTTTGTGATCACATCTGAGAATCTCTTGGGGTATGTGCAGCATTAATGAGCCTACCCACAAGCCCTAACCATGGTTTTTTTTAAATTTTTTTAATGGTATTTGTTAACTGCTTACTTTGTGCCAGGCACTGTAATAAGCACTGAAGTAGATACAAGATAATCAGGTTGGACACAGTCCATGTCCACATGGGGCTCACAATCTTAATTCCCATTATGCAGATGAGGTAACTGAGGCACAGAGAAATTAAGTACCCTGCTCAAGGTCACACAGCAAGCACCTGATAGAGCCAGAAATACAACCCAGGTCCTCTCATTCTCAGATTCACGCTCTTTCCAATAGGCCAGGTTGCTCTTTAGTTATGAAGTTGTTCATGGGTTTTTTTTCAAGCTTATCCTCACTTGCTCTGCTTTTACACTTAAGGGGATCAAAGTTGAGGCCCCATTATCCTGCTTATAAGCTATCTTCAGACTTCCCAAGTGAATTGTGTTCACTCATGTTCTTTCTTGTCTCTCTTGATTGCCAATTCCAGATGTGAACCCAATTTGGGCAGTTTTAATTTGTGCCCTTTGGGCCCTGGGTCTCTCTTTTGCTATCTCCCTTCATCACCAAGTCAAGGAATAAATTTAATTTAGTTTACCTTTTCAGTTGGCAAGTTATTTTTACTACTTTGTTCAGACATCACTGTCTGTCTATGCTGACCTTTCTTTTCGCAGGTCCTGAAACATTTTTCTTTACTTAACTTCTTGCACAATCCTTTTTTCCTTCTTTGCTTTTCTTAGCATTTTTATAGGCAACCCTCCTTTCTGTCAGAATTTTTTTCAATTTGACACTTTATGCATCTTAACCCCTCTCCAGTAAAGAGTGTTTTTGTTTTCCTGTGGCTGGTTTTAGAGATATATGGGCAAAATTTTCATTTTAAGATATTCACAATTCTTGAGTATGTGCTTAGCTAGCAGGAATTTCTTACTGTGAGGGCAGATTTAATTTCTTTGAAAAGTCTGAGGACTGCCGTGCATCAGTGGTATATTTTTTTATAGCATGTGTTAAACACTTACCATGTGCCAGGCACTGTAGTAAGTGCTGGTATAGATACAGCTAATAGGGTTGGACACAGTCCATGTCCTACATGGGGCTCACAGTCTTAATCTCAATTTACAGATGAGGAAACTGAGGAACAGAAAAGATAAGTGACTTTCCCAGGTTCACACAGCAGACAAGATTTGATGGGCATTAGCATCATGTGTGAAACATCTCTGTGTTTTTAAGAAAGGAAAAATTAACCAAATTTCACAAAAAGCCTGGGAAAGAGGAAATCCAGGAAAACCTTGTGCAGCATTACTTTTGGTAATCACTAAATTGGGTAGAAGCAGGTTTTGTCCATCACTTAGTAGGAATTAGAGGGAGAGGTTCTTCATGTGTCACATTTTTCCATAAATCATAGAACATTTATAAGATTTGAACATAAAAGGAGCAGTAACAATGTGTGCCTTTGTGCCCCTATTTCTATTTCTGGGGGCTTTCTCCACCTGTTTTCATGTGTCTTCATCTCCCTCTATGTGTATGCATGTTTCCTGGATTTGTACAAGGGTCTTTGAGTCTGTTTCAGGTGTGTGTGTGCGCGTGCGCGTGTGTGTGCGTGCATATTTCCTGTTCAGTGCTCTGGACTCAGAAGTTGCTAGTTTCTAGAAGTTGCTAAAAGTTGTTTATATACTGTCGCTACTGATAGTATATATTTGTGTTTCTCTGTGTGAAAGCAAAATTTATCTTCTTGGTTACTCTCTTCTGCCTTTTTCCTCTCTTTATATCTGCTTGTGTTCTGGTCTTTGCATCTTTTTCTGCTGCCCAAGAGGTTTGCGGGATTAACTGAGGCTTTGTTAAACACAGATTGAGGAAAGGTTTACTGCTTTTTTTTTTTTTTATCATTTCCTGTCTTGCTTAGGCCAATATGGGAACCCTATGTGGTCATATGGAACTGGGGGCTGAGCTAAGGGAATTCCGAAGTTCACTCTCTCCAACCCTCCCAACCAAAAAAAAAAGTATACATATGTGTGCTGAAGATGGGAGAAGAGAAAATTCTGGTGGATGATGGGAGGAGGGAGGAAGAGCAGGTTTCAAGGGGATCATCTCAAAATTGCTCATTGCTAGAAGAGATTCTGCTGTTCAGTGAAACCTGATTTTGGAGCTGGCCAATTTTTTTTTTTAATGGTTTCAGAAATGCAGTATGTCATTTGGAATTTGAATTTACAGATTTACAAATGGCACTGCAGCAGCCTTGCTGTAGCCGAGGCTTTATGTTTTGTGGTCACCCTGATTCTCCAAAGTCTCAAGAACCAAGTTATCCTTCTAACAGATGTCATTTCCTATTTCCTATATCATTTCCTATTTCCTATGATGTTACCGATAGGTCATCCAGCCTTGGATTCTGTCTCGGACATTGGCCCCAATTGATGAATTGGCAACCATCCTCATCATCCAATTGCGTGATTAGATATGCGTTTTTTAACAGACCTAACTTTTCCTTCTAGTAAGCCATTAGGGACCTCTCATCCATTAATTATCCAGACCCATTGTGAATGGAATGGTTATTTCTGCCCACCCAACCTCCTGTGGTCACCATTCTATATATTTATACTTCTACTTATTGTAGCTATAAGTCCATGAATGCAAACAATAATTACTGGCCTCAGTAGATTACTCGGCATTGTGAAATGCATTTAGGACTTTGAATTAGTCTCATTATTGGCTGCTCAAAATTCATCTAAAAAATTAAACCAATTGCTTTTCTGGCATCATCATCCTTATTTTGTGCCTAGCTGACATTTCTGTGGATTTATTGCTTGAGTTGTTATTTCTACCACTTGTCCTCATTTTTCTTCAGAGCTGAAATATTCCATTAAAGCTAATTTGTTCCTTCTGCAGACCTTTTAGAACTGTTTGCATCCCTTCAGTGTGCTGCCCCTTTGGATCTGTTGGACTCTAATTAATTCAGGCTTTCAATTTATACATCCTCCATGGTCCGTCTAGCTTTTCACTTATTTTCCAAATTTCCCTCTTTCCTACCTCACTTGGACCCATCAGTTTCCATGATCCCTACCAGGATTAGAAGGGGCCAGTGATGCCTCCATGGACCGCCAGTTTCAGAAGTGTGGTCAGCACGGAGGCGGCTGAGGGAAGTGGAGATTTACGTTGTTCAAATCGAGAACAACCTACTTCGTGTGCAACCCTCCACTCACTGTAGGCTTTGTGATTATAGCTCCAAATGGGACAACATGATTACCTCGTACCTACCCCAGCGCTTAGAACAGTGCTTGGCACATAGTAAGCGCTTATCAAATGCCATCATCATCAACTACAAAATGTCTTGGCAAGGAGTGGTATTAGGATAAAAGTCTCAGCCTCGTTTGGTAAGTAACATAGAGCTAAACATGGAAGGGCTTTCCAGCAGTGATTAAGGCAGCTGGAAATGAAACAAACAGATGTCCAGATTATCAGTAACAGTTTAGCCGTGATAGTGATATTTACTGACTGCCCCACTGGCTGCAGTGCACTATCCTAAGTGTTTAGTGCAGATCAGTAGAAGCACAAGATCCATTCCAAGCCCATGTGTAGGTAACTGGATATGATTGGCAGCCCTTTCTGGCTGTTAGAGTCCTCACCCATTCATGAATGACAGGTCTCAGTCCTTGATTACACTATCAGATTCCAGCAACCAGTCAATCAAACCATGATATTTATTGCATGCTTGTTGTTTGCCGAACACTGTACTAGGGGATTGGGAGTGTCCAACAGAGTAGGTAGACAAGATCCATGTCTGTAAGGGGTTTACAATTTTGCCAATGCTGTCGAGCAGATAGGCTTCAGAACGTGTTCAAAGTCCCCAAACATCTCAAGGGCCTTTCAAGGACCTTGTGATGACACTGTAAGGAAGAGAAGGAAATCCTCTTCATCTTTTAGTCGTAGTAGTAATAATAATAATTACCATGGTATTTAAGTGCTTACTACATGCTAAACCCTGAGGTAGAAATGTTATTTATAAGATTGGACATAATCCCAGTCCCACCTGGTACTCACAGTCTAGGAGGAGAGGGACCAGGTATTTAATTCCTGTTTTACAGACACAGGAACTGAGGCACAGAGAAGTGAAGTGACTTACTCAAGGTCACACAGCAGGCAAATGGCAGAGCCAAGATTGGAACCCAGGTCCTGTGATCCCTGGGCCTGTGCTCTTTCTACTAGACCTCACTGCTTTACTTGTCTTTGGGATGGACTCAGAAATGTTGTCTTTTCGAAGTTGGCAGTTTTCTTTCTGTGGCTGTTTTCTCACTGATCATCATCCAACTTGAGCTGCTCTGGAGGAAAATTGCAGGCATGACTGGTCCCAAATCAGGTAGCAATTCCCTGTGCCCAAGCTCTTTGGATTCCTCCCAGCCAAGAGAGACTCTGCTTTTTTCTCTTCCTCATCCACTAATCAGTTCCACTAAATGCTTTTATATGGGAACCTAATCGGTTTTATGAGTTATTGACTTAAGCGCATGGTCTATGAAATTAAAATCCTTTTCCCACAATATCAGGAGATGAAAATGAAAAGTGCAGATTTATGGAAGTGGAGAGTGAATGAATTTATCGTCTAACAATGCCCCTTCAGACAGAATCCATCAGCAGAGATTTCAACCTTTGAGTCTGCGTGCTAGCTACACTGATGCACTTTCCTTCAACTTACTCGGAAACCCAGAAGGAACCGAAGTGTTCATGTTCCAGGTTAGGAAACCCTAAGGGTGGTAGAGGAAAGGCAGTTAGGTAATCAATCAATCAAAGGTATTCAACTAAGCACTTGGAAGACTGCAATGCAATATATTTGCTGGACACATCCCTACCCACAAGGAGGATGCAATCTAATGAGGATCTTAAACCAATTCTTGCTTATCTAAGGCAGTGCCAGGTGCAGTCTAGTCTATAAACTGACACCTATTTCCTCAACCATTGGTCCCTAACATGCTGAAGCACAGCAGAATCCTATCAAAATGCTTGCAAGGATCTGCTGAGGCATTGCTCTACGAGGGTTGGCAGTGAGTCAGCTGCTGAGGGAAGTGGATGTATTCTTTAAAGTTAAAGCAGTGATATAGCTGGAATCTTAGTGGCCCAAAGGAATCAGTGTGCCTCGCTAATTGTCTGCCTACCCTAGCAGCATGGGGTGGGATTAGTTTTCTGTGTTGCCTGGATCATGGCAGTATCTATCAATCAATTGCCTTTAGTGAATGCTTTTTATGTGCAGAGCACTGTATTAAGCTCTTGGGAGAGTACATTAGAGCAGGGTTGGTAGGCATGTGACCTGCCCACAAGAAGCTTCTATCCCAGCAAACCAATGTCCAAGCTCATAGCAGGAAGAACAGCCACGGTTCTATCTCCTTTCCTCACTGACCACTCACTGGGGGCTGCATTCATTGCTCAACAGTTTCCCTTAATCCTTTATGTCTAAATAGGACCCTGGAGAAACATATCATTAGCATTGGTGAACAACATCCACTGCTATTTTATGAAGATGGCAAAGACTAATGAAGGGGAAGGATGCATTGCAGAGGAAGGATTTAAGAAAGCTGCATTATTTATTTCACTTAAGTTGCTGCAGCATTGTACCAAGCACCGTACTAAGTGGTAGTGTAAATACAAAACGATTGGAATGGATACAGTCCCAGTCTCACATGAGGCTTGCGGTCTAAAGAGGAGGGAGGACAGGTATTTCACCTCCATTTTACTGGTGAGGAAACTGAGGCCCAGAGAAGTGAAGTGACTTGTCTAAGGTCCCACAAACAAACGTGGTGGAGCCAGATTAGAGCTCCAGACTGTAAGCTCGTTGTGAGCAGGGAATGTGCCCGTTTATTGTTATATCATCCTCTTCCAAGCGCTTAGTATAGTGCTCTGCCCACAGTAAGTGTTCAATAAGTACTATTGAGTGAAATATGACTGAATGAATGAACTGAGGTCCTCTGACTCCCAGGCCCTTGTTCTTTCCAATAGGCCATGCTGGGCCAGAACTGAAATTGCTCCTTAGAGAAAGAACTGCCTAATGCTGCCTCCACTGGTAGAGCACTATGAGATCTTCAAGCGTTCTTCTTACCACAGCCTCTGTGATGGCCAAGGACCCCCAGTCCTAAACCCTCACCTTATCAGCTCCCGCAGTCACTTTGGAGAATCTGGACCCCTGGTAGGTTCTGAATTGACTGTTCTAAGGTATATGTTAAGGCCTTACTATGTGTCAAACACTATTCTAAGTGCTGGGGTACGTATAAGGTCATTAATTTGGACACAATTCCTGTCCCATATGGGGCTCACAGTCTAAGTAAATTAAGATTTCTTAATGATGTTTGTGAGAACATCATTGTTAGTTGGACACTGGCTCGCCATATGGAGCATTTCTTTTTTTTCAGCATGTTTATTGATAGGGTCTTAATATGTAGTTCAGTTCTTCCCTTTCAGAAATGGGCAAGTTTGAGGTTCCTTGCCTAACCAGTCCCACTCCTGCACCCCATTTGGCCACAACCACCCCATGACTGTCAAACAAGCACCTCTCCAAGTGGCAAGGGGTTCATTAAGTCTCCAGTTAGCTGCAGGTCCTTGGGGGAGAAAGTACCCCCTCCTTGTCTCTGAGTTTCCCAGACAAACACATCTCATCAGCACCCTGGAACCACCGAGCCCCTTCAACAGTCAGGCACAGGGGTTAGAGTTCTCTAGGTTTTTAATAGAGAAATGGTAAGTGTTAACATTAATTTGGTAAAATATAGAACATAATTACAGTCCAAATCGGCCTTTAAGTAGCTCTAATACTTTCTCTGCTTTCCCAGGGACTTTCCCTATATAGTTATCCTAGTACATCTTCTTTTGTTCCTTTCCTTTCTTCTTTTGGCCTGTTTGTTACTAGTTTCATCCCCTATGACTCCTTCCCTTAGGATCTTCAGATGCCAGGGTAGATCTGCTTCCAGCCTACATCAATCAATCAATATTTATTGAGCACTTACTGCATACAGGGCACTAAATAAGGGCTTTGGAGAGTACAGTACAATTAAAGACCCAATACCTGTCCTCAAGGAATTTAGGGTCAATCTATCATCAATCATTCGTACCCATTGAGTGCTTACTATATGCAGAACACTGTACTAATTGCTTGGGGATCTACAATATAGCAGAGTTAGACCCATTCCCTGCCTATGAGGAGATTACAGTATAGAGGGGCATTGATTCATTCATTCAATAGTATTTATTGAGTGGTTACTATGTGCAGAGCACTGTACTGAGCGCTTGGAATGTACAATTTGGCAACAGATAGAGACAATCCCTGTCCAATAACAGGCTCACAGTCTAAACGGGGGAGACAGACAGCAAAGCAGAACAGAACAAAACAAAGCAAGCAGTGTAGTGCAGACATTAGTATAAACAAATTACAGATATGCAAATAATTGCTGAGGAGTTGAGGGTCAGGTGCACGATGGGTGCAAATCCATGTGCAGTGATGATGAAGAGGGAGAACTAGGAGAGGAAATGAAGGCTTAGTGGGGGAAGCTTCTTGGAGGTCATACGCTTTTAGTAAAGCTTTGAAGGTAGGGATGGTGATGCCCTGTCAGATATAAAGGAGGAGGGAATTCCAGGCCAGAGGTAAGACATGTGAGATAGACGAGATCGAGGCCCATTGAGTAGATTTGATATTAGATGACCCAAGTGTGTGGGTTAAGTTGTAGTAGGGCATCAGAGGGGTAAGTCAGGCAATGTGACTGAGTGCTTTAAAGCCAATGGTAAGGAGTTTCTGTGTACTACCTGTTTCCCCAAGCCTCAAAAACCTCCGGTGGTTTCCCTTTTGAGGCATCAGGAAAAATGGACTGAATGGTTTTGTAGAAAAATGATCCAGGCAGCAGAGTGAAGTATGGAGTGAAGTGGGGAGAAAGGAGCCAGGGAAGTCAGCAAAGCTGCTGAGGCACTAATCAAGGTGGGATAGCGACAGGTGCTTGGATTAACTAAATCCTCTTGGTCCCAACTTGGCAACATTGCTAAAATCTGTCCTTTTCTCTCCATCCAAACTGCTGCCACATTAATACAATCACTTATCCTATCCTGCCTGTATTACTGCATCAGCCTCCTTGCTGACCTCCCAGTCTCCTGTCTCTCCCACTTCAGCCTATACTTCACTCTGCTGCCTGGATCATTTTGTACAGAAACCTTCAGTCCATGTTTCCCCACTCCTCAAAAAACTCCAGTGGTTGCTCATTCACTTCTGCATCAAACAAAAACTCCTCACCATTGGCCTTAAAGCACTCAATCACCTTGCCCACTTCTACCTTACAGTGTGGCTTAGTGGAAAAAGTACGGGCTTGGGAGTCAGAGGTCGTGGGTCCTAATCCTGGCTCCGCCTCTTGTCAGTTTTGTGACTTTGGGCAAATCACTTAACTTATCTGTGCCTCAGTTCTCTCGTCTGTAAAATGGGGATTAAGACTGTGAGCCCCACATGGGACAGGGACTGTGTCTAACCTGATTTGCTTATATCCATCGCAGCACTTAATACAGTGCCTGGCGCACAGTAAGCACTTAACAAATACCAGCGTTATTGTTGTTACTTAACTGCTACAACCCAGCTCACACACTTCACTCCTCTAATGCTAACCTTCTCACTGTTCCTCGATCTCATCTATCTCACCACTGACACCTCGCCCATGTCCTTCCTCTGGCCTGGAACTCCTTTCCTCCTCAAATCCGACAAATAATTACTCTCCCCCTGTTTCAAAGCCTTATTTGAAGGCTCATCTCCTTCAAGAAGCCTTCCCTGATTAAACCCCCCTTTCCTCTTCTCCCTCTCTTTTCTGCGTCACCCTGATTTACTCCCTTTGTTCATCTCTTCTCCCAGCCCCACAGCACTTATGTACAGATCTGTCATTTATTTATATTAATGTCTGTCTCCCCACCCCACCGCCAGACTGTAAGCTTGTTGTGGGGAGGGAATGTGTTCATTGTTATATTGTACTCTCCCAAACTCATAGTACAGTGCTCCGCACACAGTAAGCGCTCAAATACCATTGAATAAATGAATGAATTAATTAAATTAGCGCAGTAGCAGTTTGGGTGGAGAGGAAAGGGTGGATTATAGTGATGTTATATAGGTAGAACCAGCAGGATTTGGTGACAGATTGAATTTGTGGGTTGAATGAGAGAGTTGAATTGAGAATAATGCCAAGTCTAACGCTTTCCCTACTCTGAGGTGGGAGCTACACTCTTCTGAGAGCCTCACCTTTGGATCCCAACATGTAGAACCTTTTTCCTGTGACGTGTTGTTCCAGGATCTCATCTCAGATCTTCTCAGTGTTCTGCTCACCCTAATGAAATCTTAGGAGTTTCTCTCTAGTAATGGCCCAGGGACTTTTCCTTCAACTCTACCTCCCGCCCCTCCTTTCCCAATCTTCTTGGGTCTGTCCATGTTAATAATGGTACTTATCAAGTGCTTACTATTTGCCAGTCAGTGTACTAAGTGCTGGGGTAATCAGGTTGGACGTAGTCCCTGTCCCAGTTGGGGTTTACACGCTTAATCCTCATTTTACAGGTAAGGTAACTGAGGCCCAGAGAAGTTAAGTGATTTACCCAAGATCACAGAGCAGATATGTTCCAGGGCTCAGCACTTGGTAGGTGGTCTGATGGTTAAGGTTTATTGGTTTAGAGTAAGAGTTCTCAGAAGTGAAGGTCCCCCTCCTCTAGCAACCTCTAGAGTTTCTCCTCCCCACTTTCTCCAAGCATGGGACTAGCTTGAGTGACCCCCCCCAGTTTCTGCCTTGGAGAACAGCTGAAAACCACCAGTGCTGTTCCTAGGAGATAACTGGGAGAATTTGGGGCTACTGGAAACAAGTTGGAGTGGGGTTTTCTTTGCCCCATTTCACTTTTGGAGCCAGTGTGGACACATCCTAAACAGTCATCATGCCCACTCCCCAGGACCAATTAGATATTTTGTAAAACTAATGACAAGTCCCATATTATTCCTAGGAATACCTAGCATTTGTATGACACGTACTGCTTGCCCAGGGCCTTACATTCATTCATTAGTTCATCTAGACCACTCCTTTGAAGAAGGCCCCTACTAGGTTTTGCATCCCCAGTAGGTAAATCACTGCCTCATTGGGGGACAGCATGGTTTAATGGAAAGAGCTTGAGTCGGGTCGTCATCAGGCCAGCCCGATTCTGGTCCCAGCTCAGTCACTGGCTTACTTATGACCCTGGGCATGTCACTAGAACAAAGTAGTAGCAGCTAGTGCTCTTCACTCACCCAAGGCCTGATGAAGTTAAAGGCTCTTTACATTCAGGGGCAAGAGAAGCCTAACTAAAACTTTCCAAGCTTCCCAATAGAAGTAGATTGCATCAAGTCCCCTGTGTCTGCTCAGAGCCTGCTCAGGCTGCTTTTCTGAATACTGTAGTCACTCAGAAGTGCTGAGCATTCATTTCCATCCCAAACCCATCAGAAGAAATGTCATTCCAACCCGGAGTAATGTGAGCAAGTAATCGAGCAGTTTGAGTCACTGCTGAATTGCCTCGGAACACAGGACAGCACTGTGGTTGGCATTAAGATGAAATTGGAGGAGAAATGGGCTAAAAATATTTAGTTGACAAAGAGAAGTGATTTTTAGGTGGGGGGGATGTATCCCTGAGTTTTCAGCTAATGAAATGTGAGGAGGAGATTTTTTTTTCTTTCAGTTTTGAAGTACTTTATCAGCAGTTAGCTTATTAATAGTTTCATAGAGAAACTTAGTGATATAGCAGAGCTGTCCAGTGAATCTGTTAAGGCTCAAACCCTTTGAGGCTTAAAAATAGGATAGCAGATTCTCTTGTAAAAATCCAGAGTAGGTTGCCTAACAAGAGCCCAGGAATCCCTTATACGTTGGCATTTAAGTAAAATTTTCCAAGTAATTAAATAGAGTTTTTACTCTAATGACCTGTGGTTTGTTTGATATTGGAGTGTCTCAAACTACTTCTCTCTGGAAGAACATTTGCCTCTTAGAAGCCATCATCCCATTACCATCTTGATTAATAACGGCCCCATGGAGCAGGAATCTGGCTTTGAGGAAGATGTGCTCGCCTGCTTTGGACACTGAGCTAAGTTGTGTGATAAATATCAGCTCATCATATTTATTGAGCACGTACTATGTGCATAGCGCTTGAGAAGTTACAGTATAACAGAGTTAGTAGGCAAGTTCCCTGCCCATTTGATCATCTTGAATGCCATGGTCACCCGGCAGCTGGTCTCCATTTCCTTACCACACTGACTATTCCCTATTAACTGACATGAGGCCACAGGATAGAAAGAGACAGAGGAGAGCAACACACGACAGAAGGTATTCATTGCTCAAGAGTCCTTTTTTTGGAGATGTTTAGAAATAGGATTTAAGGAAGCCATGGTAACCAAGGATCAGACCTTTGGGATTGGACAAGATGAAAACACACAAATGTCCAAAGTCTAGTCAACAGAGAAGAGTAAACACCTTGATAGGAAGAGAATCCCAGGAAGGGTTTTTTGTTTTGTTTTTTTCTGAAGAGCCAGCCCCAAACCAGTCACCGCCAAATGGCAGGCAGTGATCCCTGTCTCTTATGTCTGCAACCAACATTAATGAGGGCTCTTCTCACCCACTCTACGCTCTAGCCACACAGCTAAGCATGGGACTAATTGGCCACAGATCCAGGATTTTTTTTTAATCAGGAAAAATCAGTCCATCAATCAATGGCATTTGTTGAGCACTTACTATTTGCAGAACACTCTATAAGTCAATCGGGAGAGTACAATACAGCAGAATGAGCAAAAGGATTCCCTGCCCATAAACTTACAGTGTAGAGGGAGCTTAAAAGCATCATTTGTAGCATTCACAATATTTATATTTGGGAATCTTCCAGTGTTCAGTATTTTTTTTCTTCTCAGCTCACGCTGCTGGTTAATTCCAAAGAAAAGAAAAAAGATAGAAAACAAATTTTCTCTTATTTGATCCCCTTGAAGGCTTTTGGCCCTGTTTCTTTTTCCCAACAATCCAGGAGGTTGGGTTTGAAACCAAGAATAACCAGCTCAAGTACTCCAGATTTCTGAGACTTTTATCCTAGCCAGGTTCGTGGTCATCAAACAAGATCCAAGTCAATCTAGTGACCCATTTTTTACACGGCACCACCACAGATTGAGATCTAATCATCACACGGCTGCTAGGGTGGAATTAACCTGAGATGAGCCAGCTACTATTCAGACATTTCCTATGGTCACTGCCACCTATTCTAGTTTGCTAAGTTAACCCACCAGGTAATAGTCCCTCAAACACTGAACAGAGTGATGGCAAACAATTTTATAAGGAATTCCTTCTTTCACTCTCAGTTTTAGTCACTGTAAAAGGGGCTTACTGTGACATAACCATTTATTGCCCTGAGATATAATGATTTGTACACCACTGGGTTTGTGCCTGGTAAGAATCTCTCCCTATGGCCTTATAAGCATAAAGGCATTTGGAAATGCCGAGAGACTGCAGGTGGCCCAAGTTCTCCAAAGAATGGCAGCTATAGAACAACAGGGGGACATTGGACCTAGAGCAGTGACTGACACTATGCCAGAAAAAATCCAGAAAGCAAGAGTTGGCCTTGTTGCTTAGGATCAAGTATGATTTAGAGAAGCAGCGTGGCTCAGTGGAAAGAGCACAGGCTTGGGAGTCAGAGGTCATGGGTTCTAATCCCAACTCCTCCATTTGTCAGCTGTGTGTCCTTGGGCAAGTCACTTAGCTTCTCTGTGCCTCAGTTCCCTCATCTGTAAAATGGGGATTAAGACTGTGAGCCCCACGTGGGACAACCTGATTCCCCTATGTCTACCCCAGCGCTTAGAACAGTGCTCAGCACATAGTAAGCGCTTAACAAATACCAACATTATTATTATTTACAAGATAGAGCACACTTAGCATCCTCTGAGTGAAATGGAGTTTATTACTGGAATCTATAACTTTTACTCTTTTGAACAGTGGCCATTCTTAGAAAGGAAAGCAGCAAAGAACTATTTGGTGGAATGGTTGTAATAGAGATGATATGTTTTGGGACCCACAAGGAGCAACACACTGTACTAGGTGCTTGGGAAAATACAGCATAAGCAAGAGACTCATTCCCCTGTCCACAAGAAGTTTATAATCTAGTAAGGGAGACAGGTATAAAATGATTTACGAACAGAGTTATCAGAATAAATAAGTGTACAAATGATTCTACGTACACACACAGGATGGGGATAACCCTTGAGTAGAAGGACATATGTATCTCAAAAACACACACAAAGGGACAATTTTGACCGAGGATAAGGTCACTCAATAAGGAGAAACCCCAATCAGTTTTGCATTCCCCAGTTGTCAGCTGTATAATAAAACCCAGTTTCTCCTGAACACAACATAAGTGAAGACTAGATCTATACTAACCAAGCTGCCAAGACTTGTTTAAACTGGTTTACCATGATTTAAAGTCAGTCTCTCTGCTTCAGTCTAATATAATCTGTACGCCTGAAAGCACACCAAAGAGTCATCTTTCTCTTGGGCCATCCGATAGTTTCGGCGGCCGAACGTTTGAAGCAGAGAGAAATGATTCCATTATTTCATTTTAATGGTCTGTGGCATTACAGAGTCTTTGGTTTGAGCATAAGAAAACCAGGGACACTTAAAAGAGGGGGTTTATACCCCTGTAAAGTGACAGAGCTAGTAGTTCTGCCATCTCAATTTAAAGACAATTTGACAGTAATGCTCAGTAAGTTTGAACCCTATTGTTGCAAAAGATCTTATGGTTGCCAGTTTGGAGGCTGAGTGACACTGCATTTCGCTGAACCTTGGCTGCCTTCCGGAGACACTCGGTCTTAATGTATTGACACTGGCAGCACTTGTATATCTTGTCATGCCAATTTTGTAATTGAAATTGAATTGTCTCCAAGAACCCGATTAATCAACAAATAAATTATAAACCTCTGATCACTCCCATTTCTTCAGGGAAGGTATAGTGCTTACTGCCCATGTGGCTGAGCTTGGAGGATTTATAGAGCTGGGACCCACAAATCCCTAATGGAATTCATAGGAGACAAGACTTCCTTAGAAAAACCCATCTCTTCTCTCTGGGATTAGATACACCAGCTTGGTTTAACAATGAACCGCAGTCAACTCTTGGCCCAAACTTTAAGCCTGAACCCTCTTTGGAGATAAAACTGTTTTATTTGTGGTCTTTTGTAACATAGATTTCCTGTTTTTGGAATCTCATTCTTCCCTGTGGCAGAAATTTTGATATATTTCGAAAGGGACATTGCTCAGAGGCTGCAAGATCTAATGAAATACGTTCTGGGTGGGGAGTTCAGGACTTCTTGGGTAGTTGGGTCACAGCCAGTCTTTTGGTTAAGAACAGCGTGTTTACAAACCCCCCATATCAGGTCTGATTGAAAACTGTAAAGGGAATTGCAGAGAGGGCCGGACCAAAAAGAAAAAAAGAACTGCTTGTACCAGGAAGCCAAAAGACCGGTTTCTTACATGTCCCAGAGGCCATTATCCTCTCTGGGAGAAGTTTCCTTTCACTGCCAAGAAGAAACATTTGTCTCCACTTGGGTGGGACTGAGCCTTTATGAGGGAGTGACTAGAAGCCTAAATTCTCATCTGTGTTGACTCTCCTGCCACCTGCTTAGTCCCTACCAGGAGATTTGCCTCTGCTTTATACTCTGACATGTGTTGAGTTTTCCTTCTCTCCGTTTAACCAATAACTGTAGTAAAGTAGGCCAGAGACATGAAGATTTAAGGACTTTGTGATTCCATCCCTTTAACAAACAAAAGCCTTAGGGTAGAAGTGCATCTGTGCATCTGTAATCTATTTATATTAATGTCTATCTCCCCCTCTAGACCTTAGGTTCGTTGTGGGTAGGGAATATGTCTGCTTACTGTTATAGTGTACACTTCCAGGCACACATTAGTGCTTAATAAATACTATTCCCTGGTTAACTGGTGGAATAGACGTGTTCCCTGCCCACAGTGAGCTTACTCCCAGAAGGTCAATGACAGACCTAGGACTAGAAACCCTCCAATTTCCAGACTTCTTCTCCTTCCCAATATACCGTTCTGCCTCCCTTTTTGTCACAGGAGGGCTGCTAACTGGTCCAGGTCAGATCAGCCATTATCCAGGAACCCCAGAGCCAGTTAGAAGCTTTGGAGCTGGTGGGAGCAGAGAAGGTGTGACGTGCCAGAGCAGCCTCTTCTCAAACCACCCGAGAGGAGACCCGAGATGAATCTCACTCTTCTCGTCAATGACATTCCCTAAACTTCTGCTATGTGGAAAGCACTGAATTAGGCACTTGGCATCCCACCATGGAAGTAAGACATGGTGCCTGCCCTCAGGGTGCTTTCACTCAAATGGGTCTGTCACTGAGTCGCTGGGAGGGTTGGCAGTTTGCCACCTTTTCTCCCCGGCATTTCTCTCTGGATTGTGGGTCTGCATAATAATAATTGTAACTGTGGTATTTTTAATAATAATGTTGGTATTTAAGTGCTTACTATGTGCCAAGCACTGTTCCAATCATGAGGTAGGTTCAAGGTAATCAGGTTGGACACAGTCTCACAGTCTCAATCTCCATTTTACAGATGAGGTAATTGAGGCAGAGAGAAGTTAAGTGACCTGCCCAAGGTCACAAAGCAGACATGTGGCAGAGCCAGATTTGCTGCTTCCCTGTCCTTTCTGCATCCTTTCTGCATCATTTGGGCATTTGATATTCACCCCATCCTCAGCCACAGCACTTAGGTACATGTCTGTAAATTATTCATTCATATTAATGTCTGACTCTTCCTCTAGACTGTAAATTCATTGTGGGCAGGGACATGTTTACCAACTATGTTGTGTTGTACTCTCCCAAGTGTGTAGTTCAGTGCTCTCAGAATAAGCACTCAGTAAGTATCATTGATTGATGGATTGATTCAAGTGAAGCATTGCTAGAAAGCCACGCTGAGCAGAATGCCCTAGCAGGTCCACAGAAGAGAGCAGCAGAAACTACGTTTTCAAAAAGAAAGATTGCGGCGATGGGATTTAGCATTTCAGAACCTTTCTCTTTTTCATCACATCCAGCCATGCAACTATCAAGGCTAAGGAAGGGGGACGGGCTCCCTGTTTGATGTTTTTAATTAATGTGCTTAGTTCTGGGCAGAGATGCTGACTTTGGAATTGTTACCTTCTTGATCTGTTTATCTACCAGTCCTTTGCATTCCACTTTAAAATGGCTCTCTGGAGTGGCCCTTTGAGACAAAAGCCTTTTCAAAGCCAATAGGACAAAAGCAAAAGTTGATAGAAATTCAGGGTCTGACTTAGAAGAAATTTATCGTGAAGTGCCGTGCTCTGAAATGAATTTAATAATTGCCATTCCACTGCCTGTTGTCATGAAAGATTATTTTTATAAACTGGTAACAGATTCACTTTATTGTTCTTAGATATGTATGATAAATGAATATATGTTTATGCAATATGAGTTACCATTCATATCCACCCAGTTAGTAATACTATTTTCAATTCATGTAGTGCTTTTATCATCCAAAGTGATTTCATATCAGTGATCTCATTTGCCCTCCAGATGTTCTTGTGAGATCAGGAGGAGCAGGGATTAATATCCTTATTTTACAATGAAAAAACTAAGCTACTGAGAGGTGAAGAGACATGCCCAATGCCATGCAGCAGGACAGCAACAGAGTTGGGACTAGAATTCAAGTCCCTCAATTACCAGGGTGGTGCCCATTCCTCTAGTTTGTGCTGCTGCTTCATGCATGGACATGCATATGGATTCCAATTAATCAAACAAATTTATTGAGTACTTACTGAGTACAGATCACCATCTTAAGCCCTTGGGAGAATGCAGTACAATACAGTTGGTAGACATAATCCCTGTCCTCAAGGAGTTTATAGTTTTGTGGGGTTTATGCACACACATACATCCAACTCTCACAGGACTGGAAAACAAATCCCTTGTCCAGTGACTATTGAAATGAAGAAGTTGGGCTCCAGGGTCCAGAACTAAGGGAAGGGGGTGTTCTATGATCCAGCATGACCCTAAAGTGGTGTGCCTGCTAATCTGTGGACCAGAGGTGAGCTCTAGACTATCCGGTGACCACTGAAGCATAGTCTTCAAAATTCCAGTTGCTTTAAGCAATTACCCACTATGTATGTAGGTATATTCGATTGAACATCTAGAGCTTCAGGATACTTCAAAATATATTAAGTCCAAGGGAGATTAGTGTGACCAGCAGTAATATTCATCATCATCATCATCGTGCTTACAATGTGCCAAGGACTGTACTTGTTGATCTGGGATAGATTCTAGATCATCAAATTGGATACAGTCCCTTCCAGTTAGGGTAGGAGATCAGATATTGAATGCTCATTTTACAGAAGAAGAAACTGAAGCACGGGTAAGTTAATTGACTTGCCCCAGATCATACAACAGGCAAGTGGTAGAGCTGGGATGAGAAGTCAGGTCCTCTGACTCCCAAGCCTGTGCTTTTTCTACTATGTTACACTGCTTCCCTTTGTAACTTGTGACCTTGCTGGCAGAGAAACCCAATACAGAGAGGGGCCCCAGGATGCGGCTGTTATAGCAGGAACCTTTACGGATGACCTCAGAAATTTTGTTGACATAGAGGCTGCCCACAAGTTCAACCTCTCACACTATGAAGAGATACATTGCCAAAACCACCCTTGTATGGGGAGCGCCATATTCTTCTCTAACAAAGGACACCTAAGAATATTTGACTCTGAACAGTTCAAAATAGACAGGAGTGATGATAGGGAAAGGTAAATAGAAAACTCCCTGCAGAGCAGTGCATTTGTTATTGGATTGTTGGTGATTAACACTCTGACGATAAACAGAAAAGTATATTGCCGCTCTCACTGAGAGTTGCTCATAATCCTAATAAACCCCAAAGAACTACTTGCTTTGGCTCTGGATTGCAGGTGATTGATGAAAAGCTTTCCTGAGCAGAGAAATATTAGAAGTGAGCGTGGGGGTGAGAAGAAGGCTGGAAGTTTAGTTATGAGAAGGCAGCAACCGAACATGTCTTATTTGTTCACAATTCTGAAAACGTGAGGCTCATAAAAAGACTGGGGAGTTTTGTGTCTCCACCTTAATAATGTTTGTTCCTGCCTGACAGGTATGGTGACAGGTAAGTGTCCAATGCAGTCCTCCAAACATAACAGCCTTCTCCATGAGCAGTCTGGCTCTAGAAAACTGAAAAATATGATTTTCCTCAAATAGCTCCAGGCCCTCTTTTAGCCTCTGTATGGCCCCAGTTTTTCTGAGAGATTGGGATGGAAGAGACCATATTTATAGAGAGCAGTGCTCCAATAAAGGATATCGGAAGAACAGATTGGATGAGCCCAGGAGAGTGATGTCTCTCCCTGAGGGGCAGCACTCATCATGTCTTTGAATCCTTCAGTCAGTCAATCGGTGGCATTTTTTGAGCAGTTACTGAGTGCGGAGTATTAAATGCTTGGGAGAGTAGAATAGAGTTGGTAGACGAGATCCTGGCCCTCAAGGAGCTTAAAGCATTCTTGTTTCAGCTAATGACAGGGTCATCCTATAACCAAGGTGGCCAGAATCTCACTTTGGGTTAAATAAATGCATGAAGGAGGGCCAGGAGGATCCAGGAGGATCCGGACCCTGGCAGTGGAGTTACATGTCAGAGACTTTGTCCCATTTTGGACCTGCCCTCTGACAGGCACTTTAGCCAAGTACACCGCATTGTAGAATCAGCAAGGATGACAGACGTCTGGAAAATTGACTTTCTACTGTGCTTGGTCGGCTGTAAACCAGGGCTATTTCCCAGGCTGTGTGCTGCCCTCGACAAGGAAGAACAGCTCTGGAGATTGAAGTGACACTGCAGTATTGGGAGGGTGGCCTCATGCTGGAACTTTTGCAACTGGGATATCAATATTCCATCCAAAAAACAGCGCATTGGCTTCTTGGGCTCCTCTCAATGGTCTTGACCTCAGTTTGAGCTAGGATGGGAAATGCTGAATTCTGGAAGTGTCTCAGAGAGCTGTACTGTGATTTAATAAGGCCTTGGTTTTATTTCTGTACTATGCCTGAAGGACAGTGGCTGGGCTGACAGAAGGATCCAGGACTGAAAAGTACTAATATTTATGGTATTTAAGTGCTTGCTATGTGCAAAGCAGTGTTTTCAATGATGGAGTGGATACGGGAATGTGTCTGTTTATTGTTATATTATACTCTCCCAAGCACTTAGTACAGTGCTCTGCACACTGTAAGCACTCAAAAAATGCAATTGAATAATGATAATAATAATAATTCTGGAATTTTGTAAGTGATTACTATGTGCCAGTTACTGTATTAAGTGCTAGGGTGGATACAAGCAAATCAATTGGACACATCCTTGTCCCACATGGGGCTCACAGTCTTAATCCCCATTTTACACATGAGGAAACTGAGACAAAGAGAAGTTGTGACTTGCTCAAGGTCACCCAACAGGCAAGCAGCAGAGCCAGGATCAGAACCCAGTTTCTCAGACTCCCAGATCATGTTCTTTCCACTAGGACATGCTGCTTCTCCTATATTTCAATTCTAAGAAGAGACTTCTTTTAAAGAGCCACATTGATAGTGTAGCCTCAACTAATGTCCAAGAGGGTCTGCGGTGGGAAGGGTGCTTTTAAAATGTGTAAAATTGGAAGCCTTTTAAATAACGTTTCCTTGGACAAATTTGGATGCCCCCAAATTTCCCAAGAGCACCAAGGAGCAAGATTTGGTATCTTCTACTCTGAACATCAGCAAAGTCTAGGTAGGCAAGAGAGAGAGAGAAAATGGTGAGGATTCCAGAAGCAGCATATAATAATAATGGTATTTGTTAAGCGCTTTCTATGTGCCAGGCACTGTACTATAAACACTGGGGTGAATACAAGTAAATTGAGTTGGACACAGTCCGTATCCCATGTGGGGCTCACAGTTCCAATCTCCATTTTACAGATGAAGTAACTGAGGCAAAGAGAAGTGAAGTGATTTGCCCAAGGTCATACAGGGGACAAGTGGCAGAGCTGGGATAAGAACCCATGACCTCCTGACTCTCTGGCCCGTACTCTATCCACTACACCATACTGCTTCTCTATATAGAAAGAGGTCCCTGCTGAGCTGAGAGAAAGTTGGCTTAGTATTAAAGAACATGGGAAATTTTGGTTGGGATGGGGTTCGGATAGGGTTCTGGATGACCTGAGGCTCAGCACAGGGTGCCCTCTGCCCCACCCTTTTGCCTTTGGATCTGCTGGACATTTGAGCTGTATTTTTTCTGTCATTCTTCTGTTTCTATTGTTGTAACCTTTCTTATGTATTTGCCACCAAACTCCTCCCCTGTTATTCTTAGATGGTGATTCTTAGAAGTTCCAGGGAAGGTGTTTAATTCTCTCCCAAATACTTTTGTCCATTGCTCAGAATAGTGCTGTGCATACAGTAGGTGCTTCATAAAGGCTTTTACTCCTAAAAGTAACTATTCTGGAAATGCAAGAACAGAGTAAGAAAAAAGAGCATTGCTTTTAAGAACTGGAAGTTATTTTTCCCATTCCCCTTCTGATGGTGTGTGGCCCAAAAAAAAGCTAGTTAAGGGCAATTTTCCTTGCCCTTTTTATGCTTTAAGTTTAAAAAGGCCACATGAAGTCAGATAAAACCCATTTAAACCCTATGTTTTGGTAAAATGGTTAAATAATAACAATACATTAAATAATTTTCTTTTGCAAGTCAAAATCAAGTTTTCCTCAAAGCACTGGAGAGTGAAGAGTGAAATGCTGACCTGAAGGTCAGACTTGGAGAATCAGGGTGACCTAGCGTATTGAAAAAGGGCCTGGGAGATAAAAGGACCTATATTCTAACCTCAGCTCTGTCATTTGTCTGCTGTGTGATCTTGAGCAAATCATTTCGCTTCCCTGTGCCTCGGTTACCTCATCTGTATATTGGGGATCAAGACTGTGTCCAACTTGATTAACTTGTATCTACCCCAGTGCTTAGAACAGTGCCTGGCACATAGTAAGTTCTTAACAAATGTCATCAAGAAGGGTGGTGGCTGATGAGTACATGTTGGGGAAAGTAACGTGCTTGTTCTCTGACCCAGCCTTTTCCAAGACAATAACCTACATTCTTCCCCGGGGTGAATCCCCTGAAAAATACAGTGTTATGGAAAATCACTCTCTAGCACGCATCAGGTCTGATGTTGAGGGCAGGCACACGAGCCATTTCTTTGAGCAGTGTAACACACTGCCTCCAAAGAGGCTTGTGTGGTAAAAAAACATATAGAGAAAAGGTGTTGAAAGGCAGAAATGAGGGCAATTCTTCAATAATGGCAGGAGGTGCTCCCCAGCAGTTTCACTGTTGGGAGTTAAATGCCCACTGGAAAAGTGCCAAATGTTAGCTTTGGAACCCATAAGATAATTACTGAATTAATGTCCTGTAGGTGTGATGTATTGATTTGGTTTGATTTTCTCAAGAATTCCAATTGACTTGTAAAACTCCCCCAGGTAGTACAGATTCTCCGATAATTTGTTGACAGAAGCCTGGGCTTTTGGCAAAGGAATGAAATAATATTTTAACCCACTTGCTTTCAGAGAGTCCAAAGGTGGTCTTGCTATACTTTGCGATTTGCAGCTGTGGGCTTTTTTTGTGTTGTTATGTTTTGAGCGTTTCTTAAAAACTTCAACTTCTATGTGTTGACCTGTGTTCTGCAATGTCAGCTTGTACAACCCAAAAGAGACCTAGCTGGGTGAGCGCTGTTATTTGGGATGTTCAGGTCCAGGAAGTTTGTAGTTTGGGAAGAGAGGATTCCAGTTGTAACCTTTACAGAACAGGAATTATCAGACCTGTTTAAACCATATCCCCAGTGACTTCAGTGGGATTTGAACAGAGAAAGAAGCACAGAGGTATAGGCCCTCTGGGTTGGGAATTAATTATCAGTTAAGCGGTGGTGTTTATAGGTGCTTATTTTGCGCAGAGCACTGTACTATTTACTAAGGAGTCTAGCACTTCTTAGTCTAGAAATTCATGGTAACACATTAAGTAGTAGAGTTTGTTGCATGGCCCCACATCTCTTGATTTTTACGTTAGTGTGAAGGGGGATGATTTGTTAGGGCTGTTGGTTAAATCAGGGAGCTAGGTCAGTTGTGAAGTGGGTTTGAGGGATTAGGGTGTTATTCATTTTGGACTGGAAAATACAATTGAGTTTGTCATTATCTTGGCCTAATTTATATTTTTGATGGCTTCTCTATCATTCTATCAACGACCCTGCCTGACTGGATTCCACAGAAATTCAGATTTCTCCAAATTCCTGCAGCATGGGTGAGTCGAAAAAGCACTTGCCTGTTCTATCACTTGCCAGCTGTGTGATCTTAGATTACCTGTGCTCAGTTTCCTCAACTGTTCAATTGAGATTCAGTACCTGTCCTTCTTTAGACTGCGAGCTCCATATGGGACAGGGACTCTGTCTCATCTACATATAATAATAATAATAGTAACACAAGTGTTCCTCTTTCTGGTCTGTGATTATTATATGCCAGGTACTGTACTAAGTGCTGGGGTGGATACAAGCAAATTATGTTGGACACAGTCCCTGTCCCTCATGGGGCTCAGTCTTATTCCTCATTGTACAGATGAGGTAACTGAGGCACAGAGAATAATATTAATATTGGTATTTTTTAAGCACTTACTATATGCCAAGCACTTTTCTAAGTGCTGGGTAGATCCAAGGTAATCAGGTTGGACACAGTCCTTGTCTCACATGGGGCTCTGAGTCTCAGTCCCCATTTTACAGATGAGGTAACTAAGGCACAGAGCAGTTAAGTGACTTGCCCAAAGTCACACAGCTGACAAGGAGCGGAGCTGGAATTAGAACCCAGGACCTCCAACACCCAAGCCCGTGCTCTTTCCACTAAGCCATGCTGCTTAGTGAAGTGACTTGTCCAAGACCACCCAGCAGACAAGAGGCAGAGCGGTAATAATAATAATAATGTTGGTATTTGTTAAGGGCTTACTATGTGCAGAGCACTATTCTAAGCACTGGGATAGATACGGGGTCATCAGGTTGCCCCACGTGAGGCTCACAGTCTTCATCCCCATTTTACAGATGAGGGAACTGAGGCACAGAGAAGTGAAGTGACTTGCCCACAGTCACCCAGCTGACAAGTGGCAGAGCTGGGATTCGAATCCACGACCTCTGACTCCCAAGCCCGGGCTCTTTCCACTGAGCCACGCTGCTTCTCTAGTAGAACCCAAGACCTTCTGACTCCCAGGCCATCCACTATACCATGCTGCTTCCCCATATATTACAGTGCTTAGCATATAGTAAGCACCTAACAAATACTATTATCATTATTATTATGTTTTTCATATAAAGGCACGGCGAAATAGGTCTAAACAGGGGAAAGAATACAAGAGGAATGGACTCAAAGCAAGCCAAAATCTTCTCCTCACCTCTCTTGTATCTGCCTCCTATTCAGTCAATCAATCGCATTTATTGAGCGCTTACTGCTAGGAAAGCACTGTACTAAGCGCTTGGGAGAGTACAGCACAGTAATATAACACACACATTCCCTGCCCACAATAAGCTTAGAGTCTAGAGGGGGAAACAAGACATTAATATAAATAAGTAAATTAAGTCTATGTACATAAATGCTGTGCTGTTGGATGTTCATACTGATCACCAGAGCACCTGGGTTTTCCTAGAATTCACTTGGCAGCCAGCCCCAGAGAAATGTCGGAAAAGCATATAACTTCCTAATTTGAGCAAACTTGGAATCCAGTTGGCTGAGCTGTAGCTAGTCAGAAGAGACCAGGATGTTTGTTTGCACTTGGCCCTGCTCCAAACACACCCTTGATGACAATGAAAAATATTCTCATGTTAAGAGTCCTCAGCACTTTACCACAGGAGATGGAAGAAAAGAGCCATGCCTCGGCACAGAGGAAGCTGAAAAATAGGAGTCAACACTAACTGGATAATGTCGATTCACGAGTCTGTTCTGACAGAAGTCACGTTCTCCTGATTGAGGAGAATTCCACTGAAAAGACAAGGCGGATTGCTTTGCTGGTGATATCCCCATTAGCTGAGAGAAAACTGAAGAAGAGGAAGTTATAGGAATAAAGTTAGAGAAATGAAGTTAGAGGAATAGATGGAAGAATGGGCAGAGAGCTAGGGGATAGAGAGAAGTGTAGGAGGTCAAGGTAAGATGGGAGATCAGGAGGAGGAGGAGATCGGAAAGAGGAACACTTGTGCAGGCCCCATAAAGTCAAAAGTCATCCACACTTAGGCATCAGTTGTCCTTTCCTCCCAGAGGGTTTGGTTTTTAGAACCTAAATGAGGTCCATATCATTGCTTCCCACTGTATCATTTTTCAGAGAAAAGAATTGCGTTCAGAGCATGAGCCTGGGAGTCACAAGGATTTGGATTTTAATACCGGCTCTGCCACGTGTCTGCTAAGTGATATTGGGGAAGTCACTTCACTTCTCTGTGCCTCAGTTATGTCATCTGTAAAATGGGGATTGAGACTGTGTGCCTCACATGGGACAGTGACTGTGTCCTACCCAGTGTGCTCATATCCACTCCAGCACTTAGTTCAGTGCCTGGCACATAATACCACAATTATTATTATTAGTCTTATTATTATTTCTATTAGGCCACACTGCTTCTTGCTTATTGTCATACTTATATGAAAATTAGGCAATGACTACCTAATCTCATGCAATTCAATTTGAAAATAATTGGCATTTCTTTGAGTACTATATATACATATGGAAGCATATTTTTTTAAAAAAAAACATTCAAACTGTTTTTCTTCTTGTTCAATCAGTACCAGTTCTGGAGTGAAAGACCTAAAAAGAATTGATAAAGTCTGACGTTAGTTAATTACTCTTGCATTGAGGTAAAACCTCTAAACACCACTGTAATCGCCATCAAGACAGCCTGCTGCTGCATCACCTTTTGCCTGGTCGGATGGCAGCCGTCTGTGATCTCAGTGAATCGCAATTCAGGAGATCTCATCGACAGGCATTGCTAGACCTGTATCGGTGTTGTTTTCCTGACCCACTTGCCTGAATTAACGTTAAGTGGCATGTTCTGCTCGAACTACCTAGAAGTTTTACCATGGTGGTCAGGCCAGACTTAACCCACTGAGTGTGACTTGGCTCCCAGAGCTGCACTTTCGGGAAGGGGAACCAGTTTGAAGAATAGATTGGTCAAGTGAGCAGAAATCTGGCTTCCGGCCTCGTGAATGGAATGGCAGATTGTGTGTCCCCTGCTTCCACTTGCTATTTTCTATCCTCTCTCACTGTCTCCTTTTCATTCACCTCAAATAGATATAGTGCTCTGCACACAGTAAGTAATAATGTTTGTATTAAGCGCTTACTATGTGCAGAGCACTGTTCTAAGCGCTGGGGTAGATACAGGGTAATCAGGTGGTCCCATGTGAGGCTCACAGTAAATCCCCATTTTACAGATGAGGTAACTGAGGCACAGAGAAGTTAAGTGACTTGCCCACAGTCACACAGCTGACAAGTGGCAGAGCCGGGAATAGAACCCATGACCTCTGACTCCAAAGCCCAGGCTCTTTCCACTGGGCCACACTGCTTCCTACTCAATACATATGATGGACAACCCAACTGAATGATTCAATCAATCACTCAGTACTATTTATTGAGTGCTTACTATGTGCAGAACATTGCACTAAGTGCTTGGGAAAGTGCAATACAACTGAGTTGGTAGATGTGATCTCTACCCTCAAGAACCTTACAGCCTTCAGGAGGATACAGACATTAAAATAGATTACTAATAGGGGAATGTAATAATAATTGTAGCATCTCTTAAGCGCTCACTATGTTCCAGTCACAGTACTAAGACCTGACTGAGGTAGATACAAGTTGGACTCAGTCCCTCTCAGAGTCTTAATCCCCCTTTTACAAATGATGTCACAAAGAAGTGAAGTGACTTGCTCAAGGCCACACAGTAGATAAGATTAGATTGGAACCCAGGTCTTCTGACTCCCAGGCCCATGCTCTTTCTACTAGGCCATGCTGGTTCTCTAGGTATCAGAATATTTACATAAATACTGTGGGGCTAGAGTGAGTATTAAAGTCCTAAGGGGTCATAGAAAGGGAGGGCAGATGGGGCAATGATGGGCTGAGTAAAGGAAGAGCCCTTGGAGGCGATGTGATTTTGGGAAGATTTTGAAGGTGAGCAGAGTGGTGGGTGGTCAGTTGCGAAGGAGGAGGGAGGTCCAGACCTAAGGGAGAAAGTAGGCAAGGAGTTGGGTGGGTGGGTAGATGAGATTGAGTCGTAGAGAGTTGGCAGTGTTTAGGTTGGGTTGTAGTAGGTCAGTAAGGAAAGGTGGGAGGAAGAGAGCTGATTCAATGAATCAGTCAATCAACTGTAACTATTAAGCGCTTACTGTGTGCAGAACATTGTATTAAGTTCCTGGAAGAGTACAACATAACAATAAAAAGAGCCCGGGCTTGGGAGTCGGAGGTATTGTGTTGTACTTGTCAGCTGTATGATTGTGGGCAAGTCACTTAACTTCTGTGTGCCTCAGTTACCTCATCTGTAAAATGGGGATTAACACTGTGAGTCTCACGTGGGACAACCTGATTACACTGTATCTCCCCCAGCGCTTAGAACAGTGCTCTGCACATAGTAAGCGCTTAACAAATACCAACTTTATTTAATTGGCAGACACGTTCCTTACCCACCACAATCTTACAGTCTAGATTGCTTTAAAGCTAATGCTAAGGAGTTTCTGTTGGATGTTGGAGGTGGATGGACAACCACTGGAGATGTTTGAAGAGTGGGGAGATAGGTACTGAAGAGTTTTTCAGAAAAATGATCTCATCAGCAGAGTGAAGTATGGCCTGGAGAAGAGAGAGATAGGATGCAGGGAGGTCAGTGAGAAGGTTGATGCAGTAGTCAGCTGATGCAGTGGGCCTGGAGAAAGGAAAGACAAGATGCAGGAACGTCAGTGAGGAGGCTGATGCAGTAGTTGAGGCGAGAAATGGCAAGAGCTTGGATCAATGTGGTAACAGTTTGGATGGAGAGGAATGGGGTGATTCTAGGGAAGTTGTGAAGATAGAACCAACAGGATTTCATGACAGATTGAAGTGATGTCTGTGTGTCAGAAAGTCTCTGGGGAATACAGTTGGGTCCTAGCTTCCCAAACAGAGCTGACAATTTCCTGAAGAAGAGCAAGGTCTTGGAGGATTTTTTTCATTCCACAATGAATGCAACTGGACCTATCAAAGCCACCTGAAATAACAAATTTAATATCTCACAAAGAATTTTAAAGCATTTCATCATTTGTTGGCAACTTGAGACATAAAATCATGCCATTTGGGGAATCAAGTGGTGAGCCTCTTGATCCAAGATATTGTGCTTTGGTTCTAATCAACGAGAGTTCCTAGCAGCCCCTCTTTTCCCATTCTAATAATGATAATAACAATGGTGTTCATTAAGCACGTACTATGTGTCAAACACTGTTCTAAGTGCTGGGGTAGATAGAAGCTAATCAGGTTAAACACAGTTCCTATTCCACAAGGGGCTCCTAGTCTTATTCCCCATTTTACAGATGAGGTAACTGAGACCCAGAGCAGTGAAATGACTCGCCCAAGGTCGTACAGCAGGCAAGTGGCAGAGCTGAGATTAGAACCCATGTCCTTCTGTCTCCTAAACCTGTGCTCTATCCACTAAGCCATGGGATTTTGCAAGTCCAAAGTGTGTCTAACTTTAAATGAAGCCTGAACTAAGGAGAACTGATGAGATATGATCCACATCCTTTGGTTTCCAAACAGGAAAGAGACTTCCTCATAAGAGGAGTATTCCCAGCACAGGGATGAGAGTTTCTTAAAGATGGACTTCCCTTGAGCAAGTAATTTTCCAGGAACCAGAGTATTTGCAGCCCAGGGGGAAGAGAACAAGGATTTGGGAGCCAATTAGGGTTGTGGGTGTAGTCTTCTGCATATCAAGACCCTCAACCCCCAAGTTCCACTATTCAGAACAGAGCTGTTGTGAGAACTGGGCAAACTGAACTTTCAGGTGTGGCATCAGAAGCCACATGAGATAAACCACCAAGACCAAACATATTAACTAAATGCTTTCTTTTGGCTGTGAATGTATACATATGGAAGTACGATAGCTGGTGTGTGTCTTTCTAGCTCTGCTGGACATTTCCTCATATTCCATCCCCTCGTGCAGCCTCTCCAAAAGCTACCTGATTGTTTTTCTTCATAAAAAGTTGTCCAGAACTAAACTGCAATTTTAAAAAGGGAGAGGAAAAAGAAGCACCTGGGAAATGCTTAATCCCAAACAGAAATACTCATTAGGAACAAAGTCAAAGTGATTTCCAGGATGCAGATGGAAAGAAAATGAGATACATACACAGGGATTTACATAAGCACTGGTTGTTTACTGCTCATTTACCATTTCTTCTCAAGGAAGCAAATTCAGTGTGCAGCCCCTTTATGAGTGAGTACAATAACCCTTTCTCCCCACTACACAAATCCATTAGATCATTTTTTTAAATGGCTTTTTAATTACTGGTGGAATGCACCTGGGTCGCAGTTGGGAAAGGAAATAGAAAAAGCTGGCCATGTGGAACTACTGACACTGTCCTTCCCCGGTTCTTCTCCTATCTTTCTGACCGCTTCTTCTCGGTCTCTTTTGCTGGCTCCTCCTCTGCACTCCCCCTCTCCCCACCCCAGCCCCCCGGCCCTCTGACAGTAGGGGTCCCCTCAAGGCTCAGTTCTAGGTTCCCTTCTATTCTCCCTCTATACCCACTCCCTTGGGAAACTCATTTGCTTCCATGGCTTCAGTTACCACCTCTCTGTGGATGATTCCCAAATCTATGTCTCCAACCGTGTCCTCTCTCCTCCTCCTTCCTTCTGCAATCTCATTTCCTTCTGCCTTGAAGACATATCTACTTGGATGTCCCACTGACACCTCAAATTAAACATGTCCAGAACTGAAGTCCGTATCTTCTCACCCAAACTCCTGTCCTCCCCCGGTCTTTCCCATCACAGAAGACAACGGCGTTTACATATTTATATTGATGTCTGTCTCCCCCTGTAGATTATAAGATTACTAAGAGCAGGGAATTTGTCTGTTTATTGTTATATTGTACTCTCCCAACCACTTAGTAAAGTGCTCTGCACACACAGTAAGGGCTCAGTAAATATGACTTAATGAATGAATGAACATTCCTCCCTACCTCACAAGCCTGGAACCTTGGCATTGTCCTCGATTCCTCTCTCTCATTCCACCCACATGTTCAATCTGTCACCAAATCCTGTTGGTTTTACCTTCGCAACATTGCTAAAATCTGTTCTTTCCTCTCCATCCAAACTGCTACCATGCTGATCCAAGCACTTATCCTATTCTGCCTTGACTACTGCATCTGCCTCTTTGCTGACTTCCCGGCCTCCTGTCTCTCCCCACTCCAATTCATACTTCACTCTGCTGCACGAATCATTTAGCAACGAAAACTTTCAGTTCATGTCTCCCCACTCCTCAAGAACCTCCAGTGGTTGCCCATCCACCTCTGCATCAAACAGAAACTCCATACCATTTGTCTTTAAAGCATTCAGTCAGCTCATCCTATCTTACCTCACCTCACTAATCTACTACATTCCAGCCCACACACTACACTCCTCTAGTACCAGCTTACTCAGTGTACCTCGATCTCGTCTATCTCGAGACCCCTTTCCCATATCCACCTTCTTGCCTGGAACTCCCTCCCCCTCCATATATGCCAGACCACCACTCTCTCCATCTTCAAAGCATTATTAAGGTCACATCTCCTCCAAGAGGCCTTCCCCGATTAAGCCCTCTTTTTCCCAGCTCACTCTCCCTTCTGTGTCTTTTATGCCCTTCAGTATGTGACCTTTGGTCCCTTGATATTCACCCCATCCCCAACCCCACAGCACTAATGTATGTATCTTAAAATATGTATTTTAAGTTTCTTATTTATTCCAATTGTCTGTCTCACCTGTGGACCATTAGCTCATTATGGGAAGGAAACGTTTCTGCTAATTCTGATCTATTGTACTCTCCCAAACGCCTAGTACAGGGCTCTGTGCATAGTAAGCACTTAATAAATACAACTGATTGATTGATTACTCTCAGAGGTTTTGCTTAAGAAGATCCCTTAATGCAGTCACAAAATGAAAAGTGAGAAAACTGGGAAAGATTAGCTGCTTCAGTAAACAAATCCGTGGTACCTGGTCCAGTTGAGAAGATTCAGTGGACTCAGTTCTACACAGCCTGCTGTTACTGCTGCATTTGGAAAAGGGCTCAGAAAAACCAGTGTGGTCTAGTGGAAAGAGCACAGGACTGGGAATCAGGAGACCCATGTGCTAATCCCAGCTCTACCTCTTTCCGGCTTGTGTGACCTTGGGCAAGTCACTTAACTTCCCTGGGACCCAATTTTGGCCTCAGTTCTCTCTCCCTCTTAGATCACGAGCCCCATTTTAGACAGAACCTGTGTGATCTGATTACATTATACCTACCCCAGCACTTAGCAAAGTGCTTGGCACAAAGTAAGCACTAAGCAAATACCACAGCTGTTATAATTACCGAAGTTGAAAGGGCAGGCATGCAAGATGGATCCTGGGACTGCCTTTCCGTCACGTTCCAGCGTTGTGTATCCCTACCCTCTGTGACCTCTCTTCCTCCCCACTTGCACTCGCATAGGAGTTCCAGTGAGGGTGACCCAGAATAGATAAAGAGCTGAGGAGTAACCCGATGAATGCTAGAAGCCCCCCGTACTGAACTGAGCCATCATTATCAGGATATTAGGGTCCATTTTTGACTTGGAAGTTAACCAGAAAGCTTTGCTTCTTCCCTCTTCTGCTGCCTGATATTAAGCTACCTCTTTGCTTACCAAGTCAACCACCAAAGATGGAGCAGAAGCAAGTGAAACATGTCAGTCCATTTAGCCATTTGTTTGCAGTGCAAGGAAGAAAGTGGTGGAGGAGAAGCCAGAAAGTATAGACTCAGAGGCGCTGAGTTGTCCCCAATAGATGATTTAAAGTTGGCTAATGTCTTAGGTAGGATATTCACTGATTTCATATGAAAATATTGGAGACACGTGACATCACATACCATGTAACAAGATGATGCCATATTTGTCATTTTGTGAAGATGTACTCCGTTCCCCCAAACTCGAACATTTCTCCAGCGGCACCCTGACTGTGTCCTTGATATAGAAACATGGCATTCTCCTAGATCTGTGCACAAACAGGCAACAAATTTGAAACGTCAGAATCAGCTGCAGGAAGGAAGCTGGATTCTGAAAATTAAAGTACCAAAAATAAAGGCATCCAGTTCCACATCTGGCCTAGACAGCAGATAGGCCAGTTGAAAGCCAGACTGTGTAAAACCAGATGAATGTCACCCTGGCTATAGGCAGAGGTGAGATAGTTTGGGCCAGTTCCACATCGCAGACACTGTGGCTCTGCCATCCGACTGCATAGTTCATTGAGAATCCCAAGCACCCTAAGCCAGAAACTTTTCTATTGTGTTAGAACTTGAACACAGGAGATGTACATGAGCCTGACAGAAGCAGGGCAGCCGTGTGGCATAGTGGATAGGGCACAGACCTGGAAGTCAGAAGGTTATGGGTTCTAATTCCGGTATGCCATTTGTCTATTGTGTGACCTTGGGCAAGTCACTTCACTTTTCTGGGCCTCAGTTCCCTCATTTGTAAAATGGGGATTGAGACTGGGGGCCCCACATGGGACAAGGACTGTGCCCAATCCGATTCGCACTCCAGTGCTTAGTACAGTGCCTGCCACATAGTAAGCACTTAACAAATGTCATAACTATCATTATTATTAGAAGAGCGGAAGAACAGGTTTCTGATCCACTCTCCCTCAGCAAGCACCAGGAACAGGCCAAAGCCATGCATGGACATGGAGAAAAGCGCCTCAGCTGACGAAGCCAGTTCTCCGCCATCCCCTTTTGCCTGGCGGCCCGTAAAAAACCAGAAGGGTCAAGTGGACGAGTGGCGTTGGCCTGAGACGCAGCCCATGGCTTGGCAGAGCGAAGAGAGGAGGCGAAGCAAGCAGATTATTTCAAGTATGAGAATGAAGTATGAGAATAGAAGCTCCCTGCATCCTTGGGGACCAGGCCCAGCAGATTAACAATGAGCAAGAGCCTATCCCTGCTACTACTCAGGCCTGGCCTACACAACCCACAAATCTGAGAAGCAGTGGGGCTTAGTGGAAAGAGCCCAGACTTGGGAGTCAGAGGTCGTGGATTCTAATTCCGACTCCGGGCAAGCCACTTCACTTCTCTGTGCCTCAGTTCCCTCATCTTTAAAATGGGGGTTAAGTCTGTGAGCCCCACTTGGGACAGCCTGGTTACCTTGTAAATACACCAGCACTTAGAACAGTGCTTGGCATATAGTAAGCACTTAATACCGTCATTATTATAAATCTGAAACTTCCTCCTTAGGGTCCTACCTCTCTAATATCAAGATGCAGCATGGTCTATTGGAAAGAGCACAGGCCTGGGAGTTAGAGGACCTGGGTTCTAATTCTGACTCTGCCACTTGTCTGCTGTGTGACCTTGGATAAGTCACTTCTCTGTGCCTCAGTTTCCTCATCCATAAAATGGGAATTCATTACTTGTTCTCCCTCCAACTTGGACTGTGAGCCCCAAGTGGAACAGGAACTGTTCCCAACCTGATTATCTTGTATCTATCCCAATCCTTAGTACAATGCTTGGCAATACTGATTAGACTGTAAGCCCGTCAAAGGGCAGGGACTGTCTCTATCTGTTACCGATTTGTACATTCCAAGCGCTTAGTACAATGCTCTGCACATAGTGAGCGCTCAATGAATACTATTGAATGAATACAGTAAGAACTCAGCAAATGCCACATTTCTTATTATTTTGCATCTAGGTTAAAGTGATGTCTCTGACATTTCTAGGTCTGCAATGTGATCTGGTGCTTTGGCTGGTACCCCTAATTTTTCCCTCCACTTAGAGTCACACAAAGAGGAGCCAGTCTTTAAAGGGGGTGGCTTCCTTAGTGGGTCACATGCAGAAGCCCTATTAACTGTCGAGCTAATTCAGCATTATTTTCTTGGCAGTTAAAAATTGTACCTTGGCAGCATAGTCCACAAATTGTCAGAGCAGGGTTTTTGCATGATAATGCATTGCTTATCAATTTATATTTTGTTAAATTGTTCTATGCTGCAATAAAAGTCAAGAGAGGGAAACAGAAGGCCTTTATAACGAGCTCAACAGTGCCACTGCTTATCTCTAAAGTAAGCCTCCAGGTGCCCTGTTGGGATCTCAAATGACACCCATCCATCTCCGGTGGAATTTTGCTGCACCCATTTTGGCTAAGTGAAAAGGGAATGAAATGATTGGTTTTGAATGTCTTTTTCCTGAAGAGCATGCTGAAAGAGTAATTGATCTCTTTATCATAACTCCTTTGGCTACGTTTCTGCACTGAAAAACAAACAAACGCAAACCGAACAGCTCTTGTAGTTCCTTACCTACAATACATTAAAAAAATGTGCTTGTCATCCTTCGGAAGTATTTAGTTAAATGTCTATTTACTTTTTAATTAATGCATAATAACATTAGGGATTTATGATTTACTGCTGCATAAGAGTGGAAAATTACCGCAACCCATTTGTCTGCCAAAGAGTGGTGTAACCCACTGCAGTTTTAGAAGTAGCTGCCTGGAAGTTTTTGGTGTTTTTTTTTTTAAAGACATTTTCACATCAACAGTCGCTGGTGCAGGTAACCATTCTCATCATCCCTTGGCTGTCTTAGTTCCTCTCTCCCTGTAGATTTGGTAGGAAGATGATAGAGTTGTTGTTTCCCAATTCGATATTGATCAGAAGACATGGACAAGGCCCTGAAGAGGACATAGATGCAGTCACAGCTCCTGCACACATTTTAATTAGACAGATTTCATTGGCCTTGTCTTGTTCTCTCTTAAAAGCCCCATAGCCGAGCAAGTGCAAAATTGAAAAATAGCTGCCTGCTGAAGCCTTTATATGATTTACAAACCTGGCTATTGTACTCTCTTAGGACAATTCAAGCTCCTTTATCCTTTTAAGGGAACTAAATATCATCATGTGTATGGAGACATAGCCAGTCACCTCTATTGTGTCTTTCACTATATCTCTGCCCTTTGGAAAAACTTTCATTCATTCATTCAATAGTATTTATTGAGTGCTTACTATGTGCAGAGCACTGTACTAAGCACTTGGAATGTGCAAGTCGGCAACAGAGACAGTCCCTGCCCTTTGACAGGTTTACAGTCTAATCAGGGGAGACAGGCAGACAAGAACAATGGCAATAAATAGAGTCAAGGGAAAGAACATCTCATAAAAACAATGGCAACTAAATAGAATCAGGATGATGTACATCTCATTAAACAAAATAAAATAAATAGGGTGATAAAGATATATACAGTTGAGCGGATGAGTACAGTGCTGAGGGGGTGGGACGGGAGAGAGGGAGGAGGAGAGGAAAAGGGGGGAGAAGAGGGTTTAGCTGCGGAGAGATGAAGGGGGGGTAGAGGGAGCAGAGGGAAAAAGGGGGGAGCTCAGTCTGGGAAGGCCTCTTGGAGGAGGTGAGTTTTAAGTAGGGATTTGAAGAGGTGAAGAGAATTAGATTGTCTGAGGTGAGGAGGGAGGGCATTCCGGGACCGCGGGAGTACGTGGCCCGGGGGTCGACGGCGGGATAGGCGAGACCGAGGGACGGTGAGGAGGTGGGCGGCCGAGGAGCGGAGCCTGCGGGGTGGGCGGTAGAAAGAGAGAAGGGAGGAGAGGTAGGAAGGGGCAAGGTGATGGAGAGCCTCGAAGCCTAGAGTGAGGAGTTTTTGTTTGGAGCGGAGGTTGATAGGCAACCACTGGAGGTGTTTAAGAAGGGGAGTGACATGCCCAGAGCGTTTCTGCAGGAAGATGAGCCGGTCAGCGGAGTGAAGAATAGACTGGGGCGGGGCAAGAGAGGAGGAAGGGAGATCAGAGAGAAGGCTGACACAGTAGTCTAGCTGGGATATAACGAGAGCCTGTCGCAGTAAGGTAGCCTTTTGGGTGGAGAGGAAAGGACGGATCTTGGAGATATTGTAAAGGTGAGACCGGTAGGTCTCGGTAACGGTTAGGTTGGGTGGGGTGAACGAGAGAGACCAGTCAAAGATGACACCGAGGTTGCGGGCCTGAGAGACGGGAAGGATGGTTGTACCATCCACGGTGATAGGGAAGTCTGGGAGAGGACCAAGCTTGAGAGTGAAGATGAGGAGCTCAGTCTTGCTCATGTTGAGTTTTAGGTGGTGGGCAGACATCCAGGTGGAGACATCCTGGAGGCAGGAGGAGATGCGAGCCTGAAGGTATAGGAAGAGGACAGGGGCAGGGATGTAGATCTGCGTGTCATCTGAGTAGAGATGGTAGTCAAAGTGGTGAGAGCGAAAATCTTTAGCTTCAAGAGGCACCATAGCCTCTTTGGGATCCCTTCTTCCTTCTTGAACTCTCTCAAGCCCTTAGTACAGTGCTCTGCATTAAATAAGTCCTCACTAAATACCATTGTTTGATTGCTAATGATTTCCAGACAGAGAACCTGCATGAAGGTATGATTATAGTGCTGGTGGTTTGCACAGAAGTCCTCAAACTCTCTTTTCCCTGCCAGTCAAGATCACCATCATGGAAAGAACAGGCAAGAAGATGGCCTAGGATATAGAATATTGTGAATTGCTTGCAAGAGTTTTCCTTAGAAAACCCAAGGTGAATGTATCAGAGGGCCAATGATGGACCATAATGGCAGACACCAGTAGACAGTTTGCAAATTTAATCACTTCGGTAGCTGTCATGATCTCCACTGCCCACGTTAGCCAGCTATTTTTAGGATTCCTGCTGAATACCACCCCCGCACAGTGCCCAAACTCACACCTCATCCTGGTAGGGAGGGTGAAACAACAAGAGATAGGCAAGTGCTTGTTGGGGTTAACCCATCAGGCCTAGAAGGAGAATGATGTAGTGGATAGAACGTGGACCTGGGAGTCAAAAGGTCATGGGTTCCAATCCTGACTCTGCCACTTGTCTGCTGTGTGACCCTGGTCAAATCACTTCACTTCTCTATGCCTCAGTTACTTCATCTGTCAAATGAGGATTGGGACTCTGGGACAGGGACTTTGTCCAACTCAATTTGCTTGTATCCACCCCAGCGCTTAGTACCATGCCTGGCACATAGTAAGTGCTTAACAAATACCATAATTATTAGCGTTATTAATATAAAACTCTCTGACCAAAGTAACTTTTCCATCGTATAATTGAATGTGCATGCATTTAGAAAACCACTGAGGATCCAAATAAATGATATATGATCTCTTTTTCAGAGCTCTAATAATACTAATATGGATAATGGTATTTCCTAAACACTTGCTTTGTGCCTAGCATTGTGCTAAGCAGTGAGATAGATTCAGCATAATCAGATTGGTCATAATCCTTATCTCATATATGGTCACAGACTAAGAGGGAAAGAGCACATGTATTTAATCCCACTTTACAGAAGAGGAAACTGAGGCACCAAGAATTTAACTGACTTGCCCAAGGTCACACAGAAGGTAAATGGCAGAGCTGAGATTAGAACCTGGGTCTCCTTAGCCTTGCACCCCTTTTCTAAAGGCCAGGCTGCCTCCTGAGTTAATCAATCAGTGGTATCTGTGGACCGCTTAATGTGTGCAAAGCGCTGTAAGCATATTCGATTCCTGCCCTCAAGAAGGATAAATAACTCCTTTCTTCTGGTTCTCAAATGTTCCTAGTCACCCTAGCCCTCTATTTCCCGAGTTAACACCCAGCAGTGTCAGAAATCTGCTCTTTGCTCCCATCAACAACTAACCCCATGCGTGCAAAGACCAAACATATTCTCTGAAGAAAATTCTGGTTGGTATATGAATCCACAGGAGGTCAGCTATTACAAAACATGGTCTCCCATCCCACCGTCTTCCTTTCTAAAGCCACCTTGGGGCCCTAAAGCCACATCCCAAGGCCCAAGCAGACTGGCAGTTGTGTGCCGAGGGTAGTGCTGAGCTGCTGCTGAGCTGCTGCTGCGGTCACCAGCACTACCCAATGCCTACCAAGTGGACGGATGACCATACTCACAATGCTAAAGTCTGACTGGAAATACACCTGAGACACACAACCTCAATCTAATATCCTTCTGAGCCAAACTGTAACGACAACTTCCAGTATACAACTCCCCAGACGTTAGCTGGTGGGAGAGTTAACTAAATATCAATAACAACATGAGGACCCAAGGGAAGAATCCATTTAAATGTTTTCAAGCGGCAGTCGGGTTAACCTTAGGCACCCCTGGCAATGGGTGTCTAGAGGGTTATGCAGTGTCCAGGAAGCCATCTTACTGATGGAGAGGGCTTTATGCTTCTAAGAGAGGAATGGGCTAAAAAGGGTACTGTAAAGACTGGTGTTTTGATACACTGTATATATCCCTTCAACTTATGTTTCCACACTCTCTCAAACCATTTTGCTTTGGCAAGATAAATTGTGGATGACTTATCTTTCCAAAATGGCTCCCACTCAGAAATGTAAAGGACAGTTCATTAAGCAAGATGCTAAGGGGCATTTCGGTTCACTAGCCTTCCAAGGAATTGCTCGGGGAGAGGCCAGAAGGGACTGGGAATCAGAAGACCCATGTACTATCTCTACCTCTTACCTGCTTGCGTGACCTTGGGCAAATCACTTAACTTCTCTGGGACTCAATTCCGGCCTCAGTTCTCCCTTCCTCTTAGATCGTGAGCCCCATTTTAGACAGAACCTGTGTGATCTGATTGCATTGGACCTACTCCAGCACTTAGCACAGTGCTTGGCACAAAGATAAGCACTAAGCAGATACCACAACTGCTATTATTACCGGAAGTTGCTGTATAATCATTTCTTCATGCAGGTTCTCTCTCTGGAAATCATTAGCATCAAACAATGGTATTTAGTGAGCGCTTATTGTATGCAGAGCACTGTACTAAGTGCTTGAAAGAGTTCAATACAATGGAGTTGGTAGACTGTTCCCTCCCACCAGGAGCTTCCTGTCTAGAGTAGGAGACAGACATTAATATGGATAAATAAATTACAGATATGTTTGTAAGAGTTGTGGGACTGAGAGTGGGTTGACTATCAAGCACTTAAGATACAGACCCAAATGTGTTGGCAATGCAGAAAGGGAGAGGAAATTGGGGAAAAGAAGGCTTAATAGGGGAATTCCCCATTAAGGAGGAGGTGTGATCTTAATAAGGCATTGAAGGTGGGAAGAGTGCTACAAACCAGTACATGGAGTTGGAGTGGTTCCAAGCCAGAACGAGAATTTGGGTAAGAGGCTGGTAGTGAGATAGATGGGATCTAGGTACAGTGAGTAAGGTGGCTTTAAAGGGGCAAAGTGTGTGGGCTGGGCTGTAGTAGGAAATCAGAGAGGTAAGGTAGGAGGGGGCAAGCTGATTGAGTGCTTCAGCATACCGATGGTAAGGAGTTTCTTTGTGATGCGGAGGTGGATGAGCAACCACTGAAGGTTTTTGAGGAGTGGGGGGATGTGGACTGAACATTTTTTTAGAAAAATTATAGCTGGACTGAGGCTTATCTATCATTTACAACAGGAGACCATCATTGTCATCATAACTTATGGGTATGGTAGAGTTTTTGGCAACTCTGAAAATGTCCTCCCCTCACAAACTGTAAATTCCCTGTGGACAGGGATTGGGATTTCCAACTCTGTTGTATTGAACTCCCCCAAGTGCTTAGTACAATGTTCTACTCACATTAAATGCTCAATAAATACAACTGATTGTGGGCAGGGATCGTGCCTATAAACTCCATTATATTGTACTTTCTCAAGTGCTTAATACAGTGTTCTGCACATATTAAACATTCCATAAGTATGACTGTTTGGTTGATTGAAAGACATCTGGAGGGAATTGAGACATGTTTCCTAAAAGAAATTGGGCAGTCAGAAAAACTTATTCAGATCCAGTTTGTAGTTGCCGAAATCCTTTGGTCTCTCTTCTTTTCCTGCCTCCCGCTAGGTAGGCTTCTACTCCTCACTCCCTTGAAGGGAGAATTCCCCTGCTTCTCATCAATTCAGAGGGAGATTGAATGGCGAAGTTACTAATTCAACAATCCTGACTGCCTCTTTGCTCCCTGGATACACCAAATGTTTCGAGATTCATGTCAACTTCATTGCAAAAATGTGGAAAATATTAAAATGCAATTTTAGCTTCCTGGAAGGGACTACTGGTCAATCACCAATCAGTGGTATTTCTTGATGCAGAGCACTGTACTAAATGCTTGGGAGGGTACAGTAGAATGAGGTTGGTAGACACAATCCCTGCTCTCTCTGGCTCCTTGTTTCGAGCTTGGGTGCAGCAGGACTGAAGGAGTGGAATTGGGCCATTTGATGAGGTGTTGTGACATCACTGTATAGATTAGATTCAGTATTTGGAAAGGATTACTTGTTAGACTTTAATTAGATTCTGAGTCAATCACTCAGTGGTATTAATTGAACACTAATTGTAGGCAGATCACTATATTAAGTGCACTTAGGAGAATGGAATGGAAGAAGTTGAAATCCAGAACTATTTTGTTTGGGGTGTGTATGAAAGTATCAGGGTGAGAAGTTCTGACAATTTGTATTTTGGTCATTGATATGACAAAGTTAGAACCTATCAATGAAAGAGCACCTTGCTACAATTCTGGTAGGGCAATAGCTGAGGGAAGTATAAGAAAAAAACAATTTCCACTGAGTATTGTTTGATTTATTACAACTGGAAAAAGAAATCATTTATCTTCTCCTTCTCTCCTGGAGGAAACTGTTTTACAGTTTGCTATTAAAGAGAGGCACTAATAATAATGATAAAAATAATAACAATGATAATACTTGTTAAGCACTTTTTACTACATGCCAAGCACTGTTCTAAGCACTGGAGTAGATACAAGTTAATCAGGTTGGACCCAGTGCCTGTCCCACATGGGGCTCACAGTCTAATCAAGAACTTCTCTATGTCCTAAACCATGATATTTTGATAATCTTTTAGACCTCTGAGCAGTCCTATTCTTACAGCCGTGATTTGCGTTTTAGTAATTGAAGGCAACATTATTTACACCGCCTTGTATCAAGCTGACACATATTTAAATTTTTAGTTTGAACACTAAGAGGAAAAAATAAGAACGAACATCATGATTTTGGCTTATATGCTGCACCATCTAATTAGCTCTGAATCGTTCTTAAAAGGATATACAGCTAAGCAGAGAGATAACAGGAGAAAAATGTGACAATCAGAGAATTGAATGGAGTCGTTCATTCACATTGGCCCAACAGTTCAATGCAATCAATCTGTGAAATATTCTTAAGTGTTTACTCTGTGCAGAGCACTGTACTAAGCACTTGGGAAAGCACAATATCACAGAATTGGAAGAAACATTGCCTGCATACAAGGAGCTTACAGTTTAGAGGGAGTGACAGACAATGTAAATGAATACATTAAGGATATGTACCTAAGTGCTGAGGGGCTGGAAGAGAGGTGAATAAAGAGAGGAACTCCAAGTGAAAGTGGGAAGCAAGAGGGTGTGGGAGAAGAGGAAGCAATACAAGTTTGTGTTAGTTAGGGAAAACCTCTTGAAGGAGATGTGCTTTCAGTACTACAATGCCTACAATGTTGAGATTCATCTGCTTCCAATGAGGTGTGCATCTGACCAGACTATTGAGGCATTTTTTCAAAGGATGAAAGATTTGAATGCATCTGTGCCCTGGAACTATCCCCTCCCTGTATCCACAATGGGAGGCCAAACAGTGCCGGGTTGATCAATTCGAAAATGAAATGCAGTTCATTCAAACCTCCGTGTGGAGAGAGGGGCAATGAGTTTGGAAGTGGAAGAGAAAAGGAAGTCTTCAGGGTTGATCAAACAAACTCGTTATCCTTGCTTAAACACCTTATTACATTTTCTGAACTGGTATTTTAACCTAGGAAATGTGTAAATGTTGAAAGTGCTGAAGAAACCAAAATAAATCTAAAATATGATCACTTAATTCCTCTGGTGTGTCTGAAAGGATGCATAAGCAGTTGGAACCTGTGGGGTCTGCATTCATTTGCGTGGTTCAGCTCTGCATTTGTAAATATGTGCCAGACCTCAAGGCTCTCTTTCATATTCCTCCAACAGCATGGTCTAATGAAAGCATTTCTGAAGCTGCTAGGCATTTATCACTGCTTCAAGAAGTTCTGAAAAGAAGGGGAGCTGACAGTCATTACAACAGCTCTGGTGTGCCCTTGGAAAATATCAAGTTCCCCAATTCCTTAGTGTTTAGAGCCAGATTCTAGGTAGTATGGTTGTTACGATCAGGTGATTCTCAGTAGCCATTAAGAGGGAAAGGAATGAGGATTTAGGATTTTGGGGGGGATGTTATTTTGTGCGTTCTGTCAGCTGTGATTGTAGGAAAATTTGGTTTCATTTTGGTTCCCCTTTTCATCTCCTTAATCCCCTATTTGCTTCTTTGGTTTATGCATGAGGCAAATAAGGAATTGGAGGAGAGAGCAGGACAAGATATTTATATGCAATGAAGCAAATTGAAGGAACTTGGCCAAGATTCAAGGAGGGATATTACAAAAGCCCGGAGAGCGAGAAATGCACCTTGACTGCAGTAGTTCTTGGGGGAGTGGCAGAGTCTGCTAGAGGACTCCTCCTTCCTAAAACCGGCAAAAATAAAGCTTTCTCTCATTTACTTGCCTTCCTCTCTGGTGTCAGGCTCCCTTCTCCTCCATCTTCATCACATTGCTCAAGTGGTCAAGTTTCTGGAAGGGAATTTAAGGACACTTAAGGCCCTTGTGTTCTTGGCCAGGAGATCTAATCCCACCTCTGCCACGTCTGCTGTGTGACCTTCGGCAAGTCACTTCACTTCTCTGGGCCTCAGTTCCCACATCTGTAAAATGGGGATTAAGAGTGTGAGCCCCATGTGGGACAGGGACTGTACCCATCCTGATTAACTTGTATCTACCCCAGTTCTTAGAACAGTGCTTGGCACATAGTAAGCACTTAAGTACCATAATTATTATTATTATTATTATTACTATTATTATTATTGAACCTCAGGCACCCACTTACCTGGGGCAAGAAGAGAGTAGTAAAGAATGTTTAATAATTTTTAAAATCCATGAGCCCCTTATGGGGCAGGAATTTTGCCCGACCTGATTATCTTGTATCTACTCCATAACTTAGTATAGTCCTTGACTCAGTAAGTACTTAACAAGTACACAATAATTATAAAGTTGGTAAAAAAAAAAAAATCAGTGCATCATATTATCCCAGCTAATTTGAGATAAACATCCCAAATGCTGGGACCTAATAAATGTCCTTCTGTTCCATGGTAAATTCTCTTCTAGGATAACTGCAGCAGAAAATGTTCATCAAAATCCAGAAAAGTGTACATTTTGTTCAAAGTCAGAGACAGCTGGATGAATTTAAACCAAATCAAGCTGAAGACTGATTTTAGGGAAAAGCACAGAAGAGGAAAATAGATAACCAGCACATGATCCTTTTCAGCAAGTGTTATAACAGTTGTAGGAGACACCCTAGAGCAATCGGGCTTAACTGTGAAACCTCAAGTGATAACAAGGCAGTGAAACCAGTCCATAAAATCATTTACAATTAAGAGGTGTCCTAAAAGGCATTCTGACTGCTAATTTGCCCAGTGACCTGCCATGTTCCTAGCTTGACTGGCTGGATTATCAGGAGCTTGGCCTGTGCACATTCTAACAGTTGCCTCTTGAAACAATTCCTGTGGTCTTGGAAGATAAGGAATGAAGGTGGAAGCATCTTTCCCTCTCTGTCTGGAGACCTGAAGCAGCAAGCAGCATGGCTTAGTAGGAAGTATTTCCTGGTGGATAGAGCATGGGCCCGGGAGTCAGAAGGACCTGGGGTCTAATCCCAAATCAGCCACCTGTCTGCTGTGTGATCTTGGGCAAATCACTTCACTTCTCTGGACCTCAGTTACCTCCTCTGTAAAATGGGAATTAAGAGTGTAAGCCCCATGTGGGACAGAGACTGTGTCCAACCTGATTAGCTTGTTTCTACCCCAGGGTTTAGTGCTTAGTACAGTTAGTACTAGTACAGGATTTAGTGCTTAGTACATAGTTAGCACTTAACTATTATTGTTATTATTATTATTATAAAACCTGGACCTTTCTCTGACAGCTCAAAATTTAGCTAATCCCAACTAGGAGGTAAACTCCTTGTGAGCAAGTGTTTCTTATTGAACTCTTCCACACCTGTAATACAGTGCTCTGGACACAGTAGGTACTCAATAAATATTATTGATTCCACAGGATCTCCAAACTGGAGTAGGACAGGGGATAAAATAGCTATAGGGAGTTCGGGTGGGAAGATTGGGTTGAGGTCATGGAAGAAAGGTGCAAAAGACAGTTTGGGCTAGATGGCGTATTTTTCAACTTTGTACTCCTGTGTATGTTTTAAGCATCATCCTTGTTTTATGAAAATTCTAAGGCTTTCTGTGCCATACCTCTCCTTCCCATTGATGCAGGAAGTCTGATGAGGCAATATGAGAAAACTTGGCAGTGTTCGTGTGAACATGACACTTTGTTTGGTCAAAAGAACTGCTTTAGGTGGGGAGGGGGTGGAAGACACCACTGGAGGAAGCCTGTTGTGCCCCCCACTCTCTGTCTTTTGGAGGGTACACCCAAAGTTCTCCAGAGAGATCTCTTCCTTCTCTCCCTCCCTCCTGCTACTTATTCAAATGAATTGGCTTTCTACCTCAGTCCTTCTGCAAATAAGTCCTAAACTCTCTTTTTTAAAACAGGAAACTTTCATTTCAAGGTGAAAATTTCCAAGAAGCAGAAACACTTTGTATGCTATGCTGAGATTACACATTTAATTAAAGAGGGATTTAGGAGTTACTTAACATCTGGGGTGACTGGGTTTGCTACTCAGCCCTTGAAAGGAAGCAATAATTACAGTACGTCCACTCTTATTATTTCATCTGCTGCATTCTCTGGTGATTCATTGTGAGAGTTAATTCATAACAAAGCACACTCCTCTTATCTGTGCACCTTGACTTTAAAACACCTGCATGGTTTATTATAGAAATGTGATATGCCAGTTCTGAGAACAGAGCCATGCTCTCCAAATATCATTCTCCTCATTGTAATTATTACTGTTGTTATTTATCACTTTAGAGAACTTTGTTTGCAAAGTTACTCCCACTCAGTTTAGGTTGGTTCATTTGTAGTGGTTCTAATAAGAATAAGAACTGTGGTATTTGTTAAGTGTTTACTCTGTGCCAAGCACCATACTAAATACTGAGGTAGATACAATATAAACTGATCAGACATGGGTCCTGCCTTAAGGGGTTTACAGCCTAAGAGGGAGGGGAACAGGTATTTTATCCCCATTTTACAGAAGTGAGGCAGAGAGGATAATAATTATAATAATGATGGTATTTGTTATGTGCTTACTATGTGTCAGACACTCTACTAAGTTCTGGGGTTGATACAAACAAATCGAGTTGGACACAGTCCCTGTCCCATGTGGGGATCAGTCTCAATCCCCATTTTACAGATGAGGTAACTGAGGTCCAGAGAAGTGAACTGACTTGCCCAAGATCACACAGCAAAGAAGTGATAGAGTCAGGATTAGAACCATGATCTTCTGATTCCCAGGCCCCTGCTCTATCCACTAGGCCATAATAGTTAAGTGACTTGCCCCAGGTCACATAGCAAGCAAGTAGTGAAGCCGGGATTATTCCCATTCAATGGTATTTATTGAGCGCTTACTATGTGCAGAGCACTGAACTAAGCGCTTGGAATGAACAAGTCGGCAACAGATAGAGACAGTCCCTGCCATTTGACGGGCTTACGGTCTAATCGGGGGAGACGGACAGACGAGAACAATGGCAATAAATAGAGTCAAGGGGAAGAACATCTCATAAAAACAATGGCAACTAAATAGAATCAAGGCGATGTACAATTCATTAACAAAATAAATAGGGTAATGAAAATATATACAGTTGAGCGGACGAGTACAGTGCCGAGGGGATGGGAAGGGAGAGGGGGAGGAGCAGAGGGAAATGGGGGGAAAAGAGGGTTAAGTTGCGGAGAGGTGAAGGGGGGGTGGTAGAGGGAGTAGAGGGAGAAGAGGAGCTCAGTCTGGGAAGGCCTCTTGGAGGAGGTGAGTTTTAAGTAGGGTTTTGAAGAGGGGAAGAGAATCAGTTTGGCGGAGGTGAGGAGGGAGGGCGTTCCAGGACCTTGGGAGGACGTGGCCCGGGGGTCGACGGCGGGATAGGTGAGACCGAGGGACGGTGAGGAGGTGGGCGGCGGAGGAGCGAAGCGTGCGGGGTGGGCGGTAGAAAGAGAGAAGGGAGGAGAGGTAGGAAGGGGCAAGGTGACGGAGAGCCTCGAAGCCTAGAGTGAGGAGTTTTTGTTTGGAGCGGAGGTTGATAGGCAACCACTGGAGTTGTTTAAGAAGGGGAGTGACATGCCCAGATCGTTTCTGCAGGAAAATGAGCCGGGCAGCGGAGTGAAGAATAGACTGGAGCGGGGCGAGAGAGGAGGAAGGGAGGTCAGAGAGAAGGATCTGCTGACTCCAAGCCTGTGCTCTTTCTGCTAGGCCACACTGCTTCATGCTGACTTTTCCAAGCAAGCACCACTGATCATTCATTCAATCATATTTATTGAGCACTTAGTGTGTGTAGTGCACTGTACTAAGCACTTAGAAAGTACCCTGAGGCCTACAAATATCAAGTGACTCATTCAGGATCATATGATAGAACTGGGATTAGAATTCAGAACCCAGTACCAGTTGGAGATATAGTATTATTTTCTGTCGAGCCATTGGTTGAACTGTTTTCCTTGGGCACTTTCAGAGCTTTCACTTGGGTTGTGGAGGGATTCTCAAAGTCCCAGAAATGAAGACAAGGAAGGCTGATTTGAAACTTTCACCCAAGATACCTAAATCTGTGTCCTGAGTTTGAAAACTATTGGAGATCTAATATATTATGAAATACTATTTAAATTTAAGACAGAGGAGCAACAGTAACCAAAGGAAACTGCCTTAGGACTCACATCTATCTCACATTCCTCTCCTGAAGCACATATTTTGCAGAGGAAATCATTTAGCCTCAGTTTTCTGATTTTGCACAATGAGGAGAAAGATCCTTTTCTCCTCTTACCAACCAGGGTCATCAGGAACATTAGGGACAAGTATTGGGAATCTACCAATCGACCTTACTGATTGAGTGCTTACTGTATTCATTCATTCATTCAATAGTATTTATTGAGCGCTTACTATGTGCAGAGCACTGTACTAAGCGCTTGGAACGAACAAGTCGGCAACAGATAGAGACAGTCCCCGCCATTTGACGGGCTTACGGTCTAATCGGGGGAGACAGACAAGAACAATGGCAATAAATAGAGTCAAGGGGAAGAACATCTCGTAAAAACAATGGCAACTAAATAGAATCAAGGCGATGTACATTTCATTAACAAAATAAATAGGGTGATGAAAATATATACAGTTGAGCAGACAGGTACAGTGCCGAGGGGATGGGAAGGGAGAGGGGGAGGAGCAGAGGGAAATGGGGGGAAAAGAGGGCTAAGCTGTGGAGAGGTGAAGGGGGGGCGGTAGAGGGAGTAGAGGGAGAAGGGGAGCTCAGTCTGGGAAGGCCTCTTGGAGGAGGTGAGCTCTCAGTAGGGCTTTGAAGAGGGGAAGAGAATCAGTTTGGCGGAGGTGAGGAGGGAGGGCGTTCCAGAACCGCGGGAGGACGTGGCCCGGGGGTCGACGGAGGGATAGGCGAGACCGAGGGACGGTGAGGAGATGGGCGGTGGAGGAGCAGAGCTTGCAGGGTGGGCAGTAGAAAGAGAGAAGGGAGGAGAGGTAGGAAGGGGCGAGGTGATGGAGAGCCTCAAAGCCTAGAGTGAGGAGTTTTTGTTTGGAGCGGACATTGATAGGCAACCACTGGAGGTGTTTAAGAAGGGGAGTGACATGCCCAGATCATTTCTGCAGGAAGATGAGCCGGGCAGCGGAATGAAAGATAGACTGGAGCAGGGCGAGAGAGGAGGAAGGGAGATCAGAGAGAAGGCTGACACAGTAGTCTAGCTGGGATATAACAAGAGCCCATAGCAGTAAGGTAGCCGTTTGGGTGGAGAGGAAAGGGCGGATCTTGGCGATATTGTAAAGGTGAGACCAGCAGGTCTCGGTAGCGGATAGGATGTGTGGGGTGAACGAGAGAGACGAGTCAAGGATGACACCGAGATCGCGGGCCCGAGAGACGGGAAGGATGGTCATGCCATCCACGGTGATAGGGAAGTCTGGGAGAGGACTGGGCTTGGGAGGGAAGATGAGGAGCTCAGTCTTGCTCATGTTGAGTTTTAGGTGGCGGGCCGACATCCAGGTGGAGACATCCTGGAGGCAGGAGGAGATGCGAGCCTGAAGGGAGGGAGAGAGGACGGGGCGGAGATGTACATCTGCGTGTCATCTGCGTAGAGATGGTAGTCAAAGCCGTGAGAGTGAATGAGTTCACCAAGGGAGTGAATGTAAATGGAGAACAGAACTCTATGGAGCGCTATTATTCCTTCAGCCTCCCAAACTCTTTTGCAAATATGGTGTGGATCTACCTCTACTATGCCTGGCATAACTGTGTCACGCCAAAGTGAAGGAGAAGATAGTGTCATTAGCATCTCTACACTGGAAACTCGTTGTCAGCAGAGACTGTGTCTACCAGCTCCTATGTTGTACTCCCCCAAGTGCTTAGTACAGTGCTGTGCATACAGTAAATGCTCAATAAATATGAGTGATTGACCGATCAGTGCTGGGTGACCTCGGGCAAGTCATGTAACTTCTTTATGCCTCAGTTACCTCATCTGTAAAATGAGCACTAAGACTTTGAACCCCGTATCAGACAGGGGTTACTGTTAAGAAATAGTTTTAATGCTGTGTCCATTTATCAGAAATCTGAAAAATATGCTTTTACTACAACCAGAAGAACAAGCAGTTTCCCTAAAAATAAATAAATGGTGCTATTTGTTAAGCGCTTACTATGTGCAAAGCACTATTCTAAGCACTGGAGGTATACACGGTGATCAGGTTATCCCAAGTGGGGCTCACAGTTTTAATCCCCATTTTACAGATGAAGTAACTGAGGCACAGGGAAGTTAAATGACTTGCCCAAAGTCACACAGCTGGCAAACGGCAGAGTCAGGATTAGAACCCAAGACCTCTGACTCCCAAGCCCAGGCTTTTTTCACTGAGCCACGCTGCTTCCCTAGCTCCCTAGCTCACGCCGCTCCCTAGCTACTTATAGTTTCAGGAGTTATTTTTCTCTTACCATTGATCTGTGTGTTGAGGCGATAGTTTAGGTGAGTAGGGAAATATCCTTGGACTACTTACTAATGCCTTAAATGTTCGGCTGACATTTTCAAATGCTCAGGAGCCCCAGATGAAAGACAAGTGTTTGCAGAGTGGCTACTGTAACATTTTCTTATAGCATGTCATTATAGAAAAGTCATTCTGTGCTAATCAATCAGTCAGTAAATCAGTTGTAATAAATTAGTAGTAATTATTGAGTTTTTATAGGGTGCTAGTGGAGAGAGCACAGCCTGGGAGCCAGAGGACCTGGTTTCTAATCCTGGCTCCACCACTCGCTTGCTGTGTGACATTGGGCAAGTCACTTGACTTCTCTGTGCCTCATTTTCTCTTAGGCAAAATGGGGATTCAATACCTGTTCTTCCTCCTCCTTAGACTATGAGCCTCATGTGGCACCTGATTATCTTGTAACTATCCAAGTGCCCAGTACAGTGTTTGGCACATAGTAAGGGGTTAACAGATACACAGTTATTTTTATTACTTTATGCAAAACCCTCTACTAAGTGCTTGGGAGAGTACAGAACAATAGAGTTGTTAGACACCTTTCCTGCCCACAAGGAGCTTACAAGGAAGGGGAGACAGACATTAATAGAAATGAATAAATTATGTACATTCATTCATATTTATTGAGTGCTTACTGTGTGCAAAACACTGTACTAAGCGCTTGGGAGAGTACAATACAGCAATAAAGAGAGACAGTCCTTGCCCACAACAGGCTCAAAGTCTACAGGGGGAGGCAGACATCAATAAAACAGGCATCAATATAAGTAAATAAAATTTCAGATATATACACACAAGCTGTGGGGCGAGGACGGGGTGAAGAATAAAGGGAGTGAGTCAGGGTGATGCGGAAGGGAGTGGGAGCTGAAAAAAAGTGAAATTTAGTCTGGGAAGGCCTCCCGGAGGAGGTGCGTCTTCATTAGGGTTTTTAAGTTGGGGGAGAGTAATTGTCTAGCGGATTTGAGGAGGGAGGGTGTTCCAGGCCAGAGGTAGGACATGGGCCAGGCGTTGCTGGAGACAGGCGAGATCAAAGCACAGTCAGAAGGTTACCACCAGAGGTGCGAAGTGTGTGGGCTGGGATGTAGAAGGAGAGAAGGGAGGTGAGGTAGGAGAGGGCAGGGTGATGGAGAACTTGAAAGCCAATAGAGAGGAATTTTTGTTTGATACAGAGGTGGATAGGCAACCACTAGAGATTTTTGAGGAAGGGGGTTACATGCCCTGAATGTTTCTGTAGAAAGATAATCCAGGCAGCGGAGTGAAGTATGAACTAGAGTAGGGAGAGGTAGGAGGTTGGGATGTCAGAAAGGAGGCTGATGCGGTAATCTGGGTGATTTGGGATGAGTGATTGTACTAATGAGGTAGCGGTTTGGAGAGGAAAGGATTGATCTTAGCGATATTGTGAAGCTGAGACCGACAGGATTTGGTGACGGATGTGTGGGTTGAATGAGAGAGAGGAGTCAAGGATGACGCCAAGGTACTTGTAAGTTGGGAAGGATGGTTCCCACAGTGATGGGAAAGGTCGGGAGAGAACAGGGTTTGGGAGTGAAGATGAGGAGCCCTGTTTTGGACTTGTTGAGTTTGGGGTGGCGGGAGGACAGCCAAGTAGAGATGTCCTTAAGGCAAAAGGAGATGCAAGCCTGAAAAGAGAGAAAGAGATAAGGGGAGGAGATTTAGATTTGGGTATCATCCACATAGAGATGGTAGTTGAAGCTGGGGGAGCAAATGAGTTCTCCAAGGGAATGAGTGTATATGGAAATGAATGGAGTAGATAGATATGTGCATAAATGCTGGAGACTGAGGGTGGGGTGAATATCTTGTGCTTAAAAGGTATAGATTTGGGTGGCATAGGTGATGCAGAAAGGAGAGGTTGTAAGGGAAAAGAGGGCTTAATTAGGAAGTCCTTTTGGAGGAGGTGTGATTTTACTGTGAATTAATGTGTTCAACTCTCCCACAGAGCAAGCCTTACTCTTCATTCAATTGTATTTTTTGAGAGCTTACTGTGTATAGAGCACTGTACTGAGGGCTTGGGAGAGTACAGTAATAAACAGACACATTCCCTGCCCACAACAAGCTACAGTCTAGAAGTGGGGAAACAGACATCAGTACAAACAAATAGAATTGCAGATGTGTACGTAAGTGCTCTGGGGGTGGGAGGGGGAAGAGAAAGTCCAAGCAACACACAAGGGAGTGGGAGATGAGGAAAGGTGGGGCTTAGTCTGGGAAGGCCTCTTGGAGTAGATGTGCCTTCAATAAGGCTTTGAAGCTGGGGAGAATAATTGCCTTTCGGGTTTGAGTAAGGAGGGTGTTGCAGACCAGAGGCAGGATGTGGGCTAGGGGTTGGCGGCCAGATAGGTGAGATTGAGGCACAGTGAGAAGGTAGCACTAGAGGAGCCAAGTGTGTGGGCTGGGTTATAGAAGGAGATAAGTGAAGTGAGTTAGGAGGGTGCAAGATCATGGAGTGCTTTGAAGCCAATGATGAGGAGTTTTAGTTTGATGTAGAGAGTTTTGATCCATAGATACAGGGTTTTTGTCTGTCTTGGAAAACCTTATGCCTCTAATTCCCTTCTTCTTCATCATCATCATTATCCTTGGTGGGATTTGTTGGCTTCCCACCAAGTGTGAATCAATCAGTGGTATTTATTGAGTGCTTACTGTTATGCAGACCACTATATTAAGGACTTGGAAGAGTACAATAAAGCAGAGTTGATAGACATGTTCCCTGCCCACAACAAGTTTACAGTCTAGAGGGGGAGACAGGCATTAATATAAATATATAATTCATGAAATATTAATGTGCAGTGACAAAGTACTAAAGGTTTGAAACAGTGCAATTAGTGAATCGGTGTTTTATTGAACGCTTACTATTTGCAGAGCTCTGTACTAATTTAAAATATGTACATGAGTGCTGAAGGAAGCAGCGTGGTGTAATGGAAAGAGCACGGGCTTGGGAGTAAGAGGTCATGGGTTCTAATCCCGGATCCGCCACTTGTCTGCTGTGTGACCTTGGGCAAGTCACTTAACTTCTCTGTGCCTCAGTTCCCTCATCCTTAAAATGGGGATTAAGATTGTGAGCCCCACATGGGACAACATGATTACCTTGTACCTACCCCAGCACTTAGAACAGTGCTTGGCACATAGTAAGCACTTAACAAATGCCATCATCATCATCATTATTATTAAATCAAATGTCCAAAGTTCATAGATCCAAGTGCATTGATGATGCAGAATGAGAGGGAGTCAGGGAAAAGACCTTATTGGGAAGGCCTCTTGGAGGAGATATGACCTTAATAATGCTCTGAAAATGGGAGGAGTGGTGGTCTGGCATATATGGAGGGGGAGAGAGTTCTAGGCCAGAGTGAGGGTATGGGAAAGGAGTCAGTGGCTAGATAGACAAGGCCGGGTCAAAGTGAGTAAGCTGGCACTACAGAAGTGAAGTGTGCAGGCTGAGTTGTAACAGGAGAACAGTGAGGTGAGGTAGGAGGGAGCAAGCTGTTTGAGTGCTTTAAAGCCAGTGGAAAGGAGTCTCCATTTGATGTGGAGGTGGATGGGCAGCTATTGAAGTTTCATGAGGAGTGGGGAGACATGAATTGAACTTTTTTTAGTAAAATGATCCATAGAGCAGAGTGGGGAGAGACAGGAGGCAGGAAGGTCAGTGAGGTAGCAGATGTAATATTTGAGGCTGGATGAGCTAGGTGCTTCAGTCAGCATGATAATAGATTGGATGGAGAGGAAGGGGTGGATTTTAGCAATGTTGTGAAGATAAGACCCACAGGATTTGGTGACAGATTGAATACATGGGTGAAATGAGACATGTGAGTTGAGGACAATGCCAAGGTTCTGAACTTATGAGATAGGGAGGATAGTGGTATTGTCTACACTGATGGGAAAGACAAGGGGAGGACAGGATTTGGGTATCAAAGTAAGGAGGTGAGTTTTGGACCTGTTAAGTTGGAAGTGTTGATGGGACACCCAGGTAGAGATATCTTGAAGGCAGGAAGAAATGTGATATTACAGAGAAGGAGAGAAGTCAGGGCTGGAGTTGTAGATTTGGTGATCATCCGCATAGAGATAATTGAAGCCTTGAGAGGGAAGGGAGTGGGTGTAGATGGAGAGTGGAAGGGGCCCTAGAATTAAGCCTTGAGGGATCCCCGCTGTCAGAGGGTGGGAGGTAGAGGAGGAGCTTGTAAAAAAGACTGAGAAGGAGCGATAAAAAAGACAGGAGAACCAAGAAAGGACAGTGTTAGTGAAGCCAAGATTGGATAAAGTTTCAGGTAGAAGTGGGGTGGACTACAGTGTCAAAAGCCACTGAGGTGTCTAGCAGAATTATGATAGAGAAGAGATCATTAGATTTGGCAAGAAAAAGGTCATTGGTTACCTTAAGTCTGTTTCCTTGAAGTTAAGGGGGCAGAAGTCAAATCAAGGAGAGAAATGGAGGAGAGGAAGTGGAGACAGTGGATCTAGATAATTCTGTCAAGTTTGGAGAGGAATGGTTGGAGGAAGATGGGAGGAATAACTGGAGAGAGTCATGGGATCAAGGGAGATCCTGGAGGCAGGGTAAAGGATATGTAAGTATGTTTGAAAGCAGTGAGGAAGAAGCAGTTGAAAAGTGAAAAGTTGAAGATGGCTGTCAAGAAGGAAAGAAGGCAGGTGGTTAGTGTTTTAAAAAGGTATGAAGGGATGGTGTCAGACACACAGGTGGATCAGATTTAGAAAGGAGGTTAGAGATTTCTTCTCGAGTTACTGCAGAGAATATAGGAAGAGTTGAAGAGGGTGGAGGGTGCAGGGAATTGGAGAGGAGCAGGGGTGGTTTTAGGGACGTCATACCTACTGGTTTCAATTTTCTTGGTGAAGTGGTCTGGTCATTGGGGAAAGAGATAGTGGGGACCGAGGGACAGGCGGTTTGAGGAGGGAGTTAAATGACTGGAACAGCTGGTGGGGGAAGAGGGTATAGTCATAAATTAGGAAAGAGAAGAATTGTTGGCATGCTGGGGAGAGTCGAAACAGGTAAGAATTACTTTAAGGACAAAGTCAAAGAGATATGTGGATTTCCTCCAACAGTGCTCTGTGGCTCAGGCATAGGAGTAGAGGAAGCATACTCTGGAAGTGATCCAGGGTTGCAGCTAGGGGTATAAGATTGGAGGAGGGTAGGGGAGCAAGGGGAATGAGTTTAGTGGAGAGGCTGGGGTTGAGGGCATCAGTTTGTGTGTTGAGAAGGTAGTTTGGGTATGGAGACTAAATGAGGTGAGATTGACTATAGAATATTGGAGGCAGTCAAAAGAACAACAAATCAAGATACAAGGTCACTGCCTTCTGGAGGTTATAGTCTAATAGACTTGACAGGCAGACCAAGAGTGGGAGCAGGAGGAAGAACAAGGATTTAACAGAAAATGTACCTTTCCGTTTGATATCAAACTGATCAGATCTGGGTTCCAATGTGCTTCCCCACTTCTTTCCAACCCAGCTAACCTTGCACCTGTTCTCCTTGGGAGCTGCATAATCAAGTTCCCAAGAATTGCACAGGCGATTCAGAAGGCAAGCCTGTAAATCAATGGAATGAGAGAAGTACCTTTGGAAGAAAAATAAAATCACTGGGATCCTGCAATCACTGTTTATATTTATGGCACAAAATGAGAATAGTCATTGAGGCTATTTAGTCTAGCAATCACTTCTCGTCCGTGGAAAGCTTAGAGATGAAAGGCTACAGCTAATTAATCTTCCCCTACATTTATTATTTTGGTTGCAAAGACCCAACTTTTTCTAATTACTCACAGAATGTCTTATGACATGATGCCAGATCCTAGGAGTCTTGCATAGCTGCTGCTGAGGATCTGGGTTTTAATCCCTGCTCTGCCATAGGTCTGCTTTGTGACTTGGGCAAGTCACTTAACTAATATGTGCCTCAGTTTCCTAGTTTGTAAAATAGTAATAATAATGATGGCATTTGTTAAGCGCTTACTATATGCAAAGCACTGTTCTAAGCGCTGGGGAGGATACAAGGTGATCAGGTTGTCCCACATGGGGCTCACAGTCTTCATCTCCATTTTACAGTTGAGGGAGCTGAGGCACTGAGAGTGAAGTGACATGCCCAGAGTCACACAGCAGACAAGTGGCAGAGCCAGGATTAGAACCCATGACCTCTGACTCCCCAGCCCGTGCTCTTTCCACTGAGCCATGCTGCTTCTCTAAATGAGGGTTTAATACTCCTTCTCTCTCCTACTTTTACTGTGAACCTTACATGGACGGGGACTGTATCTGGCCTAATTATCTTGTATCTACACCGGTGCTTTGCATATAATAAGTACTTAACAAATGCGACAGTTATTATTATTATTATTCCCTCATCCTGCCAAACTCTTTCCCAGATAAGGGGTGGATCTACATCTACTCTTCCTGGCATATCCAGGTCATGTCTCTGGATTAGGCTCTAAGCTTGTTTTGGGCAGAAAACTTGTCTACCAACTCTGTTATATTGTCATACTGTACTCTGTCAAGCACTTACTACAGTGCTCTCCACCCAGTAAGCACTCAAATAGAACTGATTGATTGAACAGCTAGGTGTATTAAGGAGTCATCCACAAAGAAGTGATAGTTGAAGCAATGGCAAATGATGAATAGAGAAGAGGAGTCAGAACAGAGGTTTGAGGGACACCCAGAGTTGGCTTCTAACATGTCCATGTCTACTATATCCTAAACTTAAACTTCTGGATTCCACTGAACCCTTCAGCTATTAACCTATCTCCCACCTCTCACCTGTGTCTGAACCCTTGTAGATACCCTCTGCCTCCTTCCTCTCTTCCAATTCCCTAATGACCTGTTATAAGGTGCTTCCACCGTCTTTTTTTCCCTGTCTGCCCTCTCCAAATTACCTAGTCAAATGTGCTATCTGCTAATTCTCCCCGACCACTTAGCTGCCTTCAAAACTTGTGGAACACTCTCTTCTTATGGAAATGCTACCTCACCTTGATTTTGCTGACACAGTTCTTTTCTGTTTCTCTTCTTGCAGCGTGGCTCAGTGGAAAGAACATGGGCTTTGGAGTCAGAGGCCATGAGTTCGAATCCCAGCTCTGCCACTTGTCAGCTGTGTGACTGTGGGCAAGTCACTTAACTTCTCTGTGCCTCAGTTACCTCATCTGTAAAATGGGGATTAAGACTGTGAGCCCCACATGGGACAACCTGATTCCCCTGTGTCTAACCCAGCACTTAGAACAGTGCTCTGCACATAGTAAGCGCTTAACAAATACCAACATTATTATTACCTTTCTGGCTGCACCTTCTCAGTACCTTCCAGCTATTCCTCTGCCTCCAATCCCTTAACTGTGGCTCTGTTCTGAGTTTCTCTTCCCTTCTCAGTTTACATTCATTCCCGTGGGGAGCTCATCTGTTCTCCGGCTTCAACTACCACTTCTGTGTGGATGATGCAATCAATATTCTCCCTCCTGCTTATTAACTCTCTTTTCCCACTACACCTCAGTTCACACATTTCATTCCTCTCAAGCCAACTTTGTAGGTCTCATTTTTGTCTTTGCTGTGAGTTGCTCTTGCCCTCCATTCTCCCTGAAATTCCCTCTTTTAAATTTGACAGCAACTCTCCCCATTCTCAAGGCCATTCGAAAATCATGACTCCTCCAGGAGACCTTCCCCGATTACTTTCCAATCTCCCTTATTTATTTCCCATCTACGGCCCATTCAGCACTAATAACCATTTAAGCACTCAAGTATTCACAAGATTCCATGGCATTTTAGAATATATTTTATTCCATATTACTTAAGCAGTAACCCATGTAACAGTGCTTGGCACATAGTAAGTGCTTAACAAATTCCATCATCATTATTATTATCCCTTTTCCACCTTCCTCCTACCTATAATTTACTTTTAACTCAGTCTTCCCTGCTAGATTATATGATTTTTGAGGGCAGGAATTGTGTCTTCAAATTTTATTGTCTCTCTCAAAAGCTTATTATAGATTTAGACCTGTAAGCCCTATGTATGATACAATGACTGTATCTGACCAGAAAAACTTGCATCTACCTCAGCATTTAGAACAGTGCTTGGCACATAATAAGCACTTAACAAATGCCATAATAATAGTATAGTATTCTGCACACAGCAGACAATAAATGCTATTGATTGATTTATTGATGCTTTCTGCATTGTATATTAACTATATTACAGGGAATCAAGAGTTTAGTACAGTGATCTCCACACAGAAGGTGGTCAACAACTATGATTGATTGATGGATTGATTTCCTCTGGGGTGTGGCAGGTTGTGAACCCTACAAAATGCTAAGACATTTAACTGAGGCATCATCTTAAGAAGAAAACTCAGAAGGGAGTAAGGGAATAAGGGGTTGATGTACTTAAGTCTGCCTTAAATTTAATAAAAAAGAAAATAAAATGGACTCTTTTAAAGCTGTCATATTGGAGTTCTCTTGCCGCCTCTTAGCAGGAAATACTGCTTCCTGTCAGGTGGTAAGGGAGCCCATGTATAGTTTGAGATGCTTTCCTCATATCTGCCTTCCACGGTGGCTGGACTGTGCATTATGGCTTAATGGCCCATTTGCCATGAGCAAACAGCATTTCCATTCCAGAGGGTTGGGCCCAATCATTTCTCAAAATGATTTGCAAAGTGCGCCTTTTTCTGCCCTTGTACAGTGGCTACTGATAAGGCTCACCCCATCACCACATTCCCCACCCTGGAGTGTCCATTTGTCCTCAAGCCTTTGTGTCTGATGAACCAGCCAGTAACTCTCTGTCAGAGGATTTAAAGCCCTAGGCGAAAACTTTCTCTGCCTGAACCGCTTTCTCCAGGACGGATAGGTAAGTGTTTTATCCAGAAAGACCCCCAAGCCGATACCTCTCCGAGTTAAACCACATTTAATGTAGTCATTTATAGAGTCCTCATGACATGTTTGCCTGTGAGAACCAATGTGATTCTGATATCTGCTGATAGTGACCTGAGGCAAAATTAAAGCCCGGAGAAATATAGCCAGGAGTGCTGCATCAAGATTGCAGGCCGTAGAAAATAACCTCTCTCCATTTCAGTTGTTGTTTATTACCGGTAATGGGCTTCCTCTCAGCGGTCATCCTGCATAGTAAAAGCACTTAGCCCTGTGTGTTTGGAAGCAGCTAGAGTGACAGTCCCAGTTTCCAGAAACCATGCCCTGGATTTCCTGTGGATGTGAACCAGGAGCTGTCACATCTCACTTGCAGAAACTAAATTAATTTTTATTCCTTTATTTGGGGATTTTGTTAGTTAATGTCATATGATTGATCATTTACCATGTATTGACCACACTAATCTCCACCTCTAGGCTGTGCACTTGTTGTGGGAGGGAAATGTGTCTGTTTGTTGTTGCAGTTTACTGCCCCAAGTGCATAGTACAATGCTTGGCACACAGCGCTCAATAAATACGATTGAATGATTGAACTAAACACTCAATGTATGTGATTGATTGATTGAACAGCCACAGTGTACTATGACCTGAATGGAAAAGGAGGATTTGGAAGTGATTAAGAGTGAGGCACTTGATTTTAGCTGTATTTCATCCTTCTGTTAGGTGGGGAGGTGAGAATTCCCACAACGTATATGAATGTATCACGGTTTAGAGTTAAATTAAAGACTGACTGCAGGAGAGCATAGAGGTGAAGCTTGAAACCAAAGAGCAATCGCAATAGCCTGACATCTAAATCTAAAGATGGTAGCTCAGAGAAGAGAATGGGGAGATAAAGTGTAATCCTCTGGGGGAGATAGCACTAGGCTTGAATTTTCCTTGAGATTCCATTTAGCTGATATGTAAAGTTTGGTGACTTGGTTGCCATGATGAATAAACCCTCCTTGAGTACTCAGCACCATACCTCATGTTTAGTGGGTATTTATCTCTGCCTCTGCTTGGTAGCATTAGCAGTATAAGGCAGGCACCTAGAACACTGTATTGAGTACTTTTTCTAAACAGATCAAGGGACAGAATCTTACAAAGTGCCATGGGTCAATTCTTGTAGTTGGTATCTCTGTCTGAGGTGGGTGTAAGTGGATTAGGGAGAGCACAGGGATTTGACTGTCAATCAGCCAATCAATCAGTAGTCTTTATTGATCATTTACTCTATGCAGAGTTTTGTGCTAAGCACTTGGGGGAGTACATAGAGTTAATAGACATGATCCCTGCCCTTACGGAGCTTACAGTCTGCCAGAGGAGACAGACTTGAAAATAAATTACCCAAAGAGGAAGTGGAAGAGTATATGGGTATGTCCATAAGTGCTCTGGGGAGAAGAGATGGGGTGAATATCCAAGTGCCGAGGGCATTAGAAGCAGCGTGGCCAAGTGCATAGAGCACAGACCTGGGAGTCAGAAGTACCTGGGTTCTAGTCCTGGCTCTGCCACTTGTCTGCTGTGTGACCTTGGGCAAGTCATTTAACTTCTCTGTGCCTCAGTCCCACAGTTCTAAAATGGGGATTAAGAGTATAAGCCCAATTTGGGACAGGAACTGTGTCCAATCCAATTACCGTGTATCTACCCCAGTGCTTAGTACAGTGCCTGGCAAAGAGTAAGTGCTTAACAAATACCACAAGTATTATTATTATTAGGACTCCAGTGCGTAGGTAGCACAGCAGGGTGGGAAATAGGGTGTGGTGGGGGGATGAAAGATGTCAGACAGTGCTTTTTTGGCTATGCCTGGGGAAGGATCAAGGGATGCCACCAGACCTTGACCCTTCCCTATCCCGAGCCTTGGGGAAGTTAGCTTCATTTCTATCACAATTCATGGGATTTGGGAATCTACCCTGGGGCATATAGGGTGCCTGGAGATTTAATTGACCTTGAAAAAAGCAGAGGACGTTCAATCACTGATGGGTGAGGGTCTCAGTTTGACAGTGAACAGTTGCTTTGGACCAAGGTCTCTGAGGCCTTTAATTGAACTGCCAAGCAAGGTAAATGCTGGGCTGGAGCGATAACCTGGGAAAAATAAACATGCCACCAACTTCTGGAGAGAGTTACAGAGCTGCCAGAGGCCTTGAGATTTTATTTATTTTTCAAAACCGCTCCATGTTACAGTGCAGCTTGAAACTAGTTTCACTGCCAAGTGAGAACAGGAAGATTCTCCCCAGTCCCCAACATCACCTTATCTCGGTCCCACTGTGTCTTACCAATGCCATAAATGCTTCAGACCAGAAGCAAGACCCAGGAGCAAGTGAGACAAAAAGTAAAAATGGGGAAGGATAGTATCAGCATCATCACCACTGTCAAAATCCCTTTTGGAGCATCTTTTGTCTAAGCATTTGGAAGTCAGAGTTACAAATTCTTGATAGGAGACAGAGGTATTAACATTAAGATGATCTTCTCCAGTTATGTGTTCTGGCTTGTTTTAAGACCTCTTTCTAATTATTTGCTCCTGAAAATTCTCCTCAGTCCCATTCCTACTTACCTTCCCAGCCCAAATGTATAGGCAACCTGTTTTTCTCCAGATGATTTGTACATGCACACTCCTTCCCCCATTCCCCCACCTTCTTCCTTTGCTCCTATGTCCCCCGCCCTCCTTTTCCAAATATGGAGGATGGTTAATATTAGGGCTGAACCACTTCACTGATTCAGTTTACCAAATCTAACTTGTCTTCCTCTCATGGCAACCATGCAGCTGAAATCAAGAAAATCAAGGAAAATGCTGGGTTTGTCTTTGTCAAGCTATAAAAGCCGATTGAAAACCACTTGGGGTTTGTAAACTCAGTTCGGGTTGTTTGATTTCCACAAATTACAGTGTGGCTAGCACCACTTCCCCCAACTTGCTACAGCAAATTTGCAATTTCAGATTGTGTATAATACCTGGCTTTTAGTGAGTATCAATATTCATATCATTAGAATTATTCGGCAAAGGGAAACTTTTGTGTCAAGCACTGAATAGAGGAGTAGACAGATTTCTGGTCTAGGGTAGTTGTAGGGAGAGATAGCACATACCTCTTAGGGGATTCTAGGTTGCTGCAGTGCCTTTCGTCCACTCCCTTTGGAAGGGTTTCTGGGTCCCACTTTTCCATTTTGAAAACTGTGTGGCTTCTCCCTGCTCAGTTAATGGTGCTGAATCGACAAGTTCTCATTAGCACAATCTAGCAGCCCCGAGCAGCTAATGAAGTTTCCATTAAGTAGGTGATTTGATATTTTCTTTCCCTAATTAATTATCAGAGTCTCTGGAACCCACTGTAATCTGCCACAAATCCACACTCAACATAGATCAGATGTTCCCTGGAAGAGACACGTCTCTCTGCCCCCAACAAAATGTCCTTCTGGAATTGATTTTCTTCGAGGGAAGTCTCAAGGAAACAGTAGGAGAGAGTAATTGTCTTTGCTAATAATGAGAAGGTAGTCCCTACTTTGAATTTCCTCCAGGCCTTTCGTCATTTTCAGCCCAGAAGCAGATTTCCTTTGCCAATCTGTGTTCCCTCTGGTTGGTAATCCAGAGGCAGGCCCCTCTGAGTTGTGGGCATTCACCAGTTTGTAATATGTCTGAGAGAAGAGTGTGGCTTACTGGATAGAGCATGGGTCTGGGAATCAGAAGGACCTGGGTTCTAATCCTGGCTCTTCCACTTGTCTGCTGTGTGATGTTGGGCAAGTCACTTGACTTCTCTGTGCCTCAGTTTTCTCATCTGTAAAATGGGGATTAAGACAGTGAGCGTCGATCAGTTTCTCCCCCAACTTCAAAGCCTTCTTGAAGGCACATCTCCTCCACGAGGCCTTCCCTGATTAAGCTCTCCTTTCCTCTTCTCCCATTCCCTTCCGCGTTGCCCTGACTTGCTCCCTTTATCCATCCCTCCTACAAGCCCCATCCACACTTATGTGCATATCTGTAATTTATTTATATTAATGTCTGTCTTGCCCCCTAGACCGTAAGCTCATTGTGGCCAGGGAATGTGTCTGTTTATTAGGATATTGTACTCTCCCAAGTGCTTAGTACGGTGCTCTGCACACAGTAAGCATTCAGTAAATACGATTGAATTGAATTGAGTTGAATATGGCATATGGACTGTGTCCACCCTGATTACCTTGTACCTACCACAGTACTTAGAACAGATCTTCGCACATAGTAAGCACTTAGCAAATACTTTTTTTTCAAAAAAAGTCAGCAAAAGAAAGCTTATGGGAACAGGCAATCGAGTAAGATATTTCTTTTCTCTTTAAGTTCTCCCACTGCCACATATCTATATATCTCTGTCACAGCTCGCTTCTTGAGCAGCTTTATCAGTGTCCCCCACAAGCTATATTAAAGAGTAAGTAACAGGGTAGGATCACATACAGAGTTCCTGAAACTGCAGCATTAACCTGGCCCCAAGGCTCACTCCGGGAAGAAAGGGGACAAAAGGCAACAGGATAACACAGTAGTGGTAGAGCACAGAAGCAGGGCAGTGGCAAACCAGAGGAGGCAGACAAAAATCAATGGCCAAAACAGCAGGTCTAAAGACAGTAAATGGATCCATTCAGAGCTCAGCAGTTAGTCACTGGGGGGGTTCAACTGGAGCAAAGGCACTGGCCTGCCTCCATGCTGTAGACTCAATTGTAAGCTCATTGTGGGCAGAGAATGTCTACGACTCTATTGTATTATACTCTCTCAAGTCCTTAGTATAGTGTGCTGTACACAGTAAGTGCTCAATAAATACCACTGATTGATTGCAAGGCAAAAAGGCATCTAGACTAGCAGGAACAAAACTGGCAGGGGGGAGAATACAGATAGCATGCACAAACTATTACCATTATCATCAATTCCCCCATGCAGATTCTCAGTCCTGAAGCCTCCAGGCCAAGAGTGACCCCCTGCCCCCCCAGCTTCTATGTTCCTGACGTGGAGGTCCTCCATCAGACCAGCCCAGCAAGCTGGCAGAGCATCAAACCAAAAGACAAGTTTACTGCATGCAAGGCAGATTGGCAAGTTGGTTCTACATCAGCCTTTGCAGTGACGTTGGCACCACTGCCTTCAACCAATCAATCAACCATTTAGTGGTATTTTCTGAGTTCTTATTGTGTGCAATCAATCAAGCTATTAGTCATATTTATTGAGAGCTTCCTATGTTCAGAGCACTGTACTAAGCACTTGGGAGAGTACAATATGATAGAATTGGTAGACTTGATTCCTGGCCTCAAGGACAATGGAATTTATGCATTAAAAACTAAGCTGATACATGCTGGCTAAGTATTTTTTGAAGTAGAAGAAATACCTGCTTTATGATGTACTTTCTAGATTTTACTTGGTTGCTTAAAATAACCTGTTTATGTTATATTCATTCATTCAATCTATAAGTAACTGTTTCTGAGCAAATGGTGCTAGGGTTGGTAATAAATACCCATCATACCAACTCTACTATATAATACTCTCCCAAGGGTTTAGTACAGTGTTCTGCACTTACACAGTTTTAACTGATTGATCCATTCAAGACAATAATAATATTTTGAAGTATAACTGTTGGACTTTATAGCAAGCTGAAATCAATCAGTGCTATGTATTGAGTGCTTACTGTGTGCAGAGCACTGTACTCAGTTCCTGGGAGAGAACAATAAAGTAGCATTGATAGACATAAACCCTGCCCTCAAGAAGCTTACTAACTAGTGGGGGAGACACAGTAAAATAAATTACAGCTAGTAGAAGCAGCAGAATATAAAGATATGTGTGTAAGCACTGTGGGTCAGTGGTGGGTGGAATACCTTCCCTGACTAAGCCCACTTTTCCTTTTCTTCAACTCCCTTCTGTATCGCCCTGACTTGCTCCCTTTATTTGTCCCCACTCCCCGCCCCACTGCACTTAGATACATATCGTAATTCATTTATTGATATTAATATCTGTCTCCCCCTCTAGCCTGTAAGCTCATTGTGGGAAGGGAATAGGTCTGTTTATTGTTATATTATAATAATACTGATGGTATTTGTTAAGCGCTTACTATGTACCAAGCACTGGGGTGGATATAAGCAAATTGAGTTGGACACAGTCCCGTCCCCTGTGGAGCTCACAGTCTCAATTTCCATTTCCAGATGAGGTAAGTGAGGATCAGAGAATGAAGCGGCTTGCCCAAAGTCAAACAGCAGACAAGTGGTGGAACCGGATTTAGAGCCCGTGACCTTTTGACTCTCAAGCCCGTGCTCTATGTACTATGCAGTGCTGCTTTTCTAAGCGCTTGTACTCTCCCAAGCACTTAGTAGGGTGCTCTGCACACAGTAATCGCTCAATTAATACAACTGACTGGCTGACTGAATATCAAAATGCTTAAGGGAGACAGACTCAAGTGCATAGACAATGCAGAAATGAGGGCGAATAGGGTGGAGAGATGAGAGGTTAGTCAGGGAAGTCTTCTTGGAGGAGGTGTGGTTTTAGTAGGGCTTTGAAGATGGGTCTGTCCCTGAATGCATCCCTGAATGCTTCTAATTTCCCTAGAAGGCCAGGCGTAATGCCCTTTGTGGCTGCAAATGTGAGAAGGAAACATGCACCAACAAAGAGGTTGCCCCAAGCAAGCTGAATGTTTAGATTTGTTGCTTTTCAGATAAGCTGGATCCATTGTATACTACAAGTGACTCATGAATATATTTACCTCTGAATTTAAGAACCCTAATCGATTCCCATTGGCCTCTGACCTCCTGGAAATATTGAGCAAACAAGATGTGGTCTACGGGGCAATTGCTTTCTTTTTGATCTACTCGGATGATGACTATTGATTATCTGCTGTGCTCTATGTTAATTTCCTTTTGTCAGTATCTGTACGCTTTTCCCTATGTGGGATTTGTTTTCATTATTGTTTCCTGGGATTAATGTACTGTATATTCAGCCTGATCCATTCATTGCACAGAAGATTGATTTAGGTTTCTCTATTCCACAGGCCCCTTTGTTGTCAGCTCCATGTTCTTCTCAACAATACACTCTTCTCAACCAGATGGCTCTTAACTGTTCCGCAAAGCAAACTCTTTTTCAAGTGATTTGTACATTATGGTACATGTGTGTTAGCATTATGTTTTTATTAGTGTCGTTACGGATTGTAATACACTTGGAGTGTCTTGTAGATCGGCAGCTGTAAGTTTCCTTATTGTAGTTTTTCAGGATTTCCTCTATTCCATTCGTGGAGAAAATGAAGATGGATGATAAGTATGTAGACCAGTAAGCCCTGAGCTGGTCCTTTTGGTTGAGTACTGAACCAGTGTCCTTCAGCATCTGGTGTCATTTTTATTATTGCCTTGGGATGATGGAAGGGTAGCTTTCTAGAAATACTCCTGGAATTCTATATGTTTTCTGTAACTTGCACATCACAGGGCATGCATGCAGCTCTAGAGATGACACAGAGTGGTCAGGATATAGGACAAGGACTCAACTTGCCCAAAAATCATAAAATAATAATAACTGTGGTATTTGTTTAACACTTAAGATGTGCCAAGCACTATACTAAGCACTGGGTTAGATGCAAGATAAGCTGATCTGGTACTGTCCCTGTCCCACATGGGGCTCACAGTCTAAGCAGGATGGGATAAAATCCCCACTTTACAGCTGAGAAAAACGAGGCCCAGAAAAGTTAAGACTTGCTCAGAGCCACTTAGTAGGCAGTAATAATAATGATAATAATTGTGGCATTTGTTAAGCACTTACTATGTGTTGGGCACTGTATTAAGTGCTGGTGATACAAGCAAATCAGGCTGGACATAATCCCTGTCCCACATGGGGCTCACAGTCTAAATCCCCATTTTATAGGTGAGGTAACTGAAGCACAGATAAGTTAAGTCACTTGTCCAAGGTCACTCAGCAGACAAGTGGCAGAGCTGGGATTAGAACTCAAGCCCTCTGACTCCCAGGCCCGTGCTCTTTCCACTAGACCCTGTCGTTTCCCCACAGTGCTGTTGCTCAGAATTGATATTCAGTCTCCATTTTTATTTCATTTCATATTTTGATAACTGCTTTTAGAATTCTGTTACAAAACTCAGGGTCCGAGCTCCGATGAAAAATTGTGCAGTCCGGGCTAAGCAGTCTGTCTCATAGCAAGGAAACAGCTTTGGGGTCAAACTCTGAATGAATTGGGGCCCTTTCTTCACCCTGCTTTCTTAAAATAAATGTTGGGAAATTGATATGCAGATCTGTAGAGGGCCCTTGTGTTTCAAATGGAGAAAGAGGAGAAATCAAGATAATAGTAGGAGGTGAATCTGAAGCATTCTGATGCCTTTACTGGTCACTGCAGGGTAGTCATTCATTCGTCATATATTTTGAGTGCTTTCTGTGTGCAAAACATTGTACTAATCACTTAGCAGGCAACAGGCCTCTCCTAAAGTAGTTTGGGTCAGGATCACAGATGCAAGACCCCTTCTCTGGCAGGAGCTGATTCTGAACCCCAGCTATAATGCCCTTCTATCAGGTCATGTTGGCTCAAGATCCCAGTTCCTAGTGGGCTGGATTTAAGGCTAGAGAAGCAGGAACTCTTCATCAGATAGCGTCAATCCTAAATCTGCAAGTCCACCCTGAGGATCAGTTTCCTTGTCTACCCAGGCACAACTCTAGCTGGGTTGCTTATTGCCCTTCTTACCCCTCCCTAGATTGGAAGCTCCCTTAGGACAAGGATTATATGTACCAACTCGATTGTGCTTTCCCAATACTACTATTCATTCATTCAATAGTATTTATTGAGCGCTTACTATGTGCAGAGCACTGCACTAAGCGCTTGGAATGTACTGTTACTACTCCACTACTACTACACATGGCCTAGTGGATAGAGCACGGACCTGGGGGCCAGAGGACCTGGGTTCTAATCCTGGCTCTTAGACAAGTCACTTGACTTCTCTGTGCCTCAGTTCCCTTAGCTGTAAAATGGGAATTAAGATTGTGAGCCACATGTGGGACAGAGACTGTGTTTAACAGTTTACCTTGTATCTACCCCACCACATAGTACAGTGGGGTACAGTACAGTACATAGTAATAGCTTAACAAATATCACAATCATTATTATTACTATCAATAATAATAACGATAATATAATGATCATGGTATTTAACTGTACTAAGCGTGGGGTAGATGCAAGATAATCAGATCAGACAGTCGGGGAAGGGAGAATAGGTATTGAATCCTCGTCTTACAGATGAGGAAACTAAGGCACAGACTAGTTAAATGACTTACCCAAGGTCACATAGGCAAATGGTAGAGCCAGGAATTAGAACCCTGTTCCTTTGACACGTAAACCCATGGTCTGTCCACAAGATCCCAGTGTTTCCCATGCTCTTATCACAGTGCTCTGCACACAGCAAACTAGCAGTAAATACCACTAATTTGCCATAGGAGTGTGTAATTTGTTTGTATTGGTGTCTGTCTCCACCCTCTAGACTGTAAACTCATTGTGGGGAGGGAATGTTTTTGTTTATTGTTGCATTGTATTTTCCCAAGCGCTCAGTACAGTTCTCTGCACACAATAAGTGCTCGATAAATGCAAATGAGTGAATGAATGAATGTTCTTTGTATCCAGTCCCAGTATAGTTTCCAGCTCTGCCACTTGGTAGCTGTGTGACTGTGGCCAAGTCACTTCACTTCTCTGTGCCTCAGTTCCCTCATCTGTAATAGGATGAAGACTGTGAGCCTCATGTGGGACAATCTGATGGCCCTGTGTACCCCAGCGCTAAGAACAGTGCTTTGCACATAGTAAGCGCTTAACAAATACCAACATTATTATATAGTTGATTTCCTTATGCGCGCACTAGAGAGTTTTCTTAGTTCTCTTTTTCCTGTGTTACCACTTTTTGGGAAGAGACCCCTCCCCCCCTTGCTTTCCTTGTTTGCAGCACTCCCCCGCCTCCCACTCCCCCAGAAATTCGTTAGCCCTATGGCTCTTTACCCAGATGCCGTAGCAAGATGTTGGCATCAAATTGAAATTGAGATGAGTTCACCAGAGCCACTAGGTGGCAGCAAAAAAAGAAACAAAAACCACTTTGCAAACACCCTGTTAGAGCAATAAAAAAAAATATTTTTGTTTGTCTTTAATTATCCAGAGAGTTTTCTCATTTTTTTCCCTTCTCTTCCCTTGTGGAGATCTGGGCCGCAGAACTCTCCGTATACCTGTTTTCTAAGCCAGGATGGTTCCAGCCGGGCATCATGGAAGATCCTGAACTTTCCCATTCTGTTTACAAGTTAGAGAATGTCAAAGTGTCTGTCCCACATCGCCAATTATTTTGGACAGCTATGGTTCAGCTTCAGGTCATCGGAACAGCCAGTGAGTGCTTTTGGCTGTGTTTGGGAAAAAGTCCCTTTGCTCCCAGCAGCACAGGCATCCATGGAGATGACCTTTTGACCCCCACTGCAGCTTTCCTTGTTTGTGATTTCTGGAAGGATGGTCAGGGATGCACTCTCTCATGGCAGCTGGGAGGAAGGAGCATCCGGGGCCCTGCGATGTTCGGCACGAGCACAAATTGGTTGTAATATGTCAGGAAGCGATGGGACTGATATTTGGATTATCCTCTTCAATGCGGGCCATGAGAAAATGACATTTCCAAAACTTAATACCTACCTGGTAGAAGTTCAGAACACTTAGTTTTAATCATAAAGGTCAGCGAGGAACCCAACCTAATGATTACACCCGGTAGTGGAAAGAGTAATTGATGAAATCCTGCTATCTGAATCTGTCTTTTCAAAAGGAGAAGACTCTCTCACAGGTGTAGAAAATTGGCAAAGCCCAAATTATTTAATGATAATAATAATAATAGTTGTGGTGTTTAAGTGCTTACTCGGTGTCCAGCAGTGTACTAATGATAAAGGTGGTATTTGTTAAGTGCTTACTATGTGTCAAGCACTGTTCTAAGTCCTGGAGTAGATACAAGCTAACCAGATTGGACATACTCCCTATCCCACATGAGGCTCACAGTCTAAATCAAGCACTGTACTAATCTCTGAGGTAGACACACAAAAAAGTCAGGTTAGACACTGTCCCTGTTCCACATGGGGCTCACAGCCTAAATAGGAAAGGGAACAGTTGAATCCCCATTTTACAGATGAGGAAAATGTAGTTTGAGAAATGAAGTAACTTGCCCAAGGTCACACAGTGGGCAATTAGCAGATCTGGAATTAGAATCCAGGTTCTCCTGCCTCCCAGGCCTGGGCTTATTCCACTAGGCCACCCTGCTTTAAGGTTCCCTTGAAAAACTGGCCAATGACCTTTCCCTTTCTCAGTCTCCAAAGCCCCTGAGGAGTTTCAACTCTGAACATGGTATCAGTTAACCTTGGCCAGTCACCCCTTTCCTTCAATGTTATTTTCACTCCCTTCTCTCGCAGTCTGTCTCACACTAGCATTTCTGGATATCAGTATGCAAGCTTGGGAAGCAGCATGGCGTAGTGGATGGAGCATGGACCTGGGAGTCAGAAGGTCATGGGCTCTAATGCCGTTCGGCCACTTGTCTGCCGTGTGGCCTCAGGCGTGTCACTTGACTTCTCCGCCTCCGTTACCTCCTCTGTAAAATGGGGAGTAAGACTGTGGGACAGGGAATGTGTCCAAACTAATATGCTTATATCCACCCCAGCACTTAGTACAGTGCCTGTTACTTAACAAATACCATAACTTATTTTATTTTATTATTTTAAGAAGTAAAACAACCTTTAACCTCCTCCACTGCTATAAGGGATAGCCCTAATCTAGCAGTACATATGATTACATGCACACAACCCTCCCCCCTCAACCCGCTCCTCATTTTGGTAGATGAAGAGTTAATGCTTACTGAAATGAACAGACCAGGAATTCTGTCACTTACTTCAAGGTCAGCTCTACTTTTGGAGTGGGAGCATTATTTTTACATATGGCTTTTGAATGATATATTTTTTTCTAAGATTGGAGGTAATTTGGAACCCATATTTCCTCAATCATAAGTCTTTGGTAAGTACATAGTGCTGAAGTCTCAAACTGTGCCGAACTATGCATGGTGATTTGGTACACTGAATGGGTTTCAAGAAAATCAAGCTAAAATAAGAACACACTGTAAGCTTGTTTCATTTCGGTCTATCATTTTACTGAGGGGACACTGCTTTGCATCTAAATAGCCTGATTTTTTTTTTCTCCACTAAGGTAACTCAGCCCCCTCCTTCAGTCACTAAATTGAGATCAGAAAAAAATCACTCGGTAGACAATATTGTCTGCACAATCTGCCTATCCTTTAATTCCTACAAAACTGTGACAATTCCACCCACATTTCAGAAAAGCATTTAATAGAGATGGATGCCATGCCGATACCTCAAATTGCTAGGCTATTGTTCTTGTAATGAAATATGCCAAAGTGCATTTTCTAGTGTTATTATAAACAAAGCTTATTTCCTGCTTCTGAAATGAATGACTAGCTTATACCCACTCATCTCAAGAAGCAACATTTTGATTTATGCTTATTCACAAATACATAAATTTGGTGGCCTTCGTATAAATTAGTGAAGTTTCCCCATAGCTATCTTTCTGAAAGCACGTTTATACAGTTGCAGAGACTGTGATTTAGTAAAAATTTTTTAAAAGTGCTTCTTTGGAGTTCTCATAACAACCCCAGAAGCATTTGAAAATAATCTCAGTCGCTTGACTTGATTGAGATGAAATGTTTGTTGAAATTCGGTGTAGATTCAGGGTGAAGCTGGAGTGAACAGAGAGATGGTTCAAAAATGCTTATGTAGTCAGGAATTGGAGTAGCCAGAATTGCAACGGTGATCAGAATCCATTTGTACGGATGGATTTGGACCAATTTTCCTGTACCCTTACTAATGGGTCCAGGTGGAACAGGAAGAATTCTTCTTCTTCAAATGCCATCGGGTTGTTTCTGACTAAAAGCGACACCATGGACACATTCTCTTCAGAAGTGCTTAGTACAGTGCTCTGCACATAGTAAGTGCTCAATCAATATGATTGAATGAACATCCCATCTTCTATCATAAAGTCGTTCTGGTAGGTGTATCCATAGAGTTTTCTTGGTAAAGATATGGAAGTGTTTTACCATTGCCGCCTTCCGTGTAGTAGTAATAATAATTATTATAATAGTATTTGTTAAGTGCTCACTACGTGCCAAACACTGTTCTAAGAGCTGGGGTAAATACAAGGTAATCAGGTTGTCCCACGTGGGGCTCACACTCTCAATCCCCATTTTACAGATGAGGTAGCTGAGGCACAGAGAAGTGAAGTGACTTGCCCAAGGTCACACAGCAGACAAGTGGTGGAGTTGCTGTTAAAACCCAGGACCTCTGACTCCCAAGTCCGTGCTCTTGCCACTATGCCATGCTGCTCCTCTGAGTAAAAATTTGAGTCTCTGCCATTGTCTTTGATCACTGTTTTGATCACTTGATCATCTGTCTTCAACTCTTTCCCATGCTGCTGCTGCCCAGCACAAGTGAATCGACTTTGTTTGACTCTTTGGCCTAGACCTTTCTAACATGGGTAGCCCTATATGACTAGCTCTAAGCCTCATCTCTTGGCACGATAAGGTGACGATTCATAAGAGATGGAAGAATTATGCTCTGCACATAATTTGTTACTTGTTTTAGTCATAAATTTGGGCCTCCCCAACTTCTCTTAGGCAGCATGGCCCAGTCGAAGAGCACAGGACTTGGAGTCAGGAGACTTGGGTTCTAATCCCAGCTCTACCACTTGCATGCTGTGTGACCTTGGGATCCCACCTCTGCCACTTGTCAGCTGTGTGACTGTGGGCAAGTCACTTAACTTCTCTGGGCCTCAGTTTCCTCATCTGTAAAATGGGGATGAAGACTGTGAGCCTCACGTGGGACAACCTGATTACCCTGTATCTACCCCAGTGCTTAGAACAGTGCTCTGCACATAGTAAGCGCTTAACAAATACCAACATAAGTCAATTAACCTCTCTGGGACTCAGTTTCCTCGACTGAAAAACAGGAATAAGTACAGCGCTCTGCACATAGTAAGCGCTCAATAAATACAATTGAATTAATGAAACCCGTTCCCCCTCCCCTCAGACTGTGAGCCCCAGTCTGATTCTCTTATAATAATCATGGTACTTGTCAAGCGCTAGCTGTGTGGCAAACACTATTCTAAGCTGTGGGGCAGATACAAGTTAAACAGGTTGGACAAAGTCCCTTTCCCACATGGGGCTCACACTCTTAATCCCCATTTTACAGATGAAGTAACTGAAGGCCAGAGAAGTTAAGCAACTTGCCCAAGGTCACACAGCAGACATGAGGCAGAGCCAGGATCAGAGCCCACGTCCTTCTGACTCCCAGGGCCCGTGCTCTAGCCACTAACCCCTGCTCCTTACTACCCCAGTTCTTAGTAAAGTGCCTGGAACATAGTAAGTGCTTAACAAATACCACAATCATCATTATTATTATTTCTACCTAACCTTGACTGGAATTTCTCCAGTGGTAAAAATTTTCTGGTTTTTCCTGTTCTTGACCTCAGTGGCTGAAAGTGCTAACAAGTGCAGAAATGATTAGCTGTTAGGCAGGAGGTAAAGAGGGGGAAGCAAGGCACCTGGTTAATCAACTCCTGGGTAGTTAGTGGGCAGTTAGTTGTAATGGCCATCTGGGCCTCAGCACTCCTCCATTCTTATTGGAGCAAAAGTCCAGGAGACTGCAGCCATCACCCCAGTCTCCACCACCCAAATCACGGTAGAGGGGCAATAGTATTCTTATGACCTTGGAATAAAGCCCTTCCTTCAAGTGTACTAACATCCATGCTTCCTTCCACAAGACAGGTGAAAGACGTATTTATGGCACAAACCAGGCTCAGGATAGATTACTAATATTATTATTATTAATATTATACTCTTTAGGACCTTACTACGTTTAGAGCACTGTTCTAAGAGCTGGGACATTCAGGCTGGACACAGTCCCTGTCCCACACGGGCCTCACGGTCTAAATAACGGATGATGGAAGAGATCTTTAGCCTAAATGAATTGTGATTAACCACCGATCCTAAAGGAAAGCTTCAGGGAAGCAGATATGTGTAAATTGAATTCATGGGGAGGTAAGCTCACCGAACTTTCAGGATCTGACTATTTTCAAGAAGATTAATGTAGCACATGCGCTGCAGTGAGATTTTTCCTGCACCAGGCTGGTAAAGCAATGAGGGATGTGCTACTGTTATCTGTCTGCATGAATAAAAGATGAGGCAAGACACAATCAACACCTAGTGTCCCAGTCATCACAGATCCAAGTTTAAACCTTACAACCCAAAGACCCGTTGATAGTAACTCTGATGCTACTCTGTACCCAAACTACCTTCCCTTGATGACCAAATCGATGCCCTGAACACCACCCTCTCTCCTGAACTCAATGCACTCGTCCCCTATCCTTTTGTTGATCTCATACCACTAACCCACAGCCCAGGATCACCACCACAGTCTGCTTCCTTAGCTCCTGTGCTTGAGCCACAGAGCACTGCTAATGGAAATCTAGATATCAGTTCGACCTCGTCCACCTCAAGTTCAATCTTGGCATGCTTTAACTCTGCCCTTTCTTCTGTCCGGCAAAATTATTTATCCACCCTTATTGGCCCATTAAGGCCCATTACCCTTGCCAGCTCTTCCAGATATTTAAGTCCCTCCTCAAACCCCTTGTCCCCCTACTTCCTCCATCCCTTGCCCCTAATGGCCTGGCTACCTACCTTATTGAAAACATTGAAATTCTCAGGCATGATCTCCCTGAAATCTCCCCTGCCCCTCTTCAGACCATCCCTCCTCTTGCCTGTTCTTCAACTCATCCTTCCTAGCAGTATTTCAAGAGGAGATCTCCTGCCTTATCTCAAAATCCACACCCTCCACCTGCATATTCGACCCCATCCCTTAGCATCCACTTGCCCCCTTCCTTTTCCCTCCCTGGCCACTGTCTTCAACTGTTCGTTCCCCAGTGGCTTATTCTCCACCGTTTTCAAACTTGCTCATGTCTCCCGTATCCTAAAAAAACCCTCCCTTGACCCCATGGCTCCCTCCATTTATCATCCCATCTCTCTCCTACTGTTCCTCTCCTAACTCCTTGAGTTGTCTGTACCCGCTGTTTCAAGTTCCTTTCCTCCAATTCTCTCTGTGACCCCCTCTGATCTGGCTTCCATTCCCTGCACTCCACAGAAACCACCCTCTCAAAAGTCACACATGGTCTCTTTCTTGCCAAATCCTAAAGCCTCTACTCCATCCTAATCCTCCTTCACCTCTCAACTACCTTTAACACTGTCGATCACCCCATTCTCCTGGAAACATTACCCATCCACGGCTTCACTGACACTGCCCTCTCCTGGTTCTTCTCTGATCTCGTTGCCTGCTCATTTTCATTCTCTCTCACTGGCTCCTCTGCCTCTCACCCTCTTACCGTGTGTGTCCCTCAAGGGGCACCTCTGGGTCACCTTCTATTCTTCATCTACACCCACTCCCTAGGAGAACTTATTCACTCCCATGGCTTCAACTAGCACCTCTATGCAGATGATTCCCAAATCTATATTTCCAAGCCTGATCTCTGTCCCTTTCTGCAGTCTCACATTTCCTCCTATCTTCAAGACATTTCTATTTGGATGTCCTGACATCATCTCAAACCTAACATGTCCGAAACAGAGCTTCTTATCTTTCCACCTTCAACCTTTCCTCTCCTTGACTTTCCTACTACTGTAGACAGCACCACCATCCTTCCTGTTTCAAAAGCCAGTTTTGCAGAAAAACTGGCCAAAACTGCCAAAAGCTGTCTTAGGGACACAAACGTCTTGGAGTCTTTTCCTCTGTCAGACCCATGTTGAATTAGAACCCAGGAAATTGTGCTGTGGACCATTTTATTTTTGACTGAGCAGTTCCAGCCTTTGATACATTCAAAGCAGATTTCATCCTGAGGTGTAGTACCTGGATATGGCACAACCTTGGGATGCTTTGCTAGTCCTAAAATGATGAAACAAAGAATTAACTCAACTTCATACTCCCCAGGATCAAAGAGAACAACTTTTTTATGGTAGTTTTTAACACTATGTCAAGTGCTGTTCTATGTGCTGGGGAAGATACACGTTAATCAAGCCAGATCAAGCCACATGGGGCTTTCAGTCTAAGGAGGAGGGAGAACAGGTATTGAGTCACCATTTTGCAGATGAAATTGAGACAGAGAAGTTAAGTGACTTGCCCAAAGTCACTCAGCAGGCAAGTGGTAGAGTTGGAATTCAAACCCAAGTTCTCTGGCTTCCAGGCTCAGGCTCTTTCAACTAGGACAAGCTGCTCCCCATATGGAACCCAACTGCTGTATTATTGCCATTATTATATAATAGTTCAGATTTCAAGGTGGTAGTCCACTTAGAGTTGTTCCACATTAGTTCATCTGTTGCTGACCCACACTATACTCATTTCCATAGCTGTGATTGCAGCCATATTTTAAAATGAATCCTTTAGGGATTTCGTTTTCCTTCAGACACAAGCCTGCATTATACATTCAGGGCCCCTTCCCTTCTTCTTCCACGTAAACAGTCTCTTGCTTTTCTTGGACAGAACCAGGGTTGGGACACAGTTCTGAGGTCTTTTGGTCTTTGGCTAATGTGAGTGTTGGATCCAATCACTTTTGATCATTAGTCAAATGTGCATTTATCTGGACAGGAGAAGCCTGTCTGCCCCATCTCCACCGGATAAGATTTGGTGTTTTCTAGTCAGTGATAATGTCAGGAGCATATGTGAGCACAGTATCAATCCACATGCACCTCCCCAGTGTCTCATTTGTTCCTGGAGACAGATCTTTATGCTACAGGAACTCAAGTAATTCACAATGCATCCATGGTGGGAGAGAAGCTTACTGAGTATTGTCTTCCACTCTAGACTGTAAGCTCCCTGTGGTCAGGGAATGTGTCAGTTATATTGTTATATTTTATTCTCCCAAGCACTTAGTACAGTGCTCTGCACCCAGTAAGTGCTCAATAAATTCAATTGACTGATTGTTTGGGTGGCTGACTGAGGTTGGGAGACATATAGCCAAGATATGTGTGTGCATGTATATATATAAAATATTTGGAGTTCTCAAACTGTATGTATGGGGGTGTGGGGGGGATACCAGAAGGAGCAAGAGGAGGGAATGAGGCAGAAAGCATAAAAGGTCCCAGAAGTATGGGACCAGAGTATTAATAATAATAATAATGGTATTTGTTAAGTGCTTACTATGTGCCAGGCAGTGTACCAAGTGCTGGGGTGAATACAAGCAAATAAGGTTGGACACATTCTCTGGCCCATACAGGGCTCATAGTCTTCATCCCCATTTTACGGATGAGGTAACTGAGACACAGACAAGTGAAGTGGCTTGTCCAAGGCCGGCCACACAGCAGACAAGTGGCAGAGCCAGGTTTAGAACCCATGACCTGACTCCCAGGTTCATACCAGTGGAAGCAAAGTAATAGGTAGAACACAAAAAGAGGATGGAATCAGGGTAGTTTAGAGCACAACAGAGAAAGGACAATAGGGCTGCAACAACAATGGGTAATCCTATCATCACCAGGCAGACTACTGGGGATGGCAATATTAAAGGGGCAAGGAACACACCCCCCCCCCCCCCCCCCCCCCCCGCGGCCCTGCATAATCTGGTAGAAGCTCTCCCCAAACATAAGTCTACTAACTGACCTGGCCATGACCCTTTGTAATGACTGGGCAGACCCCCTTCCTGGAGACACCCCGAAATATGCAGATACATCTCAGGAACTCCCCAGACTGCCAAGAATGGGGTCAGAGACGTGGAAACCCACCCTTAAAGTGGAGCTGGAGAAGGGCTGTCACTGTAAACTCACTGTGGGTAGGGAGTGTGTCTACTAACTCTTATATTGAACTCTCCTAATCACTTCGTACAGTGCTCTGCACCCAGTAAGAGCTCAATAAATAAGATCGATTGATTGATGGGGCCAGAGATGTTGGAGGGCGGTAGAAAATTCAGAGAAAATAATCTTTGTTCTATGGACCAGGGCCCCCTGGTCTATGAACTAGTGTGGGGGAAGCCCTGCATTGCTAGCAGCATGGCGTAGTGGGTAGAGCATGGGCCTGCAAGTGACAAGCTAAGGGGTTTTAATCCTGGCTCCACCGGCATTACCTGTGTAACCTTGGGCAAGTCACTTCACTTCTCTGGGCCTCAGTTACCTCATCAGTAAAATGGGGATTGAGACTATGAGCCCATGTGAAACAAGGGCTGTGTTCAACCCGATTTGCTTGTCTCCACCCCAGCGCTTAGTACAGTGTCTGGCACATTTAATGGCAAATGTCATAATTATTATTATTGTTATTATTTATACCTCTAGCCTTATTTCATCTTGGATTGGCAGTTAACCAGGGCAATGGGCGGGTTCTTTCCCACTATGAAGAGTCCTCTTATCAGAACTCTGATACTTTGTTGATGGGAGGCAGTTGTCAGCAGCACTTATTATGGGAGAACATGAAAAATAGATCAGTCTTGGACATAATCAGGATTAATATTGAAGAAACTTGGCCTTTCTCCACTCTTGTAGTTGGACATATAACCTTTGCTAAGAATTAAAAATGAGCCACTGCTTTCTATTCAAAGGAAGTTTTAGTACTGTAACTTAGGGCAAGAGAAATAATTGTTCTCCCGGGATGTGGCATCTCTTTCTCTGAGGCTCCTATTCAAAGCAAGACTGGTTCTAAAATCATTACCAGGAAATCCTTGTATGAATCCTGGAGGGAGATGGAGGGGGTGAGACAAGGAGGAAGGATGGAACGCCTCTACATCCGACCACTGGTGTCTTCATACGCTTTGAGCCAGATGTAACCCATATTGTCCTGTGTTGACGTGGGCCCAATGGGATTTTACCAGCAATCCAGCAGGCCAGGCCAACCCTGCTAATATGACCAGTTATGTCTGGAAATGGACAGATGGCCCCTGGCCTTCCTGACCTAGGAACCTGTGTCTTTAAATCGTGTACTTAAAACTATTACCTTTCCCCCAATATAACATATTTCATGTCCCCTAATGGAATAGTTCCACCTGAAGCATGTTTTCAGCAATTTAATGAGAATTGGAGACTTAAGATAAAGATGGAATTTGCTTTTTGCCTCTGTGACATTTCAAGATGCTCTCAAGGCTATTTGAACATTCATGTCCTTGTTCATTCGAGATTCCAGCAGTGAACTTCTCAACCCTTAGTAAAATTTGTCGAGTAGTTGGTATAGGGCCTGATCTGGAGAAGAAACCAGAAGGAACTGAAGGAGACATGGGAGCCTGAAAGAGGAAGTATAACCTTCCTAAATCCTGGGAAATGTCATTATCTGTGTAGGAATAGGGTAAAGATGCCACCAAGAAGTAAAAGTTAATGAACCTCACCAATTTTGTAATGGTATTAATGTGACTTGACTCATTACCCACTCAGTGGAAGGGGGTTTGGTTACTAGGTTATTTCTGGTGTAATTCAGTTCAGTAAGGTTGGTAATTGTTAGGTTGTGCTTATGATAATAATGTGTGGCATTTGTTAAGTGCTTACTCTGTGTCAAGCATTGTACTACGTGCCTCCTCAGGCCCCCGTCCCTCCTCTTACCCCATCCCTCACCCCCAATGATCTGGCCACCTACTTTATTAGGAAAATTGACACCATCAGGTCTGAGCTCCCCCAAATCACCCCTCCCCCTCCTCTATCCCCGCTTCTCTCGACCTACTCTTCCTACTTTCCTATCCTTCCCAGCAATATCTTCAGAGGAGATCTCCCCTCTCCTCTCAAGTCCCACCTCTTCCACATGCACATCAGACTCCATCCTCTCCCTCCTTATAGAAACTTTCACCCCTTCCCTCCTCCGCTCCTTAACTTCCATCTTCAACCATTCACTCTCCAGCGGCTTCTTCCCCTCTGCTTTCACACATGCCCACATCTCCCCATCATAAAAAAACCCTAGCTTGAACCCACAGCCCCCTCCAATTATCGCCCCATCTCCCTCCTACCCTTCCTTTCCAAATTCCTGGAGTGAGTCATCTACGTTCGCTGCCTCAAATCCCAGTCCTCCAACTCTCTCCTGACTCCCTTCCAATCTGGCTTCCATCCCCTCCACTCCACTGAAACCACTCTCTCAAAAGTTACAAATGGCCTTCTTGCCAATTCCAATGGCTCCTACTCGATCCTAATCCTCCTCAGCCTCTCAGCTGCCTCTGACACTGTCGACCATCCCCTTCTCCTCAACATGCTATCCAACCTTATCTTCACTGACTCCGTCCTCTCCTGGTTCTCCTCTTATCTCTCTGGCTGTTTATTCTCAGTCTGCTTAGTAGGCTCCTCCTCCCCTTTCTATCCCCTAACTGTAGGGGTTCCTCAAGGGTCAGTTCTTGGACCCCTTCTATTCTCCATCTACACTAACTCCCTTGGTGAACTCATTCGCTCCCACGGCTTCAACTATCGTCTCTACGTGAATGATCCCCAAATCTGTATCTCCGCCCCCAATCTCTCTCCCTCCCTCCAGGCTCATGTCTCCTCCTGCCTTCAGGACATCTCTACTTGGATATCCTCCCGCCACCTAAAACTCAACATGTCCAAGACAGAGCTCCTTATCTTCCCTCCCAAACCCTGTCCTCTCCCTGACTTACCCATCACTGTGGACGGCACTGCCATCGTTCCCATCTCATAAGCCTACAACCTGGATGTCATCCTTGACTCTGCTCTCTCATTCACCCCACATATCCAGTCCGTCACCAAAGCCTGCCGGTCTCACCTTCACGACATCGCCAAGATCCATCCTTTCCTCTCCATCCAAACTGCTACCACGTTAGTACAATCACTCATCGTATCCTGAGTGGATTACTGCATCAGTCTCCTTTCTGACTCCCCAACCTCCTGTCTATCCCCACTTCAGTCCATACTTCACTCTGTTGCCCAGAAAGGTTTTGGGCATTTCACCCCCACACCTCCCCCCCGCATCTCCAGTGGTTGCTTATCAACCTCCGTATCAAACAAAAACTCCTCACTATTGGCTTCAAAGCTCTCCATCACCTTACATCTTCTTACCTCACCTTCCTTCTCTCCTTCCACATCCCAGCCTGCACACTCCCCTCCTCTGGTGCTAACCTTCTTACTGTGCCTCATTCTCATCTGTCCTGCTGTCAACGCCTGGCTCACATCCTGCCTACCACTGGAATGCCCTCCCTCCTCAGATCTGCCAATCACACTTCCCCCTTCAAAGTCCTCCTGAAGGCTCACCTCCTCCAAGACGCCTTCCCAGACGAATTCATTCAATAGTATTTATTGAGTGCTTACTATGTGCAGAGCATTGTACTAAACGCTTGGAATGTACAAATCGGCAACAGATAGAGACAGTCCCTGCCCTTTGACGGGCTTACAGTCTAATCGGGGGAGACAGGCAGACAAGAACAATGGCAATAAATAGAGTCAAGGGGAAGAACATCTCATAAAAACAATGGCAAATAAATAAATACAGTTGAGCGGACGAGTACACTGCTGAGGGGGTGGGGTGGGAGAGGGGAAGGAGGAGAGGGAAAGCGGGGAGAAGAGGGTTTAGCTGCGGAGAGGTGGGGGGGGGTAGAGGGAGCAGAGGGAAAAAGGGGGGAGCTCAATCTGGAAAGGCCTCTTGGAGGAGGTGAGCTTTAAGTAGGGATTGAAGAGGGGAAGAGAATTAGATTGTCGGAGGTGAGGAGGGAGGGCATTCCAGGACCACGGGAGGACGTGGCCCAGGGGTCGACAGCGGGATAGCCCCCCTTTGGCTCAGCTCCCCCTCCCCTCTGCATCACCCCGTCTCACTCCCTTTGCTCTGCCTCCCTCTCCCTGCCCCACAAAGTTTGTGTATATATGAACATATCTATAATTTTTTATTTATATTAATGCCGTTCACTTGTTTTGATGGTATATATCTATTTTTATAGATGCTATTGATGCCTGTTTACTTGTTTTGATGTCTGTCTCCCCCTTTCTAGACTGTAAGCCTCTTGTGGGCAGGGATTGTCTGTTTTCATTGCTGAATTGTACTTTCCAAGCACTTAGTACAGTGCTCTGCACACAGTAAGCGCGAATACGATTGAATGAATGAATAGAAGATAATCAAATCGGACAATCTGAAGAGGGATTGTTTTTCTATAGGTATTCCCCGATTGGTGTGAGGGGTACATGTGCTTGACAACTGCTCCTTGAGGAAAGAGGGACTCTCACTTTCTCTGAAAGCTCCTCAGTGTCCATGGAGTGGTAGGACCCAGTGCGAGGGAAGAAAAGGCCAAAATTGTTTCTGCCAGACAGAAATGCTGATGTTGGGGGGGCTGGGGGAGGCTTGGAGCAAGGCCTCATGACATGCAGTTCCCAGAGCATTGAGTAACTACTTAGAAAGGCCCTGGGAAATTTTAGGAAGAAGAGATTTTCTTATAAAGACTTCAGCCATACAGAAACATATTTGTCTTGCTCTTGCCCTTCTGTGATCTCTTTTTAATCTTGAAAAGTAGATTCATTAAATTGTGACTCTCCAGAGTGGTGTAGGAAAGAAAGAATTTCCCAAAGCTCCTCGAGAACCACCTCAGATAACTGAATGGTCCCAGCAAACTGAGAGAATCATTGGCAACACCAGTTCCATAGTAGCTACTTGAGTTTGGCAAAGGTTAAGCTACCTAATGTCGAGTGGACTGCCAACAATTCATATGTATTTTCAGCCACACATTTTCTCGTGGATAGACTCTCTACCTCAGTAATATCACCTTCAGAAATGAAATGCAGACACACACACACACACACACACACACCCCTCCCTCCCACCCCCACACCTCAAAGAGTCTCATTAACGAAGGAACAGTGAAAAAAATCTTAGTATGACAAGGGGCGTGAAAGTGTAACTTCATTTTGTCGTATTCTGGAATATAATGATAAGTGATAATGACAACAACCACCTTACTATACTGGATCTATGTGACATCTTTCTTCAGAAAAGACTTTACAACAATCCTGGAAGCTCTTACTCTATTCTTTCCTCTATCCCTAATCTACTCTCATGTCTGTCTCTCCCTTTAGATTGCAAGCTCTATATATTTTTATATTGTACTCTTTCAAGTGCTTAGTGCAGTGCTCTGCACAAAATAAGTGCTCAACGAATACAACTAATTGAAGGGTTGACTGAGGTGATGGGAGCAGATGTTATATTCATCTCTCAGAAGATGATGATGTTGGTATTTGTTAAGTGCTTACTATGTGCAGAGCACTGTTCTAAGTGCTGGGGTACAGGGTAATCAGGTTGTCCCATGTGAGGCTCACAATTAGTCCCCATTTTACAGATGAGGTAACTGAGGCACAGAGAAGTTAAGTGACTTGCCCACAGTCACACAGCTGACAAGTGGCAGATCTGGGATTCGAACCCATGACCTCTGACTCCCAAGCCCCGGCTCTTTCCACTGAGCCATGCTGCTTCTCTAGATTACTTGGTTTAGTGGATAGAGCATGGGCCTGGGAGTCAGAAGGGCCCAGATTCTAATTCAGGCTCCAGCACTTGTCTACTGTGTGACCCTCAGCAAGTCACTTAACCTCAGAGAACCTCAGTTGCCTCATCTGTAAAATGGGGATTAAAATTATGACCCCTGTGGGACATAGGACATGAACTGTGTCCAATCTGATTAGTTTGTAATCAGTGCTTAGTGGAAAACCTGGAATATTGTAAGTGATTAACAAGTACCATTCAAAAAGGAGTTAAGTGGTCTGCCCAAGGAGACAACAAATGAGGACCAGAGAAAAGTGTACTCTGCATTCCTCCTCTAACACCTAACCCACCCAAATAATGAGTCAATCAAACAGTGCTGATTAGCAAGAACCTATTATATTTTATTAAGTTTTATTGATGACAATTCTCCCAAATGCATTTTGTTGGAAAGACAAGAAATCCTGATATTGTAAGGTGAAAATTCATAAATAAAAGCACCTGAAAGTGCAGTTTGCAGGCAGGAAAGCTTTTCTTTTTCTTTTTTTTTTTTTAAGGAACAAAGTGGCTTGAGCTATTGAAAATTAGAAAGTATTTTGGCACTAAAAAAAAAAATCAATGGGATAAATGAACACTAATACCTAGAAAAAAGATAAATGGTCTCCATTGTTCGTTTCTGGCTTGGAAAGAACACAAATGTAAATCAGTGCAGGTTTGGAGCATGATGATAAAGCAATCATATTAATGCTCCTTTTATATGTGAGGAAGCTGAAGCTCTAAGATGACTGTTCTGACATCTTCAGTTTGGTCAGGAAGGACAGAAGGAGGCCCCTCTCTCAATTCTGTCCCCCAACTGTTTCACTCCATACAATAAGAGACCTAAGCGGAGCTGAAGAAGAGAGGTGTCTCAGCAGACTGAGCTCTAGATGGTGACCTCAGCAGTTGTGAGCTACTCACTACCTAGGCAGTAAATGGGACAAGTCATTTTATTGCCTCAAGCTTCAGTTTCCCTAGCTGTAAATTGGGTCTAACCTTCCATGAGGCTGTTCTTGTTAAAGGTTGGTTTAAGATTGTTGGATGGCACAATAGCCTATCTCTCTCTTGCTCACTGGCTCCAATATCCTGTATCCTTGTTATGAGGGAAATTAACACCATTCTTTAAATGGTGTCAGTGGCCATTCAACTAATTACAAACAGAGAAAGTCAATAAAATGCATAGGGATTGGCTTAGTAAGGTTTTATTTATAAATAAACCTCCTTATTTGGCCACGGTACACGAGATCAGAGAATTGCTGTAATGCCATAAAAAAGAAAAGTAGCATTCCATCGACGTGAGCCCCCGGTTCGTACCAACCAGGACCTTGCTGGACTGGGAGAGTCTCGGTGACATGTTGTAAAGTCAAATAACACCTCTGACCCACCAAAGTTACTGTGGAAAGTTTTTTTTACTTAGTTCTACCAGCATGCAAGGGAGAGTCACGTACACACACTCACTCATTCCACTCCATCAAGGGTCCAATGCCAGTCTGTGGTCAAAGGAGCCCGATCTGCCAATGTTTCTTCTTTCTGTTTGCAAGTGCTGCTGCCTTCTGCTGCTTCCGAGTGCTGCTGTCTTGCTGCTTCTGCTGCTTTTCTGTGTGCCTGCATGCTGCTTCTCTGAATGCCTCTGTCTGCATGCCCTTTGCATGCCTCCTCGCAATTCAAAACGACTGCCTTTTATCTGCCTTGGGCATCACATCTGTGGCTCTTTGTCGATTGGTCCAGGCCCATTACAGGATAGAGCAGGGAGAAAAACTCACGCCTCCCTCCATACTCTGCCCCTACAGGCCCGCAATCTCCCGCCTCAGTTTGAGCCCATCAGTGCCTTCGCCAGTCACTTCCTTGTTTTCATTCATGGGATTCATTCATTCATTCATACAATCATATTTATTGGGGGCTTACTGTGTGCAGAGCACTGTACTAAGCACTTGGAAAGTACAGTTTGGCAACAAATAGAGACAATCCCTACCCAAAAACGGCTCACAGGCTAGAAGAGGGGGGAGTCAGACCACAAAACAAAACAAGTAGACAGACATCAATAACATCAATATGAATAAATAGAATTATAGATATATGCACATCATTAATAAGATGAATAGAATAATAAATATGTACATAAATTCACAAGTGCTGTGGGCCGGGTAGGGGTGTAGAGCAGAGGGAGGGAGTCGGGGCGATGGGGACGAGAGGAGGAGCAGAGAAAAAGGGGAGCTCAATCTTGGAAGGTCTCCTGGAGGAGGTGAGCTTTCAGTAGGGCTTTGAAAGGGGAAGGAGGGATCACAAACAGTCACTAATAAGGTAGCTTGTTGTGGACTCAACACATCCAGTCCTATGGTTTTTGTTGCTAGACAACTCTTCAGTATATCAGTTGTAATGCTGTTGAATGAGCAGATAGGGGTAACTTCTATTTTTAATCTATTCTATACTGTTCATGGATCTATGCAGCAGTGTTTCATTTTACCTCTCTGTTCCTCTCCCCTGAAGAAAATGCTGGTTTCACTTTTAAACTAGCTGGGTATAGAAGCTTTTATTATTTAGGATAAATTACTAAAAAAAAAAAAAATGCCCCACCAGGAACCTCCTCAGGCAGTTTGACACTGCTCAGCAGTAAGCTGGAACAAAACTTTGATTCAGCAGCATATCTTAGTTGAATTCTTAGAGGACCCAGTGGTATTGTTAATGATAAAAAATGCAACTGACCAAAGCCCCACTCCTCATAAAGCAGTTGATATTATCTATGAACCATTAACTTAAATCAAGTGGGTGACAGAAAAGACCTGCTAACTCCTTTTTTAGTGGAACAAGATGCAGTTAACATGCATATAAACTTCCTTGGGAATGTCAAAGTTACATTTTGTTAAAATTCGTTGGGAATGCATCAAAGGGTCGCTATTGAATGATCTGTTGTAACAGTTTTCTGGGCTGTATTTTATCATTCAAATCTGACATTGTTTCCTAGCACTTATTTTTTCACTTGCATACCAAGTCACTGATTTGAAGAAATGGAGTGCCCATAAATTCAAGCTGGCCCACGCTGCTTTGGAATTAAGCTGGTGGATGGCAGAGTGAAAAAAGAAACCCTGGTAGAACTGTGTGTGTATATGAATAGTGCTGGTCACCTAGTGATTGTAGAGAATGTGTTGGACTGTAGGCCTAAGAAGTAATGGAATCACTGAGACCTGGACCATAATAGGCCAAGATTTCATGCACGTGCATGAGCACCGTAAAACAGCTTGAGAAACACCACTACAGAGCTGTCTTAGAAGCAACATGGCGTCGTGGATAGAGCATGGACTGGCAGTTAGATGGTCATGGGTTCTAATCCCGGCTCTGTCACTTGTGTGCTGTGACCTTGGGGAAGTCACTTCACTTCTCTGGGCTTAGTTACTTCATCTGTAAAATGGGGATTGAGACTGTGAGCCCCACATGGGACAAGGTCCATGTCCAACCCTATTAGCTCATATCCACCCTAGCGCTTAGAACAGTGTGAGGCACATAGTAAGTGCATAACAAATACCTTAATTATAATCATTATCCTCAACAATTATTGCTTGCTGCATGACCACAGGCGAGTCACATAACTTCTCTGGGCCTCAGTTTCCTCATCTGTAAAATCGTGATTAAATATCTGTTTTGCCTCCCCCTTAGACTGTGAGTGTCTGCTCTGATGATCTTGTATCCACCTCAGACTTTAGTATAGTGCTTGGCCCATAGTATGAATTTAAGAAATACAATTATCATTACCTGAGCTTATTGTCCTCACAATTCCTAAGTGGAGCAAAACTAAATGGAGGCTTGAACATTTGGGATAGATCCATCTCCACTGGGGATACCTGTTTTCCCCGGTACTTAGACTCTGAGTCCCATGTAGGTCAGGGACTGTGTCCAACCTAATTCACTTCTGCCTATTCCAGTGCTTAGAACAGTGTTTGATACATAGTAAGCACATAACAAATACCATAAAAAATCCTGCATAAGATCTGTATACTATGTGCTAGTGGCAAGAGCACGGGCTTGGGAGTCAGAGGATGTGGGTTCTAATTCTGACTATGCCACTTGTGTGCTGTGTGACCTTAGGTAGGTTACTTAACTATTCTGTGACTGTTACCTCATCTGTAAAATGGGGATAAAGACTGTGAGCCCAATGTGGAGCAGGGACTGTATCCAACCTGATTACCTGTATCTACCCCAGTGCTTAGAACAGCACATGGCACATAGTATGCACAAAACAAATACCAAAATAATAATGATAATAATAATTTTTATCAAAGAATGTGTGATTATTGGTGATTTTCATATTCTCATTGTCACATGGAGCTATAGCAGACCCAGGAGCTCATTACTAAAAACGACCCAACAACTCAAAGCCCTTCTTGGGCCAGCCACTTCACTTTTCTGTGCCTCAGTTTCATCATCTGTATAATGGAAATTAAATCCTCCTCCCTCCAATTTAGGCTTTGAGCCCCATGTGGGACAGGAACTGTGTCCAACCTGATCCTTTATATCTACCCCAACTCTTAGTACAGTGCTTTGCATATAATCAGCACTTAACACATTTACCATTCATCGTCTTATCTTTCTGGCCATTCATTCTCGGTCTCCTTCACAGGCTCCTCCTGCCCGTCCCCTCCTCTAACTGTAGGAGTTCCTCAAGGGTCAGTTCTTGGCCCTCTTCTGTTCTCCATCTACACTCACTCCCTTGGTGAACTCATTCGATCTCATGGCTTCAACTATCATCTCTACGCAGATGACACACAGATCTACATCTCTGCTCCTGTCCTCTCCCCCTCCCTTCAGGCTCGTATCTCCTCCTGTCTCCAGGACATCTCTACCTGGATGTCTGCCGGCCACCTAAAACTCAACATGTCCAAAACTGAGCTCCTCATCTTCCCTCCCAAGCCCTGTCCTCCTCCTGACTTCCCTATCACTGTGGATGGTACAACCATCCTTCCCATCTCTCAAGCCCGCAACCTCGGTGTCATCCTTGACTCTGCTCTCTCATTCACCTCACGCATCCAATCCGTCACCAAGATCTGCCAGTCTCACCTTTATAATATCACCAAGATTCGCCCTTTCTTCTCCACCCAAACGGCTATCTTACTGGTATGGGCTCTCATAATATCACGGCTGGATTATTGTGTCAGCCTTCTCTCTGATCTCCCTTCCTCCTGTCTCTCCCCGCTCCAGTCTATTCTTAACTCCACTGTCCGCCTCATCTTCCTGCAGAAACGCTCTGGGCATGTCACTCCCTTTCTTAAAAACCGCCAGTGGTTGCCTGTCAACCGCTGCATGAAAAAAAAGCTTCTCACTCTAGGCTTCAAAGTTCTCCATCCCCTTGCCCCCTCCTACCTCTCCTCCCTTCTCTCTTTCTACTGCCCACCCCGTAGGCTCCGCTCCTCTGCTGCCCACCTCCTCACTGTCCCCCGTTCTCACCTATCCCGCTGTTGACCCCGGCCCACGTCCTCCCGCTGTCCTGAAATGCCCTCCCTCCTCACCTCCGCCAAACTAACTCTCTTTCCCTCTTCAAAGCCCTACTGAGAGCTCACCTCCTCCAAGAGGCCTTCCCAGACTGACCTTTTTCCTCTGCTGCCTCTCTGCGCCCCCCTTCACCTCCCCTCAGCTAAGCTCCCTTTTCCCCCCCTTTCCCTCTGCTCCTCCCCCCTCTCTTTCCCTTCTCTCAGCACTATGTTCATCCACTCATTTGTATATATTTTTATTACCCTATTTATTTTGTTAATGAGATGTACATCCCCTTGATTCTATTTACTGCTATTGTTTTTGTGTGTCAGTCTCCCCCGATTAGACTGTAAGCCCGTCAATGGGCAGGGATTGTCTCTATCTGTTGCCAAATTGTACATTCCAAGCACTTAGTACAGTGTTCTGCACATAGTAAGTGCTCAATGAATACTATTGAATGAATTCATTCATTCATTCAATCATATTGATTGAGCACTTTACTGTGTGCTGTGCAAAGCACTACTAAGAGCTTGGGAGAGTACAGTATAAGAACAAACAGACACATTCCCTGCCCACGAAGAGCTCACAGTCTAGAGGGGGAAGCAGACATTAATATACCTAAATAAATCGTTGTTGTTACTATTACTATTTTTACAACAGTTCATGTCCTTTAAAAATGTTTGAATTAGGGTGATGAGAACAGCTTTTAAAAAGTGACTTTCTCCAAATAACATCAGGCAAACAGGTGCACCTTGGTCTTCCAGATACATTCTCTGAATGTTTTATTTCCCATCATCTTTCACCCTTGGTCAAACAGCACTTACCATCCTGAGCAAGCCAGATTTGGACCAGGCAAGTCTTTCATTGGCAACATATTGACCATTGTTCAGCTTGTAGAAGATGAACTTGAGAGGGGGATGATACCAGTCAATGGTTTATTGATTAATCAGCAGCCTAAGACAAAATGTACCATCAAAATCTACTTGCTACCATCTAATGCAGCTCATCTAAACATTTATGGAGACTAGTGTTTCCTCTGGAGGACTCAGCAAGCTATAGACTCACTGTATATAACAATGAGGCTTCCCATATGCCTTCCCTATACTATACTCTACTATGTCTATAGTATCCGTCATTTTCTAGATTGTAGTCTTTCAGACTGTAAGCTTGTGGGCAGGGAATGTGTTTGTTATATTGTACACTCCGAAGCAATTGGTACAGTACTATAAACAGTCCATGCTCAATAAATATAACTGATTGATTTCTGCACTTTATAAGTGGCAAAATTCACTCCAACTTTGGTCTCAAACCTCACTGTATCAGGCCTGGCATTCCATAATTGCCCAGAAATGCATTACCTCTCATGTCTGCCTGCCTAATTCACTGGCTCTGCCTTGAATTCCAGCTCTCTGCTGCGAGTCCCGATTCATTCATTCATTCAATCATATTTATGAGTGCTTACTGTGTGCAAAGCACTGTACTAAGTCCTTGGCAAAGTACAATATAACAATAAACTGTGATATTCCTTGCCTACAATGAGCTCACAGTCTAGTGAGGGGATGACAGACATCAATACAAATAAATAAAATTACAGATATATACATAAGTGCTTTGGGCCTGGAGGTGGGAAAGAGCAAAGGGAGCAAGTCAGGGCAATGCAGAAGGGAGTGGGAAATGAGGAAAAGTGGGCTTAGTTTGGGAAGGCCTCTTGGAGGAAATGTGCCCTTGATAAGGCTTTGAAGAGGGATAGAGTTATTGTCTGTCAAATTTGAGGGGGGATCTGGGGAAGAGTTCTGACCGACTTCCCTCTGCACAGTCGCACACAAACACCTGGCCTGGTTGTGTTATGATTATGGTATTTGTTAAGTGGTTACTATATCTCATGCACTATTCTGAGTGTTGGGGTCGATACAAGATAGTGAGATCAGACCCCATCCCTATCCCATATGGGGCTCCCGGTCTAAGCGGGAGGGAGAACAGGCAATGAATATCCATTTTACAGATGAGAAAACTGAGGCTCAGAGAAGTTAAGTGGCTTGCCCAAGGTCACAGGGCAAGTAATTGCCAGAATAAGGACCAGAACCCAGGTCTTCTGACTCTCACCCTGTGTTGTTTCCACTATGCTAACCTATTCCTCCTGGTCCCTTCCCTTGTCTGACACCCATGTCTCAAGCAGTACACTGGGTTTTCCACAGTCTGCTCTGGGGATAAAGCATCTCTTGGAGGGCAGGACAATGCAAGAACCCGTCTCGGCCTTTCTGATGGCAGAATCAAATTGTGGTTGTTCTCGAATTGAGCCTCCACTTTTCAGTCACCAGGACCAGCCAATATGCCCCCTCCCATGTTGGTCAATCAGGCCCATTTCATCTCATCACAGCAAGATGCCCAATCAAAGTGACGAGAGAGTGATCAGTACCAATACCAGTTGGCCTTGGCAAACTATTGACATGTCAACTGTGGTGAATCCATGTTTCTTGGGCTGACATTTAATTATATTTTTTTCTCATCAGCTGTCATGCCAGTTGCTTGACAGGACACTGGATTATAGTTGAAGCCAATCATTCTGCCACAGACGCTGCTCTTATTTGAAACCTCTCAGCTGGGTGACTTTCAGGGAAAATGCTTTGCTACAGTTTAGGGAAGACCTGTAAGAGTGTGTGGGCACACCTGATTGGACTGTGTTCATCTCATTTCATTTTTTATTAAGTTCCACTTCACTGCCAGATCCTCTAAAAACAATGGAAGCCCCTTGGATAAGACCTCGTGAGGTTCAGGAATTCAGTCAGTGTCAACCCATTGGACTGTTTTAATTCTGGTTCCGCCACTTCTCTGCTGTTTGACCTTGAGCAATTCACTTTGCTTCTCTGTGCCTCAGTTATCTCATCTGTGAATTGAGGATTTAAAAGACTGTGAGCCCCATGTCAGACAGGGACTGTATCCAACCTAATTTGCTTGTTTTCACCCCAGTTTTTTGTACAATGTGTGGCACATAGCAGTTCAAAAATACTACTGTTATCATCATAATAATAATGTCGGTATTTGTTACGCTCTTACTGTGTGCTGAGCACTGTTCTAAGCACTGGGCTAGATACAGCGTAATCAGGTTGTCCCACTTGAGGCTCACAGTCTTAATCCCCATTTTACAGATGAGGGAACTGAGGCACAGAGAAGTAAAGTGACTTGCTCACAGTCACACAGCTGCCAAGTGGCAGAGTCAGGATTCGAACCCATGACCTCTGACTCCCAAGCCCGTGCTCTTTCCACTGAGCCATGCTGCTTCTCCAGTCATCATCATCATCACTGTCATTATGAGTATCATTATTATGTCATGGGTCAAAATGCTTCCTCTTCCTATTGAAAGAGGTTCTGATAGTATTAAAGGTAGTACATGAAGCAGTGTGGCCTAGTGTATAGAGCACAGGCCTGAGAATCAGAAAGATCTGGATATCTGACCTTGGGCAAGTCACCTCACTTCTCCGTGCCTCAGTTACCTCATCTGCAAAACGGAGATTAAAACTATGAGCCCCTGTGGGTGACATGGACTGTATTCAACCTGATTACCTTGTTTCAACCCCACAACTTAGAGTGAGTGGTACATAGTAAGTGCTTAGCAAAAATCATAAAAACTGGTCCCTAAGGAGCTTAATTATTTTTACTGGGACATTTACTGGTGTAAACCAACTTCTTTTTGGACCCTGCTAGAAGATCTGGTTTTCATTCCTTCCACAACAAAGGTCGTCTTTCCTCCATGGCACCAAATAATATGGATAATACAAGACATTGTAGAAGTTTGGGCATCTAATTTGAAGAAAAACAATGGGTTGGAAAGGGATTTATTCATATGTTTGCTTTTCCCTTGTAATAAGTAGCCTCTGGGATTTATGGGTAGAGTTAATACTTTCACAGAACAGATTTTGTTATTCCTACTCATTATCATTACTTAGACTGTGAGCTTCTTGTGGGACGGGGAATGTGCCCAACCTGATTGTCTTGCATCTACCCCAGTGTGTAGTACAGTTCCTGACACAAAGTAAGCACTTAACAAATATCACAATTATTATTAATCATTATTATTCCTAAAGCAAATTGATTCCAACTATATGCTGAGCTTCTTCTTTTGAATTCGGTTTTGGAGGAAAAGATCAAAAATTGATTCTGGGTGAATGGAGAATTTTGGAGGAAGGAAAATCTATTCATAGGCTTCTGTTTCTACTAGCCATCTGAGCAACAGAGCCATCGTCATTTACAGCGTTTTCCCCTGCAGACTACTTTCCAGCTCCCTAGAAAAGTGACTGAGTGGCTCGTTATCTCTTAAAGACTTGAGGATGGTGTAGTTGACTGAAAAATGAATCCATTTCCAACTATCAGAGTAATGGGAGCATTTAGAGACAGTTTGTGGAAATTAAATTAGGTGACTGTGCAAACATACTTAGGATTTGTCTCCCTTTTATGTGTGTGTTTGTCTGTCTTTGGTTAATTAGGGTACATATTACAGCAGATGGCAAAGGCTGCAGTCTGGTTCCTAGACCTGCAGCATATCCTGGGTTGCCTTTCTTCCCTATTCTGTCACAACCTGAATCAGACAAGTGACAAGCAGGCTGACAATCTACTATTGTCAGCAGCATTGTCTTTGAGCCTGTGCAGATCTGCTGAGATTTAATCGTTCCTACCCTGTATTCCTCTGTCTCCAAGGTGTTGGTTGCCAGCTGTTGTTGTGAATGTTTGTGCACTGAGCAAATACGACACACAGTTTGTGTCCTCTTAGGAAATTCTCTTTGGGTAGTGTATCTCATTCCAGCCACATGCATTTTACCAAGGTGTATGCTGTTGCTACAGGAATGAAGCATTTCAGTACATAGTCTGATAGGGGTGTTTTTTTTTTCTCTCTCTCTCCCTCTCTTCCCCAAATGTTTAATTGATGAAACCATAAATGCAAACTGCTTCTCTCTCCTACCCATGAGACCTGTAGGCCAAATAAAATCTCTAGTGGACAAAGTGGAGTAAGGCTCAAAGACAGGTTTGGCCTAGTGAAGCGCCAAACTGAATTTTAAAATGCAGCATTGATTCACTTCCCTTAACAGTCTCTAGACCCCAAGGTTTGAGCTCCTCTGTGCATATGGCAAACTTGGCCTCTGGAGGAAGTGTCAGCCATGGTGGGGATTGAACATCGCAACAACGGATCATTTAGAAGAGGGGCCGGGGGCAGAAGGAAGACTCTCTGACGCACATTTGCAACCTCTTTGCCTTTCTCTGCAGAGGGTCTGTTGTGAATGCTTTGCACTTCCGGATATAAAAAGACTGTAATTATTAAAATTGTGTATAGAGGAGAATTGGGCCTCTCATTTGAGGTGTTCTAATGACACTTCAACAGCCGGTATGGAAGATAATAGGGTTTACAGCAATTACATAGCCAGTCAAATACAGCCCATGAATGATTCAGGCTCATGCTTGTAGCGAGAACGATTCTCGGCATTTTTACTCAGACACACAGCTGCTGCACTAAAAATATTCAGGGACAAAATTACAGAGCAGGCTCTCCAGGGCCTGGGTTGGAATCAATCAATCTATCAATTGATGGTTTTTATTGTACTCATACTGTGTGCAAAAGATTGTACTAAGCGCTTGGAGAATTACATATATAGTAAGCGCTTAAATAGCAGTTATTATTGATATTATTATTGTTACAATACAAAAGAATAGGAAGCTTCACAGTTTTAGAGTCTAGAGGCCTCACCAACTTTCTCCATCACTGCCTGGTGTACATTGATCAGAGATGGTATGGCATTCCTTCCCCTCCAGACTTCCTTGGAGATGTATCTGAAACTTTTTCCCATTACATTGGACTGGGGCTATGGATTGTGCTGTTGGAGCTGCATGGACACGGCTGCTTAGGGGGGCTCCCCGAGAGCTCAGACAGAGGTCAGGAGGGCAGCCTTCCACAGCCCTCTCCTCTTCTCACCTCACCAACTCTGAGAAGGACTGTGGACTATTAGAAAAAATTCAGACCTGGGACTCAGAGGGCCCGGGTTCCAGTTTCGGCTCTGCCACTTGTCTCCTGTTTTGTTTTGCTGATATAATATTCATTCAGCGCTTACTCTGTAGCAGGCATTGTACTAATCAGTAAGCCAGTAGATTGTATTTAGTGAGCAGTTATTGTGTGAAGAGCACTGTACTAAGCGATTTGGAGAGTTTAGTGTAACAATAAAGAGACACATTCCCTGCCATCAATGAGTTTACAGTCTAGAGGGGGAGACAGACATTAATGTAAATAAATAATAAATAAGTACTTAGCACAGGGGGTAGATACAAGCTAGTCAGGTTGGATCTAGTCCATGCCCCAATTTTAATCTTAATAATAGTCGTGATCCCCATTTATTTTACACATGAGGTAGCTGAGGTACCAAGAAGTGAAGTGACTTACCCAAGGTCACACAGCAGACAAGTGGTGAATCTGGGATTAGAGCCCAGATCCTTCTGATTTACATGCCCGTGCTCTATCCACTAGGCCATTATCCTGAACGCCAACTCTTGCATTCAATCTGTTGCCAAATCCTGCTGGTATTTCTAAATAACATGCCTGGGATCCGCCCCTTCCCCTCTGGCTCAAACTCTAGTCGTCTCGAGGTTGGACTTTTGCCTCAGCCTCCTTAATGGTTTCCTTGCTTCTAGCCTCTTCCCCTCTAATCTAATTGCTTGCTAATACCCTAGTCATATTCTAGATGGCACCTTGGCACACATCCCTCCACATTTCAAAAACCTCTTTTGGGTACCTCTCTATCACCAAAACCCCTCACACTCGGCTTCAAGGCTCTGAACCAACTTGCCCCACCTTACATATCTGCTTGCAGAACCTCACTTTCACCTCTCCTGCCTTGATCCCCTCCCTCCTCAAATCCAAGAGACCATAGCGATCCCATCTCCTTCATCAAGCCTTCCCAGATTAATGCCCTCAATCCCAAATTGTATAAATCCACCTTCATTCTCCAGGCTTTAAGCCTTCATTTATACCTATCCTGAACACTTTTGATTCATGTTGTTCACTTGTGCATTCAGTTGCTTACTTTGATCACTCTATATGTAAAGATTTTTCTGTCTGTCTGTCTCCATTTAGGTCTAAGCTCCTTATGGGCAGAAAACATGTCACTTCTCTGTTTTGTCCTTCCCTAGAACACAGTACTGTGCTTTGCTCCCAGTAAGTCCTCAAAAAATACTCAGATGCTGCTCTATAGGACTCATTTTGACCTGCAATCTCTCTTAGGAGCAGATAATTATCTCTCTGCCTAACTAGTTCTCAGCATTCTTTCTGAATCTATGCACTAGGATACCTCTGCTTCTGTCAATCACCAATGGCCCTTGGGCCCCACAGTGCACTTGGGCTCAACTGTCTTGTGTGTAGAAGGATGGAGGAGGTAGGCCTGCTTCAGCACCAATCTAGCGCCTGAATCTACTGATTTTTCCAGCAGAGGATGGTTCATTCCCTTAACTCCTCATGACTGTGGATCACCTTAAGGCCATTTCCCTGAACAGTTGTGTTCCTCCTAGCTGGTAATGACTAACCCCTTGCTATGAATCTTTGAAAGCATCTCTCCACAAACATCCCATTAGACTCACAGACTTGGCATTTTTTTATAGTTACTTGTTAAGCTCTTTCTATGTGCCAGGCACTGTACTAAGTGCTGAGGTTGATACAAGCTAATCAGGTTAGACTCAGTTCATGTCCCACATGGGACTCACAGTCTTAATCCCCATTTTATGGATGAGGTAACTGAGGCACAGAGAAGTGAAGTGACTTGCCCAAGGTCACACAGAAGACAAGTGGCAGAGCCAGGATTAGATCCTAGGGCCTTGTCACTCCCAAGCCTGTGCTCTATCAACTAGACCATGTTGCTTCATTGGGGCTTTCCCCCAATTCTCAAGATTCCACTTCCCCATTCCCATCCCCAGCTATTTCCACCTCATTTGGCAGCATGGTGGTGTGAATTGAGCATAGGCCTGGGAATCAGAAGATCATGCGTTCTAATCCTGGCTCCACCACTTGTCTGTTGGTTGATCTTGGCTAAATCACTTCACTTCACTTCACTTAGAGAAGCAGCGTGGCTCAGTGGAAAGAGCACGGGCTTTGGAGTCAGAGGTCATGGGATCGAATCCCCACTCGGCCACTTGTCAGCTGTGTGACTTTGGGCAAGTCACTTAACTTCTCGGTGCCTCAATTCCCTCATCTGTAAAATGGGGATTGAGACTGTGAGCCCCACGTGGGACAACCTGATTCCCCTGTGTCTACCCCAGCGCTTAGAACAGTGCTCGGCACAAAGTAAGCACTTAACAAATGCCAATTTCTCTGGGCCTCAGTTACCTCATCCGTAAAATGGGGATTAAGATTGTGAGCCCTGTGTAGGACAAGGGCTGTGTCCCCCCGATTTGCTTGTATCCACTCTAGTGCTTAGTATTCATTCATTCATTCAATCGTATTTATTGAGCACTTACAGTGTGCAGGGCATTGTACTAAGCACTTGGAAAGTACATTTCGTCAATAAAGAGAGACAATTCCTGCCCACAACGGGCTTATAGTCTTGCCTGGTACATAGTAAGTGCTTAAAAATACCTCAGTTTTATTTTTTTTTATCTGCCTACTGCAAACCCACTCAGAGCTACCTTCTCTCTCCACTCACCCCATTTCTGATGGGAGGCACTGGAGAAAGGAAAGTGGAAGGAAAAGCTATCTGCTAACCAGTGTCCTTTGTGCCCTCAGCCTGATTTCTTTTAAGCCTTGAGTAAGTGGGTAAGGGTTTATTTTCAGAGTTAAACTAATAGAGTGCTCCTGAGTTCACCTATAGTTAACAGACCACCACCAAATCTCCCTGTGCCATGTACTATATTTCTTCTTTCTCCACATTCCTAAACATTCTTTAAGCATAGAGTTTCAGTTTTGTGGTGTAGCAGTAAATCAAATATCTACAGACTCAAACAGTCTGGAGTATCTGCAACCCAGAAACTGCACATTGTGATTAGATATGTGCTCTAATGGCAAGCAACATAAACAGGTTTCTGTTTGTTCCTGCAGATGCAAAGCCAGATATTTTACTCCACAACTGCATAAGATTAAAATATGAAAAGCGAAGCTATCTGTGGAATTTAGAACTGCCATCTTCTCTCACCCACCAACGCAACTGAGGGAGGCAGCGTGGGCTAGTGGAAAGGGCACAGGGCCTGGGATCAGAAGCCTTGGTTTCTGTAGAGTTGGTTCTGCTGTTCAAAGATGACACTACCAGCGGTGAGATCTCCTCCACCAGTGTGCGTAGCTTGGAGAGAGGTAGTCCCCTCACTTGCGGGTTGACCTTGTGCCCGTCACTTAATCTCCCCAAACCTCAGGTTCCTTGTCTGAAAAAGGAGAATAATAATACCTTCCTTTCCCTACACAGGGATGTTGTATGGACAAAAATGAGATGTTGCACAAAAGTGCTCTGAAATATAAAAGGACTATGTAAATTCAAGGAGGAAAAAAACTCCCAAGCATAATGGTCTTTCAATACCAACCAAACCAATTCCTGCCAATTCAAATGTAAATATTTAGAGTTGTCTTCCAGGGTGATTGCAACTCTGAACAAACACAGACACACCGAAAAGCAGAAGGCATAAATAACTAAAGTGTATTTGAATATGTATGCACAGAAGGAAGGCATCAGACGGATGTCATAGGAGGGCGAAAGGTGGATTTATATAAATCGGGTAAGGCTTCTTGGAATAGGTGGATTTTGCATATAGAACTTGGAGGGGTTTGGTGGAAAGACAGCAGACTGTTCCAGTGTACATGTGTATGTGTGTCTGTCTGACTGGAGTGAAAGTGGGGAGAGACAGGAATCAAGAGTGTGTAAATTTAGTAAACAATTGGATGACAGAAGGGGAGGATGAAGCCCCAGCTCTGCCATTTGTCTGCTGTGTGATCTTGGGCAAGTCACTTCATTTCTCTGTGCCTCAGCTCCCTCATCTGTAAAATGAGAGAATCAGTTCCTATTCTTCTTCTTACTTATATTGGAATCCTCATGTGGAATGGGGTCTGTATCTGATCTGATTGTCTAATCTACCCCAGCAGTTACTATTCATTCATTCAGTCCTATTTATTGAGCGCTTACTGTATGCAGAGTACCACTTGTAAGCACTTAACAAATACCACTGTTAGTGTTACATTAAATGGTTAACAAAAATACAATTATTATTATTGTCATTACTGTGAAACCCAGCGAGAAGCAATAGATTTATCTGTAGAGGCTGTGATGATGATCATTAAAGAACTTGTTAAGTGCTTGCTATGTTCTAAGCACTGGGGTAGGTACAAGTTAATCAGGGTGAACACAGTCCCTATCCCAAATGAGGCTCACAGTCCAAATAGGAGGGAGTAGGATTGAGGAAAGTGAGGCACAGAGAAGTTAGGTGATTTGCACAAAGGTCACACAGCAGAGACATAGAAGAACCAGGAGTAGAACCTTGTTCTGACTCCCAGGCCCTTGCTCTTTCCACTAGGCAGCAGTGTTTTCTGTGGATAGCAGGGTATCAGGGGATGAATGTACTTAAATGAAGGAAGACAAAATGATATAGACCTTGAGTCCATAGATACATTGCAACTATTTCAGTCTTTAAGTCTCAGATCTGTGACTATGATAACCACCCTTTGGAGGGGGTGAGAGAAGTGGTAAGCTTCTAGTCTGTAAGGTTGTTACGGGCAGGAAACGTGTCTGCTAATTCATTCATTCAAATTATGTTATATTGTACTCTCCCAAGTGCTTAGTACAGTGCTCTGCACATAGTAAGCGCTCAATAAATGCATTTAACAAATGAAGAAATACAGGAGGGAGAAAAAGAGAAAGGGGATGGAGAAAAGGGTATGAATGCTTGTCGAGCACCCCGGTGATGACAGCATGTATATCAATCAATCAATCAGTCATATTTCCTGAACACTTTCTGTATACAGAGCACTGAACTACTTGCTTGGGAGTATAAAATATAACAGAGTTAGCAGGTATATTCCCTGAATCTGTAAATTGTTTGGGGTTTTTTTCTCTGTCCTCAAGCCTAAGAGTCGTTCATTCTCATTCTAGAACAACTACAAATGATCTGTCATACATTTTTCTAGTGTTTTAAAATTTGAATGCAGTACTTGACTTGGTGACCTCCTGTGGCAGTAAATTCCCTCTGCTGACTCTGTGACGTGTGAAAAGAGTTTCTTTTCTTGGTTCTAAATTTAGCGATCGTGAATGTGGGGCACTTTTTGGCAAACATTTTGAAGGGCAAAGATGGAATCCACCTGCTCACTCATAGGCACTCTCTTCTCTGCTCTCTTCTTCCACTCTATCCTATACAAAGCAGTGAGAGAGTTTTCACTCTTCTCCCTGAAAATCCTCAAATGGATCCTGCTCAGGAATGATATGTCACCTGAGCTACACACACTCCCTACTCCTACTGTTTCTCATCCAGTTCCTTCAAGAGGCTTGCCTGGGAGTTTCCAACTCCTGGGCTAAAAGAAAAAAGAAATATCTCCTGATTTTAGTGTCAATAGAAAAGGTATGAATCATTAATGTTCCAATCAGGGTCAAAGAACATGAAAATACTTTGAGAGAAAGGACAATTGGTCTTTTTAATATACTTTTTAATACTCCTATTTCCTGCAGGATATGGCTACTAATTGTTGCTCTCTTGGCATATTCTCTGTCTGGGGGATGATTTCCTGTAGTTATTTCTGGTCAGCTGTTCAAGAAAGTCTTCAAGGAAATGTCATTTCTTCCATCTGCATGCTACTCTTTACTGTTTTATTTACTCTCTTCTAGACTGTAAGCTCGTCCTCTTAACTGTAAGCTCTAATAATAATAATAATGTTGGTATTTAAGCGCTTACTATGGGCAGTCACTGTTCTAAGTGCTGGGGTAGAAAAAGGGTAATCAGGTTGTCCCACATGAGGCTCACAGTTAATCCCCATTTTACAGACGAGGTAACTGAGGCCCAGAGAAGTGAAATGACTTGCCCACAGTCACACAGCTGACAAGTGGCAGAGCCGGGATTCGAACCATGACCTCTGACTCCCAAGCCCAGGTCTCTTTCCACTGAGCCACGCTGCTTCTCCAGTAATAATAATAATAATAATATTGGTATCTGTTAAGCGCTCACTATATGCAGAGCACTGTTCTAAGCACTGGGGTAGATACAGGGTAATCAGGTTGTCCCACGTGGGGCTCACAGTTAATCCCCATTTTAGAGATAAGGTAACTGAGGCCCAGAGAAGTTAAGTGACTTGCCCACAGTCACACAGCTGACAAGTGGCAGAGCAGGGATACAAACCCATGACCTCTGACTCCCAAGCCCAGGCTGTTTCCACTGAGCCATGCTGCTTCTCTAGAAAGCTTGTTGTGGGCAAGGAGTGTGTTTATGAACTGTTGTTTTGTACTCTCCCAGTGCTCAGCACAGTCCTCTGCAACACATTAAGCGCTCAATAAATACAATCAATTGATTACTCTCCTATGCAGACTGAGGCAATGTTAAAGCTACCAGCAAGGCCATTCAGTAGTCCAGAAGCTCATAGTTTGTGGATTCTAGTTCAGGGATAGTTAGACTCATTTACTCTTTCTATTTGGTACTGAGGAGAAATAAAAACTCTAAAGACAAAGGAGAGATCTGGGATTCATGATCAACTGACCAAACCAGAATTAGATAAATTTGAAGCAGAAGTTTCAGGAAAGTGGAGTAGTGAAAATATCAAGACTAAAATTCTGAAGGGACATGGCCCAGAGCTTGGGTTTATATAATAACCCAGTGTTTTGATAATGAACTTAGTGATGAATTAAGTGACCCCAAAATGTGGCAGGGCTCAGCTCAAACCAAATGAATGGACTCCAAATAATAATAATAATAATAATAAAAGTATTTAAGTGCTTACTATGTGCCAAGCACTGTTCTAAGCACTGGAGTAGTTTATCAGGTTCCTGTCTCACATGGGGCTCACACTCTTAATCCCCATTTTACAGATGAGGTAGCTGGGGCCCAGAGAAGTGAAATGACTTGCTCAGTATTACAAAGCAGACATATAGTGTAGACAGGATTAGAACCCAGGACCTTCTGACTCCCAGGCCCATGCTCTATCCACTAAAACTCACTGCTTCTCCAAGGCCTCAAATCTGAGGCTCTGTGTTTCATCTCTTTTGAAAATGGCCACAGATACCTGTAAATACCTTTTATTATTTCCATGCTGATCTAGAGGGGTTGTTCAATCAAAAAGCAACAACCAATGGTATTTTTTTAATGCTTATTATGTACAGATCACTGTACTAAGAATTTGGGAGAACACAGTGCAATAGGGCTGTAGACACACTGCCTGCCCAAAATGAGCCTAGAGTCTAGAGTGGGAGACAGACATTAATGTGAACGAATCACTTATGGATATGTACATAAGTGCTGTGGGGTTGAGGATAGGATGAAAACCAAATGCCCAAAGGTTACAGATCCAAGTGCAGAGATGGCAGAGAAGGCAGTGAGAGTCAAGGAAAAGAGGGCTCAATCGGGGAAAGCTTCTAGGAGGCGTTTGTGATCTTTTTAAGCTTTGAAGGTGGGGAGAGTGATGGTCTAATGAATATGGAGAGGGAGAGAGTTCCAGGCTGGAGGGAGGAGGTAGGAAAGGGTTCAGTGGCGATATAGAAAAAAATATAGACAGTGAGCAAGCTGACTCAAAAGAAGCGAAGTGTGTGGGCTGGGCTGTGATGGGGAAGTAGGCCCTTTTAATTCCCAGGCCCGTGCTCACTCCGCTATGCCGTGTTGCTTCTACTTCATAGGATAGGCTGGAGGTTCTTGTGGAGTGAGGAGACAGGAACTGAGCTTTTTTTTAGAAAAATGATGTGGGCAGCAGAGTGAAGTGTGGACTGGAGAGGGGAGAGACAGGAGGCAGGGAGGTCAGCAAGGAGCCAGGTGCAGTAGTAAGGTGGGATAGAATAACTACTTGGATCAATGTGGTAGCAGTTTGGAGAGGGAAGGGTGGATTTAGCAATGTTGTGACGGTAGAACCAGTGGGACTTTTTTTGACAAATTAAGTATGTGGCTTGCATGAGAGAAATAAGTTGAGGACAACACCAAGGTTACCGGCTTGCGAAGTAGAGAGGAGAGTGGTATTGCCTACACTGATAGGAAAGACAGGGGAGGTCAGGGTTTGGGTGGGTAAATAAGGCATTAAAAAGAGAAATACATGAGGAGGAAGGGAAATTCCAGCTTCTCCAAAGAGCCTCGTAATAAGTCTGGTTCATGCTGATAATGGGTGAGGAAAACTCTTCTGAAAGGATTAAGACTCACTGTCCAGAGTTTAGAGGGTAGTCATATCAGTCGACCTGTATTTTTTTCCCTCCTAGATGAAATTTTTAATGTGAAATATAGTTTCTCCCCCAACTGTTCAGCACTGTTTGATTCATCTACCAGCTTACAAAATTCAGTTCATTCTCTCATACCTTTCACCTGCCCCAGGCTCTTTACCTTGACTGGGGATGTTATTGCTATAGGCAATGGTTGACTGTGGTAGTAGAAAACTTGTCTGAAGCAATCTTGTCAATAGCTACTTTCCCCTAGGGACCTATGATTTATGCAGGGGGTGGAGTAAAAAATGTTGATTTCATTGATCATAGTACTTGTTGGAGCAGAGCTAAAAATAAAAAAGAGACTTGCTTTACCACAACATCAACTGGTGCCCCTTTCACTGCTGGCTTCCCTGACTCATCAGAGATGTCTGTCTGGCTTGTCTGAAGGTGGGTTAGGGTCATAATAATTAATTAGCATTACAGCAATAATCATGATAATAATTTTTACTAAGTGCTTACTATGTGCCAAGCTCTGTACTAAGCATTGATCTAAAATACAAGGTAATCAAGTTGGACCTAGTCCCTGTAGAGCTCCCAGCCTAAGCAGGAGGGAGAACAGGTCTTTAAATCCCCATTTTACCCTAGACCTTGGGTCTTAGAACAATTATGACAGACCTGATGGGGGAAGTGGGATGAATTAAGAAGAAGGAAAGGGAGTTAACCTTGCTCCTATCCAAGTTCTCCCTGTTTCCAAGCGGGAAAATAATTCAGCCCCAAACCTCCCCTCAGCCTTTCCCCCCCTTTTTTTTCCAAAAGCAGTATGACTGCTTGAGTTGCAAATCATCTCTCCTTGGCAGATAAATATACAAAACCCCAGAAGATTAAAACTCAGTTGTCCCATTATTAGGCGGTTTTATCCCAGAATAAAGAATAAATATATCTCAAACAGTAAATGTGAAATCATGTTTGAGAATTACCCCGGATTACCAGCCAATTGAATGGAATAATTACTACAATCAGTGGCTAATTGGATAATTCTTGGCCTGAGAAGGTAGTATGCACAGGCCCTGTGATTGACAGCCTCAGAAGGGTGTTCCAAGGGTTAGGAATTCTGAGGACTGGGTTCTGGAGCAACTGCCTTGCACATTGCAGTATGGGGGTGGCCTGACCTAGTGAAGGGGCTGAAGGGAAAGGCAGGAGTGGTTAGAGTGGGGGCACTGGACCAATCTCTTCGCCGACCTCTACCCCATGACCTGACTCTGGGTCTGGAACACTCTCCCTCATCATAGCTGATAGACAATTATTCTCCTTCCCTTTAAAGCTTTTTGAAGGCACATGAAATCAACCCATGACAGCCCCAGATTTATCAGTCATTGGCAAGCCAGGAGTCCTGATTTCCTACTACAACCCAGCCTGCACACTCCTCTCCTCTAATGCCAATGTACTCACCTCGATCACGCCTATCTCTCCTCCGATCCTCACCCATGTCCTGCCTGGAACTCCCTCCCTCTTTATATTCAACTGATGTTCACTCTCCCCACCTTCAAATCTTTATTAAAAACATTTCCTCCAAGAGACCTTTCCCTAATTAAGCCCGCATTTCCTCTCCTCCCACTCCTTTCTTCATCACCCTGCCAAAGTTTGCACCCTTTATTCACCCCTCCCTCAGCCCAATAGCACTTAGGTACATATCCATCATTTATTTATACTTATGTCTATCTGTCTCCTCTAGGCTCTACGCTTGTTGTGGGCAGGAAACGGATCTACCAACTCTGTTATGTCATAGTCTCATGGGCGCTTAGTACAGTGCTCTGCATACAGCAAGGCATACAGTTGATTGATTGAATGATTGATTTGCTTTGTCAAAGCCGGGAGTCTCAGCCTTCAAACTCCTGCTCTCTCAGCTCATTTGGTATATAAACCCTGAGGAAGTGTTCTGTTGCCTCAAGTAAAACTGATAAGCCTTTGATGAACCACATATTTAATTAGCAATTTGTAACAACACTAATCGGTTCATGGAGTTTCATATGTCCCAATGTTCAGGGTGTTTATTATTCATAATTGTGCACAACTGATGCGCCCTCTACCAAGAACTTCAAACGGTTTCTCAATTAGTATTTGGGAATTGTAAATCTCCCATTATCACAATATCGTTGTTACTGTATAACAAGCCTTTGTTATCCATTTATCATATTTTATTCCACTCCTTCCTCAATCTTTTTATCCCCCGTCTATAAGATCAGAATGATTCATTCCGGTGAAGACAGAATATCTACAGACAGGGTAATGTAGTTTATATTTTGGTTGTATTCCATTCTATTATTTTAATACTACCAGCATGGCCTAGTGGAAAGTCAGCAGACATGTGTTTTAATCTTGGGGTCTGCCATTTGACTGTGTGACCTTGGACAAGTCACTTAACTTCTCTGTTACCATATTTGTAAAATGTGGATTCAATCACTGTCCTCCTTTGCCCTTCGATTGTGAGCTTTATGTGGGACAGGAACTGAGTCCAGCTTGCACTTGTATCTGCCCCAGTGCTTATTACAGTACTCAGCACATGTTAAGTGCTTAACAATACCAGAATTATTGTTAAACTCAAAAATGACCACTACTGGTTCAGATCAACAGTCTACTCAGCCCAGTATTCAGCCTGCAACTAGGCGTGCCCCTATGTGTAATTTTCATGTGTTCCTTCCCCTCTACACTGTAAATTACCTTTCCTTAGGGTATTCGTTAAGCACTTACTATGTGCTGAGCATTGTTATAAGTGCTGGGATTGATAGAAGTTAATCAGGTTGGATACAGTTCCTGTCCCACATGGGGCTCACAGTCTAGGTAGGAGGGAGAACTGGTATTTAATCCCCATTTTGCAGTTGAAAACTGAGGCACAGAGAAGTTAACTGACTTGCCCTAGGTTACCAACCCAGCAATTGGTAGGGTTGGGATTAGAACCCAGTTCCTCTCACTCCCAGACTCATGTTCTTTCCACTAGGTCATGCTGCTCCTTGAGGATCATGTCTACAAGCTCTGTTGTATTGTAGTCTGTCAATCACTTGCCACAGTGCTCTGCATACACTAAGTACTCACTAAGTACCATTGATTGATTAAGAGACATATGATTGTCACCATCCTTGAAATCCACCCTCATGCTTACTAACATCCTTAAATTTTCCCCTCTGCATACCTAGAAATTCTGATGGCCCACCTGTCCCATGATTCCATACAAATCCCTCTCAGATGTACTGATATTTTCTGCACGGGGCATGAATTCTCACTGTTGTGTGAAATGTTTCCTTTTCTTTGTTTTGACCTCTCAACTTCAAGCTTCCACTCCTGTCCCTTTGTCTCTCCCCCCTTCCAGACTGTGAACCTGTTGTTGGGTAGGGATTATCTCTATTTGTTGCTGAATTGTACTTTCCAAGAGCTTAGTACAGAGCTCTGCACACAGTAAGCACTCAGTAAATACGATTGAATGAATGAATGAAGGATCTGGTCAACAATATTTCTGTGTGGCTTCGTCCACTTGCATAGTGGCTCAGTGGAAAGAGCACAGGCTTTGGAGTCAGAGGTCATGAGTTCAAATCCCAGCTCCGCCACTTGTCAGCTGTGTGACTCTGGGCAAGTCACTTAACTTCTCTGTGCCTCAGTTACCTCATCTGTAAAATGGGGATTAAGACTGTGAGCCCCACGTGGGACAACCTGATTCCCTTGTGTCTACCCCAGCGCTTAGAACAGTGCTCGGCACATAGTAAGCGCATAACAAATACCAACATTATTAGTGATTTTATAGATTTCAGTCATACCTCCCCAACCCATATATTACTAACCCTTTCACTGTGGGCCACTTTATATGTTCAGTCATTTGAATTTGTCATTGGAGTGATTTAAATTACTTTCCGACAGCCATTTGGGCTTTTGTTACACGTTGGGTACACATGCATAGGCAGTAAGTCAGACTCCCCCCAGGGATAAACTAGTGCCTGAGAGAGAAAAATGGACAGACAATTATGAAGAGACTTGAATAACCCTTTTTCATCATTTCAACTAAATCTAGAAGGCGGTACCTGTTAAAAATAGGCCTTCTTCAAGTAATTTTGCATCAAGTAGGGCTGCTTTTAAATGGTAACTACCCCGAAGGATGAGCATTTCTCTTTGTTTCCTAAGTGACAGCCTCTTTCAGGTTAAGACATTGTGGCATAAGTGGCATGAAGCAATCTGTCAGTAGAAGTGGAGTTTATATGCAGAAAAATATGATGATGTTCATTTATTAGAAATGCCTATCACCCCAAAGTCATAGAAATCCTGTATCACCCTTTGAATCATCATGTATTACTATCACCTGTTCTGATAGAATCATTCTACTGTCAGTACATTTGCTCTGTAGCATAGACACAAAGACACCCATGACTTGAATAACGGCAGTAGTGTAAGGAGATGGGGTGTGCTGCTCCTGATAAATTCAGAGTAGCAGCATTGCCTAGTGGTTAGAGCATGGGCCTGGGAGTCAGAAGGACCTGGGTTCTAATTCTGGCTCCAGCACTTGCCCTGCTGGGTGACCTTAGGCAAGTCACTTCTCTTCTCTGGGCCTCAAATTATCTCATCTGTAAAATGGGGATTAAGATTATGAGCCCCATGTGGGACAGGGACTGTTGCCAACCTGATTATCTTATATCCACCCCAGCTCTAAGTACAGTGTCTGGCACATAGTAAACCTTTAACAAATACCATAAAATAAAATTGGGGGAAGGTAAAAGAATTCACTGTTAAATTGAGTTCTGCAAATTTAAATCCAGGTGCAACAGTATTTGGTTGTATTTATTTAGCACTTATGGTGTGCAAAGCACTTGGAAGACTACAATATAACAATAAACAGATACATTCCCTGCCTACAACAAGCAGTTGTGGGAGATAATGTTTCTTTCCATAATTTTAAGCCCTGCTACAGTGGCATCTCTTACAAGAGGCCCTCTCTGACTTGTCGATTAATTGATTGATTGATTCAGAGCCAGGCAGAGGGCTCTGCCACCTAGCATTGGGAAAAGCCTGAGTTCAGGAGATTTATCTATCCATTCATTCATTTAATTGTAATTATTGAGAGCTTATTATGTGCAGAGCACTTTACTAAGTGCTTGTAAAGTACAATTCAGCAATAAAGAGAGACAATCCCTGCCCACACTGGGCTTACATCCAGAGGAGGCCTCCGCTATGCTGTTGTAGTGTTCCCACCTCCAAGCGCTTTGACTTGCCAGTAATATTTCCCAGAGAACTTGGCCAATTCCATAAAAGATGATCTGCAGTAGCAATATTACTAGCATGATAAATTAAAAAAAACAACAACCAGAAATAAAGCAGATTGTCAGACCTCTCATGTCTCATTTCCTTCACCCACATCGTGCCTCTGGCCCGGAGCTCCTTCCCACTTCATATCTGACAGACAATCACTCTCCCCACCTTCAAAGTTTTATTAAAAGCACACCTCCTTCAAGAGGTCTTCCCTGACAAAGTCCTCATTTCCCCTACTCCCTCTCCCTTCTGAGTTACCCTTGCATTTGGATTTGTACCCTTCTTTCGCCCCACCCTCCCCTCTTTAGTACTTAGGTTTATATTATATGTTATATATATTTATAGATATATATTTAATTGATTGTCTTCCCCTTTAGACCTGTAAGCTCCTTGTGGTCAGGGAACATGTCTACCAACTCTGTTAGACTGTACTCTCCCAAGCCCATAATAGTACAGTGTTCTGCACACAGCACTCAATAAATATGATTGATTGATTGATTGATCATCTGCTGTAGAATAAAAGCTCAGTGTCCTAGAATCAATTACCTACTGAAGGTTCAATTGTGACAGACACAGATTTTAATTTAAACAATGAGGTCTACTTTTCAAGGTCCAATCTTCAGTCACATGTATCCATTGTTAAATTTTCTCTCCCTACAACCCCCAGTTTGGCTACTTGCAGTTAGAATCAAGTTATTTGAATCCTCCTCCTTTTTATTTTCACATTCAGCCTTTGCTTGTTTTCTTTTGCCTACTAAATCTATTCATTTCCCCCTTTTCTGTAAGATTCCAACTTGAATTCCCTTATGATGATGATTCTGGGTTTGGGAAAACCAAACTATTTTATTTTCTTTCTTGATGCTACCGTTGACTTCCTTCAAATCCCCCGCCAGGATTGCTAGCTGAAAAACAGAGGCAGTGGTTTATTGACTAGCCCTCCAAATTCATGTGCAAATCTCTCCCACCTGTATTTTTTAATGATCCTTTTCTCCAAGCTCTTCTCCCATCTGGGGCCTATTTCTCTTTTAAGAACATACCTCCATCCACATCAGCAGTGCTTTGTACAATGTGCAAATCTTTCTGATTGTGGTATTGTTTAAGGATTAAGAATTCCCCCTGTGTCTTAATTGAGCCTGCTAAAGCAAGAAACACACTGGCAGCAGATTTCTACCTCAAGTATTTTTCCTGGCGAAGGTCAATTGCTCACTTTTTTAAATCATAGCAATTGAAATCATTAGCTGTTTGGTCATTTTAAAGTCAGAAGAAAGCTGATCACATATAAAATTGCTGGCAATTCATCTCAGTTCTCTCACTCTCTAATCATGGTCGACTGGTTGCTCTGATCACTTGATCCATCTGATTCAGCTTCCAGCATTTACCGAATTGATGTTTGTTCGGGTACAGGTGCCAGGGAAAAGGTAGGTTCAACAAGCATATTAAATTATTCTTCAACATGAAGTCATAGGTGGAAGGTGTTTTTGATGCTGAGGAGGGATTACCCAGTGAAAATACCTGATTAAATTACTCTTTCAATCAGGTGTACCAAGGACGTTAACAGGCAGTGTCTGTGGTGTGAGGCCCAGAACCATGTTGAGTATGGAGTATGTAGTGGAACTGACAGGTGTATTGATATTGTGAACAGAAATGCCAAACTCTTCGCAGTGTGGAAATATAAAAGAGCGGACCTCTGTTTCTTATGGCTGACTTTTGTACCCTTGTTAAATCTGGCTTGTTCTTCAGTAGCCATAAAGAACTGAAGTGTACTTTTGGATTCAGACCAGGACCAATTTGCTTGCTAAATGCCAACTGAGAAACAATGTGGCCTATTGGAAAGAGCTCAGGCTTAGGAGTCAGAGAACCTGGATTTGAATCCCAGCTTTGCCACGTGACTGCTTCTGTGTGACCTCGGGCAAGTCAGTTCACTTTTCTTTGCCTCAGTTTTCTCACCTATAAAATGAGGATTCAATACCTGTTTCCCACCCTATTTAGACTGTGAGCCCCATGTAGGGCAGAGACAGTGTCTGATATGATTATCTTGTATCTAAAACAAACCAAAATCAAACCAAATCCTGTCAGTTCTACCTTCACAATGTTGCTAAAATACACCCTTTCCTCTCCATTCAAGCTGTTGCTACACTGATCTAAGCACTTATATCCTGCCTTGACTACTGCATCAGCCTCCTCACTGGCCTCCCTGCCTCCTGCCTTTTCCCACTCCAGTCAATTCTTCACGGTTGACCAGATCTCTTTTTTTTTTTTTTAAAGTTCAGTTCATGTCTCATCACTCCTTAAAAACCTCCAGTGGTTGCCAGTCCACCTCCGCATCCAACAGAAACTCTTTGCCATTGGCTTCAGAGCATTCAATCATCTTGCCCCCTTCTATCTTTCCTTACAGATTTCCCACTACACCCCAGCAAGCACACTTGCTCCTCCAACACCAACTTATTCACTGTACCTCAATCTCATCTATCGCACCCTTGAGCCCTTGCTACATCTTCCCTCTTGCCTGGAACTCCCTCCCCTTCATATCTGACAGACCACCACTCTCTCCACCTTCAAAGCCTTTTTAAAATCACATCTCCTCCAGAGACCTTCCCCCACTAAGACCTCATTTCCCCTACTCCCCCTTTCTTTTCTGTCACCCTTGCATTTGGATTTGTACCCATTAAGTGTTTAGTATTCTCCCCACCTTCAGCTCCTCAGCATGGCTCAGGGGAAAGAGTCAGAGGTCATGGGATCAAATCCCAACTCTGCTGCTTGTCAGCTGTGTGACTTTGGACAAGACACTTAATTCTCTGTGCCTCAGTTACCTCATCTATAAAATGGGGATTAAGACTGTGAGCCCCATGTGGGACAAACTGATCACCTTATCCTCCCCAACACTTAGAACAGTGCTTTGCACATAGAAAGCACTTAACAAATTCCATTATTATTATTATTACTATATCCATAATTTATTTTATGTCTGTCTTCCCTTCTAGACTTTAAACTCCTTGTGGGCCGGGAACTCTGTTCTGTTTTCTTATTCCAAGCACTTAGTATAATGCTGTGCCCACAGTAAATACTCAATACTTATCAATTGATTTTATTGATCCAAGCCAGACCTTAAGCTCTGTGTTTGGCATAGAGTTAAGCACTTAACAAATGCCATTATTATTATAATTATTATTTTGTGGATGTTAAATGGAAAAGGTAAATAATAATAATAATGTTGGTATTTGTTAAGCGCTTACTATGTGCCGAGCACTGTTCTAAGCGCTGGGGTAGACACAGGGGAATCAGGTTGTCCCATGTGGGGCTCACAGTCTTAATCCCCATTTTACAGATGAGGGAACTGAGGCACAGAGAAGTTAAGTGACTTGCCCACAGTCACACAGCTGACAAGTGGCAGAGCTGGGATTCGAACTCATGAGCCCTGACTCCAAAGCCCGTGCTCTTTCCACTGCGCCACGCTTGAATCTCCCTGGGTGATCTTTCTTTTAATTTCCATGAAAACATAAATGTGGTTGAAGAAATGTGGTTTGCTACACAATTTTATATATATATATATATATATATATATATATATAATGTAGTTATATATATAAATATATAATTTAAAATATATATAGACTATATATATCTAGTGACTGTTTCGGCAGAGGGGGTAGTTGGATCACTGTTCTCTATTCTTCCCATTATCTATCTGCCATTCTTTCCCCATCCATCATTAGTACTTTCAGGCCCATAACAAGCAAGTTATCCCAGCATTCCTGTAAGGGATGAGGATACCAAGGCTTAGTGTGTTTGTGACTTATCCAGGTTCATATAGTTGGGATATCTGCCCAGAACAAACAGAGAGGCAATATTTTGTCTTGTTGTATGCCTAGTCATTTTCCACCCATAACGATGCCGTGGACACATCTCTCCCAGAACGCCCCATCTCCATTTGCAATTGTTCTGATAGTGTATCAATAGAGTTTTCATGGTAAAAATACAGAAGTGGTTTACCATTGGAGAGGCAATATGCCATTGGTTAATTCAGGATAAATAATCTGTATTTTGAGGTTGAAATGACCCAGTTTGACTATCTGAATTGCCCAAATTGACTCAACGACTGCTAGATCAGCACATTGGATCATGTTGTGCAGAGACACCAAATGAATCAGTGGCAGAAAGAGAGAATTTGGAGAGAACTCTTGGCCCTCAACTCTTGCCTAGTGTTCCCTTCAGGCCATGAACAACTGCCTGCTTCAGAAGTTGCTATGAGAAGGTAGGAAGCATGTTCAGTTCCACCCAGAGTTACTGGGGTAAAGACATTCACCCAAAATAAACAATTTTCTTCTCTTGTCAGCTAGGCTAATCATACTTCAATTCCTGAAAACCAAGGGATTGATGTCTATTACTGTTTACAGTTGGATGCTGGAAGTTTACATGACAAGGAGGGGATGTGAGTTGGGAATGTGTCTGTTTATTGCCATATTTACTCTCCCAAGCACTTAGTACCGTGCTCTGCACACAGTAAGTGCTCAGTAAATATGATTGAATGAATGAATAAATGAATCTCAACCTATATGAGATCTCCCACCTCAGGCTTGAGCACTCATTGATCATCCAAAGAAATGGCTCCTCAGGACTCTTTGAGCTAAAAAGCATCGTGGCCTAGTGGTTGAGAAGCAGCGGCCTAGTGGATAGAGCATGGGCCTGGGAGTCAGAAGGACCTGGGTTCTAATCCCGGGTCTGCTACCTGCCTGCGTGTAACCTTGGACAAGTCACTTCACTCTGGGCTAGGGCCTCAGTTACCTCATCTGTAAAATGGGGATTAAGACTGAGAGACCTATGTGGGACAAGGTCTGTGTCCATCCCAATTACCTCATCTCAATCCCAGCACTTAGTATATTGCCTGACACATAGTAAATGCTTAACAAATACCACAGTTGTTATTAAAAACCCAGATCTTGTTTATTTTTCTTTCCTAAACCAGTGCTCAAAAGACTCTGCTTTTAGTTAGGAACAAATAAGGAAGAGGATCCCATCTTTCCAGGGGATGAATCCTTCCATCAAGAGAAGCAATCTCTAAGGAATGAGTGGTACATGATGACCTCACACCATCGGCCTTTTTCAGCTCATGAGAGAGATCACCTTTCAGGGAGATATACCTCGGTGGTTGATAATTGCACACTGAGCTTTCTTACCTATTTCTTGGACCACTTGACATGTGATGTGAGAGGTAATTTTCAGGATGGTAAGTTTTCTCCTGAGAAATATCAGAATTCACTTTCTCCTCCCAGTTCTGCCTGAAAGGTAACCAGGATAGGTGGGACTAGATGTCAGATTTTCCAGATTAGAATCAGTGGCTTTTTCTCTGCCAGAATACTCAGTTTTTGTCTATGCTCTTCCCACTAGGCAACACAGCCTCTTTCCACAGCAAGAGACTGTCAAAGGGGAAATGAGAATTACTGTGGGCTCTATCTGTACCCCAACTTCTCCTATTCTCTGAGCAACTAATCTGCTGATTACCCTTCTCCCAGCCTGACCATCCCAGGTCCAGTTCTGTCTCTCGTAACAGAAACATGCCTCCTAAAACAGTGTGGTATAGGGGAAAGAAGCACAGGCCTGTGAATCATACAACCTGGATTCTAATCCTCACTCCGCCACTTGCGTGCTGTGTGATTTTAGGCAAGTCACTTAACCACTCTCTGCCTCATTTTCCTCATCTGAAAAATGGGGATTCAACTTCTGTTCCCTCTCCTATGTCTACTGTGAGCCCTATGTGGGAGAGGGAGTGTGTTCAACCTGATTATCTCATATCCACCCCTGTGCTCAGTACAGTGCTTGGCACAGAGTAAGCACTTAACGAATATCATAATTTTACTGTTACTACATATGACCGCCATTATCTAGGAGTTGTGTCTCAAGAAAAGTCCCCAGCATTAGAAGTTGGCCTCTCCTTGGCCATGACTCAATTCTCCCTCCCACAGTCTTTATTCAGCTCCCATTCCCAGCCATCCAAAACTAATGTACATATCTGTAATTTATTTATTTATTTATGTTAATGTCTGTCTCCCCTACCCCACCCCCCGACTGTAAGCTTGTGGTGGGCAGGGAATATATCTGTTGACTGTTATTTTGTACTCTCCCAAGCTCTTAGTACAGTGCTCTGCACACAGTAAGTTCTCAAATACGATTGACTGAATGACTGACTGACATCTCCCTAACTTCATTGAGAGAGAGCAGCACCCCACCACAACCATGTTTTTCCTCCTTTCTGTCCCAGCTCCTGTCAGTTGACTGGGGCTAACTTGCCTATTAGGAGAATTTCCTAAGAACATGGTGTAAGGGCTGTGGGAGTCATTGACATTCAGGATGTGGGGATCCCAGTAATGAGCTGTTTAAGAGGAACCCAAAATCACTTTGTCTCCCAGTAATAGTATCGACTGGCCATTAAGTGATTCGTCCCGGGACTTGGCATCCCTCAAAGCATTTTGCGGTAGCTGAGGTAGGTGAATTGAATCAACCAGCCACAGCATGGTAACTTCCTAATAAATTTCTCACTGGTTCCATTGCCAGTTTCTTTCATAATGAAGAATGAAATTCGGCAATAAAATGAGCCACGTACAATCACATTGTTTTCATACTGGTTGACTATCATTTCCTTGAATTATTCCAACTTATCAATCTTCCCCAGGGTTGGATTTTAAATGTCATTAAATTCTTCATAGCAATAATTTTATTTTTAAAATCCAATCCAATCTGTGTCCTAGAGCAGGGTCTAGTACAGAAAAACAAAAAAGGCAGATGGCTTCTCTTTGCCTCATATTCTCACGAGCGAGCAATGACAGACTTTGAAGGTTAAACCACTAAAAATTTAAATTGCTTTCCCCTGGAGGGGTGGGTTGTTGTAATGCCCTTTATTTATTTTTTCTCTCCTGTTAAATATTTGGAGTTCCCTGAGGACTGGAGGTCAGCATGTTCTCAAGAGGACACAGATCTCTTTGGTTTTCATCTATGTTTGTTTTGGGGATCTTGCTAATAAGCTAGTTGGATGCTTAAAGCTGCGTTTTAAAGATGAGCAGTTTTGCTCTCTGCTTCACCTCCGTGCCCTCTCTGGTTCTTTTCCTCGGCAAAAGCCCCTCAGTGGATTTGAGATTTCGGGACACTGAGTCAGGCAGGGCTTGGAGCCATCTGCAATTCCTGCATCTGCAGAATCAAGCTGGGAATTGCCCCAGAGCAGGCTCTCTCTGGGGATTCCCAGCATTTCCTGCTTGGGAATGGGCCAGCAACCACACAAGGCAGCCCTGGCCACCACACCAGGCCCTTGGCTTCTGTTCCCAGCTGGAACCCAGGCGGGGCATGAAGAGAGAAATATTTCCTTGGCATATTTCTCTGAGTAAACAAACAGTTTTCTTTGGTGGGAGGCAGGAAGAGGTAGGGGACAGGAACCTCAAAAAATGGTCGGTTAAGGCTTGATAGAGGAGAAAACAGTGTCGTCTGGTGGACAGAGCATGGGGCTGGGAGTGACGCAGTAAGAGCTCAATAAATACAATTGAATGAATAAATGAGTCAGAAGGACCTGGGTTCTGATCCCAGCTCTGCCACTTTTCTGATGTGTCACCTTGGGCAAGTCACTTAACTTCTCTGGGCCTGATCTGTAAAATGAGGATTAAGACTGTGAGCCCCATATAGGACAGGGACTATGTCCAACTTAATAAGCTTGTATCTACCCAGTGCTTAGTACAACACCTAGCACATAATGAGTGCTTAACAAAGACAATAAAAAAAGAAAGATTTGAGTTAGAGGAAAGGTGGTCCCAGTGGAATAATTTCCCAACCGATTGTTGGCACTTGTGGGGTTGAACCAGTTGGATTTAGACAACTGGCAGATAGATTAGAAAAGGCACATTGCCATTTGGGGAATCCAGGGCACTGGCTATGGTCTGACTTTATGTTTACCTTTCAACATTGATTGATTGATTGATTGATTCTCCTGCTTCTTCAGAGTAGCCTGACTTGTATTCTTTGAAATACTGAAAAACTGCCCATCCCCTCTCAACATATCTTTCTAGGAAAGTGGAAAAATAGCTTGAAATAAGGGAGAACCTTGAGTATTTCAGGCATCTGACAACCATAGGATCGATTCAAAATCTCAATCAGGCCACCCCAAAGCACTCGCTTTTTACTCTGTCCATTGCAACAGCAATGAGCCGGAGGCAGCAGATCACCATGTTTTCCATCCTTTTTATTTCTTTTTCCAATTTAAGGATAAACTAATTTTCCTCTGACCCTGGGCTGTACTAATGTCCATAGCCAGTGCAGACTGCAGAGCTGTGCTATCTCTCTCCTACTCAGACTGTGAGCTCCAGGTAGGACAGGAACTGTGTTCAACCTGATTATCTAATATCTATCCCGGTGCCTAGTAAAGTGCTTGGCACACAGTAAGCACTAAAAAAAAAACACTCTTGTTAATATAATGATGATTTTTGAACTACAAGAAGCTCCCATAGGGCAGGCCTGATTTCCAGACACCGGACATTCCCTTTCCTCTTCCCCCATAGACTTGGTGATTTTTTAAAACCACACGTACATTTTCTCAAAAGCACTTTGCTCAACAAACTCCTGGGATAAAAGTACAATTCTGGCTCAATTCATGTGCTGGCTAGTTTATTTAGTAGATTTTCCTTGAGGCTCAGAGCCAGGTTTTAAATGAGATTTTTCTCAATGAAGAAAATACAAATGGCAAAGGTCTCGATTTCTGTCCCATCTGAATTGGAATCAGCCCAGACAAAAGAATCTGTTTCCTCCAAGAGGAAATTGATACAGTGCCTTCCTTTGGGGTCTTGTCTTGTTGCTTAGGTTACTGGCAGGGATGCTAATAGTGCCTGAGTGGACATCTATGAGTCAAGGAGAAACAAAGCCCTGCATGGCCGTGAAACCCAGGTTTAAACTTCCAGATAGGCTCATGGGGGAAGGTCAAGAGAGGAATATTAGCTTCATGAGGATTTGACTCATGAATTGGTCCAAATGGCCTATGGGATTCTTTAGGTTCAGAGGGACTTCATGAGGTCACTTTCATGAGTCCCCTCTCCTCAGGCCCCTCACCCATCCAGGGCCAGCTTTCACCGAGTGGTAAGGGAAGGTCAGCGGCCCGGGGCATGGGCTTCTGAGGGACTTCTCCTCATGCAGTCCAGGTAAGCGTGAAGCCCGAGGTCCTAGAGCTGCCCCAGTTGGTGCTGTCCAAGGCCTGCTGGGCCATCCAGTGCCCTGTCACAAGCAGCATGGCACCTATTCTATAATTTTAGCTCTCAGGATCAATCAATCAATCCACCAATCATATTTATTGAGCACTTTGTGCAGAGTACTGTACCAAGCGAAGAGACTGTAAACTAAACCCTCTGGACTGTAAGCTCATTGTGACAAATGGAATGTGTGTGTTTTATTGTTAGATTGTACTTTCCCAAGTGCTTAGTACAGTGCTCTGCACACAGTAAGCACTCAATAAATACAGTTGACTGACTACAATAGATTAGAGTTGGTAGAGATGTTTCCTGCCTATAACAAACTTATGGACTGGATGGGGATATGAGTATTAATATGAATAACTAGCTCTCTGATGAGCTACATGAGTAAGGCTGGGGAGCAGTATGCTAGTTGTGACCCCTTCCCTCTCTCCCCACTCCTCCATTTTCAAAATATTCAAAATTGCTTCAGTGGCATTTGCAGATTTCCATCCCCTGAGCTAAATAAAAAGGTGAACAGACCCCAGTTGAATCTTTGTGCCTCCCAGATTTGGACAATCTTACCCCGCTTATCATTTGTATAATGCAGCCTATACTGGGGCAAACTTCTGGCACAGTCCCTGTCCCTAAATAATGTAAACAGAGTAATAATAATGTTGGTATTTGTTAAGCGCTTATTATGTGGCACAGCACTGTTCTAAGCGCTGGGGTAGACACAGGGTAATCAGATTGTCCCACGCGAGGCTCACAGTCTTCTTCCCCATTTTACAGATGAGGGAGCTGAGGCCCAGAGAAGTGAAGTGACTTGCCCACAGTCACACAGCTGACAAGTGGCAGAGCCGGGGTTCGAACCCATGACCTCTGACTCCCAAGCCCGTGAGCTTTCCACTGAGCCACACTGCTTCAAGGGTAGTCATTTCTTCCATTTTCTACCACTGTCCTTAATAAACAGGCACAGAACGCACTAGTGCATTTCATTCCTAAACTGAACATTTATGTACCTTTGCATGTTTTATTTGTATATCCAATTATTCAGCCATCTCTTCCTGACTTTTGTACTAATGCGTGGTGCCTCCTTATTCTTCCTCCTGCTCTCTGTATTTGTAAATCATTTTTGTCTGTCTCCCCCGCATTAAATTAGAAAATCTGTGAGGGCAGGAATGTGTCTCTTACATTTATGGTTTTTATTTAGTGCTTATTAAGTTTCCAAACACTGTGTAAAATATTGGGGTAGATACAAGACAATTAGATTGGACTCATTCCCAGTCCCATTTGGGGATCACAGGCCAAGAGGTAGATTGTATTTTCTACCCATTTTCAGGATGAGAAAAGTGAGGCAGAGAGAGCCTATGTGATCTACCCAGAGTCATACAGGAGACTGATTCAAAGCTGGGACTAGAATCCAAGCACCTGACTGTTAGACCTGTAGTAGTAGTCATAATAATAATAATGATAATAATAATAATAATAGTATTTGTCAAGTGCTTACTGTGCCAGGCATTGTAATAAGCACTGGTTACAAGCAAATTGGGTTGGACACAGTCCCTGTCCCTCCTGCAGAGGACTCACAGTCTTCATCCCCATTTTACAGATGAGGTAACTGAGGCACAGAGAAGGGAAGTGACCTGCCCAAGGTCACACAGCAGACAAGTGGCGGAGTCGGGATTAGGACCCATGACCTTCTGACTGCCAGGCCCTTGTTCTGTCCCCTACATCATGTAATGTCGATTAGGCTCTCAGTGAGCTTTGTGCTTAGTTTGTGCTCAAAAATATCATTAATTGAGTGATAAATCATGGTTGGTAATTATTTTATTTTCAGAAACAATAAAAATGAAAGATATGCCTGACAAGTTAGTTGAAAGTTTATACTCTTCTAAAATGTTAACATTTGGATTAATTCCATAGTAAGAATTCATCCCGACTGGCATTATGCTTCAGAAATGGCATGTCTTCAGTCAATTAATCATCTTTAGTGAGCACTTACTGTGTGCAGAGCACTATACTAAGCACTTAGGCGAGTATAACAAAGTTGGTAGACATGTTTCCTGCCCACAATGAATTTACAGTCTAGAGAGAAGGACCTCAGTGCTAGTAATGAGAGGAACTGGCTTCTAATCCCGGCTCTACAACTTACCTGCCATATTCCCTAGGTCAAGTCACTTAAATTATCTGTGCCTTAGTTTTCATCTGTAATATGGGTATGAATTACCTGTTTTCTCTGTTGGACCTATGTGGTGGTACAGGGTCTGTCAGACCTGATTATCTCATATTTCCCTAGTGCTTAGTAGAGTGCTTGCCACATACTGAGAGTTTAACAAATACCACAATACCTAGAGACCACACCAGCTGTATCCATCTAGACACACCGCTCACTGGAGAGATGAGGGGTGGCGGCTACCCGTATTTGACAGGAATATAAGTGGAGGAAATTAAGATGTTAAATCAAGACACCCCCCCCCCCCCATATGTCAGATCAGCTGTAACTCCTGGCTTCTCATGTTCACTCCTCGACTACATGGTTTTAGGAGACATCTTTGTGTTTGTGTGCTAGCCACCTGGCATCAGAGAATTTTAAGAGCATAATCAGGGAAGCATTGTGGTCTAGTGGAAGACACCATGGGTTTGAGGGCTAGAGGACCTGAGTTCTAATCCTGACTCTGCCACTTTTTAATATTTAAGTGTTTACTATTTGCCAGGCACTGTACTAAGCACCAGGGTAGATACAAGCTAATCAGGTTGGACACAGTCCATGTCCCAAAAGGGGCTCCCAGTTTTAACTGAAGCACAGGGAAATTAAGTGACTTTCCCACTGTCACCCACCAGGTAAGTGAGAAGCAGTATGGCCTAGTGGATAGAGAACCAGCCCAGGAGTCAGGAGGAGCTGGATTCTAATCCCGGCTCTTCCACCTGTCTGCTATCTCACCTTGCACAAGTCAATTCACTTATCTGTGCCTCAGTTCCCTCATCTGCAAAATGGGGATTCAGTACTTGTGCTCCCTCTTACTGAGAATGTGAGGCCCCATGTGGGACCTGATTAACTTGTATCTGTCCCAGGGCTTTGTATAGTACTTGGCAGACAGTATGCACTTAACAAATACCACAGGTATGATGATGATGATGATATCACCAAAAACACATGCAGAGAAGAGTCTCAGAGAGAACCTGGTTGAGATAGAGGAGCAGTATGGCTAAGTGGATAGAGCACGGGCCTGGGAGTAAGAAGGAACTGGGTTCCAATCCCGGCTCCACCACGTCTGCTGAGTGACCTCAGGCAAGTCACTTCATTCTTTCATTCAGTCATGTTTACTGAGCACTTACAGTGTGCAGAGCACTGTACTAAGTGCTTGGGGAGTGTGTATAACAATAAGGAGACACATCCCCTTTCCACAATGAGTCTAGAGGGCCTCCGGGCCTCAGTCAACTCATCTGGAAAATAGGGATTAAGACAGTGAGCCCTATGTGGGGCAGGGACTGTGTCCAACCCTTGTATCTACCCCAGCTCTTAGTGCAGTGCCTGGCACATAATAAGCGCTTAAATGCCATAATTATTATTATTATAAGCCCTCCTCACCAGCAGGAGTACAAGCAGCTGTCTGTCTCCAGAGCATTTGACCTTTGAGTTAATTCACTGCCTGGGTTTGAGGCCAGTCAGTCAGTGCTGCTTTGTGTGCCCTTTCTAACCAAGGCCAAATTCATCGAGAAGAACAAAGAGTCAAGCATCCTCACAGACATTTTTGAGACTAGCAAGCTTGTCGGGCCCAGCAAGAAAAGAAGCCTTGCACATCATGTTAAGGAGACAGAGTTATTTTCTTGGTATTCTCTGAATAGGCATTTCTCTAATCAGCAGAGCCCAGGAATTGTGCATTAATGCTGGCCCTTGTCAAGGTTGAGTTTGAATCCTCTTTTCGTGAGCAGCACCGTAAATCAACCAAGCGACCCTCTCTTAAGGATCCACACATGTTGCGAAAAGTTGGTTTCATAAAATAAAACACTCCCCTCATCTACAGCCACCCCTTTTGTCCCCCTGTCCATCTAAAGGAGGCAACAATGCTTTATTAAAAGTATCTCTGCACACAGTACCAAAGCAATTTTGCCTAGAGCTATTGTGAGCTGAAAATAAATAGAGTCTGGGCTTGACATTTTTTCTGGTGATTAAAACCAACTTAATTGGGTGTCCGGCTGTATGTGATATTGATTGCCTCATGCATTAGTAATTACCATGCAGACACATATAGACACATTTCTTCAGCATGTCGCTCAGTAATGGGCAGACAGCCTCAAGTACAGTAGGCCATTGTTTGCTGGCAATCCATAATGAACCTTCATTAGGTTTTCACCCGTGGATTCCAGCATTCGTTATGTCCAATTCTATCAGAGTAACACTGCCTAGTAGGAGGAGGGGTGGGAAACAGCCAATTGAAGCTGCCTTATTAGCTGTCATGATTTATCAACATCATTCCAGCGTGATGCCCCAGAGGCCACCCTTGCTCGAGGCCCCTTGTTCCTTGTCAACTCATTTATGTACATCTAGCCCCACCTTAAACAGGGGGTGTGTCCTCACTGAAGATATGGGTTTAATTCCCCTCATTCATAGTGTACTCCGCTTTATGTTGATTTTAGGAATTCCCTCACAGTGATGACTTTCCATCAGAGGCGTTATTTTAAAATAGAACTCTATAACTGAAAGGGTCCTCAAGAGGGCACCTCATTCAGCCCTCTGCCTCCAAGCAGGTGAATGACTTAACCATGACTTAGCCAGGGAATAGGGCCGTCTATTCTTGCCAGTCTCCCAGTCTCCAGCTTCTTAGCCCTCCAGTCTATCCTACATGCTGCTGCACAGATTATCTTTCCGGTGCATCTCTCTGCTCGCCTCTCTTCTCTCCTCAAACCCTCCACTGGCTCCCTGTGTCTCTCTGCATGAAACAGAAACTCCTCAAAATCAGCTTCAAGGCTCTGGCCATCTGTCCCCACCTTATCTGTCTGTTCTCTTCTCCTGCTAGTCTCTAAATGGCTGTCTGCATTCTTCCTCAGCCAACTTTCTAGCTGTAACTCATTTCTGCCTCCACCTCTCGTTCATGCTGTTCCCCAGCTTGTAACTCCCTTCCTCCTCACCCCAGACAGATCCCCCAACTCTCCCCACATTCAAGTCCTTTCTTAAATCCCATCTCCTCAAGCAAGCCTCTCCTCATTTATTTCCCAGCCCCCTGAGTCTTATCTTTTCTGCCAACTCAGTTATGAACTTGATTTTCACCCTCCTTAGCACTCTTATATATACACTCGACTTTATTTATTTTTGACCTCTGTAGTTGTAAATACTTCTGTGTTCATCTCCTCTATGAGAGTCTAAGCTCCTTGCGTGCAGGGAATGTCACTTCGTCATTCGGTACTTCCCAAGCGGCTTAGTACAGTGCGCCACACCAAGTAAGGAGTTCAGTAGTGCTGTTGCTCCTACTTCTGAAGGCCTTCAGAAATGAAGATCCCACCATTCTTTACAGCTTCTGACTCCGTATTACTCAACCTGACTCACATTCATGTTGTGATCAACTATGATCCGACCTGCTTGTTTTTCCCATCCAGCATTCGCATGGCTTATTTTTTGTCTTTAAATGGGCTTCATTCCATTTTTGAAAGATCATATATCTCAATAATCAAGGTTACTTTGAATTTCATTGCTACTCTCTGAAAGAGAAGCAAGCCCACCCAATTTTTCAGTAAATATGGTGGGCATGTCTTCCAATCCTTTGTCCCAATCCCTGGACAGATGGGACTCTAGGGAATTAAGGTGATTAGGATTTAGGTGCACGTGAAATTATTTTTCTATGTTATTGAAAATGGAGACTTGATGCCTCTGTGGTAATAATTTTGGTATTGGTTAAGCACTTACTATGTGCCAAGAAATGTGCTAAGGACTGGTGTAGATGAAAGATAATTAGATTGGGCATAGTTACTTCTCCACATGAGACTCACAGACCGGGGGGAGGAGAACGGGTATCACATCCTCATTTTACAGATGAGGAAACTGAGGCACAGGAAAGTTAAGTGACCTGCCCGAAGTCACCCAGCAGGCCAGCGACCAAGCCGGGATTAAAACCCAGGTTTTCTGACTCCCAGTCTTATGCTGTTTGCACTAGGCCACCCCGCTTCCAGATCCAAGCTGCTTTGATGACCAGACTGGAAGCTCCCAAATGTAACTCCAAATCTACCTTAAAGGGTTTCCTGATTCTTTTTGCAAAGTTAAGAGTAGTGGTCCCTGTGCCATTGTTACATTCTACAGAGAGTATAGAAGGTAAAAATGATTTGGCAGGTTTAGCTCAACAGCATGTTTTCTCCTGTCTTAGCCCTAATGCTGTTGTCTTCCAAATACCTCAGTCCGTTTTGAAGACAGCTGTAGTTCAGAGCTACAAGGAGCAATCCCTGGATATGTATTGATTTTGCAAAAATGTTTTAAAATCTTAAAGAATGATGGGGATTTAGGGAAATCTAAAGTGACATTTCTATGTCATTAGTAATCCTAAAATCACCCTAAATTCTTCACTTTCAGTAATCCACAGTCCATAAATGCACCCTGGTACTTCTTTTGGTTTTTTTCACCATTAATTCTTTTTTGTTTTTTGAAATTCCCATATTCCCAGGGATATGCTAGGTATCTTTCCTAGCTTCTCCTCAATCTCTTGGCAATCCCTGTTCCTGATCTTGCCGTGAAATGCCAGGGTGGTCATGCAGGATAGGGAAATGAGGAGGCAGTAACTGAGGAGCAACAGAGAGAGAATGAAATGGAACAGCTCCACGTGTTGATAGACTTATCTGGGTGGCAGACTCTACCCCTGGCACTGGGTTTCAAGCAGCATATTCACTTTCTTCACACTGTTTGCTCCCATGCTGAGCTCATGACATGTCTATGAACTGGTAGTGGTATTTTGAATCGAGAAAACTCAAAGGGCCCTGCCCACCGTATTCCGTTTACCTCCCTTTCCCCCAGTAGCCTGATCAAGTTCTTAACTCTGGAGACAACTAGCCAAAGTTTAGATTTTTCCTCACTTTCACCTAATTCTTTAAGTCCTGGAGTCAGTGAATTATGACATGGACACCAGTAATAAACCTGATAATCAATCATTGGTATTTTTTAATAATAATAATGTTGGTATTTGTTAAGCGCTTACTATGTGCAGAGCACTGTTCTAAGCGCTGGGGTAGACACAGGGGAATCAGGTTGTCCCACGTGGGGCTCACAGTCTTAATCCCCATTTTACAGATGAGGGAACTGAGGTACAGAGAAGTTAAGTGACTTGCCCACAGTCACACAGCTGACAAGTGGCAGAGCTGGGATTCGAACTCATGAGCCCTGACTCCAAAGCCCGTGCTCTTTCCACTGCGCCACGCTGCTTATTTTTTGAGCACTTACTATGTGCAGAGCACTGTACCAGGTGGTTGGGAGTGTAAAGCAGTATTAGCAGCACATTCCCTGCCCATAATGAGCTTACAGTCTAAAGGGGGAGGCAGACAAAGAGCAGGGACTGTCTCTATCTGTTACCGATTTGTACATTCCAAGCACTTAGTACAGTGCTGTGCACATAGTAAGCGCTCAATAAATACTATTGAATGAATGAATGAATAAGTAATTTGTAATATATAATTTAAAGATATGTTACCCCTATTCCCTTTCAGCTGAGCCCTTGCTGTTCCCTGAGCTCAGGGACTGAATACTCTTTTTTTTAATGGTATTTGTTAAGCACTTACTATGTTCAAGGCACTGTACTAAGCTCTGGGGTAGAAACAAGCTACTTGAGGATGTGCGGATCCCTCCAGATGACTCTGCTGGTCCCAGTGGGTGCCATTTTGGGGCCTCTGACTCCCGTTACCCAGTATGCTTTAGTTAGGCTGTTCCTTTCCTTCAGTACTAAAGCTGTCCACTCTGCAGAGCACCGATGATCCATTTCTGTGGAAATTGCTTTCTCATAAAGCAGTCTTCCAAGTAGTCAGTTGTTTTTTTCCCCTTTTCCAAGCCTTGGGATAAAAGCTGCATCTTGGTCATTTCTTGGAATCTGCACTTAGGGAATGCACTAGCATCAACTCCTGAGTCTGAATCTACAGATGTTGGCTGTCAGTAAGATCGACAGTTCCATTAGCCAGCAGCCCTCTCTCAGTGTGAGTGATTAAAATGTCTACATCTATACCATCCTTCATACATCATATCACTGGTTGGCACTTAATCAAGGACTGAGCAAAATGCAGCGTATTCATCGTCATTTTCAGCTGTTTTCAGTCCGAGGCTCCAAGGCAGAATTGGCAAGACATCTGTCCAGCCCATCTGAGGAACCTTTCTGAAATGAAAGTGGGTGAGCTTTTTGAGCCTGCTGGGTGGAATGCAAATACATAAAGTTGTAGTTTGGGGTTTAGATAGCTGTTCAGAAATAGATGTTTCAATTAGAAAAGTTGCTACACAGAGGAAGAGACTGCAGTCTTCCGAGGGTATTTCTTTCTGTCACTTCCCCTTTTGCCATTTTCAGAGGTGTCTATGTAGTTGGCTTAACCAATCCATTCTATTTCAGTCACACACACACACACGCACACAGACGTCTCTCTTCTCCTCTTTCTTCCTTTATCAGCCACACATTTCTAGTAATTCAGTGTGGTTTTATGTTTTTAACTGGCCCCTCTGATGGGGTATTTTGTTCTTCTAGTGCATGACTGGCAGAAGCAGAGGAGAGTCACTTTGTCAGCTGCTGGTCCACTTGTCTCACCTGAGGCTTTGCTCTACTCTCTTGCATCAGGGGATGCAAATTCCAGAAGGCTTTACTTCTTTAAGGATTTCATTATCCTTGCTCAAGTACCCCAAAGATTCCCCAGCCTCACTTACCCTTCCAATACCCCACATCTGTGGTTACACTATCAGAATAAGGCTCTGTGTGTGAACTAATCAACCAATCAGTCAAATTTATTGAGTGCTTACTTTGGGCAAAGCACTGTACTAAACACGTAGGAGAGTGCAATATAAAAGAGTTGGTAGAAACCAATGCTAGGAAAGGGTGTGCCCCTCTGCTAGTGTAGAGAGTTAGCCTAGGTGCCCACAATTCCTGTCACTCTGAGCAGTGTAATTCCAGCTGGGAGAACAACAGGTGGAGTTGAGATGCTCATAAGTGACAAAGGCCCTTGTTTCTTAACCAGGGAATCAAAAATGAGTGCAGAAACTGGGCCCTGATCTTGTAGATTTATATATGAACAGGTCAGTCAGGGTTTCCAGTGAATCCCCAGGCAGGGCTTGAACTTTCTGGGGAAGTTACAACTTGTAGTGTTTTAGTTATGGGCCTTTCTCACAGTGAATTTTTTCACTCAGCATTTCTGTACAAAGGATATTCTTTTTCTCTTCTCCCCTTAATGAAAACTCTCCAGATTTGAGAAAAAATATAATTCCACAGCAATCTGCTGCCTACTTATTTAGTCAAGACTTCTTGGTCCCAGGATGTAATTTTTTAAAGACTTGCTCTTCACCCCCTTTCTTTTTTCCTTTTTTCCCTTCTCTCAAGCACACTCATATTATTTTATTTTCTCTAGCTCAGGCATTCTCTGTCTCTCTTTTCTCTTTCAGGTATTCTCTTTTTTTTTTTTTACTTTTTTCTCTTGTCTCATGCACACTCATATTATCTCTCTCTCTCTCTAGTGAACACACTCTCTCTCTCTCTCACACACACACATACACACACACACACACACACACACTAACTCCTTTTAATAACTGTGGTATTGGTTAAAGCATTCACTATGTGCCAAACCCTGTGGATGCCTTGAGCCATTTTCAAAATTTGCTCTTTTTTCCCATGACAGGAAACAAACTGTTTTAGTTGCGTGATCCATTTCTATCATACATTTTGTTTCGCTCCCACTAAACAGGTTTGAGTGTTTGTTTTTCATTTCTGTCATTTCAAATCATATCAGGAAACCTCTCTGGAATCAGAAAGTTAAATGAGTAAGATCCTTCAAGTGGCAGTGCCATGGTGTGAACACAACAGCTCCTTTGATCCTCCCAGTGCCGCATACCGTGTATTGCTTCAGACTTTGCAAAGGACCATCAAACACGCAGCTATTAGGGAGACATTAAAGGGCCTAAGAATTTTCAACTCCCAGCTCCCTTTGGGATGCAGGCAGCCTGTGATGTTTGCCCTGAATGCCACCAGAGTGGCTAATGTCCCACCATGCTTCCTGACTTTCTTTCACAGTCACCTCGCACCAAAGGCCCCTGGCATTGTGTCAGGGAGAAACATCTCCGTCAGTGTTTCCTAGAGCTTCCCGATACCAGGAACGATGAGGGCACTAAGAATATTTCCAGAGGGCCAGATGGCCATCTGTGATGCAACATAGCATCTTCTCATCTGCCGCTCCTAACACATTGGCAGGAAAATGGAGCTTCTGTTCTGAAGAAAGTTGCTCTTAACTTAGGAGTAGAGGGAACAGGGCCATCAAGAGGGTTGCTTAGGAGGGATTATTGGGTTTGCTCAGCCAAAGTGCAAATGCTTGGCTCCTCTTTTTCTCCAGATTTTGTCAACTGTAGCACCTCCTTTGCACAATTGTCAGCACAAGCTGCAGACCAGATTCCCAGAGTTGCAGTTCTGCCTAGCCTACAGTTGCCCAGAAACGTCCAGTGGCTAACAGAACCTTTTCTTGGGCTTGGACGGGCCCAGGGCGAGAGCCTGAGATGGGTCCCCGGAGGAGTTGATGGGCTGCCAGCTGGCTGAGCATCAAAATGCCATTTTAAAGAGCGAAAGAAAGCTTCTGCTGGGATGCTTGCCACACCGTGGTTTCCAAGGTGAGATCAGCGGTGCTGAGCATGTTGTCAGGGGGCTTGCGGGGGTTGGTTTAAAACTTTTCAGCCCACTAAGTGAATTATCCAATTAGAACTTGGCCAGAATTCCACACTTGGCTGAAGGAGGAGTAAAGATGAATAAGAAACCTGGCATTTTATTAACTCTGTAATCACCTCCCCCTTTTTAAATTGCTTCTGGATGTTAATGGAACCTGAATTGCAACTAATCAAATCTGGTGGAAATGGAAGGAATTCTGCCTGTAATTGGGAATCTTCCCAAAGGCTTTTGTTGCAGAAATCCACGATGAGTTTCTGCCCGGATCACTGAGTCTCAGATTTGTCTGCCTTATTCATAGTAATTCATACTGCATGACTTGGACATATAGATTCTAATCGTGCCCCTCCCCCCCCCCACACACACACAGTCTGCAAAGTCAGCTGCAAGATCAAGTAGTAGGATGGGGCTAACAGCCCCCACTTCCTGCTCACCCCCTACCCAAGCTCGAAAGTGTCAGTGGAAGTGGGATCCAGGATCCTGTGGTCAGGAGCTTCTGCTCATCCTTATTATCATCCATCAGTGGTATTTGATGAGCACTTACTGTGTGCAGAGCCCTTTATACCAAGCACTTGGGAGAGCATGATACAATAGAATTGTAGACATGTCCTCTGTCTACAAAGAGCTTACAGTCCAGAGGACTGTATACAGGTTCACTACCTTCTCTCTGAATGCAGCCCATAGTATAACTCCTGTTGATGATGGATGATGGTTATCACTCGGATTTGACTGGGAGGCTCAGTGAATTCATCTGTTTAAAATGACCCAGAGACAATCAGATGGTGAGATATATCAAATGGCAAGGATTATCCTTTGCCTTAAGGGTGGCATGCTGAAGTTGAAGTTGACAAGGAACTAGGGAACATATTCTAGTTCTGTTTTCACTGACGTTTCTTGGAACACTATCAAAAGGCACAGATTTGAGGTGGAAAATCTCTCCACACTTGGGCCACAGCAGCAATTAAGACATTATGTTTTTAAGTTCTTAGCTTGCAAGGGAATTAATCATTGATATGCATTGATTAGTTTGTACCTACCCCAGTGCTTAATACAGTGCTTGGAACATAATAAGTGCTTAATAAATACCACAATCATTGTTGTAACCATTATTATCATTATTATTTTTATATTCCCGCTGTGTGCAGAACACTCTATTAAGTGCTTGAGAAAGTACAACAGAAGCAAAAGCCGTATATCCTGCACTCAAGAAGTCTTTAATCTAAGAAAGCTGAAAAGAGGAAAAGTGTTTCAGGAATAAGGGATCTATGAATCAAATAATTCAAGAGTAATAACCATGATTGCATGTATTCTGTGCTTTTGTTGTGCCAAAGCACTGTGCTAAGCTCTATGATAGGTACAGATAGATTGGACACATTCCCTGTCCCATCCAGGAATCACAGTCTAAATGGCAAAAGCAGGTATCTTGTCCCCATTTTACAGGTAAGGAAACAGGCTCAGAGAGAGTGAGTACTATGGAGTGTATTCAGTTTGTTTAGCAATTATGGCAGATTTAGCAGATTTAGACTTTGAAAATAAGGCCATGTAAATTTCTGTCAGGATTTATTTATAGAACAGAAATGTGTGAGTGTTTTGAATTTTGAAGACCTGTACCTAACAGGTTTTAGGAATATTCAGGGATACTTGAGTCTAGAAATCTGTGAACAAAACTTTCAGGTCAAATGTTGGCTAACACATGGGTGTTTTGCACTTTCTTTTTTTATGGTATTTGTTAAGTGCTTACTACATGGAGAAGGAGTGTGGCTTAGTGGAAAGAGCACGGGCTTGGTAGTCAGAGGACATGGGTTCTAATCCAGGCTCTGCCACTTGTCTGCTGTGTGACCTTGGGCAAGCCACCTAACTTCTCCATGCCTCATTTACCTCATCTGTAAAATGGGGATTAAAACTGTGAGCCCCATGTGGGACACCCTGATTACCTTGTATCTACCCCAGAGCTTAGAACAGTGATAGGCACATAGTAAGCACTTAACAAATACCATAATTATCATTACCATCATTATTACATGCCAGGCACTGTATTGAGCACTGGGGTAGTAGGTACATGCTAATCAGGTTGAACAAAGTCTCTGTCCCACTTTCAAATCAGAGCTTCCTTTCCAGTCACCACTTCCTAGGGAAGCCCCTCATTTCAGTTTTACAGAGATGAACATAGCAGTTTGTGTACTGGGCTGCAGTCCAAAAACAAATCTGTGCCCACAGGGGTCCTGCCAGTTAGATTCCTGGACGGGTAATATTGACTCGCAGAGCTTTGCTCTTCGAAAGCCTCAATGGTAGCTGAACATTTCCGGAGTCTGGTGCCCATGGCGGGACCCTTAAGGTGGTAGCACCCATCAGATTTTAAAAGTCTTAAATTGTCTGTGGTAAGGGTAGGGTGCCATTGATCACCTAGGTCAGAAGAACCGCCCTTTCTGCTCCATCCAAACTGTTACCACTTTAATCCAAGCACTTAGCGATCCCGCCTTGATTACTGTATCAGCCTCTTTGATGACCTCCCTGCCTCATGTCTCTAGTCATTCCAGTCCACACTTAACTCTGCTGCTCAGATCATTTTTCTACAGAAATAATCAGTCCATATTTCCCCACTCCTGAAGAACCTCCAGTGGTTGCCAATCCACCTCCGCATCAAAGAGAAACTCCGTACCATTGGCTTCAAAGCGCTCAATTACCTTGCCCCTTCCTACCTCACTTCACTACTCTCCTCCTACAGTCCAGATGCACACTTCTCTCCTCGAATGCTAACCTACTCACTGTACCTCAATCTTATCAATCTCGCCACCGACCACTTTCCCATGTCCTGCCTGGGACCTGGAACACCCTCATTCTACCATATCCGACAATTACACTTCCTCCTTCAAAACCTTATTGAAGACACGTCTCCTCCAAGAGACCTTTCCTGACTGAGCCCTCTTTTCTTTTTTTCCACTCCCTTCTGCGTCACCCTGACTTGCTCCATTTATTCATTCCCCCTCCCAACCTCACAGCACTTAGTACGTATCCATACTGTATTTATATTAATGTCTTTCTTCTCCTCTAAACTTTAAGCTCAGTGTGGGCAGGTAAGATGTCTATCATATTATTATATTGTACTCTCCCAAGCAGTTACTACAGTGCTATGCACACAGTAAGTGCTCAGTAAATATGGTTGAATGATAGAACAGGATTTTGGTCCCCACCCTTTTCTTTGGACATTGTACATAACTACGAAGGTGTGATGGTCCCAAGAAAGGAAATTGACAGCCTCAAATTCAAACATTTTAGCTCCTCAGAAGGAAGTTTTTGTCTCATTGTATTTTTGCATTCCAGAATGCAACTGAGCACAGCTGAGGAGTTCTGAAAGTAGCTGATGGCAGAAAAAAATGTTCATTCTCACATGTCAGAAACAGTGCCACATAATATCTTCATTGGCTTTGTTAGTCTGCAGTGTTCTTCCAGTCCAATACCCGATTGAGAAAGGTCCAGAAAGCCCAAAATCAGGTGGATTATTTTAGGATTGAAAGACACGACAAACAACTGGATGTGGTTGAAAGGAAAATGTCTGTTATCTGGGGCTTGGACATGATTGATTATCCAGTTAAAGGGGACTGGATTTCTGGCTTTCATATCTGAAAGGAGGTTTCACTCAATTGTTTCAAACTTTGTCAAACAGATAGCCATTTTAAAAGTAGAAAATGTTCTGTACTGTATACACTGCTCCCTATCTTACTATCTGTCTTTTTTCTGCAGAGCAGTCATTTTTATCTGTTGGATATTGTTCAAAATAGAATTATTCTGCCCTAAGCCTGCTGATAAGGACTGTTACCAAATGAATTTGCACTTCCCTTGAAGGTTAAATTGCTGCCTTTTACAAATTGGTGAATAGAGGCAGTGGTTGACTTTTCCCTGCTTATAAATCTCTCCCTCTCACCTTGTAAATGTTTTCAAGTGTTTACTCTACCGGACAGATGTCGCAGGGAGTTTCTCATTGAAATCCGTCACTGGCACTCTCTGGTTTTGTGGCACCAGTGGGAGTGGGGCCTAGAGGTCAGGGCTCATTCATGACATCATATGATGACCTTGAGGGAAAAGTTAATCCAGCCAAAGCTCAGAGGCCTTGTGCGAGATGATGGGCTGCCTGGATGCGATGATGTTTTATCGACTTGAAATCATCATGGGGACCTGCAGACGGGACCCTGAGAAAGCTCGACAGATGGCGTATCTATTCTACGCTGGTTTCTTGTAAGCCTGACTGATGCTATTATTTCAGTCTTATATCGAGTGTAGTTCCTCAGATAAAGAGTTCTCAGATCAACCTTTGAATCCAAACTTGTCAAAACGCAGGATTCAGTGCTTGGTTTTATTCAGGCAGAAAACAAAGAAGGGTATCTCATCATTCTGATTATCAGAAATAATCCCTATTCCAAGGCCTAGTGGAAAGAACATGGGTCTGGGAGTCAGAGGATGTGGGTTCTAATCCCAGCTTTGTCACTTACCTACTGTGTGCCCTTGGGCAAGTCGCTTAACTTCTCTGGGCCCAAGTTTCTTCATTTGTATAAAGTGGGAGTTCCTGTGTCTGATCTGTTCATGTGTTATCTACCCCAATGTTTAGTTCAGTGCTTGGCACCTAGTAAGCATTTAATAAATACCACAATTATTATTATGTATAATGAACATTTTCAATGAGCCAAGCACTGTGCTGAGCTCTGGGTTAGACACAAGATAATCAGATCAGAGAGAGTCCCTGGCCCACACAGGATTCGCAATCTAAGAAGTAGGGAGAAGCAGGTATCTCATTCCCATTTTAGAGATGAGGAAAATGAGGCACAGAGAGAATACATTTCTAGGTTAAGGTCACATGGCAATCAGTCAATCAATAGTATTTGTTGAGCACTCACTCTATACAGAGAATTATACTGAGTGTTTGGAAGAGTACAATAGATATGGAGTAAGCACTGAACAAATACCATTATTATTAGTAGTAGTATGATTATACGATCCCTGCCCTTATACTATCTAGTTGGGGAAATAGGCATTAAAATAAATTGCAGGTAGGGAGAAGCAACTGAGTTTAAAGATATGCACAGAAATGGTCTGGGAGGAAGGGTTGGGATGAGTACCTAAGTGCTTAAAGGGTGAGGACTCAAATGCATTAGGTGGTGCAGTAGTGTGGGAAATAGGGTGGGAAGATGAGTGATTAGTCAGGAAAGGCTTCCTGGAGGAGATGGGATTTTCACAGGCCGGTGGCAGAGTTGTGATTAGAATCCTAGTCTCTCTATTCCCAGTCTGAGCTCTGTCCACTAGATCTAGTTACAGTTTTCTACCTGATCATGCCATCTTGGGAGACATTCCTGATGGCATGGGCTAAACCAAGGTCAAACTCCACTCCTCCACTTTGACTCAGGGGCCAGTGGGAAGGAGCGTGGTGCAAATGTGAATGGGGTCGACCTACCAGAAGCCAGCCTTAAGTCGTGTGGACACAGTGGCTCCAACTTCCACTGACCCCCAAGAGACAAATACCAAGGAATAAAGTAATAAATGAAGCTTAAAATACAACTAGAAAAATAAATATATACCACCACCACCCCACAGCTCCAAATACCCAGAGTGTACTGCAAGAGCTTCAGCTGGGAGATTGATTTTTCAATAAGCAACCAAAATGATGGTACATTTACTACTTATTTTACTGACAAGGAACACATTAGTAATTGGAAAGTTACTGTGGGATATGTCATAATCATAAATAAATTATGATTTATATCTTTGGAGGCTTCCATTTAAGTCACGTAGTAGTTATTCCAAGGGTCTAAGCTATAAAATCGGATTTAAATAAGCCCCATTGGAGGAACTCAAATGGTCTTCAGCATTTACAAGAACCTTAAATGAACAATACATAAAATGGGTGGAGATTCCTGGCCAGGCTTTCTCTAGATGCCTCGTAATTCTCTGCATTTACATAGAACCTGGTCTCTGAAGACCCTGAATTTTTCACCCAAGGTAGTTTACAACCTCATGTCTCTCTCAGGAGTCCCTGTCACCCTGAGGTGGGACAAACCATGTGAGGCGGAAGGAATCTGACATACCAAGGGGCCACAGCAAATCTGGGGTGAACTGAGGTAACCCTCTACTTCCCTTCTTCAGCTCCTTGATGAAATCTTGCTTGGCTTCATAGCCCTTCCACCTGGTGACCTTGTTTGGCAGGCAGGTGGAGACCAGGGTGGAGCGAGTCAAGAAATTCAAGGTAGGGAGAGGGTTGTAGGTGGGGCAGGCCTACCTGACTGAATGCTGCCATCCATGTGTGGAAGTCCCACTACTCTTACTGCAGCGGAAAAGCAGTGTAGTTTTAGTGGATAGAGCATGGGCCTGGGAATCAGAAGAACCTGGGTTCTAATCCCGGCTCCGCCACATATCTGTTGTGTGATCTTGGGCAAGTAACTTCATTTCTCTCTGCCTCAGTTATCTCATCTGGGAAATGGGGATAAGAGTGTGACCCCCATCTGAGACAGGGACTGAATAACTTGTTTCTACCCCAGCACTTAAAATAGTGCTTGGAAACATAGTAAGTGCTTAGCAAATACCATAACAATAATTATTATCAGTATTGAGTCTAATCCCAGCAGCCCCTGGGGCTGATGGTGCCCCATGCCATGTCTAACCATACCTAGAAGCAAGAACAGGCCCCTTTGGCAGTTCAGACTACCTGCAGGTCCATACAGTCAATCAATATGTGGTATTTATTGAGTGCTTCATGCCTGCAGAGCACTGTACTGAGTGCATATATCTGAGGTTCAGTTCAATCATATTCAGTGCTTACTGTCTGCAGAGCACTGTACTAAGCACTTGGGAAAGTACAGGACAGCAATCAAGAGAGACAATCCCTGCCTACAACAAGCTCACAGTCTAGAGATTCAGCATAGGTAAGACTTAGCCCAAGGATTTCAGTCCTTGCAGGAAGAACTGACTCAGGTGAAGAACAGTGACAACTCAACGAAATGAATGGCATTATTGTCATGTCCCAAATTGTGCGAAACAGAGAACTGAGGCTGATGTGAAATTTCGGTTACCATATTCAAGGGAGGAAGAGATGTTTTGTACTAAGCTTCATTGAGGGAGGCGGGGGGGAATGGCACGCAATGCATGCCATTGAGGGGAGGAGGGAATGGCACGTAATGCATGATTGCTGCTTTTTCTTTTTCCCAAGGCTCAGTTTTCTGTCTGTTGTGTTTCTATTTTTGTTTTTGATTCCATTCTCTTCCCTTTATCACAGGTGTTTAATTGCTTGAAATTGATATGCCAACCTGGCTATCAGATTCTGCCCAGTCTAGATGCACTAAACAATTTGTTGGGCCCACCTAGAGGACAGTCCCAGGGCTCACTACAGGCAGTTTTCCCCAGTGTATTCAGGAAAAATGAGAAAGATGCATGAGGATTCAGTGATAGCCCCAACCAAGCGGGCTGATGCTTTTCTGTGGAACAAAGGGCATCTGTCTTTCCTGTTCTTTGCCCTCCCTGCTGTGTTCCAACCACTCCCAGAAACTCGATACCATCATCTAGAACACAGGCCTAGGTGTCAGAAGGTACTGGGTTCTAATTCCAGCTGTGCCACTTGTCTGCTGTGTGACCTTGGGCAAGTCACTTCACTTCTCTGTGCCTCAGTTCCCTCATCTGTAAAATGGGGACTGAAACAGTGAGCCCCTGTGGGAACAGGGACTGTGTGACAACCTGATTTGTTTGTATCTATCCCAGCACTTACTACAGTGCCTGGCACATATTAAGCGCTTAACAAATACAGCAATCATTATTCTTATTAGAAGCCATTCCCACCCCCAGTCTCAAAAATGTGGAATTGTCTCCAGGGATTTGAGTAGTACAGCTTTCAACAAGTGTTAGAATATGCTGAAATATAACAATTAGTATTTTCTTTTGCTTTTTAAGAACAGGAATGCTTTAAAAGGAACATAAGTGATTGGGATTTGGATTTTTAGCACCTTACACAATTTAAGCCACACCGTCACCTCAAATCATTATTTTTTTTAAATTAGGGGTTAAATCTGAAAAAAGTATTCTTTAAAAATGCTGTTTTTCTTGACATTTTCACAGCCAAAAGGAACTCTAAGTTGTTTACCAGTTCCTTCTAATTTTGTAATTCATTTGATTAATCACAAATGTTCAATATCTGTTTTCCCTGCTACTTATATTGTTGAGCCCCATGTAGGACAGAACCTGTGTCCAACCTAATTAACCTAATCTACCCCAGGGCTTAGAACAATGCCTGAAACATAGCAGGCATTTAACAGATGTGATAATTATTGTAGTATTATTATCTTATATGTGATGAATTATCAGAAATTTCACTGCCAGCAGTGCTGAGGCCCAATCCAGTCCCTTCTAGACTGTAAGCCACATGTGGGAAGGGATTGTTTTTCTTTATTGCTGTTTTTCTTTATTACTTAATTGTTTATTCTTTATTGTAGCTTCCAAGGGCTTAGCACAGTGCTCTGCACACAGTAAGTGCTTAATAAATACGAGTGAATGAATGAATTAGGGAGACCCAAACTGGAAGGGAATGCGGGAAGAGAAGTTAGTAAATGCTGACACTGTGCAGAGCTCTGTACTTATCACTAAGAAGAATACAATACAATGGAGTAGATGATCCCTGACATGATCCCTGACCTCAAGTTGCTTACAGTTTCCAGATTCAATCTTAGCCGGTTTCCATTTTCAGACCACTCCAGCTAGAGCTTCGGTCATTTACCTCTCCTGATTCCAGGATGAGAAGTTCCAAATCTGTGAAAACCTCACGTAATGATGATTTCTGTTCCCAGTAGGTTTTAGAAACATCTGACCCTCCCCTCTTTGAGGCCCGTGGTTGCATTTTTGGAGAACTCAAGAGAAGTGAACTTTCACTCGAAATGATAGCCATTTTCTTTTCCTTTTGTGCCTAAGCACAGTGATGAATAGCATTTGCAAAATATCGACGTATTTTGCAGTGAGATTATTTTCCTATTGAAAATGCATTTCTTCATATTTATGTGAGAAAAGTGGCTATTAGAGAGATTCTGTGCAATCAATCCACACCACAATATATTAAGGCACCTCCTGTTCCCCTGCAAAGTTAGCAGATGCTGGGTTGGAAAGGCTATTCAGAGTTGCATCTTTTTATAGTGAATCTTAGTATGAAATTAAGTGTCATGGGAATGAAGAAGCTAATGAAAATGATAATGAGAATTGCTTATTAGGAACTCTGCTAACGTTCACGCGGGTTGTTAATAGAACGAACAACACATCTGCTTAGTAAGGGTGACAGATTTTACCATTTCGATCATTTAGAAACCAAACAGAAAACTTCCTCTTTTTGTTCCATTCATCCTTGCCTCATCTTGGAAAGGCCATCCCTCCAGCTGGAAAGTTACCTGATCCAAGTAGCCAAACACTGCCTTCCCCTACCCTCAGCTGCTGAAGGAATATTGTGAGGAAAACAGCTAGCACCCTTCTCCTTAACTTCACATCTCTGGGCCTCAGTCACCTTATCTGTAAAATGGGGACTAAAAGTTTGAGTCCAGTGTGGCACAGGGACTATGTCCTATCTGATTAACTTGTATCTACCTCAACGCTTAGAACAGTGCTTGGAATATAGTAAGTGCTTAAAAAATACCGTAATTATTATTAATAGTGATAATAATAATATTGGTATTTGTTAAGCACTTACTATGTGCAGAGCACTGTTCTAAGTGCTGGGGTAGATACAGGGTAGTCAGGTTGCCCCACTTGGGACTCACAGTCTTAATCTTATTATTCACCTTTTTCCTCTGAACCCACCGTACCTCCAGCAACACACCCCTCAGCCTCCCCCACACGTCCTGGGCTCTTATCCTGCCAATCTGTGGGAGATCAAGGAATTGGCCATGACCGATTGTTGCCTTTTAAGGAAGACAAGATAGATGAATTAACTTCAGATTTGACTTTCCAGCAGCAGCATTGTGAGGGGGCACTTTAATCATGGACTCATCTTGAGAAGCAGTGTGGCTATGTGGATAGGGCATGGGCCTGGAAGTCAGAAGGACCTGGGTTCCAATCTCGGGTCTGCCACGTGTCTGCTGTGTGACCTGGGCAAGCCACTTAACTTCTCTGGGCCTCAGTTACCTCATCTGGAAAATGGAGATTGAGAGTATGAGCCCCATGTGGGACAGGGACTGTGACCAACTTCATTAATTTATATGTACCCCAGCACTTAGAACAGTGTTTGGCACAGAGCAAGTACTTAAGTACTACTATTATTCTTATTCTTTTTATTATCAAAGACCCATTTTGAATCCATCTGCCTTTTACCCATTTTGTGTTTATGGCAGCATTCCAGTGGCAGACTGGGCCTTACTTTAACATCCTCTACCATATGAGCTGATAACAGGCATGAGTCAGTTGATGGCATTTTTTGGACATTTACTGAGTGTTAAGCATGGTGCTTAGGAGACTTCAGCAGTAGTAAGACAAATGATCCCTGACATCAAGGAGCTGGCAATTTAATGGGGGAAGCAGGTGGACAAAAATGACTGAGACACAGTGAAAGCAAGAGGAAGGACAGGCATAAAGCAGAAAGCAATTCAGACAACAGGACAAAACAGAGGAACATGTAAACAAACGTACAGCCAACTCTATGAATATATAAATAAAATGCACATAGATATATGAATGCTAAGGATGGGATTAATGTTTACAAGTGGGCGTGTTGGGGTGTGGAGAATTAATCTGGGAAGGCTTTCTGGAGAAGGTGGGATTTTTAGGAGGTTTTAAAATGGGGAACTGACTTCTGGGGCATTCAGAGGTGATGGAAGGAGTTCTGGAAGGGGGGAACAGCATGAGCAATCATCCCCTTGATTCTTGATTCTATTTATTGCTATTGTTTTTGTCTGTCTCCCCTGATTAGACTGTAAGCCTGTAAGTGGGCAGGGACTGTCTCTATCTGTTGCTGATTTGTACACTCCAAGCACTTAGTACAGTGCTTTGCACATAGTAAGTGCTCAATAAATGCTATTGAATGAATGAATGAAATGAGCAAGCAGGAGAGTCTAGAGCAAGGTGCAGGTTGGAAGATGTCAAGAGTGAAGGCCAGGGAGTGACTGAAGAAATCTGATGTATGAGATGGAGAAAGTTAGTGGGGTGGAGGAAGAGGAGTGGAGAGACGTGCAGTGAGTGAACGATGCTGCAAGAAGTTTATTCATTCAGGAAAATGGACTATGGGCTGAGTGGAGAAGAGGTTGGAGGCAAGGACACCTACAACAAGACTCATACAGTAATCTAACTGTGATTGGTATGACCAGAGTTCGGACTAGGGAAGTAGCTGTTTGGGGAAGAGGAAATGATGGATATAGGAGGTGTTTCAGAGGAAGTATTGGTGTAATCCCCAGATGAGATAGTCTGGTGTTGGGGGATGCTGGGAGCATAAGAGTGAGACAAATTAGGAGACGGTGCATTCTGGGGAGGAGAAAGAGAGAAGTGGTTATTGATTAAGGAGGAGAAAATCACTTGGAACCTACTCCTTTGCTTTCCCCCCTTCCCTCTCCCCTGCAAGATTTATTGGCAATCGTGGAATCTGACTGGGAAACTGTATTCTTTACCATGTATGGGCATGGGTTGGAAGAAAAAAGGTACAGAAATAAACATTTAACTTTGGCCAGGCAACCAAAATAGAGTCTTTCCCCAAGGCCTCCCAATCCAACCTTCCCCCTGCAGTCCTTTAACTGTCCTTGAGCCTCCATGGCACTTTAAGGGTCCAACTCCCAGAGTTTCTTAGGATAAGAACTGCCTTTGTTGCTACAGGATCTCCCCCAAGGTCATGTCCTAGAAGATAATGAATGTAGCCACTGAAAATACCTTTCATGGTTCCTATAGTGAGGGCCTGTTTTGGATTTCAGTTCCTGCCTGGATTTGAGACATGCCGATGTGATTATGGAGACCATCAATAACCGGAGCTTTCAGAAGACAAGGGAAGTCTAGCCATAACTCCTCCCTAGTCAGGCCCAGTGTCAGAGATTGCTTTAAGGGAGGACTAGAGTAGATGTTCTACCAGGACTCAGGATCCATGCCCAGAGTCTGTAATAATAATAAAAATAATTATGATACTTGTTAAGAGAAGCAGCGTGGCTCAGTGGAAAGAGCATGGGCTTGGGAGTCAGAGGTCATGGGTTCGAATCCCAGCTCTGCCACTTGTCCAGCTGTGTGACTGTGGGCAAGTCACTTAACTTCTCTGTGCCTCAGTTACCTCATCTGTAAAATGGGGATGAAGACTGTGAGCCTCACGTAGAACAACCTGATTACCCTGTATCTGCCCCAGCACTTAGAACAGTGCTCTGCACATAGTAAGCACTTAAATACCAACATTACTAAGCACTTACTATGTGTCCAACACTGTTCTAAGCACTGGGGTAGATACAAGGTAATCCGATGGGACACAGTCCATGTCCCACATGAGGCTCACAGTCTCAATCCCCTGAGGCTCAGAGAAGTGAAGTGGCTTGGCCAAAGTCACCCAGCATACACGTGATGGAGCCGGGATTAGAACTGGGGTCCTTCTGACTCCCAGGCCTCTGCTCTTTCCACTAGGCCAAAGTCCTTCTCCAAGAGCTAGACCAAAGGGAGCATGTTAACTGGCAGAACATCCTGGAAGAGGGAGAAGAAGCAAGACCCTAGTGACTTCTGCCACTCCCAGTCCCTGCTGCTATCATTACAAGCACCTGGTACATAATAAATGTTTAATAAAGATAATAATAATACCAAATAATTGTTATTGGTTAAGCACTTACTATATGCCAAGCACTATACTAAGTGCTGGGGTAGATACAAGAGAGTTAGATCAAATACAAGCCCTGTCCCATATGGGGCTCACAGTCTAAGTAGGAGAGAGAACAAGCATTGAATCCCCATTTTTCAGATGAGGGAACTGAGGCACAGAGAAATGAAGTGACTTGCACAAGATCACAGAGCAGACAAGTGATGGAGCTGGGATTAGGCCACATTTTTTCTCTAACTTTGCTGCTTAACAAGTACCATAGAAAGAAAGGACTGGAAGGAGTAGGAAAAATGAGGAAGATGGGATGGAGATAGGGTTCTTTTCCCCCTCCCTTCCCCAAACTGAGTGCTAGTGAAAGTCATAGAGGCAGGAATGACAGGAAAAAAGTATTTCCTAATGACCCTGACACACACACTGTGAAGAGATGCCATAGTGGACATGCTGGAAGATGCATCACTGTCACCAGGTTGAGGAGAGCAGCCATTACACTGTTCCACCAAAAATCCTTTGGTGCCACTGTTGGAAGCAGAATATCGTTGTGGGTTATGAGAATGCTATTTCTTATAACCTTATGAACTTAAGTACTTACATTCAAATTTAAGAAAGTCCTCTAGCTTGGAAACTGATTTGAGCTTTAATCTTTTCTTCTTGATTTCTGTCAGTCATGCATCAGTGACTTTTACTCCCCCAACCATTTGGGGATTTATAGTGAACAGTCTAAATCATTTTTTTAAATCTCCACTTCAACTTGAGGCGGGCTAAGGCATCATTTCCAATATTAGGTATTTTCACCAGATTTTTTTGTTAAAATGTGAGAATGTGATTTTAGAAAATGTGAGGCAGGCTGATTTTGAACTTGCTGGAACAGCTCATTGGAATACACATGAGGGTGTGTGAATATAGCCAAGCTGTGCTTCACTATATGCTGCATGTTGGAAACCAGTCTTCTAGGGGAAGGCTGTTTCTTTAAAGTGCCTTTTGACAACTTCCTTAATTTTTTTGCATTCACCTAATGTAGTGTATTTGCTGCAGCATGACATGGGAGTGGATTCGATGAATAATGTAAAACACAGAGTAACACTGAATTTATATTAAATAGACCTTCCCTTGGATTTTCTAAAGGGAAAAATATTGATTTCGATTAGGATCAGAGGTTTAAGGCCAACACTTGTCTACATTTGCAGCTGATCAATATTCCAAACTTACAGATGCTGATAATGTTGGAGGGCCATATATTCTATTCCTCCTTATGTTTGCAAATGACAGGCTTTGAGGTAAGTCTCTTTGCTCAGGTGGAAAGGAGGAGGAGAAATTAGCACAGAGACCAGCTGGAGAAGGTTTGCATTGTTAAAATCTGCAGATTGACAGCTGCAGACAATGGCCCCCTGTTTCCACCTAGCCTTCCCCAAAACTCTCCTCACCTCCAATCCCTTTGTCACTGGCATTGAGGAGCTCTGTGAATTGTGAGTGACAGACTCTGGAAGTCAAAGAGAAAAAGAAAATGGAAATACTATCCCGGAAGGAATGTATTCCACGCTAAGGTAGGACCCAGAAGTTTTATTTTCAAGCCAAGCTGCTTTAAAATGCCCAAATCCTGGGGATGGCAGATATAAATTTGAACAGAGGGAAGCCAGAGCCTGCTGACTCTTTCTCTAAGTTCCTCAGTACCGTTGAGGGGTTCAAAAAGGACTGAAAACAGTACAACTGTGACTTCACTGTCTCATTCTATTCAGAACAGGCCCAGTGACCTTCATGGTCAATTGCAGTAGAACCCCAAAGGGCATATTAGAGGTTTCCAAACAAGTAAGGAACCAGAGAGAGAGCACGGGCTTTGGAGTCAGGGCTCATGAGTTCGAATCCCAGCTCTGCCACTTGTCAGCTGTGTGACTGTGGGCAAGTCACTTAACTTCTCTGTGCCTTAGTTCCCTCATCTGTAAAATGGGGATTAAGACTGTGAGCCCCACGTGGGACAACCTGATTCCCCTGTGTCTACCCCAGCACTTAGAACAGTGCTCTGCACATAGTAAGCGCTTAACAAATACCAACATTATTATCATTAAGTCCTTCTCCTTTAATTCTGAGTCAGGGAACTATCTGCCCTGGTTTGATTTAAGCAGTAATATGGCCTTAAACCTATGTCATAGTAATAATAATTATGATATTTCTTAAGCACTTACTAATGTGAGAGGCACTATACTAAGTGCTGGGGTGGAAAAATGCAGATCAGGGTGGACTCAGTCCCTGTCCCACGTGGGGCTCACCATCTCAATCCCCATTTTACAGATGAGGTAGCTGAGACATAGAAAAGTGAAGTGAGTTGCCCAAGGTCCCACAGCAAAGTGGCAGAGCCTGAAGTAGAACCTATGACCTTTTGAGTCCCAGACCCATGCTCTATTCACTAGGCCACGCTGTTTCTTGACTGTGTGAATAAATTCAGGACTTCAGAGTAAATAATTTGCAGCAGTTTCTTGGAGCAAATTGGGTTTCTAAGAGCAACTAATCCCTGAAAATGGTCTTTGCTGAACCCAGTCAACACTGGGGGGAGGCTTCTGGCAAAATGGTCGGGAGACTGAAGACCCAATCTAAGTCAGTGATAGGGATTTGAACTCATGTCTTCTGAGTGTCGAGGCCCTGATTTTTAACCCTGCCACATTTATCACGTAGTAAAACAATAAGCACAGTACCTAAGGATCAATAGGCATTCATTCAAGCGTAGCTCAGTGGAAAAAGTACAGGCTTGGGAGTCAGAAGTCATGGGTTCAAATCCCTGCTCTGCCACTTGGCAGCTGTGTGACTGTGGGCAAGTCACTTAACTTCTCTATGCCTCAGTTACCTCATCTGTAAAATGGGGATTAAGACTGTGAGCCTCACGTGGGGCAACCTGATTACCCTGTTTCTATCCCAGCGCTTAGAACAGTGCTCTGCACATAGTAAGCACCTAACAAATACCAACAGTTTTATTATCATTTGAGAACCAATGGTGTTCAGAGTATAGTGTTATCAAGCATTGATATTAACCAGTGAGATGATATTTATTGAGTGCTTACTGTGTGCAGAACATTGAAGTAAGTATATGGGAGAGTACGATAAAGTTGGTAGACACAATTCCTGCTCTCCAGGAACTTACAGTCTAGTGAAGGAATTATACTTGTGTGGAACACTGCATCATCCATCAGTGGTATTTACTGAAGGCTTACTGTGTGCAGATCTCTGTACTAAACACTTGGGAGATCCCAGGACTATAGAACTGTTTGATGAAATCATTGCCCACAAGGAATTTAGAGTCTAGAGGAGGAGGCAGACATTAAAATCAATTATAGGTATGGGAAATGGCAAATATATTAAGGTATATGGATACATGCCACAGGGCTGGGGGAGGGGTGAACATCAGAGAGCTTAAGGGGTACAGACCCAAGTCCATAGGCAATACAGAATGGAAGGGGAACAGGGGAAATGAGAACTTAAGGAAAGCCTCTTATAGGAGAGATGATTTTAGGAGGGCTTTCAAGGTGGGGAGAGTGGTGATCTGTTCACTGTGAAGTGGGAGGGAGGTCCAGGCCAATGAGGCACGGGATGTTAAATGATTTCCCCCAGATCTCACACAGCAGGTAATGGCAGAGGCAGAATTAAATTCCAGGTCCTCCGGCTCCCAGACCCCAGATTCTTAGACCACACTGCTTCAGTAAATAGAGAAGCAGCATGGCTCAGTGGAAAGAGCTGGGCTTGGGAGTCAGAGGTCATGGGTTCGAATCCCAGCTCTGCCACTTGTCAGCTGTGTGACTGTGGGCAAGTCACTTCACTTCTCTGTGCCTCAGTTACCTCATCTGTAAAATAAGGATTAACTGTGAGCCTCACATGGGACAACCTGATTACCCTGTATCTACCCCAGTGCTTAGAACAGTGCTCTGCACGTAGTAAGCGCTTAACAAATACCAACATTATTATTATTATCAAATGCTACTGATTGATTAGATCAACTCAAATGCAAAACCTCACCAACATGTGAGTGAACAGCTTGGGAAGGAAGGGTTTGGGATTTTAAATTGATGCTAAATGCATGCCCAGAGATTCAACCTCTTTCAGGATTCTCTGCATTTATTTTGTATTTATTTTTGGTCAGAATAAATCGTCCTTCTCCCCTCCCCTTCCTGTAATGAGAACATGGTATCCCCGAACAGCACCTGCTTCTCATGTGTTTTGGGATTTTTCTCTGTCCTGCCCACGATCATTCATCTTTGACCGAAGACGAACCCAGAAAATGCCAATACCCCCAAAGGGAGGGTAAGAGAACTTCTGAGCAGGTGCAGGGGTAATCTCACGGAAGTGAACTCTATCCCCATCTTCCCAGATTAAGGGCTAAGAACTTCTGCTGTTGGAATGTTGAGATTAAAAGTGGTCGTTTGATGATTAAGAAAGAAAAAAAAAACCCGAGTACCTGAATTGATCTTAACAGATGTGAAGATCTCTTCTCATTAAGATGCCTCAGAGACTTAATGTAAGCAGCAAATAATAGATGGAGATGTCTTTGTAGTCCTGTCAGCATTATCCATTCTGCATCCCAAATCAGATCTACCCAATCACCTCTTTCGTTGCTACCTGTTGGGGAGAAGAGCTCGCAGTGGCTTAATGCTCTTAAGGCTCAAGTATAGATGGAACAGTGTGATGATATCATTGATGGTTGTCGTGTTCTCATCATGGGGTAATTCTGGAAGCTGTCAGGATTATAAAGAAATACACCCGGCAGCTGAGCAAAGATCAGGTGCCTGGAAATCCCGAACCTTGGTGTGATTAATCTTCAAGTAGGGTCTTCTCCCAGTTGTTCAAATGCAGTTAGGTATTTTTAGATACATATGAGCAGGTATATCTATCTATCTTATCAGGGACTGTTTCATTTACCCTCTTATTTTTTCAGTTATTTCCACAGGCAATAATAACTGTAATAAAATGATATTTTTTAAGCATTTACTATGTGCCAAGCACTGTACTAAATGCTTGGGTAGATAGGAGATAATCCGGTCAGGCACAGTCTCTGCCCTTCATCAGGCTCATATTCAAAGAAGGAGAGAGAAAATACATTGAATCCCCATTTTATAGATGAGAAGTTAAGTGACTTGACCAAGGTCACATTATTAGTAGTAGTAGTAATAGTAGTGAAGGTTTATTACTATATTTTAAAGGTTAATTGTCAGGCTCTGTTCCAGGGAAGCAGCATGGCTTGGTGGAAAAAGCAAGGGCTTGGGAGTCAGAGGACTTGGGTTCTAATCCTGCCTCTGTCATTGGCCTGCTGAGAGTGTCTGTATCAGAACCTTCATCAAGATTTCTGCTACTCAGGGGCAGATTCCCTGCCACCTTCTTCCTCTATTGCATGGATGTGTCCACCCCTCTTCCTCCTTTGGCCCTCCCTTTCTGGCCCTTGGAGTAATTCATTAATTCATTCAACCATATTTATTGAGCACTTACTGTGTGCAGAGCACTGTACTAAGCACTTGGGAGAGTACACTGTAACAATAAACAGACACGTTCCTTTACTCTAAAGGCTTGATGTTGGTTTCAATCTCCTCCTCCTCCTCCTCATTATTATTATTATTATTGTTATAATGGAAGGAGCTGCCAGACAGAGGGAAGCAGAATAAATGGAGAGCCTTGAGGTGGAGCTGACAGTACTCCTTGCTCTATTGCCTGAGCCAGCACAAAACTGGATGATTCGTGGAGGAAGGGGAGGCTGGAATGGATGGTGCTGCTTGCCTCGTGGCCCGGAAGCAGCATAAAATGAGGTCCTATCTGGAGGAGGCCAGGAGGTGTGGGGGATGATATCCAGAGTCAAACTCCAGCGGCCTGAGACATGTGGAACCAGCTGATACTCAGACCTGGAATTAATTTCCATGTCAGTTTCCGTGTCAGAAGCAGCATGGCTCAGTGGAAAGAGTACGGGCTTGGGAGTCAGAGGTCATGGGTTTGAATCCCAACTCTGCCACTTGTCAGCTGTGTGACTGTGGGCAAGTCACTTAACTTCTCTGTGCTTCAGTTACCTCATCTGTCAAATGGGGATTAGCTGTGAGCCTCATGTGGGACAACCTGATTACCCTGCATCTATCTCAGCGCTTAGAACAGTGCTCTGCACATAGTAAGCGCTTAACAAATACCAACATTATTATTCATAACACAAAGCACCTTCATGGCTTAATGGTTAGAGCATGGGCCTGGGAGTCAGATGGACCCGAAATCTAATCCCGGCTCTGCCACGTGTCTGCTGTGTGACCTTGGGCAGGTCACTTCACTTCAATGGGCCTCAGTTACCTCATTTGTAAAATGGGGATTAACAGTGTGAGCCCCATGTGGAACAGGGACTGTGTCCAACCTGATTAACTTGTGTCTACCCCAGTGCTTAGAAAAATACTTGGCACATAGTAAGCACATTACAAGTACTATTACTATTTTTATTATTGTTGTTGTTGAACCAGCTGGCCATGGCTGAGTCCCAGGCCTGGGTGGCTCTGTTTGGCTCCATACATCCGGAAGTGAGCCGTTGGGTGGCATGGGGATGAGTCTGAGCAAGGGAGAGAGGGGAAAGGGCAGATCCAGGAATGGGGTCTGGAGGAAACCACAGTGGTCCTGGAGCAGGGAGAGGATGCATTATTGTTGTAATGTTCTCTCCCAAGTGCTTAGTACAGTGCTCTACACACAGTAAGTGCTCAATAAATACGACAGTGAAAGAATGAATGCATTCATTCATTCAATAGTATTTAATGAGCGCTTACTATGTGCAGAGCACTGTACTAAGCGCTTGGAATGAACGAGTCGATAACAGAGACAGTCCCTGCCGTTTGACGGGCTTACGGTCTAATCGGGGGAGACGGACAGACGAGAACAATGGCAATAAATAGAGTCAAGGGGAAGAACATCTCGTAAAAACAATGGCAACTAAATAGAATCAAGGCGATGTACTTTTCATTAACAAAATAAATAGGGTAATAAATATATACAGTTGAGCAGATGAGTACAGTGCTGAGGGGATGGGAAGGGAGAGGAGGAGGAGCAGAGGGAGATGGGGGGGAAAAGAGGGTTAAGCTGCGGAGAGGTGAAGGGGGGGGTGGCAGAGGGAGTAGAGGGAGAAGAGGAGCTCAGTCTGGGAAGGCCTCTTGGAGGAGGTGAGTTTTAAGTAGGGTTTTGAAGAGGGGAAGAGAATCAGTTTAGCGGAGGTGAGGAGGGAGGGCGTTCCGGGACCGCGGGAGGATGTGGCCGGGGGTCGACGGCGGGATAGGTGAGACCGAGGGACGGCGAGGAGGTGGGCGGCGGAAGAGCGGAGCGTGCGGGGTGGGCGGTAGAAAGAGAGAAGGGAGGAGAGGTAGGAAGGGGCAAGGTGATGGAGAGCCTCGAAGCCTAGAGTGAGGAGTTTTTGTTTGGAGCGGAGGTTGATAGGCAACCACTGGAGTTGTTTAAGAAGGGGAGTGACACGCCCAGATCGTTTCTGCAGGAAGATGAGCCCGGCAGCGGAGTGAAGAATAGACTGGAGCGGGGCGAGAGAGGAGGAAGGGAGATCAGAGAGAAGGCTGACACGGTAGTCTAGCCGGGATATAACGAGAGCCCGTAGCAGTAAGGTAGCCATTTGGGTGGAGAGGAAAGGGCGGATCTTGGCGATATTGTAAAGGTGAAACCGGCATCTGAGGTCTCCCTCCAGTCAATCGTACTTATTGAGTTCTTACTGTGTGCCAAGCACTCTACTAAGTGCTTGGGAGAGTACAACAATGAACAGAATCATCTCCTGCCCATAATGAGCTTACTGTCTAGAGGAGGAGACAGACATTACTATAAATATATAAATTAAAGACACATAAGACGTATGGGGCTGGGAGTGAGGTTGAATAAAGGGAGCAAATCAGGCTGATGCAGAAAGGAGTGGGAGAAGAGGAAAGAAGGATACTCTAGATCAATCAGTCAGTCATTTATTGAGCGCTTAACAAATGCAATAAGTTCTTGGCGGAGTGCAATAAAACAGGTTTTAAACACATTCTCTGCCCACAGGGAACTTAGAGTCTACACTCTAGATTCAGGCTGCTCAGTGGAAAGAGCATGGGCTTGGGAGTCAGAGGTCATGGGTTCTAATCCCAGCTCTGCCACTTGTCAGCTGTGTGACTTTGGGCAAGTCACTTCACTTCTATGTGCTTCAGTTCCCTCATCTGTAAAATGGCGATTAAGACTGTAAGCCCCACATGGGACAACCTGATCACCTTGTATCCCTCCAGTGCTTAGAACAGTACTTTGCACATAGCGCTTAACAAATGCCATTATAATTATTATTATTATTACCCCATTTACAGCATAACATAATGACATCACATGAAACCATGAGTGGGAGGATGAATTTTTTTTCCTTATCCCTGGGCAGTCTGACATCTGAAGTCAGTCATGCCCCTATTATTTCTCACATCTCTGCTATTTTCTATCTCATCCCTTGTTTCTTCTCTCTTTTCAAGTTTCCTTTTGGATGCCCTCTTTCTCTGTTGTTGTGATTATGCTTCTCTCCCCAAGAATCCCCAGAGGATGCTATAGTTGATTGAATACTAATAAACATATAAGTGATATATCGATCACTTGAAACTTTATCGTTGGCATTGTAAGCAGCGTGTGCTGAGTCATCACCCAAATGCCTCTTCATGTTTCAAGCCTCAGGGGGACCTTCTAATTGCTTAGAAGAGATTATTTAAAGCCAAAGCATCCTCCTGAAGCTAGATATACTTGACTGAAATACCAAAAATGCCTATTATGTAAAAATACTAAATGTCTATACCAATAACCGCAACAATGGTAAGTTCTTGAAGAAGCCCTACCAGAAGAACCCTTTGTAAATTTTATGTCAAGGAGTAGCTTTGCGGGTACGCATCTTGGTCATAATTCCTCTTTTGCCTATTTTAGTATTGCAACAACAACCAACGTGAACATAAGTCTCCGCATTCAAATTGCTTGAGGAAAGCAATATCTGTTGCCAAATTGTACATTCTAAGCGCTTAGTACAGTGCTCTGCATATAGTAAGTGCTCAATAGATACTATTGAGTGAATGAATGAATGGAAGTGAGAGTGTTGGTTTGATTGTTGCAGTCAGAAATATTCAGTCTGCAAAATCTGAGGTAAATGATGGCCAAAGTGGAGTGTTAATCACCATTTTTCAGTCATAACTCTATATATGCTCCAGTCTTTTCACAACTAGATTACAGTATTTATGTTGGTTTCCGGGCTACCCCAGTGTATCCTACATTTTTCTCATGTCAAACTGATTACATTACTCTCCTACTTAAAAACATATTGTGGCTCGTGTCCACACTAGTGTAAAATTAAAATGCTTGATCAGGAACATCGAAGCTCAGTACCGACTGGCTCCTTCCTACCATTTGGTGTAACAGGGAAGGAGAGAAGCCTACTTTCCCCCCGAATCAATCAATCAATAGCATTTATTAAGTGCTTAGTGTAGTGCTCTGCATACAGTAAGCGCTCAGTAAATACCACTGATAGATTGGGTGATCTCTTGGATGGGATGGCTTCTCAGAAATAGTACTTGAAATTCAGCTGGGTGTGATGAAGGTTTAAGCCTGGATGGAAGTTGTATGGATGAAGAGAAATGAGTTCATCTATGAAAAAAAACAGAATATAGGGGAAGCAGTGTGGGAACATGGGCCTGGGAGTCAGAAGGAACTGGGTTCTAATTCTGACCACTACTCGTGTGCTGAGTGATCTTGGTCAAGTCACTTAACTTCTCTGTGCCTATTACCTCATCTCTAAAATGGGGATTAATATTGTTAGCCCTATGTGGGACATGATCTGTGTCCAACCTGATTAGCTTGTATCCAACCCAATGCTTAGTATAGGGCTTCGCACAGAGTAAGTACTTAACAAATACCATTAAAATATATACATATAAGGATCAAATGATACAACTTTAGAGTTGGAAATAGAGAAGCAGTATGGTGTAGTAGATAGAGCACAGGCCTGGGATTCAAATTCCACTTTGGGCTCCTCTACTTGTCTGCTCTGGGACCGTGGGCAAGTCACTTCACTTCTCTGTGCCTCAGTTACCTCAGCTGTAAAATGGGGATTGAGATTGTAAGCCCCACATGGGACAGGGGCCATTTCCAACCGTATTTGCTTGCATCCACCCTAGCCTTTAGAACAGTGCCTGGCACATAGTAAGTGCTTAACAAATACCACAATTATCATTATTATTATTAAAAATAATAATAAATGGACCCCAGAGGGCATTTAGTCTATTCCTCTGCCTGGCGATGACTTCGGAGTTGTTAGAGCCTTTAGCAAGAGATCACCCCCCCCTTCCAAAGATTTAAGCAAGACTCAAAAAAAAAAAGAAACTTAAGCCCTGCCATACATTTAAGAAGATTTTTAATGAGGTAGAGAAGGAAGGAGTTTGTTTCTAGGGACATTCTAGGTGATAATAATAATGGTATTTGTTAAATGCTTACTATTCATTCATTCAATCGTATTCATTAAATGCTTACTGTATTATTATGCGCCAAGCTCTGGTCTAAGCAGTGGGGTAAATACAAGTTAATCAGGTTGGACACAGTCCCTGTCCCACGTGGGGTTCACACTCTTAATCCTCATTTTACAAATGAGGTAACTGAGGGCCAGAGAAGTTAAATTACTTGCCCAAGGACAGATATGTGTTGGAGCCAGGATGAGAACCCAGGTCAAGGTTGAGAACCCAGGATGAGAACCCTGACTCCAAGGCCCATGCTCTTTCCACTAGGCCATGCTGCTTCTCTATAAGTTCCTTCGGAGGGTGGGCGAGGAAGACAGCGACCGATCTCCTGATTTGTCTTTCCATATGACTGTTGCTGCACTACAGCAACAGTAGTGGAGAAGCAGCGTGGCTCAGTGGAAAGAGCATGGGCTTTGGAGTCAGGGCTCATGAGTTCGAATCCCAGCTCTGCCACTTGTCGGCTGTGTGACTGTGGGCAAGTCACTTAACTTCTCTGGGCCTCAGTTCCCTCATCTGTAAAATGGGGATTAAGACTGTGAGCCCCACGTGGGACAACCTGATTCCCCTATGTCTACCCCAGCGCTTAGAACAGTGCTCGGCACATAGTAAGCGCTTAACAAATACCAACATTATTATTCACTACATCTAAGCAGCAGTCTAGGAAACCACGTAAACTTAAAACATCTACGGACATGAAGAAATTCAGAGATTGGGATGAACTTGGGAGAGGTATCCGCTGAGGAGGTGCCCTGCCAATTGGGTAATGGGCTTCACAGTCAGAAGATATCATTGTCAAGTGTTTTAGCCGCAGTGGCTACAAGTGGACATTGACCAGGAAATTGGTCCAAACTAGCCATTAACCCACACTATAAAGCAGCCTGAGGAAAGGGACAGCTCACAGAGACAAATCTTCAGCCAATGTTGCTCCATCATTACGGGGGACTGGTCCCTTCCTGGAGATTTTAATCAATCAATCAGTCATACATATAGAGTCCTTACTGTGTGCAGAGCACTGTACTAAGGACTTGGGAGAGTACAATCTAACAGATAACCTGTAATCTAGGAACCTGATAAACAGAGAACTTTAATTCTTTTCTCTTTCAAATAACCAAGGGAAAATAAACTTGCTCTTGTTGAGAATCCCTACTATTTCACCTGGCTGGACCCCATTAACCTGTGAGCTCTGTGTGTGACTGTGCAGTGCAGTCTCAACTAAGTCATTAGACTTGTTTCCCACCTGTTTAGCTAGGAGAAAATGTTTTCTTGAATGCATCCATTTTATCTCTGTTTCTCCCCTCTTCCCTATCAGGAACTTTAGAGCCTCATTTTAATGGACTGCTTCCCCTCACCCCCTAAATTCTCTGCCTCCAAAATGATTTTTGTCATTAGGATGAATTAATTTCATGTGCCATTTTCCTTTTCTCGTTAGTGATTTTACCACGTGAAAGAGAATAGCTAATAGAAGTCAGAACACATCAGGCATAAAATTCTGTGATTACGACAGTAATTCTCAGGGCAAAAATAAATGTGATGAGCGTTGGAAATGGCACAAAATGAGCCACTTTCTTGACAGCTTCGAAAATGGCAACGAGAATGGGGAAAAACAGCACAGCAGCACTTGTCCCTTCTTGTTGCCGAGGCTCTAATGAGAAAGGAAAATTAACTGATCTCGTGACTCTCCTGTCAACTCATAGTGTTCTCTAAATGCTGTTTATGAAGTCCATCCCAGCTAGTTGTGGACGTGAGGTATTCATCGGGTGGAACCTTCAGGATTTTCAGTGATGCAGAGGCAAAAGATTCAGTGAAAACGGTTCTCCGCCTCCTCTGTTTGGAACCTAATGGATTTTTTTTTGACCTCTCCAGATTTTCTTTAACTGTTTTGGCCAGTCCCGAGGCCCCCAGTCTGTTTTCTCTGATTCTGTTGTTTTAATGCTCTGTGCTTGGCTCCCATTAACTTCAAAGGTTTAAGGGAAGAAGAGGGAGGAGGAGGAGTGAGGTGGCAGAAGGTGGAGAACACAGTACTATCTTCAAAGCATTTGTAGGTGTTAACGGTAAATCACCTCACCTCCTCTCCCTGGGAGGTAGGTGATATTAACTCCATTCCGCTACCCACCCCCCAAAAAGGCTGAGAAGTCAAATGAGTTTCCCAGAATATCTTAAGGCACTGGGTTGAGTTTAAGTTCCAGAGGATGTCCTGCCTCTCAGACGTTGAGGCCTGTGGCTCTTCCTACAGTCACTTATATATTTGTGTTAATGTCTGCCTTCCCCTCTAGGCTGTAAGCTCGTTGTGTGCAGGGAATGTGTCTGTTATATCATTACTTTGTACTCCCCCAAGGGTTAAGTACAATGCTCTGCATAAAGTGAGCGCTCAGTAAATACAACTGATTAACTTTCTTGGGTTGTGAATGCAGTAAAGGAAGAATTGGAACTATGACTTCAAGATATTTGAGCAGAGATAAGTTCAGACTAACGGTGCCTTTCTGAATAAAATGTGGTAACTGGAGTCCAGAGCCATTATTGATAGTAACACAAGGGTTCCCTTTATTCCTTAGCCATCTTCAAAGTCCTACTCAAATCACATCTCCTCCAAGATGCTTTCCCTAGCTAAGCCTTCAGTTTCCCTAATCACCCTCTCTTCTGGGTTACCTATGCACTTGGATCTGTCCCCCTTAAGCACTTGATATTTGTCCCACGCCTAGCCCCTCTGAACTTATGTACATATCCTTATACTCTCCCACTTCCCCTATCTGTAATTTATTTGAATGTCTCTGGCTTCACACTGTATGCTCATTGTGGGCAGGGACCTAATCTACCTCCTCAATTGTATTGCACTCTCCCAAGTGCTTAGAACAGTGCTCTGCACATAGAAAGTGCTCACTAAATGCCATTGATTGGTTGATCGATTGATGGTCTTCCTTCACTTCATCCCTTGGGGGAAACTGATGGAGGAACCCAGACTGAGATGAGTGAAGTGACTTGCCCAAGGCTAAAGTTGAAAGTAGGTATAAGGTTTTCTTCTTACAGTAGGGGTTAGCAGAGGGCTTCTGAAATCACATCACCACTAGGAAGCTTTCCCCGATTAATCGGTCATCTGCTCTTGCTATTTCCCTCCCTCCTATCCATTTGGCATTTCTATGTCACCCAAACTTTTGGATCCTAACCTTTCATTTGTTAAGCACTTACTTTGTGCCAGACATTGTACTAAATGCTGGGGTAGATACAAGCTAATCAGGTTGGAAACAATCCATGTCCCCCTGGAGCTCAGAGTCTGAACCAGAATTTCACAGATGAGGGAACTGAGGCCCAGAGAAGTTGTGACATGCTCAAGGTCACATAGCAGATCAGTGGCAGAACCCAGATCCTCTGACTCCCAGGCACATGCTCCTTTCATTCATTCATTCATTCATTCATTCATTCATTCAATAGTATTTATTGAGCACTTATGTGCAGAACACTGTACTAAGCACTTGGAATGTACAAATCGGTAACAGATAGAGACAGTCCCTGCCCTTTGACAGGCTTACAGTCTAATCGGGGGAGACAGACAGACAAGAACAATGGCAATAAATAGAATCAAGGGGAAGAACACCACTAGGCCTCCTTGAAATGTATTTTACTTTCTCCTCTGCCAAATGGCAAGCCACTTGAAGACAAGGATCAAGGGATTTGTACATATTGCCTCTATTATAGCTCTCCGGTTGGATCCTAGAGGATAAGATAAGCAGAGAAGCAGCGTGGCCTAGTGCATAGATCACAGGCCTGGAAGTCAGAAGAACTGAGTTCTAACCATGGCTCTGCCACTTGTCTGCTGTGTGACTCTGGGCAAGTCACTTAACTTCTCTGTGCTTCAGTTTCCTCATCTGTAAAATGGAGATTAAGACTGTGAATGCCATGGGGGATATGGACCTTGTCCAGCCTGATTAGCTTTCATCTTATGTAGCACATGGAATAGTGCTCAACATTTAGAAAAGTGCTTGACACACATGCTGAACAAATATAATATTTTTAAAAAATGATACTCAGGAAGTGCCAGCCCCCCAAATATGTTTGTAACTGTCAAGGAGCCCCACCTCCTGGGCTAATGTGCATGTGCCTGGCCCAGAGCTTTGGTTAGATTTCCACTGGCTATCTGGCTCTAGCTGTATGTTGAGCCTGTGCCTGTTGCCTGGTGGCAAGCAGCAATTAATTTGCAAAAGCCAAGCAAGAATTTTAAATTTTCTTAATCTTCTTAAGTAATGTACTATACTTGCCAGTGCTCGATGGTATGAATTATCTCAGTTATGGAAATATTATTATTATTTGACACTCCAGGGAGAGGAAATACAAGTTTATTTCTACCCAGTTGATGAGCCTAAAATAACACAGCAGCAAGGGGTCATGGATTAGGCTGACTGAGTCTCCCTGCCATCTAGATAAAGACATTTTCATGTGTGAAGGGTCTGGGCAAATATTATCAGTTGTATCCCATCATGCCCCTGTGAAGTTGCTGAGAATGTCTATCACCATTTTGCCGGCGTGACAGGGGAAACTGAGGCCTGGAAGAGGAGGAGGAGAAAGGGGAGGAGGAGGAGGAAAAGTTGGGATGGTCCAGAACCTCCACACCAGAGTCAAGGCTAGAAACTTTCAGCCCGGCTTAGCACCCTGGACTGTAATGTCCCAGCAGGGCAGTGCTCACCCACCCTGGGCATGGCAGCTGCCTGCTAATGACCCAATCAGCCGTCTTGGCTTTAGTATAAGTGGGAGGCACATTAACAAGATGTGCTTCTTCCTCCTCTGGGAAGTTTGAGTCCTGGTGCCTGGACTTCTGCTATAGCCTATTCTCTGTATTTCAGCATCCTCATCTCTGTTGCTCTCTTCTCCTTAACCCTTCTTCTTTGGTTTTTACCAAGGCTTATGAGGCAATAGTTCTGGGAGGGGTTACAGCCCTATTTGGACTGCTTTTTGCATCTAATAATAATGACAACTGTGGTATTTGTGAAGCACTTGCTATAAGCACTGGGGTAGATTCAAGATAAGCTGGACACAGACCCTGTCCCACACACGGTTTACAGGATATTGAATCCCCACTTAACAGATGAGGAAACAGAGGCTCAGGGAAGTTAAGTAACTTGGCCCAAGTCACACAGCAGGCAATCAGAACAGAGTCAAGGATGAAGCCAAGGTTGCAGGCTTGTGGTTGTGCCATCCACAGTGACAGGAAAGTCAGCGACAGGACAGGGTTTGGGAGGGAAGATAAGGAGCTCTGTCTTGGGCATGTTGAGGTTTAGGTGGTGAGAGGACATCCAAGTAGAGATGTCCTGAGGCAGAAGGAGATGCAAGCCTGGAAGGAGGGAGAGAGAACAAGGGAAGGAGATATAGATTTGGGTGTCATCCACAACTGTACTAAACACTTGGGAAAATGCAATACAGCAATAAACAGTGACATTCCCTGCCCACAGTGAGCTCATAGTGTAGAGTGCTCTCCCAAGCACTTAGTACAATGTTCTGTACACATTAAGCACTCAAATAAATGGGATTGAATGAATGAATGAAAGTGGCAGAGCCGCGATTTGAACCCAGGTCTCCTGACTCCCAGGTTCAGGCTCTTTCCACTAGGTGACACTGCATCTGCATTTATCCTCCCACAGTTGCAAGGCACTGACCGTGCACTGACTAGGCCCCCTTTCCCTTTGCTCCTCCTCCCCTCCCCATCACCCTGACTGGCTCCCTCTGCTCTACCCCGCTCCCCATAGCACTTGTGTATATACGTACATATTTATTATTCTATTTATTTTATTAATGATGTGTAATATCTGTAATTCTGTTTATTTATATGATGCTATTGATGCCTGCTTACTTGTGTTGTTGTATGTCTCCCCCCTTCTAGACTGTGAGCCCGTTGTTGAATAGGGATTATCTCTATTTGTTGCTGAATTGTACTTTCCAAGCGCTTAGTACGGTGCTGGTCACACAGTAAGTGCTCAGTAAATACGATTGAATGAATTGAATGAACGAATGCACCGTGTGGTTGAGGAATCAATCAATCAATTGTATTTATTGAGCACTTTGTGTGTGCAGAACACTGTACTAAGCGCTTCAGAGAGTGTGGTATAACGGAGTTGGTCGATCTTTCCCGACGACAAGCTTAGAAGCAGTGTGGCTCAGTGGAAAGGGCACGGGCTTTGGAGTCAGAGGTCATGGGTTCGAATCCCGGCTCTGCCACGCGTCAGCTGTGTGACTGTGGGCATGTCACTTAACTTCTCTGTGCCTCAGTTCCCTCATCTGTAAAATGGGGATTAAGACTGTGAGCCCCACGTGGGACAACCTGATTCCCCTGTGTCTACCCCAGCGCTTAGAACAGTGCTCTGCACATAGTAAGCGCTTAACAAATACCAACATTATTATTATTATTATTATAAGAGCAGGCCCCATATGGGGCAGTAATGAGAACCTCTCCATTCTGGCCTAGTTTGCCCCTGGCCAGGATCAGATCTCCACCTGGCTTTCCAGCTCCTGGGAGTGTGGTGGGACTTGTGTGTTCTGTATTTGTAGAGAGCTGAGAGCCCCTTGGAAAGAGAGCAAAGAAGCACGAATTCCATTATTTTCAATATAATCGACTCGGTTCCTTGGCAGCAGTTTTTAGCTGTCAGAGCCTAATTAGGAAAGCCATTCAGATCAGCAGGTCTTCTCATCACTGCCTGCGTTCTAGCTCATCTATCTCATCCGTCTTCGCGGGTACAGTTCATCCCTCAGCCCCAAGGCTGCGGAGAGTGTTCAGAGGGCCGATCCAGGCAGGGAGTGGACTTCCCTGAAGCCTGAGACCGGCAGAGGAACGAGCTGGACGGGGAAAGCACCCAGAGCCCCTATCTTCTCTGTGGTCTGCCCTGTCCAGTGGAGCCAGTGGGCACCATGGGGCCCGACTAACCACTGGCCCAGTGGGCAAATGGCCACATAGAGGAGCAGCATGGTCTAGTGGCAAGAGCCCAGGTTTGGGAGTCAGAGATCGTGGGTTCTAATCCCAGCTCTACCACTTGTCTGCTGTGTGACCTTGGGCAAGTCAGTTAACTTCTCTGTACCTCAGTTACCTCATCTGTAAAAATGGGGATTGAGACTGTGAGCCTCACGTGGGGCAACCTGATTACCTTGTATTTACCCTATTGCTTAGAACAGTGCTTAGCACATAGTAAGCACTTAACAAATACCATTATTATCATTATTATTATTATTATTACTATTATTACGTAGGGTCTGCTCCTTGGTCTGCATGTGGTGCCCACAGACAGAGCTGAAAGAGCTTCCTTTGGGGCTGAAAGAGGGAGCTGAGAAGCAGCATGATCTTGTGGAAGCAGCCCGGATTTGGGAGTCAGAAGACCTGGGTTCTAATCCCAGCTCCACTGCTTACCTGTGTTTAACCTTGGACAAGTCACTTCACTTCTCTGAGCCTCAGTTTTCTAGTCTGAAAATAGGGATTTGGTGCCTGTCCTCCCTCCCCCATAGAATGTGAGCCCCATGAGGGGCAGGGACTGTGTCCAACCTAAGTGGAAAGAGCACGGGCTTTGGAGTCAGGGCTCATGAGTTCGAATCCCAGCTCTGCCACTTGTCGGCTGTGTGACTGTGGGCGAGTCACTTCACTTCTCTGTGCCTCAGTTCCCTCATCTGTAAAATGGGGATGAAGACTGTGAGCCCCACGTGGGACAACCCGATTCCCCCGTGTCTACCCCAGCACTTAGAACAGTGCTCTGCACATAGTAAGCGCTTAACAAATATCAACATTATTAATTATCTTGTATCTACCCCAGTACTTAGTACAGTTCTTAGCCCATAGGGAGTGCTTAATAAATTCTCTATCATTATGCCCCCATCTCGGGTCTGTGGCCGAGTTAGCCCCCGAGTTCCTGGGACTTTGAACATGAGGATCCTAGTCCAAACCCCTAGTGGGATGTGAGGAAAGCTGATCAAAGAGGAGAAAGTGGGGAAAGTTTGAGGACCTGTTTGTTGACCAGCCCCAAATATGGGAACTGGACATGGAAACTCTGCATGAACATGCAGGCATTGAGGTGGTTAGTGTAATAATGCTTGGCACATAGTAAGTGCTTAACAAATGCCATGAACAAATCATGGTTCGTTGTGGGGATAGTCTCTATTTCTGTATTGTACTTTCCCAAGCCCTTAGTACAGTGCTCTGCACACAGTTAGCACTCAATAAGTACAATTGAATGAATGAATGAATTGTTGAGTGCTTATCTGTCAAGCACTGTTCTAAATGCTCAGTTAGATAAAAGCTAATCAGGTTGGACACAGTCTCTGTCCTACGTGGGGCTCATAGTCTTAATCCCCAATTTATAAATGTTAACTGAGGCCCAGAGAAGTTGAGTGACTTGCCCAAGGTCACATAACAGACAAATGGTGGAGCCAGGATTAGAACCCAGGTCCTTCTGATTCCCAGGCCCATTCTCTATCCATTAGGCCACGCTGCTTCCAGAAATCTCCATCTGCCCCAGTAATGGAAGAGAATCAGGAAAACCAGGGAATAAGCAAAATCCCAGTCTTTGGGTCCCTACCTCACCTATAACCTGAAAAACTGCTCTGGCTCATGTAAAATGCAGCAAAAATACATTTACAAACCATAGGTCTCCAAATACCGTAATCTCTCAGAGGGAGGTTGTGTCAGATAGGTAGGTTTTAAGTGCCAGAAAGCCTCACTTTCACCGCCTTTCATTCAGTTCTCTGAATAATTACAGTAACATCGGGGGACGAATAAAGCATTTTACCTGGGAGGTCACTGCCTGGGGAGCACTTACTGAACATCAGATTCGCTTTGATGGCGCATTGGGGCTTCACTTAAAAATGTCCTTTTTTAAAAATATGGTATTTGTTGATGATAATGGTATTTGTTAAGGGCTTTTCATTCATTCAGTCAGTCATATTTGAGTGCTTACTGTGTGCAGAGCACTGTACTAAGCGCTTCAAAAGTACAATTTAGCAACATATAGAGACAAATACACAAAAGTGCTATTGGTGGGGGTAGAGCAAAGGGAACAGGGCAGGGCAATGGGGAGGGGAGGGAGAGCAGAGGAAAAGGGGTGGAAAGGTTACTATGTTTCAAGCATTGTTCTAAGCACCGAGGAGAGGTGCTTGAAGGGGAGGCTACAGGCCACCTCTGAGAGCAGGTTTTGACGCCAGAGCAACTGCTGATGGGCCAGCGAGACATCGGTGGGCAGGTGAGACCATCCACACAGCTGAATCTTGGGGATATTGTTCTCCTCCTGAGGCTCAGAATATTCCTGTGCCTCTTGACCGAATGTCACTTCTCTGTCCCACATGGGGTTCACAGTCTTAATCCCCATTTTACAGATGATGTAACTGAGGCACAGAGAAATGAAGTGACTTGCCCAAGGTCACACAGTGGAAGAGTTGCATAGCTGGATATAGAACCCAGGTCCTTCTGACTTCTAGGCCCATGCACTAGGAGATGCTGCTACCCTTGTTAAGTGCTTACTATGTGCTAGGCGCTGGGCTAAATGCTGGGGCAGATACAAGCCAATCAGGTTGGGCACAGCCCATTTTCCACATGAGGCTCCCAGGCTTAATCCCCATTTTTATAGATTAGGTAACTGAGGCACAGAGATGTTAAGTGACTTGCCCCAGATCACACAGCTGGCAAGTGGAGGAGCTAAAATTAGAACCCAGATCCTTTTGATTCCCAGACCCCTGCATATTCCTCTAGGCCGTGCTGCTTTTTTCTTTTCTACTGATATCCCCATCTGGATCCTCAAAGCTCTTTGGAACTGGGCAACTAGAGCCCTGGTGGAGAAAGTGCGATGCGAAGTGCTTTTGGAACACACAAGCTGGGCAGGGTGTAGACACATGGACCCGTCGTTAACAAGAATGGGAATTAATCCCCCAGATTTCTCTCCATCTCCAGTCATCAGCGGAGCGGGGAGTGTTCCGCTCACAAGTAAATCGATAAGCCAGAAGAGTCCTCAAGCTCAACAGCCATGCAACTAAGCATTTAGTCATTTTCCAGACAAAATGAAGAGCTCTGAAAGAGCATCCTGTGATAACCCAAGGACACCACGGCACTCCTCTGTCTGATACGGTAAATGTCCCATAGTTTGTCACGGGCGCCATTTCCTTGTCACCCATTCTGTCAGCGGAGAGTGCAGCGAAAGAAAAATTCATTAGCTCTTCAGACTCATTGGGGGAGATTGAGGAAGGAGGGAGGGGGTGGCCCATTACACAGGTAATGCTGCTGATTTCTCAATTTTCGTCCTTCGGAAACCCGCTGCCCACACGAGCCATTATGTAGTTTTGCTATATCATTTCAGCATATTTTCATCTCCGAGAGCAGAGTGATAAAGTTGTAATTATCAGAGAGGAGAAAATGGAAGAACTGCATAGCGGATGCATTTGAGACCTGCTCGGGAATTATGCGGAAAAGTTAAGGACTAACCAGCAACCAACAGAATCCAAGAGGGAGTAGGCTCAGGAAGATTAGGGCAGGGAAAAGGGATTCAGGACTCCAGGGCCTGTCCCTGACTCAGATTTAGAAAGGCCCTGGACTAATCTTCACCCAGCAAAACTGAGCAAACTTATACCACTTGCCTGTCCAGGAGGGTGTCTGAGCCCATTCAGTAGGGGCCAGTTAAAATGTTTTATGACATTCAGAGGAAAATCACCATGTTCAGGGTCCTCGTTCCTGACAATTTCCAAAAAGCATCCGATTTCCAAATTCCAAAACGATGTCATTCTCCTCCTGAGGCTCAGAATATTCCAGAGCCTCTTGCCTGAATGCCACTTAAATTCCAAGCCTCTACCTAGCTGCTGGAAATGGACCCTCTAATTTCAGTGCCTTTGCCATGAGCTATTGGTGCTGCTGCTGATGATAATAATGATAATTTGTGAAGTGGTTATAATGTGCCAGGCACCTGTACTAAGTGCTGGGGTAGATGCAAGCAAATTGGGTTGGTTACAGTCCTTGTCCCACAGGCTTTGTGGGAAGAGAAGCAGCGTGGCTCAGTGGAAAGAGCACGGGTTTAGGAGTCAGAAGTCATGGGTTCTATTCCCGGCTCTGCCACTTGTCAGCTGTGTGACTTTGGGCAAGTTACTTAACTTCTCTGGGCCTCAGTTACCTCATCTGTAAAATGGGGATTAAAGACTGTGAGCCCCACGTGGGACAACCTGATTACCTTTTATCTCCCTCAGTACTTAGAACAGTGCTTGGCACATAGTAAGCGTTTAACAAATACCATTATTATTATTATTATTATTATTATTAGAGCACGGGCCTGGGAGACTGAAGGAACTGGGTTCTAGTCCCAGCTCTACCTCATGTCTGCTGGGTCACCTTGAGCATGTCATTTCATTTCTCTGGTCGTTAGTTACCTCATCTATAAAAACGGAGATTAAGACTGTGAGCCCCATGTGGGGCAGGAACTGTATCAACCTGGTTAACTTGTATCCACCCCAGCACTTAGAAAGTGGTTGGCACATAGCAAGCACTTAACAAAAGCCATCGTTATTATTATTACTATTATTTCTACTGGGTCACACTGCTATTCTGGTACATCTCAGTTCCTCAAATGGCACCACATGCTTCCAGTCCATAAAGTTGATAAATTGAATCGATTGTGAATATTTATTTAGAGAATGTAAAGCTCATGAAATTTTCGCTTCCCTTTTGTTTACATTTATAATAATGTTGGTATTTGTTAAGCGCTTACTGTGTGCAGAGCACTGTTCATTCATTCAATAGTATTTATTGAGCACTTACTATGTGCAGAGCACTGTATTTAGCCCTTGGAATGTACAAATCGGCAACAGATAGAGACAATCCAGGCCCACTGAGGAGCTTACAGTCTAATCGGGGGAGACAGACAGACAAAAACAATAGCAATAAATAGAAACAAGGCGATGTACATCTCATTAAAACAATAGCAATAAATAGAATCAAGGGGATGTACATCTCATTAACAAAATGAATAGAGTAATAAAAATATATACAAATGAGCGGACGAGCACAGTGCTGAGGGGAGGGGAAAGGAGAGGGGGAGGAGCAGAGGGAAAGGGGGGGAAAAGGGGGCTTAGCTGATGGGAGGTGAAGGGGGTGGGGCAGAGAGGCAGCAGAGGGAAAAGGGCAAGCTCAGTCTGGGAAGGCCTCTTGGAGGAGGTGTACTCTCAGTAGGGCTTGGAAGAGGGGAAGTGAATGAGTTTGGCGGAGGTGAGGAGGGAGGGCATTCCAGGACAGTGGGAGGACCTGGGCCAGGAGTCGACAGCGGGATAGGCGAGAACGGGGGATGGTTAGGAGGTGGGCAGCAGAGGAGCAGAGCCTACAGGTTGGGCAGTAGAAAGAGAGAAGGGAGGAGAGGGAGGAGGGGGCAAAGGGATGGAGAGCCTTGAAGTCTAGAGTGAGAAGTTTTTGTTTCATGGGGAGGTTGATAGGCAACCACTGGAGGTTTTTAGGAAGGGGAGTGACATGCCCAGAGCGTTTCTGCAAGAAGATGAGTCGGGCAGCGGAATGAAGAATAGACTGGAGCAGGGAGAGATGGGAGGAAGGGAGATCAGAGAGAAGGCTGACACAGTAATCCAGCCGGGATATTATGAGAGCCCGTACCAGTAAGATAGCCGTTTGGGTGGAGAGGAAAGGGCGGATCTTGGCAATATTATAAAGGTGAGACTGGCAGCTCTCAGTGACGGATCGGATGTGTGGGGTGAATGAGAGAGCTGAGTCAAAGATGACACCGAGGTTGCGGGCTTGAGAGACGGGAAGGATGGTCGTACCATCCACGGTGATAGGGAAGTCAGGGAGAGGACCGGGTTTGGGAGGGAAGATGAGGAGCTCAGTTTTGGACATGTTGAGTTTTAGGTGGCGGGCAGACATCCAGGTAGAGACGTCCTGGAAGCAGGAGGAGATACGAGCCTGAAGGGAGAGGGAGAGGACCGGGGTGGAGATGTAGATCTGTGTGTCATCTGCATAGAGATGATAGTTGAAGCTGTGAGAGCGAATGAGTTCACCAAGGGAGTGGATGTAAATGGAGAACAGAAGAGGGCCAAGAACTGACCCTTGAGGAACTCCTACAGTTAGGGGATGGGAGGGGGAGGAGGGTCTGCGAAGGATAATAATAATAATAATAATGTTGGTATTTGTTAAGCGCTTACTATGTGCCGAGCACTGTTCTAAGCGCTGGGGTAGACATAGGGGAATCAGGTTGTCCCACGTGGGGCTCACAGTCTTAATCCCCATTTTACAGATGAGGGAACTGAGGCACAGAGAAGTTAAGTGACTTGCCCACAGTCACACAGCCGACAAGTGGCAGAGCTGGGATTCGAACTCATGAGCCCTGACTCCAAAGCCCATGCTCTTTCCACTGAGCCACGCTGCCGAGAATGAATAGCCAGAAAGATAAGAGGAGATCCGGGAGAGGACGGAGTCCGTGAAGGCAAGGTGAGATAAGGTGTGGAGGAGAAGGGGATGGTCGACAGTGTCAAAGGCAGCTGAGAGGTCAAAGAGGATTAGGATAGAGTAGGAGCCATTGGATTTGGTAAGAAGGAGGTCATGGGTGACCTTTGAGAGAGAGCAGTCTCGATAGAGTAGAGGAGACGGAAGCCAGATTGGAGGGGGTCCAGGAGAGAACTGGAGTTAAGGAATTCTAGGCAGCGAGTGTAGACGACTCATTCTAGGAACTTGGAAAGGAAGGGTAGTAGGGAGATAGCGCTGGGGTAGATACAGGGTAACCACGTTGTCCCACGTGAGGCTCACAGTCTTCATCCCCATTTTACAGATGAGGTAACTGAGGCACAGAGAATTAAGTGACTTGCCCACAGTCACACAGCTGACAAGTGGCAGAATCGGGATTTGAACCCATGACCTCTGACTCCAAGCCCGGGCTCTTTCCACTGAGCCACGCTGCTTCCCATTTACATTTATATAGAGGGAGGGTGATAGGAATATCTTGCTTGAGAGGTATGTGGATTCATGAATTTGCATCTGGGGATATAAAATATAACTATGGTTTGCATGGATTTGCTTTCTGAAAATAAGGAATTCTCAGCTTTATGAGGGTATTTACTCTTTTATAAGCGATGAAATCAAAATTTCATGTTCCTTCCAGTTTTCTGTTCTCTGTTATTGCCAGAAGTTTCCTGATATGTAACTATGATATTGCAAGGCAACGTACGCCAAGCTAATTTCCAGCAGTCATTCGGAATTTTAAGTCAACTTTATGTAGTCAGTGTGAATGCTTTCGGAATCGTCTAATGAAACCCATCGTCACGGGGTTCCGCTAGGGCCCGGACTGGGTAGTGAGGTGGTCAGCAAGGGGACTGTCCAGGAGGGACCTGGAAAGTAGACCTGATGGAGGCATGATCAAATCAATGACAACCATGTGGGAACAAAAGTTCCAGAAGGGCAGGAAAGCAGGCTTGGTAGCATATCCCATCCATATCTGGCAACACCATCTATTTGCCTAGCTGTTTGGTATGGGCACTGTACGCATTTATGGACAGGTAACATTTCTGCTAATTCTGTTGTGTCGTTACGATCAATCAATGCTATTTATTGAGTGCTTACTATATGTAGAGCACTGTACATTTGCGAGTGTAAAACAGAATTAGCAGACGTATTTCCTGCCCAAAATGAGCTTACACACTAGAGGGAGAGACAGATGCTAATATGAATGAATAAGTAATTTATAATATATGATCTAAAGATACTTACATAAACACTATGGTGTTGGGGGTGGGACAGATATCACATGTCCGAAGGTCACAGATCCATGTACGTAGATGACGCAGAAGGGAGAGCAAGCTGGGAAAAGAGAGCTTAATCGGGAAAGGCCTTTTAGGAGGAGATAATAAAAATATTGTGGAATTTAAGTGCTTACTGTGTACCAGGCACTGTATACTAAGTGCTGGGGAAGCAGCGTGGCATAGTGGATAGAGCAAGGGCCTGGGATTCAAAAGGTCATGGGTCTAATCCCGGCCTTTCCACTTGTCTGCCAAGGGTCCTTGGGCAAATCCCTTCACTTCTCTCTGCCTCAGTTCCCTCATCTGTAAAATGGGAATTGAGACTGTGAGCTTTACGTGGAATAGGGACTGTGTCCAACCCGATTGGCTCATACCCACCCCAGTGCTTAGCACAGTGCCTAGCACACAGTGTTTAACAATTTACATAATTATTATAATTATCATTATTATTACATGAAAACCGTGTTGCTTGTTAATGGTGTCTACCTAAGCTAGTTGATAATAATAATTGTGGTATTTAAGCACTTACTATGTTCCAAGCACTGTTTTAAGTGCTGGGGTAGGCACAAGGTATTTAGGTTGGATGCAGTCCCTGTCCCACATAGGGCTCATAGTCTTAATCCCCATTATACAGATGAGGTAACTGAGTCACAGAAAAGTAAAGTGACTTGCTTAAGGTCACAGAGCAGACATGTTGCAGAGCCGGAATTAGAACCCATGACCTCTGTCTCCCAGGCCCTTGCTCTCTCCACTAGGCCATGCTGATTGCCTTTAGTTCTTTCCACTCAGCCAAAGAAAAGAAGTCATCATGGGTGGGGAGAATGAGTATAATGAGAGTGATGTAGTGGTGACTGGCCCCTCTTTTACCTACCTGCTGATTTGTTAGGGTACTTGCTTTGGACATAAACTCACAACTACTCACAACTATTGTCGTTGGGCCCAGTCTATTCCTGACCACTAGACTTGGCTCTCTGACAGCGATGCCCTCAATTTTGTTCTGTTTTGGGGGTGATATTTGTTAAGCCCTTACTTTCTGCACTGTACTAAGAGCTGGGGCAGATAAAAGGTAATCAAATCACACATAGTTCCTGTTACCCAGTGGGCATGCAGCAGAGCCAAATTTGAACCCAGTTCCTCTGAGAAGCAGCTCCTTCTCAGGGAAGCAGCATGGCCTAGTGGATAGAGCAGGGGTCTAATCCCAGATCCTCCACTTGTGTGCTGTGTGACCTTGGGCAAATCACTTCACTTCTCTGTGCCTCAGTTAACCTCATCTGTGAATTGGGGATTTAGCCCGTGAGCCCACTTGGGAAAGGGACTGTGTCCAACCTAATAAACTTGAACTTAGTCTGGTGCTTAGTACAATACCTGGCATATAGTAAGTGCTTAATAATAATAATGTTGGTATTTGTTGAACACTTACTATGCACAGAGCACTGTTCTAATCGCTGGGGTAGATACAGGCTAATCGCGTTGTCCCCCATGAGGCTCACAGTCTTAATCCCCGTTTTACAGATGAGGTAACTGAGACACAGAAAAATTAAGTGACTTGCCCACAGTCACACAGCTGACAAGCGGCGGAGCTGGGATTCGAACCCATGACCTCTGACTCCCAAGCCCATGCTCTTTCCACTGAGCCACGCTGCTTCTCTGCTTAACAAGTACCATAAAAAACACCTCTGACTCCCAGGTCGATGCTCTTTCCACTAGGCCCCACTACTCTTTTATATTAGTACTTTCTGAAGAGGACTTGGTTTTAATAACCTGTAGGTTGTGATACCTGAGGTTTGGTTAATTGACCTTCTCCCTGGAACTGTTAGCCTAGCGTCTGTGCTGGATGCCCTGGGATCAGGTGTCCATCACACCTGCTGTGCAGAGGGACCAGTCTTCTTCCTTGAGACAGTCCTCTGGACCTGTGCTGGATCTCTTGCAGCCCACCTAGCCAGCACAGGATCTAACAGCCAAAATTGATAAGCAAACACCCAGGTTGGGGAAAGATAAGTCAAAGGAAGAGGAGCTGTTTTGCCTCTACCCCTGCCCTGGGACATTTTCTTGGTAACGTTCATTCTTTCAATCATTTATTGAGTGCATACTGTGTGCAAAGCACTGTACTAAGAGTCTTGGCGAGTACAGTACAGCATCAGACACATTCCCTGCCCATAAGAGCTCACAGTCTAGAAGGGGAGAGAGATATTAATATAAATAAATTACAAATAGATTCATATGTGCTTTGGGGATGGGAGGGAGGATGGATGAAGAGAACGTCTTCATCAATAGAATCTTGGTTCTATTTATTGCTATTGTTCTTGTCTGTCCGTCTCCCGCGATTAGACTGTAAGCCCGTCAAAGGGCAGAGACTGTCTCTATCTGTTACCGATTTGTACATTCCAAGCACTTAGTACAGTGCTCTGCACATAGTAAGTGCTCAATAAATACTCTTGAATGAAAGAACAAGTCAGGGTGATGCAGAAGGGAGTGGGAGAAGAGGAGGGGAGGGCTTAGTCAGGGAAGGCTTCTAGTCAGGGAAAAGAAACAAAAACATCCTGTCAACCCCACTAGTGTCTGCTGTAAGCTCATTCTCTAGATTGTAAGCTCACAGTGGTCAGTGAATCTGTCCATTATATTGTACTCTCCCAAGTTCTTAGTATAGTGCTCTGCACACAGTAAGCACTCAACAAATATGATTGAGTGACTGCTGTCCGCTTTGACCCTAGACACCTACATGCCTGGCCCCAAAGCAGAAGATGAACCTCCAAACTGACTTGCTGTCCCAGCGGGGATCTTGTGAGCTCTTCTTCATGGTCAGAGGAGAAGCTGTTAAATTGGCTCTGGTAAACAGTGGCTTTGCCTATCCACCAGACAGTGAATTAACAGAGTTCTTGCCAGTGCAGTTGGAAAATAAGGCATTCCGGGGGCTTATGTACTTCTGCCCACTCACCTCCCTTTGGGCACAATGGAACAGTCACTGGGCTGGTATGTGCACCCAATTCGGCACTGTCTGGAGGGTCACATTGCCTTTGTGCATTGTGTGGAGTGAATGGGCCGTGGGGAATATCCTGGGCAGGATCCTGGCCAGCTCTTCATATGGTGAGAGACACTTGGTATATCACAGAGGAGGAACAAATGTTAGAATATTACCAGTCATATAGCTAAAGAGGCTAGGCTGTCTAGGCCAGGGAGAGGAGAGGAACCAGTGAAGTCACCTCTGTTGTGGTGAAGTCCCAGCCTCTGGCCTGGAATGCCCTCCCTCCTCAAATCTGACAGGCAATTACTCTCCGTGCCTTCAAAGCCTTATTGAAGGCTCATCTCCTCCAAGAGGCCTTCTCAGCCCCACTTTTCCTCATCTCCCTTCTCTGTCACCCTGACTTGCTCCCTTTGCCCTTCTCCCATCCCAGCCCCACAGCACTTATAATAATAATGTTGATATTTGTTAAGCGCTTCTATATGCAGAGCACTCTTCTAAGCTCTGGGGTAGATACAGGGGAATGAGGTTGTCCCACGTGAGGCTCACAGTCTTGGTCCCCATTTTACAGATGAGGGAACTGAGGCACAGAGAAGGGAAGTGACTTGCCCACAGTCACATAGCTGACAAGGGGCAGAGTCGGGATTCGAACCCATGACCTCTGACTCCCAAACCCGGGCTCTTTCCACTGAGCCACACTGCTTCTCTACTTATGTACATATCTGTAATTTTATTTATTTGTACTGATATCTGTCTCCCCCACCACAGACTGTAAACTTGTTGTGAGCAGGGAATGTCACTATTTACTGTTGTACTTTCCCAAGCACTTAGTACAGTGCTTTGCACACAATAAGTTCTCAATAAATAATATTAAATGAATGGAACCTTGACACTAGTTAGTCCAGGTTTTTATCCAAGCAGTGTGAAACACAGATAAGCTTGAGTGTCCTTTACCATTGTGCAAAGCAAATGGAAATCTTGAAAATTTGATTTGGTGGTTCATTTTTCCCATTTCAACTATCCAGATCCCTGTTGGCAAGATAAGACAGCAATTCAATATGGATTTGTCCATCATTTTAAGAGACACTTCTCCCTCCAAAAGTGTCATAGTAACATAGTAACAATAATAATAATAATGGTATTTGTTAAGTGTTTACTACGTGTCAAGCACTATTCTAAGTGTTGGTGGAGATACTAGGAAATCAGGTCAGATAGTTAGTTGTATTCATTGAGTGCTTACTGTGTGCAAAGCACTGTACTAAGGCTTTCGAGAGTAAATACAACAGTCCCTGTCCTACAAATGGCTCACAATCCAAGTAGGGGGGAGGACAGGTTTAGAATCCCCATTTTACAGATGACATAACTGAGGCATAGAGAAGTTAGTGGATTGCCCAAGGTCACATAGCAGGTATGTGGTGGAGTTGGGATTAGAACTCAGGTCCTCTGACTCCCAAAGCCATGATCTTTCCATTAGGCCGTGCTGCTCCACTTCCATCCAGCTAGGATTTGCTCATCATCTACAGCACTGAAGAGAGAAAAGCCCCTCTTCCTTAACATTAGGTGGGCAGCCTTCCTCCAACTTTCTTCCCCAACTCCCCAACCTCAAATCTGCCATAGAGATCACAAGTTTCTGAATTTCATTTGACAATACTGTGACCCATTTCTTTGTAAGTAACATTACCCATCTGCACCACAGGGCACATTTAAAGTAATGTCTGAAAGGACCCGGCTTCTTCTTTCTTGTTACTGGGGGAGAGGGACCTTGATTGTTTAATAGTTTATATATCAGGCCCCAGAGAACTTATTTCTCTACATTATTTACGCTTAAAAGTTGCTGAGAATGCTCCCCGTATGATTTTGATCACAAGAATAGAATGGTTCCTGAAGGTGCCAGTAAATTGAGGGGCTAAGGGACCCTTGGTAGATAGTACAGTTTGTGTGGTAAAAATGTACTGGGGACTTTCCCTGCTGAAAGCCAGAATACAACAGGGATGTTGAGGGTGGTAGTCATTTCTGCCCACTGCTCAGAGGCTAAGGGAAGGAAGGATTCAGGTTTTGGAATAATTCTCTTCAAGACATTAATGCCAAGAGGCTTGGCTTAGCCTCGTTGACAGAATATGACTCCACAAGATACAGGTGGAAATTAAAAAGCTTGTGAGCAGTTCAGCTTCTGAAACTCATTCAGATCTGAAAAATATGAGCAGGAAAGGGATTTGGGTTTTGAATGAAGAGCTGGCAGTGATATTTCCACTGAAAAAGCCAAAAAATGGAGCATTCCGAGGTCCCCTATCCAGATCCAAGATGGGGCTGTTTTCTAGTGTTCCTGTTATGGAATCCAGCCAGAATTAGTGTCAATTCTTTCACATATTTAATAGTATTTATTGGACACTTACTCTGATCAGAGGACTGAACTATGCACTTGATAAAAGTACAGTAGATTTAGTCAGCTCAGTCTTTGCTCTCTAGCAGGATAGACACTAAAATAATTTGCAGATAGGACAAAGATGGAAAATTGGATATGTGAGTGTGTATATAAGTCAATGTGTACCCAAGTGCTATGGGTGGTATTCTAGTGCTTACTTGGCACACAGGTGCTGATGTAATTGTCTCTCTTGGATCAGGGTCCTGGCTGTTCTCTTCAGAAGAGGAAATGCTTTCTTGATAGTAAAATGACTGCCAAATTGGCTTGCGCTCCAAGTTTCAATAAATCTGTTCTCGCTGCTGTAGAAACAAGTGCTTTGTGTTATAGGGCCACCTGAGTTTTATCATCAGATGGATGAGATTGTCACTTGTTCATTGAAGCGGAGGTTTGCCTGGGGGGTTGGGAGGGATGATGGGATGGGATGTTCTTGATGGCTTTGCCCTGCTGGTGAACAGTGACGGCTATTGCCAAATTCCATTCACTGTATATGAATCCACTTGATTCAAAGGAGGACATTTTATTAAGCCAGAAACTGTACAAAGCACTTATATTACAGAGTAACCTGCGATTTAGACGTTGCCCATTATTGCCTGCATTTCTACAGATGGAAGAATATGCAGAGGAAAAAAAGGAACACCATTCAATCTGAGCCATTTCTTGTCCGTCTGTGTGGCCACACAGACCACCTCCTTTAGCACTCTAGGCCAGGGTCACTCCTGGGTCCCTCTGCTGTCAACATGGGATAATAGGATATCCTAGAAACCTCCTGCTCCTTAATTCACTAGAAGCAGAACAACTCGCCCCTCCAGCTGACACATTCCAGTGACTTAGCTTTCTGACACTAAGGGCTGCCCCCAGGGTGTCTGCATCCCTGCTGATTAGGTTGTGTAGTCTTTTATCAATCAGTCATAATAACATTCATCATTGACCTTTTAATCAGGAGTTTCTGTAATGATATCTGTTTTTTTGTTGCTGCTAATAGTGAATTGTTACCCAGCCCTCCTATCACTCTGTTTCTTGATTTTGCAAAATGAATTGGTCTAGAGGAGTGGACTTGATTTTACCCCAGGAATGAGTCTTCTTCGAGTGTTTCCTCATTCTTGAATTCTGATACATATATATACACTATACATACACAAACACACACACACGCGGATCCATTGGCTCTGGAGTCCTTATCTGTCCAGTGAATGTAATGGCTGATGGAGACCCCTGTCAGGGTGCAGTGACTAGATTTGAACAGTGGGACAAGGTAAAGAGGAAAGCTGGAATCTTCCTTCCCAGAGAGTGCTCGTTCTCAGCTAGACCCTCTCATGCTCCCCTACTTCCTTGCCGTGTCCCTTGCATGTATGTCCAGGATGAGGAGATGGCACAAACTAGAAACTGGAATGGATCTTTGCCTCCCAGGATTCCATGTTTTTTAAAAGATCAGATGATGCCCTGAGCATTGGTATTTGATTAAACCCTGCCCACACTGTCTCTCAATTCACAGATTTTAGCAGGGCTATATGGAGGTGGGAGTGCTGGTAGAAACTTAATTTTCCCTCTCCCCTTGGAGGATGGAGTCTGCTGGCCCTGGGCCAAGGAATGGCTATAGTGGATGGGAGGTCTGTGCTGCTGTGTGCCATACCACCTATAAGCACACAGCTGCTCTTCCTGCTGTTCTTCCCAACCAGGTGCTGCAGCCTAGTTGACATGGGGAGAGAGCAGGCAGGTGGAGGATGGCTGAGAGCTGAAAGATGGGTGCAGCTCTTTTTGCAGTTGAAAACTCCAAGGGACTGAAGGCTGGCATGGAGAGAAAGGCAGAACGTAATCCAGGTGGCAGTAATCCTTTTTTGCAATCAGCACAAGTCAGGAGACAAGTCACCAAAGACACCAGTGGGGCCAGGAATGTGGAAAAGCGAAATTCAGTGAATAACCCAAAGCTGAGAGTGGTGTAGATTTCTGAATCGGAACAGCCGTAACCGTTACGGTCAGGGCAATTTCCTAACATTAATTTGCCGTTCCCGCCTGTCACTTGAGCAAGACTGGTATGCCTGGTGTCCAGCTGGGAGGTAGGGGGCTTTGAGTAGGGCACTCCTTCCCTAAGCAGGCAACGAGCTGAGCTGTAGCCCCAGACATCCCTATGAGGGGACCAGTTCCACTGTCCAACCTAGGGAAAGGGTAGGACAGACTCTTCTCTAATCTTTGAATTGTTGGCACTTAAAGCCTCATCCCAGTCTGTCATGGCCAAGAGCCTGGCACTTGCTCTCTCTCTGAGGTTTCATCCCAGGTGGGTGTTAATTCCTCACTGCCACGAGGCACTGATGATCTCAGCCATAATCTCCCAGAACTGCCAGAACTGTCTTCCAAACTAGGACTTTATGAGAAATGCATGGCTTAAATCCTTAGGGCCAGATCCTTAGGGCCAGATGTAGACTATGAGCCTGTTGTTGGGTGGGAATTGTCTCTATCTGTTGCTGAATTGAACATTCTAAGCACTTAGTACAGTGCAGTGCACACAGTAAGCACTCAATAAATACAATTGAATAATGAATGAAGTTTCTGCCGGGAAAGGGACCAGGGATCGGGGTTTGGGAAGATATGAGAAATGGAGACTTTTAGGGAGAATAGGAGTAAGGGCAAGTATTGGTTGGAGGAAGGAAAGAATTAAAACAGTGCTTGACACATAGGTGATTAACAAATACCATAATCAATAAATAAATAAGCTGAAGGTACTCTGAAGGAGATGTGAATGTTCAGGCACATACAGTGAATTTTAATCAGAGGAGTATGAACAGCTCTCTGTGGGCAGGGATCAAATCTACCCACTCTATTGTACTCTCCCAAGCACTTAGTACAGTTTTCTGCAAAAGAGGACCTGGGTGCTAATCACAGCTCTGCCACTTGTCTGCTGTGTGGACTTGAACAAGTCATTTAACTTCTCTGTGTCTCAGTTACCTCATCTGTAAAATGGTGATTAAGACTGTGAGCCCTGTGTGGGACAGGGGTGTATCCAAGCTGGTTATCATGGATCTACACCAGTGCTTAGTTCAGTGCCTGGCACATAGTAAGTGCTTAACACTTATGATTATTATTCATTCAATCATATTTATTGAGCACTTACTGTGTGCAAAGCTTGGGAGAGTACAATCATTATTATTATTATTATTATTATTATTATTAATAACATGGATTGATAGAGGACTGTGTTATATTTTTATATTGTACTTCCCAAAGTGCTTAATAAAGTTGTCTACACACACAGAGTAAGCTCTCAGTAAATATAATTGATTGATTATTAGGGGCAGTGAGCCCAGAAAAAATGAGTCAAAGGCTCAGCTGGAAATGAAGACTTAAGTGTCAGAGTCAATCCTATCCCCACAAAACTCTCCAAATCTTCTCCATCAGAAACCCACCAATTAGTTTCTCAGCAGGGAACTCTTCTGGAGCAAGATTCATTCATTCAGTCTTATTTATTGAGCGCTTACTGTGTGCAGAGCACTGTAAAAGTTCCACCTATTATTTTTGAACATTTTGCACAGCTGTTTGTGTGTGTCTGTGTGTCTGTGTGCTTTTTTTTTTTTTTTTGACTAGGAAAGTTTAGGAATCAAATGCCAATCCCGCCTACATCACTCTGGAACAACAGACCTTTTGAAATGAAATCACAAGATAATTAAAGGAGAATCCTGAGAAAACAAGGACCAGTGATAATTAGTCCCATTAGGAACAGTGAAGTCTAATGCAAATTTCGGCTCCCGGAGAAAAGGATTCCTCTGACACTGAAAGTTAGCATGAGAGCCCACAAAACTTCCCAACCACTTCCCCAATGAAGCTTTGGGCATTGGATGCTGAGGAGACACGGGTTGGGCGGAATTTCACAGCCCTCCTTTGTCCCTCTCAAGCTGAGCACCTCAGGCAGGAGAGAAAGGATTACCTGGAAAATTCTGCTGAGGTTTGAGTCCTGATTTTGTGGACCATGGCCCTCAGAAAAATATCCTGTAAAAATCAGTCTCTTCTGCTTCCTACCCCTGACTTCATGGTTTTCATTCAGGCTGGACCAAGTTGCAAAATCCAGTAGGTCCTACACAAACTGTTTGGGCTTTAGGGGGATTTGGGGGACCCTGGCAGACCTAGCTGATCTCACCTGAAGTTGCCACCTCCCTGGATTCTGCCCGCAGTCTCCAAACTCCAAGACTGGACTGGAAAATCTTTGTTTTTTCCAAAATGTCCTCCAGAGTGGGGGTGTGCATAGTTTCTGTCCCCTTGTTCCCCAGGTTCAATTTCTCTAGGTTCCACATCTCAGTAACTTTTAGAGCTTACAACACTCTATTCCTCCTGACTTTTCACAGGGCAACATCCTCCACTCCCCCTAAATCTTAGGTTTTCAAATAGGGAGTAAGCAGCAGCAACAGCAGCTTTAGTTCAGTCAGTCAATTAATAGGTGGTTTTTTTGAGCACTTACTATGTACAAAGCACTTAACTAAGGATTTGGGAGAGTACAGTACATCAGAATTAGCAGACACATTCCCTGGCTTCCTCTTACCTGCTCTCTAAAGTCTGGATGGCCCAGACACATGGCTGGTAGGGTCCAGCACCTGAGGCATGATGGAAAGGTTCTCCCACCTCACATGGCACATAAACTAGGTGAGTCCTCCCAGTGATTTCTGTCAATCATTTTTACTGAGCACTTACTCTGTAAAGAGCACTGAACTAAGCACTTGACAGATACAATATAGCAGAGTTGATAGAAATGTTCCCTGCCCACAACGAGATTGCAGTCTACTGTGACTCGGTATACTCATTTTGCTCCTCTAATGCCAACCTACTTCCTGTATCTCGACCTCATCTATCTCACCACCGACCCCTCGCCCACATCCTCCCTCTGGCCTGGAATGCCCTCCCCCTTTATATGTGACAGACCATCACTCTCCCCACTTTCAAAGCCTTATTAAAATCATACCTTCTCCAAGAGGCCTTGCCCAACTAAATCTTCATTTCCCCTCCACCCTCTCCCTTCTGTATCCCCCTTGCATTTGGATTAGCACCTTTGAGTCACCCTACCCTCAGTCCCACGGCACTTATGTACAGATCCATAATTGATTTTAATGCCTGCTTCCCCTTCTAGACTCTAAACTCCTTGTGGGTGGGGAACATGTCTGCCAACTCCGTTATATTGTACTCTCATCAAGTGCATAGTATGGTGCGCTGCACACAGTAAGCACTCAATAAATACCATTGATTGATTGATTGAGGAGTTCCAGCAGGAGCTCACCATGGTACCTAAGGAATAAGGACCCAGCAGAATAGGGGGAGGGAAGCGACATTCCATCCTTACGGAAATTTTTCTGGATCAGCATCCACCCTTTCTTCCTCCCCATCCTCCTGTCCTCAGCTCTGCCAGGTGGCTTCTCAGCAGGCACTGAAAGGAGACTTGGCTATGTCCCGCTTGGCCGTGAACCTCTTAACTCATCCCTCCCCCACAGCACTTATGTATGTCGTCTCATGCCGTCGAGTCGTTTCCAACCCATAGCGACTCCATGGACACGTCTCTCCCAGAATGCCCCAATTCCATCTGTGCCGGTTCTCGAAGTGTATCCATAGAGTTTTCTTGGTAAAAATAGTGAAGTGGTTTACCATTGCCTTCTTCCGTGGGTTCCGCCCTTGACTCTCTCCCGTGCTGCTGCTGCCCAGCGCAGATGAGTTTTGACTTGTGACAGATTGCCTTCCACTGGCTAGCCACAGCCCAAGATAGGAATGGAATGGGTAGGCCTCTGCTTGACTCTCCCTTCCACAGTTGTGACTGGTAGTTGAGAGCTCACCTCCTTCAAAAGGCCTTTCCAGACAGCCCCCCTTTTTTCCTCCTCCCCTCCCCATCACCCCTACCTCCTCCCTCTGCTCTACCCCCTTCCCCGCCCCACAGCACTTGTGTATATTTGTATGTTTTTATTATTCTCTGTATTTTATTAATGATGTATATATATCATTCTATTTATTTTGTTGCCACTGATGTCCGTCTACTTGTTTTGTTGTCTGTCTCCCTCTTCTAGATTGTGAGCCTGTTGTTAGGTATGAATTGTCTCTATCTGTTACCGATTGTACTTTCCAAATGCTTAGTACAGTGCTCTGCACAGAGTAAGTGCTCAATAAATATGATTGAATGAATGAATGAATGAATGGTAGAATACTGGAAACTCCAGGTGCAATACTGAGAGGGGAACTTATGTATATATCTATCAGTAATTTAATTTTGTCTCTCCCGCTGAAGGATAGAGCACAGGCCTGGGAATCAGAAGGACCTGGGTCCTAATCCTGCCTCTGCCGCATGTCGTCTTTGTGACCTTGGGCAAGTCACTTCACTTCTGTGGTCCTCAGTGACCTCAACTGTAAAATGAGAATTAAGAGTATGAGCCCCATGTGGCACAGACTGTGTCCAACCTGATTCACAGTGCTTGGCTCATAATAAGTGCTTAACAAGTGGCACTTATTAAGTAACAAGTTATTGTTAAGTAATAAGTGCTTAACAAGAAGCAGCGTGGCTCCGTGGAAAGAGCCCGGGCTTGGGAGTCAGAGTTCATGGGTTTGAATCCCAGCTCTGCCACTTGTCAGATGTGTGACAGTGGGCAAGTCACCTAACTTCTCTGTGCCTCAGTTACCTCATCTGTAAAACGGGGATTAAGACTGTGAGCCTCACGTGGGACAACCTGATTTCCCTGCATCTACCCCAGCGCTTAGAACAGTGCTCTGCACATAGAGCTTAACAAATACCAACATCATTATTATTATTATTATTACCATAATTATTATTATTACTTATCTCCCCATTCTATTATCATGTAATCAATCATCTCTCCCTTAGATGGAAATGTGATTCTCCATCAATTATTCAGTGGTATTTATCGAGCATTTACTGTGTGCACAGCACTGAACTAAGCTCCTGGGAAAGTACAATATAATAGAGTCGATAGATGGTGATCTGTGCCCACGAGACGCTTTTAGTCTATAGGGACATTCTATTGTATTGTACAGTACTTTACTGAGCACTCTGCACTCAATAAATGCCACTGTTAGATTGATGAAGAATCGCATTTCCATCTGAAGGAAGGATGAAAGCCATTCTATTCAGAGAAGCAGCATGGCTCAGTGGAAAGACCCCGGGCTTGGGAGTCAGAGGTCATGGGTTTGAATCCAGGCTCTGCCGCTTGTCAGCTGTGTGACTGTGGGCAAGTCACTTCACTTCTCTGGGCCTCAGTTCCTTCATCTGGAAAATGGAGATGAAGACTGTGAGCCTTACGTGGGACAACCTGATCACCCTGTATCTACCCCAGCGCTTAGAATACTGCTCTGCACATAGTAAGCGCTTAACAAATACCAATATTATTATTATTCTATCTAGTCCCCGTCTCAGGAAGCCTCAGGAAATAGCCTGAAGTCATCTGGCATTTTAACAAGCTCACTCCTCCGCTCTCTGCAACAAAGTGAGGTTTTTAATAAATCCTCAGTTTGGGGGACCCAGCTGAATCTGTAGCAACTAGCCAAATGCCATCTCAGTCGATCAGTGGTCTTTATTGAGCACCTTTATGGGGCAAGCACTATACTAAGCGCTTGGGAGAGTACAACAGAAGCAAGATACGTTACCTAGGCAACAACTCGTGCTTTTGACTGCAGGGAACAGGTAATCGCTGGCACCTGAGCCTGTAATTCTGGCTGGCTGACGAAGTCCGTAATTAAAGAGATTGCACATCAGTAAACCCACGACAGCAGCCATGTGACGACAAACATGTGGCAGCGGACGTGCGACAGCGGACAGGCGAGCGAGCGCAGGTCTTCCCTTGTGTTAGGTGGCTTCCATTGAGGGGAGGGGCTGGGAATGTTGACTGTCACCAAGAACCTGTTCTCTGCTGGCTGCAGTGTTATGTAACTGGAGTCAGCGCTGCCGAGAAAGCACACTGCCTCTTGTTGGATTCCTCTTTCTTCCGCACCCAAGCCGGAAGAGGGAATGTGCATTCTCCCTGGGTGAGGATCAAGCAGATTCTCGGGGTGGGGTTCCTAGGACATAGTCCTGCCAGGGCTGTTTTCCAGCCTTCAGCCACCGACTTGCTTTGTTCGATCATAGGCCGCCGAGGGAATCGCTCTGGGCCTCAGTTTTACCCATCCACGAAATGGGACTGGCCAGATGTTAAGAGGCATAATTACTATTTGCAGAGTGCTTTACAATCACCAGATGAAAGGCCCTCATATAAATGCAGAGTATTATTACTGCCATTAGTTCATCTGGCTTATTGCTCCTGCTCCATCGCTCACAGTTCTTAGGCGGGATGTTCACTTTAGCTTTAAAGGGGACAGGCAAAAGCTTACGAGCTTCCTTAGAGCCAACAGTAAATGAGCCAAGAGATCGTGCCTACCTACTCCCTCGTCCTCTCCCGTGATACAGTGCTCTGCACACAGTAAGCACTTAATAGATACACTGATTGACTGACTGATTGGAGATCTGTGCGTTTCCTGCTGTGATCTCCGTGCCTTTTACGAACCCAATCTCATGGGTCCTTCCAATATCCCTGGGTGGTGAAGACTTGTGTCTCTTTTGGTTTGAGTAGGCCAGGGCTACCCATCAGTTTTCTTATCCGGGAAGAAAGGCTTCGTCCTCCCTCTCCTTAACACCCAGGTGGACTCTGAGGGGTTTTGCCCGATGTACTGGAGTCTTGGAAAGTCCAGTTTTCTGGATGCCTGAGAGAGGTAGGGTCCTGCTTAGCGAGGCTCAGGCCTGGGTGCAGGTGTTACAAAGTTGAGATAACTCTGAAAGAGACACATGGGTGCGATCTGACTCAGGAGACGTGCCAGGACTTGACGTGAAAGGGGGAAGAACCTACAAAGAGCTGGTGGTGGGTGGGGGTTGAGGGGTTTTGGCGGAGGGGAGAGGCATCCCTCGTCCAGCACGGGAGTACACAACCAGTAGGACTTTCCTCTGCAGTAGCCGAGTTGCTCTGTGGTTCTCTTGGTGGTGCCCGCCTCCCTCCCCTGCCCCAGAGTCGACTCTGGGATGCCCAGCGGATCCTGGGTACATGTTGGACTCCCTGCCCGAAGGCTGACATTCCTCAGAGTTTAGACTTCAGGGCAGGGAGTTGCCGTTGCCTCGACTTACATGGCAATGCACCTAAACCTGTTTCTCACAGGAGTGGTGTTTCTCCAGGCCAGCCTCCCTTCACCCCACCCACCTCCCAACCCATCTACATCTGAGAAAAACAGCTGCCATTTTTGCAGGTAATTTCCCCACATTCATCACCGGAGGTAACAGAGGGCAGCACCCATTTCTCCCTCCACAGAGCACTAGAGCCAAAAGGCAACTGTTGCTCTCAGCCCTAGGACCATTTCATCCTCGTGGCCTCTCAGAAATATTTCTAGAGGAGAAAATTCCCCTAACCAAAATTAATCACCAGAACCTTAACCTTTTAGCAGGAGACCAACCCTGATGAAAAGCAGCGTGGGTGAAATCAGCAGTGCAGAGTCTCCAAATAAGAGTAACCGTCACATACACACATGCACACACGAAGGGGAGTGGAGGGAAGTAAGAATCATGACTTTAATTCTTCCATCCCCATTAGGAATGAAAACTAGAGCAAAAAAGGGTTAGAATGGTACTTTCATGAAACAGTCAAAATCAACAACTGGGCACATCCTTGGAAAGTGTGTTTGTCCACTGAATTGAGTGATCCATTTGTTTGGCACAGGACTGAAATTCCACTTTCCATGATGGGGAGGGCTCTTGTTTTTCTACTGGAAGCGGTTAATGGCCCTGACAAGTCAACACCTGTCCTCAGTGTCACAAGCGACGCAGCATGGCATTGTGGCTAGAGTAAGGGCCTGGGAGTCAGTAGGTCATGGGTTCTAATCCCGGCTCTGCCGCTTGTCTGCTGTGTGACCTTGAGCAAGTCACTTCACTTCTCTGGGCCTCAGTTACCTCATCTGTAAAATAGGAATTAAGGATGTGAGCCCCACGTGGGACAGGGACTGTGCCCAACCCAATTTCCCTGTATCCATCTCAGCACTTAGTACAATGCCTGACTCAAAGTAAGCACTTAACAAATACCATAATTATTATTAAGTGATGTCAATGGCTGACCAATAGTGGGTGGCTACGTCAGGGTCTGAGCAGAGCCGGCCAAGACAAATCATGGCCCCCAGTTAAGAAAGCAGTTTTACCTGATGGAAAGAGTATGGGCCTGGGAGGCAGAGGACCCGAATTCTAATTTCTGCTCTTCCACTTGCCTACTGTCTGACCTTGGGCATGTCACTTAATTTACCTCACGCACTTAGTACAGAGCTCTGCTCACAGCGCTCAATTAATACCATTGATTGATTGATTTCTGTACCTCAGATTCCTTATCTATAAAATACAGATTAAATTCTACTTCCTCCGATTTAGACTGTGAACCTCATGTGGGACAGGGATGGTATACAATCTAATTATCTTGCATCTACCCCAACACGTAGTATAGTGCCTGGCACACAGTATTTACCAAGTACCATAATTACCATTATCAAAACATTCCTGAGACAGATGGAAGAAATAGACATTTATTCAAATTCCTCAAGTATGAATTTCTGAGGAGGCTTGGTAGTAATCAATCAGTGGTATTTATTGAGCGCTTATTATGTGCAGGCTGATAATAATTATGGTATTTGTTAAACGCTCACTATGAGCCAAGCACTGTTCTAAGTGCTGGGGTTAATACAAGGTAATCAGGTTGTCCCACGTGGGCCTTCCAGTCTTAATCCCCATTTTCCAGATGAGGTAATTGAGGCCCAGAGAAGTAAAGTGACTGGCCCAAAGTCACACAGCAGACAAGCGGCGGAGCCAGGATTAGAACCTATGACCTCTGACTCCCAAGCCCGGGCTCTTTCTACTGAGCCACGCTGCTTCTCATGGGAGGGTACAATATAACAGTGTTGGTAGACACGTGCCCTTTCCATAGTACATCCAATGACCTTGCTCCCAATCCTCGGTTTTCCTGGATCCCTGTAAAGTACTCGGGGAAAAGAACTCACAGGCCCCACCCTTTTCATCCAATCGTATTTATTGAGCACTAACTGTGTGCAGAGCACTGTACTAAGTGCTTGGGAGAGTATAGTAGAGCACTCTTGTTCTAGGGATGCTGAGAGAGCATGTCAAAGAGAGCATGTCAAAGAGGACTCCTGTCCTCCTTGGGAGAGACATAAGGGGATCATGGTTTCTAGTGAATGTCTCTGGGTGTTTGATGTGTTTCAGTGTTATTGCCATATGTCATGTTTATCCCATTTTCATCATGCTTCAGTGAACTCTTCAAGTAGTAGTGGTGATGGTATTTATTGAAAAAGACATGTTTCTTGCCTATGAAGAGCTTACAGTCTAACAGGGGAGACTTGCAAAAGAATTGCTAATAATGGGAGCAGTAGGAAGAATGAGAATCAGGGGAAATAGAGTGAATGTGCTAGGAGGAAATATCAGAAATAATCGGTGAACTTGTTAAGGCCCAAAACCAGGATGGGCTTCCTGAGTGATTGGGTGGTCTAGCTATTGCTTCCATACAGTGGGAATGAAGTGAGGGTCAATTCAGATCCCTCCATGGGAAATTCCCACATGGACATGAACAATAATAATAATGTTGGTATTTGTTAAACACTTACTATGCGCAGAGCACTGTTCTAAGCGCTGGGGTAGATAAAGGGTAATCAAGTTGTCCCACGTGAGGCTCACAGTTAATCCCCAATTTAGAGATGAGGTAACTGAGGCACAGAGAAGTGAAGTGACTTGCCCACAGTCACCCAGCTGACAAGTGGCAGAGCTGGGATTCGAACTCATGACCTCTGACTCCCAAGCCCGTGCTCTTTCCACTGAGCCACACTGCTTCTCTGTTTTCAACAAGAACTCTGTTTTCCTGAACAGGACCCTGACAACCCCATAAGAAAAAATATGTTTGCAGTTTTACCTGTAAAGTGGGGATTCAATACCTGTTCTCCTTCCCTCTTAGACTGTGAGCCTCTCATATGAGATGGGGACTATGTCTGACCTGATTATCTTTTATCTACCCCAGTCTTTAGTACAGTGCTTGGCACACAGGGCTTAACAAATTAAGGAAAAAAAGTCCCCAAGTTGATGGCCAGATCTCAGAAAAACCTAGCCTCCCCCAGCCAATGTTCAGACCCTAGTTTTACTTTGAGAGAAGGAGAAAATTGTCATTCCTATAAAGGCGTTGAGTAGAGAAGCTGAAAGGCATGTGACCCTAAAATGTCCTCTGTTTCTTGGGACTCAGGTGCCTCTGGCACGCAACCACACACTGGGCCGGCAGGGTTTTCGTCCTCCCTGCTGGGCTCAGGGCCTAGCTCAAAATGGTTTGAAATTACAATTTGGTTCATAATGAGGGCTCAGGGCCCTTCCTACACAGATAATTAAAACACAGCGGTGATCATTAATATGCCAAAAAAAAAATCAAAGTGGGACCAAGTACCAAACTTTAGTCTGATGCCAAACTTTGGAGCATCTCCTATTAAAAAGGGGGCGGATGTCTGTTGTGGGTATTTAAAATGGAATTGATTTTCCTGCATATTTGAGAGGAGATTCTCTGGGTTGGAGTAGTTCTGGTGGAGAGCGTCACCTGGAACACCTGGTACCGTATTTAGTACAGTGCTTTGCACGTAGTAAACACTACATAATAATAATAATGTTGGTATTCGTTAAGCACTTACTATGTGCCAAACACTGATCTAAGCACTGGGGTAGATACAAGATAATCAGGTTGTACCATGTGGGGCTCACAGTCTTCACCCCCATTTTACAGATGAGGTAACTGAGGCACAGAGAAGTTAAGTGACTTGCCCAAAGTCATGCAGCAGACAAGTGGCGGAGCCAGGATTAGAACCGTGACCTCTGGCTCCCAAGCCTGTGCTCTTTCCACTAAGCCACGCTGCTTCAATACCACAGACGATTGAAAGGTGTGCTGTAGCTGAAAGCTATCGCTTGACATCTTTTCCCCTCTGCCTCTGTGTGCCCTTTCAAGAGGCCATGGCACCCCCAGACTCTCATCAGGGAGAGCAGCACTCCTGGATCAAGGGTCAGGTTCTGACTGGGGACAACTAGCCAGTCTTAAAGTGCCCACATTCCCATCTGCCCTTTCCTGTGTTTTGCTTTTGTTTTATGGTATTTGTTAAGCACTTACTATGTGCCAGGATTCTAATAAGCACTGGGGAAGATGCAAGCTTAATCAGGTTGGGCACAGTCCATGTCCCACAAGGAGCTCACAGTATTAATCCCTATTTTACAGGTGAGGTAACTGAGGCACAGAGAAGTAGTGACTTGCCTCATCGTTAGCATGGAGCTAGCTGGGTGATGTTGGGGATGAGAGCGGTTCTCACTGGTACCCCCTCAACGGCTCCTCCCCCAACCCTTCTTCTTCCTCCTCTTCCACTCTGCGACTGGCTGCCTCCTGGCAGAGCCCTGTGGAACGTGTGGTGGTCAATCCAGCCCCAAATGGACTCCCACACGCAGCTGTTTGGAAAATGGGAGCTATCCGTGGGCAACCCAGGGGCTGGGAACAGTCTCGCTGAAAAATCACTCCGTCAAACGAACCTCCCTTTTGCGAGAAGCTGACTAGCGCCCGGTTTACAGACAGACACCTATTCCTGCAGGAAATCCTACTCTAGCTCCTATTACAGAGATAGGCAGGGCAGAGGGAAGCACGTCACAGACTCCCGTCTCCCGCTGCCCCGAAGCTTCTCTTAATCAGAAACAGACAACAGGAAAGAAATGCCTTCCAACCCAAGGCAAATGGTTTCCAGGAAGACAGTGTAGGAAATGAAACTTGCCTCCTCGTGTGTTTATCAGCCGAGGAAAGAACTGACGCCTACTTGCAATGGTCCGATTGCCTGAGCAATTTGATTCCGCCGCTGCCCCGCGTTCCCTCTTAGTTGCCGTGCAGACCCAGGGGGAGGGCCCCCTGAAGGAATCATCCTGGGCAGGACCAACAGAGCGAGCTGGACCATGCCGAGTGAGTATTGCGACTGAGCTTTCCCTGGCTGGCTAGCTGGAGAAAGGTTCAGTGGTGCTTCGCAAGCCCGAGGCTAGAATGGGGCTGGAAAATTTGGGGTCATTTATTCATTCATTCAATAGTATTTATTGAGCGCTTACTATGTGCAGAGCACTGTACTAAGCGCTTGGAATGAACAAGTCGGCAACAGAGTCGGAAGTGAATGAGGAGCTGGAGAGATACCAGCCTCCCTAAAAGAGCGTGAATGGAGAGCGAAGCAGCAGTCAGTTCATGCTCCTTACTTCTGTACTGTTCTTTCAATAATGAAAGAGGAAATAGAGCATTTTCCCAATCCCCCTTCCTCATCCTGTGTGGGATAGCTGTCTTTCTTTAGAGTAGTATATTGAGTGCTTTGTGAGGATTTAACCTGGAAAATAATCTCCCCATGATTTTCCCAACTGAATAAAGTATAGTTGCATGTTCTGTAAGCGGTTCGGGCATATTCTCTATGTGTATTCTGAAAAAAGTTGCATCGTAGGGTAGCCACCCTTGGCCCTCGCAAATGCCAGGTGGCCCACGGGCAAATCGGAAGTAACAGACATAGGTGATGTGAGTTCTGCCGTTCATGTGTCATAACGTCATTTGAACCTCTCGTGGAAATCCACAAGAAATCGATGGTGCCACCGAGCGCCTTGTCTTGTTCCAGAGCTAGTCTGTTCCCCTCCCAAATTCCTGTGCCCATGGGCACTACTCTCAAGCGGGCAGGACTCAGTGGCAGGAGATGAGGACAAAAGCAGGGTGGACAATGGAAATAAGAACTGTGGACATTAAGGTGTCTGGTGCCATAGCTGTACTTGACAGGAGACAGACCAGCTGAAAAGAAGTCTCTCTGGCATTAAAATGGACAAATAACCATCCTAAGAGAAGTGGATCTGAAAAGATTGGGGGCACTAAATACTAGCGATGGGGATGGAAGCATTTGTCTAATATAATGAAATAAATGGTATTGATTGAGAGCTTACTGAGTGCAGACCACTGTAGTGAATGCTTGGAAGAGTACATTACAATAATGTTGGTAATCACATTCCCTGTCCACGGCGAGCATACAGTCTAGAAGGAGGGACGGATATTGATATGAATAAATAAGTTATGGATATGTAAATAAGTCCTGTGGGGCTGAGGGTGGGGTTAATACCAAATGCCCAAAGTACAGATCAAAGTGCATAGATGATGCAGAAGGGAGAGAAAGTCAGGGGAAAGAGGGCTTAATTGGGGAAGGCCTCTTGGAAGAGATCTGAATTTACTAAGTCTTTGTAAGTGGGGATAGTGGTGGTCTGGCAGTCTAATGGATAGAGCACGGACTGGGAGTCAGAAGGTCATGAGTTCTAATCCTGGATCTGCCACTTGTCTGCTGTGTGACCTTTGGCAAGTCAGTTCATTTCTCTGGGCCTCAGTTCCCTCATCTGTAAACTGAGACTTAAGACTCTGAGCCCCGAGTGGGACAGAGACTGTGTCCAATCCAATTATCTTGTATCTACCCCAGCACTTAGAGTAGTGCCTGGCACATAGTAAGCACTCAACAAATGTCATAATTATTTATTAATTGTTATTATTAATCATCATTATTATGGAGCGGGTGGGAGTTCCAGGCTATGGAGAGGATGTGAGAAAGAGGTTGGGGCGAGATAGATGAGATCGAGGCCCACTGAGCAAGCAGGAGCTAGAGCAGTGAAGTGAGCGTGCTGGATTGTAACGGGAAATCAGGGAGGAAGATAGGAAGGGACAAGGTGATTGCTGTAAAACCAGTGATAAGGAGTTTCTGTTTGGTGCAGAGGTGGATGGACAACCACTGGAGGTTCTTAAGGAGAGGGGAGATGTGGACTGAATGATTTATAAAAATGATCTGATCAGAGTGAAGTATAGACTGGAGTGGACAGACAGGAAGATCAGTGAGAAAGTAGATGCAATAATAATAATGTTGGTATTTGTTAAGCGCTTACTATGTGCAGAGCACTGTTCTAAGCACTGGGGAGGATACAAGGTGATCAGGTTGTCCCACATGAGGCTCACAGTCTTAATCCCCATTTTACAGATGAGGTCACTGAGGCACAGAGAAGTGAAGTGACTTGCCCACAGTCACACAACTGAGAAGTGGCAGAGCCAGGATTCGAACCCATGACCTCTGACTCCCAAGCCCGGACTCTGTCAAGTACGGCGTGATAGGATAAATGCTTGGATCAGGGGAATAGCAGTTTGTATGGAGAAGAAAGGGCAGATTTTAGCAAAGTTGTGAAGGTAGAACTGACAAGATCTGGTGACAGATTGAAGGTTGTTCTTGTGACCGTTTATTGTTGTATTGTTCTTTCCCAAGCGCTTAATACAGTGCTCTGCACACAGTAAGCACTTAATAATTATGACAGTGAATGAATGTAAGAGAGAGAGGAGTTGAGGGCAATGCCGAAGTTACAGGATTGTGATAAAGGGAAGATAGTGATATTGTCTAGTTATGGGAAAGATAGGTGAAGGAGGGAGTATTTGGGTAGGAAGATGAGGAGTTGTGCTTTAGAAATGTTTAGTTTGCATTAGCTTTTCCTTCCCTTTACCAGGCCGTGACAACCTGTAGGTGGGAGGCTAAGGTCCGTGGTTCCCCGGGGCTGGGAAATTGGGATTGATGGTGTGCCGTGTTGGGGTGGAGTTCTTCTATCAGCAGGGCAGGGGAAAGCATTGGATTCTAATGGGCTCTTCATCCATGGAAAATGTGATTCCACATGGTTGCGGCCAAGTGCAGCACTCACCCACGTCTGCCCACCCTGGCTTTGAGAGGTTCCCAGGGCCGGGAGGGGTGGGGGGAGTCTGCCCCTGCGGCTTTTTTTTTTTTACAGAAGAGGCACCAATTCAGCAGATTTCTCGGTTTGGTAGTAACTGAGTTGAACGGTCTGTGCCAGTCCCAGCCACAGGGAGGGTATGTTACCCGATCATTAGAGGAAGACGTGGGCCATGAAGATTCCTAGATTCCTCTCCTGCCACTGATTTCCCATGGGACTTTGGAACTTGGCCTCTCTGATTCTCAGTTTCTTCATCTCTTCCCGGGGTGTGTGAAGCATATTTTAATACTGAGATCAGAGTAATCTTAGGATGACACGGAAGCAATAAGAAGGGGGTTGAATTCCACCTTTCCCGCCAGAAGCATCTGTTGCCCTGCTTTTCTCAGCCAGGATCCATAACTTTTGGTGGCTGGAATTGTTGGAAGGATAGCCTAACTCCAATCTCACCTGGCTATGCATGCGGAGAGCGTAGTGGATAGAGTCCAAGCCTGGGAGTCAGAAAGTCCTGGGTTCTAATCCTGGCTGTGCCACTTGTCTGCTGTGTGACCTTAGGCAAGTCACTTCACTTCTCTGGGCCTCAGTTACCTCATCTGGAAAATGGGGATTGAGACGGTGAGCCCCATGTGGGACAAGGACTGTGTCCAACCCTATTTGCTGGTATCCACCCCAGAGATTAGTAAGTGGCGAGTAGTAAGTGTTAACCAATACCGCAGTTATTATTGATGTGATTATTAGGTTCATGTCATATGGGATACCCCCCATTTCGCTCTTCTCCTTACCTGTCCCTGCTGACTCCTTCCTGGGACTCTTCGTTCCTTTGAGATGAGTTTGATTCTTTGATGTTAAGAAATGAGAGGCCCAACTGGAAACCCCTTGAGGACACAGAGTTTGTCTTTTATGTTCATTGATCACTCCCAAGTGCCTGAAACCTTTCTTTGCATGAGAAGCAGCATGGCCTAGTGGAAAAAATGCAGGCCTGAGAGACAGAGGATTTGGGTTCTAATCCTGTCTCCTTCACTTACCTACTGTGTGACCTTGGGCAAATCATTTCACTTCTCTGTTCCTCAGGTTTCTCATCTATGAAATATCTGTTCTTCCTCCTACTTGGGCTGTGAGCCCCACGTGGGACGGGGCCTGTGTCCAATCTGATTATCTTAACACAGTGCTTGGCAAATAGTATGTGCTTAACAGATACCGTTATATTATTATTACTATTATTGTTGTTGTTATTTTCATGCAGCTAGTGCCAAATAAATTTGAATGAATGAGAATGGATGGATGAATGAATGAAAGAATGAACAAATAAATAAATGACAGAAAGTGAAAACCTGGGCTTCCTTAGTGGGGATTTTTAGGGTGATAAAGGGACAGATTGTACAGAAGGGAGAGCAATTATAATAATTATAGCATTTGCTGGGAGATAACTATGTGCCAAGCACTGTATTAAGTGGACCTTCTGACTCACAGGCCTGTGCTCTATCCACTACACCATGCTGCTTCCCACGGTAACGCAACCATGAAGGGACATGGCCTTGAGATAAAAGTGCTGGGATTACTCATTTTGCAGCTCCCCGGGGGACCTTGCCCCCAACCTCCTATACAGCAGTGTTAGTGGTGGGAAACACCATGAAACCCCAAGATCTCAAAGGCTCATGTCTTCAGAGATGCTCAAAAGGAGGCAATTCTCCAAGCCAAAGGCAGGAAATAGCTAACTCCTGGAGAGGTGTAGAGGTAAGAATATAAACTCACCTCAGTTTGTTAGCTCATCTCTAGAGTGTAAGTTCATTGTGGGCAGGGAACTTGACTGCCAACTCCTTTGTCTTGTACTCTTTTAAGCATTCAGTACAGTGCTCTGGCCATAGTAAGTGTGCAGTAAATGCCATTGATGATGGGGTTGTTGGGAGTAAGGAGGGGCTCATGTGACTACCCAGCCTTCCGTACTCCTGCAATGAGGAGACACAAAAGCAAAACTTTCCCTCCCCACCCGCTCCGTGAAAGTAGCCGGTTGCCAAATTCTCCGCCTCCTACTTGCCGGAGAGCCTGAACTCACAAAGTAAACTATTTGTATCCGTCTCTTTGGACGAAATCAGCTGCATTATTTCGGGCAGACACCACCACAAGGAGTTAGGAATCCTGCCTGGTGAAGTACGCAGCGCTCTCAGAAAGGGATGTTGGGAAGCTTGTTTATCCCAGCACCTGAAGCGATCAGAGACAGCGAAGGCTCTCGCTCGCCCTCGTTTCCCGGCAAAGCCTCAAATCGCCGCCGCCTGGGACCTCAGCTCTTCTGTTCTGCAGAAATCCCAGAAGTAAACCCCGCCTCCCTGACATCATGCGAGCAGCAGACTCAGCAACCTGGGAAAGGGTCAAATTCCTTGCAGCCCAGGTAAAACCCTGCACTTCCTGCTGGGCTGGGGAGGAGCCTGGACTGGAGAGGCAAAGAGGAGAGAGGGGAGCGAGTGTGTGTGGGTGTGTGACAGAACACACTCTCCAGCGACTCGGAGCCCAGCCAACATCTTCCAACATGAAATCGGACAGCGAGGAAAGTAAGCCGGGTATGTTTGAGCCGTGGAACAGAGGGTCTGTGGAATCTGAGAGGGGTGGGGAAGATTAAGAAAGCGGAGAGGGCAAAAACTGAGTTTGCAGCGCCGTTTGTTTGGCTGGAACAGCCGCTTTGGGGACTTATGTTTTCAGGCCCTGTTGTGTATTTGGATCATTACACACCGAGGGCGTCTTGAAACAGGCTGTTAGGATAATGGAAACAGTCTTCTCCTGTTCTAGTAGGCAGCCTTCCTCGATTCTTCGACTCCCAGCTTCCTAACGAATCTTCCCACTCGGCCCAGGAACGAGCAGATGTTTTCAGGGAGGCGTGTGGGAAAGTTCTTGCTTCAAACTTGCAGCCAGGGCGTTCGCTGGCTGAGAAGCATGTGAGCCGTTCAGAGGAGGGGAACCTAGTCCGGCGTGTGTGTGTGTGGCGGGGGGAAGCTGAGAATTGACCAGAGGATGAGGAGGAACCCAGCTCGACGATTGTTCCGGGATCACCGAGCCGGCTTTCCAAGCACGCATCCGCGGCTGTCCAGAGAAGCCTGCTTGCTAGCCTCCAGTGTGAAAGGATTAGGGGAACAGAAAGGATTGCAATATATGGTTTAGTCTGGGGCAGTTTAGTAAGGGGCAGTCTTATGCTCCTTAGGTGTTGTTAACTGTAGCGGTCTCCACCGTTTTTGCAACTCGGTGGTCTGGTTGGCGTGAAGCCCTACTAAGCGTTTGCGACCTCAGTCTGGGCTAGCTCTAGTGAGTGTCATGTCGTTCTCGGAAAGATGACAAAGAGTGATCTCTGCAATCCACCGGAACCTCTGCGAGTAGAAAGTAAGAATACTTGTTCAAGGGAGATGGGGAAAATAGTTGTGTTCTTATTACCCTTGAACTTTTAAGAGTCCAACAAATATGGGAAGAGAAATTACAGGAGTGGAAAAATCCATGTGGTGATCTAATTACATATAAGCGTCCTAATCAGAGGTATTCCCCCAAAGCGCAAAAAGCAAGTTTCAACTTTTCAAATGTTCTCAGGCTCTGTGTATGTGTATGGGTGGGGGTGGGGGGGGGTGTGTATGTACACAAGCACATGCACACACGCATGTGTTATGGTGTGTGTCCTATACATGCCCAGTTTCCTTCTATTTCCCTCTAGCGTTCCTGCCAACCCTCTGATTCTATGCTTAAGGAACCCTTCAAGTCCAGGTCCACAGAATGTCAAAGCAGCCCAATGCCCAGTAAAGGATTCAACCTTATTTACATTTGGGGACAAATTTCAGAGTCACTTGGCTGACAGGCTGTGGAGTATTCTCCCTCCTCTTAATAGGGGCTGGGCCTGACTACTACTATAGACTCTCTTCACCCTAACTGTGGGGGCCGGCCATGTTCCACCTCCAGAAAGCCCTGATTAGCTGAGCAAGTGATCCAAGACAGAAAAAAATATATTGCAACACCCGTGAACCTTGACCCTTATGGCCAGTGGGAGCACCCGGAGCAAGATGTGGACAGTATTGTGAATGAATTTGAGAGTTCTGAAGGGCTGGGCTGGGGAAGGTCTGGTGTTCTGGTATACGGTGTTCAGCACACAGTAAGCGCTCAATAAATATGATTGATTGTCCGCAAGCCGGGGATGAAAAGTGCTGCGTTAGACTGGTGGCATGCCGGGACGGGGGGTGTCATTTAGGCTCTGTTAGAGGGGGTATACAAATGTGCTTGTTAAAGGTGGGCAAAGTGGGTAGCATGATCTGAAAGGTAATTCATTCGTCAAGGAGTGAGGGACATGACTTGTCTTCCCAATTCCACAGGTGACTCCATGATCTCGGGAAGGGCTCTTCCCGTAGTCTCCCTTGCAGTTTCCCCATTTGGAAAACTGGGTTGGTACTTCCTCCAACTCTCCCCATTCCATTGGGATGAGAGGATGAACATTCTAATATCTGGGAGATGGTTGGAACTCCAGAGTTAAGTGACGGTATCATTATATGAAGCATCCACTCATAGGTGGCCATCTAGATTTACTTTGTGCATGTTCATAAAAGTTACGAATACACATTTATACGAACAATACCTATCAAAATAACCCCTTAGACTTTGACTTAGAGCCTATCTCCAAGGCTCTCAGAGTGCTCTCTCCATACCATCTCATTAGCCCTCATGACATACCTGTGAGGCAGCGAGGGGCTAGGTGTCATTATCTCCATTTAACAGATGAGGCTTCAAGCAGGGGATATACTTTGGTGAGGTCAAACCAGCACGGTCAGGACTCCGACCCAGGTCTCGTGCCCCTGGCCACTGAACTCCACTGGCCTCATTCCAGTGTTTTATGGTCATTTCCAGAACTGCCCACAAGAGGGAAGACAGTAAGGTCTTGACTACTGAAGTGATGAGCAATATGGTTTATTTTGCTCCCTCCAGGATGTGGGGTGAAAGGCCCTCCTGGGAGATAAACAAAAAATGTTTTCAATAGGAACATAAGATTAAATTTTCCTGAAATAAACATTCCACCGCTCTATAAGGAAGCTTTACCCTGGGATCCCAGCAACTGATTGCATAAGCCATACTTTCTCCCTATTGAGGGCAAGCAACAGCATTCCTTCAGTGGGAAAGAAGTTTGGAAATGTCTCTTTAGGACAGTCTCGGCGTTTAGAGGTGGAGGAGGGCAAGTTTGTTTGTCATGATAAGCTCCAGAGTCTTGAAATTTCAGTTTCCCTGGGTTACACTGGATTGATGGGTCACTCCTTGGAGAAGTGTCTCCAAGATCACAGAGGCAAGACTGAGGTTCAGAGGTACAGGCTTCTGTAGCCAGCAGAGAATCGTATGCGGGGACGAAGAGAGTGGTGACTGCAGCAGCCACGTAGGGTTGCCCAGAAATTCCGAGCCCTGACTCCATCACAGGCTCTTTTATTCCTGAGAAGTCCTGGACTCTCCATTTCCCTTTCTGTAAAATGAAATGCCTTACTTCCAAGATTATTGTGAAAATTAGCCAAATGCATTCTTTCATTCGTTCATATTTATAGAGTTCTTACTGTGTGCAGAGCACTGTACTTAGTGCTTGGAAATAGTGATCGTATTTGTTGAGTGCTTACCATGTGCCAGACACTGTGCTAAGCACTGGGGTGGATACAAGCTTGGAAAGTACAATATAGCAATAAAGAGAGACAATCCCTGCCCACAAAGGACTTACAGTCTAGAGGCGGGGAGACGAACATCAAAACAAGTAAACAGGCATCAATATAAATAAATAGAATTATAGATGTTTGCATTTATACATAAGTGCTGTTTGGTGGGGAGACGGGGGAAGAGCAAAGGCAGTGAGTTGAGATGTAGAAAGTAGGGGGAGCTGAGAAAAAGGGGGCTTAGTCTATGAAGACCTCTTGGAGGAGGTGAGCTTTCAGTAGGGCTTTGAAGGGGGGAAGAGAGATTGTTTGGTGGATTTGAGGTGGGAGGGCATTCCAGGCCAAAGGTAGGATGTGGGCCAGGGGTCAGCGGCGAGACAGGTGAGATTGAGGCACAGTGAGAAGGTTAGCACCAGAAGAGCAGAGTGTGAGGTCTGGGATGTAGGAGAGAAGGGAGGTGAGGTAAGAAGGGGCAAAGTGATGGAGAGCTTTGAAGTCAATAGTGAGGAGTTTTTGTTCTAAGAATGGGCAAAGTGCTAATGTAAATTTTTGCTGGAATAAATGCTGAGTAGACAGGATCACTTGTAGAAGGATTTTTTTGAGAGAAAATGGATTTCAGAAGGGAAAATTGAACTACTTGTTTCTTTTCCTTTCATTCAGAGTAAACAATAAGAGTAATCATAAGAGGAAGAAGACAAAAGATATGTTTCCTAACCAGCTAAGGAGTGCTTACACTATAATTTCAACTGTAACAGCCATCCTTGAGGTGTCAAGACAATGCCATCATGTGAAGACCTCATTGTATTATCCTGAATAGAGAAGTAAATAAACTCACCCAAAATCCAGCACTTGGCTCTTCAGCGTGGCTCAGTGGAAAGAGCACGGGCTTTGGAGTCAGGGCTCATGAGTTCGAATCCCAGCTCTGCCACTTGTCGGCTGTGTGACTCTGGGCAAGTCACTTAACTTCTCTGTGCCTCAGTTCCCTCATCTGTAAAATGGGGATTAAGACTGTGAGCCCCACGTGGGACAACCTGATTCCCCTATGTCTACCCCAGCGCTTAGAACAGTGCTAGGCACATAGTAAGCGCTTAACAAATACAAATACCAACCTAACCTCTTCCCAGAATAGGTCCCTTCCCTCTGATCCAGGTAGTGAAACTACTCACTTGTCTTTCTGCCTTTAGCAATCTTTCACTTTCATATTAACTCTCTTGGAAAGAATGTCTGTAGGAATTGATGATAAGATTAACCCTCCCTTGCAGAAATGTAGAATGCTGTCTTTTGGGAACTTCCTCCCTCCTGAGGAAATTTTAGTATACAGAGGAGTTGGGGGTGGGGGAAGAGGGAGAGGCAGCCAGCCAGGAAGGACACTGGTTGTGGGAGTCTCAGGTGAAGTCTCAAATGAACATCTTGGACAGTTGGAACTTGATTGTGATAGTCCCGCCTTGTTAGGACTCAGCCATTATGTTGGGTCTTCCAGCCCTGCCAAATTGAAAAGTTGATTAATCAATCATATTTATTGCACACTCACTATGTTGTAGTCTCCTGAGCACTTAGTACAGTGGTCTGCAAACACTAAATGCTCAATAAATATGATTGACTGACTGACTGACTGACTGAAGAACACTCACTGAACTAAATGCTTGTGAGGTTACAATATAACCGAGTTGATAGACAAGTTCCCTAACCAATAGGATCATATAGTCTAGAGGTGATGAAGTTCCAGCTGAAATTTTGACTTAGGCTTTGAGAAGGTATCTTTCAGCTCTGGCTATATAAAAATAACTGGTTCTCAGTGCTAACCACCCTCCTTTCCTAAAGGATTTTTAGGAACCTCATTTGAGAGAGCTCCTGAAGCAGCTTGACTTAGTGGAAAGAACTTGGGCTTGGGAGTCAGAGGACATGGGTTCTAATTTCAGCTCCACCAATTGTCTGCTGTGTGACCTTGGGGAAGCCACTTAACTTCTCTGTACCTCAGTTACCTCATCTGGAAAATGGGGATTAAGACTGTGAGCCCCAAGTGGGACAACCTGATTACTTTGTATCTACCGCGGTGCTTAGAACAGTGCTTGGCGCATAGAAAACACTTAACAAATGCAATTATTATTGTTATTATGTAACCCCCCCCCATAGGAGCTCTTTCCAGCCTTTTGGAAAGGCTGAAAAGTCATGAGTTTTCCAAGAAAAGACCCACATCCTGGACTGTATATAACAAGCCTTCGGGTGAGTGCATTAGAGGATTTCTGCTGTGAGGCCCTTATATGAAATGACCTCTAAATAACACTTACTGTGACTGCTATTACTAAAGCTCCCTAAGAGCATTCAGTGCCCTGATATAATTACTGCAAGTACTATTTGATAGCCCCGACCAAGCTATTTTGTGGGGCCCAAAACAAAGTCTCAGCTGCCACAATAGAACAGAACAAAATACTATTGGCAGTCCTGCACCTGCAGCTTTGTAAACAGGTGTGGTGTATTCCTTAGAACTCATTGAACAATGGCTGCCAAGTCAGATCATTCCCTCTGCTACTCCCCGACCACAGCAGGTCAGGAATATTCCATTCCTTTTGCCCCCTTTTTCCATGCTTACTGGTGGTTTTGTTCTAGAAATCCATGTGACAATTGTTTATTAATAATAATAATAATAATGTTGGTATTTGTTAAGCGCTTACTATGTGCAGAGCACTGTTTTAAGTGCTGAGGTAGATACAGGGTAATCAGGTTGTCCCACATGAGACTCACAGATAATCCCCATTTTACAGATGAGGAAACTGAGGCACAGAGAAGTTAAGTGACTTGCCCAGAGTCGCACAGCTGACAAGTGGCAGAGCCGGAATTTGAACCCATGATTTCTGACCCAAGCCCAGGCTCTTTCCACTGAGTCACGCTGCTTCTCTGCTGTTTATCAGTCGATGGTAGGTAATCAATCTGTTTATATTAATGTTGGTCTCCCCCTCTAGATTGTAAACTCATCGTGGGCAGGGAATGTGCCTCTTTATTGCTATATTGTACTCTCCCAAGCACTTAGTACAATGCTGCACAAGTTAAGTGCTCAATAAATATGAATGAATGAATGGCATTTATTGAGAACTAACTGTGTGAAGAGCACTGTACTAAGTGCATGGGAGAGTACAGTGCAACAGAGTTGGTAGACATGTTCCCTGCCTATAATGAGCTTACAGTCTACTTCATACTGTGAGCCTACAAGGCAAGGGTTGGGGCTAATTCTGGGTTTTCTAATCTAATCTAGGTTTTGACTCTCAAAAATGTCCAGTAAAGTACTCTCCCAAGAGATTCTGCATACAGTAAGTGCTCAATAAATACCATTCATTCATTCAATCGTATTTATTGATACTGATGAGAAAGTGAATTCAAGAACCGTGATGGCAATCAGCCTTTCTTCCTAAGAATGAATGAGGTCTCTATCACTAGGCTAAACCATAGAAACTCAGCCTACTGAGATTTGTTTTCAAGTTCCTTCAGAAGTATGTGAAATTTATTGAGGGTCCACTGGGTACAATCCAATGTACTGAAAGCTTAAGAAAGTATAGCTCAAAAGTGACATGTTCCCTGCCCAAGACACTATCTATTCCAGATCTCAGGCCATGGATTAAAAGGGATTACCCAAAGTACCCAAGGCAGGGCCAATTTAAAAAATGGTGAGTAAGGTTATGATTTTACCTTAAAGCAGGAAAACCACAGTAAGGCATTGAAAGATCTAGTGAAGCCCAGGCTGAAACAAGGGGACAATTAAGAGGCTTTGATGACAGATATCCCCAACCAGCCAAGCGTGTGGTTGCTGTCAATCAGTGGTATGTATTTATCTATTTATTTATTTATTTTTTATGGTATTTGCTTAGTGCTTACTATGTGCCAGGCACAGTACTAAGTGCTGGGGCAGTTACAAGATAATTAAATGAGACACAGTATTTGTACCACATAGGGCTCACAGGCTTAATCCCCATTTTACAAATGAGGTAACCGAGGCACAGAGAAGTGATGTGACTTGCCCAAAGTCACCCAGGAGAAAGTGGTGGAATCAGGATTAGAATCCATATCTTTCTGACTCCATGGTCCATCCTCTATCCACTAAGCCATGCTGCTTCTCTTCCCAAGCGCTTACTCTGTACCGAGAACACTTCAACAGAATTGGCAGACTTGTTCCATGCCTACAAGGAGAGTGCAGTCTAGGGGAGAGTTTATAATCTAGAGGAAGGAGAGGGAGGTCACTTTCTTGGTAGAGCAAAGTCTGGATACCAAGAGATGGAAGCTAGAGAATCAAATGCATCGACCCAGGATAGATCAGTCTTTACCTGTGTACAATAAAGAAAGCTAAGTCAGGCTCATGGCAGTGATATCATCTTTGAGTAATAATAATAATTATGGTATTAAGTGCTTACTATGTACCAAGCACTGTTCAAGCCCTGGGGTAGATACAAGGTAATCAGTTGTCCCACGTGGGGCTCACAGCCTTAATCCCCATTTTACAGATGAGGTAACTGAGGCCCAGAGAAGTGAAGTGACTTGCCCAAAATCTCACAACGGACAAGCAGTGGAGCCGGGAATAGAACCGACCTCTGACTCCCAAGCCTGTGCCCTTTCCACTAAGCAACGCTGCTTCTCTGAAAGACCAACACACACTCATGTGCACCCTCATCGTCTCCATCATCTGCCACATCATCTTTTGCAGGATTGTATTGAGAGCAGTAAGGAGTAAGGAGGGAGATCTGCCACAGTCCTTTCTTGGCACCTCCGTGTGTTTGTGATTCCACCGAGGCCAGAGGGAGAAACAGAATCCAAATCCGCCTTCTAGCCCACCCTAACTTCCTCTTCCTTTCCCCCTTTCTAAGCCACATCATCTTGGAAGTATTGAGATCCAGGCTGTCCTGAGCCCAGCCCCATTCATCACAATACTCATGTAAATTCCCTTTAGGCCCCAGCCCACTGTAGCTTTCCCCTGTCTTTGGGACCTCTCTACTTGTATGTCCCCCTTACCCTTCAAATTTACTGCATCCAAAATAGAACTTCTCATCTTCTCATCCAAATCCTGTCCTCTGCTTGACTTTCCCATCACTGTAGACAATACCACTCTCCTCCCTGTCTCACAAGCCCATAGCCTTGGCTCTATCCTCAACTCCTCTTTCTCATTCAGCCCACCTATTCAATCTGTCACCAAATCCTGTCGGTTCTTCCTTCACAACATTGCTAAAATTTGCCCTTTGCTCTCCATCCAACTGCTACTAGTCTGATCCAAGCGCTTATCTCCCCACTCCTCGAGAACTTCCAATGGTTGCCTGTCTACTTCCGCATCAACAAAAACTCCGTACCACTGACTTACCTTACCTGACCTACCTTACCTTACTGATCTCCTACTGCAACCCAGCCCGTACACTTCCTCTAACACCAACTTTTGATTTTTGTTTTCTGTTTTTGTTATGCACTTACAATGTGCAAGCACTGTGACCTGCAAAAGAATTTCATCTGCAAGTGAAATTGTCCAATGATGCCAACACTGAGATTCCAGGGAGCACTGGGGCACATTAATTGCATTGTGATGCACGAGAATTATTTAAGTGGCTAAGAATTTGAGTAGATAAATGTGAAGCTCTGCCAGGATTTTCTCCCAATAGGAGAACTCATCAGTGTTAGCAAGGCTGCTTACTGAGTGCAGAGCACTGTACTAAGTGCTTGGAAAGTCGAGTTAAGCACTTAGTACAGTGCTTTTCACACAATAAATGCTCAATAAATTCAATGAAAGAATAAATGGGGTACATAACACGTTCATCAGGTTGGAAACAGTTCCTTTCCCAAATGGGGATCACAGTCTAAGTTAGAGGGAGGAGGATTTAATCCAATTTTATAGATGATATAACCGAGGCACAGAGCAGTTAGTTGACTAGCCCAAGCGAGCAATAGGTAGGGTGAGAATTGGAACCCAGGTCTCTGACTCTTGGGCCACGCTGCTTCCCTTACTCAAGGTATCTCGATCTCGCCAATGAAGGCACCTTGCCTACACCCTCCTTTGTCCTGAACTCTGACCTCCTCCATATAGACCAGACCACCACTTTCCCCGCCTTCAAAGCCTTATTAAAATCCCATCTCCTCCAAGAGGCCTTCCCTGATTAAGCCATCTTTTATTCTACTCCCTCTTCCTTCTGTGTCATTCTTGCAGTTGGATTTGTAGCCTCCAAGCACTTGTTATTCACCCCACCTTCAGCTTTATAGCATTCATGTGCATATCCATAATTTATTTTATTATTTTTATCCCTCTCTAGACTGTAAATTCCTTGTGGGCAAGAAGTGGATCTATAATACTTGTACAGTGCTCTGAACATAGTAAGCATCCTTGCTAAAATTGATGAGTTCTCCTATGGGGCCAAAGTCCTGGCAGAGCTTCACATTTATCTACTCAAATTCTTAGTCATCTAAATAATCCACGTGCACCACGGTGCAATCAACATGCCCCGGTGCTCCCTGGAATCTCAGTGTCGGCATCACTGGACAATTTCACTTGCAGATGAAATTCTTTTGCAGGTCATTTGCGATTTCATATCTAAGTGCCTAGAACAAGTAAAGCTGCTTAGGTCTCTCCTTCTTTTGGGGCTACTAGCTGTTGAACATGTCGCTACACGCTCCCACAGCCAGTTTCACCACCAATCAGAAGTCGATTTCTCCATTTCCCACAACTTTTTTTTTTATTATATTTGTTAAGCGCTTATTATGTGCCAGTGACCGTACTAAGTGCTTGGGTAGATAGAGCAAAATCGGGTTGGACACAGTCCCTGTCCCATCTAGCACTCACAGTCTAAATCCCCATTTTACAGATGAGGTAACTGAGACACAGATAAGTGATTTGTCCAAGGTCACACAGCAGGCAAATGGTAGAATGAGGATTAGAATTCAGGTCCTCTGACTCTCAGGTTGATGTTCTTTCCACTGTGTCATGCTGCTCCTGAACCTGTGCATGCTCTCTCCCTCCCTCCCCACCCTTCCCCTCTCATCCTCTCTTTCCTTCTCTGCAAGTAGCTTTTTTGTCTAGATCCGCTTAAAGGTTCTGCCAGGCCCAGTTTCCAACACTGTGTATCTCAGTGAGGCCATCCTCTCTCTCTCTGCCTGTCGTTGGAACCAGGCGAGGGGGGGAATTCCTCACCTCCTTTAGAGTTTGCCAACATGATGATCTCCCTCTGGGAACAGAGGTAGCGGGGAAGGTCCCCAAATCTGCCATTCCCAGGCACTCTTATCCAAGATGGATTATGCCTCCCTGACAACCCCACACACCCTTTCCTTTGAGAAGCCCTCTTTGTTATCTTCTCTCCCTTTAAGGACAGGCGCACAATAATCATAAAATAAATAGACAGCATTCTTAGTCACCATATCCAATCCTTCACTATTGGTTTCCTTGCCTTCTGTCTGCTACAGACATATTTGAATCATTAGAATGGAGTAATTTTACCCCAACTGACATTCATTGTTTATCTCTGGGCCTCATTGTAATTATCCCTTTTAACTTCATTCTTCCTCTCCCTCTCCCCCTCACCCCCCACCATTTTTTTTAATCCCTCTATGGGTTGTTTATGTTTTTGAAAAGTCTCCTGTATCCACACCCCATTGGCCTCCTATCCTGATTTGGCTTTCGTTACTACTTTCACTTATTATTATTTCGGCAATTATAATAATGCCTACCTTCCCCCAATAAATCTCCCTTGCAAGACAGAGAGCTAAATGAAAATTCCTGAGGGTGTTGCAATTTCTGAAAGTCAGAAACATTAAGCTACCGCCTTCACTTCAACTTATTTTATTGTGATAACTCCTACACTGCTTTCTCCCGGGAGTTAGAATGCTCCTGATACTGACTTCTTCTGAGGGCCAAATAGTTCACACAGTAGTCATGTCTGCAGGGAAACACTAAAGTGAATTTTTAAAAATATCCTGAACCCTAGTGTTTCTAAGAACACAGATGTGTTTTCCTCTCCCCCCACTGCTCTTTGCACCACTGCTTTTGGGTTGCCACATGACCATGTAATTTGCATTCTGCTTGCCTCTTGATTGGCCCAGGGTGTTGCTTGATTCACTTCAGTCTTGTCAGTCAACCATATTTATTGAGCATTTACTGTGTGTGGAGTATTCATTCAGTCGTATTCATTGAATGCTTACTATATGCAAAGCACTTTACTAAGTACTTGGGAGAGTACAATGGAACAGAAAACACACATTTCCTTACCACACAAGCTTACAGTCTAGAGTGTGTGTGTGTGGTGGTGGGGAGACAGACATTAATATAAATAAGTAAATTACAGATAGGTACATAAGTGTTGTGGGACTGGGAGAGGGAATAAATAAATGGAGCAAGTCGGGGTGATGAGAAGGGAGTGGGAGAAGAGGAAAGGAGGGCTTTCGCTACTGCCCCACAGAGACCTCCGCTCTCTCGATCCCATCCGTCTTTCCAAAAGCATCTGTCCTCACCTTGCCGCCCTGTCCTCTCTTCCCACTCTCGATGATCAGGTCTCCGCTCTCAACTCCACCCTCTCTACTCATCTCGACTCTCTCGCCCCCCTTTCCCTCTGCCGCTCTCGCTCCACTAACCCACAGCCCTGGATCACCTTCTCCGTCCACCTCCTACGCTCCTATGCTCGAGCTGCTGAGCGCTGCTGGCGAAAGTCCAAGCACCAAGCCGACCTCACATACTTCAAATTTATCCTTTCCTGCCTTAACTCTGCCCTCTCCTCCGCCAGGCAAAACTTCTTCTCCTCCCTCATCGACACCCATGCCCGTCACCCCCGCCGATTGTTCCGGACCTTTAACTCTCTCCTTAGGCCCCCTGTTCCTCCCCCTCCCCCATCTCTCACCCCCAATGATCTGGCCACCTATTTCCTCACGAAAATCAACACAATCAGGTCTGAGCTCCCCAAAGTCACCCCTTCGCCTCTCCCCTCCCCCCCACCGACCCTCTCCCCTACTTTCCCATCCTTCCCTGCAGTATCCTCAGAGGAGATCTCCTCCCTCCTCACAAGTGCCACCCCCTCCACCTGCGCCTCGGACCCCATTCCCTCTCACCTTATTAAAACCATCGCCCCTGCCCTCCTCCCTTCCTTAACTTCTATTTTTAACCACTCAGTCTCCAATGGCTCCTTCCCCGCTGCCTTCAAACATGCCCACGTCTCCCCCATCCTAAAAAAACCCGCTCTTGACCCCACTTCCCCCTCCAGTTATCGCCCTATCTCCCTACTACCCTTCCTTTCCAAAATCCTAGAACAAGTCGTCTACAATCGATGCTTAGAATTCCTTAACTCCCATTCTCTCCTAGACCCCCTCCAATCTGGCTTCCGTCCCCTCCACTCTACCGAGACTGCTCTCTCTAAGGTCACCCATGACCTCCTTCTTGCCAAATCCAATGTCTCCTACTCCATTCTAATCCTCCTTGACCTCTCTGCTGCCTTTGACACTGTCGACCAAGCAGCGTGGCTCAGTGGAAAGAGCATGGGCTTTGGAGTCAGGGCTCATGAGTTCAAATCCCAGCTCTGCCACTTGTCGGCTGTGTGACTGTGGGCAAGTCACTTAACTTCTCTGTGCCTCAGTTCCCTCATCTGTAAAATGGGGATTAAGACTGTGAGCCCCAGGTGGGACAACCTGATTCCCCTATGTCTACCCCAGCGCTTAGAACAGTGCTCGGCACATAGTAAGCGCTTAACAAATACCAACATTATTATACCTTATCTCACCTTGGCTTCACGGACTCCATCCTCTCCTGGTTCACCTCTTACCTCTCTGGCCGGTCATTCTTGGTTTCCTTCGCTGGCGCCTCCTCCCCCTCCCATCCTTTAACTGTTGGAGTTCCTCAAGGGTCAATTCTTGGCCCTCTTCTGATCTCCATTTACACTCACTCCCTCGGTGAACTCATTCGCTCTCACGGCTTTGACTACCATCTCTACGCAGATGACACGCAGATCTACATCTCCGCCCCTGTCCTCTCCCCCTCCCTTCAGGCTCACATCTCCTCCTGCCTCCGGAACGTCTCCACCTGGATGTCGGCCCGCCACCTAAAACTCAACATGAGCAAGACTGAGCTCCTCATCTTCCCTCCCGAACCCGGTCCTCTCCCTGACTTCTCTATCGCCGTGGATGGCACGACCATCCTTCCCGTCTCTCGGGCCCGCAATCTCGGTGTCATCCTTGACTCATCTCTCTCGTTCACCCCACACATCCTATCCATTACCGAGACCTGCCGGTTTCACCTCTACAATATCGCCAAGATCCACCCTTTCCTCTCCACCCAAACGGCTACCTTACTGCTACGGGCTCTCGTTATATCCCGGCTAGACTACTGTGTCAGCCTTCTCTCTGACCTCCCTTCCTCCTCTCTCGCCCCGCTCCAGTCTATTCTTCACTCCGCTGCCCGGCTCATCTTCCTGCAGAAACGATCTGGGCGTGTCACTCCCCTTCTTAAACAACTCCAGTGGTTGCCTATCGACCTCCGCTCCAAACAAAAACTCCTCACTCTAGGCTTCAAGGCTCTCCATCACCTTGCCCCTTCCTACCTCTCCTCCCTTCTCTCTTTCTACCACCCACCCCGCACGCTCTGCTCCTCTGCCGCCACCTCCTCACCGTCCCTCGGTCTCGCCTATCCCACCGTCAACCCCCGGGCCGCGTCCTCCCGCGGTCCTGGAACGCCCTCCCTCCTCACCTCCGCCAAACTGATTCTCTTCCCCTCTTCAAAACCCTACTTAAAACTCACCTCCTCCAAGAGGCCTTCCCAGACTGAGCTCCTCTTCTCCCTCTACTCCCTCTGCCACCCCCCCTTTACCTCTCCGCAGCTAAACCCTCTTTTTCCCCTTTCCCTCTGCTCCTCCACCTCTCCCTTCCCATCCCCACAGCACTGTACTCGTCCGCTCGACTGTATATATTTCCATTACCCTATTTATTTTGTTAATGAATTGTACATCGCCTTGATTCTATTTAGTTGCCATTGTTTTTACGAGATCTTCTTCCCCTTAACTCTATTTATTGCCATTGTTCTTGTCTGTCCGTCTCCCCCGATTAGACTGTAAGCCCGTCAAACGGCAGGGACTGTCTCTATCTGTTGCCGACTTGTTCATTCCAAGCGCTTAGTACAGTGCTCTGCACATAGTAAGCGCTCAATAAATACTATTGAATGAAAGGAGATGAACCTTCAGTAAGGCTTTGAAGCAGGGGAGAGTAATTGTCAGTCAGATTGTCTGTCACTTCACATTTCTCTTGTCCAAGAGAAAGAGATGTAGCAAAATGGAAACAATTTTGTTTTTCTTTCTGCATTCGGAGTGAAACTAGTCATACTCTGTATCCAAACGTTAGCCAGCCTCCAAATGGAGGCCGTTGGATAGACTGACTTAGCACAGGAAGCCAAATAAAACTGAGGAAAGTGTGAACTCCTCCCACCCAACTTAATGAACTGTTAATGTTCGGGCTAATTAAGTCCACAAGAGTGTTGATTTCCTGGGACTATTGTCTGTATTCTTCTCCCTGCCCATAGAAGTTCAACACCTCCAGTTTCATCCTTCCTCCTCCTAAAGATGGCTACTGCCTGCTGGCCTGTCTGTGTAGAACAGGGACTCTGTATTGTATCCGTCCTTGCATTTAAGCACAGTGCTTAGCAAGCACTAAACAAATACCTCAATTATGGTTATCGGCATGATTCTACGGGCATTTTGACCCTGGGTGGGTTTGGTGTGCAAAATGGCTGTGTGCCTTTCGCAGTGTACGTATCCCTGCTTGTTGAGTGACAGTGGCCTTGTGCCAAACACAGCCCTCCAATCAAGTCCTCCATGTAGGTTCTTAGTTCTGAAGTCCTGTGACTGGCCCAAGGCCCTTCCGTCATTTATGAAGGGAGGCTCTACCGCCATCACAGGATGGAGGGAGAGGCCCCAAATCAAAAAGCCTTCCCGTCCCCTAATGAATCCATCGAGGGTGGACACAGAGAAGTGCCACAACCCAAGAAGCATTTGTGTGACTTCTGTCATCAGATGGTTCTGTTGCTGCCAGTGCTCCTGACAGTAGCTCTGGGTTGGGATTATTCATTCATTCAATTGTATTGAGCACTTACTGTGTACAGAGCACTGTAGTAGGCGCTTACCCAGCTCTTATGCCCCGTGCAGGTGAGGTAAATGCATTCTTCACTCTGCTTCTCCCATCAGTTTCCTAAAAAAAATTTCAGTCCGTGTCTCTCCGTTCCTCAAGAACCGCAAGCGGTTGCCATCCACCTCTTCGGCAAACAGAAACTTCTTGCCATTGGCTTTAAAGCACTCAATCGTCTTACCCCCTCCTATTTCACTGATCGTGCACTGATTTCATCATTATCATAACAATAATGATAATAGTAATAGTAACTGATGCAAGTTATCAGTTTGGACGCAGACCCTATCCCATATCTGGCTGACAGTCTAGATGAGAGGGAGTAGGATTCAATCCCCATTTTACAGATGAGGAAACTGAGACACAGAGAAGTTAAGGGACTTGCCCAAGGTTACACAACTGACCGGCCCGTAGTCTTTCCAATAGGTCATGCTGCTTCTCTGCTACACCCCAGTTTGTTCACTTCATTCACTTCGTTTCTCTAACACAAAACTACTCACTGTACCTCAGTGCCTTTAATGCCTTATTAAAATCACATTTCCTTCAAGAGGCCTTCCTTGACTAAGTCAATTAATTGATCGTATTTATTGGCACTGTCTTACAGTCTAGAATGGGAGACAGACATTAAATCCTGACGTCCCCTACTCCCTCTCCCTTCTATGTCATCCTTGCACTTGGATTTGTACCCTGTATTCACCCCGCCCTCAGCCCCACCGCAGTTGTGTACATATCCATAATTTAATGTCTGTCTCCCCCTCTAGACTGTAAGCTTTTTGCGGGAAGGGAACAGGGCCTTGAGAGGGCCATCACCTTGCCCCCTCCTACATCACCTCCCTTCTCTCTTTCTACTGCCCACCCTGTACACTCTACTCCTCTGCCGCTCACCTCACTGTCCCCCATTCACGCCTGTCCCACCGTCGACCCCTAGCCCATGTGCTACCGCTGACCTGGTTTGCCCTCCCTCCTCACCTCCACCAAACTTCCCCTCTTCAAAACCCTACTGAGAGCTCACTTCCTTCAAGAGGTCTGCCCAGACTGAGCCTCCCCTTTCCCTCTGCTTCCCCTCCCCCCAACACCCTCTGCTCCTCCCCCGTCCCCCTTCCCCTCAGCATTGTGCTCATTTGTACATATTATTTATTACCCTATTTATTTTGTTAATGAGGTGTACGTCCCCTTGATTCTATTTATCTTGATAATGTTGTCTTGTTTTTGTCTTGTTCTGTTTTTCTCTGCTGTGTGTCTCCCCCGTTTAGACTGTGAGCCTGTCATTGGGCAGGGATTGTCTCTATCTGTTGCTGAATTGAACATTCCAAGTGCTTAGTACGATGCTCTGCACACAGTAAGCACTCAATAAATACTATTGAATGAATGAATGAATGAATGAGAGAAACTGAGGCACTGAGCATTAACGTCATAAGAGCCAGAGCATTGTGTCTGTTACCCAGCGGGAGGGATGGGACAGAGTTCTCTCTGTTCATATCTCTGATTGGTCCATTGTCTGCTGGACCACCCTGCCCCTCACACTGCTTAATGGTCCCAACATCCCAGAATTTGAGAAGCAGTGTGGCTTAGTGGATAGAGAATGAGCCTCGAATTCCGGAGGACCTGGGTTCTAATTCCAGATCTGTTACTTGTCTTCTGTGTGATCTTGGGCAAGTCCCTTCGCTTTTCTCTACCTCAGTTTCCTCATCTGTAAAATGGGGATTAAGGCTGAGAGCCCCACTTGAGACAGGGACCTTGTCCAACCTGATTTATCTTGTATCTACCCCAGCACTTAGTACAGTGTCTGGCACATCGTAAGTATTTAACAAATGCCATGGGAGGGAGAAAAAGAGTTGTTCCTCTGCACTGGCCCCCAAGACTGCCACAACTGCTTCTGCACTTTTCCTTTCATTTTTGTGAGCTTTGGTCCTTGAACCATCATCTATCTGCAGGATTCTTGGTGTCTTCTTACCTAAGCACAACTTTCCTGACTGACTTTTCACAGCTTTCCTCACTGACTTTTCCTAGCTGCTCAGCAGTGGGTGGCAGGAGCATCTCATTCATTCATTCAGTCGTATTTATTTAGTGCTTACTGTGTGCAAAGCACTGTCCTAAGCACTTGGGTGAGTACACTATAACAATAGACACATTCGCTGCCCACAACAAACTTCTAGTCTTTAGTCGGGAGACAGGCATCAATATGAATGAATGAATGAATGAATGAATGAATGAATGAATGAATGAATGAAAGATAATAATAATGATGGTATTTGTTAAGCGCTTACTATGTGTAAAGCATTGTTCTAAGCGCAGGTAGATACAAGGTAGTCAGGTTGTCCCACATGGGGCTCATAGTCTTCATCCCCATTTTTCAGACGAGGTAACTGATATGTACGTAACTGCTGGGGAGGGGGCAGTGAATAAAAGGAGCAAGTCAGGGAAACGCAGAAGAGAGTGGTAGAAGATGACACTAGGCACTCTTGCCTGGACGTTCTCTCCAAGGTACTTCTTAACCTACAGCAGCATGGTGTAGTGGATAGAGCACGAGCCTGGGAATCGGAAGGTCATGGATTCTAATCTCAGCTCTGCCACTTGTCTGCCATGTGACCTTGGGTAAGGTACTTCAATTCTCTGTGTCTCAGTTACCTCATCTGGAAAAATTGGGGATTGAGACTGTGAGCCCCATGTGGAACAGGGACTGTTTCCAACTCAATTTGCTTGTAATCACCCCAGTGCTTAGTACAGTGCCTGGCACATAGGAAGCCCTCAACAAGTACCCCAATTATTATTATTATTATTATATGTTGTTATTGTTATACTTGCTCTCGTCTCTGCAGTTGACATACCACCAGATTCACCCTATTTTTTTTCTAATGGCATTTGTTAAATGCTTCCTGTGTGCCAAGCACCGTTCTTAAGCTCTGGGGTAGGTACAAGTTAATCAGGTTGGACACAGTCCCTGTCCCACATGGGGTTCACAGTCTTAATAAGAGGGAGAGCAGGTATTGAATCCCGTGACCCTATGTTCAACCTCCTGACACTATCCTGGTTCTGTGACTGTTGGTCTCTGTTCTTGCATACCTGCAGCTCCAGTTTCAACTGAGCCCCCACCAAGATCACAGTTCTTCCATTTTTAATACGTAACAAGTTGTATTCCTTTGGTCCTGCCTTACCTTTGTCACAGGGAAAGTGTCTACCAACTTAGTTATATTGTGCCCTCCCAAGTGCTTAGAACAGTGCTCTGCACATAGTAAGCACTTAATACAGTTGATTGATTGAGAGCAGGCTTCAAAAAGGCAGGGGCCCAGATTGAAAATGGGAAGCAGAGAGCGGCAAGGGGAAAGAGCAGGAGATGGGAAATCAGGAGACCCAGGGTTTATGGACTTACTGAGTGACCTTGAGTGAGTCACTTAACCTCTCTGAGTCTCATTTTCCTCATCTGTGAAATGGGAATAAAATAGAATGTGAGTCCTGGATGGGACAGGGGCCATATCTGATCTCATAACCTTGAATCTTACCCTAGTGCTTAGGATGTAATAAGTGCAACCATTATGGGATTGTCCTCTGGTTTTGAAACACCTTCAACCAAAACAGTTTCTGATTGAGGTTCGAGGTAAGAGAATTATTTTTGCTTTCCCACAACATGCTCTGGCATAATATTGGGTTTTTTTCATTGTTCTATTAATGAAACAGAGGAAATTGATGACCAACTTTCTGATTTTGTACTGAAGGGCAGCCATTTTGCTTTGTTTTTTTTTCATCTGAGACCCAAAATTGATTCTCCAAGTGAGCAGACAAGCTGTATTTTTCTTCATAAACTCTCTCATACTCCAACCTCCTCTCCTCTCCAGAGTATTGATGCTCTCACCCAATCCACTCTAAATCCTTGGTGTCCCATTAGACCCTCCCTTCCCCAATCAGTAACAGGTTGTTTCACCCCATAAGGCTCTCTGTCGTCATAAAGCTGAGGAAGATTCAGCCTAGCTCTCTCCCTGTGTTCCAGGCTATTTTCCAAGTTTGTTTCAAAGACCAAGAACAATGCCCTACACAAGCGACCAACTGCTCAGTCACCCCTAAATTCCTGTTTCGAAATGCTTCGTTGGAGCTGGTGCCTGGTAACTGGCCAGAAAGCTCAGTTGTCTATTGTCTCGCTTGATTTTCACTTAAGGTGATTGGATCTCCTGTTCTGGTCCTTTCTTTCCCATTTTTCTTCAAATTGATCCAGTGCCTTCTCTTGTGGAGCATTACCTCAACGCATAGGTGCCAAAGGCTCTTTGCCATTCTCAGATTGACCTGCCAACCCTGCTTAATGCTAACACTGTTGTATTTTAAGACATGGGCCAGTTCACTTTGTCCTTTCTATGGAAATTAGGACGCTTGTGTTTTTCACTTGACAGATGGTAATTTAGAGGTGCATAATTCCAGGTACTGGCGTCTTTGATTTTGTAAGACCATCGATGGTGCCATCGCCGGCTCAGAACAGTAGTCCATGTAGCCCAGTATTCTAGCTCTGACAGCCAGCAGATGAATCAATCAGTCATCCATATTTATTGAACACTTACTGTGCGCAGAGCATTCTCCCTCTCATCCATCCTAACGTTTAAGGCTAGGATGCTCTCTAATTTTCATCGGATTTCCCCCAGCAACCCATTATGGGTTATTTATCCAGGCATTTTTCCAAACTGCTGTTAAATCTTCAATATTTTCAGCTTGTAGAAGTTAGTTAATGAGGTAATGGGATTCCCTCATGAACACTGGGAAATCAAAGATGGTGCCACGAATGATGTGGGGATTGTTATTATTGTTTTGGGCTCTGCCATCTTTGATTCCCTACCCACAGGCAGACATATTCCCAAGCTTGTTGGGGGGGCCAAAGTCCAGGGCACACCTCTTACAAAGGAAGCGTTATGAGGATGAATGTATCCCCCTCCTCTGTGATCCTACCAGTTATATCACTTTTGCATTCTCAGATGAATGGATTCAATCTGCCTTCTCCCTGTGAGTGCCCCAAGAACCACTCAATCTTTTAAATTAATCCCTGCAAAACCAAACACACACCTCCCTCACTGTAAAAGTCCGTTGAAAAAATATCCTGTGGCTTTGTTTGCCTTATATCTTTGCACTTGTATACTAGCCAAGTGCAGTATTTGGCTGCCTGTCACTAGGTTCATTGGTTGCCATATTTCGCCCGCTGCTGGAACAAACTTCAACCCCAAGGAAATCTCAGAGGACCATGTGTTAGAAATATACAGAACTGGGCAGGGTGGGAGTATTTTGCCCGTGAATTATAGATCATTATTATCATCATAATAGAAATGGTATTTTATGAATGCATGTCAAGGATTGTGCTAAGTACTGGGGTAGATTCAAGATAATCATGTTGAACAGAGTCCCTGACCCACCTGGGCCTTATAGTATTGGTAGGAGAGAGAACATTTCTTTTATTCATTCAGTCGTATTTGTTGAGCTCTTATTGTGTGCGGAGCACTGTATTAAGCACTTGATGATGGTATTTGTTAAATGTTTGCTATGTGTCCAGCACTGTTCTAAGCACTGGTTGAGATACAAGGTTATCAGGTTGTCCCAGGTGGGGCTCACAGTCTTAATCCCCATTTTACAGATGAGGTAACTGAGGCATAGAGAAGTTAAGTGACTTGCCCAAAGTCACACAGCTGACAAGTGGTGGAGCCGGGATTAGAACCCTCGACCTCTGACTCCCAAGCCTGTGTTCTTTCTACTAAGCTACACTGCTTCTCAGCGTGAAGATATGGAATCCCCATTTTACAGAAGAAGGAATTGAGGCATAGAGAAGTTGTTTCCCATAGTTCCATTGCAGGGAAATGACAGAGCTGGGCTTCCAACCCAGGTCCTCTGACACCCAGGCCCTTGGTCTTTCCACTAGGCCATAGCATCACTATTCCAGAACATTGCCTCTCCTTTTCCACTCCTATTCCTCTGCTATTCCAAAGAATAGTCAAATTCCAATCTCCAGAAGTCAATGGCAGCAGGTTTAAGAGAAACCATGTCTAAAAAACTGTAAGGTTGTTTCCATTCATCTAAGGATACCTGACTCAGACAGCCCTAAACAACCTTCGTGGGTCAGAAAAGTCCTGAAGTTGCCAATTTGATAGTGGCACTTTTCCTCAGGCTGCAAAGGGAAAAGAAAAGGACTGTGAACTACTGAAAGTAGAACTACACTATCAGCTCTAGCCAGGGTGCCATATATCATTGATCTCTGGACAGTATCCTCTGTTAGCAGGAGTTTTGGGGTGCTGTGGGTTTTCTTGTCTACAGGATTTATTCAGGAGAACTGGACTGATTGAGGATAGGTGCAGGAGCCGAGAACAGAGGGACTGAGGGACATGATGAGTGTCCGCTCTCTCTACGTGGGCACCAATTTGTGTGTCAGAAGAGATTCTGTTAGCCAATGACTATTTTATTTTCTACCTGTAACAAGAGACCTCCTTAGCGGTAAGTGAGGGGATACAGGATTCTTGGGTTCCTTTGCACACGAATGTATGGGAATTGGGGAGGGATGGAGAAAGAAAGGAGAAAAACTGGTAAGGTGAAGGATGGAAAAAGATGTGTTTCAAGGTCAGGCATCTTTTAGTTTCATCAAACATAACCCTGCTCAAAGCCTTCTAAAGAATCCAATTTATTTCCAGGGGAAAACAGTTGAGAACCAATTATGGAAATCAGTGAAATAGAACAGTCCTGGATAGAAATCTACTGGGTCATACTTCTGTGGGTGTTTCCCAAAAACTGAAGAATTGTCCAACTGAGATATGTCAAGCTTAGGTTGACCTATCGCAGCACTAATAAGCACCAAAGGTCTAGTGCTTATAGCAGTGTTGAAGCTAATAATCAATGTGGTATTTGTTAAGTGTTTACCATGGTGCCAAGCACTGTACTGAGCACTGGGGTAGATACAAGATAATTGAGTTAGACACAGTCCCGGTCCCACAGTCCCTGGTTTGGGACTCCCAGCCCTCAGCAGGTCAGGAGGACAGAACAGGGGTGGTAAAAGGAATGTTCCATTCAATCCTGCCATTTTGGGGTTGAAATTTCCTGGCCTGGAGACTTTGAATTTCCCAGCATGTGGCCATGCTAGAGTGGACGGCTGAGTGTTCAGCCAGAGCTGAAAACGTTTTTTCTCAGTTCGTTAAAAATGAAAATTTCCTGAATTGTCCTCCAAACACCTGCTAATTGTGAAGCAGATTACTACTTTCTCTGGGCAATGAATCCAGTGACAATGAAAGCACACCTGCTCTCTCCCCCTCCCCAACACTCACACACATTTACACAAATCCTCAAGGGGTGTTAGTGTCAAACCAGCCAGCATCAACTTTTATCATCCTTGAAAGACAGAAGCTTATCCAATCCGACTTACCTTATCTCACCCTGGGTACCAGCAAGAAGACCGAATTATTCTTTGTTTCTAAAATCTTTTCTCTTTAAAACATTTGCCAAAGGCACCTTCATTAGTGACCCCAGGTTAATAATAATAATAATAATAATTGTGGCATTTGTTAAGCGCTTACTATGTGCACAGCACTGTTCTAAGCGCTGGGGGATACAAGGTGATCAGGTTGTCTCACGTGGGGCTCACAGTCTTCATCCCCATTTTCCAGATGAGGTAACTGAGGCCCAGAGAAGTTAAGTGACTTGCCCAAGGTCACACAGCTGACTAACGGCAGAGCTGGGATTAGAACCCATGACCTCTGACTCCCAAGCCCAGGCTCTTTCCACTGAGCCACGCTGTTTCTCTAAGGTTAGATAATCAGTGGGTGCAGAACACTGTACTAAGCGCTTGGGAGAGTGCAGTACAACAGAATTAGCAGATAATAATGTTGGTATTTGTTGAGTGCTTACTATGTGCCGAGGTTACCTGCCTATAACAAGCTTAAAGTCTAGAGGGGGAGATAAACATTAACATTAAAAAATAGGTAATTTAAACTATAAATAGCATATCTTGGTATTTGTTGAGCACTTACTATGTGCAGAGCACTGTTCTAAGTGCTGGGGTAGATACAGGGTAATCAGGTTGTCCCACATGAGGCTCACAGTCTTCATCCCCATTTTCCAGATGAGGTAACTGAGGCCCAGAGAAGTTATGTGACTTGCCCACAGTCACACAGCTGACAGGTGGCAGAGCTGGAATTCAAACCCATGACCTCTGGCTCCCAAGCCCGGGCTCTTTCCACTGAGCCACACTGCTTCTCCTCTTGTTTCCCGGTGGTTTGTTTTTGGCTTTAGTCCTCAAGAATGTCTTCCACTGTCCAGTGTCAATGATGAGGTGAACAGATTGGGGTTTGGTAGAGCAAGACTGAACTCTCAATTATCATGACATTTGGGTGGGATTCATTAGCAAACCAGCCCCTAAACAGAAGCTTTCTTTTCGGGATCCATGTTAAAGCACATACGTACAAACACACACATACATATGCACACACATATACACACCTGCTATCAATTAGGATCCTTATTTCTCCAGATGGATTATTTTCTGCCTTTTGCCCAACTGCAGAAGAACTGTAAAAGTTCTAGAGCTGTGGGAGTGTCATGTAAATGCAGGTTACAGCTAGTCTTACATATCTTTCTGTCTCTTCCCACAACCCACCCAACCCATGATCCCTCACAGTAGACCAAAATTTGGACCCTTTTACATTCACTCTCAGTGAAGGTGGCCGCTTGAGAATTGACACTGCAAAAATTTTTTCCCAGGCAGAAAAAGCTACTGAGCCCCTGGTAGTCAGGAACTTTCCCACAGTTGTAGTTGACAAAAATCTGAAGCAGTTCAGCAGTTCAGAGATACCCACTAGATATGCCCCAGGGACAGAACCCTCTTGGCAGAAGATTGCAAACAGAGTTTGCTGTCTGCTGGCTACCATCGTCCTTCCCCACGGATTTCTCCTCCCAGCTCATCCCCAAGTCTCTCCGGGCTTCTGGTGGTTCAGAGAGATCGCAACAAAGACGATGTGTAATAGGAGAGTGGCCTGTATTGTGAGGCAAACCCGATGCCAATAGTTGGTTTGACCTGTTCTGATGAATTATTTTCCATGGGAATGACAGGCAGGGGCATGCAGCCGAGCCCAGTGACTCATGTAATCACTTAAGGCAGACCTCACAGGAGGGGAAAGACTGGATCCTGCTTCATGCGGATTTCCGGTTTCGTCCTGAATCCTATAAATTTCTTCCTAGTAGGGTGGCTGGTGACAAAGTCCTCAGATATAGCTTGTTGTGGGCAGAAAATGTGTCTGTTGTTGTATTGTACTCTCCCAAGCCCTTAGTACAGGCTTTATATGCAGTAATTGCTCATTAAATAGGAATGAATGAATGAATGGTAATGCCATCTTGCATTTGAGCCCAACACTTTTAGGAATGAACATTAAATCTCACTGATCTCCTATTACAGTCCAGTCTGCACACTTTACTTCTCTAGCACCAGCTTAATCACTGTGCCCAGTATTGTCCATCTTGCTGCTGACCCCTTTGCCACATCCTCTCTCTGTCCTGGATCTCACTTCTCCAAATATGCCAGACCACTGTCTCCCCACCTTCAAAGCCTCATCAATGTTACATCTCCTCCAAGAGGCCTTCCCTGATTCAAACCCTCTTTTCCCTAACTCCTCTCTGCATTGTCTATACGTGTGGATCTGTACCCTTTGAGCAATTAGTATTCACTCCACCCTCAAGCCCTCAGCACGTATGTACATATCCATACATTATTTACTTATATTGATATCTGTCTCCCCCTCAAGACTGTAAGCTAGGCCCTCTGATTTTAGAAGAGCTATAATGGTCCCAGAGTTTGATTTGTGGGGGAGTGCATTTTGCATTTACATCTCTTTCCTCCCTCCATCCTTCAATGAGGCAGTGTGGGGCCAGGGATACCCTTCAGCCACACAGCACTTATGTACCTAACTATAACGTATTTATTAATATTTATATTCATTCAGTCATATTTATTGAGCACTTACTCTTTGCAGAGTACTGTACTAAGTGCTTATCTGTCTCCCCCTCTGGGCTGTAAACTCCTTTTGGACAGGGATTGTGACTGCCAGCTCCGTTTTACTGTGCTCTCCCAAGTTCTTATTACAGTGCTCTGCTCACAGTAAGAACTCAATAAATACCACTGATTGATCGATTGTTGGCAAAACATGCCAAGTTGACAGAGGAAGTATTTTGATGGAGGTAAACACCCAAAGAGTTGGTAAGAAACAGAGAAAGGAGTTTAGCATCTTCATTTCAACAGAACAGAGGGTGAAATAGGGGGAAATTCTCACCCATTGGAAGACCCCACCATTAGGCTAACTCAGCCCAACCTCCTACCCAGTTATGGCCCTCCAGAACATCTTGCCGCTTCATAGGTTGTCTCCTTCCCAACATAAACCCTTTTAGTCCCCAGAGATGGTCTCCTGCAGACTAAAATAAGGGGAAGTTGCCAGGCAGGGCATGGCTGATCCAGGGATTGATAGGTCAAGCTGAAGCATTGGCACAAACCTGGAGAGAAAAGGCTCTGTCTTCTCTTGCTGCATACCTTCCCGTCATCATCATCACCATCAGTGGTATTTTTTGAGCGCTATATGCAGAGCATTTTGCTAAGCCTTTGGGAGAGTTCAAAACAACAGAGTTGGTAGACATGTTCCCTGCCCACAAAGAGCCTATAGTCTAGACGGAGAGACAGACATTATTATAAGTAAATAATGCATGGTTGTGTACTTGAGTGCTGTGGGGCTGAGGATGGAATGGATACCTATTGCTCAAAGGGTACAAATCTAAGTGTATGGACAATGTAGTAGGGGAGTCAGGGGAAAGAGAGTTTCATCAGGAAAGGCCTCTTGGAGGAGATGTAACATTGATAAGACTTTGAAGGTGCAGCGAGTGGTGGTCTGGCAAATTTGGCAGGGGAGACAGTTCCAGGCAAGAAGGAAGACATGGCAAAGGGGTCAGCGGTAAGATAGACAAGATCGGGGCACAGTGAGCAAGCTGGTGTTAGAGAAGCAAAATGTGTGGACTGGGCTGTAGTAGGAGATCAGTGTGGTTTTACATTTACCCCCAAAAACTTTGGGCTCATAATCATATGGAGATTTGTGTTCTGGGCCCCCTCTCAACTCTAGTCTTCCCTCTCCCCGCCTAATTGTTTTCCAAGAAAACCTGGTCCATGTTAGCATTTCAGAGAGTAGACAGAGCCTAAGATGGGGCCAAAGAAGTCCAGAACCAGAAAAGCAAACAGCCTGACTGCTTAGATCTCAGCTGTCCCATTGAAACAGGGCACCGATGCTTTAGCTGAGCCTGTTTCATTCCTCTTTGTATAAGCACTGAGTTCTCTCCCAGCTTACTGAAGTGTGTCCACTGAAGGAAATCCTAATTGGGGCTCAAATCTGTTTCCCGAATCCCACTTTCAAAATGACTGATTGCCTGCATATCCCCAGCACAATGCAGTTTTCAATTAAACTGCGTTGGCTGGAAATTTGTCAGCAACTGGAGTGTGGGAAGACTGTACAGGGCTCAAGTATCCTCCCCTCTATTCCCACCCAGAGATCAACTTCCAGAGTGTGGCTTTGATTACACGTTGGGATAGATGGGGTTGGTTCGATTCTTGTGATTGCCTGAAAAATCCCAGATGCTGGTGTTGGGAGCAGAACTCTCCAGACCCCCAAAGAGCTGTAACCTTCAGCGCCTGTGTCTTCCCCCCACCCCCTGGCTAGATATGCAGCCGAATGGAACTTTCCAAAGGATTTTGAAGAGTGGTTTGGACTTTTAACCAAATCCCCAGCTTGGAGCTCAAATGTTACTTGTTAGTGATTTTATTGCTAAACAATTTTCAAATGAGTCCCTGCCAGTTTTCATAAGTGAAACATTTAAAGTATGCAAAACATATTTTACTTCTTTCTGGAGCAGCTGCTCATTTGGGAAAGAGAATAATCAGGAGTGAATTCTATTCTATTTGTATAACACCCTGCGGCAATTTGAAGTGCCAGTGATGTGTATGCCGTATCAAATGAGTGAAGCTGTTTGATGAAGGTGAAAAACTTTTGAGGGTTTAAAACTTATAGCTCACTCTCTGTTTTCAAACTGTCTTGTAGAATGTAAGCTCTCCAAGGGCAGGGATCATGTCTCTACCATATATTCAAAGAGCCTAGTAGAGTTTCATCCATGGATCTGTCAATGTGGTTTAATGGAAAATCCTTGTGGATTATGAGAAACATAGTTTAGATAAGACATGAATAAGTTTATTCTCCTTCCCTACCAACCATATCTTTACCTGTGGTTAAAAAGGTTGAGAATTTTCATACTATGAGATTTAAGCACTGATAAATTTATTTTCTCTTTTTTTCTTATCCTACTGCTTTACGTTTCATGACCATTTTGGCTCTGGCTGGCCAGCCTGTTCAGCCCAAAAAGAAAAGTGTAATGATGTAATGTTTGGGACCAGAAAAGGATTATCATAGGACCAGATGGTTCTTATTGTGTAGGACTTTGGGTGGGCAAAGTACAGTCTGGACTGTGCCCAAACTGATTGTGTAGAATGTACCCTAATGCTTAGCACAGAGCTTGGCCCAAAGTAAGTGCTTGACAAATACGATTGATTCTTTCCAGCCCACGGCCATGTCCGGCAAAAGTAAAAATGAATAGAATTTCCTCATTGCAGAGGATCTGCTTCACGTTTATGAGCATGTTTAAAAGGGTTGTAAATATGTGTGGTAATGATACTATGGGTTCTTTTCATAACATGTGCCATAACAATTTTATGGACAGATTCAGTGAGTGCTATGTTGATAGTTGTCCTATCCTATTTGCTTGAAAGAGCTGCCTCAGAATGCACATTATCATAAATACACAGCTCATCTGGACCTTTTTAATAATAATAATAATTATGGTATTTAAGCGATTACTATGTGCCGAGCAGTGTTCTGAGCGCTGGGGTAGATACAAGTCATCAGCTTGTCCCACGTGGGGCTCACAGTCTTAATCCCCATTTTACAGATGAGGTAGCTGAGGCACAGAGAAGTAAAGTGACTTGCCCAAGGTCACAGAGCAGACAAGTGGCGGAGCTGGGATTAGAACCCATGTTCTCTGACTCTCAAGCCCATGTTCTTTCCACTAAGCCACATTGCTTTTTTCTAAAACAGCATTCTACACTCATCTCCCCCATTAATCAGTGGTATTTATTGAGGGGTCACTGTGCGCAGAGCACTGCACTATATTGAGCATTTGGGAAAGTACAACACAACAGATCACTGGCTTTTAGGCACTTTATCTGCTTTTCCCTGCTTTTCTGCTTGTTCTTTTTTCCCACATAACTCCAACTCAGAGTCTTAGCACCTATCAAGCTGTCCCACTCACTGTACCTCGTTCTCATCGCTCCCTCTGGCAACCTCTTACTCTCACATCTTCTCCCTGCCAGAAACTTTCTCTCCCTTCCTACAGAACAGGCCACAGCTCCCTGCAATCTTTAAAGCTCTTCTGAAAACACATCTCCTCCAGGAGGCCTGCCCCAATTTATGTATAAACTCTGCTGCTTGTATGCCCTGCCAAATGATGCTTCAGGACTTTAGAACTTTCAGCCTCCCATAGCATTTATGTACCTACCTTAAATACTCTTTTGCACACGCTAATTCACGATAATAATAATAATGACGCTGGTATTTGTGAAACGTTTACTCTTTGTCAAGCACTGTTCTAAACACTGGGGTAGATACAAGGTAGTCAGGTCGGACACAGTCCCTGTCCTCCATGGAGCTCACATTCTTAATCCACATTTTATAGGTCAGCTACCTGAGGCACAAAGAAGATAATCATCATCATCATAACTATGATATTTGTTAAGTACTTACTATGTACCAGACACTGTAAAGCACAGGGGTGGATACAAGCAAATCGGGTTGGACACAGTCCCTGTCCCACGTGGGACTCACAGTCTTAATCCCCATTTTACAGATGAGGTAACTGAGGCATAGAGAAGTTAAGTGATACACCCAATGTCACAAAGTAGACAAGTGGTGCTGGTATTGGAACCCAGGGCCTTCTGAATCCCAGACCCATGCTCCCTCCATCTCTCTCTCTCCATGCTGCTTCCCTTTTTCCTCCTTCCTCGTATCTTCAATTTATTTTAGTGTCTGTCTTCCCCACCAGACCATAAGCTCCTTAAGATCAGACCTCTTGTCTAGTGATTCTACTATAGCCTCCCAAACGCTAGTACAGTGCTCTGCACACGTTAGGTATTCAATACCTACTATCGCTGGGTTGACTGATAGATACTGGTGAGCTGAGTTTGAGTGAGGCAAGCACTTTTTATGGACAGTATTTATAGTCCCTAACCCCATTCAAGGTGAGCAGTGATTTCTTAATTAGGGATAATAATGATGATGGTATTTGTGCCAAGCATTGCTCTTAGCGCTGGGGTAGATACGAGGTAATCAGGTTGTTCCACATAGGGCTCACAGTCTTAATCCCCATTGTACAGATGAGGCAACTGAGGCACAGAGAAGTGTCTTGCCCAAGGTCACACAGCAGACAAGTGGCAGAGCCTGGATTAGAACCTACGAACCCTGACTCCCAAGCCTGTGCTCTTGACACTAGGCCATGCTGCTTGGTGCTGCTGCTTCCTCACTGATTAAGTGACAGTATCTTATTATTTTGAAATGAGGTGTTGGAGAAGGCTTTTGTGAATACCAGGGACTGTCCGAAAGACAAATAAATGGATTTTAGAGCAAATTAAACCAAAGTGGTCTTTGGAAGGCCAAGTGACTCGACTTAGATTAGCATATTTTGGACACATAATTAAGAGGAGTAATTCTCTGGAGAAGACACTAATGCTAGGAAAAGTCCAGGGAAAACATGGAAGAAGCAGACCAGCAACTAGATGGATAGAGACCGTAACAGCGATAATGGAAGAACCATTAGAAAGTTTGTGGGTTATGGCAAAGAACAGGACGTTCTGGAGAAAGGATCTCCATGGAGTCTCTGTGAATCCGAAACGACTCGACGGCACTTAATAATACTAATAATAATAATCTTGACTGTAAGCTCTTTGAGGGCAGGGATTGTGTCTTAGAATTCTATTGTATTGTATTCTCCCAAGCGCATAGTAAAGTGTGATGCATATATTAAGCACTCAGTAAATATCCTTAGTTGATTGATTGGTCCAGGATTACCTCCTCGCATAGGACTTTGTTGAGGGCTGGATCTATATATCTGCATTTTATATCTGCTGCATTTTATATCTGCAATCCTGCTCCTCCACCCCTTGCTATAAAATTGGACAAAATTCAGTCATGGGAAGAAGAGGAAGAGAAATGTGGTCTTTACTGTTTTGCAGGAAGGTGCTATAGGAGCTGTTGGGAAGCATCAGGCCAACTCTAAATTCTTTGCCGGACAGGGAGCATGTCTACTAACTCTGCTGTATTGTAGTCTCCAAAGCACTTAGTACAATGCTCTACACACTGTAAGCTCTCAATAAATATCATTGATTGATTGATCTTGGATGGCCTCCTAGCATAGGAATTTGTTGAGTGCTGGATGTAGTTTTTTATATTTACAATCGTGCCCCACCCACTGCTATGAAATCGGACAAAGTTCAGTCATGGGAAGAAGAGGAAGAGAAAAGTGGTCTCTACTCTCTTGCTGGAAGGTGCTGTAGGGGCTGATGGAAAGCATTACGCACTCTCTAGACTGAAAGCTCCTTGAAAGGCAGGGACCCTGTTTACCAACTCTGTTGTGCTGTACTTTCCAAGATGCTTAGTACAATGCTGTGCACACAGTAAGCACTCAAATACCATTGATTGTTTAATTGATTGATCAGAGAAACCAGTGAGCTCAGAGGCTTCTTGGGTTTAGGAGAAGGATAGGAGTTCTTCTTTCTCAAATTGTCCTGAAGGAAATTGCTCAAAGCAGTATCAATGAGAGAGTATTGCTCAGGAAGCATGGATTTTTGGAAAGCAGTAGAAAGATGTTTGAGCGGCAGCCTTATGTCAGGTGGGTAGTGCTAAGTGAGGAGTGGTGGTTAGTTGGCCTGCAGGGTATGGGGGAGAGCAGAGGAATATGAACCATGCCTCAATAGGTTCCATTCCAAGAAGAAAGAGAGGGAGATTTGGAAAGGAATTCTTTATGTGTGAAGAGGGCCAAGAGAGCACAGTGTCTTGGATGATTAGGCTGAAAAGTTCATTGAGTGTATCAGGTGAGAGGCCCTAGAAAAGAACAGACCATCCTTATTCCTGCGGAAATCTCCAGAGGGACCCCGTTAAGGCTCAGTCACATGGAGTCAATCGCCCAAGATTTGCTTGTCCTTATTTAACCTTTGTGGGGTGAACAGACCTAGCTCGTTATTTTGAATTCCTTGTGTTTGGCTTTGGTTATTACCTCTGGCAGATAAAGTGGACGCAAATGTCTGGATAAACCAGGAAACTGCTGCCTAGGTTCCCTCCCAATTCAGGAACCCTGGTGATTTGCATCCCACTACCAGTGGAAGAATCAACAGTAGCTCTAAGGTTGTCCGAAAGGTGCTGTGTAGGGGTCCACCCAGCTCTGAAAGGCAAAGACTATCCAAGTAGGCGGCTTGCACAAATTGGCAATAATAATTATAGGTATACTGCCTGCAGACCTGCAGGGGAAGCTTTCTGCAAAGGCAAACCCTTATATTTAACTTGCAGTAGGGGAGATGGGGAAAAGCTCAGCCTGAAAATGACGCTATAACTTTGGTTCTAGAGTTTTTGAATTCCCACTCCACTTTCCTACTCTTTCTCTGGCCGCCACAGTGTTAGCGTTTGTGTTTTCTGGGGCCGAGAGTTGTTCCCAGTTGTGTTGCAGTGTAGCCTAGTGAATAAAACATGGGCCTGAGAGCCAGAGGACCTGGATTCTAAATCTGGCTCTGCCACTTGCTTGCTGTGTGACCTTAATAATAATAGTGTTGGTATTTGTTAAGTGCTTACTATGTGCAGAGCACTGTTCTAAGCACTGGGGTATACAGGGTAATCAGGTTGTCCCACATGAGGCTCAAAGCCTTCATCTCTATTTTACAGATGAGGCAACTGAGGCACAGAGAGGTGAAATGACTTGCCCATAGTCACACAGCTGACAAGCGGCAGAGCCGGGATTCGAACCCATAACCTCTGACTCCCAAGTGCGGGCTCTTTCCACTGAGCCACGCTGCTTCTCTGACCTTAGACAGTTAACTTTTCCATGCCTCAGTTTCCTCCACTGTAAAATGAAGATTCAATCCTTCCAACTTAAATTGTGAGCCCCTTGTAGACAAGGACTGTATCCGGGCTGATTAACTTGGGTCTCTCTCAGTGCTTAGATTACTGCTTGACATATAGTAAGCCCTTAACAAATGCCATAAAAAATGTGTTGAGAGATCTGAAGCTGGCCCAAAGAGGCTGGGAGGACAGGATTAGCATGCAAGATGTGTGAGGATGCAAGACTCTGTTGAAAGATGTAGAAAGAGGCTGGTGACAAACAGAGCTGAGTCAGCAGAGGCCGAGCATGAAAAAGCACTTAAAGGAGCGAACCATCATATTGAAATATGATGGGCAACCAAGGGCAGGATCTCCTCGACAATAAGTGAATTGTCCTGGTTAAATTGAAACACTCTCCACTCCGATACCCTCACCACATCTTCACCTACTGCAAGGAGGATTATGAGGCTAAAGGCCAATCACAGTGCACCACAGAAGCAGTGTGACCTAGTGGAAAGAACATGGGCCTGGGAGTCAGATGACCTGGGTTCTAATCCTGATTCCGCCAGTAGCCTGCTGTGTGACTTTCTCAGTGCTTCAGTAACCTCATCTGTAAAATGGGGATTGAATACCAGTTTCTCCTTGTACTTGGACTGAGTCCTATGTGGAACAGGGACTGTGTCACACCTGATTGACTTATATCTGCCCAGGACTTAGAATGCTGCTCCACACATAGTAAATGCTAAACAAATACCATTAAATAATAATGTTGGTATTTAAGCGCCTACTATGTGCAGAGCACTGTTCTAAGCGCTAGGGGAGATACAGGGTAATCAGGTCATCCCACGTGAGGCTCACAGTTAATCCCCATTTTACAGATAAGGTCACTGAGGCACAGAGAAGTTGTGACTTGCCCACAGTCACACCAACCAACCAAACACAAAAAACCCAGATTCTCCTTTTGAGGAAGCCCTAGTTGCTTAGATCAACTAGTAGACATCCCACCCATTTTCCAAGAAAACAAATGGAGAAATATAGTGTCTTTGCAGAATACATGGGAATTCCTCATTGTGGGCAGGCTATAAGATCAAGCTGTCACTGTTACACAGCAACCTGGCTCGTGTGCTGCAAATGGGCCCAGATTTCCAAGTGGGAGAAAGACGAGCCCCAGGGGAATGTTTCATGCGTTGTTGGGAAGAGTGGGTCGAACAACTACTGAGAAGCAGGCAATTTGGCAGATCCCTGTTCTCCAAATTGATTTCTATGGGTTTGTTTTTAGGAAAGGATGAATCTTGTGATGGTGAATGCACTCCCTAATTTCAGGCATATAGCATGTTCCCTTGTATAACGATACACCCTCTGTGGGCTTCCAAAGCTTTACGTGTCCTCATAAAACCTGCCCTGGGTTAGGTGTGTACTTTGTAGCTCCATTAGCCTCAACACGAGTATTAACGGACCTCAAGACTGTAAGCTCATTGTAGGCAGGAAGTGCAACAGTTGATTATTGTACTGTACTCTCCCCAGTGCTTAGTACAGTACTCGGCACACAGTAAGTTCTCAATAAATATGGTTGATTGACTGCACTGGGCATTTGTAAGTGTACAGCAGAAGTCAAAGACACAAACCCTATACACAAGGAGCCCAAAGTCAGAACCTACCTGTTAGATTGCAATCACCGTGAGGTCAGTGAGAGGGTGGGTTTCTGAGGTTTTGTTCCCAGTGCTTAGTACAGTGCTTGACTTTCAAAGGCCAGGGTTATTTATTTGGCCCCCTCTGGCCTCATAGTCATTCAAGTAGTACCATATCCGGATTGGGAACTCTGTAGAGCACTGTGGTATAGATAATTACGGTAATTGTTAAGTGCTTGCTATGAGCAAGCACTGTTTTAAGCTCTGGAGTAGATATGTCAATCAGACTGAATGCAGTCCCTTTCCCACAGGGGTCTCACAGTCTAAGGAGGAGGGAAAACAGGTATCAAATCCCCATTTTTAACAAATTAGGAAACTGAAGTACAGAGAAGTTAAGTGACTTGTGCAAGCTCACACAAGTGGTAGAGTCAGGATTACAACTCAGGTCCTCTGACTCCCAGGCCCATACTCTCTTCACTGGGCCACACTGCTGCACTGTAATAAACACTTGGAAAAGTACAACGGAGTTGGAAGGGATTCCAATTGGGAAATATGTTCATTAATTTTGACCTTTCTTCAGAGGCCATCTGAAGATGAGTCCCTAAAGGGTGATTTTTTGGCCCAGTGCCCAGGCCATCTTAAATGCCATCCAGGTCCCCTTTAATTTCCTGTACCCAGATTTTTCTGGTTGGTGGCAGAACTATCATCCACCTCATAGCGGTTGTTGTGGCCTAGAAAGCGTTCAGAGAGTCATGAGGATTTTTATTTTTAACCTCGGTCTTTAATCAGATGTTCGCTCATTCATTAAATCATATTTATTGAGCACTTACTGTATGCAGAGCACTGTACTAAGTGCTCGGGGAAGTAGAATATAACAATACACAGACACGTTCCCTGCCCACAACAAGTTTACATTCTAAAAGGGGAGAGAGACATTAATATAAATAAATTACAGATATGTACTTAAGTGCTGTGGGGTTGGGAGGGGGGGATGAATAAAGGGAGAAACTCAGGGCAGCGCAACGGGAGTGGGAGAAGAGGAAAGGAGGGCTTAGTCAGGGAAGGCCTCTTGGAGGAGATATGCCTTCAATAAGGCTTTGAACAAGGGCACATTAATTGCCTGTCGGATTTGAGGAGGGAAAGTGTTCCAGGCCAGAGACGGGATGTAGGCAAGGAGTTGGCAGCAAGATAGACGTGATCAAGGTACAGTGAGAAGCGGATAAATGGTAGCTCTCTGGACCAGCCACAGGGAGGGATCTGAAAAGGAACTTTGGTTTCTGGGATAAAGAAGAGGGAGAGATCTCAGTCTTCATTGTTTCACGGCATTTTACCTTGTGGGGTCGACTCTCCCCAGGATCTCCAGGACCTGCTGGCAAGAACCCCCCACCCTCATCTCTCACGGGAGCCCCAAGGGGTGTGAAAGGAGTCTCCATGACCCCCTAATCCAAGGGAGGGACAGTGAATCTGGAAGTGTCCTCAGCTGCAATCTGGATCAGAGACAAAGCAGCTCGAAGAGCTAGGCTTTGTCATTTGTCTTGTAATTGGTTGTTATTAGATTAAAAGCTTTAGCTTTACTCAAGCCTATTGGGCAGATCTCTTTCTCTTCCTTGAGAATGATGCCAATTTTTATGTTTACTTCTCCATTTTTATTTAATAGTATTTATTGAGCGCTTACTATGTGCAGAGCACTGTACTAAGCACTTGGAATGAACAAGTCGGCAGCAGATAGAGACAGTTCCTGCCATTTGATGGGCTTACAGTCCAATCGTCTAATCTAATAGACATGGTTCCTGCCCACAAATTCAGTCTAGAGGATGAGTTTACAGAGTACAGGCCCTACTGGAGCATACCAGTTGGTGTTGGATGTTCAGAGGGCATCTGGAGAGGCCTGAAGGGTAATCAATTAGTCAATCACTCAGTGATATTTATTAAGCGCTTCACAATCCTCAGAGGGTAAGGGGTGGGAATGGTCCGTGGGGCCACTAGAAGCTGAAGTCACAAGACAGGCGGCTTGCTGTTAAATATGCAAGGCAGACGGCCTGGCCCGGACTTCCAGGGTTCTTAGAAGTCAAGTCGCCAACTACGTGAACTCTGGCCAGTGCAGGGGAATCAATGGTATTTATTGAGTGCTTACTGAATGCAGAGCACTGTACTAAGCGCTTGGGTGACTACAATACAATAGAGTTGGCAGACATGTTCCCTGCCCACAGTGAACTTGCAGACTAGAGGGAAAGAGGGCAGCATGTGACTGTAAGCAGTAAGGTCCTCATGATCAGGGATCTCATCTAGCAACTCTGTTGAATTGTACTCTTCCAAGCTCTTAGTACAGTGCTTTGCACAATAAGTGCTCTGTAAATACCATTGATTTAATTGATTGCAGGTCTCTGCTCAGCCATATCCCTGTTTTGTTGTCTGTCTCCCCCTTCTAGACTGTGAGCCCGTTGTTGGGTAGGGATTGTCTCTATCTGTTGCCTCATTGTACTTTCTAAATGCTTAGTACCGTAGTCTGCACCCAATGAGCGCTCAATAAATATGATTGAATGAATGAATTTAGTTCAACAGAATGGAGCCAACCGGCAAGCAGGCTTCCGGTTCTGCCCGGCATCTTCAGAGTTGTTTCTGGGTGACGGGCAGGAAATGGTTCCTAAGCCCTGGTGCAAATTTCCTGGTTCTTCATTAGGAGCAGATGAGACTTGATACTTCACTGGGTCTTGTAGGCACCAGAGTCTTCTTTCCAGCTCTGCTAGGCAATGGGAGATTTCCAGTGCATGTATATAATTCTGCAGCACCCCGTTGTCCTTGACCCTAGACTACATGCTCCTCCTTTAGACTGTATGCTCATTTTGGACAGGGAACGTTTCCACCAATTCTATTCAGAAGCAGCATGTCCCAGTGAAAAGTGCATGGGTTTTGGAGTCAGAGGATGTGGGTTCTAATCCCTGCTCTATCACTTACCTGTTGTGTGACCTTGCAAGTCACTTAACCTGTATGTGCCTCGGTTCTCTCATCTGCAAAATGGTGATTCAATGCCTGTTTTCTTTCCTGTTATACTGTGAGCCCTATGTGGGACAGGGACTGTATCCAACCTGATTTGCTTGTGTCTACCCCAGCACTTCCCCTCTCAGGTCACACCTGGAGAATTTCCAGTACTCTACAGTCTCGGCTGTGGGAGGGAGAGTCAAGCAGAGGCCTACCCATTCCATTCCTAGCTTGGCCAGTGGCTAGCGAGTGGAAGACAATCTGTTACAGGTCAAAACTCACCCATGCTGGGTAGCGGCGGCATGGGAGAGAGTCGAGGGCAGCGACTCAAGTTTACTGCGTGGAAGGAGGCAATGGTAAACCAGATCCATATTTTTACCAAGAAAATTATATGGATACACTGCCAGAATGATTGCAGATGGAGAGCGGGGCATTCTGGGAGAGATGGGTCTGTGTTGTCGCTATGGATCACATAAGACATAAGACAAGACTCCAGCACTTAGTAGAGTACCTGGCACATAGTAAGTGCTTAACAATACCATTAAAAAAATGTCATTTCATAAGCTACCAGGACATGAGTATTTTCACTCCTATCTCTTTGGGGCTTTGGTGGGGAAATATTCTTCTTTCATGTTCACATCTGGGTCCCAGTCCGTCATTCTTTTGATTCGAGACCACTAATCTGTACTAGTCTGTCCTAGCCACCTCCCTCTAGCCAAACATAAATCCACCTGGAACATCTGGGCTGTTTTGGATTGACCTTCAAGCAAATTGAGCAAATTTTTTGAAGGCTCTGGGTTCACTGTTATTAGGTCCAGATTATCTATGAAGTGTGAAGATAATTTTATAAAGCCAGATTAAGGCCTCCAGTGCAAAATCTCAACTCTTCTAAAGCCCCAGAGCTCCTGGATGCCTATAACTAAAGCTAGAATTTTAACCCCAGGGGACAACCTTAATCCAGGGTCTGTGGGAAACTGTCTTCTCTCCCTCCATCCTGTCTCAGGAAGATGATAAGGAAAAAAAAAAAGCATTCATTTAATCAGGGTTTACAATCAACCCTTTAGAACCAGCCAGGAACAGGCCTATCTTCAGTTAAGAGGGTAAAATTGGTTCTGGGCTATGAATCTTGGAGGAAAGAACTTATCAGGACTTATCGCTTTACTCCAGGGAGAAAATGCAATATATAAATGTAATCAAACATCAGCATGGGCATTGACAAATGGCCCTTCTCTTCATTGGCATTATTAAGGAAGCTTTCTCTAAAGAGGAAAGGGGGCATTGTTACTGTATAGAAATTATGCCATCTGGGCTTTGGAGAGCTTTCAGAGAGGATCTAAAAAAATGTCTGGCTGGATGAACCGCTGCCTCTAACTTCAGGCCTCCAGAGGATTCTGGCACTACCTTACTGTTCTCTGAGCCATCAAAAGGAACAGAGAGTGAGATAACGAGACTGGGAGTGAGGGATTTGGATCAGAATAAGAACTAAAAGAGGATTAGAAAGGTTTGAGTGTATTTTGTCGCCTGCCTGAAAATAGATTATGAACCAATACTTAGGTGGTCTCGAATTCATTACCCTGGTAGACTAGGGTCTCATTAAGAGTAGGATCTCTCTTTTTCACTCTCTCTCTCCTTTCCCTCTTTCTCCTCCCCCATCTCTCTCCCCTCACCCCCACAAACATACACATTTTTAAAGCAGAGCATTTCAGTCAATGACATTTGTGCCACTTTAAGCCCTTTGCTATAGGATAAATCACTCTCATGTTTACTAAAGGAGGAACAGTGTTAATCAACTTGCCTACTCCTTTCATTTAGATAGCTTAACCTTTGGTTCTCTTTAATGTGGAAGGAGTATTTGTCCAGGTCTGCTCTTTCTCTGTAAATGTTGTTCTATCTCTCCATTCAGGGGCTCCCTGAATGTTGTCTGCCCATGGAGTAATATTGGTGGTATTTACTGAGCATCAGAAATGCATTGTACTAAGCATCTGGGAAAGAAAACAGAAGCTTATGGCATGTTCCCTGTTCACAAGGAGTTTACACTCTAAAGGGAAAGCATCTCAGAGCCAACTTCTCACCCACATTCTGCCTCTGGCCAGGAGCGTGCTCCCTCCTCAGATCTGACAGATAATTACTCTCCCGACTTTAAAGCTTTATTGAAGGCACGTCTTCTCCAGGAGTCCTTCCCTGACTAAGCCCTTCTTTTCTCTTCTCCCACTCCCTTCTGTGTCACCCTGACGTGCTCCTTTTATTCACCCCCAAGCCCAGCCCCTCAAAACTTATGTACATATCTGTAATGTATTTATTTATATTAATGTCTGTCTCCCCTCTAGATTGTAAGCTTGTTATGGGCAGGAAATGTGTCTGTTTATTGTATTCTCCCAAGCACTTAGTACAGTGTTGTGCACATAGTGAGCCCTCAGTAAATATGATTGACTGACAGGCTGACTGACATAAGATAGTGTCCTAGGAATCTTTAAGGGTAGCAATCCTGGCCAAAGCCGTCTGACTGGTTGTCTCAGGAGAATTGAAAAACTCTGCTCTAGAGGTTGCAGGGAAGCAAGTAAGAATTTTGTTTATTTTTTCCATTTGGATCAGCAAAATTAGCTGCTGTGGTTGACTGAATGCTTACTGGATGCATATCCCCTGCTTGGAGCCCTGTGGAACTGATGACTAGGTGCATGGCCTAGTAGAAAAAGCATGGGCCTGGGGGCAGAGGACCTGGATTCTAATCCCAGCTCTGCCACTTGTCTGCTGTGTCACCTCGGGCAAGTCACATCACTTCTGTGTGCCTCAGTTCCCTCATTCAGTACGTGTTTCCCTCCTACTTAGACCTGATTATCTCGTATCTACCGTAATGCTTAGTACAGTGCTTAGCATATAGTAAGCGCTTTACGAAAACCACCAAAAAAAAAGTGACCCTGCCCACTACAGCATGGCCTAGTGAATAGCCCCTAGGCCTGGGAGTCAGAAGGACTTGGGTTTTAATCCCAGCTCCACCACTTGTCTGTTGATGTTCTTGGGGAAGTCACTTCATTTCTCTTTGCTTCAGTACCCCTCATCTGTAAAATGGGGATTAAGATTGTGAGCCCTAAATGGGACAGGGACTGTGTCCAACGGGATTATTTTATACCTACCCCAGTGCTTAGAAAAATGTCTGGCATATGATAAGCACTTAACAAATGCTAATATCATTATTATTATTACTTTATTACTATTATAGGGACTCTCTTATATGACCTCATGGGACAGATGGTCCTGGGGTTGGCCAATATCATGCAAATCATCGTGGTAAGGCTGTTCTTACCTTTTCCCCAAAAGATACCATCTCCGAGGATGAGAATCAACAGGTGCCCATTGCCGACTGAACCATGTACAAGACACTAAGATGGTCCCAGCTGGTTCAGTTACTACTAAGCCTGGCTCTGGAACCTGTTGGCAGATATTCAGGTCATTAAAAATACCTTTGGCCCTTAGCCTTAAGTCACTGGCAAGTGACTAAAGGCCAAAGGCAGAAGGAGCAAGATCCAGAGAGAAGAGCAGCAGATGCTCTTAGAGGTCAGTAACCCTCAATTCTAATTCCAGTTTGGCTTATCAATTGTGTAATCTTGGGCAAGTTATAAAGCCTTTCTGCTCTCTGTCTGTAAAAGGAGGGTAATATTAGCTACCCCCCATTCCTATCTTACAGGAACATTTGAGGGTAAGGAGGATAGGTAGAGCTTGGGTTTCTCAAAAGAAAGGAACTGCCTACATTCAAGGGATTATTGTCATCATTCCCTTTAAATGGGCTGTGGAGAGTTGACTACTTTGTAAAACCCTACTGGTTAACCTCCCGGGGCAAGTTGAGGCAGGTTGACAGAAGGTTGGAAAGTGCTAGGCTTGATCTCAAAAGTAAGCAAAAGCTAAATAGGTAGTAACTTCTCAAAGTTAAAGATAAATTAAAATGGGCAGGCTTTAAACAGGAGATCCAGTTACTCTAGTGGGAAACCCTATTATCAAACTCTCAAGAGTATCTTCTGGAGGCTCCTTCTGTACAGAATACTGAACTAAGCACTTGGAAGAGTAGAGAAAAATTTAAAGATGTGATCCCTGACCACAAAGAGTTTACAATCTCTGGGTGAAACAGTCAGTAGAGAAAATTATAGGCAGCATGGCCTAGTGGAAAGAGCACCGGGCGGGGGAGTCAGAGGACATGGGTACTAATCCCAGCTCCGCCACATGTCAGCTCACTGACCTTGGGCAATTCACTTAGCTTCTCTGTGCCTCAGTTAACTCACCTGTAAAATGGGGATTAAGAGTGTTAGTCCCATGTAGGACAGGAACTGTGTCCAACCTGTTTACCTTGCATCTACCCCAGTGCTTAGAACAGTGCTTGGCAAACAGTAAGCACTTAACAAAAACCATTATTATTTAAATTTTTTATTATGATTAGGAAGCAACAAAATTTGAAGATTTATATAAAAGAGCTACTGTTTCAGGAGAAAGGGATAGGGTTGAGATTGCCCAAGAAGGTGGGTGATGCAGATGTGCTGAAGTGGCAGTAGGGTGGGGACTTTAAAGTGATGCTAAACAATTTCTGCCTGATTCAATCTCTAGCCTGTAAACTTGTTGTGGGCAGGGAATGTGTCTACCAACTCTATTATATTGTACTCTTCCAAGCTCTTAGTACAGTGCTCTGCACATAGTAAGTGCTCAATACATACAATTGATTGACATGGAGATGCGTGGGCCACCGTTGTAAGTTTCTGAGGAGTGGGGAGACATGCACTGAATGGTATTTTAGAAAAATGATCTGGGCAGCAGAGTGAAGAATGGACTGGAGAGGGGAGAGGCTGGAACAGTGAGTCAGCGAAGAGCCTGATCAAATTGTTGAGACAGGATGTGGCAAGTGCTTGGAACAGTGGCAGTTTGGATGGAGAGGAAGGGGCAGGATTCTAGTGATCCTAGAGAAGCAGCTTAGCTCAGTGGAAAGAGCACAGGCTTGGGAGTCAGAGGTCATGGGTTCAAATTCCGGCTCTGCCACTTGGCAGCTGTGTGACCGTGGCCAAGTCATTTAACTTCTCTGTGCCTCAGTTACCTCATCTGTAAAATGGGGATGAAGACTGTGAGCCTCACATGGGACAACCTAATTACCCTGTATCTACCCCAGTGCTTAGAACAGTGCTTTGCACATAGTAAGCGCTTAACAAATACCAACAATATTATTATTATTATGTTATGAAGATAGAACTGACAGGACTGAGTGATTACGGGAAGAGTGGTATCTCAGAGCACAGGGCAGGCCCCCCTTTTCTCTGGTGTATCAATCAATCAGTTGTATTTATTGAGCGCTTATTGTGTACAGAGCCTTGTACTAAGCACTCGGGAGAGTAACAATATAACAGAGTCGGTAGACACATTCCCTGACGACAAGGAGCTTACAATCTCAGGTGTATGTGCCTGTATTCTTACCTGGTCCCCCTTGTCTTGAGCAGCACAGAGCTTGGCTTCCTCCCTTTGCCAGCCAAGCGTGTCTAGCACAATAAATACACAATAACCGTAGCAATGATTAGTTTCGTCTTTTTTTTTTTCATCTGGCTATGCCCTTTGCTCAGAAGGGGAAGAGGTGTGGTACTTCTAGTGACAGCTAATCTTTTCTGTATTTGATCCTTGTGCTGCATCTGCTGACTGGAGAGACCGAGCTCAGAGATGGTAGCCTGTGAGGCAGCTGGGATGAATCATCAAATCATAGGGCTGAAGTGCCTCAAAGGGCCAAGTAGCCGAGGGTGGAGACTCCACTTAAGCGGCCTTGCGGTGTAGGAGAAGAGGGGTAGGAAGGGAGGCCCCAAGGCGCTTTCATCCCCGACTCCACACTCACTTCTCTCCCGTACCCCCAGTTTAGGAATGCCAACGCCAAGCTGACGGCTCCATCAGCACCCCAGCCCCTGGTGGAGAGCTTCCTTCTCTGGGCTGGCCTCAACCCACCCTGTCCATCCCCCTGCCTTCATGAGGCTCCAAAGAGTCAAGCCAAGTGAAGAGACCATCCTGTCCTCGAGACCTTCAGAGAAGAATATTTCCCAGTCTCCAGGGGTTTAAACTACCCTTTCTGTCAGGACAGTCTCCCTTGGATATAACTTAGAGAAGCATCGTGGCCTAATGGATGGAACATGGGCCCGGTAGTCAGATGGACCTGGGTTCCAATTCTGCCTCAGCCATTTGTCTGTTGTGTGACCTTGGGCAAGTTACTTAGCCTCTCTGTGTCTCAGTTACCTCATCTGCAAAATGAGGATGAATACTGTGAGCCCCATGTGGGACATGGACCTTGTCCGACCTGATTAGCTTATATCTACCTCAGCGCTTAGTACAGTTCTGGCTTATAGTAAGCACTTAACAAATACCATCATAAAAAAAAAATCCCCCACACTGCGGTTTCTCCATGGCTGCAAGAGTCTCTTCAGCCTCCAAAATCCCAATTACTGGTCCAGGAAGGTCAAAGCAAAGCAGTTATTTGAGGGAATTATACAGGTCACCCAAGTCCAGAAACTACTTTTGTGTGTGTATTAATTTGGCAGTTACTTCATTTTGGCAGTGAGATTGGGCCAAACAGAGCTTTTCTCACCCCTGCAGAGATCTGATCTGTAAAGGCATTGTTCTGGTGTTTCACTGGTCCTTGTGTTTCTGCTGCAGGAGGGAGGGGAGTCAGAGCAATCAGGGATGATCTTCTGCCACCAGGATAGAGTTTCAAGCTCAGTTGAACTGCTGTACCTTTTATATAATCTGTTTTTCTTTCTCTTCTACTAAATTATTTTCTTCCCATCACAGTCCCTGCAGCACATCCCTCTTATAGCGTGGGGTGGTCTGGTCTCTGGGAGCAGAGGCATGTCTGGTACACCTGTCTTCAGGTGAGCTTTGAATAATAATAATAACTAATGATGGCATTTGTTAAGTGATTACTATGTGCCAAGCACCATTCCGAGCCCTGCGGTCGATACAAGGTAATCAGGTTGTCCCACCTAGTGCTCACAGGCAATCCCCCATTTTACAGATGAGATAACTGAGGCACAGAGAAGTTAAGTCACTTGCCCAGAGTCACACAGCTGATAAGTGGCAGATCCGGGATTAGAACCCACAACCTCTGACTCCCAAGCCCGGGCTCTTTCCAATAAGCCACGCTATACCACTTACTACCAGTAATCAGCAGTGTGGTCTAGTGGATAGAGCACAGGCCTGGGAGTCAGAAGGTCCTGGGTTTTAGTCCCATCTCTGCCACTTGTCTGCTGTGTGACCTTGGGCAGGTCATTTAACTTCTCTGTGCTTCACTTACCTCAACAGTAAAATGGGGATTAAGTCTGTGAGCAGTATGTGGGATATAGACTAAGTCCAAGCTGATTAGCTTGTATTTACCCAGTGCTTAGAACAGTGTCTGGCACTTAGTAAGCACTTAAGAAATACCATTGTTATTATTATTGTTGTTATCAGCATTACTTATCAAGGACAATGGGTTCAGGGCTATAAAATGAAAAACAAATATTTCAAGAAACCCATTAGGGGAGACTAGAGGCTTGACTTATTATGCTCCATCTATCATTTGCTTTCTACCTAAATATACTTGAGGAAAAGATCTGTGGGATAATCTTCTGGCTTCTTTTTAGTTTTAAAGGGACTTTGGCAGGAAACAATTTGTGGCAGAAAATCTGAGTCAGTAGAAGTCAATAGGACTTTGAAAACAATCCTATTAATAGTCACTTGGCCACTTACCCAGTGGGTCCAATTTGGATCCAGTTTGGTCCACATGGGTGCTAGAATATCTCAGTTTTGTTGATCTGACAATCTTGTTTACTCCTTTTATATTTACCTCTCATGACTGTTCACTCCAATCTTCTAGCTCTCCCACTTGCTCTTGGGAAATTATAGGTCTGTGCTTTGATTATTTGCTTATGCTTCCTTTCTGTGTTTGCCTTTGTTTTTGCTCTAAGGTCTTTCTTTAAGTCATTCAGGCAATCAATGACATTTATTGAGTGCCTACTTCATCTGAGTATGCATTCAATCAAAGGTTTCTATCGCACAGCTACTGAATGCAGTATACTAAGCACTTCGAGTACAACAGAAGAAAACCTTACAAGCTTACAATCTAACAGGGGAGGTAGGCAGACAAAACTGATTTATAAGCAGTGGGAGCCAGAGAAAGAACAAAAATAAAATAGAAAGTAGAGCAATATGCCATGATGAAATACCAGAATAAGAATGAATAGTTGAATGTTCAATTCACTATGTCTAAGGGCTGAGGATGGATTTAAATATGTATTAAATATGTAAAAGGTATTGGGAAATAATCAGAAGGGCTCCCTAGAGGAGGTGGAGTTTAGGATGGCTTTGAGAATGGGGAGAGCTGTGATCTAGTGTGGGGAGGATGGGGAGGATCCCTGGGTCAGTTTGAGAAATTGTATCACTTGGACATTGGGAGAGACAATTTAAGGGTGACTTTTAGACTCTAAGTTTCTCGAGGTCCAGGTCGGTGTCATTTTCTTCCTTTCTTATTTCCACAGTAGGCCTACTCTTGACTGGCCTTTGTGGCTCCATGCAGGGAAGGTGGGCTGGTCATTTTCCATGCTGATTTGCAAAATCTTTAGAAAATCCAAGTAGCCTGAACCCCCTTTTCCCCAGGTCCTTGACTAGAATACCATACCACAGGCCTGTAGCATTTCACCCTGCAGGACTGTCACTGGCCTCCAGACTTGGATATGTTCCTCTATTCTTCACGGGCATCTCTGGTCTGATTTCCTCTCGGTATCCAAGGCCACGCTAAGAGCCTCATTCGTGTTGGAGCCCAGGCCATCCAAACCTGCCACAGCACACCATATAGGAGAGCAGTGACTGAGGGGGACTTTGGATAAAATCACTTATTTGCAAATGGGTGCAAAATCACAGGCACATCAAGAAGGGGATTTCTGGGTAGAGGAGGCATGAAGGTACGGCCTAGAGGAAAAAGCACAGGCCTGGGAGAGTATTGTACTCTCCCAAGCACTTAGTCAATGCTCTGCACACAATACGTGCTCAGTAAATAACATTGATTAATTGAGTGGAGGCATTTGGAATCACCTCCCTGCCTGAGGGACAAGATCTGTGCCTCTAGAGTTGCTCATTCTGTACCTAGCATACTGCAGGTGGTTAATAACTAGCCATCGTGATTCTTCTGAGCTCTTCTAAACTTTGGCAACCACAGGCAAAGAAAAAAAGGAATGGAAATGAAATCTCTTGTACGTATAGGTGTCAACTCCATGGGGGCATTGAAGGCAGTCTCAGGGTGGTCTAGACACAGGGTGGCCTAGATGCAGGGTGACCTAGGCAAAAGAGCCTGGTCTGGAAGTCAGAGGACCTGGATTTTAATCCTGGCTCTGCCAGTTGCTTGCTGTGTGACATGAGGCAAGTCACTTCACTTCTCTGTGCCTCAATTTCCTCAACTGTAAAATGGGGATTAAATCCTTTTCCCCCCTACTTAGGATGTGTGAGCCCCGTGGGGCAGAGACTGCATCCAATCTGATTAGCCTGTGTCTTCCCCAGCATATAGAACCGTGCTTGACACAGAGTAAGCACTTAAATACCATAGTACTAGTGATAATGTGAGTCCAGCAGAGACAGTGAATCCATGAAGGTCTAAGAATTGGCTGTGATGATTTCCTCTCCTGTGATGTTCCAGGCATACTGAAAACACTTAATGAATGAGATGATTGATGGACGGATGGAAAACAAACCTGCTCTTTGGTATCTGTTTGATTTTTGAAGTCAGCATGTTTCCACCAGCTCTCTCTCTCTCTCTCTCACTCTCTGTCTCTCTCTTTCTCTCTCACCCCCTTCACTCAGACCCTGCATTCTACACTTAGAAGTCTGGGTGAGTTGTAGCTTTTCCCCAGTGCATATTTTTTGCAGCCTGGTCAAGTAAATTCTCTCCCTGAATCTCTGTTAAAGTGTCAGTTTGTCAATCTGCCAAGGAAGGGATTTCTCCTCTGCCGTCTTCTCTAAACGTAGGGCTCATTAGGAAAGCTGTGAACTGGGTGTCTGAATGCCACTGAATCACATTTATCAGAAGTAGCTCTTTGGTTCCTGTAAACTAGAAGCCCCTTTCCTGAATCTGTGTTTTTTCCATGGGGTAGTTAAGGGAATGAATGACACAAATCCTATTCGTGAATGGTATTTAACTTACAAAGGCTATTTTCAGATTAGCCTTTGAATTTTTCTTCCCCTTAGAGACTACTGCCGGCTTCCAGAGCTCCTTGCAGAATACTTTAAAGGGTAAAAGACTATTGGAAATTGATATGGAAGTCATTGATATTGGCATAGGGTCACTGAAAAGTAATCTGAAAAACCTGGTTTCCTCTTCAAAGAGGAACAGTTTCCCATATATTGTATAAAAAGTAATGGATCAAGAGGGAGCAGGGGTTTTCTGTTGTTGTTGTTTTGTTTATGATAATTCTTGAATATCAGGGTGGAGTGGCAGTTTACTGTTTATTGGCTCAGGCTGACTCCGGACTATTTATTGTTGTATTGTACTCTCCCAAGTGCTTAAAACAGTGCTCTGCACTCAGTAACCTCCCGCCCTCCGCCCCGACATAGTTTCCGGGTGGACGCAGCCAGGATTCCATCCTAGCACAGCGCCTGCAGTAATGAAGTGACTCTCGGGAGAGGGAATAGTCTGCAGTGTGAAAGATCTGCGCTTCCTTTATTTACATCAGCCGGATAAACAAGCCAGATCCATCCGCTGGGACACCCCTGGATCCCGCTCACCCAGAACGTCAGACGCTCACTCGGTTTCTGGGAATTGGGAGGAAAAGCAGAAAGGAGGGCTTTGCTTCCACTTGAGAATCCACTCTCTGTCTGCCTGAGTGACTGACATCTGTCCCTCACCACAATGAGCGAGACCCAGCGAGACAGAACAATTAGTCACTTCCTTTAATTGTTCCTTCTTTCTCTCCAGTGCTGTTACGAGAAGAAGTGTCTCAGCTGCAAGAGGAAGTTCACCTGCTCCGGCAAATGAAGGAAATGTTAACGAAAGACCTGGAAGAGTCGCATGGCAGCAAATCCACTGAAGTCCTATCTGCCACTGAGCTCAAAGTCCAGCTGGCCCAGAAGGAGCAGGAGTTAGCCCGAGCCAAAGAAGCGCTGCAAGGTGAGTGCCAAACTTCCTCGCTCCTCTCTCCTTCCTCTTTCCCCACACACCTTTTCCCCTTCACCCATCGGTGTCTGCCCAAGCTGGGGGTTCTAGGAAACCTCAGAGGCTATTAGGAGAATAACAAGTCGATGGTGGGAGTCGTGGAGTTCCGGATGAGAACAGGAAAGGTCAGAACGTCCCCTCCTCCCCGGCGGGCTGAGGATAAGTGGAAGAAAGCAGGAGGGGTGGGAGAGGAGAAAAAAGGGGTCTTGGTCCAGATCAGACACTGCTTTCCATTTGGGGCTGAATGCCACTGCCCTGCTTGCCTGCTACTCCAAACCCGGGCATGCTACCTGGAGATTCCCGCACATCTCCCTGTCTCCACTGCCTGCTTGGCCAAGACAGGACTGTGAGAGCTTCCCTTCAAAGTTAGGTCTGGCAGGAGTCCTAACTCAGTGCCTCTGCACCAAGCGCGCGATGGGAGTCGGGGAGGAGATCACCATCCCACTGGGTGCCTGAGTTCCGCTTCCACCTGCCTGTTCAGTTGTTTCCTTTCCCGTTTTAGTGGGAAGGCTCCTTGTGGTGTCCCGAATGATGTTTCCTTCTGGGTCAGTCCCCCCTGCACCAGGTGCCCAAAGCTGGCACCCCTGAAGCCCAGGTTGCTTCTCTGGACCCCGAGGACTGGGTCTGATTTCTTTTTCCCCTCTTGGTGGGTTTGGAACTAAGCTCCCTCCTTTGGAGAGCACCCTAAGGCGAGCTCTCTGCACTGGGTGACTTAAGGAATGGTGCCTTAGAGAAGTAACGCCACCGTCGGTCCCAGTAATGACGGGAAACGGCTGGTGGAAGATGCTGAGGAAAGCTGAGTTGTCTTTAGTTCACTTTGATGGATTAGAGGCTTGTTCCTTTGCAGAGCCACAGTGGCGGCTGCCTGGGACCGAGGGAACACATGGGTTCGGGAAGCCAGTGCTAAATCAATTTCAGCGTGTTTTCCTCGGGATTTAACCTGGCGATGACTCGAAAGAGTGGGGCTGCCATCCCGGAATAAGATGTTCATGGACAGCCTTGTCCGAGTGGAATGAATCTGTTATGTTGTTGTATTATGCTCTCCCCAGCGCTTAGTACAGTGCTCTGCACACGGTAAGCACTTAGTAAATACCACTGACTGAATGTAAACTATGTGGGCGTTGGCAGCGGCAGCAATTCTTGGTGTCAGCATAGCGGAGCGGAGGCTCTCAGAGGGAGGGACGAAACGTAGTGCCCATCGATCAGCAGACAGAGGAAACAGGATGCGGTTGGATCGCTGGGAGATTTGTTCTCCTGGGTAGAGCGGGACTTCCCGTGAACTTTCCACCCTTCGATGATTCCTTTCAGCGATGTGTGAGCATGTGAAATGAGGCTTGTGCTTCGGAAGCGTGTCTGTCCCTTAGTGCCCATGGTAGGCCGGCTGTGTTTTGAAGGGTTGGCTCCTGACCACAAGAAGGATTTTCAGCCCATCGGTGGTGATGTATTTAAGCCAGATGGGTTTGAAATGATCAAGTTCCATGAAACAGCACAGAGGGCCCGGATGGACTCTGGCCCTTCTCTTCTCTCCTCTTGTTTCCCAGAAAAATTCCACACTGTGCAGTGCTTCCTCACACTGCCAGCTTTCCTAGGGCTCCTTAATGGAATCGCCACCAAGGAGAAGTAGGGAAAGCCTTATTGTTGGAGACATGCAAAAGGTATCTGAGCAAAACCTTGGAGATGTTTCCTTGGGGAGAATCACCAGCTAGGAATAACAATAATAATAATATAATGATATTTATTAAGCGCTTACTATGTGTCAAGCACTGTTCTTAGCGCTGGGGTAGGTACAAGCTAATCAGGTTGGACACAGTCCCTGCCCCACATGGGGCTCACAGTCTTAATCCCCATTTTACAGATGAGGAAACTGAGGCAACTGATAGAGCAGCACGGCTCTATCCACTAGACCTTGCTGCTCCTCATGGAGGTTGGCATGGAGGCTTGGAGTGGCAGATCAAGACTCTGGTGGGGCACCAGCACTAGCACAAGCCTGTAATTAGCACAAGCCTGCAATTATCTGGTCCGATAGCCCAGGAAGCAGCAGGAACAGCAACAGCAGATGAGTTAAAGCAGCCACATCAGGCAATGGAGCTTGGTGTGCCACCCTCTAGATGCTGACCCTGGATGTAGTATCTGATGCGGACCTAGACCTTTGCTCTCACCCCGAAGGCCAGCGTAGCCTAGTAGAAAGACCATAGGCCTGGGAATCAGAGGACTCCTGCCTCCACCATTTGTCTGTTGTGTGACCTTGGACAAGTCACTTCACTTCTCTAGGTCTCAGTGACCTCATCTGTAAAATGGGGATTAAAGCTGTGAATCTCATGTGGGACATGGACTGTTTCCACCCTGTTTAACTTGCCAGTCAGTCAGTTGTATTTATTGAATGCTTACTGTGCAAAGAGAACTGTACTAAGCTTTTGAGAGAGTAAATATAATAATGTAACGGACACCTTCTGGCACAGAGTAAAAGCTTAACAAGTACTATTTAAAAAATGGGTGGGAGTGAGGATTCAGGCAGTTTATCAGAGGAGTAGCATGGCATCGTGGATAGATCACGGGCCTGGGAGTCAGAAGGTCATGGTTTCTAATCCCAGCTCTGCCACTTGTCTGCTGTGTGGCCTTGGGTAAGTCACTTTACTTCTCTGTGCCTCAATTTACCTCATCTGTAAAATAGGGATGAAAACAGAGAGCCCTTTGCAGGACAGGGACTTTGTCCAACTCAATTTGCTTGCATCCATCCCAGCACTTAACACAGTGCCTGGCACAAAATAAGCACTTAACAAATACCGTTGGTTTGGTCCAAGAAGGGGCTTATGCCAAGTGGCTGAGCAAGAGGTGAACTGTGAAAGTCAGCTCCTTGTCAAGAACCGAAGTGACATGGGAGCCCTGCATGCTGTGGCTGGGATATTAAGGTGCTTTCTCACCAGCTATGAAACTTAGTCCATAAACGGCAAACAGATGTGGGCGGAACATGACTGGAGCATAAAAGGAATTTATAGGCCCGTAACACAAAAAACTAGAATAAATGCAAAAAACAAAGGAAGAAGCAGATGTCTAACAACACCTGCTAACCACCAGCATCCCCATTGATACAACAAATAAAATCCTCTAAGAATTACTCCGTTGACAGATGAGTCATCCGAAATCGAACGAGGCTAAAAGGAGGATGGAGTAATCCCAAATTGAGCAGGATTTAGAAGGTAGAAGAGGGCCTTAAAGCCCAGCCCACACCTTCAGCTCCAACATCAAAGAAAGAGAAAGAGGCCAGTTTTGTGATTCTAGGGGTGGGAGACAGTCTAGATCATTTTAAAGTGATTTAGAAACAAGAGAAACCTCTACACCGGCAAAGCACCTGGAAGACTTGAAAAAGATGAGACCCACCTTTAGTGGTGAGGAGGGAGTTGGTTCCTCTCAGCCCCTGGGAAGGGGAATGTGTAAAGTGAATACTTTGAGGCTTGAAAAGGTTGCTGCTTCTCCCCAGAGGGAGCCAACAGTCACCCGGGAAGACAGGACTCTAGTGGAAGCCATGGGACCTTCTTCAAAGAGAGGTCAGGTCTGTGTTCTGAGTGCTCAGACAAGGAGCCCAATCTATAGAGGGAAATGGCAAGCTTGGAGAGAGGCAACAAGTCTGGACTAAGCCAAGTCTGGACTAAACCAGGATTGTATTTCAAGGACCAGAAGAGAGAGCCCCCCACCCTTTGGAGCCAACAAGATTGGTGATAGAGTGAAATCCCTGAGTAAGAATGTGAGCAGATCACTGTACCAAGAGCTTGGGAGAGTGTAGTACAAGAGAGTTGGAAGGCATGAGCCCTGTTCTCAAAGAGCTTCCAGTCTAGTGGGGGAGCTTCCCAACCAATAATCTCAACTATAGGGGCATGGGTTGGGTTTTGAGGAAGAAGCAGTGTGGGTTAGTGGGTAGAACATGGGCCTGGGAGTCCTCTAGACTGTAAGCTCATTATGGGGAGGGATTGTGTCCACTGATTCTATTGCATTATACTCTCAAATACTTAGTACAGTGCTCCGCATCTAGTAAGTGCTCAAAAAATACCATTGATCAATTGACCTGGGTTCTAATCCTGGCTCCGCCACCTATCTGCTGAATGACCTTGGGCAAGTCACCCAACTTCTCTATGCCTCAGTTTCCTCATCTGAAAAATGGGGATTCAATGCTGTTCCCTTTCCACCTTAGAGGGTAAATTGCATCATTATCAATGGTTTATTGAGTACTTACACTGTACTAAGTGTTCGGAAGAGTACAATACAATAGAGCTGGTAGACTCATTCCCTGCCCACATTAAGCTTACTGTCTAGAGCGGGAAGGGTCAGATACAAAATAGGAGGGTTGGCTACAATCCCTGTCCCACATGGGACTGTATCTGACCTCATTATCTTGCATCTACCCCAGGATTTAGTACTGTGCTTGGCACATAGTGAGCACTTAACAAATACTACCATTATTATTATAATTACTAGAAATCCTCGAGTTTTCTCAGATTCAAATTTGACCATATTGAAAGTGATACATGATCTGATAGAGAGAGTCTCCTGAGGCTTTTAGAATGGTAACCCGTTGTGGCCATCTGGAGAGCCTCTTTTCTCTGCTCTGCTGGACACACTGAGGAAGCATTTTTCGATGAGGCCCCCCCCACCTTGCCGCCTACTGTCTAAAAGAATTAGCTCTATTTTTCAGATGGGACATTCAAGGCTTAGAAAAGCACATGTTCTTGAACCCAATCACTCTGCTTTGCACTAGTATAGTCTCCCCACATCTCTGGCCCTAAAATCATTCGAAAGTAATTGGAAGCAGCCTGCCCTAGTGGTTAGAGCACAGGCCTGGGAGTCAGAAGGACCTGGGTTCTAATTCCAGATCTGCCCCTTGTCTGCTGGGTGGTTTGGGGCAAAACACTTCACTTCGCTGTGCCTCAGTTACGTCATCTGTAAAATGAGAATGAAGATTGTGAGCCCCATGTGGGACAGGGGCTACGTCCAACATGATTAGCTTGTATCTACCCCAGCTTTTGGAACAGTGTTTCCCATCTAGTAAGTGCTTAACAAATACCATCATCATCATCAAAGCCCAAAGCATCAGCTGCATATCTCCTTGGTCTCCCTCTGCCCTTCTCCTCTATGCTCTTCAAGAAAAATTAGCATCCCCCATCCCCAGTCTCACATCAACAGCGTCTCCAGTGCCGCTGCATGGCTATGAAAGCCCAACGAGGTGTTATAAACTTTGAGCCTCACTCTTAATTAATACTCACTGTATTCACAGGACGAGGTTAGATATTGATCTTGCCAGATGGAAGGGGGAGGAATTGGCGCAGGGAAAAAAAAATCATTTTCAGTTTCTAAAAGGATATTATTGAAGACAGCATTAAAGTCCATTAGAAAGACCAAGCCACCCAGGCCTTTTTAACTCAGTAAAATCCAATCCATCCATGGCTCTCTGAAAATTTCAGCAGACACTCTCTGACTCTCAGTAACGAGTAAAAGTAGCTTCCGTATCAGTTGCCGACAAGATGTAAAGACACGGTCATCTTTCCGATGTCTTCTGCTGCCCAGCGCCTACCCCACAGTGCATGCTAAGTAAATATTTATCAGCGGTGTTGATGTGCCTAACTCTGAACTGACCAAGCGAGAAACAGAAGTGAATTCTGAAAGAGAATACATAGCCAGTGGTCTCAGGGGGACATGCTGGCTATGCTGGCTGAGCTTTAAAACCTGTATCTTTTTAACTATGTAGAGGTCTGGAAATAATCTTCCCGCCAACAGCATTCTAGCAGGAAAGGGCCCAGACAAAGGGGACTTTGGCATTGGGCAGGCCCGGTCCTTTGCTCCAACCCTCTTGGAGGAAGCAGTGTGGCCTAGGTGAAAGAGCCTAGGAGTCAGGATCCGAGTTTTAATTTCAGCTCTGCTGCTTACCTGCTGTGTGGCCATGGAAGTCATTTACCTTCTCTGGGCTTCAGTTTCCCTCATCTGAGAAATGGGGATTCAATGCCTGTGTTCCCTCCTACTTGCACTATGAACCCCATTTGGGTCCTGATTATCTTGTATCTACCCCGGCACTTAGTACAATGCTTGAGACATAGTAAGTGCCTAACAAATACTGCTATTATTATTGTTATTATTGCAGTGAAGGAGACCTTGTAAGACATAAGATCACAGCTCTGTTCAGCTTCTCACTCATGCTCACCCTGAAAGGCAACAGTCTTTAGCAGCTAACAGCTCCTCATAGAGGAGGGGAAACACCAATAGTGCAGAGTATTTTGCTCTGACTCTAGGTGTGTTCCAGCCTAACTACCTCCCCCGAAGAAAAACTCTGCCAATCTGCCCAATTGGACAGTAGAGAAGAGAAGCAGTGTGGCTTAGTGGAAAGAGCACGGGCTTGGGAGTCAGAGGATGTAGGTTCTAATCCCGCCTCAGCCACTTGTCTGCTGTGTGACCTTGGGCAAGTCACTTAACTTCTCTGTGCCTCAGTTACCTCATTTGTAAAATGGGGATTAAAAGTGTGAGCCCAGTGTGGAACAACTTGATTACCCTGTATCTATCCTAGTGCTTAGAACAGTGCTTGGCACATAGTAAGCGCTTAACAAATACCATTATTATTATTATTATTATTATTACTATTATTATTATCAATCAGTATCAATCTATAGTATCTACTGAGCACCTGCCATGTGCAGAAGACTAAACTAGATGCTTTGGAGAGTAGTAAGGTGGCTATAAGTTAGACTGTAAGCTGGTTGTGGGCAGGGAACATGTATTGTAGTCAGTCAATCATATTTATTGAGCACTTACTGTGTGCAGAGCACTGTACTAAATGCTTGGGAAAATATAAGGAGAAGCAGACACATTCCTGCCCATAACCAGCTTACAGTCTAGAGAGGGAGACATAATATAAATACGTTGTACTCTTCCAAGTACATGGAACAGTGCTCTGCCCAAGTTAAGCACTCAGTGAATACCATTGATGGTTTAGTTGAGTAGCTACAACTCACCGTCAGTTTTGGTTGAGCATTTTCTCTTTGCAGAACATGAGATTAGGTGTTCTGGAAGATCCTTTGAGCTGCCCAGCAAAAGGAATTGCTGTCTACAAAAGCAGTGAGTTCCTCTACATGAAAGAGCAGAGTTAGAAGGAAGGGGATGAGATTTGAGCAGGAGAAATATAAATTGGAGAGGAGGAAGGAATGGCTGGGGGCAAGAACGATGAAGCCCTGGAGTGGACTACTATTCCCCCACGTGCTGGTACAGTGTTCTGCACACCGTAGGCACTCAATAAAAAAAGATTGGCTAACTGACTGGGGAGCTTCACTCCTGGTCAGCTGCCTAAGGGTGAACTGCTCATCCTTTCTTTAGGCTGGTTTAGGTTGATGTGGAGAGGCAGAGGCTGGGTGATAATGCATCGTTGATATTTAAGAGCTTACTATGTGCCAAGCACTGTACTAAGTGCTGAGTTAGATGTAGGATAATCAGTTCTACATTCTAACTGCGAGGGAGAGCAGGCATTGAATCCCCATTTTGCAGATGAGGGAATTAAAGCACAGAGAAGTTAAGGAACTTGTCCAAGAGCACACAGTAGGTAAGTGGCAGAGCCAGGAATAAAACCTAGGTCTTCTGACTCCCAGGCCAGTGGTTTTTCCAGTAGCCCATGGTTCTTTATTCAGTCATATTTATTGAGTGTTTACTGTGTGCAAAGCACTGTACTAAGTGCTTGGGAGAGTACAGTGTAACTGCAGAAAGACACATTCCTGCCCACAATGAGCTCACAGTCTAGAAGGGAAAAAGATATTAATATGAACAAATAAATAAATAAATTACAGATATATACATACATGCTGTGGGAATGGGAGGGAGGATGAATGAAGTAGCAAGTAAGAGTGGCACAGAAGGGAGTGGGAGAAGAGGAGAGGAGGACCTAGTCAGGGAAGGCTTCTGGGTGGTGATGTGCTTTATACAGCTACGTGACCTAGTGGAAAGAGCGTGGGCCTGGGATTCAGCCCAAGAACTTGGCTGCCAGCTGTACTTGGGCAAATCACTGAACTTGTCCATGTCTCAGTTTCCTCATCTATAAAATGGGCAGTAGATACTTGTTAATAATAATAATTAATAATTATGGTATTTGTGCCAAGCACTGTTCTGAGCACTGGAGTAGATAGAAGATAATCAGGTTGTTCCACTTGGGGCTCACAGTCTTAATCCCCGTTTTACAGATGAGGTAACTGAGGCACAGAGAAATTAGGTGCCTTGCCCAAGGTCACATGGCAGACAAGTGGTGGAGGCGAGATTAGAACCAGCATCCTCTGCTGACTCCCAAGCCCATGCTCCTTCCACTAAGTCATGCTGCTTGTTCTCCCTCCTACGTAGACTTTAAGTCTTATGTGGAACATAGGCTGTGTCCAACTTGATTATTTACCTCAGAACTTAGTTCAGGGCTTGTCACTCTCTCTCCCTTCTGCATCACCCTCACACTTGGATTCGCACACTTTATTCACCCCACTCCAGCACCACAGCACTTACACACATCTGTAATTTATCCATTTATATTAATGTCTGTCTCCCCCTCTAAGATGTAAACAAATTGGGGGCAAGAAAGATGTCGATAAATTTTGTTATATTGTACTCTCACAAGTGCTTAGTTCAGTGCTCCTCACATAGTAAGTGCACCATAAATACCATTGAATGATTAGCACATAATAAACGCTTAACAAATTCCACAATACTTATTATCATTATTACTATTATGAAAGAAAAAGAAATTTTTGAAAACACAAATAACAATGGTAATTTAATCTCCCAGAGAAAAGCACGCGTAGGGAAGAAGCTATCGACTCCTGTCAAAGCCACTTCTCTCTCTCTCTCTTTCCGACTCCAGCTATGTTCACCCAGAGATCTGGAGTTGAATGCCAGGAGGACGGGGAAGTGGGAGAGCCTGGATAGCTCTTTGCCATTCATTGTGTGGGCTAGAGTTTGTGTGCCTGTGTGTGTGTTGGGGGTGGACGGGGGTGGTCTTTGTATGTGGGTGGGCGGGCCTGCGTCTTCCAAATCCTGAAGGGAAAGGTTGGTAAGCAGGCCTGAGGAAAGGATCGATCCCAACTCAAAAAGGCACCAGGCATTGTAGCCAATGGCTGTTTTCCTTGACTAAATGCCATGTTTGCATTTCTCCTGTTTCACTAACCTTTGCCTCCCTGTCCTCATTCAGTCTGTGGAATGCGACTCCCCCGGGGGCTGTAATGCTTTCCTGCCTTTTAATCATTTTAGGAATTTATCCTTGAGGGGAGGGGCACGAGGAGGGAGAATCTGAATCGTTAGGTGGTGTGCTGCCTTGAGTAGAGGAGGGCCCAGGCAAACCCCAGTTTCTGGTTGTGTGTCGATTGGGTCTCCCCAAATAGGGCCGGGCCCTGAGATCTCAGTGCAAGGGGGTTTGGGGCAGCCCACGGCCAAGATCTATACAGCTCACTGTGGGCAGGGAATGTAACTGCTTATTGTTGTATTATACTGTTCCAAACACTTAGTACAGTGCTCTGCACAGAGTAACTGCTCAATAAATACGATTGAATGAATGAATGAACGAAAGAGCAGGCCCACTTGGGGCCTGAGCCGGATTTCGGGGAGTTGTATGAATCAGTGAGGTAATTGGAGCCAGAGACCCCGGGTCCTTGTGAATGTGGCATTGCCTCCTGGGAGTGATATTGCCCTTTGCCCTTTCCCCTGTTGTCGCTCCGCCTCTCTGATCGATCATATTTACTGAACGCTTACTGTGTGCAGAGTACTATACTACACGCTTGGGAGAGTACAATATAAAATATAATAATAATGTTGGTATTTGTTAAGCACTTACTATGTGCAAAGCACTGTTGTAAACGCTGGGGTAGATACAGGGTAATCAGTTGTTCCCCCGTGAGGCTCACAGTCTTAATCCCCATTTTACAGATGAGGTAACTGAGGCACAGAGAAGTTAAATGACTTGCCCACAGTCAGCTGACAGGTGGCAGAGCCGGAATTCGAACCCATGTCCTCTGACTCCCAAGCCCGTGCTCTTTCACTGAGGCCAGGCTGCTTTTCTAAATATATATATATTTAACATTCAATATTTAACATTTAAATATAATAGACACATTCCTGCCCTCAACAAGCTTACAGTCTAGATGGGGAGAACAGTGCCAACAGCTCTGCTACTACCGCCAGTAAGCGAGTAGAGGCTGAGAAGCAGCATGGCTTAGTGGATAGAGTACAGGCCCAGGAGTCTGTAGGACTTGGGTTCTAATCCCGGCTCTGCCACTTGTCTGCTGAGTGACCTTGGGCAAGTCATTTCACTTCTCTCAGTTACCTCATCTGCAAATTGGGGATTAAGACTGTGGATCCTGTGTGGGACAGGGACTGTGTCCCAACCTGATTAGGTTGTATCTATCCTAGCACTTAGTTGGGTGCCTGGACCATAGTAAGTGCTTAACAAGTGTCATAAAAAAGTCAGCACCTGCATTTTGTGGCCTTCACATTCCTACTCTTGACAATCCCTCAGTTGGAGGAATCCTAAACCACCTCTTCTGACCTCCTGTACTCATCAGTCAGTGGCATTTATTGAGCACTGATTGTGCAGTCCCTCTCAGAATTGCACCTAGAGAGTTTCTAGTACTCTACCAGTCTCGGTTACATGAGGGAGAGTCAAGCAGAGGCATTCCCATTCCATTCTTAGCTTGGGCAGTAGCTGCCTAGTGGAAGGCAAAATCTGCTGTAAGTCAAAACTCACCTGTGCTGGGCAGCAAGCAACATGGTAGAAAGTCAAGGACAGAGACTCAAGTTTTCTGCCCAGAAGAAGGCAGTGGTAAATGGCTTCTATATTTTTACCAAGAAAACTCTTGGTACACTACGGGTTGGAGGTGGGGCTTGCGGGTGGGGGTGGGGCTTTCTGGGAAAGATGTTTCCATGGAGTCACTATGGGTCTGAAGTGGCTCAGCAGCATAAGACAAGACTCTGCAGTCACGTTTGATGTTCAAGCAACATTCCCATGGAAATCTTCCCACTTGGGCTAGGCACAAGCTGGAACCCTCCATTCATTTCCACAAATAAGCCTCTGTCATCTGAAGATGATTCAGGCAAGAGCCTAGTTTTCAGAAAAGGAAGAAATAACAAAGGGAAAATAAAGAACAAATGCAAAGATACTGGGTGGAGACATTTCTCATTAAGACTTTCTTACTCATAGCACACTGGTCACGTCCTTGGAACTACCCTCCCGTTATCTTGAACAGATACTGCATGATCAAGACAAGACTCTAGACTGTAAGCCCACTGTGGACAGGGAATGTGTCTACCAACTCAGTTATATTGTACTCTCCCAGGCACTTAGTACAGTGTTCTGCACACAGTCAGCACTCAGTAAATACCATTGATTGATTGATTGATGACCAAGGCAAGAGAGAATCCATCCCTTAAGTCTGGAGAGGACAAAGTTGAAAAGTGTTTTGCATGAATGTTGAGACCCTGTAATTATTTCTAATGTTCCTCCAGGGTAATCTGCTTTCTGTGTGCCTAAATCAGATAAGATACTTATCCTGACAAAATTTCCAGTAGCTGAAAACAAATATGATCCATGAGGTTACTATAGAAGGAATCAGAAGATCTCAAAGATTGAAGAAGAAAGCTATTAAAATTCTCCCATCCCATCCCAGTCAACCCTGGAGAAATGCTGCTCTCATATAGCATTTTGACAAAGAAGTGACAGGTGAATGGGTAACTGATAATTAATAACTGTGATATTTGTTAAGTGCTCACTATGTGCCAGGCACTGGGGAGGGATACAAAAAAATCAGGTTGGATAAAGTCCCTGTCCCACAAAGGGCTCACAGTCTTAATCCCCATTTTGCAGATGAGGTAACTGAGGAATGGAGAAGTGAAGTGACTTTCCTAAGGTCACAAGCAGACAAGTGGTGGAGCCAGCATTAGAACTCAGGTTCTACTGACTCCCAAGCCTGTGCTCTATCCACTAGACCACACTGCTTCCCTACTTAAGAACATGATAGTGAGAGAGATGGCATGATTTATCTGCAGACAGGCCTGAAGGATTAGGGTTGGTCTGAATTTGTGACTGAAAGAAGTCCAGTGTGGCAAGTGCAACCACCCTGGCATTTCTAAGGAATGTTTATTTACTCCTTCGAGATAGTGGGCAAGTCAAGCATCCTTAGGGATAGTAGGAGCAAAAGCCCGGTTCTCACCCTCTGGCAGCTCATTTTCATCAGGATCGAGAAACAAAACCTGGGTCCTTTCCCATCACGTCTGCAGGATGTGGTTAGATTATGGGGGAACCCTTTCTCATTTCCTCTGATGGCCTAGTGGAAAGAACACAGGCTTATGATTCAGAAGTCCTGGGTGTTAGTCTTGGATAGGCCACTTGTCTGCTGTGTGACCTTGGGCAAGTCACTTAACCTTTTGGTGCTTCAGATTCCTCCCCTGTAAAGTCAGGGATAAAATATCTGTTCTCCCTCTCTCAGACTGTGGGCCCTGAGTAGGACAGGAACTATGTAGTAATAGTATTAAGTGCATATTTTGGGCAGAACCCCTATCTTGTATTAACACCAGCACTTAGCACATAGTAAGTGCTTAATAAATGCCATCTTCACTGTCATTGTTATCCTCATCATTGTCAGAAGGAGGACAGAACCTAAGGAAAGGGAAGATTCTCATTCTGCTAATACATAATGGAGGAGCAGTCCTTGAATTAAAACAGGGTGGTCTTCAAGAAGAGAAAAGTTCTCCCTTTCTCTTCCTAAGTCACATTTTGTAAACTGAAGTCAATACTGGGAAGAGTTCAGTACAGTATGGACTAGAGACAGGCAGGTGGTTGGGCTAATCTGAGTCTGGGAACAGCGAAGGAGGAGAGGTTGTATTTGGATTTGCACCCTTTATTCATCCCATACTCTGCCCCACAGCACTTATGTACATATCCATAATTCATTTATTTGTGTCAATGTCCATCTCCCCATCCAAACTGTGAGTTTGTTGTGGGCAAGTGCTTAGTACAGTGCTCTGCACACAGTAAACGCTTGGGAAATATGATCGATTTGCTACGGAGGGGAAGGTTCTGTGACTAGCTTGAGACGGAAAGAAGGTCCGTGTAGATTCATGGCAGAATGATTGTTTCACAAGGCGAGGACCTCAGCCAAGTGCTTGGGCTGGTATATGCTGCTGAGCATTAACGGGAAAATGATTCTTAATTAGGAGAAGCGGCAACAGTTGGAGGGAAGGGCGGGAAACAGCAGCTGGCCCTCTGCCCGCTCCTCAGCATCCGTCAGCTGGCTGACAGGCCCTTGAGTCGGCGGGGCAGCCTTCAGTCCCCGACTACCCATACTCAGAAAGGGAAGAAGCAGGAAAAGTGACCGCTGCAGTGGAAAGGCAGTAATCGATCGATCAATAGTATTTATTGAGCGCTCACTGTGTGCAGAGCACTGTACAATGCGCTTGGGAGAGTACAGCGTAACAGAGTTGGTAAACACCTTCCCTTCTCACAAAAAGCAGTGTGGCCTAGAGGATGGAGCATGGACCTGGGAGTCAGAAGAACCTGGGTTTTAATTCAGGTCCTGCCACTCATCTGCTGTGTGACCTTAGGCAAGTAAGCCTGTCAAAGGGCAGGGACTGTCTGTATCTTTTACCGATTTGTACATTCCAAGCGCTTAGCACAGTGCTCTGCACATAGTAAGTGCTCAATAAATACTATTGAATGAATGAATGAAGTCACATCACTTCTCTGTGCCTCAGTTACCTCATCTGGAAAATGGGGAGTAATACTGTGAGCCCCACGTGGGACAGGGACTCTGTCCAACCTGATTAGCTTGTAGCAACCCCAGCGCTTAGTAGGGTGCCTGGAACATAGTAAGCATTTAATAAATACCCCAAATTATTATTAATAGTAATAATTAATAATACTTATTAATGATAATAGTAATAAGCATTAAGGAAGGCATTGTATCAGTCAGGGTACCAAAGGTGGTAAGCAGTGAGGATGTGTTTTGGAATATCTCGATTCCTCCAGGTGCCTGAGACATCCCATTGGCCCTGCCAGTGTAACTGTTAGAATGTGTCTGTTTTATCATTCTACTGTACTCTCCCAAGCGCTTAGTACAGAGCTCTGAACACACTAAGCACTCAACTGCTTGACTTCTAGAGCCAATTGGCTGCATCGTGCATGGCTGGAAGTCCAGCAGCTCTACAGTCTGAGTGGACCAGGCTGTCCAAACAATGATTACTGATCGAGCAGAGTAACAAGTGAGTGAGGTCCCTAGATGGGAAATGATACCCTAGCTAACTACTATTATTGGTCAGGCATCTGGGAGAGCGTGCACTAGATTTGGGGAGATATCGAGTACCCGGTGCTTAAAGCTCAGTAGGCTTTCGAGAGCGTGGTTTGCTTGCCTGGAGTGTTTGTTTTACCAGGCTCCAGTAATTTTAACTGCCCGCCTCTCGTATAACATTGCTTCACTGATACACACTCAATGCCGGCTAAGTGCCGGTAACAGATGTTAATTCTCATCTGGAGATGGGAAACTCGTGTACAGGGATATTACTTCTTTTTATGAATATTTTAATATTAAAACAGCAAAGCCCCAACAGTGCTGAAGCAGCACTTTTCGTGCTTATTTTAATGCCACCCAGCTCCTGGCTAAGGCTCGCTTTGTAATATCCGGAATACAGAACGCAGAACCTCGATCCCTCTCTATTGAGCCAAATACCCCTTTCCATTGAGCAGAACAGTGACCGTGGTGCCAGCCAGTTGATAAGGAAGTAAATAAATAAAAGGTCTTGATTTTCCATGGTTCCTGTTTTGGAAAATAACAAAATAATAATGAATGGCCCATATCATTCTTTAATAAAGTAGGAGGCAAGCTATTCCAGGCATTCATTCATTCACTCGTGTTTATTGAGCACTAACCTTGTGCAGAGCATTTAAGCACTCGGGAGAGTAAAATACAGAAATAGAGAGATGCATTCCCTGACCACAACGAGCTTACAATCTAGAGGCGGGGAGACAGATATCAATACAAATAAATACATTACAGATATTTACAGTAGTGCTGCGGGGGTTGGGATGGGCGAAGAACAAAGGGAGCAAGTCAGGGTGACGTAGAAGGGGATGGGAGAAGAGGTAAGGGGGTGCTTAGACTGAGAAGGTCTCTTGGAGGAGCGGTGCCTTCAATAAGGCTTTGAAGTTGGGGAGAGGCATTTGGGGTACCAGGACACTGTTGACACTGGGGTTCTTCTGATACTAGGCCAACCCGTTTCTTGTTTCCATTGAGCAGCGTGGGCCAGGGCCCCATGGGGATGATGCGTGGGCATCATCCCTATTATGGTGAACTGGGTCTGCTCCGTGTCAGGGAACCCCACCCACAGATGCAACTGTCCTTCCGCGAAGCTCCTGCTGCCCCTGGGAGATCACCCTCCCGCCCACCCCCGAGCAGACAGGAAGCTCCCCGGCCTCACTTCCTCCATAATTTAGATTTGTTTTCTCATCTCACAAGGGCACCGAGTGTTTGTTTAGCACGGCGAGGGGGTGTATTTTTAGACTCGCCAGCATTTTCAGAGCCAGAAGAATGTCCCTTTGGCTCATTCCTTTTGGGGTCGTTGCCAAACTTCCAGTACCGGACGGAGTGCACGCCCTTATGTCCTCTACTTCTCCCGCTTCCCGACCACCCCTCAACTCCCGTTGGATTCCCCTGGGGCTTTCGAGGTTTGACTGGTTTGTGATCAGCAAAGAAATCAATGTAGGTCCCTAGAGCATTGCTCTCGGGTCTGTCCCTCTTCGGGGAAGCAGTGTAGCCTAGTGGAAAGAGGACAGGACTGGGAATCATAGGACCTGGGTTCTAATGCTGGCTCTGCCACTTGCCTGCTGGGTGACCTTCTTCGAGTCACTTCACTTCACTCTGCCTCCGTTGCACACCTGTGAACCGGGGATTCAATTCCTGCCCTCCCTCCTACTTTGACTTTGAGCCCTATGTGGGATGGGGACTGTGTCCAACCCTGATTAATCGTGTACCTACACCAGTGCTTAGTACTGTACTTGGCACGAGAAGTAGCGTGGTCCAGTGGATAGAGCGTGGCCCTGGAGTCGGGAGGACCTGGGTTCTAATCCTGGCTCTGTCACTTGACTGCTGTGTGACTTTGGGCAAGTCAATACGGTGCTCTGTGCTTCAGAGATCTCATCTGTAAAATGAATTAAGACTGTGAACCCCATGTGGGACATGGAGTGTGTCCAACCTGATTATCAGGTATCTATTTCAGAGCTCTGTATGGTGCCTGCACATAGCAAGCACTTAATAGATACCATACAAACAAAACAAACATAATAAGCACTTAATGAATACCATCATCATTATCATCATAATTGTCTGCCTATATCAGTGGATTCTGTCTGGCCCCATAAACCTGCTGGGTGTTCCCTGCTCTCCCTTCTCTGAATGGGGCTAGAGAACAGCTAAGTTGGGAAGTGGACATCGGACCCGGTGGAGATGGGAGGGCAGGGACTTAAGCGAAGCTATTGTGATTCCTTCCCTGGTCCCTGTAAACACCGGTAATAGCTTCCAAGCCATGATACTCCCTCTTGTGGCTTTAAAACTAAAGATTAGTGGGCAGAAAGGTGCCGCTGTGCTGTCTCAGGACTGGACAGGAAAGAGCCCAAGAGAAAACAGAACTGGTGTCACATAAACCGCAGACTGACAGTCACTCTAGATGCCTTGTGGTTTTTTCTGTTTCTGGAGCTTGTTCTAGAAAACAAGACTGTGTGGAGCCCACGGGATGTCTCAAGATGTCTCCTGTGGCTCAAAGTCTCAAGCCGCCATTTTCCAGATGAGATAATGTAGGCACAGAGGAGTGAAGTGACTTACCCCAGGTTACATGGCAGACAAGTGGCAGGGCTGGAATTAGAATCCAGGTCCTTCTGCTTTCCAGCCTCGGGCTTTTTCCATTAGGCCACGGTGCTGCTTGTTTCCCCTGAGTACTCTGGGCCAGGGCCATGTGGGTAGATAGGGGTAGAGCCATCCCTATTACAGGGCCCTCGGCTTGCTCCGTGTCCACTGAACGGATGGACCTCGGCTAGTGCTGTTTCTTATTGAAAATCCACCAAACCCTATTGCTGCCTGGCCTTGATAATTAATGGATTAATTGTGGTATTTGTTAAGCTCTTGTTATGTGCCACAGCACTCTACTAAGCACTGGGGAGATACAAGATAATCAGGCCAGACAACAGTCCCTGTCCCAACGTGGGACTCACAGTCTGTGTAGGAGGGAGAACAGGTATTGAATCCCCCATTTTACAGCATGAGGGAACTGAGGCACAGAGAGGTGGAGTGACTTGACATTACTTTTTCTTGCAGCCACTTCTGGGGAGGAATGAGAGAACACTATAGAACTCTCTTTAGGGAAGGCAACCTCTCCCATTTGCTCTTCAATCTCGTCATTTCATCCTTTGAAGCTGAAAGCATAACAGACATTGCCGAAGGACCACTATCTTCATTCTCTTGGGCTAGGCTGAAATTGTCCTTTTTGTTTGGAGTTTGGGCTATTTCGATTAGTTCTAAATCAGATTTTGTAGCGGGAAAGCTCTAAAAATGGTTGATAAATCTGGGGAATAGATTGTTTTAGGGCAGAGCCTGGCCTAGGGGGTGAGAGTGGAAATGACTGTCTTTGCCTCTGTGAGTTCTGGTAAAGTGGCAGAGCCAGACACAGCACAATTGGACGAAGCTTTTGCTGGTGGCAGATCTTAAAAAGCATTTCAGGAAAACCCAGCAGGCAGATTTCAGTTTGTCAAACCAGATCCATTCATATTTGAGAGGCCTTGGACTCTGCCTATCTAATATGAAGCTAGTTCTCAGTCATTTTGCCCTTTCTTGGAGCAGCCTCTTTCCTATGTGCCATGAAGTACTTGTTGATGTGGACAGAGCCAAGTCATTGCTCTCTTCCTCAGAGTACAGTCAGTTCTGCTATAATGCATGTTCCATTACACTGTTTAGATATGATGCGATGGAAGAATTAGGGATCCATTCTTCCATAACATAAGTCTGTTGGTATAATGCAATCCAAAATTAGTTCAATAAGTCAATCAGTGGCATTTATTGAGTGCTAACTGTGTGCAGATTACTGTACTAAGCACTTGGGAGGGTACTATAGAATAGAATTGGTAGACCCGATCCCTGCCCACAAGAGGTTTCCAGTCTAGATGGGGAGACAGACATTAAAATGAAGAAATGGTTGTGCACATGGCATCACTCAAGGCTAAACTTTCCAGAAACTGCCACAGTTTTTACTGTAACCATCCATGATTTTGTGCTCCTTTGTGTTTTTATAATTTTACAGTGTTTAATACAGAAATATAGCAGTGAATCAGAGGAAAAGAGTTGTAGGAATTTGTATCAAAAAATCTAAGTCCAGTTTGTGTCTTTGAACCATATACCCATTCATACCCACTGATTCCATGCTTTCTGGAATGTGATTTCCTCACAGCAAGAGGTAACGATAGTAACAATTGTATTTATTAAGTGCATACTAGGTGCCAAACATTGTCCTAAATATCGGGATAGATACAAGATATATCACACACCGACCCCACCCCTCAAGGGACATACTCTTTCATGTTCTTCGGTACACAGTCCCTGAATTAGCAGGATGGCCTAGTGGATAGAGCACAGGCTTGGGAGTCAGAAGGTCATGGATTCGAATCCAGGCTCTCCCATTTGTTTGCTCTATGATCTTGGGCAAGTCACTTCCTTCTCTGTGCCTTGGTTCCTTCATCTGTAAAATGGGTAATCTTTAAAATCTGTACAATGTGTCCAAACTGATTTGCTTTTATTACCCTCCATCACTTAGTACAGTGGGCACATAGTGAGTGCTTAACAAATACCGCAATTATTATTATTATTATCCTTATTAGGAGACCTGGATTCCACTTTGCTTGAAAAACAATATTGGGTCTCAGCTCAAGGTTTTCTGTTGACTGTGTAGATTGCGTGACTGCAGTCTGCTGTTAGCCTGAACCCCAAGGCCCACCCCAGCTCTTTTCTTGGGTGTCCTTGGCATTGCACCTTCTGACTTCGGCTCTCCAAGAGTTTCACCCTAGGATGGTAGTGAGGGTCTCCTTAAGGAAACCAAAACAGAAAAGTGCAAGTAAATGTATTTTCATGGCCCTATGGAGCCATTAACAAATGTCAGTGGGAAGGGTTGAGATACAGAGCCAAGTGGGTACTGAGTTGGGGGAGGAACCCAGGCAACTGGGTACTAATAATAATAATTATAACAATTTGTTAAGCACTTATTACGTGCCACGCATTTACTGGGCGATGGGACAGATACAAGATAATCAGGTTGGACACAGCCTCTGTCCCACATTGGACTCACATCTGTGGGGGAGATTCAAGCTACTCAGGTGGGACACATGGGGTTCACAGTCAAGTAGGAGTGAGAACAGGCTCAGTGAATCCACATTTTACAGATGAGAAAACTGAAGCTCGAGAAATTAAGTGACTTGCCCTAGGTCATATCATCTGGGTGTCCTTAGAGCCAGTTTTGCCCGCCAGCTCTCCATGTAAAGGTAGAGATGCAAAACTAAAAAGAAAACTTGAGGAGCAATGTGGCCCAGTGGAAGGAGCATTGGCTCGGGAACCGGAGGATCGGCTTTCTGATCCTGGCTCTTCCAGTACCTGTTGTATGATGTTGGGCATATTCATTCATTCATTCAGTAGTATTTATCGATCGCTTACTATGTGTAGAGCACTGTGCTAAGTGCTTGGAATGTACAGTTCGGCAACAGATAGAGACAATCCCTGCCAAATGTTAGGCTTACAGTCTAATCGAGGGAGACAGATGGACAAAAACAAGACAACATAATCACAATAAATAGGATCAAGGGGATGTACACCTCATTAACAAAATAAATAGGGTAATAAAAATATATACAAATGATCAAATGAGCACAGTGCTGAGGGGAGGGGAAGGGAGAGGGGGAGGAGCAGAGGGAAAGGGGGCTTAGCTGAGGGGAGGTGAAGGGGGGAAGGGGAAGGGAGTAGAGAGGGAGCAGAGAGAGCAGAGGGAAGCTCAGTCTGGGAAGACCTCTTGGAGGAGGTGAGCTCTCAGTAGGGCTTTAAAAAGGGGAAGAGAGTTTGGTGGAGGTGAGGAGGGAGGACATTCCAGGCCAGAGATAGGACATGGGCCAGAGGTCAACGGCGGGATAGGCGTGAACGGGGGACGGTGAGGAGGTGAGTGGCAGAGGAGCGGAGCGTGCGGGGTGGACAGTAGAAAGAGAGAAGGAAGGTGAGGTAGGAGGGGGCAAGGTGATGGAGAGCCTTGAAGCCCAGAGTGAGGAGTTTTTGTTTCATGCAGAGGTTGACGGGCAACCACTGGAGGTTTTTAAGGAGGGGAGTGACATGCCCAGAGTGTTTCTGCAGAAAGATGATCCAGACAGCGGAATGAAGAATAGAATGGAGTGAGGAGAGACAGGAGGAAGGGAGATCAGAGAGAAGGCTGACACAGTAATCCAGCTGGGATTTTATGAGAGCTTGTACCAGCACGGTAGCCGTTTGGATGGAGAGGAAAGGGCGGATCTTGGCAATATTGTAAAGGTGAGACCGGCAGGCGTTGGTGACGGATTGGATAGGTGGGGTGAATGAGAGAGCATATCACTTCACTCCTCTGTATTTCAGTTTCTTCATCTGCAAAGTGGGGATTCAATCTGTTCTCCATTCCTACTTGACTGTGAGCCCCACGTGAGGCAGGGATTGTGTCTGACCTGAATAACGTGTACCTACCCCAGGACTTTGCACAGTACCTGACGCATAGTGAGCGCTTAACAAATGTCATCATAATAATAACAACAATAATAATAAAAACCTTCCCTTCCAGAGTCCAAACTTCAATAAGGTTGTTACCACTGAGATGATTCTCTCTGCCCAAAACCTTGGAACTCATAAAATGAGTTGTTAAAATTCTTGGGGGATTCCAGACTCTTATATGAATACATATTCCTGGCAGGGAGAGGGAGAGACCAAAACAGACGCAAGCAGGAGAAAGGTCAAATGTGGTTAAAATGTAACCAGCCCCTAATGTGACTCCCAAGACTCCTCATGCTCTGGACTTTCCAACTCACCTTAGCCAGCTAGCTCTGGCCCCAGCTGCTTAGAAGGCTAGGAAAGCTACCAGCATGTGTCATGTCTGGATAAAGGCCAGTTTGGCAATATAGACACGTGGTGTTCTAATGCTTGCAGCTCCGTGTACCCGATATGTGACGTCCATGGTGGAAAAAAAAAAAATTCTTCCTGTCGCAACTGCTTTATAGAGTCTCCCTCCCTTGAGTAACATGAGAAACATTAATGGAATTGTGATTTTAATCAATCAATTGTGTTTACTGAGCAATTACTGTGTGCAGAGCACTGTACTAAGCGCTTGGGACAGTACAATATTCTCTCTGCTTGGATGACCATGTGGCACTAACGGGGAGTTCGGGTCCAAAGACTGGATTCATTCATTTATTCAATCGTATTTATTGAGACCTTACTGTATGCAGAGCACTGTACTGAGCGCATGGAATTTGCAATTCGGCAACAGATAGAGACAATCCCTGCCCAACGGTAGGCTCACAGTCTAAAAGGGGGAGACAGACAGCAAAAAAAAACCAAGTAGTCAGGCATCAATTCCATCAAGATAAATAGAATCATAGATATATACACATCATTAATAAATTAGAGTAATAAATAATATATACAAATAGACACAAGTGCTGTGGCAGGGGAAGGGGGTAGAGCAGACGGAGGGAGTAGGGGGAATAGGGAGGGGAGGAGGGGCAGAGGGAAAGAAAGGGCTAAGTTTGGGAAGGCCTCCTGGAGGAGGTGAGCTCTCAGTAGGGCTTTGAAAAGGGGAAGAGAGTTAGTTTGGCAAATGTGAGGAGGGAGGGCACTCCAGGTCAGCGGTAGGACATTTGCCAGGGGTCGACGGCGGGACAGGCAAGAACAAGGGACCGTGGGGAGGTGAGCGGCAGAGGAGAGGAGTGTACAGGGTGGGCAGTAGAAGGGAAGTGAGGTAGGAGGGGGCCAGGCGATGGAGAGCTTTGAAGCCAAGAGCTGCTTGTCAGCTGTGTGACTGTGGTCAAGTCACTTAACTTCTCTGTGCCTCAGTTACCTCATCTGTAAAATAGGGATTAAGCCTGTGAGCCTCACATGGGACAGTGTGATTACCCTATATCTATCCCAGCACTTAGAACAGTGCTCTGCACCTAGTAAGCGCTTAACAAAATACCAACAAGAGTGAGGATTTTTGCTTCATGCGAAGGTTGATAGGCCTTCTGGAGGTTTTGAGGAGGGGAGTGACATACCCGGAGTGTTTCTGTAGAAAGATAATCCGGGCAGCAGAGTGAAGTATAGACTGGAGCGGGGAGAGACAGGAGGATGGGAGATCAGAGAAGAGGGTGATGCAATAATCCCGTTGGAATATTATGATATTATGGGTTCTAGTCTTGGTTCTGCAAATAGCAGAGCGCCTGGACGGACTGAGCCAATAAGTGCTAAAAGTTTCTGCTGAAAAACCACTTATGGCCGGGATCCTGAAAATTAGCCGGTCACTGTGGGCAGCGAAGGCCACGGCAGCTACCCCAGACAACTGCTCTGGCTCGCCATTGACTCTACTCTGTTGTCCACTTTGCCTGTAAATGGGTCTTGCACCTGACCTTGTGGAAAGAGCACAGGATCGGGAGACAGGAGTGCTGGATTCTAAATCCGGTTGCACCACTTGCCTGCTGTGTGTCCTTGGGGAAGTCACTTCACTTCCCTATGCCTCAGTTTCTTCATATGTAAAAATGGAGATTATCTGTTCTCCCCCCAACCCCTGATTTTGAGTCCCATGAAGTTTCAAGAACTATTTCTGATCTGATTGTAGCCATCCCAGAATTTATCACAGGGTTTGGCACATATTAATGAAAAGCACCATGACCTAGAGGAAAGAGTGTGGGCCTGAAAGTCAGAGGAGCTGGCTTTTAATCTCAAACTCTGCTACCTGCCTGCTCTAATGACCACGGGAAAATCATTTAACTTCCCTGGCCTCAGTTTCCTCATTTGTAAAATGGGGATTCAATATTTGTTCTCCTTCCCTCCACCCTTTGAGTCCCATATGTGACAAGGTTCCGAGACTGACTTGATTACCTCGTAATCTAATCCAGTGTTTCGTGTGATGCTGGCACATAGGAAGGCAATTTAACAAGTACCACGATCAACTGTTATCGTTATTGTAAGCACTTAGCAAATACCGCTATTATTATTATTGTATCCACTTTACAATAGCAAATAGTACTATTATTATTCTTATTCGTATTTATCATTATACACCCACTTTGCAAATAAGCTGCAACCTTATTCCCATCTACTCATTCATTCTAAAAATAAAATTATGGTACTTAAGCACTACTATGTGCCCAACACTATTCTAAGCACTGAGGTAGATACAAGGTAATCCAGCGTTGGACTCAGTTCTTGTCCACATGAGGCTCACACTCTTGAGAAGGCAGCATGGCTCAGTGGAAGAGCCCGGGCTTGGGAGTCAGAGGTCATGGGTTCAAATCCTGGCTCTGCCACTTGTCAGCTGTGTGACTGTGGGCAAGTCACTTAACTTCTCTGAGCCTCAGTTACCTCATCTGTAAAATGGGGATTAAGACTGTGGCCCTCACGAGGGATGACTTGCTTACCCTGTATCTACCTCAGCACTTAGAACAGTGCTCTGCACATAGTAAGCGCTTAACAAATACCAACATTATTATTATTATCTCCATTTTACAGATGAGGTAACTGAGGCACAGAGAAGTGAAGTGATTTGCCCAAGGTCCTCCTTTAGGCCTATGAGAACATGACTGGCAAGAATTAGGGAGTGTAAGTGATGAGTTACAAACAACTCTCAATAATCATCAATCGATTATCAGTAGTATTTAATTGAGGAGCTTTCTGTGTGGCAGGACACTGTACTAAATACTTGGGAGAAAACAATACGAGAAAGATGGTAGACTTGTTCCCTCCCACAGCGAGCTTACAGTCTAGAGGGGAAGATTCTCTTGTTGGTTCATGGTCCTTGGTCCTGACATGTCAGGAATGGGGCGAATGCTTCATTCCCATTGTGAAAATCAATCAATCCATCAGTATTCCCCACCATACGTGTGCAGAACCCAGTACTGAGCACCTGGATGAGTACAATAGAATTAGTAGACACAGTTGCTGCCCTTAAAAAGTTTATGATCTGGGGTGGAGAGACAGAAACTAAAATTATAGGGAGAAGTAGGAAAAATGAGTTAGTGTTTAAGTAATGGAGTATGTAGCATGTAAAATTAACTGCTATGAACAGTTGAGAGTATCTAAGTGATAAGGTAATACAGAAATGATGAAGTGGCAGTGGGGAGTTATAAATTGGGGAGATTAGAAATGAATTGGGGAAATTTTCCCTGGAGATTTTATTCTAGGAGGGCTTTGAAGGTGGGGAGAACACGATCTGCCTGAGGTGCAGGGAGGTTCTAGGCACAAGAGAGCAAGAGATTGGTGGAGGGAGAGAATGAGTTACCGTTAGTTTAACTTGAGAGGAATGAAGGGTGTGAGCTGGGGTATAGTAAGATAAATTAGTGGATAAATAGAAGGGAGAGAGCTGAATTAATACCTGAGAGTCTGTGGTCAGGAGTTTCTGAGAGGAATGGGCAACCCTTGGAGGGATTCGAACAGTGGGGAGATGTGTTTAGAACCATGTTGAGAAAAAACGATCCAGGCAGCAAGCTGTGTTTCTGTGGTCACTTGAAAATGAAAAGCTTTATCATCGTTAACTAGTTAATCTGCAGCATACTCTGTTGTCATTTCAGTTGTCCCAAATTGGCAGGAGAGAAATCAGGCCCCAGGTGCCAGCAACCTGCTCTGGCCCTGGGCTAATAGGACATCGTTGGGAGCCAGACACCTCCAGGCCTTGAGGGTTCCTCGCTGCCCTATCTCACCCCGCTCCTTCTGGGGCTGGAGGTGACCTCGGGTCCATTTCCAGGATGCGAGAACAGCTGGCTTTCGTTGCTCTTCTTTGTTGAGCACTGAGCTAGGGTCGAGGTAGCCTGAAGTTACAGAAAAAAGAAAGCAATATTCAGAAAGGTTTTTCAATCAGGGCTAATATTTCCTAATTCCTTAGACCATGAACCCCATATGGGGTAGGGATTGTGTCCAACCTAATTATTTTGTTTTTATCCCAGCACCTAGTTCAGTGCTTGGCACAAAGTAAGTTCTTAACAGATGTCAATACTGTTATTTTATTATTATTTTCATTATTGTTATTTCAAAGTTACTTGGTTAGCACACTTAGCAAAATGGGAACCAACCATTATCAGTCAGTCAGTGGTATTTATTGAGTGCTTTCTGTGTGCCTAAGTACTTGGGAGAGTATAATAGAGTTAATAGACATGATCCCTGCCCACAAGGAGCTTAAAATTTAGACAGGGAGACAAATATTAAAATAAATTACAGGCAGGAGAGATGGGAGAGTATAAGGATATGAACATTAGCATTGGGGTGGTGGCGATGGATGTCAGAGGGTTTAAAGGGTTCAGACCCAAGCACATAAGCAAGCACACAGAGAGGAGGACAAACAGGGGAAATGAGGGTTTATTTAAGGAAGGTCTTGAAGGAGATGTGATTTTTCAGAGGGTTGTGAATGTGGGGAGAGTGGTGGACTGTCAGTTATAAAGGAAGTGCAAGTTCCAGGCCAGAGGGAGGATGTGGGCACGAGATTGATGGCGAGATAGACAAGATCGAGGAACAGTGAATACATTGACTTTAGAGGAAGGAACTGTGCAGGCTGGGTTGTAGTAGAAGATCAGCGAGGTAAGTTAGGAGGGGGAAGAGTCGATTGAGTGCCTTAAAGCTGATGGTATGGAGTTTTAGATCTTAATCGAACCATTAGATCCCACAGATGGGAATGTCTCATTAGTCCCTGAGGATAACCTGAGGGATACCTAAAACAGAGATCCCCAGGCCAATATTTTCTGAGTGTTCAATCTTTTAAGTTTGGTGTTTCTGCTGCAGCTCATTATTGAGAGCTCACAGTGTGCCTGGCCCCAGAGGCATACGACTGGGGAGGAATCATTGCAACTATCAGAGCAGATTGTTTCTGATGGTTTGGGCAGAAATTTGTTTGAGAGATCTTGTTGCAAAACTTTAAACCTAAAAGCTTCAAAGAGGAAGTGCCTGCCTAAATACTTGTGATATTTGGTCAGTGCTTCCTGTGTGCCAAACACTGTAACTGTTGCACTGGGGTAGATACACAGTAATCAGCTTGACCACAATCCCTATCCCGGGCAAGGCTCACGATTTAACAGAGAGGGAGAACAGTTATTGAATCCCCATTTTACCAGATGAAGAAACTGAGGCACAGAAGAAGGGAAGTGATTGGTCCAAGGTTCACTCAGCAGGCAAGTGGCGAGCTGGGATTAGAACCCAGGTTCCCTGTCACCCAGGCCCATGCTCTTTCCATGATGCCATATCTGCTCTCTAACTATACGAGATGGTAGTTGTGGTACTAATGATGTTTATTGAGCTCTCCCTGGGAAAACCTTTTGCAAAAGATAATCACAGAAGTACAAGACACGTTCCCTCCCCGCTAGGAGTTTATGCTTTAATGGAGGCAGCATAAAATATTTACAACTAGGGTAATCAGAATAAACACTTGATTGTACAATTGATCATGCATATTTATATACACAAGGGCTGAGGAAGGGTGTAAGTAAATATAAAAGTAGTAGAAGTAGCTGATGGAATGATACAAATCTGTGTGTTGGAGTCAGTCAGGGAATGTTTGTTGGAGGAGGGACTTCAGGTGGGCTTAGAATGGTTTAAGAGCTAGGGTCTGTGGAATTAGGGAGGAGAGGAAGTTCCATGCTGGCGGGATGTGGTAAGAGGACAGAAGTGTGAGAGTCGAGTGAGATACAGTTTAGAAGGTTGGTTTGTGAAGTATGTATAAATGAGTTGGGAAGTAGGCTGAATCAATAGAATGACCTTGTTAGGGTGTTTTCAGGGAGATAGTTGAGGTGATGGAGTGCAGTTGCACTTCATCCACATCCCTGAGAATTTCGTTTTACAAAATTTGGGCTGTCCCCATCACCCAAATTTCCCTAGAGTTTCCTAATATTCTTTTCATAATCTTTTACTGGTGAGAAAGAACTCTCCCTAAATCTTTAAGGCCCCTGAAGATGACTGTTAATTAGGAGAAGCCGTTGCTGAGGGGCATTAGATACTTAATTAAATTCCTAGAAAGCGTCTCTTTGGTTTGGTCTTTGCAGAGAATAAATGCACAACTTCACCCTTTTGTGATCACCACCCAGGCGGGTGGTGGGTTTGATTTTGATGCCCGTTTTAAAGCCAGGAAGATTGGGAAAATACAGACTGTGGGGTAAAAGGAGACTGAGGGGAGGGAGGCCTTGAAAATTGTGAAGGAGGTTGGAAGGGCAGCGCAGTGGTTACTTTGTCTAGCTGTTCTCTATAGAAACGGGCCACCGTGTGGTGTCCATGGCAACTCTTCCTGCCTGGGATTGCGAGGGGCGGAGGAACCAGAGCATGTGACAGCTGTATTTCTGCTACTGTCTCATCGACACAGCATGCCTGAGAGGTGGAGAATATCAATAGCATTCCCAATTTTACAGAATACTCAAGAGGAAGCAGGCACAGAGAGGTTAAGTGACTAATCCAGTAATTCCACAGGTAGTGAAGAGCAGAGCCAGGGCCTGAACCTAGTCTTTTTTATTTATGGTATTTGTTAAGCGTTTACTACCTGCCAGGCACCGTACTAAGCTCTGAGGTAGATACAAGATTGGACATGGTCTGTGTCCCACATGGGGGTCCCAGCCTTAATCCCCATTTTACAGATGAGGTAACTGTGGCACAGAGAAGTAAAGTGACTCGCCCAAGGTCACTAAGCTGACAAGCAGTGGAGTGAGGATTAGAGTCCAGATCCTTTTGACTCCCAGGCCCGTGCTCTATCCACTAGGTCACACTGGTCTTCTGACTCGGAGGTGCCCTGCTCTTCTTTAAGCCACCCTTCCAAGGCAAAATCAAAAGGCAAAAATCTACTTAACTGCAGAGTCACTGGGTGACATTCAATAGCCTAAAAGCTTATTGGTTGGAGAGTAGAACTGAGGACCTGGATTCTAGTATCACTCTGCCATTGGCCTGCTTTATATTGCTGTAGTGGATAGGTGAAAAAATAGGCCAGTATACCTTGGGCAAGTCTCTTCTCTGTGCCTCAGCTTTTTCACCTATAATATAGGGATTCATTACTCGTTCTCTTTCCTACTTAAGCTATGAGCCCCTTCTGGAAGAGGGACTCTCCCAGTGCATAGCATAGTGCTTGACACGTAGTAATTGCTTAACAAATGCCATTATTATTATTAATAATAAACATTTGAGGTGCCATGATGGTGATATTGAGAGGGAGGAAGAGCCTGGAAGACAAAAGCTGCACTTTCCTGATCCTATCTGATTTTAATCCCCAAATACAGCAGGGTGTTTACTTGCTTTAATTTGGGGTATATGACTGGCTGTTTTCCTTCATCTAACGCAAGTCTCATTATTGCTTTCCCAGGCTCCTGGCGATGGCATGAGCTAATCTTTCATCATTCATTCAAAGAAAAGGTTAATCAGTTTCCCTCCTAGGAGCACCAGTTATTGTGCGGGTGGCTTTTACTGGCACCGCACCTGGGCACCAGAGGGGAATAATATGTATGCTAATTTCATCATCATCCTCAACAACAAGGATTTCGTGAGAGCCCACTGGGTGCTTAGGCAGTCAGTCAGTCATCTGCATTTATTGAGTGCTTACTATGTGCAGAGCACTGTGCTAAGCGCTTGGGAGAGTATACTAAAACAATATAACAGACACATTCCCTGCCCACAACAAGCTAGCCCTTTACTGGGTGCTATACTGAGGTCATACTTCAGAGAATGAATTCAGCCCCAGCCCTCAAGGAGTTGACAGGGCAGTGTGGGAGGTTACAGGCCAGTGGGGGAGGCAGAGCAGAAAAAGATCGTAAATAATCATTCTGCCTATTTTTTTATGGTATTTGTTAAGCACTTACTATGTGCTGGGAACTGTACTAAGCACTGGGGTAGATACAAGTTAATCAGATTGGACACAGTCATGTCAGTCATAGTGCTTATTATGTGCTGTACCAAACGCATGGAAGAGTACACTATAACAATATCGCAGACATGTTCCCTGCCCACAATGAGTTTACTGTATAGAGGGGGAGACAGGCATTAATATAAATATATATTTATATATGTTCAAAATGTGACTCACAGTTTTAATCCCCATTTTCCAGATGAGGTAATTGAGGCACAGAGAAGTGAAGTTACCTGCCCAAGTTTTCACAACAGGCAAATGGAGGACCCCAGCTCCTTCTGACTTCCAGGCCCGTGTTCTATCCACTAGGCCACTCTCCTTCTCTAGCCCTTTGTGTTCCAAGGGATGGGAAGAGCAGATCACAGATTGCCTTGGTGATATGGAGAGTGAAAGGGGCCAATCTGGGAAGGCTTCCTGGAAGAGGTGATCATAAACTGTGAATTCCAGAAGGGGAAGGAGGTGGTATTTGGCAGGGGCAGCGAGGCTGATCCATGCAGGAAGGTTAGGCGAAGCCTCACAGGACAGGGTGGTGAGGGCTCAGGGGCCACCCCAAAACTGTCCCCTCTGCCAGAAGGAGAGAAAGATTCATCCCGACGGTCCATAGGAACCATGGAGAGAGTTTTCTATTGAATTTTCATTTTCAATTGCGGTGTTCCTGGCCCTCGGGCCTATGATAGACTCCCCAAAGAGTAAATCGTTGCCCTGCTCCCTCAACTCCCACACAGCAAAGCAAATGGGATTGATATTGCTGCTGACCAGAGCGGCATTTACCATTGTAACTTTCCAGACGAGTCAATGCTCTGCCATTTTTGTTTTATGGTATTTGTCAAGCACTCATTGGGTGTCAAACACTGTTCTAAGTGCTGAGGTGGGTATAAGTTAATTAGGTCAGACACAGTCCCTGTGTGGTGTAGAGTTCACAGTCTAAGTAGGAGGGAGAATGGGTATTTAATCCCCATTTTTGAAGAAACTGAGGCACAGAGAAGTCGAGACTTGCCCAAAGTCACACAGCAAGCAATTGGGAGAGCCAGGATTAGAACTCATTTCCTCTGACTTCCAGGACCATGCTCTTTACATTAGGCCATGCCACTTCTCAGCACCTCCTCTGGAGGCCTCTATATGTCACGTGACAGTGTGCGGTAGGAGCCGGCCCACGTAGTGGTCAAATCCATAGACTGGCCCTGCCCTCTTACTTAGGGTCACTCTCTGCACACTTTGGACTTTGCACTAAGGGACTACAACACTTCTGATCTGCTCAGCGCCCTATGCTGGGGAGTCTTGGGGCAACACCCTTCTGCCCCCAGTCTCCTCCCCTCCCCTTCTTTGTGAATCTAAGGGTAGAGTTATTTTCTCTTATGGACTTTGAGCCAGGTTCCTGGGCCCTGCTCACCACACCCTGTTACTCAGGAAAGAAACAGGGGCCACAGATCTGGTTTCTTGTTTAACAAGAACGCCGACGGAGAGCGTGGGAGGCTGACCGCCAGATAGCTAGTCTGTGTTTGATCTTGAACAGCCACCTAAAGTGGATCCAATTGATCTGTGCACTTGGATCTGAAACCTTTGGACATTTGATATTCACCCCCTTAGCTTCAACCCCATAGCACTTATGTACATCTCTATAAATGATATATCATAAATTATTTATATTTATGTCTGTCTCCCCCTCTAAATTATAAATTCATTGTGAGCAGGGAACATATCTACTACTCTGTTGTATTGTACTCTCCCAAGTGCTTACTACAGTGCTGTGCCCACAGTAAGGGCTCAGTAAATACCACTGATGATGATGATTTGCAGGGTTGAGGAGGTTGTTTAGGAACACAGCTTCATTTTCTCATTTCCTCAACACTACTGCTTGCTAACAAATTTGATTGCTGCTGCCTATTAAGCTCTCCAGCTGCTATTTACATATTTTTTTTCCTGATCAACTCATCAATTTCTGACATTTAAAGTCACAGAGAGCCTATGAAAGTTGTGGTACCGAGAGTTATCTTATTGATCCCTTTTGGCTCTGCTGCCCAATCTCATTCCCATGGTGTTGGGGGATTTATTCTTTCTTCAGTCTTGAACTGGAGAGAAACAGATGGATTTTCCTGTCCTTCCTTTCATTTGCTATTTCTTAAACAGCCTCAGCAGGCCTGAGATCCAAGGTAGTTTATGGACATCTGTGAGGGTTCTTTTCTGAGAGCTCATTAGTTTAATTTGAGTCCGGCAAGGAATTTCAAAATCAGAGAACTGCGGTCCTCTCACTCCTCAGATTTGGGCGTGGATTTGGCTTACTGGGGTTTGGATCCAACAAGTCAATTAATTCTCCAGTTAATCCCCAACTTCCCAAATCGAGCCCATCCCAACAACCACCCTTAGCACTAAATCGTTTTTACCCATTCTCAACATGAAGAAAACTTCCTGTTTTGTCCTTCTTCTTCCCTACTGTTTCCACTATTTGTAAATATATTTACCCATCCTCAACATGAGGAAAACTTCCTGTTTGGTCTTTATTCTTCTGCCCCATTCCCACTATTAGTAAATACTTTTATATCCATCTCCCCCGTTTAATTGTGAGCTGCTTGAAGGCAGGAGAATATTTTGTTTTTGTTGTTCTTTCCTAAGTACTCAGTATAGTGCTTAGAACTCAGCCAGTGCTCCATAAATCTCATCAGTTGATTGATAAACCCAGTTTTGAAAGAAGGTTTAGCCACGATCTCTTACCCAGGTGGTGTTTCTGGGATGGTCTCTCAGAAACTCAGTTGATTTCAGAACCTAGGGTGATGTGATTTGAACTATGTCTCCTGCCCTTATGCAATGCTTATGTTCAGGTCCCCAACTCTGGGCACTGCCAGTATATGGGTAATTCTCCATCTGGATCTTCTGGCTGGGCTTCAGGACCCGGGAGTCCTACACTTACGCAGCAGTGGTGGGCTTGATCCAAGTAATCTGGAAATATGAATTAGAACCTTGGTGTCAACCTGGATTGACTTAGCTACCTATGGTGATGTTATCTGGATTTCTCACGTGCGGATCAGACAGGTGATCCTACACTCAGGTGGTGGCTGCAGGAATCCACAAGTGAATAATTGGGCGACAACAGGCAGGCATTAATATCCACAGACTACAGTGTTAAGATTTTATCTTCTTCTTGGCATTAATACACAGGTGATAAATGTTCCCCATACATGGTTTTATTAATAAGAAGATCCCTTGGGGAGTTGCAGGGAGGAAGGGAGAGCTGTAGCGTGGAGTTATCCCGGCCCACAGTGGTGCAGAAGCAGCAGCTCCAAGGAGCCCTGTGGCCTCCCTGGTGAAGGATCACGAGTGGGACGGTGTGAAGAGAAAGAAGGTCCTTCCCCATCACGAGTCCCTTTGTGCCAAAGATTGGCCCTTTTAATAATTGTTCCTTAGGTGGGTAAACAGCTCTGTTCTGGTCCAGTCTGTGCATTGTTATCATTTAAGTTCCTGTTTTTCTCTTGGGAGAGTCACAGAGGAGTCCTAGAGGAAACTCTTCACTTTGGTCCCTTCTGAAATGGTAGATGATTTTTTAAAAACCTTTCACGTGTTCAGTCTGCATTTCCCAGCCCGAGCGAATGTTTCCCTTGGACCCAGAGCCTAGGGGGGAGGGGGATGGCTCTTCCCAGTGCCGTGAAGTAGCGGAGGCAGGTCTCTCCCCTCCCCGGCCCCTGCTAGCCCTTCCCCTGAGGAAAGGCTGAGGTGTGGTCTCTAGGCACAGGCATAGAAAAGATGAAAACAAGGCCGGGAGCAGGACAGGAATCTATTTTTAAAGCAGGGACGTGATGCTGACAATGGGCTAAATTCAGGGCTCTGCAGGGAGGAAGCTGGGGTTCCTTTCACCTCCTCCTGGACACAGCAGCTAGGGCCGGGAATGTGTTTGTGTAACACATTGTACTCTCTCAAGCGCTTAGTACAGTGCTCTGCACACGGTCAGTGCTCAGTAAATATGACTGAATGAATCTTCTCAACTCGCACCCCGTTCCCTCCCTTTTCCCTCTCCATCAATGTATTTATTGAGAATTTTCAATGTGCAGAGCACTGTACTAAGCACTTGGGAGTGTACAATATAACAGAATTAGCAGACACGTTCCCTGCCCACAATGAGGTTACAGTCTAGAGGGAGACCTCTTCCTTCCCCACTCCTTCTCACATCCTCCTCCAGCTTCTCTCCCTCTTTTTATGGTATTTAAGTCCTTAATATGTGCCGGGGACTATATTAAGCACTGGGGTAGATAGAAGCTAATCAGGTTGGACACAGTCCATGTCCCGTATGGGGCTCACAGTCTTAATCCCCATTTTACAGATGAGGGAACTGAGGCCCAGAGAAGTTAAGTGACATACCCAAGGTCACACAGCAGACGAACAGCAAAGCTTGGATTAGTCCTCTCTTTCCCTTCCCCTCTTCCTTTCCTCCATTCCTCTCTCTCCCTCTCCCCATCCGTTTCCCTCTCTCTTTTTCTCCCCTGCTCACCTTCCATTCCTTCCCCATTCCCGCTTTCCTCCACACAACCTGCAGTCCACGTGCCCCCTGAGGGCATCCCCAGGTCAGCCTAGAATTTGCTGAAGCCTCCAGGTGTCCCCTTGCCTGCTCCTATCCTCTGGCTTTACTTCTGCACCTGCCCAGTCAGCCATTAGGCATAAGGTGGGACTGGGGATTGTCAGTGCTGGGTGTTTTATGCTGACCTGGAGAAGCCATCGCTGGGCAAGCTGGAGGTGATGGCAGCTGGGTCAGAGGAAGGGCAGTGGGGATGATGGCCTGAGCAGGAACATAGATTCCTAGTATATGGGTGTTCTGTGGACCCATGCCAACCTGTTACTATTCACAGAAAGCCAGAGGAAATGGATTTGAATTACAGTAAGAAGGAATTCAGTTTGAACGAGTTCAGTGAGGAATAATTCCAGAAGGAGATCTTGGCTCTAGGAGGTTTGTGGAGTCTCCATCCCTCAAAATTAAAAAAAAAAAAAGTTAAAATAAAGAATCACCAATGGCAAAAGCATTCATCTGCCTGGAGACAGGGGCATGAACCAGGTGGTTGGCTAAGTCTTGGGTTTCTGCCATTCTGTGATTCACGTTGGAGTGATATAAACGCTTAGTTCAAGTGCTTGTATTGCTCCCGAGCAGTTAGTACAATGCTCTATATACAGTAAGTGCTCAATAAATACGATTGATTGATATCATCTTAGAGAGATTTACCCAGAACAGCAGCAAGAGCAGTCTTCCCATCATTTTTGCTGAGCAGAGTCCCAGATCAACGATGAAATTCCAAATTCAGTCAATCAATCCGTGGTAGTTATTGAGGTCTTACTGCATGCAGAGCTTCCTCTATACTGTAAGCTCATTATGGGCAGGGAACGTGTCTGCTCACTCTCTTGTACTCTCTCAAATGCTGAGTATGGTGCTCTGCACATAGTAGGTACTCAATAAGTAAAATTGACTGATTGATTACTAAGCACTCAATTGCCAGATTACATGAGTACCTTCCTTTATAGGATTTGCTAAAGGGGTAGAAGCAGGTAAACAGTAAAGAAAGCCCTCACGGGGAGTCTACTCTCATTTGATTCTCCAATCCTTGGGCTGAAGAAGCAGAATGTGGAAGACCAGAGGCTTCTGCCCCTCTTGTTTCTCCTCCATGCCCAGCTCTAGCTTCTTCCTATCACGGCTGAACACTCAGAAGCAAGCAAGCCAGGTAGTTCCTCTTCCCTCAAGAGCTATTCAATAGTATTCAAATAGCTATTCAATAGCTATTCAAAATTCAATAGTATTTATTGAGTGCTTACTATGTGCAGAGCACTGTACTAAGCCCTTGGAATGTACAATTCGGCAACAATTCCTCAACGGATGCTCAGGCAGGAAGGAAATGTGATGTGGCTTCCAACCAGCTCAACCCCCCCATTAGAGCACGGGCCTGGGGGTCAGAAGGCCCTGATTTCTGATGCCGCTTCCACCTCTTGTCTGCTGTGTGACCTTGGACAAGTCACTTCACTTCTCTATACCTCAGTTACCTCATCTGTAAAATGGGGATTAAGACTGTGAGCCCCATGTGGGACAGGGACTGAGTCCATCCTGATCCCGACTCTGCCACTTGTTAGCTGTGTGACTGTGGGCAAGTCACTTAACTTCTCTGTGCCTCAGTTACCTCATCTGTAAAATGGGGACTAACTGTAAGCCTCAAGTGGGACAAACTGATTACCCTGTATCCACCTCAGTGCTTAGAACAGTGCTCTGCACATAGTAAGCCCTTAACAAATACCAACATTATTATTATTATTATTATTAGCTTGTATCTACCCCACTACTTAGTATAATGCCTGGCATATAGTAAGCGCTTAATAAATGTCAGTTTTAAAAAAAAATATGTAGTGGCTCTCCCACCTCCAGAGCCCCCACCTCTTCATCCTTGGCAATGGCCGTGGGGATGCCAACCCTGGAAGCTGGCAACTCTGTGCTCTGTGGCAGTGTCCTATTGCTGGTTATTGAGTGTTTACTGTGTGCAGAGCGCTGTCCTAGGCATTTGTGAAAGTACAGTGTAATAGAGTTGGTAGACATGTTCCCTGCCCTCAAGAAGCTTACAGCCCATGGGTACTGTGTGACCTTGGGCAAGTCACTTCTGTGTGCCTCAGTTCCCTCATCTGTAAAATAAAGCTTGAGACTGTGAGCCCTAATAATAATGTTAATAATGTTGGTATTTGCTAAGCACTTATTATGTGCAGAGCACTGTTCTAAGCACTGGGGGAGATACAGGGTCATCAGATTGTCCCTACGTGGGACAGGGACAGTGTCCAGCCCAAATTGCTTGTATCTGCCCCAGTGCTTAGTACAGTGCCTGGTACATAGTAAGTGCTTAACAAATACCATAATTATTATTATTATTATTACAGGACCCGGATAGCTGCCCTTGGGTCCACTATTTATTGCCATTGTTCTTGTCTGTCCATCTCCCCTGATTAAACTGTAAGCCCATCAAAGGGCAGGGACTGTCTCTATCTGTTACCAATTTGTACATTCCAAGTGCTTAGTACAGTGCTCTGCACATAGTAAGTGCTCAATAAATACTATTGAATGAATGAATGAATGAAATGGTATGGTTACTCAGGGTCATTGAGAACAGCGAGGAAAAGAGGTGTCCATTTTTTTACAGCTTCCACCAGGCCTCCAGTGTCACCTGCATTCTTCATAGTGTTAGGAGCTAATGGGTTGGTGACATGAATGCACAGACAAGCCCACATTCCTAGGCTAGACTTGGAAGGATTTCACTCTTTTTTTATAGTATTTGTTAAGACCTTACTCTGTGCCAGACACTTTACTAAACAGTGGGGTAGATACAGGCTAATCAGGTTGGACACAGTCCATATCTCACAAGGGGCTCACAGTCTTAATCCCCTTTTTACAAATGAGGTAATGGAGGCACAGAGAATTGAAGTGACTTTCCCAAAATCAAATAGCAGACAAGCGGCAGAGCTGGGATTAGAACCCAGCCCTTTCTGACTTCCAGGCCCGTGGTCTGTCCACTAGGCCATGCTACTTCCCCAAGGATCACAGAAGCTGATCAGTGGGAAATATCTGGGGAGATTATTTAGTGAAACCCCCTCCCTACATGTAGAACACACTTACTATATCCCAGGCAGAGGAGAAACTTTGAGAGAAGAAAAAAATTCCACCCCCTCCATCAGTCACTCATCCAATTAGGGACCTAATAATCCCCCCTACCCTTAGGAATTATTTCCCATATTCAACTTGAAATGCTCATGCTGCAATTGAAAGGTGGTTCCTCTTAGCCTCGCCTCAGTGGAGAAGAACAGTTGATCAGCCTGCTCTAAAATGTCCCTTACCTATTTGGAGAACAGTTTAAATTTCTCCTCCTGGGTTTTTTCTTCACTGTGCTGGCAAATTCCAATGCCTATATCTGTTCCCCAGAGATCTGGTTTTCCAACCCATTCAATCATCTCTGTGGCCATCCTCTCAGCCTTCTCCATTTCCCCAGAACTGTGAAGCCCCAACAGGCCTCCGTGCTGAGTTGAGAAGCCCCTACTCTAGCCTCCATAGCACTTTACCTAACCTTATAATCTCTCGCTTCCCCTACCTAAAATTAATTTCAGTGTCTTTCTCCCTCACTAGATTGTTAGCTTCTCAAGGGTAGGAATCATGTCTACCAACTCTATTCCAACTACAGCCCAGTCAACACAGTTCACTTCTCTAGCGCCTGCTTGCTCACTGTGCCCTGATCACATCTATCTCACCACCGACCCCTTTCCCACATCCTCCCTCTGGCCTGAAATTGCCTCCCCCTCCATGTATGCTAGACCATCACTCTTCCCACCTTCAAAGCCTTATCGAAAGCACGTCTCCTCCAAGAGCCCTTCCACAATTAAGCCCTGACACCCTCTCCTGCATCTTCTCTACACTTGGATCTGTACCCTTTGGGCACTTGGTATTCACCCTACCCACAGCACTTATGTACATATACATAATTTAATTATATTCATGTTTGTCTCCCCTCTAGACTGTAAGCTCACTGTGAGCAGATAATATGTCTGCTAATTCTGTTATATCGTACTCTCCCGAGTGCTCTACAAGTAATGAGTGTTCAGTAAATAACATTCATTGATTGATTGGGTAAGAAATGTGTCTGGCATCTGTTTTTTTTTTATGGTATTAAGCACATACTCTGTGCCAGGCACTGTTCTAAGCCTGGGGTAGATACAATTTAATCAGGGTGGTCACAGTCCCTGTCCCACAAGGAGCTCACAGTCTTATCCCCATTTTACAGGTGAGGTAACAGAGGCACAGAGAAGTGAAGTGACCTGCCCAAGGTCACACAACAAACAAGTAGCAGAGCCGGGATTAGAATCCAGGTCCTTTGGACTCCCAGGCCCGTGCTCTGTCCACTAGGCCATGCTGCTTCTCCACTCCCAAGCACTCAGTACAGTGCTCTGCACACAGTAAGCGCTTAATAAATATCACTGAGTGATTGATTAATTGATTACCCTTCAGGCCTCTCCAGATGCCCTCTGAACATCCAACACCAACTGGTATGCTCCAGTAGGGCCTGTAGTCTGTAAACTCATCCTCTAGACTGAATTTGTGGGCAGGAACCATGTCTATTAGATTAGACGATTAGACTGTAAGCCCATCAAACGGCAGGGACTGTCTCTATCTGTTGCCGACTTGTTTATTCCAAGCGCTTAGTACAGTGCTCTGCACATAGTAAGCGCTCAATAAATACTATTGAATAAATAAATACTATTGAATGAATGTCTACCAATCCTGTTATATTGTTATAGTGTACTTCCCCAAGCTCTTAATACACTGCTGTGCACATAATAAGCGCTCAGTAAATATGATTGATTGGTTGATGGACCCTGGTGGGGGAAGGACAGGCAGGGCCATGTGACAGAGCAATAATCAAAAAGTAAAGTCTATCCACAGAGCGGCTGAGAGGGCCCCACCTTCCCCCAGCAGGGCTCCCGTTAAGGCCCAGCGGAGGGGGCTGGCAGAGCTCAGCTTCACCCAATTCCTGGGTTGTGGCCTCCCCTTAAGAGAGACAAAGCAACCATGAACGAAATCACCCAGGAAAAGTCAAATCAGGCTGGCCCCTGAGTGGCTTCTGACAGGGCTGCATTTATTGGCCCGGAAAGGGGAGGCCCCGGAGCTGATGACATGGCAGTGTGGTTTTTACATATGAGAAGGGCATTTAATAGCTTCCTGCGGGAGACTTCGGGCATTTAATACCAGGAAAGCCTCCCAACCCGGGAGCGTGGCCAGAATGAGACACGCTCTTGGTCGCTGGAGAAACGTATGCCGACAGCATGCAGCTTCCCCTCCGCCTTGGGAGAGAGTGCGTCCTGGGTTTGCCTAAACCGGACCTCATGTCAATGCCGCGTGTGCTAATTACCCCGAGCCATCCGGACATTCTGGAACATTAATTGCATTTGCTGTTTCAGGCGGGTGCAGCGGGCCCTTGTGTGGTTTGCTTGTGAGTCTCTCTGGGAACTCGGAAAGGAGACTGGCATGCTCGTTTTCATGGAGGTGGTCTTGAGAAGCAGAGTGGTTCAGTGGAAAGATCACAGACTTGGGAGTCAGAGGTCATGGGTTCTAATCCCGGATCTGCCACTTGTCAGCTGTGTGACTTTGGGCAAGTCATTTAACTTCTCTGGGCCTCAATTACCTCATCTGTAAAATGGGGATTAACACTGTGAGCCCCACGTGGGACAACCTGATCACCTTGTATTCCCCCCCAGTGTTTACAACAGTGCTTTGCACATAGTAAGCCCTTAACATATACTATTATCATTATTATGGATTTTGCTGCTATTTTCTCCCCTCCCACCTCTCAGTGAGGTTCCTGAGCCTCTAGGGCCGAGAGTGTCAGGTTCCTAAATTGTCTTGCTCATGTCTCCTACTCAGATATATACAGAGTTGTCTTTAATATTTGGAGTCACTCCTGAGGATGAAGTTCATTCATTAGGGTGTGTGTAGCTGGATAGGCCAATGTGGGACTCACGGTCCTGGCCATGTTATAAAAAAACTGTGTTCTCATGTTTGATGATGCTGCTTTCTCATTTGCCTTCTTGTCTCTTGTTCCTTAAGAAGCCTTTGCTTGACGAGAACAATGCCTTTCTTGATAGCAATGTGCCATGTTGATCCATCCTCAACAGTTGACTCCCAGATTCAACACTGAATTGCAACACTGTCTGAGGTTTTCTTTTACTTTGTCCTGAAAAGTTATGGTTCTCCTTGGTTTTGGTTCCCCGATTTCAGCTGTCCGTACCGCAGTTGTTTAGTAAAAGAAAACGTTATGGTTCTCCTTGGTTTTGGTTCCCCGATTTCAGCTGTCCGTACCGCAGTTGTTTAGGTATCCTGCTGCTACTCATTCTCTTCATGCACCTCACCCAGTGAAGTTGTTTAAAGTGATCTAGAGGTGAGGTGAGCTCAGAGGTGGTCTCAGTGCAAGATTGGTCATCACCCAGTAGGCACTAGGGCCTCTTATTTCTTCATGTTTGTGGGTTTCTAGAAGGCAGGACTGACACATTTTTTTAAAAAAACAGTTCAGTGGGCTAGGGAAGCAATTAAGAACTCAGGTGATCTGAGTTCTGAGCTCAGCCTTTCCCCTCCCTTACTGCGGGACCATGGACAAGATGCTTAACCTCTCAGGACCTCAAAATTATACAAATGTGAATTGCTGAGTAAATTTTGCTAAATACATTGTAAATAGCTATGGGGTCGATTGTGTAACAGGAATGTGTCTGTTATATTGTCGTTTGTACTCTCTCAAGTGCTTAGTACAGTGCCCTGTACACAGTAAGCCCTCGATAAACACGACTGATTGATAGAGGCAGAGCTCTTTTCTACAGATAAAGGATCTCAAAAGCTTTGACTTCCCAGCCTAAGCCTGGGTGTGGGCCAGGGAAGGGTGGTGGGGTGGGATAAAATTCCTCAATAATGTTGGTCTTGGCACTGAGAACTGAGGAGTTCAGAGCAGCTGTTTGGCAGTGGCAACAGGGATGGGAAAGGGTGATGCTTTAAAAACAATAAACCCAAATCTTCTCCCTTTACTTATCTTTACCCAGTCTGAGTGCTTGCTCTCCTACATTTTTATCCTCCCTTTGTTGTTGGATGATTATTAACCGTCTCCTGGGTGCTCCTTCCCTCTCTGTAGGGCAAGCCCATCACAGTTCCAGTGGCTCTTAGTGGAGTAATCAATTGTATTTATTGAACACCTACGGTGTGTAGATCATTGTACCAAGCACTTGGAAGAACAAAATAGAATTAGTTCACATGGTTCCTGCCCTCAAGAAGCCTACAGCCTAATGAGGGAGGAAGTCACTAAAATAAATTACACATAGGAGGAAGTAATAGAGTATAAACATGTACATATCATTACCGTGGGGTTATTGGAGAGGGTGTGAGTATTTAAGAGCTTAGTTGGTGTGGAAGTACTAAATGGCAGTTGGGGAGTATGTCAATCATAGAAAGCCTCCTGGAGGAGATATAATTTCAGGAAAGAAGAGTAGCACTGACTGATTACTTGCAATGGCTTGCTAAAGCCGGGGACCTTCACAACCCATCGACAAAAGGAGTGGCCACTGACAGTCACCTTGCAAATAGACTGGGTAACAAGGCCCATGTGACATCACCCATGTTATGCGGGGGACGCAGGGTAACGTGATGTCATCGTGATGCCCATTTTGTAAGACTTTAGACTGTTTTTCCAGAGCAATCCCTGAATCTCCCACTTGCTCCAGAGGCTTTGTGTCCCCCCTACCCAGTCAGCGTGAAGTCTGGCATAGCATCTAAGCTGTAGAATTCAGAGATGGAGGAAGAGTCAACACCCAAAATTAAAGAACCAATAAATGCACCCGGTACTGTATCAGAACCAGATAAGGGACAGGTCAGCTATAAACCAGATTGTCAGTTACAAAGCTGGATGACTAGCCACTTTTTCCACAGGCCAGAAAGGTCTCTGCTGATGAAATTGGGGACCTAGTGTTTCTATTATCTGTCTTCTGGTTGCTAAAGTTTGTACAAACAAATATTGGCGTGGACACGGGGCATCACCCCTGCCCATTATTTCTGGCAGCCTTTCCCATCACCAGGAGCCAAAGAATTGGATTTATACATGCTATCTTGACAGCCAATGCGATCCCAGCTAAACTCTGAAAAACTTAGATGTGGCAAATTTGAGTACTTGCCAGTGTCCTTTTAATTATTAGGGTGAGTTAGTTTTATGGCAAGTTTAGAAGTCGAACATAATTAAGACCTCTATAAAATATTTAGGCCACCAGGCCTAGAGATATTAATGATTCTACATTTAAATGTTAATGAGTGCAATTAGATGACAGATTAGTAGGAGCTTTCACTAAATATACATTTAGGACAGATAAACTTTGTATTGTAAAATTGCAACTGGGTAAGCATGTGTTTTTTTGTTTTTTTTTTACTTAGTCTTTGATTTGTCTCTCTTGGTACAAAGAGCCATCAGCAGTGTAGCCAAATGAGGGTGGCACATCGGGTTCTGCAACATTCAAAGATCTCTTGCCTCTCTTGGTGAGAAACCCAGACCCAATTGGCCAATCGAACCCTCGGAACCAACCTGGAGCCCATTAGACTAGCTAGAATTTAGCTTGGTTAGCGCATGGGCCTGGTAATAATAATAATAATGTTGGTGTTTGTATTTGTTAAGTGCTTACTATGTGCAGGGCACCGTTCTAAGCGCTGGGGTAGATACAGGGTAATCAGGTTGTCCCACGTGGGGCTCACAGTCTTAATCCCCATTTTCCAGATGAGGTAACTGAGGCACAGAGAAGTGGAGTGACTTGCCACAGTCACACAGCTGACGAGTGGCAGAATCAGAAGGACCTGGGTTCTAACCCCAGCTCCACCACTTGTATGCTGTGTGACCTTGGGCAAGGCACTTCACTTCTCTGTGCCTCCATTACCGCATCTATAAAATGGGAATTAAGATGATGAGCCCCATAGAGGGACAGGTAATGTGTCCACCCTGATTTCCTTGTATCCACCCCAGAACTTAGTATAGTCCCTGGCACATAATCAGTGCTTAACAAATACCACAATTATTATTATTATTATTACTATTAATAAGAGGTTCTCCTTTCACAGACTCCCTTGAAGCAGCTGCCTCCCCTGCAGAAAAGGGCTCGGGGGCCCATGGTGGACGCACATGGGGTCTCTAGATTGTAAGCTCATTGTGGGCATGGAATGCTTCTGCCAACTCTGTTATATTGTAGTCTTCCAAGCGCTTAATACAGTGCTCTGCACACAGTAAGCTCTCAAGAAAATACAATTGATTAATTGATTGACTGATTTAGGAGATGGTAGGGAAGGAGAGGGTGAGTTAGCAGTATGCTGGAAGCTCAGGAGAAACCAGTAAACAAAAAGCAGAACACAAAATTGGTGCATGTGTTCACTCTGCTGCATGGCAGCCCTCCTAGCATAGTGTTCTGGGTTGGGAACTGGCCAAAGGCAAAATCTGCTGCCTTGCAGGGCCAAGTTTCTCTGTGCTCACCGTGGATTGATCATGGTGACCATTAAGGTCTTTAAGGAATTTAAAAAATAGCCACTATTGAATAGGCATTATCACTCAGTGCTAATAATAAAATTATGGTATTTGTTAAGCGCTTACTGTGTGCCAAGCACTGTACTAAGAGCTGGAGTAGGTACAAGATAATCAGATAATCAGGCCCCACATGAAACTCACATTCTTAAGTAGGAGAGCACAGTCCCCATTTTGCAGAAGAGGGAACTGAGGCACAGAAAAATTAGGACTTGCCCAATGTCAAACAGCAGAAAAGTGGTGGAGCTGGGATTAGAATCCAGGCTCTCTGACTACCAGCTCCATGCTCTATCCACTAGGCCATGCTGCTGCTTGTTTACCAGCAATTTGAATCAGGAAAACACATACAGTACTGGCTTTCACCAAGTCCAACTAAAGTGCTACATGTTCTCTTTTGATAAATACAACGATGTATTTAGGCTCCTAAATTTCCCAGCCTTCTCCTTTTCTCCTTCCCCTCACCCTCGACCCTGACCCACACATCCAAATTATGATCATCGGGGGAGTGGGAGGTTGTGAAAATTTTCCTGGCAAATGAGAAAGATGGATATTCCTAGCAGATGGAAACTGTAAGTCTTGGTTGCCGGAACTTGTGGGAACTGAGGCAGCTGGGGCAGGACCTAACACAGCAGCCAACATGATAGAGGGCAGCTTGGGACAGTGTGAAGAGGAAACGGGCCTTAGCTCGAGGAAGAGCTCATCTCAGCAGTTCTGGGGATATAGCCTGAGTGACCTTGAACAAGTCATTTAATCATCCTGGGCCCCTGATGCTAGGCTCGTACATTACACTCTGCCCCTTTAATGATCTTCATCAATCTTAGAGAGCAATGCAGTCTCATGGGAAGATTTTGGGCCTGAGAGTCAGGAAATCCAGATTCTACTCACAGCTCTGCCAGCAGCCTGGTATGTGACCTTGGGCAAGTCATTTATTTCCTCTGCCTCAGTATCCACATCTGAAAAATGGGATCAAGAAACATAACTCTTTCTAACTCTGAGATCGTGAGCTTCACATGAGATGGTGACTGTGTCCAATCTAATTATCTTGGATCTGCCCTAGTGCTTTGCACAGTGCTTTGTACATGATAAATGCATAGTGATTACCAAAATAGATAGATCGATCGTATTTTTGGGCACATCCTCAGTATTCTAAGTGCTCTACTGTAATTGAATCATGTATAAAATCAGGTTTCACCTGATCTTAAAAACAAGTACAAAAGATTTTTACATTTGAGGAAGCCGCATGGCCTCATGGATAGAACTCAGGCCTGGAAGTCAGAAGGACCTGGGTTCTAATCCCAGCTCTGCCACTTGTCTGCTCTGTGACCTTATGCAAGTCATTTCACTTCTCTGTGCCTCAGTTACCTTATCTGTAAAATGGGGATTAAGACTTCGAGCCCAGTTTGGAATTTGGATTATGTCCAATCTAAAGGTCTTGTATCTATCCCAGTGCTTAGAACGGTGCCTGGCACATACTAAGCCCTTAACAGATACCATGGAAAAAAAAGATTTACCATCCTATCAGCATTTATTCACTTCCCTCTCCTTTCCTCCTCTCCTTTTCTCTCCCCTTCTCTTCCTTCCCTCACGCTCCCCTCCCCATTATTTCTTGCCCTTCCCTTTGCCCTTGCCCAGGTGGTGTTAAATGAATGAAATCTTCACTACACCACCCTGCTAGGAATTATTGCTCATACTGGACGAGGGCAGAGAGGATTGGCATCGTTAACCCAACAACCACCTAGACGTCCCCACACTCAGGGTATCCATCTGCAGCAAGGGCTAACCTGGAGGAACTTCCCCAGCATGACATCATTTGCTGGGACAGCCGTGCTTTTAGATCAGGATTCTGATGCTGCTTCTTGTGGCTAGGGGAAACTGAGGCACCATGTCATGAGACCGGTCAGTGGCCTCTGTAAGAAAAAGGGTCCTGATTTCCTACTACAACCCAGTATGCTCATTTTGCTTCTCTAATACCAACCTACTCACTGTACCTCAGTCCTATGGATCTTGTGGCCTGTCCCTTGCCCATGTCCTGCCTCTGGCCTGGAGCTCCCTCCTCCTTCATATCCGTCAGGCGAGCACTCTCCCTACCTTCAAAGCTTTATTTAAACACATCTCCTCTAAGAGGCCTTCCCCGACTAAGCCCTAATTTCCCCTACTCCCTCTCCCTTCTGTGTCGCCCTTGGATTTGCACCCTTTATTTACCTCACCCTCAACCCCACAGCACTTATGTCCATATCAATAATTTAATTTAAATCTGCCTCCCCCTCGAGAATGTAAGCTCCTCGTGGGCAGGGAATGTGTCTACTAACTGTGTTGTATTGTGCTCTCCGAAGCGCTTAGCATAGTGCTCTGCACACAGAAAACCCTCAATAATCACTGTTAATTGATTGATAGGGTGCCCCCAAGGAATAAAGCCTCCTTGGGAAAGAACAGAGGGTCACCATTAACTCAGTAAGTCATCTTATTCAACCTGCTGAGCCAATGATCTGTTCCTTTCCATTGTGGTAGGATCTGTTTATTGTGCATTTTCATTGCCTAATACCTTAATAGCTGGAGGATTGCTCTTAAATGTGTGTTTCACTTCAGGAGGGCTGTTTCTCAGGGGAGCCAGCCCCAGATTTAGAGTTGCCTCTCTTCTCCCTGTTTTACTAGCTGATGCCCAGAGCGGATGGTGCCTGCTAAGCCTGCAGAAAGCCGGGAAAGGTTTTGGGGGGAATCGGAAAGCAAGAGTGCCTTGGGTGTCATTAAAATCCCTGGGCCTCAGAAACCGCCATGATCAGACCATTTTTGGAGACTGAGCAGCCAGTGGTACAGCAAAACCTTCAGGGGCCACAAAGAATAAGAAACATTAATGAATACTTCTGGGTCCCTCCTCACTCCATGGTCTGTCCTTTCAGAGTCAGAGACCGCAGTATTGCTCTAAGACAGGAACCAGCTTCTGCCCCATTGAAGGCCCATCGGGAGAGTCTTGTCTCATTAGAGTGCCCTAAGAATTCCAGTTCTGAGCCATTCATCTGAAAGACTGTTTCTTTTGGGCATATACCACTTGTACTGGGAAGCAGCATGGTCTAGTGGAAAGAACACGGACATCAGGAGAACCCAGTTCCACCCTGACCTGCTTTGTGACCTTAGACAAGTCACTTAATCTCTCTGTGCCTCCATTTCCTCATCAGGAAAATGGGAATAAAATACCTGGTCATCCATCCCTTAGACTATGAGCCTTCTGTGGGTTAACACTATGCCTCACCTGATTAGGGAAGCGGCATGGCCTAGTGGATAGAGCATGGGCCTGGGAGTCAGAAGGACCTGGTTTCTAATCCGAGCTCCACCATTTGTCTGCTATGTGACCTTGGGCAAGTCACTTCACTTCTCTGTGCCTTAGTTTCCTCATCTGTAAAATAGAGATTGAGACTGTGAGCCCCATATGGAATAAGGGATCATGTCCAACCTAATTAGCTTGTATCTACCTCAGCGCTTAGAACAGTGCTTGACACAGTAAGCACTTTTCAAATTCTATTATTATTATTATTATTATTGTCTTGAATCTACCCCAGTGTTTAGCCCAGTGACTGGCATATAATTAGTGCTTAATAAATACCCCAATTATTGCTATATTTCAGTGGTCCATCCTGTCCCTTTCTCTCCTACCCTGGGCCTCTCGTTTCCCCTGCAGCTTCAGGAACAGCAGAAGTTTTACAAAACCCACATGAAAGCAGCCTTCTTGAACCTGGTGTAATTATGTTGGGATTGTAAAGATTTTCAAGGTTGTCATTTAATTCACGCTCCTCTTTCCTGAAAGAGGAAATATCCTCTTGCAATTAGCGGAATTGGACAACCTGTCAGCTTCTTAATTCCATTACCAAATCGAGGGAGGCAGCTCTGAGTCAGCTTGCCCCACCAAGGTTTTATTTGGCTCTGAGTGCTATCAGATCCCATAAATCTTGGCGGCTCTGATATTGCCCGGTCTTTCCACCTTCCAGCAGGAGGTGTGTGGGTTAACAAGCATTGCTCTGGAAAATGCCTTGTTGAGAGAGGTGAAGAGCTGGCTTTGCAAAGCCGATTGCATCACAGATAAAATCAGGATCACCGGCTAGATCCTGGGCACCATTTATCTTTTCTCAGGGGTTGATAGGAATCTCCAGAGTGGCCAAAGAGACCCATGGCTTATTGTAGATTGGGTATAAAGACAGTGCTCCTGGCCCACATGGATTCATCTGTTGGTTTGATGTTTTACAGAGATCTGGGATGATGCCCATCAGCTCTCCTCCCTGTGGGCATCTCTCCAGGGGACACCCAACCACTTCAGTGCTACCCAGATCTACAGATCTGGCAAAAATTGCCCACAAAAACTCCAGCCACCGAGTTGTATGGATGGCACTTAGCTGCTGGTTGTTAAACCCTAGATTAGTAATTTCTGCCCACTTTCCTCCACTCTCCTCATTTGGCTCCTTCTAACTCCAGGCAATCAATCAGTGGTATTTATTGAGTGCAAAGCACTGTACTAAGCACTCGGGAGAGTACACTACAATAGAGTTGGGTAGACACATTCTCTGCCCCCAAGGAGTTCACAGTCTTTAGGGGGAGACAGGCTTTAATATAAATAATTAAGGATATGTACATATAAGTGCTGTGGGACTGAGGGTAGGGTTGAATATCCAGTGTTTAAAGGGTATAGATCCTAGTGCATAGGCAACACAGAACTCAAGGGGTGGAGGGAAGGAATTAGGGGAAACAAAGCTCTCCATCAGTCAAATTTTGGAATACCCCTCATCTGGGATGTCTTTTCTGAGTACTGACTACTGTGACTTGAAGAACTGGGACCGTCCATTTTTCTGGGCCACGGTCTCCCCAGTAGGAACCACAAGGCTTTATAATAAAAAGACATATGCAGGTTCAAAAGGAAAAAGTCTTGAGTTTGGATCTGGAAAGGAATCCCAAAACACAGTAAAGGATCCCAAACACAGACCTCAGAAATCTTGTTCATTCATTCAATCATATTTATTGAGCGCTTACTGTATGCAAAGTACTGAACTAAGCACTTAAGAGAGTACAGTATAACAACAAACAGCCACATTCCTGTCCACAACAAGCTCACAATCTAGAGTTGGAGAGGCATTAATATAAATAGATAAATAACAGATATATAGATATATACATATGTGCTACGGGGACGGGAGGGAGGATGAATGAAGGAGCAAGTGAGAGTGGCACAGAAGGCAGTGGGAGAGAAGAGGAGGGCTTAGTCAGGGAAGGCTTCTTGGAGGAGATGTGCCTTCAATAAGGTTTTGAAGTGGGGGAGAAACAATTATCTGTCTGATATGAGGAGGGAGGGCTTTCCAGGCCAGAGGTAGGATGTGGGCAAGAAGTAGGTGGCGAGAATGATGAGATTGAGGTACAGTGAGAAGGTTAGCATTAGAGGGATGAAGTCTGCGGGCTGGGTTGTAGTAAGAGAGTAGTGAGGTGAGATGAGAGGGGGCACAAGGTGATTACGTGCTTTAAAGCCAATGGGAGCAATTTTTATTTGTTGTGAAGGTGGATGGGCAACCACTGGAGTTTCTTGCGGAGTGGGGGAACATGGTCTGAACATTTTGGAAGTAAAATGATTCGGGCAGCAGAATGGAGTACGGACCCAGAGTGGGGAGAGACAGCAGGCAGGGAGTGCTTGCATTAATATGGTAGCAGTTTGGATGGAGAGGAAGGGGCAGATTTTGGCGATGTTGTGGTAAAACTGACAGGATTTAGTTATGTCTTGAATATAGGGGTGGAAAGAGGAATCAAGAATAATGCCAGGGTTATGGGCTTGGATAAGAAGGATAGTGGTGCCGTCAACAGTGATGGGAAAGTGAATGGAAAGACGCTGTTCGGATGGGAAGATAAGAAGTTCAATTTTAGCCATATTAAGTTTGAGGTGACAGGAGAACATCCAAGTAGAAGAAATGTGAGACTGCGAAGAGGGAGAGAGATAAGGGCTGGAGATGTATGCTGGGGTGTTGTCAGCATAAAGGTGATAGTTGAAGCCATGTGAGCAAATGAGTTTTCCAAGGGAGTGGGTGTAAATGGAGAAAAGAAGGGACCTCGAACTGAACCTTGAAGGACACCCACAGTTAGGGGATGGGAGACCGAGGAGAAGCCCATGAAAGAGGCTGAGAATGAGCAGCCAGAGAGATAGGAGGAGAACCAGGAGAGGATAGTGTCAGTGAAGGCAAAGTGGGATAATGTCTCCAGGAGAAGGAAGTGGTCGACAGTGTCAGAGGCAACTGAAAGGTTGAGGAGGATTAGGATGGAGTAGACACCATTGGATTTGGTGAGGAGGAGATCATTGGTGACCTTTCCAAGGGTGGTTTCTGTGGAGTGAAGAGGACAAAAAACCAGATTGGAAGGGGTCAAGGAGAGAATTGAAGGAGAGGAACTTGAAGCAAAGGGTGTGCAATTCACTCAAGGATTTTGGAGACAAATGATAGGAGGGAGATGAGGCAATAACTGGAGGGAGCCATAGGGTCAAGGGAGGGGTTTTTTTAGGAGATGGGAGATATGGGCATGTTTAAAAGTAGTGGGGAAGAAGCTACTGGAGAATGAACAGTTGAAGATGGCAGGGAGGGAAGAAGAAAGCAGGCAAGAATTTTGATGAGGTGCAAAGGAATGGGGTTGGATGCACAGGTGGAGGGGGTGAATTTTGAGAGAAGGCAGGAGATTTCCTCTGGAGATAGTGCTGGGAAAGATGAGGGTGCTGAAGAAGGGGCAGGAGAGGGGAGGGACTGGAGAGGGGCAGGGGAGATATTCGAGAGATCAAGCCTGATAGTGTCAATTTTGATGAAGTGGCCAGGTCATTGTGGGCAAGGACAATCTTGTAGAAGCTGGGCCCCACAAAGGAACTGGGGAATATAAAAATGTAAAAATGAAAGTCACAATTCCTGACCTTGGTGGGCTTACAGTCTACAGCCCCACAACACTTACATGTGTATCTTTTACTCTCTTTGTCCGATCTGCCCTTTATTTTAAAGTCTGTGTCCTTCTGTAGTCCTTGGCTTCTTATCTGGAAGAGATCACTTCTACCAGTGATATTGCATTGTTCCCTGCTCACCATGCTTAGTACAGTGCTTTGCATACAGTAAGCACTCAATAAATAACTTTGATTGACTGATTAATGGGAGATAATCAGACCCAAATGGCAAAATATGCAATTATTTCAAAATATGAGTGAGCAAATAGAGATACATCAGCTAGGTAGAAGCAGTGTGGCCTAGAGGAAAGAGTATGGGCCTGGGAGTCAGAGGACCTGGGTTCTAATCCCAGCTCCACCACTTGCCTGCTGTTTGACCTTGAACAAGTCACTTAACTTCTCTGTGCTGCAGTTTCCTCAACTGTAAAGTGGGGATGAAGGTTCTGTTCTCCCTCCTATTTAGACTGTTAGCCCCAATGTGAGATATGGACTATGTCTGACCTGATTAACTTGTATCTACTGTAGTACTTAGTACAGTGCTAAACTCGTAGTAAGTGATTAACAAATATCATAAAAAAAAGAAGAGCCTGGCCCACCCTAAGTGGACCCAGAAGGGGCAGGTCAGGACCAGAGCTCTGGGCAATCCGGCAATCAATTGTATGTTTTGAGCACTTACTGTGTGCAGAGCACTGTGCTAAGCAGTTTGGAGAATACATATAACAGAGTTGGTGACATGTTCCCTGTCCATAAGTAGCTTATACCTCAAGGGGGAGGCAGATATTAATATCAATGAATAAATTGCAGATATGTACATAAATGCTATGGGGCTGAGGCAGGACGAATAATAAAGGGTGCAAATCTAAATGTGAGGGTGACACAGAAAGGAGTTGCAGAAGAAGAAATGAGGCCATGGTCAGAGAGGGCCTCTGGGACAAGATATGCTTTTAATAAGGCTTTGAAGATGCAGAGAGTGATGGTCTGTCATTATGAAGGGAGAGGGAGTTTCAGGCGAGAGGTAGGATGTGGGAGAAGGGCCAGCAGCGAGATTGACGAGATCCCAGTACAGTGAGCAAATTGACATTAGAGGAGAAAAATGTGTGGGTCGGGTCGTAGAAAGATAGCAGAGAAGTAAGGTAGGATCGATCAACCAATCAAACACATTTATTTAGTGCAGAGCACTGTACTAAGTATTTGGGAGACAACAATAAAACAGAATTGACAAACGTATTTCCTGCCCAGAACGAGAAGCAGCCTGACCTGGGTTCTAATTCTGGCTCCTCCACTTGTCTGCTGTGTGACCTTGGGCAAGTCACTTTGCTTCTGTGTCCTTCATATCCCCTCAACTGTAAAATGGGGATGAAGACTGTGAACCCCACATGGGACAGGGACTATGTCCAACCTGATAACCTTGTATCTACCCCAGCACTTAAAACAGTGCTTGGCACACAGTAAGTGCCTAACAAGTACTATCATCACTCAATCAACGAGCTGATAGTCTAGAGGGGGAGACAGACAGAAATATAGAGTATGAATATATTTGTAAGTGCTGTGGGGCTGAGGGAGAAATGAATAAAGTATGCAAATCCAAGTGCAAGTGTGATGCAGAAGGGTAGGAGTGGGCATTGAGTATTTTAAAGCCAGTGTTTCTGTTTGATGTTGGAGATAGATGGGCAACCACTAGAGTTTCTTGAGGAGTTGAGACATGTGGATGGAATGGTTTCTTAGAAATATGATCTGGGATGTAGAGTGAAGTCTGGACTGAAGTGGGGAGAGATAGGCAGGGAGGTCAGCAAGGAGGCTGATGCAGCAATAAAGGTGGGATAGGATAAATGCTTGGATCACTGTGATAACAGTTTGAGTGGAGAAGAGAGGGTGGATTTTAGAATTATTGTGAAGGTAGAACCCATAGGATTAGGTGACAGATTGAATGTGTGTTGAATGGGAGAGATGGGTCGAGGATGACGGCAAGGTTTACTGGCTTATGAGATGAGGAGGATGGTGGTTCTGTCTTCAGTGATGGGATAGCCAGGGAGAGGACAGAGTTTGGGTGGGAAGATGAGGAGTACTGTTTAGAACCAAGCAATGTGGCAAGGTGCTTTGGGTTAGTTCTTCCATTTCCCTTGAGTCAGAGTCCCATTCTCCAGACTGCCCTCCCAAGGATCCCCACTAACATTAGAAATCAGTGAACTTCTGGGCACCTCTCTGAGCAAGACTGGCTCTTCTGCCATTTCCTGGCCAGGCTGCCCAATGCAGTAATATTGTAGTTTCTGTTATCTCCTCGAATCTCTCCTAGGCGCCATTTATTTTGTGTTCATTGAAATGAAAACTGATAAGGTCCAAAACAAAAAATGTAAAACACTTTTGCCTTTTAGTAATTACATTTATTAAAAGATCCAGCCAAATTAAGGAACCAAATCTAGAGAAGCAGCATGGTTTAGTGGATAGAGTGTGGGCCTGGGATTAGCAGAGCCAGGATTAGAAATCAGGACCTGGGTACTAATCCTGGGTCTGCCACATATCTGCTGTGCAACCTAGGGCAAGTCACTTAACTTCTCTAGGCCTCATTTACTTCATCTGTAAAATGAGGATTAGGAGTGTGAGCCCCATGTGGGACAGGGATTGTGTCCAATCTGATTTTATATGTACCCCAGCTCTTAGAACAGTGCTTGGCACATAGTAAGCACTTAACAAGTACCATAATCGTTATTACCCACCTAAGTTAGCCTCAGCCTGACACAGGACTGCAAAGGGTTAAGTTTCTAGAAGCATGAACTTTTGACTTAGGGATGAGTTGAATCCCCCAACCTCATTCTGTTCTGGCCACACTCTGACCCTTCCCTGTCTTGTTAATGGGATCCAAGCTGCCGAGTTGGCAACATTCCCATCCATCACACAGCCCATAATGAGCAGCTCCACAGAGGACAACCCCCCTTCCCCCTCCCAGCCCTGGCCTTCTACATCCCTGGGTAGCAAGACCCCTGGCCCCTCAAACCCTGAGCTCCTCAGTGCCACAGGGAGCAACCCTCTCTCTGAGTCAGGGCCCAGAGGCTGGGGGTTCCTCAGAGCCTTGACCACTGCTCTCCTCATCACACACCCCTAACTTACTCAGTCCAGAAAGCTTTGCCACAGACCAGGGCATTTGCAGAATTTAAAAATCTTGATTTTTATAGAACACCCTACAAGAATTCCAACTCTGTACACAGGCATTAGCTTATCCAAACTAAGTACTTGGGGAGAATGGGCAGGAAGGATTCTCCCTGCCTTTTGGATGGGGAAACTGAGGAACAGAGCAGGGACAGCATTTGCCTGAGGCCCCATAGCAAAGCCAAGGTCACCAGCTCTAGCTCCTTCTCCGAGGCCCCGCTTCCTTCCTGCAGCGATCCAGAATCCATTGGTGCTGATTTCGATCCCTGGATAAGGAAGTGCAGTTTTCCTGGATTACAATAGCACTAGTAGTAGAGGTAACTGTTAATCAATGGTATTTATAGAACGCTTACTTTCTGCTTACTTACTATGTGCTTACACTGTACTAAGGGCGTAGGAGGGAACAGTACAAAAAAATTTCAGACACTTTCCCTGCCCACAGTGAGCTTAAGTCTAGAGGAGGAGACAGATGTTAATATAAATGAATGATTTATAATATATATTTTAAAGATATGTAAATAAGTGCTATGGGGCTGGGGTGGGGCAAATATCAAATGTCCAAAGGTCACAGATCCAAGTGCATAGACAACACAGAGGAGAGATGAGCCCGGGAAAAGAGGGTTTACTCGGAAAGGCCTCTTGGAGTACTTACTATGTGCCAAACACTCTACTAAGCACTGAGATAGATTCAAGATAATCAGTCCCTGCCCCATATGGGGCTCACAATCTAGGTAGGAAATGAATCTCCATTTTACAGTAGAGGAAACTGAGGCACAGAGGAATTAAGGGACTTGCCCAAAGTCCCTTAACAAGTAAGTGGCAGGGCGGATTTAAAACCAGGTCCTCTGATTCCTGGGCCTGTGCTCTTTTGCTGAATTCCACCAAAGATAGCAGTGGGATCCACACTGCCATTGGGTGTGTTGACCAATCAGGCCTCAAGTAGACCCACCACTGAAGCCCCCCGGGAGCCGGAAGCAGTTCTGTCAGCATTTCACTGCTGGACTGCTCCTGGAGGTTCAGCCTTAGGGCAGTCAGGATCCTCTTAGTTTGAGGAAGCAGCTGCGAGTTCCTGGCAGAGAGCTCAGTCGTTGGCTCTGAAAGTGAACAGGAGGTGGTGTGGGCACTGCCTCCCTCCCCTTTGGCTGCTGGTTCTGAGGCAGCGGGGCCTAGAGAAAAAGTTTAGTGGGAATAGCCAAAAATCTGTGAGTGCGGAGTCATCGGTTCCTGAGAGACCAGGCAGTACACAGTGAGGGGGCTGTGAGAACGGACGGCTGTCCCCTTGGGTTTCCAAAGGAAATGAAGAGAGAGTGAGCCTGAAATCTCAGCAGTTTTCCTATGAGCCCCATGTGGGACCTGGACTGTGGCCAACCTGATTACCTTGTATCTACCCCAGCGCTTAGTTCAGTGCCTGGCGTATAGTGAGCACTTAACAAATACCATAAAAAAAAAGAGCACAGGCCTGATTGCTTGCCTGCTTTATGACTTTGGGCAAGTTACTTTGCTTCTCTGTGCCTGTTTCCTCATCTGCAAAAGGGATTCAATACAGTTCTCCCTCCAATTTATTCATTCATTCAACAGTATTTATTGAGTGCGTACTATGTGCAGAGCACTGTACTAAGCGCTTGGAATATACAAGCCAATGCAAGGATTTTTCTATGAGAAGCAGCGTGGCTCAGTGGAAAGAGCCCGGGCTTGGGAGTCAGAGGTCATGGGTTTGAATTCCGGCTCTGCCACTTGTCAGCTGTGAGACTGTAGGCAAGTCACTTAACTTCTCTGTACCTCAATTAGCTCATCTGTTAAATGGGGATTAACTGTGAGCCTCATATGGGACAACCTGATTACCCTCTTATCTCCCCCAGCACTTAGAACAGTGCTCTGCACATAGGAAGCTCTTAACAAATACCAAATTATTATTATTATTATTATTTCAGTTCGGCAACAGATAGAAACGATCGCTGCTCTATAACAGGCTCGTAGTCTAAACGGGGGAGACAGACAGCAAAGCAAAACAGAACAAAACAAAACAAGACAACATCATCAAGATAAATAGAATCATGGAGATATAAACCTCATTAACAAAATAAATGGGGTAATAAATAATATATATATGAATAAGCACATTGCTGAGGGGAGGGGAAAGGGGAAGAGCAGAGAGTGGGATGGAAGGGGAGAGGAGGAGGAGAAAAGGGAAGGGTGGGCTCAGTTTGGGAAGGCCTCCTGGAGGAGGTGAGCTCTCAGAGGGGTTTGAATTTAGACTGTGTCTAAGTGGGACAGGGATTGTGTCTTTCCCTGCTATCTTCTCTCCCAGGGCTTAGTGCAGTGATTGGCATATAGGAAACACTTAACCAATTATTATTATTATTTTTTATTTTCGATGTTCTTTGCCCAGTCCCCAGCTCCATGAGCTTGTTATTCCTGGTTGTGCTCTTGGCTGTGTTTTCTGTGACTCCCAGTTAGCGTCCCAACTGGCTCCTTCCTCTGCAGGATCTGCCCTGATCCCCAAGCATCACAGTCAGAATTGAGAGTGAACAGAGCCATTTCCCTTCCCCATATGGGAAGAAACATCCGGTGAGGTTCTGGGTAAGCATTCAGAACAGGAATCATTGGGCTTTAGGGCATCGGAATGGTCAGCAATCTCATACCTATTCTCTCAACTACACTGTGCCTTACCCAGACCCCTTCCACCTCAGAATGTTTAGCGGGTTGTACTTGGGGAGCCAGTTCTCCACAGAGGTGGCTGCATCTTTTTTTTTGCACCATCAACCACAGCAATTATTAGTGCATCCCCATCTTCCCCAGAACAGATATGGACAGCAAGTGAATGAGCCTGTGGGGCCTTGCCAGGTGAGTTTAGGAATGGAAGCAAGCTCCAGTTTCCCCAAGGAAAATTCAGTTGGATCAAAGAAGGCTTTTATTCCCTTCCCCATCCAGCATCACCTGAGGTTTTTCTCTTGCTTTAGGACTGTTAAGCTTGTGACTTGGGGCCCACTGTTTGTAACACTGAGTTAGGGTTTTTTCAGTTTGTGAAGCCTGAGGCTACAGGTAAGATGCCCTAGGCCAGATGGAGGAAAGTAAGGTCCAGGGCTCACCTTTAGTCTGCTTGAGTGAGAAGTCCAGTTCTCTGAACAACAAGGTGATTTTTCTCTCACCTATGGCTGCTCAGCCTTTCTTTTTTTTTATTTGAGGAAGGGGGGAACTTGTTAAGCACTTACTTTGTGCCAGGCATTTTTCTAAGCACTAAGCTAGATACTAGCTAATCACATTGGATACAGTCCATGTCGCATATGGGGCTCCCAGTCTTAATCCCCATTTTATAGATGAGGTAACTGAGGCACAGAGAAGTTAACTGACTTGCCCAAGGTCACACAGCAGACATGGGGCAGAGTTGGGATAAGAACCCAGGTGCTCTGACTCCCAGGCCTGTGCTGTTTACACTCGGCCATGCTGCTCCTCAGTTCTTGTGGGCAGCATAATGGCAATCATTCTGGCCACTAACATTGCTTTTGAGGTGGAGCATCAAACCCAAGAGGCCAGGGCTTTTAACTAATTATAAGCATGACGTTAAGTGCTCACTACATGCAAAGTACTAGTGTAGACACAATCAGATCAGACACAGTCTCTGTCCCACCAGGGGCTTACAGTCTGCAGGGGTGAGAGAACAGTTATTGAATCCCCATTTTAATAATAATAATGTTGGTATTTGTTAAGCGCTTACTATGTGCAGAGCACTGTTCTAAGCGCTGGGGTAGACACAGGGGAATCAGGTTGTCCCACGTGGGGTTCACAGTCTTCATCCTCATTTTACAGATGAGGTAACTGAGGCACAGAGAAGTTAAGTGACTTGCCCACAGTCACACAGCTGACAGGTGGCAGAGCTGGGATTCGAACTCATGAGCTCTGACTCCAAAGCCCAGGCTCTTTCCACTGAGCCATGCTGCTTCTGGCAATCCCTCCTCTAATTCTAATTATAATTCTAATCCCTCCTCTGTCGCTTGCCTGCTGCGTGACCTTGGGTAAGTCATTCAACTTTGTGCTTCATTTACTCACTTGTAATGGAGATGAAATACCTGTTTTCCCTCCCCCTTAGACTGAGAACTCTATGTGGGCAGGGACTGTATCTGATCTGATTATCTTGCATCTACCCCAGCTCTTAGTATAATGCTTGGCACATAGTATGTGCTTAACAAACACCACAAAAACTCACAGTCGGCTTCATGACCCTCTACTATCTGCCCACCTTTCCTCTCTGCTCACTTTACCTGCTATTACATCAACTTGCTGTCTTCGCTCCTTCCAAGCCAACTTTGTAGCTGTACCCCAATGAACTCTCTCACCTCTGCCCTCACTCTTACGCTACTCACCCATCTTGGATTTTACAGATGGAAAGTGAGGTACAGAGAAGTTCAAGTGACTTGCCCAAGTACTCTTAGCAGGATAGTGGCCTAGTCAAGATTAGAACCAGGTCTTCTACTGAACGAGTCTAAGGGCCTGGAACAGACCTCGGAAAACAGCGGGAGGTGACACAATCCATGCTACTTCTACTGTCACCAGTCCCGGGGGGGCAGTAGCAATATTTAGGCTCAGGGTCTCAGTGACTCAGCGTCTGGCCAAAGCTCCTTAAAATCCTTGTCATAATCTTTGGTGACTTCTGCCACTACAAGCCTCTTGTTTCCGTGAATCCCCCCCGGCTGCCCTGAGCTCCCAGAGAAGAGCATCAACCGTCAAGAACCTACCTTCACTAACAGCCTACAGCGCTTTGGCTAGAACAATGTCCTTTCTATTAATTTTGAAAACATCACAGCTAATGGCCTGTTCAATGTCCAGGAGTTCAAGGAATTGAAACTTGTGCCGTGCGCAGTAAGGGAAAGGTACAGGCAAAGGAAAGCAAATGTCAGGTGCTCCCGATGAGGTGTGGGGGTGAAGCGAGCAGGGATTGACAGAAGATTTAACCACATTAGATATGGATCATCTCACTCCCCACTGACTCACTGCTTCCCTCCTGGGGAGCTGTCACTCCTGGGCTCTGAACAGAAACTCAGCTAGCCCGTTCAGACATCATCGCACCGCTCACAAGCAGGGCTGGAAAGGCCATTTGGGCCCATCTTTGACCTCTGGCTGCAATCCCACCCTTTAGCAACCTAACGGTATCTATCCTCCCTGCTGCTTTGGCCTCCCTTGCTCCTTTTATTGAAAACTTTGCTAAGAGGGTACAAAAATGAATGCGCCCACTTCTGCAACTAAAGAGAACAATAGGTGCGGCTAGGAGATAACCTTTCTCTCCCCCGAGAAGAGGGGAAGTTCAGAGCTTACTATGTGTCAAGCACTGTGCAAAGTACTAGGATAGATATGGGATAATCAGATCAGGCATGATCTCGGTCTCACATGGGGCTTGCAGTCTAAGTAGGAGGGAGAATAGGTGTTTAATCCCCCTTTCAAAGATGAGGAAACTGAGCCACAGAGAAGTGAAGTGACTTACCCAAAGTCACAGTGTGGCTCAGTGGAAAGAGCCTGGGCTTGGGAGTCAGAGGTCATGGGTTTGAATCCCGACTTGGCCACTTGTCAGCTGGGTGACTGTGGGCAAGTCACTTAACTTCTCTGTGCCTCAGTTACCTCATCTGTAAAATGGGGATTAAGACCGTGAAGCCCATGTGGGACAACCTGATTCATTCAATAGTATTTATTGAGCGCTTACTATGTGCAGAGCACTGTACTAAGCGCTTGGAATATACAAATCGGCAACAGATACAGTCCCTGCCCTTTTGACGGGCTTACAGTCTAATCGGGGGAGACAGGCAGACAAGAACAATGGCAATAAATAGAGTCAAGGGGAAGAACATCTCATAAAAACAATGGCAAATAAATAGAATCAGGGTGATGTACATCTCATTAAACAAAATAAATAGGGTGATGAAGATATATACAGTTGAGCGGACCAGTACAGAGCTGAGGGGGTGGGATGGGAGAGGGGGAGGAGGAGAGGGAAAGGGGGGAGAAGAGGGTTTAGCTGTGGAGAGGTGAAAGGGGAGTAGAGGAAGCAGAGGGAAAAAGGGAGGAGATGACCCTGTATCTACCCCAGTGCTTAGAACAGTGCTCTGCACATAGTAAGCGCTTAACAATTACCAACGTTATTATTATTATTATTATTATTAGGCAAATAGTGGAGCCGTCATCAGAACCCAGGTCCGTGGACCCCCGGCCTGTGCTGTTTCCATTAGGCCATACATCATGTTTTCCAGTGTTTTCCCTTTTGAAGCTTTAATCCCCCCTCTCCAATCCCCCAGTGCAAGTTTTCTAGCTGAAGGCAAACAGCATCTCCTTCTGCGTGAAAGACCCCCAAAATAAGAGATAGCAATCCCCATAAGAAGGGGCAGCCACCCAAACTCAGACAAGAGATCCATTCTGGTATCCATTTGAGCTTGTCCAGAGCTCTGGTCTCTCGCCTCCCCTTGGAACCTGCTGTGGGTCTCCAGCTCTTTGGTAACTGGGGAGTGTTGGGCCCCAAGGAGCCCACAGATTGTGAGAACGTCTTTGAGTCCACTCAGGATGGGCCTGCAGGACGGGGTCTGAGCAGGGACGGGGAAGGCCGGCTGGCCTCCTCCTGAGCCCGGCCCTCACACCATGGCCTCTTTCGCTCGAGACCAAGTGGCGGCAGCTTCCGGCAAGCATTCGCAGGCTCGCAGAGGCGACACCTGCCAGGATTCTCAAAGTCGCCCGAGTAGACCGCTGAGACGTTTTCCCCTGGATCGCAGCCAGTGACACATGGCAGCTGGAGTTTGCAATCTGCTTTCCTACGTACTTAACCTGACAATTTCCTCTGGAAAACACCAACTTGGCAGTCGTTCCTCTCCCCCCGGCATACACCCCTTCTCTCATTGGTGGACCCGGGCCTCCAGAACCTCCCGGGACCTGCACCGAGCCCTGGCGCCACAGAACCGAAAAGTGATCGTGGGTCCGATGAGCAGGCCGACTCAGGATTGTTGCCCCGCGGTTCATGGAAAGTCCAGAAACGTCTTCGTTCTTTCAGGAAAGGTTGCATATGGACAATGGACAAGTCAGTGTCCAACAGTGTTTATCCTTAAGGGATGGGATGGAATTGGTGAGAATTTTAGCTCTACGCATCCCACCATGGGCTGCAGAGATAAGAGCTACTGGGGACAGGGAGCAAGAGCAGGCTTGGGGTAGGTACCTGGGAGCTGAGGAAGGGCAAAGTGGGGACTGGGGCAGGGGTTGACTGGATGCAGCAGAGGGAGGGAATGACGAGAACCAGAATTGGGGTGTATGACCTAGCTGAAAGAGCAGTGACCTGGAAATTGGGAGATGTGGGTCCTAGACTCGGTCAAGTGCCTGCTGAGGGATCTTGGCAAGTATCTAAACCTCTCTGTGCCTCCATTTCTTCAGCTTCACAGAAGGATAAGGCACTTATTCTCCATTCCCATTAGACTGTGAACCTTGTGTGGGACAGGGATGACCTGATTCTTTTGTGTCTACCCCAGTGCTTAGCACATAGTGTGCTTTTCATAAATCCCATTAGTATTATTTATTTATTTATTCATTTGTATTTGTTAAGCTTTTACTATGTGTCAAACACTATTTTAAGCACTGGGCGAGTACAAGTTAATTAGATTGAACTCAGTCTCTATCCCACATGGGGCTTACAGTGTGGCCTGATGGAAAGAGCACAGGTCTGGGAGTTAGAGGACCTGGGTTCTAATTCCGGCTCTGCTACTTGGGTGCTGTGTGACCCTGGGCAAGTCACTTCACTTCCTCTTTGCCTCAGTTACCTCATCTCTAAAATGGGGATTGATACTGTGAGCCCCATATGGGATATGGACTCTGGCCTATCTGATTAGTTTGTATCGACCCCAGCACTTAGTACAGTGTCTGGCACGTAGTAAGTGTTTACCAAATAGTATCACCATTATCATTATTATCCTTATCATTGTTGTGATAATTTGGGGATATGAACCTGTGCTAGGAGTGCTAAGGTGGCATTGAATCAAGGTGGGAGGAATGAAGGCCAATTCTTGTATTGTACTCTCCCAAGCTCTTAGTTCAGTGCTTTTCACACAGTAAGCACTCAAAAAGTACCACTGATTGATTGATCAATACGGGGTTTTGCTGTAGGTTCAGTGACAGTAACAGCCAAGCATTCAGATACGTTGCTTCCTCAAAAGCCTGCCAACTTAATTCACTTCTCCACACTTAACTCCCTGGGTTCCCAGCCCAAGAATGCGATCCTGTCAATCAATCAGTCATATTTATTGAGTGCTTACTGCGGGCAGAGCACTACTAAGCACTTAAGCAGTCGTCGAGCAGCCTCTTTCCCCATGCTGGTTGGAGAGGGTTGGGTCCAGAGGCCCAAAGGTCAGGTGAGCAGAAGCCTAGTGGCTAGAGCCCAGGCCTGGAAGGCAGAAGGACCTGAGTTCCAATCCCAGCTCGACCACTCTTCTGCATGGTGACCTTAGACAAGTCACTTCACTTCTCTGTGCCTCAGTTCCCTCATATGTAAAATGGGGATTAAGACTGTGAGTCCCATGTGGGACTGTGTCCAACCTGATTAGCTTTTAAATCTACCCCAGGTCTTAGTGCAAAGCCTGTAGACTGTAGTCTCAGTTCAGTCCTCTAGACTGTAAGCCTATTGTAGGCAGGGAATGTGTCTGTTATATTGTAATTCTCCAAGCACAGAGTAGAGTGTGCTGCACACAGTAAGCACTCGATAAATACGATTGAATAATTGTGGTATTTGTTAAGTACTTACTATGTACCAGGCACTGTACTATGCACTGGGTTATATTGAAGCAAACGTATTGGACGCAGTCCCTGTCCCACATTGGGCTTACAGTCTTAGTCCCCTTTTACAGATGAAGTAACTGAGTCCCAGAGAAATGAAGTGACTTGCCCAAGGTCACACAGCAGACAAGTGGCAGAGCCGGGAGTAGAACCCATGAACTTTTGACTCTCAGGCCCGACCTCTATTCATTAGGCCACGTGCTGCCTGGAACATAGTAAGTGCTTAACAAACAACATTAGAGAGGTAAGCCTAAAAGGATTTGCGATCCAGGGGCTGGGCCCGGGCCAGTAGGTTGGGCAGACAGGTAGCCGCTCCAGGGCCCTGGGTCTTGCTTCACTCACCTCCTGGTCTTGAGCCAACCCCAGGGCATTGGGGTCTGCAGCTGGCCCTTCTGCCCCCACAGCTGGGCTCTATACCCTGCCCCTGCTTGCCTCTCAGCTCACCCCGCACTGCTCAGCTGCCCTACTCTCCGGCTAAATGGCGGGGTTTTCCCGGATTGTTAGCTGGAGCAGCGCAGCCCAAACAAATAGCTGCTGGGCCGAACTAATTGGCGTCCTCCAAAAAGGCAGACGTGTTCATTTTCATGTACCGGTTGGTGCCTTATGCTGCAGCTATTAATTCGGGGGCTTAGGCGGCCACGCTCTGACTGACAGGGGACAATTAATGTTTTGAAAAGTTATTTTCTTCCCGGAGGGATTGGCAGAGGCAGTTGGCATCTCCGGGGCGGCATACCCAGTTCATGCTCCGTTTCTTTCGGTTGTCATTTGTACATTGCTATTTCAGTGTTGCTATGAGCGTCAGGTGTGTTTTTATTTGTGGATTTCTCAGGCGTTTCTCTCTACTCCCTACCCAATTCTCAGTACACACCCTAACCTCCCAAGCACCTGTGCAGGCAGACAGGCGTTCAGGCCACCTCCCACCTGCTACTTGTTTGGACGGTCCTTCCGGAGGGTGGAGAGAGACTCCACGAACGGGGAGCAGAGGGGGCATCCCCCACACCCTACGGTTCTTACGAACTGCCTGGACCGAAGGTCGGCAGTGACTGACAAGTCCAAGGGCGTAGAAGACGGCCGAGGGAGTGGCTCTCTGCATATCCCTCGAAACCACAGCATGGATCAAGAGAAGCAGTGTGGCCCAATGGGTAAAGCACAGGCTGGAGAATCAGAAGGACCTGGGTTCTAATCCACTTGTCATTCAATCATGTTTATTGATCACTTACTATGTGCAGAGCACTGTATTAAACACTTGGGAGAGTGCAATATAACAATAAACACATTCCCTACCCATAATGAGCTTTCAGTCTAGAGCCTACTTGTCTGCAGTATGATGGTGGTCAAGTCTTTTCACTTCTCTATGCCTGTTACCTCATCTGTAAACTGGAGATTAAGACTATGAGCCCCAAGTGAACAAGGGCTATGTCCCATCTAATTTTCTTGTATCTACCCCAGTGGTTAGTACAGTGTCTGGCTCATAGTAAGTGCTTAACAAATGCCATTTAAAAAAAAAAAAGGTGTGGAGAATTGGGATCTCCATTCAGAGCCCTATTGTTGATTTAAGATTAGCATTTCCCAAGTGCTTATAGTATGCCAAAGCACTGTACTGAGCACTGGGAGAGAACTAAAATGATTAGATTGGACACAGCCTGTGTCCCAGATGGGGCTCATTATTAATTAAGTAATGATGGTATTTGTTAACCGCTTACTATGTTCCAAGTACTTCTAAGCATCAAGGTAGATACAAGGTAATCAGGTTGTCCCACGTGGGGCTCACAGTCTTAATCCCCATTTTACAGATGACATAACTGAGGCACAGAGAAGTCAAGTGACTTGCCCAAAGTCACAAGGCTGACAAGTGGCAGAGCATCTATTCCTGTCTTGGCCATGTCCTGTGTAGGAAAGGCCATCCCAAGGCTACAGCCACCAGGCACTGGGTCATTCATTCATTCATTCATTCATTCAATAGTATTTATTGAGCGCTTACTATGTGCAGAGCACTGTACTAAGCGTTTGGGATGAACAAGTCGGCAACAGATAGAGACAGTCCCTGCCGTTTGACGGGCTTACGGTCTAATCGGGGGAGACAGACAAGAACAATGGCAATAAATAGAGTCAAGGGGAAGAACATCTCGTAAAAACAATGGCAACTAAATAGAATTGAGGCGATGTACAATTCATTAACAAAATAAATAGGGTAATGAAAATATATACAGTTGAGCGGACGAGTACAGTGCTGTGGGGACGGGGAGGGAGAGGTGGAGGAGCAGAGGGAAAAGGGGAAAAAGAGGGTTTAGCTGCGGAAAGGTAAAGGGGGGGTGGCAGAGGGAGTAGAGGGAGAAGAGGAGCTCTGTCTGGGAAGGCCTCTTGGAGGAGGTGAGTTTTAAGTAGGGTTTCGAAGAGGGAAAGAGAATCAGTTTGGCGGAGGTGAGGAGGGAGGGCGTTCCAGGACCGCAGGAGGACGTGATCCAGGGGTCGACGGCGGGATAGGCGAGACCGAGGGACGGCGAGGAGGTGGGCGGCAGAGGAGCGGAGCGTGCGGAGTGGGCGGTAGAAAGAGAGAAGGGAGGAGAGGTAGGAAGGGGCAAGGTGATGGAGAGCCTTGAAGCCTAGAGTGAGGAGTTTTTGTTTGGAGCGGAGGTTGATAGGCAACCACTGGAGTTGTTTAAGAAGGGGAGTGACACGCCCAGATCGTTTCTGCAGGAAGATGAGCCGGGCAGCGGAGTGAAGAATAGACCGGAGCGGGGCGAGAGAGGAGGAAGGGAGATCAGAGAGAAGGCTGACACGGTAGTCTAGCTGGGATATAACGAGAGCCCATAACAGTAAGGTAGCCGTTTGGGTGGAGAGGAAAGGGCGGATCTTGGCGATATTGTAGAGGTGAAACCGGCAGGTCTCGGTAACGGATAGGATGTGTGGGGTGAACGAGAGAGACGAGTCAAGGATGACACCGAGATTGCGGGCCTGAGAGACGGGAAGGATGGTCGTGCCATCGACGGTGATAGACAAGTCTGGGAGAGGACCGGGTTTGGGAGGGAAGATGAGGAGCTCAGTCTTGCTCATGTTGAGTTTTAGGTGGCGGGCCAACATCCAGGTGGAGACGTCCTGGAGGCAGGAGGAGATGCGAGCCTGAAGGGAGGGGGAGAGGACGGGGCGGAGATGTAGATCTGCGTGTCATCTGCGTAGAGATGGTAGTCAAAGCTGTGAGAGCGATTGAGTTCACCGAGGGAGTGAGTGTAAATGGAGAACAGAAGAGGGCCAAGAACTGACCCTTGAGGAACTCCTACAGTTAAAGGATGGGAGGGGGAGGAGGCTCCAGCGAAGGAGACCGAGAATGACCGGCTAGAGAGGTAAGAGGAGAACCGGGAGAGGACAGAGTCCGTGAAGCCAAGGTGAGATAAGGTATGGAGGAGGGGATGGTCGACAGTGTCAAAGGCAGCAGAGAGGTCAAGGAGGATCAGAATGGAGTAGGAGCCATTGGATTTGGCAAGAAGGAGGTCACGGGTGACCTTAGAGAGAGCAGTCTCGGTAGAGTGGAGGGGACGGAAGCCAGATTGGAGGGGGTCTAGGAGAGAATGGGAGTTAAGGAATTCTAAGCATCGATTGTAGACGACCCGTTCTAGGATTTTGGAAAGGAAGGGTAGTAGGGAGATAGGGTCTAGGGACTGCCAGACCCACAGTCAGAATGCCTGACCAAAGAAGACTACAGCCAAAGCAGACTGCCCTGGCCCCAGGGCAGAAGCAGTGTGGCCTAGTGAATTGATCATGGGCCTGGGAGTCAGAAGGACGTGGGTTCTAATCCCGACTCTGCCACTTGTCCGTTATGTGACCGTGGGCAAGTCACTTCACTTCTCTGTGCCTCAGTTACCTCATCTGCAAAATGGGGATTAAGACTGTGAGCCCCATGTGGGACAGGGATGGTGTCCAACCTGATTAACTTGTATCGTCTATCCAAGGGCTTAGAACAGTGCTTGATATGTAATAAGTGCTTAACAAATACCATCATAATTATTACTGTATTCCAGAACATAAAAAAGCACTCACCTTGGGAAAGGGGCTAGGTGAGATCTTTAAAGCACTCAATCACCTTGCCTCCTCTTACCTTATCTGTCTGCTTTCCTACTACAACCCAGCCCACAGACTGCACTTCTCTAATGCCAACCTACTCACTGTACCTCGATGTTGTCTATCTCACTGCTGACTTCTCGCCCACATCCTGCCCCTGGCCTGGAACACCCTCCCTCTTCATATCTGACATATGTTCACTCTCTCCACCTTCAAAGCCTTATAGAAGGCCCATCTCCTCCAAGAGGCCTTCCCTGTCTGAGCCCTCATTCTGTCTTCGCCCACTCCCTCCTGTACCACTTCTGCGCTTGGATTTACTCCCTTTATCCCTCAGCTCCACAGCTATTATGTACATATCTGTAATTGAGAAGCAGCATGGCCAAGTGGATAGATCACAAGCCTGGGAGTCAGAAGGTCATGGGCTGTAGTCACTTCACTTCTCTGTGCCTCAGTTACCTCATCCCTAAAATGGGGATTGAGACTTTGAGCCCCATGTGGGACAGAGACTATGTCCAGCCCGATTTGTTTGTATTTCCCTCCTCCCACCCCTGAGATTTTGGACAGTGACTGGCACATGGTAAGCACTTAACGAATACCATAATAATAATTATTATGTATTTATATTAATGTCTCTCTCTGCCTCTGGACTGTAAACTCTTTTTGGGCAGGGAACATCTCTACCAAACTCTGTTGTATTATACTCTCCCAGGCATGTAGAATAGTGTTCTTTCCAGAGTAATTCCTTAAATACAATTATCTGCAAATCTCCCACACTCTCTGTTTTTCATTCATTTCCCCTTTCTCATTCCCAAGTGCATGCCAGCACTTCCCAGAAACCACGGGTGAACAAGGAGTTTTTATTCAGTCATATTTATTGAGCACTTACTGTGTACAGAGCACTGTGCTAAGCATTTGGCAGAGTACAAAATAATAAACAGACACATTCCCTGCCCACTGGGAACAGGGCATACAACATTGGCTGGCCATAACCCAGAGTATGTGCTCATCACTTATAATTGTGAGCCAAGGGGTCCTGAGCCAGCAATGAATTTCAAGTGACTACAGATTATAAATCAAGGCGATATAAGTCCTTGCCCTCCCTGCCTAGCGACCTAGGAGAGAAATCGGGCATGAAAGACATATTTTGTTCCTCTTGGGTAGGAAAGGCATGCCTTTGGGCCACTTAGATTGCTAGAAACTATACAAGGCAGCGAAGAGAGACCCTCCCCTCAAAGACATTTACGTCCTCAGAGGTGACTGCTGCCGTTGAAATCTCAGGGATGTTCTGATCTGGGATCACTCACTGATAATTTATTGAGCGCCCCTACTGTGTGCAGTGCACTGTATGAAGCACTTGGAAGAGTACAACACACTAGAGAAAGGTAAATACGATCCCTACCCTTGAGGAACTTACAATCTAGTGGGGGGAGACAGACATAAAAATAAGTTACTGATGGAGGAAATGGCCAAATATAAAGATATATGTACAGGTGCTGTGGGGCTGGGTGGGGGCTGAGTATCAGTGTGCTTAAGGTATCCAGACCCAAGTGCAAAGCTGAAACAGAAGGGAGGATGAATAGGGGAGATGAGGACCTAGTCAGGGAAGGCTTCTTGGAGGAGATGGAGACCAGAAGGCTGCACCCATTCTCCTGACCAGCTATCTTGCAATGTGTGCTACTGACAGAAGCGGGGGACTAGGTGAGACAGTAGGGGTGACTCAGTGCTAACCTTCACCACTACCGCAAAAAAACAACTCAAGCTCACGGCCTGCGTACGATAAGGCGCATCTTTCCTTTCTTCACAACTGTCACCCCTAAAAGCACGGGGCCAGGAGAAGTGCACTCGTTGTGGACAGGAAATGTGTCTGTTTATTGGTATACTGTACTCTTCAAAGTACTTAGTACAGTGAGAAGCAGCGTGGCGCAGTGGAAAGAGCCTGGGCTGGGGAGTCAGAGGTCATGGGTTTGAATCCCGCCTCTGCCACTTGTCAGCTGGGTGACTGTGGGCAAGTCACTTCACTTCTCCATGCCTCAGTTACCTCATCTGTAAAATGGGGATTAACTGTGAGCCTCACGTGGGACAACCCGATTACCCTGTATCTCCCCCAGCGCTTAGAACAGTGCTGCGCACATAGTAAGTGCTTAACAAATACCAACGTTACAGTGCTCTGCATACAGTAAGTGCTCAGTAAATACGAATGAATGAATGAATGTGCACTGCTGTGTTTTCAGGGGCGCAAAGTGTGAAAGAGCTGTTCGCTCTGTGACACACTCATCTAATCCCGGCTCGACCACGTGCCTGCTGTGTGACCTTGAGCAAGTCACTTCCCTTCCTCTGTTCCCTTAGCTGTAAAATGGGGATTGAGACTGTGAGCCCCATGAGGGACAGGGACTGTGTCCAACTCGATTTGCTTGTATCCACCCCAGCAGTTAATACAGTGCCTGGCACACAGTAAGTGCTTAACAAATACCACAACTATTATTATTTTTGAAGCATCCTCACTGCCGGAAGCATCATGATCTAACTGGAGGATCACTCTATATAAATGGCCACCATGAGGAGAGATGCAGCATGGCGTAGTAGATAGGCCGTGGGCCTGGGAATCAGAAGATCATGGATTCTAATCCCGGCTCCACCACTTGTGTGTTGTATGACCTTGGGCAACCCATTTTACTTTTCTGTGCCTCAGTTACCTCATCTGTAAATGTGAGCCCAAAATGGGACAGGGACTGTGTCCAACCCGATTTGCTTACATCTTCCCCAGCACTTTGTAGGGTGTTTGGCACATAGTAAGCACTTAACAAAGATCATTATTATTATCATTATTATTATTATTACTGTTACCATGGGGCCACACCTCCCATTGGAAAAGGAATGGGGGCCCCCTGCTGGTGATTTCTTCAAATGTCCTGAATGGATGCTGGGATCCTGGAATCTTCCCAGTTAAATTGCTGAGAACATTGTGTTACCATTGTTGCTTAACCAAATGTCCACCCCCACAGCTGTCAGCCCTAAGTATCCCAGGAAGAACAGGGCTATGAATTTTTATGAGGGTTGTCGGTGCTTGGGGCCAAGGGCCAGGAGCAGGGTCACCGAGGCCAGGGTAGATGGGAAATGTTTCATTTGATGTGAAAGGAAGGGGCGGGTTTGTCTTGGGTAAGCTGAAGCTACTTCCGTGAGCTGGGGGAGGGGAGGGTGGAGAGGGCAAGCAAGGGTCGCTGCTAAAAAACCACCCAACTCCTTGCCAAATGTCCAGTGAAGCCTTATGCCCTATTAAACGCCAAACAGAGGGGAAGGTGGAAGCAGGTTCTTGGGATGTTCCTGGTAAGTCCAAGGCCTCAGGATGTCTGGTCCAGATGACAAAGTGGGTAGGGGAGAGGAACTTGGAAGGGTTCATCCGGGGAGAATGAGGGGAGGGGTTGATGATGGAAGGGTTGATTTGTCAATGGGCCTCTCCTGTCCGCCTTCCCTCACCTCTCTCCCAACCTCCAATGGGAACACGGAGAGCTGCTCTGGGTGGTATCCCAGCATACCTCTGACTGGGGGGGGGGGCTATCAGGGAGCAGCCAAGGTGCTGCGATTCTAGAAATAAACCCTGGGCCTCCTGTCCATCTTACCTCTAGGCTTGTGGACTGAGAATTCGACAGGCGCCTGTCTTCGCCCCTGGCTCACTTCACCTGGGGCACAGAGGAGGAAGCACTTGGCTCCAGCCCGAGTGGATGGCTGAGTTGAGAGGAGTGAGAAAGGCAGCTGGGGAGGAAGAACAGAGGGTCAGTGAGGTTCAGGGCACTCTCCCGTGACCCCCTCACTCAAAGAAAAATGCCTGCCTGACTCTAAAGTGCCATCCCCTCTGTTTCCCCACCTCTCCGCCACGGCCCCAAGCCCCCAACCCTGGCATGGCCCCAGCCTCCGTCCCAGCCGCTCTCCCTGGGGCATTGTGGTGAGATTCTGGTGAGATGAGCCGGGATTGCCACCTCTCTAGGTTCTTCAGGCTTAGCTCCCTTCTTCCTGGGATTGTGATGTTGCACCCAAGAGTTACAGGGGACCTGTCGGCTCCCAAGGGGATATTCTCCCTCACACGAGAAATCAGGCTGCCAGGCAGTTGCCAAATCTAAACAGTCAAGTTTACTCAGTGGGGATAGCGGAAGATGAAAAAAGAAACCAATCCAAGTCCCATTGGAAATGGCTGTGTGACTCCCGTCGCCTCCTCTTGGGGAATTTCCACTTAGCTGGGCCACAGTCCACTCTGATTTTCCCTAATGTCCAGATCACTTGCCCGAGCCGGCCGACCTTCATTCCCGGCTGCATCGAGGGTCCTCTGGGATGATGGGAAGTGACCCTGGATGTTCCTGAGAAGCACTCTGCTGTTCAGGCTAGCTGGGATCCATGAGGCTGGAGCCTGTCCCGGAGACTTAGTTCATTGTCATTTTGGGTGAAATGTCTGGCAACTCCTTCTCCTACCCAGGTGGCTTCCAGGCCATGCAGACCAGCAGGGCTCTGCCACTTGGGAATGGTGGTCTCAGTGGACCAGAAGGCAGTTGTGCCTGAAGCCAGGGAGCAGGCTGTCCCGGCTCTTCGGGCCGGAGGGTGTTTAGGACAGTCTTGTCCGGAGGGAATTTGTCACCTTTTGGGGTAGGGCATCATAGGAAGGTAGAAAGGAAGAAGGCTTCACTCTAATGGGAGAGACAGGCAGTCACCAGTTCATACAAATACACACAAGGGGCTGGAGCCCAGTATACCAGGATAATCCCAGGGAGACTTTGTTCCTATGCCCAGTGTGGACTGCATCAGCCTGACTGTTCTAAGTTTCCAGTGGCTCCCGGTGGTTCCCAGTGGCTTCCTCCTTGTTCCAAGCCCCGAGCAGTTAGTGTTCAGACACAGAAGAGCATGGCAGGCAGAAGTCAAGCTTCTTCTCCTTATAGACCTCCCCCTCCAGTCCCACCACTACCTCACAGGTACCGTGAGCCCCACGTGGGACAACCGATTTCCCCTGTGTCTCCCCCAGCGCTTAGAACAGTGCGCGGCACATAGTAAGCGCTTAACAAATACCAACATTATTATTATTATTATTATCTTCTGGTAAGAATTCTGAAGGCCACCCAGCCTGTGGGGAGGTGAAGCAGTGGCCACCTCCCCAGCCAACCCCAGGTGTTAAGGGAAATAGGAAAATGCTGAGGAATTGCTCTTCACGCAGCGTGAATCATTTTAGGGGGTATTTGGGGTTGAAGAGTTCACGGTGGTGATTTCACTTGTTTTGCTCTGTGAGTATCTCCTGCGGAAGGGAGAGGGGTTGGGGGGGAAGTAGGGAGCCGGGAGTTTTTGTGTGGAATGGAAAAGCAGCAGCCTCGGGCCCTGGGAAGAATCGAGCTCCTGTGTATGCTGAGTGTGGCCTTCTCTCTCCATGCTGGGCTGGGGTTGGCAAACCAGACTGCCCTTGCCATCTCTCAGCACAGGGGAGGGCTCATTGAGGTGGTTACTCTGCATTTATATTGTGATTCCTCCAGGGAGTAAATTGTGTGGGGGCCACAGAGGACTGTGTTACAGAAATGAGTCAGGTGCACTGAGGACGGGCACACTGAGCTAATCTTTGTTTCCTTTTTCTGTAAGCAATCAATAAATCAATTAATGGTATTCACTGAGTGCAGAGACCTGTATTAAGCCCTTGGGAGAGAACGATACAGTTGATAAACACGATCTGTGTTCTCGCTTAGAATATAATCACAAATGGTATGAATTGAGCTTCTGCAGTGTGCAGAATATTGTCCAAAGTGCTGGGGAAAGTAAAATAGAATTAATAATAATTATAACAATTGTGATATTAGCTAAGCACCTACTATGTGCCAACCACTGGGATAGATACAAGATAATCAGGTTGGGCAAATTCACTGTCCCACATGGGGCTCACCATTCAAATAGAAGAGAGAGCAGTTATTGAAACTCCATTTTAAAGATGAGGAAACAGGCACAGGTAATCAAGTAATTTGCCCAAGATCTCACAGGATGCAAGTGGCAGAGCTGGGAGTAGAACCCAGGTCCTCTAACTGCCATGGTGCTCCCCAGGGATTGTATTAATAGACGCGATCCCTATCCTAAACGAGTTTACACTCCAGCAAGGCTGGGTGACTTCTCTGCTCGCCTCCCTCCTTGCCTTCACCACACCTCATTCTTCATTATTCCACCTCTCCTCCTACCCAATCTTCCTAAAGAAAATAAGCCTATCAGATATCGAGAGGCAGTGCGGTTTAGTGACAAGAATGTGAGCCTGGGAGTCAGAGGTCATGGAGTCTAATCCCAGCTCCGCAACTTGTCAACTGTGTGACTTTGGACAAGTCATTTCACTTCTCTGTGCCTCAGTTGCCTCATCTGTATAATGGGGATTAAGACTGTGAGCCTTACCTGGGACAACCTGACTACCTTGAATAATTGTTCTTGTCTGTCCGTCTCCCCCGATTAGACTGTAAGCCCGTCTAATCCCTAACGGCAAGGACTGTCTCTATCTGTTGCCGACTTGTTCATTCCAAGCGCTTAGTACAGTGCTCTGCACATAGTAAGCGCTCAATAAATACTATTGAATGAATGAATGAATGAATACCCCAGTGCATAGAGCAGTGCTTGGCACATAGTAAGCATTTAACAAATACCATCATCATTATTATTATTATTATTAGATACAAGGACAAATCACTGGACAAATTTCATTAGACTCAGAATCCCACTATTGGAAAGTGACCTCCAGAGGTCATCCAGTCTATCCCCATGCCTCCAAGCCAGACAAAATGCTGACCATCTGACGCTCTAAGGTGTGTCTTAGAAGATTCTTGAGTACCACACCCTGCCCTCAGACGGATGGTTTCCACCCTCACACACTGGGGACTTTCAGTAAATGTTTATTTGAAATAATTACCGATGACTTCCTGGGTTCTCTAACTTTCCTGGAAACTCAGGCACCTGGAGGTAACAGACTTTAGTGGGAAGGACTTGAGTTTCCTAGGAGGTTATTTGTCCGTCTGGTAATCTCTGCCTGTAGGCGTTTGGAGATTGGCCCGTGGGATAGGCAAGACACAAAAAATAATTATGGTGAGTCTGGTGAGTGCTGCTCAGAAAACCCAGAACAGCCCTTTCAGCTCAGCTTTCATGCCTCTTTTTTTTTTCTTTGGATGTGATTTATCAAGTGCTTACTATGTGTCCGTCACTGTAGTAAGCGCTGGGAATGGTGCTCTCTGGCTCCTTTCCTGTTTCCCTGATGACTCCCACTCTGGGCAAAGCAGCATAGCTTAGTGGATAGAACATAGGCCTGGGAGTCAAAAGGACCTGGGTTCTAATCCCAGCTCCACATGTCTGCTGTGTGGCCTTGGGAAAGTCACTTAACTTCTCTGGGCCTCAGTTACCTTATCTGTAACAGGGGCTGTGTCCAACCTGATTAACTTGTATCGCCCCCAGTGCTTAGAACAGTGCTTGGCACATAGTAAGTGCTTAACAAAAACAATAATAATAATGATAATAATAATTATGTGAATTTGTTCAGAACAGAAAGCAGGAGTATGGAGTGAGGGCCAGATAGCTTGTTATGTCTGCTTAATCTGTTGTATTTTACTCTCCCAGGTGCTTAATACAGTACCTGTGATTGAGTGATTGGTAGAGCTAAGGGTGGGATTTGGGGCCTGTTGATATAAACTGATCAAGGAGGTTGGGGGCTACAGTCCCTCTCATAGTTCCCTTCCCACCTCCATGACTGCTCTTCTTCCTCCTCTTGCTTCCCCTGGCAGGAGGGAGGGGCTTGAACTGGCATGAATCGGCACGTCGAGGCCCTCCAAAGCTAGCAGCATCCAGGAAAGGGATTATTAACGAACCAGGATGTGTTTGGAGCCAGTTCTTGACCAGCCAATCGGTGGTATTTATTGAGTACTTACTGTGTGCAGAACACTGTACTGACCTCTCTCCCACATCTTGCCTCTGGCCTGGAACGCCCTCCATCCTCATAGCCGACAACTAACTCTCCCCTCCTTCAAAGCCTTATTGAAGGCACATCTCCTCCAAGAGGTCTTCCCTGACTAAGCTCTCTTTTCCTCTTCTTCCCCTCCCTTCTGCATCACCCTGTCTTGCTCCTTTTATTCATCCTCCATCCCAGCCACACAGCGCTTATGTACATAATATGTACTTAATAATAATAGCTAATGTACATACTCATGTACAGAGAAGCAGCATGACTCAGTGGAAAGAGCAAGGGTTTGGGAGTCAGAGAATGTGGGTTCTAATCCTGGCTTTGCCACTTGTCTGCTGGGTGACCTTGGGCAAGCCACTTAACTTCTCTGTGCCTCAGCTATCTCATCTGTAAAATGGGGATTAAGACTGCGAGCCCCACATGGGACAACCAGAATACCTTGTATCTACCCCTGCGCTTAGAACAGTGCTCAGCACATAGTAAGCACTTAAGTACCATAATTGTTATTATTATTATAACTGTAATTTATTTATATTAAAGTCTACCTCCCCCTCTAGATTGTAAGTTCCCTGTGGGCAGGGAACATATCTGTTGTTATATTGTACTCGCCCAAGAGCTTAATGCAATGCTCTGCACACAGAATGGGCTCAGTAAATATGATTGACTGACTGACTGAAGAGTTAGGGAGAAGCAATGTGGCTTAGTGGAAAGAGCCTGGGCTTTGGAGTCAGAGGTCATGGGTTCGACTCCCAGCTCTGCCACTTGTCAGCTGTGTGACTGTGGGCAAGTCACTTAACTTCTCTGTGTCTCAGTTACCTCATCTGTAAAATAGGGATTAACTGTGAGCTTCACGTGGGACAACCTGATTACCCTGTATCTACCCCAGCACTTAGAACAGTGCTCTGCGCCTAGTAAGCGCTTAACAAATACCAACATCATTATTATTATTTACAATACAAGAGAGTACGTAGACACGCTCCCTGTCCACAGGCTTGCTGGGGTATGCATTCCCAGAAGGAGCTCTGCGCTGAGAGGATTTTGTGGGACAGGGTATACAAGGTAAGCAGTGTTGCCCAGCAGACCCTGAGCTCTGAACCAGTCCAGTGTAGCCCATTAAAGACCTGAGGAGCAGGACTGGGTGGGCTTCCTGGAGCTGGCCACCCTGACCATTAAAACACCCAAGCTTTTATCCTGACTGATTTCATAGAGGGAGAAGGGCACCAGGGTAGCTGTATAACTTGGTTGTACAGCTGACAGGGAGAAGTGTGTGTTCCGTAATCATTTTCCCCATTGCTGCCAAGCACTATGGGTAATTGCTTTCACTCCACAGGGTCCAGTCACCAGCCTTACGTGTTCTGGGACTACTTGTCTTTTCTCTAGTCCCCGGGGACAGCGTTCAGGCTGGTGGCACTTTTCAAATGGAGTTGTTGCTGCCTTTGTGAATTATTCAAGAGTGGCCAATCAGTTTCCCCACAGATGCGCTCTGGCCGGCAGGCCGGCTGCCCGGCACTGTAGCGGCTTGACCGTGGATCTGTCCGTGTCCTCTGGGGTCAAGAAGAAGCAGAGTGTGTAGATTCCCGGCTCTTTGAAGGCAAGGAGTGGGTGTCTTGGTTTTGCTTCCTTCTCCCAAATGATTAGCACAGTGCTAAACACTCAGTAGGTGCTCAGTAAATGCCACAGATTGATTGAGAGCCCTCTTACCACACCATGCCATGCCTGTGTCATAGCTGTCTTAGTAAGGGGCATGGTGGCTGATGAGAAACAGTGTAGCCCAGTGGAAAGAGTACGGGCTTGGAGGCTAGGAGACCTGAATTCTAATCTCAGCTTTTGCCACTTGCCTTCTGTGTGACCTTGGATAAGTTACATATCTTGCCTGTTCCTGTTTCCTCAACTATAAATAATAATGTTGGTATTTGTTAAGCGCTTACTATGTGCTGAGCACTGTTCTAAGCGCTGGGGTAAACACAGGGGAATCAGGTTGTCCCACGTGGGGCTCACGGTCTTAGTCCACATTTTACAGTGAGGGAACTGAGGCGCAGAGAAGTGAAGTGACTTGCCCCAGGTCATACAGCAGACAGATGGAGGATGGGCATTAGAACCCAGGTCCTTCTGACTCGCAGATCCATGCTCTATCCACTAGATGATACTGCTTCTTATTTCTCCTTCCCGTTTAGGGTGTGAGCCCCATGTAGGGCAGGGACTGTGTCCAATGTGATTATCTTGTATCTATCCCAAAGTTTTGCAGAGTGCTTACAAATACCACTATAATCATCATCCTTATTAGTAGTTTTAATAATAATTATTATGATGATGGTGTTCCATCATAGAGAAGCAGCATGGCTCAGCAGAAAGAGCATGGGCTTGGGATTCAGAGGTCATGGGTTCAAATCCCGGCTCTGCCGCTTGTCAGCTGTGTGACTGTGGGCAAGTCAACTTCTCTGTGCCTCAGTTACCTCATCTGTAAAATGGGGATTAAGACTGTGAGCCTCATGTGGGACAACCTGATAACTCTGTATCTACCCCAGCGCTTAGAACAGTGCTCTGCACATAGTAAGCGCTTAAAAAACACCAACATTATTACATTATTATTCCAGAAGCAGTTCTGAGAGCCCTCACTTCCTTCTGTGGGACACCTGCTGTCCCTATTACAGAAGGGAGAGGGTGACCCAACTGTCTCCAACTGTTACCCCATTCTCTGAGTCCCTTGCCCATCTGGCTGCAGCTAAGACAGCAGGTCTGGGGCCTCGGGAGACAGAAATTGTGACAAATCACAAATACGAGAACGCACCCTACTTCTGCCACTCCCCTCTCTCCCCCTCCCGCCCTGGGTGCTCTGTGAGACTTCCCCAGTCCTACTGCTTTGGTTCCAGGGAAACAGTAAAAAAGAGAGGAAAAAAAGCAGATGATTGAGCACTTATTGCTCTGGGCTTATCAAAATCTGCAAGTGATTCCCTCAAAGAAACCTTCCCCCTTGGTTTTAGTCCCACTGTCAGCAGCAGCCTCTTTGAAGGGAAGCACCAGTCTGTGTGTATTTCAGGTGTTCCTTAAGACAGAAACGGCTACCCCAGCCACATGGCAAAACAAGAGGGTGACAGAAGCAGGCTCCCCAGGGAGCAGAATGGCAGTTCCCAGCTTGTCTGGGTGCTATGCCCCCAGGGGTTTACCCCCTTCCCCAGCGACCCAGATTCCCCCAGGCTGGGCCGTGGAAAAAGCAGAATGGCTACCCACGGCTTTCCTCAGGGCCCTAGGTACCTATTTCTTTGCCTATTCAGAGAGGTTCTGAGCCCACGTTTTATGAACGTATCAAGCATCTCCAGTGAGCATAATCTGGAAGGAGGGATTTGTTTTCACTCCCAACCCTTACTCCAGGGAACCATCTTCAAACAAGGGCAGGAAGGATAACCGGGGGCCAGTGACTGGGGTAGGCAGGGTTTGCTTCTGGGATCCAGTGCCCAAGACATCAAAATAGACCCCTCTTTACCCTCTGTCCCTTTCCTGACCATGCAATTTCCTGCATTTGGGTCTGACCATGAGAGCCCGATTGCAGAGGGAAGTTTTGTGACTAGAAAAAAGCAAGCACTGTGATGATGCAACATTGCCTAGTGGACAAAGCATGGGTCTGGATGTCAGAAGGACCTGGGATCTAATCCTAACCCCGCCACTTGTCTGCTGAGTGACCTTGAACAAGTCACTCTTCTCTGTGCTTTGTTTACCTCATCTGTAAAATGGAGATTAGGACACTGAATCCCATATGGGCCAGGGACTGTGTCCAACCTGAATGGCTTCTGTCCCCCCAGTATTTAGTACAATTCTTGGCATATAGTAAGCACTTAACAAAAGCTAATATTATTATTATTATTACCAAACTGAAGGAGGGGCTTTCAGCCCGAGCCTGTGAGCTGCAAGCTTCCTCCTTTAGTTTACTGCTTGATCAGAGGATGGTTTAAACTCTTAGCTCCATCCTTATTGATCCTCTGGAAAGTCCCATGTCACAGTGGATAGAGCATGGGTCTGGGAATCAGAAGGTCATGGGTTCTAATCCCAGCTCTGCTGCGTGTCTGCTGTGTGACCTTGGGCAAGTCACTTCACTTCTCTGGGCCTCAGTTACTTCATCTGTAAAATGGGGATCGAGACTGTAAGCCCCACTTGGGACAGCAACTACATCCCACTCAATTTGCCTGTATCCACCCTAGCATTTAGTACAGTGCCTGGCACATAGTAAGTGCTTAACAAATACCATTATTACTATTATTATCACTTGGCAGCAACAATGTGCCTTGGGAGTCAAGAACCATGCCAGGCAGCTGGTAGGCTTGGCCTTTGAAAAGCAGGAGAACCTCATTGTAGACACCAGCCTGCCCCAGGTTCGGATTGGACAGGGAATTCTTGTGGACAGGGATTATCATACTCTCCCAAGTGCTTAGTACAATGCTCTGCACACTGTAATAAGTGCTCAATAAATATGTAGCTCAGGTAACTGAGGCACAGGAAAGTTAAGTAACTTGCCCAAGATCAAACAGCTTCCAGAGATTAGATTAATTATGACTACTGATTGATTGAAGGTAGGGGCCAGGGGGAGGGAAAGTCTATGAGGATCTTAGACACATGTAGTCAAGCTGGACTGAGCCCAGGGCAGTGTTTAAACATTTAGAACAGTGCTCTGCACACAGTAAACACTCAATAAATACCAAGGATTTTTTTTGTTTTATTTTTAATGGTATTTATAAAGCTCTTACTATGGGTCAAGCATTTTTCTAATCACTGGGGTAGATAATCAGGTTGGACACAGTCCCTATGCCCCGTGGGGCTCCCAGTCTTAGGGGGAGGGAGAGTAGGTTTTGAATCCCTATTCTACAGTTAAGGAAACAGAGAAGTTAAGTAACTTGCGCAAACTCACACAGAAAGCAACTGGCAGAGCTAGAATCAGAACCCATGTCCTCTGACTTCCAAGCCCATGCTCTTTCCACTAGGCCACACTGCTTCTCCAACACAGTTGACTGCATGGAGTGGGTGGTGGTAAGGGGGGAGAGGGGAGGGCTGGGGGGAGCTGAGGGGAGCTGGGAACAGCTGACCTACCGGTGAAAGTGAAGGTTAGCTTCCACTGCCAGTGACTGATTGACATCTTCAGTGAATCAGAACCAAATCATTCCTTAAAAAGAATCAGCAGCTATTTAAAGTAACTGTTTTATCTACAATTGTCTTCCCTTTTGCCCTGGTAATAATGATTCTTTCCCTAACATTTATGGGTATTATTGAATCAATAGATAAGGGAATAGGAAATGCTTGGAATATAATAGATGCAAAATGGGTACAGTTGTTTGAAGAAATACCTTTTTATTGGTACGTCAGTACTTAGCCAACTTAATCAAAGTTAGTCTCCGGCTACTAAAATAGGAGCAAATGACGAAGAGTCAGGCACTGGTGGATTTACAGATACTTCTAGAAAGCTTAATTACCACAGATTCAGGCGCAATGCTCATCCGCCTCTCTCAGCATTCACCCGCTCCTCTGCCCATTCTGTGTTTTGTCTGGATGAGCAACCCAGGCAACTGTTGCCAGGTCAGAGAGGGGTGCTGGAAGGGAGCTATGTATTGGTTTGTGGAGGTGGAAGACAAAAGAAGGAGAAATCAGATTTCCATGAGGTGACTTCTGCATTAACTGGACTCTCCCTCTCTTTCTCTCAGCCATGAAGGCCGATCGTAAGCGTTTAAAGGTGGAGAAGACGGACCTGATGAGCCAGATGCAGCAGCTTTATGCCACCTTAGAGAGCCGAGAGGAGCAGCTTCGCGACTTCATCCGGAACTATGAACAGCATAGAAAAGTAAGTCAAGCCGGACCGCTCCCACACCTCTATTGGTCAGGCATTCATGTTTATTGAGTGCTTATTGTTGCAGAGCACTGTAATAAGTGCTTTGGAGAGTACAAAATGATCAGACCTCTGAGCCCCTTTCTCCACCCCCTCCACCAGAACACCAGGGCCTTGGGTCTTCCTCCCCCATCAGTTGTCCTGAAGAATTCACAGCATACATCTGTCAGGCCTCAAAGGTGGCAGATAATGAGGGTAGTGATGTTTTTTATTGAAACTCCACTGGGTGTGATTCTTTGTGCTAAGAGTTTAGGAAAGTACAGCAGAAGAAAAGAACACTTCCTTGCCCAAAAGGAGCTTGTACTATAATGGGAGACGAGATGTAAAAATATTTTCAACTAGTGGAATGAAAATAAATAATTAAATGTATAATTGAATATATACATACATAGTCATTCAATTCAATAGTCCTGAGGATGGCAGGAAATAAATACATAAGAGGTAAAGATAGCTGTTGGGTTGGTACAGTTCAGGCTGCTGGGAATTCAGGTGGGATTTTAAGAAGGCTTTAATGGAGGGGGCTGAAGTCTCAGCCCTGCTCTTGGTCTGATGCTTAAGTAGGAGAAGGAGCAGCATTTATTGAACACTCACTTGGTGTGGTGCACTGTACTAGACGCTTGGGAAGTACAGAATAACAAAGTAACATGTTCCCTGCCCACAAGGAGCTTACATTCTAACAAAAAGACAAATACAACTATTACTGCTTAAAATCAATAATTTAGTACCCATATACATGAGTGCTAGGGAAGGGGTACTTAAGCCCATAAGGGCTAGAGTGGGCTGAATAACAATAATAATAATGATAATAATAGTGGTATTTGTTGAGAGTGTACTGTATGCTAGGCACTGGTGCTGGGGTGGATACAAGCAAATCGGATTGGACAAAGTCCCTGTCCCACATGGTCAGTCATAATCCCCATTTACAGCTGAGGTAACTGAAGCCCAGAGAAGTAAAATGATTTGCCCAAGATCACAAAGCAGACAAGTGGTAAAGAAGGGATTAGAACCCATGACTTTCTGGCTTCCAAGCCCATGCTCTATCCACTACGCCAGGATGAAGTTAGCTCTCCTCCCATAATATTCTTGCTCCTTTTCCAAGACAACCCAGTGTGCCTGCTTTGCTCGTCTAATACCAACCTACTCACCGTACCTCGCTCTTTTCCTTTTGTCACCCTTTGGCTCTTGCCCTCCCTCCAGCCTAATACTCTCTCCCCTTTCACATCCAGCCAACCACAGCTCTCCCCTTCTTCAAGGACCTTCTGAAATCACATCTCCTCCAACAGGCCTTCCCTGATTAATCTATCATTTCTCCATCATATTTCCCCCAACTGCCACTTTAGCACTTCTATCACTTAAACGTTTGGGTGCTCATTGCACTTATGGACATGTTTTATACTGTGTTGCTTCCCCCTACATAAAATTTTTTTAGCTGCTTGCCTGCTCCACTAAATTGTAAGCTTGTGGTCAGAGAGTGTCTGTTTACTTTGCTGCACTCTCATCATTTAGTTCAGCGCTTAAGTGCTCAGGGCTTAGAACAGTGCTTAGCACATAGTAAGTGCTTAACGAATATCATTATTATTATTATTATTATTCTCTGTACAGAATAAGCACTCAAATACTATTAATTGATCGACTGAGGAGATGGTATGGCTTAGGATACTGGGAAAACAATCAGGGAAACCCTGATGGAAGAGGTTACGTTACTATGAATCTTAATAATAATGATGACTTGTACTCACCTAAGCACTTAATACAGTGCTCTGCACACAGTAAGCACTCAGTAAATACCATTGATTGATTTATTATTATTATTAGGCAGGCTTGACTGTGAGAAGAGCTGTGGTCTGTCTTAATGTAAGAAGGAGTTCCAAGATGGGTGAGTAGCGTAAGAGTGAGGGTAGAGGTGAGAGAGTTCATTGGGGTACAGCTACAAAGTTGGCTTGGAAGGAGCGAAGACAGCAAGTTGATGTAATAGCAGGTAAAGTGAGCAGAGAGGAAAGGTGGGCAGATAGTAGAGGGTCATGAAGCCGACTGTGAGTTTTTGTGGTGTTTGTTAAGCACATACTATGTGCCAAGCATTATACTAAGAGCTGGGGTAGATGCAAGATAATCAGATCAGATACAGTCCCTGCCCACATAGAGTTCTCAGTCTAAGGGGGAGGGAAAACAGGTATTTCATCTCCATTACAAGTGAGTAAATGAAGCACAAAGTTGAATGACTTACCCAAGGTCACGCAGCAGGCAAGCGACAGAGGAGGGATTAGAATTATAATTAGAATTAGAGGAGGGATTGCCAGAAGCAGCGTGGCTCAGTGGAAAGAGCCTGGGCTTTGGAGTCAGAGCTCATGAGTTCGAATCCCAGCTCTGCCACCTGACAGCTGTGTGACTGTGGGCAAGTCACTTAACTTCTCTGTGCCTCAGTTACCTCATCTGTAAAATGAGGATGAAGACTGTGAACCCCACGTGGGACAACCTGATTCCCCTGTGTATACCCCAGCGCTTAGATCAGTGCTCTGCACATAATAAGCGCTTAACAAATACCAACATTATTAACATTATTATTATTAAAACCCAGGTCTCTATTCTTTGCACTAGGTCATGCTGCTTTTCATTTCTGTTCCCTGTGGGGAGACACATACACAGGCCATTAGAGGGTCAGGAAAGGAAAGATGTGGATCAATCAATGCCTCAGACAGATGACCCGGCCAGGGGCAGAGAACACATTGGCGGGGGTAAAGGATGGGAGCCCAGCAGGAGGCTAATGCAGTACTGTAGCTGTGGCAAGACCAGAGCTTGTACTAGGGTTGGAGCAGTTTGTATGTTGATCAGAAAAAGTGGCAGGACGTGAGGGAGCAGTGTGGCCTAGTGGAAAGAGGGCGGATCTGAGAGTACAAAGATCTGGGGTCTAATCATACTACTAAATTTGTATTTGCTGAGAGCTCATTGTGTGCACAGCACTGTATTAAACACTTGGGAGAGTATAATACAACAGAGTTGGTAGACACATTCCCTGCCCACAGCAAGCCTACAGTCTAGAGCAGGAAGGGTCGGATTCAGTCTAGAGTGGTCTGGTAAGTGGTACATCAGAGTTGGTGAGGCCTTGTTTGGAGATGACCGGTTCAATTAATAATAATGATAATAATAATAAATGTGCCAGGCACTATTCTAAGCACTGAGGTAGATACAAGGTAATTGGGTTAACACAGTCTGTGTCCTACATGGAGGCTCACGGTCTTAATCCCCATTTTACAGATAAGGTAACAGAGGCACAGAGAAGTAAAGTGACTTACCCAAAATCATACAGCAGACAAGTGGCAGAGTCAGGATTAGAACCCAGGTCCTTCTGACTCCCAGGCCGGTGCTCTATCCCCTAGGCCATGCTGCTTCCCTAATTCCCTTTTCAATGGCCTAAAAGGTCTAGAGGCATATTTAGATCCTCTGTTGCCGTGCAGGGAGCAATGCACAGTGGCAGGCCTTGGGTGGTTTGGAGAAGTCAGCACCAACCCTGTACCCTCATGATGATCATTCTGACAGCTTTCCCCCATTAGGGTCCCCATATTTCCCAAGCCCCCCAATTTGCTCCCCTCCGTCATTCACCGAGGCCTAGCTGATCTAGTCACCATTCCTTTCTCCAACACTGAGCATTACCTGCTTTATGTTCAACTCGTGGCCTGGTTTAAGGAACCAGAATCTGAACTGGGAGCTCTGAGAGCTGTTCAGGCTTCACCAACTCATCTTGCTCAGAGTGCTGCTCTTATCTTCATCAAGCTGCCTTTTTTTCCCTCCCTCCTTATAACAGCCCTCTCTAGTGGTCTTCTGGAGCCCCCAGCTCAATGTGGGCAGGGAATGTGTCTATTTATTGTTTTATTATACTCTCCCAAGCGCTTAGTACAGTGCTCTGCCCACAGTAAGCTCTCAATAAATACAAATGAATGAATGACCCCGGAAGAATGTCACACTGACCCTTGGCTCCTCACAGTCCACCTTGCTGGGGAATTCCCAAAGTCCTTAGCCCATCTGCCCCCTGCCCTGGCAGACTGGTGGTATGTGGTCTTCTTCCCTTCTAGACTGTAGCTCACTGTGGGTGGGGAATTTGCCTACATACTCTGTTGTACTGTCCTCTCCCGAGTGCTTCATACAGTGCTCTGCACATAGTAAGTGCTCCATAAATACGATTGATTCTTTGATGGGATGTACATTCCATTCCAGAATGCTTTGCATAGTGTGGGCTCCTCATTCTCAAAAGGAATACAGACACTTGAAGTCCCGTATCTCTATTCGTGGGGCTGGCAGGCACAAGGTGCTGACTATAAGTGAACAACCTGTGAAATCTGTGAAGAGTAATTAGAATCCTAGACAACTGGCCATTGAAACTTTCCTCACGGTGAATGCGGAACAGCCTGTGCTAGAGAGGTGGTTGAAGAGGCTGCTCCTGGCCCTTGAAAGGGATTTTGACAAGTGGAGCACGCTGTTTTCAAACACTCCCCACGCTGGAAAAAAATTCATTTTGAGCTGGTGTTCTTCAAGCCAGCCTCACCAGGGTACTGCAAGGGGACAGAGCCTACATCCCTGTCTAAGTCTCCCACAGGTCTGGTCATCGGTGAATATATCCAATTGGGGCTCTGAGATCTAGACTTATCATGCCTGTCAGTTGTACGTGATACAAAGTCGGATTCTTCATCGTAGTCCCGCTGGCTGGGCTCAAGGGCTTCAAAGGCCACCAGGCTGTTTTTTGGGTGTTTTTTCTTTAATGATATTTTTTAGAACTTACTGTGTGCTAAGCACTGGGGTCAGTCCCAGATAATTGGGAAGCAGCATGGCCTAGTGGAAAGACCATGGACCTTAGAGTCAGAAAGACCTGTTTCTAATCCTGGCTCTATCACTTGTCTGCTGTGAGACCTCGAGCAGATCTCTAACTTGTCTCTTGCCTCAGTTACCTCATCTGTAAAATGGGGATCAAGTTAGTGAGCCCCATATGGGACAGGAACCAACCCAATTTGCTTGTATCGACCCCAGCACTTAATACAGTGCCTGGCACATAGCACTTAACAAATACCACAATTATTATCATAATCAGGTTAGACACTGCCCATGTTCCATATGGGGCTCACAGTCTTAATCCTCATTTTTACAGATGAGGTAACTGAGGCACAGAGATGTTAAGTGACTTGTCCAAGGTCATCCCGCAGACAAGTGTCAGAGCCAGGATTAGAACCGGGTCTTTTGACTCCTGGGTCCGTGCTCTCTCCACCGGGTTACGCTGCTTCTGGTTGTAGCCCTTGAACAAGGGAGCGTGCATTCCCCAGCCTTTGAATTTTCTTTTCTGGGTACCTGCCACTGGGTAATTCACAGCTGAAATTCAGAGGTCCCCTCCGCTGGTTTAGAAATCATTCCGATGGTGAAATGAATGTCTCAGGTCTCCAGGCTGTGGGAACAGCTGGTGGAGTCAGGATCGAATAGAAACCTGAAAGAAGGCACAGAGCCATGCCAGCTGGCAGCAGAGTCTTTAAGCCATGGTCCCCAAGGGCTCAGATCCCACAAACCTGCTGATCCTGACTGTTGGTGTTGGCTGAGGCTCTACAAAAATTTCCCAGGACCCCCTGCTGCTGGGGACGGGAGGGAAAGCAGGGAGGCTGGCATCTCGGGGAAAGTGCAAGTGCAAGCTGAATCTTGGCATCCCCCGGGAAACAAACCAACGTTGCAACAGTTCTGCAATTTGCAGGATGGACGGTGGTAAATTCAGCGGTGTCTGGTAAGCAAGCTGGGAATTCTTGCCCACTCAGCCTCCCTCCTTGGACCGGCAGGATGCTTCTTCTGTAACAAGTCACTAGCCCGACATCTTGGCCTCGGGTTCCTGGGGGCAGGTGAAAGCAGGTCACTGTTGTTCAGAGGGGCTTAAAACTGGATTCTGACAGAGGGAGAAAATATCCGATGGACTCTTGGGGACCTAGAGATAAAGTTTGAAGATGTGGTCTGCTGCCAGCCAGGAGAGGGGAGGCCCAGACGGGGACTGTCACCTGTATCTATGAAGTCATTACCAGGCTCTGCCTTCCTCCTCACCCTCATTGCTAATTCCACTGGTCTGCAGCTTTGGGGACCTGAATGGTGTTCCCCAGGTTGGAATGACGTGTCTCCCCAGCCCCTCTTGGATGTGATTCCATTCCAGTAAGACCATACACAACAGGGCCCAAGTTCCTACCCAGAGAGAACTCCCTCCGACCCCTACTACCTTCACGTCCTGACTTTCTCTGTCTCTGCAGGAGAGTGAAGATGCGGTCAAAGCATTGGCAAAGGAGAAGGACATGCTGGAACGGGAGAAGTGGGAGCTCCGGCGGCAAGCCAAAGAAGCCACCGACCACGCCACGTCGCTCCGCTCCCAGCTGGACCTGAAGGACAACAGGATGAAGGAGCTTGAGGCTGAGCTAGCCATGGTGAGAGGGTGTCTGCTTCTCCTCCTTTTTATCTCCTCCTTCCCAAGGGCCTCAGTGGTGGGAGCCCAAGGCCGAAAATGTATTCTAAATCTCAGCAATCTGGGGCTGGCCGGGGCTGACATTCAGCTCTGCCGCTCCCTCATCGGTCAGAGCTACCAGGCCCAAAACCAGCTCATTGGCCGGAAGCCAGGGGTGACTGCACCGGCCCTTTAGCAGCCCTCGACTAGATGAGGTCTATTCGAACTGGCCGGCGCTGCTGGCTGAATCAAAGGTGGTGATGTTTCTTGGATAGGGGGTGGTGGTCACTTCATTTGCCAGGGAGGTGAATTTGGTTCAGGGTGAATAAAATGAACATGAGTTGAGGTCCCTGCCCTGGAAAGGGGCAGTGGGATGCACCCCTCACTCAGCCCAGCCCTGCCTGGGCAGGTTCAGGCATGTTTCGCTCCAGCTGGCACAGAGGCAACTGCCCATCGTAGGAGTTAGGGATCCATTGGAAAGAAGGAAAAGAGGTGGTGAGGGAGTACAAACCACTGGAAGAGATCCAGCAGGCATAAACTCCAGAACTTGGGGGGTTTGCCTTTGGCTCCTCCCCGCTTCATTCTGGGTTCACCCTGCCCTCTCGCTTCTGCTGGCATTCCTATATATGGAATAACAATGTTGGTATTTGTTGGTATTTGTTAAGCACTTACTATGTGCAGAGCAGTGTTCTAAGTGCTAGGGTAGATACATGGTAATCAGGTTGTCCCACGTGAGGCTCACAGTTAATCTCCATTTTGCAAACGAGGTAACCGAGGCCCAGAGAAGTTAAGTGACTTGCCCACAGACATACAGCTGACAAGTGGCAGAGCTGGAATTCAAACCCATGACTCTGACTCCCAAGCCCGGGCTCTTTCCACAGAGCCACGTTGCTTCTCTATCCCAGTGTGACTTTTTGGGGGTGTCAGGGGACCCTCTGACCCTTCCTGACCCCACCGAAATCAAGGAAATAGAGCAAACAGCACCTTATGCTAAACTTCTTGGGCTGGATTACCTCTAGTCAGCCGGTCCTCCTCTTACCCAATGCTGACATCTAGTGGCCACAACGTCCTACTAATAATAATGTTGGTATTTGTTAAGCGCTTACTACGTGCAGAGCACTGTTCTAAGCGCTGGGGGAGATACAGGGTCATCAGGTGGTCCCACGTGAGGCTCACAGTCTTCATCCCCATTTTCCAGATGAGAGAACTGAGGCACAGAGAAGTGAAGTGACTTGCCCACAGTCACACAGCTGCCAAGTGGCAGAGCCGGGATTCGAACCCGTGATCTCTGACTCTCAAGCCCAGGCTCTTTCCATTGAACCATGCTGCTTCTGTAGTCTTTTCTGGAAGAGCAGGGGCATGGAAAGTGTTCTTTCCCCCACGTCTCCCACCCTTTCTTGGGACTCTGTATCCCTCCCTTGTTCAAGGAAGATAGGGAAGTCAGTACACAGGCACCGGCTTCTGGAGAGGCAGTGTGGCCAAATGATGAGAGCCTATAGAACTGGGTGTCAGAAAACCCTGGTCAAGTTCTGGCTCAGCCCCTCACCTTCTGTGTGTCACCCTGGGCAGCTCCCAACCTCTGAGCTCAATTCTCCAGGGCCCTGGCAGGTGTTTTTGGGGCGGGGGGGAGCGAGGGGCAGGAAAGATGGGGGAGAGAAACACACACAGAGTCTCTAGGATGGCAGGTTTGCTGCAGAAGGCAGGTGTTAGAAAGGTGACTGCTGCTCAAGTCGGGCCCCTAGAGCTACTAGGACAGGAGGTTACACCCTGGATTGGCCATACAGACTGCTGAACCACTTCCATCCAGGCATCATGCCCGGAACTGTGTGTTGGTCTCCAGCCTCTGGTCCAGTGCCGCTTCTTGAGGTCGGCTCCCCCTCTTCGAAACGCAACAGCTGGTGTCACAGATCAGAATACACAATATTTGACTCCCCAGTTCTTCAGGCCGTCTTCCTGCTGAGCCTGATGCTGTGGGCATATCAAAAACGAGCAGAGGAAAGGTAAAGACTGAGCCAGAGTTAGGATGGTCATTCTCTGGCCAAGAGTTGCTTTGCTGGGCAGAATAAACACAGAATGGCTGGCTGGTTCCACCAATTCATAGCCTCTAAAATGTTCATTCAGTGACACCAGCGTGGCTCAGAAGGGAGAGGGAGAAGCCTCATTTTTACTTTGAGTTTACCATGGGCATTTTGGGGAACAAGTGCTCAACTCCTTCTGTTTTCTTTCCCTTCCCCTTGGGCAGGCAAAGCAGTCCCTAGCCACCCTGACCAAGGACGTGCCCAAGCGGCATTCGCTGGCCATGCCAGGTGAAACGGTTCTCAATGGGAACCAGGAGTGGGTGATGCAGGCGGACCTGCCCCTCACCGCCGCCATCCGGCAGAGCCAGCAGACGCTGTACCACTCCCACCCCCCACACTCCGCAGACCGGCAAGGTGAGTCCCCCATCCCCAGGCGCCACCCCTGCTTCCAGAGCCAAAAGCTTCCCTTGGGTCCCTCCTTCCAGATGAGAGAGAAGGCTACAGTGTCAGCGGGTAAAAGAGAGGCCATTTGGGAAAGCAGTCTTGGCCCTTGGGGATGGTATAAAGAGCAGAGACACCCCTGCACCCTAAGAGAACATTCCAGTGACAGGCCCAGAAGTGCTTGGGAAACTATGGAAGCCCTAAAGATCGTTGGGGTCAGCAAAGGGAGCCAGCATTAGGGGTTAACAGCAAGTTAGCTTTCTGGGGAACAGAACTAGCCCTCCTTATAGTTTCCTATAGCAGCTGGAGCCACTGTCGTCAGCACAAACTCCTGAATTATCCCCCTCTCATCTTAATCAGTGGTATTTACAGTGTGCAGAGCACTGTACTAACTGCTTGGGAGAGTACAATACAATAGTGTGGTAAACACAATCCCTGTCCACCTGGAGCTTACAGGCTATAGGGGTGCTGCAGTGAATTGATGGAGTACCACCAGGGCCAAGGACTACATCTTCCTAAAGGTGGGTTGATGATAATATCTGTTGGCTGCTGCCATTCCAGAGGAAGCAAAGGGCCACAAGGAGAGGGGTAGACTTCAGAAGACCCCTGCAGCCTGGATGTCCAACCCCAAGCTGCCTATGTCCAGAGGAGTGCTCTCTCCCTCCCCCCTACACCCTTCTCTCTCTCCCTTGTTACATAGTGCCCAAAGGGTTGGCTATGTTCAAACTCCTACCTTCCCTAGTTTGATATTTAGAAAACATATTTGGTTCTCTTTAATCAATGGTATTTAATGAGCATTTACTGTGTACAGAGCACTGTACAATCTCTCGGGAGAGTACAGTACAACAGAGTGGAGTATGGTTCCCTCCCCATAATCAGCTTACAGTTTAGAGGGATAGACATTAAAAATCAATTTCAGAAAGGTACATTAAGTGCTGTGAGGCTGAGAGTGGGATGAATATCAAATGCTTAAAGATCCCACTGCCTCTTAGACCTCTTAGAGGAGATATGATATGAGTAAGGCTTTGAAGGTGGGGAGCTAGTGTGGAAGAGAGCAAGAGGCTGGGCCCCTGGGAACTGGACCCCAGTGAGGGAGGGAGAGAGTCATCAGTATTGCTTTGTCACTGTTTCCCACCTCCAGCTGTCAGGGTGAGCCCGTGCCATTCCCGTCAGCCTTCCATCATCTCCGACGCATCGGCCGCAGAAGGGGACAGGTCATCCACCCCTAGCGACATCAACTCTCCTCGACACCGCACGCACTCTCTTTGCAATGTAAGTCCGGGGCGGCTCTAGGCTCCTCTCTAGCCCCAGGTCCCCCATAGGATGCACCATGAACTCTCCACCCACCCTTCCTGGGGAAACCTTGCCACATTCGTGGGTAGTGCCTGTGGGGGCAGTTGATGGGGGCGTTTCAATTGAGTCTGACCCGCAAAGGTGACCTGGGTCATTTCCCTGTAGGGGGGAAGGGGATCCTTAGGTGAGTTTCTCATGGGGAAGATAGTCTTATGGTGGGTAGGAGAGAAAGGATCAAGAGGGCTGAGTAGAGCTAGGATGAGGGTGTTGCTATTTGACAGTGTGAGCACAAGAACTCTAGTTTTGGTTCACTAATCAAAAAAAGGTGGCATTAAGCTGGGGGGCCAGAAGGGGTCGAGAATGCAGATTCAGGGCCAATCAGAAGTGGTCAAAGACTTCTCACCACTCCTGAGTTGGGGCTGAAGATTCAGGGGGAGCGGAATTGTGCCCAGTGAATTAAGTCGGTGGCTCCAGACACTGATTATCCGTGTTCCAGATGCTGAAAACAGCCTCTCTCCCATTTCAGACTACCAAGGTTTGAGGGCAAAAATATGTTGTGAGTGAAATAATAATTTGTAGGGCACTTGGATATTTTCCAAAGCCCTTTCACATTATCTTCATAACAGCCTCATTTTACAGATGAAGAAACAGGAACAGAGAGGTTAGGTGATTTGCCTGAGGTCTCGGAGCGGGCCAGAGCTAAGGTTAGAATTTGGGGAGTCTCTTGATTGCCAGACCCTTTCCACTAGTCCATGCTGCCTCTGTGAAACCACTTCTAATAGCAGGGCCTCGATGCTTACTCTCCCACTTGCCCCCTTCTCTCACTCCTTCTCAAGAGAGAGGTCATAGTAGCACCAGGTTCCCAACAAGACATAGCAGAAGAACACTCCTCACCCATGGAAATGAACCTCTTCCTTGGGGATGAATGGTATTTATATCTCCAGGGTATATGAGAATGGTTAATCCTTTCCAAACTAAAGATGTCACCCTAAATAAACTGCTGTCTTGGGATGAACAGAAGTCAGCTCGGTTCCCCGCCAAACACCCGCTGAGAGAAGAATTGTGCATGTTCAGACCATTTCTTCAGTGGAACCAGCTTTAGCAACCAGAACTAGAGTGGGTCCAGTGCCCTAAGGGGGCCCAGAACTGGTGGGGCCTGCCACTCTGCTAGATAGATTTCCCCCTGAGTAATAGCCCTATAAAAGGGAAAGTAATAAGGGATGTGGATGACCATTTTTAAAAAGCAGGTTGACATACCTTCAGTGTAGGGCTGCCCTCCATTTGGGTAACTGGAAGAGCTAAAAAGGGGAAGTGAGGCACGTTGGGAAGAAAACCTTTAGATGGTGCCTTCTGATGCCAGACCACCACTATACCAGTCCAGCAGTAATGGAAAGTGAGCTAGTCCCCAGTTTTGAAGGACAGACTAACTGTAGCTCCTGCTATAAGATCCTGCTTTCAGGCACATGCTGGCCTGGAATCTTACTCTGACCTTAGGGAGACACATTATGATAGTCTAGAAGTTAGGAGACGTTTCCCCTCTTTCCACTTACTCTGGTAGAGATTTGCTGTTCTCACCTGCTGAAGTGTAGGGACACTTCTGCCCAAATGGGGAGGATGGAAAAGTAGTAATAGTGTGTAGACAGAGCACTGTACTAAGCACTGGGAGAGAATACACAGGTGGGAATTACACATGGTCCCTGTCCCTCAGGTGGCCCTCAGGTGGCTCATGATCTAAGAGATGGAATGTAACAGAGCAAGTAGTGTAAGGGCCATGTCAATCCTCAGCTCCTAAATACCTTGGGGTTGCTGCCCGGGGTGATTCTAAGCCCAGTTTGGTGGGCACTTGGGTCAAAGGTCATGAGAGCCAGAAAGAAGGAGGCTTTATACATTAGGGTTCTCCCACGCCTTGGGCTCCAAAATTCAACCAACCCCTTTTTGGTGACTTTTAAGGGTGGATAAGGAAACTGAGTTTCAGACCTACCCCTTAACAAGAGTAGCCAGTTCTCGTGTTGATGCCCCAGAGCAAACAGGCCCAGGAGATGAAGAGGCTTCTGTTGGGTGTTCCCTGTCCAAAGGGTGCTGAGCCTAGAGCTGTGTTTTTGCTGTTTCAACTTACTTTGCCTCTTTCTTGTGGTAGGGGGATAGTCCAGGACCAGTTCAGAAGAACCTGCACAACCCAATTGTACAGGTAGGAGATGATTCCCTCCAGTAGCTGCTGCCCCAAGCCAGTACCTATGAAACTCCTCCCACCATGTATGTTTTTACTCATTCTGAAATTTAGAGCTTTGGTGATTCAGCTGAGCCTCACAACCTGTCATTAAAGTCAGTCGGGAGGATTACTGGGCCACCATTGTTCAGTTAGAGGATCTGAGGCTCGGAGGCTAAGTCAGTTTATATAGGGAGCACTTACTGTGTGCAGAGCACTGTACTAAGTAAGCACTTTGAAGAGTTCAACGGACATGATCCAAGGACACATACACAGTAGATCAGAGCCAGGTCTCCATTCCCATTCCTTACTGACATACAGCTGACCCATTTGTTCATTCACTGGTAATTATGGAGTGCTTACTGTGTGCAAAGCAGTGTAGTAAGCTCTTGGGAGAGTACAGTGCAACAGAATTGGTAGAAATGTTCCCTGTCCACCACAAGCAGACCCACCTAAATTGGAGCCCAGTCCACTCCCACTGCCCTGACATACACTGAAGGAAAGGAATCTGGGTTTCCAAGACCGTTAAGACCAGGAAGCCCTCGAAAGCCCAGCCTTCAAAAGCCTCCTATGCCTTCCTGCCCAGAAAACTGACCCCAAGATTAAAGGATTCTCTAGGAGCTGACCATCCCACCCTAAGCCTAGCTCCCAGGCCTGGACCGTGAGTGACAGCCTTTTCCAGAGGGGTGCCCAGCTTGGGGCCAGGCCCTGTCCCCTCAAACCTCATATCTCAATCAGTTGGTCATTAAAGGCTGCCCTAGCTTGTAGGGCCTCTTGTTCCTTCCCTCCCTTCCTGCCTTTGGGTTTGCTGCTTAGCAAATCTGGTGATCCATGAGAAAGAGAGGGAGGAGTCTACACTAAAGGTGAATGTGAGTTAGGGGTGAGCCAGGGTTTTTAGGTTTTTTGCTGCTGCTAAGCCATTCCCATGGAGTATCTGGTAATAACCTCTAACTGGGGAGAGGTGCGGGCAGAGAGACAGACAGACCTAATTATTCCTTTGGCTCTGCTGCTTACATCACTGCCACTTTTACAGATTGCCCATCTGCTAACCTATTCTTTTCTTCACTGGTATTTAAGTGTTTATTAAGTGCCAGGCACTATACTAACTGCTGGGAATCATATTGGACATAGTCCAAGTCCATGTCCCATATGGGGCTCACAGTCTTAATCCCCACTTTACAAATGAGGTATCTGAGGCACAAAGAAGTTAAATTACTTGCAGAAAAGTGGCAGAGCTGGGATTAGAACTCAGGTCCCCTGTCTCCCTTGCCCATATTCTTTAGACTAGGCATGCTACTTGCCAAAAGAATGACTTATACTTGGTTCGGGTGGTGGGATAGGCCGGGCCTGGGCATATAAACCAAACCATACCATCCCCTGATCCTTCCGCACCATCTCACTCTGCATTCTTTTCTTTCCCTTCTTGTTTCCCGGTCTCCATGGCTCAGTCTCTAGAGGATCTCGAAGACCAAAAAAGGAAAAAGAAGAAAGAGAAGATGGGATTTGGCTCCATCTCCAGGGTCTTTGCCAGAGGGAAGCAGCGGAAATCCCTAGATCCAGGCCTCTTTGATGGTACTGCTCCTGATTATTACATAGAGGAAGACGCAGACTGGTGACTGCCCCGATAGCCTGCCTCCCTCTGCTGACAGTGGGTGTGCGTGTGCGCGCGCGTGTGTATGTGTGTGTATGTGTGTGCGTCAGCTGCGTCTGTGTGTGTGACTGTATCTAACAAAAGACAAACCAAGTGTGAGCCCCTCTCTCTGCGTCGCCACCTCTGTAATTGATGTACATATTACAAAAACTGTGTGTGAATATGTTAACTGTTGTCCTTGGAGCGATGCAGTTGTGTTGTAATCTCATCTTTTTTATGTTTCTTCTTTTGGGGGAGAAGGAGGTTTGCTTTTGTTGGGTTTTCGCCCCTCCTCCACACACCCCCTCTCCCAGTTTTTTTTTGATGAAACTTGAAAACTTGAAGGACTGCTGTGTATTTGTAAATAACAAAAATATCGTGCACCTTGTGCTTGTAAAACGTCTGTTGTCCAAACCACTATTGCTGGAGCCCGTCTCGTGGATGCATTCTGTACCTGGTTTGATTGGGAGGTGAGGGACAGACTAGATCCTCCCCTCAGAATGCACCTGAGCTACATTAGCAACTCCAACCCCCTTCCCTCACTGCAAATCAATGGAGAGGAGGAGGATGGGCTGGCTACCATTCACCAAGACTAGCAAACCCAGCTAGGGAAGTCTTCTAAGCCAGGCTCTTTTAGGGAGGCAATCTAAGGTCTTTTAAGGGCCTGCCAGTTTTGAAATCATCTTTTTTTTCTTTAAAAAGAAAAAAATCTTTTTTAAGTTTTAATTTATTTGCACAAATGCAGAAAGCTTATTCTAAATTATTACATAAATATTGGAGTTTATATTTTTCCACAGGGGCCGGGAGGGAGGGTGGGAGTTTCTATTGACCGTACGTTCTCACGGAGCCGCCCGATGGACTTGGAGAAGGAGGGTGGCTGAACCCCAAGGGAACCTCTGATTTCAACCTCTTGTGCTTATGTCTCCCCTCCCCTCCTGCCACCACCCCTAAGTTGTTTCTGTTGTATTTCCATCCCTCTCATGAAGTACCCCGCCCCCCCCCCAACCGCTTTCTGAACTTGACACACGTGATGTAAGATTCTCTGTAAATATCTATTTATCTAGGGTATAAAATGCCAAACCTGATGGAATTGTAACGAGGGTATTTATTAAGAAAGAGAGGAAGGGGAGGGTGGAGGCAGGCTGCAGATAGAAAGCCAGGCGGAGGGCTGTGGTTGGGGGCAGCTGCACGGGAGGGCCTTGGGGACACCGCCAAACATCGGTGTCCTCCCTGTGCTGAGCCAGTGTAACCACCACACCAGCCTTCCTCTACTCAGAACTCGTACCAGGTATTAACCGGAAAGGCACAAGTGCCTTCCCATCCTCCCCTCGGCTCCCCCAAGCACCTCTTGTGGAAACAGACAGGAGTAAGCGGAGTGAGACAGTCTGGATATGGGGCCAAGGGTCACACCTGGAAGTTTTCCTCCCTCGGTCCTGTGATGTTTATCTTGTCAGTACCAATGTTAGTCTGCTGTGTGGTCCTGAAGCAGCCTCGCCATGGCAGCCCCCAGGTAAGGCAAGCAACCAGAAACATTTTGTTCATCTTTTCTGGGGCATTGTGTTCTTCCTCCCTGGGTTTTGGGAGTGAAGGGGATTTGGGCATGGTGAGATCAGATGAATGACTGCAGTGCTTGCTTGTACATCAGGTCTGATCCTGGGCAACTAAATCTAGATTAACATTTTATTTTTAATCGCGATTGCCCCTTTGTACGGATACACCTCGCTCAGTGCTCCATTACCGACTACAATAACGCTGCGCTTTATGCTTACAGTAACATTTTAAGCTCTTAAAAATTTAATAAGAATTTAATAAATGCTAGAGCATATTTTTTTGAATTCCTGTCAGTGCACCCTGTTTGAAAGGGTTATTTTGTCTTAAAATTACAAAACAAACAAAAAAAAAACCCAAAAAAATTATATCAGACTGCTAAATTTCCTTTTGGCATGATGGGTGGGAAACTCGAGAGGGATCTACAGGAAGTGGCTTAAACCCTGCACTGTTTGAGTCAGAGCTAGCCAGAACCAGGAGAAAACAGCTCCCTTGGCCAGTTTTCTTTTCAAAAGAATATTTTATAAAATGCTTTTCCCCTATGAGTTTTTTTTTTATTTTAAAAAAAATCAACCACGTCGTCTGGTTATTATTCAGTAGTTCCTTTCATTTCAGTCTTTGTAAATTAGGAAAAAAAAAATCTAAAAGTTACTGAGAGGATGATTTATTTACGAGAACAACGATAAATAGCATTCGAGTTATGGGTAACATTAGATTTAACTTTTCCCCTGGGAAAGGTTTCTTCAAGGCATGGATGCAAATATAAAAATATTAAAAAAATATAAATAAAGCTTATTTTAAAATATGATCGAATTCTATGTGATTTGATTGCTTCTGCTTTGCTCCAAGTGGAATTGGCTAACGGGGCACTACTAGTTCCACGGTGGGGGGGACAGACTGGAGGCTTTGTGTTTGCAGCCCCAGGACCACCTGCTCATGAAACTCAATTGGGAGGGCCGAGAAAAGCCGGTCCGAACCAGATGTAACGGGGGTGTGGGTGGGGAGGCAGGAGTTACTCTGGGGCCAATTAGTACATTCCTTCAGTTCAGAGAATAGTCATTTTCCGGAAATGGTGTCCCCCGCCCTGTGAGGCAGAAGGCGTTAAAATACCCCATCACCATCCGTGGAACTGGAGGCCAGGTCTGGGCAGCGTCTGCATTCTAATATGACTAATAGCGCTCTTTGGCAAGATAGCTGTTGTAGAACTTTCCTTCTTAAAGCTTCGCATTGGTTCAAGCAACTCAACGGATTGGTGCTAGTGCTGAGCAAGCAGTTCCGGGCAATGCTTTGTCAGTGCCAAGAGCCAGACGGTTATCTGTAAAATGTGGGAGGGAGATTGCAGGCTCTAAGGGCTCTTTTTTTGTCCCCTACCCAAAAAAGGTCCCAGTGCTGTTCAATTCCAGGTCCAAGTCCGGCAGGAAACAGGAGCAAAATGGGGAAGGGGAGATAACCAAGACAGGGAGGGAGGATAGGGTTTTCTCAGTAGCCATGGTCCCGGGTCCAGAGCTGGGGTTCCGGGCAGATGTCCCAGGGATGTAGGGACAGGGATGTAGGGGGCAAGTAGCACAGAGTGGCTCTTTAAGAAAGCCTTTAGCTTGCTTTCTCCAATGCAGGGCACCAGTCTCTGTCCCTTCTCCCTTTACTCCTATTGAGCACTTGGCCTGAGGGAAGGAAGGAGCTGCCCTAAGAGGCTCTCTTGAGGGGTTCTTTCACTTCCATCTCCCCTTGGACAAACCCAGACATCAGGGGTTGAAGGACTCCCGAGCATCCTTTCATTTAACTATAATACCAATCAGATTCCAAGGATCAGACAAGGGTCCCGTGACCCTCAACCTAGCCGACTCAGTTATCTACGACAGAACCTGAATAACTTATATCTGCAACAACTCAAAACTGTATTGCAGCTTGAAGCTAACACCAAAGGGTCTCTACGAGAGCTGGTAATAATGTATCAGATGGACTGATTTGAGTCTCCTCATCAACATCATCATCATCGGTATTTTTTGAGCATTTACTGGGCGTAGAGTATTAGACTAAGCACACAGGAGGGTACGATACAACAGAGCTGAAAGGCACGTTCCTAGCCCACATCAAGCTTAGCTCCCCAGCAAGTGATAGAACCAGAATGTCCACCCCAGCAGGAAGCAGAGAGAAGCCAAAGCCCTGGGCAACCCACAACCTGGATCACCAGTCCCTGGATAAAGAGGCCCTTTTAAAACTCTGAACCATGCTGTGGAAGGTCCTAGATTGGCCATCCTGAGCAGCCAAAACAGGAGGGAAGTATTTTAAATATGGCTAATTAAGGGTCATTAGGCTGAAGCCAATCAACCATTCCACCTTTACTCCCTCCTCCTGCTCCACAGCTTGCACCAGGAACCATAGCCTTGTTGAACATGTCCTGGGCCTCTAGGTCACATATGCTCAGACATAAACTAGTGCTTCCTGGGGATAGACACTCTTTTGGGGGCTGGAATCTGCCTCCCCGGGATCAACAATGAATCCCTCTCTCCTCAAATGGTGCTACCCCCACCTCTCACCCGTTGGGTGTGATTCAGGGTCAATGCCAACTTCCCATTGAGCTGGACATCCATGGGACAAGAGTTTAAAATGAAGGGAATGGAGTCACAGTTTCTACAAAGTGAAGTAAAGTCAGATTGTTTAGTCAGCAGACCCTTCCCCCAAATAAATTATTCGCCACTTAACCCAGGCTGTTCTAAGGAGTTTAACCACTGGTAACTAGACTACTAATGGGTCCCCGTTCTCTCTCAACCAAAACTAGACAAGTGCAAAACCAGGTCAGTGCGAACACCAACCATCAAATCATCATGGGCTCAGCCTCCACAGGATGGAACAAGCACAATACCGGACTCCTACACCCTCCTGGAAAAGCTCTACTCATGCTGATAGCCCGATTCAGCTCAGAGCAATGATTACAAATTATTAGGCATGTCACAGGTCCCTAGCTCCTCCTATCCCATCCACTGGGCTCACACTCCCAGTGGAGGAGAAAGGGGTGGTTTAGGCCTGAGCTCCTAGCAGATCTTTCCACCCTAGAGCACTGGGTCTCATAAAGACCTGGGTCTGAGTCAGTGCCCAGGAGAAAGGGCCATTAACCATGGGTCTAGCAGCATGACAATGAACAGCAATGAGCCAGACAACACTGTCTGGAAAAGATGGAACTTCCCTTTGCTACCATGATCACGCCATGGACCAGGTTGCCAAATGTTGAATCAGGAGGGCCCGCCCAGAGATAGATTTTCATTCATTCATTCATTCAATAGTATTTATTGAGCGCTTACTATGTGCAGAGCACTGTACTAAGCGCTTGGGATGAACAAGTCGGCAACAGATAGAGACGGTCCCTGCCGTTTGACGGGCTTACAGTCTAATCGGGGGAGACGGACAGACGAGAACAATGGCAATAAACAGAGTCAAGGGGAAGAACATCTCGTAAAAACAATGGCAACTAAATAGAATCAAGGCGATGTACAATTCATTAACAAAATAAATAGGGTAATGAAAATATATACAGGTTCAGGTACCATCTCCAGATTATATGAAAGACAACAGAAGTGCCAATACTACTACTACTAATAATAATTGTTGTGGTATTTATTAAGCACTACTTATGTGCCAGGCACTATACTAAGTACTGGGGTAGATACAACTTAATTGGATTGGACACAGTCCCTGTCCCACATAGGGCTCACAGTTTAAATCCCCATTTTACAGATGAGAAAACTGAGGCCCAGAGAAGTTAAGCAACTTGCCTGAGGTCATACAGCAGACAAGTGGCAGAGCTGGGATTGGAACCCAGGTCCTCTGACTCCCAGGCCAGTGTCTTTCCACTAAGCCACGCTGCCAAGACAGAACATGGTGTTCCAGGACCTACAATCAATTAAGGCAAAAGCCAGGACCAGCTTGGAGACCACTGAGGAGCAGGGTGTCCCACAGTCAATAATAATAATGATGGTACTTGTTAAGAGCTTACTCTGTGTCAAACACTGTTCTTAGCACTGGGGAAGATACATGCTAATCAGTTCGGACATAAGTCAGCGTGGCGCAGTGGAAAGAGCACGGGCTTTGGAGTCAGGGCTCATGAGTTCGAATCCCAGCTCTGCCACTTGTCAGCTGTGTGACTGTGGGCAAGTCACTTCACTTCTCTGTGCCTCAGTTCCCTCATCTGTAAAATGGGGATTAAGACTGTGAGCCCCACGTGGGACAACCTGATTCCCCTGTGTTTACCCCAGCGCTTAGAACAGTGCTCTGCACATAGTAAGCGCTTAACAAATACCAACATTATTATTGAGAAGCAGCGTGGCTCAGTGGAAAAAGCACGGGCTTTGGAGTCAGAGGTCATGAGTTCGAATCCCAGCTCTGCCACTTAGCTGTGTGACTGTGGGCAAGTCACTTAACTTCTCTGTGCCTCAGTTACCTCATCTGTAAAATGGGGATTAAAACTGTGAGCCCCACGTGGGACAACCCGATTCCCCTGTGTCTACCCCAGCGCTTAGAACAGTGCTCTGCACATAGTAAGCGCTTAACAAATACCAACATTATTAAGTCCACCATAAGCACCAGAGTGAAAGATACATGATTTCTCAATGCTCATAACCTGAATAGAAACAGTCCTCCAAACCTCTCCTTTCCCTTAACCCATTCAGCATGTTTACCCACCCCAGCATCTGAAACAGCAAAAAAATTGAGTTCTTCATCTGTGCTCTCCCCAAGATTGGTTAAAACTCAATTCCTTAGTGTCAGTCTAATATCAATCAGACCTGGCATTCCTTGAGGGGATGGAGGGAGAGAGTCTGAGCCCAAGAGCAGTCCCCAGGGGTCATTCCTGGCCTGTGGCTTCCAGGTAGATTGGGTCAGTTTTGGGCAATCCCAGAGTTCCAAAGAGCAACCCGAACCCTGGGGACCCATTTTGTCTGAGTCCTTGTGGCCAGGGGCCTACTAGGGCCAGGTCAAGCTTACAAAGGAGTAGACAGTGTCTCAAACTAAGGAGGGTTCACTGTAGCTGGGACAGCCACAGAACCACAGGGGCAGAAATGCCAAGCTGATCACATCTTGGCTTGCCTCTTTCAACAGCCAGACAGGGGCAAATTTCCCTAAATACAGTCCTGTGGCTAGTGTCTGGTAATACTTGAACGAGACCCCATCCAGAAGGTAGCGCCTGCCCTCAGTGGGGCCAGACACACCTATAGACACCAGTTTGGCCACTGATGGCCTTCTAGTGCACCAGACAAGGAGATGCCTGTGAAATCAAAAGACAATATATGTAGCATAATATATAGACATCACGGGCACCATTCTATGAAAGAACAAAGATTTCCCATTCCCATAGAGTGCTATTTGCGGTAAGGGTGGGGGACTCCTGACCCTCTCACTTGCTCCAGAGACTTTGTGTCCCCTTTCAAGTCCTTGTGATTGAGCCATGGAACTCAATGGTAAAGTCATGACAGAGGGAGGCTCAGCGACAAAAATTAAAAATTGAATAAACATCCGGTGCCATACTGGAACCGGGCAAGGGACAGGCTAGCTGAAAGCCAGACTGCCCAGTATAAAACTGGGCAGCCAGCCACCCTAACAAACACACAGCTGGTTCTGAGATGGTGCTTTGATGAGGGGATGGGGCTTGTGCCCCAGTTGTTTCAAACAGGGAGAAGACTAGTCTGAGGCCCTTTTTCAAACAGGGACAAGACTAGTCTGAGGCCCGTGAAGGATAAAATGTTCCTGCAGAGAGGTCCCTCACGGCTTTGAATGGGATGAAATGGGAAGTAAGGAGTGGGATTAGGAGAGGATCAAGGCATGAAAATCACACCCTATTTGGGTCCTTTGCCCCACCCTCACCTGGATACTTGAGGGTGGGGAGGGGGAGAGAAAGAGGAGGGAGTGCCTTATCTCATTCTGACCGGCCCTCCCCTTCCTACACCTTGCCCAGGCTACTCCCCCAGAAGGGTGGTTAAAGAGGCTGGGATACAAGAAACTGTGTGGGCAAGGGCTCTCCTGGAACTACCAGAGAGGCTGTCATGGCCCTTTCCTCTCCCCAGATGCAGGTCCTTCGTTCAGTGAAAGAAGACTGTGCTCTGAGGCTGCACAAACAACCCACCGCAGGGTACCAGAGGAGCAACATGGCCTAGTGGATAAAGCCGGGCCCAGAAGGTCATGGGTTCTAACCCCAGCTCCGCCACTTGTCTGCTCTGTGACCTTGGGCAAGTCACTTCACTTCTCTGTGCCTCAGTTACTTCATCTGTAAAATGGGGATGAAGACTGTGAGCCCTGTAAGGGACAGAGACTGTGTCCCAACGTGATTTGTTTGTATCCACTCCAGCATTTAGTATAGTGCCTTTCACACAGTAAGGATTTAACAAATGTCATAATTATTATTATTACCTGAGGGCAGGACAGACTTGCAGCTAGAGTAGCAAGGGTGAAGCGTCACTCATCCCTTGCTGTCCCCCCGCCTGGCAAGTGAGAAGCAGCATGGCTTAGTAGATAGAGTACGGGTCTGGGAGTCAGAACCTGGCTGTAATCCCGGCTCTGCTACTTGTCTGCTGTGTGACCTCGGGCTAGTCACTTAACTTATCTGTGCCTCCATTTTCTCATCTATAAAGGGAATTACACTTGTGAGTTCCATGTAGGACATGGACTGTGTCCAACCTGACTAGTTTGTATCTACCTTCTACACTTTAAACTCATTATGGGCAGGGAACTTATCCACTGATTCTGTTGTATTGTACTCTCCCAAACACTTAGTACCATGCTCTGCACATAGTAAGCACTTAATGAATACCACTGATTACCCCAGTTCTTAGTAGAGTGCCTGGCACATAGTAAGTACTTACATACCAAAATACAAAACCAAAAAGATCCTCTGGCCTAGAGAACAATGGGCAGAGCTGTTGGCCCCCAAAGTGACCGTGCCTTCACTTTCGGCATCCTCTCCTTGGTCCCCAGCACCCCCAGCAGGAAGCCACGATCTTTCTCCTGGCTGCAGAAGCTTCAGTCTTCACCAGACCAAGGAAATCCACAGAGTGCAGCTGCCAGGTTTGGTTTCTGCGGTGGCCCCGCTGGCACTAAACAGGCATCAAGGGAGGCTATGGCATAAGATGGCATAGGTGCCATCCTCATGATAGAGCACCCACCCCTGGAAAATGGACCTCTTGTCTTTATTCTTTCCAGCTTTTAGGCCACTTGTTAGATACGGTCCTGAGCCTCATCATCAACTCAATCCCAGTACTTAGAGAGAGTGGACCTTCTTGCGTGTCCTCTCTAGGGGCTCTAAGTCCATCCTCCTTTCCTGGGGAAGGACCTTCCAACATCCCAGAAAAAGGGGAACAGTTCCAGCTCTTCTAACTTCCCCTGTTTTCTCCCCTCAAAAGGAATGTTTCCAGCTTACTGGAGAGCCCAAACTGGGGTCAGCACCAAAGCTTCAACAGTACGACTGCTTTGTCCTTGTGACAAATGGAATCCCAAACTCAGGCAACACCTCCCAAACACACAAACCACAGAGTAAGAGGCAGTAAAGTAAGGAAGGAAATCTACCTAGAACACCAACAATTACAGGTTTAACTCAAAAGCCACTTCAGCTTTACCTCAACACAAATGCATTATCTGTTCCCCCCTAATTCTCAACTAGGGTAGGCAGGGAAGGGTCTCTGGAGCAGAACACTGTGCTAAGCGATTGGGAGAAAACAACAGACAAGTTTGCCCTCAGGGAGCTTACAAACAGGGGAAAAGGTAAATGACAAAAATGACAGAAAGGCTCAATCAATGGTATAGAATAAGCACTTGAGTGCGGAGCAAAGGATTTGGGAGAGTACAATAGTCCAAGTACAAATGATTCCTGGTTTCAGAGGAGGAGGTAGAGGAGCAGCGTGGCGCAGTGGAAAGAGCACGGGCTTTGGAGTCAGGGCTCATGAGTTCAAATCCCAGCTCTGCCACTTGTCAGCTGTGTGACTGTGGGCAAGTCACTTAACTTCTCTGTGCCTCAGTTCCCTCATCTGTAAAATGGGGATTAACACTGTGAGCCCCACGTGGGACAACCTGATTCCCCTGTGTTTACCCCAGCGCTTAGAACAGTGCTCTGCACATAGTAAGCACTTAACAAATACCAACATTATGTTTCAAGGAGCTAGAGTCTACTGCCTGATTAGGATCCTGCATTGGACTCTGACTTATGAGAAGTTAACCAACAGGGAGAGTTAAACTCTACTTCATCCAGCTCCCAAGTCCATCCCCAAAGTATCATCTGCTTACCCAAGTGCAACTGGGATGGGGATTGGTGCTAAAAAGCTCTTAGACATGAGAAGAACAGCAGAAGCCTGAGGAAAGACCTGGCTGTGGCTGTGCAGCAAGACAACCTATAGTCTTCCAAATAGGCTGAGAGAAGTAGTAAGGGAAGAGAGTGACTGGTGTGGGCTTCCCATTGCTCCCCTGCCCTTCCTCCCACAAGCTGTCCTGGGCCAGTCCTCTGCTGCAGTCATTGCCTGTAGCCCCTCATTTCACAGGGACCATAGCCTACTAAGTATTGCCCCCTGAGCCCCAAATGGGATGGGGACTGTGTCCAACCTCAGCACATAGAATGGTGCTTGACACATAGTATGTGGCCTAGTACGTGGCCTAGTGGCAAGAGCATGGGAGTCAGAGGTCCTGGGTTCTAATCTCAGCTCCACCACTTATCAGCTGTATGACTTTGAGCAAGTCACTTAGCTTCTCTGTGCCTCAGTTATTTCATCTGTAAAATGGAGATTAAGTCTGTGAGTCCCATGCGGAACAACCCGATTACCCTGAATCTACCCCAGCACTTAAGCCGTGCTTGGCAAATAGTAAGCACTTTGCAAATACCATTATTATTATTACAAAGTAAGCACTTAGGAAGCAAAATGGCATAGTGGGTAGAGCATGGACCTGGGAGTCAGAAGGTCGTGGGTTCTAATCTCAGCACTGTCTCTTGTCTGTTGTGTGACCTTGGGCAAGTCACTTTGCTTCTCTGGGCCTCAGTTACCTCATCTGTAAAATGGAGCTTGAGACTGTGAGCCCCACGTGGAACAAGGACTGTGTCCAACCTGATTTGCTGGTATCCACCATAGCGACTAGTACAGTGCCTGGCACATAGTAAGTGCTCAACAAATACCACAATATCACTCAAATATACTAATACTACTAATAATAATAATAATCCACCATTGCAACCTTGTTTCTTTGGAGAACTTCAAAATACTTCTCTGACCATCTTTATCCTCCCAAACCTGTAAAGTGTGGTAAAGGACAAATGGACTGATTTTCACTCTTCTAATAGGGAAACTGGTACAGACAGGTTACATGACTTGCTATGTGCCACAGAGGAGGCTTCAGACTGAGGCAAGAATAGCCTGCACCAGAAGCAGTGTGGCTCAGTGGAAAGATCACGGGCTTGGGAGTCAGAGGTCTTGGGTTCTAATCCCGCCTCTGCCCACGTGTCAGCTGTGTGACTTTGGGCAAGTCACTTAACTTCTCGGTGCCTGTTACCTCATCTGTAAAATGGGGATTAAGACTGTGAGCCCCACGTGGATCAACCTGATTCCCCTGTGTCTACCCCAGCGCTTAGAACAGTGCTCGGCACATAGTAAGCGTTTATCAAATACCAACATTTTTATTATTATTATTATTATTATTATTAACTATTTCCCAGGGCCTGGGGCTGAGCTACTCTCTAGCCTGGCTGCCAAGAGCCAGCCAACCTCTCTCTGACACTCATAAAGCACACAAGCATGACAAGACAGTGCTTCTTCCATGAGCACAAAAGAATTAGATCTGACAGGCCTGCTTACTTCCAAATATCACCCCCAGCATCCTGATAGCTGCTCAGGTTACCCTGACTTTCCCCACTAAGTACAGGCAGAAAGTCCTCCCCGAGCCCCTCCAATCAGAGGACAGACCTTACTGTAAGAAGGCAGGTTAAGCTGTGGAGCTAATCAGAGTCCCTGGGATAGAGGAGCAGTGTTGCCTTGTGGAAAGAGCACAGGCCTGGGAGTCTGAGGACCTGGATTCTAATCCTAGCTCTGCTACTTGCCTGCTGGGCAACCTTGGGCAAATTACTTTTATGTGGCTCAGTCCTCTCATCTGTAACATGGGGATTCGATATCTCTTCTCCCTCCTAGACAGTGAGTCCTGAATGGGACTGAGCTGCATATACTGTATCTACGCTAGCACTTAGTACAGTGCTTGGCACATAATACGTGCTTAACACATACCACAATTATTATTGTCATTATTAGTCAGCTGAGGGCCAGGACCAGGATAGTTCTGGGCTATCCTCCGGCAATCAGTTTGGGGACAAAGTCACAGGCCAGAGATGGGGGTGGAGGGCCTGGCTTGCATATACTGGAGGCATGCCCGGCTCAGGCCAAGCTCCCTGCATCTCACTGCAGCAGTCACAGCACTGGGCTGCTTGACTGCTTTCCCCAGACTGGGGTATCATTGTTCCTGATGCAATTTAAGTCGGCTCCAAACCCACCCAGATTCTCCATTCCTAATTCAGAGGCCAGTGCCTTCAGAGGAAGCAGAGAAGCAATGCTGCCTAGTGGATAGAGCATAGGCTTGGGTCAGAAGGACCTGGGATCTAATCCCAATTCCATCACTTGTCTGCCGTGTGACCTTGGGCAAGTCACTTAATGCCTCTGTTCCTCAGGTATCTCATTAGCAAAATAGGGATTATCATTCAATTCATTCCACATTTACTGAGTGCTTACTGTGTGCAGAGCACTGTACCAAGCACTCAGGAAAGTACGATACAAAAATAAACACATTCCCTGCCCACAAGGAGCTAACAGCCTTGAGGGATGAGATTATGACTGAGCCCCATGTGGGACATGGACCGTGCCCAACCTGATTACACTGAATCTATCCCAGCTCTTAGAACAGTGCTTGGCACATAGTTTGTGCTTAATAAGAACCATTAAAAAAAAAAAAGGAGGCAGAGCTGGGCTGCCAGAGCAGGCCCAATCTCAGGGAGTTCCAGGAAACCAAAAGCAGACTAATGAGAGGGCATTCACTGCAGCACAGAAAGGGCCCAGATTCTCACAACCCTGGAGGAAAGGAAGTGCAGTGGATGTGTGCATGTGCACACACGTGGTAATTTGTCAAGACTTGCAGAGTTCTACCTAATCATATTAGTCCGAGAAAGGGACTCGGAGGGCTGATCTAAATTAGACTGGAATTCTCTATTGCAGGAACAATTCCAATCACTGGGGCAGCAGATGTTTGCACGGTTGGGCTATTTGGGACTATAGGGCTTGAACTAGCAAGCAGTACTGATTAATAACTCAGTCTACCTCTGGTGGGCAGACAGAGCCTTGGACAATTCCTGTTGGGCAGAGGAAAGGTGCAGTCCAATGACCTCGGGATACCAGGCAGCGAAGCCGGAACCAGACCTGTGGGTTGCATGTTTGTCCCACTGAGCCACACTGGTAGATACTAAGTTTTGAATAATTAGACCAGCTTCTGGGATTTCAGAACAAGAGCATATGGAACCTGCATACTATTCACCAGGCATAGGACTGGCACCATCACCCCACTTCCTCAACCCCTTAAAGCTCATCTCCACAAGGGCACCCTGCCACCTTTTCATCCCCTTAAAGCTCATCTCACCCAACAAGACCCTACTGCTTCCTTGGTGGACAGAGGGTTGGGGTGAAGAATTCACTATTTAGCACCTCACTTTAGTGCACACAGGCTGAGTCCAGAAAATCAGGCTCAAAAGGGGCTGCTTCCCTCAGCTTTACTCCCAGCCAAACTATTCTTCCCTAGGAATGGGCTGTGGGAATAATTGGAGTTTGGTGCTATGTGAGAAGAACCCCAAGGCTGTGGCAGGGCCCCAAACCATAGCAACCTCATTCATCCTACTGAAACTGGAGTATTTTCCTATAGTCCATTCATTCTCTCCAAAATCTCATCCTCTTGCAAGTCTTGGAGTAGTGGGGTAAAGCAAACTTTGAGTTGAGTAGGTTCAAATTTAAGGTCTTCATTCATTTACTATTGCCCCATAGTTAAGCCTAGTTTCATCTTGATAGCAAATTGGTTCTGTGTTCAGATTCTACTCCCTCCCCTGAGGCAGCCAGAAAAATTCCCATGATGGCAGACACTTCCAGAAATAGGACTTGCAGAGATTGATGAAGAGCTAACTGATATCAGCGGAATATTGCTCTAACTCTTCCCCGGTGAGAAATGGACTACTTCATAGGCTACTGAGCCAATGTCTACTTGCCCTTTTGGGGGTGATCCAACCCTGATTTGGTCCCAGCTGTAATAGACACTTCCAATTTAGCTGAGTAGAACCAATTTGCACCTGCCATCCAGCAGCCATAGGAGCACGGTTCCATCAACTGTTCTGTGGGGGTCTGCCACTATCTTGCACAACTAACAGATTAAGGATTGGGAAGGGATTGGCAAGTGCAGGTGGATTTACCATCATATCAAGAGAATATGATTCTTCCCCAGAAGGTTTTAAATCACAGGGAGTTGTCACTATAGTTTTAGCTTTTCATTGTAGAGTGACAGGCAGGGTTTAGGTGCCTAAAGTAACAGAAGCGCTCAATAAATATGATTGATTGAATGAGTGATAAAGAGAAGAGGGTCCAAGTCAGCAAAAGGGAATCTTGAACAGACAAATGTTTGCCTGATGCTTCCTAACTGAGGGTAATCTATTTAAAAGGACTAACCAGGTCCTTGTGCAAGCAGCAGGGAAATTTAATTTAGATGGGCGGGGAATTTTTTCCGCTAATTCTGTTGTACTGCACTCTCCCAAGTGCTCAAAGTAAGCCCTAAATAAAAACCACTGATTCATCTATATTACCAATCTTCAGATCTTTGTGTGTGTACATATGCTAGTCCCAGAAAGGATGGAATTGCTGCTCATGGATCTTAAAAATATCAATAAGGGTGGATTCAAATTCATTTAGAAAAGCAGAAGAGATCAGGAAATGGTAACACAGGGAGGAGGGAATCCTGAGCTACACACACTGAGCTCCAGTGAATCAGAAACCCAGTCTCAGATTAGCCATGGATCCCTTTGCTCTTCGAAGTCTGATGTTCAAATGTCCTACAGCAATAGGAAGACAAAAAGGTCATATACCCAAGAAAATTAATGGTTTGGAGAAGCCTACTGTGAATATACTAGATAAGCTAGATGTCTGAGGGTCAGGGGCTTCAATGGTCTTCTACCCTATGAAGGATTAACTCAAGAGACTGCTGGTAACCATTTTTTCATATCAATCAACAGTGAAACAAGAAGAAACAGGCTAAGTTTCAGCCTGGATAATTTAGGTTAGTTACTTGAAATCCTTGACCATAAAGCTGTTAGACACTAGACTTCATGACCAAGGGAGATCTGAGATCTCCTTCCATAGTGTATATTTAAAAGCAGAGACCTGTCTTCCTAAAGAAGGTTAGGGCCATTTCAGCCATCCTAGGATCAGATGAGGTCCAACAGTCCTTTCTGGGATCCTCTAAAAGTTCATTTATACCCACAAGGCAGGGGAATCTCATCAAGCTTTTTCCCTCATCTCTGATGTGGGATTACTGTACATCTAAAGTCTAGAGCTGTTTTAACATGAATGTATGAACTGTGGTTCAGTGTCTGGAGCAAGTGGCAAGAGAGACAATTAGATTCATCACAAAATGCCCTCATGGCTGGAAGATACAGCTGCTCAGGTCAGCAAACTTTCGGAGGGTTGAAACTCTTGAGCTGTCCAGGTCTAAGAACTAAGTCTCTGGTCTCCGCTAAAGCACAGAGCCTGGGGAGTAAGGGCGTTGGGGGAGTTGGGGGCAGGTCCTGGATCTCTCTCACAGCCTGCAGTGATCCTTGCCCCCTCCCTTTCAATGACTTCCTGCTAGATTATAAACCCTTTGTGGGACTGTGTCCTACCTAATTAAACAGTGTTTTACTGAGCAGCAGCGGCATGGCCTAGTGGAAAGAATATGATCCTAAGACTCAGAGGACCTGGATTCTGGTTCTAATCCTGGGCTCTGTCACTTGCCTGCTATGTGACATTGAGCAAATCACTTAACTTTTCTGTGGCTCAGTTTCCTCATCTGTTCTCCCTTTTAAGCTGATCTCTGTGTGGGATTCATTCATTCATTCATTCAATAGTATTTATTGAGCGCTTACTATGTGCAGAGCACTGTACTAAGCGCTTGGGATGAACAAGTCGGCAACAGATAGAGACGGTCCCTGCCGTTTGACGGGCGTAATTAGACCGTAAGGTCTAATCGGGGGAGACGGACAGACGAGAACAATGGCAATAAACAGAGTCAAGGGGAAGAACATCTCGTAAAAACAATGGCAACTAAATAGAATCAAGGCGATGTACAATTCATTAACAAAATAAATAGGGTAACGAAAATATATACAGTTGAGCGGACGAGTACAGTGCTGTGGGGATGGGAAGGGAGAGGTGGAGGAGCAGAGGGAAAAAGGGGAAAATGAGGCTTTAGCTGCGGAGAGGTAAAGGGGGGATGGCAGAGGGAGTAGAGTAGTAGTAGTAGTAGTAGGATGGGGACCGTGCCCAACCTGATTATCTTGTATCTATCCCAGAACATAGTACAGAGTTTAGCACATAGTATGTACTTAAGACGTACTATTTTATCATTATATTACTTGTGCAGAGCATAATGTGGTATACGTTAATCAGGTTGAATATCTTGTCTACCGACTCTGTTGCAGAGTACTCTCCCAACTGCTTAGTACAGTCCTGGACACACAGTAACCACTTAACTACCATTAAAAAAAAACCTGGATCATCACCTACAGAGTTCTGTTGGTGTACCACTGCAAAAGGCCTTTTAATGATTTTTCTGCACAGCTTGCTAGATCATACTTAAATTCATCTTGTTCATTTGTTCTATGGCTGGCCCTCAGATTACTATGTAATAATCTGAGATATGATGAAGGACCCAGGATGTGATGAGATGCAGCGTGGCCTAGTGAAAAGATCCCAGGCCTGGGAGTCAGAGGACCTAGGTTCTAATCCCAAATCTGCCACTTGTCTGCTGTGACCTTGGGCAAGTCACTTCACTTTTCTGAGCCTCAGTTTCCTCATCAGCTTGATGGGGATTAAGACCTTCATAGCATCTGTCAGTCAGTGGAAGTGGTAGGGTGAGCAAAAGAGCTAGCAGCCATGAGCCAACAGGAAAAAGTCACTTTCTCATGTTAAAATGCGGCATTAAAAAAGTGAGACTTCAGCTTTTGGCTTAAAAATGTGCTGACAGGCTTGCCCTGTCCTCTTAACCAAGGGCAGAGAGCCCAGCTACAGACTTCAGAGGTCCACTGCTGGTAAAACAACTCTGCAGAAAAACAGGGCCGGGGCACCTGCATTGTGCCAAGGAAGGCCGGAGTGGAGAAGGTTCCGCTGACCTCTGCCCCCTGACTGGAGTCAGACAGGAAGGGGTCCTGCTTGAAGGTCACGGGAAATCAATGATTGGAACTCCTAGTAGAGGGAACTGTAGCTTAGTAGCATGGACCAGTGAAAAGAGCTCTGGCCTGGGAGTCAGAGGGCCTGGCTTCTAATCCTGCCTCTGCCACTTACCTGCTGTGCGACCTTGGGAAAGTCACAACTTCTCTGGACCTCAGTTTCCATATCTGTAAATTGGGGATCCAATAATTGCTTTCCCTCTCTCTTAGACTGTGAGCCCCTTATGGCACAGGGACTGTGTATTCGACCTGATTATCTTATATCTACCCCAGTGTTTAGCACAAAGCAAGCGCTTAAATGCTGCAATTATTACTATTATTTTTAACCTGCTGGAATTTAACCATTAACCTGTTTTGCACTGTCCTCTAAGCAGCAGACACAATGATGCTATGTTTCCTATCAGGTGAAAGGCGTCTAACAGGTTGGTAGCTTCTGGGGTTTCTGAAATATGCTGAAGGATCCAGGATGTGATGAGAAACAGCGTGGCCTAGAGAAAAGAGCCCGGGCCTGGGAGTCAGAGGACCTAGTTTCTAATCCCAGCTCCGCCACTTGCCTGCAGTATGACGTTGGGCAAGGCATTTCACTTCTCTGAGTCTCAGTTTCCTCATCTGTAAAATGGGAATTAAAAACTGTGAACTGTGTCCAACCTGATTAGCTAGTAGAAGCAGCATGGCCTGGGAGTCAGAAGGACCTGGGTTCTAATCCCAGCTCTGCCACTTCCCTGCTGCATGACCTTGGGTTAGTCACTTCACTTCTCTGTGCCTCAGTTACCTCATCTGTAAAATGGGGATTAAGTCTGTGAGCCCCAGGAGGAACAGGGACTTCGTCCAACCCAATGTGCTTGTATCTACCCCAGCGCTTAGTACAGTGCCTGACACATAAGCACTTAAATACCACATTATTATTATTACTATAAATGAGTCTATCAGGGGACAACCCGACTGGGAGCAGAAGAGAATTGAGGACCCAGTGTTGGTTTCAAAAACCCTCTTGGTGCCACTTATTAGACAGCTGACAAGTTGCTCATAGAAATGAGCACACAAAGCAGCTTGAGCAGAGCAAACTGCCTTGACCCTGAGTCTCAGTGGGAGGCTGGAAACCTTGACAGGCTCCGCTTAGTGCCCTCCCAGGACCGGCGGCTGGCACGGAGCCTCAGCATCGCTCCTCCGGGAGCCTCTGTTCGCCTCCCACGGCACCTGGAGGGGAAGCAGCAGGAAGAACCCATGCTCCAGAGGTGCTGCCCAGTATGACCTGGGAACCCCGAGCTGTGGAGAGAGGACCCATAACTGCTAAGGGACTGATGCATCCTAGCACGGGAGCGAGCCAGCCAGTGGCCAGGCAAAGAGAGCAGCTGCAGCTGGGACCCCACCTCGCAAGGTAAGATTGTTTCCTGGATGGTCTTGTTCTAAATGCAGTCCCTCTAGCTAGCCTCTCTAATCCTGCATGTGGCATGAGGTGAGACAAGAGCAGAGCTGTAGAAGTGCCTTCTTCAGGGGAGGTCTGAGACCTGCTGGCCAAGTTCCATCATGTGCCCTTGCAATTGTCCAGCTGGTGCTGCTTATCTAGGGGAACCCCTGGCCACAGTTGAGAACTTTGAGAAGTCAACATTTGCAGCATCCCAGTGGCCTTCTGAACTCTCCTTCTGAGGCAGGACTGAGTCTCTCTCTGGGGAGTGGGGAGGATTCTTAAGTCTTAAGCACTGTATAGACATGCTACAGACAGTCCAACAACTTTGATGAGAGGGAAAGAGTAGGAGGAGTAGTCAAACATCCATGGGCTTGGAAGCAGTGTGGCCAAATGGAAAGAGCACAGGCCTAGGGGCAAAAGACCTGGATTCTAATCCCAGTTCTGCTACCCACCTGCTGTACGACCTTGGGCAAGTCATTTCACTTCTCTGTGCCTTAGTTTTCTCAACTGTAAAATGGGGACACAATACCTGTTCTGCCTCCTATCTAGACTGTGAACCTCATGTGGGACAGACACTGTGTCTGACCTATTTGATTTGTAATTATCCCAGTGCTTAGAACGGGGCTTGACACAAAGTAAGCACTTAAAAATACCATAAAAAGCCCAACGGTATATCTTAAATTACCGTTATAGCATTCCATTTCAGAACAACAAAAACAGATTCTTAGGCAAGAATTTGTTTGGGATCTAACTGACGGTATCCAATAAAAAATGGCAGGGGGTTTCACCTGCCAAAAGGGTCCAGTGAAAGGGAACATGCCCTCCAGCGTTCTCCGTTTATTAAGTACTAGTCATAGTGAAAGCAGAGTGAGTACTGAAAATTGTAACCCCATGTTTTCTATATTCCTTCTAGGATGCACCTTTTCCCACCACATCTCTCCCAGGACTTCCCTCTGCAGTGAGAGACTCCGGGAAGTCACACTTGCTGGCTGACAGAACTCGCCTATCCCAAATCCCAGGCTGAACAGCTGCCCTCTTCCCCTCCACCCCCCATCCCGCCCTGACTCTGTCATCCAAAGAACTCCAGAAAATCTAACCAGATAATAAAGTGGCAGATGCCTATCCTAAAGCATTTTGTTCTCAAGTAACTGTGTCCACTCATTTATAAAGGAAAGATATGCCCTATGGAGGGAGGTACAAAGGCTCAGCGGGAGACTCTGTCATCCTCAACTCTGCAGCAACTGGCTGTGGCTAAGAGTCGTAGGGTGGGGGTAGGGTGCCGGATGGTGTAGGGGGCCACAAGCCCCCCTCCTAGCTGTCCCTCTTCTGTCCCATGCCACCTTTCACCCAGCACTTCATATTTATCCCCAACACTGAGAGCAGGAACTGCTTGGAATGAGAGATTGATTCTCAGATCTCCCTGCTTTTCCCTCGATTTCAGAGAACATCCCAGCCCCAAATGCAGCATAATCATATTTCACTAATGCTTTCCTGCTGCGGGCCTGCATCTTATTGCATCTTTGCTCTCGGGGTTGCAGGTAATAAAGAGGAAATAGGGCTTTTAAAGTTTCATTTGGTTATGCTGGCATCATTATGGTCCACGCCTAGCCCAGAGCAAACAGCTTGTTTTTAATCGTGCTCTGCCAGCATAGATCATAGCTTACTGACTACTGAGCTAAAATATTAAAGTCCCAAAGCACTTGTACACTCGCCACAACTCATGTTCCGTGCCGGCGGGGTGTCTGGTGATGCCCCTGAGAGCCCAGAACAAGAGATGTCCACCTGCTGTTCCTACTAGGAATATATTAATGTCTGCTTCTCCCTCTACACTGTAAGCTTGTTATGGACAAGGAACATGCCTGCTAATTCTGTTGCACTGTGCTCTCCCAAGCGCTTAGTTCAGTGCTCTGCGCATAGTAAGCGCTCAATATGAATGACTGATCTGAGAAATTCCATTTACCTGAATGAGGAGGAAGGGCTAGACCCTAGTGTAGTAGTCAAGGAGTAATCCTGCCTAGAGGCAGAGGGGTGAGCAAGACTTAGAAGGGTCCAAGAATTCTGGATAGAGCTGCGTCAGATTGATAAATCCAATTTACTTGACAGCACAGTTTAGCTCTGTGCTCGGGAGGTTTCTGGAGTTGCTAGGTCAGTACATATGCTCGACATTTCCTCTCCATTGGGCACCACCCTCTGCCCTAAATATGGTGTTAGCGTCCTGCCTCAGTCTCCCAGTTTCAGCCCTGAACACAACACCTGTGGCTGTAGTTGCATTGCTCTTTAGGGGACCTGTTAAAGGGGGCTGCCTGTCTTGGTGCCCAGAGGTAATAATAATAACAATTGTGGTATTTGTTAAACACTTACTGTGTGTCAGACACTGACCTAAGAGCTGGGATGGATACGAGCAAGTTGGGTGGGACACAGTCCCACATGGGGCTCACAGTCTCAATCTCCATTTTACAGATGAGGGAACTGAGGCACAGAGAAGTGAAATGATTTGTCCAAGGTCACAGTGGCAGAGCAGGGATTAAAATTCAGGTCCTTTGGACTTTCAGGCCCATGCTCTATCCATTGTGACATGGGACTTGCCAGAGGATCAATAACGATGGAGCTAAGAGTTTAAACCATCCTCTGATCAAGCAGTAAACTCAAGGAGGAAGCTTGCAGCTCAAAGGCTCGGGTTGGAAACTACATCATGCTGCTTCTCTTAGGTCATTATTCGAACCTCATCAGGCACCCCAGCAGCATAGCTAGCACTATCAGACTCTTCAAAATGGCCTTTGAATCACCTCCCCCCAAGCTTTCTCCACTGCCCCAGGAATCCACCTCTCTACAGTGTCCACCTCCCACCTAGGGAATGCTGGTTCTTGCAGAACTAGAGGGCTCTGGGGTATCCTGCTTCCCGAGGGCATCAACTCCATGACAAGGCAGAGGGAGACTGGCCTAGGAAGTAGAAGACCTGGGTTCTAACCCCATCTCCACCACTTGTTTGCTGTGAGACCTGGGCAAGCCACTTAACTTCTCTGTCCCTCAATTTCCTCATCTGTAAAATGGGGACTAAATACCTCTCCTCCTTCCCACTTACACTGAGCTCCATATGGGACAGTGACTGTCTGACCAGATTATCCGGTACTTCCCTCAGCATTTAGTATTGTATTTGGTGCATACTAAGTACTTAAATACCTCAATTATTGTTATTGCTATTAGAGATTGAACCCAGCATTTAGCAGAGGACAACTCAGGAGGCTGCAGTCAAATCAACGCCTCATATCTCTGGAATTTTAGCGGCACTTCCTTAGAAAAAGCAAACCTCATAAACCTTACAAAAGAACTAGAGAAGGAGAGGAGATGCTTATCCCCAGGCAGAAAGCAACTAACTAACCTCATGGACAAAGATGACCTTTAAGCTGGAGGCTTGGGTGATCAGACCCTTGATATCATTCTAGAAGGGAAAGCACAGTTAGAATCTGCCATGAAAGGCCCCTTGTCCCTCCAGTTGATTCTCCCGTGGCTGATGCCCGTGGGGGTCTCATAGGGTGGATGGAAGTTTTTGTTATGTGGAGGCCATAGGGGGATTGCAGTTCAGTCAGCAAGTATTCTCTCTTGCTCTCACTCATCCTAGCCCCGAGCTGCTACACTTCAATTTTCAATTTCACAACTGAGGAGTATATTTTCCTCTTTGCATGCTGGCAGTCATGCACACAGATCCCATTAGCATTAGTGGGAGTTAAGCATGTAAATCTCTTAGCATAGCAACAAGAATAGATTCATGATTCCCAACGTTTAGAATACATAATCTCAGAAGACCGATTCACAGAAGGACCAGTGGCCAGCATCTCCTGATGTTAACTCGGGCTCAGGCACGGCAGAGTCACTTTCTCCAGCTTCTCCCCCTCTCTAGGAGTTGTTCATTCATTCATTCAATAGTATTTATTGAGCACTTACTATGCGCAGAACACTGTACTAAGTGCTTGGAATGAACAAGTCGGCAACAGATAGAGACAGTCCCTGAGTTGTTGTGAGGGCTACCTTTTCGTGACTGAAAACATGAGTCAAATGCCATTCTGGAGGGATGGCAGGGGGTTTAGAAGTGGGGTCAGGGCATTAGGCTGGGAGTCAGGAAGCTAGAATAGTGGACTTAACTCTGTCACGGACTCACTAGGTGACCAGCCAGGACTGACTCTCTCTCCTGGTCTCACAAGAGCAATGGGAGGATAAGATAATCCCTGGGAAAATGGCCTGAGTGCTTCTTCTACCACTTCTTCTAGAGAAGCAGCATGTCCTAGTGGATAGAGTGTGGGCCTGGGATCAGAGGGACCTGGATTTTAATCCCTGCTCCAACACTTGTCTGCTATTCATTCATTCATTCAATAGTATTTATTGAGCGCTTACTATGTGCAGAGCACTGTACTAAGCGCTTGGGATGAACAAGTCGGCAACAGATAGAGACAGTCCCTGCCGTTTGACGGGCTTACAGTCTAATCGGGGGAGATGGACAGACAAGAACAATGGCAATAAATAGAGTCAAGGGGAAGAACATCTCGTAAAAACAGTGGCAACTATGGCACAGTCTGCTATGTGACCTTAGGCAAGTCACTTCACTTCTCTGTGCTGCAGTTACCAATATATCTGTAAAATGGGTTTTAAGACTGTGAGCCCCTTTTGGGAAAAGGACTGTGTCCACCCCAGTGCTTATTATAGTGCCTGGAACCCAGTAAGTGCTTAAATGCTACAATTATTATTATAATTCCATCTGTTGCCGATTTCTACATTCCAAGCGCTTAGTACAGTGCTCTGCACATAGTAAGTGCTCAATAAATACTATTGAATGAATGAATAATTATTCCTTGAATTTTTCTTTAAAAGCATTGTTTAAGAGGTCATTCAGGAGGTAATTATAGGAAGGGGATGATGACCAGTGTTTTCTAGTCCAGCAGCATGGACTAGTGGAGAGAGCACAGGACTGGGCGTCAGAAGCACCTGGGTTCTAATTTCAGCTCCACCACCTGTCATGTGTGACCTTGTGCAAGTCACTTCACTTCTTTGTGACTCAGTTACCTCATCTGTAAAATAGGGATTAATACTGTGAGCCCCATGTGGGACATGGAGTGTGTCCAAACTGATTAGCTTGTATCTACTCCAGAGTTTAGTACAATGCCTAGCACATAATAAGCACTTAATAGCCATTAAAAAAAAGCAGAGAATGAACTAGAGGAAATAGGTCTAGTTTCCAGCAGGAGATGCAAGGAAGGACTTCATGGCTCTCTATAGGGTGAAGGATGCAATATTTTTGAAAAAGACAGAGCAATCAGATGCCCCTGATATTTAATGGAGGCTGTGACTCCAGCCCTTTTTCTGAGCTGGTGACAACAGGATCAAGCATGGTTTATCAAGTAGATCCTGGAGGCAGATTCATCAGGCATATTGTTGGAATGTTTTCCAATTGCCTAGAATTCAATCAGTGATGTTTATTGAGTCCTTAACGTATACAGAGCACTGTACTAAGCACTTGAGAGAGTACAGTTCAATAGAGTCAGTAGACATGATCCCTGCCCTCAAAGAGCTAGTAATCAGTGGGCTACCACATCCTTGGGGAGATAGTCCTGGTCACCCCACCTCAACTACTTACCCCTCTAGACCCTAGAGACTGAATGGAGGCCATCAGGGAGGGAAGAAGAATAAGCCTGAAGTGTTCTCCGTCACTTGAGGAGATGTGTCAATGGTAGGGTTTCAGGATGGGGCTTATGAGGTGGCAAGAGTAGCCGACATTCCCTTAATTGGATTGTTGCAACCACCGTACCTAACATTTCCATTCTTAGGTGCTGAGGGAAGGCAGATTTGCCTTGCTCAACATCAATCTCAAGGAAATTGTACTCTCTCAAGTGCTTAGTATAGTGCTCTTCACACAAGCCCTCAAATACCATTGTTTGATATTTACATCCTCCTCAGCATTCGTGTATATATATGAGTGTATATATGTATATATATACACATGAAAAATTTATTTGGAAACCAACACCCCTGACTTGTGTAGAAATGACATTTGGGGGGATTTTACCCACGAGACAAAACTACCTTGGCATTATCCTCGACTCATCTCTCTCACTCTACATGTACGGCTATGTGGCTGCCATGGGGAGAAGTCTGTCACCAAATCCTCCCTGCGCATCATCTCTAGAATCCACCCTTTCCTCTCCAATCTGCTACCATGCTGATCTAATCACTTATACCCTGTATTGACAACTGTCTCAGCCTACTGACTGACTTCCCTCCCTCCTGTCTCTCCCCTCTCCAGTCCATTCTTCACTCTGCTGTCCAGAACATTTTCCTAACATTCCACCCATGTCTCCCCACTCCTCAAAAACTTCCAGTGGTGGCCCATCCCCCTTCACAAACAGAAACTCCTTATCTAGTCACTTTAACAGCTCACCCCCCCCCCACCTTATTGATCTACCACAACCCAGCAGCCTGCACACTTTGCTTCTCAAACACTAACCTACTCACTGTACCTCTATCTCATCTATCTCTAGTGAATCTCTAGTTGGTAAGGTCATCATCAAGGCTGTAAGATTGTTGTGAGCAGGGAACATTTCTACTATCTCAGTTATACTGTACTCTCCCGAACACTTAGTGCAGTGTTCTGCATATAGTAAGCACTCATTAAATATGACTATCTCACCACTGACCCTTTGCCCATGTCCTCCCTCTGACCTGGAACTCTCTCTTTTTACCACCATATAATCCTCTCTCCCCATTTTCAAAGCCCTCCTAAAAATCACATCTCCTCCAGAAGGCCTGCTTCAGATAAATCCATATTTACCCTACTCACCCTCCTTTCTGCATTGCCTGTACACTTGGATCTGTACCCCTTCAGCACTTGATTTTCACCCCAACCCCAGCACTTCTATACCTATCCTTACACTTCGCTTTTACCCTCTATTTTAATGCTTGTCTGCCCCTCTAGACTGAAAGTTCCTCATGGGCAGGGATCATTTGCACCAATTTGCACCAAGCACTTAGTACAGTTCTCTGCATATGGTAAGCACTCAGTAAATGCCACTGATTGATTATCAAGGGAACTGTGGTGCCTCTATCACCGGAGATCTTAAATGAGGCTTATTCTTCCCAGATCATATCTCGCTCTCAACTTTCTTTCCTCCATCCCCTTGCTCATACTATTCCCCTGCCTTGGAACTCCCTTGCTTCCCAGACCAGAACTCTCCCACATTAACATCCCAACTACTCCCACAGACTTTCCTCAAGACCCTGAGCCATATCATTCGTCAGCCAACTCTAACTCTGGGCAGCAAACAAGTCTATCAACTTTGTTACTCTGTACCCTCTCAAGCATTTAGTACAGTGTTCTGCACACAATAAGCACTCAATAAATACCATTGATTTTTACACCCTCCTTACCATTCATGTATATAGGCCCACTCAATCATTTATTTTGACCAGTGCAGTTGTAAATATTCTTCTGTTTGTCTCCCCATTAGACTGTAAGCTCTCTGTGGGCAGGAAATATGTCATTTTGTTATTCTGTACTTTCTAGGACCCTAAAACAGTGCATTGCACCAAGTGGGTGCTCAGTAAGTAATACTATTCTAGGAGAAAGTTCCATTGGTTGGGAGCAAACTTTTAAAGGGGAGCATGCCTATGTTCGCATCCAATTGGGCTTTTTTTTTTAGCATGGAAGTTCTAGCTCAACTGTCATTCTATATATGGTGTTCACTTCCTGGCATGCTGGGGAGCTTTAAGAGATATTAAATAGCAAGAAATCCAGTTGAAAGTTTACAATATGAAGTATTATGTTTCCAATGTCTTACAAATCAGTCAATGGAACTTAGAGCAAATCATAGCTAAGATCATGAGACTCATATGGGACAAGAACTGTGATATCTTGTATCTATCCAAGTGCTTGACTCATAGCTAGCGCTTTAGTAATCGATCATATTTCTGAGTGCTGTGCACAAAGAACTGTACTCAGCACTTGGGCAGGTATGATATAACAGAATTGGTAGACATTTTTCCTGCCCACAAGGAGTTTACATCTAGGGGGGTAAGACATTAATATAAATAAATAACAAATAGGTACATAAGTGCTATGGGCTGAAGGAGAGGTGAATTAAGGGTGCAAATTCAAGGGTGACATAGAAGGGAAGGGGAGAAGGGGAAGGACTTTTGGTGGAGATGTGCTTTTAATAAGGCTTTGAAGATGGGGAGAATGATCATCTGTCAGATATGAAGAGGGAAGGTACTCTGGGCCAGGTGCAGGACATGGGCAAGGGATCAGTGGTGACATAGATGGGATCAAGGTACAGTGAGAGGGTAGGCATTAGAGGAGCAAAGTGTATGGCCTCGGTTGTAGTAGGAAAGCAGCAAGGTAAGGTAGGAGGGGGCAAGGTGATTGAATGTTTTAAGGACAATGGTAAGGAGTTTCTGTTTGAGGTAGAGGTGGATGGACAATCACTGAAATTTCTTAAGGAGTGGGGAAACATGGACTGAATAGTTTTGTAGAAAATGATCTGAGAAGCAGAATGAAGTATGGGCCAGAGTGGGGAGAGAGACAGGAGGAAAGGAGGTCAGCAGGGAGGCTGATGCAGTAATTAAGGCAGGATAGGATAAGTACTTGAATCAATGTAATAGCAGTTTGTATGGCAAAGAAAAGGTGAATTTTAATGATGTTGTGAAGGATGAACTTTCAGAATTTGGTGACAGATTCAATATGTGGGTTGAATGGGAAAGATGAGTCAAGGGTAACTCCGAGGTTACAGGCTGTGAGACACAGAAGATAGGGCTCTGTCTTGAGTGATAGGAAAGTCAGGGAAAGGACAGGGTTTGGGTAGGAAGATAAGGCGTTCTGTTTTGGCCATGTTAAGCCTGTCACAGGAGGACATCCAACTAGAGATATCTTGAAGGCAAGAGGAAATGTGAGACTGCAAAGGAGAGAGATCAGGGCTGGAGATGTAGATTTGAGTATCATCTGCCTGGAGGTGGTAGTTGAAGCCATAGGAGCAAATGAGTTCTCCAAGGGTGTGGGTGCAAATGGAGAATAGAAGAGGACCTAAAACCGAGCCTTGAGGGATGGTAGGCAGAGGAGGAGCCCATGGAAGAGATTAAGAATGAACAGCCAGAGATATAGGAAGAGAACCAGGAGGGGGCAGTGTCAGTGAAACCAAGGTTTATTATGCTTCAGAAGAAGGTGGTGGTCAACTGTAAAAGACAGCTGAGAGGTCAAGGAGAATTAGGTTGGAGTAGAGGCCATTGGATTTGGAAAGCAGGATATCACTGGCGACCTTTGAGAGGGAAGTTTCTGTGGAGTGGATCAAGAAAATTGGACAAGAGGAATTGGAGACAGCAGGTGTAGACAACTCATTCAAGGAGTGTGGAGAGGAATCGTTGGAGGGAGATGGGGCGATAACTGGAGGGAGCCATGGGGTCAAGGGAGGGGGTGTTTTTAGGATAAAGGAGACATCAGCATATTTGAAAGTGGTGGGAAAAAAACCCCTGGAGAGTGAACAGTTGAAGATGGAGGAAAGGGGGGAAGGGCAAGAGCTTTGATAAAGTGCGAAGGAACGGGGCTGGAGGTGCAGGAGGAGGGTGTAGATTTTAAGAAAAGGCAGGAGATCTTCTCGAGATATTGCTGGGAAAGATGGGAGAGTTGAAGAAGGGGCTGGAGGAGGGAGAGAGGGACTGGAGAAGAACAGGGGAGATTTTAGGGAGATCACCCCTAGGGTTTCAATTTTCTTAATAAACTATGTGTATGGGGGAAGTGGGGAGAGGGGGTTTGAGGAGGAAACTTAATGCCAAGGGCAATGGGCATGGGAGTCAATAAGGATAGAGAAATAATGTTTCCAGGCAGAGTTAAAGCAAGTAACTTCAGGTGGATGAGGTAGGTCTGATATCTGAATTTCCACCAGCAGCGCTCTGCAGCTCAGGCACAGCAGCAAAAGAAGTGGACTGTGGAGGTGGTCCAGGGATGTTGGTCAGCGGTTCAAGATTGGCAAAGGGATGTGGGAATGAGTGGGTTGAGTTCAGTAGAGAGGGTAATGTTGAGGGAGTAAAGGGAAGGTAGTTTGGGTATGGAGACTAAATTGTGTATGTTGCCAAGAAAACTGGATGGGGTCAAAACATCAGAGGCCTCTGTAGGGAACAGGACAGATTTGCAGTGAGGATGTGTGTGGGAGAGAAGGCACTTGAGTAGGTTGTAGTCAGATAGAGGGATTTCAGAGTTGGTAAGGATAGAGGTTGTTCAGGAACTAGAGATGATGAGTTCCAGTGTGTGTCCAAGTTGGTGAGGGGGTACGGTGGAGGGGGAGGTCTGTGGAGTTCAGGAGTGATAGAAAGCAGTCAGCAGAAGGGTTGTCCTGAACATCCAGGTCAATTAAAATCCCCAAGGATCGATGTATGGATGGAGAAAGAGAAAGAATGTAAGAAGGGAATCGAAATGGTTCAAAAAGTTGGAGGTAGGGCCTGGGGAGTGGTAGATGACCATTACTTGAACCTGGAGTGGGTGGTAGAGGAGGATGATATGGGCTTCAAATGAAGAGAAAGAGAGGGATGGAGGAGGTAGAATGGCGTGAAAGTAGCACTGGGGAGCGAGAAGGAAGCTGACGCCTCCTCCTTTCCCACTGAGTCTAGGGAGTAAGAGAAGATAAGGCTCATTCTAGAGAGAGCAGCGGGGGAGAGCCAAGTTTCAAGGATGGCAACAGAAGCAGTGACTGGGTCAGCACCAGGTCAGTGATAAAGAATATTTCCCATAACAGAGTGGGGATTCCGCAGGCCGCACTGAACTACCAAGGGGTGGGGAGGAGTTGGATGGGAGTGAGCTGATGGGGGCCGGTGTGGGGGAAGGGAGATGAAGAATGGCACTAAATTATAATATTTTTTAAAAGCTTCACAGGGAGATGTTCAAGGCAATAGTTCATTCATCCATGACAAAAAGACACCAGATTTCAGGGTCCCAGTAATTTATCCTCACAACCCCAAAAGTCTTCAATTAACTAATTATGGTGCTGTATCAAGCCCCGGGGGTAGATAAAAGATAATCAGGTCAGAATGAATAGTCCCTGTCTCACAGTCTAAGCAGCAAAGGGGGACAGAGACCCCCACTTAATTTCAACCCCACCTACAATGTGGTTTTAAATGGCACAAAAGTTGAGTCCCTTAAGAATACAAACCCCTCACCTGTCAAACTAATTTAACTTTTGCTGCCACATTCACTGACCTTCACATCAACAGCAGCAGCTGCAATCAGTGGTGTTATGGAGGCCTCACTGTGTGCACAGCTGAAGCAGCATGGCCTAGTGGCTAAAGCAGGGCCTGAGAGTCAGAGGACCTGGATTCTATACCCTGCTCTGCTGCGTAGTCTTCTGTGGGACGTTGGGCAAGTCATTTCACTTCTCTGCACCCTAGTCACCTTTTCTGTAAAATGGGGATTAAGACTGTGAGCCCCAAGTGGGACATGGACTACGTCCATCTTGTTTAGCAGGTATCTACCCCAGCGTTTAATACAGTGCCTAGAATATAGTAAGCATTTCACAAATACCATTAAAAAAAATCAGTTGCTTTACTGTCTGCAGAACACCCTACTAAGCCCTTGGATGAATACAATACAGCTGATAGGTGGATCCCTGTCCTTAATGTGTCGTCAATCTAGTTAGAAAGAGCAAGATCACTGCATAGGCAGAGTAGAACTAGGCTCATGGAGGCTTGCAAATTTCAGCCAAATAGCACCACCCAGCCTCTTGCACTGATACCCCCCAGAAATGCAAAGTGCAGGGACAAGGTAGGAGTTAAGCCACAGGGACAGGGTAAGAGAGAGACTTGAACAGTCCTGGGAGTTGGACTCCAGAACCAACCAGGCCTGAACAAGATGTTGGGCTGGAGTTTGTAAGTCCCATTGTAAGGTCAGAGGCCATGTTTTTGACCTCTCTTTATTCTGAATGCCAAGTCCAGTGCTCTGGACCCAGTAGATGTTCAGGAGTTGACTAGAGCATTTATCAAGTCTGGTAACCTTTGGTAGTCCATGCTGTGAGAATCTCCACAAGCTGCTGAGGATAAATGGGCCTTGGTGGGGGGATGTGAGGGGGTAGTGAGAGAAGGGCCTCCTGGGCCAGCCTTTGGAAGAAGAGCAAGGGACAGCAGTTAAGAGGACCAGCCCTAATCTCTCTACTTCCTGCCCCAAGGGCAGGCAGCCATTAAAGGTGATTCTCCTGCTCAGTGCTTGTCATCTACCTAACTCCTGGTTTCCCTGTTATGAGGTGGAAAAGGACTTGGTCTGTCCTTTATTATCTTCATTATCCAATCTTGAGACAGGATCATTAGAGCCAAAATGAGCCCTTCCCCCTTCCCAAAACCCTCTTTCCTGTCAACCACCACATCAAGCTACACTAAAGAGATTCAAGGATACAACTGGCCAGTTGATTAAAAATTAAATGTATTCCTTGCTTTAGGTAGCCAAAGAGAACCTCCCCTAGATTCAGCCCAAGAGACCTAGTTCTAACTACCCAAATATCTAGAGCAGGAGTCTCTCAAATGGGTCACCCAAAATAGGGTCTGGATAAAAACAGTAGTTATTTCCTCTGTAGGACTGATAATGTGAAGGACAGAAATAACTGTGGCTTCATGTCACTTAAAGCATAAAAATGATAATGTTTGCATTTTTAAAAGAAAATTAATAACTGGACCCCAGGAAAGGAATTTTTCCTTATTTTAAAAGCCTTCTCTTGTTCAACTGCATCTAGCACTCCTCAGATTTAACTACATCCACCTCACAAAGAGATTCTATCCCACCTGCTCTCTTAAAAGGAGGTATGTGGCCTAAATGGATAGAGCACAGGCCTGAAATCAGAAGGACTTGGGTTCTAATTCCAGCTCTGCCACTTAATAATAATGTTATTTGTAAAGGGCTTACTATGTGCCAAGCACTGTTCTAAACTCTGCAATAGATACAGGGTAGATTGTCCCACGTGGGGCTCACAGTCTTAATCCCCATTTTACAGATGAGGGAACTGAGGCACAGAGAAGTTAAGTGGCTTACCCAAGGTCACATAGCAGACAAGTGGCGAAGCTGGGATTAGAACCCACATCCTTCAACTCCCAAGCCTGTGCTTTTTCCACTAAACCACACTGCTACCCTTTTACCATCCACACTATTGGCTAAAGCATTCATTCATTCAATCATATTTATTGAGCACTCACTGTGCGCAAAGCACGGTACTAAGCGTGCCTGGGAGAGTACAGTACAACAACGAACAGACACATTCCCTGCCCACAACAAGGTCACAATTACTTTGCCCCCTCCTACCTCACTGCGCTACTCTCCTTCTACAACACAGCCTGCACAGTTCACTTCTCTAATGTTAACCTTCTCCCTGTATCTCGATCTCATCTACCCAGTCGCTGACCTCTCGCCCACATCCTGCCTCTGGCCTGGCTTCCTTACTCATATCCAATGGATAATTACTCTCCCCACCTTCAAAGCCTTATTGAAGGCACATCCCGGCTCTGCCACTTGTCAGCTGTATGACTGTGGGCAAGTCACTTAACTTCTGAGCCTCAGTTACCTCATCTGTAAAATGGGGATTAAGACTGTGAGCCTCACATGGGACAACCTGATTACCCTGTATCTACCCCAGCGTTTAGAACAGTGCTCTGCATATAGTAGGCGGTTAACAAATACCAACATTTATTATTTATTATCTCTTCCAAGAGGCCTTCCCTAAACCCTCCTTTCCTCTTCTCCCATTTCCTTCTGCATCATTTCGATTTGGTCCCTTTATTCATCCCCCCTCCAGCCCCACAGTCTTATGTACATATCTGTAATTTATTTATTTATATTAGTGTCTGTCTCTCCCTCTGAACTGTAAGCTTATTGTGGGGAAGGAATGTGTCTGCCCATCTGCTGTGACCTTGGGCAAGTCACTTCACTTCTCTGGGCCTTAGCTACCTCATCTATAAAATGGGGATTGAGACTGAGGCTCATTTAGGACAGGGGACTAGGTCCAGCCCAATTTGCTTGTATCCACCCCAGCTTTTGGTACAATGCCTGGAACATAGTAAGAGCTCAACAAATACCATGATTATTATCATAATTGCAAGGGAACTCTAACCTCAGTCACCACCAATATGCATCACAAGCAAAGGAAATTGTAGTTTAGATTTTTTTCAATTACAATGAGAAAATTTCAGCAAACCCAGTGATGTCTCTCTAACTTGGACATTCTTTGATCAGCCAAGGAACTTCCAAGGTTTCAGTCAGATTCCTCCTCTTTCCTTGTAGAGAGGAGATGTAAGGCTATACCATCAAAGCTATGTAGGGGCACAAACCCAAGTAGCTCCCAGCCAAATTACAAATCGCTCTCCCAACAAGTCACTCTACTGCTTACAGTGCCCATTTTTATCATCTATACAGGGACCAATGTGTGTTTTGCTCAGATAAAACAGCCCCACTAAAAGCACTTACAGAGCATGTGCTAAATACAAATTGAAAATCATATATCTGTACTGGCGGCCGTAGGCATATTAGCAAAATAAAACCCTGATGTGGACACACACACACGTTTGTTCAATTATGTAAATATATTCAAGCAAGTAATTATATAAAGTAGCCTGGGAAAAAGAAAATTTGAATATTCTAATTCCACACTAGCTAGAAAAGGCCATTTTACCCTATATTATGTTAATATAATCCTGAATTGCTAAAGGGGGGCAGGGGGTCAAAGTCTGCTATCTACACTACAGCCTCCAGCCCCAATGATAACATTTTTTGGAAAGGGAACTGGAGCTTTGGATGCCACAAACACACCAGACACCCTGATCCTGATATTCTTTTTGAAAATTCAAAAAAGGGGCTAATTATTTCACTTCAAAGTTTACCCAACACCCCAAGTCCGGGAAGCTTACCTGTTCCAGGGTTCCCCGGAGACACCTGATTTACTCTGCCTCCTTCTCAGTCACCACCTCTTCTTTCCAGAACTGCTCAGCTTCCCAGCAGCAAGCAGTTTGCCCCCAGAGTCGCCAACAAAGCCCATCAACACTTCCACCTGGGGGCTGAGGCCAGGCCTAGCAACAGCCCAGGTGACAATACTTACAATAATGAGTAGGAGAGATTGGATGGTTGAACATCTGTGTCTAACTATCTGGGTTTAAAGAGACATCTGTTAAATTACCCAATGGGTCTCTTCCTCTTTAGAAAAAAAAGAAAGAAAGAAAAAGACTTCTCCGAACAATCTCATTCAAAGTAAAATGAGTGCCTTCTGCCTGGCAAGCACAGGCAACCTCAAGTGTGTCAGCCTATTAGTGTATGGAGTTCTCTTATAATGTAGGTTTTTTGAGTCAATCATATTTATTGAGCGCTTAACTGTGTGCAGAGCACTACACTAAGCACAGATCGTATCTACCAACTAATTCTACTGTATTTTACTCTCCTGAACACTTAGCATAGTGCTCTGCACTAAGTAAGCACTCAATAAATACTATTGAGTAATTGCCCACATTGCGCAGAACCCTGTAATAAGCCCTGAAAGCCTTACCAAGAAACTACACAACATTGTCTTACCCTCCTGGTGTTTACAAACTAATCACTGTGTGGAAGGGCAGGAGAATCCAAATTCACAAGTGTATAGACATACAAAATGAAAGCAAAGACACACATAACACAAATGACAGAAAAATATATGCCTAAAAGACTCACACAGGCATAAATCTTGTTGTTAGAACCTTGTTTGTTGCCATGGATAATCAACATATTTGTCAAGATGGGATCCATCTAGCACAGGTCTGAGAGTCAGAAGACTTGGGTTCCAATCCCAGCTCTGCCACTTCTCTGCTGTGTGACCTTGGGCAAGTCACTTCACTTCTCTGTGCCTCAGTTCCCTCATCTGCAAAATGGGGATTCAAAACCTGTTCTTCCTCCTACTTAGACTGTGAGCCCCACGTAAAACCATTCATTCAATCATTCAATCATATTTATTGAGCGCTTACTGTGTGCAGATTTTCTTGTATCTACTCCAGTGTTCAGTACAGTGTTTGGCGGATAGTAAGAGCTTCTTATTATAATTAGTAGTAGTACTAATAAAGTCATAGTAATACTCTTCCTTTGGGAGTCTCTTGAATAGTCTTATACTCTTGCACTAGAAGCTCTCTATTTAACCCTATGAGGAGGGGGGTGGTCTATGAAGCCTCAGAGAATAGCTAGCTGGGATATCCACACGGCCTATTTTCTAGTAACTATATCCAGTAGTTTAAGGGAAATTGTCCATTAGCATGAGAGGCCTGAGAGGCAAGCAGATAGCTAGCCCTACCTTAGCCTTCTTCCTGGATGTCATGGCAACGCCTCACCCTAGGTTCAGTTTCCTTGGTCTGCACTTGCAAGATTGCATTTCATGTTCAATGATGATTTTTCCTGCAGAGAAAGGGTGCTCAAAACACTATTCTTGCATCCAGAAAAGAAAAAACAAATGCCGTTTGCATTTTTGAACTTTCAGAATACTGTGAATGGAGGCTATTTAGGTAGTGTAATCTCAGGTAGAGGGCTGCACAAGGAGTCAAAAGTCCTTGATCCTAGTTCCAGCTTTGCTGCAGTCTGCCATGTGACCTTGGGCAAGTCACTTACTTACTTTCACTTTCCCTGACTAAGCCTTTATTTCCTCTATCACCCTCCCATCTGCATCAACTATGCACTTGGCTGTGAATCCTTTAAGTACTATGATACTCACTCCAGTACCACAGCCCTGTGTAAATATCCTTATATTCTACAATTTCCCCACTCCATGATTTATGTCAATGTCTGTCTCCCCCAAAGACTGTAAGCTCCTTTGGGCAGGGAACATGTATGCCAATGACTTTTTTTAATGGCATTTGTTAAGTAGCCAGTAGGTATCAAGCAGTGTTCTAAGCACCAGGGTAGATACAAGGTCAGATGCAGTCCCTGTCCCTCATGGGGCTCACAGTCTAAGTAGGAGGGAGAACAGGCATTGAATCCCAATTTTGCATTTGGGAAAGTGAGGCACAGAGAAGTCAGGTGACTTGCCCAATGTTACACTGTAGGAAAGTGGCAGAGCCAGGATTAGAACCTCTCATATTGTAATTCTGTTATAGTGTACTCTCCCAAGTGTTTAGCAGAGTGCTTTGCACATAGTAGGCATTCAGTAAATTCCTTGCTGTTTAGAGAAACACTGTGGCCTAAATGTATAGAGCACAGCCTTGTGAGTCAGAAGGGCCTGGGTTCTAATTCTGACTCCACCACATCTCTGCTCTGTGACCTTGGGCAAGTCACTTCACTTCTCTGGGCCTCAGGTACCTCATCTGTACAATAGGGATTAAGAATGTGGGACATGGACTGTGTCTAACCTGATGATCTTGTATCTACCCCAGTGCTTAGTACAGTTCCTGGCACATAGTAAGAGCTTAACAAATGCCATAAACAAACAAACAAACAGCAATTGGCAGGGTCAGGGGACCCTGGAAAATTGCTCAAGGTTTGGGTGGTTTCGGGATGATTCTGGCCACCACTGGCCACCATACCAACAAGCAAAGAGTTATCCACTATCCATCAACTTCTATGCACTGTGTCTCTATACCAGCAACTTCCTCCTACTTTCATTCTGGTGGTTTGCCTATTTCTGTTCTTATTAGTACCAACCAGCAGTGTCACTGGCCTAAGAACCTGCATTTCCTTGGTTTCAAATCTAACTTCCAAGCAGTGACCTCAGCAACACCCTTGCTATGGGTTTCTAGTGGTCCTGTCTCTCTTTCCTTACCTTATGCCTCCCCCATCTCTGCTCTACACCCCTGGAGTAGGGAATCCTGGTCAGGGAAAGTGAGGAGGAACAAATGATAGAAAAATCCCAAAATGCCTAAGTCTAGGGGCAGCTAAAATCTAATTACAATGTGAAAAACTGCTTTGAGATGCGACTGCTGTCTAGATTGGCCTATGCAAATCGTATGTAAAGTTTATGCAAATAGGCTTGTAGCTCCACTATCTTAAATTTAGCTATCCTTCGGGGGCTGAGATGTAAGATTTTTATCGGAGCGTGCCAGTGGCTGATAAAACCAATGCTCGAATGATTATCCTTTCCACATCACATGTACATTGCTAGCTGCACTCTCACACTTGCTAACTACCCACAGTTTCTGGAACCGCTTTTGTTTCTTCCTTGGAGTTACAATCTCCTTTCTAATCACTGCAGATGCCACTTGGGTCCAGCTGCAGCCACCATCAGCTGTGTGACTTTGGGCAAGTCACTTAACTTCTCGGTGCCTCAGTTACCTCATCTGTAAAATGGGGATTAAGACTGTGAGCCCCACGTGGGACAACCTGATTCCCCTGTGTCTATCCCAGCGCTTAGAACAGTGCTCGGCACATAGTAAGCGCTTAACAAATGCCAGCATTATTATTATCTCCCAATGCTCTACAGTTATGATAATGATGATGATTACTGTGGTATTCATTAAGTGCTACTATGTGCCGGACATTGTTCTAAGTTCTGGGGTGGATACAAGCAAATCGAGTTGGACACAACCCCTGTCCCACATGGGGTTCATAGTCTTAATCCCCATTTTACAGATGAGGTGAGTCACAGAGAAGTGAAGTGACAGGGGCAAGGTCATACAAGCAGACAAGTGGTGGAACTGGGATTAGAACCCAGGTCCTTCTGACTCCCAAGGCTGTGTTCTATCCACTAGGCCACATGGTCCACAGTTATGCCCCCATTGTCTGAGCACTCCCTTTATTGTGTCTTTAAAACATTTCTTCTGTCCCTGATTCTAGTATTCCTACTTCAACTCATCATATGGCTAGTGATTAGGTATTCTGCTGTTCATTCTTGCTATAGCGAAGGTGTGATGCAACTAGAATTGGTTGGTTGCATATCAGGAGACTGACTGTGTTCCCAGGCCTCGCTGATTATGTATGCTAGAACCGTAGCTCCTGCAGACTGTTAGCTTCTTGTGGGCAGGGAACGTGTCCACCAGCTCTGTTCATCTGTACTCTCCCAAGTGCTTAGCATAGTGCTCTGCATGCAATAAGTGCTCCATAAATACCGTTGATTGATTGATTGCAGAAAAGCCAAGTGGAGAACTCTGGGTGGAAACCTCTAGCCCCTTTAAACAATTTAGGGTAGGAGCAGTTTGGCCTAGTGGAAACAGCACAAACCTGGGATTCAGAGAACTATGTTCTAATCCCAGCTTTACTACTTTCCTGCTCTGTGACCTTGGGCAAGTCACTTAACTTCTCTGTACTTCAGTTCCCTCATCCGCAAAATGGAGAATCAATACCCGGTCTCCATCCTACTTGGACTGTGAGCCTCCAGTGGGAGAGAGTCTGTGTCCAACTTAACTTGTATCTACTGCAGCATTTAGACTATGCTTGACATGTAGTAAATGCTTAATAAATACTACTATTATTATTATTATTATGAACCTCAAGCCCTCGGAGGGGCATTCCCTTGTATTCTTCCATTTCCTTTTAGAGTTCCTCCTGGAGCTTCTCCCATGTGTTTGTGTGTTTCGCAGACTCCGACAGCCTGTCCAGCCCAACCCGCCAGAGCCTCAGCCTGTCCGAAGGGGAGGAGCAGATGGACCGGCTCCAACAGGTGGAACTCGTCCGCACCACACCCATGTCCCACTGGAAGGCCGGGACAGTCCAGACGTGGCTGGAAGTCGTCATGGCGATGCCCATGTATGTCAAAGCCTGTGCAGAGAACGTGAAGAGCGGGAAGGTATGAGCAGGAAATTTACCTACAAGCAGATAGATTGATGGCTTTAACTTTAAAGTGTCTAGTGTCTAGTTCTTCAGTAAATTAGCCGTATTTACTGAGCGCTTACTGTATGCAGAGCACTGTATTAAGTGCTTAGGAGAGTACAATATAACAAAGTTGGCAGGCACATTCCCTGTCCAAAATGAGTTTACACCATCGGGAGATATGATTTAGAGGCACCGTGATCTCCAAGCACTTAGTACAGTGCTCTATACAAGAGGCCCTGAATAAATACCATTGATTGATCAATTGATTGATTGATTAAAATCTAGCCAGGGAGGCAGATGCTAAGTAATAATAATAATAACGATGATGGTATTTAAGTGCTTACTATGTGCCAAGCACTGTTCTAAGAGCTGGGGGAGATACAAGGTAATCAGGTTGTCCCCGGTGGGGCTCACAGTCTTAATCCCCATTTTACAGATGAGGTAACTGAGGCACAGAGAAGTTAAGTGACTTGCCCAAAGTCAGACAGCTGACAAGTGGTGGAGCCAGGATTAGAACTCATGACCTTCTGACTCCTAGGCCTGTGCTGTATCCACTCACCATTCTGCTCAGCGTGGCTCAGTGGAAAGAGCACGGGCCTTGGAGTCAGAGATCATGGGTTCGAATCCTGGCTAGGCCACTTGTCAGCTGTGTGGCTGTGGGCAAGTCACTTCACTTCTCTGCGCCTCAGTTCCCTCATCTGTAAAATGGGGATGAAGACTGTGAGCCCCACGTGGGACAACCTGATTCCCCTGTGTCTACCTCAGCGCTTAGAACAGTGCTCGGCACATAGCAAGCGCTTAACAAATACCAACATTATTATTACATATATGTGTAAGCGCTATGCGGGATGTGAGTTCTTAGGAGGTGGTGTTGAAGAGCTGATGTGGCAGTTAAAGTTAGAGTAGGGAGATGAGAAATTAATCAGAGAGGGCCTCCTTGAGGAGGTATGATCTAAGAAGCATTTTGAAGATGGGAAGAGCAATTTGGATGTGAATTGGAAGACTGTGAGCAAGGGGTCAGTGACAGGAAAGGCAAGAACAAGTCCCAGTGAGTAAGTTAGCTTGAGTGGAATGAAGAGTGTGAGCTGCTGTGTTGTGGGTGAAGAGAGTGGATAAGTAAGAGGGAGAGACCTGATTGAATATATTAACCAGATGTCTGGAAGCCTCTGTTTGATGTGGAAAGGATCAGACAACCAAGGGAAGTTCTTAAGGAGTGAGAGACATTTGCAAAAAAAAGGAAAAAATGAACCAGAAGCTGGAGAGACTGGAAGCTGGAGATCAATTAGAAAGCTGATGCCATAGTCAAGTCAGGATATGACTCCCAAGCAGGCCTACATTCTAGCCCCTCAGGAGTCAAGGACCTGAAGGGAGCTGTCTCAGCCTTCCTCAAATCCCCTTTATTTATTTCTAGGCTAGGCTAGAAACTTCCAAAGTTTGGGGAGGCCCCGCTCCCTCTAAGACTTCACAGCTACAGCAGCATGTGCCTCAGAGCTGGGTAGTCAAGTCTTTAAACGCCTCCCCCATGAGGGACCGACAGCAGTGAAGACAACCCGGATACCCAGAATGAACCGACTTGGCCAAGCTGACACAGTGACTCAGGGCAGAAGCCAGAAAGCGGCTCCCAGTTATGGAATCAGTTAATCTGAACCCAGGCCTTGAGCTGGCGAGAAGCCCCAAATCTCTGCCATGATTTTCCCCTTCACAGGCAAGTCATTTCACTTCTCTGTGCCTCACCTGTAAAATGGGGATTAACACTGTGAGCCCCATGTGGGACAGGACGGTGTCTGAACTGATTACCTTGTATCTACCCCCCTGCTTAGAAGAGTGTCTGGCACATAATAAACACTTAACAAATAGCATTAAAAAAAATAGTCCCAGAAATTCTTGGGGCATAAAAGCCTCTAACCTTTCCCCTCCCCTACTCTCTCCTCCTGCATTAGGCCACATTTCCACTGGTTCTCTTGATTTCTAATCCACTGCCAAGACTCCATTTTGCTGACAGAGTAGATACCTACTTCTCCTCCTACTTCCCTGAGAGCTCCTTCTTTTTCTGGTATTTGTTAAACGCTTACTATCATGCCAGGCACCATATTAAGTGCAGAGGTAGATACAAGCTTATCAGGTCAGTCACAGTACATGTCCTACATGGGGCTCACAGTCTTAAATCCCTGTTTTAATAATAATGTTGGTATTTGTTAAGCGCTTACTATGTGCTGAGCACTGTTCTAAGCGCTGGGGTAGACATAGGGGAATCAGGTTGTCCCACGTGGGGCTCACAGTCTTAATCCCCATTTTACAGATGAGGGAACTGAGGCACAGAGAAGTGAAGTGACTTGCCCACAGTCACACAGCCGACAAGTGGCAGAGCTGGGATTCGAACTCATGAGCCCTGACTCCAAAGCCCGTGCTCTTTCCACTGAGCCACGCTGCTTCTCTACAGATGAAGTAACTGAGGTACAGAGAAATTAGGTGACTTGTCCAAAGTCACACCACAGACAAATGGCAGAGCGAGGATAACAATTCAGGTCTTTCTGATATCTAGGCCCTGCTCTAACCATTTGGCCACAGTGCTTCTCTGATTCAGGTGCTGGCTCCTCCTTCACCTCTCATCTTCCTGTTGTGGGTTCCTGGTTCTGTTCTTGGTCCTCTACATTCTTGCTCTACACTCACTCTCTTGAGGAACTTCTTTGCTCACACGGCTGCAGCTACCCGTTGTACACGGAAGACGCCCAAATCTCTCTCTCTCTCTATCTCTCTCTCTGGCCCTGACCTCTCCTTAGGCCTGCAATCCCATATGTCTAATACATCCCATATGTCCAGTGTCTTGTCTCCAGGACATCTGCACTCGGCTGTCCAACTGGCACCTCAAACCGAACAAGTCTGAAATAGAACTCATCTTTCCCCCCTAATCGATCGATCAATCATTGGTATTTATTGAGCGCTTATTGTGTGCAGAGCACTGTCCTAAGCGCTTGGGAGATTACAATACAAGAGCTGGTAGACATGTTCTCTGATCACAATGAAGGGGCGAGACAAATGTTGAAATAAATTAATTACTGATATGTATCTAACTGCCGTGGGGCTGAGGATGGGGTGAATATCAAGTGTCCAAAGAGGTCAGATCCAAGTGCATAAGCAACATAGAAGAAAGAGGGAGTAGGGGAAAAGAAGATTTAGTCAGGGAAGACTTTGGAGGAGATGTGATGTTAATAAGGCTATCATACATGAAGGGGAAGGGAGCTGCAGGCCAGATAAAGGATGTGGGCAAGGGGTTGGCAGCAAGATAGACATGATCAAGGGTTAGTTGGTGTTAGAGAAGCTAAATGTGCAGATTGTTATTCTGTACTCTCCCAAGCACTTAGTATGGTGCTCTGCACCCAGTAAGTGCCCAATAAATATGACTGATTGAGTGATATTAGGAAATCAGTGAGGTAAGGTCGGGGGAATCAGCTGATTGAGTGCTTTAAACCTGATGATAAGGAGTTTCTGTTAAATGTGACAGTGGATGAACTGGAGATTCTTGACTTGCTTCCTTTACTCATTAACCCCCCACCCCAACCCCACAGCACTTATGTATATATCCTTAATTTATTTATTTGTAGTAATGGCTGTCCCTCTAAACTGTAAATTTTTTGTGGGCAGGGAATATGCCTTTTATATTGTTGTGTTGTCCTCTATCAAGCACTTAGTACAGTGTTCTGCACACAGTAAGCTCTCAATAAATATGATTGATTAATTCACTGATCAATTGATTCTTGAGGAGTAGGGAGTTGCTTCCCCCTCTAATTTTTCCTCCTCAGTCAATAACCTCATCATCCTCCCTGTCCCAGAAGCAGCACTTTCTAGTGGAAAGAGAAAGAGCCTCACAAACAGAGAATCTGGGTTCTAATTCTGGTTTTGCCACTTGCCTGCTGTGTGACCTTGGGCAAGTCACTGAACTTCTCTGTGCCTCAGCAGCCTCATCTATAAGGCAGGGATGAAATACTTGCTCTCCCTCTCCCTTTGACAGTGAACCCTATGTGGGACAGAGACTATGTCCACCATAATTATCTTGCTTCTACCCCAGGGCTTAGTACAGTGCTTGGCACATAATAAGCGCTTAAGAAATTCCAGTTATTATTACTATTTCATTATTGTTATCATTATTAGTATGATTTTGCCTTACTGCCTCTACAAACAGTGGGAGCCTGGAGAGCCGATGTGTGAAGCTCACAGTTTTTTAGCAGAGAAGCAACGTGGCTTAGTGGATAGAGCTTAGGCCCGGAAGTCAGAAGGACCTGGGTTCTCATCCCTGCTCTACCACTTGTCTGCTGTGTGACCTTGGGCAAGTCACTTCACTTCTCTCTGTCTCAGTTCCCTCATCTGTAAAATGACAATTAAGAATGTGAGCCCTGTGTGGGACAGGGACTCTGTTCAACCCAATTATCTGGTATCGACCCCAGCTTTTAGAAAAGTGTCTGGCATATAGAGAGCACTTAACAGATACTGCGATTATTATTATTATTATTATCACTGAGAAATCAAATTGTCAACAGCAGTGGCAGTCAACATCCCCTCAGTATAATTTCCTCCTTCCTGTACTCATCCAGACCCATCTAGTAGTACCAACGACCCCCTGTAGAGTAGCAGTGTGGCCCAGTAGAAAGAGCCCGGGCTTGGGATTCAGAGGTCATGGGTTCTAATCCTGACTCCACCACTTGTCAGCTGTGTGACTTTGGGCAAGTCACTTAACTTCTCTGGGCCTCAGTTACCTCATCTGTAAAATGGGGTTTAAGACTGTGAGCCCCACATGGGACAACCTGATTACCTTGTATCGCGCCGCCGCCCCCCATCTCTTGGAACAGTGTTTGGCAAATAGTAAGTACTTAACAAATGCAATCATAATTATTATTATTAGCCCCAGCTCCAACACTGAGCTCTCTGGCAATGCTAAGACCAGTGATACCACGGATGTTTTCTCTGGAGTGCAGGTCCTGCTGAGTCTAAGCGACGAGGACCTGGAGACCGGGCTCGGTGTCTGCAGCTCCCTGCATCGTCGGAAACTCCGGCTGGCGATCGAGGACTACCGGGATGCTGAGACAGGCAAATGGTGAGCTTCTCCGCAGGCCCCGCAGTTCTGACTCAGCCTCCCTCCCTGGCGGCCTCAGCTGGGAGCCGAGGGCTCCCGGCAAGGATGCGCTACACGCTCCCAGCGGCCCCCGGGAGGTTTCAGCTCTGCAAAACCATGAAGGGCAGGATCACTGGGACACGGGCCTCGAGCGCGGGGAGAAACCGCTTTATAAAACTGACACTTTTGTTTTCCATAATTATTTCCTTCAGTGGTTTCCCCTTCATTTTGCTCAGTTAATTAATCAAATCTGGTGGGGTGTGCTATTCTTTGCTGAGCCAGCTTTGCTGGTAAAAAGAAGATCCAACCACCTTTAAGCTGGCCAACGACACCAGTGTGGGCTGAAAATGAGTCTGATTTGTGGGAGCAGAGGGCCAGAGAAGGTGACAAGACTCTCTAGAGACCCAATAAGGAAGAGACTCCCCAGTCACCACCGGCTGCTTGTAGCCTGAGTCTCAGAAACACCTCCTCTGCTATCCTGAACTGGAACTGGGGAATATTGGGATTTCCCACCCCATCACTAGGAGAAGACTTCAGCCCAGATTTTATGGTGCTCCTTGTGGGGGCTGGGACTCTCAGGTCAGGGGCTTGGTCACTAAACTTGTACTAACAGTAGTAGGGGGAGGAGGAGAGGAAGAGGAGGAGAAAGAGGACAAGGAGGAATAATAATAGTGGTATAATAGTAGCAATGGGGGGTTAATATTGCTATTACTACTATTATGACAAGCAGCGTGGTTTAGTGGAAAGATCCCGGGCTTGGGAGTCAGAGGTCATGGGTTCTAATCCCAGCCCCACGACTTGTCTGCTGTGTGAGCTTGGTTAAGCCACTTAACTTCTCTGTGCCTCAGTTACCTCATCTGAAAAATGGGGATTAAAACTCTGAGCCCCTCGTGGGACAACCTGATTACCTTGTATCTACCCCAGTGCTTAGAACAGTGCTTGGCACATTGTAAGTGCTTAACAAATACCATCATTATTATTAAGAGTAGAAATTGATTATTATTAATGTCTATCTCCCTCTCTAGTCTGTTACAAGCAAGGGAATGTGTTTGCTAATTCTGTTGTATTGTACTCTCCCAAGAATTTAGTACAGTGTTCTGCACATAGTAAATGTTCAATAAATATGATTGATTGATTAATAGTAGTAATAATAGTGGCAAGAGCCCGGGCTTGGGTGTCAGTGGTCATGGGTTCTAATCCTGCCTCTGCAACTTTTCAGCTGTGTAACCTAGGGCAAGTCACTTAACTTCTCTGTGCCACAGTTACCTAATCTGGAAAATGGGGATTAAGACTGTTAGCCTTGCATGGGACAACCTGATTACTTGTACCCACCACCCCTTACAACAGTGATTGGCACAAAGTAAGCACTTAACAAATGCCATCATCATCATTATCATTATTATTAATACAGTAGTAATATAAGTTTAGTGGATAGAGCTCGGGTGTGAAAGTCAGAACGACCTGGCTTCCAATCTTGTCTCTGACGGTTGTCTGCTGTGTGACCTTGGGAAAGTCACCTTAATTCTCTGTGCCTCAGTTCTGTAAAATGGGAATGAAGACTGTGAGACCCAGGTGGGACAACCTGGTTAACTTGTCACTACACCAGAAGTTAATATGCCTCAGTGGGAAGAGCACGGGCTTGGGAGTCAGAGGTCGTGGGTTCTAATCCTGACTCCGCCACTTGTCAGCTGTGTGACTTTGGGCAAGTTACAATTTCTCTGGGCTTCAGTTACCTCATCTGTAAAATGGGGATTAAAACTGTGAGCCCCACATGGGACAACCTCATCACCTTGTATCCCCCAGGGCGTAGAACAGTGCTTTGCACATAGTAAGTGCTTAACAAATACCACCATTATTATTAATACAGTGTCTGGCACATGGTGCTTAACACTTGTCAGCTGTGTGACTCTGGGCAAGTCACTTAACTTCTCTGGGCCTCAGTTCCCTCAACTGTAAAAAGGGGGATTAAGACTGTGAGCCTCACGTGGGACAACCTGATTACCCTGTATCTACCCCAGCGCTTAGAACAGTGCTCTGCACATAGTAAGCGCTTAACAAATACCAAAAGATAAAAAATAAATAAATAACAAATACCATTTTAAAAAAGTGGTAGTAGTCAGTGGTATTTACTGAACATCCACTGGGAGATGCCATACACTGTACCCAGTGCTCGCTTAGCAAAATGCAACACGAGCACAAGATACATTCCCTGCCTATAGAGAGCTTTCTCTCAATCGGGGGAGACAGACATTAAATTGTTTACAACTAGTGAAATGAGAATAAACAACCGAATGCACAATTGCACACGCACACAGACACGCACACACATCCAGAGGATCTGTGCAGCCTCTCTCTCTCTCTCTCCCTAGCCTGAAGGAGTGACATTTTGTGTCCAACGCACTTACCATACAACAGGGAGTCTTGGGCCTTAGAGAGAGGGTGATTCCCAAGTGGTAAACTAGGGCTGAACTACCACTGTCCAGCAGGCATGAACATTTCTGGGCCGCTGGAATTGGCACTGTCCTCCAGAGTGTCCACCATCGTCCAGTGGGTTGGATCAGAACCAACTTGTCTTCACGCTTCTCTTCGTGGAGAAGCAATGTGGGTCAGTGGAAAGAGCCCGGGCTTGGGAGTCAGCGGTCAAGGGTTCGAATCCCGGCTCTGCCACTTGTCAGCTAGGTGACAGTCTGCAAGTCACTTCACTTCTATGTGCCTCAGTTACCTCATCTGTTAAATGGGGATTAACGGTGAGCCTTACATGGGACATCCTGATTACCCTGTATCTACCCCAGTGTTTAGAACAGTGCTCTGCACATAGTAAGCGCTTAACAAATACCAACATTATTATTATTTTTATCATCAGAAACTATATTCTGGAGGGGCCACCCTACTTCGCCTTCCACCAATGTAAAGAGAGGCATCTTTGTGGGCCAGCGAGCAATGACCCAGTGGTTCTCTGGTGTCATCAACTCTAATCTAAATGCAGGCCCTGGGCAGACAGGTCAAGTCAGGTAGTTTCTTAGCTGTTTAACTTCTGTGGCTTATTACCTTCCTTTGTCTTTTCCTATTGGGGCCTTCTCCTGCTCTCTCTCTCATTTAGACTGTGAACCCCAGACCTAGGTTCTAATCCCAGCTCTGTTCCTTGCTTGCTGTGTGGCCTTGGGCAGTCAATTTACTTCTCTGTGCTTCAGTTTCCTGAATGGGGGTTCAATACCTGTTCACAGTGCCCCTTAGACCGTGAGCCCCAAATGGGACAGCGACTGTGTCTGACCTGATTATCTTGTCTCGATCCCAGTGCTCAGTACACTGCTTAGCCCACAGTAAGCGCGTAACAAATACCACAGTCGTTATTACCATTAAGACGTGAAACCAGAAGACTATATGCCTGGTTTGGGCTGCTGCTAGAGACGATAGAAAAATTCACATTTTAATTTCCAGGAATAAAAAGGCAGGGAGGGCTGCCCCCAGATTTTTTTCTTCCCCTGAAGAGGCTTTCAATCCTGGGCTGATGAGTTCTAAGAGAACAAAAGTCTATGTCTGGGTGCTGTGAGCTCAGCTACTGCTGTCTGTCCAATAGTCCCACTGTAATAATAATGTTGGTATTTGTTAAGCGCTTACTATGTGCAGAGCCTGTTCTAAGCGCTGGGGTAGATACAGGGTAATCAGGTTGTCCCACGTGAGGCCCACAGTCTTCATCCCCATTTTACAGATGAGGGAACTGAGGCCCAGAGAAGTTGAGTACCTTGTTGGCTTTTTAAGTAATTGCAGCTAAAAACCCAAGACAGAACAAAGCTCGTTGTCTAGGACCGTTTGTCTCCCAAGATTGTGCTGCTGTCTAAATAGGGAGCATTATGGATGCTGTTTGTCATTTTTAAAATCCCCTCTAATGCCAGAGGCTGGAGGGAAAGGAGGAACACAAATTTGCCCCAACAGCCGGTCGGCTAAGTCACCATCCCTGCTGCGAGGCTGCCACCCTGTGGTCACCACCTGAATAGCACCTAGAAAACCCGTCATTCATTCATTCATTCAATAGTATTTATTGAGCGCTTACTACTAATAATAATAATGTTGGTATTTGTTAAGCGCTTACTATGTGCAGAGCACTGTTCTAAGCGCTGGGGCAGATACAGAGTAATCAGGTTGTCCCACGTGAGGCTCACAGTCTTCATCCCCATTTTACAGAAGAGGGAACTGAGGCCCAGAGAAGTGAAGTGACTTGCCCACAGTCACACAGCTGAGAAGTGGCAGAGGCGGGATTAGAACCCATGACCTCTGACTCCCAAGCCCGGGCTCTTTCCACTGAGCCATGTTGCTTTGTGGAGAGCACTGTACTAAACGCTTGGAATGGACAATTCGGCAACAGATAGGGACAATCCCTGCCCATTGATGGGTTTACAATCTAATTGGGGGAGACAGACGGACAAAAACAAGACAACTTAATCACGACAAATAGAATCAAGGGGATGGACACCTCATTAACAAAATAAGTAGGGTAATAAAAGTAAAAAAAAATAAAGCAAACCGAGGGTGCTGATCGCACAGTGAGGATATTGCTTGGGTAACATCGTGCTGCAAAGTGGCTCAGTGGAAAAGCACGATGTTACCCAAGCGATATCCTCACTGTGCGATCAGCACCCTCGGTTTTCCACATTCTCAATCTATTTACAAAGAATTTTAGGGATTTGCTTACTTTAACCAATTTTCTTCCCAGAAATTATTTCTTTCTAAATTAGGATTAAACCTGAAAAACAGTCATATTTTCTCAACATTCTTTTAACCCAAATGGACTTAAATCAATTGATAAAACCCTCCTGACTCTGTCATGGCTGATTTAGGTGATTTACTGCATTTGGGTGGTACACTGTCAATCTCTCTACTGTCAATGTGGCTTAGTGAGAAGTAGCATGGCTTAGTGGAAAGAACATGGGCTTGGGAGTCACAGGTCATGGGTTCTAATGCCACCTCCGCCACTTGTCTACTGGGTGACCTTGGGCAAGTTACTTAACTTCTCTGTGCCTCAGTTACCTCATCTGTAAAATAGGAATTAAGACTTTGAGCCCCACATGGGACAACCTGCTTCTCTTGTATCTACCCCAGTTCTTAGAATAGTGGTTGGCACATTGTAAGCATTTAACAAATATGATCATCATTAGTAGGAGACCTGTCTTGTATTTGGGAATACGAGAGAGGGAAGCTTTAGTTGTTTTTTAATTCTTTTTTTCTGGAGAATCCCACTTTTACAGGGTGCGTAAAGAGTCTGGAATTTCCTTGGGTAACTGGCGCACATGGCCAGATTTTCTTGTCTCCTGTATTGACGCATCATGCTTCTTGCTCATAGTTACCAATCTAAGAATTCTTTAGTCATTGGTACTTTTAAGCATTTACTGTATGTAGAGCACTCTACTAAGCACTTGGAAGAGAGCACCGTGGCTTAGTGGAAAGAGCACGGGCTTGGGAGTCAGAGGACATGGGTTCTAATTCCACCTCCGCCACTTGTCTGTGTGACCTCGGGGAAGCCACTTTACTTTTCTGTGCCTCGGTTACCTCAAATGTAAAATGGGGATGAAGACTGTGATCCCCACGTGGGACAACTTGGAAACTTTGTATTTACCCCAGCACTTGGAACAGTGCTTGGCACATAGTAAGAGCTTAACAAATATCATAATTATTATTATTCCAAACAATAGAGTTGGAAGACATAGTCCCTACCTCCAAGGACCCTAAAGTCTAGTGGGGGAGACAGAGTGTTAGCTCATTAAGTGCTGGGAACCTATGTGCTAATTCTGTTGCATTTTACTCCGTCAAGCACTTAGTACTCAATAAATATCATTGATTGATTGATTAAAATAAATTTCACAAAGGGAGAATATAAGTAGGAGAATATAAGGATATGTGCATAAATTCTAAAACCGAGGATTGGATAGTTAAGTTTGGATTAACCCGGGCATTTGATACCCCGAAGTAAGTGAGGTTGCCTTAACATTCCTGTATGTGCCAAAAGATCATTATGATATTGTGAATTCATTTAACCAGTTACATCATTTCCAAATTCCCTAAATTAACATTGACGCTGAATGCTTTCCCTGAAAATTTTGTGCCTTGTTAATCATAAAAATAAAAGCTAATGAAACTGAAAATTCTTGAAAATTAAACCTAATCTTTACCAGAATAAAAACACTTAAACCTTGCAATTATCCTCTGAGTTGCTTATTTTGTAATTCCCCCAAATCCACACTATGAATGAAAATTATCTCTGGGAGTATTTAGTCCCTTTACTTTGACTCCAGAAGAGCGTTGCAAGTTTTTTCAAAAATCTTTAAGCCCCCAATAATATTCTATTTAGCCTCACATTTCCCAACCACCCACTTCCCTTCAGATTTTCCCTCCTGCTTCTCTTCCTCCTCCTTCCCTTGCTCTCCATCTCACTAGACTCAGAGAAGTCCAGCAATCAGCCTGCCATAAAACCAGTTTCCATATCCCCCTGGCCCAGCTTCCCATGGAATCAAAGACAAAAAGTTCAGTAAAATGTTCTTTTAGGCACCGGGCATGTAACACAGGCTGCATAGTTTCTAGATTGTCCAAGAATATTCCTTGGGGGAGTGAACACTGCCTACCTCTTTACCCCTCTTTACCAGTGCTTACCCCTCCTACCTCACCTCACTTCTCTCCTTCTGCAACCCAGCCCACACACTTCATTCCTCTAGTGCTAACCTTCTCACTGTGCTTCCATCTCACGTATCTCGCCTCCGACCTCTGGTCCACGTCCTGCCTCTGGCCTGGAACATCCTCCCTCCTCATATCCTACAGATAATGACTCTCCCCCGCCTTCAAACTCTTATTTGAAGGCACATCTCCTCCAAGAGGCCTTCCCAGACTAAATCCCTCCTTTCCTCATATCCCACTCTCTTCTGCATCACTCTGACTTTCTCCCTTTGCTCATCCCCCCTCCCAACCCCATAGCATTTATGTACATATCTATAATTTATTTGTGTTGATGTCTGTCTCCCCCACCCACCCTGAGACTGTAAGCTCATTGTGGTCGGGGAATGTGTCTATTTATTGTTGTATTGTACTCTCCCAAGCACTTCGTACAGAGCCCCGAACACAGTAAGTGCACAATAAAGGCGATTGAATGAATTAGCTAAAATAATATTTTTTAAAAAGTGGGTGAACCCACAAAATGACTTATGGGAAACCCTCTGATCCAACCCTAAGTCCCAAGCCAACTCTGGTTCTTAGAGCCCTGGGAGCCACATAGAAATTATCCTATCTGGCTAATCAGTACACTTCCATGGGGCCAATCAGCGCGCCATTGACTAACCCGATTTCTGTGCAACCCATCCCAAAAACGTGATCTCCCCGAGATGGGGAGGAGTTTCTCACCCGCAGCAGCCCCGTTTCCTCCTGCTGTTTCACGTCTCCTCTCTCGATCCCTTTTCCCAGCTTATCTAAGGCCTCTGAGCTGGACCACCACTGGGTGGCCAAAGCCTGGCTCAGTGACATTGGGCTGCCCCAATACTCCCAGGCCTTCCACAACCACCTCATCGACGGGCGGATGCTCAACTCGCTGATGAAGCGGGACCTGGAGAAGCATCTGAATGTGTCCAAGAAGTTCCACCAGGTCAGCATCCTGCTTGGGATCGAGCTCCTGTACCAGGTGAACTTCAGCAAGGAGGTGAGGACTAAAAGAAGATGAAACTCTATCCAAACTGCCCTGGGCTTATCCAATGGGAATAGGGAAGCAGAGAGACTTCAGCATGTTTTGGCTTTGCCTTCCACAAGCCTTCTCTTCTTCACCGCCTCACTTATGGGTGGTATTGACAAAGAGATTTGCTAACATGAATTCTTCTTCTCCTCCCCATACTAGCCGGATTTGTCCCAGCAATAAAAGCTCACTCACCTTGGGAGATACAACTGGTAGTTTTTCTAGGCTGGGTTTGTCTTATCCATCAGATCAGTGTGGTCTGGTGGAAAGACCCTGGGCCAAGGAGTCAGAGAACCTGGATTCTAATCCCAGGCAGATACTTACCTGCTGTGTGACTTTGGATGAGTCACTTAGCTTCTCCATGCTTCAATCTCCTCATCTGTAAAATGGGGATGAAATACCTACTCTCCCTCCCCCTTAGACTGTGAACCCCTCGTGGGACAGGGGCTGTGTCCAACCTATCTTGTCTCCATCACAGTGCTTAGTGCAGTGGTTGGAGTAGAGTAAGCACTTAATAATTATTATTATAGCAGAGAACAGAAGTTTTGGTGGAAAAGAGTAGAAGAGACTCCGATATTTTCTTTCAGGGTCTTTAACCGGCCAAGACGGAACACATTAAATTCTGTTTTATCCTCTTCTTATACAAGGAGCAAAGTGTTTCCCCAAACACAACCATACACATGCATCTAGCTGGTGCAAGCTATAAGAAAACAGTATATAAATTAAATGCAAAGCAACACAATATGCCAAGTGGCATTTGATCCTGGGCAATCAACTGCTTAGGTACTAAGAGAAGCAGCATGGCTTAGTGGATAGAGACCAGACCTGGCAGTCAGAAGGTCATTGGTTCTAATCCCGGCTCCACCACCTGTCTGTTGTGTGACCTTGGGCAAGTCACTTCACTGCTCTGTGCCTCACTTACCTCATCTTTAAAATGAGGATTGAGACTGTGAGCCTCACGTGGAACAGGGACTGTGTCCAACCCAGTAGGCTTGTATCCACCCCAGCGCTCAGTTCAGTGCCTGGCACATAGTAAGTGCTTAACAAATACCACTAAATACCTCTCTGCAACAGGTCTGCAGCCTTGAATCTCCCCTTAAATCACCGTTAGTGGAGTCCACATAGCTGCCCATTTTACAATCCTGTCCTCCCACTTCTCGGATAGGAAATTGAGGCCCAGAACTATGCTGAAGGGGGTTACCAAAGATCAGTGCATGAAGTTAAGGATTAAAGAGGGAAGGAGAGATCTGGGACAGGGTCCAGTCGGATCACACTAATCTCCAGGTATTAATGCTGCAGGTTTTGCAAGAAAGGCGTGCCCGGTGTGAGAGCCAGAACGTCGACCCCGTTGTCTGGACGAACCAGCGGGTGCTCAAGTGGGTGAGGGAGATTGACCTGAAGGTACGGCACACCCGAGTCCGGTGGGCAGGGTGGAGATGTAGACTCAAAACGATCTGAAAACTACGTGAAAGAGCCTGGGAAGTGATGACTCTGCACCATTTTATAAAATGGTACATTTATAAAAGGGATATGTCTGCGGTGTGACCTTGAGCAAGTCACTTCACTTTTCTGTGCCTCCGTTACCTCATCTGTAAAATGGGGATTAACACCGTGAGCCCCATTTGGGACATATAGCACAGGCCTGGGCGTCAGAAGGTCACGGGTTCTAATCCCGGATCTGCCACTTGTCTGGCTGTATGACCCTGGGCAAGTCACTTAACTTCTCTGTGCCTCAACTGCCTCATCTGTAAAATAGGGATTAAGACTATGTGGGTAGGAACTGTGTCCAGCCCGATTATCTTGTAACTACCGCAGTGCTTAAAACAGTGCCTGACACACAGCAAGCACCCAGCAAATACCACCATTATTATTACCCCAGAGCTTAGAACAGTGTCTGGCACACAGTAAGTGCTTACTAAATATGCTAAAAAAACCATACAGTAAAAAGGCCCCTGTGGCGTTGTCTCATAGGAGTACGCGGATAATCTTACAAACAGTGGCGTCCATGGGGCGGTGCTGGTGCTGGAGCCCACGTTCAACGCCGAGGCCATGGCGACGGCCCTGGGGATCCCCAGCGGCAAGCACATCCTCAGAAGGCACCTGGCGGAGGAGATGAGCACCATCATCCACCCAGCCAAGTGAGTACCCCACCTGATGGCCGCCACCGCCACCCTAACATTCGGAAGGACCGGATCAGCGACTCCTCCTGACACGCTACCTCGTTACGAGACTCCTGAGCCTAAATTCTCACTCCTCCCATCCTGTCTTTTCTCTCTCCTGTCTCTCCCATCATTATCATCATCATCATCATTAGGGAGCAGTGTGGCTTAGTGGATGGAGCATGGGCCTGGGTGTCAGAAGGTCCTAACTCCTGGCTCCACCCAATGCCTGCTGTCTGACCTTGGGCAAATCACGTAACTCCTCTGGGCCTCAATTACCTCATCTGTAAAATGGGGATTAAGACTGTGATCCTCTTGTGGAACAGGGACTGTGTCCAGCCTGATTAACTTATATCTACCCCAGCACTCAGAACGTTGCTTGGCACATAGTAAGCGCTTAACCAGTACCATAATAATAATTATTATTATCAACATCAATGGCACATTTTCATTCATTCAATCACATTTATTGAGCACTTACTGTGTGCAGAGCATTGTACTAAGGGCTTGGTAGAGTACTATATAACAATAAATAGTCACATTCCCTTAATGAGCGCTTACTATGTACAGACCATGGGAATAAGCACTTGGGAGAGTACAATTCAACGGAGTTAATAGATATATTTCCTGCCCATGACTAGCTTGCATTCTAGCTGAAAGGAGGAGACAGATATTACTATAAAAGAATAATTTATAATACATAATTTACAGATGTATAAATAAGTGCTGCCCCACTCCCAAACCCTTAGAGACTTCTCCCATTCCCTTATGCCCATATTCTTATACTCTATTGCTTCCCTCATCTTGTCTTATGCCTTTGAGTCAACTCCGACCCATAGCGACGCCAAGGACACATTTCTCCCAGAATGCCCCACCTCCATCTGCAATCGTTCTGGTAGTGAATCCATAGAGTTTTCTTGGTAAAAATACAGAAGCAGTTTACCACTGCCTCCTTCCAAGCAGTAAACTTGAGCCTCTACCCTGGACTCTCTCCCATGCCTCTGCTGCCCAGCAAGGGTGAGTTTTGACTTGTAGCAGATTCCCATCCACTCACTAGCCACTGCCCAAGATAGGAATGGAATGAATATGCCTCGGCTTGACTCTCCCTCCTGTAGTAAAAGACTGGTAGAGGACCGGAAACTCTCTAGGGTCGACCCTGAGAGGGGTTGCTTCCCTTACCTGTGGTTTATTTTAATGTTTATCTCCCCCTTTAGACCATAAGTTCCTTGAGGACAGGGAATGTCTCTACCAAATACATTGCACGCTACCAAGAGCTCACTATAGTGCTCTGCACAAAGTAAGTGCACATTTAAGTATCATCAATTGATCGGCTGACTGACCTATCCTCAGGATGGAGCTGTCCAGCTGTCCTTCCCAGAGTTGAGGGAGAAATGGAGGTTGAAGGACGCAGGGAAAGAAATGCTCAAAGAAGCGACATTAGGGCATATAAGCTAGTTAATCATTCGGTTGTAAAAAACTGTTAAAGAGAGCTCTTCATTCAGGCATTAAGTGCAATTTGACAATGCCAAAAGGATCAGCAATGATCACAGAATTAAAGAGGGATTTAGGAGGACATTAATTAATAATAATGTTATTGTCACAGAATCAAATTAAGAGGTCATCTAATCCACCCCCCTACCTAAGGGCATATTTCAAACAGGTGGATGTTTATCTGGGGTGCTCAAAGAAGGATCCCCTCCCTCCCTCCTTCCTCCTTAACGAATTTCCTTGCAGCCTTCCTTTAATGTAGACTCAGTCTCTCCTGCTGTAATGTAAATCCATTTCTTTTTCATCCTTCCTCAGTGGAGAGTTGAAAAGCATTTCCACCCCCCATCACTCATTTCTACTGGGTCTTAGAGATGCAACCGCTAGCAGAGTGGCCACGTCTCTCCCTCTCTCTATAGCCATGAGTGAGCCAATCTCTCTGGCGAGATCTCTGCAGGTTAATGTGTACCTGATTTTAGGAGCAGAGAGAGCCTAGATGGGTCTGACCCAGGGAGATGTGTTTCCCATTCATTCATTCTTTCATTCAATCGTATTTATTGAGCACTTATTGTGTGCAGAGCACTGCACTAAATGCTTGGGATGGTACAATACAACAATAGACACACTCCCTGTCCACAATGACCTTACAGTCTAGAGGCGGGAAGATGGACATTAATATAAACAAATAAATTACAGATATGTACATAAGTGCTGTGGGGCTGGGGGGGCTTGGTGAACAAAAGGAGCAAGTCAGGCTGATGCAGAATAGAGTGGGAGAAGAGGAAAGGGGGACTTAGTCAGGGAAGACCTCCTGGAGGAGACATGCACTCAAAAAGGCTTTGAAGGACTCAGGGGGAGAATAATTGTCTGTCAGATTTGAGGAGGAAGGGAGTTCCAGACTAGAGGCAGGATGTGGGCGAGGGGCTGGAGGCAAGATAAACAAGATTGAGGCACAGTAGAAAACTTTCTGCCTTGCCTGTCACTCATTTCCTGCAGCCCCTCTTCCCTCCCTCTGCTCTTTCTTTGTCCAGTGGACCCCTACTCTGTCCCCCGTCAGGAAATGCCACTGGACCGTGGGATAGAAAAGCATCCAAGTCTCCTGCTTTCACCCACTCATCTGCTGTGTGAGACCTTGGGCAAATCACTTAACTTCTCTTTACCTCAGTTACCTCATCCATCTGTAAAATAGGGATCGAGACTGAGCCCCAAGTGGAGACAACTTTGGTTTCTTCATGTGTGCGACAGGCGGTGGCCTTCTGGCTGAAGTGGGACTCAGCAGAAGCCAGAGATAGCAGGAGCGGGTGGGGGACGTGGTGATGGTGAAGACACTCTCTTGTTGGTGACATAGTTGCCGTTACCAGCTCTGCCACATGCTGCCAGGCTGCACCGAGGGTGCCAAATCCAGAGGTGGTGTCTTTTGGGAATGCCAGACAGGGAGAAAAGGGGAATAAGGGCAGAACCAGGATGGCACCTGGCTCACATTAATGCTTATTTGGCAGTTTATTTGGCCATTGAATACATACACAGATAGAACATAGTTTCAATTCACTAGTGACACCCAGTGCTGTTTTCCCAACAGATAACTGAAATCTGTCCCCCCACAGTGGAGTGGGAGAAGAGAAAAGGGGGTGTTAGTCAGGGAAGACCTCCTGGAGGAGACGTGCATTCAAAAAGGCTTTGAAGGAGTCGGGGGAGAGTAATTGTCTGTCAGATTTGAGGAGGAAGGGAGTTCCAGACCAGAGGCAGGATGTGGGTGAGGGTCATCTGCAGAGAGTTAGCAGCTGGGTGACCACACATGCCTTGCAGCACTCAATAAATACGATTGAAAGAATAAATGAATGAAAGGTAACCGAACTCTTGGGAGAAAAGATTCTTCTTTGTGTTCCAACTCAGTCCTGAGGTGGATTCCATTCTTGGTTGGGGGCTAGAGTTTGGGAGAGAAGTCCCCAGTTCTCTAGAGAAGCACCATGGCCTAGTGGGTAAAGCATAGTCCTGGAGGTTAAAAGGACCTGAGTCCTAATTCCAGGTCAACTACTTGTCTGCTGTTTGTGACCTTGGGCAAATCATTTAATTTCTATATATCTCAGTTATCTCTTCCATCTGTAAAATGGGGATTGAGACTGTGAGCCCCATGTGGGACACTGACTCTGTCGAACCCAATTAACTTGTATCTAATAAATATGATTAAATGAATGAATACCCCAGCACTTAGTACAGTGCCTGGCTCATAGTAAGTGCTAAGCAAATACCATAAAAAAAACAGTTTATTGGTTTTCATGATTGAATGGGTAGAAATCAAGCTTTTCAATCCAATCGTCAAGGATTTATTGAATGTCTTAAGCACCATCCTTTACATTCCTTCAGGATCCTTCATTCCCACCTTCTATTCATCCAAAGCCAGTGACACTTCAGCATACTACTAGGTTCTGATTATACTGTCATACTGGGAACTTGAAAGCATTGAGATGTCCCTAGCTGAAATCATCACTCATGATTTCAGAGGAAAAACATTCAGAGTGTTAGGGAATTTGATTGGAGTTTAATCTTCCTCTGTTACATTTCACCTTTCAGCTTCAAGAAGTAGCTTTTATCTTCACATCCTATCAGGCTGCTGAAAGCCTTCAACATTAGCAGAGAGGAGGAGCCTGAGGCAGGGTGACTTTTATTTTTTAATGGTATTTAAGTGCTTACTATGAGCCGTATACCGTTCTAAACATTGCAGGGTAGGTATAAGTTAATTAGGTCAGACACAGTCTCTGTTCCTGTGGGGCTCACAGTCCTAAGTAGGAGGGAGAATAGGTATTTAATCCCTATTTTACAATTGAGGAAACTGAGGCACAGAGAAGTTAAGCAATTAAATTAAATTAAGTGATTAAGTAACTTGTCTAGCTCACCAGAGGTACAAGGCTCTCCAAATCCCTAGCTAGAGAGATGGGAAAGAATTAGCAGAGTCAACCTTCCATCTTGAAAAGCTTTCGCTGGCTTTCCTCAGGAAAGTTGAATGGTGCCTCGTTTCTTCTTTAGTTGTACCAAACCATCTGCAAGATGTGTGTGGCCACCCAGCTGCTAGTTCTCTGCAGAGCACTGTGGGGACAGATTTTAGTCATCTGTTGCGGAAACAGACCATTGTGTGTAACTAATTAATTGAAAATATATTCTTCCCTTGTACATATTCAACTGCCAAATACACTACCAACAGTGGGAGGAGCAGAAAGGGCTGGAGGAATGTTGGTGAACCCAAATCCTTGGAATCTGTCCTGTTTCCTCTTTGTTGTGGCCCAAGAAACTGTTCACTCTTGCTCTTCTGTGGTAAAACAAGGCTTCCTGAAACCAACCAACCAAGTGTTATGTGGCTGAGGCCATCTAGATCTTGACATTTACCCACATGGAAGCTGAAAATAAACAAATGGCTCCATTATTAAGTCTGCTGAGAAGTCCCGACTCAACAACTCTTCCCTCACCGAGATGGTCTAGTGGCTAGATCAAGGACCTGGAAGTCAGCAGGACCTGGGTTCTAATCCCACTTCTGCTAGTTGTCTGCTGTGTGACCTTGGGCAAGTCACTTAATTTGCCTTGCCTCAGTTTTCTCTCATCTGAAAAATGGGCATTAAGACCATGAGTCTTACATGAGACAGGGACTCTGTCCAACCAGATTACATTGCATCTGCCCCAGTGCTGAGTACAGTGCCAGACACTGTAAGCACTGTAAACACTTAAAAAAATCCCATAAAAAAACATCAAAACAAGAGATTCCCCCAATATTGTCAGACTTTTTTTGTGAACTGTGATTAACAAAATACCTAAGGCTACATCCCCAGGCATGTATATATATATATATATACATATAAAATAAATATTTGTTATTGATTGTTATATTACATTGATATAAGTGCTATTGGGAAAGGAACAATCAATCCATCGATGGTATTTATTGAACGCTTTCTGTGTGCACAGCAGTGTACTAAGGGATTGGGAAAGTCTATTACAATTTAGTTGGTAGACATATCCCCGACCCCTGAGGAGCTTGCAGACTAGGGAGGACCTTTCTGTCTAAAGAACACGGAAGACTTTTCTCTCTGGAGTATCTTCCAAACAACTTCTAAAGAAGTGATCACTTCCCTGATGTGGGTCACCAATCAAGCTATCATTTCCAGCGGTGACAAAGGTCCCTTTCAGAAGGGAGATGGTGTAGATAGACCATGGGCCTGGGCCTGGGAATAGACCATGGGCCATGGGCCTGGGAATCAGAAGGACTTGGGTTTCAATCCCAGCTCTGCCACTTGTCTACTTGGTGATCTTAGGCAAGTCACTTCGTTTTTCTGTGCCTTAGTTACCTCATCTGTAAAATGGGGATTAAGATTAAGATTAAAATGGAGAGACAGGGACTGTGACCAACCTGATTATCTTGTATCAACCCCAGCACTTAGAACAGTCCTGGCACAAAATAAGCATTTAAGATATACCACAATTTTTAGAGAGAAGAACATGGGAATGGCAGTCAGGAAACCAGGGTTCTAGTCTCAGCTGCCACTGGACTTCTGGGGGACCTGGGGAATGTCTCTAAACCTGCCTAGGCCTCAATTTCTCACCTATAAAAGGGGGATAAAATAATTTGTGAGCCCATGCAGGACAGGAACTGCATCCATTTTTAGCACATAGCCAGTGTTTAATAAACAAAATAATTATAAAGGTCTGAATGTATATTGGAGCACAGGTGGGAATAATGTGAACTAAAACCACCTATATGCTTGGAGAGGTAGGAAACATTGCTGGCTATTAATATTAGGAATGAGATGCCGGTCTCCATGGAAACTGCCTTGTTATCTGAGATGGAATAGATTTTCAGTATCCAGTCCTGTATCTGAATAAAGTTTCCTTGATGCTTTAGCGGTAGTGTCAACTTCCTTTCCCTCTCTTTGTCTCCCTGGTGTAGGCAAGCGCCTGCCACCTGTTCCTAATGCAGCAAAGCTTCATTAAACTCCTGTTCAACCCCCCTTTCATGTTTCCGGAACACTGGATATCTCCTTTACATACAATACCTGGCCCCATCCATTCTGATCTTACAGTCCATTATATCACCCACCCAGATTTCATTTTCCAGGGGATCTCTTTCCTTAATCAACACTTCTGCTTTTGCCTGGGCCCCTAAGAGAAGAACTGAAGCTCCTCATCAGAGCTTGACCCAGCAACAAATACTCCTAGCAAGGCATATGTTCATAGCTCCATCTCCATTTATGAAGAAACTGTTTTGCAGCAGGGGAGTCAAGAAGCTAGCAATAATAATAATTGCTATATTTGTTAAACACTTACTATGAGCCAGGCACTATACCAAGCACTGGGGGAGATATAAGATAATCGGGTTGGACACAATCCCCATCCCACAAAGGGCTCCCGATCTCAATCCTCCTCTTACAGATGAGGTAACTGAAACTCAGAGAAGTTAAGTGACTTGCTCAAGGTCACACAACAGTCAAGTGGTAGCGCTGAGATTAAAACCCAGGTCCTTCTGACTCCCAGGTCCTTACTGTATCTACTAGGTCATGGTGCTTCCTTCAGCATCATGCCATCCCCTAGAGAAATCGCCCAACTCTAGGCAACCCCAACATTGTTGCTTGATTGATTCAGTACCCAAGGAACCTAAATTTTTCCCCTTGCCCTTTCCCTCACTTCCCATTTTTTCATCCAGAAATGCAGCATTTTGAACTCTATAGCAAAGGACAGAAATTTTACCCCCGAGATCCGCCTTGGGGAATGTGTCCCAGAGAGTTTTTTCCAGCAGTCCTTGAGAAGGTCATCCAATTCTGTAATGGAGAATCAAGTTTGAGATTTTCAGAATACATAATCCTGAAGACCTGGTTTCCATAACAATCCTTTCACCTGACCCTTACATTCATAAGGGATCTTTTTTGAACAGGGCTGCTGTTGCTTTGGATGGCTTAAAAACGCATATATACCAAGGCAATGATAATGACTGTGTAATGTTGGATTCCAGACATTTATGCCTTTAAAATCCCTACTGCCCTGTTATATCTGAGCAATTTTCCTGGTTTAATGGGAAACCACAGTGCCTTAATTGACTCACCTGCCATAGAGTGTGAAAAAAAATATCTGAACTCCCTCATCCGGAATAGCCAGCACCCTATTACTGGTCTTAATTAATTAGCTGCTAAAACCAGTTTAGGAGACAATTAATTGGCCCTCACCGTCACAAAGAAATCCATGTTTGAACTCTCAGTTCGTACATTTGCGAAAAAACCAGAATTATGGAACAGATGGATCTTTGGGCAGCTGTAAAGATGCAGGAAGGTCAGGTTCGCCTAATTAGCCAGCTCCTGGACAGTACAGAGCAGTGCCTCACGGCTGTCTCTGGAACTGAGTTGGACTTCAAACAAGCCAAGGTACCCAGAGGCCCTCAGAAATGGGCAGCTCTTTTCACGGAACAGCTTTTGAGGACATTGGGCTCACTGGGGATCGTGCCCGCAGCCAGCGTGGCCAACTCTGCCGCTGTACTTTCATCTGGAGAAGCGGAAAGAGCAGAAACCGGGAGCAGTGAGGAAGCTTAGATGGTTTTGCAGAAAGGGCAAGGTGAGTGACGGGTAGAGGAACAAGTGGGACAGGTCTATGGATAGAATATTGGAAGCTTTGATGACCAGAAGTGCTGTCCGAGAGCCTCCTTCCACTGTTACAATCCTCTAGACTGTAACCTCACTGTGGGCAGGAAACGTGTCTACCAACTCTGTTATATTGAACTCTCCCAAGCTCTTACTATGGTGCTCTGCACACAGTAAACAATAAATACCATTGATTTTTACCCTGGACTCCCCAAACTGAAGTCATTCTGCAGCCAAGGCTGTATAGATGTTCTGTTTGGGGGGGTGGGGATTACATGGTAGAAACCATCTTGGAGAAGCAATGTACCTGGAACTTCAGGGGCTGAGAGACTGGAATCCTATATCCTAATTAATTAGTCTATCAATGGCATTTATTAAGCACTTCCTGTATGCAGACCTCTGTACTTAGCTTTTAGGAGACTACAGTACAATGCAGTTGGTAAATATGATCCCTGCTCTCTAGGAGCTTAAGCAGCATGGTATAATTGATAGAGCACGTGCCTGGGACTGAGAAGGTCATGGGTTCTAATCCTGGCTCTGCCACTTGTCTGCTGTGTGACCTTGGGAAAGTCACTTCACTCCTCTATGCCTCAGTTTCCTCATCTGTAAAATGGGGATTGAGACTGGGAGCCCCATGTGGGACAGGGACTGTGTCCAACCCAATTTGTTTGTATCCACACCAGTGCTTAGTACAGCACCTGGCACACATTAAGCACTTAACAAATACCACAATTAATATGATGATGATGATGATTATCCCACTTGCCCAGGACTACCTGGGCAGTGAAAGACTTCATCTTTCACTTCAGGAGCCTGGCACCAGCTAAAGCTGATCTTTGGGCCATTTAGAATACTCTGGAAAATGTCTTTATAATGTTCCAAACAAAGTTGCCATCATTAGAGAAGTGGTATGGCTTAGTGGATATGCCATACTTACTGGGAAGCAGCATGGCGTAATGGATAGAGCCCGGGCCTGGGAGTCAAGTGGAAGAGTGTCTGCTGTGTGACCGTGGGCAAGTCACTTCACTTCTCTGGGCCTCAGTTTCCTCATATGTAAAATGGGATTGAGACTACGAGACCCATGTGGGACAGGGACTGTGTCCAGCCTGCTTTGCTTGTATCCACCCCAGTGCTTAGTAGAGTGCCTGGCCCACAGTAAGTGCTTAACAAATGCCAGAATTATTATTATTATTAGTGGAAGGAGCAGGGGCCTGGGAGTCATTCATTCATTCAATAGTATTTATTGAGCGCTTACTATGTGCAGAGCACTGTACTAAGCGCTTGGGATGAACAAGTCGGCAACAGATAGAGACGGTCCCTGCCGTTTGACGGGCTTACGGTCTAATCGGGGGAGACGGACAGACGAGAACAATGGCAATAAACAGCGTCAAGGGGAAGAACATCTCGTAAAAACAATGGCAACTAAATAGAATCAAGGCGATGTACAATTCATTAACAAAATAAATAGGGTAACGAAAATATATACAGTTGAGCGGACGAGTACAGTGCTGTGGGGATGGGAAGGGAGAGGTGGAGGAGCAGAGGGAAAAGGGGAAAATGAGGCTTTAGCTGCGGAGAGGTAAAGGGGGGATGGCAGAGGGAGTAGAGGGGGAAGAGGAGCTCAGTCTGGGAAGGCCTCTTGGAGGAGGTGATTTTTAAGTAAGGTTTTGAAGAGGGAAAGAGAATCAGTTTGGCGGAGGTGAGGAGGGAGGGCGTTCCAGGACCGCGGGAGGACGTGACCCAGGGGTCGACGGCGGGATAGGCGAGACCGAGGGACGGCGAGGAGGTGGGCGGCAGAGGAGCGGAGCGTGCGGGGTGGGCGGTAGAAAGAGAGAAGGGAGGAGAGGTAGGAAGGGGCAAGGTGATGGAGAGCCTTGAAGCCTAGAGTGAGGAGTTTTTGTTTGGAGCGGAGGTCGATAGGCAACCACTGGAGTTGTTTAAGAAGGGGAGTGACATGCCCAGATCGTTTCTGCAGGAAGATGAGCCGGGCAGCGGAGTGAAGAATAGACCGGAGCGGGGCGAGAGAGGAGGAAGGGAGGTCAGAGAGAAGGCTGACACAGTAGTCTAGCCGGGATATAACGAGAGCCCGTAATAGTAAGGTAGCCGTTTGGGTGGAGAGGAAAGGGCGGATCTTGGCGATATTGTAGAGGTGAAACCGGCAGGTCTTGGTAACGGATAGGATGTGTGGGGTGAACGAGAGGGACGAGTCAAGGATGACACCGAGATTGCGGGCCTGCGGGACGGGAAGGATGGTCGTGCCATCCACGGTGACGGAGAAGTCTGGGAGCGGACCGGGCTTGGGAGGGAAGATGAGGAGCTCAGTCTTGCTCATGTTGAGTTTTAGGTGGCGGGCCGACATCCAGGTGGAGACGTCCCGGAGGCAGGCGGAGATGCGAGCCTGAAGGGAGGGGGAGAGGACAGGGGCGGAGATGTAGATCTGCGTGTCATCTGCGTAGAGATGGTAGTCAAAGCCGTGAGAGCGGATGAGTTCACCGAGGGAGTGAGTGTAAATGGAGAACAGAAGAGGGCCAAGAACTGACCCTTGAGGAACTCCAACAGTTAAAGGATGGGAGGGGGAGGAGGCTCCAGCGTAGGAGACCGAGAATGATCAGCCAGAGAGGTAAGAGGAGAACCAGGAGAGGACAGAGTCCGTGAAGCCGAGGTGAGATAAGGTATGGAGGAGGAGGGGATGGTCGACAGTGTCAAAGGCAGCAGAGAGGTCAAGGAGGATCAGAATGGAGTAGGAGCCATTGGATTTGGCAAGAAGGAGGTCATGGGTGACCTTAGAGAGAGCAGTCTCGGTAGAGTGGAGGGGACGGAAGCCAGATTGGAGGGGGTCTAGGAGAGAATGGGAGTTAAGGAATTCTAGGCATTCTAGGAGTCAGGACCTGGGTTTTAATTCTGACTTCATCACTTGCCTGCTGTGGGACCTGGGGCAAATCATTTAATCTCTGTGTGCCTCAGTTCCTTCAGCTGCAAAATGGGAATGTTACCTTTTCTCCCTCCTTCTAAGAATGTGAAGCCCATGTGAGACCTGAATATCTTGTATCTATCCCAGTGCTTAGTGCAGCGTTTGATACATAGTGAGTCCTTAACAAATACCACAGTTATTTGCAGCTCCCTGGGCCCTGAGGGAGTTCCACTGGGCTGAAACAGGCTTCCTCTCTGAATGTTTAGACTTTTATTCTTGCCATCCGTTGATTTGGTTGTTTATTTATTCAGAGCTGGTGAACTGTGGAATTGTGGAAATTTCCCCCAGGCCTTTGTCTTCCCCTTTAGATTGTGAGTTCCTGGAGTCCAATGACACATCTTTGCCTGCTTGGTGTCTTCTGCAGTCTCAGAACAGCACTTTGAACTTAGTAGAAGCAAAGATGCCTGTTCAACTGATCAGTGGTATTTGTCGAGTGTCTACTATGTGCAGAGCATTGTGCTAGGTGCATATCTTCAGGGTAGACAAAGCGGATGACTATGGTACTGACTAATAATAATCATTGTGGTAAAAATAATAATGGTATTTGTTAAGCTCTTACAATGTGTCAAGCACTGTAGCGTGGCTCAGTGGAAAGAGCACGGGCTTTGGAGTCAGAGGTCATGGGTTCGAATCCCGGCTCGGCCACTTGTCAGCTGTGTGACTTTGGGCAAGTCACAACTTCTCGGTGCCTCAGTTACCTCATCTGTAAAATGGGGATTAAGACTGTGAGCCCCACGTGGGACAACCTGATTCCCCTGTGTCTACCCCAGCGCTTAGAACAGTGTTTGGCACATAGTAAGCGCTTAACAAATACCAACATTATTATTATTATTATCACTGTTCTAAATGCTGGGGTAGATACAAGCTAATCAGGTTGGACACAGTCCCTGCCTCACATGGGGCTCACAGTCTTAATCCCCATTTTACAGGGGAGGTAACTGAGGCACAGAGAAATGAAGTGATTTGCCCAAGGTAGCAAGTGGCAGAGCCAGGATTAGAACCCATGACCTTCTGATTCCCAGGCCCGGGCTCTATCCAATAGGTGTTAAGCTCTTACTGTGTGCTAAGCACTGGGGGGTACATACAAGATAACCAGGTTGGACACAGTCCCTGTCCCACCTAGGGCTCACAGTCTGAAGCTGAAGCTGCATGGCCTAGTAGATAAAGCAAAATTACAAAATTGTTGCAAAATTGGGGTTAGAACCTGGATCATATGACTTCAGAGAAGCAGTGGGACGTAGTAGAAAGAGTACAGGTATGGGAGTCAGAGGATGTGGGTTCTAATTCTGCCTCCTCCACTTGTCTGCTGTGTGATCAGCGTGGCTCAGAGGAAAGAGCCTGGGCTTCGGAGTCAGCGGTCATGAGTTCGACTCCCGGCTCTGCCGCTTGTCAGCTGTGTGACTGTGGGCAAGTCACTTAACTTCTCTGTGCCTCAGTTACCTCATCTGTAAAATGGGGATTAACTGTGAGCCTCACGTGGGACAACCTGATTACCCTGTATCTACCCCAGCGCTTAGAACAGTGCTCTGCACATAGTAAGCGCTTAACAAATACCAACATTATTATTATTGATCTTGGGCAAGCCATTGAAATTGTCTGTGCCTTAGATACCTCATCTGTAAAATGGGAATGAAGACTGTGAGCCCCACGTGGGGCAACCTGATTACCTTGTATCTACCCCAGGGCTTAGTTACAGTGCTTGGCACATAGGAAGCACTTAACAAATACCATAATTATTATTTGTTCTAGTTGCACAGTCTTTTCACTAGATCATGTTGCCCCCTATGCTTTGCCATTTTCTTATTTGTAATGTATTTTAATGGTTATCTCCCTCTCTAGACTGTGAGTCCCTTTATAGGCAGGAATCCTGACTCCCAGAATTATTGTACTGTTCTCTCCCAAGTGATTAGAGCAGTAAGTTCCAAAAATTGATCCATCAATGCCTCTCTAGAGGGAGTGTTGATCCGATGGGTCATCCCAGTTATCTGTATGTGTCAAGGGTACCTGCAATATAATGGCAAAGGCCCCGAAAAGAGTGGAAAGGATAAACTGTTCTACCATTTCAATTTTTGGATAGTAGCAACAAAACAAAGAGAGTGTGAAGACACAGCCAGGCTGGCTGCCTGCACAGATGCCATGGTTGGTTTCTCCACCCAAAACAGATGGAGTCGATGTCAAACAGTGTGCTTTTGTTTACCAGGAAGAAAAGAGAACAGAGCCAATTTAGGAGCCCTTTGGCTTAGAATTTTCAGTACCGGACTGGTAATTAGCTATGTCACCCACAGGGGACTTTGTTTCCAAGGTTCACTATAAAGAACTACTCTAAATGGAGATGTGATTTCTCGCCTGAAGACTGAGAAAATTGAGCCACCAAGCCCAGCCCAGGGGTTTGACACTTTAAAAGAGAAATGTAGCCTAGTGGTAAGAGTTCAGGCCTGGGAGCTCAGAGGATCTGGGTTCTAATTGCAGCTCTGCCACTTGCCTGCTGTTTGACCTAGGGCAAGTCACTTAACTTTGCTGGAACTAAGTCCTTCCTTTCTCTTCCTGGATCTTTGGCCACAGTCTCTCTCACAAACAGTATCTATCTATCTATATGTACACACTCACACTCAGAGCTTAATATCTCCGTCAGCAGTGTCTCCTTTGAATAGGAACGACAACTAGAGAAGCAGATAGTGGATAGAGTACGGACCTGGCAGTCAGAAGGACATGGGATTTAATTCCAGCTCCTCCACTTGTTTACTATGTGACCTGGGCAAGTCACTTCACTTCTCTGTGTCTCAATTACCTCATCTGTAAAATGGGGATTAAGACTGTAAGCCCAATGGGGGACAGGGACTGTGTCCAACTTGATTTGCTTGTATTTCCTCCAGGACTTAGTGCAGTGTCTGACACATAGTAAGAGTTTAACAAATACCACAGCTATTATAATTAACTATATAGATATAGTTGTCTTTCATATTCAAAGAAGACACTGCTGATGGAGAAATTCAACTCTGAGTATGTGTGTGCATGTATAGTCACTTTGCTGTGCTTCGGTTTCCTCATCTGTAAAATGGGAATTAAATCTTACTTCCTCTTATTTAGCTCCCAACCCATGTGGGGCTCACAGTCTGTGTCCAATTTGATTATCTTCTATCTACCCTGGAACTTAGTTCACTGCATGGAACTTAGTTACTAAACAATAATAATAATGATAATAAAAATATTGTGGAAATGACAGGAGGGCTCGAAGAGTTGGTGCGGGGAGTCAGGTTGAGGACTCAGGTTCAAATCCCAATTCCATCCTTAGCTCTTGGATGTTGGTCAGCCGCTAAATGTTAGGATCACCCCAAGACTGGGCTGATCCCCTCAGATCAGGGAAGCACCATCATTCATTTTAGTGGTGAAACAAGTTTCTATTATCTTTCTCATATGGAAATCTGCTGGAATGGCTAATGCTCTTCTTCCTCCCTCGCCATGCCGCTCCTGTTCACTCTGGAACTCCCTTCTCTCCTGGATCCTTAGCCACAGTCTCTTTCACAAATAATATCTATCTATCTATCTATCTATCCATATATACACACATACTCAGAGCTTAATTTCTCCATTGGCAATTTCTTTGAATAAGAAGGACAACTAGAGAAGCAGATAGTGGATAGAATATGGGTCTGGGAGTCAGAAGGTCATGGGATTTAATTCCGGCTCCTCCACTTGTTTACTGTGTGACCTTGGGCAAGTCACTTTACTTCTCTGTTCCTCAGTTTCCTCATCTGTAAAATGGGGATTAAGACTGTGAGCCCAATGTGGGACAGGGATAGTATCCAACTTGATTTGCTTGTATTCCCCTCCAGTGCTTAGTTCAGTGCCTGACAAACAGTAAGCACTTAAATACCACAGTTATTATTATTATTAACTATATAGATATAGTTGTCTTTCATATTCAAAGAAGACACTACTGATGGAGAAATTCAACTCCGGGTGTGTGTGTGTGTGTGTGTGGGTGTGTGTGTGTGCATGTGGGCAGGGGTGCAGTGACTGAAAAGTCCCCCGACAAGACACCCCCAGGCACACTTGTACACACACACACACACACACACACACACACAAACAAAAGACCAAGGTTAGACAAACTCAATCCACCAAACTGGAGAAATTCCCTTGGCACAAGCTTCTGAGGAATGCTTTCAGGGGCCTCACTAGAATTAGGACTGGGCAGAAAAGGTGCTGCTGAAAATGCCCTAGGGCTCAGTGAGGCAGTCTAAACCAACAGTCATCCCACTTCGAAGGGAATCTTTATTGAGATGCTTGGGAGAGAGCTGTTTGTTCAAACGAGATGCCTTTTCAGCAGAAGATGCACCTGGATTTGCTCTTGGACCCAGATTGTTACTCCCACAACAATCCACAGCCCATCAGAAACAGACATCCAGAGTCCAGGAGAGTGAATATACCACATTTTATCTCCTCCCCAGTCCTGCAAAATTGCGTGGCCATAACTGTTAACTCTCTCAACTTCCAGTCAAGGGTTAGTCTCTAAACTATAAAATAACCCCCCCATCAGTATTAATTATCTATCCTATGACTTAGTCTGTCTTGTGTTTTATCTGACAGATAATTACTCTCCCCACCTTTCAAGGACTAACTGAAGGCACATCTCCACCGAGAGGCTTTCCCTAAGCCTTCACTTCCTCTTTTCCCACTCCTTTCTGTGTCACCCTGATTTGTGTACTTTATTCACCGACCCCCACACCAAGCCCCACAGCACTTACGTACATATTCATAGTTTATTTATCTATATTAATGTCTGTCTCCCCTCTAGACTATGAGCTCATTTTGGGCAGGGAATGTGTCTCCCAATTCTGTTGCATTCTTCCAAGCGCTTAGTACAGGGCTCTGCATACAATAAGCACTCAATAAATATCATCGATTCATTGGCAAATCTAGACACTCTATTTTCTTTCAAGGGGACCTACCAATGCTTTGGAAATATGTGAGTTGTTTGTGCTAGGCTTTAGATGCCTCGGGGTTAGGTGGGTGATGGCATTTCTTCCCTTTGTTTGCTTTCAGTCCTGCAGGCATCCGGGAGGCAGAGAGATTTGGAACCCCTCTTGGGAGAGCTTCCAGCATCACACGGCAAAGCAAGGAGGAGAATAACAGCAGCTTAAAATATAAAGCTGGTCGGGTAAGGCTGTTGGCATCCCGGATGGCTGTTGCAAACCCCTTGGGGTGTCAAACTGACATATTTGTGCAATAATCCCTACATCCCTTCCTCAGGATCACAGTCCCAAATCCCTGCTTTGGGTTTATTCCATTACCATGATAGATTCCAAGAGCAGAAATGGAAAATGGGAGCATTTTGAGTCAAGAATCCCAGTGACTGGAGAACTCTGTCCAGGCCAATTCAGAGCTGGCCAGAATCTGTGGTTTCATTATCTCGGCCTAAATTGCATCACCATTCTGTTGAAAACCTTTCTGATCCTCCGATTTTGAGTTATTGCCTCCAGGTAATGAACATTCAAAAGGGATGTTCTATTGCACCTGATAAAAGTTGGGCCCAGACCTTGAGGAGCTGCTGGGGCTATGGCATCAGTGGTTAAGGTTTCTGACCAAATCAAGGCATCTCACAGGGTGGACAAACCCAATGGAACCACTGAAAATAGCTGGCTAATCAGGGCAGTGAAGACTACCTCTGGTACTGTGGCCCAGCATCAGTGCTATGCTATCATTACTTTGGTCGTGAATGGATTTTATCTGTGAAATTCTTACATGAATTTTAAAAGGTGTCACACCATTGCTCATCTACATATGGTGGGTAGGGCAAGAGAATGTGAGTGGCACTGCAAAAGCCAGGAGCTCCTTCCCACAGATTCTCAATCCCAAAGTCTTTGTGGCTAGACCAAGGCTCATCCATCATTTGCAACAAGAGACTCCATGACATCACATCACCCCTTGCATAATATGGCACAGAAATGACATCAGGTCCAGGGCAGCTAATACTTCTATATGCAGCCACCTGGCAGATCAGTGGTCTTAATTATGCCATGATACATAATCAAAAATATAAGACAAAATATTTCAAAGACATGCTGTCTTCAATTCGTAGACTCCCTCCATTCCCAAACGATAAAGCAGATGATGACAGAGTCTCCTGTCAGGATCAGTGCATGATCCTGGATTGCAAAATCAATCAGTGGTATTTATTGAGGATTTACTAGAGCACTGTCCTAAGAACTTGGGAGAGTACAGTACAACAGAATTAGCAGACTCATTTCCTGCCCACAATGCCCTTACAGTCTAGAGGAACGCAGTCTCCAACTACCACAACTTATTCAGCCAGGTTTCTGACATTTGGGGAAATCTCAGGGTCAGTACACTCAGAATGCAATGGATGAGCCTCACCCTGTGTATACCACTTATGTGACCATGATGTCTCCCCTGCCAAAACAAATAGTATTTTGGGATTACACATGCACCCCCTAACCTCAGGGCACAAAAGTATAGCACAGTATCTCCCCAGTCCTCATGGTCACCGTGCCACACTAGGAAAGGCTCACAGAGTGAGTTCCAAAGTGAGTCAGGGACATAATCAAGAATCAATGCCAATCTCCTGGTACTTGGTTCAGTATATTCACAGAGCACTAGAGATGGACTGCATACAGGCAATGGAGGACATTTGGGTACATATTAAAATACAAAGTAAAGCCATCCACATTCATTATCTTTTCAGCATTAATACATTCATTTTTACTACTAATAAAAGTAAGGACTGATATTGGAAGAATTTTTGTTCTCTGTGACAATTTTGGTGAATTATCCTTGAGAGAAGGGCCTGGTCCATTAGCATGCAAGTTTGAGAAGCAGAGTGGTCTAGTGGATAGAGCATGGGCCTGCAAATCAGAAGGACTCAGGTTTTAATCCTGGCTCTTCAATTTGTCTGCTGTGTGACCTTAGACAAATCACTTCACTTCCTCTGTACCTCAGTTACCTCATCTGTAAAATGGGAATTGAGACTTGGAGCCCTATGTGGCACAGGGACTGTGTTCAACCTGATTACCTTGTATCTACCTCCGCACTTAGTACAGTGCCTGGTACATAGTAAGCACTTAACAAATACCATAATTATTATTATAATAATTTAAATAAAGATGGTTATTTAAATAAACTCATGGAGCTGATGGCACTAAGCTAGTCTTTAAAACAGGAGCAAAATCTTTCTGGCGTTCCCTACCACCACCTTTTTCTATGATATTTGTTAAGCCACTTACTAGGTGCCAGGCACTGTACTAAGTCCCAGAGGGAGAGCAAGCTAATCAGGTTGGACACGGTCCATAAAGCTCACAGCCTTAATTCCCGTTTTACAGATGAGGGATCTGAAGCCCAGAGAAGTAAAGTGACCTGCCCAAGGTCATACGGTAGAAAAGTGGTGGAGCTGGGGTTAAAAAACAGGTCCTCTGACTCCCAGGGCCGTGCTCTATCTACTAGGTCATGCAGCTTCTCCACCTTCTTCTTACCTTTTTCATTATTTTTTTTTAAGCTTGTGTTGGGAAAGGTTGGAAGGGAGTTCGGTGGGAAAGATCTTCAGTAGACTAAAAAAGTAGCAAAACTTGTTTTGGGGGTCTTCTACCACCTTCTCCTGACCTTCTATATCTGTGCCCTTTATCAGCTTCCACTGGGAAAGATCGGAAGGGGGTTCAGTGGGAAAGACCTCGACTTCCACGATGACTATGGCTCTCTGCGAAATGAAGACTGCTATGATGATGACCCTCAGAGCCGCCCAGATCAGTGCCGTTTGGAAAACTACAGTGGGCTGGAAATCTCAAATGTTTAATGGATCAGATAGCACAAAGACCCACTGCACTGAAAGCAGTGGGCCAAGGGAAAATCTGAAAGGGGGAAGATTCACAAAGAGACCACGTTTGGCTGGTAGAGGCTGATTAAAATGGAACAATGACATTTATATGCTCAGAATCAGGGGCCAGAGTTGCCAATCTAGAGCAACAATCACTGGGCTGAAGGAACTTCAGAATCTTAGCCCCATTGAATACCTATGGGTTGAGAGAGACTTGAATTTTCCCCCAAACCACCTGTAGTCACGGACTTCTGGGCTACTGCAAGAAATCTAAAAGCAAATAGATCAAGCCTGATTGAAGCTCAGTGGTCCAAAGGAGAGAAAAGTCCTGGAATAATGTCGATAACCGTTCATTGTACTACTCTCTCCCTGTCAGCCTTGATTCTGCACTGTGACTGGCTCTTTGGGCCCTTCCGAAACTGGGGGTGCTGACTCCCCAAGAAATGCAAAGCCAAGGGCCGAACCCAGCTCGACCTTGGTTCTGTGGGTTTTCTGTTGACAGGAATGAGTTTGAACCCAGGTATCCCAGGAAAATTTCATGTTGGTCCAATGCATTTCTCCTCCAGGACAACTGGATCACTGCTCTTATTTTCTGGCCTAAGTCCCTTGGGTAAAACTGGGCTGTGGCTACTTTGCCTGCCACCCCAGAAACGGCTGTATTTTAAGGAGAGAGTGACTGGAATGAGTGATCCTTTCACACACATCATCTGAATGTGCTTTGGGACCTTTCATCTGATTGAAGGGAGGCGATGAAACACAACAGCAACATCCAAGAACAACTGAGTCTTCTTCTAGACACCAGAAGCATGGGAAACTACATTTAGCCACAAGAAATCTTCCTTAACCCATTTAAGAGATCCAGCAGCTTGGAGGTGGATGAAAAATACCGCTTAACGTTAAACTAATACATTTATTTTTGATTGCGCCATCACATGTAACTTTGTCTGCTCACTGAAGACTTAACTCAGGCATATGCCTAAAGCGGGAGGTTTGGTAAGGTTTGTTGGATAGAGGCTGGATTGGTCACCTAAGGACTTGTTCCTGTTCCTGTTCCTGGCTGAATCGCTGTGTGACCTCTGTCTAGTGATTTCACCTCTCTGTGCCTCACCATCTTCATCTGTAAAAAAGGGGAAAATTCTACCTACCTACCTCCCAGGAACAGTGTGAAGATTAATATGCTAACATCAGTAATGTGCTTTATAACTCCTCCGAAGAATGGTGCTATTGTACCAGGATCGCTCTTCTTCCCAGGTCAAACTGTGGAGTACGTGACAGACACGGCCCCGGCTGAAACTCAACTGTCTCTCCTCAACTCATTAATGTCGGCAACAGCACGGATAGTGATTGAGAATGAAAAGATACGGAATTGGGAAACAAATTCAAACTTGAAATTTCAGCCTTGGTCAACTGAATGACTGTCAACAATTGGCCCTTAAATGTTAAATCCCAATCGGTTTCCTCTTTGTTCAGCCATAAGCACTTTAAATGACAGTTTTTTTGATGTTTTTCTGAATCCCAAATCCCACAGCCAGGTTTGAAGCTGGATGACATCCACATTTTTCAGTGTGTGTCTCCAGAAAGCCAGCTTGTGCAGGACACGGGATTCTGTGTTAAATTCTGCCCTGTAGGTGGGGAGAACAGCCGGTGGATAAGACTTAAGGTTGGGCCTCTACTGTTGTACATTAGAGTTTGTGCAGGGGGTGAGAAAGTTAAAAAACAACAACACTTTCAGTGCTCATTTTCAAAATGGTCCCTCTTCCCGCTAAGAGCCCCAGTCTGCATTTGTGCAGCGCATTTCCTTACATACGAATAGAGTTCATTAAACAATGGATGCTCATTGTAACATACTAATGTGGGCTCTGTGAGCAATAGACATCACTGCTGTCCGTAATCATTCCCTAACAGGACATTTAAGGAGAGAAAAGTTAGCAAAGCTATTGAAGTGTTTTCATCCACTGCGACATTCTACCCGCTTTATACTGTCTCTGACCAGCAGTAGAATCACCACTCTGAACTACTGGGGATTCTGGAGAGAAAAACTTAATTACACATTGGAGATTTCATCCCTTTCATTTTCATGGCAAGGGGAGCAGACTGCCTGGCTGGGTATGATACTGCAGGGGTTTTATGTAAATGAATTTAAGACGATGCAGTTTTCCCGCAAAGATGGTCACCTAGAAATTCTTGCCTGTGAAAACAGTGATCTTGACTAAAACTATTAACAATTAACCAGGCTCCCCCATCCCCACCTTTGGAGAAATGGTCACAAATTTCCATCCTAGATCCTGCCACCAGCTAGAACAGCAGAGCACCAGAGAAGAGTCCTGCTTTTGACTACAGTCTCCACAGTCAGATAGAAATTATTGCCTTTTAAAATAGAGATGGTGGCTAAAATTACTTACAATTAATCAGGTCCTCTGTCCCCACCTTTGACGAAGCAGTCACAAATTTCCATCCTAGATCCTGCCACCAGCCAGAACCCCCAAGGACCAGGCAAAAGTCATGCTTTTGACCATAGTCTCCACCATAGAGGTCAGAGAACAGCAGGAAGATAGGGGATAAAACAGTGGGCACCCACAATCAGCTCTTCAGAGAAAAGTTGTTTGGGGGCTCCACACCTGTCAGTTGCAAGAGGAATTTGGGGAGTCAACTGGGGCAAGGCTGCTCTTGCCTACTTTATTTCCTCCTGCTGTTGCTTAGCTGGGTGGGTATTGTGGATCTGTATGTATAGAAAGTGATTGCATGTTTATGAGCCTCTGGATGGGTGCCTGTGTTTATGCACCTTTGGATGGATGCCTGTGTGGGTCTACTTTTGTGAGTGCAAATGTGTCCTTCTGGGTGACCGGGTGTCTGCTTTGTGAGGGTGTGTACCTGCCACCCTGCCCGAGTGGGTTTGTCATTCTTGTCTAGGTGTCTGGCCCAGTCTTTCTGCTTCTGCTTTATCCCATTCTCTCACAATTTCTGTCTCTCTTCGTTGCCTTTCTCTCCCTCCAACACGCTTGAATCACTGACTCATCCTCTTGGAGTCCCGTCTCTGACCCTTCACCCCGACCCAGGAGCAGCAGAGCTTCAGAAAAACTGACACTTTGTATAGACACTGGATATTTTTAGGGCAACAAATTCTTAGCTGCTCACTACAGTTAATCCAGGTCAAAATGGTTTATCATAGCCTGAAAACCAAACCAAACCATTAATGGTATGCTTCTTTGGGGGCAACCCAGGATTGGGTGGGGCTCTGGGAGGACTGACTGGTTGGGAGTTCCCCAGACAGCTGAGGTTCTTTGGGTTTGTGCTAGGCTAGACTATGCAACTGCCTCCAGGACTGGAAGAGGAAGATGAGCTAAGGAGACCCTCGGATGGAGCTGGACCTTCTGCCCAAAGGGAGGTTGCTTACAAACCATTTGAAACAATTGTTGCTTCTTTTTCCTGCAGAGATGATAGGCCTATTTTAACCAAGGCCTCCATTTCATTCAATCAGTTTCACTGCCTTTCCTAAAGGGGCACTTTAAAAAAGCAGAGTTTCATTTTTTATTTGTTTTTCCAGACCCAACTCTTTTGTCGTGGAAGGTATCAGTAGATACTAGGGAACCAAAAAAGGGTTTCCAACGGAACCTTTAGTTTGATTTCTTTTACAAGGAAAGGGAGGTTAAGAATCCTTCTCAGCGGGATGTGGGAGGAGCCTTATTCTTTGTAGATCACAATTTTAAAGCAGAATCAGCCCAAATGTAACACAGAGCGGTAAATTCTAATCCTTCCTGGAGAAACCTGGATACTAACTTTGCAATAGGAGGCAAATGAAAGCAACTGAGAAAGGGTAAGAAATACTGTGCAAAACTGTTTGACAAAGGCAGTGCAATACAACCTCGTATATCCAAATCGATTAGGGCCAGGCACAATTCAGATACAGTCATTTCTGCTAGTATGTGGTAGTCATTGTTCTTGAAGAACCTTGTGTAATTGAGATAATTGTGTATTAGTAATCATGGAATCAATGGGAATTGATGGTTTAGGTGGTAGATATTTTGAAGATATCATCATGAATGACATCCTTCAATACAAATTCCTTTACTATCATTTCGATTAGTAGCAGAAATTCTTTATATCCTTGGCACTCATTTCTACATTACTGTATTTAGTAATGTATGGTTTCAAAAGCACAAACCCAGAGTACTGTGCAGAAAAGTGGGACTGAGGAATAGGAGAATCACCCTTTGATAGATGTCAAGTAAAACACACCCATTTCTTCCTACCCCGAATTTACGTGTGCCCACTTGAGAATTGTGTTATCCTAGAACAAACTAGTGTTGGGGAAGAACATTCCCTAATTTTCTCATCATGTCATATTTGAATCGTGTAATGAAAACACATGATTATAGCAGAACTGACTGTATCAAAATTTGGGCAGTACAGAAAATATTTCTTTTTCCTCTGATAGTCTGTGTTAAAATCAGCAGTGGTCCAACACCAAGAATAAAACAGAAGAAAACCCACAACACTGATTTCTGATATCCTTAGAATGTATTTCGACTCCAAACAACCATGAAATTATTCCAGTAGTCTCCAACAACAAAAATCCACATCTGCAAACAGCAACAACCCAACTCCAGCACATTCCAGTAAAAAAAACCTTTTTTTTAAGGATTTCCAAGTATATCCTGATCCCCAAATGTCTGAGATAAACCAGAGATTTAAATAAGCAGGAGCCAGATAAATGAGGTTGTACTATTTGGTGATTGGCACGTCATCTGTAAACTATTTTAAGATTGCTCTGTACTCCGCAGTGATTTGTTCTACTGCTTGTAGTCATGGTGGACCCTGCTTGATTCTTCAGAATGTAAAGAGGAGCCTTTTGTCCTGTATTCTGAAAACACAATATACATGCTTCAATAGAAAGTTTAATCTGCTTTGTCTCTGTGTTGGTTTTTAAGTGATGGGAATTGGACTGAGTAGGAAGAGTTAAATAAGGGGAATGGGGTACTCTCTGCACTTTGCTTCAGACAGAAAACCTTTGCCCACTTCGCACTGGCAAACACTCCTGCCACCTGGCTTTCATCTTAATGCCATTCAAGGTGCCTCTGAATGGCCTCTTTGTTTCTGACTAGGAATCATTTTCTCTTTGGCATTTATTTCATCGCTCTCCTTGTTATCACACTGACCTGGCCTTGCTGCTGGAGAACAAAGAGAAAAGAGGTGAAAGATGGATTGAGTAATATTTAAGGTGGTCTCAGGAATTTCTGCAGCATTCAAGGTAAGCAACCACTAATCCAAAGAGACTACACAGAGGAAGGAATAAGTAAAGCCCACAACATCAGGCTGAGAACTACTGAGACCCAAGGCATAGAGAAGGGGAAGTGAACTTCCAAACTGATCACTAGAGGAGGCAAGGGAAGGATTCCCTTAGAATAGAGTACCCTATAACCATGGTAACTACAACAGAAAGCTAATTATCCAGATACCTATTTTCCAAATAGACCAGTTACCCAGCCTAAGGTTGGTTTGGATAATTCCCCTGGAAACATTTGAGTAACTAAATTCAGTAGTACTAGTGAAAAAAAATAATGGTATTTGTTAAGTGCTTACTGTGTGTCAAGCACTTTTCTAAGTTCTGGGGTAGATACAAGCTAACCAGGTTGGACACAGTCCCTATCCCACATGGGGCTCACACTCTCAATCCCCATTCTGCAGATGAAGTAACTGTGGCACAGAGAAGTGAAGTGACTTGCCCAAGATCACACAGGAGACAAGTGGCGGAGCCGAAATTAGAACCCAGATCCTTTCGACTCCCAGGCTTGTGCTTGACCCACTAGGCCTTGCTGCTTCCCATTACTACTAAGTAGTAGCAGTAGTAATAATAATATTAGTAGTGCTTCTTACTGAGCACTCACTGGGAGCAGTGCACTATACTAGGAAAGTATAACAGAAGCATGAGATGTGTTCCCTACTCATAAAAACCTTACATTCTAATGCGGGGACTGACAAACAGGCGTGTAAATAGAATGAGCAGAAGAACTATGTCACTCTACAATTGATCATAAATGTGGGTGTTGGGTCTTCTCACATATTCATTCATTCATATTTATTGAGTGCTTACTGTGTGCAGAGCACTGTACAAAGTGCTTGGGAGAGTAAAATGCAACAAGAAATGGCAACATTCCCTGCCCACAACAAGCTTACGGTCTAGGGGATAATAATATATGGAGAGGGAGAAAGAGAGAGAATTTAGGCATGTACTTCTCCATTATGGCCAAACTTCATTTGGTATGGTACCTGAATTTTTCATTACTCGAAGGATTGAGTCCTCGTTCATTTTAGAACATTGGCTTTCTAGTCTGTGTGGTTTTCGGGACCTGGAATTGGAATTCTCTGAACGCTGTATGAGTAAATAGACAGGTAAATCTATTCCTGATCCATGATCAGTTCCAAACACATTTTCAGTCAGGAAATGGCCAAAGCCACAGAATTTAATTCTTATGCAACTAGGGGATTTCAACTGCACAGGGTTAGCAGTGCTTAAGGAAGCCCACTTTTACTAGAAGAGGGAATTCAATTGGAGACTGAAAACAAAATCTTGGTGGAGGCTAAGAAAATGTCCTGCCCGTTTTCCATAAATAATGACAGCAAACCTTACTACCTTCTTCACCGTTATAAACTGTACCATTCTATACTACTTTTTCTGAATTTACTGGGATGGAAATCTGGAAAATGCCACTTTTTCACTGAACCTGGGAACACCAATCAGTACTAATAACTAAGTCTGTGATGACCGGATTCTGGAGTCTATTTAGTAGACAGTGGGGTGTTGCAAATTTCAGGAAAAACTACTTCTAGAATACGTCTATACTATTCCCAAATGAAGTGTTGTCAGTGACCTGGATAATGTAGACCATCCTGCCAGACAATTGAAATCTCCAAAGAGAATCATTTGGCCTGAATGATTGGCTATTTGGAGCAAAGTAGTCAGGTAATTAACAACGTTTTACTTAGTGCTGTGTGAAATTAGCCATGGTGACTGGCCCAAGGTGAATCCACCAGTGACTCAGGTCCCTCTTACCTAGCAATTACCTGCTGCATGCACCAACATCATCAGCAGTGGTATTTATTGAGCATTTACTTACTGTGAAGCACAATACTTAGGTCTTGGGTTTGAACAACTAAAGCAAGAAACATATTCCATGCCCTCCAGGAGCTTATGATTAAATGGGGGTGGGGGCAGATAAAAAGAATATATTTACAGATTGTGGGAGTAAGAGGAAGAATCAGGATATAACTGGAAGGAGTACAAATGTATCAGGATGAAATAGTTGAATGCATAATTGAATATACAAATAAATATGCAAATAAAAATACGGCTAGATATATAAGTGCCGAGGATGGGAATGAAACATATAAATGCTAAGGATGGGATTGGGTTGACTGTGGGTGGTTTGACATGAAACAAAGAAGGCAGAAGCACTTCACTATTTCATCAGGTGCTTTTCCAAGAAGAAGGAAAGAATCAAGGGCCAGGAGCAAACACAAAGGGAAATATTCAAGGCTATCCATGGGAGGGAAGTTTCCCCAAGAAATTAAACTTTCAGACAATTTCTGGCAAGCAGCCAAGACTGGTTGACAATGAATCACCACTAAAAATCTTCAATCAATCAATCAATGGTATTTACTGAGCACTTACTGTGTACAAAACACTGTACTGAGCTCTGGGGAGAGTGCAATACAACAGTGTCAGCCTCATTCCCTAGCCATAATGAATTTACAGCCTAGAGCAGGAGATAAATGAGAGTAAGATGTCTTTATAGGGATTGCTTGGAAAGCCCAATTTCTACACTGTAAGCCTGTTATGGGCAGGGAATTTGTCTGCTAATTCTGTTGTATTCTCCCACATGCTTAATACAGTGCTCTGCACATAGTAAATTCTCAATAAATATCATTGATTGATTGAATCTCATGTTCGGGCAGATCAGCACATTGGCGCCACACACTGGATCCTAATGTGAGATATGCCATTTTACAGAAACTCATTAGATATGGAATGCAGTTCGTTTGTAAATATATCACATTTTATACTGTGCTGGATTACGTGCCTCACCAGGGAAAAACTGCTTGTTAACTGTCTTGATTCATACTTGTTTCTAGGTTCTGGGACAGGATGGAGCCTATATCTGAGCAATCTCAGTGACAGCTGTCCTTCCTGTGATCCCAGCTAGAAATTCATCATTTCCATTTAATCAGTTTCAAGGTGTTCCAGAACTTTCCCATGGGGATAGGAGAGCTTTAAAGCTTGGACATCAACACTGACATTTCCTGAATTCCTTTCCCACTCACCTCAACCAGTTCTTAACCCCAGGTGTGTTTGATTCTAAGGATCCCTTCCCCTGAGAGGCAGCTTAATAACTGTGGCATTTGTTAGGTGCTTATTATTTGCCAAGCACTGTATTAAGCAGTAGGGTAAATACAAGATAATCAGGTCACGCATGTGGGGCTCACAGTCTGAGTAGGAGGGAGAAGAGGTATTGAATCCCCATTTTGCAGATGAGGGAACTGAGGCCAGAGAACTTAAGTGTCTTCCCCAAGGTCATACTACAGAAAAATGGTGGAGCAGGGATTAAAACCCTGATCCTCTGACTCCCAGGCCTGTGCTCTTTCCACGAGGCCATGCTGCTTCCCAAGTTTACTTGTTTGTAAATAGCAGCGGAATTAGTAGTAGAAGAAGTAGCAGTGTTTATTGAGCTCTCACTAAAAACAATGCACTTGGTTAAAGAGTTTGCACTCTTCTGAGATTTCTTATAAGATTTACAGAGTAATCAAAATAAACAGCAGGCATTTTATGACATGCTTGTATGGGAAATGGTGGGCTAAAGGGATATTTTTTTGAGAAGGGGGCACTCTATATCTTTTCAGTAGACACCTCTAGGACAGGTCAGTGTTGCTATCCCTTTTTCATTTGTTGACTGTTGATTTTTCATTTGTTGATTTGAACCACCTGAGATTCAGAGAGGGTAAGCAATGAGGAACTGCCCAGTGTGGTCAGGCCAAAAGTGAGTTTCATGGATTTTATCTGGTGTTCATTCATTCAATAGTATTTATTGACCATTTACTATGTGCACAGCACTGTACTAAGCTCTTGGAATGTACAATTCGGAAACAGAAAGAGACAATCCCTGCCCAATATCGGGCTCACGGTCTAAATGGGGGAGACAGACAGCAAAGCAAAACAGAACAGAACAAAACAAAACAAAACATCATCAAGATAAATAGAATCACGGAGATATACACATCATTAACAAAATAAATAGGGTAATAATATATATAAATGTGTACAGTGCTGAGGGGAGGGGAAGGGGGAACAGCAGAGGGTGGGGGGGGGAATGGAGAGGGGAGGAGCAGAAGGAAAGAGGGGGCTCAGTCTGGGAAGGCCATGCTCCCCATGTCTGTTTGTTGTTGTCCTCTCCCAAGCACTTAGACAATGTTTTGCACGCAGTAAGAGCTCAATAATTATGATTGAATGACTGAATGAATGAATGATCTGCTCATGTTTTTGCTTGTGCATAAAATGCACTAGATTCTTCCATGCCTTCACTCCTCCCGGGTTGTTGAATTAGACCCTTCCAGACCCTGCAGGCTTGCTTTGAGACCATGAGAAAGATTTTCAGGAAGTTACAGTTTAGCCAGCCTAAATAACCCTCATTTCCTGAAGGAGGTCATTCAACTTCAAAAAGCCCCGGAGTTTAGAAGACATTCAGTGCCTACAACCAGGGAAGAATCGGGCTCAATTTCTAAGAAGTTAAAGCGCTTCTAGGACTTTATTCCTTACACCCCACCCCATCACACCACACCAAAATTACCCTTTTTTAATGGTATTTGTTAAGTGCTTACTATGTACCATGCACTGTTCTAAGAGCTGGGGTAGACACAAGGTAATCAGGTTGGACGTAGACCCAGGCCCGTATGGGGCTCACAGTCTTCATCCCCATTTTATAGATGAAGTAACTGTGACACAGAGAAGTGAAGTGATTTGCTCAAGGTCATATAGCAGACAAGTGGCAGAGCCGGGATTAGAATCCAGGTCCTTCTGACTCCCAGGCCTGTGCTCTAGCCACTAGCCCATGCCTTACAAAAAAAAAAAAAAAGAAATGCAGGACCAGAGAAGGCAGCGACTCTGGTATCAATTTCCCAAGATGCCAGTGATGGAGGTGGCTGTCAAAAACGTCCAGGTCTCTTGCTATTCCCAGACACGTGTCCTATTCACAAACTGGTAACCATCTCAGTTCCTTACACACCATATGATGAAGAGAATCATTGTTATTTACTGAGTGCTGAAGGATAGATAGAAGCTTGATATCAATCCATCAGTGAACATATTCCATCATTTAGGTAAAAAGATACATCTCTTCATGTTTAAGGAGGTATTTATGTAAAGGATAGAATGGGGAACTTGACTGCCTATTTGGGTAACTTAGATCACTAAAAGGAGAGCCTGGGTACATGGCCTAGTGGATAGAGCATGGGCCTGAGAGAAGGTCATGGGTTCTAGTCCCAGTTCTGCAACTTGTCTGCTTTGTGTCCTTGGACAAGTCACTTCACTTCTTTGGGCCTCAGTTATCTCATTGTAAAATGGGAATTGAGACTGTGAGCTACATGTGGGACAGGGACTGTGTCCAACTCTATTTGCTTTTATCCACCCCAGTTCTTAGTACAGTGTCTGGCACATAGTGAGCACTTAAAAATACTTATTAATATTATTTTTATTAGAAGGACCAAGGTTATAATCCCAGCTTCACCATTTGCCTGCCGTGTGACCTTGGGCAAGTCACTTAACTTCTCTGTTTCTCTGTGACCTCATGTGTGAAACGGGAATTAAGACTGTGAGTCCCATGTGGGACCTGGACTTTGTCCATCCCGAGTAGCTTGCACCTATTCCAGTGCTTAGAAGAGTGCCTGACACATAGTAAGAGCTTAATAAATACTATAAAAAAGGATACAACACTCTATATACAACTAATACAGGCTTCCTGGCCTAGGCATAGGCTTAGAGGCTGTGTAACATAATGAGCTGAATGTTTCCCAAAGTGTTTCTGTGCCAGAACAGATCAGGTTCTGAGAGGTGGCCAATCTGACTGAATCATCACCAACTTGCGGCAATATCCTTCTTAAAAAATCAAAGGGTTCAGGGGTGTTCTGGCAACCACCTAGCCCTTTTAGAAGAGGAAGCCCAGTCAGAGGTGGAGCTATGTGCGGTGTAGTTAAGAGGACTATCTTCAAAGTCTTTATGATGGCACATTTCCTCCAAGAGGCCTTCCCTGGCTAAGTGCTCATTCCCTCTTTTCCCACTCCCTCTTTTCCATTCCTTCTGCATCACCCTTACGCTTGGATTTTCACCCCTCCCTCAGCCCCCAGCATGCATGTACATATCTGTTATTTATTTATTTATTTATTCATTTATTTATTTATCTTAAAAATCTATCTCCCCCTCTAGACTGTAAATTCTTTGTGGGCAGGGACTGTGTCTACCAACTCTGTTATATTTTACTCTCCCAAGTGCTTAGTAGAGTGCTCTGCACACAAGCATTCAATAAATACAAATGATTGATTGACTGTGGGCCATCAAAGAGCTGGTCAGACAGCTGTGCTTCCAACTTCAAGCTCTGGCCCTGGTCCATGCTGTCCTTCTTGGATCTATTTCTTATTTGAGGGGCTGGTGGTGCCCTCCCCTGTTGCATGGTAGAGAGCGAAACCTATTTTGAGTTTTCCCCTGAAAAATCCCTGCAGTGTGGGCTTGGCCTGGGACCCAGCCTTCTCAAACCCAGGTAAGCTATTAAGAACACCAAGAAGTTATTTTTGAGGCTAAATGTGTGTCTTTGTTACCAACTTGCAGGACAGCATTCTGGAAATGCTGGCATCTTATTACCTGTTTGTGGAAACTTACGGTGTTCTGAAATTAGGGATTGGTAGAGAGCCAGGTCATGGAAGCCTCTGAATTTCTTGCCCTAACTCCTACTGTTTTCACTATGAGACTCTATACTTTTTTTGGAAAAACTAAGGAGATGATATGCATATTAATAAGTTGCTGAAAGCTCCTATTACACTGTAAACTCCTTGAAGGTAAGGATCATGTCTTTCAACTGTATTGTACTCTCAATCAATTCCAAGCTTAGTACAGTGCTCTGCATACAGTTAGGGCTCAATAAATATCATAGATTGATTGACTATTGATGATGGATGAGTATGAACAGAAAGAATTCATGGTGAACACTGTGCATGAGAGGAGGGACAAGGAGGCTGGGTTTGGGTGTTATGAGTGGCTAAAGAGAATAATACAAGACTGACAGTGCCTTCCATACACTGCAGCTGTAAAGAGCATGGTTTGCTATATTGCTGCACTTGCTGTTGCAGTAGTGAATGGCATCATTTTTTCTCGTATGCAGGGTCTATCCTTAAATGACACCCCTGTTCCTTACTTCTACACATCAGGCTGGTTGTCTTCCAACAGTTCACTGCTATACTGAAACATTTAAGTTATGCTTAAAATGTTTAAGATTAGAAATATGCCCAAGACTTCCTAAACCCAAGGCAACTTTCCCATGACTCCCCATCATATTGCCTTCCTTCTTTCTGACTCCCCATCATATTGCCTTCCTTCTTTCTGTCCCTTCCTCCTCCACTCTGCCCCTGCCATCATTTATTCAGAAATTTCTCCACTGAGATGATAATTGGCCTAGTCATCTAGCCTGAGACCACCACTATCTCTCTCAGCAACTTGGCAAGACCCAGTGATGACCCTTACCTTTTAAAATAATTGAAAAAATGTATAATCTAGAAACCATACTGAGATCTCTCCTACTAGAAGGTACAAACAGGCTGTTACATTTGCAAAGCAAGATTTTCATCAGATTTTTAAAAACTCAGTCTTGTAAACCACTTACTCCTTCATCCAGACTAGATATGGTTTATGCGGGGCCATAGAAAAGGGACCCGATTTTTAATTTGTGTTATTATTTGGACCTCCTGGTGGGTGACAGACTAATAAAGAAAAATTTGTGGGCTAGTAAATGACTTTGACTTACCAGCTTGGCAGACAAGAAACTTTCCTGATGAAAATGATAACTATACATTCAGGTTGAAGGGAGAAATGGGGGTAATGGAGGCCCCGTGGCCTTAGTAGAAAGACCACGTGACTGGACTCAGTGAGGCAAACAGTGGTGATATCAATTAATGAATTGTATTTATCCAGGGTTTAGTGTGGGCAGAGTCTTGTACTAAGAATTTGGAAGAGAACAGTACAGTAAAGTAAACCTGATCACTGTCCACAGAAAGCTTAAAGACTGAATGAGGAGACAGACACTAAAATAAATTACAGCTGGTTATGTACTTAAGTGCTAGAGGGGTGGACCGGAAACCAAATTCCAAGGGACAACAACCTGCTATTTAACAGGTGCCTGGCTAAGGAGAGTCTTCTACATGTCCCATTTATCCATTCTTCCTCCTGCTCCTAGAGATCACTTTATTCTTAACCATTTGATGGCTGGGCCACTTCAATGGAAACCCTACAGATGATGCCAAGTGTATATCTGACCTTATTGCCTTAATAGTCCACTGGCTACAATTTCAAAATGTCCTGTAGATGGTGCAGAAATACATCTCTCAAATCCCAAATCCTCCCAGCCAGATTTCTGGGAAAGTTTGAATGGCCAGGAAAACTGGGAAGATGCTGTAACTAGGGCCAAGAGAAGTGGCCCCTGAGATAGGGATTTAAAGAAACCTGTGCCCCCTGCATTAGAAAGAGCTTTCTGTTAATACTAAGCAAAAAGTTATTTTTCTTGGAGATGAAGAAGGCTCCTTTGGTGACAAACTTCAAAATCAGGAAGCATAGTTGTAGAATAGTTTTGTCTATATGAACAAATCATTTGTCAGCTACAAATTGCTCTAAATTCCAGAGTCTGCTCCTAACTCTGTCATCATTATCATCATCATAACAATAATAATAATTACAGTATCTGTTAAGCGCTTACTATTTGCCAAGCACTGTTCTAAGCACAGGGGTAGATACAAGGTAATAAGGTTATCCTGCAAGGGGTTCACAGTCTTAATCTACATTTTACAAATGAGGTAACTGAGGCACAGAGAAGTTAACTGGCTTGCCCAAGGTCACACAGAAGCCATATGGTAGAATCAGAATTAGAACCTATGTCCTCTGACTCCCAGGCCCATGCTCTTGCCATTAAACCATGTTACTTATCATTATCAATGGTAGTTATTGAGTTTTTACTGTATGCAGAACATTATACTAAGCGCTTGGAAGAGCATAATACATCAGAGTTTGGTAAACAAGCTCCCAGCCCACCATGAGCTTACAGTCTAACAGTGGAGACAAACATTGATATAAATAGAAATTTATAGCATATAATTTGTAGATACATACATAAGTGCTGTGGGGTTGAGGGTGGAGTGAATATCAAATGCCCCAAGTCACAGATCCAAGTGCATAGACAGCAAGAGGGTTTAATCAAGGAAGGCCTGTTGGAGGAGATGTGACCTTAATAAAGCTTTGAAGGTGGGGAGAGTGGTGATTTGGTGTATATAGTAGAGGTGGGAGTTCCAGGCTAGGGGGAGGATGTGGGAAAGGGGTTAGCAGAAAGTTAGAGGAGATAGGCGCATAGTGAGTAAGCTGGTGCTAGAGGAGCGAACTGTGCACGCTAGGCTGTAGTAGGAGATCAGTGAGGTAAGGTAGGAGGGGGCAAGATGATTAATGCTTAAAAGCCAATGGTAAGGAATATCTGTTTGATGCTGAGGTGGATGGGGAACCACTGGAGGCTCTTGAGGAATAGGGAGATATTGACTGAATGTTTTTGTAGGAAAATGATCCATGCAGCAGAGCAAAGTATGCAGTGGGGAGAGACAAGAGGCAGGAAGGTCAGCAAGGAGGCAGATGCAGAAGTCACATGTAGCCCCTCACATGTATGCTGTGGATACACAATATGTTTACATTAATTCAATTCAATAGTATTTATTGAGTGCTTACTATGTGCAGAGCACTGTACTAAGCGCTTGGAATGTACAAATCGGCAACAGATAGAGACAGTCCCTGCCCTTTGACGGGCTTACAGTCTAACCAACGGGCTTACATTAACAAATCAACCAGCTAATTTTAGCCCCCAAAATATACTTTGCCATTGCATATCTGTATTTTCCGGGACCAGGGTATTTAGATCCCAAATTATCTTGAGAACTGAGGTCCAAGAATTCCTTTAAGTCTCTTACATCAGATAATTGGTACATTAAATTTATATTTACATATCATCAGATGACTGGTGCATGTGTATTTACATCCATTTACATATTTGTATATATTTATACATTTATAGCTATTTACATTGTTTATGGGTTTTTTATAGTTTCATCTTTCCTATATGTCTGTCATCCATCCCTTCTTCCCTCCCTTTTGCCAAGACAGGGAATGTCTTGAGGGCTAGGGTTGGTGAAAAATTCTCACAGGTGTATTTTTTCCCAGTGCCTTACACAATGCTCTGCAATACAAACCATTATTACTACTATACTTGGCATGGGTAGTCTCATGACAAGAGAGGTATGTTCATACTGATTTTCTCCATCCACTAACAAGCACTGGGGGAGTCAGGAAGGAGGAAAAGCAAGCCAGAATCTGGGAGTCAGGACTCTTGAGTTCTTTTTCGTATTCAGCAACTAAGTGCCTGGCTTACTTTGGACTAATCACCAAGCCTCCTGATGCCTCTCTTTATCTATCTATAAAACTAGTCTAACCAATGTTTACCTACTCCCCCCTCCTTTAATTATTATTTGCAAAACACCTGGGATGAGAAAGCCAAAAGGCTCTGTATGAATGCAAACTATGTTTACTGCCTATTGTCTGGGCTAGCAGACTAAGGCAATAAAAACATCCAAATGAGAGAATCTACAGTTTGGAGTTTGCTATGTGAGGCACAGCCTGAAGAATGATTATAACTCTTTTTATTTGTCTATTTAGCTGTCTCATTATCTTCCCACAGAAAGAAATACACCCTGCTTCTCAGGACAGAATACTGGATTCTGCTGCCATTCTGTTGCCATTGAGAAGCAGGGTGGTTTAGTGGAAAGATCATGGGCTCGGATATCAGAGGTCATGGATTCTAATTCCGCCTCTGCCACTGGTCAGTTGTGTGACTTTGGGCAAGTCACTTCACTTCTCTGTTCCTCAGTTACATCATCTGTAAAAGGGGGATTAAGACTGTGAGCCCCATGTAGGACAGTGACTGTGACCAGCCTGTTTACCTGTATCTACCCCAGTGTTTTAGAACAATGCTTGGCAGATAGTAAGTGCTTAACAAATACTATTATTATTAATAATAATAATGACATCTTGTCTCCAGCGGTCATAATAATAATAATAATGGCATTTGTTAAGCTCTTACTATGTGCCAAGCACTGTTCTAAGCACTAGGGTAGATACAAGGTAACGAGGTTATCTCTCGTGGGGCTCACAGTCTTAATCCCCCTTTTACAGATGATGTAACTGATAAATGAGACATAGAGAAGTGAAGTGACTAGCCCAAGGTCACACAGCAGACAAGTGGAGGAGCTAGGATTAGAACCCATGACCTTTTGACTCCCAGCCCATGTTCTATCCACTACACCATGCTGCTTCTCTCACCGCTTATTGGTGGGAGCCTATAAGGCAGTTCCTATATCTTTGATTATGGAAATAATGGAGTGGGTGTGGGGACCATGTCCTTCTAGAACATCTTGTTTCCATCAGGATGCAAATCATCTAAGTATATTCAAATGATCAACAGTAATTAATAGTCTACACTCCCAGAGTATCACTTTTGTTTCCACCATTACTTTAACCCATTAGGTGAACTTCTTAAGAGAGCTATTTTTCTCCTGATCTCAAAAGCTGCAGGAAGACCACCGGAGAAGATCAACTTCTGTTAAAAATCTTGGAGTTAGACTGTTGAAGGTGAATGTTGTCACATTTGCATCCAAGTCCTTTCCCATCTAGCACATATTGCTAAACAGGCTGTGAGATGTTGTCTACAGCTTGGCTTCAAGGGCTTGGGTTTTCCTAATGAAATGTTGTGTTGAAATAAAAGGTCAGGCTACTGTTCAGAATTCCTGTAACACACCCACTGGCTAAATGTTTTACAGTCAGCAATTAGCTGACACCCCAACAGCTTGCCTGGAGGTACAGGGACTGGAAACATAGACTGAAAACACGATTATCCGCATTTTGAAGATGAGGAAATTAGAGTTCTGTAATGTTCAGAGTTTTCCCTTATGACTGTGCAAGTCAGTAGCTGGACCTAAAGCCCGAACTGGACCCCAAAAGCCGCCGACTCTTCTCCCTCCACTTAAAATCCATTAAAAGCATATCGCTTCTCCAAATTTACTCACAACACAAAAACAAAAGTCCCCAAAGAAAATTTAATCTGAAACCAGACTCTGATCTATTAGGGCTCAGGGTTCATTCCTCCCAACTCCTTAATTAAAGTTTGAATATTTCAGAGCTGGGTTATTTTTAGCACTAAGGCAGGGACTGACCCTTGGGAATATTCAGTCTAGGATTTGGCTGAAGAAAGAGTCTAGGATTTGGCCAAAGAAAGACACTTAAAGTTCACTGATAGCAGTAGTAGTTGTATTCTAAGATCATAACAACTTCAGCAGAATTTGAAACCTTCATAGATAAAATTTAAGCTTAGGCACTTAGACCAAGGATGTAGTCTGGGCAGGGAATGTGTCTACCATTGCTGTTATATTGTACTCACTCGAGCAGTTATTTCCAGTGCTCTGTACACAATAAGTGCATAATAAAGATAATTGATTGATGTAGTAGAAAACTGAGGAGGCCTCCGATTTCCAACTGCCCACTCCGTGAGGCCCTCAAGAAAACTGGGTTCCTTGCCCACTTGAAGTTTTGTTCATTCTTCGCCATCTTGGTATAAACCCTCTCTCCATCACTGTCAGCCATTTACAGTCATTTCAGTGCTGCCTGAACAGGGCAAAGAGTGATCCAACTCACTGGCGCTCTTGCTCTCCTGATGGAAGTTCTGCCCCTTCAGAGGTGTGTGAATGAAGACTAGGAGTCAGAGTGCAGAAAATTGCCTCAAAAAAGAGAGTATCAAGATTCAGAAAGGAGGAATAAGTGGTGTGTACCCCTTTGCTCTTCCCTCCTCCCAACCCCAGAGTACTTATATACATATCTGTAATTTTATTTACTTGTATTTCATCTGTCTCCCCCACTCTAGACTGTGAGCTCATTGTGGGCAGAGAATGTTACTATTTATTGAATTGTACTCTCCCAAGCGCTTAGTACACTGCTCTGCACATAGTAAGTGTTCAATAAATATGAACTAATGAATAAATCACCTCTAGCTCCAAGCAGAGAAGGGAGGACAGCAAGTCCTGGGCTCCATCCTCAGGGACAATTGGCGGTTGTGGCAGCCTGGGCATTTCGGAATCTTCTCTTTCACACTGTCCTTTTCTCCAAATGGGAGAAGTGGGGAGGAGATGAGGTTGGGGAGGGATGAGAGAGGAGTGGAAAGAACTGAAAAAATTGTCCATTGTTAAGAGTCAAAAGCCCAAGCGAAATGTGACCAAAAATAGGCCAAGGAGAAGGATTGTGGGAGCAAGAGAGGTGAGACCTGAGGAAACATGCTCTCTACTGGCCCCTGGCCATAGTCTAAACTGGCATCATTATTATTATTAGTAATAATAATGGTATTTGTTAAATGCTTACTGTGTGCCAGGCACTCTACTAAGTTCTGGGGTGGATACAAGCAAATCGGGTTGGACACAGTCCCTGTCCACTGTGGAGCTCACAGTCTCAATCCCCATTTTACAGATAAGGCAACTGAGACACTGAGAAGTAAAGTTACTTGCCCAAGGTCACGCAGCAGACAAATGGTGGAGTTGGAATTAGAACCCATGACCTTCTAGCTGCTAAGCCCATGTTCTATCCACTATGCCATTAGTGAGGGAGGAGGAGAGAATGAAGGAATTGGGAGGCTGATGGATATACTCAGTCCCTTCTGTCCAAATCAATCCATCGATGGTATTTATTGAGAGTTTATGTGGACAAGAACTGTACCAAGTATTTGGGAGAGTAGTTTAGATTCACAAAATAATAATAGTGGTATTTGTTAAAGCGCTTACTATGTGCCAGGTACTGTTCTAAGGGCTGGGATAGATATAAGCTAATCAGCTTGGACACGGCCCCTGTCCCACATAGGGCTCACAGGCTCAATCCCCATTTTACAGGTGAGGAAACTGAGGCACTGAGAAGTGAAGTGAGTCGACCAAGGTCACAAGCAGATAAGTGGTGGAGCCGGAATGAGAACCCAGTTTCTTCTGACTCTCAGGTCCGTGTTCTATCTATTAGGTCACACTGCTTCTCTCATCTACAGGTACTCCAATGTCATATTTCTGGGGCTGCTCTAGGCAGCTGAAATTTATACTTAGTAGTTCAGTAGTTCCATAAAGGAGAGACGTATGTTTTCAGGAATCCAAAGAAATTCTCATCCACCCCGGGTTCCAAGCCCAGCCCCGCAACTTGTCTGTCAGGTGATCTTGGGCAAATCACCTAGCTTTTCTATATCTCAGTTACCCCATTTATAAAACGAGGATTGAAACTGTGAACCCCATGTGGGATAGGGAGGGTGTCCACCCTGACAACCTTGTATCTATCTCTGCGCTTAGTATGGTGCCTGGCACATAGTAAGCGTTTAATAAATGCCATAAAAAAACCTAAATGGGATCCCCTATGCTCAGCATCCCAATACAATTGCTTCGATTGAATTAGTGCTGTTCCATTCCTGAGGCAGAGGTATTTGAATAGGATTTCATCAAAACAATCTATCTGCCCTGTACTTGGTGGCCTACAATTTTTGAGAAAGGAATCACAACGATTGCACTCCTTGCTTACATTTACCACCAGAGGGAGGCCACCAAGCAATACAGGAAGTTGAGACAACATGCAGTCTGACGCACAGAAAAGGGCTTGAGACCTGAGTTTAGACAAAGTCTACTTCATATACCATGCTCTGTCCAAATGGTTGGGAGAGTGCATCCCCACGGAACACATTTATTGGCTATTGCAGTAAAAAGAGAATTGCAAATATGAACAATAGGCCTGAGAGATTCTTCTCCCTGGGTACTCCAGTCAGAGACTGATTCTGATGAGGTGGGTATTTGGTCTGAGAAAGGGAATTTGAATTGGTAGAGTCTTCTGGAGCTGCTGCATAATTGCAGGCATTCTAATAATAATAATGTTGGTATTTGTTAAGTACTTACTATGTGCAGAGCACTGTTCTAAGGGCTGGGGTAGAAGCAGCGTGGCTCACTGGAAAGAGCACGGGCTTTGGAGTCAGAGGTCATGGGTTCGAACCCCGGCTCTACCACTTGTCAGCTGTGTGACTGTGGGCAAGTCACTTAACTTCTCGGTGCCTCAGTTACCTCATCTGTAAAATGGGGATTAAGACTGTGAGCCCCACGTGGGACAACCTGATTCCCCTGTGTCTACCCCAGCGCTTAGAACAGTGCTCGGCACATAGTAAGCGCTTAACAAATACCAACATTATTATTATTATTATTAGATACAGGGTAATCAGGTTGCCCCACATGAGGCTCACAGTCTTCATCCCCGTTTTACAGATGAGGTAACTGAGGTCCAGAGAAGTGAAGTGACTTGCCCACAGTCACACAGCTGACAAGTGGCAGAGCCAGGATTCAAACCCATGACTTCTGACTCCCAAGCCCGTGCTCTTTCCACTGAGCCACGCTGCTTCTACTGACTATGCCTTCATTTCCCCTACCCACCACCCTCTCTGGGCCACCTCTGTCTTCAGATCTGTACCCCTTAAGCACTTGATATTCATCCCACCCTCAGCCCCACAGGACATAAGTACATATCCTTACACATCCTTATTTTAATGTTTGTCTCCCTCTCCAGCTGTAAGCTTCTTGTGGTCAGGGATCGTGCCTACTAACTCTATTGTTTGGTACTTTTCCAAGCGCTTAATACAGTGCTCTGCCCACAGGAAACCCTCACAAAATATCATTGATTGAGAACATCACTCTCTGACTGCCCTGAGTGAGACTGTCACTAATTTGGCCCTCAGCCTTGCCATGTGAAAGAAGGCAGGAAATCTGTACAAAAATGCCCTTGTTGACTATGGCAGAGCAACATCGAGCCCAGTCTGGAATGAAGGTGCAGGAACAGAGGACTGTGAGCTTGTTTTGAGCAGAAAATGTATCTGTTATATGGTTATGTTTTACTCTCCCAAGCACTTAGTACAGTGTTCTGCTCAGAACAAGCACTCAATAAATTGGTTTGACTGACAAATTAAGAGAAATGATGACCAAGTGCTGCCCCTGGTACTGCTACTGGATGCCTAGAGTTCCTTTCATTCAATCATATTTATTTACTGAATTAGAGAAGCAGCGTGGCTCAGTGGAAAGAGCATAGGTTTGGGAGTCAGAAGTCATGGGTTTGAATCCTGGCTCTGCCACTTGTCAGCTGTGTGACGGTGGGCAGGTCACTTGACTTCTCTGTGCCTCAGTTACCTCATCTGTAAAATGGGGATTAAGACTGTGAGCCTCATGTGGGACAATTACCCTGTATACCCCAGCGCTTAGAACAGTGCTCTGCACATAGTAAGCGCTTAATAAATACCAACATTATTATTGAGTGCTTACTGCGTGTTCTGCACTGTACTAAGCTCTTGAGAGAGTACAGTATAACAATAAGCAGACACCCTTCCCACAGTGATCTTACAGTCTAGAGAGGTAGATAGACATTAATATGAATAAATAAATATAAATGAATAAATTACAGATCTACAGACATTAATATAAATAATTAAGTTACAGATAAATTACAGTTTCTGCCTCACCAGTGCCAAATTAAGGCTTCGAATACCCGGAAATGAAAGACGAAGAGTGGGAGGTGGAAAAGGGAGGGGTAGAGGGAAGGGGATCAGCAACAAAGAGAACATGGGTGAAAAGAGGAAAAGAGAGACCAGAAAGGAAAAAAAATAAGCCCGTTATTGTGCAGGGATTGTCTCTATCTCTTGCCGAATTGTACATTCCAAGTGCTTAGTACAGTGCTCTGCACATAGTAAGTGCTCAATAAATACAATTGAATGAATGAAATAAGAAAACAGTCCACTAGACTGTAAATTCTTCATTATGAGGGAAATTTTCTACCACTTAGGCTGTGAGCTCTATGTGAAACAGGGAATTATGTCTAATCTAATTATCTTGTATCTAACCTGGCACTTAGTACAATGCTTGGCACATAGTAAGGGCATAACGAATACCGTTTTTACTACCACCGCTATTATATTGTACTCTCCTAAGGGCTTACTACAGTGCTCTGCATATTGTGTGCAAGGCATGGCTGTGTGATCTGCCCTCCTATGGACCGTAAACTCATTCTGGGCAGGAAAAGTGTGCTGTAAGCACATTGAGGGCAGAGAATGCTTTGGCTAATCTGTTGTGTTGTGCTCTCCAAGCGCTTAGTAGAGTCCCACTCACACGGTAAACATTCAGTAAAAACCATTGATTGTTGATTAAGCACCCAATAAATACTACTGATTGATTGCCTGATTGAGGGCCCCGCCCTCTGCTGCTACCCTTCATTCATTCAGTCAGTCGTACTTATTGAGCACTAACTGTGAGCAAAGGACTGTACCAAGCTCTTGGGAGAGTAAAATATATCAATAAACTGACACATTCCCTGCTCACAATGAATTTACACCTCCAGCCACACAACAGCAGGCAGTCATACTACTGGGTGTTGGGAGGGTCCGGCCCTTAGAATGTGTCTGTGATATTGTTATATTGTACTCTCCCAAGTGTTTAGTACAGTATTCTGCACACAGTAAGCACTCAATCAATACGACTGAATGACAGACTGCCACTCAATCCAAAACACTAATGGTATTTATTGAAAACTCACTGTGTGCACAGCACTGTACTAGGCATTTGAGAAAGCACAATACGATAAGAGTTGGTGGGCATGACTCCCACCCAGAAGAAGTCTACAAGGGGAGCCAGACATTAAAATCAATTATGGCTGGTGGTAGAAGGAGGTGGCTGTCTCAAGTCTCAGGAATACCTTGACAATTTGGCATGGTGGCCTTTCGGATGTTACAGAGCCACCTCGGTAGCTCACTAGACTGGGCATAAATTAATCCATCAATCAATAGTATTTATGGAGCTCTACTATTTGCAAAGCAGTGTACTAAGATCTTTAGAAAGCATAACAGAAAAAAGGCATGACTGCTGCCCACAAGGAGCTTAATGATCTAAACCTAATCCCGGCTCTGCCATTTGTCTGCTGCGTGTCTTTGAGTAAATCTCATAACGTCTCTCTGCCTCAATTACCTCATCTGTACAATGGGGATTAAGACTGTGAGCCCCATCTGGGACATGGACTGTGCCCAATAATAATAATAATAATGGTATCTGTTAACCGGTTACTATGTGCCAGGCGCTGTACTAAGCACTAGGGTAGATACAAGCTAACAAGTTGGACACTGACCCTGTCCCACGTGGGGCTCACAGTCTAAATCCCCATTTAACAGATGAGGGAACTGAGGCATAGAGAAGTGAAGTGACTTGCCCAAGGTCACACAGCAGACTAGTGACGGAGCCGGGATTAGAACCCATGACCTTCTGACTCCCAGGCCTGTGCTCTAGCCACTAAGCCATGCTGCTTCTAATCTGATTAGTTTGTACTTACCCAGGCACTTCTTACAGCATCTGGTACAGAGTAGGTGCTCTACAAATATCATCAGAAAAATAAAGAAGATGCATAAAATAATTTACAAATAAGATGAAGAAGAATATAGTATATACATACTATATCTATATCATATATCTATATATTCATATATAGATATTCATATATACATATATATTATTTTGTTAATGAGATGTACATCACCTTGATTCTATTTATGTGCTATTGTTTTAATGAGATGTTCATCCCCTTGATTCTATTTATTGTAATTGTTATTGTCTGTCTCCCCTGATTAGACTGTAAGCCCATCAAAGGGCAGGGACTGTCTCTATCTGTTACCCAACTGTACATTCCAAGCGCTTAGTAAAGTGCTCTGCACATAGTAAGCGCTCAATAAATACTATTGAATGAATGAATGAATATATATATATATATACATGTTCAAAATTGCAACCCCAGATTGGGAGTGCAAAAGTACCAGGTGGTAGAAAAGTGCTAGAATGGCAGGAGGAAGGACGTGACATGGAGAGAAGAAAAATAAATCAGGGACAACCACTTGGAGGCAGTATTATTCCAGAAGGGCTTTGAAGATGGGGAGAGTTGTGAGAGTTGTGGTCTGGCAGATTTGAAGGGGGTGGGAGAGTTTCAGCATCAGAACACTTGCCAGGCTGCCTGAGCTGGTTGGAGGTAAAAGTGAAACCTCCAGCCTGGCCCTAGGCCCAGAACTGCCACTAGCAATCAATCAACCAATCAGTAGTATTTTCTGAGCACTTACTGTGTGCAGAACACTGTACTAGGCACTTGGGAGAGTACAATAGAACAGTCTAACAGACACAGTCCCTTCCCACAACAAGCTTACAGACACTCGAACAGGAAGGGAGTGGGGCTTCGAGAGGCAGGAATGTTAGTTCTTTGGGTTCCAAATCTAAGTTACAACTTGACTGAAAACATATATATGGAAGTGCAGAACTGTGCTGAGCCCGGGTAGGGGACAGAATTGATTTGCAGGGAAGTGGAGAAGATGAAAGGACCATACTTAGGCTTCAAGTAAACTGGGCTCTCTAAACACAGGAGTAGCATGGTCTAGTGGAAAGAGCATGGACCTGGGTTTTAATCCGGGCTCTGCCACTTGACTATTGTATGATTTGGGGCAAGACACTTAATTTCCCTGTGCTTCCGTTACCTCAGAAGTAAAATGGGTATTAAGACTGTGAGCCCTTTGTGGGACAGGGACTGTGTCCAATCCAATTATCGTGTATCTACCCCAGCGCTTAGTACAGGGCCTGGTACATAGTACGTGCTTAACAAATGCCATCAAAGGTTTTTTTTTTTAACTAATAATTACCTGAATATTTCCCCCATAAATAATTTCAAAGTATTTTCCAATTCATTCAGAACCCAATTTGATTTCTGTATTAAATGCATCCCCCCAAATCACCTATGTTAAACTGCATTAGACAATTGGTGAAATTCTACTTTTCACTGTCATTTCCCAATTGCTGTGACTTTTCTTGGCTGGAATTTCATGCCCTTGCTATTTGTTTACAGATGAGGAGTTGGTCTGAATGAACACCCAGAACATCAAATGGATTTTTACATTTTTTAATATAGTCTTGAGAGAGTGCAAAGGGTCCAACATTCCAGTCCTGATAGAAAATGTGAATTTCACTCAGTGACTGGTTCAGAATATTAAAAAGTTTGTTTAGAGAAATATTTGAATTAATGCAACGTAATGAATAATCAATAAAACTGAAACACTCTGAGTTGCTCCTGACTCAAAGAATGATTTTCATCCGGGCAAACAAAAGAAGCGACTTGTGAAATGACAGGGAATATAACTCTCTGCAACTTCATCTTTTCCTGGAGTTATCTGGGGCTTATCTGGCTTCATTATTTTTGTGCAAAAGCATTCAAAGAGATAGATGACTGCAGAATTCCACTCAAAATTCAACTCTCAAAAGTAAAAGCATACGATTTCTGGCAGGCGATGATATAGGATGCCATGACTCTGGATCTCTTCATCCGGCCCACTTTGTAATTCCATGACTACAGACTGCACCTGTTCACCCTACCAGCCATCTTGCAATGGATGGTGCTGGATAAAGGAGGACCGGGTGAGAGAGTATATGAATGCCTTGGTGCATGCCATCACCGCTACTGAAAAACAACTTGAGTGCAAGTCCTGCTGGCAGTACAGTACACCTTAGCCTTTGATAATTGAGCAATGATCACTCCAAATAGCTTGGGGGGGGGGGGGGCGAGGAATGGTGCACTGCTGTGATTTAATCAATTGGTCATCAATCAATCAATCAATTTACTCTCTGTAGAGTGCCAGGTGAGCTTTGCAGGCAGTAAGAACTCAATAAGCAATAACAATAATAACAATTGTGGTATTTGTTAAGTGCTTACTATGAGCCAGACACTTTACTAAGCTCTGGGGTAGATCCAAGCAAATTAAGTAGGACACAGTCCCTGTCCCACATGGGGCTCACACTCTCGATCACCATTTTACAAATGAGGGAACTGAGGCACATAGAAGTGACGTGACTTACCCAAGGTCACACAGCAGACAAGTGGTGGAGCCGGGATTAGAACCTCTGGTCCTCTGACTCCCAGACCCATTGTCTATCCACTACACCATGCTGCTTAATTGCCATTAGTTGATTGAATTAAGACCTTAAAGAGAGTACAGTAAGTAGACATATCTTGTTCTTGTCATTTTTCCTTATCTTGTTTTCCTGATCTTCCCACCCAAACCCTGCCTGCTCCCTGACCCTTCCATTACCACAGACAGGACCACCATCCTTTCTGTCTCACAAGTCCGTAACCTTGGTGATATCCTTGATTCCTCTCTCTGTCTCTCATTAAACCCACGCATTCAATCAACCACTAAATCCTGTCTGTTCAATCTTCACCCCCCTTTCCTCTCCATCCAAATTGCTACCACATTAATTCAAGCACTTTTGCTATCTCTCCTTGATTACTGTATCAGTCTCCTTGCTGACTTCCCTGCCTCCTGTCTCTCCCCACTGCAACCCATGCTTAATTCTGCTGACTCGATCATTTTTCTACAAAAATGTTCAGTCCATGTTTCCTCACACCTCAAGAACCTCCGGTGTTTGCCCTCCACCTCTGTGTCAAACAGAAACTCCTTACCATCGGCTTTAAAGCACTCAATCACCTTGCCCCTTCCTAACTCACTTCACTACTCTCCTAGTACAACTCAGCCCACACACTTCACTTCTCTAATGCCAACCTACTCACTATGTCTCCACTCTAGCGCTCAGTATAGAGCCTGGTACACAGTAAGTGCTTAACAAATACCACAATTATTATTACTACCTCAATCTCATCTTTCTTGCCACTGACCTCTTGCCTATGTCCCTGCCTCTGGCCCTTCCTTTTCATATTCAACAGACAATTACTCTTCCAACCTTCAAAGGCTTCCCTGACAAAGCCCTCATTTCCTATTTTCCCCCTCCCTTCTGTGTTACCCTGACTTACTCCCTTTATTCACCACCATCCCCCTTGGATTTATGTACATATCCGTAATTTATTTCTATTAATGTCTGTCTCCCCCTTTAGACTGTAAACATATTGTGAGCCGGGACTGTGTCTGCTATATTGTTGTGTTGTAGTCTCCTAAGCGTGCACTGCTGCTCTGCACACAGTAAGTGCTCAATAAATACAATTGATTGATTGACTGTACCAAATGTGAAAGAGATTGCCTATCAAAGCCACTTACTATTGTGGATAGAATCTCTCCGTCAGTAGCAACATTTTTAAAAAAAATGACAATTCTATTTATCTTTATATAGATAGAAGATATTCATCTTGAAGGACTCTCCTTTTCATCCTTGAGTGACTTCTACCTCTGAGGTAAAACAAGACACCTGTTGAACTGTTACATTAAATTCCCAAGGATCACCTTAAAACAAGAAATGAAGCAGATGGATAAATGAGTGGGGAAGAGGAGAGGAAGGGACAGGTGGGGAATCTTAAAGGGAGGCTTTAGATTTAGAATTTAGATTTAAGGCTTTAGATTTCTGAAACTGGGATTGACTAACTTCATTTTTTATTGCTAAAATGGGTAGCAGTATCTGTAACAACTCCAGAGAGAATTTCTCAAAATATTAAGTCCCCAGGCTTGGAACTTCTGCAATCTAATGGATACTGAACCCAAAAAGATGAGAGACCCTTAATACCACTGTAAATAGTCCTCTGAACAAAGCAAGAGTTTACATGACATAATTTTCTACCAACAACAGATACCCTCATTTGACTATAACATGCTACATTCCCCTAAAACAATAATCAAAACATTCCCTAAATCACTTATTGGTGGGAAAAAGTCACTCTGTAATATAACATTAATTTAAATACTCTTCACTAAAATAACAAACAAAAACTTCTCAAATGCAATGCACAGTTCATCCCTAAATTTTAAGATCTCAATATCATGGAATCCAGAAGTTGGAAGGCTTCTAAAAGGTAAGCTGTCATTGATGAAAATAACAGAAATTGGGTGATTTCATTTTGTATTTTCTTTTGTAAATTTTTGTTGTCATGTAATTGTTAAAACAACCATACTCACGTGACAGGGTTGACAGGAAACAACAGGATGAGATGACACAAGAAGTTTGTCTGCCACAGGGCTGTGAGAGAATGGGAAGTCTTAGTACTGAAGGCATAAGACTTGGAAAACAAAAACAAAAATCAGCTATTCTTAGCTATGTTCTCTCTAAAATCTCCCCTGTTCCTCTCCAGTCCCATCCTCCTCCAGCCTCCTCTCCACAATCTCATCCTTCCCAACAGTACCACTTTAAACTGCTCACTTTACAATGGCTCCTTCCACTGCTTTCAAGCAAGTATCCCCATCCTAAAAATACCCTTCCTTGAAACCACAGTTCTCACCAGTTATCCCCCCATCTCCCTCCTCCCATTCCTCTCCAAACACCTTGAGAGAGTTATCTACACTCCCTGTCTCCAATTCCTCTTGTCCAATTCTCTCCTTGGCCCCCTCCAATCTGGTTTCCACCCACTCTAAGGTCACCAATGACCTTCTTCTTGCTAAATCCGATGGCCTCTACTCCATACTAGACCTCTCAGCTGCTACTGACACTGTAGACCACCCCCTTCTCCTGGAAACATTATCTCATCTTGGCTTCACTGTCACTGTCCTTTCCTGGTTCTCCTCCTATCTCTCTGATCACTCATTCTCAATCTCTTTTGCTCCTACCCTCTAACAGTGTGAGTTGTTCAAGACTCGGTTCTGGGTCCCCTTCTATTCTCCATCTATACCCACTCCCTTGGATAACTCATTTTCTCCCATGGCTTCAATGACCATCTTTATGTGGATGATTGCCAAATTCACTTCTGCAGCCCTGACCTCTCACTTCTGCAGTCTCGCATTTCCTCCTGCCTTCAGGACATCTCTACCTGGATAACAAACTGACACCTCAAACTAAACATGTCCAAAAGAGAACTCTTTTCTTCCCACCTAAACCCTGTCCTTCCTAGTCTTTCCCATCACTGTAGACAAAACCACCATTGTCCCTAACTCAAAAGCCCATAACTTTGGATCTTCAACTCATTACATCACTAAAATCTGCCCTGTCCTCTCCATCCAAAGTGCTACTACACTGATCCAAGTAATTATCCTATCCCACCTTGCTGAACTCACCACCTCCTGCCTCACCCCACTCTAGTCCATACTTCACTCTGCTACACATATTATTTTTCTACCAAACCATTCAGTCATATCTCTCCACTTCTCAGGAACATCCACTGGTTGCCCGTCCACCGCTGCATCAAACAGAAACGCCTTACCATTAGCTTTAAAACACTCAATCAGCTCTCCTCCTCCTGCCTTACCTTATTGATCTCCTGCTATGGTCCTGCTCACACACTTCACTCCTCTAGAGTCAGTTTGCTGACTGTACCTCAATCTTATCTATCTTGCAGCTACTTTCCCACATCTGCCCTCTGTCCTGGAACTCCCACCACCCCCTCATATAGGCCAGACCAGCACTCTGCCCCCCTTCAAAGCATTATTAAGATTACATCTCCTCCAACAGCCTTTCTCAATTAAGCCCTCTTTTCCCTGACTCCCTCTCCCATCTGTGTCACTCTGAACTTGGTTCTATATCTTTTGAGCACTTCATATTCACCCCACCTTCAGCCACAGAACTTACAGTTCTACCCATAATTTGTTTATATTAAAGTCTGTCTGCGCCTCTAGACTGTAAGTTCACTGTGGGCAGGCAGTATGTACAAACTCTCCCAAGCTCTTAGTATAGTGCTCTGCACAGAGTAAACACTCAGTAAATACTGTTGATAGAGTGACATGCCCACTGCAATCTGGGTTCTACCCCCTTCTCCCCACAGAAATGGCTTTCTTTAAGATCACCAACAACCTTCTTCTTGCAAAATCCAGTGGCCTCTACTTCATCCTAACCCTTCTCCACCTTTCTGCTGCCTATGTCACAGTGAACCAGACCTGTCTCCTGGAAACAATAGCTAACCTTGACTTCACCAACAGTGTCCTCTTCTGGTTTTCCTACTATCTCTCTGACAGCTCCTTCTCTTCCCACCCTTTAACTGTGAAAGTCCTTCATGGCTCAGTCCTGGGTCCCCTTCTATTTTCCATCTACACACATTCCCTTGGAGAACTCATTAGTTCCCACAGTTTCAACTACCATCTCTATGCAGATGATTTCCAAATCTACATCTCCAACCATGACCACTCTTTCTCTGCCATCTCTCATTTCCTCCTGCCTTCAGATATTTCTACTTGGACATCCCGCCAACGCCTTAAAGTTAACATGTCCAAAACAGAACTTCTTATCCTCCCACTCGAACTCTGTCCACCCACTGACATTCCTATCAAAGTAGGCAGCACCACAATCCTCCATGTCTCACGAGCCCAAAACCTTGGTGTTATCTTGGCCTCATCTATCTCATTCAGCACACATATTCAATCTTTCACAAAGTCCTGTGGTTTTCCCTTCCCAATACCTCTACAATCCACCCTTTCCTCTCCATCCAAACTGCTAATACTCTGATCCAAGCACTTATCCTTCCCGTCTTGATTACTGCCTCAGCCTCCTCACTGACCTCAATCAAGCAATCATATTTATAATCATATTACTGAGCACTTAACATGTGCAGAGCTCTTTACTATGTACTTGGGAGAGTACAGTATGACACATTTGGTAGACAATTTCCCTGCCTACAAGGAGTTCACAGTCTAGAGGGGGAGACAGATATTAATATAAATAAATTATAGATAAGTACATAAGTGCTGTGGGTCTAAGAATTGGGTGAAAAAGGAGTGCCAATCCAAATGCCAGGGTAACAAAAGAGATAGGTAGTTGAGGATAAGTGGTCTTAGTTGGGGAAGGCCTCTTGGAGGAAAAATAATTTTAATAAGGCTTTGAAGGCAGGGAGACTGCCAGATAGGAAGGGGAAGGAAGTTCCAGGCCAGAGGCAGGTCATGGGCAAGGGATTGTCAGTGAGATAGATGAGACTGAGTTGCAGTGAGTAGGTTGGCATTAGAGGAGGGAATTGAGCATGCTGGGTTGCATTAGGAAATCAGTAAGGTAAGGTAGGAGGGGGCAAGGTAACTGAGTGCTTTAAAGCTTCCTTGCATCATCTCTCTCCCTTCTCCCATCTACATTTCACTCTGCTACCCAACTCATTTTTCTAGAATAAACAAAAAACAACATTCAATCCATATCTCCAAACTCCTCAGAAACCTTCCAAGGTAATTCCTACAGGAACGCTCTGGGCATGTCACTCCCCTCCTTGAAAACCTCCAGTGGTTGCCTATCAACCTCCACACGAAACAGAAACTCCTCACTCTTGGCTTCAAAGCCCTCCATCACCTTGCCCCCTCCTACCTCACCTCCCTTCTCTCTTTCTGCTGCCCACCCCATACACTCTGCTCCTCTGCTGCTCACCTCCTCACTGTCCCCCGTTCATGCCTATCCCACTGTCAACCTCTGCCCCACATCCTACCGCTGTCCTGGAATGCCCTCCCTTCTCACCTCTGCCAAACTAACTCTCTTCCTCTCTTCAAAGCCCTACTTAAAGCTCACCTCCTCCAAGAGGCCTTCCCAGACTGAGCTACCCCTTCCCCTCTGTTCCCTCTGCTCCCTCTCTGCTCCACTTCCGCCCTCTGCTCCACCCCCTCCCCCCCTTCAACTCCCCTCAGCTAAGCCCCCTTTCCCTCTGCTCCTCTCCCTCTCCCTTCCCCACCCCTCAGCACTGTGCTCATTTGTATATAATTTTTATTACCCTATTAATTTTGTTAATGGGTGTACATCCCCTTGATTCTATGTACCGTGATTATGTTGTCTTGTTTTTGTCCTTCTGTCTCCCCCGATTAGACTGTGAGCCCGTCACTGGGCAGGGATTGTCTCTGTTGCCAAAGTGTACATTCCAAGTGCTTAGTACAGTGCTCTGCACATAGTAAGCGCTCAATAAATACTATCAAATGAATGAATGAATAATTGACCTGTAATAATAATAATAACGATGATGGTATTTGTTTAAATGCTTACTATGTGCTAAGCACTGTTCCAAGTACCTAGCCCAGTTCTTACAACAGTGTTTGTCACATAGTAAGGGCTTAAGAGTACCGTGAAAAAGGTAAAATCTGCTCTCAGTTCTCCCTATTCTTTTTTTTTAATGTATATTCATTAATACATGATAATCTTGGGGGACAGTACCAAAGGAAAATACCCTTTTAACCATCAACTGTCTTCATTTGATAGATAGCATTCATTTCTACAAAGTCCATGTGCTTGATATGCAACATTAAGGTGAAAAATCAAGACGCACTCATGAGATAACCACAGTTTCTCATTCACTAAGGCAAACAAAATTCGCATTGCACTTTTCATTCAAATGGACTACAAAATGCTTAAGCACTAGGCCTTCAGATAGTAGCATGGCTTAGTGGAAAAAGCACGGTTCTAACCCTCGCTCCACCATGTATCTGCTGTGTGACCTTGGGCAAGTCACATAACTTCTCTGTACCTCAGTTCCCTCATCTGTAAAATGGGGATTGAGACTGACTCCCACATGGGACAACCTGATTACCTTGTATCTACCCCAGTGCTTAGAACAGTGACTGGCACACAGTAAGTGCTTATCAAATACCCTCATTATTATTATTATTATTATTTTATTCAATTCAGTCACGACTCACAATCTCACAGAAACTCTACAGTGCATGGAACTTCTGAAAAGGAAGAGAAAGGCTCCAATTCCAACAACAATAGAAGTGGATCTAGATATCCTGAACTTAATGGCCCATTTGAAAACCTAGAATTCCTTAACTCCCATTCTCTCCTAGACCCCCTCCAATCTGGCTTCCGTCCCCTCCACTCTACCGGGACTGCTCTCTCTAAGGTCACCCATGACCTCCTTCTTGCCAAATCCAATGGCTCCTACTCCATTCTGATCCTCCTTGACCTCTCTGCTGCCTTTGACACTGTCGACCATCCCCTCCTCCTCCATACCTTATCTCACCTTGGCTTCACGGACTCTGTCCTCTCCTGGTTCTCCTCTTACCTCTCTGGCCGATCATTCTCGGTCTCCTACGCTGGAGCCTCCTCCCCCTCCCATCCTTTAACTGTTGGAGTTCCTCAAGGGTCAGTTCTTGGCCCTCTTCTGTTCTCCATTTACACTCACTCCCTCGGTGAACTCATCCGCTCTCACGGCTTTGACTACCATCTCTACGCAGATGACACGCAGATCTACATCTCCGCCCCTGTCCTCTCCCCCTCCCTTCAGGCTCGCATCTCCTCCTGCCTCCGGGACGTCTCCACCTGGATGTCGGCCCGCCACCTAAAACTCAACATGAGCAAGACTGAGCTCCTCATCTTCCCTCCCAAGCCCGGTCCGCTCCCAGACTTCTCCATCACCGTGGATGGCACGACCATCCTTCCCGTCCCGCAGGCCCGCGATCTCGGTGTCATCCTTGACTCGTCCCTCTCGTTCACCCCACACATCCTATCCGTTACCAAGACCTGCCGGTTTCACCTCTACAATATCGCCAAGATCCGCCCTTTCCTCTCCACCCAAACGGCTACCTTACTATTACGGGCTCTCGTTATATCCCGGCTAGACTACTGTGTCAGCCTTCTCTCTGACCTCCCTTCCTCCTCTCTCGCCCCGCTCCGGTCTATTCTTCACTCCGCTGCCCGGCTCATCTTCCTGCAGAAACGATCTGGGCATGTCACTCCCCTTCTTAAACAACTCCAGTGGTTGCCTATCGACCTCCGCTCCAAACAAAAACTCCTCACTCTAGGCTTCAAGGCTCTCCATCACCTTGCCCCTTCCTACCTCTCCTCCCTTCTCTCTTTCTACCGCCCACACCGCACGCTCCGCTCCTCTGCCGCCCACCTCCTCACCGTCCCTCGGTCTCGCCTATCCCGCCGTCGACCCCTGGGTCACGTCCTCCCGCGGTCCTGGAACGCCCTCCCTCCTCACCTCCGCCAAACTGATTCTCTTTCCCTCTTCAAAACCTTACTTAAAAATCACCTCCTCCAAGAGGCCTTCCCAGATTGAGCTCCTCTTCCCCCTCTACTCCCTCTGCCATCCCCCCTTTACCTCTCCGCAGCTAAAGCCTCATTTTCCCCTTTTCCCTCTGCTCCTCCACCTCTCCCTTCCCATCCCCACAGCACTGTACTCGTCCGCTCAACTGTATATATTTTCGTTACCCTATTTATTTTGTTAATGAATTGTACATCGCCTCGATTCTATTTAGTTGCCATTGTTTTTACGAGATGTTCTTCCCCTTGACGCTGTTTAGTGCCATTGTTCTTGTCTGTCCGTCTCCCCCGATTAGACTGTAAGCCCGTCAAACGGCAGGGACTGTCTCTATCTGTTGCCGACCTGTTCATCCCAAGCGCTTAGTACAGTGCTCTGCACATAGTAAGCGCTCAATAAATACTATTGAATGAATGAATGAATGAACTAAGGTTTTGACAGCGTATACAGAGCTGTTTCCTCCAACATTCTACTGTCCCCCCAATAGATTGTAAGCTCTTTGAGGGCAGGGAACGTGTCAACCAACTTGATATCCTCCCAAGTGTTCAGTGTTTTTCACTCAGTAATAATGATAATTGTAATAATAATTGAGGTATTTGTTAAGTACTTACTATGTGTCAAGCACAGTTCTAATCGCTGAGATAGATACAAGGTAATCAGGTTGGCCACAGTCCCTGTCTCACATGGGGCTCACAGTTTCAATCCTTATTTTACAGATGAGATGATTCAGGCATAGAGAAGTTAAATGACTTGCTCAAGGTCACAGAGTTGGCAAATGACAAAGTCAGGATTAGAACCCAGGTCCTCCAACTCCCAGGTCCATGCTCTATCCGCCAGGCAACACTGCTTCCCATGAGCAGTAAGTGCTCGATAAATACCATTATTTGACTGATAGGTTGGTTATTCTATTTTATTCAAGAAAGACTTTCTAAAGGAGGCAGGGTTTAATGTTCCAAGTCAGAGGGCAGCCAAATGAGATGGCAGACTGGATATGAAGCAGGAATTTACCTCAAGCATAAGAAAGCATGGAAGAAAATGAGGAGGTGGATATGAGAAAGGTAACAATAATAATAATGGCATCTGTTAAGTGCTGTGTACTAAGCACTGGGGTAGATACAAGATAAACAGATCCCACACAGGGTCACAGTCAAAGAAGGAGGGAGAACAGGTATTGAATCTCCATTTCAGAGATGAGAAACTTGAAGCACAGAGAAGTTAAGTGACTTGCCCAAGGTCACTTAGCAGGCATGTGGCAGAACCAGGATTAGAACCCAGGTCCTCTGACTCCCAAGACTGGGCTCTTTCCTCAAGGCCACAGTACTTCTCTGTATAGAGCATGTATAGAGAGCAATGCAGAAAGACCATAATTAGTAGGTACTAGGTTCAAGAACACCTGAGGCAAGTAAGGTGTGTTAGACTATCCTGAAAATAATGATTATTATGGTATTTGTAAAGTAATTTCTATGTGCTGAGCACCACATTAAGTCCTGGGGTAGATACAAGTTAAGCAGATCAACTGCAGTGTCTGTCCCATATAAGTCTAACAGCCTAAAGGAGACTGAGAACAGGCACTGAATCCCCTTTTTACAGATGAGGAGTTTATTGAATGTATTGCAGTTTCTGGAGTTTACAGCTGATAAAAATACTTTACTTATGGAGAATCTATTAGACATTTGTATCAGGGACCATCGCCTCTCAGGATTGCACCTGGAGAGTTTCCAGTACTGTACCAGTCTCAACTCGGGGAGGGAGAGGCAAGCAGAGACATACCCATTCCATTCCTAGCTTGGGCAGAGGCTAGCCAGTAGAAGGCAATCTACTACAAGCCAAAACTCACCTGTGCTGGGGAGCAGCAGCATGGGAGAGAGTTGAGGGAACAGACTTAAATGGACTGCATGGAAGAGGGCAATGGAAAACCACTTCCATATTTTTACCAAGAAAACTCTATGGACATACTACCAAAACAATTGCAGAAGGAAATGGGGTGTTCTGGGAGAGATGTGTCCATCGAGTCATTATGGGTTGGACACGACTCGACAGCATAAGGCTAGACCAGGACTGCAAGGGCCTTTCAAGTCCTAACTGAGACTTTTGGCACCCTACATTTGGTGAGTCTTGGTTTCTTGCCCCTGCTCCAAAAGGGCTAAGAGAAGGAAGAGCCAGATTATGCATGCTGCTCAATACTAAACTTCAAGCTAGGGACAAAGACACAGTAGGATACAGGAATACTGCTTCTCTTCTCAAGCCCAAAGCTTGGAATGTGATCTCCAGCTCACTCTGGGCTTGTCCTGAGCCTGCTGAGTGCTCCTGAAAGTCCGTGTGTCCATCTCCAAAGGGAAAACACAAACGGAAATTGAGCTGTGCAAAGTGATGGAGAGTGCAGTTCCTGTACATCCTGAATTTCACTGCCATCTTTTATGCCAGGAAAACTCCAACTTTCAGCAATTAGTATGCCTACATTAGAAATCAGAGAATGGGGTGGGAGGGGAAAGGTCAAGATGTGAGGGAGAGTGAAATAGGGTGAGGAAGGATATTAAGAGCGAGGAGAAAAGAGGAGAGGGTTAAGCACCAAGGTTTCAGCCCAGAGCTACAGAGTTAGTGGGGAGTCCACCATGCAAAAATATGCATATAGCCAATTGGCTGAGAGAGCAACTTTGCTGTGAAGCCAAGTGCTAAACTCTTAGTACAGTGCTCGGCACATAATAAGTGCTCAATAAATTAGATTGATTTATTGAAGTGGGAAAGTGGAATGATAGAAACCAAGAAAACCCTCCTCCTCAATTCCCTTTCCTTCCCCTAGTAGTGTAGCCTTCTCAGAAGTAATATGAGTAGCAGTAGTAATATGAGTAGTAATTACCAATCAATCTATTGTATGTATTGATGGCTTACCATGGGCAGAAACACTGTACAAAGCACTTGGGAGAGGACAAAGTTGGTAGACACGTTTCCTGCCCATAAGCAGGTTACAGTCGGGGGTGGGGAGCGGCAGGCATTAAAATAAATTATGGATTTGCACATAAGTGCTGAGGGGCTGAGGGAAGGGGGGTAAAAGGGTATAAATCCAAATGCAAAGATGACAAAGAAGGGAGAGGAGGTAGGGGAAATGAAGGCTTAGTCTGGAAAGACCTGTTGGAGGAGATGTAGTAATAAAGTGGAGGTAATGTTATTTATTGAGCACTCAGCAGGTACCATATACTGTACTAAGAAGCCGGAAACATACAACAGAAGCACAAGGCAGTTAAGAGTAATTGTCGGGGAAGGAAATGATTAATTTTGACAAGTCCCAAATGGGGTGTGGTGGGGGAGAAGGTTGAAGAGACTGTTTCTAAGGGAACTGGCTGCCAAGATAAGAGTAGGATTGGGTGTTGAGAGATGGGGAGACTCTGAGACAATAACAAAACTAACTTGCAGGTGCCAAAGGGAAATTTACCAGAATCCCTGCTGTGATAAGAGAGGACCTGTCTGACTTTAGCTGACCTGTGCCCTTATCATAGAGACTAGATGGACCTGGGAGATAGAGGACCTGGGTTCTCATAATAATAATAATAATAATTATGGTGCTTAAGTGCTTAATATGTGCCAAGCACTATTCTAAGCACTGGGATAGATACAAGTTAATCAGGTTGGACACTGTCCCTGTCCTACATTGGGCTCACAATCTTAATCCCATTATTCACAGTTGAGGTAACCGAGGCACAGAAAAATGAAGTGACTGGCTCAAGGTCACACAGCAAACAAGTGGTGGAGCTAGAATTAGAACTCATGATCTTCTGATCCCAGGACTGTGCTCTATCCACTACACCATACTGTTTCGCAGCATGTTTTGGGGTTTGTCAGCTGAGAAGGGCATTCTGCCAGGGCACATGGGTCTGCAGAGGATGCAAGAAATAAATTCAGCTTTATTCACATAAAGGCTGTCGTTTGCAATCAGATAACTATTCAGGTGGGGATTTGGGGATGGCACCGCTTGGGGTCTCTATCTACCAATGATAGTATTTATCAAGCACCTATGTGCCAAGCTTTTTGTAAAGTTCTGGGGTAGAAACAGGAAAATCAAATCACACACAGTCCTTGTCCCACATGGGACTCAAGTCATAGGGGCAGAAAGAACAGGAATTCAATTCCCATTTTACAGATGAGGACACTGAGCCCCAGAGAAGTTGAGGGGCTTGTCCAAGGTCACACAGCAGGATAGTGGCAAAGGTGGGGTTACAACTGACTCAGGTCTCCTGACCCCAGGCCCCTGTTCTTTCCATTAGGCCAGGTTACTTCCATGATAGTCCATTTTCTTCCCGGCCTACATGGTGCTTACATTATTTGTCCTTTGGGAAAATAAGGTACAGGGAAACTACTGAACATCAGCAGTGTGGGAAAGTGTCACCTAATAGATAGAATGTGGGCCTGGGAGCCAGAGGATGTGGGTTCTAATCCTAGCTCCACCACTTGCCAGAAGTGTGACCTTGGGCAAATCACTTAATCTCTATGTGCCTCAGTTTCCTCAACTGCAAAATGGGGACTCAATAACAGTTCTCCCTCCCCGTTAGGCTGTGAGCCCCCTGTGAGACAGGGACTGTGTCCGGCCTGATTAACTTGTATCTATCCCAGCTCTTAGAACGGTATTTGACGCACAGTAAGCACTTAACAAATACCATAAAATAAGCAAACAAACAAAAAACCCCCATGAGAACAGGGTCAAGGAGTTCTTGGAACTGCACTAAGGGGGCAGAGATTCTGAGAGATTTTTTTCTCCCCTTAACTTGGAGAACTTTTGAGAACTGAAGGTCTGGTCTTGAATACATTTGAACAGGAAATCAATAATGGCGGGAATTTGAAGAACAGCCCAAATGCGACTTTTCCCCACGAGGTTTCCTATGGGCCGGTTTTCCATGCAGGTGAGACTGGGCTGTCAATTACACAGCTGTCTGACTCTGAGCCTCAAACACACCCTATGCCACTGTGTCAGTCCACCGATTCAGAATGCATCACTGCTTCTCAGCCAGAATTCTGACACAGATCCTTCATGCACGAATCTTTCGGTTTAATTATGGTTTAAGGTATATAGTTCTCTTGGGGGAAGGGAATCTCGTAGAACTCTCCAAGAGCCAACGCCACTCCAGTCGCTGAGCTTATTTTTCCTCTTTAAAGCTTGGGTGAAGAGGAAATGTCAAACTTTTTTATCCCTTTTCTTCTCCCTCTGTTGCCTTTGACCAATGCTGAAAGATACAAACTCTCAGAGCGGGGGATGAGGGCAGATGAAATATGAAACAAAAGCTGAGGTCCTCTGACACTGAGTTATTCTATGCTTAAGAGCCATATAAGTTCTAGAGGGACAGCCCCTAGTTAGATAGAAAAATAGACAGCTAGCAATAGAAAAGGGATAGGGCTTAAGGAAAGAGGGGAAATCTGTTTCTAAGGGCTCATCAGGGCACCACAACACTTATCTGCATATCTGTAATTAATTTATTTATATCAATGTCTGTCTCCCCTTCTAGACTTAGAGCTTGTTGTGGGCAGGGACTGTGTCTATTGTTATATTGTACTTTCCCAAGCTCTGCACAGAGTAAGCGTTCAATAAATATGATTGATTGATTGATCGATTGGTATACCTGCCTCATAGGCTTAGTCCTAAAGGAGAGGGCAGCAATGGAACCCCCAACCTTGCTATTCCAGGTTGGGGAAGGAGTCAGTGGAGGAATGTAAAGTGGGAGGGGAGGGGCCCAGGTCCTTGTAGTTGCTGCCACTTTCCCAGGACTCACTGCTGAAGCTGCTCAGCTCGAGGCTGTCATGTGATGACCTGGGAGGGGAGGGAAGAAAATGTCAGTGAAGGAAGAGCCAGGAAATGCCAGTAAAGGAAGAGCCTCAAGCATCCGCTGCAGTCATGCCCCACTCCTCCCTTGCCACCATCTTATTCTATTAGGAAGTGTGGAACAGGAAAAGCTGGGAGAGGAGTGCCAGAGGAAGAAGTAGGCACAGAAATGGCACATGTTAAAGATAGTTAAAGACCGGAAGGCCTGAAGAGGTCAATCCTATCCATTAAAAGCACCCACATGTCCATCAACTTGCCTCTGATTTCTATTTTGTTCTCATTTCCATTTCTGAGGTCATATCTATATTGAGGAAATAACACTGGGGTTAATCCTGGTTGTTGGAAAGCAAATTAACCCTGCCTCCCTCAGAAACCTGGGTTAAACCAATCTTTAGAGGTGTTATTTGAGAGTTCCTTTCAAATGCAAATCAATAATTCACTCTGGCATTAAAACACAATCCTCCATCAATCTACTCTCTTGCTATTAAATACCTCACTCTGGTTTCAGGAGACAGCACAACTAAAGAACTGATGTGAGGCCCTGAGGTGAGTGATTTCCACTGTGTAGTTCCTCTCTTAAAGTGAGAGGAAATTTCTGTTCTCCATTTACACACACTCCACTGGAGAACTCATTCACTCCCAAAGGCTTCAATTATTTCCCTACTTGGATGATTCCCAAATCTACCTCTCCAGCCCTGACCTCTCTCTCCCCCCGCAGTCTTGCATTTCCTCCTGCCTTCAGGACATTTCTACTTGGATGTCCTACTGCCAACTCAAACTAAAGCTGTCCAAAAGACTCCTTTTCTTCCCACCAAACCCTGTCCTACCACGTCTTTTCCATCATTCTAGATAATTCCACCATCGTATCTCACAAGCCCGTGAACCTGGCCTTCTCCTCAACTTATCTCTCTCATTTAACCCACATATTTAATCTGTCACCAAATCCTAGAACTCCCTCCCTCTCCACATGACAGACCACCAACTCTCTGACCTTCAAAGCCTTATTAAAGTCGCATCTCCTCCTAGAGGCCTTCCCCATTTAAGTCCTCCTTTGCCCTACTAATTCTCCCTTCTAAATCACCTATGCACTTTGAACTGTACCCTTTAAGCACTTGATACTCAGACCATCACTACCTCTAAGTACTTATGTACATCTATAATTAATTTTAAGATCTGCCTTCCGCTGTAGACTGCAAGCTCCTTATGGGCAAGGAATGAGTCTATCAAATCTGTTGTACCATCGATGGAATTTATTGAATGCTTACTGTATGCAGAGCACTAAGCAAGCATAGTACTCTCCCAAGTGCTCAGCTCTCAATTAATACTACTGATTGACTGGAATTAAATTATCAATAACCCATTCAATCCACACCCATCTACTCAGGGTCAAGCGCCAAAGTGTAGCTTTTGTGCCTCACTTTTCTCAGGTGGGACTGGAAAGGGAACACTGTAGGTGTTCAATATATACTGTGGCTGATGAAAACAATGAGCAGTAGAAGCCTGCAAACCAAAGTATATGATGTCACCCATGCCATGGGTCCTTTAGGGAGAGACCATGAGTAACACTGGAAGTTACAGTCTTCCCTGTCCAGGGTAATTTGAACAGTAGCTAGAAGTAGGACTCCACAGCTGGAAGAGGAACATACTTTTTTTTGGGTGGGCAGGGGTTAGTGTGATCTCGCCCCATATTCAAAGAAACCCTCTCTTTCTTGAAAAACTAGTGCCTCAGACAACCATCTGGGCTAGTGGCCAGGAGTCTGGGTTCTAATCCTGACTCCACCACTTGCCTGCTGTGTGACCTTAGGCAATTCACGTATCTTCTCCATACCTCAGTTTCCTCAACTGCAAAACGGTAATTCAATACCTGGTCTCCCTCCTACTTATACTGTGAGGCCCATATGGGACAAGGACCGTATCTGCTCTGATTAATTTGCACCTACCCCACCTCTTAAAACAGTGCTCGACACTTAATAAGCATTCAACAAATGCCATTAAAAAAAAACACCCAACAATCTGGGTCACCTGTCCCTAAATCTATCCCTACTCCTACTGAACAACTCATCTACTATGTAAGGGCCAGAGGGCCTATTGAAGTGATCTTGCCAAGGATGCCCCCCCTTTCCAAAATAATATAGGCTGAGCCCAATCAATTGATTGCATATCATTAAAATGGCCCCAGGGATGACTTTCGGAATACAGTACTAATAAGAAAACCCAATCAAAGGAAACCTAGGGTGGCACCAAATGGGGAGAGTACGGAAATCCAAACAGAGACCAGTCCTTGCCAGGAACACCGAGAGCCTGGAAAACAAATGGCAGAGGAGATGGTCCCACCTGCCAAGGTTAATGAAAAAATGAATCTCTGCCAAAGTGCTCAGGAGCCACAGATCCCAGGAAAGAGCTGGGCTTGTGTGACTGTTGAAGAGCAGCGAGCTGCAAGCATCGTCTCAATGAATGACAAGCGGGGATCGTGCCCACCAGCTCTACTGTATTGTACTTTCTCAGTCGCTTAGCATACTTCTCTGCGCACAATAAATGCTCGCTCAAAAGTACCAATTGATAGACAATGCATTTCAGAGAGGTGGAGGCTGTCCCTCTAGATTGTAAGTTCCTAGAGGGCAAGGAATATGTTTATTGTTGTACTCTCACAAGCACTTAGTACAGTGCTCCACACACAGGAAGCACTCAATTAATACAATTGAATGAATGAATGTAAGGAAGAAGAGTTGAGGGGAATGGTGCAAAATACAGTCTGAGAGATTCAAAGACAAGAGGGGATAGAGCTCAAAAGCTCAAGGCAGGAATTTTATCTCAGTAGCACAGTTGGGTTTGTAGAGCTTTGCAGGTTTCAAAATGGGCAGATGTGAATGGGAAGGGGTCTTCTCGAGTTAAATTCCAGCAAACTAACTCTCTTCCCCTATTGAGAGCTCACCTCCACCAGGAGGCCTTCCCAGACTGTGCCCTCCTTTTCCCTTTGCCCCTCCTCCCCTCCCAATCCCCCCTACTCCCTCCCTCTGCTCTAGCCCCTTCCCCTCCCCTCAGCACTTGTGTATATTTGTATATATTATTTATTACTCTATTTATTTTATTAATGATGTGTGTATATCTATGATTCTATTTATCTATTTTGATGGTATTGATGTCTGACTACTTGTTTTGTTTTGCTGTCTGTCTCCCCCTTTCAGACTGTGAGCCCATTGTTGGGCAGGGATTTTCTCTATCTGTTGCCACATTGTACATTCCAAGCACTTAGTACAGTGCTCTGCACACAGTAAGCGCTCAAAAAATACAATTGAATGAATGAAATGAATGAATGAAAGTTATGGACACTGATATAAGCTCATTGTGGGCAGGGAACATGCCTGATAATTCTGCTGTACCGTGCTCTCACAAGCACTTAGTACAGGGCTTTGCACACAGTAAGCACTCAATAAATATGATTGATTGATTGAATAAGTGCTTACTACGTGACAGGCACTGCAGCTGGGGTGCCGTCGAGTCGTCTTATGCCTTCAAGTCATCTCCGTCTCATAGCATTGCCATGGACGCATCTCTCCCAGAACACCCTACCTCCATCTGCAATCATTCTGGTAGTGTATCCATAGAATTTTCTTGGTAAAAATATAGAAGTGGTTTACCACTGCCTCCTTCCGCACAGTCAATCTTAGTCTCCGCACTCGACTCTCTCCCATGCCGCCAGTGTCCAGCACAGGTGAGTTTTGACTTGTAGCAGATTGTCTTCCACTCACTAGCTACTGCCCAAACTAGAAATGGAATGGGTATGCCTCTACTTGACTCTCCCTCCTGTGATCGAGGCTGGTAGAGTACTGGAAACTCTCCAAGTGCGACCCTGAGAGGGGAGCTGGGATAGATACAAGATAATTAGATCAGACACAGTCCCTGTCCCACCTGGGGTTCACACCCTAAAGGGGGAGGGAGAATAGAATCCTACCTCTTTCCCAACAAGATTTACCAAATTTCTCCAACTTGTAAGCCAATCTCCTCTTGCATTCAACCTTCTTGCTTTCTCCCCCCAATACACTCTCCCACTAAGTCTGTTCCTTTCTTACTAAACACATCACAGCTTATGGCTTCTCCTCCAAAAGCCAATGCTTCAGGCCTAAACCTTTGGGGGTGTGTTAGGTAAAATGGATTCCAGACTTCCAGGCCAATCATCAAGAGCTCCTGAGCTTTAATTCTGGCCCAGTAATAATAACGATAGTATTCGTTAAGTATTTACTGTACCTCGCACTGGGGTAGATACAAGATAATCAGGTCAGGCACAGTCCCTGTCTCACATGGGGCTCACAGAAGTGGGTTTTATTAGTACCCTTTAAAGAATTGCCATATTACTTGCCTTGGTTTCTACAGTCTACTCCACAGCATAGCCCACCTGCCCTCCCTCACCAAGGAGAGTGCAGAATGGTGTATGAGTGTTTGGGAAATGCTTCAAGAATTAATTAATTCATTCATTCAATCATATTTATTGAGCACTTACTGTATGCAAAGTACAGTACTAAGTGCCTGGAAGATTACAATGTAACAATGAACGGACACATTCCAGTCTCACAATGAGCTTGCAGTCTAGAGGGGGAGACAGACATTGATATGAATAAATAAATAAATTACAAATATGCCCATAATGAATATAGAGAATCAGCGTGGCTCAGTGGAAAGACCCCGGGCTTGGGAGTCAGAGGTCATGGGTTCGAATCCCGCCTCTGCCACTTGGCAGCTGTGTGACTGGGGGTAAGTCACTTAACTTCTCTATGCCTCAGTTACCTCATCTGTAAAATGAGGATTAACTATGAGCCTCATGTGGGACAACTTGATTACCCTATATCTACCCCAGCGCTTAGAAAAGTGCTCTGCACATAGTAAGCGCCTAACAAATACCAACATTATTATTATAAGTGGGTGATCGACTGCATGGGTTTCTTGGCAGCATTGAATACGTTATATAGTCAAGAACAACCGGCTATCCACCAGTGGATTATCTGCACTGTGGATAATCCAAAAGAGGGCTTTAACCAGAAAGCAGCATGGCCATGTGGATAAAGTATAGGCCTAGGGGGCCAGAGAACTTGGATTTTAATCTTGCCTCCACCACTTGCTTGCTGTGTGACCTTGGGCAAGTAATTTAACTTCTCTGTACCTTTATTGCTGGACTGCAAAATGAGGATTCAATACCTATTCTCCCTCCTACTGAGACTCTGAGCCTCATGAGGGACAGGGACTATATCTGGCCTAATTAGCTTGTATCTACCCCAGCACTTAGAACAGTGCTTGACATATAATAAGTGACATATAATTCTATTAAAAAAAACAAGGCTTACCATTCCCTCCCACATTAAAGCACCCACCATTCTTAGCACTGACTTTCTCTAGGCAACTTTAGAAGAGGGACTGCTTCCCTGCTTTGCCCTGATGAGATCCAAACTATTTCCCTTGCTGTATATCACCCAAGCCATCCTTCTCCTTCATAAATTCAGAATAACCAAAGTTGACTATGGTTGAGTCGGACCTCATTGCACTCCTCCTGATTCCTGCTGAGGTAATGACAGGCTGGGTTTCGATTGGTCAAGGACTAGTGAAGATCTGTCAGTCTGATCCAGGGGCCTCTCCCTTCTGGCCCTTAATATCTGCTTTCAGCAGGTTTAGGTTGTATGGTGAGGAAGGCTGCTGTGCAAATTTCTCACTTCCAAAACAGAGCACTCTATAAATACGCCATCTGAGAGGGTACAATAAGAACAGTCCATCATGTCACCCCACCCTCCCCCAACCTGGAAACTTTCGGGCTAGTGATTCATATCTTATGGGTAATTATGAGCAGTGGTAGTAAGCCTCCCTGGAGGTGAATGAGACTGCCTGGAACCCAAGCTATGCAAAGTATTCTTGCCAAACCCAAGCTGTTTGGCTGTGTCAATCTTTGTATTTATTATGCATCGGTCCTTCCAGGTAGCCTCAAAAGAGTGGGACGCTGGACCTTCTGTGATCTGCTGGGCAAGTCGAGGGGGGAAGGACTTGTCATCCTGCAGAAGAGAAGGAAGAAAGGCGACTCTGACTGAACCTTTCATCTTTCTGTCTCCAGGATGCTGGACTCAGAGGCCAGACTGATTTTTCTTTTTTTAACTGTACACAGAGATGATTCCCAAGAGAAATAGAAAAGCAGAGGGGAAGGCAGCTTTCCAGATTATTGCTCAATTCCAGGTTTAGGCCAGTGTAATATAAGAGGAAGAACCTGATTTTATGGGGAAGTTGGGAACTTCAAAGACACCCCAGGGAGTCCCTGATAAGACAGCAGGCTGGAAGCTGCCCTGTGGCAAAACCTTATAAAGCACAATGCAAATTAGTTCTTAGGTGGGGATGAAGCTCCTTAAATCACTTGACATTATAGGCTCACCCAGTTAGAGTTGTTCCAAGCCTTCACTCTCCACTCTCCATTCCTCTTCTCTGCCATCTTTTCTCAACTCTTGCCATCTGTCTCTACCCCACTAACTTGCAACCACCTGCCTTCTTCACAACAGTGTAGCTAAGCCTCCTGTGGCAACTGCCATGGTTTCCACATCCTGGCACATGTTGGGGAGGGAAGAAGGGGAAACGGGAAAGTAATCTGAATAGGCTTAGAAGTCAAAAGAGTCTGTAAATTAATTGCTGAGACTCTCAGTGGCTGGGGTCAAGGAAGAACAGGAGACTTACAACCAAAATGGGGGTCTGCCACTTTGCCTTGGTCCAGTCTCAGTTTCCTCATCTGTAAAATGGGGATTCAATATCTGTTCTCCCTTCTATTTAGACTAGGAGTCCCATGAGGGACATAGACTATGTCTGACCTGATTATCTTGTGTCTCTCCTAGTGCTCAGTACAGTTCTTGGTGCATAGTAAACTTAGAATTATTGTAAGTACTGTTTTATTGTTATTTATATTTATAATATTATCTAGATTGCCAATTGTATTAGTTCTGCTTTCCATGTAGAAATAAGTTAAATGTCACTTTATCAACCTATCATTGGTATTTTTCTGAGCACTTACTGTGTGCAGAGCACTTTACTAAGCACTTTCATTCAATCCTACTTATTTAGAGCTTACTGTGTGCAGAGCACTGTACTAAGTACTTAGGAATTAACAATTCAGCAATAAACAGTGACAACCCCTGCCCCCAATGAGCTCACAGTCTAGAGAGGAATACAGCACAACAGAGTTGGGAGAAAGATTCCCGGCCCACAGGAGTTCACAGTCTAGAGGAAGAAAGACACATTAATATTAACATAAATTATAGCTATTTACATAAGTGCTGTGGAGCTGAGGATGGGGTGAATAAACAAAGCAAATCCAAGTGCAAATCAAATATTTGCCCAATTCTCCACTTCACTATGTACTGTGTAGCTCTGGCTTTAACTAGCAAAAAGTTTGATTTAGCCAACTCTTGCGCAGCTGAATCTGGAAAGTGGCAGTGTCTAGTATAAGCACCATCTTCCTCTGGTGACTAATCTGAACTTTTATCAGATTGGTGCAAGGCTGAAGAAGCACCAATGTCCCTGACTTTGACAGGAGTCATGCAGCCAAACCATGGTTCAGCTCTGCTTTGCCAGTTTTAAAAATAAAGCATAAAAAACAAAGAAGGGTGGCAGGTGAGCCATAGCAAACAGAATAAGAAATAGACAAGAAATCAATAATGAACGCCTCCATGCCCACAATTCTGTCAACAATACAAGGAGAATCAGCACTACTCTGTAGAGAACTGAGATCAGCCCAGTTCCTGCCAGGGGCAAATGAAATCGACTTTGAAAATAGTCCCTCTGCCGTTCATTCAGGGTGAGCAAAAAGCTACAGAGATTAAGAAAGCCAATTTGATTTAATAATCTTCTGGGACCCTCTTACAAGGTTGGGAGTGATAATAATAATAATTGTGATATTTGTTAACTGCTTTTGTGCCAGGCACTATTCTGAGCACTTGGGTGAGTGCAAGCAAATGGGGTTGGGCATAGTCCCTGTTCCACATGGGACTCACAGGCTCAATCCCCATTTTACAAATGAGGGAACTGAGGACCAGAGAAGTGAAGTGACTTGCCCAAGGTCACAAAGCAGACAAATGATGAAGCCAGGATTAGAACCCATGATCGTCTGATTCCCAGGCTCATGCTCTATCCACTATATCATGCTTCTGCTCGAACACAGGAGGGTTAAGCAGGTATTAAATTTTGGTAGGGGTGGGGGGAAGGTTCATAAATGATTTGAATGTATTTGCAGGGCTGGTATAAACTATGAAATAAGACCCAGCATTTCAGAGTGAGAAAGATGGAAAAATGAGAGAGAAATTACCTCTCTTCCCCTCTTCAAAGCCCTACTGAGAGCTTCTCCAGGAGGCCTTCCCAGACTAAGCCCCCCCTTCCCTCTGCTTCTCCACCCTTCCCCCCACCCTCTGCTCTTCCTCCTTCCCCTCCCCTCAGCACATTAACATTTATTTTATTAATGAGGTGTATGTCTCCTTGATTCTATTAATCTTGATGATGTTCACTTTGTTTTGCTCTGTTTTGCTTTGCTGTCCATCTCCCCTGTTTAGACTGTGAACTCATCATTGGGCAGGGATTGTCTATCTGTTGCCGAATTATACATCCAAGCGCTTAGTAAAGTGCTCTGCACATAGTAAGCACTCAATAAATATTATTGAATGAATGAATGAAAAAAATTTGAGATAAAGAAAAAAAGAACAATTCATACCCTCATAGTGTTTTAAAATGGCTCAAATTATCAAAGTAACTCCATTTATGTGACTTTGTTACTCCCAAAGCTTTGTGCTGCAAATCCCTCAAATCAAGCAAAGCACTCAATAAATCCCATGACTACCACTCTCAGACCTCACAACAAGATGAGAGAAGATGAAAGAAAAGCTAGGATCAACCTGAAGGCAATCCATAGAAAGAGACTTGGCCAATCCAGTTCTGTGGCTTATGGAGCAACAATATGGCTGAAACACCTCAATTTCTGACATAGAAAAGTTCAGATCCCCTTGCCTGAGGATAGAGGTTCAACAATAATTTGAGTTGTTACTTGAGTCCTATTGTTTGTTATGAAAATCAGACTCCTGTTCTAATCTATGATGTTATGAGGCTTACAATTCAATCACAGAGCTCACAAATTGTTCTAGAATAAAAGATGTTAAGATAGAACGAAATTATTATTGTATAGAATGCAGCTGCCTCTCTAAAGGGACCACCAAATATATAAATATATATAAAATTACTTTATATATACATACAAATTATAAGAATTCATTTCTATATGATGAATAACAACAAAAATGGATTGGGGGTTCTGGGTTTTTTTATTCATTTCCCTATTCCTAATCTATTTTAATGTCTACATCCCCCTATAAACTGTACACTCCACATGGGCAGGGATTGCATCTACCAACTCTGTGGTATGGTACTCTCCTAAGCACTTAGTACAGCACTCTGCAATAATAATTATGGTATTTGTTAAGCGCTTACTATGTGCCAAGCACTGTTCAAAGCACTGGGGTAGATACAAGGTAATCAGGTTGTCCCACGTGGGGCTCACAGTCTTAATCCCCATTTCCCAGATGAGGTTACTGAGGCACAGAGAAATTAATTGGCTTGCCCAAGGTCACACAGCAGACAAGCGGCAGAGCCGAGATTAGAACCCACGTCCTCCGACTCCCAAGCTTGTGCTCTTTCCACTAAGCCATGCTGCTTACAAAGTAAGTGCTCTCAGTGAATACCATTGATTGATAGATTTTCATTGATTATGAATTCTGGGAAAAGGAATGGTTTCCTTTAAAAGATGGAAGGCAGCCTAGGATTGGGGAGACCATAAATTTTACTGCGCATATAATAGAAACGCCCCACGACTCCGATAACCAATCACAAGACCTCTGGAACAGTCCTCCCTTGTGGCCAGGGGTGTCAAATTTAACCGCATCCCCCTGCCACCATATCAGCTAAGAAACAGCATTAAAAATTTAGGAAAATGTGTCAGGTGGCAAGGCTTACCCATACATCCTACATAAACCAGTCAATAGTCCTGCATTACTAATCATCTATTTTTAAAATAACCACAAGCACATTCTTGGTAGAAAGGTCCTCCTGTCCTCAACCTTTATCCAAAACCAGACTTTCAAGCTCTCTCCAAAGCTTCCATCTCACCCAAGACATCCTTACAGCTACTGAACTCTGCTGAGTGATACCTAGCAAAGTCAAGATTCACACCAGAAAGTACTGTTAGAGGAGGGAGGGGGAACAGGAATTGAAAATGTCTTCCTCTGTTCCTTTTCAGGCAGGGTTTAAAGCCTGACCACTTTGGTTTCACTTTTTCAGATTGATCCACAGGATCTGTTGACCATACCATCTGACTGGCAACCTCAGTTTCTGTTTCACCAAAGTGTATATTTCTCAAAGAAGAGCCTTGTGACCACTTTTTGATCAACCTCACAAATAACCCCAAAATAAAACGCTTAGATGGTATACCCAGGATCTCTCCAAAAAGGAATTCCTCCTGCACTACCTCAAGATCCTTCTGCTGATACTAGATTTAGTAATAATAATTCGGTACTTGCGAAGCCCTTACTATATGCCAAGCACTGTTCTAAGCACGGAGGTAGATAGAAATTAGTCAGATTGGACACAGTCCCTCTCCCACACGAGGTTCACAGTCTAAGGGAAGCAAGCGTGGCTCAGTGGAAAGAACACTGGCTTGGGAGTCAGAGGTCATGGGTTCTAATCCCGGCTTGGCCGCTTGTCAGCTGTGTGACTTTGGGCAAGTCACTTAACTTCTCTGTGTCTCAGTTACCTAATCTGTAAAATGGGGATTAAGACTGTGAGCCCCACGTGGGACAATCTGATCACCTAGTATCCCCCCAGCACTTAGAAGAGAGCTTCATACGTAGTAAGCGCTTAACAAATGCCATCATCATTATTATTATTAAGTAGGAGGGAGTAGGATTAATCCCCATTTTACAGATGAGGAAACTGAGGCGCAGAGAAGTTAAGCGACTTGCCCAAGGTCACACAGCAGAGATGTGGCCGAACCGGGATTAGCAACCACATCCTCTGACTCCCAGCCCTGTGCTCTTGCCACTAGGCCATGCTGTTGCTTCTCTGAACATTTGAGCATGCTATTCAGTTATTGTAAGCCAAGTCATGTTTTACACCTTTCAATGGGTGCAAAACTGTAGGGGGCACAGGCACCAGTAGTAGTGGTAATAATAATAATAATAATAATGGTATTTGTTAAGCACTTACTATGTGCCAAACACTTTTCTAAGCGCTGGGGTAGATACAAGGTAATCCGTTTGCCCCACGTGGGGTTCACAGTCTAAATCCCATTTAACAGATGAAGTAAAGGAGGCACAAAGAAGTGAAGTGGCTTGTCCAAGGTCACACACAGACAAGTGGCGGAGCCAGGATAGGAACTCACATCTCGTGACTCCCAAGCCCGTGCTCTTTCCACAAAGCCACATTGCTTCATAAGTTTTGGTACTCGTAGTACTAATAGTTTTCGTACATAGTGAACACTTACTAAATGTTGTGCACTAAACTAAGTACCTGGGAGGGCACATCAGAAGCAAGAGACCAGTTCCTTATCCTCAAGCAGCATATACTCGAGCAGGTGAAAGGGGTACATAAACAATGACAAATGATCAGAATAAATAATTGTATGTACATTTGAATATATGTACATGTGCAAGTCCTGCAGATGGATATAAGCATATAAATTCTAGAGGAGGCTGCTGTGTTGCTATGATTCAGGGTGTTGCGAATTCATCAGGGAAGACATGTTGGTGGAGGTAGTATTTTAAGAGAGCACTGAAGGTGGGCAGCAAGGCTTCAGCCTCCCTCTGGCATCTAAAGGGATAGACTGTAAACTCGATGTGGGCAGGGAACATGTGTTCCAACTCTGTCATACTGTAATAAGAATAATAATAACTGTGATTTTTAAGCACTCACTATGTGCCAGGCACTGTACTAAGTCAATGAGGAGGAATACAAGCAAATCAAGCTGCACTCATTCCCTGTCCCACATCGGGCTCACAGTCTCAATCCCCATTTTACAGATGAGGGAACTGAGGCTCAGAAAAGTGAAGTGACTTGCCCAACGACACACAGCAGATGAGTGGAAGAGCCGGGATTAGAACCCACGATTTTCTGACTTCCACGTCCATGCTCCATCCTCTACGCCATGCTGCTTGTCATAATAAATGTGGCATTTATTAAGCGCTTACTATGTGCCAGGCACTGTTCTAGAAACTGAGGTAGATATAAGTTAATCAAGTTGGACACAGTCCATGTCCCACATGGGGCTCACAGTCTCAATCCCCATTTTGCAGACGAGGGAACCGAAGCCCAGAGAAGTGAGGTGCCTTGCCCAAGTGGCGGAGCTCGGATTAGAACCTATGACCTTCTGACTCCCAGGCCTGAGTTCTCTCCACAAAGCCACATAGTAAGTGCTCAATAAATACTATTGTTGACAATAGAAAAAGTGATTCCCATTTGGGAGTGCAGCATATGCAAAGGGGTTGGAGGCGAGAGTTAACGGGAGGGGGAAATCAGAGTGGCTGAGGGAGCCAAGGGCTAGCAGATGGTTTCTCCTCCCTGCCCAGGTGCCAAAAGGGAGCCAGCTGTCAACCTCTGGCTGTGATTCTGGGAGCGAGGATTGGGAAGAGCAGGGACACGCAGGAACTGGTGGCTCTTTGCTCCACCTGGATCCCGAGGCTGAAGGCAAGGGGTGGGGGGCTCTGGGCTGGACCTGAACCTGGACCTCTGGGCTCCCCAGACTTGGGAGATGGGGGTCTCTGGACTGGGGCTGGATCTAGACCTGGACCTGAGGTTCTGGGCTCCCTGGATCCAGGGGACGGTGGTCTTTGGGCTTGGGGCTGTTGGAGGGGACGGAGGTCTCTGGGCTGAACCTGAACCTGGGACTCTGGACTCTGCGGATCCAGGGGATGGGGGTCTCTGGGCTAGGGCTGGACCTGGCCCTGGGTCTGGGACTCTGGGCTTCTCAGATCCGGGGATGGGGGTCTCTAGGCTGGACATGGGGGTCTGGGCTCCCCGGATCTGGGGGACGGGGGTCTCTGGGCTGGACCTGAACCTGAGGCTCTGGGCTCTCTGGAACCAGGGGATGGGGGTCTCTGGGCTGGACCTGGACTTCAGGCTCTGGGCTCCCCGGATCCAGGGGATAGGGTCCCTGGGCTGGACCTGGACCTGGACCTCTGAGCTCCCCGGATCCGGGGCATGGGGGTCTCTGGTCTGGACCTGGACCTCTGAGCTCCCCAGATCTGGGGGATGGGGGTCTCTGGGCTGGACCTGGACCTGGACCTCTGAGCTCCCGGGATCCGGGTGATGGGGGTCTCTGGACTGGACCTGGACCTGGACCTCTGAGCTCCCGGGATCTGGGGGATGGGGGTCTCTGGGCTGGACCTGGACCTGGGACTCTGAGCTCCCTGGATCCTAGGGACGGGGGTCTCTGGGCTGGACCTGGACCTGAGGTTCCCCGGGTCGGGGGAAGGGGGGTGCCTGTCCCGGGCGCTGGCCGGGGCGGCAGGGTGCGGAGCGGGGTGCAGAACGGGGTGCGGTGCGGAGTCGGGTGGAGGACGTGATCAGACTCGTTTGCAACGCTGCTTCCTCCTTCCCCCCTCCTCCTCCTCCCTCCGGCCCATCCCCCGTACTCACCCCGTCACCGACACAGACACGCACACACATACACACACACACACACACAGAGTCACACCCTCGCCCCGGACCGGACCGGACCCGACGGGACTGGACCGGGCCGGGAGCATCCAGCCGTGGGGCAGGTACGGCCGGAGCAGACAGGACAGGTGAGCGGCCGCCAGGTAAGGTCGGGATCGGGCCAGGCATTCATTCCATCGAATTCATTCATCCCATCGTAATAATAATAATAATGGTGGCATTTGTTAAGCTCTTACTAGGTGCAAAGCACTGTTCTAAGTGCTGGGGGGGATACAAGGTCATCAGGTTGTCCCACGTGGGGCTCAGTTTTAATCCCCATTTGACAGATGAGGTCACTGAGGCACTGACTGGCCCAAAGTCACACAAGCAAGCGGCGGAGCCGGGATTAGAACCCGTGACCTCTGCCTCCCAAGCCCGGGCTCTTTCCACGGAGCCACGCGGCGTACTGATCGTCCGGATTGAGCGCTTACTGTGTGCAGAGCACTCTTCTAAGCGCTTGGAAAGTATAATTCAGCAATAGAGATAATCCCTGCCCACAGTGGGCGTATTCAGTCAAACTAATGGATTGAGCGTTTACTGTGTGCTAAGTACAATACAGGAATAGAGACAATCCCTGCCCACAACGGGTGTATTCAATCAATCGAATGGAATGAGCGTTTACTGTGTGCAGAGCACTGTACTAAGCGCTTGGCAATGTACAATACAGGGAAAGCAGCATGGCCTAGTGGCTAGAGCCCGGGTCTGGGAATCAGAAGGTCATGGGTTCTAACCTCGGCTCCGCCGCTTGTCTGCTGTGTGACCTGGGGCGAGTCATTTCGCTTCTCTGGGTCTCGGTTCCCTCATCTGTAAAATGGGGATTGAAACTGTGAGCCCCATGCGGGACAGGGACTGTGTCCAACCTCATCTTCTTGTATCCACCCCAGCGCTTAGTACAGTGCCTGGCACATAGTAAGCGCTTAATAACCATTCATTCGATCGTATTTATTGAGCGCTACTGTGTGCGGAACACTGTACTATCATTATTATTCTTCTCCGTGCCTCAGTTCCCTCATCTGTAAAATGGGGATTGAGACTGTGAGCCCCACATGGGACAGGGACTGTATCCAACCCGATTTGCTTGTATCCACCCCGGCGCTTAGTACGGTGTGTGGCAAATAGTAAGCGCTTAGTACATTATTAGTAGTAGTAGTAGTAAAGATAGACAATCCTGCCTCCAGAGTCTCTTAACTTTCCCCTGCTACCCTCGACGTCTAGGAAAGAGGGGTCCCCGGCACCCCAACCCTAGGAAGAAGACGGGTGTGGGGGGCGGGTTGGGATGGTGACCCCTCCTCCTCCTCTTCCTCCCCTCCTCCTCTCCTCCCTCCCCCTCTCCTCCCTCCTCCCTTCCATCCTCCCTCTTCTTCCTCCTCTCCTCCGTTATGCCCCGTCCTCCTCCTCCCTCCTCCTTCTCTCCTCCTCCCCCCACTCCTTCTCCCCCTCCTCCCTCCTCCTCTTCCTCTATCCTCCCTCCTCCTCTCCCTCCTCCTCCTCCCCCCTCCACCTTCTCCTCCTCTTCTTCCTCCCTCCTCCTTCCTCCTCTTCCTCTATCCTCTCCTCCTCTATCCTTCCTCCTCCTTCTCCTCCTCTTCTTCCTCCCTCGTCCTCCTTCCTCCTCTTCCTCTTATCCTTCCTCCTCCTCTTCTTCCCCTCTTCCCTCTTCTCCTTCTCCTCTTCCTCCTCTCCTCCCTTCCTCCTTCCTCCTCTTCCTCTATCCTCCCTCCTCTCCCCCTCTCCTTCTTTCTCCTCTTCCTCCTCCTCTTCTTCCCCTCCTTCTCCTCTCCTCCCTCCTCCTCCTCCCTCGGATGGGGGATGGAGGGGATCCCCAGCCCCAAGAGATCGGGATGCAGCTTCCTCCTCGCCCTCTCCCTGGCCGGGCCGGGTTAGGGGGCGGGGCAGGAGGCCGGTTCCCGGCTGCCCCGCCTCTCCCTCCCCCGACCCGCCTTTCCTCCTCCTCCTCCTCCTCCTCCTCCTCCTCCTCCTCCTCCTCCTCCTCCTCCTCCTCCTCCTCCTCCTCCTCCTCTTCCTCCTCCTCTTCCACCTCCTCCTCCTCCTCCTGCTGCTGCTGCCGCTGCTACTGTTGCAGCTGCTGTCCGATTTCCACCTCCCGCTTCATCGCGGCCTTCTCCGCCCCGTCTCGTCCTTCCCTTTGGGAACTTCACCCTCCGGGCCGAAGGGACCGACCCCGGCTTTCCACCCTCCTTCCCTCCTTCTCCCACCCGGTCCGGGAGGGCGCGGCTCCGGCTCCAGCTCCGCTCCTCTCGCTGCTGCAGCGGCTGCAACCTCTGCAGCCGCTGCAACCTTCCCTGCTGCAGCTGCTGCAACCTCCACCGCCGTGCGACCATCGCCCTCCCCGCACCGACTTCTCCTAACCCGCATTATTCCCTCTCCCGACCCCCCTTGGACACGACCCCCCGCCCCCCGGACCGGGATCGGCCCCCGTTGGGCCGCGGTAAGTGAGAACCACCCGTGCTGCCTTTCTGATTTTTTTCCCCCTCCCTCTCCTCATTTTCCTCCCAAAAGTTTCACTTCGCGGGGCTCCTTGGAAGCTGGAGTGGGAAGGAGAGGGGGGAAAGAAGAGGATCCGGCAGTCAGTTGGGATCTGGATGAAGCGCTTCCTAAGGAGTAGATGAGAATAATCGGATCAGGCACAAGTCCGGGGCCCGGGAAGAGCCCCTGGAAGCGGGTCTGGGAGCAGCCGGCGGTGGAAAGGGAAGGAATCCCACGCTGGGAATTCCTCCTTCCCAGGGTTGACTGAGACTACGAAATGAAACCTTTTCTCAGCTTTGGGCATCCCGAAAGCGAGCTGGAAGGCACCGTCTGGAGTGGAAACCCCCCACTGAGTGTTGGGACCCCGGTTGGCAGGGACGAGTGGACTCCCGGGTTCTGTGTTAATGTCAGTCTTGTGGGGCCTCCCCTTGGCATCGCTCCCTGCCCTGTTTAAGGCAGGATGCTTGTAGTCGCCACTTAAGATTCAGGTGTCCGTCGCCCCGTGAGTTTAGGATCCTGGCTGCTTTTACAGTACTGGTGGTGACTCGATTACTCATTTTGAACACTTTCCTGTGGGGCTTTTAAGAAAATGGCCTGCCTGTGCTGCCACACACGTGAAAGTCCCGAAAACTTGACTCTTCCAAGATTCAGGGAGCAGTTATGTAAGGGGACCGGTCTGGGGAAAGAATGGGGTGGATTAAATCATCTTTCTTTTTGGAAAGACATGAATGGGGGAGAGCAGAGTGAGTGAGTGAGTCAGTGTGTGTATGTGTGTGTGTGTGTGTGTGTGTGTTGGGGGCGGTTAGAGTGTGATACTTCAGACTTGAATATTAGACTACTTGTTTTACAGATCAGTTTTAAAAATAGCCTAAGAAAAGACCCTGTCAGGTTCAAGCCCTGTCCATTCCTATAAAAACATTGATGGATCTGATCCAAAACTCAGGATATAATAATTGTGATACTTGTTAAGTGCATATTATGTGCCAGAACTGTACTAAATACTGAGGTAGGTATTCATTCATTCATTCATTCAATCGTATTTATTGAGTGCTTACTGTGTGCAGAGCACTGTACTAAGTGCTTGGAAGGTACAGTTCAGCAACAAATAGAGACAATCCCTACCCAACAACAGGTTCACAGTCTACAAGATAATCAGGTTGGACACAGTCCCTGTTCCCCATAGGGCTCACAAACTAAGTAGGAGGGAAAAGGATTTCATTCCTCGGTTAAGGAAACTGAGGCCCAGAGAAGTGAAGTAACTTGCCCAAGGTCACACAGCAGACAAGTGGCAAAGCTGGGAATAGAATTCAGGTCCTCTGACTCCCAGGCTTGGGAGTCCTCTGGCTCCCAAGCCTGTCCTCTTTCCACTAGGCCACATTTGCTTCTAATTGGGACTACTTTTAATTTGAATCATAAAATTTCCTTTCTATCCCATCTTTCAACCTGTATCCACCACCCCCAGGATCAAATTTAATGCCCTTCTGACCGAGAACCCCTAGACTCAGCTTGGTGTGCCAGGCTGCTTTTGTTTGTGTACACTGAAGGAGGTGTCTTTACCCTGTCTGGATTTCCCACAGAATTGCTGACTTCTTGTTATAATGGTTCACTTCTAGTTTTGTCTCTTTAAATAAAAGCTTTGCATTTACAGTTAATGTTGCAATTATGTAAATGTTTCTGCTTTCAAACATTTTTTAGAAGAAGCACTGTTACTATTTGGAGGAATTTAGACACTTCCCATGTGGCCTTCAGATAGATTTTTTAGATGTAGAAATGACAGGGTTTCATTCCCTCTGTCATCACTTCTAGTTTTCTCATGATTTAAAAATTTAAATCTGAAGCACTGAAATTTTCTATTTTTGTTTACCCCTTCTATTTTAAGTTCCTTGAAGGTGGGAACCACAGCCAAATGGTTTTAACTTTTCAAATGCCTAATAGAATCCTCCACTCCAAGTTGTATTGAATTCATATTTGACATTCGAAAAGACAATTCTAGGCAGGATCTGTCTTCAGTCTAAGAAGGAAACTGGGTGTAAAGCATTGAACTAATCACTCCAGCTCATCATTAAATAGGTTTTGATAATGGTTTGCTGGGCTTGGAGATAGGAACATGGGTTTGTCACTGTTGTTGTTCAAGATTTTTATTAGTCCCTATGAGGGAGTGAGATGCCAGAGAGTGCCTTTGAGCATTGAAAGATACACAAAACTTCAGATAGCCACGTTTTGACTTTCGCCTTTGTGGTAAGCTATACTGTTTGTCTTTTGAAGACTTGTTCTTTCTTGTACTTCTAGTGGAGGATTTCTCTGATGGAAAAAATATTATCTTCTTCATTTCTTCACCTCCCTCTGAGCCTTTAGCACCTAATAGTTTTTGGAAATAAATATATCATAACAGACCCACTGCAAGCTAGCTGTTCAATCAGTAGTGTCATTTTCTTCTCTCCACCAGCACCAAATAATCAGTGACATTCCCTGGATTGAGCAATAGTCTCTCTGGGAACCTAAAGGAATCCCCATTGCCCCAATTAACTAAGGGAAATTGGACAAAGTCCCTGAAGGATTATCTTGAAGAGTTCTGATCCTGACCTCTAGGCTTGTTTAAGATGGTTGAGAGGAATCTCAACTTACTTATCAAGTTTAACTTCCTTTAAAATAAATATGAGGTTAGAGGGAGAGAATCCTTGAAATGGTGTATGAGACCTGGATATCTAAGGGGGTCGGTATACTTAAAATAGAATGGGCAGCTCCTTTAAAGAGAAGTCTGGGAAGAGGTAGAAGAGGAATAAGCACTCGGAGTTCCATGAGCAAAGGGAGGAGCCTGGCCTAAAGGAAAGACTTCGGACCTGGGAGTCAGTCAGTCAATCAATGTCGTATTTATTGAGTGCTTACTATGTGCAGAGCACTGTACTAAGAGTTTGAGAGAATAATACAGGCAATAATATAATTATTACAGAATAATAATACAGAACAATGCAGCGGAATTAACAGATGCGTTCCCTGCCGATAACGAGTTTACAGGGGAGAGGGACATTAGAAGACCTGTGTTCTAATCCAGGTAGTGCCTGCTGTCTGACCTTGGGCAAGTCAGGTAACTTCCCTGTGCCTCAGTTTCCTCATCTGTAAAGTGGGGGTTCAATACCTATTCTCCCCCCTACTTAAACTGAGAGCCCCTTGTGGGACAGGGACTGTATCCAATCTGATTATCTCCTGCCTATCCCAGTGCTTAGCTCAGTGCTTGGAACCCAGTGATTAGTTCGGTGCTTAACAAATACATCATCTTCCTCTTCTCATCAAACTTCACTCTCCAGCAGGTGCATGGTAGCAGCAAGGGTGGGCTCAGGGTCCTCCTGGGGGCTCAAGGTGATAGAAAGGTGGGGAGACGACTTCTGGTTTCAGGGTAAGACCAAGGCTTCGGACTGAGCTGCTGAGAAAACTGCTTTGCAGTGAGCCATTTGAACCTGAAAGTGGTCTGGGTGAGCCTGGACAGTCCTGGTTTGGCTCTTCCAACGATGGGGGCCTCTTGGCTTCCACTTGGTGACAACAGGGGTGGGAGAACGGCCCCTTGACGGCTGTTTGTGCCTCGATCACGCCTGTCTCGCCACCGACCCCTAGCCCATGTCTTGCCTCTAGCCTTGAACGCCTTCCCTCCTCAAATCCGACAGACAATAGCTATCATCCCCTTCAGAATCTTATTGAAGGCCCATCTCCTCCAAGAGGCCTTCCAAGACTAAGCCCCACCTTTCCTCATCTCCCACTCCCTTCTGCGTAGCTCTGACTTGCTCCCTTTGTTCTTCCTCCCTCCCACCCCCACAGCACTTATATACACATCTGTAATATTATTTATTTGTATTGATGTCCGTCTCCCCCCGCCCTAGACTGTAAGCTGCTTATGTGCAGGGAATGTGTCCATTTATTGTTGTATTGTACTTTCCCAAGTGCTTAGTACAGTGCTCTGCTCACAGTAAGTGCTAAGAAAGAAAAAAGAAAGAGAATGAGCACAGGCCTGAGAGTCAGAAGGACCTGAGTTCTAAACCCTCTTCCACCGCTTGTCTGGTGTGCAACCGTGGGCAAATCACTTAACTTCTCTGTGCCTCCGTTACCCCCATCTGTAAAATGGGGATTAAGGCTGTAAATCCCATGTGGGACAGGGACTGTGTCTGACCCAATTGTCTTGTATCTTCCTTAGCACTTAGCACAGTGCCTGGCATATTGCAAGTGTTTAACAAATACCACAATTATAATTATTATTATTAGTCAGAGGACGTAGTTTCTATTTCCGGCTCTGCCACATGTCTGCTGTGTGACCTTGGGTAAGTCATTTAACTTTTCTGGGCCTCATTTACTTCATCTGTAAAATGGGGATTAAGACTGTGAGCCCATGTGGGATTGAGACTGTGTCCAAACTGATGACTTTGTATCTAACCCAGCATGTAGAACAGTGCTTGTCACATAGTAGGTGCTTAACAAATACCACAATCATTATTATTATTATTATTGTTATTATTATTATCAACATCATTAGAACGGAAAAGACCCAAAAATGTGCCGGGGTGCCCACCCTCATTCACTGACTGTCTGGGGAGCCCACAAGCACTATTTATTGTCTTGTGTATTTTCATTTGTTAATGGATTGAAGAAGACCATCCTGGGAAATCCTACGGCTTGGGGCTTCCTTCACTGAATGTAAGACTGGATGGAGGACTCACTTCATGATGATAGTTGCTGTGGAAGCGGGATGGAGTGTGGTACCCTTTTAACCATTAAATATTAGTGACATCTGATTTTTCTGTGTGCTTACTGGTTTTACTTCAGGATAGCAAATGAGCTTCCAGCGTGCACTGAGGTTATAATTTTGTTAATGTGTGAGTATAAGTTGTCAACACATAGAAAATACTCAAACTTCCTTCTCTTGAGCTATCCCCGGAGACCTCTAATTGTATTTTGGCCTTGTTAATTTAGTGTGGAATGTGGTGTTGATACTTTTCTGCCAAAACTTGTATTTTTACTACATTTTGGATAGATTGTACCAACAGAATTAGAGAAGGTTCTTCCGATAATTTGCCTGTCTGGATACAGCATTGCATTGCTGTCCGAAGAAATGATTATGCGCGTGTGCAGCGTGGATATGGAATGAGTATTACAATTTGTAGCTCTGCGAGAAGACAACCTCTACATTATCCATCAGTGGTATTTATTGGACACCTACCATGGGCAGTGAACTGTTCTAAGGCTCTAGGAGAGTACCATAGAAGGAAAACACACGGCCTATATCTTCATGCAATTTAATGGACTGTTATAGAAATAGTGATATAATCGTATTAATAGTAGTAATTATTACTAGAGAAGCAGCTTTGTTCAATGGAAAGAGCCTGGGCTTGGGAGTCAGAGGTCGTGGGTTCTAATCCCGACTCTACCGCTTGCCAGCTGTGTGACTTTGGGCCAGTCACTTAATTTCTCTGTGCCTCAGTTACCTCATCTGTAAAATGGGGATTAAAACTGTGAGCCCCACATGGGACAACCTGATGACCTTGTATCCCCCAGCGCTTAGAACAGTGCTTTGCACATAGTAAGGGCTTAACAAGTACCACCATTTATTTTATTTATTTAGTAGTATTTATTAAAGCACTTACTCTGTGCAGGTATGCTGTAGTAAGAGCATGGAGTTAGCAGGTGGGAATTAGCCCCTTTGAGAGGCTCACAATCTATACAGAAGTGGGTTATTGGCACAGTGGATCGAGCACGGGCCTGGAATTTAGAAGGTCATGGATTCCAATGCCGCCGCTCCACCACTTGTCTGCTATGTGAACTTGAGAAGTCACTTCACTTCTCTGGGCCCCAGTTACCTCATCAGGAAAATGGGGATTAAGACAGTGAACCCATGCAGTATAGGGACTGTGTCCAACCTGATTTGTTGTTTTCACCCCAGCACTCAATACAGTGCCTGGCACATAGTAAGCACTTAAGAAATACCATCATCAGCATTATTATTATGATATAGTATTGGAGCAAGAACAAAAACAATGAATTAGCCTACGACAGCATGAGGTGCAACGTACATGGCTACTGGAGTTTTTTCTTCATTTCCCTTATGCCACCCTCTCCTCTGTTTCGACTGTGGACTTGGTTGCGTACCTCTTGAGCACTTTGATACTCACCCCGACCCTTATGTAAATAACCTTATACTCTATTTCCTTTTTCTCTAATTTATCTTACTACCTCTCTCCTCCTATAAGCTCCTTGTGGGCAGGGATCACATCTACAACTCTATTTTATTGTACTTTCAACGCCCCTAGTACAGTGCTCTGCACACAGTAAGCGCTCAATAAATACTATTGAATGAATGAATGAATGAAATGAATGAACTCCTTGTGAGTAATTTACATTTTTGAAAACAATAGAGTTTGACTGGCATCCCCGGATTTCAGGGTACAAAAATCTTTTTCTGCCTGGTTACATATTAGTCATATTAACTATATTTCTTTGGAGCTGCTGGGTCACTGCAAATGAGGAAGGAAGGAAGAAGCTTAATTTACAACTTACAAATAGATGATCAGAAGGTCAAGAGCTCTGTGTTACTAAAGAAGAAAAGGTTAACATTCAGAAAGCTTATAAAAAGAAAGTGGAACCAACTTTTAGTTTACTTGGTATGGACGAACAGGTATAATGGTCAAATTCAGATAAAACTTTAGACTTTTTTAGTGGATTATCAGGGGAGAGAGGATCTAGAGGAGGAATGAAGTATGGAAACTCAGTCAGGAGGTGTATAATTGTATTCAAGGAGGAAGCTAGTATTACTAATTTAGGGGTTAAATCTCTTGAAAGTAGGGTCGTTCACAGAGAATATAAGAAGGAGGGATGAGGCAGAAGGAAATTAAGACCTGAAATAAATTGAAAATATCCAATCTTTGTTTCTTTCCTCTTTTCGTTTAGCCTTTTTGTGAATGTGTGGGTAGGAGAATTTGAAGTACGCTTGCTACAAATAAATATTTGCATTCTCCTAGAGATGCAGAAAGTAGTAGAAGAAAATGGGATGCCTGGTGGAAAGAGGGAATGGCCTGGGACTGTGTAAATTTTGTGGGCCAAATAGTTTTCTAAGCAGTTTATCCCACAAAATTATATTTACAGTGCTGATCTGGTATTACTACTCCAGTCATCTTGTGAATATTCATATTAAGTGCATCCTCTACAAATTTTGCTTTATACATGCCCACTTCCTAAAGATGTTGGCCATACACCTTACTCAATCAGGTTATCCGGGGAGTGGTTAAAAGTTAACTGAGTAATTTAGATGTTGTCTAAAGCATCCCTTTGGACCAGTCCTCTTTCTTCCATTGTGATCTGCAAATCCCTTAGCTGCATTCGCTTCTTGGACATATTCCTCCTCCCCCCGACCCCATCTCCCATGCCATTCTCAGTCCAATCATTTCTGAATTCTGCTGTTATGTGTTTTCATTCCAAGATTTGGATATAACATGATGTAGAGAATGTTCTTCCTACAACATCATTCTGTTCCGAGAATAACTCGATCCCCAAGTTGGCAAAAATAGGAAGAACCAGTTATGCACATGACATAAATCAGGGTGGGATGACACTCCACTTCTACAGTAAAATAGCAGTGAGTGGCAAGGGGGTAAAGCCTTTTGCTCATGTTGGGCATAAAGAGTAAAGGAATTGCTATCCAAAAATATCTGACATGGTAATTCATTCAGTCGTATTTATTGAGTGCTTACTGAGTGCAAAGTACTGTATTACTACTGCTAAAAATGATAATAATGATGATGGTATTTGTTAAGCACTTACTACGGTGTCAGGCACTCTACTGAACACTGGAGTGGATACAAGCAAATTCATTCAATAGTATTTATTCAGCATTTACTATGTGCAGAGCACTATACTAAGTGCTTGGAATGGACAATTCGGCAACAGATAAGCAAATTCAGCAACAGATAAGCAAATTCAGTAACAGATAAGCAATTCAGCAACAGATAAGCAAATCAAGTTGGACACAGTCCCTGTCCCACATGGGGCTCACAGTCTCAATCCCCATTTTACAGATGAGGGAACTGAGGCCCAATGAAGTGACTTGCCCAAGGTCACACAACAGACAAGTGGCAGACCTGGGATTAGAGGCCACGACCTTCTGATTACCAGACCCGTGCTCTTTGGGAGAGAGCAATACAACAATAAATGGACACATTTCCTTCCCACAATGAGTACTGGCTTCGGATGTTTAATTTCCATTTAGTCACTGGTTACTATAACCCAATTTTCCCACAATACAGTTTTCTTCAAGAATACTACAACTACTGCATTAGTACAGAAAAGACCCTATTGGAAAAGGGAGATGCTTCTTATTAAATGCTTGGAAATGGTTCTGGATGCTTGTTGAACTTCTAGCATGAGTGAGAGACACTCTTGCCTCCTTTAAGAAGTGAGATGAGAGTTTCTGTAGAGCCACTGACTTCGAGAAGTCATGCCCCTTTCTGGTGACTCCCCGCTTTGCCCAGAAAGATTAGCAGAAGGATCTTTCTGTGAGTACTCAGTTTTTTACTATAAGCTGGCATCCACTAAATGTTACTCCTTGGTTCATGGTCTACCTTCTGTGTGAAACATGCAGGCTACTCCAAATTGAGACTTTCTCTATCTCTCGATCTTACATCTGTTTTCAGACCAATAAGGATTGCACAGGGCAGCTGGCATGGCTGGGGAGAGGAGGGTGGAAGGACTGGTAAAAGCTGCCTGCTGCTCTTTTAAGTCCCCCGGGGTGGTTCATAAAAGAGAGAGGGAGAGGACAAGTAAGCATTATCTTGCCATATGTTCTCCTTCTTTCCCTACCTTTTGGGTTGGAACCAGTGGGAGAACAGGAACATGGCCAAGTATGGCAAGGTCTAGTAAAGAAAAAAATCAACAAAGGGACTGGACAATCTCATATTTCAGGAGAAGAGTAAGGCTGAACAGATGTTCCTGGACCTCCCAAGCCTTGGCTTGCTGTGGGTCTAATAATAATAATTATAATTGCAGTATTTGTTAAAGCACTTGCTATTTGCCAAGCACTGTCTGAAACACCAGGTTAGATACAAGATAATCAGGTAGGTCACAGTTCTTGTTCACGTGGGCCTCACTGTCTAAGTTGGAGGGAGGAGAGATTTTTAACCCTCATTTGGGGAGGAAACTGAGGAACAGAGAAGTTAAGTGGCAGCGTGAAGATTAGACCCCAGGTCCGCTGATTTAGGTTTGGAGATGAATGTGGAGAATGGAGGGGTGTGGCCTTGCCCAGGTGAGTAGAAAGTGGAATTCTGGGTCAGGGATGGGATCTGGTCAGTTTGCCCCTTCTGGGGCAGCTGGATTAGAATTTGAATTGGGGAATGGATTTTTCCGTACTCAAAACCGAAGCAGGGAGTACAGCTGATCTTCAGCCATTTAACCCCCGTCACTTGAATGCTGAATACCTGTTTTAGACTTTCTGTTCTCTGTTCTAAATCCTCTCCTGTAAAACACGGGTCTCTGAATAGCCTGGGTGTGTCATTTCCCCTTTTTCCCCTGGTCTTGATCCTGTTACCTTACCTTGCAGCACATCAAATGTACCACAGATTCCCTTGTGACACATTCTTACTCATCAGCCTTTGTTGTTTGTGGGGCCTGACCTCCCTACAGAACTGTGATGTAAGACCCTATCCCCTTCAGTATAGTCCTCATTGTCTCTCCTAGTCATTCAAAGGAGGCCAGAGAGGAAGAAGAGCAGAAGTGCTAGTGGGCTACCCACCTGGGGAAGCCCAACAGTTCGCCGCTTTTGGCTGTGTGACTATCTCCTGTTTGTGCCTTTGTCTTGGTTATTTTCCAGATGCCAAGCTGCAAACTTTAAACAGTTCTTTGTCACAACTTGTTCTCCTAATCCCGGTATTGTTTTATGTAAACAGACTTTGCTTGTTGCTCTTCGTTTAACACTGGTTATCGGGACAAACCCTATCTTCCTGTCCTCCTCAAGCCTCTTATGGCGCTCAAACCAACTTTTATATCGGTGTGTGTATGATACCATGCATTTAAGCATATTAGAAACACCATTAACACCATTCAGCCGCGGCGGTAACTTGTAATATGTGGTTTTATACTCTGCCCCTTTCTGAGGAAGTCAAGCCCTAAAGAGTGGATGGTTAGTGAGTCGGGGAGAGGAGATGTTGAATGCAGTCAAGTCAAATATTCTGCAAGATCTGCTCCCCAGATTTTCAAAATTTGATCTTGTCCCTTATGAGCATTTGATCGCTTCCACTGCTGTGAGATTTGACTGTCATGAAACCTTGACAAGGAGATTTAAAAGCAGCCACAACCAGTAATTGCTTCACCACAGTGTGAAGTTACACCTGACAATTTGTGCCCCTGTAGGGAGTCCTTAGGCCTTCAATCAATGTGACTTAGGACTGCTCCCTAGGACTGTCTGTGGGAGGGATAATGATGATAATGCCTGTGGTATTTCTAAAGGGCTTACTCCATGCCAAGCACTGTTTTAAATGCTGAGGTGTGTACCAGATAATCGGGTTGGACACAGTCCCGTTCCCATATGGGGCTGACAGTTGAAGAAGGGAGGAGAACAGGTCTTCTGCATTTTACTGGTGAGGAAACTGGGCACAAAGAAGTAAAGTGACTTGCCTGAGGTCACACAGCAGAGAAGCTGGGGAGCCATGGTTAGGAGCAGGTTCCCTGCTCTTTCCACTAGACCGTGCAACAAGGGCTAGCTAATCCAGTCCCGGCAGGCACAGGGCCGGTCCCCAGCCCGGGGTGCGCTTTTCGTTTGATCGGGGCCAATGTAATTTCTGGGAGAGCAGGGGTGGAGCTGTCCGTGTGCTCAGTGTCCAACCTTGGCAGGGATCCTCATGCAGGGCTGCAGGAACCTGTAGGTCTGGGCAGCTGCTCCCAGGCTTGACTCCAATGAATAACTCTACTTGTACCCATTATTGTCCCTGAGCGGAGCTGCCTAAATGGCCAAACCTACCGGGGATATTGCAGTTCCACGAGAAGCAGCGTGGTCTAGTGAATAGAGCACGATCCTAGGAGTCATTTGTCTGCCATATGACCTTGGACAAGTCACTAAATTTCTTGAAACCTCAGTTGCCTCATCTGTAAAATGGGGATTAAGACTGTGTGCCCCATGTGGGATGTGGACTGGGTCCAACCTGACTAGTTTGTATTAACCCCAGCGCATAGTACAGTGCCTGGCATATAGTGAGCACTTAATAAATACTGTAAAAATAAGGCACTTCTCTATGCCTCAGTTACCTCATCTGTAAAATGAGGATTAATACTGTGAGCCCCTTGTGGGACAAGACTGTGTCCAACCTGATTAGCTTGTGTCTGTCCCAGTGCGTAGTATAGTGCCTGGAACAGAGTAAGCACTGAACAGATATCATAAAAAAAAAAGTTCCTCCCAGCACAAAGATGCCTGAAATGGAGTGGATTTGGATCTCTCTGTTTTGGTCCAACCTGCTTTGCAATAACCAGGGTCAGCCGGGACCAGGCAGGGCTCTGACTTCAGGTGTTTGAAACTGTCTCTACTATCCAAATGGGGTTCTTAACCGATGAACGATAGGCTGTTAATCAGTGATGAAGACAGAAATGATTTAACCTGCAAATGCTGATTCTGCTTCAGTCTAATTGTACGCTTATTAGTGCGTGACTTGCATATTGGTGGGAATGGAAAACTCCAGGATTACAATCTCATGCATTTCTCCCCATTTTCAGCAATGACAGAAATAATGCAGGGGGAGGAACTCCTAGTGGGAGATAAGGGTAATTCTAGCAATCCCTTGCCAAATTTACAGCTAAATTTAAGGTTTGAGGAGGCTTGGTTGGAGGAAAGAGACAAAAAGAGAATCAAGTATGGCACAATGAAGAAAACAAATCTCCCCTAACAATTATTTAAAGGCAGAGTAAACCCTTAATAACCGAAAACAGGTTTCCACCCTCCAACACCCATTTAATGCCAGACTAATATGGGAAGGGCGAGGGAGCTCTTTAGTCTGAAAGAGCAGTTGTCAAATGATCCACTATGTCAGAAATAACAAAACTTCCCGATGATGCATGTACATTATCTGCATTTCTCATCATCATCCTCATCATCGATATTCAGAGGGTGCTCACGCTAGGTTTGGGTTTGTCTTAGGTCTAAGGAGTTAACAGAGTTTTGGATCAGCCCAGTTCCTACCCCCAAGGAAATTGCAATCTACTAGGGACTGAAATGGATGAAAGTTTCAATGCCGGTACTCCTGATGAGACGCAGCATGGCATAGTAGGTAAAGCATGGGTCTGGGAGTCAGAAGGGCCTAGGTCCTAAACCTGGTTCCACCATTTGTCTGCCGTGTGACCTTGAGCAAGTCACGTAACTTCTCTGTGCCTCAGTTTCCTCATCTCTAAAATGAGGATTGAGACTGTAAGCTCCACATAGAACAGGGACTGCGTCCAACCCGATTTGCTTATATCCACCCCGGCGTTAGTACAGTGCCTGGCACATAGTAAGTGCTTAACAAATACTATAATAATAATAATAACAATGGGGAAACAGCAAAGCACCTGGTTGCCAAGGCTGTACTTTTTGAGATTTTTTTTTTCCAGGGGAAATCTGAGAGCAGAATCTGTACAGGGCAAAACAAAGCTCCAGTGCCAAAAAAATGTATATAAGGATCATCTACTTCAGAAAAAACTCTTGGATTTTTTTTCTGTTTCATACCCCTAGAGAAATGGAGGAAGAGGAGGATAAGTCTGAAGCATTTAGCACAGACTAACAATAACAATAATAATTATGGTATTTTGGTGCTTACTGTGTGTTCCAAGCCCTGTACTAAGCACTGGGGTAGATAGAAGATAATCAGGTTGGACGTTCCCTGTCCTACATGGGACTCCAAGTATCCTACCCGGGGTCAGGGAGGGTGGAGGAGAAGCATAATGAACCCCAGAGTAGAGAAGAGAAAGTATCTAAATTCAAATAAAAGCTTAACCCACTTTGGTAAATCAAAAGAACCCTGCAGCTCCATGTTTAATTTAATGCGAAACAATACTTTTAACCCTAAGCCAAGTGATCTTTGGCTAGGGACTGTTAATGCAGCAAAATAGCTGAAAGTAGACCTCTGAATGTAGAAACAGCACAAAAATCACATTTCAAGTTTGGCAAAATTTTTGATTTCTCCAAAGAGGGAAGGGGAATTGGAAGAGAGGGATGTGAAGTGTCCATCAAGCAGACTCCACACTTGTCCAGAGCCACACCTATGGCTGCAGTCACATGGGAAAAAATGTCATTTGCCCAGCTTCAAATGGCTTTCAGCAAGTCCATAAAAGTGACAATCAAAAGAACTACATGCAACTTCTTTTATTTGAAAATTGGACTGCTTATAGATTTGTATATATATATATGCATATATATAAATATATATTTTAATGAGCATTGGCAATGCCTAATGCCTGTGCAAATCCATGAGTTCTCAATAAATACTCCAACGGAAGATGGGCCAATACCTCTGCTAGAGAAAGACCCATGCTGGAAAGTAATTTTTTTAAACCCCAAACCTGCCACTATGAAGCAGCTTTTCCAACCTCCCCATAAAATCCCTGCTTCCTTTTCACCCTTACATTAAAAATTTAAAATGGGCACCAATGTACCACACTATTAATTCATTGCAAGCAATATAGATCCTTTTAGATTTATCTCCAATTCTATAGAATATAAGAATTGCCACCCTGGATCCAACCACTGATCATCCAACCTAGTTTTCTGTCTTCGACAGTGGTACCAAAGAATCCCTGGAGGAACAGTGCAGATATGCATCCTCATAGATATGGAATCAGCCCCCAATAACCAGAAAAAAATCCCTTCCCCATTTGTCCCTAAAGGGACTGCTCAAACTAGAGAAGCAGCGTGGCTTAGTGAAAACAGCACAGGCTTGGGAGTCAGAGGTCATGCTTTCTAATCCTGGCTCTGCCACTTGTCAGCTGTGTGACTTTGAGCAAGTCACTTAACTTCCCTATGCCTCTGTTATCTCATCTGTAAAATGGAGATTAATACTGTGAGCCCCACCCGGGACAATCTGATAACCTTGTATCTCCCCCAGCGTTTAGAACAGTGCTTGGCACATAGTAAGCGCTGAGCAAATACCATCATAATTTGTTAATGGGACAACCAAACCAATATCCTAGACTGGAAACAACTTTCATTTGGAAATTCCAGTTTCAAGAGGAAATGTGCTTGAATAGTTTTTTCCAGGATGGATCAATCAGTCAAAGTTAGCACAGTACTTAATGCTAGGAAAAGTACTTGATAAACATGTTCCCAGTTCACAGTGAGCTAACAGTCTAGAGGGGGTGACAGTTTGAAAAGCAGCATGGCCTAAAGGAAAGAAAACAGGCCTGGGAGTCAGAGAACCCAGGTTCTAATTCTGGTTCCACCACTGACATGCTGTGTGACCTTGGGAAAATGACTCGTTTCCTGTGGCAGTTACCTCACCTGAAAATAGGGATAAAATACCTTTTTCCCTCCCTCTTAAACAGTGAGCTCCATGTGGGAGAGGAAGTATATCTGATCTACTTATATTGCATCATCCCCAGTACTTAGACAGTGCTTGGCACATAGTAGGCACATAACAAATGCCACAGTTATTATTTAATAATAATAATGATGTTATTTGTTAAGTGCTTACTATATGACAAGCACTGTTCTAAGTGCTGGGGTAGATACAAGGTAATCAGGTTATCCCATGTGGGACTCACGGTCTTAATCCCCATTTTACAGATGAGGTAGCTGAGTCACAGAGAAGTTAAGTGACTTGGCCAAGGTCACACAGCAGCCAAGTGGCAGAGGTGGGATTAGAACCCATGACCTCTGACTCCCAAACCCATGCTCTTTCCACTAAGTCATGCTGCTTCTCTGCAGTGATTTCTGTGTGTAGACCACTGTACTAAGCACTTGGGAGAGTGTGATATAACAAAGTTGGTGGGCAGGTTTCCTGCCCACAAGGAGCTTACAGCTTAGAGGAAGGGATAGACATTAAAATAAATTATAGATATGTACAAAAGTATTGTGAGGCTGAGGGTGGGAAAACTATCAAGTTCTTAAAGGGTGGGAAGACTATCATGTGCTTAAAGGGTGAGCCTTCCACAATATTTCTTCCCAGGCCTTTTTTCAAAAGTTGAACCAAGAGGATAAATGAATTAAATATCATCTCTGCCAATCTCTCAATTGCGAATGCTGAGCATAGGAAGTTAATTTTCAAGTTAAGTGTGGTCACATTTAAGCTGAGTTCCCTCTTTCGCAAAGTCAAGTATGTCTTTTGTCTGATGGTTGTCTGCAGTGGGACTTCTGCCAGGAATGGAATTGGAAAACTCCTTATAAGCTCAACTCCTTCTAGGAAGCACTATGGCTGCCCTGATTTTTTTTCCTCTGGAAAAGCCTTTGGTAATTGGTTTTAGGAAAAAACCCTTTATGGCCCACATCCAAAATAAACCTAATTTTGATATCGTGAGAATACTTGGTGATCTCTCCCACCGCCACATCACCCAGGGAGAGGTGACTGCCATATTCCATTGTCTCATGAGGATGGCAGACTGGGAGGGGGATGGAGGCTATGGATTTCCAGGGCTCGAGGGGTTTATTTAGCTAAAATTAAATTTTCTTCTTTGGGTTTTCCCTGAGGCACTGCAGCCCCATAGAAGATCCCTGAGAAACAATATGAACACTATTGAAAATCCACAGAGAGCCATATGCACTCCCTACACCGGGACCCTCTTCCTCATTCCATCCCATCCTGTATTGTCCCATGAGTCTGCCACTGCTTTGGGACCAAAAAATGGAAATTGCTGCTTCTCAGACCACCACTTGGAGAACTTATTTGGCAAAGTTATGGTGATAAGACGATGCAAAGGACTAAACAAATGATGCCTAGAAACTAGACTCAAAATGAGAAGTGTGTTGGGGGTGAAGAATCCTAGGAAAACTGAGGCTAAGATGAAACACCAGCACATTTCCTGGGTAAATCAAAAATTATTCATTCAGTCAGTTGTATTTATTGAGTGCTTGGTGTGTTCAGAGCTGCGCTTGGGAGAGAACAATATAGCCATAAACAGACACATTCCCTGCCCCCAGTAAGTTTACAGCCTAGAGAAGGAGGTTTGGGTTTCTGCTGGGTTTCCCACAGAGGTCCTGTTGCCGTCAGGTAAATAAATAAGAAAGAAAGAGAGGGAGAGGCCTGTATGTAACAATGTTGCCTGTGCATAGAGATGTCAGTGGTGGTTTCAAGTTAATTATAGGGGTTGCTTTATGTACTAGAAGAAATGGAGTGAAGTTACTGTCTTTCTCTGCCACTCTTTGGAAGCACCTGTTTCTCCCAATCAGTTAGAGGTGCCTGCAGGCTCTAGAGGTTGTGTACTCTGCTCTCTGACTTTATGGAGCTGATGGCCTCAGTTAAGAACTGATACTGAATGTCAGTGGCTCAATTGCATTCTCTTTTGGAGTTAGTCCTTTAAACAGTTAATAAATCCCATTGTTTCCTGCGGAGTGAAGCTGTATTAAAAATCAGTGCTTAGTAGAAAAAGAATCCCAAATCCGCATACTTCTTAACAGAGCAACATAGTCTGTAGGGTGTGATTCATAAACATTATCCTTTGGTTGGCAGCGCCTACGCCCTGTAATGTTGGTTTGGCACCAGATTGTTAAATTTGTCTGTGCATAGTCCAATCAAAAACGGATACTTTCCCATGCAACTTTGACCCGTGTGTGTTTTTCTGCCTTCCTGCTGTTATGCCACTTTCCTGTTGCAAACTAGGCATAACAGGGTAGATGGTGTTCTAGAATGGCTCTCTTGGAAAGGCAGGTGCCATTGCAACCTGTGCCCTGAAGTGTTAAAGTTCTGGAGTCCCACTCAGTGAGTGTCATCCATTACATGGTGGAGCTGTTTTGTTTTCAGTTCACAGTCAGTGGAGCACTTTTGCTGTCTGTCTTCTGCAAACCTCTTAAATCCCTTTGGTTCTCTGGCTTTAGGAACAGGCTACCTCTGCAGGTAGATGGGGGCTGACTGGCCCTCCTGGTCCTCTTCCCATTGAGAGTGACTGGCCATTACTTGTTGAACCCAGGGACAGATTGAATGGCCATCATTTTGGTTTTGTACCAGGCCATCTGGCTGTCAGTAGGACACTGCCTTGTCTGGTATGACTTTGGCACCAGATCCCTTTAAGACTGGTATTTACAGTTCCACACCTCCTCCATGAAGCCATTCCAACACCTTGGACTTGGACCCAGGGGCCAGTTGGATGGCCATCGGTTTGGCTTTATACCAGGCCATCTGGCTCTCAATTGGTCAGTGCCTTGTCTGGTATGGCTTTGGCACCACACCCCTTTAAGACTGGTATTTACATTTCCACACCACCTCCAAGAAGCTTTCCTTGAATAAGCTCTCTTTCCCTACTCCTTGTCCTTTCTACATTGCCTATGATGCACTTAGATCTGTACCCTTTAAGCACTTGAAATTTACCCTGCCATCAGCCCCACAGCACTAATGTCCATATCTGTCATTTATTTATATTATTGACTGTCTTCCCCCCTCTAGACTGTAAGCTCCTTTTGGAAAGGGAACATATGTACCAACTCTGTTAATGTACTCTCCCAAGCTTTTAGTATACTAATAATAATAATAAGTATTGTTATTGTGGTATTTGGTAAGCTCTTACTGTGTGCCAGGCACTGGACTAAGCACTGGGGTGGATACAAGCACATAGGGTTGGACACAGTCCCTGTCCCACATGGGGCTCACAGTCTCATTCCCCATTTTACAAATAAGGTAAGTGAGACACAGAGAAGTGAAGTGACTTGCCCAAGTCACACAGCAGACACGTGGTGGAGCCAGGATTGGAACCCAGAGCCTTGTGTCTCCCAGACCTGGGCTCCATCCGCTACGCCATGCAGCTTCTCAGTGCTCTGCCCTCAGTAAATACCAATGATTGATTCATTCATTTTCAATACCCAGTCTCCCTCCTGCTGCATGGACATCTTCCAAGCTTCTTCCACATCTTGGAAGAGGTGTACGTGTTCACACAGGCCTGGGAGGAGAAGGCAATAACTCCAGTGTAAGTGGGAGGATCAAGGGCCCCCCTGGAGAAACGCTTAGGTGAACTCAGCCTACTGCCTCCAAGTGGCATGTATGTCATCACCCTGAGTGCCTGATGTAACACATATGACACACGCATCTCAATGTCCAGTATTCTATGGTGCCATCAGTGGTCACCCTTGGAAGACAGTGCAAGAAACAGGAGCACACAATATTAAGAGTAACAATAATAATTGTGGTGTTTGCCAAGCACTTACTATTTGCCAGGCATTGTACTATGCACTGGGGTGCAAACAAGCTAATCAGGTTGGACACAGTTCCTGTCCCACGTGGGGCTCACAGTCTCAGTCCCCATTTTACAGATGAGGTAAGTGAGGTACAGGGAAGTGAAGTGACTTGCCCAAAATCACACAGCAAACAAGTGGTGGAACTGGGATTAGAACCCGTTGACCATTTGACTCCCAGACCTTTGCTCCATCCTCCACGCCATGCTGCTTGCGAGCATGGCTAGATTGTGAGCCTCCCTTCAAGGGCTGGAGACCGTGTGTAATTTCCATCTATGAATTCTCTCTCAACGCTTACTACAGTGCTCTGCACACACTAAATGCTTAATAAAAATACTATTACTAGGAGAAGGAGGCAGCCCCCCCAATAATAATAGTAATTGTGGTATTTGTTAAACATTTACTTGTGCCAAACACAATATTAAGTACTGGGGTAGATACAAAATAATCAGGTTAGACTCAGTCCTTGGCCCACATGGGACTCATAGTCTAAGTAGGAGAGAAGTCTCATTTTACAGATGAGGAAACTGAGGCACTGAAGTGACTAAGTGACGAAGTGACTAAGCCCCCTGTCCTCTTCTCCCACTCCCTTCTGGGTTGCCCTGACTTGCTCCCTTTGTTCATCACCCCCTCCCAGCCCCACGGCACTTATCTACATATCTGCAATGTATTTATATTAATGTCTGTCTCCCCCCACCTCTAAACAGGAAGCTCATTGTGGGCAGGGAATATGTCTGTTTATCATTATATTGTACTCTCCCAAGTGCTTAGTACAATGCTCTGCACACAGTAAGAGTTCAAGAAATATGGTTGGATGAATGAATGAATGAATGACTTGCTCTAGGTCACATAACATACACATGGCGTAGGTGAGATTAGAATCCAGGGCCTCTGACTCCCAGAGGACCTATCCACTGGGCCATATTGCCTCTACGTAGAGGTCCCAAAGAAGGGAAAGTGCCAGTATTGTAATTTATGGGGAAACTAACTCCACCCTCTCACCCTCCATAATGGTTTCAAACCCCAAATGGGCAAATTACAAGTACTTTGGTCTGGACAGAGTGTCTCCTCCTTTTCTCTGTTAGCACATATGTGCAAGTTCTTCTGGTTAACTCTCACCAAAAAGATGGCTGTCATGCATGATCAAAAACAGAATTTTGTGTCTGTGAAGCCCGACTGATACTGTGGCCTGGACAAATGGAACTCAGAGTTCTCCTTGCAGGCAAAGATGAGAGTGCAGTTCTTATTTCAGATGACTGCCTGATGAACCATTCAAGGGGAATATGGAGCAGAGGGCAGAAGGAAAGGGCAAAGCCTGAGACGTAGGCAGGTTCTTAGAATGAGTCAAGAAGGGAGTCGGAAACTGCATTCGTAACTCCTGACGATGAGTGATGTGTTTAGTCTCCAGGGGATGCAGTATCAATCTTTGCAAATGCGGATAAGGCAGCTACAAATTGCAGCTCCTGAAATCTCACTGCTTCCCTGAAGACTTCCCTGACTAATTGGAAAAGATAGCAGATTCCTCTGGTCCCACCTTCGCTATGCACGCATCTCCCATGACTCCCCCTTCACTCACCTCACTGTAGTATGTCCTCACCCTTTTGCTTGCATGTAATATTGGTAGGCTGTTTACTGTGTACCTCTCCGCTGCTTGGTCGCCTGCCTTTAATCCTATTTATTTATCTACATCTGTATTTATCTTAGATTGAAAACCGTGAAGGGTCCAGGACTGAGCCTGTGTGTCTTTCTAACATTCTTGAACAATTAGGGGCATAATAAGTGTTTCAGACTCTGATTATGGAATCAGAGGCAGAAAGATCATAATAGCAGTAGCAATCAATCAATATTTATTAAGCACTTATTCAGTGCAGAGCACTGCACTAAACACTTGGGAGAGTTCAGTTTAACAGAGTTGGTAGACATGTTTTCTGCCCTCAAGGTGCTTACAGTCTGGAGGGGGAGACAGATATCAAAATAAATAATGGATATATACATTAGTGTTGTGGGGCTGAGGGCGGGGTGAATATCAAGTGCTTAATCAGTACAGATCCAAGTGCTTTGGCAACGCAGATGGGAGAGGGAGTAGGGGAATAGAGGGCTTAGATAGGGAAGAGGCTGTTGGAGGAGGTGTGATTTTAATAAGATTTTGAAGGTGGGGAGAGTGGTGGTCTGTCAGTAACAAAGGGGGAGGGAGTTCCAGGCCTAAGGGAGGCAGTGAGATATATGAGATTGGGGTTTGGAGTGTGCAGGCTGTCATAGTAGGAAATCAGCTAAGGGTGGTAAGAGGGGGAGAACTGACTGAGTGCTTTAAAGCTAATAAGGGGTTTCTATTTGATGCAGAGATGGCTGGGCAACCACTGGAGTTCGTTTTAGAGTAGGGAGATGTGGGCGGAATGTTTTTTGGGTGTGTTTTTTTTAATGATACTGGCAGCAGAATGAAATAAGGACTGGAGTGGGGAGAGACAATCGGCAAGGAGGTCAGTGAGGAGTCTGAGGCAGTAGTCAAGGCGGATTATAAGTGTTTGGATGGAAAGGAAAGGGCTGATACTAATAATAATAATAATAATGTTGGTATTTGTTAAGCGCTTACTATGTGCAGAGCACTGTTCTAAGAGCTGGGGTAGACACAGGGGAATCAGGTTGTCCCACGTGGGGCTCACAGTCTTAATCCCCATTTTACAGATGAGGTAACTGAGGCACAGAGAAGTTAAGTGACTTGCCCACAGTCACACAGCTGACAAGTGGCAGAGTTGGGATTTGAACTCATGACCCCTGGCTCCAAAGCCCGTGCTCTTTCCACTGAGCCACGCTGCTTCTCTGAGATGTTATAAAGGTAGAACCAACAGGATTTGATGACAGATTGAATATGTGGGTTGTATGAGAGATGAGTTGTGGATAACGTCACAGTTATAGGCTTGGAAGCCAGAGGGGACAGTGGTGTTGTCTAGTGATGGGAAAGATTGTGGAGGACGGGGTTTGGGTGGAAAGATGAAATCTGTTTTGGACATGTTAAGTTTGAAGTGTCAGTGGGACAACTAATTAGGACCATTTATTGACTGTCTTCTTAGAGCAGAGCACTGTACTGGGGGCTTGGTAAGTATAAAATAATAAGTGCTTAGCAAATACCATCATTATTATAAAATAGCAAGTGGACATGTTCCCTGTCAACTGGGAACTTACACTCTAATGGAGGAAACAAATAAAAACATTTATAACTAGAGTAGTCAAAATAAATAAATTGAGCGGGCATATAATACACATGCGTAGTAAGGAAGTGTTAAGTTGTGTGATGGGATGGTATGGCTCAGGTCGGTGGGAAATTAATGGGGAAATCTTGGAGGAGGTAGAATCAACAATCAATCAATAGAACTTATTGAGTGCTTACTCTGTGCAGGACACTAGGAGTACAATAGTTAGACATGATCCCCACCCCCGAGGAATTTACAGACTAAAGGGGAAAACAGACACTAAGTAAATTGGGGGTAGAAATTTCAGGAGGGATTTGAATGTGGAGAGATCTGTGGTCTGTCTGATGTGGAGAGGGAGAAAGATTCAACCCAGGAAACAGCTTGTGTGAGGTGTTAGAGGTGTGAGCCTCAAAAGTGAGAGACTGGATTGAAAAGGACGCTAAAGTCAGTTTATCCAGCTCCCTGCTGAGAAAAACGCAAATGCTTGCCCATTAGTAAGTAGCTGGACTCTTATGGACACTCTAGAGCACCAGTCCACCCAGTAAGAACAATCATTTCCTGTTTTAGGAACTGATGATTCCTCTACTAGGAATCCGGTGATCTTTGTTTCACGAGGCCAGTTTAAAGGCCGACCGGGCCCAGGATAGGATGATCCTGTTTGGCCTACTTATTTGCAAAGATGTATGAAACAAGAGAAAAACTTACTGGTTGAGGTAAAATAGGGAAACAATTTGGGTGGGGCAGAAGGGGAAACTTTGAAAAAGAGCATTCATGTGGCTCGCATGCTAATTTATTAAGGTAAAAAGCAGTGTGGCCTGCTGAAAAGAGCACAGGCCAGGGGGTCAGAAGATCTGGGCTCTAATCTCGGCTCTGCCGAATGTTTGCCGCGTGACCTTGAGCAAGTCACTTAACTTCTCTGTGACTCAGTTTCCTCAACTGTAAAATGGGAATCAAATACCTGTTCTCCCTCCTTCTTAGATTGTGAGCCCCATGTGGGACGGGGACTCGACCTAATTAACTTATACCTACCCCAGTGCCTAGAGCAGTGCTTGACACTCATTCATTCAATCATATTTATTGAGCACTTACTGTATGCAAAGCAGTGCACTAAGCGCTTAACAGATTCCACAAAAAGAAATCTTTGACACTGAGAGCCAATAAATCTTCCATTTTTCTTATCCTCTCAATTGATAAAGCAGGGCTTAACTGACTAAACCTTCTCCACAGAAGGAAATAAATGAGATAGGAGTGAGGTTCCTGAGGAATAGGTCAACATCACCAGTTTACCCTTGAAATTCTTTGACTTTTCTTTATCCTCAGTGGCCTTCCCATTTCCTGGTGTTTGCTGGAGCGAAACCTGGAGAAACCAACCTCACCCTTTAGGTAAAGACCAACCCAGGTAGAAGTGCAGTTAAGGCACTGGTGAAACTTAATGCAAGCACACAAATGGCAAACACTGGCCTAGGTTTGTGCAAATAGCAACCAGAGTCCTGTCTCCCTTGTCTTGGGCCCCTCCATCCTCCTCTAAGGCTGTCCTGGGGTGCTTATTCTATGCCTTTCTCTTATCGGTAGGTGCAGTAGCTAAGTGACTGGCTTGTGTCCCAGCAACCCTTCAGCAGAGTCAAGCTCTCAAATGGTTTGCCTTTGTTTGCTCACAAAATCCACACTAGGCTAATATCCTTAGAAAGGCAGGCTCTTAAGACCACAAAAACTGCTTTATCGGGGGGGCAGCTCCATCTTTAGACAACATAGGGATGCAACTGCAGGCAATCAATGGTATTTATTCAGTGCTTGGCTATTTGCAAAGCACGATATTGAACACGTGGAAGAGTACACTGCAAGAGAGTTGGTAGACAAGTTCCCCGTCCACAAGAAGCTTTAGCACATGCTTGTCTCCTAAGGAAAGGAGGTTGGTAGGGGGTGGATCAGCTTAATTTAATGGATGTGAGAGGTGGTTCATCAATAAATGAGCACTTGCTCTGGGCAGAGCATTGTACTATGTGCTTGAAGCAGCATGTTGTAGCGGATGGAGCCCGGCTCTGGGAATCAGAAGGTCATGGGTTCTGATCCCAGCTCCACCACTTGCCTGCTGTGTGACATTGGGCAATTATTATTATTATTGTTCTCTGTGCCTCAGTTACCTCATCTGTAAAACGGGGATTAAGACTATAAGCCCCAAGTGGGACAGGGACTGTGACCAACCTGATTAGCTTGTGTCTACAGCAGTGCTAGAACAGTGCTTGATGCATAGTAAGCACTTAAGAAATACCATCATTATTGTTGGTAGAGTACAGTACTTTGGGAGACATTATCTCTGCCTATGAGGAACTTGTAATTGAGTCGGGAAGGCAGACGTTAAAATAGGTTACAAGGAGCAGAAGCAACAGAATATAAGGATATGTACTTAAGTGCTGTGGTGGTAAGGGGAATATCAAAATATTTAGGGGATCTGGCCCCAAGTGCATAGCTGATGCAGAAGGGAGGGAGAGTGGGTTAGGGAGATGAAAGTGGGCTTCTTGGCGAAGATGTGATTTTGTAGGGCTGTGAATATGGGGAGAGTAGGGTAACCTGTCAGATGGGGGAGGGAGTTTGGGGAGGAGGGAGAATGTGACCAAGGGATCGACAGTGAAAGAGAGAAAATTGAGGCAGGAGGAGACTAAATTGTGAGCCCCTGGGGGATAGTTTCTCAATTATTTTTAGTATTTTAACTTTCTCCAGCACTCAGTACGTGTCTTGCACAAATTAAGTACTCAACAAATAGGATAAATAATCAGTAATAATCAGCGAATTTGCTCTTTAGTAAAATGATATTGGGACTGTACCTGCCTCAAGGCCAACTGTGTGTGGATTGTGGACACCCATAGCCAATCCAACCCTAAACCTGGCCTGAGAGGAGCCCACCCCAGATCCCAGGCATACAAGCTTGGTCCACTCCAGAAATGAGCCTGAGCTGAGCTACAAGTGGGTCCTGGGATTTGCCTCCGTGCAGGTACAGCAGGGATGGGCAAAATACCGCTCAGCTCTCTGACAGCCACTTCCACCAGCTGGGGCTCCTACCTGGTGGCTGTGGCTCCTCAACCATCCTCTGGACCTCCCTTTACCTCTATCTCATTTATCTCACCGCCAACTTCGCGCTCGTATCTTGCCTCTGGCCTGGAATACTCTCCCTCATATCTGACAGACAATTATCCTTCCTCTCCCACCCTCTCTTCAAAGTCTTACTGGAGGCACATCTCCTCCAAGAGGCCTTCCCTGACTAAACCCTCCTTTCCTCTTCTCCCCATCCCTTCTGCATCACCCTGACTGGCTCCCTGTATTCCTCCCCCCTCCCAGCCCCACAGCACTTGTTGACTTATCTGTAATTTAGTTATTTATGTTAATTTCTGTCTCCCCCTCTAGACTGTAAGCTCACTGTGGGCAGGGACTGTGTTACATTGTTATATTGTATCCTCCCAAGTGCTTAGTACATGCTCTACACAGAGTAAGCGCTCAATAAATACGATTGCCTGACTGACCGACCGCTGGCCCGCTGTGACTCCAAGAGCAGCGTCCCATCAAGGATTACTGAGTGCATCCCTCGTTGACTCAAAATCAGGCAAAAGCAACTGCAGATAGAAGGTGTTGCACTTTGCACTCTAAATTCCTTTCCTCTGCCTGTCCCACTCTTTGCTGTCAGCACACAGATGTTTCAGCCTCATGTATAATAGGGTCTCTATTTTGACCTGATTGTCTTTCTTCTACTCCAGCACTTAGTACAGGGCTTTGTATAGAACAACAATAATAACAATAATAATAATAATGATTGTGGTACTTAAGCCCTTACTGTGTGCCAGCGCATAGTACAGAGCTCTGCCCACAGTAAGCGCTCAATAAATATGGAATGAATGTCAGGCACTGTGCTAAGATCCTGAGTAGATATAAGGTAATCGAGTTGGACCCAATCCCTCTCCCACATAGAGCTCCCAGTCTTAATCCCCATTTACAGATGAGGTAGCTGAAGCACAGATAAATGAAGTGGCTTGCCGGAGGTCACACAGCAGACAAGTGGCAGAGCCAAGATTAAAACCCAGGTCCTCCTGACTCACAGGTCAGTGCTCTATCCACTAGGCTATGCTGCTTCTCCTATCTTCACATATCACGACCGGTCATTCTCGGTCTCCTTCTCTGGCACCTCCTCCCCCTCCCATCCTTTAACTGTTGGAGTTCCTCAAGGGTCAGTTCTTGGCCCTCTTCTGTTCTCCATTTACACTCACTCCCTCGGTGAACTCATCCGCTCTCACGGCTTTGACTACCATCTCTATGCAGATGACACGCAGATCTACATCTCCGCCCCTGTCCTCTCCCCCTCCCTTCGGGCTCGCATGTCCTCCTGCCTCCAGGACATCTCCACCTGGATGTCGGCCCGCCACCTAAGACTCAACATGAGCAAGACTGAGCTCCTCATCTTCCCTCCCAAACCCGGTCCTCTCCCAGACTTCCCTATCACCATGGATGGCACGACCATCCTTCCCGTCTCTCGGGCCCACGATCTCGGTGTCACTCCTTTCTCTCGTTCACCCCACACATCCTATCCGTTACCAAGACCTGCTGGTTTCACCTTTACAATATCGCCAAGATCCGCCCTTTCCTCTCCACCCAAACGGCTACCTTACTGCTACGGGCTCTCGTTATATCCCGGCTAGACTACCGTGTCAGCCTTCTCTCTGACCTCCCTTCCTCCTCTCTCGCCCCGCTCCGGTCTATTCTTCACTCCGCTGCCCGGCTCATCTTCCTGCAGAAACGTTCTGGGCACGTCACTCCCCTTCTTACACAACTCCAGTGGTTGCCTATCAACCTCCGCTCCAAACAAAAACTCCTCACTCTAGGCTTCGAGGCTCTCCATCACCTTGCCCCTTCCTACCTCTCCTCCCTTCTCTCTTTCTACCACCCACCCCGCACGCTCCGCCCCTCCGCCGCCCACCTCCTCGCCGTCCCTCGGTCTCGCCTATCCCGCCGTCGACCCCCGGGCCACGTCCTCCCACGGTCCTGGAACGCCCTCCCTCTTCACCTCCGCCAAACTGATTCTCTTCCCCTCTTCAAAACCCTACTTAAAACTCACCTCCTCCAAGAGGCCTTCCCAGACTGAGCTCCTCTTCTCCCTCTACTCCCTCTACCACCCCCCTTCACCTCTCCACAGCTTAACCCTCTTTTCCCCCCACTTCCCTCTGCTCCTCCCCCTCTCCCTTCCCATCCCCTCGGCACTGTACTCGTCCGCTCAACTGTATATATTTTCATTTCCCTATTTATTTTGTTAATGAAATGTACATCGCCTCGATTCTATTTAGTTGCCATTGTTTTTACGAGATGTTCTTCCCCTTGACTCTATTTATTGCCATTGTTCTTGTCTGTCCATCTCCCCCGATTAGACCGTAAGCCTGTCAAACGGCAGGGACTGTATCTGTTGCCGACTTGTTCATTCCAAGCGCTTAGTACAGTGCTCTGCACATAGTAAGCGCTCAATAAATACTATTGAATGAATTAATGAATGAATGAATAATATGCCACAGTTTTTATTATTTAATATGGGGGAAGTGGGTGACAACCAAAATAACTGCCCACCCTTGATATGCAGGTACCCTTTGGGGTGCTGGGAGGTTTTCCCAACAGCCTAGGGAAAAACTGCATGTGCAAAGCACCCATTCATGTTTGGCAAAACTTTAGCCCCAAACCCCAAAAGAGATGTTGCTCTTTGGGTGGGGGGATAATCCAAACTCGATCATATTCCAATCGCAATCCTACCAGACTTGCTTTATATCAATCTGGCACCCATAGGCCAAGATTTATGTGATGAATAACCTACACATTAGTGTACTGTAGCAAGAGGCTTATGTGGCTCCAATCCCACTGTCAAATGCAGCTCTGGACAGTAATGATAATAATAATGATTTTATAATTTTGGTATTTAAGTGCATATAATCAGGTTGGACACAATCTTTATCCCAAGTAGGACTCCCAAATTAAGTAGGGGAGAGAACAGGTATTGATTCCTATTTTAAAGATGAGGAAACTGAAGCATGGAGAAGTAAAGTGATTTACCCTAAGTCATACAGCAGGCAAGTAATAGCAGAGCTGGGGTTAATAGTAATAATAATAATAATAATAATTGTGGAATTTGTTAAGTGCTTCCTGTGTGCCAGGCAATGTACTATGTGCTTGGAGCAAATTGGGCTGGACATAGTCCCTGTCCCACATGGGGCTCACAGTCTTACGCCCCATTTTACAGATGAGGTAACTGCAGCACAGAGAAGTGAAGTGACTTGCCCAAGGAAAAACAGCAGACAAGGGAGGACCCAAGATTAGAATCAATGAACTTCTTACCCTATGAACTTCTTACTCCCCGGCCTGTGCTCTATCCACTATGTCATGCTGCTCTCAGGTCCTTTGACTTCCAAACCCTCTGATATTTCCACTAGGCCATGCTTCTTCCCATCCAGGTTGATTACTAACTGGCAAGAAATGTGATGTGATGATGTTAAATGTTAAACATGTGGAACAGGAATTTGTAGGCCAAGAGCAGGAGTTAGCATGTGCAGCTCTGAGGATTTAACTCTGAAAATATCTCCGGGTTCCTGCCTCTAAACAAGATTATTTATTGCATTTTTCTAGCTCTAATGGCCAATACATACAGTTTCTCTGTGGGCACCATAACCCCAAAGGGTAAGCTGACACCAACAAAAGCTCTAATGGGAAGGAACTCTCATAGAGAAGTCCTTAGGGGCTGTGGATTAATAAAGGTTGGATTCAGGCTAGACTGCTCAAGTCCATTGTAGAGCTGTTTAGGCTCAAAAATGGAGTTAGTGGCCCCTGCCACTAACACATTAGCTCCTGTAGGCAGCTGAGATTACCTAGAAACCTGTGGTGACAACTACATGTTCAGGTCCCACCCCCACCTAGAAGTCTCAAACCAAGTAAAATTCCACTCTCCTGGGTTTATCTTATGCCCAGTGATTCTGACCCGTGGTGAACTTTACCTCCCATCTGATACTGTGTAAGTGTACACGCTGGGAGACTGGCTAGGAAACGCACCACAAACTGATGAGAAATGAAACAAGGACTAGTTGAAAGTCTATTTCTCTTTGCCTACTCCTACCCTCTCCCACTTTCTCCACATATGCTCTTTAGGCTGTTGTACCCTGCTGTATCCTTAGTCCAGGGGTCAGGCCTGATAGAAGTGAAGCCTGAAATCAGTGCTTTGAATATAAAGGAAACTCAAAATAAGGGAGCCCAGCTCCAAGTAATACAGGAAGGTTCAAAGGGTGTAAAACTTCACCATTTCTTACAATGCTAGTCTGTTTTTATAGACTTGCAATCAAACCCTCTGCCCCTGAACCAAGTTAAGATGAGGTCAAGACTCAGGAAACTGGACTGACTCCCATTCTCAGAGTTCTGGGTTCTTTTAGTAGAGTTAAAAACCAAAAAATTTTAGGACCTAGATGAGCCGGGTTTTGCTCACTTCAGTATGCAGAATATTTGCGGCATTTAAGTGCTATAAATGCATAGTACAGTACTTTGCACACAGTAAGCACTCAATAAATATGATTGAATGAATGATGCTATGTGCTGAGCACCACAATAAGCACTGAGGTAGTTACAGTATAGGCAGATCATTCTACAAATGAAGTAACCGAGGCACAGAGTAGTTAAATGTCTTGCCCAAGGTCCACCAGCAGTCAGGTGGCAGAGCTGGGATCTTGAGCCCAGGTCCTCTGACTCCCTGGCTCTTTCCACTAGGCCTCATTGCTTCTTTAGTTTTTAAAGTGCCTCAGCAGCCTGATGTTTCATCCTAGCAGCCCTGACAGGACTTATCCAGACAGGTTTAAACATTTTTGTTTCTTAGTTTTACCTATAATTGTTTCTTTTCTTAAGAAATCAATTTGATTAGGTAGGAAATTCTTTAGAGCTCTTTGTCACAGTAATAAAATAAGCTATCTTGAGTGAATTGTGAAATAGTTAACCAACTGGTTGACCTTACGGTGTCCAGAGGTTTGCGACCTGGAAATTACTAATGCACAAGAAGGTGTCTGACCCCTCCAGAAAAGCCACATAAGATGAAACTTCTGAGCAGCTGAAATGCAAAGAGCCAATGATATCTTTTATGCCCCCCCGCCACGTGACATGGGGCACCGTTACATCCCGGTGTGCAGGAGACAGTGTGATAATATCATTAAATCCTTCTGCTGCTTCATAGCAAGCACTGTTCATATCAACAGCTGAGGCCACCGTAGAAGGGAAAGGGGAAAAGAGGCAATGTGATCTAGCAGAAAGAGAATTAAACTGGGAGTTAAGAAACCTGGGTTCTGATTGCTGGCTCCCTTTGTCTGCTGTGTGACTTTGGACAAATCACTTCTCTATGCCTCAGTTGTCTCCTCTGTAAAAGGAGGTAAAATACCAATTCTCCCTCCCTCAGACTGTGAGCCCCAAGGGGCACCAGGACTCTGTCTGATCTGAGAATCTTGTAATCTATTCCCGAGAATACCATATAGTAAGCACTTGACAAATACCATCATTATTATTATTACTAAGAGTGGAGAAGGAAAATGAGGGGATAGGAGTTAAGAGTAGAGAAGGAAACAACCTAGGCAATTTTGCTAATCCAAGACAGAAGCATCACTTGACCATTCCAAGGGTCAAGCTTCTCAGCCCCCGGGACAAGACACAAGCAGCTGAAATGGTGCCTTTTTTGAGCTTTGCAGAGTAGTGGCTGACACAGTACATTGCAGTTGCAGGATCTTTAAAAAGGCTTTGTCCTAAATGCTTTAACTCTTTTTTTAATGGTATTTGTTAAGCACTTACTGTGTGCTAGACACTCTATTAAGCAATGGGGTAAATACAAGATAATAGGGTTGGATGCAGTCCCTGTCCCACATAGGGCTCACAGTTTTAATCCTCTTTTTACAGATGAGGTAACTGAGGCCCAGAGAAGCCAAGTGACTTGCCCAAGTGCACACAGCAGGCAAGTGTTAAAGCTGGGATTAAAACCCAGATTCTCTGACTTCCAGCCATGGACTTTTTCCACTAAGGCAAACTGCTCTCTTGGTAACATGGTACTCAAACTGCTGTCTAAATTATTCGTATACTCTAAAAAGAAATTCATAGTTCATTTGGATATTCTACTTCCCTCGTTCAACTTCTAAATTAGAAATCAGTCAGTTCGTGGTATTTATAGAGCACTTATGTGCAGAGCACTGTATTAAGTGATTGGAAATACAACAGTTAGTTGCAAGTCTTGGTGCAAGTCTTCTTAGATTTGGCTCCAGCCTGCAACCTCACTCCCTAGGCTCTCAGCAATGTGCATGCATTCTGGATTAACAGGAAGGCTAATGCCAATTCCTGCTACCGGAGGCTACCATTAGAGCGAGCTCCTAAATGGGTAAAAGCCTAAATTGCCACTTGTATAAGCAGAGCAATGCAGTTAAAAGCAGGCATAGCAAAGCACAAACTCAAAATATACCAAGTGTGATGTTTTTGGTCACATCTTGAGATTGGTGTCCAGTGGTAATACCTTAGAACCCCTAGTAAGATTCTGTAGGGGTACTCCACACTAGTGCACCCCAAGGTTACAGCCACCAGCCTGTGACAGTTGGATTTGATTCTTCTGAAAGGCTCAGCTAGCCAGTTTTCCAGGCTGAAGGCTGGCTGCTGTGATCTGGAAGACTCCCAAATTTCCCTTCCTCTTGCTGTATAGTGAGTCTTTTCAATATTGCATGTTCCATACGTGCAAGATTCCTCAGGCCCACTCTGATAATAGTAATACTGCTAATTGAGATATGTTAAACACTTACTAGGTGATAACCATTGTACTAAAGGCCGGGGTTCAGTCTTGCATTATGATGTTGAGTCATTTCCAACCCATAATGACTCCATAGATACATCTCTCGCAGAAAGACCCATCTCCATCTGCAGTCGTTCTGATAGTATACCCATAGTGTTTTCTTACTAAAAATATGGAAGTCGTTTACCATTGCCTTCTTCCACACAGTCAGCTTGAGTCTCCACCTTCAACTCTCTCCCATTCCATTGCTGCCCAGCACAGGGGAGTTTTGACTGGTACCACTCTCTAGCCACTGCCCAAGCTAGGAAATGGGTATGCTTTGCTTTACTCTCCCTCCCAAAGCCGAGATTGGTAGAATAGTAGAAACTCTCCGGGTGTGATCCTGAGGGAGCAAAGGCAGGGGTAGATACCAGGTAATCAGTTTAGACACAGTCCCTGTCCCATATAAGGTTCCTAGTCTGAATGGGAGGGAGGGAGGACAGATACTGAACCCCCATTTACAGGTGGGGAAGCTGAGGCACAAAGAAGTTAAGTAGCTTGCCCAAGGTCACACTGCAGGCAAGGAGTGAAGCTAAAATTAGAACACAGGTCCTCTGACTCCCAGGCCTGTGCTCTTTCCACACAGCCATGATGCTTCTCTTTGGTTGTAAATAGATGAGTTGTATACTTCCTTAAAAGTTTCAACTGCAACAACACTAGTTACATTCCTAGGTGCCATAGTATTAATCAATCGATCATATTTATTTACTGCTTACCTTATGCAGAGCAATGTTCTAAGCATTTGGGAGAGTAAAATATAACAGAGTTGGTAGACACATTCCCTTCTCAGAAGGGGTTTAATCTAGAAGAGGAGGCAGACATAAAAATAAATTATAGATACCGTACATAAGTGTTGTGGGGCTGAGGATGGGAAGAATAAAGGGTACAAAGAATTATACTCTCCAAGTGTTTAGTAGAGTGCTCAGCACATAGTAGGCACTCAATAAATATGATTAAATAAACAAATGAATGAATGAATGAAAGTGCAAGGGTGATGCAGAGGGAGTAGGGGAAATGAGGGCTGAGTTATGGAAGGTCTCTTGGAGGAGAGGTGGTTTTAATAAGGCTGTGAAGGAGGGGAGAGTGATCGTCTGTTGGATAAAAAGGGAGAGGGAGTTCCAAGCCAAGGTCAGGAAGGACATGGGCAAGGGGTCGGCGGTGAGATAGTGAGCTATTGATATGGCACCTACATTCATTCATTCATTCAATCATATTTAGTGAGCGCTTACTGTGTGCAGAGCACTGTACTAAGCGCTTGGAAAGTACAATTCAGCAATAAAGAGAGACAATTCCTGCCCACAAAGAGCTTACAGTCTAGAAACAGGTATATATAAATCCGTGGCATTCAGTGAACAAGCCACCAACAACAGTAAGTATAGTATTTTGGTCCAAATAAGATCTTGTAGTCAATCCAGGAGTAACCGCTTTTCCCTGGTCTGATACTTGTTAATGAATCATGCCCAGGAGTTACCACCACCCTGACCCACTCTACCTGCTGCTAAGCTCCCATTGGCAGCTTCACTGGGAGTGGACTCTCCACAGGTCCTTACACTTCACCCTGAAATGTACCTTTTACTCCTGTTGTACTTTCCTAAATGCTTAGGACAGTGTGCCGCACTGAGTAGGAGCTCAATATTATCATGACTATGACCCTTTTGTGCCACAGCCTTCAATCAATTATATTTACTGAGTGCTTACTGTGTGCAGATCACTGTATAAAGTGTGTGGGGAGTACAGTGTACCAGAGTTAGTAGACATGTTCCCTTCCCACAATGAGCTTACCAACCAAACACCAGCTTCCTCTACATCTGTTTCCTTCAGAAACCTCACTGATACTCTCCCTCCTCATGCTCCTCATCTTAGCCCTTCCACCTAGGCCAATTCTTCCCTCCTAATTGGCTGGACTCTAGCTACTCTCATGTGGGAGATTGACATTTATTCAATCAATCATATTTATTGAGTGCTTACTGTATGGAGAGCACTGTACTAAATGCTTTGGAGAGTACAATAAAATAATATAATAGACAAATTCCCTGCCCACAACGAGCTTACAGTCAGAGCAGGAAAATAAACATTAATATAAATTAATTACAGATATGTGCCTAAGTGCTGTGGGGCTGGGCGGGGGGATGAATAAAGGGAGCAAGTCAGGGTGATGCAGAAGGGAGTGGAAGAATAGGAAAAGAAGGCTTAGTCAGGGAAGGCCTCTCATAGGAGATGTGCCTTCAGTAAGGCTTTGAAGAGGCATAGAGTAACTGTCGGATATGAAGAGGGAGGTATTCCAGGCCAGAAGCAGGTAATGGAAAAGAAGTCGGCGGTGAGATAGACGAGACCGAGGTACAGTGAGTAGGCTGGCATTAGAGGAGCGAAGTGTGTGGGCTGGAATGTAGTAGGAGAGCAGGGAAGTGAGGTAGGAGGGGGGCAAAGTGATTGAGTGCTTTAAAGCCGATGGTAAGAAGTTTCTGTTTGATGCCGAGGCGGATGGGCAACCACAAGAGGATCTTGAGGAGTGGGGAAATATGAACTGAATGTATTTGTAGAAAATGATCCGGAGAGCAGAGTGAAGTATGGACTGCAAAAATAACCTTCTTTCTGGGAAGGGTTCTGAGTAGTAGAGAGTTTATCTGAGCCTTTCCCCACTTTTCTCAATTCCAGACTGGTCTGTTAGACCATCATAGGAGTTAACCCAATCTCATAACTTTTATTGCATATCCCCAGTTTTCAATCTAAAAATCACTCTGCCCACAACTGTGATTATTTCTAACACTTGGAGCTGAAGTAGTAGTAATAGTAATAATATTTATTAAGCACTTATTGCAGGCAGAGCACTGTCCACTGTCTGGGAAAAAGTATACAGGTGAGAATTAGACATCAACCCTGTCCCTTGAGGAGCTCACTATCTGTGAGGATACAGTGGCTTTTCTTTATTTCTCCTGGGTATGTTAGTTGCAGGATTTATGATAAGTCCCGTGTTATTTTTTGCAGCAGGTAGAGCTAAGCAAGGGTGTGTCTTTTTGTTGTACTTTAAAACCTCATTAATTTAAAGCTTTTGTTGACTAATTTGGTTTGCAATTCAAGTCCAGTAAGGTGTTTCAGCCAGGGTTGTTTAAGCAATTACTATACTGCCTTGATTGTTCCTTCAAGCTTCACTTAATAGATTTGTTATGCATCATAGCTGAGCCCTGTCACTGACCTCCGGCCAATAGCACTGATCTGTGAGAGTGGTGCATGGATAGACACGTGTTGCATATGTTTTTCTAAGCGGGAGGAATTTTAATGGATTAATTTTTTAAAAGCTTTATTAAATAAGGCCACACATTTGAGGTCTACCTCCATGAATAATGAGCTGTTTCATGTTCATGAATTCTAGATGCTCTCCCAAAATTTTTGGCAAAGGGAAATGGGAAGCAAATGGCCCAGTGGAGAGAGTATACGTTTAGAAGCCAGAGGACATGGGTTCTAATGCTGCTCTGCCACTTACTGTGTGACAATTAATCAATCAATCATATATATTGAGCGCTTGTGTGCAGACCACTGTACTGTGCATTGGGGTGAGTTCAGTATAACAGAGTTGGTAGACATGTTGCTCCCCACAAGGATCTTCCAGTCTTTAGGGGAAGATAGTTATTAATACCGATGTGTTTATAAGTTCTTTAGGGTTGAAGGTAGATTGAATAAAGGGTACAAATCCAAGTGCAAATGCAACACAGAAGAGGCAAAGGAACTGAGGGCTTTGTCAGGGAAGTCCTCTTAGAGGAGATGTGATTTTAGTAAGGCTTTGAAGAAGGGAAGAGTGACCTTGGGTAAGTCACTTAACTTCTCAGTGCCTCAGTCCCTCATCTATAAAAATGGTAATTCAATACCTCTTAGACTGTGAGCCCCATTGGAACAGGAACTGTGCTCATCCTGATTATCTTGTTTTACCTCAGTCCTTAGTACAGCACCTTGGCCTAGTGGCAAGAGCACAGGCTTGGGAGTCAGAGGATGTGGGTTCTACTCTTGGCTCCTCCACTTACCTGCTTTGTGGCCTTGGGCAAGTCACGTAACTTTTCTGTGCTGCACTTACCTCATCTGGAAAATGGGTATTAAGACTGTGAGCCCCACGTGGGGTAACTTGATTTCCTTGTATCTACCCCAGTACTTAGAACAATTCTCGACACATAGTAAGCATTTAACAAATACCATTATTATGATTATTATTATGATTATTATTAAAGTGCTGGGCACCTAGTAAGTGCTTAACATATATCATAAAAATAAGATGTCAGTCAATCCTATGTTTTTATCCTCTTTCCCTTTTTAAGTGGGGGAACATAACCATTGTATGTAGATCTAGTCCAGGTGTCAATTGTCCATAAACCTCAGCCAGCAGATACCTTCCCAATTTCACATCAGACATAATACCTTCATAGAAATGTTATTATTATTATTACTAATTATAATAATTTTGGTACTTGTTAAGCACTTACCATGTGTCAAGCACTGTTCCAAGCACTGGAATACAGTTAATCAGGTTGGACACAGTCCTTGTCCCACATGGGGCTCACACTCTTAATTCCCATTTTACAGATGAGGTTTCTGGGGCCCAGAGATGTTAAGTGACTTGCCCAAGGTCACACAGCAGACGTGTCAGAGCCGGGATTAGAACCCAAGTCCTTCTGACTCCCAGGCCCATGCTCTGTCCACTAGGACACACTGCTCCTTTAACAAATAGCCTTCTTCTCCCTCCTCTCCCAAATTGAAAAGGGAAACATTGCCTGCTACGTGCACACTGCTGGTCTAATGGGGGAGAAAAACAAGGAGAGGAGAAGCATTGAGAAAATGAATGAACTGTTCATCTGCTTATATTGTCCCTATCCCAGTGCGTATTACCGTGCTGTCAGTATAATAAGAGCTTAGCGAGTTTCACAAATACCACAATCATTATGAAGAACTCCGAATTTGTCTTTATATCTTACTTTGAGAAGCCAGTTAAGTGCCTCAACTTAAATCCGAATGAAGAAAGTAATTTTAAGAAATGGTTTCGGTTTCCTAATGGAGACTTTAGAGTGGGGAATGGTGGGAGCCAGATGTACTAGATTAAGTTTTGAGAGCAAACGATTCACCTGTTAAAACTTCAAATAGAGGACAGTCGAAAGACCAAAGCAGGAAGCAAACTGAGGTATCTGTCCCACATTCAGCATCTCTCTCTGACATTCCAATTTAATGATTTAGCGGTCCATTGTCAATCATTTGCAATGTCTAGATAAATATCAGGCTAGAAGGGGAATGAGAAATGACTCACAGGCGGGGTTTTTTTTTCCTGTGGAGGGGAAGTGACGTGAAGGGAAATTTTAAAGATTTCTGACCCCCTGCTGCATTATTTTATTTTTTTCATTGTTAGCCTAAAACTTAAAGTTTTCTTCACATAGTGATTTCAGAATGGGTGATAGTGGTTCAAAGGGCAGGGCTGAAGGACTGGGATGATGTATTGAGGAGGAAGAATATGGGATGGGTTGAGGGTGGAATTAAGGCAAGGACCCTAAGGATATAATGAAGATAAAGAAACTGGCCTGCCCATGCAGAAAAAGGAGACATACAGAAAAACTGAAAGGGGGGCAGGGTGGGAATTAGAAGTAAGGAAACTCAATCAGCTAACCAATAAGGGGTTCTTGGCAGAAAGTTTGGGAACCACTGCTCTACTATGGTTGCTAAAAATGGAAAATTCCCAGATGTTGGGCAGGCAGAACTTTGTCAGAAAATTGTTCTGATCTTCAGGATTAATGTACAAGTAAAAATGTCTGGGAAGGTGAAGATTTATATACTTATGACTTAGCTGCTTTAAACAGTTGTGTCTTTTATCCCTTCTTTTTGATTAAAAATACCAAGTTCAGTAAGTTTGTACAGCAATAAATATAGTGAGTATGTACAGCAATCTCTGATTTTATCTTATGAGGTCGAGTTTGGCCCAAGGAGAAAAATTAGTCCGGATTATGAGAGTAAAAGAACTGCTCTCTGATCATTTTTCTTCAAGCCACCTCCAGGACTGGACCGGTTGTGGATTATTCGTTCAAGTCCAGATAAATAGGCCTACACAGAGTCAGTGGGAACCTATTTCAAAGGGCCTCTGGCCCAGTTTGACCAGCAGAGAAGGGCTGTTTTGCAAGGACAATATTAAATACTGAGCAGACTTGTGGCTGTATGGGCTAAATGAAGTGTCTTTGTGTAACTCCACCCTCTTTCCTTCAGAAGAAATGGCAGTAAAACTGTCTGTGGGGGAGGTGAAGGGGGGAGGGCATATGGGTAGAGACTAAATTTAACCGAGAATTAAAAAGATGGAACCAGCCTGCTGCCATATCTTTGAGCATAACAGCAAAAGTTCTTCATGAATTAAAGACAGGTTTTGCCTCAGACTCAATCTCGACTCTTCTATGTTTGGCAGAGGGCCATAAATGGTGACCATGCAGTGATTTCTCACCCGTTAAGTGGTTTCTGGTCTTGGGTTTCCTTGTGGCAAAGCCTTTTCTGAACCATCAGGCTTTAATTTCCTCCTACCACAGAATTCAGGTAGTATCTGATCGATAGCTAAAGAAATATAGCCAGTTCCCGATAATGAAATTATTCCAAATAGTTTAGTCAAAAGAAAACCTTACTGTGGCTTGCTGGTATTGTGCTGTCCTGGGTGATGAAGGTTTGAGAGAGTAAATCACCCTTCTGCCTCCCTCTCTGGTCAGATGAATGGAAGGAGGCCATGGCAGCTAAATTAAGATCTTCAGATCAGACCCAGGTTGAATTGAATCTTCCACAGTGTGAGTGGCTTTGGAACTGAGCCACAGGAGCAAATGTACCTGGCTTTGAGGTAGCCTATGAAATGAAAACAATGTGTTTCTCCTGCAGACCAATGTCCGTGGAACAGTGGATTCTGTAGGCTGCCACAGAAATATATTTTATGGCAACAGATGACCTCAGATACATGCAAATAATTTAGATCCTTTAGAGGGTTATTGGTGACCACTTTTATAATGCCAGCTAACAACTCCCTATCTGCTGCTTTACAAGACTGGTGAAGGTCACAGTAAATTCCCTGCAACAAAGCCTTTTGAGTAGTGAATTTGCTACGTTAACTCTCTCTTTCTGTTAATTGCATTTGAGGCTTCCATTATTAAATTTTCTTCCTTTAAAGGCTGAGATATTGAAAATGCAATGTCAGTCAATCAATCCATAGTATTTATTGAGTACTTAGTGTGCATAACACTGATTCACTTTGCCTACAAACATTTCTAGCCTATTAGTCTTTAAAGATGGGGCTACTTTCTCATCCATTTGCACGGCTATGCCATTGAATTTACACTGTGGGTTTCTTATAAAAAACCAGTACAAAAAAAAACCCCAAAAAACAATTGGGTCATCTAGCCCCCATTGCCACCCTATGCAGTGGTATAGGATAACTTTCATTGTAGCTTAACTTCCTTCCATTATTTCATGTCAACTACTGTATTTGGTCTGTTCGCTTTGCCTGTGAGTAAACTGTAGCAAACCATGGACTGTACTCAAAACCTACTTCCTGTCCCCTCTTTATCACTTGTACCTTGAGCAGGTGACTCACCTCCTTTCTCGATCGTTTAACATTGTGACACCTTTGATGCACATTTGCTGCTTTTTAAAGTACTGCTGGTTGAAGGATCCCTCCGTGTTCTTTTGAAACGGACTGCTTTGTGCCTCTGGATGTGATCAGAAACTCATCTTAAGGCACCAGAGAGACATAGCCGGGTGGCATTAGGGGTAGTCATTATGAGTCCCTTAGTTACAGGGGCCTGGAACTTGATGACAAAAGTGTTTCTGGGTTGAAACTTGGCAGATGTGAGCTGTGTGAATTATTCTTTTGTTTTCCAAATGTAGAACAGTCCATTTCTTTCCAACTGGTTGCAAGGGATCTCTTTCTCAATTCTGCAATTTGGCATAAAGAGGTTCATTTAATGGAAGAATAGTTAAGGAGCTTCTTTGTTGAGAGAGTTAATACTAATGCCAGACTCTCTGTGATGAGGCAGGATCATCTGGTATTGAAGATGGCTGGGCATTTCTAATGCTTTTATGTTTCCTGGCACACAGTAAGTGCTCAATAAAATACAATTGATTGATTGATTGACAATCTTTCCAGAGTCATATGAAAGCTGAGCTGGAGGAGCAAAAACCAGACAAGAGCACTGCCTCATGGATTCTTTCCTCTTAAGGAAAATCTTTTTGTACTTGAAATCCTTAGGATCTTTAAAGTGGGTACAATCACAGAGATTCAGTAATTCTGGGTACAAAAATGTTTAGGAAAAAAACTTTTCCTCTTGTTTTCCATGTGGCTGAAAAGACAGTGGAATCCCATCTGGGAGTGCTGATCACTTGTTTCATTGCCTTGGTTTCAGACCTTTTCAGAGGAGGACTGAAAATTACATTATCTTGAGAAAACTGAATTTTTGCTTTGAAGTTATTTCCTTACCATGGAAGAGAAATTTTTAATCAGCTTCCATCCATTCCCATTTCCGAGCCCTGTCTCATAGTTGGGGTGTGACTTAACCTCTCCTGAAAGGGGTAGTGTAACTTTGCTGAACACTTGAGACTGCTGAGAGACTGATATGTGAAATGAAAGATATTCATTCTTGTGTATAGTAAAAGGGTTCTTGTTATCATTCCAATAGAAAATGTCTATTTTAATTTGAAATACACATAATCTTCCTTAGAGATTTGGGTTCATGAACTCCTCTTGCCCATCCACCTCTGAAAAAAAATAAAAACTCCTCACCATTGGCTTTAAAGCACCCCACCACCTTGCCCCTCCTACCTCACCTCACTACTCTCCTACTACAACCCAGCCCTCACACTTTGCTCCTCTATGGCTAACCTTCTCACTGTACCTTGATTTTGTCTAACCGCCAACCTCTCACCCACATCCTGCCTCTGGCCTGGAACACAGTCCCTCCTCATAACCGACAGACAATTACTCTCCCCCTCTCCAAAGCCTTATTGAAGGCATGTCTCCTCTCAGAGGCCTTCCATAAGTCCTCCTTTCCTCTTCTCCCACTCCCTTCTGCATCACCCTAACTTGCTCCCTTTATTCATCCCCCCTCGCAGCCCACAGCACTCATGTACATATTGGTAATTTGCTTATTTGTATTAATGGCTGTCTCCCCCTCCAAGCTGTAAGCTCTCTGTGGACAAGGAATATGTCTGTTTACTGCTATGCTGAACTCCTCCAAACACTTAATACAGTGCTCTGCACACAGTAAGCGCTCAATAAATATGATTGACTATTAATAATAATGTTATTTGTTAAGCGCTTACTATGTGCCGAGCACTGTTCTAAGCGCTGGGGTAGACATAGGGGAATCAGGTTGTCCCACGTGGGGCTCACAGTCTTAATCCCCATTTTACAGATGAGGGAACTGAGGCACAGAGAAGTTAAGTGACTTGCCCACAGTCACACAGCCGACAAGTGGCAGAGCTGGGATTCGAACTCATGAGCCCTGACTCCAAAGCCCGTGCTCTTTCCACTGAGCCATGCTGCTTCTCTAACAGAAGCATCTTTAACTTGGTTGTGATTGTAATGTGAAGGCCCCCTCTGTAGGCAGTCCCTGAATCTCTCTTGGTAAAGAAGTGGATTAGAGTTGTTCAATTGGTTAGAACTTTGCCCTTGTTATGAGAACTGACTACGCCCTCTGCCACTCCTAGCCTGTGGGAAAGTGGATTTTTGTCCAGGACGTTTTTTAAGATCGGTTTGGGATGAAGAACACGTTGGAAACAGTGTGATCCAAGTTCTCCTCAGCACAAAATTAGCTTCTTTCCATGTTGAAAAGGGAAAGAACGCCTTTCTAAATATATCCCTGGTGACAGATGGGGTCAACAAGCAAGGAATAAAATAGTTGAACAGGAGTCCTGCTGGGTCTCTTGGGGTTAGAGTCATGATGACCTTCATGGTTGCTTTCTCCAAAGAAAGAAGTGGCTCAAATGAGCAATTAGTATCAAGGCTTATGCCTGTTTAGAAAACTCAACCGTAACTCAGAATCTGTTTTGGGTTCCCGTTAGGTGTTTCTCCACTCTGCAGTGTGGTTGGCATAAATGTCCTGAGTAGCAGAGTTTGACTTGAGAGGGGAATAAACCTTGAATGAATCTTGACCAATGAACCTTGGCTTTACCCAACCTTGGATGACACCCTCATCCCCTGGTTCTCCTCCTATCTCTCTCAGTGGCTGCTCATTCCCACACTCTTTTGAAGGCTCCTCCTTAACCTCCTTGTGGGCAGGGAATGTGTCTGTTTATTGTTATATTGTATTCTTCCAAGCACTTAGTATAGTGCTCTGCAGTCCATAAATGCTCAATAAATACAATTGAATGCCTCACACTCTGTAAGTGTGGGGGTTCCTCAAAGTTCCTATTGGGTCCCCTTTCATTCTCCATATATGCCCATTTCCTTGGAGAACTCATTTGCTCCCAAGGTTTCAATTACCACCTCTATTTAGCTGATTCCTAAATCTACATCTCTATCCCTGATATCTCTCCTTCACTACTGTCTTGTATTTTCTCCTGGCTGTGGACCCCTCATTCATTCATTTATTCAATCGTATTTATTAAGCACTTACTGTGTGCAGAATACTGTACTAGGTGTTTGGGAAAGTACAATACAACAATAAAAAGTGACGATCCCTGCCCACAATGAGCTCACAGTCTGGGGGGAAGACAAACATCAATACAAGTAAATAAAATAATAGATATATACATAAGTGCTATGGGGCTGGGAATGGGGGAAGAGCAAAGGGAGCAAGTCAAAGTGATGCAGAAGGGAATAGGAGATGAGGAAAAGTGGGGCTTAGTCTGGGAAGGCCTCTTGGAGATGTGCCTTCAATAAGGCTTTGAAGGAGGGGAGAGTAATTGTCTGGCGGATTTGAGGAAGGAGGGCATTCCAAGCCAGAGGTAGGACATGGACCAGGAATCAGCAGCGAGATAGGTGAGATTGAGGCACAGAGAGAAGGTTAGCACCAGAGGAGCGAAGTATGTGGGCTGGGTTGCAGAAGGAGAGAAGTGAGGTGAGGTAGGAGAGGGCAAGGTGAAGGAGTGCTTTAAAACCAATAGTGAGGAGTTTTTGTTTGATGCCGAGGTGGGTGGGCAACCACGGGATATTCCTCACACCCTCTAAGGAGTGAAGGAGTGGGGAAGCATGGACTGGAAGTTTTTATAGAAAAATGACCGGGGTAACAGAGTGAAATATGGACTGGAGTGAGGAGAGACAGGAGGCTGGGAGGTCAGCAAGGAGGCTGATGCAGTAATCTAGGTGGGATAGGATGAATGATTGTATTAATATGGTAGTAGTTTGGATGGAGAAGAAAGGGTGGATTTTACGCTGTTGTGAAGGTGGAACCAACAGGATTTGGTGATGTATTGAATATGTGGGTTGAATGAGAAAGGAATCAAGGATAAGCCTAGGTTACGGTTTTGTGAGACAGGAAGGATGGTGGTGCCATCTACAGTGATGGGCAAGTTAGGGAGAGGACAGGGTTTGGGTGGGACAATAAGGAGCTCTGTTTTGGATATGTTAAGTTTGAGGTGATGAGTGGACATCTTAGTAGAGATGCTTTGAAGGCAGAGGAAATTTGAGCCTGGAGAGAGGGAGAGAGATCGGGGAGGAGATGTAGATTTGGGTTTCATATGCATAGAGATGGTAGAGAACTCCTCATCTTCTCATCCAAACTCTGTTCTCCCCTGACTCTCCCATCACTGTAGACAGCACCACCATCCTCCCTGACCCACAAGCTCATAAGCTTGTCGTCAACTTCGACTCATCTCTTTCATCTCTCAAATTTAATCTGTCACCAAATCCTGTCGGTTCTACTTTCACACCCACCTTTCCCTTTCCATCCAAACTGCTATCACTTTAATCCAAGCATTTATCCCATCCCACCCTGACTACAGTATCAACCCCTTTGCTGAACTCTCTGCCTTCTGTCTCTCCCTACTGCAGGTCAAACTTCACTCTGCTGCCCGGATCATTTTTTCTAAAAAAAATATTCAATCCATGTTTCTCTACTCCTCAAGAACTTCCAGTGGTTGCCCATCCACCTCTACATCGAACGGAAACTCGTCATTAGCTTTTAAACATTTTGGCTTTAAGTCACTTTGCCCCCTCCTTTCTTACCTCACTGATTTTGTACTACAACCCAACTCATTCACTTCACTCCTCTAACACCATCCTTCTTACTGTAGGTCTATCTCACATATCTCATTTACCACCATCTTGCCCAGGTCCTGCCTCTGGCCTGGAACTCTCTCCTGACAATCACACTTCCCCACCTTCAAAGCCTTATTAAAATCACATCTACCCAAGATGCCTTCCCTGACTAAGCCCTCATTTACCCCACGTCCTCTCCCTTTTGCACTTGCACTTTGATTTGTACCCTCCATTCACTCCACCTTCAGCCCCACAGCACTTATGTAAATATCTATGGGTTTTTTTAAGGTCTGTCTCCTCTTCTAGCCTGTAAGCTTCTTGTGGGCGGGGAATGTGTCTACCAACTCTGTTATAGTGTACTCTCCCAAGTGCTTAGTACAGTGCTCTGCACATAGTAAGTGCTCAATAAATGATTGATTTTTTGATTGAACAAAGGAGGACAGGTGGAGGGAAGGAGAAGGGGGATGACTCATTTTCCCTGCCATCTTTTTGTTACCAAGATCATCTGTGTGATCTTGGGAGAGCAATAACTTCTCTGTGCCTGATTCTTCAGCTGTAAAATGGGCCTTCAGGACCTGTTCTCCTTCCTACTTAGCCTGTGAGCCCTGTAAGGAACAGCTTCTGTGCCTGACCTGAATAACTTATATCTACCCCGATTAGTAGAGTGCTTGGCACATAGTTTGCACTTAAATACCATAATTAATAATGTTGGTATTTGTTAAGCGCTTACTATGTGCCGAGCACTGTTCTAAGCGCTGGGTTAGACACAGGGGAATCAGGTTGTCCCACATGGGGCTCACAGTCTTAATCCCCATTTTACAGATGAGGTAACTGAGGCACAGAGAAGTTAAGTGACTTGCCCAAAGTCACACAGCTGACAAGTGGCTGAGCTGGCATTCGAACCCATGACCTCTGACTCCAAAGCCCAGACTCTTTCCACTGAGCCACGCTGCTTATTAATGTTGCAACACCTTTTCCTTCTTACCCTACCAGTTCTACAGGATCCTGAGATGCTCCTCTAACTCACTTTGATCCCCTTTGACAAAACTGATATGCATTTCCGGTGCATTGAATTTTAGATTTCCTTGTTTTGGTCCTGGAATGACTGCAACAGATATCCAGAGTTGTCCAGTGAGTTAAATCCACAGTAGATTCCCAACTGTGCTGCTGCAGCAGCTTCTTATTCATCATAGCACTTATTCTGTATCCTCAGAGGACCCCACCACTCTAGTAATCTCTAGGTTTAATTGTGTTCATTGTATGTAAATGTGTATATCAAGAGGGCTAAGTGGTAATCTCTGTGAATAAGCTGAAGTTTTGTTTTTGTTTTGTTTTTTATCCTAACTTTCAGATCCAAACATCCACAGTTGCTAAAAGAGAAAGTATCCTAGGGTCAGAAGACCCAGGTTATAGTCTCAGCTCTGCCCTGACCTGCTGTGTGACCTTGGGCAAGTCACTTAACCTCTTCAGGCCTCAGTTCCCTCTTTTGTAAAATGGGGATGAGATAGAGTGAGCCCTGTTCTAATCTGGTAACTGTATCTACCCCTGGGTTTAGTACAGAATAAATGCTTAATAAATACCTTAATTATTATAGGATGTTGGATGGTGAGGTTAGTCATCCTTTTTCCAAGGGCAGGAGGAATGTGGAATTGAAAATGGCTTTGCCCATGTAAGGCCCTAAAACATATCTAAAATCCTAAAAATATAACTGGACACAGTAGGGCTCTAGCCTAGACTTAACTTGCTGGCAGGTTCAGTGAGATGCTGTGCAGTCATGTAGACTTATTTCTCTCTGGACTGTGAAAGCTTGTTGGCATAAACATCAATCAGTCAATCAGTGGTATTTATTGAGCACTTCCTATGTGCAAAGCATTGTACTAAGCGCTTAGAGAGTACAATAAACAGAGTTGGTAGAGGCATTCCCAAGACTAATGCAGCTCATCTGGCTTGGTGTACCAGCATTCCATCCCTGGGGGGATTTCTTATCATTATGGAAATGACTAGCATGTAGGAAGTGCTGGAGCCAGAATCCCCTTTATTAAGCAGAAGGAAACAGGATGTGTTTGAAGCTCATATTGCTGAGTAGATTTCAGGTATTCAGCCCATACTTTCAGGACCTTTGAGTGCTAATTAATTTTTTTATGGTATTTGTTAAGTGCTTATTATGTGCCAGGCACTGTATTAAAGCACTAGGGTATATATAAGCTAATGGGATTGAACATAGTCCACATCGCACTCGGGGCTCAAAATATTAAGGGCCTGGGTTCTAATCCTGGCTCTGAAACTTGTTTATTGCATAACCTTGGGCAAGTCACTTCACTTCTCTGTGCCTCAGTTCCTTCATCTCCAAAATGGGGATTCAATACCCATTCTCCCTCCTACTCAGACTGTGAGCCCCGTGTGGGATCTGCATATATTGTTCTATCCCAGTGCTTAGTCAAGTGTGTGGCCCATACTAAGTGCTTAAATTCCACAGTTATCATTATTGTTTTACAGGTGAGGTAACTGAAGCCCACAGAAAAGGCTTGCCCAGAGTCAGACAGCAGACAAGTGGCAAAACTGGGATTAGAACCCAAGTCTTTCTGACTCCCAGGCTCTATTCATAAGGCAACCCTGCTTCTCCCTGCAGTTTAACAAACTCCAATGGAAGATTCAGGCCGAAGCATTTCTGGTCTCCTCCAAAAAAATATTTGATTTTCCTTTTTTGGGCTGGGGAGTGGGAAGTCGAGAAGGAATTGGTTATCCAATCCAAAAACTCCACAACATGCTCATACACCTATGGGATTTGTCATGGCAAAACTGCAGCCAGTAATTTAGCTCTGCTGCTCTTTCTCCCAGTGAATGAAATCCCCTTATGTTGGCAGAAGCGTGTTGGATCTGAGTTGATGTTTTTCTTTTCTTTTTCTCCTCTCTGTTCCACTTTCAGATCCTTCAACAAAGCATTCCCGAAGAGAGATTTGGATTTGCACTTGATACATCTGGAAAATGTTAAAAACAATCTTTTAAGGTGTTTGGTTGGGTTTGGGGGGTGGCTGGTCCTCTCATTTTGGTCAGTGTTAGCAGCTGCCATGGCCCAGTCCAAAGCGAATGGGTCTCACTATGCTCTGTCTGCGATCGGGTTGGGGATGCTTGTCCTTGGGATCATAATAGCAGTGTGGAACCTGGTGCCAGGATTCAGTCATGCCGACAAACCATCGTCCCAAGGAAACAGCAGCAAGCCGGAACACAGTGGAGGGTTCAAGAACAAGACCTTTTCTGTGGCATATGTGTTGGTCGGTGCTGGGGTTATGCTGCTGCTTCTTTCTATTTGCTTGAGTATCCGGGACAAAAGGAAACAGAGGCAAGGGGAAGAAGTAGCCAGAATCCAGCATGAAGCAACTGTTGGTCCGCAGACTCAGGAAGAAGACAGGTAAGTCCTTAAATGGTGGATTTTTTTTTTCCTTTCTTTTCAGGACAGATCCCATTTAAGGGACAGAGGGTAGCAGCGTGGCTCAGTGGAAAGAGCCTGGGCTTCGGAGTCAGGGGTCATGGGTTCGACTCCCGGCTCTGCCACTTGTCAGCTGTGTGACTGTGGGCAAGTCACTTAACTTCTCTGTGCCTCAGTTACCTCATCTGTAAAATGGGGATTAACTGTGAGTCTCACGTGGGACAACCTGATTACCCTGTATCTACCCCAACGCTTAGAACAGTGCTCTGCACATAGTAAACGCTTAACAAATACCAACATTAGTACAGCGCTCTGCACACACTAAATGCTCAAATATGACTAAATGAATAATGGGATGCATATATTTTAGTACACACTTGTCCAGAGACCAAAATAATTTTTTCTTTAAATTTAAGTGGAAATTTTGGGCTTTCCCACTGAGAGTTCTTCTGAATTAAGCAAAGATCACCAGAATGCTAAGGGAGAGCTGCAGTTATCGTGCCACCCATTCTCAGGAGTACCCCCTGAGCAGAAAACTGGCCCAGCCTAGGGGTTCTGGAGCCTGTTCAGAACCCCACAAAGGTAGTAGCCCACATAGCTTAGCTCTAAGATATCAAGAAATACACCAAACTGGCCAGCTCCTTCCCCTGCCAGGTTGGTTGGCCCCATGTAGCCATGGTATCCTCAGGGACAGGTCCTTGGGGATGGGGTACGGAATCTGGGCTAGTCTCCTAGCATACATAGTCCTGGCTGGGCAGAGGTGAGGTTGAGGGGTGGAATGACTTCTGGATACAGTTTGTTCTGACGTAGAATTTTTGTTTATGGTATTTCTTAAGTGCTTACTATGTACCAGTCACTGTACACTAAGTGCTGGAGTAGATACAAGCTAATTAGGTTGGACACAGTCTATGTCCCACATGGGGCTCACAGTCAATCCCCATTTTACAGATGAGGGAACAGAGGCTAAGAGAAGTGAAGTGACTTGCCCAAGGTCACAGAGCAGACATGTGACAGACAAGTATTGCACCCTTCTTCCACCAAATTGAACTCCCTGGAGCATTGGTCTAGGGTCAGTTTGCTTGGACTAAGGAATTATGCTGCTGAGCCTTCTGGGACTTAGCAGCTGCCCCAGATCATCACACCCTAAGGATGGCTGTGCCTTTCCCATTACATTCAAAAGCTATAGTAAATGTTCAGAGTGCCCAGATTTGGGGCATATCTTCCTCAGATAACTCCTTGAAGGTAGTAATAATTATGGTATTTGTTAGGCCTTTACTATGTGCCAAGCATTGCATAAGGGCAGGGATAGGTACATGACAAAGCAGACACAGTCCATGTCCCACATGGGGCTCAGTCCAAAGAGGAAGGGAGAACAGGTATTAAATTCTCATTTTAACGATGAAGAAACTGATGCCCAGAGAAGTTACACCACTTGCGCATTGCACAGAGCAGGCAGTGGTGGAGCTGGGGATAATGATAATAATAATAATAACAACAATGATGGTATTTGTTAAGTGCTTACTATGTGCCAAGCATTACTATAAGCGCTGGGGTAGATACAAGGTAATCAGGTTGTCCCACATGGGGCTCACAGTCTTAATCTCCATTTTACAGTTGAGGTAACTGAGACATAGAGAAGTTACGTGCCTTGCCCAAAATCAGACAGCTGACAAGTGGCAGAGCCGGGGTTAGAACCTATGACCTCTGACTCCCAAGACCAAGCTCTTTCCACTAAGCCATGCTGCTTCTCAAGGACAGACAGATGATAAAATAAATTATAGGTGGATATGTACCTAAGTGCTGTGGAGGAAGGGTGAAAAATCAAAGTGTACAGCCTCCCCAGTACATAGGCAAGGCAGAAGGGAGAGTGAATAAGGGAAGGAAGGACCTAAATCAGGGAAGGCTTGTTGGAGGTGATAGGGTTTTAGTTGTGGCCTAATGGAAAGACCTGGGCCTGGAAGTCAAGCGATCTGGGTTCTAATCCTGGCTCCGCCACTTGCCTGTTCTGTAACTTTGGGCAAGTAACTTCCCTGTGCCTCACTTTCCTCATCTGAAAATGGGGATCGCATATCCATTTTCCTTTCCCCTTAATGTTGGTATTTGTTAAGCGCTTACTATGTGCAGAGCACTGTTCTAAGCGCCAGGGTAGGAACAAGGTAATCAGGTTGTCCCACGTGAGGCTCACAGTTAATCCCCATTTTACAGATGAGGTAACTGAGGCCCAGAGAAGTGAAGTGACTTGCCCACAGTCACACAGCTGACAAGTGGCAGAGTCAGGATTTGAACCCATGACCTCTGACTCCCAAGTCCAGGCTCTTTCCACTGAGCCACGCTGCTTCCCCTCAGACTGTGAGCCCCATTTGGGACAAGAACTTTGTTTAACGTGGTTCTCTCATATCTACCCCAACACTTGAGATGGTACTTGGCACAAAATAAGTCCTTAACAAATACCACAACTATAATAGTAATCGGTGTGGTCTAGTGGTCTAGTGGTCTAGTGGTTAGAGCATGGATCTGGCAGTCAGAAGGACTCCAGGCTCCACCACTGGTCTGCTGTGTGACCTTGGGCAATCACTTCACTTCTCTCTACCTCAGGTACCTCATCTGTAAAATGGGGATTAAGATTGAGTCCTATGTGGGACAGGGACTGTGTCCAAGCTGATCAACTTGTATCTCCCCCAGGGCTTAGAACAGTGCCTGGCACATAGTAAACACTTAACAAATACCATAAAAAGTAACAATAATGATAAATAGGGCATAGTATTTGAGCAGACCGACTTGGTTCTCTGTGTTTGCCCTTCATTTATTGGTGACTGAATTGCAACAACTGCTTTTGTCTGATCTCCAGCCAAGAAGAGGAGTCTCCTTCCAGATACTATGTTCCCAGTTACGAAGAGGTGATGAACACTAACTACTCCGAAGTGAGAGAACTGGACCAAAATCCAAGGATGAGTGTGTCTCTCCCGTCCTACGAGTCCCTGACCGGGCTTGATGACACCACTCCCACAACTACTAGAGCAGATGTGGAAACCAATGGGGAGCAACCACCAGACAGACAAAACTCCAGGCTGGGCAAACGGCTCAAGCCCCTGAAAGTTCGAAGGATTAAATCTGAAAAGCTGCACCTAAAAGACTTCAGAATTAACCTCCCAGAACAGAACAGTGCCCCTCCCACGATAGAACCTTTAACTCCTCCTCCGCAGTATGACGAGGTCCAAGAAAAAGCACCAGACACCAGGCAGTCAAATTAAATCACCGACACTCTGGACAAAAAGGTTCTCTTGCTAACTTTGGGGGAATAAACAGAGTCAAAGCTCACCTGCTTCATCCAAGTATAAAGAATTGGGGGACCAGCTCAATCTACTGGGTTCACTCTCTTTTAAGGGGAAAGCAAGAGGTGTGTGAGAGACAATTTGACATTCCACCAACACTTATGTAGCAGTTATGTTTGAAGCAGATACACTTCTAGGAGTCTCCATTTATTTTTTAAATTAAGGAGCACGCTGTATGCATCTTCTGTAGTGTCTCTTTTCAACTCTGAATTGTTTAGCCAGAATCACTCCTCTTTCCAAATAGGAAAGGCTAAGTAACATTGTTTAGATTATTTTCCACCCCAGTGTAAACTTTAAGAAAAAAGAAACACCACGTGCCTACTTCATTGGTGTTTTAAAATCTCCAGAATAAGCAGGGCTCTGGAACATGCTGGCTTGTGTTCTGAAAAATAATTGAGTTAAATGATCAGGTTAGATTATTAGATTTTGGTGTGATCAATAGTAGCCCATTTAGCCTGTGAGGCTCTCAATTCTTTGAGGGCTAGGGGTCTGGGATGTTTCATACGATAGGCAATCCGTCAGTCTTAATTTGTATCCTTAACTGGTCTCTCCTGCACTACTGCAAAAATGTGTATAAGATGCTCTATTTTTAAGTTACTTCTGAAATACTGTACAACTGAGCTTTTTTATAATAAAAATATTTTGTATGTAGTAGTCTCGTGTCCATAGCTAGTTTGGCAAGCTTCCCAGATCATTTCTGTTCCTATTGATGACATGAAATGGCCAAGTATGTTGGTTTCCAGAAGCAGCTTCTTGCTCTGAAACAGGGTTCACCAATTTGTCCTGAAGCCCATCTTTTGAGAATCCACATTCACCCAGTGTTAAAGCCACAGCCCAGGTTTCCAAGTAACTGTAGTGGGATTTGCAGCTAGTATTTTGGTGTAAATCAGCATGGAAGAGCTGAAAAGCATTAGGTTGAGGCTGAACAGACGGGGTTTGTTTTTGAAAGAGATCGTGCTTTGGAGCATGGCTCTCGATTGGCTCAGGTCCCTGACTGATTGAAAGCTGTGATTAGGGGTGCTTGATTTTTAAAGATTCACGATTCAGATCACTTCCCCGCTCTTCACAGTTGCTGAAGAACTATGAAAAGAGGAGAATCCCCTTGAGGTTTGGAGTGAATAAATAAAATGGCTGCTGTTTCGGATACCTAGGGAGAAGCACCTGTAACTAACCTCTTCTTCTGCCTGACCCTCTACCAATGTGAGCAGTTGGGAGCCAAACTCCCCATTTTCCCCGCTTCCATCCTCACTTGTCACCACGGCCTGCCTGATCTTCAAATCCTGCTTTAAAACTCCTTAAGGCAGTAGGATGAGTAAGGGAGGAGGTTTAAGGAGGAAATGAAGTGAAATGCTATCTGTAATAACAATTATCAGTAATTATTATGCTGTTGAGCACTTACTAGATGCCAAGCACTGTTCTAAGAGTTGGGGTAAGTTACAAGTTAATCAGGTTGGACACAGTCCTATCCCACACTGGGGCTCACAGTCTGAGTAGAAGTGAGTAGGATTTAATCCCCATTTTACAGATAACTGAGGCACAGAAGGTAAAGAGCTTGCCCAAAGTCTCACAGAAGATACGTAGCAGAGTCAGGACTGGAACCCAGGTTCTCTGACTCCCAGACCCGTGCTCTTTCCACTAAGCCATGGTGGCTCTCATAAGGCAAACATGTGTGCTGATTACCAAAGTTCTTGCAGGGGTATATGGTGGGGATGTGATTCTATAAAGATGACCTTACATTACTTGGAACAGCCCCTGTTAAAGTCTGTCCTGTGCAGATCGGAACCAAAAGAGGTAGTTTAAAAATAACGGCTATCCACTCCATGCAGACTTGAGTCTAGAAATGCTTAAAATGAGTTGCTTGACCTTGCCTCAAGCTCTGAATAATAAATAGAGGCTTTTTTTTTTTTAACTCCTAGCAAGAGAAAGATGACTATAGGCTGTAAGGCGTTAAGTCATAGAACACAAAACTAGCTAACCAGAGACCTCCCTTCTGGTTCAAAGTCTGCTCCAGACTTCGTGGGTATCAAATGAAGCAATGAGGCATAGTGGAAAGAACAGGGCCTGGTAGCCAGAGGTCCTAGGTTCTAATCCCAGCTCCACCAAATCCCTGCCGGGTGACCTTGGGCTAGTTACTTAACTCCTCTGTGTCTCAGTTCCCTCATATGCAAATAGGGATTCAATACCTGTTCTCCCTCCTTTTTAGACTGTAAGCCTTATGTGGGAAATGATGGTCTTATTTCTATCCCAGCACTTAGTACAGTGCTTGGCACCTAGTAAGCCCTTAACAAATGCCACTATTAAAGTCGCTATCATTCCCAATGGTACTTACTGAGCACCAAACATTTAATACAGCAGGAACAGAAGACGTACTATTAATCACTCCCCTCCAGAAGTTTAAAATCTAATGTGGTAGAGAGAGAAATTGGATATAAAAATGGGAACAGGAGGGTGAATAAGGATATGAGGAAATACTACATATGCATCGGGATGAATGTGCAAATTCAAGTGCTAAGGGTGACAGAGCGACACGGCAGTGATATTATGTATTATTGTTTTACATTTAAGTATTTACTGTGTGTTTTAAGCATTTTTCTAAGCACTGGGGTAGAATCAAAGTACATCGGGTTTTACAGAGTCCCTGTCCCACATGGGGCTCCCGGTCTAAGGAGAAGGGAGAATTAACCAGGTATGGCTTCTTGGAGGAGGTGAGATTGTAAAATGGATTTGAAGAGGAGAGAACTGGGATTGGGCAAATTGGGGGCAGAGGTAGAGGGAGAGGAAAGTAATTCAGCATCTGATCAAGGAGCCTGTGAGCTAAACTGTACTTCTTGCACTTAAGTGAAGGTTTGGGAGTGCTCACTCTTATACCGTCTTCTAGTCAATACACACAGGATGAGCTCTGACATCCTGTCCCATTGAGTGCATGTAGACTGACTAGGACAGTTTGTGCCAAGATTTGATGCCCACTCAAAGTCAAGAATCTGATTCAAATTCAGACATCAGTCTGTGGGTTATGTCCTTTGGGAGGTAAATTTTGAAGAATTTATCAAATGGCTTCTCAGGGGGCAACTGAAAGAGGACATAACAGTTGCTTGGAAGAAAGAGAGACAGTGTACCTGAGGGGCTGTGTGGGAAAAAGAAAAACTAGAAGCTATTTGGCCATTGAAATTGATATCCCCATTCAAAAAGAAACCACAGAAGATATGCTTCTGGGTACCCAATGGTACAAAACCCTGAGGAGACAGAAAATAAATTTAAACTTGAACTACAGGGAAAAAAAACCCTCCAACCAAGATTCCTCAACTGATGAGATTTAAGTGAGGAAAAATTGGAAGGGCGGCATTTTCAATAAACAGATGAAAAACTGTGAGACTCCAAGAGGAAGTGAGAAATCACATTAAGCCAAAGTGGGAAGATTGATGGAGGCATCAAATCCAAGGTCCTAAGAATATGAATGATGGAGGAAGAAGTTAAAAGAGGTCACTGAACATTGGCACTTTGGAACATTGAACATTGGAACATTGGAGAAGCAGCGTGGCTCAGTGGAAAGAGCACGGGCTTTGGAGTCAGGGCTCATGAGTTCGAATCCCAGCTCTGCCACTTGTCAGCTGTGTGACTGTGGGCAAGTCACTTCACTTCTCTGGGCCTCAGTTCCCTCGTCTGTAAAATGGGGATGAAGACTGTGAGCCCCACGTGGGACAACCTGATTCCCCTGTGTCTCCCCCAGCGCTTAGAACAGTGCTCGGCACATAGTAAGCGCTTAACAAATACCAACTTTATTTATTCACTCCTGATTTAAAGTTGTATTGCTTAGGGCTGTTCAAGCTAGTGAAGTCCTTGGACTCTTGCCTATTGTAAACTAAGTTCCAGGTTTTGGAGAGAAGGAGGCTAATGGAGTACTGAGTAATGAGGAAAAAGCCAAGAGATGTCAGAGGCCAAAGCAAATGAGGATGCCGACCCCAAATGTGGCTTAAAAACCCTCGCACTGGAGCAGGCAAGGTACATAAATCATCAAGTGATTTGCTGGCTAAACAGATGCTCTGCCAACACCACATAACCCTGTAAAATCTTATTTTCCTATGGCACCTTTTCCGCAGTCAGCTGTCTTTTCTCTAGGATGAAAGAGGCTGTGATCTGACTTAGCTTCCAGGTTGGCAGCAGCAGGGAATAGTTGATCCTGTCCAGGTGCTTCGGGAAACCTCAAATATGTTTTCACTAGGAGCAGATAATGGCCAGAGCAGTCCTGTGGTTTGGGAAAAGGAATCTGAAGCCTAATGGGTAATATAACTTAGAAGCAGCCATGGCCAAAAGTCATGGTCTCAGTCTGATTTCCTGGGACTCTGGAGGAGAGGTTCTAGATCAGAGCGGATCTTGGGAAACTGCTCCTATCCATAAGAATGCAACCCAGGACAAGATCACCCTCAGCCCAAATGAATGCTGACAATCGGAATCAATTCGGGGGCTGGAGGGAGAAAGACGGTTGGAACTGAGGTCTCACTAAATCAGACCTCAAACTCAGTCCTGAACCTGTGCCCGGTTCTTTGGAATGAGAGAAACCTGCACCCTTTTAGTCTGGTGCAGCAGCAGCAGCACTGGGACCAGTCCAGAACTAAATCAGCTACTGGGGCCGGGCAAACATTGAATTCTAATCCTTTGGTTCACAAGGGGAAAAAAAAGAGGCAGGGGTTTATATCCATGACAAGTTGTGCCGTTTCGAAATGGGAATGAAGAAATGCATGAAATCTTGAAAACTTCTTTCCCATGAGTACTAATTTGAAGGTGATGTGAAGCAGCCAAATGAGGACAACTTGAACATGATTTTTAGAAAAGAAGTCACAGTCAGAGACTTGCTCTTTGGCAATTTGGGTATTTGAATCTCTCTCTCTCTCTCTCTCTCTCTCTATATATATATATATATATATAATACCAAAACCATTATTTCCTAAGCTTATATGGCCAGGTTATTAATACATTTTTGGGTCCCTAGTGAGCACTTATGTTTCCTAAATACTCTGCTCAATATTAGCAGTCATTCTCCTTAGCTTGGAATCTGGGTAGTTCCCAAACTCCCTCTCTTCAGATCCAATGAAGAAGGAAAAAAGTTTTGTGTCTTTTACCCTGGTGGTCCTGGACCCAGAGTCCTAGGCTGGTGATTAGTGTCAGGGTTAATTTCATTGGCAAAACAGAGAAGGGTGTCCAGAGCTGCCAATTCCCCTGCCAAACCTAACTGCAGAAGGCATGCTTCCTTTCCTCTTTTTTTTTCCAGATGGTATTTGTTCAGCACTTACTATGTACCAAGCACTGTTCTAAGCACTGAGGTAGATACAGGTTGGGTACAGTCCCTGTCCCATTTGGGGTTTACAGTCTAAGTCGGAGGGAGGAGGATTTAATCTCCATTTTACAGATGAGGTACCTGAGGCACAGAGAACAAGTGACTTGCCCAAGGTCACAGAGCAGACAAGTGATGGAGCCAGGATTAGAACACAGTTCTTCTGACTCCTAGGTTCATGTTTTTTTCCGGTAGGCCATGCTATTTAACAGAGAGGGCATGGTGTCATGTGGAAGGAGTAGCAGGAGTTGTTACAACACAGAGTAAGACAGGCCCAGAGGCTAAGGATGACTGATAATAACAAGAGGTTGGACAACACCTACCTTCCCCTCTGCTATTATCTTTAATCGTGGAAACAGAAGAACATTAAGACTCACAAGGCATCAGCCATGGTTAGTTCCATTCCTGTCTCTCTTCTGGAAGGGCCAATCCTCTGCATTCCCTCGTCCCCAACAGTATTCATTGAGCACCTCCCGAGGGCAGAAGATGCATGAGCGGTATACAATAAAAGCAGACATTTAGGCAATGAAACTCACTGTGTTCAGAGCACTGTACTAAATGCAGGAAAAGAATGCATGGGAAGGAATTAGGCATAGTCCTTGACCCCCCAAGGGCCTATATAAATAATAGCAGCAGGGAAGCAGCATAGGCCTGGGGGTCAGAGGACTTGGGTTGTAATTCTGCCTCCAATGTTTGGTTGCTGTGTGACATTGGGCAAGTCCCTTCACTTCTCTGTTCCTCAGTTCCCTCATCAGCAAAATGGGGATTTAATATCTGTTCTGTGAGACCTGATTATCTTGTATCTCCCCCAGACCTTTGTATAGTGTTTAATACAAAGTGCTTAAATGTGATTATTATTATTATTACAATAGGAACAAGAGTAAAATCACATATACAATGAATAAAAATAGAAAATAAACATGAATACCTAAACAAATACATGGAATAAATGAACAGATCACTTCCCTCCTAGGGAGGCAAGTCAGTCTGCCTCTTCCAGGTGTTTATACCTCAAGAGTGGGTAACTGGATATCTGCCCCTTTGGGAAGGCTAGGCTGTCAGAGAACATATACAGTAATCCTCAATGCAATACAGCAAGCGAAGGATTACTTTCCTGTATCACAATCTGGTATTAAATAATTTTGCTACCTTATTTTTCTCTTTTTTTTTTTCAAACAAGGGTACTTTTAAATTATATGGTGTCAGCACAAGGTGAGAGATCTTAGAGAGGAATTTTTCCAAAGTAAATTTGGGATATTGTTCCCTAAATCTACATGGAGCAAGGCACATACTATGAGCTCACCTAATGATAGTGGAAATTGAATCATGCAGGCAAAACTAATGTCTTCCTTCCCTGCTTCATATCTGTCAGACCACCAGTTTCCCCATTTTAAAAACCCTACTAAAATAAATCTCCTCCAAGAAGCCTTCCCTGACTAATCTCTCATCTCCCCAACCCGTTTTCCTATCCTTCTGCATCACTTATGCACTTCTTAAGTACTTAGATATTCTCCCCACCTCCCACAGTCCCTAAGCGCATGCCCTTATTCTTGTTTGCCTCCCTTAGCTTTGTTTTTTAATGTCCATCTCCCCTGTTAGATTATAAAATCCTTAAGGGCATGGATCTTGTCTACTTACCCTATTGCACTCTGAGAAGGGTTTAGGCCTGGACTCTGTACACAGCAAGAGTTCAGCAAGTACCACTGATTGATTTTTGGTAATACATATCCAAGGGTGATTTTCGCTAATGTCCCACTGGTCACCAATCCCCAAATTTTTAATCTGGCTCTCCCTCTTCTGCAATCCCTACCATCAGGTTGACAGCTCACCCAGTCGCTCAGAATCACTCACTAGGCCAGAATAAGCATAGCCTAATGAATAGAATAAGGGCCTGGAAGTCAGAAAGCCCTGGGTTCTAATTCCGTCTCCACCGTTTGGCTGCTGTGTGACTTTGAGCAAGTCACTTCACTTCTCTGGGCCTCAGTTACCTCATCTGAAAATGGAGATTATGACTGGGAGCCCTATATGGGACAGAGACTGGGTCCAACCTAAGTATCTGCCCCAGCACTGAGTTCAGTGCCTAGCACCAAGTAAACATTTAAACACCATAAAAAAATCCTCTAGCTGGTGAAAAGTCTTGTTCTAAGGAGTCATTGACAGTTATAATTATTAATTTCCTGTCTCCTCCTGGCTAAAGACCTACTACCTTTTTCTTTCAGAAAATCACTCCCAACCCTATCACCCAGGGATCCTGACAATCAACACATCCAGCCGAGTGTCAGAAAGTAATACAGTATTTGACAAGCAGCATCGGCTGTCGGTCATTTGACAAGCAGCAGCAGCAGCAGCATCTGCAAACCTAGGCAAATCAGGAAGCAAGATAAGAAGCAATCCCAAGCCACTCCTCTAAGTCTTTGCAACCTAAATTAATATTTTACGGATCATGTTAGAGGTGTTGAGAAACTGGCGGACACCGTGAACATTTTAAACCTGGAGCCATGCTCATCTCCCGCCAACTCACACCAAATGGTGACTATGCTGGGGGATATCCTCCCCAGGACATACAGAATTTTGAATTCAAAGGCAGTAGTAACAGTATTCATCTTTTACCAACTGGATGCAATAAAGTAGACAAATTGTTCAGGAAAGTACAACCAAAGAAATTCACTTTCTCCCTTCCAAAAGAGATCTTTCACTCTAACAAGGGGGCCAGTCACAAAAAAATCTTTACAACTAGAGTCATCAAAATAAACACACAAGTACTGAGGATGGATGTAAAAAATACATGGGCCAGAAATGGTCAAGGTTTTGTTCATTTTGGAGTGCTCGGGATTAAACTGGGAAGGTTTGTTGAAAGAGGTGGTATTTTTTGGTGGGGGAGGGGGGTTGAATATGGGGAGAGTTGTGGTTGAATGTAGGAGGTGGAAGAGGACTGGGAAGAGGGAAGGACCCCCCTCTAGATGATAAGTAGTGTTTCCTAGTGGTTAGAGCATGGGCCTGGGAGTCAGAATGACCTGGTTTCTAATCCCAGCTCTGCCACATGTCTGCTGTGTGACCTTGGAAAAGTCACTAACTTATTCATGCCTCAATTACCTTACCTGTAAAATGGGGATTAAGACTGTGAGCCCCATTTGGGACATGGACTTTGTCCAACCAGGTTTGTTTTCAGTACACTAAGCACTTAAATACCATAAAAAGAAAGCTTCCTGTGGGCAGGGATCATGTCTACCAATTCTGCCATACTGTACTCTCCCAAGCACTTAGTAGAGTGCCCTACACATAGTAAGCGCTCAATAAATGTCATAAGTTCCATGTCAGGGGGTTAGCATGACCAAGGGGTAGAAGTTGGGAGAGTTAAATGTAATTTTAGGAGGAAAGAAGTGAGGAAACTGGAGAGCAGCAGGTAGAAAGCCAGCTACGTAAACTAGAAAGAGTAGATGGCAGCTTCGAAGCCAATCATGAGTTCAATCAATCAATCAATTAATCCATCGTATTTATTGAGAATTTACTGCGTTCAGGTCACTGTACTAAATGCTTGGGAAGAGTACAGCACAACAATGTAACAGACACATTCCCTTCCCACAGTGAGCTTACAGTCTAGGAGGGGAGACAGACATTAATATAAATTATGGATATGTACATAAGTGCTGAGGGGCAGGGGTGGTGAAAAAAGGGAGCAAGTCAGGGCGATACAGAAAAGGAGTGGGAAAAGAGGAAATGGGGATTTAGTCAGGGAAGGCCTCTTAGAGATGTGTCTTCAATAAGGCTTTGAAGGTGGGGTGAGTAATTGTCGGTTATGAAAAGTGAGGGTGTTCCAGGCCAGAGGCAGGAAGGGCGATAGGTAGGCGGTGAGATAGGCGAGATCGAGGTACGGTGAATTCGTTGGCATTAGAGGAGCAAAATGTGCAGGCATGGTTAGAGTAGGAGAGTGGCAAGATGAGAAAAAAGGGGGCAAGGTGATTGAGTGCTTTCAAGCCAATGATAAGGAATTTCTGTTTGATGCCAAAGTGGATGGGCAACTGCTAGAGGTTCTGGAGGACTGGGGAAAAGCATGGGCTGAACATTTTTGAAGAAAAATTATCCGGGCAGCAGAGTGGAGTATGGGCTGGAGAAGGGGTATTGATGCCTGTCTACTTGTTTTGTTTTACTGTCCGTCTCTCCCTTTTAGACTGTGAGCCCGTTGTTGGGCAGGGATTGTCTCTGAGGCCGAATTGTACATTCCAAGAGCTTAGTACAGTACTCTGCACACAGAAAGCACTCAATAAATACGATTGAATGAATGAATGAGAGACAGGAGACCAGGAGGTCAGCAAGGAGGCTGATACAATAATCAAGGTGGGGTAGAACAAATGCTTGGATTAACATGATAGGGGTGTGGATGGAGAGGAAAAGATGGATTTTAGTGATGTTGTGAAAGTTAAACTGACAGGATTTAGTGATCGAATATGAGGGCTGAGCAAGAGAGAGGAGTCGAGGATAATACCAAGGTGAAGGGCTTGTGAGACAGGAAAGTCAAGGGGAGGACGAGGGAGAGAGAGCAGGGCTGGAGATGCAGATTTAGGAACCATCCTTGGAAATGGCAATCGAAGCCATGGCAATGAACGAGTTCTCCAAGGGGAGTGACTGTAGATGGAGAAGAGAAAGGGATCCAGAAGTGAACCTTGAGGGACACCCACTGTTAAAGAGTGGGAGAGTTGAAGAAAGAGCAGGAGGCGGGAGGGAATAGAGAGGGAGCAGGGGAGATTTTAGGGAGATCAAGCCTGATAATTTCATATTCTTGTAAAGAAGTAGGTAGCCAGGTCATTAGGGTTACATTACAGTTCTTGTTTGAATCAATCAATTGTATTTCTTGAATGTTTACTATGTGCAGAGCACTGTACTAAGCCCTTGGGAGAGTGCAATACAACAGAATTAGCAGATATGTTCCCCGCTTATAATTAATTTACAGTCAAGAAGGAAGAAGCTATTGCAGGGGGTTTTGAAGATTAGAGGGCTGCTTCAGTAAGATAACCCGAGCAGTACTGGGTACTACCAAGAGGAGGGTAGAAGAGATTGGAGGCAGGAAAACCAGTGAGGAGATTTACCCTAAGAATACTTGCCCTGTCCTTTTCCTGCCAGGTATGTGCTGATGCACTTTCCCTTTCCCTGAACTTACGCATTCCCCTGGAAATTCCTCTGCTCTCCATCAAGCTTAATCAATGCCTAGCCAAACCTCATTTACCTCCAACCTCCGGGGGCCTGAGTCCAGAACTGTGAGTCTAAACTGGAAGAGCTCTGAGTTGCCTGGTCTGATTCCCAGGTGAGTAGCAACTGAGGGAGACAGCTGGTGGGTCATCCTAGGGCCTTAGAACCACAAGGAGGTAGGGGTTTTGGAAGTTTGGTCCGGTCTGGGACCCTTAAGGCCAACCTAGACCTGCCTTGGCATGAACTTGAAACCACCTGTCGCTGTTCCACCCATCCCCAAGCCTCCCAAGGCACTTCAAACAGGATTGACTTCTGGACAAAGACATTCCCTAGGTTCAATCTAATCCTCTGAGGCTTTTGGTCAGACAGTCAGACTCCACAGTCTCACGAGAAGCAGCATGGCCTAGTGGATAGAGCATGGTCCTGGGAGTCAGGTGGTCATGGGTTCTAATCTTCGCTCTGCCACTTGTCTGCTGTGTGAGCCTGGGCAAGTCTCTTCACTTCTCTGTGCCTCAATTACCTCGACTGTAAAATGGGGATTTAGACTGTGAGCCCTACATGGGAGAGGTTCTGTGTCCAACCCGATTTGCTTGCATCCACCCCAGCGCTTAGTACAGTGCCTGACACATCGTAAGTGCTTAAGAATTGCCACAACTAAGAAATAAATAATAAATAATTATGGCACTTGTTAAGCACTTCCTCCTCCCCTCCCCATTCCCCTTACTCCCTCCCTCTGCCTTACCCGCTTCCCCTCCCCACAGCACTGGTGTATATTTGTACGTATTATTTATTACTCTATTTTATTAACGATGGGTATACATCTATAATTCTATTTATCCATTTTGATGGTATCAATGCCTGCCTATTTGTTTTGTTTTGCTGTCTGTCTCCCCCTTTAGGACTGGGAGCCCGCTGTTGGGCAGAGATGGCCTCTGTGGTTAGCTCAGAGAAGCAGTGTGGCTCAGTGGCAAGAGCCCAGGCTTGGGAGTCAGAGGTCAGGGGTTCGGATCCCGGCTCTGCCGTTGCCAGCTGTGTGACTTTGAGCAAGTCACTTCACTTCTCTGTGCCTCAGTTACCTCATCCGGAAAATGGGGATTAAAAACTGTGAGCCCCACAGGGGACAATCTGATCACGTTGTATCCCCCCAGCGCTTAGAACAGTGCTTCGCACATAGTAAGCTCTTAACTAATACCACATTATTATTCCCAGGCTGAGCTCCCCTTTTCCCTCTGCTCCCCTCTACTCCCCCCCTTCACCTCTCCTCTTTTCCCCCCATTTCCATCTGCTCCTCCCCCTCTCCCTTCCCCTCCCCTCAGCACTGTAATCGTCCGCTCAACTGTGTATATTTTCATTACCCTATTTATTTTGTGAATGAGATGTACATCACCTTGATTCTATTTATTTGCTATTGTTTTAATGAGATGTTCATCCCCTTGATTCTATTTATTGCCCCGATTCTATTGTCTCCCCCGATTAATAATAGTGTTGGTATTTAATAATGTTGGTATTTGTTTAGCGCTTAACTATGTGCAGAGCACTGTTCTAAGCGCTGGGGTAGATCCAGGATAATCGGGTTGTCCCACGTGAGGCTCACAGTCTTAATCCCCATTTTACAGATGAGGGAACTGAGGCCCAGAGAAGTTAAGCGACTTGCCCACGGTCACACAGCAGACAAGTGGCAGAGGCGGGATTCGAACCCATGATTAGACTATAAGCCCGTCAAAGGGCAGGGACTGTCTCTATCTGTGGCCGATTTGTCCGTTCCAAGCGCCTAGTACATTGCTCTGCACATAGTAAGCGTTCCATAAATACTATCGAATGAATGAATTGTCCATTCGAAGCGCTTAGCACAGTGCTCTGCACACAGTAAACGCTCAATACCCCGCCCCCGGGAGGAGAAGCCACTCCCCTGGGAGGAGGAGCCCCGCCCTCCGCGGTTTCCATGGAGACGAGTCCAAGCTCCACCGTGACATCGTGGCTTCCAGGCTGGGGAGGCCCCCGGCGCCTGCCGATTTGTGGCTGCCCCCCTCCCTGCACTCTGGTGAGTGATTGTCCACCTCTTTAGTTTGGCTCTCTGTCTCCTCCTTTTAGACTGCGAGCCCGTCCTTGCACGGGGATTTGCCTCCTTGTCCATTCCAAGCGCTTAGTCCAGTGCTCTGCACAGTCAGCACTCACTAAATCCGATTGAATGAATGAATGACTGATGCCGTGAATGCTGGAGAAGCTGGAGTGGCTTGGGAAAGGCGGGGGCAGTGGCCCTCCTGCCTCCCTTAATAATAATGATGGCGTTTGTTAAGCGCTTACTATGGGCCAAGCACTGTTCTAAGCGCTGGGGTAGATGCAAGGTCATCAGGTTGGCCCACAGTCACAGTCTTCATCCCCATTTTCCAGATGAGGTAACTGAGGCCTAGAGAAGTGAAGTGGCTTGCCCAAGTAACGCCGCAGACAAGTGGGGGAGTCCCGAATTAGAACCCAGGTCCTCTGACGGCCAAGTCCGGGCTCTTGCCACTAAGGCACACCGAAGGCTATAGCCTCACTGGCTACTTTCTCAACTTTATCGAGGACTCCACAGGCATGGTGCTGCATAAATGCCGGATGTACCTTTGATGTCTGTCCTCCCCCCCCCCCCCCCCCCCCCCCCCCCCCCCCCCCCCGCCCAGACTCTAAGCCCATTGTGGACAGGGATTGTCTCTCTTTATTGGGGTATTGTACTTTACAAGGGGGTAGGACAGTGCTCTGCATAGAATAAGCACTCAATAAATACGATTGAATTAATGAATGAATGAATAGCTGGTTTGGCCTTTTCTACCTTACTTGCCTGGTCACCCCAGGTTTTGTCCCCGAATAATAATAAAAGTAGTGTTTGTTAAGCTCTTACTGTGTGCCAGGCACTGTACTAAGCGCTGGGGAGGATACAAGCTAATCAAGATGGACACAGTCCCTGTCCCACCTGGGGCTCACAGTCTTAATCCCCATTGTACAGATGAGGGAACTGAAGCACAGAGAAGCCAAGTGACTTGCCCAGCATCACACAGCAGACAAGTGGCAGAGCTGGGATTAGAACCCATGACCTTCTGACTCCCAGGCCCATACTCTATCCACTAGGCCATGCTGCTTCTCCCTGACTCATCACCCTCAGGGCTCAAAATTATACCAGGACCAGAAAATCCCCTTTATGCATAATTCTTCCATGGAGACCCTCAATCAATCAGTTGTATTCATTTAGCACTTACTATATGCAGGGCTCTGTACTAAGCACTTGGGAGAGTACAGTACAACATAATTGTAGACACATTCCTTGCCCAAGGAGCTCACAGTCTAGAGAGAGAGACAGATATTAATATAAATAAATAAATTATAGATTTGCACATAAGTGTTGTGGGGCTGAGGGAGGGGTGAATAAAGGAGCAAATCAGGGTGACAGAATGAAATTGGAAATGAGGAAATGAGGGCTTAGTCATGGAAGACCTCTTGGAGGAAACCCAGTGCTTAGAACAATGCTTGGCACATATTAAGCGCTCAACAAATACCATCATTATTATTGTTATTATTATGTGGCTTCAGCAAAACTTTGAATGTAGGAAGAGTAATTGTCAGATATGAAGAGGGTGGACTTCTTCGAGTTTAGGGAAAATGTGAGCATTTTTGAAGGCAGAAGGGAAAGAAATGGTGTCAAGGAGGAAAGAAGAGTGGTATTTATGAAATTTGTTGAGCACTTACTCTGTGCCAGGCACTGTATAAGCGCTTGGATAGGTACATGGACACAGTCCATGTCCCACCTGGGACTCCCAGTCTTAAGCCCCATTTTACAGAAAGGTAACTGAGGCACCGAGAAGTAACTTGTCCAAGGTCACATAGCAGACAAGTGGTGGAGCCAGGCTTAGTACCCAGCTTCTTCTCATTCCCAGGCCCATGCTCTATCCACTAAACCATCCTGCTTGTTTCTTATTGTTTTAAGAGGTAAAATGGGATGGGGTCAGAGGCACATTTTGAGGTAGACTTTGAAAGCGGGTGGGGGATCTCTGAGAGACGGCACGGAAGGGTGACAGAGGTTGTTGGGGAGGGAGACGATTGGAGAGATTTGGGTAAACTTATGCCTGATAGTTTTAATTTTGACAATAGAATAGTTGTTAAGGCTTTCAGGGGCAGGAGAGAAAAAGTAGTATCCATTTACCTTGAAGGGGACTGGGTTGGGTGAACTGCTCTTTGGAGTAGTTGTACTATTATTCCTACTGGTTATGAACAGGAATTAGCCAACTGGAGAGTGGTGAGATGTGTAAGGCATTCTTTAGATATGCCGAGGGCTTCCCTTTTGCCAAAAGACTTGAAATAAAATGTGTACATTTGAACCTGCAAATGTTCCCATTTCCTTAAAGGTGGAGCAATGCAGCTTCTGTTAAAAAAGAACTCCTCATTACCATTCATTTATTCATTTAATGGTATTTATTGATTGATGACTGTATGCAGAGCACTGTACTAAGCATCTAGGAGAGTACAATACCACAATAGATAGACACATTCCCTGCCCACGATGAGCTTACAATCTAGAGGGGGGCAGACAAAGAGTAATGCTAAAAAATAATAAATTACAAGAAATTGTACATGAGTGCTGTGGGGCTGGGAGGGGGGAAGAACAAAAGGAGCAAGTCAGGGTGTGGAAGAAAAGGAAAGGGAGGCTTAGTCAGTGAAGACCAACTGGAGGAGATGAGGCTTCAATAAGGTTTTGAAGGGGAAGAGAGTAATTGTCTGTCAGATATGAGGGAGGGCTTTCCAGGTCAGAGGCAGGACGTGGGCCAGGGGTTGGCAGCAAGTGAGAAGGTAAGCATCAGAAGAGCGAAGTATGTGGGCTGGGTTGTAGAAGGAGAGAAGTGAGGTGAGGTAGGAGGGAGCAAGGTGATAGAGTGCTTTAAAGCCAATACTGAGGAGTGTTCGTTTGATGCAGAGGTGGATGGGCTACCTCTGGAATCTTTTGAGGAGTGGAATAATGTCCTGAATGTTTTTGTAGAAAAATGATCCTGGCAGCAGAGTGAAGTATGAACTGGAATAGGGAGAGGCAGGAGGCTGGGAGGTCAGCAAGGAGGCTGATACAGTAATCCAGCCGAGATTGGATGAGTGATCATATTAAGGTGGAAGCAATTTGGATGGAGAGGAAAGGTTGGATTTTAGCAGTGTTGTTAAGTAGGACCAACAAGATTTAGTGATGGATTAATATATAGGTTGAATGAGGGAGAAAGGAGTCAAGGAGAACACCAAGGTTACAGGCTTGTGAAGCAGGAAGGATGGTGGTGCCATCTACAATGATGGGAAAGTCAGAGGGAGGACAGGGTTTAGGTGGGAAGATAAGGACCTCTGTTTTGAACTTGTTAAATTTGAGGTGAGGGGAGGACATCCAAGTAAGGATGTCTTGAAGGCAAGAGGAAATGTGAGACTGGAGAGAGGGAGAGATCAGGGCTGGAGATTTAGATTAGGGTATCATCCACATAGAGGTGGTAGTTAAAGCCATGGGAGCAAATGAGTTCTCCAAGGGCAGTGGGTGTAGAGGGAGAATAGAAGGGTACCAAGAACTGACCATTGAGGGACCCGTACAATTAGGGGATGGGAGGGGGAGGAGAAGCCCGTGAAAGAGACTGAGAATGAACGCCAGAGAGATGAGGAGAACCAAGAAAGGACAGAGCCAGTGAAGCCAAGGTTGGATAACTTTTCCAGGAGACGGGGGTAGTCCACAGTGTCAAAAGCAGCTGAGAGGTCGAGGAGGATTAGGATGGAGGCCTTTGGATTTGGCAAGAAGGAGATCATTGGTGACCTTTGGATGGGTGGTTTCTGCGGACTGACGGGGATGGAAGCCACGTCGGAGGGGATCAAGGATAGAATTGGAGGAGAGGAATTTGAGACAGCAGGTGTGGACCACTCACTAAAAGAGTTTGGAGCAAGTTTCCCCCCAACGCCCAATCTCTATAAATAATTACAAGCCCCTCACAAGTATAATGAATCTGTTAAATACAGTGGTACTGTATTTCAAACAAATCATTGGTAGTTTTTGAGCACCTACTAAGTGCTAAGAATTGAACTAAGAGGCACGGTAGAGTTTATCAGTAGCAATACACATGTTCCCTGCCCTCAAGGAATGTACACTCTAATAGGATTGAAAGTCAAAAATGACTTAGAGAAAATGAAAGCCAGAGGAAGAACAAGAATAAAACAGAAAGCAGTACAAGCACATCAAAGTGAAATAGCTGAACAAATAATTCAATGTAAAGATAATTATATAAATAATGAAAGTATACATATATACAAGTAGCAAGTATAGGATTAAAGGACCATAAGTTCCAATGGTGGTGTTGGTCTGACAACTCATTTCTCTTGATTTCATGCAATCATACGTATGGCCTTCCTCTTTCTTCTGAAAAAAATATTCAATTAAAAATATACTTTGATTAGATATTGGACTAAGGGTATTCAGGATAATGGAGATTGTTTAATTAGTAGCTATGTTGCTGATGCAATGTTTGGCACTTTTTGTTGCCTAGTAAAACTCCATTTCAACTATTTGTTGAACCCATTCAAATTGCCTCATACAATCCTTGTGGAAAGATATTATTTGAATTGTTCAGTAATGAGAATAATAATAGTGGTATTTGTATGTGCTTACTATGTGCCAGGCACTGTACTAAGCACGAGGCTAGGTACGAGGTAATCAAGTTAGACACAGACCCTGTCCCACAGGAGGCTCACTCTCTTTTACAGATGAGGTAACTGAGGCCCAGAGAAGTAAAGTGACTTGCCCAGGGTCACACAGCAGACAAGTGGTGAAACTGGGATTGGAACCCAGGTCCTTCTCACTCCCAGGCCTGGGCTCTATTCACTAGGCCATGCTGCTTCTCAGTTGCTTAACAAACTAAATATACTTTAAATCATCCAGGAGACTAAAGGTGATTGGTTCTATAGGAAAGATTTATTCCTTCCTGGTTATATTGGACCTGATCATTCTATAGCCCATTTTCTGTTCATTTCACAAAACCACAAACACATTTGAATCATGGTATTGGCCAAAGAAAGTGCATTTTAATAGCACTATTATTTTCCAGTGTTTTCCTGCAGAACATACTTTCTTTTACAATATTGCCTGTTTAACAAACATTTGTGAGTTTATTATACTTGATTAAAGACTTGTCTCTCCCTTTACAAAGATTAAAATTCAAATGTCCAATGTCACCAATGTATTATTATTTTAGAGAATGAAATTTCCTGGAATTCCTCTGTTATGTATAATAGCAGTAACTGAGGCCTGAGGATTGAAAAAAAAGTTACCACTGATTTCTTGCCATCTCTGTAAATGGTCATAGACTAGTCATTTATTCGTCTGTAGTTCTCAGAGTTTGGGGTAATTAGGGTTTATGTTGTGAGGCTAGTTTTTTTAAAGGGTGCAGATTCTCTTACTCTCCCTTTTCTTTCTCCCCATTAATACCAGCCAACAGTGATATTTCACCTCTTCTCCCATTTTGCACCCAAAGGGTCTTGTCTTATGCCGTTGAGTCGTCTCCGAACCATAGCGACGCTATGGACACACTTCCCCCAGAACTCCCCACCTCCATCTGCAATCGTTCTGGTAGTGTATCCGTAGAGTTTTCTTGGGAAAAATATGGAAGTGGTTTACCATAGCCTCCTTCAGCGCAGTAACCTTGAGTCTCCACCCTTGACTCTTTCCCATGCCGCTGCTGCCCAACACAGGTGAGTTTTGACCTGCAGCAGACTGCCTTCCACCCTCTAGCCATTGCCCACGCTAGGAATGGAATGGAATGGAATGGACAGGCCTCTGCTTGACTCTCCCTCCCGTAGTTGAGCCTGGTAGAATACTGGAAGCTCTCCATGTGCGACACTGAGAGGGGACCAAAAGGGCTTGTTGTTGTCTTATGCTGTCGAGTCTTGTCCAACCCATAGCGCCGCCGTGACCACATCTCTTCCAGAATCGCCTACCTCCACCTGCAATCATTCTGGTAGTGGATCCATAGAGTTTTCTCGGTAAAAATACGGAAGCGGTTTACCGTTGCCTCCTTCCGTGCAGTAAACCTGAGTCTTCTCCCTTGACTCTCTCCCATGCCGCTCTGCCCAACACAGGTGAGTTTTGATTTGTAGCAGATTGCCTTCCACTCGCTAGCCCCTGCCCAAGCCAGGAATAGAATACATATGTCTCTGCTTGACTCTACCTCCCATAGACGAGACTGGTAGAGTACTGGAAACTCTCCAGGTGCGACCCTGAGAGGTGACCTAAAAGGGTACTGAGTAATAATAATGATGGTATTTGTCAAGCGCTTACTATGTGTGAAGCACTGTTCTGAGTGCTGAGGGTTAAATGACTTACCCAAGGTCACATGGCAGGTATGAGGTGGAGTGGGGATTAGAACTCTTGTCCTCTGATTCCCAGGCCCAGACCCTTTCCACTGGGCTATGCTGCTTCCCACTGAGCCACCATCAGAGGAGTGACCAAGGTGCAGGGAGGGAAGGGAAAGAAAGTCCCCGGGAACAAGGGAGGATGAGATGGGGGTGGGGAAGAGATGGACGTGGGGGCTGGGGCGGGGGAGGTGCTGTGAAACGGGAGGAGGGAGGTGACTGAGAGGGATTTACAATGTGGCTTTGACTTATGTGCTGTGTTCAACATCACTCTGGGGTTGGTTCTGGAATGGATTCTAACTAACTACATGTAGGTCTACGGGCAAATGTCCTTCACGATAGAATTATTCACGAGCAGCCAGATTTTCAAAAAACATACAAAGGAACTCCTTATCTTCCCACTCAAACCTCTTTCCAACGTCCCTATCACTGTTGACAACACCACCATCTTCCCTGCCTCACAAGTCTACAACCTTGGCATTATTCTCTACTCATCTCTCTCATTCAACCCCCTCACTCAGTCATTGCCAAACCCTAATAATGTTGGTATTTGTTAAGCGCTTACTATGTGCCGAGCACAGTTCTAAGCGCTGGGGTAGACATAGGGGAATCAGGTTGTCCCACGTGGGGCTCACAATCTTAATCCCCATTTTACAGATGAGGGAACTGAGGCACAGAGAAGTTAAGTGTCTTGCCCACAGTCACACAGCCGACAAGTGGCAGAGCTGGGATTCGAACTCATGAGCCCTGACTCCAAAGCCCATGCTCTTTCCACTGAGCCACGCTGCTTCTCCAACCCTGTGAGTTCTACCTTCACAACATCTCTAGAATCTCCCCCCTTCCTCTCCAGCAGCGTGGCTTAGTGGAAAGAGCCCGGGCTTGGGAGTCAGAGGTCGTGGGTTCTAATCCCGACTCTTCCACTTGTCTGCTGTGTGACCTTTGCCAAGTCACTTAACTTCTCTGGGCCTCAGTTACCTCATCTGTAAAAATGGGGAGTAAAAAATGTGAGCCCCACGTGGGACAATCTGATTACCCTGTATCTACCCCAGCGCTTAGAACAGTGCTCTGCACATATTAAGTGCTTAACAATTACCATAATTCTGTTGCCAAACTTGTCCAATCATTTGTCATCTCTCGCCTCCACTACTGCATCAACCTCCTCCCTGACCTCTCTTGCCTCCATCTTTTCTCCTCTCTGGTTTGTACTTAACTCTGTGGCCTGAAATGTTTTTCTAAAGTATCATTCTGCACACATCTCCCTACGCCACAGAGAGTTTCTATGGTTGTCCATCCATCTCTGCCTTAAACAGAAATTCCTCACTATTGGCTTTAAGACACTCAAAAAGCTCCCTTATTGATTAAGATGCAATCAACAAGAGAAATGGAGAAGTAGCATGGTCTAGTGGATAGAGCGTGGGCCTAGGAGTCAGAATGACCTGGGTTCTAATCCCGGCTCCACAACTTGTCTGCTGTGTGACCTTGGGCAAGTCACTTCATTTTTCTGGGCCTCAGTTACCTCCTCTGTAAAATGGGGAAAAGACTGTGAGCCCCGTGTGAGACAGGGACTGTGTCCAACTTGATTACCTTGTATCTACCTCAACATTTAGTACAGTGCCTGGCACATAGCACTAAACAAATACCACAATTATTATGGACTGTAAGCTCATTATGGGCAGGGAATGTGCCTACTGATTGTTTAATTGCACTGTCCCAAGTGCTAAGTACAGAAGCCCCGTGACTCAGTGAAAAAAGCACGGGCTTGGGAGTCAGGGGTCGTGGGTTCTAATCCCAGATCCATCACTTGTCAGCTGTGTGATGTTGGGCAAATCACTAAACTTCTCTGTGCCTCAGTTACCTCATCTGCAAAATGGGGATTAAGACTCTGAGCCCCATGTGGGATAACCTGTTAACCTTGCATCTCCCCCAGTGCTTAGAACAGTGCTTGGCACTTACTAAGGGCTTAACAAATACCATCATTATTGTTATTATTACAGTGCTCTGTCCACAGTAAGTACTCAATAAGTACAATTGAATGAATTAATACAATTCAATAGAGTTGGTAGACACATTCCCTGCCCATAGACCTACAGTCTGGTGGGAGAGACAGACATTAAGATAAATTTAAAAAAGTAATATGTAACTAATAAATGTGTACATAAGTGCTGTGGGGCTGAGAGTGGGGCAAATATCAAATGCCTGAGGGTCACAGATGGGAGAGGGATCCAAGGAGAAGCCAGGGAAGGCCTCTTGGAGGAGATGTGACCTTAATGGGGCTTTGAAGGTAGGGGAGAGTGGAGGTCTTGTGTATATGGAAGAGGAGGGAATTCTCCAGAGGGAGGACATGGGCAAGGGGTCGGCAGCGAGATAGATGAGATTGGGTCACTGTGAGCAAGCTGGTGCTAGAGAAGCGAAGTGTGCGGGCTGGATGCTACTTTATCCCTCCAGCACTTGCATACATAGTCATATACTCTGTTCTTCCCCTGAATTTAATGTATTTTAATGTCTTTCTCCCCCACGAGACTATAAGTCTTGAGAGCAGGAATCATGTCTACCAACTCTCTTGTACTCTCCCACGTGCTTAGTATAGTTCTATGAACACAATGCTCAAAAAATACCAATGATTGATTGATTGATTGAGTTGTACTATGGAGAATTCTTCTATATAATTGCAATTTACCTCCCTAAGTTGACATTTTATAATTAAAAATGGATAGCTTTTCCATTAAGCATAATACTTGGTATAGTTTTCAATTGTAAGGACTGTGAAATATTTTTCATCATAATTAGGAAAGCAGAGTGTCTCAGAATTAAAAATTCACAGTGGCATCATTTTATATTTCTGAGCCATCCTGCGGAAAATTAATACCTGCCACAGACTTCTTCTTTGGCACCAGAAGTCACCATCAGTATCACCACTCCACCCACTCTCCCACCAGCAAAATTGTCAAAGGAATTTTTGGTTAATCACTATGGAAAAAAAATGAAGACTAAGAGGAATTTTATTAGATTCTTAAAAAGGCATGATACAGATTGTTCTTTTATCTGAAACTCACATTAAAATAAACTCCTGCTGTAATACTCTGCTTTTGCCCAGGCCAGCCCATGACCATGATTGTTTCTTTTGACTCCATACCGTGTTGTGTCCAGAAAGATGCACACTGAGGGAAGAATGTTCCCTAATTTTTCAGTAGCATTCTGATTACAACATAGAATGACAACACACATTAGAGAAGAACTAACTGTTTTGTCAGGTCTTTTCCATTAAAACCAAACAGAAGTTAGGGACAGTTGACGTGCTCAGGAGGTATGGCCTAAATAATCACTGTCTCAACCCTAAATCTCCCTGACTTTGTGGACGTGACTCTTGGGTGTTAAGCAAGATTATTGTAAATATGCTTGGAAAGGATACACATTTTATTTATATTTAGGCACATGCTGTGTATGGTCTCCTTGTTAATGGGATGTTCCTGGGTGATTTTTCATTCTACAAAATAATGCTGGAATAATGAAACAAACTACCATTATCTCCTCCCCTTTCTTCCCCCCCCCCCCCCCTCGACTAGACTGTCAGCTCGTTGTGATCAGGGAATGTCTCTGTTTATTGTTGTACTGTAGTCTCCCAAGTGCTTAGTACGGTGCTCTGCACGCAGTAAGCATGCAACAAATACAATTGAATGAATAACCCAATTACCTTTTGATGAAAACATTACAGGAAAAGCAGAGATCATGAAAGCCTTTTTAAAGAGCCCCGAAAGCATCTTTGTCCTGAGGAACATCACTACCATTGGAAGGCATGAAAACTCAGACCTTATTTTAAGGGTAAGAACAAAAGATCATTATTACTCAGTAATGACTCTAGATTAATTTAGGTGGTAAACCAGGAGCCAGCATCTATGTCTTCTTTGTGTTGTTCAGTCAGCTCTCAACCAGTAATGAACAACAGTGACTTTAATTTCTCAAGCAGCATGGCCTAGTGGATAGAGCATGGGCCTGGGAGTCAGAAGACCTGGGTTCCAATCCTGAGACCTTGGGCAAATCACTTAACTTCTCTGTGCCTCAGTTACCTCATCTGTAAAATGAGGATTAAGACTGTGAGCCCCACTTGGGATGTGGGCTGTATCCAACCTAACTAGCATTCAGTACAGTGCTCTACACACAGCAAGTGCTTAATAAATACAATTGAATGATTGTATCTACCCCAGTCCTTAATACAGTGTGTAGTAAGAACTTAACAAATAACATTAAAAAAATGAAATTCATCTGTTCCTAGTAACAGTGGCTTGTTTTCTGGTTTCTACTGATAGATATAGGAAAATAGGAGAGGAAGAGAGCAATAAAAATATTGGTAAAAGCCTCTTAGAAGAACATTAAGGAGAGGATGGAAATATTTGGAGTCAAAGTTAAAAAAGGAGATAGCATTAAATATCAATGTACCAATTAATGGTATTTACTCAGCATGTACTATGTACAGAACACTGTGCTAAGCACTTGGGAGAATAGAATACAACAAAATTCATAGTAAAAGGAACTTACAGCCTAGATGGGGAGAAAAACATTAAAATAAATTACACATATGTACATAAGTGCTGTGGGCCTGAGGATGGGGTGACTATCAAGTGCTTAAAGGAAAAAAAATTGACTAAATGTATTGAGTAAAGTGGAAAGTCTTTTCCCAGCAGGGTGATAGCTTCGTAGTAAGCAGCTATGAGGCCTAGAGGGTCTTCCTCTAAGCCCAAGCCACTTTTTAATACATAATATTAGTCAAACCTGTGGCTTGTGAAATGGAGACCTAGAAAGTAAGCTCTGAGGCATTCAGATATTAGCAAGCCATTTGGAAATTGTAGTTAATGTGAGAGTCATTAGCATTAGAGTGGTAGTCAGAAGGTGAGACCTATCCTTAGAATCTGAGTAGGTCAGACTGCATTTAAGCCCACAGGTTTTGTTATAAGGAATGAGAAACACTAGTCAGAAGAGAAATATTGACTCAAGATAAATCCATTTCATTCTTGGAAAGGAAACCTGTCACTTTCCTAGTTTCCCTCTGGGATTTATATGATATATTTTCCAAAGGTCCAAAAGGATAGACTATCAAAACATATTTTCCTCTGGACTAAGCTATTTTTCTGAGCTGTAAATAATGCAAGCCAATGAATATAGTCCAAATTGGAAAGCATAAAGATGGCAGGGTTAGGCTACTTTCACCTAGCAAGCTAGGCAAATTCCCAGGATTCCAGGCCCCCAGGGAGAGCTTCCAGGGACAAGGTTTCCATGACGTATGATGTCACCAGGGAGGCTATGCCAACCTTCTCACTGTACCTCGATCTTGTTTATCACACCACCGACCCCTCGCTCACGTCCTGCCTCTGGCCTGGAACTCCCTCCCTCCTCAAATTGAACACACAGTTACTCCCCCTGTTCAAAGCCATATTGAAGGCACATCTCCTCCAATAGGCCTTCCCTGATTAAGCTCCCCTTTCTTCTTCTCCCACTCCCTTCTGCATCGCCCTGACTTGCTCCCTTTGATCATCCCCCCTCCCAGCCCCACTGTGCTTGTGTACATATCTGTAATTTATTTATTTATATTATCTATCTCCCCCTGTAGGCTGTAAACTTGTTTTGGGCAGGAATTGTGTCTGATTTTTGTTATATTGTACTCTCCCAAGCATTTAGTACAGTGCTTTACACCCAATAAACACTCAGTAAATAGGATTGAATGAATGAATGAAGGCAGATCAATGAATGAAGGTTAGAGGCAGATCAGAGATGATGCTGTTCCCCTTTTGGAAAAGAGCAAAAAGCACAGCTAACTTCATCATCCACTGGGCACACAATTGGCAGATCTGAATTCTGCGGCCCAACTCAGCCTGCTCAAATCCAAGCCTGAAGAGAGTAGACAAACACATATCTTTCAGATGCCCGAGCCCATCTTGGCTATGCACAAAAGCAGCATGGCCTATTGGCCAAAGCATGGGCTTGGGAATCAGAGGGCGTGGGTTCTAATTCCAGTCCAGCCACTTATCTGCTGTGTGACCTTGGGCAAGTCACTTAACTTCTCTTTGCCTCAGTGACCTCATCTATAAACTGGGGATTAAGACTGTGAGCCCCACATGGGGCAGGGACTGTGTCCAACCTGTGTACCTTTTATATACCCCAGCACTTAGAACAGTGCTTGACATATAGTAAGCACTATGGTAATAAATACCATAATTATTATCATTATTATTATTATTATTATTTGACTTCCTGGTGGCAGGGGAGGAGTGGGAGGGGAGAACTCTGGAGATTTGAACATGCACAATGTTAACGTCATCATTTTATATTATCTAAAAGTGTTACCACTATCTGTCTCTTAAACCTGCTGAACTATCATATATAGAGTATCATTATTATTGACTCTGGCGATCGATAGTCCTTTATTATGAGGTTTACTTTATAATGAGGAGAGAGCCATTTATGCAAAGTTTTCCCCAGGGGCAAAAATATTGTTAAGATCTGTCTTGCCTCTTTATCTTCTGACATTTGTGCTAGAATTTAGGGTATTTCCATTTGGGTGGGGGAAGGTGGGGGGTCTATCTAATAGTTCAGTAAACTTTAACTGAAAAGTTAGTAGTGCCAGAGTCTTCCAAACTTGCCTCTACCCTGTGCTAACATTCTGCCCTCTGGGGAGGCTTCAGAATCAATTCAGATTTTAGCTGTCGGCTAAAACTGGAGCTGGAAACCTGCAGATCAGGCAAAAACAAAGAACAGAAATTGCAAGAAAATTTATTTTCCATCACCTCTTCTCATTTTGGGTTCAATTTAGCACTGTTCCTCCTGCCTTTCAGCTTTCTGCATCTTTCATTTATGCTACAGTCCTTTAGGTCATGCCATTCCTTCTTTCATAACACTGCTCATTTTCAGTGTTAGTTCTGTAACTTTCAATAGTGCATCATCTTTGGAGTACAAAATACAAGAGCCATCTTGAAGTGACATTAAATGTATTTTAATAAGCATTTTTCCCCCTTTTCCTGTGAATTGCTGGCTAACTCCATTATCCCAGGGCCCCTTGCTTACTAGCAATGTTCCCCATGATGAAGAAGACTATGCTGTGATTTCAAGTCAGTCACTGCTAACTTTGGAGGAGAATGAAGCTTGTTTCACTTGAAAAATAGCCCACATGAAGGACACCAAACTGGAAAGTTTTGTAAGAATCTTCTAAGTTATGCAGGATGCCCGCAGCTGAGAGAATATAGCATCTGGAATGTTAAAATGAAAAGCTAGCACTGTGCTTTTTCAAAGGATAAAGTTTTAATTTACATGACCTTTGGGAAAAAGTGTAATGGGGATATTAGGCTTTATGGGCCTTAGGCAGTGAGTTCAAAAAAGGAATATTACATCTATGGGAAACGAGGGGCATTAGAAGACAAGCTATGACTTTGCAGATAAACTTTTAAAAATGGCCAGGTTTCAGTTCGAATCACATTTCTCATAAGGAAATGATGAAGCCTTGTGTGTCTGAGTTTCTGAAAAGACTGGCACTTCTGCATTCCAAGAAGTCAGTGCTACTAAAAATGTAATCAGGATGTGTGGTGAGGCTGAAGTTCAGCACATTTAATTTCATACTAGTGCCAGACAGGAAAAATATAGTGCTAGTGCTCTGTAGGGTGAGGTTCTTCCATCCTACAGAACTTAAATATCTTCTATCTGAATTGCATCCCAATCAATCAAGCAATCTGTCATATTTATTGAACCCTTCGTGCAGAGAACTGTCCTGAGCTACTGGGAGAGTCCACTATAACAGAGTTGGTAGACTCATTCCCTGCCTACATGAGCCAACAACTTGGCACAAATGGGCACCCCCTGAGGAAATTCCCTCCTCCAATAGGCTGAGCAGAGCAGATTTATTATTGTGCCACTATAGTTACAGAGCTTATAGCTGTCTCTTAATTGACTAATTACAGCACGACGTAGTGGATAGAGGACAGGCCTGGGAGCCAAAAGGAGCTGGGTTCTAATCCCCACTCTGCCACTGGTCTGCTGTGTGACTTTGGGCAAGTCACTTCACTTCTCTGTGCCTCAGTTACCTCATCCATTTGGGAGAGGGACTGCTTCCAACCTGATAAACCTGTATCTATCCCAGCGCTTACAACAGAGCTTGGCACATAGTAAGTGTTTAACAAATACTATTATTATTATTATTATTATATAATTTTAAAATTGGTACCAACTCCTTGTATTTTCCCAAGCAGTTAGTACAGTGCTCTGCACCCATTAAGCATTCAGTAAGTGCCTGATTGACTGATTTGATGACCTTTGAAATTTACAAAGCTCAATGCCTCCCCTTCTTTCACCCCTTGCTTTCAACAGAGGAATTGATGATGCTGGTGGAAGTTGATTACACTAATTCCATCACAACACATCTTTCCAGAATTTCTGTAGCTAGTTTTTTAGATCATCTTCCACTTCAGCTTTTTTCTTATTACTCCAGATTTTCCTTTTAAATATTCTGTCTCCTATGTGACTATGCTACACCCACTCCTCGGCCAACCTCACTCCCAGACTACCATAATGGGAAATATAAACACATAGTAATAATAACAATAATTGTGACATTTGTTAAGCCCTTACCAAGTCCAAACACTGCACTGTGCACTGGGGTTGATCCCTGTCCCACATAAGGCTCATAAGTCTCCATCCCCAATTTTACAGATGAGGGAAATGAGGCACAGAGAAGTAAAGTGACTTGCCCAAGCTTATAAAGCAGGCAAGTGGCAGAGCTGGGATTAGAGCTCAGATCCTTTTTTACTTTGTTGCAACATGTGCATATATTTTGCAAGAGCATATTGAAACTGGAAAAAAAAATCAGTAAATGCTTCATGTTGAGCACTTACTATGTGCAGGGTACTGTACTAAGAATTTGGAAAAGTACAATATGATGGAGCTAGTTGACATCCCTGTCCACAAGGAGCTTGTGAAGATACCATATAGACGGCCATTAATATAAAAGTTTTTAGGATTGGGTTTCATGGGCTTATTTTGTTTTTTAACCTTGAAAAATTGCTGCCCACCCAAAATTCACCATTCCAGATGAAGGTCTGTAAGCTTATCAGGAAATCTGCCATTTGGTGGACATCTAAAACTAGTCCTTTTTAGTTTAATAGCACACAAGGTTGGAGGCATTAAAACCCCTCTGAGGACCCCCTGATGTCCTGGTGATTTTTCATGACCATTTTCAGCTTGGAGGCTGAAGCTAGTCCTTGTTTTGTGAAATGTTTTCTGTTGCCATTTTTCCTTTACTCTTCCAGGAAATTTGAAAGCAAATCTTGGTTTGATCACAGAAATTGACTTGAATCAATTACTCGGAAAGATATTTAATATAGGAGTTTTCCAATTCTATTTGCCTTCTTTCTGCCACATCTAGTAGTCTGTGCTCCGAGCAGTATTTATTACTCATCCCCCCTGGCACCATCTCTAAAAATCAGCTTTACTCCTTTGGGCTGGCTTCCCCTTCAGCACTTATTTCTAAACCTTGTTCCCGATTTTAGTCCCCAGGTATTGATGATCAACATGCTCTCATTGAATTTAACGACTCTGAGGGCAGCATTGTTCTTCAGGATTTCAACTCCCTCACTGGTACATTTGTCAATGACTGTCACATTCAGAATGCCGCAGTCAAGTTGGAACCCGGAGACGTTTTGCGCTTTGGAGCTCGAGGGCCAACCTTTGAGCTGGTGGTCGAAAACTCACCCCAGGTATTGTAATAGCTTCCTTGTTACATTTCCAATCCACTGAATTTTGATTTTCCTCACTTTATAGCTGTTCTGGGTAAATAGTGAAACATCATGCTTCCCCACGCTGTGGATAGAGCACAAGCCTGGGAGTCCGTGGACCTGTGTTCTAATCCCAGCTCTGCCACTTAACTGTTGGGTGACCTTGGGCAAATCATTTCACTTCTCTGTTCCTCAGTTACCTCATCTGTAAAATGGGAATGAAAACTGTTGAGCCCCTGGTATGACAGTAACTGTGTCCAACCCAATCATCTTGTATCTACACCGGCATTTCGTACAGTGCCTGGCACATTGTAAGTGCTTAACAAATATCAAAATTATTATCAAGAAACAACTGGGTTTTATGAACATTTATTTGTTTGAATGAACAAAATTGAATTTATTATGAACTTGACCAAGCATTCGGTGACTAACAATGTAAAGTGGCCCTCTGAGTTAGCATTCCCTTGATTAGATTCTCTTGAAAAAAAGAAAATGTAATGCATTATAGTATTAATAAGTAATCAATCAAGCAATAATATTTATTGAGCTCATACTGAAGGAGAGCTCTGCACTAAACCCTTGGGAGAGTACAATACAATAGAGTTGTAGACCCGTTCCCCACCCTCAGACATTAATATAAATAAATCACAGATACATACATAAGTGCTGTGAGGCTGAGGAGGGGTGAATAAAGGATGCAAATTCAAGTGCAAGGGTGAGGGAGAAGGGAAAATGAGGGTTTAGTCAAGGAAGGCCTCTTGGAGGAGTTGTGTCTTCAATAAGGCTTTGAAAGTTGGGAGAGTGAACATCTGCCAGATAGAAAGTGCTTAACAAATATCATTATTATTATGTATTATTATTATTGATCACGACCATGTCACTGGGGCAAGAGATGGGGGAGGTAGGGGGACAAGGGTTTGAGGAGGAGTTAAACGTCTGGAATAACTGATGAGGGCAATAGGGAATGGGCTGATGCAGTAGTCAAGGCGGGTTATGGAAAGTGCTTGGCTCAACATGGTAGCAGTTTGTATGGAGAAAGGGCAGATTTAGAATTGTCGTGAAGGTAAAACTGACAGAGTTTGGGACCGATTTCCTTTCTAGAGAAATTGTTGTTACGATGAAGAGGAGAATCAACAGATGACAGTGTTAGTAAAACCCTGAAATCAACCCTGGAAATTAAGGTTCATCCTTTTGCACTAAGGGTTCCAATGTCTCCATTTCATTTTTATTTTGAAGATGTAATTTTTTCTGTGTGGGTCAAAGGCACAATAGAAACAAGAGGTTTGATTCGAGGTCGCTTCAGAAGGGTCAGAATGAGAAATCTTTGGCTCCCTCTTCTGAGCATTCACAGGCACTTTTTTGAAGAGTTTATAAAATACCTTAATTAGAGCTATGAACTTTCTTCTCAAGATCCAAATAAAGGAAAAGTTAAAGCTTCAGAGACCCCCAAAATGCCTCATATTTTGGGTTTCTTTTATGTGAGCCTAGAAACTCAACTGGGGAATTCCATGAGTCATATGTTCCCATAGTAGTTGCCCTCCAGGAAGAATTATACCCATATTCGGGAAATTGCGGTCCTGGAATGCCCTCCCTCCTCACCTCTGCCAAACTAATTCTCTTCCCCTCTTCAAAACCCTACTTACAGCTCACCTCCTCCAAGAGGCCTTCCCAGACTGAGCTCCCCTTCTCCCTCTACTCCCTCTACCGCCCCCCTTCACCTCTCCGCAGCTAAACTCTCTTTTCCCCCCATTTTCCTCTGCTCCTCCCCCGCTCCCTTCCCATCCCCTCAGCACTGTACTCGTCTGCTCAACTGTATATATTTTCATTACCCTATTTATTTTGTTAATGAAATGTACATCGCCTTGATTCTATTTATTACTATTGTTCTTGTCTGTCCGTCTCCCCCGATTAGACCGTAAGCCCGTCAAAGGGCAGGGACTGTCTCTGTTACCAATTTTTACATTCCAAGCGCTTAGTACAGTGCTCTGCACATAGTAAGTGCTCAATAAATACTATTGAATGAATGAATGAAACAAATGAAATCAAAGCCCAGTGTAAATTGGCAGCACCATATTGGTCTCTCCAGTGCTGAGTCCAGTGCATATAGACAGCACCATATTGGTCTCTCCAGTGCTAATGCCAATGCAAATAGGCAGAACTATTTTGGTCTCTCCAATGCTAATGCCAGTGCAAATAGGCCACACCATGTTGGTTTCTCCAGTACTAATGCAAATTAAAGTAGGCAGCACTGAATTGGTCTCTCCAGAGCTGAAGCAGCAACAGCACTTTTTGGCAGCCTAGGTCCGAGTTCATACTTGAGGATGCCCCAGTTGGACAAAAGGTGAGAAAAGGGAACGTTTTATCTTTAACGTGTAACATTTGGGAGAGATTGCTACACTCCCACCCTGAGTTAAGATCTCAACATTCCTACAAATATGAAGGAAGATTATTAAATGCATCTATACATCCATCCATCAATCAGTTGTATTTATTGAGTGCCTACAATGTGCAGAGCACTGTACTAAGTGCTTGGGAGAGTACAGTATAACAATATAACCGACATATTCCCTACCCTCAAACAAGCTTGCAGTCTAGAGGGGGAGAGTTTCTGTTTGGTGCTTTTGTTACCAAAGCACTTGACATGTGTTATTTTTACTTTCTCCCCACAACACCCCTGTGAGGTAGGGCTCAAGTATTATTATCCCCAATTTACAGCTGGGGAAACTGAGGCATGGGGAGGTTAAGTGGCTTGCCCAAGGCCATACGGTGGATTAATGACAGAACCGGGACTCGAACCCGGGAACTCTGATATCCAGGGCTGCAACTCTCCCAATATGCCACACTGCCTCCCTAACTGAGTTGTCTGAGATGTGATTTTATGCATTTCTGCCTGATTTTTTAATGATACTTGTTAAGTGCCTACTGAGTGCCAGGCACTATTCTAAGCCCAGGAGTAGATACAACATAATCAGTTTGGACCCAATCCATGACCCACATGGGGCTCACAGTCTTAATCTTCATTTTACAGATGAGGTAACAGGCCCAGAGAAGTGAAATGACTTCCCCAAGATCACACAGCAGACAAGTGGCAGAGTGAGGATTAGAACCCAGGTCCTTCTGACTCCCAGGTCTATGCTCTATCCACTAGAACATGCTACTTCTCTAATTAATAGGATATGTGTTTTTAGGATCAGTGCCAATTCAACTCAATTTCTATTCCACCATATCATTATTAAATTAATAACAGTAATAATAATTGTGGTATTTGTTAAGCACTTCCTATATGTCAAGAAATAAAATTAAGTCACCCAGATTCTGTGACCCACATGGGGGTCACTGGGCAAGGGGGAGGGTGAACTGGTATTTAATCCCCATTTTATAGATGAAGTAGCTGAGTTACAGAGAAGTTAAGTGACTTGTCCAAGATGACACAGCTGGGAAGTAGCAGAGCTGGGATTAGAACTCAAGTTTTCTGATTCCCAGTCCTGTGCTTTATCCACCAGACCACACTGTTTCTTTTAACTTGGGTCAAACCCCTCAAAATTTAATTTTGTCATTTTGTTACATTTTTCACTACTTTAAGAGATCTAAAGTCAATTCCTGAATCGATCTTAATTCAGCCACAGTTGATTCATCACACCATTATTGTGTATTAAATTGACATGTATTTTGGAACTTGGTAGCAGGAAGCAATGTAGTCTAAGGTATAGAGCACAGGCTTGGAAGTCAGAATCTCAACTCTGCCACATTCTGCTGTGTGACCTCGGGCATGTCGCTTAACTTCTCTGTGCCTCAGTTACCTCATCTGTAAAATGGGGATTAAGACTGTGAGCCTCATGTGGGACATGGACTATATCCAACCTGATTAGCTTGTATCTACCCCAGCACTTAAGCACTTAAAACCCCAGCAGTGCCTGGCTCATAGTAAGTGTTTAGCAAACGCTATTTAAAAAAAAAAAAAGATATGGTCATTTTTAAATGTCATACGTATATTTTTTCCCTGGAGGACTTCTTGACTTCCAATTCTGTTAAGACTTTTTCTGTTTTCTTGGATAATTGGCATCTCTAGTTTGATTTGACCCATCACTGATGTTTGTGTTGTCATGATTCTTGCTCCAATATAAAACCTTAACCCTAAAAGCTCGATTTGAAAATTATAAATTTTGGATTCACGTTAGAGGCCGATACCCTATATTAAACCAGGATTCCTTTGCTATGATTACCAACAAACTGTGATATCAAACATTCATTTGGGCACACACATAATTTCACAAATATCAGAAAGAGGTAATATTCCTGGAGAAATGCCTAGCATGCAGGTGGTATTGTTTGCAAATCATAAGATTGAACACTAAAATAAAATCTGAACATTGTTGAAATTTTGACTTGGTTTTTATCCAGTTTATTCCAATGGATAAACTCCTGGGGATTGCTTTGGGTTGCTCTTTTGGGGACTTCTTTTAAATGGATTCCCCACATTTTAAAATACATTTTCCAGGACTGTTTCTCTATATATCTTCACTCCTCCCTCCAAAACAGAACCAGATCAGAAATCCTAACTCTTCCCCATCTTTCTGCCCTTCATCATTGCTGGTCTCCGACTTAAGTCTTGAGCGAAAACATAATATTTGACATCAAATCTAACCAAAGAAATTAGGAGTCAAAGAATTAGGAGAGGCAGTGTGGACTAGTGGAAAGAACCCAAACCTGGGAGTCAGAGGATTTGGGTTTAAACCTGGATCTAAACCTGGCCTAACTTGGAACTAAACCTGGCTCCTGTGTACCCGCTGTGTGACCTTGGGCAAGTCACTTCACTTCTCTGTGCCTCATTTACCTCATCTGTAAAATGGGGATGCAATACCTATTCTCTTTACTTCTAAGACTGTGAGTCCTGTATGGGACTGGGACTTAACAAATCCCATAGTCATTATTGTTATTATTATCCATACTAGCAAATCACCTAGTCTACAGATTAAGATGTAGAGAGGGCATAGTCATATCACCAAGGTTTCTGGATTTTTGCTTTTGGATAAAATAAATTTACAATTGAGTCATTTATATTGAAAAGGGGCCTAAAAAGGCCCCTTAGACACAAAAATTGGAAATATCACTCCTGAAGGAATTTGAATGTCAGTCATATTTTTTGAGCAGCCCCAACTAGAAAAAGGGAAAAGGAGAAAGATTTCACAAAGCATTCTACTCCCCAAATTTGAAAAAAAAAAAACAAAAAAAAACTGGTCCATGGATCTTGAAGTTAATTCCTGTAGTTTTCTATGTCATCAAAAACTCACTAACAGGATTCTCCTGCCCAAACATATTAGAAAATACTGGCTCCTCCCTACAGCATTTGTTTGCTAAATCAGAACAAAAACAATGTCTCTGCTCTTAGAACTGGGAAATAAAGGTAACAATACTTGGCATGCCAGGGCTGCTGCAAAACTTAATTATTGTTTCCTAAAAGCTTTACAGTCTTTCCATGAAAAAAAAAACTGTGAAAGACCAAACATTATTATTAGTGGTGTTGTTGCAGTATTTTTACAAGGCTGTTGGCTGTGAGTATAATTATTTCACTAGCGTGCATAAACTGTGTGTTTCTTCAAAGCAAACAAAGAAATACAGGTTCCAAAATCAGGATATGGCATAATTGTTACACCAATGGTTTTACTGACAACAGTTTCTTCAGCAGCACAGGCATTTCCTTTCTGCAGTGACCAAGGAGTGGAACTCTGCAGTAGAATGTTTACACACTTAATATTAAATTGTGTATGTTTGGAATGCCATTTGGCTTTAAGTATCAGCAGAGCCTCAGAGATAGAAATGAAAGATAGCAGAATGTTTTCCTGCATATTAGCCAAGGGCTGCACAGGATCTAAAATAAAAGAAACCAGATTTATGACATCCCCTTCCCTGTTCAAATAGTTACATTTCAAATTAGAATATCTTGTGTTTACCCCCTTTTCTCTGACTAGGCCTTCAAGACTGTAAGCTCCTTGTCGGCAGGGAATATCATTGTTTATTGTTATGTAGTACTTTCCCAAGTGCTCAATAAATACACAGTAAGTGCTCAATAAAACAATTGAGTGAATGAATGAATGAATTTCTCCTTTTCGACCTCCCTTCTGCAGTCAATGAACTATATTTTTTGAGCATTTACTTTGCACAGAGCACTGTACAAAGCAGTTGGAAGAGTAATAATAATAATAATAATGTTGCTATTTGTTAAGCGCTTACTATGTGCAGAGCACTGTTATAAGCACTGGGGTAGATACAGGGTAATCATGTTGTCCCACGTCAGGCTCACAGTCTCAATCCACATTTTACAGATGAGGTAACTGAGGCACAGGGAAGTGAAGTGACTTGCCCACAGTCACACAGCTGACAAGTGGCAGAGCCGGAATTGGAACCCATGGTCTCTGACTCCCAAACCCATGCTCTTTCCTCTGAGCCACACTGCTTCTCTACAGTATAACAGATACATTCTTTGCCTACAATGAGCTTACAGTCTGCACTACCTAGGGACCTGGATCTGTGTCCCTTAAGCATTTGATATTCACCCCAGCCTTACAGTACTTGTGTCCATATCTTCATACTCTTCCATATCCCCTAACAGTATTTTGTTTTAGTGTTATTGTCCTCATCTAAACTCTGAGCTCCTTGTGGGCAGGAAACAGGATTGTTCTCTCCCAAACACATAGTACAGTGCTCTGCATACAGAAAGCCCTGAATCAAACAATCTATCAGTGGTATTATGTGCTTACTGGGTGCAGAGCACTGTAATGAGCACTTGGGAGAGACAGAGTTGGTAGACACATTCCCTGCCCACAAGGGTTACCATAATAGAAAGAGCCCAGGCTTGGGAGTAAGAGGTCATGGGTTCAAATTCCGGCTCTGCCACTTTTCAACTGTGTGACTCTGGGCAAGTCACTTAACTTCTCAATGCCTCAGTTGCCTCATCTGTAAAATGGGGATTAACCGTGAGCCTCATGTGGGACAACCTGATTACCCTGTATCTACCCCGGCGCTTAGAACAGTGCTCTGTACATAGTAAGCACTTAACAAATGCCCACATTATTATTATTATTAGTTGATTGGTTAATTGATTGATTTTTCCTCCTGCTACTACTATTCCGAGGGCTTTTATATAAAGTGACCAGTTTTTCCTAAATTCAGAGTGGAATAAAGGGTAGGAGTAATGAATCAGCATATGGGGGAGAAGCAGCATGGCCTAGTGGAAAGAGCACAGGCCTGATGACCTGGCTTCTCATCCCAGCTCCACCACTTGTCTGCTGGGTGATCTTGGACAAGTCACTTCAGTTCTCTGTGCCTCAGTTCCCTTATCTGTAAAATGGAGATTCAGTGCCTGTTCTCATTCATTCAATCATATTTATTGAGCACTCTCTGTGTGCAGAGCACTGTGCTAAGCACTTGGAAAGTACAATTCGGCAACGGATAGAGACAATCCCTACCCAACATAGACTGTCAGTCAGTCAGTCAACTGTATTTATTGAGCGCTTACTGTGTGCAGGGCACTTGGGAGAATACAATATAACAATATAACAGATACATTACCTGCCCACAAGGAGCTCACAGTATAGAGGGGAAGACAGACATTAACATAAATAAATATATGTACATAAGTGCTCTGGGACTCGGAGGGGTGATGACTAAAGGGAGCAAGTCAGGGCGACCCAGAAGGCAATAAGAGAAGAGGAAAGGAGGGCTTAGTCAGGGAAGGCCTTTTGGAGGAGATGTGCCTTCAGTTAGGCTTTGAAGAAGGGGGAGAGTAATTGTCTGTCAGATATGAGGACGAAGGGCATTCCAGGCCAGAGGAGAAAGGTGAAGTTTGCATTGTTTAGGACAGCCAACAACGTCATAGTGCTCATGAAGGTTAGGGATCATGTTGAGAAATGAAGCCCAAATAATCCCAAAGTTCTGTTCCACAGTTTCTTCCTCCTTCTCCTTCAAATTCTTGCTAAGTCTATGGTATTTATTGAGCATTTACTTAATACTTAATGCTACTGTATTAAGTACTTGGGCGAGTACACCAATTAGATCCCCCGATTAGACTGTAAGCCCGTCAAAGGGCAGGGACTGTCTCTATCTGTTACCGATTTGTACATTCCAAGCGCTTAGTACAGTGCTCTGCACATAGTAAGCGCTCAATAAATACTATTGAATGAATGAATGAGTACACTCTAATAACATATAAAGTCACTTAATCTCTTCAGTCTTACCCTGCCCACCCTGCAGTGAGGAAGCTAATGAAACATAGAATGTCCAAACAGTGGGTAGTGGGAAGGAGGGTGAGAAGAAACAAAAAGCCTGCCATGCCTGGGTAATCAATTAAATGACTAATCTGAGCCCAAGGATTTGGGGGACTTTTTTGGAGTTTTTTAGTGATATTTGTTAAGTGCTTTCTATGTGCCAGGCACTGTACTAAGCGCTGAGGTAGATACAAGCTAAGCAGGTTGGACCCAATCTATGTCCCACATGGGGCTCACAGTCTTAATCCCCATTTTACAGATGAGGTAACTGAGGCAGAGAGAAGTTAGATGACTTGTCCAAGGTCATACAGCAGAAAAATGGTGGAGCCAAAATTAGAACCCAGGTACTTCTGACTCCCAGGCCTGTGATGTAGCCACTAGGCCATGCTGCTTCTCTAAAGCCATAAACATTTTTAAAAGCTTTAAATTTTTTTAAAAAAAAGTTTTAAAGGCATAAGAAAAATTGACAGATGTGTGCAAAACAATTTACATATCCTTCGGTAGGAAATTCTCTTTAAAGTAGCTTTGAAGTAGAAGCTTTCATGCTTGAAACTGTAGAGATAGATGACAGCTGAGGATAATTTTGTCTGTGGAGTTTCTTTACAAGTGTTTTTCATTCTCTTTTAATATGATTCTCTTGCTGCTGCTGCTCTATAACTAACTTAATTAGGGTCATTGAAAAGTTTCCTTATTTTCAAGCTGAAGCGTCTTTTAAGTTTTAAATTACCTTAATTTTAATGGTAATATTTCATTTTTGATGAAAAAATAGCCTCTTTCATCTGCTAAACCTTATGTGCATATGCCACCTTTCATAGGGAAGACCATCACCACACTTTGGAATGCTTTCTTGCAAACCAGACATCTTTCCTAATAGAAACATAACTGAATTCATAACCTGAATGATCGGGATTCATCTTGCTTACCATTCTGGCAGAGGTAAAGTCAGGTTATTTTAAAGTCCTATGGTTCATGCAGAAGCACCTGAGAAAACATTGACTTGGGTCAACTTGGACTGTAAGAAAAGAATAGAGATTACAGTACTGAAAGAGAAACAAAGTTAAGAAAGGGAAGTCTGACCCTAAAAAGCATATCTAATCCCTTTGATTTGATGACTTTAGGGAACCTAAGTTTGAAAGGCCCTTTTCTCACAAAACTTGATCATGGTTCTACAGTTTCTGATATTAGCAAGATCTAAACTTTACTAGTATACAAAGAATGTGCTTAGTCCACTGACCATCCTGCTCCATCCTAACATATAAAGATCAGCAAAGGCCTTACAAAGGAAAAGCCATGTAGTTGAAAATCCAAAAGGGATTAGGGTGAAGGCATTTGAGTTCCACTGGTCATTCTTATTGACTGTCTCGAGAAGCAGCATGGCTTAGTGGAAAGAGCATGAGCCTGGGAGTCAGAGGACCTCGGTTTTGCCACGTGCCTGCTGTGTCATTTTGGGCAAGTACTTAACTTCTTTGGGCCTCGGTTTGCTCATCTATAAAATAGAGCTTTGGTACCGCTTCTCTCTTCTACTTAGTTTGTGAACCTCATTTGGGACAGGAAACTGTGTCTGACGTGATTATCATGAATATGCCCCAGTCCTTAGTACAGTGCTTGGAGCATAGTAAGTGATGAACAAATACCACAGTTATCATTATCTTGTTCCCAAGCTCTCTGCTATGGGATTTCATAGGGAGTTTGAAGGGTGACTGGGAATAATTTCATCATTCAAAGAAATGCTGCTTTATTATATTTGAAATTTTATTTTTGAGAACTAGCCCAAAGAAATAGATATATGGATGTGTAATTTGGGGGAAACAGCATGGTCTAGTGGAAAGAGCACAGGTCTGGGAGTCAGGGGACATGGGTTCTATTCCCAGCTCTGCCTCATGTGTGCTGTGTGACCCCCAAATCACTTGATTTCTCTGTGCCTCAGTTATCTCATATGTAAAATTGGGATTAAGCCCCGTGTGGGAGAGAGACTGTGTCCAACCTGTATACCTTGTATCTATCCAGCACATAGAACAGTGCTTTGCACATAGTAAGCGCTTAACAAATACCACAATTATTGTTATTAATAATTTTTTATTCTCTTTGAATATTATATTTCTATTAATGAGATCCTTACTAAATGGGTGTTTATGATTTAAAAGACTGATAAATTTTTTTCACATTGCATACATAAAAAGATAATCCTTTTTCATATTAATGTATTTGCCCCAGGCAGCATCTATTATTTTTAACCTCCCTCTTGGTATCCCAATTTTTCTAAAACTTCTGTTCACTTGATCAATCAGTTGCATTTCACAGAGCACTGTACTAAGCACTTGGGAGAGGACCCTGCCCATGACAAGCTTTCAATCTAGAGGGTGAGACAGTCATTAATATAGATAAATTAAATTACAGATTTGAATATAGTGCTGTGGGGCAGGGGAGGGGGTGAATAAAACATGCAAATCCCAGTGCACAGTTGATGCAGATGGGAATGGGAGAAGAGGAAATGAGGACTTGGAGAAGGAGATGTGTTTTTAATAAGGCTCTGAAAGTGGGGAGAGTGAACATCTGTCGGATATGAAGAAGGAAGGCGTTCCGGGCCAGAGGCAGGATGTGGGAGAGGGGTCAGCAGGGAGATAGAAGAGATTGAGGTACAGTGAGTAGGTTGCCAATAGAGGAGCGAGGGTTTGGGTGGTGTTGTAGTAGGAAATCATGGAAGTGCGATAGGAGGGCTGAGGTGATTGAGTGCTTAAAAGCCTATGGTAAAAAGTTTATGTTTGATGCAGAGATGAATGAGCAAGAACTGGAGGTTCTTGAGGAATGAGCAAATGTGGACTGAACAGTTTTGTAGAAAAATGATCCGGGCAGCAGAGTGAACTATGGACTGAAATGGGGAGAGACAGGAGGCAGGGATTCCAGCAAGGAACCTGATGCAGTAATCAAGGAGGGATAGGATAAATACTTGGATTAACATGGTAGCAGTTTGGATGGAGAGGAAAAGGAAGATTTTAGTGATGTTGCGAAGGTTGAACTGACAGGATTTCATTCATTCATTCAGTCATATTTATTGAGTGCTTTTTGTGTGCCTGGAAGAGTATAACACAACAATAAACAGACACATTCCCTGCCCACAATGAGCTTACAGTCTATAGGGAGAGACAGACATTAAGATAAATAAACTTACAGCTATGTACATAAGTGCTGTGGGGCTGGGAGGGAGGGATGAATGAAGGGAGCAAATCAGGGTGATGCAGAAGGGAGAGGGAGAAGACGAAAGGAGGGTTAGTAACCAACAGGTTGAATGAGAGAGTTGAGTCAAGGATAGTGCCAGGGTTGTGGCCTTGTGAGAGAGGGATGATGGTGGTGCTGTCTATATGATGGAAAAGTCAGAGGGAGGGCAAGGTTTGATTGGGAAGATGAAGTGTTCTGTTTTGGACCTGTTAAGTTTGAGGTGTTGGTAGACATGTCCTGAAGGCAAGAGAAAATGTGAGACTGCAGAGAAGGAGAGAGGTCAGAGCTGGAGATTTGGGCATCATCTGCATAGATATGGTAGGTGAAGCCATGGGAGCGAATGAGTTTTCCAAGAGAGTGATTCAGTCAGTAAGTCATTATTTATTGAGTGCTTACTGTGTGCATAACACTCCACTAAGTGCTTGGGAGATTACAAGAGAACAATAAACAGACACATTCCCTGCTCACAGATAGGTAATAGAAGGGGACCCAGACTGAGCCCTGAGGGACTCTGACAGGTGGTAGGAGGCAGAGGAGGAGCCCACAAAGGAGTCTGAGAATGAGAGACCAGGAGGAGAAACAGGAGAGGACAGTCTCACTGAAGCCAAGTTTTGATAATGTTTAGACGAGAAGGTGGTAGTCGACAGTATTGAAAGCTGCTTGAGAGGATGGAATAGAGGCCATTTGATTTAGCAAGAAGGAGATCTTGCAATCCTGGTTGTTTCATGTCATGCTCATCTGACTGTGATTGTTTTCTCTCAAAATTCCTGTTAAACCTCAGTGAGGCAACATCAGTTTATAGATGGCATATTGTGTATAATAAAACGCTGTTAAACTTGGAAACTACACTAAATAATAGGGAAGGAAGTATGTCACAGCTCCTATTAATAATAATTCATTCATTCAATAGTATTTATTGAGCGCTTACTATGTGCAGAGCACTGTACTAAGCGCTTGGGATGAACAAGTCGGCAACAGATAGAGACAGTCCCTGCCGTTTGACGGGCTTACAGTCTAATCGGGGGAGACGGACAGACAAGAACAATGGCACTAAACAGCGTCGAGGGGAAGAACATCTCGTAAAAACCGATGGCAACTAAATAGAATCAAGGCGATGTACAATTCATTAACAAAATAAATAGGGTAATGAAAATATATACAGTTGAGCGGACGAGTACAGTGCTGTGGGGATGGGAAGGGAGAGGTGGAGGAGCAGAGGGAAAAGGGGAAAATGAGGCTTTAGCTGCGGAGAGGTAAAGGGGGGATGGCAGAGGGAGTAGAGGGGGAAGAGGAGCTCAGTCTGGGAAGGCCTCTTGGAGGAGGTGATTTTTAAGTAAGGTTTTGAAGAGGGAAAGAGAATCAGTTTGGCGGAGGTGAGGAGGGAGGGCGTTCCAGGACCGCGGGAGGACGTGACCCAGGGGTCGACGGCGGGATAGGCGAGACCGAGGGACGGCGAGGAGGTGGGCGGCGGAGGAGCGGAGCGTGCGGGGTGGGCGGTAGAAAGAGAGAAGGGAGGAGAGGTAGGAAGGGGCAAGGTGATGGAGAGCCTTGAAGCCTAGAGTGAGGAGTTTTTGTTTGGAGCGGAGGTCGATAGGCAACCACTGGAGTTGTTTAAGAAGGGGAGTGACATGCCCAGATCGTTTCTGCAGGAAGATGAGCCGGGCAGCGGAGTGAAGAATAGACCGGAGCGGGGCGAGAGAGGAGGAAGGGAGGTCAGAGAGAAGGCTGACACAGTAGTCTAGCCGGGATATAACGAGAGCCCGTAATAGTAAGGTAGCCGTTTGGGTGGAGAGGAAAGGGCGGATCTTGGCGATATTGTAGAGGTGAAACCGGCAGGTCTTGGTAACGGATAGGATGTGTGGGGTGAACGAGAGGGACGAGTCAAGGATGACACCGAGATTGCGGGCCTGCGGGACGGGAAGGATGGTCGTGCCATCCACGGTGATGGAGAAGTCTGGGAGCGGACCGGGCTTGGGAGGGAAGATGAGGAGCTCAGTCTTGCTCATGTTGAGTTTTAGGTGGCGGGCCGACATCCAGGTGGAGACGTCCCGGAGGCAGGAGGAGATGCGAGCCTGAAGGGAGGGGGAGAGGACAGGGGCGGAGATGTAGATCTGCGTGTCATCTGCGTAGAGATGGTAGTCAAAGCTGTGAGAGCGGATGAGTTCACCGAGGGAGTGAGTGTAAATGGAGAACAGAAGAGGGCCAAGAACTGACCCTTGAGGAACTCCAACAGTTAAAGGATGGGAGGGGGAGGAGGCTCCAGCGTAGGAGACCGAGAATGATCGGCCAGAGAGGTAAGAGGAGAACCGGGAGAGGACAGAGTCCGTGAAGCCAAGGTGAGATAAGGTATGGAGGAGGAGGGGATGGTCGACAGTGTCAAAGGCAGCAGAGAGGTCAAGGAGGATCAGAATGGAGTAGGAGCCATTGGATTTGGCAAGAAGGAGGTCATGGGTGACCTTAGAGAGAGCAGTCTCGGTAGAGTGGAGGGGACGGAAGCCAGATTGGAGGGGGTCTAGGAGAGAATGGGAGTTAAGGAATTCTAGGCATCGATTGTAGACGACTCGTTCTAAGATTTTGGAAAGGAAGGGTAGTAGGGAGATAGGATGATAACTGGAGGGGGAAGTGGGGTCAAGAGCGGGTTTTTTTAGGATGGGGGAGACGTGGGCATGTTTGAAGGCAGAGGGGAAGGAGCCCTTGGAGATTGAGTGGTTAAAAATAGAAGTTAAGGAAGGGAGGAGGGCAGGGGCGATGGTTTTAAGAAGGTGAGAGGGAATGGGGTCCGAGGCGCAGGTGGAGGGGGTGGCACTTGCGAGGAGGGAGGAGATCTCCTCTGAGGATACTGCAGGGAAGGATGGGAAAGTAGGGGAGGGGGTTGTTGGGGGGGAGGGGAGAGGCGGAGGGGTGACTTTGGGGAGCTCAGACCTGATCGTGTTGATTTTTGTGAGGAAATAGGTGGCCAGATCATTAGGGGTGAGAGATGGGGGAGGGGGAGGAACAGGGGGCCTAAGGAGAGAGTTAAAGGTCCGGAACAATCGGCGGGGGTGACGGGCATGGGTGTCGATGAGGGAGGAGAAGAAGCTTTGCCTGGCGGAGGAGAGGGCAGAGTTAAGGCAGGAAAGGATAAATTTGAAGTGTGTGAGGTCGGCTCGGTGCTTGGACTTTCGCCAGCAGTGCTCAGCAGCTCGAGCATAGGAGCGTAGGAGGCGGACGGAGGAGGTGATCCAGGGCTGTGGGTTAGTGGAGCGAGAGCGGCGGAGGGAAAGGGGGGCGAGAGAGTCGAGATGAGTAGAGAGGGTGGAGTTGAGAGCGGAGACCCGATCGTCGAGAGTGGGAAGAGAGGACAGGGCGGCAAGGTGAGGAGAGATGCTATTGGAAAGACGGATGGGATCGAGAGAGCGGAGGTCTCTGTGGGGCAGTAGCGAAGATTTGCAGGGGGAGGGAGTGTGAGAGATGAGGCAGGTGAGAAGGTTATGGTCAGAGAGAGGGATTTCAGAGTTGGTGAGTGAGGAGATAGTGCAGCAGTAGGAGATGACGAGATCGAGGGTGTGACCGAGTCGGTGAGTGGGCGCGGTATGGTGGAGGAGGAGGTCGGCAGAGTCGAGGAGGGATAGCAGGCGGGCGGCAGAGGAGTCGTCGGGTACATCCGTATGGATGTTGAAGTCTCCAAGGATCAGAGTGGGCAGAGAGAAGGAGAGGAGGAAGGTGAGAAAGGGGTCAAGGTGGTTGAAGAAGTCGGAGGTGGGACCGGGAGGGCGGTAGATGACGGCGACAAGTAACTGGAGTGGGTGGTAGAGGCGAATGATATGGGCTTCGAAGGAGGGGAAGGAGAGGGAGGGGGGAGGAGGGATAGTGCGGAAGCGGCATCGGGGCGAGAGGAGGAAGCCGACGCCTCCTCCCTTACCGGTGAGTCTGGGGGAGTGGGAGAAGGAGAGGCCTCCGCTGGAGAGAGCGGCGGCGGAGACCGTGTCTTCGGGAGAGAGCCACGTTTCCGAAAGGGCGAGGAGGAGGAGAGAGCGGGAGAGGAAAAGGTCATGGATGAAAGGTAGCTTGCCTGTACTAGAGCGGGGGTTCCAGAGGCCACACTTGAAAGTAGCTGTGGGTGCAAGGGGAGGAGGGGGGGAAGGGCGGAGGGAGGGGAGGGTTTGGATGGGAAGGAGGAGGCGGGGCCCTGGACGAGGAGAGGGGGATGAGGGGTGGCGGTGGGACAAGAGGACTGGGATGGGGCATGGGTGGGGAAGAGAGAAGGGGGGAGGGGGTGACGAGGGGGTTTGGTGGGGGGAAGAGTAGGGGGAGGGGGAAGAGGGGTAGCGCTGGTAAAGTGGGGTTCTAGGGCGGGAGAGAGGAGGGGGGGAGGAGACAGAGGAGAGAGCGGGAAAGAGCTGAGCGAGAGAGGGGAAGGGGAAGGGGAAGGGGAGGATAGGAAGGGGCGGGAGGGGGGAGGGGGGGAGGAGGGACATGGCGAGGCCAGAGAGGTGGGTGGCAGCACTGACAACAATAAACAGTAATAAACGAAATCGGTAATATAGCAACATGATACAATATGATACAATACAGTGGTGCTAATATAGCAACATGATACAGTATGATACAATATAGTCGTGTTAATAAAAGGGGTGATGACCAGGGTCGGGGATAATAATGTTGGTATTCGTTAAGTGCTTACTATGTGCCGAGCACTGTTCTAAGTTCTGGGGTAGATACAGGGTAATCAGGTTGTCCCACGTGAGGCTCACAGTCTTAATCCCCATTTTACAGATGAGGGAACTGAGGCACAGAGAAGTGAAGTGACTTGCCCACAGTCACACAGCTGACAAGTGGCAGAGCCTGGATTCGAACCCATGACTCTGACTCCCAAGCCCGTGCTCTTTCCACTGAGCCACGCTGCTTCTTGCTTAAAATGGGTTTTATTATTAAGTGCCATCGAGTCATTTCCAATTGATAGTGACTCCATGGATATACTTTCTCCAGAACGTCCTGTCCTCTGCCATAATCTGCAACCTTTCTAACGGTCCTGTTATCGTTGTTATGGTCTCTATCCATCTAGCTGCTGGCCTGCCGCTTCCAAGTTTCCCTAGCATTAGTGTCATCCTTCCATGTTTTCCTGTACTTTTCCTAGCATTAGTGTCTTCCCCAAGAATTAATCCTCCTGATTAGGTGTCCAAAATTGGCTAATCTAAGTTGAGTCATTTGGCCTTCCAAAGACCACTTTGGCTTAATTTGCTTCAAAATCCATTTACTTGTTTTTCGGGCAGTATTCACAAAAGCCTTCTCCAAAACCACATTTCAAAAGAAGCAATGTTCTTTTTACTGTCCAGCTTTCGGATCCATACATTGTCACTGGAAACATGACAGAAATAACAATTTGCACTTTACTGGCAATAGTTACATCAGCACATTTCACGACTTTCTCTAGGCTCTTCATAGCAAGTCTTTCTTACATTAATCTTTTGCGTATTTCTTGACTACTAGCTCCTTTATTATTGATTGTCATTCCCAGGAGAGAAAAACTGTCAACTACTGTCAACAGTTGTCAATTTCTCTCCATCCACTACAAATGTGAAACTTCAGTTTTCATTATCTTTATTTTCTTGACATTCAAATGCAGGCCCATCTTTTTGCTCTGGTACTTAACTTTTAATAATAAGCCCTTCAGATCTTCTTCACTTTCTTCTAGTAGGGTAGTTTCATCAGCATAACCAATTTTGTTTACATTCCTTCCTCCAATCTTTACTCCCCATTCATCTTCATCCAGACCGACTTCTCTCATTATGTATTCGGTATAAAGGATGAACAGTTAAGTCAATAAGATACATCCTTGTCTTTCACCCTGATTAATGGGAAACCACGCTGTTTCCCCAAATTCTGTTCTTATTGTAGCCTTCCGTTTGGCATATGGATTCCGTATTAATGCAATTAAATGGTCCGGCATGCCCATTGGGCAATTTACATTCCATGTAGGTCTCCATTCGGCACTGCATAACTTTTAGTATGTGAGATCAAGGAAACCATGGTAGTAGTCATTAAAAAAAAACACCTAGATAATATCCTGCATCATTTGTGTTGGTTTTAGTGAACATTTAGCCATAAATCATTAAAGGGGGACAAGCAAGGGTAATGTAAGCCAATCAACAGTGTTCATCGGACACCAACTCTGTGCTGAGCAATTGGGAAGGAACAATAGTGTTAGTAGGCATGAGCCCTGCACTCAGGGAACTAAAGGTCTTGCAGAGGAGACAGATGTTAAAATAATGTAAGGATAGGAGAAAGGGAAAGTGGGAAAGTAGGCTTGGGAAAGTACAATATAACAGAGTTGGCAGACACATTCCCCGCCCTCAAGAAAATTACAATCTAAAGATAGATACATTGAGTGGTTGTTTAGGTAATAGGAAATGTAAATCTATACGTTCAGAAGTGCCAGCTGGTAGTACAAGTGCAAAACACATAGTTGTCCTGGAATTGTTGAGGAGGTAGTTGGGGGAATAATAATAATAATAATAATGTTGGTATTTGTTAAGCGCTTACTATGTGCCGAGCACTGTTCTAAGCGCTGGGGTAGACACAGGGGAATCAGGTTGTCCCACGTGGGGCTCACAGTCTTAATCCCCATTTTACAGATGAGGTAACTGAGGCACAGAGAAGTTAAGTGACTTGCCCACAGTCACACAGCTGACAAGTGGCAGATCTGGGATTCGAACTCATGACCTCTGACTCCAAAGCCCATGCTCTTTCCACTGAGCCACGCTGCTTCAATGTAGCCTGGGGAGATGAGAAATTAATTGGAGGTAGCCTTCTGGAGGAGATGGGATTTTAGAAAGGCTTTGAAGATGGGAGGAGCTGTGATCTGGCAGATTTGAAGGGGAAAGAAGTTCTGGGGAGGAGGCAGGAGGCACAGTATAAACAAGGTGTGGAAGTTGTGGGAGATGAAAGTGAGTCACGATGAGTAAATTGGCTGGAGAGGAACAAAAAGCCTGGGCTGGGATGTAGTGGCAAAGGAGAGGCAGAAAATTAGAAAGGAGAGAATTTACTGAGTGCCTTAAAGCCAAAGATTAGGAGTTTTGCTTGATGCAGAGAGGAATGGGGTTTGGGTTTTTTTTTTCTTTTGAAGTGGAATGTTGTGTGCAAAACATTGTTCTAGAAAAATGATCCAGGCAGCACAACTTTGTAATATTGAGTTATCAATCAGCGGTATTTATTGAGATCATACTTTGTGCAGAACACTGCACTCAGCATTTGGGAGAGTACAAAACAGTTGTAAAACATGAGAACAGTGCTTGGCACATAGTAAGTGCTTTACAAATACCATAATCATCATCCCTGCCCTCAAGGAGCTTACAGTCTAGTGAGAACTTGTTCTTGAAGTAAATCCAACTTGATTTATAGAACACATATTTGTCTACTGGGGCAGATTAGAATGCAAGGAGCATCTAAATGAGAAAGAACTCCGACAGTAATGAAGAGGCTGCAGATTAATGTGGTATTTTCTCTTCGTTTTCAGACTTCACCCCATATTTTTGAGGTTCAACTTTCCTTATTTTACAGGAAGGAAAATAGAGGTGTTTTAAGGTTAGTGAGTTGCCCTAGATGGCATAGGAAGTCAGAGAGCTGGGATTGTCATTTAGCTTCCTGCATCAAAGTTTTGGGTCTGTCACCAAGGAAGAGTAATTATTCATTCATTCGTATTTATTGAGCGCTTACCGTGTGCAGAACACTGTACTAAACTCTTGGGAGAGTATAATACAACAAGACACACTCCCTGCCCACAGTGAGCTTAGTCTAGAGTAAGCTATTATGAAATGCTATAGTCTTGAAATTGAGCAAAATTTTATTTGGAGTCCAAAGCTACAACACTGGATAGTGATGGTTTCTCAGTGGTTAGATGGGATTAGAGATTTTAGGTCATGAAGGGAGAAAATACAGTCCACAGGCCAGATTCAGCTCACCCATCATTCACCCACCCCCAGACTTTAGCAGGAATTACTACTTGCCCCCAGAGGGGAATGGGGGTGGGGAGATGAAGAGCTGCCAGCAGGACTGGAGCCTGTTAAGGGCCATAGTGGGTGAAAATACAGCTACTTTTGCTCTAAAATCCTCTTCCCCCTCCCCACTCTTAAACACAACACTCAGATGAAGGTGGACCAGCAATGAGAAAGAGCTCCCAGGAAGTGGAAGCAACATGGTGTCATGATTAAACCACAGGCCTGGGAATCAGAAGGACCCGGGTTCTAATCCCTGCTCTGTCACTTGTCTGCTGTGTGACCAAATCACCTGACTTCCTCTGTGTCTCTTTCACCTCATTTATCAAAGGGAGATTAAAACTGTAAGCCCCATGTGGGACAGGAACTGTGTCCAACCCAAATTACTTGTATCTGCTCGAGCGTGGTGCCTGGCTCATAGTAAGCACTTAACAAATACCAGAGTTATTATAAATTAAGCACGAGATAGGTTTTGGGCAAAGCCCTCAACCTCTTAGAAAAACTAGTTAAATGGCTCTCAAATCCAAAGCAGCATGGCAGAGTGGATAGAGCACGGGCCTAGCAGTGCTCTAGGGTTCTAATTCCAGCTCCACCACTTGTCTGTTGTGTGACCTTGGTCAAGTCACTTTACTTCTCTGGGCCTCAGTTACCTCAACTGTAAAATGGGGATTGAGTCTCTAAGCCCCACGTGGAACAGGGACTGTGTCCAATCCAATTTGCTTGTATCCACCCCAGTGCTTAGAACAGTGCCTCGCACCTAGTAAGTGCTTAACAAATACAACAATTATTATTATTATTATTGGGAAGGCAGCGTGGCTCAGTGTAAAGAGCCTGGGCTTCGGAGTCAGAGGTCATGAGTTCGACTCCCGGCTCTGCCACTTATCAGCTGTGTGACTTTGGGCAAGTCACTTAACTTCTCTGTGCCTCAGTTACCTCATCTGTAAAATGGGGATTAACTGTGAGCCCCACGTGGGACAACCTGATTCCCCTGTGTCTACCCCAGCGCTTAGAACAGTGCTCGGCACATAGTAAGCGCTTAACAAATACCAACATTATTATTATTATTATTATTATTCCAGCCCTTAGTACAGTTTCTGGCACATAATAAGTGCTTAACAAATACCATTAAAAAGATTTCCCACCCCTAATAATAATAACTGTTATATGTGTTAAATCCTTACCACTTGTCAAGCACTATTCTACAATCAGGGAAGATACAGGTGATCAGGTCAGACACAGGGCTCACAACTTAAGTAGGAGGGAGAGGAAGTATTGAAGCCCCATTTTACAGATGAGGTAACTGAGGCACCAAGAAGTTAAGTGACTTGCCCTAGGTCACCTAATAGGCACATGGTGGAGCCAGGATTAGCACCTAAGTCCTCTGACTCCCGGGCCCATGCTCTTTCCTGTCCAACTGATGAGCTATGTCCCATTTGTTTTGCAATTTGAACCACCCAAGAGCACTCATATCTTTGTTAGTTCAAATCTCAAAACAAATGGAACATAACTCACTCATCTCTTTCTTGTATGACTGATACAGTGAATCACACAAGATTTTCAACCCATATCTCCTCCCTCCACAACAAAAGAAACTCCTCCCCCTTGGCTTTAAAGCACTCAGTCCCCTTGTCCCCTCCTACCTCACCTCACTACTGTCCTACTATAAACCAGCCCACACACTTCGCTCCTCTAATGCTAACTTTCTCACTGAACCTCCATTTCATTTATCCCGCCGCCGACCTCTCACCCACATCCTGCCTCTGGCCTGGAATGACCTCCACCTCATATCCGACAGATAATTACCCTTCTCCCCTTCAAAGCATTATTAAAGGCACATCTCCTCCAAGAGGCCTTCCCTGACTAAGCCCTCTTCCTTTTCTTGAGCTCCCTTCTGCATCACCCTGACTTGCTCTCCTTATTCACCCGGCCCCGTCCCAGCCCCACAGCATTTAGGTACAGATCCTTAATTTATTTTATTTATATTAATGTGTGTCTCCCCCTCTAGACTGTAAGCTCACTGTGGGCAGGGAATGTGTGTTATATTGTACTCTCCTAAGCACTTAATACAGTGCTCTGTGCACAGTAAGTGATTGACTGACTGACTTTCTTCCTCCTGCAGTTTTCCTATCCACCCGTGATCCGAAGAGCCGCCTGGGCAGGCCAGCTCCCGTTCGTATCAGAAGCACTGAAGCCCAGTCTTCCATCCAGTCCTTCCCAGCTTCCTTCCCTCCAAGCTGCTCCATCCCTTGGCCTTCAGCGGAGCTCATCCCAGAGGTCAAATGGAGTCACCACTCCCCACCCCCCAGTGAACAAGAGACCAGCAAGTGCGGGAGTAAGAAGGATGATTTCATTTGTTTCTGATACTTACAACAGGCCTCCTGCTGTTAAACAAGGTATTTGATTGATTTTTCAGTCTCCATTGCAATAAATAATACAGAACCCTCAGTTCTTAACTCGCACAATGAACACATTGGACCTATCATATGAAAGCAGTGCACTTCTAAAGGAGGCTATTTTATTAATTACCTAAGCCTAAATATATCCTCCGCATCTTTTTCAATCGTTACAGTGGAAGGATGGAGAGAGAGAGGGATAGTGAAGAAGAAGAAAAAAATGAAGAAGAAGAAGGAGCCGGATGGAGAAGGGAGGGAAGCAGCATGGCCTAGTGGAAAGAGCATGGGGCTGGGAGTCAGAGAACCTGTGTTCTAATTCCAGCTCTGCCATTTGTTTGCTGTGTGATCTTGGGCAAGTCACTGAAGTTCTCCGTGCTTCAGTTCCCTCATTTATAAAATGGAGATTCAATACCTGTTCTCCCTCCTACTTATACTGTGAGCCTCATGTGGGACAGGGACTGTGTCTGACCTAATTAACTTGTACCAACCCCAGCACTTAGAACAGTGTTTGACACAGAGTACGCTCTTAATAAATGCCCACAAAAAAGGGAGAATAACTCCCAAAGGATGTTCAGATCCAGAGGGCTAAGAACTGGGGGAGAGTGAAAAATCGGGAGTCCTGAAAGGAGAGGAAAAGGGCTAAGCACAATGGAAGTCACCTGATTTCGGGGCAAGCCAAAAGGAGAAAACCCATTCTATGACATCCTCCCTTTCTGTGAGGAAACCGCTAGTGTTGTGGAAGATTCTGGCAGAAGCTGGGCAGTTGTCCCTTCATCCAATCAGACTCCTGTCAGCTCCACTTAAAGGGGAAGTAGGGGGAGCTCGGAAGGTCGGGGAGGGAGATGGTGATATGAAAGTAATCTCTGCTTTTATCTTTTTGAACTCTGTGTTTATATTCTCACACAATTATATGGATTTAGCCCTTTTGAAGTATACTCAAAGGGTTATATGCCCACACTTTGGTAGTTGTTGTTTTTTTGTGGTATTTAAGTGCTTACTATGTATGCACTGTTCCAAGAGCCAGGATAGATAGAAATTCATCCGACCAATCCCTGTCCCTATATAAGTATAAGTATAAGTAGGAGGGAGAAAAGATTTTCAAGCTCCAATTTGCAGTTGAGGAAACTGAGGTACAGGGACATGAAATGACTTGCCCAAGGTCACATCTCAGTCAAGTGGCAGAACTGGGATTAGAACCCTCTGGCTCCCAGGCTTTATCCACTAAGCCACTGTCCTTCCCCAATTCCCTACTTCTATCTTCACAACTATGAAATAGAGCATCTGTTCAGCATTTTGGAATGCAGCTGGGACACTTTTCCCTGTGGCTGGCAGTTGTCCTTCCATCCGTGACTTACTGCATCTGATCGTCACGATTCTTGCAGTCTGAGTGGCTCTTGCCAACTTGGAGTGCTCAGCTATTTCCTTTGGGTGGAATTTCGATGGACTTTATTTCATGAAGCCTGCTCAAGGTTAAACTGGTATAAATGTTCCATCCTTGAGTAATTTTAGATGAATTTCCAATTCAAAGTTCCGCCCTATTTCTATCCACCAGGCTGAAAGAATCTTACTCAATTGTCAAACTGGAGTCAACTAAATTGTTCTTCTTCAAACAATCAGTTGTATTTATTGAATGCTTACTATGTGCAGAGCACTGTAGTTAGAGCTCGGGAGAGTACAATACAACAGAATTAATAGACACCTTTCCTTTCCATGATGAATTAACAGTCTAAAGAGGAGCTTACAGTCTACAGATGAGTTGTTTTGGGACAGGGATAGACAGCAGACCATAAGAGGCCAAGCTACTGGGAGTTGGATTCAAGCTTATTGATGTTCCTCACCTGAAGGTTTATTTAGGGCATCTGAACACTTCGTTCCCCTAATGCTAACTTTCTCACTGGACCTCCATCTCGCTGCTTACCCCTCACCCACTTTTTTCTCTGGCCTGGAATGCCCTCCCACCTCATAGCAGACAAATAATTGCTTTCCCCCACTTCAAAGCCTTATTGAAGCCACATCTCTTCCAAGAAGCCTTTCCTGACTAAGGCTTCCTCCCCTTCTCCCATTCCCTTTTGTGTCACCCTGATCTGTTCCCTTCATTCATCCTCCCTCCCATCCCCACAGCACATATATGTGTATATATAAATATATATGTATATTTTATTTATAAAAACATTTTTCTCCCCCTCTAGACTCTGAGCTCGTTGTAGGCAGGGAATGCTTCTGTTTGTTGTTGTATCATACACTCCCAAGCACTTAGTACAGTACTTTGCACACTGTAAGCACTCAGTAAATACAAATGAATGTATGAATCTGAACATTTGCATTAAACATCCCATTAAACTACTGACAGCAATTCCAATAAAGTGCTGAGGCCTTTCAAAACGTTTCCCTTTTCATGGTTTACTGCAATTGAAAAATCTCTGCTGGCTTTTTCCAACTTATATATTAGCTCCGTTCGCCTGCTTCTCTCAAGATTTCCTCCTAATGGATTCTCCTTCTCAACCAGAGCTTGACTCATTTTCAAACTCTCTCCAAATTCCCACCTCCTCTAGGAAGGCTTGCCTGATTCATTCATGAGACCCCAGTTGCTTTTACCCAACACTCACCCTTAGATCTTTTGTATTTTATTCCAATCCTCAGCACTTACATTGATATGTATATTTTTAATCGTATACTTATATATTTGTGCATTAAATTATTTCTCCAGCCATCCACTTATTTTTATCCTTTCTAAACTGATGGGATTTTTTTCAGTCTGGGCCAATATCCTGAGAAATGAAAAATCATCAATGAATGGAATTCTGGGATACAAATCCCTTAACCAGGATTTTTCACCTCAGGAAAAGGTGAGCTATAGTCATGATAAGGTGTGGGGTCTGTGGATCCAGATTCATCTGTGCTAACAGTAGCTGGGAAAGGCAGATTTCTTAGAATCCAGGCCCTGGGCAGACTGGTGGCCTTGTACCCAAAGGATCAAGGTGTTCATCATAGTGCTCATTTTGGCTGATTCCCTGATATATGATACAGGCTTTGAGGGCAGTCAATTAGTCTTATACCAGCCAAGTGGAAAATTGGGTGGAAAATCAAGAAATCCTTTAAAAAAAACCTGCCACATTTGATTTGTGCTTTTCCATTTACAGTTTAAGATTCATTTTGGATTGTCTCTTCCATCCATTTCTCTGCTGACTTAATCCCCTTTGCTTTTGTTCTTTGGAAGTCTTTTGCTTCTATTCAAAGTGGGGCCACATTGTCCATTTTTGACCACCAGTCCTTTTTCTAATTTTTTTTTTGTAGCATATAATAAGCCCAATTCTTTAAACTCTACAAATGTGGAACACCAATTTAATGAAACACTGGAAATCATCTCCTGCCCCACAAAGTTCCCAAGTAGGATTTTCTTGGGGGAGAAGAAATGCACAGCAATCATATGATTCCCATTGATTTTATATGGGACCAAATTCTTGTCATCATTAGCCATTTGAAGTTTTGGCTCTGGAATATGTTGCCAGGTGAACTGAGCATAAGCAACTGTGAGAAGATCAAGACATCATCCCTAGGTTTTCCAGAACATTTGAAAATATGGAAAAGCTCTTTTAGTTTACAGCACTTAGAGTCTCTTTTACTAGGCAATTCCTATGTGATCTGCCCTCAGGATGAAATCATTCTGAAGCTGGTAAAAGAAATCAGCCGTCTCTCTGGTTTTGAAAGCGAATCCAAGCACAAAGATTCCACTATAACAAATCTGCAGAATGAAATTGCGACACTGAGTCAGAAACTGTCTCAAGCAGCCCCTGGCTGGAACGAAATGGAAATGGCTCAGAAACTACTGTCTCTGGATAGAGACATTGGAGCAAAAGTGGAAGAGATTCAAAGCTTAAAAGAGCAGGTATTGCATAATGGTGATGATGATGGTGATGATGACGAGCATAAAAGAATATTTTTAAAAGAGTAATTTTAAGCACCCTGGTCCAAATCTGGATAATTCAGACAGAAGCTTAATTGCTTTTTTCTGAACAATCTGCTTTTGCTGTGGTTAGGTAGTGTGGTTTGAAATTTTTGCCTAAAGTACTGCATCTTTCTGAAAATGCTTTGTAAATTTCTATCGTACTTCTTATTTACTTAGTACTTCAGGATATGTAAAAAGTATCAATAAACTCTAATCTGGATTTTCCTGTTTTAGCCCCCAAAAGATCACCCTAGCCATTTCTTTCCCTGAGTTTCCAGGCCCAGCCAGAAAGCTTGAAGCAGCAAGATAGACTGAAGGAGGAGAAACATTTTATGCTGTCACCTCTTACAAAAGATCCCTTTACACACACACACACACACACACACACACACACACACACACATTTCTAGAGGGCTTTTCCAGCTTAATTGTTCTCCCAATCAGTCAGTCAATCCTATTTATTGAGCACTTACTGTGTGCAGAGTACCATCACTTCAGCATATTTGCATCACTGAAACACTCACTACTTCTCATTGCACTTTGGTAAAGATCATTTAACTTGTTTATGACTTAAGTACTTCCTCCTACTTGTAAATCATTTTATCTCTATCTCCCCCAATGAATTGTAAGGTCCTGTGGACAGGGATCCTTTCTACTTCTCCTACTGTACTTCCCCAGGCGTGTACAGTGCTCTGCATATAGTAAGTGCTCGATAAATACTACGTATTTATGTACCTGTAATATATTTATTTCTTTGAATGTCTGGCTCCCCCTTTAAACAGTAAGATCGTTGTGGGCTGGGAATGTGTCTATTATATTGTACTCTCCCAAGTGCTTACTACCGTGTTCTGCACATAATGCGTGTCCAATAAATACGATTGACTGACTGATTGATAAACTTTATTGTAGGGCTTGAAGGGATTTTCTGGAGGGAGAAATGGTCTAGGTGGTGGCCCAGGTCCAGAAAGCCCTTTCCTCCTTCCCCTCAAAACTGCCACCAACTACCACCCACTTGGAGGGAAGTGGAGAGTCAGGGCAGTCGTCCAGATCATTTAGACAAAAGGCCTTTGCGTAATGGAGGAAAAGCAGTGTCAGGGTTTAAATTCTCCAACAGGGTTCAACACTGACTGAATTTACTGGATTATTGTTCAGTTCTCCACTTCTCATTGCTTGGTTTGAAACTAAATCGGTTTTTAAATATCAATTAACAACTGTGTTTTTGTCTCAAAGAACTAGACACTTTAAGAAATATTTCATAAAACAGATCAAAGGGCTTAGTACAGTGCTCTGCACACAGTCAGTGCTCAGTAAATACAATTGCATGCATCTGCGTTTGTATTTTAGTTCTCTGCTCACAAAGCAGGTATTTTCCCCCTCTCTTAGTTGCTTAAAATCTCTATTTATAGGACCAACCTGGTTGGTGCTGCAAAATCCATCTACTCTCTCTCTCAGAACTCCCTCCCCCCCCCCACACACACCTCCCTTCCCTTTCTCTCTCTCTAGACTGTAAGCTCCTTGTGGGCAGGGAACATATCTGCAAACTCTGTTAATAGTGTACTCTCCCAAGTGCTCAGTACAGTGCTCTGCACACGGTAAGTATTCAGTAAATTCCATTGATTGATTGATAGTTCTATCCCTCTTCTCCTCTCTTGCTTAAAATTAATTCATTCAATCACTTGTCTGCTGCGTTGCCTTGGGCAAGTTACTTCACTTCTCTGTGTCTCAGTTATCTCATCTGTAAAATGGGGTTTATGACAGTGAGCCTCACAGGGGACAAGGACTGTATCCAATCCGATTTGCTTGTTTACACCCCAAAGCTTAGTGGAGTGCCTGGCACATAGTAGGCGCTTAACAAATGCCACAGTTGTTATTATTATATGGAAATTTGGGGGAATACAGCTGAAGGTGGTAGATCTTGAATTTTCTCTTTTAGAGGATTGGGAAAATGTTTTACAGGGGGGACTCATGGAGCTAAATGAGGGTAAACTACTATTTCCTTCATTAATTGCCACTTGGCCTGGAAGAGTGAGATGGGGCTTTTTTTCTATGTTATATAAGTGCTTACGATGTGCCAGACCCTGTCCTAAGTGCTGGGGTAGGTATAAGATAATCAGGTTCCATGGTCCATGTCCTTCCTGGGACTCACAGTCTTAATCCCCATTTTACAGGTGAGGAAACTGAGGCACAGAGAAGTGAAGTGACTTGCCCAAGTTCACACAACAGATGAGTGGTAGAGCTGGGATTAGAACCCAGGTTCTCTGTCTCCCATTCCAGTGCTCTCTCCACTAGGGCATGTTGCTTCTGAAAATCAGATTTAGAGATAGTAGTCTCCTCAATCACTATCTTTTATTTTTGGCATACTCTCCCAAACGTTTAGCACAGTCCTCTGCGCACAGCGATAAGTTCCTATTATCCTCATCCAAACACTATTAGCTTTGTTCTGCGAAACCAAAAGCCACTGTGATGTTGAGAATCAAAAAGAGTTGTTTTAACAGTGAGAGGACCCCAGCGAGAGCACTATTTGAACATTTTTGAGGCTGAGAGGGTAAAGTCTAATGCCGGATTGAATCCAGTATTAAATACATTTCTTTGGAAGGAGCAGAGGACAAGTAAATTGAGATTTCAGTTTTCATTCTAAAATCTGCATCTGTCTGGAATCAAGAGGGCCAAGGGCTTCCAGAACTCAAAAATGATTTTTCAATAAAACAATATGAAAGCTTAAACCTCGGAAGAGATGCGGCTTGGTTCCCACTGTCTCGTCTTTTGCTGATTTTGTGTGGCCTTCTATAGATCAGTCATCTACAGAGAGGCTCTAGTGAGGTGCTGTGCCACACCCTCTCTGAGCGTGACCTGGAAATTACAAACCTGAAAAATGAGAGCGAGAACTTAAGAAAGAGCAACACCATCACGTCAGGTAAGTTTTCTTCTAAGGGCCGCTGACTGTAAATTCCTAGGAAGGGAATGTGTCTCCCTGCTTCTTCCTCTAGAGATGCCGCCAAGTCATTTCCAAACCACAGCGTTTCCAAGGACCCACCCTCTTCAGAATGTCCCGTCTTCTGTCATAAAGTCATTCTGGTATGTGTATCCGTCGAGTTTTCTTGGTAAAGATACGGAAGTGGTTTACCATTGTTTTTGATCAATGTTTTGATCATTTGATCAACCTCCTTTGGCTCTTTCCCACTCTGCTGCTGCCCAGCAGAGGTGAATCGACTTTGTCTGACGCTTTGGCTTAGACCTTTCTATTTTGGGTAACTTCATACAGCATAGTTCTAAGCTTCATCAGTATACACATACTCTCCTGCCATGATAAGGTGTCGAATCATAGGAGAAATGTGTCTTCCAACTCTTGTTATATTGTACTTAGTAAAGGGCTCTGCACATAGGAAGCACTCAATATATATGATTGATTGATTGATTATATCCTTGGCCCTCCCCAAACCAAACAGTGCTTCTGGAGGACAGAGGTGGGACACAGACCCATTTTGCCTCTGGGCCTTCAGAGAAAACCTAGATGCTTTCAGTCCAGAGACATACCTGCTCAGTCTGGGAGCTCTAGAGTTTTCCCAGCTTTGATGTTGGGAGTCAGGATACCCCAGGGCTCAACTTCAGTGGCACCAGAATTTTGTTTTGAAGGCCGCAGGTTCCCAAGGAACATCTGCTCTTAATCAATTTCAAGGTGGCCATGCTTCGTGGCTAGAGCGAGCCTAGTGATTAGAGAATGGGCCTGGGAGTCAGAAGGACCTGATTTCTAATCCTGTCTCCACACGTGTCTGCTGTGTGACCTTGGGCAAGACATTTAACTTCTCTGTGCCTCCGTTACATCATCTGTAAAATGGGGATGAATGTGAGCCCCATGTGGTACAGCAACTGTGTCCAACCTGACTAACTTGTATCTACCCCAGGTCTTAGAACAGTACCATTATTATTACTATTACAAAAGCTGACCACGTCAATAAAATTAAATAAAGCCAGAGAGTCATAAATGTGAATTTCACCATCATCAGCTGGAATGGGCAAAAGCTGAGTCTTCACTGAAGGCTCAGCTAAAACTGAGATAAAAAACGATCGTTACCTTATGCATTTTTATTCCTGTGGAGCCGAATAAAAATAAAAAAATTTAAAAAAATTTTTATTCCTGTGGGGCCGAATAAAATATAAAAATATAAAAATAAAACAGTCCTTATTAGATGCTGGTTCCTTATTTCAAGCAGATGATAAATCTGAGCCACTAATCTGAATCCAGATACTCCAGAAGCTTAGTGGCCTGCCTAGTAATTGGCAGTCAGTTGTCAAGCATTTAAATTGGTTCAGTGTGAGGTTTGAATGGTCACATGATGAGCAATCTCTACAGGGGTGTAGACCGTGAAAGCTAGGGAAATTGTGAACGGTGAATAGGAGATTGAAAGCCCAGGCATTTGTGTATTCTCCAGAGAATCATACCCCAGGACAGCTGAGATAGATTGTTTAAATGTTCTGTGTCTCTATTTCCTCCCCATAAATAAAAGCTTGTAGGAGTAATAATAATAATGGTATTTGTTAAGCGTTTACTATGTGTCAAGCACTGTTCTGAGCATTGGAGTAAATAAAAGCTGATTAGGTTGGACACAATCGCTGACCCACATGGGGCTCAGAGTCTTAATCTCCATTTTACAGATGAGGGTAACTGAGGCAAAGAGGAGTTAAGTGACTTGCCCAAGGTCACACAGAAGACAGGTGGTAGAGGCATGACTAATAAGAACCAAGGTCCTTCTGACTCCCGGACTGGTGCTCTATCCACTAGGCCATTCTGTGCTCTGATTCAGCTAAGGGTCGAAAGTTCCATGGATTTGCCAAGCATTATTATTGCAGCAGGTGAAAAGTTAAAAAGAACAGTTTACCTTCTCCCAGACTCTTCAACTTCTATCAGTTATTTCTGGTCCCAAGCTCATTGGCAAATATCTATCTGCAAAGCTGATAAATCAGGGGTGTCAGAGACCAGTTGTTAATTGTCGCTAAGGTGCATCCTTTAATGGCTTGAGAGCAATAATTGACTCTAAAATAGGTCTTGAAAATCATTTGGATTTTTTTATGGTATTTCTTAAGCACTTACTCTGTGTCTAGCATTGTTCTAAGCACTGGGGTAGATACACATAAATCAGGACAGATTCAGTCCCAATCCCACACAGAACTTAGAGTCTAAGTAGAAGAGAGAACAGGCATTGAATCCTTATTTTGCAGTTGAGGGAAATGAGACACAGAGATGTTAAGTGACTTGCCCAGTGTCACATGACTGGCAAGTGTTGGAGCCAGTGTTAGAACTCGGGTTCTCTGGCTTCCAGGCCCATGCTTTATCCATTTGGCCACGCTGCCATTTGTTAAGTGCTTATTATGTGCCCAACACTGTACAGGATTAGTACGGTGTTACAATGTTCCCAATGTAGCTAAAATTAGGATAGCTACAATTTTATCATGTCGGACACAGTCCCTGTCCCACATGGGGCTCACAGTCTAAGTAAGAGTTTCTCTGATTGTTTTGGAAAAGTATAATGTATTGTAGTTCCTCTTGAACAAACTGCCCTCATTTGCCGCTGTCATAAATGTCTGTCTGAAAATATCCTTTGTGTCTAGTGAAAATGGAACACCCTCTGAGAAGTGAAGTTTCTGGACACAGGAATGGAAATGTCCAGCAAAATAGAGTTATAAAGAAAGGGCAGAAGTTTAGCTCCAAATAAAAGGAAACATTTGAAATGAAAGGACTTTAAAGAGCTGAAAACTAAAATACTTCTTTATCACTAGGCTAGTCTTACCATTTAGGTCCTCGTGAGTCTTCTAGTCTATGCCCCAGCTCCAGGAGAGTCCATATTATTTCCATCTTGGGCAGATGGGAGTCAATCCCCCTTTTATTTTTTTAATCTCCAAGGAAAGAAATTGCAGTCAGCCTCCCTAACCCATTCATGTGTCTTACAACCATCACTCTTAGGATGTACTTTTTGGGGTCTAATTTCAAACCTTCCTGCAGTAAATTAACTCTAAATTGCCTTCCTTTGTCTCCAGTCAAGAAAGAGGTTGTAGCCTTTGAAATTTGGTTCTAAACTTTGAGAGAGATAGCCAAACAGTGAATTTCTTGCAATCACTAGTAATATTCTTTTGTTTACACACAGAATATATCACAGGTGCACTGTTTTTTAGGGATTATAGGCCTTTTCAGCTACATCTGCATTCATGGGTAAATTTCATCATCAGTGGCATCGTTTTCCAATATGAAAGATAATGAACTAAATTTAGATGATTATCATTATTCCTAGGTGTTTTATGAAAAATAACTATTTCCTTTCATTTTTCAATATTTCTTTCCCCAAGAAAAATATAACAGGTAATTATATTTCTGTAAAGAGTACATTGGACCCTCTCCTACCACATTCCTATTGGTTAGAATTATTATTTTCCTAAATAGAAGAGCAAGTCCATGCCCAAAGGTGTCAGCCAACACCAAGAATAAAATGTGTCTGGGGAGAAAGTGGTTTGGTTTTGATATCAGTCACTCTGCAATGGACCAAACAATTTGGGGATTTGGAGGTTTGACATTACATTTCAGGCTCCTTTGAAGCCATAATTCAGAAAAGACCTTGTAATCTGCTGCTGCTGCTTTTTTCCCTGCAGCTCAGCTTGTTGATGCCTCTCTGATAAATAGAGAGACAAAGAAAGTGAACCTCAAATCCTTCCAGTTTCTAGTTTTCTGCTCTTTGACCTCAGTACCTCTTTTTTCAGCCCTAGTGACCAGTTTGCAAAATGACATTGCAGCAAAGGAGCAGCAGAATCGGCACCTCAAACAGGAAGTGGACAGGCTGGAGAGTGAAAACAGGGAAAAGGATCATCAGCTTGCGGCCATTATCGCCAGAGTGAATATATGCTACCATTTTTTGCTCATTAATGACCCTGTGGGGGTAAAAATTATCCATAGCCTTCCAAATGTTGACACAAATCTTCTAAACAAGGAGTGTTTCCATTTGCTACCGTGAAATCACCGAAGTTGGCCCCCAACTCCCCTTTCTAGGATGAGGGCTGGGTTAAAGCACTATTTTTATTAAATGGTATTTATTAACCACTTCCTATGAGCCAGGCACTGTACTAAGTGCTGGAGTACCTACAAAATAATTGGGTTGGACATAGTCCCTGTTCCATGTGAGGCACACAGTCTTAATCCCCATTTTACAGATGAGGTAACTGAGGCACAGAGAAGTGAAGTGACTTACCCAAGGTCAAACAGCAGACAAGGGGCAGAGCCAGGATTAAAACCCAGGCCCTTCTGACTTGCAGGCCCATGGTGTATCCATTAGGCCAAGCTACTTCTCTATTCTGTCAGTAGTTAGTCAACTTCACCCTGGCTCCACCCTTCCCCTGCAGTTTTCTTACACCCACTTGAGTGGCAGAAGCCTAGATTGAGAAATTTGACAGTTGGCAGATGTGCAAAGTTATAAACAAGTTTTTATTATTATGGTATTTTTCAAGCACTTACTATGTGTCAAGCACTGTACTAAATGCTGGGGTAGATACAAGTTGATCAGGTCCCTATCCCACTTGGGGCTCACAGTCTAAGAGGGAGAACAAATATCAAATCTTCATTTTCAGATGAGGAAACTGGGTCATGGAGAAATGAAGTTGCTTGCCCAAGGTCACACAGCGGACAAGTGGCTGAGTCAGGAGTAAAACACAGATTCCCTGACTAAACTCGTGCTGTTTCCTCTAGGTCATGCTACTCCTCTAGGGTAGGGTTTTGAAAAAAATCCTTCCTCTTGAGTTGATCTTTAACCTCACCCTATTCTATTCAGCTCTGGCATTTTTCACTAGATTGTAAACTCCTGCTGTTAGGGATTTTCTTTTTGGATTGTGCCAAGTACAAATGATGCTTAATAAAGATTTTTCTTCGACATTAATTTCAGTGGTCACCCCACTTAGTAGGTGGGGCTGATCCAGATTTGTAAAGGTGGCTCTTTCTCTTGTTTTACAGCCTAGTTTCCTGAAGAATACTGTAAACTGTATTCCTTGACCTCTTTCTTTGAGTAATTCTAGTTCTGTGTTGGTGAGTCAGGAGATCTGAGCTAGTTGGTGGCTAGAGGCTACTGCACAAAGTGATCTTTGATGCTTCAAGCTCAAGAGCTCTGGTTTTGTGAAACTTGGATTAGTGACAATTATTTCATTTGAGAAGCAGTGAGGTCCAAATAGAAAGAGCTCAGAATTGGGAATCTAATCCCGGCTCTGCCACACACCTGCAATGCAACCTTGGCAAGTGTCTTAATTTCTCTGTGCCTCCGTTTCCTCATCTGTAAAATGGGGCTTAATTCCTTTCCTCCCTTGTGTCTACCCCAGTGCTTAGAACAGTGCTCTGCACATAGTAAGCGCTTAACAAATACCAACATTTCCTCCTTGTCCTTTCTAGTCCCGTAGACTGTAAACTCATTGTGAGCTGGGACTGTGTCTGTTAATTGTTATATTGTAATCTCCCAAGCACTTACTGCTCTGTACAGCACTCAGGAAATAGGAGTGATTGATTGACTGATTGTGAGCCCCATTATTATTATTATTATGATGGTATTTGTTAAGCGCTTACTATGTGCCAAGCACTGTTCTAAGCACTAGGGTAGTTACAAGGTAATCAGGTTGTCCCATGTGGGGCTCACAGTCTTAATCCCCATTTTACAGATGAGGTAACTGAGGCACAGAGAAGTGAAGTGGCTTTCCTAAGGTCACACAGCAGACAAGTGGCATAGCTGGGATTAGAAACCACATCCTCTGACTCCCAAGCTTTTTCTACTAAGTCACACTGCTTCTCGTGTGGGACAGGGACGGGTGGTCAATCTAATTCTACCCCAGTGCTTACTAGTGTTTGGCACCTAAAAGTGCTTAACAAATACCACCATTAATATTATATTATTATTTTATTTTTATTGTTTTTATTGTTGTTATTACTTGGGGGGGGGGGAAGTTGTCCAAAATGAAAAAACAACCCTGGGTGCGTGCTTTTCATCTGATACCTTCCTTCTTTGAACCTGTCCTTCCCAGTGCTCAAGCCTGAAAGCGGAAATTAAGAAAAATAACTTAGAAGCAAAGGAAAAAGAACTAAGAGCTTGTAAAAACGTGAGTTAATTTTCATCATTATTTGCCGTCCATTTGAAACCTTGAAGTGCACATTCAGAATGTCGGTAAAACTAACTGTTAGAAGCCACAGGCTTCACCTGCAACCTTTTTAGATCAGTAATTTTAGAAACCATATCCTTATTTCACCCAAAGAACCCCACCCTTCACACCCACAGAAATATACCCAGGACCAAGCTCACAATTCGTGGTGGGGCAAAGCAGTGGGTCGTGGAGCGGCTGAGAAAAAAATGAGCTCCAGTTCAATAGTATTTATTGAGCGCTTACTATGTGCAGAGCACTGTACTAAGCGCTTGGGATGAACAAGTCGGCAACAGATAGAGACAGTCCCTGCCGTTTGACGGGCTTACAGTCTAATCGGGGGAGACGGACAGACAAGAACAATGGCACTAAACAGCGTCAAGGGGAAGAACATCTCGTAAAAACAATGGCAACTAAATAGAATCAAGGCGATGTACAATTCATTAACAAAATAAATAGGGTAACGAAAATATATACAGTTGAGCGGACGAGTACAGTGCTGTGGGGATGGGAAGGGAGAGGTGGAGGAGCAGAGGGAAAAGGGGAAAATGAGGCTTTAACTGCGGAGAGGTAAAGGGGGGATGGCAGAGGGAGTAGAGGGGGAAGAGGAGCTCAGTCTGGGAAGGCCTCTTGGAGGAGGTGATTTTTAAGTAAGGTTTTGAAGAGGGAAAGAGAATCAGTTTGGCGGAGGTGAGGAGGGAGGGCGTTCCAGGACCGCGGGAGGACGTGACCCAGGGGTCGACGGCGGGATAGGCGAGACCGAGGGACGGCGAGGAGGTGGGCGGCAGAGGAGCGGAGCGTGCGGGGTGGGCAGTAGAAAGAGAGAAGGGAGGAGAGGTAGGAAGGGGCAAGGTGATGGAGAGCCTTGAAGCCTAGAGTGAGGAGTTTTTGTTTGGAGCGGAGGTCGATAGGCAACCACTGGAGTTGTTTAAGAAGGGGAGTGACATGCCCAGATCGTTTCTGCGGGAAGATGAGCCGGGCAGCGGAGTGAAGAATAGACCGGAGCGGGGCGAGAGAGGAGGAAGGGAGGTCAGAGAGAAGGCTGACACAGTAGTCTAGCCGGGATATAACGAGAGCCCGTAATAGTAAGGTAGCCGTTTGGGTGGAGAGGAAAGGGCGGATCTTGGCGATATTGTAGAGGTGAAACCGGCAGGTCTTGGTAACGGATAGGATGTGTGGGGTGAACGAGAGGGACGAGTCAAGGATGACACCGAGATTGCGGGCCTGCGGGACGGGAAGGATGGTCGTGCCATCCACCGGTGATGGAGAAGTCTGGGAGCGGACCGGGCTTGGGAGGGAAGATGAGGAGCTCAGTCTTGCTCATGTTGAGTTTTAGGTGGCGGGCCGACATCCAGGTGGAGACGTCCCGGAGGCAGGAGGAGATGCGAGCCTGAAGGGAGGGGGAGAGGACAGGGGCGGAGATGTAGATCTGCGTGTCATCTGCGTAGAGATGGTAGTCAAAGCCGTGAGAGCGGATGAGTTCACCGAGGGAGTGAGTGTAAATGGAGAACAGAAGAGGGCCAAGAACTGACCCTTGAGGAACTCCAACAGTTAAAGGATGGGAGGGGGAGGAGGCTCCAGCGTAGGAGACCGAGAATGATCGGCCAGAGAGGTAAGGGGAGAACCAGGAGAGGACAGAGTCCATGAAGCCAAGGTGAGATAAGGTATGGAGGAGGAGGGGATGGTCGACAGTGTCAAAGGCAGCAGAGAGGTCAAGGAGGATCAGAATGGAGTAGGAGCCATTGGATTTGGCAAGAAGGAGGTCATGGGTGACCTTAGAGAGAGCAGTCTCGGTAGAGTGGAGGGGACGGAAGCCAGATTGGAGGGGGTCTAGGAGAGAATGGGAGTTAAGGAATTCTAGGCATATCACTTTACACTCTCCAGATGGTAAGCGCCTTTTGGACAGAGCTCATGCCTTCTTCTATTGTACTCTTCCAAACACGTATCAATTTATCAATCAAACGATTGTATTGATTAAATGTCTGCATGCAGCGTACTGTACAAGGTGTCTGAGAGAGTACAGTATTAATCCCGGCTCCGCCACTTAGCTGTGTGACTTTGGGCAAGTCACTTAACTCCTCTGTGTCTCAGTTACTTCATCCATAAAATGGGGATGAAGACTGTGAGCCCCACGTGGGGCAACCTGATTACCGTGTATCTATCCCAGTGCTTAGAACAGTGCTTGGCACATAATAAGCACTTAACAAATACTACCATTATTATTATTAATACAATTAGTAGATAGATTCCTGCTCCCATGGAGTTTAACACCTAGAAGGGGAAGATAGGGGAGATAGGGGAGACAGACACATAGGAGGAATAATAATAATGATAATAGTAATTATAATTAAGGTATTTGTTAAGCATTTACAATATGCCAAGCACTGTACTAAGGGCTGGGGTAGGATCAAGTTATTCGGCCCTTGGGTCACATAGTGCTCACAGTCTAAGTAGAGGGAGATGTATTGAATCCTCATTTTAAAGATGAGGAAACAGAGGCACAGAGAAGTTAAGTGACTTGCCCGAGGTCACACAGCCGACAGGGAGAAGTAATAAAACACAGACCTGGGAGCCAGAGGACCAGAGTTCTAATCCCAGCTCTGCCACTTGCCTTTATGTGACTTCAGGCGAGTCACTCAATTTATCTGTGCCTCAGTTTCCTCAACTGTGAAACAGGGATTCAATACCTACTCCTACTTGGACTATGAGCCCCATGTGGAATGGGGACTTTTTCTAATCCAATTATCTTGTATCTAAGAGCTTCACAAGGGCTTAATACCACTTAAAAAAATAAATCATACTGAAATATGTACAGAAATGCTCCAGGGAGATGTGAGCATCCAAGCGCAGAGGTGACAACTTGTGAAGTTCTAAAGGTGGCTCTTTTGGAGGTGGGGGAGGTGGGAGATTAATCAAAGAAAGCTTCCTGGAGGAGGTGTGATTTCAGAAGAGTTTTGGAGATGGGGAGGGCTGTGATCTGGGGAATGAGATGGGGGAGGAGGTTCCAGGGAGGAAGAAGGAAGCAGGGGTAAGTGGGGGGGGGGGCTCAATATGGTGCTCATTAGCACTTGGTACAGTGCTCTGCACACAGTGAGTGCTCAATAAGTACGATTTAATGAAATACGATTGAATGAGCCGATAGGGGCTCAATCGGTACTAATGACTGGTTGATTGACTGCCGGGCAGTACTCACGGACGTGACAGCGCAGTCTCATAGCGTTCAAAGGCGTGGGAGAGGTCGTGCTTGTTGTTCATGTAGCACTGTGTGCAGAGGTCATAGTCGAAGCACACGGCGCATTTCCAACGCATGCCTCGCAGCCCGTGCTTCTTGCAGCAGTCGCAGATGATGTTGGGATGGCGGATGCCTGTGGGGACACCGAAGCTGGGAGATTGGATGGGGCGGACCCCCCCTCACGGCCCCAGCCTGGGGGGCTGGGGAAAGACTTGGGGGGGGGGGGTCCTCCTGTTCCCTCTCATCCCGCCATCTCCAGAGGGTGGGTCTCTGGGATCACGAACGGCCATACTGTTGGGTGTGGGACCCTCACCCCGGGCGGTGGCAGGGGTTGTGGCTGGCAGACCAAGTAGCCAGGTGGAATCAACAGAGGGCACGGGGCGGAGAGGATCTGCAGGAAATGAGTTCTGAACTCTCACAGCGAGGGGTCCCCGACCGGCCGCTGCCCGACCCAAGCAGACCTCCGACACCCCAGGTTGGCGGTTCTCAAAAGTGCGGCATCCCAGCCCAGAGGGGCAGGACTCCCGGGACCCAAATTCATGGCCTTCCCACCCCCCTGCCTGGCCCTCAGACCCATCGGAATCAGTGCTCTGCACTGACACTGTCCCCGGAGAGCCAGGCTACGCCTCCAGCAGGTTTCCCCCCCACCCTGGTCCAACTGCCCCACCTCAGTTTACCTATCTGGGCATTGTCGTAAAGGAGCAGGTCGAAGGCCCCCTGGAAGCCGGTCCGGTAATTGGTCCGGGTCCCCTGATCCCACTGGACGACGACAGTCCGGTCGGGCGTCGTGGGGCTGCCCTGGCGGCCGATCTCTACCACCGTGCCCACGTTACCTTCCCCGCTGTCCTGGTGGCCCCACTTCCAGTCCAGGCCACGGACCACCCTCACCCCCACCTGCATGCTGGCATAGGGGTCTGCGTCCATGGCGCTGCCCCAGGGTGGCCGGTGGCTCCAGGCCCTGAGGGAGAGAGGGACTGGTGAGGTGCACGGCGGTTGGCTGTCCTGGGCACCTGCGGGCTGCTGCTGCTGCTGATCCTGTTGCCGCTGCTGGTGTCTCTCTAGGCTCCTTGCTTCATTGGCTAACACACTGACTAACCCAAGACACGGGTGCTGCCAGTCGCAGTAATAGGAACGGCAGCAGGAGGAACAGGAGCAGCATCTCTTCTTGTCTGCCCCTGCTCGAGCTCCCCTTAGGGAGCCCAGCAAGATGCCATTGCCTGTCACTGCTTTTGTGCTTGGACTATCTGACTGTAAGCTCACTTTTTATAAGGAATGTGTCTTTTATAGTATAATAATGGTTGCATTTGTTAATAGTAATAATGATGAGAAGCAGCAGAGAAGCACCGTGGCTCAGTGGAAAGAGCCTGGGCTTTGGAGTTAGAGGTCATGGGTTCGAATCCTAGCTCTGCCACTTGTCAGCTGTGTGACTGTGGGCAAGTCACTTAACTTCTCTGTGCCTCAGTTACCTCATCTGTAAAATGGGGATTAACTGTGAGCCTCACGTGGGGACAACCTGATTACCCTGTATCTACCCCAGCGCTTAGAACAGTGCTCTGCACATAGTAAGTGCTTAACAAATACCAACATTACTATGATGGCATTTGTTAAGTGCTTACTATGTGCAAAGCACTGTTAAGTTCTTACTATGTGCCAGGCACTGTTCTAAGCGTTGGGATGGATACTAGCAAATGAGGTTGGATAGAGTTCCTGTCCCACATGGGGCTCACCATCTTCATCCACATTTTACAGATGAAGTAACTGAAGCCAAGTGAAGTGACTTTCTCCAGAGAAGTGGCTGAGCTGGGATTAGAACCCAGTCTTTCTGACTCTCAGGCCTGTCCTCGTCCACTAGGTCATGGTGCTTCTCATTATAGTTTTGTAGTTTACTCTCCCAAGTACTTGGTACAGTGCTCTGTATACAGTAAGTGCTCAGGAAATATAATTGATTAATTACCAGTAAAAGGTCTGCTCTAGATCATTAAAATTATTTTGTCCACTGTTTGTGGTGAACAGAGCATGGGCCTGGGTTTTAATCCCGGCTCTGCCACTTGTCTGCTATGTCACCTTGAGCAAGTCACATAACTTCTCTGTGCCTCAGTTACTTCATCTGAAAAATGGGGATTAAGACTGTAAGCCCCATGTGGGATAGGGACTGTGTCCAAACTGATAAGACCGTATCTAACCCAGTGCTTAGTACAGCGCCTGGCACATAGCACTTAACAAATATCATAAAAAATTAAATTATTTAGTCAACTGTTTGTGGTGTTATCCTGTGAGTACTAAAGAGATTGAAATTATTAGTGTTGCTGTACCTTGACTATATGGATCGTGGCACAAAGTTTCTATGCTTAGCCAGCATATTACCTGTCACGCTCAAAGTACACATAAGCCACACAAATATTTTCTCAAACTGAGCTCGCCTGGCTCTGATTGTCACACCCCAGCAAAATTCATCTATCAATTGATCAATCAATCAATTGGTTTAATTGAACACTTCTATGTGCAGAGCACTGAACTAAGTGTTTGAGAGAGTGCAATGCATCAGAGTTGGTAGACATATTGCCGGCCCCACAACAAACAGTCTGGAGAGGAAGACAAACATTAATGTAAACAAACACAGTACGGATAGGTACATAAATGCTGTAGGGCTGAGGGACGGGAGAATAAAAGGTGGAAATTCAGAGGAAATGAGGGCTTCCCATTCACCAAAGTCAATGCTAGGTTGAATCAAAGTTTACCTGTTTCTTTGAAGTGCTTTTCCTGCCTTAGAAAGGTATTCCTGAATTTGGAATTTAAAAATGCTCCTCTGGTGGTAAAGACTAATGAATCTGTGGATATTTTGCATGATTAACATAGGACTGATATTTACATTCAAAATAAATCACCTGTAATAGTTGTTTCCCTTTTCAACTATAAATCCAGCCCATCCTATATGATAAATATTAAAGACATGCAAAAAATGAAAAAATGAAATGGCTGGACCCAACAGCAATAGTTTTCAACTTAACAAATTCACCGAGACTTGGGTAGAGAAGCAGCATTGCCTAGGGGATAGAGCATGGGCCTGGGAGTCAGAAGGACCTGGGTTCTAATCTCGGCTCAGCCACTTGTCTGCTATGTGACCTTGGGCCAATTGCTTAACTTCTCTGAGCGTCAAGTACCTCATCTGTAAAATGGGGATTAAGACTGTGAGCCCCATGTGGGACATGGACTGTGTTCAACCCGATTTGCTTGTATCTATCTCGTTTCTTAGTACAGTGCCTGACACATAGTAAGCATTTAACAAATACTATTATTTCTATTATTATTATTGGTAAATAGTTACAACTGTCAAACTGCTGTTTCTGCCTTATCGAAACTCCTGCAGCACATCACAGAGATGGAGAGAGAAATGAAAAGACTGAAGGAAGAGGTAGACAAGAGCCAGAGAGAGCAGAAAATGTCCATGAAGAGGCTGGAAGAAAACAATAAGGTTTCCCACTGTCGGCTTTCTCCATGCGGAATGGTTTATGTGCAACGAGCAGTAAGATGTCAGCGAACACTGGCCTAGAGACTGGATCAATTTCTGGCTCTGTCACTGACCCCTTGGTGTTCATTTAACTGCTTCAAATCTTGGGGTCCCTACCTGGAAGATAGAATAACAGTAGTCTCCTACCATAAGATACTAACAACCAGCAGCCATTTTAGTCACAACCAGGGATTCAAGCACTTTTCCTGTTATTGTTTTTCACCCCTTCTTCAGCCCAGTCCTGGAAGATTTCTGACTTATCATCCCTACTTACAAACATTGAAAAAAGCCTTGGATCTGGGCCACGATGTGGTTGCTTTCGAAATTAAACCTCTGGTAAAAGAATAAAAGTAGTAACACTCAAGTGAATTTCTGCCAAGGGGCACCACGTGCTTCATGTATGGAACAGTAGAAAGCCAATCAGTCAATCAGTGGTATTTATCTAGCGCTTATGGTGCAGAGCACAGTACCAAGCACTTGAGAGAGTACTCTGCAACAGAATGGTTAGAGACTTTCTGGGCCCACGGGGAACTTATAGCCTAGAGAGGCACTCACATTGAAAAACAAATTGGGGCAGTTGCGTTTAAAAATAAATTATGGATATGTACAAAAGTGTTCTGGGGCTGAAGATGGGGTGAATATCAAGTGCTTAAAGACTACAGATCCAAGTGCATGGGTGATGCGGAAGCCAGTGATCCAAACTAACTGGGATCAGGTATTTGGGATTGAAGCTATCTCAGATAATTGAAAGTTTGGTAACTGAACATAATTGGTTTTACTCTCTTCATTATTCATTCATTCATTCAATAGTATTTATTGAGCGCTTACTATGTGCAGAGCACTGTACTAAGCGCTTGGAATGAACAAGTCGGCAACAGGTAGAAACAGTCCCTGCCGTTTGACGGACTTACAGTCTAATCGGGGGAGACAGACAGACAAGAACAATGGCAATAAATAGAGTCAAGGGGAAGAACATCTCGTAAAAACAATGGCGACTAAATAGAATCGAGGCGATGTACATTTCATTAACAAAATAAATAGGGTAATGAAAATATATACAGTTGAGCAGACGAGTACAGTGCTGAGGGGATGGGAAGGGAGAGGGGGAGGAGCAGAGGGAAATGGGGGGAAAAGAAGGTTAAGCTGCAGAGAGGTGAAGGGGGGGCGGTAGAGGGAGTAGAGGGAGAAGGGGAGTTCAGTCTGGGAAGGCCTCTTGGAGGAGATGAGTTTTAAGTAGTGTTTTGAAGAGGGGAAGAGAATTAGTTTGGCGGAGGTGAGGAGGGAGGGCATTCCAGCACCGCGGGAGGACGTGGCCCAGGGGTCGACGGCGGGATAGGCGAGACCGAGGGACGGTGAGGAGGTGGGTGGCGGAGGAGTGGAGCGTGCGGGTTGGGCAGTAGAAAGAGAGACGGGAGGAGAGGTAGGAAGGGGCAAGGTGATGGAGAGCCTTGAAGCCTAGAGTGAGGAGTTTTTGTTTGGAGCGGAGGTTGATAGGCAACCACTGGAGGTGTTTAAGAAGGGGAGTGACAGGCCCAGATCGTTTCTGCAGGAAGATGAGCCGGGCAGCGGAGTGAAGAATAGACCGGAGTGGGGCGAGAGAGGAGGAAGGGAGATCGGAGAGAAGGCTGACACAGTAGTCTAGCCGGGATATTACAAGAGCCTGTAGCAGTAATAACAAGAGCCTATAGCAGTAGATGTAAGTCCTATTTTGTTTGGATATCTAAACTAGTCTCAGACCAGATAACTAATCTTTAGATAACTGAGGGTTATTAATAGATTTCTGCCCTATTTTATTCATTCCCACCTCCCCCGCGAATTGTGGTAGCAGATATTACATGTACTCTCAACATTTTTCAGATGGAGAACTGAGACCCGAAGAGGTTTTAAGGGCGGGGGGGCAGGGGGGAGGTCACACCTATATCAGTGATAGAGCCAGGAATAAGTCCCAGGTCTATGACCCTAACCCAAAATGATAAAATAATGTGATAGGACCTTGGCTGTATTTTTCTTTTATCAGACTACTCGTGTTCTGCCACTATGGAGCAATCAGACTTGTCCCTGGGAAGAATAGAATTAATTTTTCCATCTCATTTAGCCTCTCTTTTGTGAAGGCAACATGATACTCCCAGGGAGCTAGCTAACCTACCAGTAGCGCTATACTGCACATTATCATTGTATATTATTAGTATTATTTTTATTGTTATTATATTTTTTGAGTGCTTACTTTGTGCAAAGCGCTGTTGTAAGTACTGGGGTAGATACAAGTTAGTCAGATCAGACAGCCTCTGTCCCACAGTGAGGCTCACAGTCTAAGAACATTTCACTTGCCTGGCTCTCTGTGGTGGTTTTACTGAAAGAGATATAGAAACCAGAACCTTCATCAGTCAGTCAGTGGTATTTATTGAACACTTACTGGGTGCTTAACACTGTACTAGGTATTTTGGACGATTCCCAAATCTTCATCTCAAGCCTGATCTCTCTCCTTCTCTTTAATCTCATATTTCCTACTGACTTCAGGACATTACTTGGGTGTTCTGCCAAACCTCAAAGTTAACATGTCTAACACAGAACTCCTCATATTCCCACATAAACCTTGTCTTCCCCCTAACTTTCCCATCACGGTAGTCAGCACCACCATCTTTCTTGTCTCTCAAGTCAGTAATTTTGGCATTATCCTGGATTCATGTTACTCGTTCAACCCACATATTCAATCTGTCACCAAATCCTGTTAGTTCAACTTTCACAACATCACTAAAATCTCTCATTTCCTCTCCATCCAAAAAGGCTACCACTTATCCTCTCCCGTTTTGATTACTGTGTCAGCCTCCTTGCTGACCTTTCTGCCTCCTGTCTCTCCCCACTTCAGTCCTTACATCACTTTCCTCCCCAATCATTTTTCCTCAAAACTGTTTCATCTAGATTTCCCCACTCCTCAAGAACCTCCAGTGGTTGCTCGTCTACCTCCGCATCAAACAGAAGCTCCTCACCATAGACTTTAGAGTTCTTCATCATCTGGCCCCCTCTTTCCATACCTCCCTGATTTCCTACTACAACCCAGCCCACACACTTGGCTCCTGAAATGCCAACCTACTCACTGTACCTCATTCTCCTCTATCTCCCAATTTCTCGCCCACCTCCTGTCTCTGGCCTGGAACTCCCTCCCTCTTCACATCCCATAGAATTCACTCTTCCTACCTTCAAAGTCTTATTAAAATCACAACTTCAGAAGGCCTTCCCCAACTAAGCTGTCATTTTCTCTTCTCCCACTCCTTTCTGCGTTGCCCATGCACTTAAATTTCCTCCCTTTATTCACCTCTCCCTTAGCTCCACAACACTTATGTACACATCTGTAATTTATTCATTTATATTAATGTCTTTCTCTCCTTTAGACGTCTTAGACTGTGATCCCGTTGTTGGGCAGGGATCGTCTCTATCTGTTGCCGAATTGTACATTCCAAGCACTTAGTACAGTGTTCTGCACAAAGTAAGCACTCAATAAATATGATTGAATGAATAAATAAACAAGTTATGGACAGGAACGTGTACCAACTCTGTTATCTTCTGCTTTCCCAAGTGCTTAATACAGTACTCAGCACATAGTAAGCTCTCAATAAATATGACTGATTGACCGATAGATTGATTGGGAAAATGCGGTACCACAGAGTTGGTTAGATGCAATCCCTGCTCACAAGGTCCTTACAGCCTATAGGGGAAGACAGGCATTAAAATAAACTAAGGATAGGGGAAATAATAGATAAGAATATTTACATGAGTAGACTTAAATATTTACAAAATTTCTATCATTTAAATCGAAACCACTGCTCTTTTACACAGGCCAGTTTGGGAAGACAGTATCATTAAACAATCTAAACTGTAAACAAATGCTTGCAGGAGTGAAAGTCTCCATTAGAGAGCAGCAGCACACCCTCTCTTTTCTCCTTCAGTAGGGAGAGCCATTTTTGCCCTAGGAGGACCGTCTCAACATCACCTATACTTTATTTTATATTCATAAAGTGCTATTTGTCAAGCAAATAGTTCTTAACGCTAGTGTAGCTGCAAGATAATCAGGTTGGACACTGACCCTGGCCCCTACTGGACTCACAGTCTTAGGAGAGAGGGTGTTTTTTTTAATGGCCATTTGACAGCCAAGGAAATGGAGGCTCAGAGAAGTTAAGTGACTTCCCCAAGGTAATTCAGCAAGTAGGGGCAGATCCTGGATTACAGCTCAGGTCCTCTGACTCGCAGGCCTGTGATCTTTCCTCCAGCCCATGCTGCTTCTCAGATACTTCCTGGGATAGGGAGGGAAAAGGCATTTTTATGTAGTTGTTGATTGGCTCCTGTACCCCAGAATTTCAATGATTAGAGAATATAATAATAATAATTATGGCATTTGTTAAGCGCTTACTATGTGCCAAGCACTGTTCTAAGCACCAGAGTAGGTACAAGGTAATCAGATTGTCCCACATGGGGCTCACAGTCTTAATCCCCATTTTACAGATGAGGTAATTGAGGCACAGAGAAGTTAAGTGACTTGCCCATAATCCTACAGCTGACAAGTGGCAGAGCCGGGATTAGAATCCAGGTCCTTCTGATTTCCAGGCCCTGTGCTACATCCACTAGACCATGCTGCTTCTCCAAATCACTGGTCCCCAATGAATGCCAGGCTGAATTCAGGCAGTTAAGCTCTCCCTAACAGTAGTTGGGAAGTTTTCAAAGAAATGAGTCTTGCCTACATTAAGCCAGTCACCTACTTAGTAATTGTGGTATTTGTTAAGTGCTTACTATAAGCTTGGCACTCTACTAAGTTCTGGGGTGGATACAAGCAAATCAGGTTGGACACAGTCCCTGTCCCATCTGGGGCTCATAGTCTCAATCCCCATTTTACAGATGAGGTAACTGAGGCCCAGAGAAGTAAAGTGACTTGCCCAAGGCTCTGCACACAGTAAGCGCTCAATAAATACCGTTGAATGAATGAAAGGCCACACAGCAGACAGGTGGTGGAGGCAGGATTAGAACCCATGACCTCCTGACTCTCAGCCCCGTGTTCTATCCACTACGCCATGCTGCTTTCTTACTTCATATTTGTTGTTAGAAGGAAGGAGGAAACCCCTATCTTCCTGGAGACTAGTAACCTGTAGCTTCCGATAGGGTGGGTTAGAGTAGTATTACAGTAGTATTAAGAGGCCTTCCCCAGTTAAGCCATCATTTCCCCTACTCCCTCTCCCTCTGGATCACCCTCGCACTTGGATTTGCAATCCTAAATCAAACACCCCCACACCACTGCACTTACAAGCTCATCTGTGATATATTTTAGTGTCTGTCCCCCTCTAGACTGTGAGCTCCTTGTGAGCAGGGAACGTGTCTCTCCCAGTCACTTAGTTCAGTACTCTGCCCAACATAAACACTTATTAAATATGATTGACTGATTGATTGATTACAGAAGCGTGATCATTTGAACCACCTTTGCCCTCAGGTTGAGAAAGAGCTTCAGGAAGAATCCAAGAGAAAATCGCTGGAGCTGAAGGAGATGGCATGCAGAGAGCTCCTCATTAAAACAAATTTAGAAGAGGCAACTTCTCAGGTAAACAAATTCTCACCCAGCTGGCTCCTTCTTATTTTTCCACTGTCTTCTACAAGCCAGCTCAAACTCTTCACTCCTCCCATAAATCTTCTAACCGTCCCTCACTAAACTCTCCTATCAGTCAATCAATAAGTTAAGTTTCTTGAGTGTTTACTATATATTGAGCACTGTATTCAGGGCTTGAGAGAGTACAGTACAGCAGAGCTGATAGACATGATTCCCTGCCCACGGGGAGTTAGCAGACTAATGTTTTTAAAATGCCAAATGTGCTTGAAACATTCAGTTCCATTTAAAAAATGCTTCTGGTGAAGAAAAATGAGGCACATAAAAAGGGTATGTGGATTTTTGAGATGCTACCCGGGGAAATGAATGTAAACAAAATATCATATTGAAAAGAGGTTTTCCAGTGTCATTCTAGCTCAAACAAAAGGTCCGGGGTACTTGGAAAGGAAATTTTGCTTATGCCACATTAAGATGAGTGGGAAAAATAATGAAAATGTCAACCTGTTCAGATGAGGTTCACTATTTTCATACAACCACGTAACCCTCTAGCACAAAAATGTCAATGTGTATAATCTTAAGCACAATCATCATCATCGTCATCAATGATATTTACTGAGCAGTGTACTAAGCTCTTGGTAGAGTTCAAAACAACAATGTCCCTGATTTATTGCTCATGCCTTTTCCCTTTGCACTTCCCTCCTCAGATCTGCCATGCCAAATCTCTCTCTCCCTTTTATAACCCTCCTAAAATGCTAACTCTTCCAAGATTCCCTTATTAATCCCCATCCTCCTGTCATGCCACCCCCGCATCAGCTGCCCTTAGCATACATGTTTGTTTTATTGTTTACTTACTTTCATCTTTATTTTTAACTTCACTCTTACTCTTTACCTATTGTATCTTAGCAATTTATTCCCATTTCTCTCCCCCAATAAATGGTAAGCTCCTTTTCTGGGACTGGCTGTTTTATATCTATTTTTTTATGGTATTTGTTAGGCACTTATGTATCAGGCACTGTTCTAAAATGTGGGGTAGTTGCAAAGTGGCTTAGTGGAAAAAACACAATATTGGGAGTCAGAGGACATGGGCTCTAATTCTGCCTCCCCCACTTGTCTGCCGAGTGGTCATGGGCAAACCACTTCACTTCTCTGTGCTTCAGTTACCTCGTCTGTAGAATGGGGATTAAGACTGAGCCTCATGTGAGGCAATCTGATTACCCTGTATCTACTCCAGAGCTTAGAACAGTGCTTGGCACATAGTAAGTGCTTAACAGATACCATTATTATTATTATTATTATTATTATTAATAAAGTAATCAAGTTGGACAGACTTCAGGTCCCACATGGGGCTCACAGTCTTAATCCCCATTTTACAGATGAGGTAACTGAGGCCCAGAGAGGTGAAGTGACATGCCCAAGGTCACACAGCAGGCAAGTGGCAGAGCCGATATTAGAACCCTGGTCCTTCTGACTCCCAGGCCGGTGCTCTATCCCCTAGGCCATGTGGTACAGCACTCTGGAAACAGTGAATACTCAATCAATGCTGCTTATATTAATGTCTGTCTCCCCCTCAAGATTGTAAACTTGTTGTGGGGAGGGAATGTGCCTGTTATATTGTTATACTGTACTCTCTCAAGCGCTTAGTACAGGGCTCTACACACAGTAAACGCTCAATAAATATAATTGACTGACTGACCAACTGGCTCCAGCTGCTGCTGTTTGTGCCAGACCCTCAGCCCTCTGGCTGGCAGGGTGAATTCCCATCATAGCAATTGTTGGAGGGTGAATCTGCTGGAAAGAATAGGATAAAAACGCACAGACAGAATGCAGACAATCATCCTGTGAAGGAGTGTGGCCTAGGGAAAAGAGTCCAGGCCTTGGAGTCAGAGGACCTGGGTTCTAATCCCAGCTCTTCCACTTGTCCGATGTGTGACCTTAGTTATGTCACTTAACTTCTTTGTGCCTCGGTTACCTCAATTGTAAAATGGAAGTTGAGACTGTGAGCATCATATGGTACAAGGACTGTGTCCAAACTGATTAGGTTGTCTCTACCCCAGCTCTAAGCACAACTTCTGGCACATAGTAAATGCATAGCAAATACTATAAAAAAATTGATGAATTAACAAAATAATAATTGAATGGGACTGTCCTCCTTATTGATTTTTCTGGGGTCTGCAGTGAGGAAGCCAGACCCATCCAAATGGTCTCTAATAATTTCTGTTACCCTATGTTTCATTCTTCTGTTCTGCTTCAGCTGGAGCATTTCAGAAGTCAAATTATTGAAGCCATTTATGGGCGAGAAAAGGCAGTTCCAGAAAAGACAGTTCCAAATCAACAGGTGGGTCAAGACTTCAAACAACATGATTCAGCTTTTTGGTTTGGGTATTTGAGATTCGAGCTACAAGTAGCATATGCTCCCGTTTGTGTAGATGGAAAATACTTTCCTCTCTGTTGCTACGCCATCAGTTTTGTTTGGGTTTCATGTAATTTATTTTAAATTTAACCAACTGGGATTTTTTTTAAAGGAAAATCTTCAACAATCTTGTAACGTTTTTATAGAAATCAAAATGGACGGTTCAGTCTTATTTACCCCAGCCTCCCACACATCTATTTTAAATTCCATTATCATTTTTCAAGAGGAGTTGGCTTCGTACAAGATGAGTTTTCTAGCATGTTCATTGTGAAGTGGCTCTGTGGCTGGTGGGTTTGACTGCCACTGGGTTACATTATTATTCCTTCCTGTGCTTGGTCCTTTTTGTCTTGCCAGTTAATAGAGAAGATTAGTCAGGTCATTGAGGACCACGTCAGCTTCCAGCAGAAGAAACAAGCACTGCAGGAGGAAATCCTGTCCAGGAATTTAAAAGAGGAGGAAATCTCTGAGCACATCAAGGAATTGAGGAAATCCTTAGAAGCCTGCCAGGTCACTTGCTATATGTTTTAATTAATTCCAAGTTAGTTTAGCTCTGTTCTTGTTTTCAAAAATCAATTGATTCCAGCATAATTCTAGTTAAAGGAGTACGGTGAGCAACATCAAGACAATCTATTCTATCTGCTTTCTCTTACCTTGTCAGAGGCGCTTGTTTGAGAGTTATAGTATTATATTGTTAAATTGTATTCTCTCAAGCCTTTAGTACAGTGCTCTGCACACAGTAAGCACTCAATAAATATGAATGATTGATTCAGGCGAGAAAATAAAAGCCCTTTAGAAAGCTTAAATTTGTAGATGATTTTGTTTTAATCTCTTAAAGCAATCGATGAGCTCTGACTCTATGCAAGCTTCCCAGTAGTTTCCATTCAAAGGCTGAAGTCTGTTCCTCAATCCAACACAGCAATGGCTATGTTGTTTTATCCTTTAGGCTTTGATCAAAGCATAGGATAAAGGCCCAAAGGCCTCACTGTGCTTTGCAACCACAAAACACATCTGCATCCAAGCTAGCAGCTGGGTCTGCTTTCTCTGGAAGTAATCAAAAATCATTTAGGGACTTGATGAATATGTTAGGCCTGGATCCGTGACACACACTCAGATTGGAGAACAAAGCTCTGCTTTCTTCACGCACTATTTCAAAGGGCACACCAGAGTGCGAAAGTAACCTCTTTAAAATGTAATCTCTGAACAGAATTTTAGGATGAATTTGTGCTGTTGGAATCACAGCTGCTTAAAGAGGGGAGCAATTTTAACAGTACTGAGTCGAAATTTCAGCGTGAGGAAAGATAACTTTCTGAAACATGTATTTTTCCACAACTTCCTGGACCTGCCAATTTTAGCAGTAACACAAGGCTGTATGCTTCCTAGCAGAGGGAAGACTTGTATCTTAATTAATTACATTAATCAATACTTTTCACCATAAAAGTGTTTGATCCAAAATTAATGGGATCTGGCTTCTTTTTCATCTCTTGTTTTTCCAGGCTTGCTTGAAATTGCCTTACTATAGCCTTGATTTAAGAAGGGAGCTTAGCATCCTTCAGGATCTCCGCCTTGACCCCTCCATTCTGTGGATCCAGGAGGCTGTGGTAGAAGTTCTAACCAGCTTGCTCTCATTGGTAGAAGAAATAGAACAGCTCCTGCAGGAGACTGGAATTGAATTATCTAGTTCTGACAAAGGTTTCTGAGATTTATTCTTATGGTATTTTCCCAAATAGCTTCCTAACTTTCCAACTGTTTATTAAATCTCACAGGGCTGGAATATCTTCTGAGGAAAGCTTCCTCGGTGTATTTAAGATTGTCTTCTCCTCCAGTCTCACTCTGCTTCTCAGTCTAGAGGTTGAATTTGGATATTACAGTCATTTGGCTGGAAAGAATCTTGAGAAGAATGATGGAGGGTTTCCTGGACTAGTAGTTAGACTCTGGAAGACCCTGGAACATGGCAGCCAAAGAGTTCAACCAGTCCGTAGGACACCAATGCCCAACCCTATTTCCATTTTATTATTATTATTTCCTAAAGGCTCCACCACTTGTCAGCTGTGTGACTGTGGGCAAGTCACTTAACTTATCTGGGCCTCAGTTACCTCATCTGTAAAATGGGGATTTACTGTGAGCCTCACGTGGGACAACCTGACTACTCTGTATCTACCCCAGCGCTTAGAACAGTCCTCTGCACATAGCAAGCGCTTAACAAATACCAACATTATTATTATTATTATAAAATATTGAGTAGAAAGCATTGCACATAATGAATATTTTTAAATGGGGCTACTTCCACCTGAATGGGGGAGCATCTCCTGACAAGAACTTCCTGCTGATGGGTAGCATGGTGATTGACAGGCACCCTTTTCATTCAATAGTATTTATTTATTTCATTCAATAGTATTTATTGAGCGCTTACTATGTGCAGAGCACTGTACTAAGCGCTTGGAATGAACAAGCAAGTGTTAGGCATTTTCACCATGTCCTGCAAGGCAACTAGAGAAGCTCACCTTGATGGGTGGTCAGAATGCAACTGGTCTGAAAATAATAATAATAATAATAATACTTTTGATATTTGTTAAGCTCTTACTATGTCTAGGCACTGTAGTAATAATAATTATTATGGCATTTGTTAAGCACTTACTATGTGCCGGGCACTGTACTAAGCTCTGGGGTAGATACAAGCACGAGAAGCAGCGTGGCGCAGTGGAAAGAGCACGGGCTTTGGAGTCAGGGCTCATGAGTTCGAATCCCAGCTCTGCCACTCGTCAGCTGTGTGACTGTGGGCAAGTCACTTAACTTCTCTGTGCCTCAGTTCCCTCATCTGTAAAATGGGGATTAAGACTGTGAGCCCCACGTGGGACAACCTGCTTCCCCTGTGTCTACCCCAGCACTTAGAACAGTGCTCTGCACATAGTAAGCACTTAACAAATACCAACATTATTACAAGCAAATCAGCTTGGACATAGTCCCTGACTTACATGGGGCTCACAGTCTCAAATCCCCATTTTACAGATAAAGTAACTGGGTCAAAGTAAAGTAAAGTGACTTGCCCAAGGTTACAGAGGAGGTAAGTGGCAGAGCTGGATTTAGAACCCCTGACCTTCTGACCCCCAGGCCCAAGCTCTATCCATTTCACCATGCTGCCAAGCTCTGGGGTTGGATGCAAGCAAACCAGGATCAACATAGTCCCTGTCCCACATGGGGCTCACAATCATTCATTCAATCATATTTATTGAGCGCTTACTGTGTTCAGAGTACAGGCAACAATAAAAAGTGATATTCCCTGCCCACAACGAGCTTACAGTCTAGAGACAAGCTGACAGTCTCGATCCCCAATCCCCATTTTAAGGATGAGGCAACTGAGGCACAAAAGTGAAGTGACTGGATTGATTAATTGATTGATTGAATATACTTGTGCCAGGCTACTGGCATTCATTAATTAATTCATTCAGTGGTATTTATTGAGCACTTACTATGGGCAGAGCACTGTACTAAGCACGTGGGAAAGTACAATACAACAGTAAACAGTGATGTTCCCTGCCCACAATGAGCTGGCAGTCTAGAGTTGGGTAGACAGACATCAATACAAATAAATAAAGTTATAGATATGTACCTAAGTGCTATGGGGCTGGGAGTGGGGAAGAGCGAAGGGAGCAAGTCAGGGTGACGCAGAAGGGAGTAAGATGAGGAAAAGTGGGGCTTAGACTGGGAAGGCTTCCTGGAGGATATGTACCTTCAATAAGGCTTTAAAGAGGGTGAGAATAATTGTCTGTCATATTTGAGGAGGGAGGATGTTCCAGGCCAGAGACTGGTCATGGGCAAGGGGTCAGCAGTGAGACAGGTGAGATGGAGACATAGTGAGAAGGTTAGCACTAGAAGAGCAAAGTCTGTGGGCTGGGTTGTAGAGGAGAGAAGTAAGGTGAGATAGGAGGAGGCAAGGTGATATAGTACTTCAAAGCCTATGGTGAAGAGTTTTTGTTTGATAAGGAGGTGGATGGGCAACTACTGGTGTTTTTTGACATGTACTGAATGTTTTGGTAGAAAAATGATCCAAGCAGCTGGAGTGAAATATGGACTGGAGTGGGGACAGACAGGAGGTTGGGAGATCAGCAAGGAGGCTGATGCAGTAATTCAGGCAGGATAAGATGGGTGACTATATTAACGTTAGTAGTTTGGTTGGAGAGGAAAGGGCGGATTTTCGCGGAGTCGTGAAGGTGGGACCGACAGGATTTGGTGACAGATTGACTGTTCAGGTTGAATGACAGAGAGGAGTCAAGGATAACAGCAAGGTTATGGGCTTATGAGACAGGAAGGATGATGGTGCCGTCTACAGCAATGGGAAAGTCAGGGGGAGGACAGGGTTTGGGTGGGAAGATAAGGGGCTCTGTTTTGGAAATGTTAAGTTTGTGGTGAGAGGAGGACAGCCAAGAGAGATGTCTTGAAGGCTGGAGAAGATGCAAGACTGGAGAGCGGGAGAGAGATCAGGACTGGAGATGTAGATTTGGGTATCATCTGATGGGTGTTATTATAGGCATTATGATGGGTGTCATAATAATAATAATAATAATGTTGTCATGCACTTTCCACTCTGAACTCAAAGGAGGTCATAGAGCAGCCTGAGTGTCTCTACTAAGATTGCTCTACTGCCCTCTGTGAGCTTGAAAGGTGAGAGACAGAGAGTAAAGAGGCAGCTGCGTGTGTAAGAGAGGTGGACATGTGAATTAATTTTCCCAGACCAAGGGACTGGGGGTGCCATTCTGTCATTGTCTTTACCAAGCACCCCTGAAAAGGAAACCAGCTTTGGGCTTGGTTTCTGTCCCCCAGAAAACTCATCTGGGCAGTAAGCTCGTTGTGGGCAGAGAATGTGTCTGTTTATCGTTATATTGTACTCTCCCAAACACTTAGTGCAATGCTCTGCACACAATAAGTACTCAATAAATATAACTGAATGAAAGAATGAATGGGAGGTTCTCCAAGTTGGCCCTCCCCACACTAACTCTAACAACTGGGACATGCTTTAATAACCAAGATGTTTGTAAAATCCTAATTGTTCCTCCTAAGGGGAGCACAAGCTGCCTCATTCATTCTAAATTAATCATGTATTAAGAGTCTGAGTTTTAGTAGACATAAGGAAAAGTAAAGATGATGAAGCACTTCAGCTCAAGTGGGTATTACTTTTAAGACTCAGAGCAATAAATTCTTTGCCACTAAGTATGGTTGAAGGGTAAGAATCATCTGGTGGTCTGCCTAAAAAGCTTGAAGGTTAGCCAAGCAGTCTCACTGGCTGACTTTTCTTAACTTCCAGTTGATCAAGAAAGAAAGAAATGTTTTTATTTTAGATTTATTTTCTTCCAAAGGCCTAAGTAATCCACATAACTTGAAAATTTGTAAAAAGGTTTTATATTCCTTATTAATTACCTTCTAGCCTCTTCAAGAGGATGGATGGGTAACAAGTGAGATAGATTTTTAAGCTTCAAAAGGGACAGATTCCCTTGTCTCCATCAAGAGGTAGCCAGTCCTATGTCTTTTTATTGCTGTATAGTATTCTCCCAAATGCTTAGTACAGTGCTCTGCTCACAGTAAGTGTTCAGTAAATACGATTAAAAGAGCCTGGATCTGGGAGTCAATCATTCATTCAGTTGTATTTATTAAGCACTTACTGTGTGCAGAGCACTGTACTAAGTGTACAATTCAGCAATAAAAAGTGACATTCCCTACCCCCAACGAGCTCACAGTCTAAAGGAGGGGAAACAGACACCAACACAAATAAATAAAATGACAGATATATACATAAGTGCTGTGGGGCCGGGACGGGGAGGGAGAGCAAAGAGAGCAAGTCAGGGTAATGCAGAAGAGAGTGGGAGATGAGTCAGGAGACTTGAGCTCCTCACTTGTTGATGTGTGACCTAGGGGCAAGTCACTTCACTTTTCTGTACCTCAGTTCCCACATCTGCAAAATGGGGATTAAATACCTATTCTCCTTTCCCCTTAGATTGTGAGCCCCACGTGGGACAGGGACTGTGTCTGATCTGATAATATTGTGTCTACCCCAATGCTTGGCATATAGGGCTTAACATAAATCACAGTTATTAATATTATTATGGACCCTACTGGTTTATAATCAACTATGAGAAATCCATATTTGAATTTTTCATATTATCCTTTAGATACTCTGTTTTCCTCTAACAGGATCAGGATGAATTGCCTGTCTTTAAACATTGTTTGTGTCTGGGACACATAGGGTCTTGAGGAGTTCTGTCAAGACTGGTACAAGACCCTGGGACCAGAGCCTGTGAACATGGTGCAGAGGATAGAGCACGGGCCTGGGAATCAGAAGGTCAAGGGTTCTAATCCAGGCTCCATCACTTGTCTGCCGTGTGACCTTGGGCAAGTCACTTCATTTCTCTTGGCCTCAGTTCCCTCATCTGTAAAATGTGGATTGAGATTGTGAGCTCCATGTGGGACAGGGACCGTGTTCATCCCGATTTTCTTGTATCCAACCCAGTGCATACAGTACAGTATCAAGTACAAGTACAGTGCCTGGCACCTAGTAAGCACTTAACAAATACCACAATTATTATTATTATTAATAATAAACCCAGGCAAGTTCAGACCTGACTCAACCAGACTTCCCTTCCTCTTCCTACCTGCACCTCAGCAAGGGCAAGGGTGGATGAAGTGGACTGGATAGATTTAAATGTCCTTTTATTTTCCTTCCCTAAGTAAGTATACTTAGTACAAAACAGCACTGTACTAAACGTTGAGGAGAATACAACAGAATTGGTAGACGTATTCTACCCGCGATGAGCTCAGAGTCTAGAGGGGAGCTGGATGAACGGGAACCTATCTTCTCATTTCTTCCTTAAGGAATATCTTTGTATATGAAAAATCTTCTGGAGAGTCATCAGAAAATTGTCAGCAAAGCTCAAACACTCCAGGTAACTATGATCTGAGGTCCTTGCATTCTTTTCTATACTAGCAACACTGTTTAGTATTTCTATAACATTTTGTATTTTCAGAGGGGTTCATAATCACTGGTCAATCCTCCCAACCTCCTGTAACAGGGAATGATATTTTCCCATTTTCCAAATGAGAAGCCTGAGAATCAGAGGCTGAGTTACGGATTCAGGCTCCCTCAGCGAGGGAGCAATGAGGCTAGTCATGACGTCTACCTCTGTCAAATGAGAAAATCGTTGAAATAACCTGTAAGGGTTTGTAACACCTACAGTGGAGTATTTGTAAAAAATCTCCCCACTAAATTTGTTTTTAGTCATTAATTTTGCATGTTCACTTTTCACAAACATTTTTTAAAATTGATAAGCATATGACCCTTTTATTGCTTCCCCATCTCCCTCTCCACTATATTTTCATCTCTGTCATTATTCATTCATTCATTCAATCGTATATATTGAGTGCTTGCTATGTGCAGAGCACTGTACTAAGCGTTTGGAATGTACAGTTCGGCAACAGATAGAGACAATCCCTGCCCAAAGACAGGCTCACAGTCTAAATCATTCCCTCCCTCTAGGCAGAGCTAGACCATTTGCAAGAAACTCAGCATTCTCTGCTACAGGAAAAGCTGAATGAGCAAAGTATAGAAAGTGAGAAACAGTTGCAGGCCCAGATGAAGCAGATGTGGGCAGAAAAAGAAGAAGAAAACAAAATGGTAGGGTGGAATACTGATTGTGTGCCTTGATTGTTTTCTGTTTTCCCATCAAATATCCAGAATGGTGTAAAGTTCTATTCAAGTATTTCATCTGCATGCTGTGGTCAATCCAGGAGATGAGTGGTATCAGAGGCCTTTGAGGAATGGTTATAGAAAAAATTGTTAAAAATCTTTAATTCCAACATTAACCTAAGGAATAGTTAAAAGACTGTGGACAAAGTATGGCCTGAGAAGCAGTGTGGCCTAAGGGATAGAGCATGGGCCTGGGAGTCAGAAGGAATCTGAGTTCTAATTCCTGCTCTGCCACTTGTCTGCTGGGTGACCTTGGGGAAGTCACTTCACTTTTCTGTGCCTCAGTTACCTCATCTGTAAAATGGGGATTGGAACACTGAGACCCTCTTGGAACATTAACTGGGTCTAGCCTTGTATCTACCCCAGTGCTTAGTACAGTGCCTTGCATATAGTAAGCGCTCAACGAATACCATTAAAAGAAACTTTCCGTCATGAGAAATGCTTAGGTTTCACAAAGAAACTGGCTTCTTTTCCTGGTTCCTGAATTCTTGGTCAGTCATGCACATTAAAAATTCAAATTCTGGTTTGTTCAGGGCTGGCTTTCCCTCTATGAATGAAAATCCATTTGCACATTCCTTTTAAATCACACAACTCTGGCATATTTATTGAGTAAATAAAAAATGATTTGAATTACATTTTGGACCCAGCTGATTTTGGCCGTGACTAACATTGAAGTTTTTCTCTCTTGTGCAAACTGCTTCCCAAGCTGACAAATGAATTATATTTCTCCCTGTTGCTTTTGTCAGTAACTTCCCTTTTTCAGTGACACTGTTAGACAATTCAACCCAAGTAGTTCAGCAGCAGAGTCTTTCCTTGGCAGACAGTGGTTCAGAATTATTTGAATGAATTTGCTTCATGAGAACAATTAAACTTGCCTTCACTTTCTCTACCCCACAAGATACGTCTCAAATATTCCTCCCTGACTTGTAGAAATTAAGAACCTAAATAATTTCCTCCCTCACTAAAATGTAAATGCTCTTGAGTTGCCTTATTTAATGATAGAAAATTCTGGTTTCTTATGCTTTTGCCATTTTGCTTCTTATTAATGTTTTCTCTGAATGAACTTTATATAAAACATCTGTTTTGGTTTTCAGATTTTGGAGAATAGAATTGCCCAGGAGAAAAGCAAAGCAAAGGAAGCTGTAGAGGAAGAAAAGAAAAAAGTACAAGATCTGGAGAATCATTTAGGAAAACTAGAAAAGGTACCTAGCTCGGAGAAATAAGGTCACTTATAGTAATCATCCTTCTCTATAAAGGTGATTAGAAGAAGAAGCTTTAAACCCCACACATAAAATGGACAGAGAATGGAAGGGTTGGGAAAGCAGCATGGCATAGTGGATAGAGCACCGGCCTGGGAGTCAGAAGGTCATGGGTTGTAATCTTGGCTCTGTCACATGTCTGCTGTGTGACCCTGGGCAAGTCACTTCACTTCTCTGTGCCTCAGTTACCTCATCTGTAAAATGGGGATTGAGATTTTGAGCCCCACATGGGACAGGGACTCTGTCCTACTTGATTTGCTTGTATCCAACCCAGAGTTTAGTACAGTGCCTGGCAAATAGTAAGCACTTAACAAATATCATTATTATTTTAACTATAACAGTGCAAGGGACAGGCCTATGTAGTGGTAGAGGAGATTTTAAGGACCAGGAATCCTAAATCCTAGTTTTGGTTCCTCTAGCAACTCAGGATGTGAGGTATTAGGCTGGGGGAGGAAGGGAGTGACAATTTCTTGCCCATGATTGTGGTAACGCCTGAAAAGTCAACCGCTGTGGGTGATCCATCTGCTTGTCCTTTGATTGGGTTGGGAAGGCCACCCGAGAGTGGGCAAGAGTGGAGAAGTAGTGTGGTCTAGTGGAAAGAGCATGGGCCTGGAAGTCAGAGGGCCTGGAAGTCAGAGGACCTGAATTCTAATCCCAAATCTTCTACTTGCTTCTCTGTGACCTTGGGCAAGTCACTTAACTTCTCTGGCCCTCAGTTTTCTTAAATGTAAAATGGGGATTCTATACCTGTTCTCCCTCCTACTTAGGCTGTGAGCTCCATGGGACAGGAATGGTGTCTGACCTGTTTGACTTGTATCTATCCCAGTGCTTAATATAGTGCTTGGCACCTAGTATATCACAATTAATTATATCACAATTAATATTATTGAGATAGAGGCTCCTCCCCAGCATCCTTCCCTATGCTACCCTGCCTGTTTCCCAACCAGTCCAAAGGCCAGGTGGTCCAAGGTTGGACCGTGTTTATGAAATTAATTGCCAAAGGCGGGGCTCTGTCATGGAGCTGGTAATAAGGATCAACTCCCAACTTCCCTATGAGAGCTATTAACAAAGTGATTGCTCCTGTCATGATGTTGCCTTAAAAATTATGTTATTCCCAGAGATTTTTTTTACACTGGGAAAAGCATTCAAAAACATATTAGATGAAATCAGTATGAGGTTTTCAAAGTAAAAGATTAATGAGAAACACTGAAACTCAGGAAAGCTCTCTTGGCCACCCCAGCTCTTGGGACAATTTCCCACAATTTCTCCATGTTAAAATAAAAATAATAATAATGATATCTGTTAAGGCTTACTATTTGCCACGTACTTTACTAAGCACTGGAGTAGATACAAGATAATTTGGTCAGACACAGTCTGAGTAAGAGGGAGAATAGGTATTGAATCCTCATCTTACAGATGAGGAAATTGAGGCACAAAGCAGTTAAATATCTTGCCCAAGATCATATAGCAGACAAGTGGCAGAGCTGGATCAGAACCCATGTCCTCTAACTCCCAGTCCCATGCTCTTTGCACTAGGCCACGCTGCTTCTCATTGTTCTCAATGATATGCTTCTCTCACCCATCTTTTCTTTTTCCCTCTGGTGCTTCACCTCCTTTCTATCTTTTCCAGGTCTTTTCTTCCCTCTTATTTTTAGTTGCATTCTTTTTTTGAGTCGATCAGTCAATCAATTCTCTTTAATGAGAATGTACTCTGTGCAGAACACTATACTAACCATTTAAGAGAGTATGCTAGAATTAATAGAAATAATCCAAGGATCTTACAATCTAGCAGAGTTCCAGTCATCTGTATATATTTATCTGTTCATATATTTTCTTCCTTTCGATGATTTTTGTTTTTGTAACCTTGTCATCATCCTCCTTTTCTCCTCGCTTCTCTATACCTGTTTTTCTTCCATTGATTCACTCTCTTTTATAATATTAATTGAGCACCCACTGGGTGCAATGTATTAGACTAAACATTTGAGAAGTACAAAACAAGCGACACGTTCCTTTCCCCCAAGGAGCTTTCCCTCTTCCTTACACTCTTTCTCTGGCCATCTTCCTGCCTGACTTTTTTTTTTCTCCCCCTTTTTTTTTCCTCTTTTCTCTTTATTCAGAGAATAAGGATCCTTAGACTGTCTCTCTCCTTGTCCCTTCTATCCTTGCTTTCCTCAACCCATCTACTTGAAGTGGCTTTCTGCTCTATTCTCCAGGAGAAAGCTAGCACAGCCCCAGAACTCCCTGACTTTCAGAAAGCAATGAGAAGAGGGTGACTGAAAAATCAAGCAGCCTGATCTGAATCTTCTCAAACCAGTCTTCCTTGGGGATTCAACCTTCCCTCCTCTATTCTAGTTAGCACTGATGCCCACTCCCAGCCAGGTGGAGCCTAAGTGGGTCAGTGGTTTTAAAAATGAGATGTATGTCTTCTTGTTGCTTTTATTGCCTGATCTAGGAGATGGAGTGTAAAGCACAAGCAGAACAACTGTTAAATTCAAAGTTAAATGAAGTCCTGGCCAAGTTAGAAGCTATTAGAAAGAGTGAAGATAGAGAAAAATATGAGATGATCCTTCAAACAAAACTGAATGCAACTTTGGCAGGTCTAGAAGAAGCCAGGAATTGTCAGGTAAGTCCAATGTCCACCCTCGGGTGGAACTGAGGAGCTAAAGCCTTCTCTTTGGTTCTCAGCAGCAGGCAGTGGGGGTGAAGCATGTGTATTTCAGAGTGAAAGTGAAATTGTACAAGGTTGCTCCCTTTATTCATCCCCTCTCCCCCCAGCCCTACAGCACTTCCGTCTGTATCTGTAATGTATTTATTCATATTAATATCTGCCTCCCCCTCTAAGCTGTAAGCTCACTGTGAGCGGGGTATATGTCTTTTTATTGTTATATTGCACTCACCCAATGGCTTAATACAGTGCTTTGCACACACTAAGTGCTTAGTAAATGTGCTTGAATGAATGAATGAAAAGTTGTGGTATCCTCTTCTTTTGGAGATGTTATAAAAATAAAAACAGCAGTCTTTCTAATATGGTTAATTATAGTCTATCACAGAGGTAGAGGATGAATGGGATGACCCAACAAAGCCCTTCCCAGCACAGTGATTCTATGATTTTCATATCCCCTGCCAGTATGGCCTAGTGGAAAGAGCACTGGCCCATGAGTCAGAGGACCTTGGTTCTAAAACTGGCTCTGCCAATTGCTTGCTATGTGAGCTTGGACAAGGCACTGAACTTTTCTTTGCCTCAGTTTCCTCAACTAGGAAAAAGGGATTAAATCCTACTCCCTCCTACTTAGATTGTGAGCCCCATGTGGTACAGGGTTTGTGTCCAACCTCATAAACTTGTATCTACCCCGGTACTTAGAAAAGTGCTTGACACAAAATCAGGTGCTTCACAGTTACCATAAAACAGAAAAAACAGGCGGGACTTTTGGGTGGCCTTAACTAGTTGCTTTTGTGTTGCTGTAATCACGTTTTCTGAACATCTGTGGAATTAAGTGAGGCATTCCAGGCTGGAGCTCTGATTGTGGGTTGACTGAAGGGAACTCAAGGCCTAGAATTGTGCCCTAGACCCAGGCAAGTATGAAGATGGTGTTCAGGATGAGAGACTTTGCCCTGGTTCTTAGTGCATACATTTCGCCCTGTCGTTTGGTTTCCCAGGCTGCTTTAGAAGAGCAGGTATTGGTTCAACAGCAACAGCTGAGATTGGTCCAGGAGCAGAATGACTTACAGCGGCATCAACTTCAAGAGGAAATAGTGCAATATAAGGAACAAATTAGACAGCACTCACAGACGATTGTGACTTTAGAAGAAGAACTACAAAAAGCAACACAGCAGCGTAAGGAAGAGGAGATTGTGGCTTTGAAAGAAAATATCCCAGGTTGGTAAAGAATAGCTGTTGAAGATGGCTTTATATTGGCAGTAGTTCATTCTTTGGCAGTTGGTACATGTTTTTTGATAAGAATAATAGAGTTCTGTTTTTCTCGCCGGTAAAAGCATTCTCCCAGGGCCCCTAATTTTGTACCTGTTACACAACAGTTTCAGAAGCCTTCTGTGGTTGCAGTGTAAGCAGAGAAATCATCATAATGATTTAGGACATCTTTTACAGAAGCGCAGTGGGCTGAAGAATGACAACTGGTGATGAGTAGTTTGAAGGTTCAGGATAATGGCATGAATCAGAATCATCTTTTCAACCATAAAGACATCAAATGTAGTGAGCTTTGAAAGGCTCCTTTTTGCCTTCAGCTTATTTTGTGAGTTTGATAAATGCACTCTCAACAACCAACTGGGATTTGTTTATTTTTCCTTTTTAAAAGGGTAAAGAGTGAATAATGTGGAGCCGAGGACACTCTCAGAGAACAGTAGGATGGCCTTGACAAGATTTGGGTTACAAGGAATATCAAAGAAATAGCTGAAGGGAGGTGGGAGTTAGTACCCCTGGGGTAAAGCCCTAGTTTTGTCATGGGTTATCTGGGTGGCCACCATAACTAGGGTGAAATAACTCATCTCCTATCATTTCCTTGTATTATAATTAGCAGTGTGAGGCACTATGACTTCTAACAGTCAAAGTAGTTGCTTTTTTCTTTAGTAGCTCAGGTGAAAGTCCAGAAAGATCTTCCAAAATTGTTTCCTCCACAAGATGTTTCTGCTAATGAGAAGGCCTGTTACCACTTGATGTAAGTATCCCAAGGGATCTCTGATTGTCCTTATCAATACAATTATTTTGACGTCTCCTACTGGCAACAGAAAAATACTATCCTAAAAGCCTTTCATTAGACTGTAAGATTGTTGTGGGCAGGGAATGTGTCTATTTATTGTTATAGTGTACTCTTCTAAGTGCTTAGTACAGTTCTTTGCACACAGTGAGCACTTAATAAATGCAACCGAATGAATGAATGAGCAGAGTTTGGGGGAACATGGTCCACACCACCCACATAAGATGAAAGCCCTCTTTTAGGGACACAGCAAGAGTAGAGCCCTGTCCCTCTGGATGACTGTCAAGCAGTAGAGAAAACACTTCCATGAAGTTTAGCCTCCTGTGCAGCCAAAATCAGTTCGAGAGATGCCAAAAGCCCCTGACACACATTTTGGGTGGTCAGCAGATTTGAGCAGCCTGCTTTGGAAAGTGCCAGAATCATTTTGGGAGAGATAATTAGACTAAAATCTGACAGCGATCTGAAGAGCATCCTAAGGATGGCCCTCTTTATTAGTCAGAAGCATGAGACTCAAAAAGGCAGAGATGCATATAAAGTTAAGCAGTTGGCCAAGGAGAAGAGAACACTCTTCTCACTGTGCTACTGTGTTCTTAGACCACTGTAATCTGAATGCTTTCCGTCTCCAGAAATTAAAATTTAAATTGACAGAACGAAAAACTGATTCAATAATCATCTGTAGCACTGCCTTACCTGAGAGCTAATGTCTTTATTCTGAGGGATTTATACATTATGCTTTCCCCTTGCAGGCTTGTTCCCTGTAGAGTTGATAAATGGTCTTCCTATTTTTAGGAAAATAATGCTTATTGGGTCACTTATCTTCTGCTTGTTATGCAAAAAATCTCATTTCTGAATTTCCTGGCTTTCTGGATTGGAAAAAAGTCTCTAATTTCTCTCAACTCCTATTGTTAGTATTATTATTATTATTATTAACAATTGTGGTATCTGTGGTATATAAGTGCTCACTTTGTACCAGGCACTATTCTAAGCACTGGGATGGACAGAAATAAATCGGGCTGGATACAGGTCCTGTCCCCTGTGACAGCCACACTCTATTTCATGGTTCTGAACCACCCTTTCACAAAAAGAGGATTGGGGATTTAGAGAGTTCTAAGGTCACAGAGAATCATTTGGTGGCCCCAAGGCTCCCACGCTTCCCACAGTCTCCTCTTTTTCCTAGCCACTCAGTCTGTTTCCTCAGCACCCTCTCTCTCAACGCTGCATCCTCCTTTTCACGTCATCCCTCAGGGCCTTAGCTCCTGTTTAGTGATTCCTTTACTGGACAAAATAAAGGGAAGGTATTATTACTGCTCTTCCTTCCCAACAGCAGAAGGTGCACCATATTTTTTTGGGAGGGGAGGGCACTTTTTTTGGAAGGGGGTGGGAAAAGGGCTGGGAAAAGAGGAAATTCTGGAGGCACAGATTCCTATGACATCCTTTCCAATAACCAAGTTGGAGTTGCATTAATTATCAGCCTTGTGAATTTCAGAGAAGATATAGTGACAGCCCGGAGAGAAATCCTGTCCCAACAAGATCTCATTCTGCGATTAAGAGAAGACCTAGCAGAAGCCCAAGCCAGAATGTCGGATTTGAGAGGCATGTGCCATTTATTACACAATTTATCACACTGACCCACTTCACTGTTTCTTCTTAGGGCTCAGAGAAAGCCTCCTTGGGTTGGAAATATCCACGAATCCACAGAGATCAGCACAACCAAACTAGGGACATCTGGCTATACTCTCCAACATGGCATCTGCCTTTTATGCTCATCTATAGTAGATTTTCTCCGGAGGGTGGGGGTGCATTGGAAGTTTTCCCTCCAGAGGCATCAGCTTCTTTACACAGCTATATTTGTCTTCAAGGGACATTCTACACCTCTCCTTAGCCCTGAGCAAAGTCCACTGGGTCCTGTTGATTCTGCTTTGAAACCATCAGAGACCTAAATCCTTATATCTAAGTGGATTGTCACCAGATTTCAGATTTGATGATTTTTAGAATGGGTAACTTTTTAAATAAGGGGAGCAGTGAGGCTCAGTGGAAAGAGCATGGGCTGGGAAGTCAGAGGACTTGGGTTCTAATCCCAGTTTGGCCACTTGTCTATTGTGTGACCTTGGGCAAGTTACTTCACTTCTCTGTGCTTCAGTTTCCTCATCTGTAAAGGGGGGGTGTACTACCTGTCCTCCCTCCTACTTAGACTGTGAACCCCATTTGAGAAAGAAACTGAGTCCAACCTGATCATCTCATATCAATCCTAGTGCTCAGTACAGTGCCTGACACATAGTAAGTGATTAACAAGTACCATAAAAATAGTAGAAATAAGATGGACTAATAAATAGTCTCTCTGCTGGCAGGAGGCAATCTAATTTTTCCATTATAACCCTAACTTGTGTCAAACATTCCAAATAATTTGTCTCCTAGGACTTCCGTAACTGAAAACTCAAAATCATTTTATGACTAAATTCTCCAGAGGGGAGTGCATTTATTAGGGGGTTTTTTTGCTTTGTTTTGTTTTGATATGTCATTTATTAAGAGGTTACTATGTGGCAGACACTGTACTGAGTGCTGGTGTAGATACAAGCTAATAAGGTTGGACCCAGTCCAGGTCTTACATGGGGCTCATAGTCTTAAGCCCCATTTTACAGATGAGGAAACCAAGGCACAGAGAAGTGAAGTGACTTGTCCATGGTCACACAGCAGACAAGTGGTAGAGCCGGGATTAGAAACCAAGTCTTTCCGACTCCCAGACCCGTGCTCTATCCACTAGGCCAAGCTGCTTCTTCTAACTAGTTGGTCAGGCCAGATGTGATCCAGTTCCCTAAATGCTCACTGAAACCTCTGAAGAATTTCTGTAATTCAGACCCACTGGCAGAGTCTGAAGTAGAGTCAGATTGAGGTGGGTGAGAGGATTTAAGGAGCAAGAATTCCTTTGCTTTACCCCAGTGCCACTCTCCTTCCTGTCTCCAAAACAAAGCAGTACTCAATCAATCAAGGCAGAGCACTGTCTAAGCACTTGGGAGAGTACAGTATAACAGAGCTGGTAGCCACCTTCCCTACCCAAAAGGAGGTTATAGTCTACAGGGGGCATTAATATAAATAAATCAATTATGAATAGGTACATAAGTGCTGTGGGGCTGAGGGAGGGGTGAAAAAATGGAGCAAATCCAAGAGCAAGAGCAACACAGAAGGGAGTGGGAGAAGAGGAACTGAGGGTTTAGAGAAGGCCACTAAATCGAGTGCCTCTTTTGTGGGGTTTTGACAAGATGCACCCCACCCCTAAACCTGGGTATCTGGACTTCAGCCCCTGATGCCCCTGCATTAATCTGGCCCTGCCAACCGGGTCTGTTTCTTTGAGTCTGGAGTGGTTCGCTGCAACCTCAGCAGAAAGTGTCATTGAGAGTCTCACCCAGGTGCCTCTGTTTTTTTCAGGAGAACTCAATGAGAAGCAAAAGATAGAACTGGAAAGGAACATCAGCCTGGTTCAGCAGCAGAGGCAGGAGCTGCGTACACTAAGGGGGAGGCTTTCGGAGATGGCAAACCTGGCCGAAAAGAAGGACAAAGAGCAGAAAATTTTAACGGAGGAGCTAAGGTAAGGTCATTGTGTTCATTTAGGGGCCCAGCAAAGGCCGCCAGAAATTAAAGTTTAGTCCAATCAAATTAGCTGTGGGTTGGATGATTGCTACTTGGGGAGTGACCCCTCCTTGAATTTTGGCAGTTGACCTAAATCAGATGCAGGAACTTAGATCTGGTATTGGAAAACCGAATTCCAGCTTAGAATGTTGCTCACTGCCCATTTTGGTTGGAGCATGTTACCTGGTGTTTGTCATCTGTCTGATTTCCTTGACTCATGGTCCCTGAAGTGGGTCAGCCCTTATTAGCTACATCCTTTGACCACAGGTGTGCCCAAGAGAAACTGAAAACACAGGATGCAGAACAAGAGAAAAGCAGAAAAACCGAACAGGCCCTGTGTGACGTGTCTGTCCAGACAAACGTTGCCCTAGAGAATGTCTTCACTGCTCTCAAACAGGTGAGGCCCAGTCTGCCTTTGCAACACCCACTAGAAATTCAGGAAACGAACTCAATTTTCTGAGTTATTCCTTGATTAATTATGTCTCCTTTAACAACCGCAAGCTTTTGAATTCTTGGAAAGCACAACAATAAATCAAAAGGAGAGAGCTCTCTTCAGTGAGAAAAGCCTAAAATATGCCATACACTGTGGGCCGAGTGCCTTGTTGCCGGGTGTGTTATTGCGAAGTGGTTTTAATAGATTAACTATGGGATGTGGTTGCACATCAAGACCATGCTTTTCTCTGCAGACATAAATTTGTGGGGGGATGGGTGGTTGTGAGAACAAAAATGGATTTTATGAAAATAAAAAGCAACACCTTTAAATTAGTAGCTTCTAAATTTATTTTGGAAACAAGGCCAAACCCTTTGGCTTGTGTTCTTCCTCTTCTCATTGACGTCTGTGCCTTGCCAAAGAGCAGATCAGGCAGGCTGAAGAAATGACTCTGTTCCAGGTGCTTCTCCCTCTGACAAGGTGACCTCTTCCTAGGCCCACATTCAAAACGGTTGTGTTTGTTTTGTTTATTACTGGTAAAGGAAGAGAAGGTGAGGGATGGAGTGGGTGGGGAGGGATGAAAGCGGAACTGGGAGCAAGGAGCGAGGTGATTCCTCTCCTTTTCCAAACCATCAGAAAGAGTGTGAGAAGGTGAGTCCTCCTCTGAAGAAGCAGCAAGAGGAGGCAGACTAATCTGAGCCAGTTCAGAAGTGATCTCGGGCTGAACCAAAAGGGGCATGAACGCATTTGCTTAACTCTCTAGACTTGTGGGCAAGGAACGTGTCTACCAATTCTGTTATATTGTACTTTCCCATGTATTTAGTACAGTGCTCTGCACACAGTCAAGCACTCAATAAACACCGATTTACGGATTGGTGATGGAGGGTGTTGTAATTTCACATGCAACAGAGAATTGTAGCTTCAACAACCAAGAGAAACTATTATGAACTAATGCACGTGCACAGCACTCCCAGTGATTTTGTACCTTATGAAATCACTTCCTTGGTTTCATAAGTACAAAAGCCTGAAGTCTCCATATTCCCACAGAAAGCACCATGGCCTAGTGGAAAGAACACAGGCCTTGGAGTCAGAGGACTGGAGTTTTCATCCTGGCTCCATCACCTATCTGTGGTGTCATCTTGGGCAAGTCTCTTCACTTCTCTGTGCCTCAGTTACCTCATTTGTGATTAAGACTGTGAACCCCATGTGGGACATGGACTATATCCATTCTGATTATCCCATATCTACCGCAGCCCTTAGTATAGTGCCTGGCACATAGTAAGCACTTAACAAATACCACAAAAAAATTATTAGAGAGAATCAGATAATAGAATCTCTCTCAGTTACAGTTGGGAGCATTCATTTATTCATTCAATTGTTTTTTTTCTGATTGCTTACTGTGTGCAGAGCACTGTACTAAGCGCTTGGGAGAGTACAATGTAACAATAAATGGACACATTCCCTGCCCACAACAAGCTTATTGAATTCCGTCTCAATACTTAGTACAGTGCTGTGAACACAGTAGGTACTTAATACTGTAAGACTCTTTTTATAGGGTCCTAAGTAACCATGTTAAAACTACACAGGACAGTCACAGCTTTGAGCTGGGGTTCCTGGTTCTAACCCAGAGCTAAGAGAGTTTCTTTGTAATTCCAGAAACCATCTGCAGGGCTCAGCGACCTGGGGGCTAAATGTATGGGGTTCAGGCATGAGGAGGTCATTCAGCGCCAGAAAAAGGCCTTGTCTGAGCTGCGATTGCGAGTAAAAGAACTGGAAAAGGTCAACTCCCCAAGTAAGTTCTCTGGATTTCTTTTCTAGTATGCCTTAACAATTATGTGCATTCAGTTGCATCTAGGTAATTATTCTTCTATAAATACTCTGAAAGGGGTTGTTTCTCACTAAGATATTTGGTTCCCATTGTAAGAGCTCCGGGGCAGAATTAGTAACTAGAAATTAAAGCGGCAGCATCTGCTGAATAGGCCCCTGGAACAGGGATCAAGAGACTTAGATTCTGGTCCTCATTACTGACCTGCTGTATGGTCTTGGGCAAGTCACCTAACCACTCTGGGCTTCAGTTATCCTACCTACAATCTGGGGATAATATCTAAATGCTAAAAAGATAAAGTAGAATGGATGTGAAAGATGTGGAGAAGCAGCATAGCCTAGCAGATAGATCATGGGTCTGGGATTCAGAAACACCGCTTTCTAAACCTGGCTCTGCCACTGGGCTGCTGGGTGACCTTGGGCAAAACAGAAGCAGCGTGGCTTAGTGGCAAGATACTGGGCTTGGAAGTCAGAGGTCGTGGGTTCTAATGACGGCTCCACCGCTTGTCAGCTGTGTGACTCTGGGCAAGTCACTTCACTTCTCTGGGACTCAGGTACCTCATCTGTAAAATGAGGATTAAGCCTGTGAGCCCCACGTGGGACAATCTCATGACCTTGTATCTACCCCAGCGCTTAGAACAGTGCTTGGCACATAGTAAGCGCTTAACAAATACCATCATTATTACTTAACTTCCCTGTGCCTCAGTTACCTCATTTGTTAATGGGGATTAGGACTGTGAGTCCCAAGCAGGACATGGACTGTGTCCAACCTAATTAGCTTGTATCTACACCAGTGCTTTATAAAATACATGTCCCACCTTTTAAAAAAGAGATAGAGAGAGAGAGAACTGAGAATGATTTTCAAAATGTTACAAAACAATGGGATAGAAGTTTGGGGATGAAGGTTCCGTGGACCAGAGAATGGGAAGGATTGTCAGTTGTACTTTTGATTTTTGTTGAGAGGGGAATCATTCATTATACACTGCTAAATACTTCTCTTTTTTTCTTCTCCCTTGGACTGTATACTCGTTTAGGGCAGGGGTTGCTTCTATTTAATTTCTATATAATTTCCCAAATCCCTAAAACACTGCTCTGCACAAATCAATCAAATGAATCAATAATATTGACTGAGCACTTTCTCTGTGAAGAGTATTACTAAGGATTTGAGAGAGTATTATAAAATTAATAGACATGATCCCTATCCTGCAGGAGCTTACAATCTAGTAGGAGAGACAGACACTAAAATGTAAAAGTGGGGGAATCAACTGAATTTAAAGATATGTACATAAGGGCTGTAGTGGGCAGGGGAGGGGAGAAGGGTGATTACTTAAGTGCATAAAGGGTGAGAACCAAAGAGCATAGGTGACATAGTAGGGGAGGAAATGTGGTGGAGAAATGAGAGATTAGGCAGGGAAGGCTTCCTGGAGGAGATGTGATTTTTAGTAAGGCTTTACATAGATTTAGAGAGGAGTGGTCTGCCAGATGTGAAGAGAGAAAGAGTTACAAGCAGGAGGGGGGGCACAAGCAAGAGTCCGACTGTGAGAGAGTTAAGAATCAGACACATCGAGTCGGTTGGCATTAAAGGAACAAAGAGGACGGGATGGGTTGTAGTGGGAAAAAGGATTTGCTAAGTAGTTCAAAGACAGCTGATTGAGTGTCTTAAGCCCAATGGTTAGGAGTTTCTGCTTGATGCAGACTGAGTGTCTTAAGGCCGATGGTTAGGAGTTGCTGCTTGATGCAGAGAGGGATGGGTAACCATTAGAGGATTTTGAGGACTGGGGATATATGCACAGTACAGTGTTTTAGAAAAGTGATCTGGGCAGCAGAGTGAAGTATGAACTGGAGAAGGGAAAGGGTGAGGGCAGGGAGGTCAGTGAGGAGGGAGATTAACCAGTCTGGTCATAGTTTGGGTGGAGAGGATGGGGCAGATTCTGGAGATGTGGTGACTTGGAGGATTTGGTGACTGAATATGCAAAGAGGAGGAAAGAGAGAGGGGGATCAAGGATAATGCCTTGGTTGCCGGCTGGGAGAAAAAGAGGATGATGATGTGATTAAGTTGGTGAAGGAGGATGATGATGATGATGGTGGTCCTCAAAGTGGGAAAGTAAATAAATGATGAAAATGTTATAAATGTCAAAATTACCCCACCTCATTCCAGTGTAGAATGAACCATTATGTATATCCATAGATTGGCAGTAGATGTTATAATCAGATTCCACCTGGGTTGGTCATTTTACCTCTTCTCAAAGTATTTAGGGCACAGTGGATAAAGCACAGGCCTGGGAGTCGGAAGGTCATGGGTTCTAATCCCGACTCCGCCACTTGTCCACTGTGTGGCCTTGGGTCAGTAATTTCACTTCTCTGTGCCTCAGTTACTTCATTTGCAAAATGGGGATTAAGACTGTGAGCCCTTTGCAGGACAGGTACTGTGTAATTTGCTTGTATCTACCCCAGCACTTAGTACAGTGCCTGGCACATAGTTAACATTATACAAATCATAATTATTATTCTTATTATTATTATTTATGGATTTTTTCTCCCCTGAGCAGGCAGCTGGCTGAAAAGCAGAACATTTTTCTAAGATACTGCATAACCTCTCTTTTCATTCTGATTGTCTCTTCCATTAGATGTTCATGAGAAGGGGACAGAAACCATTTTAATCCTAAAGAAAGAAATGTTGGAAAACACCTCCCAGAAAACATTCTTGGAAAACGAGTCTGGATTGCCACCTGTTTCAAACACGGAGGCCAGAATGGTAAAAGTGTGCATGTTAAGAGCCTAATAAATGCCATAATTTGCCAATGGCAGCAGCAAATCCTGCTCCCATCATGTGGTAACATGGATCCAAGACATATTTCCTCTCCCTGCCTCTCTCTGCATATGGTGATCCTTCCATGCCTTAATTTCAAGAATGCCCAGGAAAGCAGATCCATGTTTAGGGGCTGGGCCTCTACCCTCAGTAACAGGGCAGGAAGTGGAAGCCTGGAGACCAGGAGAGCCAGTGTTGGACCTTGCAGATATTGGAACCCCCAAATGCCTTGCACCAGGCTTGCAACATAACATGATAATGCTGCACACAAACACATGATTTTGCAGAAGTCCGTAGATTGCCACCCAATTTTAGAACATCTGTCCAAGGCACCTGGACATTCCCAGGTGCTCCAGAGCCCTTGCATTTTCCACCCAGGTACCTCTGAGCAAAGTCATCAATATTGGGTTGTGGAACTCAGAAACAGAAGCTGAGGAGGAAGGAGGTGGGGAACTGAAAATCGAAATACAGTATATCACTGTGTCCTTTGCCATATTTATACCCAACAAGGCGCAGGCCAGCCAAAAGCCAAACAATTGACCACCTTACAAGAGACTCCTCCCCTTCACTAGTATCACAAGGCCCACGGACTTAAATAAACTGTAAAAGCACAGTCTGCTCCAAATCAACAAGTAACTAATTGCCAAATGTAGCCTCAAGAGAGCCAGTGCCTGGGCACTTTCAGTTGGGATTCTTCAGCCACATTTTCCTGCAAAATCAATGAGTGGACCAGAGTAGTCCCATCTTCAATCCAATTTGTTTATCCTATTTAAATTACCCATGGTTGGAGAGGTAAGTGTAGGTATGGGCTTTGAGAATTGTTCTGGGTTTGGCAGTGAGTCATCAGCCAACCCAGAGAAATCGCCCACAAGACTTGGTCTAGCTATGACAGTATTCTTATCTCCTCCAGGGGCAATGGGATGTTGGGAGAGAAAAGGGAGATGGTAGCCGTCCTGGACATCCATCCAGGATTGTCATATGGGACTGGGAAATCAATCAATCAATGATATTTATTGAGTACTTACCTTATGCAGAGCACTGTATTAAGTACTTGGGAGAGTAAAACAGATTTGCTAGCCACATTCGCTGTCCATAAGGAGCTTACAATCTAGAGGGAAATCAAACAGGAGCTGTATTTCAAAACCATTTTTGGAGGCCTGGAGTTTTGTCCATTCCCACAGTTATTCTCATTCTCCTCTCTCTCTTTCCCTCTACCTTCCTCTCCTTCCCTCTCCCTCTCTCTCTCCCTCTTTCTTTCTTTCATTCTCTCACACACAAAACTCTATCCTTGGAAACAGTAAGCACACATTTTACAGCCACACTGGCACTAGCTAAAAAGAATTTGGAGGTCAGGCAACCTTTTCTGGAAACATTTAAGAAAGCACATGCCTTCTGCTAGTGAATTTGGGTAAATGTTTTTGATCACATTTAGATCATCCTCACTGTACAAATATTCCAGCAATCCTTCACCAGGCCTTCTAGAAGGCCTGGTGGTCCAAGGGGAAAGTTCACATGAAAGGAAGTAATGGAAAGATGCTATTAAGCATGTGTAAACACTGCCCTGATATCTGTTTATTGTGAAATAAACTATTTTCTTCTAGTAACTTTGGAATTAAATTTTTTCTTTACAACCAAAGCCAGCATTTGCACTGCTGGAGTGGACCTCAGGCACTTTTTTTTTCCCAGAGGTTTTTATCTAGGATAGAGATTTGGAACAGTATCTTTCAGGTAGTAAATCATTCAAATTCATGGCAGCTGCATAGCATCCATTCCATTCTATGTTTTAACATTTTGACCTTTGTGAATCCCTTTTTTCATTAAAAAAAAGTATTTTTCCAAGACTCAACGTTTGGTTACAGAAACCTGCTTTGAGACGATGAGGTTAAAGATTCCCCCATCAGGGACTGCTGATGAGCTTTGGTTGTGAGATTTCAGGACCCAATCCCTGTGCACAGGAGTTGATTATAGAGCCAGTTGCATGTATGGTGACAATCACACTCTCTCTTCCTCATCAGTGTGTTCCCACTGGGGCACGGGTTGCAACAAGCAAATAAGCAGCAGAGGTGCAGCACAATGTGTAGTCCATCTGCAGTCTTCACTCATAGTAGCCAGCTCCAGGCAGAACTGGGACAAGAGCTGAGATTGCCTGATTTCCCAGAGCAATGCCTTTCCACTCTTTCCACTCCTCAAGAACCTCCACACATTGCCCATTTGTCTCCACGTCAAACATACATTCCTTACCATTGGTTCTAAAGCACTCAATCCAATCATCCCCCCCCCTTCCTGTCTTCCCTCGTTAATTTCCTACTATAACCTAGCCCACATACTTCACTCCTTTAAAGTTAACCTTGATTCTATTTAGTTGCCATTGTTTTTACGAGATGTTCTTCCCCTTGACTCTATTTATTGCCATTGTTCTTGTCTGCCTGTCTCCCCCGATTAGACTGTAAGCCCGTCAAACGGCAGGGACTGTATCTGTTGCCGACTTGTTCATTCCAAGCACTTAGTACAGTGCTCTGCACATAGTAAGCGTTCAATAAATACTATTGAATGAATGAATGAATGAACCTACTTACTGTACCTAGAACCCATGTTTCTTGCCAACAACACCTTGCCTGTGTCCTCCCTCTGGTCTGGAACTCAGTCCCATCTTCAAATCCATACTAATATCACATCTCTTCCAAGAAACACCATGGCCTAGTGGATAGAGCCAGGGCCTGGGAGTCAGAAGGACTCCAACACTTGTCTGCTGTGTGACCTTGCACTTAACTTCTCTGTGCCTCAGTTACCTCATCTGTAAAATGGGGATTAAGTGCATGAGTTCCATGTGGGACAAAGACTGTGTCTAACCTGATTAACATGTATCTACGCCAGGGCTTAGTACGATGCCTGGTACATAGTAAGCACTTAGCAAGTACCATAAAATCCGAAATTTTTCCACCGTATTCACCCTCCCCTCTGCACTGCCGATGCCCTTGGGTGAGTAACCTTTAAGCAGTCTGTTACTCACCCGACACCCAACCCCACTGTACTTTTGTCTATATCCTTGCATTCTGTCCCTTCCCCTACCTACAATATATTTTAATGACTTTCTCCTCCATTTGACCGTAAGTTCCTTGAAGGAAGGAATTATGTCTACCAACTCTATTATATAGTATCTCCTAAGCCCTTAGTACAGTGCTCAATAAATACCATCAGTTCATTAGATAACAGTAGGGCTCCTATCAAATAAATGTCATTAGAACATAGAGCAGTCTTTTTAAAGGAGGACATGATTGCTTGTGGTCCTCAGCTAGACTTCCCGGGATCATGAATTTTAGCATCTTGTATTCCTGGATCTTACAAAACAAATGCAAAAAGTAATTATCATTTATCTTTGTTTCAGCCTCAGATCTCTCTTCCCAACTGTTACATGGCCATTGAGAGAACAGCAAAGCTAGAGACAATGGATGCTTTGGATCTCAGTGAAAGGCTGGTATGTATAGGGAGGGTAGATTAACTTTCCCATTCAGATTGCAGGGAAAATACAAATGTAAGTTGACTTTATGAAACCTCAGATTTTTGAAAGTTCTTCATCAGATTTGATAGTTCCACTAAAATGTTTCTTCTGGAAACATCTAACGTCAGCTTCACTGATACTGTCCTCTCTAGGTTCTCCTTCTATCTCTTGCCTGCTCCTTCTCAGTCTCTTTTGTAGGCTTGTCCTCTGCCTCCCACCCCCTAAATTTGGGGGTTTATTCAAGGTTCAGTTCAGGTCCCTCTTCTATGCTTCTTCTATGCTAACACCTTTGGAGAATTCATTTTCTCCCAATTCTTCAATTACCATCTCTACATGGATGATTCCTAAAATCTATCTCTCCAGCCCTGACTTCTCTCCTCCTCTTCAGTCTCTCATTTCCTCCTGCTTCAGGGTACTTCTACTTGGATGTCCCATTGACACCTCAAACTTAATATATCCAAAACAAAGCTCTTAATTTTCCCATCTAAATCCTGTCCTCCCTCTGACTTTTCCATCACTGTAGATAGCACCACCATCCTCCGTCTCACAAGCCCGTAACCTTAGCATTGTCCTCGGCTCATCTCTCTAATTCGTGGCTCAGTGGAAAGAGTATGGGCTTGGGAGTCAGAGGTCATGGGTTCGAATCCTGGCTCTGCCGCTTGTCAGCTGTGTGACTGTGGGCAAGTCACTTCACTTCTCTGTGCCTCAGTTACCTCATCTGCAAAATGAGAATGAATACTGTGAGCCTCGCATGGGACAATCTGATTACCCTGTGACTACCCCAGCACTTAGAACGGTGTTCTGCGCATAATAAGCGCTTAAATACCAACATTGTTATTATCATTATTATTATTAATTCAACCTGCACATTCAATCTGTTATGAAATTCTGTCAGTTCTACCTTCACAACATCTGTAGAATCTGCTCTTTATTCTCCATCCAAATTGTTACTATGCTGATTCAAGTCTTTCTCATGTCCCATCTTGATTATACCATCAGCCTCCTCACTGACCTCCTTGCCTCCTGTCTCTCTCCACACCAGTCCCTACTTAATTCTGCTGCCCAGATCCTTTTTCTAAAAAAAAAAGTCCTCATCTCCCCACTCCTCAAAAACCTCCAGTGATTGCCCATCCACCTCTGCATCAAAAAGAAACTCCTTATTATTTGCTTTAAAGCACACAGTTAGCTCCCTCTCCCACTTTACCTCACTGATCTATTACACCTCAGCCAATGAACTTCCCTCCTCTAATGCCAATCTACTCAGTCAATCAATCATATTTATTGAGTGCTTACTGTGTGCAGGGCACTGTACTAAGCACTTGGGAAATTACAATATTGATTTTAATCTCTCCCACACTAGATTGTTAGCTCCCTGAGGGCAGGGATCATATCTATCAATTTATAATGCTGCTTAGAACAATTTACAATGCTGTTCATGCAGTAAGCATGTAGTAAATACCATTGATTGCTACCTGCCTCTCCTTCTTTCAAAGAGAGCAACATTTATTGAGTGCTTATGGAGTAATTTCTTGTCCTCATTCTGACCATTTTCACCTTATCCTGGGATAAACAAAGGAAAAATGACACTATTCCTTCCTTTTCTCCTTTGTTATGGAATTCTTGGCATACTTCTTTTGCAGGGTGCTTTGTAGGGTGATTAAAGGAGCTTTCCAGTTTCAGAGTTATCATTTATCAAGGAATTCATTTTGCTATAAGAAATAGAAGCAGCATGGCCTAGTGGAAAGAATATGAGCTGGGAGCCAGGAGACCTGGGTTCTAATCCCAGCTTCATCACTTGCCTACTGTGTGAACTTTGGCACATCAGTTAACTTCTCTGTGTCTCAGTTTCCCTTTAGACTGAGCCCCAAGATGGACAAGGTTGCAGGGAGGAAATGTGTCTACCAACTCTATTATATTGTAAAAAAAAAAATTATGGTATTTGTTAAGCGATTACTATGTGCCAGGCACTGTCCTAAGTGCTGAGGTAGATACAGAATAATTGGGTTGGACAAAGTTCCTGTCCCACATGGGGCTCACAGTCTAAATCCCCCTTTTACAGATGAGGGGACTGAGGCACAGAGAAGTGAAGAGATTTGCCCAAGGTCACGCAGCCGACAAGTGGCAGAGTGGGGATTAGAACCCATGACCTTCTGACTCTCAGGCCCCTGCTCTGTACACTAGGCCATGCTGCTTCTCAAGCACTTAGTACTCTCCCAAGTGCTTAGTATAGCTTTCTGTACACAGTAAGCACTCAATAAATATAAATGATTGATTGACAAAGACTGATCTGCTCATGTTCTGTCTATCCCAGTGGTTCATACAGTACCCGGCCCAGAGTCAGCACTAAACAAATACCATAAGTTTGATTATGGTTGAAAACAGCTAAATAAAGGTTTGCATTATTTTGAGGGAGTGGTAAACAGGTCAATCCTGAAATTGGAGAAATGTTTTCCATGCAGTATCTTGATCTGATGCACACCCTCGGGAGCCTGATGAATATAAAGGAGTTGTCGGGGCCAGTGTCCTTGAAGAATCTGTCCCAGAACCAAAGGGAACAAGTGAGCCACCTTAGACAGAGAGACCTGGAACTGGTGTGTGGGAATGTCAGCCAACTCCAGAGGCGGTTGGAGAGGAAGGAGGAGCTCCTGAGAGAGTATGAGACCGATAACCAACAGCTCAGGTACTGGAAGTTTTTGGGTTTTTTTGTTTTTATGGTATTTAAGCACCTTCTATGTGCACTATACTAAGCTCTGGGGTAGATAGAAGCTAATCAGAGTGGATACAGCCCATGCCCCTTATGGAGCTCACAGTCTTAATTCCCATTTTACAGATGAGGTAACTGAGCCACAGAGAAGTGAAGTGATTTGCCCCACGTAACACAGCAGATACGTGGCAAAGCTGGGGTTAGAACCCAGGTCATCTGACTCCCAGGCCCATGCTCTATCCACTAGGCCGTGGTACTTCTGAGTTATTTTAATTTGCTCCCACTACACCCCTGTGAGGAAGGGTTCAGATATTTTTATCCCCATTTTACAGATGTGGAAATTGAGGCATGGGGAGGGTAAGGGCCTTGCCGAAAGCCACCCACTAGACATGTGGCAGAGGTGGGACTAGAACCCAGGACCTCTGACCTCTGGGGCCGTAGCTCTCCCACTACAACACAGAGCCTCCCCAGAAAGTTGCTAAATAAATAACTCACCAGGAGTTGAGTCCCTGATCCCTTCCTGGATGAAACAATTATAATAATGATGATAATTGTGGTATTTGTAAAGTGTTTACTATTGCTCCAGGCACTGTGGATACAAGCTAATCAGGTTGGACACAGTTCCTGTACCACATGGGGCTCATAGTCTCAATCCCCATCTTACAGATGAGGTAACTGAGGCACAGAGAAGAGAAGTGGCTTGCCCAAGGTCACACAGCAAACAGGTGGCAGAGCTGGGATTAGAACCCATGACCTTCTGACTCCCAGACCTGTGCTCTACCCACTATACCATGCTGTTTCCAGTGACTAAGTGTCTGGGAATCTATAGGGCCTGGAGAGCATTGAAAATCGGAGTCACAGGGAAGCAGATTTTTCTTTCCTCCCAAAATAAAATGGTCATGAATGGAAACTCTGCTATTCTCTTTTAAACATCCAAATATTCATAAGAAAAACTAAGGAGATACCGAGTATCGTACAATTTAACCCCAATTTTTGTGGGATACACCTCAGCTGCTGCTTCTAGGCTATGGTTGTTATCTAAAAGATCAAATATTGAAAGAAACTAAGAGAGAGTTTTAGTCATTGCTGGGGCTCAATCCCCTTCTTCACTGTGAGCCTCCTGAACCATGCCTCGTGCTGAGCACCTCCTAAAGGTTGACAGCCTTTCCTTAAGCTGCATGTTAAGCAACTAAACAAACGCTGAAAGAAACGAGAGAAAAATGACTCAATTTCTTCTCTTTGCACAGGCTGAGTAAAGTTTCTCTGCAGATGTACCAGTCACAGATGAATAAACTGGAAGATAATGTTTACAAAGAGGCTGAAGAAAATGCTTTGCTCAGAGAGGCCCTGGAGAGGACCCAGGACCAGCTAAATCAAGAAAGGAGGATGAGCAGAGCTGTTAAGCAGCAGAAGGTAAGCAGATTTTGTTGGCAATGATTATACTTGATTTAACCGAGCTGAAAAGACAGTCAAGAGAAAGGAAGAAATTTGTCTAAACTTCAGCCAACCAGTCAGCCGTATTTACTGAGCGCTTACTATGTGCAAAGCACTGTACTAAGTGCTTGGGAGAGTGCAATATAACAATAAACAGACACATTCCCTGCCCACACGAGTTTAGAGCTAAAGGCGGCCTGAGTCTTGAAGACTCAAGGTCAATAGAAGACAGAGGACCCACTCGAGGTCAAATTACAAGCCCCTAGCTCTTCCTACCTTCCCTCCTCAGCACTATCGGGACTGTTTTTAAATGGAACTGCTGGCACAAAAGAGGTAAGAATAAATAGAGGAGAGACTGTAGTGGTCCACTGTGCTAGCCAGAGTCATCCCCCAAGGACCTAGGAACGTGCAGTTTGATTAGTAAATGTGAACATCCCCTGCTTCCACAAAATTCATGGTGGTTTCAAGATTCTCCAGGACTACCGTGGGGCTGTGGGTCAGTTTTACATGGCCCCAAAGAACCCGCTTCAGGGGGGTCAGAGCCAGGACAGCTCCCAACTCCAAACACTCTTTCAAACTGGGGCAATCAATCAATGGTATTTCTTGAGGACTTATTATTATTATTAATGATAATAGTATTTGTTAAGTGCTTACTATGTGTCAAGCACCATTCTAAACACTGGGGTAGATACAAGCTAATCAGGCTGGACACAGTCCCTGTCCCTCATGGGACTCCACAGTCTCAATCCCTATTTCACAGATGAGGAGAAAGTGAAGTGATTTGCCCAAGGGCATACAGCAGACAAGTGGCAGATCTGGGTTTAGAACCCCTAAACTTCTGACTCCTAGGCTCATGCTCTATCCACTATGCCATGCTGCTTCTCTGTGCAGAGCACTGTACTCAACTTTTGGGGGAAGTACAGTACAGTAGGGTTGGTAGACGTGATTCCTACCTACAAGGAGTTTACAGTGTAGAGGGAGGGAAACAGACATTAAAATGACATACAGATAAGGGAAATGGCAAATCATATGGATATGGATATAAGAGCGGTAGGGCTTGGGGTGGGGGGAGTATCACAAAACTTAAGAGTTACGGGCCCAGATGCCTAGGTGACACAGGAGGGCAAATAGCTTGGAGGCGATATGATTTTAGTAGAGCTTTGAAGATGTGGAGAGAGGTGGTCTGTCTGATATGAAAGGGAAAGGAGTTCCAGGCCAGAGGGAGGACATGGGCAAGAAGTAGAGACTAGAGACTTCTAAAGTTTCAGTGCACTGCAAAATAACAAGAAACAGACACATTCCCTGCCCACAACGAGTTAGAGCTAAAGCTAGCTTGAGTCTTGAAGACTCAAAAATGTCCTGGTCAGTAGAGGACAGAGGACCCACTCAAGGTCAAATTCCACACCCCTAGCTCTTCATAACAGGAGGATTCCTGGGCTGTTGGGCTCAATTAGGAATCCACTACAAGAAGTCCCTTTGGACATTTAGTATCCCAGTGAGATCCAGCCCCATCCCAGCCCACAACTTCCACCGGGCCTGCTCGGCCCAGAGCCGTTCTCTCCAAGCACCAGGGCTCCTCAGAATCTGCACGGCTGTACTAAAGTACTGCTAGATCCCTGCTGGGTTCAGGGGGCAGGGGAACTTTGGGGGTGACGCAGCTGCCCAATTATGGTAACTGAGCTATATTGTGCTGGGAGCAGAATGATATAAAAGAATATGCTGTCCTATTTCTTCAGGCCTCTCAGCATCGGCTGAAGATCTGAGGTGGGAATACAGAGCGAAATGGCTTGCCACTCCAGAACCTTCCACTCCCTCCACTGCCTTCTACCTTAAAGTGATCCTGGGAAGGGCAGTTTAAGGAGCAGAATTACTGCAACAAAAGCAGCTCCACTCTTTATTCACCCCCCAGCCCAAGCACAAAACCCCAGCCACTGAAGAAAGGCAGGGAGGGTATGCTCTTCAAGGCCTCTGCTTTTTGGGGTTTGGCTCCTCGCAAAGGAGGGAAAGAACGTAGAAAGGGCAGCCTCTTCAAATTGGTAGCCCTGAATGACTAGGCATTCCACTTCCCTGTAAAAGCAGCTCGGCTGCCTCAGTGGTTTTTCCGACTCTACTTCTCCTTCCTGCTCACATTCAGTGCCCTTTTTCCAACTCTACTCCTCCTTCCTGCTCAAATTCAGTGCCCATCTGGTACTCTGCAGAAGCCTGTGCTAGAGAGGTAAGGCAGATGTGGGGTGCAAGACACATGCAGAGTCCCCTTTCCCATGTCTTCCTCCTAGCCTGGAAGTCCTCCTGCTGACCTCTATATATGCCAGACCACCACTCTCTCCATGCAGATGGGCTCCACTCAAGTTTATAGCCCATCATGGGCAGGGACTGTCTCTTTTTCATTCATTCATTCATTCATTCAATAGTATTTATTGAGCGCTTACTATGTGCAGAGCACTGTACTAAGCGCTTGGGATGAACAAGTCGGCAACAGATAGAGACAGTCCCTGCCGTTTGACGGGCTTACAGTCTAATCGGGGGAGACGGACAGACAAGAACAATGGCACTAAACAGCGTCAAGGGGAAGAACATCTCGTAAAAACAATGGCAACTAAATAGAATCAAGGCGATGTACAATTCATTAACAAAATAAATAGGGTAACGAAAATATATACAGTTGAGCGGACGGGTACAGTGCTGTGGGGATGGGAAGGGAGAGGTGGAGGAGCAGAGGGAAAAGGGGAAAATGAGGCTTTAGCTGCGGAGAGGTAAAGGGGGGATGGCAGAGGGAGTAGAGGGGGAAGAGGAGCTCAGTCTGGGAACGCCTCTTGGAGGAGGTGATTTTTAAGTAAGGTTTTGAAGAGGGAAAGAGAATCAGTTTGGCGGAGGTGAGGAGGGAGGGCGTTCCGGGACCGCGGGAGGACGTGACCCAGGGGTCGACGGCGGGATAGGCGAGACCGAGGGATGGCGAGGAGGTGGGCGGCAGAGGAGCGGAGCGTGCAGGGTGGGCGGTAGAAAGAGAGAAGGGAGGAGAGGTAGGAAGGGGCAAGGTGATGGAGAGCCTTGAAGCCTAGAGTGAGGAGTTTTTGTTTGGAGCGGAGGTCGATAGGCTGCAGTATACTTTCCAAGCACTTAGTACAGTGCTCTGCACATAGTAAGAGCTCAATAAATACTATTGAATGAAAGAATGAATAAGCACGTAATAAGCTCCAGTTCATTTCAGTTCCAGAAATCTCAGGGAAGGCCTTGGCCAACACCACTTTGAGTTTCTGTTGTTGTGAATAACATACTATGAACTGTTGTCTCTAAGATGGTCCTTTCCTGGTGCAGATGGCCAGAGCTTGCTTGGACCCATGGGGTCAGAGTAGCAACAGAGAAGTTGGCCTTCAGTTAGGTGAGACTTCCAGGAGTTGCCTTAAGACCACTTGACATCTTAGTTCAAAGCCCACCCCAAACTGCGGGACCCAACCCAGCCCAATCCCACACTCAACAGGGCCTGATGGAGACCCCCATCTTAATTTTAGTAGGGAAACCCAGCCATGTAACCCCACAATCCCAGAGTACTCCAGACCCTTTTCCTTTTCTTCTTTTCTTTTTCTTCCACTCCACTTATTTTGTACCCAGCAGTGAACTAGGTGCTGGGGCAGTACAAGTTAATCAAGTTGGACACAGTCAGTCTCTGCCTCATAATCTAAATTGGAGGGAATAAGTCATTCCCCATTTCACAGATGAGGAAACCAAGGTTCAGAGCAGTAAAATGATTTGCCCAAGATCACACAGTAGGAAAGTGGTAGAGCTGGGATTAGAACCCAGGTTCTCTGACTCCCAGGCCCAAGCCGATCTTTCCACTAGGCCAGGCTGCTTCAGTTGCTGAATTCTGAGGCTCTAACATCTGAAGTGCTGGTGAAGGGTCCCCTTTCCTATGTCTTCCTTCTAGCCTGGAAGTCCCCCTGCTGACCTCTATATATGCCAGACCACCACTCTCTCCATCTTCAAAGCCTTATTAGAGTCAGATCTCCTCCAAGAGACCTTCCCCAATTAAGCCCGCTTTTCCCCAGTTCTCTCCCTGTTCTGTGTCACTTGTGCACTTGGATCTGTGACCTTTGGACATTTGATATCCATCCCACCCCCAACCCCATGGCACTTACATACATACCTTTAAATTATGAATTATTAATTATTTATTTATATTTATGTTTTGTCTCCCCCGCTAGACCGTAAGCTCATTATGGGCAGGGAATGCATCTGCTAATTCTGTTATACTCTCCCAAGCACGTAGTACAGTGCTCTGCACATAGTAAGCATTCAATAAATACGATTGATTGAAATATGACAGAAAACTTAAATAATAAGAGTGCAGCCCTTTAATAGTGTTTTGCCTTTTTTATTCAGTCCTTAGTGAATTATCCCATGGGGTTCCTGTGAGCTGGTTTTCTTGTCCCCCTTTTCCTAGATGAGAAGATGAGGTGAAATGCCTTACCCTGTGGCAGATTCGGAATCAGAATTCACTCCCAGTGCCCCAAACCTAGAGACAGTTTACCCTATTTAAGAGCTTTATCCCCCAAAGGGCCTTACTTGATTTGCAGATTTGTTATCAATTCATTTTTCATGTGATGACAGGAGTTTGTGTGGAAGCATTAACTTCCACTCTTAACACATAACCACAAGGTTAAGTGTTCCTGAGGGAGCAGAGGTAGATAGACTCCGGGGAAGAGAATCTCCTGGATTGTTTGGGCAAACTGTATCAGCATTGTTCTGCCCCTGTTACATGGACACAGGAAATTGGATTCGGTGGATTTGATTACAAAGAGTGAGGCAAAGGAGCCGAAAGATGTTATTTTTCTCTCCATCCCTTACCGTCAGCTCGCTGCTGGATCAGAAATGTAGTTCTCCAATACTGGATTTGATTGCTTTGTTTTTTCTTTTTTTTTCTTCTTCCTAGGTAGAGGGTGGAGTTTAATCAAAGGAGGCTCAAATGCACTTTTGGTTAAGATATTTTCAAGATCACAGAAATTAGCAAACCAGAAAAATGCACATGCTTAAAGAGCAGCTGGATGATGGATAAAGAATATATCCATAACTAAAACCAATGGGATAAGCAGAGTTATATGTTCGAGTTATATACGTAACTCACCCTCTGGTCACAATGCAAGCAGTTCAGGCAAATCTATCAATCATATTTATTGAGCGCTTCCTGGATACTGAAAACTGTACTTAGTACTTAGAAGAGTACAAAAGAACAGAGTTGGTAGACACTTTCCCTGCCCACCAGGAGCTTTTAATCTAGAGGGGAGACACACATTAAAATAAATTATGGCTACACACATAAGCTCTGTGGAGCTGAGGATGGGGTGAATATCAAGTGCTAAAAGGGTACAGATCCAAAGACTAACAGACAATTAAGGGGGAATCAATTAGTGGAATTTATTGGGCATTTACTATGTGCCAAGCACTGTAGTAAGCCCTGGGAGAGTGCAATACTGCAGAATTAGCAGATACATTCCCTGCCCATAACAAGCTGACAGTCTAGAAGGGGAGACAGATATTCCTATGAATAAATAAATAGCATATACTATATAATTTAAAGATATGCACCTCAGTGCTATGGGTTTAGAGGTGGGACGTCTATCCATTGTCCAAAGATTACAGATCCAAGAGTGAGCCGGGGAAAAGAGGGCTTAATCAGGGAAGGCCTCTTGGAGGAGATGTGACCTTAATAATGCTTTGAAGATGGAGAGAGTGGTGGCCTGGCAAAAATGAAGGGAGGAGGAAGTTCCAGGTTAGGAGAAGGATGTAGGAAAGAGGTTGGCGGCGAGATAGACAAGATTGGGGCACAGTGAGTAAGCTGGCGCTAGAGGAGTGGAATGTGCAGGCTGGGCTGTATTGGAGATCAGTGAAGATAAGATGCGGGGAGATGATGGAGTGCTTTAAAGCCGATGGGAAGGAGTTTCTGTTTGATGTGAAGATGGATGGCAGCCAGTGGAGGTTTTTGAGGAGTGAGAAGGCATGGACTAAATGTTTTTGATAAATGATCCATGCAGCAGAGTGAAGTATGGACTGGAATGAGAAGAGAGAGGAAGCTGGGAGATCAGGAAAATAACAAATGTAACCAAGAACTAGCCATGTACACACAGGCACATCATATCACATCACACCATAATGCCATCTCAGCCTCTACTGCCCTGAAGCTGAGTGCTCAGAAATGAAACACAATCAAGCTTCTTAACCCTAAAGAAGCTAGAGGAAAGCTAGAAGGATGGTGCCAGTGGAGAAGCTGCTCAGAGGGTACGGAAGGGAGTGTGGCAGGGAAGGCTTTTGAGAGATCTTGAGGAGATGAAGTATGGAGGAGCTGGCCAGAAAGAAGAAGGAAGCCCAGGTGGTGACACTGTGTTCTGGACTAAAGTAAAGCAAATGAACCAAGAGACACCACCAGTCTTATTAACAATAATAATAATTGTGGTATTTGTTAAGTGTCTCCTATGTGCCAAGCCCTATACTAAGCACTGGGGTAGATACAAGATAATTGGGTCAGGCACAGTCCCTATCCCACATGGGGTTCACAGTCTAAAGGGAAGAGAGAATAGGTATTTCATCCCCATTTTACAGACGAGGAAACTGAGTCAAAGAGAAGCTAAGTGATTTGCCCACGGTCACACAGCAGGCAAGCGGTGGAGCAGAAATTAGGACCCATCGTTGCCTAGTGGAAAGAGCATGGGCTTGGGAGTCTGAAGGAATTGGGTTCTAATCCCAGATCTGCCAATTGCTTGTGGTGTGTGTGACCTTGGGCAAGTCACTTAGTTTCTCCATGCTTCCATTTCTTCAACTGTAAAATGGGGATTCAATAGACAGAGACAGAGACTGTGTCCGACTTAATTAATTTGCACCTACCCCAGCGCTTAGAACAGCGTTTGACACATAGTAAGCACCTAACACATACCATAAAAGAAAAAGTGCTCTGACTCCCAGACTCATGCTCTTTCCACAGGGTTAGAGTTCATCCCCCCTTCACCTGAGTAAGGGGCTGCCATAAGGTCCTGGGAAAAACCCCTTCTAAATGACCCTTCTCCCCAAACTGTCAGTCCTGTGGCCAGAAGGGACCCTGAGCAGCAAAGAGGGCTCGTGACAGCCTGAGGGCAGCCACAAGCCTCTAGCAGAGCACAGCCTACTGGGGCCCAGTGGTTGTTGAAAACCTGGAAACTTGCTCCTATCCTGAGTCCCGTCCCCTTCTCCCCTACTTCACACCTATAGGCAGGGCTGATGGAAAGATATGTTTCTCCACTTAGCACCCAGCTCACATCTGCAGTGCCAAACACAATCCTTTGAGGAGAGGCAGATGTTTCCAAATGCATCCTGGCTGCCAATAATGCTTTTTTTCATTGCACACTTTGGAAACAAGTTGGGCCTCCTTAATTACCCCAGTGGATCTGTAAGTAGGTCCACTCAGCAGCTGCCAAAGCCTCTGAGATCCTGGAAATCTCACAGAAAGGAGCATGGGCAGCAGCAACAGGTGGAAACATTCAAAAATCATTGGGCCACCCAAAATTAAGGTCCATTTCACCCTCTAGGTTAAAACCAGTCTTTTGAAGAGACCGGCTGCTGAAGCAAACGTATGCCCATGAATCAAATATTTGGACTGTTAAAAAACATCCAGAAAGGGAAACATTTCATTTACTGAAACTTTAGCCACTGTAGATATGCCTCTGAGTTTAAGAAAGTCTGAATGTGCTTTTTTTTTCATTTCTTGAGCCACCCCTTTTGTAAAACATACTTCTGGCTTTAGAGCCCCTCATCCAATGTGTAGCAAGAGCCAGCAGTTCTAATACAGAGCCTCTGAAAGCAGCTTTATGGAGGTTGTCCCCTGCCATTGAAGGTAACTGCTTTTCAAGCAGACCCAGTGGCATTCGCTTCCCAGAAGGTCAGCAGCTGCAACACTTTCCAAGCACCCCAAACTAGAGGGAAATCACAGTGCACCTGCAGCTCCTTTATTCCTCTGTGGCGGGGCTTCTGACTCAGCAAATGTTCAAGTCTGAAGGACCTGTTCCTACAGCTCATTGGCCCAACACGGCTTTGAAGCATCCCTCAGCCAAGGGTGCCGGGGCATGGCTCTGTAGAGGCTGCGGGGAGCGAAGTCACAGCAGGGTGGATCATAAATGGATTCGACTAATCTGGTAATCTGCTTCTGAGACCCACAGTCACTCATCCCTGCTTTGAAAGACTTAAAATCCAAAGCAGGAAGCACATGGGAATGAGGAGAAGTGTTTTGTTAGTGGTAGGGGAGAGGAACAAGGAAGTCAGTCGAGTTGGCATTTTTGTATTATTTGGAGTCTTTGTATGGGTGAATAGAGCCTTATGCAGAACCGGGTTGCCCAGGCGTGAGGGGGAGAGAGAGATTACAGGGAATAGGGGAGGCCTTGCCTGGCAAATCCGATTAGTTTCTTGAAGGAGGCAGCAATGGGGGCCAACAGGAAGGGCGGGGAGGAGAAGGGGAGGGATAATCTTCTTTAACTCCCAGGAGTCTTCCAAAAGATGGTCTTTTATAGGACTCAGAATGATGATATTGAGTTTTGAAGACACTGGCATTTACTCCCTTGATATTTCTGTAAAGTGGAAGAGAGCCCAGTCACAGGAGTTGGCAAGGTGTTTTAGGAACTCTTCCTGTCTGACCTCAAGGTCTCGCTGTACCTGTGCAATCTCAAGATTTCTCCAGGAGTGAAGTACTCCCTCTTCACTCTGCCTCTCCACAGCCCACTCCCACCCGCCATCCGAGAACCACTCTCCATTACAGGTGTACAGGAATATCTACTGGAGGCGGAGGCAAGGGAGCGAGTGAGCAGAGAAACTGCTCCTCTTTGCTTCAGGCTTTGTTCCCAGCAGGCAAAGACATGAACACCAGGAGCAGTGGGAGGATGGTAAGAGAGGTGCCAAAGCAGGATCATTTTCTCTACTCACCTGCTCTGGCTTCTACAACTCTGTTGGATGTTGTGCTCTGGTGGTTTTTTTTTTTTTAGTAGGAGCCCAACTAGAAGCAGTCAACAATGACAAGATCATCACCTTGCCAAGTACTTCATAGATAAAATTGAAACCCTTAAGTGTGGCCTCCCTGAAATCTCCCCTGCTCCTCTTCAGTCCCCTTCTCCTCCTGCCCCATCTTTGACTCTCCCATCCTACCCAACATTATCTCAAGAAGAGATTTCCTGACTCCTCTCAAGTTCTTTCCCATCCCTCTTCACCTCCAACCCCATCCCTTCCCACCTTATCAAAACAATAGGCCCCTCCTTTTTTCCCCTCTGTGATCGTCATCTTTCACCACTCATTTTCCAGTGGCTCCTTCCCCCACTGCTTTCAAACCTGCCCCAGTATCCCCTATACTAAAGAAACCCTCCCTTGACCCCATCCACCCTGCAGTTATCACCCCATTCCCCTCCTACCATTTCTTTCCAAACTCCTTGAGCAAGTTGTTTCCACTTGCTTCCTTCACTTCCTCTCCTTCAACTCTCTCCTTGACCTCCTGAAATCTGGCTTCAACCCCCTTCACTCCACAGAAATGGCCCCCTCTAAGGTCACCAGTGACCTACTCCTTGACAAAACCAATGCCCTCTACTCCATCCTAATCCTCCTCGACGTATCTTCTGTCTGCAAAACTATGGACCACCCCCTTATCCTGGAAACATTACCTTGGCTTCATTGACATGATCATCTTCTAGTTCTCCTATCTCTCTAACCAGTCCTTCTAAATCTCTTGCGTTGGCTCCTCCTCTCCCTTCTACCCGCTGACTGTAAAGGCCACTCAAGCTAAGTTTTAGGTCCTCTTCTATTCCCCATCAATACCCACTCCCTTCGAGAACTCATTCTCTCCCACTACTATCTCTATGTGGATAGTTCCCAAATTTATTTCTTCTGACCTCTATCCTTCTCTGCAATCTCACATTTCCTCCTGCCTCAGAACACCTCTGCTTGACACCTCAAACTTAACATGTCCAAAACAGAAATACTCATTTTCCCACCCTATCCGTGTCCTCCCTCACTTTCCCATCACTGTAGGCAGCACCACCATACTCGCAGTCTCACAAACTCATAACCTTGGCCTTATCCTCTATTCATCTTTCTCATTCAAACCACTTATTCAATCTGTCACCAAATCCTGTTAATTCTACCTTAGAGAAGCAGCGTGGCTCAGTGGAAAGAGCTCGGGCTTGGGAGTCAGAGGTTGTGGGTTCTAATCCAGGCTCCACCACTTGTCAGCTTTGTGACTTTGGGCAAGACACTTAACTTCTCTGTGCCTCAGTTACCTCATCTGTAAAATGGGGATTAAGACTGTGAGCCCCACGTGGGACAACCTGATAACCCTGTATCTACCCCAGTGCTTAGGACAATGCTTGGCACATAGTAAGCCCTTAACAAATGCCATCATTGTTATTATTATCACAACATCACTAAAATCCACACTTTCCCATCCATCCTAACTGCTCATCCTGATCCAAGAACTGATCATATCCCGCCTTGACTACTGCATCAATCCTATCGACCTCTTTGCCTCCTGTGTCTCTCCTCTGCAGCCCAAACTTCACTCTGCTACCTGAATCATTTTTCTGAAAAACAGTTCAGTTCTATATCTCCCCACCCCTCAAATACCTCCAGTAGTTACTCATGTACCTCTGCATCAGAATTTCCTTACCATCGGCTTTAAGGAGCTCAGTCGGTTCTTTCCCTCTTACCTAACCTTAACTGGATCTCCTATCACAAGCCACTGTGCACACTTTGTTACTCTAACACCAACTATTCCTGTCTATTTTGCTGCCGACTCCTTGCCTAAATCCTCCATCTGGCCTGGAAACCCTCCTCCCCTCAGAGCCGGTAGGCTACCTCTCTCCCCACCTTCAAAACCCTCCTAAAATCACATCTCCTCTAAGAGGCCTTTCCTGATTAAACCCTCATTTTCCCTATTCCCCTCTGTGTCAACTATGCACTTGGCTGTGGACCCTTAAGCATTTTGATACTCATCCTCATCCCCAAAGTCCTTTTATAAGTATCCTTATGCTCTACTATTTCTCTTGTCTGTAATGTATTTAAATGCCTATCCCCCCCATGCGTAGACTGTAAGGTCCTTGTGGGCAGCAGGGATCATGTCTGCCAACTCTATGGTATTGTCATTCCCCAAGTGTTTGGTAAACGCTCTGCACACACTAAGTGCTCAATAAATACCATTGATTGATTGATCGATCCTGTAATTATTGAGGCAGAGTGGAGAATAAAGACTCTGGAGAAAAGTTGGAGTTGGGGATATGGATGGATGAATCCACAACTAGGTTGCAGGTTTAGGACTGAAATTTTTGGGTGACATCTACACTACCGTTATCAGAGGAAATTTATCCAAAAGTCTCTTCACACTTCCCCCGGTTTGGATTCTATAAGTATATTCGCCCCCAAATGCAGTGCCTCACTTATGTGATTCATAGCTAGACATAAATTCAAAGGGAGGGGAGGAGTGAAGGAAAATTCCCATAAGAGTTCTCGAAAAGCCACAGGAGTGAGATGAGCCATGAGTGGCAGCAGAATTGCACAGATCCTTTAGCCTTTATCCAGAATGTTCAGCTAATTCACACCCAGATGTTAATTCAATGGAAACAACTGGCTAGAGCTGTAAATTTAATCCTGGTTTGATGTAACAAAATGTACTGAATTATAAATGATAATGTAATATTTGTTAAGTGCTTACTATGTGCCAGGCACTGTACTAAGCGCTGGAGTGGATACAAGCAAATCGGGTTGGATACAGTCCCTGTCCTTATGGAGCTCACAGTCTTAATCCCCATGTTACAGATGAGGTAAGTGAGGCACGGAGTATTTAAGTGACTTGCCCAAGTAGTGATGTAACTTAGCAAATCAGGATTCAAGCATTCTTGTGGTGAAAGACTATGATGGTTGGCTGGAAAAAAAATAGACAGTGTGGCCTAGTGGATAGACCTCAGGCCCGGGGGTCGGAAGTACATGAGTTCTAATCCCAGCATCCCAGCTCCTCCACTTGTCTGCTGTGTGACCTTGGGCAAGTCACTTCACTTCTCTGGGCCTCAGTTACATCAAGTAACTGAATTATCCAAGCAGTTGCCAAACTATACAGGTAAATACATCTGGGTAAAGGCGCACATGGAGATTATTGGCTATCGATTCTAACCTCTCCATTATTCATAGCATGAGAACATTTCTTCAAGTTGGGAATAAGAACATAAAATGGCAAGGACCAACTTCAGGACTGTGGATAGAGTCTGGACTTGGGAATCAGAGGATATGTGTTCTAATCCCAGTTCCGCCACTTGTCTGCTACGTGACCTTGCACAGGTCATTTCACTTCTCCATGCCTCAGTTCCCTCATCTGTAAAATGGGGAGTAAGACTGTGAGCTCCATGTGGGAAGGGGACTCTGTCCAACCCGATTACCATGTATCTACCCCAATGCTTTGAGCAGTGCTTGGAACATAGAGAACGCTTAAGAAAAACTGTTATTATCATTATTATTATTATTACTATCTTGGTTGGTCCTTAGCGAGCCCTGTGGTTCCAGAGGGGATGGCAGCTGCCCCATGGGTCCAGGAATACTGCTTGGCTGCCTGCCACACATAGAGATTTTAGCTATATATGTGTACCCTCCCAAAGGGGATGGAAAGTGCCTGAGCAGCTGAGGTTTTTGGCTACAGATCACACCGTAATAAAGGGTTGTGCAGAAGAACAGCAGCTGATGTGATACAGCCTGAAAAGATGAGTGCTCGTAGGGCTGACGGCTCTGCCACATGAGAAGTGGAAACTTCAGACATTTCTGTTCTCTGCCACATTTACCCATATGGCGCCTTTGTACAGCATCGAGATTGATAATTAAGCTTCTTTCTGCTTCCACCCACACCTCTTCCCCCTCCCACTCAAACAAATGGTGAGAAGCAACATGGTCGAGTGGAAAGAGCACGGGCCTAGGAGACAGAGGAATGGGAATGAGAATCACCGTTCTGCCACTAGCCTGCTGTGTGACCATGGGCAAGCCACTTCACTATCATTCCTTCATTCAATTGTATCTGTTGAGCAGATACTGTGTTCTGTGCAGAACACTGTATTAAGCGGCGCTTAGGAGAGTACATTACAACAATAAACAGTCACATTCCCTGCCCACACAGACATCAATATAAATAAATAAAATAAAACTACAGATATATAGGTAAATGTTGTGGGGCTGGGAGAGGGGAAGAGCAAAGGGAGCAAGTCAGGGTGACTCAGAAGGGAGTGGGAGATGAGAAAAAGAGGGGCTTAGTCTGGGAAGGCCTCTTGAAGGCTTTGAGAGGAGAAAGAGTAATTGTCAGATTAGAGGAGGGATGGATGTTCCAGGCCAGAGGCAGGACATGGGCTACGGGTTTGCAGCAAGACAGGCAAGATTGAGACACAGTGAGAAAGTTAGCACTAGAGGAGTGAAGTTTGTGGGCTGGATTGTAGAAGGAAAGAAGTGAGGTGAGGTAGGAGGGGGCAAGGTGGTGGAGTGCTTTCAAGCCAATGGTGAGGAGTTTTTTTTTAATGTGGAGTTGGATGAACAACCCCTGTAGTTTACTGAGGAGCGGGTGATATGTTCTGGATGTTTTACTTCATTGGTAAAATGGGGATTAAGACTATGAGCCCCATGTGGGACATGGGCTATGTCTATTTTGATTATTTTATATCTACCCCAGCACTAAGTACAGGACCTGGCACATAGTAAGCACTTAACAAATATCATTTAAAAAATAGTGTTGTGGGGTTCATATCTCCCCTCTTTAGAAAGAATTCCTTGGATTTTATGTTTTGGTCTCCTTTGGTCACCATTTCAAGCATGGGGTTTGGAAAAGCTTTTTGGAATAACCAGTTCTCTTTCAGAAACTGTGACCTATGGCATCAGTCTTGTAAAGGAATTTGATTTAGGCAGAAAATGGACTCCACATGAAATGCTTGAAAATAGAAATTTCCAGTCTTTCAAGAAAATTCCATGACTTTTTTAGTCCTAAAGATTGTACATTCTAATCTTTGCAGTGGCAAACGCTGGCATAATTGTTGGGGAGAGATCTCTAGCACAGTGAACTGACCTTTCTAAAATTGCACCTAATTTTTAACTCAGGTTCCAACTTTGCCTCTTAAATACAACCGCTGAACTGCATAGCCTGTGACTACTATCTATTTTCTCATGTCAAAAGCTACCAAAGGTTTTTCCAGTACAGTGGACTTAAATCCATGGAAATCACCTCTCATGGCCCTGCAAGTAGATTCCAAATATCATTTGGTCACAAATTATCCCTGATCTGCACTGACCCTGTCCTCCCCCGTCCTTCCTACCACAGCAGACAATACCACTATCCTCCCTATCTCTCAAGCCTGTAACTTTGGCAGTATTTCAACTTATTTCTCTCACTTGATCCACATATTCAATCTGTCACCCAAGCCTGTCAGTTCTACCTTCACAACATTGCAAAAATCCTCCCTTTTCTTTCCATCCAAACTGCTACTATGCTGATCCAGTACTTATCAAATCCCACCTTGACTACTATGTCAGCCTTCTCGCTGAACTCCCTGCCTCCTGTCTCTCCCCACTCCGGTCCCCACTAGGCCATGCTGCTTCTAAATATCATTGTTTGATTAATATGATTATAGGGTCCAGTTTTTTCTGGTGGTGCCAACAGCCACCCTATTTCCTTCTGGCGAACCCCACCTCCTTTTAGCACCCCATGTCACTATGCTCAGAGCACAATCATTAGCCAGTAGCAAGCAGAGTTCTCCCATCAAACAAAATGGAAGATTCCCCACAAATTAAAAGGCAATTAAGTGGGGAGATAATGCAAATTACATTTCTTTTATCCCACTGCCTGATTTTCATTAGGCCTACTGTTTTATTTCTTTCAAACCAGACACACGGGCCTATGCTTATTTTCATTTCTCTTCTCTGAAATTCCAAGTATTTACCTCAGACACCCCTCTCAGGATTACACCAGGAGAGTTTCCTGTACTCTACTCTGGGCTGTAGGAGGGAAAGTCAAGCAGAGGCATTCCCACTCCATTCCTAGCTTTAGCAGTGGCTAGCGAGTGGAAGGCAATCTGCTACAAGGCAAGACTCCCCTGTGCTGGGCAGCAGCAGCAAGGGAGAGAGTTGAGGGCAGAGACTTAAGTTTACTACAAGGAAAGAGGCAATGGTAAACCACTTCTGAATTTTTACCAAGAAAACTCTATGGATACACTGCCAGAATGAGTGAAGTTGGAAGTGGGACATTCTGGAAGAGATGTGTCCGTGGGATGGAGACGACTCGGCAGCATAACACAAGACCTCAGACAGTGTTTATGCAACCCACTGCAATTTTCACTGTTTGAATAACTACACATGAGATGATGGTGTATTTAGAGAGTTCATTCAATTTAAGATGTTTATTCCTTTACCTTTAAAGCTCGGAGTCAAGAAGGCCAACCCAAAGGCAGACCAGAAAGATGAAATGCAGAAGAAAGAAGTATCAAGTAAAAGCCCTACTAATACTGTGTATTCAAAATCCAGTGGCAGGAATTTGTGAGGTGTGTTGTTTTTTTTATTCTATAGGACTTTGAGCTGAATTTGACCTTTGTATGTTAAACTGCTAAATTCTGCAAAATGTCTTTAAAATTACGTCAAACTTGTCTTTCAAAACTTATTTTGTGTATTACATTGTGGAGTTTAAGGAGGCGGGGAAGGGTATGTAGATGTGGCTGTATAAATTCTCAGGTATGTTTATAATGTGTCTAAATGTCTACTGTGGCCTTAAGGATTTGAGAAGGTGAGTTTATTCATTCAATAGTATTTATTGAGTGCTTACTATGTGCAGAGCACTGTACTAAGCACTTCGAATATACAATTCGACAACTGATAAGGACAATCCCTGCCCAATGACGGGCTTTAAGGAATGCTCAAATCATGCCAGAGCCAAGGAGCCCTGGAACCCCTTTTCCAACAGTTCAGAGGAGGTTGGCAGTCAGGCACCCGAATTTCTGTGGGATAGAATATGCAGAACAACATAGCTTAGTGGATAGTGCCCGGGGCTGGGAGTCAGAAGGTCATGGGTTCTAATCCCAGCTCTGCCACTTCTCTGCTGTGTGACTTTGGGTAAGTCACTTCACGTCTCTGGGCCTCAGTTACCTCATCTGTAAATGGGGGTTGAGACTGTGAGCCCCATGTGGGACAAGGACTGTGTATTGAACTCTCCCGTATGCTTAGTACAGTCCTCTGCACACAGTAAACACTCAATAAATACTGTTGATTGATTACACTTAATAAATACTGTTGATTGATTCAGGACCTGGAACCTTTCCAGAGGATTTAAATATTTGACAGTGATGGGCCACCAAGTGAAACAAACAAGTAAGGCAGGCAGGAGTGCAGCACATTTTGGGGTTTTTTTAATGGTATTCATTAATAATAATAATGGTATTTGTTAAGTACTTACTGCTTGCCGGAAAGTGTTCTAAACACTGGGGTAGATATGTTAATCTGTTTGGACATAGTCCATGCCTCACATGGGGCTCACAGTCATAATCCCCATTTTGCAGATGAGGTGCCTCAGGCACAGAGAAGTGAAGTGACTTGCCAAAGGCCACACAGCAGACAAGTGGTGGAGCTAGAATTAGAACGTGAGTCCTTCTGACTCCCAGTCCTATGCTCTATCCACTAGGCCACGCTGCTTCCTGCCAAAGCTTTTTACAGGCAGCAACCATTTTCAGCCTAAGTGGTCATGGCAGAGGGTCCACTATAACATGGCCTTGATCACCCACATTCACCAGCTGTTTTTCAGAGTTCTTGCTCTGCCCATCCTCCAGAGCTCCTGAGGTGATTCTTCAGACTGAAACCTAACCCTAGGTGCTCAGTTTATATGATTGATTGATTGATTCTCCACTGATGGCACAACCCCAGCAGACAGAACTAGAGATAGACCCCACATCTCCTGATTCTCAGAGCCAAGTTTATTCCACTGGATCATTAGCGGGGCTCTGCCTAGTTTCTAGGGTTATGTAATGAAGTGGACTGGAACAGTCACCTATACCCTTACATATAACCAGTCTCCAAGTCTGATTCAATCCCTCCCATCTCACTCCCCCAATTGTCACATCCCTGGATCGTTCTCCCTAGATGAGTTACTGATAGCAGCCCACTTTCTATTTGGTTAATTGCAGCTCTTGAATTCACTCTTCCCAGAATCTTGCAACACTGCTCTGACATTTTGAGTTATTTGAGAAGCCTTTTTCCCCTTGCTGAGGCAGTGGTGGCTAATTTGGGTATGAGGCTTTGCAGATAAAATGCTTTTCTTTTGCAAATTATTGCATTCTGGCACAATCACCCAGATCTATCACTGCTGAAACGGGTCGGTCAAATAGCTAGAAAAATCCATTTTTCAGCCTGTTCCAGAAGGCTTCTCTGCCAGTCTAGGTGGGCTGGCAGGTGGTAGGTGATTATGACTTGATCAGTGGTATTTACTGAGCTCTTACTGTATCACTCAGTCATATTTGTTAAGCACCTACTGTGGGCAGAGCACTGTACTAAACACTTAGGAGAGTAAAACATAATATAACAGAATTGATAGGCACATTCCCTGCCCACAACCAGCTTACTGTAGGCAGAATATTGTACTGAGCACATGTGAGAGTACAGCACATTAGGTCACTCAGTCAGTTGTATTTATTGAGCACTTACTGTGTTCAGAGCACTGTACTAAGCACTTGTCTTATGCTGTCGAGTATTTTCCGACTCATAGCAACGCCATGGATGTATCTCTCCCAGAACGCCCCACCTCCATATGCGATCATTCTGATAGTGAATCCAGAGAGTTTTCTTGGTAAAATTACAGAAGTGGTTTACCACTGCTTCCTTTCATGCAGCAAACTTGCATCCCCACCCTCGACTCTCTCCCTTGGTGCCGCTGCCCAGCAAAGGTGAGTTTTGACTTGTAGCAGATTACCTTCCACTCGCTAGTCACTGCCCAAGCTAGAAATGGAATGGAATGGGCTTGATTCTCCCTCCCATAGTCGAGACTGGTAGAGTAGACCGGTAGAGTCCCCCTGAGCGGGGACTAGGCAATTGGGAGAATTGGGAGAATACAATATAACACTAAACAGTTATATTGTTCCCTGCTCACAGTGAGCTTACAGTCTAGAGGGGTAGAGAGGCATTAAATTACAGATATGGACATAAGTGCTGTGGGGCTGGGAAGGGGGATGAATTACGGGAGCAGATCAGGATGACGCCAAAGACAGTGGGAGAAGAGGAAAGGAAGGCTTAGTCAGGGACGGCCACTTAGAGGAGATGTGCCTTCAATGAAGTTTTGAAGGCGGGGGAGAGTAATTGTCTGTTGGATATGAGGAGGGAGAGTGTTGCAGGCCGGAGACAGTAGGTAAACATCATCCCTGCCCTCGTGGATCTTAAATTCTAGCTAAGAAGTTTTCAATCTAGCAATGAGAAAAAACTGGTTATTTCTTGGCCTGGACATCTTCAAGTGGTTATGATGCTAGGTGAGGTTGAAGATAATAATATTAAATAATAATAATAATAATGTTGGTATTTGTTAAGCACTTACTATGTGCAGAGCACTGTTCTAAACGCTGGGGTAGATACAGGGTAATCAGGTTGTCCCACGTGGGGCTCACAGTCTTATTCCCCATTTTACAGATGAGGGAACTGAGGCACAGAGAAGTTTTGACTTGCCCACAGTCACACAGCTGACAAATGGCAGAGCTGGGATTTGAACCCATGACCTCTGACTCCCAAGCCCGTGCTCTTTCCCCTGAGCCATGCTGCCTTCCCAAGGTTGCACCTGGAGAGTTTCCAGTACTCTACCAGTCTTGACTGTGGGAGGGAGAGTCAAGCAGAGGGCTAGCGAGTGGAAGGCAATCTGCTACAAGTCTAAACTCACCTGTGCTGGACAGCAGCGACACAGGAGAGTTGAGAGCGGAGACTTGGGTTAACTACACAGAAGGAGGCAAGGGTAAACCACGTCTTTTTTACTAAGAAAACTCTATGGATACACTACCAGAATGATTGCAGGTGGAGGTGGGCTGTTCTGGAGAGATGTGTCCATGGTGTCACTCTGAGTCGGAGACAACTCGACGGCATAAGACAAGACAAGAGGTTGAAGAACTGCAGTTTACCAATTTGACCATTTCCATGCAAGATGTGCAGTTTATTTCCATCTGAACCTTGACCCTAGTTGCTTAAAGGCCATGGATGTCTGCTATGTGACCTTGGGCAAGTCACTTAACTGCTCTAGGCCTCAGTTACCTCATCTGTAAAATGGGAATTAAGAGTTTGAGTCCCATGCAGGACTGGGTCTGTCTCCAACCTGATTAACTTGCATCTACCCCAGGGCTTAGAAAAATGCTTGGCACATAGTAAGTGCTTAACAAGTAACTATAATTATTAGTATCCCCCCTCTAGACTGTAAGCTTTTTGTGGGCAGGAAACAGGTCTACCTCCTCCTCTGTATTGTACTGTCTCAAACACTTAGAGCTCTGCATAAAGTAAGCACTCAATAAATATCCCTGATTATGTGCCTCATTATGTTTTTAAATAGTTTTCAATGCCCATATGCCCCATGGGAACTGAGTGCTGTATTTCTGTTCCTGCAACATGTCAGCATTGGTAGTGGTTTTGGTTTCCCAGGATTTCATTATTTTTAGCAGATTTATTGAGTCCCGGGAGGCCTGCAGATAAGTGTGGGCAATAGATCCACTTTCTGGGCGCATGTTCTCTCAACACAGAAGTAGGAAAGTCTTCTTTGTCAATCAATCAGTCAATCTATTGTATTTATTGAGTGCTTACTGTGTGAAGAGCACTGTACTAAGCGCTTGGGAGAGTACACTATAACAATATAACAGACACATTCCCTGTCCACAATTTCACAATCTAGAGGCAGAGACAGACATTAATATCAATAGATAAATTTACAGATATGTACATAAGTGCTGTGGGGCTGGGTCGGGGGAAAGAATAAAGGGAGCAAGTCAGGGTGATGCGGAAAGGAGTGGGAAAAGAGGAAAGGAAGACTTAGGCAGGGAAGGCCTCTTGGAGGAGATGTACCTTCAATAAAACTTGGGAAGAGTGGGAAGAGTAAATGTTTGTCAGATCTGAAGAGGCAAGGCATTCCAGGCCAGAGGCGGGGCATGGGCGAGAGGTTGGTGGCAAGTCAATTGGTCAGTCTGTCAATCGTATTTATTGAGCGTTTACTGTGTGCGGAGCACTGTACTAAGCACTTGGGAGAGTACAATACAACAATATAACAAACACATTCCCTGCCCACAAAGAGCTTACAGTCTAGCGGGGGAGACAGACGTAAATTACAGATATGTACATAAGTGTTGGGGCTGGGAGGGGGTGAATAAAGGGAGCAAGTCAGGGCAACACAGAAGGGAGTTGAAGAAAAGGAAAAGGAAAAAGAAAGACCTTTTGGTGGAGATGTGCCTTCAAAAGGGATTTTAATGGGGGGAAGTGATTGTCAGATATGATGAGGGAGGGCGTTCCAGACCAGAGGCAAAATGTGGACAAAAGGTGGGTGACGAGATAGATGAGGTGGAGGTACAGTGAAAAGGTTGGCGTTAGAAGAGTTGAGTGTGCAGGCTGGTTTTGTAGTAGGAGAACAGCGAGATGAGTAGGAGCGGGCAAGGTGATTGAGTGCTTTAAGGCTGATGGTAAGGAGTTTTTGATAAGGAGTTTCTCCTTTGGTAAGTCTCTCAGTGTGTCAGTAATAATGTTCATGGGCTTTCCTATGTAAATTGTGCTCCTCTATTCTTCCACACCTATCCATCCTGCTCCACTAGCCACAACAGAGAAGCAGCATGGCCTAGTATAATTAATTAATTCATTCATTTAATCGTATTTATTGAGCACTTACTGTGTGCAGAGCACTATACTAAGCACTTGGAATGGACAATTCAGCAACAGATAGAGACAATCCCTGCCCAACAATGGGCTCACAGTCTGCGAATCAGAGGACCTGGGTTCTAATTCTGGCTCTGCCACTTGTCTCCTTTGTGACCTTGGGCAAGTCACTTCACTTCCTGTGGGCCTCAGTTACTTCATCTGTAAAATGGGGATTAAGACTGTGAGCCCCTTGTGGGACAGGGACTGCGTCCAAACTGATTAGTTTGTCTCTACCTCAGCACTTAGAACAGTGCTTGACACATTTTAAGTGCTTAACAAATAAGGTTACTATTATTATTGTTCAAATTGGCAAAGGACCCAACCGATGCTCTCTGGCTTTCTACAGAGGACTCACAGCAGCCCTGCCCCACCTCGAGAGGTCCGAGTGTCCTGACCACATCAAACGGTTCTTAGGGAGTTTCTCTCACTGCCTCCCTGTCTAGGTCAGTCGATACTCCGCACTGGTGGGGGTAGGAGGACATTTGATAGGGTTGTTTTTTAGCAACTTCTGTTAACTTATGTGTTAAGCCCTGAGGCAAAGGCGGGAGGTGTCACGTTCGCAACTTCCTGTGGGATGATAAAGTTGAAGTCTAAGATGGCACCACAGTGATCTAGTTTCACAGAAGACTAGCACTGGAAAGAATCTAAAGAGGTCAACGGGTTCTCTCCTCTTCCTCCACCTGCGCCATATGGTGGATTTGAATTTTTCCTAATTTTCAAGACCTCCAGAGAATGAGGCTTCCCCTCAGCTCCTCCACTAGACTGTAAACTCCTTGAGGACAGGAATTATCTTTACCACCTCAATTCTCCCAACTGCTCTGTATAGGGCTCTGCACACAGTAAGAAGTCAATAATTACAGTTGCTTGATTGATTGATATTCCTTCCACCACCCATTCTGGGGTCTTAAAAGTCCTGTTTTACTGGTTATTTCATGCTGTTCCTGACAACAGCTAGGGCGGGATAGGAGGATAAGTGTACCTGTCATAGAGCAGGAAAAAAAAGCAAGAAATGTAACTCATTATTGCTTTTCTTTTTAAAAAAGCATATTTGTTAAGCACTTACTAAGTACGGGAAAGAGCTGAGCGAGAGAGGGGAAGGGAAAGGGGAGGATAGGAAGGGGCGGGAGGGAGGAGGGGGCAAGGAGGGACATGGTGAGGCCAGAGAGGTGGGTGGCAGCACTGACAACAATAAACAGTAACAAACGAAATCGGTAATATAGCAACATGATACAGTATAATCCCCATTTTACATTTGAGGTTACTGAGGCACAGAGAAGTGAAATGACTTGCCCAGGGTCATATAGCAGACAAGTGGCAGACCTGGGATTAGAACGCAGGTCCTTCTGACTCCCAGATCCGTGCTCACTGGCCCACACTGCTTCATTCATTCATTCATTCAATCGTATTTATTAAGCACTTATGTGTGCAGGACACTATACTAAGCACTTGGGAAAGTACAGTACAGCAATAAACAGTGATATTCCCTGCCCGTAATAAGCTCACAGTCTAGAGGGGGGAAGAAAGACATCAGTATAAATAAATAAAATTACAAATGTATACGTAAGTGCTGTGGGTCTACTTCTCACTGCTTCTATTTTGCTCAAAACTAGTGTTTAGTTTAGTGCCCTAGAGCTTAGAACAGTGCCTTTCCCATAGTATGCACCTAACAAATACCAGAATTATTATTATTATTATTATTTGTTTTGAGTTCTCTGAAGTTGTTAGTTTGGTGGAAGTTGCTAATGTCACCCCACAGTCATGGCTCAGTTACTCTTGCAACATTGGGTATCTTCATCACAGGCCCCTAGGACTTCCCAAAAATAATTTCTGGGACCAGGATATGACTGTCCTTTAACATTCAGGAATGATGACAGCTCTGGTACATCTGGACAATTACCACGGCTTTTTCAGCATCTCCAGTTCCCTATCTCGACTAATTTTAAAAGAGGTAATCATCATATTCAAAGAAGTTCCTGAGGTATCCAAGGCAACCACATAATGGATTTCTATCAGTAGGGTTGTTTATAATGACCTGCAAGTAGGTGTTCTGCCTCTCCTGATCTCAACCTTTCATTTTTTTTTAAATGGTGTTTGTCAAGTGCTTACTATGTGCCAGGCACAGTACTATGTGCTGGGGTAGACATAGTCCCTGTCCCGTATTGGGTCTCCCAGTCTTAATCTCCATTTTACAGATGAGGAAACTGAGGCACAGAGAAGGGAAGTGATTTGCCCGAGTTCACACAGCAGACAAGTGGCAGATCTGGTTTTAGAACCCAGGTCCTTCCTCACTCTCAGGCCCGTCCTCTATCCACAGACCACACTGATTCTCATGTTCTATTTGTTGTTCTCATGGAGCTTGGAATTATGGAATCATCATGTTCTCTTCCCCTGCACTGGGCGGAGTATTAATTAAGAGGTGAGATGGAGTCTGGGCCTGGGAATTCGAAGGCCCTACCCATGTGGGAAAATAGTCTGTGAGCCCCATGTGGGAGAGGGGCTGTGTCTGATCTAGCATGGCCTAGTAGACAGTGTCCAAACCGATTTCTTTGTATCCACCCCAGTGCTTAGTAGGGTGCCCGACACTTAGCAAGCACATAACAAATAGCATTATTATTATTATTATCTGATGTCTTGTATCTATGTACCCCAGTGATTAGTGCAGTGCTTGGCATATAGTAAGCACTGAATAAGTACCACCATTATTATTAATATTACGAGCTTTTTGGCTGGAGACTTGGGCTTTGTCAGCCTCCTTCCCTAATCTTCTCTATCTCATTCCTGGGTTTTTGATGAGTAGTGTTTATGATTAATTAACAAACTGGTGTTTGTAAAGTGCTAGGTAAGTGCTAAATTTAACATCAGTCTCTCTCCCTTGCTCTTTCTTCCCAGGTCTCTTCCTCTCATTCTCTCCCTGCTTTGTTCCTTGCCTCTGTGCTTTGGCAGCACTTTGAATGGAGGACCTGGTTTAGCACTGACCTTGCCGGTCCCTTCCCTCCTACCCCAAGACCTCTTCCCAACCCTCCCCAGCCTCTATTAAAACTGTTTTTGTTCGTAATTTGGCTTCCTCCCACCCCACAAAGGCAGCAATCTGAGAGAACCGAATGTGGGAGGGAGGAAAAATACTGTGAGCCGGTGATGACTAAGTTACCCTAGCCCTTTGCTGGAACGCTATCAGCATTCGCTCTTCTCTCCCTCTGCCAGCCTGCCTCTGTTAAAAATTATTTTTCAAGTGATATCTTTCCCCCTGCAAGACAGTTTCCAACCCGGGGCCAAAACTCTGCTGAGACGGGCAGTGTCAACTGCTACTCCCCAGACCAAAGCTTTAGGGCCCTGCCAGACATCTGATGTCATGGACAGGTGTTCTCCTCTAATGAATATGCTATTGTTTAGGTTACAGAGATTTTCTAGAAGTTGTAGAATGAGTGAGCGTTCTCCTCAGTTTCTCTCCCCCTAACTCTTCGTTTTCCATCCCTTGGTTCTTTCCAGTAAGTAGTGATCGCCTTTATTAAGTACTTGAGAACTACAAAACCAAGATCCATGCCCTTTCTTCCTTCCTTAAATTCTGCTCTGGAGCACCACCAACCAAGATCCTAAATGAACACAAATGCTCCCTAGAGTCTGTAGTCCAAATAAATGTTACCACCCCGAATTTTCTACGTCTGGGCAAATCAGCAATAATCTAGGCACCACTACTCCTGGCTCTTCATTCATAAGCACAGTATTTCTCAGCTCTCCCAAACAGAAACTCCCCATTAGTTTCAAAATCACAGCAAGATAGAGACTCAGTTCCTGCCGCACGTTACAAGAAAACAAACACAAGACCAATTGTAAAGCCTTAGCAGTCCTGCCGAGAATTCCCTGAGTGATTACCACTCCAAGGTTCTACTGGCCTCTACAAGAACAGTCATTTTCTAGTGTGCTTGCAGAATCTCCAGTACCCAGGGTGGGAATGACAGGCAGATAGGCACCTGGAGAGAATTATCTGGGGAATTTGGTCGCATGTCTATGCCATCCCTTGTATTGTCAATCTTGATTGATTGAACCCCAAACCTGACTTTTCTTCAGTAGCAAAATTTTTCTTATCTTATTTGTTAAGTGCCATAGCATGGCCTAGTGGATAGAGCAAAGGCCTGGGAGTCAGAAGGATCTGGGTTCTAAACCTGCCTCCGCCATTTGTCTGCTGGGTGACCTTGAGCAAGTCACTCCACTTTTCTGTGCCTCAGTTACCTCATCTGTAAAATGGGGAGTGAGACTAAGCCCCATGTGGGACAGGGATTGTGCCCAACCCGATTTACTTGTAACCACCCCAGCACTTATGTGCCTGGTACATAGTAAGTGCTTAACAAATACCACAATTATTATTTTTATTATGTGTCCAGCACTATTCTAGATTCTGGGATAGATAGAAGAGAATCAAGTCCCATATGAGGCTCACAGTCTAAGTAGGAGGGAGAACAAGTACTGAATCCCCATTTTGCAGTTGAGGAAAACAGAGGCACAGAGAAGTCAAGTGACTTGACCAATGTCACACAGCAGGCAAGTGGCAGAACCGGAATTAGATCCCAGGTCCTCTGGCTCCAAGACCATGCTTTATCCACTAGACCCCATGCTGCTTCTGAGCTGAATAATCCAGATCACTGCCTCAACTCTACATATGTAAGCAGACAAGAGTTTAACTTATGTATAATTAAAAGTAAGACATTCTCCTTCAAGTCAAACCTCTCCACAATTAAGTCAGCCAGTGAGTCAGTCACTCATATTTATTGAGCAATTACTGTGTGCAGAACACTGTACTAAGTGCTTGGGAGAGTACAATATAACAATATAACAGACATATTCCCTGCCCACAGTGAGCTTACAGGATTCACTGATGTTCCTTATGCTTTTTCAGAAATAGCATGGCAACAATCAATAACGAACTCTGTCAGCTCAAAGGAAAGCGATAGTTCTGAAAGCATAAATCCCTTCAGCTGTTTGGAGGCCGTGGGTGGTGAGACAAACCCTAGTTTGAAATAGGTTCAGATCCCAGACTGCCAATTGTTCTTTGTAACTAAAGGAGGCTCTCAGCGATTAGATGATCACAACCCTGTTCCTAAGAGACAAATGTTCCCGCCACAGAAGCCACGATAACCAACCGTCCTTTCCCCTCTGCTCCCAACTCGTACAGGAGGGCTCAGTCAGCTCAGGATCGAATGGCCCCCTAGACCAAGGAACAGCAGCATAGTTTAAAAATACTCTTCTTGGAATTGCTACCATCCTTCCTCAATCATATAATCCAGGCAAAAAGCCCAACTGAAGCCTGCAACCCCGGATCTCTCAGGAAACCACTAATCCTCAGGTTGGAAGGGTTCTTCATTGCTCGGGCCCTTTAAAATATCTGGTTTCTGAATAGTTGTTCTGTTGACTTCTGTTACCAACGTTCTGAACCCATCTCAGAGTTGCAGTCAGTCAACACGTACTAATTGAGCACTCACATAGCATAGTGCTGCACTCAGTACTTGAGATCATTTATTCGCATTTATTCATTCAATAGTATTTATTGAGCGCTTACTATAAGCAGAGCACTGTACTAAGTGCTTGGAATGTACAAATCGGTAACAGATACAGTCCCTGCCCTTTGACGGGCTTACAGTCTAATACGGGTTTACAGTCTAATTTACTGAGCACTTACTGTGGGCAGAGCACTAACTGTACTAAGTACTTGGGAGAGTCTAGAAACTGTAAGTTCAATGTATGGAGGCAACATAGCTGCCAACTCTGTTGTGATATACTCTCCCAAGTGCTCGGCACATAGTAGCTGCTCAATAAATACCACTGATGATGATGATGATAATGACGTTGATACGATGTAACAGAGTTGGTATAACATCCCCTGCCCTCAGGGAGCTTATGTCTAAGTTATTATTATTGTTGTTGTTATTATTCCTTTTAAGTGCTTACTATGTGTCAAGCACTGTTCTAAGTGCTGGGGTGCACACATGTTTATCAGATTGGACACAGTCCCTGTCCCACATGGGGCTCACAGTCTAAGAAAACTTAAAGAAGAGTCATGATCCCTGCCTTCAGTCAATCAACCGATAAAATGTACCCAGTACGTATTATTTGCACAGCACTATACTAAGCACTTGGGAAGTGCAATAGAATTAGTGTATATGATCCCTGCCCTGAAAGAGTTTACAGTCCAGTGGAGAAGACACTAAAATAAATTACAGCTAGGAGGAAGTAATTAGCATATGTACATAAGTGATATGGGAGGTTATGAATATAAATGAATCAGGTGACTCAATGCCGAAGCGGCAGTTGGGATGTAAGTTGGAAAGGTTAGAATTTAATTTGAGAAGATTGGATAATAATAATGTATTTGTTAAGCACTTCTTATGTGTTAAGCACTGGGGTAGATACAAGATCATTAGGTCCCATAGTCTAAATAGGAGGGAGAACACATTTTGAATCTGCAGCATGGCTTAGTGGAAAGAGCAGGGGTTTGGGAGTCAGAGGATGTGGGTTAATAATAATAATAATAATGTTGGTATTTGTTAAGCGCTTTCTATGTGCCGAGCACTGTTCTAAGCGCTGGGGTAGACATAGGGGAATCAGGTTGTCCCACGTGGGGCTCACAGTCTTAATCCCCATTTTACAGATGAGGGAACTGAGGCACGGAGAAGTTAAGTGACTTGCCCACAGTCACACAGCCGACAAGTGGCAGAGCTGGGATTCGAACTCATGAGCCCTGACTCCAAAGCCCGTGCTCTTTCCACTGAGCCACGCTGGTTCTAATTCTGGCTCCGCCACTTGTCTGCTGTGTGACCTGGGCAAGCCACTTCACTTCTCTGTGCCTCAGTTACCTCATCTGTAAAATGGGGATGAAGATTGTAAGGCCCACGTGGGACAACCTGACTATCTTGTATCTACTCCAGTGCTTAAAACAGTGTTTGGCACATAGCAAGTGTTTAACAAGTGACATAATAATAATAATTATCTTCTGGACTGGAAGCCTGTCTTGTACTGTAAGCCCACTGTGGGCAAGGATTGTCTCTATTGCTGAATTGTAGTTTCCAAGCACTTAGTACAGTGCTTGGCACACAGTAAGTGCTCAATAAATACGATTGAATGAATATATGAATGAATCCCCATTTAGCAGATGAGGAAACTGAGGCACAGAGAAGTTAAGTATCTTGCCTAGGGTCACAGGTAAGTGGCAGAGTCAGGATTAGAACCCCCATCCTCTGACTCTCAGGCCCGTGTTCTTTCCACTAGCCACATTGCTTCTCTGTTGGAGATGATATGATTTCAAAAGAACTCAAAACCTCCAATGACTGGTCATTCCTCTCCACAACAAGCAGAAATACCTACTGGCTTTAAAGTGCTCATTTAGTTCTCTCCCACCTACTTGTTCACTCCCGTCTCCCACTACACCCAAGCTTGTACTCTTCATTCCTCTTAAGTTTATCTCTGCAATTTTCCTTTCTCTTCTCTCCTGGCACTTCCCTCTTATTCACACCTTCCCCTCTGCCTGCAGGTCCCCAATCATCTCCTATAAACCATAGCTCTTCCCAGATTCATTTCTTTTGTGGGGGGGTGTTCTTTTTTTAATGATATTTGTTAAGCACTTGCTATGTCCCCGGGACTATATTAAGCAACTGGGATACATACAAGATAATCAGTATGACCAAATGGAAAGAGCATGAGCCAGGGAGTTTGAATGATCGGGATTCTAATCTCGCTCTGCCGCTTGTCTGCTGTGTGACCTTGGTGACTTAATTTTTCTGTGCCCGGTACCTCATCTGTAAAATGGAGATTAAGACTGTGAGCCCCATGCGGGACAGGAACTGTGTCCAACCTGATTAATTTGCATCTATTCCAGTGCTTAGTACAGTGCCTCACACATAGTAAGTGCCTAACAAATGCCATGAAAAAAAGAAGGAAAAAAACAAGTTGGACACAATTCATGTCCTGCTTGAGGCTCATAGCCTTAATCCCCACTGAATAGATGAGGTAACTGAGGCACAGAAAAATCAAGTGACTTGTCCAAGGTCACATAGCAGACAAGTGGCAAAGCTGGGATTAGAACCCAGGTCTTCTGATACCCAGTGCATGCTTTTTCCTCTAAGCCATGCTTCTTCCAAAAAAATCCTCCTGAAATCACTTCTCCTGTGGGTAGGCTTCCCAGTTAATTTCTAATCTCCCTAGTTTATAATCATCAAGCTGCCACTGCAGCTAAGCACTTAAATACTCACAAGACCCCCAGAGCACTCATGTACAGATCTTTATTACTTCCCCCATCCATAATTTCTTTCAGTGTTTTACTCCCCCAATAGATCGTGTGCTGCTTGAGAGCAGGGATCGTGGGTATTAATTCTGTATTACTCTCCTAAGTGTTTAGTATCACACTCTGCAAAAAGTAGACTCTTAATAAGTAGTTGATTGAGTGATCAATTCTTCTTCTCAGGTTACATTTTTCCAACTATTACCTCAGTCCTTTTACACTCACAACTCCCTGTGGCCCTTTTGCGTGTATCGATTTAAATTCTCTACTATTTAAACACTTTTTACTCTCCTATCTGTATATTATTATGCATCTGTCTCCCCAGTTAGACTGTGAGATGTCCATGGGTAAGGATCATGTCTCTAACATCTATTGAACAACATGATGCTAAGT